>NC_065449.1:52007318-56807318 GCF_917563875.1 Diabrotica virgifera virgifera | reverse complement strand
TTCCGTGAGTGTGGAGTATCTATCGTGGAACGAGAGGTAGGCCAGGTTGAGAGTAAAAGAACCTCCTTAAGCCAAGAGTGTCCCGGTAGCTGATTGCAGTTTCGAAAAAGGTAGAATACAGCATCACGACAGAAGCAGGAACGAGAGCTATACGAGCTAGTTTTCAAAGGAGAACATTACTGAAAGCCAGGACGAGGTTTTGATCGCAGCCAAGGATAGCAGGAAACGGGTCTTGTGTGAAGACATTCTCAGTTCACCAGAAAAAGGTCAGTCTCATTTGTTTGGACATGAATGTATGGGTTTTTCGTATTAAATACCACATTATAAATTGAAGAACATAATAAATAATATCAGAAAAGCTTCATCAAACTTAAATAGAATTGTTGCTAATAAATCCTAATAGTTAAATGTTAATAAAAACTTTCAATTGGAAACCAAAAGGAAATAAGATTCCCATTTGTAAATGTTATGTTTAAGAGGATCGGTACGTATTTTTGGCTGCAATGCTATTCAAATGGGGATTCATTTTTTTCAAATCCTGAGAAAACCAATAAGTATTTTTGAAAAATTTAAACGCAGAATGAAAGATTACGTTATTAGCGAGGGCCGAAAGTCCCTGAGAACTTCTATAATGTTTATTTTAATAAGTTACAGGGGTGAAAAAACTAAGAGAAAATTTAGTGTGATTTTTAATTTCAAATATATCATTCAAAATAAAGTTTTTATTTATTCTAAGGGACTTTCGGCCCTCGGTAATAATTTAGTCTTTCATTCTGCGTTTAAATTTTTCAAAAATATTTATTGGTTTTTTCAGGATTTGAAAAAAATGAGCACAATGCCGTGGTAATATTTTCCAAATCTGTCTTTGTCTTACAACGCACTCAACCGAATATAATATTGTCAGCATATATTGTCAGTCAGACACTGACAATCAGTGACAATTTTAAATATTTGACATTGCATCGGGAATATTTTGAGAAGTTGATTAAATATTATTGATATATAGTGTATTTGATAAATAATTGATTTAAGACGTGAACTTAATAAAAAGTTATTTATTGTGTATTATTTGTGGAAGATCCAAGCAGAGAATACATCAGATATATCCTGTGATCCAAGTATTTTGTTGTTAGAGATGTTCAAAATTGTAAGTGTTCCAAAATAACAACATATTATTAAAAAATCACTTTAACACTTTTCCTCTTTTCTCGATTGATTATTAGTTTTTGTTGTACAAATAAATTATTACAATCACTGAAAACATAGTTAGTGAAAAAATTATCAAATTTATTAACTGAATTAATAATTTGCAATTATAAAAATAACAGTTATCCAAGAACATTCAAAAGCCATCTCTTTAAATTAATTATGACATTTTCAAGTAAAATGACATTCTAGTAATGTTTACATATCCACACCAGTGTGAATTTTACTACACGTAATTTGCCGTGTAAAAGACAGAAAAAGTAGGGATACACGTAAAATATTTGCGAATTATGTACCCATAGCCTTAAGAAAAATAAGATCTAGCAAATATTAAGCAGTGATTGCCATTTAAATAAAATAAACAATATTTTGATTATAATTGTAACCCATATGTGTGTATTATTTTACTCTTTTCTTTCCTATCCCGATTAGGAACCATTGAAAAATACTTAGAAGCCACGAGAGTAAGTAATTAATTTTATAAAAAGCCCTGAGATTGAAAACATATTGATATGTGATCTGGTAAATTAATTAGATTATTATTAATGCATTGATTAAATTAAATGACATAAGAATATTATCTCATATCAATAATAAAGATCACATCAACTGTCGTCCAACGTGGAAAGCATTGTAAAGTATTTCTAGTGGCAAATTTGAAGGATAGAAAGAGTAAAGCCGGTATTTGAAAATTTATATGCCTGTGGTAAAAAGTGAGATACTTACATTTGATAACATAAAATTTTAGATCTCTTTAGGTACAAATTTTACATAACTGATTTAATATTTTATTTTTACGATATTTACATTTGATATATTTATTGACAATTTATAATATTTGGGTGAGAAAAAGTCGTCTTGGTAACATACTAGTAAAATTTCATATTTGGCGGGGACAGTACTTCTTGAAAACAAATGTCTGTGACAAGAAGCCAAAGCAAAGACAACAAAAAACAAAAAGAACATTCAAATCAAGAGAATAATTCAGACCAAGAAGATATTTTAGACACGACAATCATGGCATCAGAACAGCAAGAATTATCAGGAATAGATAAATTATTACAAATGATGCAACTCCAGTCTAGGGCTTCCAATACCGCAGCATGAGTTCAATCTCGGTATTTGCGGGACTACCAATTTTCAATCCCGCGGGATCTCGGTATTTGCGAGATCCCGCATATTGAAAATAGTCGTATTTATATAAGGCAAATAAAACAATGAATTAATCAATTAACTCCATATTTATTTAAGTACTACTATTGGTATGAGACCAATCAAATTACACTGTTTATTCTTCACAAAAAACAGTAACAAATACTAAAAAAACAAAAAATCTATCTTCTTCAAAAAATACACCAGGTTTTATAAAAATCAACAAAAAACAAATTTTCAACTAAAAATTGACATGTAATTTGCTTTACTTATTTAGTTGGTATGTAATATTACTTAGCTATACGTTAGTATTATTTAGCTAAAGATTTCAATTATTTCAGTGCGAAGGAAACACAACATATCTAAACTGTTGCCTGCCAAACTACTGCGTATTTTAGAGGCAATACATATAGCCGACAGCAGAAAATGCCCTTTCGGCTTCCACACTTGTCGACGGTATTCCTTTTAAGGCTTTATATGTAAATGTAACATATTTTCCCATTGACCCCCCCAGATTCATATAGTCATTTCTTTTTTTTTAATGGACTCAAATGTATTAGCTCGATATGGTGACGGGCAAAAGTACATTACATGCTGACGATAAAGTTAACTTTAACTCCTTTTGCAATGTAAGATCAATATTGGAACCCCATGTCAAGATCGTAACCGCATGACGGAACCTCTACATTGACGTTTCTTACTTGATCAGCCTCTTCGTCATCATTGCTCTCAGCCTCTCCGTCACACGACGCGTGATAAATCAGTAGTGCAGTCACATTTCTATGTTGTTGTAAAATTATGTCGGCGCAAAGACAAAGCTAATTCTGAAGCTAACGTTGAATGATTATATTCAAGTTTCTTGACAATAAATTTGAGCGTAGATTCAGCAGTAATGAGATTGGCATCTTGACGGTAAAGGAATTCAACAGCAAGTTTTACTGGCTTCAAGATATTTTTTAGATTTACTAAAGCATCAAAACTCACAAATGTCACCGGGCGATAGCACTGGCTAGTGGTCGCATGTACTCTTTTTTCAGTCCCGCAAATCCCGCGGATCCCGCGCCTGTAATCCCGCATCATGCGGGATTGGAAAATAACGCGGGATCCCGCAATACCGAGATCTCGGAATTCCGGGATTGGAAGCCCTACTCCAGTCACAAAGAATGGAACAAAAACTGGATGACAATCAAAGAGAAACAAAACAAGCAATGGATGAAGCAAAAAGGACAATGGATAAAAATCAGGAAGAAACATCAAAGAAAATGGATGAAACACAACAGAAAATGGATGAAACAAAAAGAATAATGCAAGAAAATCAGAAGGAAACAAAACAAGCCATAGAAGAGAACAACAAGAAAATGGAGGAACGCATAGAAAAGTATGAAATGAAAATTAAGGATCACATGAAAGAACAAGAAATGAAAATTCAAAATAAAATAAAGGAGATAACGAATTGCCAGAAAAAAGAAATGGAAAGTTTGGAAAACAAGTTGCAAAACGCTATTCAAGCAGACATAAAAGAAGTGGAAAGAAAGATTGCGGAAATCAATACTCAACAAAATGTCGGAGAAAGAAGAGAAATGGTTATACATAGCACAGATGACGTGAAGATAAGGTTTGGCGGGGACGTAAGAAGATTACACCCAGTGCCGTTCATAAATAGCCTGAAAAAGAAAATACAGCACATCGGAAATTTCGAAACAGCAAAAGAAACTATCAGAAACCATCTAAAATATGAAGCAAGCCTATGGTTCGATTGCAAATAAGAAGAATTTGACAGTTGGCAACAATTTGAACAAAAATTTTTGAATTATTTCTGGGGAAAAGTCCAACAATTGGAAATTAACAAGGAATTGCAAAATGGGAAATACAATGATAGGATGGGTATATCAGAAAGGACATATGCATTACAAATTTACTATAACGCAAAACATTTACAATATAATTACTCATCGGAACAATTAGTCGAACTGATTGCAAGACATTTCGAAGAAACGCTGGAAGACCATATCACATTGCAAAACTACAAAGACATAGATAGTTTATGCCAATTCCTACAAATAAGAGAATCACGTTAAAGAGAAAGAAAATCAAGAAGGTCGCGAGAAGATTACAGGCCCCGAGAAACACAGGATTACAGAGATAGAAATCAAAATAGGAGGGACTATACAAGACGAGATTTTAATCCCAGAAGGGAAAACGAAAATAGAGACAACGGAAGAGGAAATTATGAACAAAGAAATAGGCAATGGAATGAGGACAGAAATCGAGAATACCAGAATAGAAACACCACACTCGCAAATCAAGAAAACAGAAATAATGGTAGACAAAATGAACAGGGATATCGAGAAAACCGAAACAGATCCGACAGACCAAGAGAAAATAGAAGAGAAGTAAATAATACCCAGACAGATGAATATGACGGAGAGAGACATTATGACGAAAATATAAACAACGATGAGCAACCGGCGTCTTTTCACGACGGCGCTCACTAAAAACCAAAAATCAAACAGGAATCTTTTGTAACCCCAAGGAGTTTATTAAATTGGCAAGAAACAACGAAAAGAAAAATGGAGTTAATTTAAAATTTGTGGATGGATTTATCAACGAGAAACCAATTAAAATTATGATAGACACTGGATCTGAAATAACATTGGTCAACAGAAAACTAATAGAAGAAGTTAACTTAACAAATTTAATTTACAAAATACCTAGGGTAAATTTAGTGGGCGCAAACAAACGGACATTGGCAACTATAAATGAAGGCATACGAGTAATGGTACGACTGGGTAAGAAGATGTATGCACTACAATGTGTAATAATGCCAAACATGTCACATGACATGATAGTAGGAGTTGACGAATTGGCAGAAAAACATGTAGTGATAGATTTTAAAAATATTACGATGAATCTAACAGAAGAAAAAGAAGAAGAACAGGACAAGGAACAGGAGAAACAAAATACGGACGAATCAGGTAAAGAACAAACAGTGGAAATGAATTTGGCAACGAAGCAAGGACAAAGAAGAAAAGGGAGAAAAAGTCAGAAAAAGACAAAAGAAAATGAAACCTGTGGCTCCTCAAAAGAAGAGTTGAGCCCAGAAGAAGAAAAATTGAGAGTATCAAAAGCAAAAGAAAACTGGGATTCCTCAAAAGAAGAGATGAGCTCAGGAGAAGAAGAAATAAAGCTAACAAATGAAAGCGAAAAAGATATGATCGAAACAGTGGCATTTGAAGAGGAGGCATATGAAAACGAGGATGCAGAATACACGGTAAAAGTATGTGAAAAATCTGAGGAAAAAGACAGAAGATTGATATGGGAAAAAGGGAAAGACAACATAATAGCCGACACTCTAACACAGGATGAGGACACTGAAAATAAGGAAACAATTACTCTACAGGTGGGACTAATTAGAGTAATACAAGAAGTAGGGGTATAAGACGTAGATTAAAGTAAGGAAATATACAGGGAGTTGGTTTTGCCTCGAGAAAATTTATTTAAAATTGCAGATAAATTTTATCGAATACAAGGCGGGGATTTGTTATATTTCTATTTGATATGAAAATTAAATTTTGATAATTATAAACAGAATTCAATTTAATATAAAATATTTTCAATTTTCTCAACCACGGGCATATAAATTTAGAACAACCTGTATACAACAAATTGTTATATTTAATTTTAAGAAGTGATTAAACGAAACTCGGGAAAATGCGCTTAGAATAAACAAAGTGAATGGCGTACCATTATCGTTGTTCGCGGAAGGTTCGATCATTAGCCTATGCTAAATAAGACTCAGTTGAAATCGATAATAGGTCATTATCGTTGTTCGCGGAAGGTTCGATCATTAGCCTATGCTAAATAAGACTCAGTTGAAGTAGATAATAGGTCATTAAATTTTGTAAATAGTAGAAAGTAATTTTAGAATGGGAATTAACTATTTTTTTTTGGAAATCCATTAAGCATATTTAGAAAGATTAAAAATGGGTTTTGAGGAATACTGCGAATGAGAGTTGGTGGTGGAAGGTTGATTTGTGAATCTAGAAGGGATATTTAGAAAGTAGGGGAATGAATGACAAATATAGATCAGAATGTTTTGAGCTGTCGAGAAGTGAAGTCCAGTAGTAGACGGTAGTGTACGGAGAGTGAGAAAGCCGGTGTAGTTCCGTGAGTGTGGAGTATCTATCGTGGAACGAGAGGTAGGCCAGGTTGAGAGTAAAAGAACCTCCTTAAGCCAAGAGTGTCCCGGTAGCTGATTGCAGTTTCGAAAAAGGTAGAATACAGCATCACGACAGAAGCAGGAACGAGAGCTATACGAGCTAGTTTTCAAAGGAGAACATTACTGAAAGCCAGGACGAGGTTTTGATCGCAGCCAAGGATAGCAGGAAACGGGTCTTGTGTGAAGACATTCTCAGTTCACCAGAAAAAGGTCAGTCTCATTTGTTTGGACATGAATGTATGGGTTTTTCGTATTAAATACCACATTATAAATTGAAGAACATAATAAATAATATCAGAAAAGCTTCATCAAACTTAAATAGAATTGTTGCTAATAAATCCTAATAGTTAAATGTTAATAAAAACTTTCAATTGGAAACCAAAAGGAAATAAGATTCCCATTTGTAAATGTTATGTTTAAGAAAAATAAGATCTAGCAAATATTAAGCAGTGATTGCCATTTAAATAAAATAAACAATATTTTGATTATAATTGTAACCCATATGTGTGTATTATTTTACTCTTTTCTTTCCTATCCCGATTAGGAACCATTGAGAAATACTTAGAAGCCACGAGAGTAAGTAATTAATTTTATAAAAAGCCCTGAAATTGAAAACATATTGATATGTGATCTGGTAAATTAATTAGATTATTATTAATGCATTGATTAAATTAAATGACATATAAGAATATTATCTCATATCAATAATAAAGATCACATCAATATATATATATATATATATATATATATATATATATATATATATAATATCTATACGAACAAATTGTATCTAATTAATTCCTGCGTAGGATCTGCCGGTCATTTTTATTTACAAACAATTTAGTGTCAAAAAACGACCTTTTTTTAAATCAATGGAAAACAGTAAAACTTATGGTTTTTTTAGTACATACATCTTCGAGAGCATGGAAAAGCTTTAAAATGACGTATTACAAAGTTTGATATACTCATTTATTGTTAATACAATTGCGAAAAAAGGTCTAAATTGCAAAAAAAATTAATTTCGTAATAACTATTGTAAAAGTTAGTGTAGAGCTTTGAAATTTTTGTCAAATGAGGGTGCTTAATATGTGACCAACATTTCAAAGTGATTCATTCAATTGTTTAAATTTTATTCAAATTGTTTACAGAAAGCTTTTTTTGCAGTAGCATAGTCAGAAAAAGATGCTTTTAGAACCATTCTGCAGGTGTCAAATGAAAGAGCGTAAGCTAAACTTTCAAATTGGTTTAAAAAAAGTGAATAAATAATGCATTTATTAGTAATAAATAATTATACAAAAATATCGTAAATTTTTCTTTACCAACTTTTTGAATAACCTTTTTCAAAAAAATTTATTTTTTTACCGTTTTTTAGGTGCACAACTATCAAGTACCTAATATGTATATAATAATTGATAAAAAATTGTAATAAATATATGTAATTTATTATATAAAAAAAATAAAAAGTTTATAAGGAAAAATTGACGATACTTTTGCACAATTATTTATTATTAATAAATGCATTTTTTATTCACTTTTTTATAAACCAATTTGAAAATTTAGCTCATGCTCTTTCATTTGACACCTGTAGAATAGTTCATCATCATTTTTTTATGTTATTGCAAAAAAAAACTCATAATAAATTTGAATAAAATGTAAACAAATAAATGAATCGCTTTTAAATTTTTGTCACATATTAAGCACTAAAGAATCCTCATTTGACAAAAATTTCAAAGCTGTACACTATTTTTTACAATAGTAATTGCGATTCGCAATTTGCGAAATTAATTTTTTTGCAATTTCGACCTTTTTTAACAATTATATTAACAATAAATGAGTATATCAAACTTTGTAATATAGGGGAGCAGGGGGCTAATTGTAACAATTTTCATAAAATCAAATATATCTTGACAGCTATTTTTCCAATTATCACTAATTAAACACTAAACGCTAGTTTAATTCTTTCTGAATATAATTGAACTGAAAAAAAGTTAAAAAGACTGGTATTTTTTAATCAACTAGCGTTTTACCAAAAAAGTGAATTGTTACAACTTACCCCGCGCGTGGGGCTAGTTGTAACATCTATTGGGGCAGGTTGTAACATTACGAAAATTCGAATTTTTTGGAGTATTTCGAAGAAAATACCAACGTTGGTCCTGTTGAAAGTTGTTACTCGACTTCATAACGTAGCTTCCGGTGTTCTTAAATATAAATTTAGATTTCTACGCATAAAATTTTGAAGCCAATCTGGACCAACTGTATAATTTTGATACCACGAAGAAGGAAGTTGCTTAGCACTGAGTTTCACAGCACATTGTTAAGGCAGTTTTCGCATCTTCATGGGAATTTGTCCAAATTATATTTCGGGGCACTTCAGAATATACGAAACCATTTTACTTTCTAACGGCCGGTTTCACAAAGTAAAGTTAACTTGTGGTTAAGAGATAACCAGAGGTTCCCCCATTATAATATATTGTGGTGACTTCTGGTTATCTCTTAACTTGACTTTGCGAAACCGGCCGTTATTCGGCTGTAAAAACTATCCCCGGTTTAGTACAGCCCACTTGTTAGACTCTTAATGTTTTTCTTTTTTTATATCGGTATAAAGATACATGACACAGTCCGTGCTGTTTCACTTGCTTGCTTTATGCTACATTGATTATCTAAAATTTCCGCTGCAGCTAACTCGTAGACTTCGCTTTCTGGCTTTAAGTTGCCCTTTCTGATTTTCTTTTATGTTGTCTCATTCTGAACTATTACTAAACTAAATAATACGTTTTTATATTGAGTTAGATTATAAATTTAGTAAGATTCAGCGCAATTTGCAACATGTTACAATTAGAGTTGCACAAGTTTGACTTGAATGTTTGAACTTGACTTAAGTTTGACTTAATTTTAAGTCAAACTCAAGTCAATCCTTCTGAAAAATATTTCAAGTCAAGTCAAACTAGTCAATCGTACAGGTTTGAAAATTCAAACTGTTTGTCAAACTAGTTTGAAAGAGTTTAAAAAATAATTTATTTAGTAGATATACTTTTTTGTCGAGATAGACATGTTAGTTGAAAATTAAGATAAGAAAATTAATAATACAATGAGTGCCACATAAAATAGTGCAGTCACTGAAGGTTTTCACCTCCGATTTCGTTGAACCTCCATCGATTTTCATGAAAATTGGTGAGTAGTTAGAGAATACCTCAAGGAATAAAGGTGACATGATGCCAACTTGCGCTTTTACCCTGGGGGTGGATGCCACCCCTTTTCTGGGGTGAAAATTATTTTTTAAAATAATACCATAAATCGATAGAGGGACAAATTCTAAGCAAAATTTGTCATATTAAGTTATTAACATAAATCAATACTTTTTGAGTTATTAAAAATCAAAATTTTTATTTTTTCGTAAAAAAATGCATGTTTTAAAGCTGTTTTTCACGTATAACTCAAAAACTATTAGCTTTTACAAGGTTATTATTTTAGTGGATTCTACATAATTTCAAGTAGTTCATTGAATAGCTTAAGTTGTGACATCTTTTTTAATATGGCCCACTATCCAACAAAAAAATTCTAAACCTTAGCTTGGCGATATTACCTTCAGATACCTTATACCATAATTTGCGGACAACCTAGAAGACCTACAAGTCCTCATGAACAAAATTACGTATTACAGTGAACAATACGGATCATTAGCAAGAAAAAGATAAGTAACAGATGGTCAACTCTACTACTCTACATCAACCAAACCTAGAGTTGCACAAGTTTGACTTGAATGTTTGAACTTGACTTGAGTTTGACTTAATTTCAAGTCAAACTCAAGTCAATCCTTCTGACAAATATTTCAAGTCAAGTCAAACTAGTCAATCGTACAGGTTTGAAAATTCAAACTGTTTGTCAAACTAGTTTGAAAGAGTTTAAAAAATAATTTATTTAGTAGATATACTGACATGTTAGTTGAAAATTAAGATAAGAAAATTAATAATACAATGAGTGCCACATAAAATAGTGCAGTCACTGAAGGTTTTCACCTCCGATTTCGTTGAACCTCCATCGATTTTCATAAAAATTGGTGAGTAGTTAGAGAGTACCTCAAGGACCAAAGGTGACATGATGCCAACTTGCGCTTTTACCCTGGGGGTGGATGCCACCCCTTTTCTGGGGTGAAAATTATTTTTAAAAATAATACCATAAATCGATAGAGGGACAAATTCTAAGCAAAATTTGTCATATTAAGTTATTAACATAAATCAATACTTTTTGAGTTATTAAAAATCAAAATTTTTATTTTTTCGTAAAAAAATGCATGTTTTAAAGCTGTTTTTCACGTATAACTCAAAAACTATTAGCTTTTACAAAAAAGTTATTCTTACCAAAATTGAAGACAATAAAATATTGAATACACTATTGACTCAAAGTACTAAACTAATTTTAATTCAAAGTGAGTTATGGGTAACTGAATGTATATTTTTTTGGATGAGTACTAAAATCTAAGTATTCAAGCTTAAATAGCGGGAAAACGATATATTTTATAAAATATACTTGCTTAACACTTATCAAAGTACTTTAGAATACCTAACAAATATGCTCCAGAAGAAGTTAATAGCATAAAAATTAAGCAAGTTATGATGAAACTAAGAGAACCCTTTCGAATTTTTTAGGAGAAAGTGAAAAATAAAACATACGCCATTTTAACAAAAATTAAAATTTATAGTAATCCTTACAAAAATTTCTTGGTATTAGCATAAGTAATGATTTTAACAATTTTCACCGGTTTATAATGCGTATTTTTGAAAAAAATATGTAATTTAAAAACATCAGAATTTTTAAAATTATCGTCATTTTCATTTTCTTTTGATAATAACTATAAAAATACTTAATATACGTAAAAAATGGTTAATAACCAAATTTTAGTTTTTTCTATATCAAATATTATACCTGTTTACCGTTTCTGTAGGGTGAAAAATAACCGAGATAGAAACGTTTAAAGTTTAAATTTTGCTGCGAGAACCATGTAACCGTGGCCATTTAATCTTTGATTTTTAAAAAAGTAAGGGGTTTAAAAAATTAAATTCACCGCGTTTTAATAGTCCTTGGAATTACCTTTCAAACCGTTTTTAGGTGAACCTGATATCTTAAAAATTAACGGAGTTATTAAAAAACAATATAATTTTTTGGAAAATATTTTAAAAGATTTTGGAGCATAAATTTTAATGCTATTAACTTGTTCGGTATCTCATTTGACAGATATTTCTAAGTACTTTTACAAATGTTTAATAAGTTTATGTTATAACATGCATCATTTTCCCGTAATTTAAGATTAAATACTTAGATTTGGGTACTCGCCGAGAAAAATATGCATTCAATTACCTATAACTCACTTTTAGTCGATATTAAAAGGTCTTTTTAGTAAGAAGTTTGTTTAATTTTTTATTAGCTTCAATTTTGGTAATAATAACTTTTTTGTAAAAACTTACAGTTTTTGAGTTATCTACGAAAAATCGGTTAAACGATTTCCAGTACCCCTCCCTCCACTCCTCCGTTGATCCGCCAGTGAACAAATAAAGGCGTAGGCGGTCTCATTTAAAATTGAAAATAAACACGTTGCGTAATATTCAAACTTTTTCAAACTGTTTGAAGATGTTTGAATTCAAGTCAAACCTAAAGATATCGAAATCAAGTCAAGTCAAACTTTTTTATACAAAAAGTTTGATTTTCAAGTCAAGTCAAGTTTGTTGAGTAAAATCAAACAAGTTTGACTTGATGCATCTCTAGTTACAATAAGCCCCAATGTTTTGTTACAACATACCCCGTAGCACACTTTTGTATGTTTATTAAAATAACTGTAAAAATATCTTGCTAATCGTAAAATCGTTAAATAACATCAAAGTATAACTAAATTTAGAAAAGAAATTAACACCGAAAGTTTCATTTCCGTTTAAAACAATTAGTCCTGTCGCCAAAGGGGTACAACGGCCTCCTTAATTTAGATGGACTTACCCAAGTTTTTTTATGTATTTTGACCCGTAGAACACGAATTCTTTGGGTAACAGTCGATCCGGATGTCGATAAGATTATTATAAACAAAGAACTTGAGGAATCACATAACAGCGATTTTTCGAAAAACAAAACATTTTTTTGTATTGTATGGGTGATTCTAAGCAAAAAATGTTTTTACAAGTTGTTTCGTAGGATGCATAGTTTTTGAGGTAAACGCGGTTGAACTTTCAAAAAATCGAAAAAGTGCAATTTTTCAACCCGAATAACTTTTGATTAAAAAATAAAATAGCAATTCTGCTTACTGCATTTGAAAGTTCAAGTTAAATTCTATCGGTTTTGATTATTTGCATTGCTAAAAATTAAGTTTTTATTTGTTAAACAAAGCCAATAACACATAGTGTTTCCCGTGCCCAATGCATGCGTTTTAATGTACGCAATCTACGTAGAAATTCTGTATGCGCGCCTACTCGTTCGATTTCAAATAAGAAATGCATTGAAAACATCATTCAACCACTATGTGTTTATAGCTTTGTTTAATAATAAAAAAATTAATTTTTAGCAATGAAAGTAATCAAAACCGATAGAGTTTGACTTGAACTTTCAAATGCGGTAAGCAGAATTGCTATTTTATTTTTCAATCAAAAGATATTCGGGTTCAAAAATTGCAATTTTTCGATTTTTTGAAAGTTCAACCGCGTTTATGTCGAGAACTATGCTCCTACTAAAAAACTTGTAAAAACACTTTTTGCTTAGAATGACCCAAACAATACAAAAAAATGTTTTGTTTTACGAAAAATCGCTGTTATGTGATTCCTTAAGTTCTTTGTTTATAACAACCTTATCGACATCCGGATCGACTGTTACCCAAAAAATTCGTGTTCTACGGGTCAAAATACATAAAAAAAACTTGGGTAAGTCCATCTGAATTAAGGAGGCCGTTGTACCTCCACTGGCGACAGGACTAAATAGCGATAACCAAAATTTTATGAGAGTCAAATTTTAAATTACCTCATCCAAATGAAGCACGTGCACAAAACTACTATTTGCAACTATCGGAGGATGGCTGGCTAGACGGTGTCATTTGCAGGTAGTGATGAACGAGACTGGTCTTGGTCTTGCGGTCTTGGTCTTGGTCTTGCAGCAAGACCAAGACCAAGACCAAGACCGAACCTTGCAAGACCACGCAAGACCAAGACCAACCTGCAAGACTCTTGCACTTTTTTGAGAAAAATTGGTTTTTATTATTTAACTTTATTTTTTTAGTTCAATAATATATACTGACATTGTAAGAAACCTTAAACAATATCGAATTTTTAAAATACATAATATTTTGGTTATATTTTTAAGTCGTTTTAATTAAGTCAAACGGTTTGCATTTTCTCAAACTTCAAAGTGTCCAGAAGACAAGTTTTCAAACGGCGACAGTTCAACGACAATTGAAATTACTTGTAAGACAAAAAAATGTAATTATTGATAGGGTAATCCATTTAAAAAAAATGCAATTCAAAACGGTTTTTATGTGCCAGTAGTTTTCGCTTTTTTGTCTAATAAAACTACTGACACTTATTTCAATTCTTTTCGCATAATCGAGGAAAAATGTAGGTCGTTAAATTTAAAATGAATACAAAAAATATCATAATAGATTTTGAAAAGGGATTCACAATGCTGTGAAAGTCACAAACAGTTTTATTCATGAAATAATCGCAACAAATTGCACTCGAACTCTAAAATTAATATAGAATTTTAGAGCTCTTGTGCAATTACTACTGATAATTTTTTCACTAACTATGTACATAGTGATTGTATTAATTTATATACTGTACAACAAAAACTAATACTCAATCGAGAAAAGAAGAAAAATGATCAAGTGCTTTTTTAATAATATATTGTTACTATGGAATGCTTACAATTTTGATCATCTTTAACAACAAAATACTTGGATCACAGAATATATCCTGGTGTGTTATCTGCTTGGAGCTTCCATAAATAATAAACAATAAATAGCTTTTTATTAAGTTCACGTCTTAAATCAATTATTATTCATCAAATACACTATCAATATTATTTAATCAACAACTCAAAATATTCCCGATGCCATGTCAAATATTTAAAATTGTCACTGTCTTGTCACCATATTCTATTCGACTCAGTGCGTTGTATGACAAAGATAGAGAAATGTTCGATTTGGAAAATATCACCACGGACATGGTGTCCATTTTTTTCGAATCCTGAAAAAACTAATAAATATTTTAAAAAAATTTAAACGCAGAATGAAAGATTCAGGGGCGTCATTTGATAGGGTCAGGGGGCATTTGCTTCCCCCCCGACCCTGAAAATGGCTGAAATTTACAAAAAATAGATCAATCTTGTATTATGTTTGCATATAAATGTATTATGCTTGCCCCCCCCCTATCAAAATTTCAAATGACGCTCCTGGAAAGATTAAATTATTATCGAGGGCCGAAAGTCCCTTAGAATAAATAAAAAGTTTCTTTTGAATGAGATATTTGAAATTTAAAATCACACTACATTTTCTCTTAGTTTTTCATCCCTGCAACTTATTAAAATAAACATTATAGAAGTTTTTCAGGGACTTTTGGCCCTCGGAAAGAACGTAATCTTTCATTCTGCGTTTAAATTCTTCAAAAATACTTATTAGTTTTCTCAGGATTCGAAAAAAATTAATCCCATTTAAATAGCATTGGAGCCGAAACTATGTACCGATCCCCTTAGGAGAAAAAATAGAGAGTTGTATTCTTTAACATGTGTTTTAACTGAAACGGTAGGTATCTACTAAATTAAATTTAAAAAATAACAGTTAACTAAACTTTAAAAATAGAACGCACATAACGTAAACAGTTCTTATCGACACCTATAAGAGTTCTTTGTCGCCAGGTGAGAGGTATGCACAGCGCAACATAAGAGAGACGAGATAGTTTATTGGAGGCTCTGTGATGTTTTGGGGTGAAATTTCCTTGACAGCAAGAACGGATAGTTAGTGTCTTTACGTGGATTGCTCTTTAAATAGCGACCGGTACATTACAGAGACTTTCTTTCTTTAAACACTTTGTTTCTTTCGCACTTTATAGGTATACCTAATAGGTATGATTTCGATATATATAGCCACCTTTATACCTGTTCCTTACTACAGGGTGTCTCAAACTTAAAATAAGAAAACCACTTCTTTTCTTCCACCCAGTAGGTATAAGCTCAAAATAGAAGTTTGAGTAATCATTTGCCCATCAGTGTAAATATCAAAGAAAAATCTAAAAGACTAAAAAAAAATAGCAGAATCCGTTAATCCGTTTACAAGATTTAAGAAGCTAGGGCATTAGAAAGATATGTATAAAACAAAAAGTAGAATCGAACCAATTGAAATAACCTAATAAGTACCTAATAGGCCTGGATCCCGCGTACCAAAAAAAGTTGATTAGGTAATAGCAAGCTGAAAAGTTGTTAATAGCTTAACGGTGTCTAGTCGGACAAACTTTGATCTATGGGAACACTGGAACAGAGGAAGTTTTGATTGTGGAACAGGTTAAAAATGAGTAACGTCAGACAACGAAAACGTTCCATGTATTTTGTCGGACAGAACTTTCAATTGATTTGTTACCATTTCATTAAACTCTCATGCAAAAATCAGACTGGTGTTCAGGCGCGGATACAGGGGGGGTCAAAGGGTATATTATAGACCCCCTATTGGATTTATTCTATAAGTATTTTTTTATTATTTATTATTTTTTTCTGTCAAATCTAAACTTTAGGCCATCAGTAGAACACTAAATTAAACGACAACTGCTTCCAAAGAATTATTGAAAGAAGCAATAAAATCTAATAAAACCAGCCTTTTCTGAAAAATAAATTGAAGCCGCATTTGTTTATTGCCGATGGAGCCATAAACAACTGAAATATTTTTCTCAATTCAAAGAATAACAGAAATGATATCTTAAAATGCAAATACATTACACTGGGTATAAACCTTACCTCATGAAAAGTCACATTTCAAATTTGCGGTAGGTACAATAAAGATATAAAACTTTGAATTGTACTAGATAATCCAGGGGAGCGTACCTACCTACTCATTGATGGTAGAAACGTTATTTTTACATCTCCAGTTGGAAAAAAGTGACCAGTGAGATCGTGAAGACCAGAAATAGTCGTGAATTGTGTTTGCTAGCGTTGACTAATAATTATTCATTAATTATTAATAGTGAATATGTCCAAACGAAAGATTCAAACCGACATAATGCAGTTCATAAAGAAGACACGTTCTCAAGTAAGTCCATAGGCGTAACCAGGATGATCCTAAGGGGGGGGTTACATCTACCTGAAAGGGGGGGGTTACAACTACTGGAAATATCTGAGGGATATGATGTTAAGCGTATAGAGCTGAAAGTACATCCCAATGGGGGGGGGGGTTACAACCCCCAAAACCCCCCTGGTTTCGCCTATGAGTAAGTCCTCGGTCTACTAATGTTGCCGATGGTAATAGTAAGCCTATGTTAACGTTAGCTGTCGGAAACTGTAGTATTGGTGTAAGTAAAAGCATTTTCACCAGAATCAGTTACGTGTGATACAGATTCGGCAGCCACTAATTATAACGATATCGGTTGCTTTGTGGGTAACGAGAAGTGCAGTGACGACTTAAAATAATATCGTGTCCTAACTAATCCTTGGGTTCCCGAAAGTGAATACAAATTTCCAAAGACATTAGAATCGGGACAGTCAAGACAATTCCAGCTTATGTGGCTAACTAAATTCCCGTGGCTATCATACAGCAAGAAAGATGAAGGTATGCTTACTGCCATGTGTGTGTTTTATTCGGGCCTAAAGAGGGGGCCAAAGTAAAATCGCATTACAAAATTTAGTTATTAAGCCCCTTCGGAAATTCAAGAAAGCGAGTGAGATATTAAAAAGCCATTTTGATAATAACTATCATAAAACGGCTCAATTAAAATGTAGCAACTTTAAAAAAGTGTGTGAAGGTAAGTCAGAAAACGTGATCTGTCAATTAAAATGAAGTTTTATTATATTAATATATTTGTCTTTATTGTTATATTATTACATTAGTTAAAGATTTTTGTCACATTTGTCACTTCATATTTAAAATTGTGTATATTAATAATGATTAATATTAAATGTATTTATGATAATTCCGTTTTATTTTACTTGCAACTACGGCTTGATAATACGGAAAGAGTCCCATCAGGGCTCAATCTTTTTGATACTGTAGGTATCTGGGATTATAAATATACTGTATTTTATCGTTAGAGTAAGTGTGAGTCGTAGGTATGGCTAAATCTGGAAAATATAATATTTGAGGTAAGTCTGACCCCCCTATTATGAATTTCTAGATCCTTGCCTGCTGGTGTTTATCACCAACTGGGCATTTTGCTGAGTGGAACACGAAGAACATGTCAAATGGCAGGAATCATGTTGGTTAGTAATAGCAGTCTAATTTTTCCATTAGATTTTAATGAAAGGGTAAAAAATCAATTGGATGTTCTGTCCGACAAAATACTTGGGACGTTTTCGTAATCTGACGTTCCAAATTTTTAAACTGTTCCACAATTAAAACTTCGCCTGTTGCAGTGTTCCCGTACATCAAAGTTTGTCCGGCTAGACACCGTTAAGCTATTAACAAATTTTCAGCTTGCTATTAATCAACTTTTTTTGGTACACGGGATCCAGACCTATAAGGTAAGTACCTAATAACCTAATTGAAACGTAAGTCTAACCTAAACTTTAAATTTCTTTCAAACAAAGTACACGGATGATTAGTTAGTTACTAAAAGAATAGAAGTTTAAGATATAGAAGTGTAGGTTGGTTTTGGTTAAAGACAGAAGCAAGAAAAACAGTTTTTGGAATATACCTAACTTGTAAAATTTTGTACCCGATCGTGATTATAAACATCACCAGGCCCCGGGCTATAAATGGGCAGACTGGGCATTTTCCCAGGGCGCCAAATTTTTGGGGGCGCAAAATAAAAGAGATAATAAAAATAAATTAGAGAAACAAATTACCCACTAAAAAATATCTGACACAAAATGTTCAAAAATATATAGAACAAAACATGTAAATATAATACATGCTACCGGAAATGTAAAATAAAAATATTAAGAAACTTAATAATGATAAGTTAATATCAAGCATTATTATTCATAGGTATATTAAGTTGTAATCTTTGCTGGAAGTGTGAATTATGTATGAAATAGAAATAAATATCTACAGTTGTGTGTATGAAGGACGTGTTTTTCTTGTTATTTACTTTACTTCATAAAATATAAAGTAACATAAATTATTTGTTTTTACATTATAGTAATAAAGGGGGCGCCAGTAGACCATTTGCCCAGGGCGCCAGTTACCTAAGCCCGGGGCCTGAACATCAGTATTATCTTAAATCCGCCTGTTTAAAAAGAAAAAAGGTTCTACTATATTTTGCGGTCTACCGTCGCGTTTCTACTATCTATAGCTTGCTTATTAGTCCAGGGCGCATCTGTTTTTAGATGGACGTTGAGAGGTGACTCAAATTTTTTTGCAGAAATTGCTTTAAAATAACTCAAATAATAATATTTGAGTTATCCTCCCACTCAAAATGGTCCGGAACATTGTTTAAATAATCAAAATGTCAAAATATGAAGGAAAAATTCGATTTTTTTATTGGTTTTTTTGATTATAACTTTAAAACTGTTCATTTCTGAGAAAAGTTGTACTGGCATAAAAGTTGCGTAATTAAATTTCCTATAATAAAGAATTGGTTAAAAATTTAAAAAATAGTCACCCTTGTTGCAAAATAGCAATAATTGCGAAAAAAAAACCATACAAAAACAAGTATTCGCATTTTACGTTTTTCAACCATTTACGCTACACTTAGGACCTTCATGTTTTATCCAGAAAAACTTTATGATATAGTAAAACAACACTGTAAATTTAATTCAGATTGGTTTAATATATTTTGCAAAATAAATTTTGCAATCCAGCTTTCGCAAAAAAAATTCATTTTTTTTTAAATGTTGCAGAACTGAAAATAAAGCAGATAGCAAGTTGAATTTTTGTTTGCTTATAGAAGTGTACTGTACCTTTCATTTGCAATTTGCAAAATTAAAATTGATTAATTAAATTAAATTAATTTTATTATTGTTTGTGAAATATTGTTTAAACAATTGCATATGATCAAAAATAATAAACTTTTATTCTCTAAGTTAAAATATATAAACAAAGAAAGTTTTTGCTAAAAAAAGTGTTATTTCAAAAGATAGAGTATGTGTTTTTATTTTGCAATAAACAAATTTATTTATTTATATCGAAATTTAGTAAAAATTAAAAAGTATCAATTATTATCAAAGGTCATTGGAATGCCCAATCAGAGCAAACTATCCGCTGTCCTGCGCGTAGCACCAATAATTAATGTTTATTTAAAAATTTCCTGAGGCCGTGGTAGTTAAAATCGATTTTAATTTTGCAAATTGCAAATGAAAGGTACAGTACACTTCTATACGCAAAAAAAATTCAAATTGCTATCTGTTTTATTTTCAGTCCTGTAACATTTTGAAAAATTGAATTTTTTTGCGAAAGCTGGATTGCAAAATTTATTTTTCAAAATTTATTGAACCGATCTTAATGAAATTTACAGTACTGTTTTACTGTATCATAAAGTTTTTCTGGGTCAAATATTAAGGTCCTAAGTGTAGCATAAATGGTTGAAAAACGTAAAATACGAATACTTGTTTTTGTATGGTTTTTTCGCAATTATTGCTATTTTTCAACAGGTGTGACTATTTTTTAAATTTTCAACCAATTCTATATTGTAGGAAATTTAATTTCGCAACTTTTATGTCAGTACAACTTTTCTCGGAAATGAACACTTTTAAAGTTATAATCAAAAAACGAAGAAAAAAATCGAATTTTTCCTTCATTTTTTGACATTTTGATTATTTAAACAATGTTCCGGACCTTTTTGAGAGGAAGGATAACTCAAATATTATTATTTGAGTTATTTTCAAGCAATTTCTGCAAAAAAACTTGAGTCACCTCTCAACGTCCAAATGTACTAATAATTTTACAGATGCGCCCTGGTCTAGATTATAATATTACAATGCCGACAAAAAAAAACAAAGTGTCTTCTTTATTAAGTGAATAAAACGCATAAATCATAAGAATTATTATTTTGCTTTAAGTACAACTTCACAGATACCTAATACCTACCTACTTACTAATTAATAATAAATAATAATAGGTACTTATCTAATTAAATTTGTCATATTAATTTGCTATTTTAGTTGAGAATAAGCTTATTTTCAGCTAAAATAGTAAATTGACATAACAAAGTATCCACTATTTTTTTGTAAAATTAAGATAATAATTCTTCTGACTTATGCGTTTTATTCACTTTGTAAAGATTGTTTTTGTCGGTACCGTATTCATGTGCGGCTAATCAGCATAATCTTTTCTTAGAAGGGTTTGCACACAATAATGAAAGGGATTTTTGTAGGCTAAATGATTATTGCTAAGTCTAGGTACTATTTAGGATTAGGTATAAGTACAATAAACTTTATGTACCTAAGTAAATTTAGTTTTATTAATATTATTCAAATAGCACCGCACGTAACATTTTCCCAGGGTATTTTGTTAATTAAGTATACTTAGTTCTCTTTTATTTTATATTTATTTTGCTTCAAATGTTTATTACTTGTGAATAAATATTTTCTCTACAAGAGTTTTCTTGTATTTCATTACTTGGTGCAAATCCTTCAGGTAGATCGCACCCTCTAGGTAGGCCGTATATAGTAGCACCGAAAAAAATTACATATAGGTACCTACTATCTACTTTATTATATTTATACTTAATATTACCTACTTACCATCTTTTTGACTTCTGTTCGACAAATCCTGCACTAAGTCCATTTCCACACTTTCCTCAGAATCAGTGTCTTTAGTGTTATTATGTACAAACTGATGTTGAGGTTCCCACGGCACAAAATGTGTATTTCTCCGAGGGCCACAGTCACTCATAAGAGCCTCGATCGAAAAAGGCCTCGGCACAGGCTTCGTAACTGGCTCACTATCCGATTTGATCATGATCTGCTCTGATGGCATTTCCATATTTGTTTATACAAATAATTAACCGATTGTTAACGGTTGATATCCGCCAAGCAAGAAGTTAACGAGGTAACTGTTAAAATTGAGCCTGATCGGTGTCCAACGTGGAAACCTCTAGGGAGGGGCTTACAGAGCCCCGCCTTCGCGTCGTAGTTGGAGACCCCTCGGCCAATGACAGAGTAATAATCTCGGTTTTGTTGTAGGGGCTTAATTAGACGTGGAAGAAAATTAGTGTTTAGAGTGCACCTCAATTTGGAGGCTATTATCTCGTATTGACCAATAAAATTTCTATGAATCAATTGATTTAGTGTTGGATTTGTTGCATTGACGTGATTATATTTAGTTGGAGGCTATTTTGTTGGATTGATTTTAATTTAATTTCAGATATTACTGCTGATACTTCTGTCACGGTGATTTTTGATGTATAAAGTGAATATTTTCATCATTTAATTTAGATATATTATTTAAACATTAAAACTCATTTTAATACACATTTCAAATTTTCATGAGAGTTTTAATTAAGTAGATAGTTATTAAGTAGGCACTTATAGGTATACCTATATTTTCAAAAAACCTGTTACCACATAGTGGTGTAGGGCGACAATACATTATAAGACCAAAAACAACTTTTCTTATTTCTGACCAGCTTCCTTGCTTCTATCCACGTTGTTCCCCTTTTTTCGAATATTTTTCCTAGTACCTACCTAATACCTTATCCCATGTTTGTCGTGGTCTACCTTTCCTCTTTCGTCTTTGTGTTTATGCCTGACAAATTTCTTTCACTGGTTTTGTATGATCTATTCTCTGAAGATAACCCCACCAACTGAGTTGCCTTCTTTCTATAAATTCTAATGTTGACTCTATTGTATACCCATATAGCACACAACGTCCGATGGACGTCCATATAACGTACATTTAAAGTCCAAACGTCCATGGACCAAAACTGGACGTACTAATGTACGTCCACTACGCGACATCCATTGGACGTTTGATTTCAACGTACATTGGACATCCATTTGTGGTCCATGGAGATTTTACACAAAACGCGACTACAGCGTTATAGCTTATATAAGCTTCTTGTTTTATATATAGCTTCTTGTTTTAATCAAAGCAATATTATTAGTAGAATACAAGAAGCTTCTAATAAATGTAGTCACATATTTTTTCATCATCGAATTAAAACACTGAACCACTAAAATTATTTTAATTAAACCTATATAATATTAGATGATGATAAAACGATGGTAAACTTTTTCAGAATAACGGAGCTACATCGCGCATCGGTAATTATAGAACTTACAATAATTAGACACTACCAATTTAAATCTTAAATGTGCATTTTGTATCTGTTAAATTTCCCGCCAAACTAAATGAGAATCTTCTTGACAACGTTGTCGCTCTTCACGCTATCAGTCGTAAAAGGTAGTATTAGGCAGGTACTTTTAGGAAATTATCGCTGTTAATCGTTGTGGAATACTGAAGGAGGATTTATGTATGATAATTCACAGAATGGCAAACCCGCTTGCAATATACAACCGTACTGACTCTAAGTTCTAAGAAATAATGTTTGGTTGGAAGGAACAGAACAGAAATAAACCTCTTTATGTGCATGCTTCATAGGGCGCCATTATCTGAATTTTGTCTTTATTAAATTATTAAGTTATTACATACAATATAATACATCCTGTGATATCTTTGTGTTTGCTGTTTATCGTGCAAGTGCAGTCGTGCATTAATGATGTTCCTATAATACAGTATACATAATAAAGTTATAATAAAGAGAAATAAAAAAGGTATTTTGTGTAATATTTTAAAGTATAAGTTTAGTATTACAGGAACTATTTCCTATACCTAAAGGCCTTTTGCTATGTATGTATTCAAAAAATTATGGACACTAGATTGCTTTCTGAAAAGTGCCCTACAAAAATGTCCATAAACGTACATTGAATGTAGGTACATCAGATGTACATTGAATGTACATAAGATGTACACTGAAAGCTTCAACAACGTACACTGTACGTTTGTAGCGGACGTTCTATGGACGTCCAATTTTGTGAACTCTGGACGTTCGTTGGACGTCCATCGGATGTCCATTGTACCTTAGCGGGACGTCCATTGGACGTTCCAATGTACACAGATGTACGTCCATTGGATGTCCATAAAACGTACTTGTGCTATCTGGGTAGCTTCACGATACGATATAATATCGATACTTTTTAAGTATTGAGTATTTTATTGGTTATGCCAATGAAGTATCGTATTATCGAGTATCGATATCGGCAATACTTTCTTACCTATAAAAATATCGTATTGATATTGATTTCGATACGATATCGATACAATACTCGATAAAATACCGACATAAAAAGGATTTTACATCTGAGCTGTGTAGGCCCTTTATGCCCACTTTTAAAAAAGGTGTAATGAGTTCAAATATTCGATTTGGAATTTGACGAATAAGAACCTATTTTTCATTATATAACTACGACTCTGCTCCTACTGGGTATACAGGGCACTTTTTGAGTTATTTCCGAAAAACCCTCTAGAAACGTAGTTTTTTTTGTTGAAAAATGAACATATTCACTCAACTTAAAAAGTATTGACTTAGTGAAAACAATCTATGGAACTAAAGTTGCTTAGAATTAGTTAGTTTATCCAATTCCGGGCTTATCTTGAACGTGTATTTTTTCACCCCCGAGTCACCCCGAGGGAAGAAACTCACCCCCTGGACAAAATTATACATCGGCACAATATCATGTTTTTCTTTGACATGTTAGCTATGTTTATGCCAAATTTCATGTCAATCCAAACGGTTCTGTAAAATTTGGAGCAACAACCGTGAGTAATTACAACAACAACCTTAACTTAGATTACTAATTAGATAGTTTAGATAAGATATATTATGTTTATATATGTACCTACTATTTACTTTGTTTCTGGCCGCATGCTCTAATCCTAAAGCCAATAAAAAAACCGTGAGTAAAATGAACTATAAATTAGGTTGAGTTTTTATAAAAAATGTATGATACATTTTAGGATATAAGATGATTTATATATTTATTTATATAATTATAGAACTTACAATAATTAGACACTACCAATTTAAATCTTAAATGTGCATTTTGTATCTGTTAAATTTCCCGCCAAACTAAATGAGAATCTTCTTGACAACGTTGTCGCTCTTCACGCTATCAGTCGTAAAAGGTAGTATTAGGCAGGTACTTTTAGGAAATTATCGCTGTTAATCGTTGTGGAATACTGAAGGAGGATTTATGTATGATAATTCACAGAATGGCAAACCCGCTTGCAATATACAACCGTACTGACTCTAAGTTCTAAGAAATAATGTTTGGTTGGAAGGAACAGAACAGAAATAAACCTCTTTATGTGCATGCTTCATAGGGCGCCATTATCTGAATTTTGTCTTTATTAAATTATTAAGTTATTACATACAATATAATACATCCTGTGATATCTTTGTGTTTGCTGTTTATCGTGCAAGTGCAGTCGTGCATTAATGATGTTCCTATAATACAGTATACATAATAAAGTTATAATAAAGAGAAATAAAAAAGGTATTTTGTGTAATATTTTAAAGTATAAGTTTAGTATTACAGGAACTATTTCCTATACCTAAAGGCCTTTTGCTATGTATGTATTCAAAAAATTATGGACACTAGATTGCTTTCTGAAAAGTGCCCTACAAAAATGTCCATAAAACGTACATTGAATGTAGGTACATCAGATGTACATTGAATGTACATAAGATGTACACTGAAAGCTTCAACAACGTACACTGTACGTTTGTAGCGGACGTTCTATGGACGTCCAATTTTGTGAACTCTGGACGTTCGTTGGACGTCCATCGGATGTCCATTGTACCTTAGCGGGACGTCCATTGGACGTTCCAATGTACACAGATGTACGTCCATTGGATGTCCATAAAACGTACTTGTGCTATCTGGGTAGCTTCACGATACGATATAATATCGATACTTTTTAAGTATTGAGTATTTTATTGGTTATGCCAATGAAGTATCGTATTATCGAGTATCGATATCGGCAATACTTTCTTACCTATAAAAATATCGTATTGATATTGATTTCGATACGATATCGATACAATACTCGATAAAATACCGACATAAAAAGGATTTTACATCTGAGCTGTGTAGGCCCTTTATGCCCACTTTTAAAAAAGGTGTAATGAGTTCAAATATTCGATTTGGAATTTGACGAATAAGAACCTATTTTTCATTATATAACTACGACTCTGCTCCTACTGGGTATACAGGGCACTTTTTGAGTTATTTCCGAAAAACCCTCTAGAAACGTAGTTTTTTTTGTTGAAAAATGAACATATTCACTCAACTTAAAAAGTATTGACTTAGTGAAAACAATCTATGGAACTAAAGTTGCTTAGAATTAGTTAGTTTATCCAATTCCGGACTTATCTTGAACGTGTATTTTTTCACCCCCGAGTCACCCCGAGGGAAGAAACTCACCCCCTGGACAAAATTATACATCGGCACAATATCATGTTTTTCTTTGACATATTAGCTATGTTTATGCCAAATTTCATGTCAATCCAAACGGTTCTGTAAAATTTGGAGCAACAACCGTGAGTAATTACAACAACAACCTTAACTTAGATTACTAATTAGATAGTTTAGATAAGATATATTATGTTTATATATGTACCTACTATTTACTTTGTTTCTGGCCGCATGCTCTAATCCTAAAGCCAATAAAAAAACCGTGAGTAAAATGAACTATAAATTAGGTTGAGTTTTTATAAAAAATGTATGATACATTTTAGGATATAAGATGATTTATATTCAATGTTTATTAAAAACTTTTGATATGCAATGTGTGGTTTTATTGGGCAAGCGGGTCCGCATCCCAACTGGAACCAGGGCCCGCTGATCTATCAGTACGCCACTGGTTAGCATGCCAGCATCTTATCAGCACTAGCACTGATGATGATCTGTAATCAGATCGAAAATTAGTTCTGCTTGTGATGTAGCCCCTTTTTAGGGAATTTTAATAAATATACCTACCTTTTGTAAACGATTTTACTTATTTTTTGTAATATATGGTACCTATAGGTACAGCCACTATCCAGCTACAGGAAAACATTTTTCCTCCTGTGAATTCACAAATTTATGATATTTTCGATATTAGAAA
Source organism: Diabrotica virgifera virgifera (assembly GCF_917563875.1). Taxonomy (NCBI): domain Eukaryota; kingdom Metazoa; phylum Arthropoda; class Insecta; order Coleoptera; family Chrysomelidae; genus Diabrotica; species Diabrotica virgifera. The sequence continues at coordinate 56,780,469 of NC_065449.1, read as the reverse complement.
AATGAATTTTTCATCCTTTATTAGGTAGTTTATTTTTTAAGAAAAATTCGCAAACAAAATATACTCTCAAAATTCTTCTTCAATAAAAAGCAACAAAGACAATGAAGTTAAAATAAACTCTGAAAGTCTTAATTAATATTCCTAACAAAATGAATATAATTCCTTGTCGGCAAGATTATCAAAATTCATTATATTTCACGAAATATACTTGCCGCGAAAATACGCTATGCAAATGTAAATGAACCGTCAAGTTTTGGAGTAGAAAAGAAATACAGAACCGTATCTTTTAAAAAGTAGATAACGTTTTTTGTCAAATTTAAAGGCACCTCTTCATTGTAAAATACTGGGTTTGATATTTGACTCACGCCTCTCTTAGAAGCAGCATATCCTGAATTTAAAAATCTCCTCACATAAAATATTAAATGTTCTTAAAACATTACTCCTTGGGGTATGTCTCATTATCACAGGTGCGGGCGGATGAAAACTCGCTCTTAAAGTATCTTCTTCATGTGCCAACTCCACTAAGAAAGTCGGCAACCATCATGGCAATTCGCACTTTCGATACCTCTCCTCTAAAGAGATCAGCAGAAGTGCAGTTAAATCAAGCTCTCAAATTGTTGTCTTCTTCCACGACTCCTTCTACCCTGTATTCTTCCTTGTATTATTAACTGCAACAAGTATATAACGCTCGAAATAATAAAAAAAGTAAGACGACGCAATTCTAATCTCTTAAAGTGAAGATGATTTACAACGTATGCTGCACGAATTTAATATAACCGCTACAGAGCTGATACAGAAAGGATAAAAAGAATGTTAGAAACAGCAGAGATGAAAACACTGCGAAAAATCGATATACGACGGAGATGCAAGGTGGACAACATTAATACCTGGGTGAGAAATAGAAGAGTAGAATGGAATGGCCACATAAGCTGAATGATAACAAATTAATAGAGTAGTAAGGAACGGTGAGAGACGATTCCCCAATAGGAAGACGATCAGTAAGAAGACCACGAAAAAGATGGAATGACAACTTACTGGAGGCACATTGAAAAACAGACATAGTCATGTCTACATAAAAAGAAGAAGAAGAAGAAGTTATAACGCTCGCTCCTCATGACATGTTCCAGATATTGCAGTTTTCTAACTTCAATTGTATTTAAAACCCCTCTTTCTTTTCCCATTCTTCTCAACACCTCGACATTCGTGACTCCACCCAACTTATTCTTAATATCCTTCTGTAGGCCCATAATTCGAAGGCTTCTTACCTGTCCGAAGCATCTTTCTTTAATGTCCAAGCCTCCAACCCATAAAATAATACGGAGAACACGTAGCATCTCAGAAGTCTTATTTTTAAAGAAATTGTAACATCCCTGCTTGCCACAGAATACTTTTTTCAGTTTGTTGAAAGCATTTCTTGCCTGTCCTATTCCTGCTTTAATCTCTTCTTAGTATGGTATAACTAGACCCAAACCCAGACATCCAAAGTGAAAGTTATCCTCCAACACCAAATTATTCTATATGGTCCACATAATTTTCAGAAAAAAGTCACACCATTTTGAGCGTCGCGTTCGGGGGGTAGAGGGGGGAGAAATCGGTAAATTCGTAGTTTTTTAAGTTTTTCGTAAATATTTTTAAAACTATACGATTTAGCATGAACAACCTTCTATACAAAAATGTTCTACATTAAATTTGAAATAAAAAAGGCCCTATGCATAATCCTTCTAAAATGAACGGTTTCAAAGTTACTGAGGTAGTATAGTATAATTGGTCCAAAAAAAGGCCTAACCTAAAAATCCAAAGTAAAAGTTTTCCTCCAACACCAAATTGTTCTATATGGTCCACATATTGTTCAGTAAAAAGTTACACCATTTTGAGCGTCCGGTTTGGGAGGGAGATGGGGGAGAAATCGGTAAATTAGTAGTTTTTTTACGTTTTTCGTCAATATTTCTCAAAATATGATTTAGCGTAAACAATGTTCTATACAAAAATGTTCTACATCAAATTTAAAACAAAAAAGGTCTCATACATATTTGTTATAAAATCAACGATTCCAGAGTTACGGAGGGTGAAAAGTGGAGGTTTTCGATACTTTTTATATTTGTTGGGCAATTCCCTACTGATTTTCTTTAACAGGATTGTGTTTTATAAATAAAATTTGCTATTTCAGTGGCCGATGGTATGTTAGTGATAAGCCCTTGAAGAAACGTCAACCTCACCACCCAAAATTATCATCAATTGCCCAAAAAATATAAAAAGTATCTAAAACCTCCACTTTTCACCCTCCGTAACTCTGGAACCGTTGATTTTATAACAATTATGTATCGGACCTTTTTTGTTTTAAATTTTATGGAGAACATTTTTTACGCTAAAGTATAGTTTTAGAAATATTGACGATAAACGTAAAAAAACGACTAATTTACCGACTTCTCCCCCATCTCCCCCCCCCCCAAACCGGACGCTCATCAAAATGGTGTAACTTTTTACTGAACCATATGTGGACCATATAGAACAATTTGGTGTAGGAGAAAAACTTTTATTTTGGATGTCTGGGTTAGGCCTTTTTTTGGACCAATTATGCTATACTACCTCCGTAACTTTGGAACCGTTTATTTTAGAAGGATTATGCATGGGACCTTTTTTATTTCAAATTTAATGTAGAACATTTTTGTATAGTGGGTTGTTCATGCTAAACAGCACAGTTTTAGAAATATTGACGAAAAACGTAAAAAACTACGAGTTTACCGAGTTCTTCCCCCTCTCCCCCCCCCCCTCCCAAACCCGACGCTCAAAAGGTTGACTTTTTTCTGAACATTATGTGGACCATATTGAACAATTTGGTGTAGGAGGATAACTTTCACTTTGGATGTCTGGGTTATGCCATCTTTTGGATCAATTCTATCATACTATCTGTGTAGTCATTATTTTCATTATATTGTACCCAGATATTTATATTTTTAATTTTTTAAATTTGTTTTCCATGTACCTATTGTATTGCTTTCTTGGCCCTGTTGGGCTTTTGTTATTACCATAAATTGTGTCTTTTTTGTGTTTAGGGACTTTTCTTCGCTGACTTCTAACACACTGTCAACTATTTGTTCTAAATCTTCAAGACATTCCACTAATAAAATAGTGTCGTCGGCAAACCGTACCTATATTATTGATTGGTCGACCATTTACTTTTATTCCCGTAGTTAGTTCTTCTAGTGCTTCCTGAAAATTCTGTTTGACTGTCAAGTTAGTTTCAAAGAGTTTGAAAAATAATTTATTTAGTAGACTACTTTTTTTCAGATAGAAATGTACCTAATTAAGTTGCCCATTAAGCTATAAGATAAAAAAATTAAAAATACAATGAGTCCCATATAAAAAAACTTGATATGGGAGTAATAAATTTAAGTCAAAATATAGTTCCAGTCTGCAATTTCCATCATTAAACAAGATTTGGCAACACTCACAACAAAATTCGCTAGAAAACAGCTCAAACGTCTGTGTTGTAGTCAAATACACGCATTTATGATATGCCGTCCGATGTCGTAAAACCGATTGGCCACACATGGGTTCTAGTATGGGTCGCGGGAACGTCGATTGAAAATTTAAGAGTGCCTGGTGTGTGTCACTTCATAAAAGTAAAGTAAAGGATGCGTCGCTTTCGACCTCTCCGCGGGAGTTCAATCGACCAGTTTCTGACGAATGTAGGCTTCACAGGCAGCCAACACGGTTTCTTGGATTCGAACGCCCCGATGCAAGAACTGCTGTATCCGCACATGGCATATTTGGCCCGTATTTCATCGAAGCAAACGATGGAACGGCGTTGACTGTTAATCAGAAGCGCTACAAAGAACAGATTATCTACACGATCTTCAGCGATTTTGTCGTACCAGGAACCTACCACTGATAACCAACAACGGTCTTTGCAGGGCGGGACAACGCTTCACACGACCAGGGAGTCTCTTCTAATGATGCCCAAAAATTTTGGGGATCGCCTTATTTCGCGTGGCAGTGATTTTCAACGCACAAAGTGGACGGTAACAAAGGCAAAGAAAGAGAGACTACGTGTTTGGGAAAGAAAAATCCTAAAAAAGATCTTTGGGCCTGTGCTTGATGAAGCATCAGGACAATATAGGATAAGAACTAACAAAGAGCTCTATAACTATACCCAGACGCCAACATCATAAAAGAAATAAAGTCCAGAAGACTCCAATGGGCAGGACACCTCAGAAGACATTCTGACCAAAGAGCAATAAGGCTGGTATGGGAGAACGTCCCCACTGGAAGAAGACCACGCAGACGCCCTCGACTTCGGTTGCGAGATAATATAGCAGGAGACTTGAAAGCTATGGACGTGGAGAATTGGATAGATATTGCTCAAGACAAAGAAGACTGGAAGCATGTTGTCGAGTCGGCTAAAACCCACAAAGGGTTGTAACGCCACGGAATAAGTAATTAAGTAAGTGATTTTCCGTACTCATTGCACTCACCAGACCTAACGCCACTTCATGTCCACATATGGGGAATGCTAAAAGAAGCTGTTTTTCATACCGATCCACCGTCTATTCCGGAATTTCGGATTAAGATTTTAAGATTTTTTCGTGCCATTTAACAGCCTTAGTTCACAGACATGATTGAGAACCTTCGTGAAAGCTATATATGACAAAACTTGGAACTGAACGGAGGTCATCTTGAACATCTGTTTTATCGATAACGTCGTCGTGAATAATGTTTGCAAGACTAAATATCATCATCATGAGTGGCGTTACAGCTCTGTATGTGCCAAAGCGTCCTTCAGAACAATTCTACATTCGCCCTTGTCTCTGGCAACTCTTCTAAATGCTCTAATTCGAATAGATTTTAAATAATTTTCTATAAGTTGCCTTGGTACCTAAGTCTCGGTCTTCCTCCTGCTCGTTGTTCTATCGGCCCTCTTTAGTCAAAAATGTTTCTGACTAGGGCATCTTCCTCTCTCCTGATTACATGACCTATCCATCTAAGGTGTGCTACCTTAATGAATTTTACAACGTCAGGTTCTTCAAACTCCAATGCTTCTATACAACTCAAAGTTGTAACGCCTGCGCCACAAACCTTGTTCTTTTATGCCACCATATATTTCGTCTTAGGATTTTTCGCTCAAAACGTTAGAGCAGTTCTTGGTCAAGACTAAATATATAAATAATAATAAACATTTCAATAGTCATTTCAGTAGGTACTGTTTATTTTGCTGCATCATACTCTATTTAAATATAAATTAATAAAGAAGTGACGTACGTTAATAACGTTTTCTTCTTCTTCTCATGTCACTCCTATCGGACAATGGAAATCATCAAGGCTATCCTGACCTTGTTTACAGCTGACCTAAAGAGTTTATTAGTGGTGCAGCCAAACCACTCTCTAAAATTCCGCAAGCATGACATTCTTCCACGTCCTGGATTCCATTTTCCTTCTATTTTTTCTTGCATTATATATTATTATATAATTACCAGAGAACGGCAATTCTCGCCAGTGGCGTACAATACCCCTACATGCGACACTATGTTATACACGAAATTTTCGGTTTTCTAAATCTGACTGAATTGAAAATTGGGCCAAATCCCATCTTAAAGTTTAGGAAAAGATTCGCCCATCCATATGTCAACTCTCCATTTTGGTCTAAGGGTGTGGATTTTACGACACTTACCATTTAGGATCTGTTTTTCGTTCTCGTACCAACATAGGCGTAACCAGGATGATCCTAAGGGGGGGTTACAACTACTGAAAAGGGTGGGTTACAACTACTGGAAGGTCTCTGAGGGGTATGGTGTTAAGCGTATAGAGCTCAAAGTCAATCGAAATAGGGGGGGTTATAACCCCCAAAACCCCCTGGTTACGCCTATGCGTCCCAAAACTCCCAAAAATTTCAAAAATTTAAGTCAGACTTTTGCGACTTTTGATAGCACTGATCATTACATTTCCAACGCATGTCTAATTTTGAAATTCGGTTATACCATTCAAAAGTTACCGAGCTCAGAAGTATAACTCAATTTTTATTTAAAAAGGGGAAAATGTTTGTGAATATGTATGTATGTATCTGTGTGGAAAAGTTATACCGATCTGAATTTGTTTTTCTGTGTTTCAAGAGGGGGCAGGGCCGATTCCGACCGATACAGAACCGGTGTAGTTTGTGACTTTTGACTAGCCATAAGCCAGCTATAGGGCTAGGTAGATACAAAATGGCATATTTTTTGGGCGTATATATCTTAGGTTCAAGGAGAGACAGGAAAACCGCAAATACACCAAATCAATAGCGTTGAGTTAAGCTTTCAAATGGAGCCTAAGCGGTCTAAACTTTAAAAAATTTTGTTTTTCGACAATAACTTAAAATTTCAACCTACGAATTGCGTCAATGACTGAGGGTTTGTAGGAGGACTCTAGACGTGTCTAACGATGTATACCTCATATCTGGGAATATTCGAATTTTTAAGTTATAGGCTTCATAAATATGATCAAATCTATTTCTTATGGGAAAAACAGTTTTTCAAGCTCAATAATTCCTGTAATACCTTCAGTTATCATACTTGACCTTGAATGCACCAGATACTACTTGTCAATACGTTTTAAACTTATGTTTAATGATCAAAATCGGTTAAGCCGTTCAGAAGCTATCGAGTTCCAAAAGAATCCATTTAACGACGCTAAGTTTGATCGGGCAATCTGAGTTAATTTGCCGGCCATAATTATTAGGATGGCTGGGATATGAACTCAGATTGCCTTATCACAAGTCTGGTGTCGTAACTACTAGATCATTTGGGAGAGAATGCAACAAAGGCGACCATTTATAACGCTTAACGTGTAATCGAGAAACATTACATTCAACTTCATACATTTATTATACATATAAAAAAACTTTGAAAAACTCCTGATACAAGAATAAAAAACCGCTAAACAATATTCCAGTGGCGCATACAACATTCCAGCTACAAAAGAGCTGATATGAATATTACGTTTACGTTTATTTTGAAAGATTTTTTCCATAATATTTGCTAAATTTGAAGTAAAACGCGCCACAAAAAGCCTTAAAATGCAAACTGTATCAAAGTTACTCTTTTGTGGCGCGTTTTACTTCAAATTTAGCAAATATTATGGATAAAAATTTTCAAAATAAAACTAGAATTTTATTTTTCATCAAAATGAAAATACATTTTCGCGCCACGTAATATTCATATCAGCTCTTTTGTAGCTGGAATATTGTATGCGCCACTTATTTTTACGGCGTTTGCCGGTTTTTTATTCTTATAACGTTTTACAGCAATATTAATAATTTTAACCTCATCCTAAAAAGTCATTTGAGTTTTAAAGTTAGTCACTTTTTATTTGAAAATCCACCCCTGATTTGTAGCCATGGGACCAACAAGCTTATAGCTAAGCGATTTTCTGTGTTCTCATCAAGAGAATTGCGCCCCCAATTAGTCAACGGTTAAATTTCCTATTTATTTTGGCTCACTCACTTAGCAAAGCCTGCGACTGCGACACCGCCTCCGCCCAAATTTAAAAATGTCCCTTATGAAACAAATAATAATACATTATTCGATTTTTTTTTATAACTAAGAATAGTTTTCAATATCTACATTAATTTTACAATCAAGATACAGTAGAAATAAACAAACCAAGACACGTTAAATGCTACTATCAGGAGCACTCCCGAATTATAATTTAGAATGTATACATTTTGGAAATCATGATTTGGGATTTACAATGTACATAATATACATTGTAAATTATGATTCGGGAGTTCTCCTAGTAGCATTTAACGTTGGTTTGTTAATTTCTACTGCATCTTGATTGTACATTTAGTATAGTACCTAGTTTTTATCCATAAGTTATTTAGAAATAAAGATAATCGTCTTTAATTTTATATAATTAATTGAGAAAGCAATTTATATCATTGAGGCATTTCATATTAATATGTATACTCTGGGCCTATTAGCAAAATACAAGGAAAAGTTATTTACCAGCAATTTTATTGCTGGAATCGAATCTTATGATCCTATATATTAATAATATATGTAGGTATGCAAAGTCCGCAGATAGTTTGCTACTTTTTTTATAAACAAAATGGCGCCCGAAAATCGTGTCTTTGACACCAAAAACACTCAAATAAAAATTCACCATAATTAAATTCTGCATATAGACATGTACTTTGATGAAAATTTTCCTCGGAAAATGCAAGTTTTTTCAACAAAATCTTTAATTTTCAACTAAAATTTTAGGTTAGTAATTATTTATCAATAATTAAATAACTTGGTGATATAAAAGCTCTTTTGGTATAAATTATATTTCCAGAAGCCGATGGAAATTAAATGAACAGTTCAGCAACAATAAAATTGTCAATTACAAATTTAAGGTCGCCATAATAACCACAATAATTACGATGCATAAGAATAACTATGATTTTTTTATAAAATGGCAATATACCTATCTAATGCACTTTACAGAATTGAAATTGGAATATTTGAGTGGCCTCAGGAATATTTTAAAATTATAAACAATTTTTTGGCTTATAAACAAATATAATATTTCGGGAAATATTAAACTAAATTAAATTATGAAAACGGCATTGGAAATAACGTGACAGAATGCTTCTCTTAAAAGAAAAAACGTTTAATTGTTATGTGTGGTTCCTGAGATACAACCAGTCAAAGTTGACCGGCATGTATGGCAAAGATATAAATAATAGGGTGGTAACTTTCAAACCATCACCTTTTTATTTCGGTCCTCTTTTTCCACACAAATTTTCATATCTTTAAAAACTCATAACATATATTATAATAATAAAAACTATCGTTATTACGAGTGTAAAATACCAAAAATACCAAAATTTCAATAAAAAATCAGGTTGGAGAAAATGGAATCTCAAGCATGGAGCAATTTTCTTCACCTTTTTATTTGATACCAAGTAATGCGAATAGCCACTTAACTAAAGCAATATTAAATGTCAAAGTTGCTTTTGTTTTGTTATAATAAATTTATTTATTTATGTTAACACAAAATTAATTTTTTTAAACAAAGATTGTTTAAATAATTATACAGCTTTCAAATGAGAATATTTGTCTTTTAAACGTTAAAAGGAACACTTGTGGTAAGTTTATCTAAAAAAAGTCTACAACTGGAAAAAATATGTAGTTTTATTTTCTTATAAATAAATAAATTTATTGTAACAAACAAAAGCAACTTTGACATTTATTAATGCGTTAGTTATATGGTTCTACTCGAGTTACTTGGGAACACAAAAATTGAAGAAAAGTGCTTCATGGGAAGCCGAGAAAATGCATTTTTTAACGTATACCGATTTTGAACTTTGAGATTCCATTTTCTCCAACCTGATTTTTTATTGAAATTTTGGTATTTTTCACTCGTAATACCGATAGTTGTTATTATTAAAATATATGTTATGAGTCTTTTAAAGATATGAAAATTTGTGTGGAGAAAGAGGACCGAAATAGAAAGGTGATGGTTCGAAAATTACCATCCTTTATTTATATCTTCGTCGTACATACCTTTGACCGGTTGTATCTCAGGAACAACTCATCGTAATTAAACGTTTTTTCTTTTAAAAGAAGCGTTCTGCCGCGTTCTTTCCAATACCGTTTTTATAATTTAATTTAATTTAATTTAATTTAATTTAATATTTCCGGAGATAATATATTTGTTTATAAGCCAAAAAATTGTTTATAATTTTAAAATATTCCTGAGGCCGCTCAAATAGTCCATTTTCAATTCTGTAAAGTACGTTAGATAGGTATAGTGCCATTTTATACAAAAATCATAGTTATTATTATGCATCGTAATTATTGTGGTTATTATAGCGACCCTAAATTTTTAATTAACAATTTAATTCTTGCTAAAATGTTCCTTCAATTTCCATCGGCTTCTGGAAATATAATCTATACCAAAAGAACTTTTATATCACCATGTTATTTAATTATTAATAAATAATTACTAACCTAAAATTTTAGTTGAAAATTATGTTTTGTTGGAAAAACCCGCATTTTCCGAGGAAAATTTTTGTCGAAGTAAATCGGGAAAAACATGTCTCTATGCAGAATTTAATTACGGCGAATTTCTATTTGGGTGTTTTTGTGGTAAAGTTAAAATCTTTGGAGTTATAGAGCAAAAGTTGAAAAACACGATTTTCGGGCGTCACTTTGTTTATAAAAAAAGCAGCACACTAGCTGCGGACTTTGCATACCTACATTATTGATATATAAAATCATAAGATTCGATTCCAGCAATAAAATTGCTGGTAAATAACTTGTCCCAAAAATGGCCGATTTTCCGATAATCTGCCCAGACTAATAATAATTTAGCATAATGACAACGGGGATCAATAAAGACAACGAGAATAATAAAGAAGTTACGAGTTATAAGCACATTCAACACAACGAGTCAGAACCAACAAAAATAGCGATATGGAACCTGACCACTCTAAACGGAAAGGAAATAACTGAATAAATGGAAAAAATGGGTATCCAAATAATGGGAATAAGCGAAAGGTAGGAGGTAGGCACATACATCTAAATGAGGAATATACTCTTTATTGTTCAGGAGATCAGGAGTACCGCAGGGACAAGAATAACAGACTATTACACATCATCATCCAGAGTTATAACAATCCAAATACACCTAAGAGATGAAATAGGATTCATAAAAGTATACGGACCAACTGAAGAAAGAGCTGAAGAGACAATGAGAGAATTTTAAAATGAACTCCAAAGAGCACTAAACAAATTAAGATAATCTAATTGCATATTAAAGTGACTTATACTTATAGACGTATAATAATTATTGGTTGGCGATTACAATACTCCTAATAAATAATTAATCAATTATACGAATAAAGATAATTTAACACAAAAGTAATCGATCGTTTACAATGTCAAAAGGGTAAACTAACAATAATTGTAATTCTATACTAAAATCACAATAAGGATGCACTAGAAATAAACAAACCAAACACGTTGAATGTTACGAGAAGCATTCCCAAATCATGAGTTACAATGTATGTATATACAAAGTTAATACATTGTAAATCATAATTAGCGAGTCCTCCTCGTAACATTCAACGTGTCTTGGTTTATTTATTTCTAGTGCATCTTTATTGTGATTTTAGTAGAGGTTAGTATTTTTCAACGACGTTAATATATATTATGCATATTTTAATATTTCTAAATCTGACTGAATTGAAAGTCGGACTAAATCCCATCTTAAAGTTTAGGAAAAGACTCGCCCATCCATATATCAAATCTCCATTTTGGTCCAAGGGTGTGGATTTTACGGCCCTTTCCATTTAGGGTCTGTTTTTCGTTCTCGTCACAAAAACTCCCAAAAATTTCAATAATTTAACTCCGGTCTTTGCAGCTTCTAATAGTGCTGATCATTACATTTCCAAGCATGTCTAATTTTGAAAATCGGTTATACCATTCAAAAGTTACCGAGCACAGAAGTATAACTCAATTTTTATTTAAAAAGGGGCAAATGTTTGTGGATATGTAGGTATTGTTATGATCTGCTTTCTCTTACTTTTATAATAATTAGTATTTATTTAATTAATTACTCAATTGTCGCAAATCATACATAAAAAAATTAAGAAAAATCTCAGGGTGCCCTTTTGTCATAAAAAAAAATAACTAAATTATCTTAGGTTATACTTATCCTTTCTCGTGGCTTCAGTATCTCTTAGTTGATTCTTATCGGGATAAAATAGGAAAAGGAAATAAATAGAAATACCATAAATAAGCACATACAAATACCTTTATTATCAAAAGCAATGCTCTGAAAATTTATCAATTAAATCCTGTGGGCATAACTGTCCAAATGAAACTTTTACCATATAAATTAATCTAATTCAAACAAATATTTATCGCTTTGTTCTTGATACCATTAATAAAATAAGCTAAACAAACCAATTTAGGTATTCGCAAAACTACTTATACTTCCTATTAAATTTTTGAAATGTTGGAATCTTAATTCATATGCTTTTACGCAAAAAAATTAACTTCTGATTATAAAGAAAATATATCACATAAGTTATTGACTGACCTTTTTTATTCACACACAATGATGTTTCCTCTTGACCCAAACAGCTCTTCCTTGTTGATTATGCTAGGCTACCAATCAAAGCCCTCTCCGTTCTCAGCATCAATCCAGCAGCATACCAGCAACTATTTCTCCAAAACACGAGCCAGGCCTCTTTTGACCAGTACTCTTTCAATAAACTCCAAAACTCTCTCCTCTCTTTCTCACAATGATAATCTGCTGAGACCCAAGTATCTTTTTTACTTGGTGTCACAAATAATTTTAATAACTATAGATCTTGTAACTTACTCTCTTGGACTTTACAGAATCAAAGAGGTATTTCTTCTCAATTTGATTTGTCTCTCGTTCCACTTTTCAGATACTCTTCACTCTCAAACAACCACTAGTACTTGCTTCTGAACTACTCACGAAAACTTTTGACTGCTCTTCTCGGATGCCGGTCACATAATAATCTCCTTTCCCAAACTGTCTGAACATTCAAACTTCTCTCTCCCCATTCCAAATTGCCAAGCCAATCAGAAACATTTCTCTCTCCACATTCCTCTTGTTTCATTCGAAAAAACCCAAGCCTACTTTCAACAAATACTTCTAAGTACTCATCATAAGTACTTTTCGGGAATTCTACAAATATTCTTGGGCTTAAACAAAAGGACTTAAAATTCCACATTTCTCTACCTTATTTTTCTAAAAACTAATAATTACAATTACCTGTGGATTTTGCCTTTCCCGTAACAAAACAATCTTTTTAAAATTATAATCCGAAATAAATTGTCTTTTCACTTCACTTTTTACAAATGTCTTTAATTCTTCAGGGTAAAACTCATTAAGGATAAACCCACCGCTTAAAAGCTAACTTCTAATAAATAGTTACAAATCAATATACAGGGTGTATCAAATTTATGTGCCCGCGTTATAATTAAAAAGATAAAGTTTTTTCTATCTTTGATTGTCAAAATGATACACAATAGTAGGTATGTATGTGGAAAAGTTACACTGATCTGAATTTTTTTCTGTGTTTCAAGAGGGGGTCAGGGCCGATTCAGAACCAGTGTAGTTTGTGACTTTTGGCCACCCATAAGCCAGCTATAGGACTTGGTAGATGCAAAATTGCATATTTTAGGCGTATTTATATATCTTAGGTCCAAGGAGAGAAAGGGAAACCACAAATACACCAAATCAATAGCGTTGAGTTGAACATTCAAATGGTGCCTAAGCGGTTAGGATCAGACATACACACGGCTCAGTATAGCCGAAAAACTGAAAAACTAAACTTTGAAAATTTTGGTTTTTTGACAATTACTCAAAATTTCAACCTATGAATTACGCCAAAAACTGAGCGTTTGTAGGAGGACTCTAGACGCGTCTAACGGTATATAGCTCATATCTGGGACATTCGAATTTTTAAGTTATAGGCTTCATAAATATGATTAAATCTATTTCTATGGGGATAACGGTTCTTCAAGTTCAATAATTCGTGTAATACCTTCAGTTATCATAATTGACCTTGAATGCATCAGATACTACTTGTTAATACGTTTCAAACTCATGTTTAATGATCAAAATCGGTTAAGCCGTTCAGAAGTAATCGGTCTCCAAATGTATAATCCATTTGCCGGCCATAATTATTAGGATGGCTGGGATATGAACTCGGATCATCTTATCACAAGTCTGGTGTGGTAACTACTAGATCACTTGGGAGAGAATGCGACAAAGGCGACCATTTATAACGCTTAACGTCTAATCAAGAAACATTACATTCAACTTCATACATTTAAGTTATAAAAAACTTTAAAAAGCTTCTGATACAAGAATAAAAAACCGCTAAACTAAACGTCGTAAAAATGAGTGGCACATACAATATTCCAGCTACAAAAGAGCTGGGCGCAAAAATGTATTTTCATTTTGATGAAAAAAAAATTCTAGTTTTTTTTAAAGGTTTTTTCCATAATATTTGCTAAATTTGAAGTAAAACGCGCCACAAAAGAGACTCAAAATGCAAACTGTATCAAAGTTACTCTTTTGTGTCGCGTTTTACTTCAAATTTAGCAAATATTATGGAAAAAATCTTTCAAAATAAAACTAGAATTTTATTTTCCATCAAAATGAAAATACATTTTCGCGCCACGTAATACTCGTATCAGCTCTTTTGTAGCTGGAATATTGTATGCGCCGCTCATTTTTACGGCGTTTAGCGGTTTTTTATTCTTGTATTAATATTTTGGCAAATATTTGTATAAATTGGATATTAGTATAAATAATATAAATATAAATATTCTGACAACTGTCAGATTTAACTAAAATGTCATGCAATTATTCGCGGCATTCTTAAAATTCTAAATGGCGTCAAACTTAATGACGCACTGTAAGAAGGGTTTGGTATGAACTTTATTCATATTTTAATTTTATTGATTAAATTTTTTGTTGTCAAACTTGATATAATTTCATGATAAACTAACTTATTTTAAGGATGAAGTAGTTTTCAATCCTAATAGCAATATTAATAATATTTAAAAATATCAAAATATTACTAAAAGATTTTTAAATTGAAAACTTATTGGTCCATTTTCTTGGTAACACCTCCAAGGCTTCTAAAATTTGCAAGCCAGACGGATGCTGAAGCGAGGAAGACAAGAGGGAATTCAAAAACGTACAATTTACGACCCCGTCTTCAGCTGGTAAATTCCAACAGAAAATGGACCTAGTTACTCAAAGAAGTAACGACCAATACAAAAATAAAATAAAAATTCCATTTTTATTCAGTTGCAATGCGAAAGCAAAACAATATTATTTTTCAGTTAGAATACGGAGCGCAGTTCAGCCCTCTGAATCGACGATTTTCGACTCTTGTTGGAGTCTTATCGGAGAGAACGTAGGCCTGCTACTCCATACTCCAATTGACCAACACCGAGAGTTTATCCCCCACATCGCAACTGGCGTGAATGGACTAGGTGACTAGCGTCATCTGGCAATTGAAAGATGAAGTAGTTTTCAATCCTAATAGTAATATTAATAATATTTAAAAATTACTAACTACTACTTCATCTTTCAATTGCCAGATGACGCTAGTCACCTAGTCCATTCACGCCAGTTGCGATGTGGGAGATAAACTCTCGGTGTTGGTCAATTGGAGTATGGAATAGCAGGCCTACGTTCTCTCCGATGAGACTCCAACAGAGTCGAAAATCGTCGATTCAGAGGGCTGGACTGCGCTCCGTATTCTAATTGAAAAATAAGATTGTTTTGCCTTCGCATTGCAACTGAATAAAAATGGAATTTTTATTTTATTTTTATATTGGTCGTTACTTCTTTGAGTAACTAGGTCCATTTTCTGTTGGAATTTACCAGCTGAACAGACGGGGTCGTGAATTGTAAGTTTTTGAATCCCTCTTGTCTTCTTCGCTTTAGCATCCATCTGGCTTGCAAATTTTAGAAGCCTTGGAAGTGTTACCAAGAAAATGGACCAATAAGTTTTCAATTTAAAAATCTTTTAGTAATATTTTAATATTTTTAAATATTATTAATTATGCTATTAGGATTGAAAACTACTTCATCTTTCAATTGCCAGATGACGCTAGTCACCTAGTCCATTCACGCCAGTTGCGATGTGGGGGATAAACTCTCGGTGTTGGTCAATTGGAGTATGGAGTAGCAGGCCTACGTTCTCTCCGATGGGACTCCAACAAGAATCGAAAATCATCGATTCAGAGGGCTGGACTGCGCTCCGTACTCTAATTGAAAAATAAGATTGTTTTGCCTTCGCATTGCAACTGAATAAAAATGGAATTTTTATTTTATTTTTAACTTATTTTATATGTGCAGATATTAAAGACAGAAGCAAATGTTATTTACCTTCTTACGTTTGTAATGTGCCATATGGCATAGGCAAATTCGCCTTAAGCTTTCGAGATACCACAAAATACATTTTCAACGAAGCAGCTTTTCACCTTTTAACCGCAAATAATATAATATACATATAAATTTATTGAGCTAGTCTTTGAGTTAATCATAATCTTATGTTACTAAAAGAAACAAAAGTTGTAGTTAAACCGAACATTTGGAGCTTATTTTGAATTTTGATATATAATTTTATATGTTCCTTATTATGCTAATGGATAGGTACTATCTAATTTGTTGAAAAACTTGATAATATGTAGGTAAAATTTCATTTTGATGTCAGTAAAATATAATTATGTAATAATAGTTGTTTGTTGTTACACGCATTTCATTTACAATGTATTGTCGTAGAATATACTTCACATTGCAACGTACGAGATTCTCTTAATTTAACAATAAAACACTGAAACGTTTTGTTTTTAATACTTCCACAAAATTTATTATAAAATGTCACTACAGCTGTTTCGGCAGAGTGCCTTTCTCAGGTGAATTATTTTACTATGTTTACTATGTATTAAGACCTTTATTTTCTAAATTTTAAACGGTTCATCAAAAGAAGGATTATGATCTAGAAGGTGAAGTGACTACGTAGAGTCTGTTTTTCTATTGCTGTGAAAGCCCTTTTGTGTTCTGATGTTCGTTTGTCAAAGATTCTGCCAGTTTGACCGATGTAAGTTTTTGGACAGTCACCAAATGCTAGTTTGTAAACACTCTGTAACTGCTTTTTCTTTTAACTCTTATTGTTATTAATGTAATTGCTTAAGTTGTTGTTTGTTCTGAAAGCTGGTGTTATTCCTTTCTTTGTTATGTATTTGGCTATTTTTGTTGATGTTTTGCCTGCATATGTGATACAGTAAAAGGTACTGGTTTTTTCTGTGGTGGTGGGAAGACTAATTTCAGGGCTTTCAATGGAGTTTTGGGTTTAAAATTTTGTTAATAGTTTGTTCGTGATACCCATTTTTTACTGCTATTTGCTTAATGATGGTCAATTCTATCTCGAAGTTATTTTTTGATATTCTTTTTCTCATAGGCATCTTTCAGTGTTTTTCGATTTTCACAGTTTTTCGATTTCTTTCTAACGCATATGTGACACAAAAAAAGACATGTCTGTGATTACAGACATTTATAACATTTATTCTAGTTGTCGATAGATGGCGCTATAACCGTAAAAAAATGATTTACGAATTATATAATATATCTACGAATATAATCTGTACAATTTATAAGATTATACTAATCAAAGAAAATACAATTTTATAAATGCAATAAACACAATTGATTTGTTTTTATGCCAAATTGCAAATAAAATGTGACAACTGTCACATTTTACCTAAAATGTCATGTTAGAATAAATGTTATAAATGTATATTATCATGGACTTACCTTTTTTTCTATCATTTGTGACGCACTGAAAAATGCCCATGGAAAGGACCATATGGAAATTTCTGTCAATCTATGTACATGCTATGGTAGGCTGCTAATTTATGTTGTGTAGAATGGGATGGTGAATTGTGTATAGTTGTGTCAGTATGGGTAGGTTTGTCAAATACGGAGAACTCATGTATTATTTTTAAATGATAATCTGCTGCTATTTATTTGAAACATTTTTTTGTTAAAATTTGGAAATATCCTCTTTTATTTCATCTACTTTCGGTGCTTTATCATGAATTATGAGAAGAGTTCCTTGAAACATGGTAGATAAAATTTTAACATGAACATTCATGTTTTTTAAGTTGAATGTTAGTTAAAATGTTTGGATCTATATTCGAGGTATCCAAATCTGGAACAATTTTTATCAAGTTACAACTTTCACACCAGCACTTACCAAGGTGTTGAATGTCTCTAGATCCGGAAGTCCGAGTTCAAACTTCTCATCTTTAATACCATTTTAGGTTTTAACCTCTCATACGATACCTCACTTGTCATTCAATATGTTACAATGGAGTGGTGTTCACGGACAGACAGATGGACGGAGAGACATGCATGAAACCGAAAGTATATATTTTTTGTTTTATCTTGCTAAGACACGTCGAATAATATATCGCTTGTACTATTTCAACGAATTTAATACTGTAATAGATTAACGTCATTATTACAAACTTTCTACTTTACTAGGGGCCGACAAGACAAGAATTCGTGTCTTGACAAAAACTTCTTGTCTTGTCTTGAGAAAAAATCAAGAAATTTAAAAAAATCTTGTCTTGGCGTTTTCTTGACATTTTATATCTTGTCTTGACTCAATAAATTTCAAGATCTTGAAATTTCTTAATTACCCGGTCTGGTGATTCCCCGGCGACCGTTTTGTTGCGTTGCTTGCTAACACGGCCTCCACTGCCACTGGGAGAGTCCCCGATCTGCATTTGTTTCCTCGACGAACGCCAAATTTGATTTGTAGTTGCATGCTTAAAATAAGCATTTTGTACGTTTTGCACATATTCTTAACTTAGCTGTCCAGGATTTTATAAAAATGATTGAACCAAATCATAACAGTGTTTGAAATTTTGATTATTTGGAGGATAAGATCGACGTAGAAAATGATGTAAATGATACTGCTTTGGATTTCAACTCTCCTGTAAGTCAGATTAAACATCTTGTCAAAAAATGTCAAAAACTCAGGGTAAGATGACTAATGACTATGCCAAAATTAGATGTGCCTACAAAATGGCATTAAACTTTCGAGGTACCAACATGGTGTTTAAGTGTAAAAATGTTTTAACTGTATTTTGCAACAACATCAAAAATCTAAATAATTGTAAAATATTAGATGAAGAATGGGTTCTGATCAGTAAATTTTATCAGCATCTGAAGAGCTTTAAAACACTTTCTTAAATACACGAAGGGCAAAAATATTGCACCCTCCCATTGGTGGTAATTGAAGTAAATTTACTTTTAGATAAACTGGAAATATGGGGCTCATGAACTTGATAATAAAATTGATAGAGAGACGTTACTGCATTCAAGCTGCGAGAGATAAAATACTGAAAAACTATAATAAAACTAATTGTATATTATACTGTATAGTTCTTATTTTGAATCCTCGGCACAAAGTAGAGGCATTTTCCTCTTCATCTTGGGGAAAGCTTCTACAATCAGAGGCAGTACAAAAATTTGAAGAAATAGTTAAAGCTGACTACTGTAATAAATCCCAGAATGATTTACAGAATCCAATACCAGAGCCAGCACTTAGTCTGAAAAAAAGAAGATATCTACTTGATTTAGATATTATTTAGAAAGGTAATAATGATAACCTACAATCTTTGAAGTATGACATTGAAAAATACATAAATGGGCCTTTACTAAATTTACAATCAAGATGTAGAAGAAATAAACAAACTAAAACACGTTAAATGCTACTAGGAGCACTCCCGAATCATAATTTACAATGTATATACATTGTAAATCCCAAATCATGATTTCCAAAGTTTATCCATTGTAAATTATGATTCGGGAGTTGTCTTAGTAGCATTTAACGTGTCTTGGTTTGTTTATTTCTTCTGCATCTTGAATTTGAATGTAAATTTAGTATAGGCCAGACGATTCTGAGAATATACTTGATTGGTGGAGAAGACACGAAAATATCTATCCGTCATTATCGAAAATGGCCAAGGATTTTCTGGAAACGCCAGCAACATCTGTACTTGCGGATAGACTATTTTCAAGCGCAGCTTTAACAAGAACAAAGCCAAGAAATCGGCTGGGCGTTGACTCCATGAGAAGTGTTATCTGGCTTATCAATTCCGATTTCAAAAAGGTGCTAAAATTTGTAATTTAAAATAAAATCTAGTTATCTAGTTTGCAATTTTATTTTCAACTGAATTAGGTAAGCATTAATTATTATTTTTAATTTACATTTTGCAAATCGATTTAGCAAAAAAAGTGTTCAATAAATTATAAAATAGGTTATTTTATGTCAAAATATTGTTATCTTTTTCACAAATAAATACCTTTTAGAGTTTTCATTATTAGTCAAGATATTTCAAGATTTCTTGTTTTCTTGACAAGAAATCTTGGTATTGACATAAAATTTCTTGTCTTGTCTTGAAATCTAAAATTACTTCTTGTCTTGATCTTGTCTTGAAATCAATAGATTTCTTGATAGCTCGATCAAGGAACACAAAACTTTACGAAAACCTCAAAAAAAAATAAAGGAAGGATGAAAATTTATAAAGTTTGTAGTAATAAGTATGTGCTATGTATGTAGTAATAGGTAGTACATACCAATTACTACAAACTTTATATGTTTTTTGATCACATACCATCTTGTCAAGACTTCATCAACCCTTAACCATTTAAGGATTGATGGTAGTATATATTAAATTATATAGCAAGCAATTCTCATCAGATTGGTCACTCCCAATGGCAAAATGTCTCAATATAGGGCTTTTCATCGATTGTCATTTGTTTCTAGCTTCTGTCATATGTTGTATAATCTATGTATAATATTAATATACACGGATTATACGACATATGACAGAAGCTCGAAACAAATTACTGTGAGAGTGTGAATGAAAAGCCCTATACATGCTATAGACTATTAAGTTCAATACTATTCGCTGTGTGCAAGTACTTAGAGGGGATACGAGAAACGATCGTGCGAGAATAGCGGAGAAATATTGCAACTTTCTCAAAATAATTCATTCATATTGTCAATTGAAATTGTCAAACTGACGTATATTTCGTACCTACTGTCATTGAAGAAGAAAAATTATATATATTGCTCCACAATATTGATATGATATACAGTATGTCCCTGTAAGTTGTATCCATAGGGAAAACTTTTTTATTATTAGTTTTACGAAAAAAAGTTATTATTTATAAAAAGCTCTGCATGGTCCAAAACCTAAGATTTAACCATCAAATATCAAATTTTTTGAATATTATACGAGGTATGTCAAAAAGTTTGAATTTCACTCAAGAGTAAAGTAGCTTTATTTTTCACAATATTGAAAATTGCTATTATGAAAAGTTGTTTGGAATTAAAAACTATATTCTAATATGCAATTACATACTTCTAATTAAAAAAATTTTTTTTTGAGAAATTTTGGATAACTAAGATTATTTTAAGTTATTTCAATTCTGATAACTTTTTTATTATTAATTTTATGAAAAAAGTTATTCTTAATAAAAAGTTCTGGATGGTCTAAAACCTAACATACAACCGTCTTATATCAAATTTGATCAATTTTATACGAGGTATGTTAAAAAAGATAAATTTAGATCAAAAGTAAAGTACCTTTATAGTTCAGAATATTTCATTTAGAAGGATGTAATTACATACTGAAACATAGTTTTTAATTCTAAATAACTTTTCATAATAACAATTTTCGATATTGTGAAAAATAAACGTATTTTACTCTTGAGCGAAATTCATATTTTTTGACATACCTCGTATAAAATTGATCAAATTTGAAATATGTTGGTTGTATTTTAGGTTTTAGACCATGCAGAACTTTTCATTAAGAATCACTTTTCTCGTAAAATTAATAATAGAAGAGTTATCTGAATTGAAATAACTGAAAATAATGTTAGTTTCCATAATTATTCAAAAAAAAAAAAAATTTTCAATTGGAAGGATGTAATTGTATACTAGAATATAGTTTTTAATTCCAAACAACTTTTCATAATAGCAATTTTCAATATTGTGAAAAATAAAGCTACTTTACTCTTGAGTGAAATTCAAACTTTTTGACATACCTCGTATAACATTCAAAAAATTTGATATTTGATGGTTAAATCTTAGGTTTTGGACCATGCAGAGCTTTTTATCAAGAATACCTTTTTTTCGTAAAATTAATAATAAAAATTTTTTCCATATGGATACAACTTACAGGGACATACTGTATAAAGGTAAATTTAATTAATTGTATTTTGCTTGCAGTAATGCATTTTAATAACTAATTTTATTTACTACATATAATTGTTTACGTTTTAATAACATAACCTGAATCTTATTTTTTCTTCTTATTACTTTTTTTGGACTATAGCCTTGACAATTATCCAGTAACCAGGACTAATATAATTGGTCAATATACCTAATTAAAAGTGCGAATAATGTTGCTGAGCGTAGAAAAAAGGTGTCGCTTTGCCGAACTTGATACAGTTGTTTGGCTTTATTGTATGTAATTAAAACCAAGACATAGTGGTTTTTATATTTTTATGTTTTTATATATGTACCTATATGTACATGTTTGTCTCTTTTTGTGATTTTAGCTTGTAGTTTGTATTGTGAAGACCTTTTGTACTGGGCCTGAAGATGAGTCATAAATTGTAAGACTCGAAACCGGTTGCCCCATGATATGTAACAACTAATAAAATACAAACTTAAGATTGCGAGTATTGACTCAATTCCTATTTCCAATTGTATAATGGACTCACATTGGCAACCCTTTTATCATTTGTTTTTAAATATTTCGTAGTCAAACCAGAACCTGCGATATGTCGCCACCAGTAGTATAATTCACCTGTATCTCTTTGCAAATAAATTTGTAGTACTATCTCGTATTAATTTGTGCACTTAACTCAGTTTACAATATTTTGTCACTTGTACACCTTAGCATCTAGTCCCCTCAATTGTATCTTTAGCACTAGGCCATCAAGGCCTGTTGAGCTTTTTAAATAAAAAAATGTTATTTTGAAAACCAATCGACTAGATGCAAATGCAGAAATGTAAAAGCAGACAGTAATTGGCACACTAAACATCGATTAAAAGTTGATCTATATAATAATCAATTCAATATTGCTAGTTTTGATATAATATTCAGAATGGAATAATCGGACGAAACTTCCACTGCTTTTTTTTATTAGTTTGGCTATCCACTTTTGATCATTAGTTGAGAACTCATTATCGAAATAAACAGTAAATTCAAGCATTTGTCATTCATATCAACGACTAATTAGCTGTTTGTCCACCAAACGACAGTACAATTAATAATATAATTATGAGTTTACTTTATTGAGTATTGATAGTGCGGTGTGGCCGTTTCCACGTTAAAAATTCATGATAATAATCGTGTTTCTCCACAAAATTACTGCTTGCTCTTCGTCAAACTGTAATTTGTAAGCAATTGGTAATGTATTTATTGCCTTTATTGCTGTTCCCTATCGAATTAAACGAGTTAATATTATGATGTCATGGAAAACTTTTAAATGAGTTATTTGTTTTGATATAAGCTGTTAGTTTTTTTGACTGACAATTTATCAGGGAAAATGGAGGTTGCAAGAAATAGTTGTTTGCCTTATTATTGTACTTATTATTGTCTCTTTTCGTAAATTATGAAAGCTTGTTTTAATTAGAAAAGGGAAATAATATCTATTTTGTTTCCAATTATTCTAAGACTAATAGGTACTTATTATGTCAGTATACATATGTGTATGCACGTTTTGTCAGCCTTTGTGTTTTAAGTTGGAAACAGTAACGTAGTATGCATTTCGTTGTCATTAGACCTCGTCAGCTACGGACGAATGCAACCAAAGCTCAAAGGCTAACAAACGTCTCCTGAAAGTTGCCTACTCAAGTAGTAATCTTACAATGACAACATCTGCTGCGATGGCTTGAACGAAACAATAATTTATTACTACTGAAGTAGGATTACAACTTGAGTAGAAAACTTTCAGGAGAAAGTTTGTTGGCCTTTGGGCTTTGGTTGCATTCAGACATCCGTAGCTGACGCGGTCTAGTGAAATCGAAATACATACTGCGGATCTGTTTCTTACTTAAAACACAAAATGTGCTCCTGTAATACCCCAAGAAGCAATTGGACGTAATATTACGACGTCTTAACGTTGGATTAAATGCTCCAACGTTAATACGCGACGTTGCGACGACGGTCAGAAAACCGCTATTTGCACCTAAGTGGGGAATAGAAATACGGGTTGCCTCGACGTCCCCCTCTCGAGTTCTTAGCTCGAGATATTTTATCGTCAAATTACGTTAGTTTTTAGGACTTTGGTCTTGCAAAGTAATAGTATAAAATTCTCTACCACAGAAGTACGGCCGACACACTTCATTTTTACCAAATAGGTTAATAATCTTGGAGGATATTAAATCATCAGAAACTAAGATGCATGACGGCCTGTTGATACTTATTTAAGTAGGTTCCTACTCTATTCAGAATATAACCTAAGTGACTTGTATAATTATTTTATTAATCATCTGCCTCATTGCATAATGCGGTCGAAAATTTACAAACGCAAGGAAGTGTACTGTTAAACTAGGTATAAAAATTGCTAAAAACTGAAAGCGCCTCAGAAATTTACAAGTTAAATCGAACAAAATGGTAAAAATAGAAATATCTAACCATCGTAGTTAAAAAAACATATTATTATGTCTAGACCCTTACAAAATTATCCTTGATTTATATATAAACAAAATTCGTTAATTAAAATCAAATATTCATTAAAATCTAGCAAAAAAATTGCCAAACATTATGTTTCAAAAAATGGCTGAACCATGGCGATTTTTCATTAATGGCGGATTTGACTCGCGACCTAAATTACACTACATTTTAACTGATTTGGACAAGGACACCCCCTGCCGACCTTTAGTATAACCTATTTTTACCTTGCACACCTCGAATTTACCTATTGGTGTACCTAATACGTCCTAAAGTAAGCGCAAACAACCGACGACAGACTCCCGACGACCGGTCGTCGTCGTGAATACGCCTTAATCTGGTGGACGATTTGAGATTGACAGTTGACGGGTGACTTGCATTTTCTTTTGTAATTTTTATAAACAAAAATAAACTAATTTTCCAGTTTATTGTTTTGAACGACAATACGTTGTATTGTCGTTCTCACCTTCCCGCAAGTACACGCAGCAATCTACCATATACCTACTGAGAAAACATCCGACGTCTCCTGAACGTTGGGTTCGATACTAATAAATACTCTGTAATACCCGACGTTGAGCAGTCGTTAAATGTCTTCCAGTAAATTACATTGTAGTATAGAGGTTATACCAAGGGCGGATCCAGGAACGATTTTCGGGAGGGGCCACAAAATATTTTTGGGGAGGAGTACCGGAGGTACGGGGGATAATTTTTAAAAATTAGGGTTACAATGGTGAGTTTTAAGCCACTTTTCACACACTTTTACCGTGTGTGAGAAGTGCCATAAAACTCACCATTCCTGCCGTAGTACCGATTCCTACACATTTCTTCGGATCCAAGTGCAGTTCTTTCAACACGTTTAATACTATTTTTCCCAATGCTTTATGCATATTTCATTGCAGTGTTCAAAGTAAAAAAAAACTGCTTCGAGCCAGGTTCCCCACCTTGTAATTACTGGTTTAGGTGGCAAAGGGATACCGGGAAGTCTTTCTTTATATATTTGCACCCTCAACGGAGCCTTTACAAAAACTTTTTTCACAAAATTTATAAAATTATTTACCAACGGAAGCAGATTTCTTATTTCTTCAGCAATTTTATTTACCCCGTGGGCTACACAAGTGCAATGAATTAAATTAGGATAAAAAATCTTTAAATTAACAGCAGCTTTTAACATATATGCCGCAGCATCTGAAAGCATTAAAACTATTTTATTCACTGGTATAGGGTTGGGTAAAATGAGGTTTGTTAAACTATCTTGTATAAATCGACTTATTGTTAAATTGTTTGTTTTTTCCAATTATTTAACGGCAACTAAATAAGGTTTTCTCGTAAAGTTTTCGTTCAAAATCCCAATCATTAAATTAGCTATATACCTGCCGCATACATCTGTCGTTTCATCCACGATAATATACAAAAAATTGCCCTCTAACTCCCGCTTAATTTTTGAAATACATTCCACATAACATTTTTCCACAGTATGTTTTCTCAATGTACTCTCGTCCGGTAAGGATTTATTAAGATATTTTTCGAAAAAGCATTTAAAACTAGGGTTATTAACTTTATATAGAGGAATGTTGGATGCAATCATCATCTGGCATAAATCAAATTTAAATGCGTCTTCCTCCTTTTTTTGAACTGCTTAAACTATCCCGCAGAGATATTTGGGCTAAGTTAGAGGAATTTAATTTTTCCAAATTACGTTTATGAAGTGGGGTTCCACAATGCTGGTCAATAAAGTACTTTTTTCTACTTAAAATCTGAGAATTTAAAAAAAAATAATTAGAATTCTAAAACCGCTTTAGAATTTAGTTATGTTGTGGGACGAGAAAAAAAGAGAAAAAATAAAGCTTACCGATTTGCCGCATGGTTTACAAAATGCTCCATCTCCTTCTAGAGAAAGTTCCGAATAAGGTGCGATCCATAGCCTTAATTTAGATGTCATCTTTTCACACACATGTCTAAAACGTTTTAAAACGTGTTCTTTGCTTTTCGGTATACGCAACAAAACTAAACTAGGATATAGCAATTTGTGACTAAACTCTGATACAGTAACCGACTGTACAACTGATAATAAACTAATAAAGCCAAATAGTTAACCATCAAGTCTCGATCAGGTACATTTTCCTAGAAATCTGTTATATAAACAAACCGTTGATATTTTATTATTGACCCAAAATTTTATTATAGAATGGTTTAGTAATAGAATAATATCATGGGTAGTACCATGAAATTTTAAAAAAGGCACAAATAGGCGGAATTTACGAAAAAAGGCAAAAAGTGCAAAAAACAATTATAATAGGCAAAATAGGCAAAAAAGGCATTTTGCCTATAATCCGAGCTTTAATGGTGAGTTCTGATGTCCACCGCAAAATTCATTATATTTTGAGGTGTCTTCAAAAATTTGCCACCGTTGGCTTATTTTTTAATATTTTTCCTTGAATTTTTTCTTGAATAATCTATGAGTTGTACTGAATATGTCTATTTAATTTAAAAATAAAATAATTCTGCCATACTCTCAAAAAAATGTGCTTGAAATATTGATTTCAACCCCTACGGCCCCCCCTTAAGGATAGCTATGATACGATTTTGATAGGCAACCCATGCTACAAATATTTGTCTATGTATGAAATTTAATAAAAAAAATGTTTCATCCGGTAAGCAGATAGGTACAGATCGACCTATATTCGGATCTTAGACTGTAACAGCGGTTTCCAACCTTTTTGAACCTGCGCCCCCCTTTAAAAATATTTTTTTTCTGCGCCCCCCTTAATTTTTCTAACAATCTAATTTCATAAATACTAAAATTATAATTTAGTTCATGGGCTACAAAATAATAATAATATACAATATCATAAAAAATATACATAAAAAATAATGATTTATTATAAGAAATAATATCTTTAAATGTAACAAAAACATATCTTACAAAAATAAAAAAAAATAAAAGAATATATAATTAATACATTTTAAAAATGTAATGCGATGGTTGAGCTTGTTTTTCGGCACATATTTTCTCAAAGCGTGGTATCATTGAAGAAATTGCAGTTCTCAGTTCCTTTTCAATCACCAAGCGAGATCGATACTTTGTCTTTAAGACAGCTACTGTAGAAAAACCAGTTTCACATAGGTAGGATATGACAAATGGTAATAAAATTGCTAAAGCTTTGTTTGTCAAAATAGGAAAATCGTCCTTTACTCCTAGCCAAAACGTAACAATATTATTTTCGTCTTGAAACATTTGCTTTAATGTGCTGTCACTAGATAAGTCAATTATCATTTCCTGCTCTGCTATCGTAAGGCCAAAATCGTCATATTGTTCAATCACAAACGGGTTTCTAATCCATTCATATTTGGACATGTCAAGATCTTTAAAGTAAAACGAGAATTGCTTCAAGAGGTTGGTCAAATGATTATTAATAATAACTTTACTTTCTTCTATTTCATCAGCAAGACAGGTAATTTTAAAAGTGGGAAACATGTCAAAGTTATTATTTTTTAAACGTATTATCCACAGTTCCAATTTTTTTATAAATGCAGTGATCTTGTCTTTCTGTGTAAAAGCATGAATTTGAGGCCCTTGCATTGATTTATTTAAAGTACTGAGTCTTTGAAAAATATTAACTAAATACGCAAGTTTTACTAGAAATTTCGTGTCATAAAACAAGTTTGCTTCATCTCTATTATTTTCAGTAAGAAATATGGCGATCTCTTCTTTTAGCTCAAAAACTCTTTGAAGCACCTTGGCACGAGAAAGCCAACGTGCCTCACAATAATATAGAAGTGATCTATATTCTGCACCCATATCATCACACAATTTTGCGAAAAGCCTTCCTCTTAATGGGCTGTTTTTGATAAAATTTACAACTCTGATAACAACTTCGAATACTGTCAGTAGATTTTCATCCATATCTCTTGAAACAAGTGATTGTCTATGAATCATGCAATGAGTCCAAACTGCACGAGGAGCCACCTTTCGAACTAGTGCCTGTAGACCAGCATTTTTTCCTGCCATAGATGGACCTCCATCTGTGCATAGTCCAACACAGTTTTCCCATAGAACGTCATTTTCATTAAAGAAATTATCAATAATTTTAAAAACTTCACTTGCTGTAGTATTGCCTTCAATAGGTTTACAGAATAACATGTCTTCTCTGACATCAGTTTCCACAACATATCTTACATATGTTATCAAGTGTGCATCCTTAATAACATCGGTAGCCTCATCTACTTGCAACGCGAAAGAAGAAAGTTTTACTTTTTCTATTAATTGATCTTAAAGATCTTCAGATATATCGGATATTCGTCTTCCCACAGTATTATCTGCAAGTGGAATGATTTTAAGTTGATCAGCATATGATTCACCAAGCATCGTAGATATCATGTCAATAGCTGCAGGTAGCACCAAATTTTCTGCTATTGAATGGGGTTTTTTGCATTTAGCAATTCTATAAGAAACTTTATACGACGCAAGCAATGCTTTTTGTGTTACAGACATGGTCTTTGAAAACATTTATTGTTGTGTATTTAAAGTCTCTAATTTTCTTTGGAAAAATTCTCTTGTCTTGCCAACGTGATCTGCATGTACTTTTTCAAGATGCCGTTTTAATTTATTTGGTTTCATGCTATCTGAGGCCAAAGTATTCATACACAGCAAACACATCGGTCGTTCTTGGCCATTAATAACCTTACATGTAAATCCTAATGATAAGTACATTGGATCATATTTTCTATATTTAGTTTTACTATTTTGCGAAGATGTATTTCCGTTTTTTTCATCACATTTTCTTTTGCCCTCTGCTTCTGCTTCATTTAATTTTCTTTTCAACCCAGTTACGTATTTATCCATCTAAAAAGATTATTTTATTATTCTAATATTTAATTATTTTAAATCAAATAAAAATACTTTTTCACTATTAGCTTTAAAAGGGTCTGTAGACCATATCGCATGTTGAAAACAAAATTGACACTATACGAAATTTTATAAACAATTCAATACTACCTATACATTTTATAAACCACTATGCATTTCAATCTATTTAGCTATTAAATACATTGCAAATTAATTAATGTATATTTTACAACTTAAAATATTGATAAATAAAAAATATTTCAATTTAAAAATTAAATTTGACAGGAATTTGATATATTAGTAAGTACGCCATCTTATGTTGATACAATAATATAGATATAGGCATCTGAATTAGTAAGGAACCTAGCAACCACACATTTTGTTTCATAGATGACTTTATATTAATTTAAAATACAATACAATTATATTATATCTATTATCAATATTTTCTTGTTTTCATTTTTTCTTTTAAATTAAAAATCAGTCTTAATTGGGGTAATTTTTAAATGTAGGTAGAATTAAAAACTAATTTTTTGTTAAAAATTATTAGAATATAAACAACATAAAAATAACTTGCGCTCTACTTACTTAAACGTGAATTTTTTAAATACCTAAAAATATTCATATTATTCAATTAAAACGGTTACTGGTAAATTTACCAGAAAGTAAAAAATGTGCTAGTAGTGAAAAAACCTATAGTTTATTTTTTAACCAGGAGGAGTAAACTTAAAAGACAGATTCACACCTAAGAAAGTCACTAGAATAATAATCAAATACATCTTCTTTTTTGGTTGATGTAATCGGCCCTCAACGGCAATCCATAAATATTATATAACACAGAAAACACAAAAAATTGCCGATATAACTTAATTAACCTATGAAATGTTACTAGTGTCAAAATTTGATAAATGTCACTAGTGTCAAAATTCTATAACAGTGGAGTAAACTTGCCTACGGTTGGACCAATTACAAACAAGCAATACAGAGCGGGAAAATTGAATCACTCCTCTTGGTTAAAAAATAAACCATAGGCCAGGATGTTATTTTATTGTCTCGGATGTTTAGGTATAACATTGACGCGTTCGTACCGATAAACTCCACAACAATAAAATAACATTTCCTGGATAATAATGTAGAATATTATAACAGTTCTGAAATTTACCTCAATATTAATTTAGAAGTTACTCAACATCAACATTAAGCGAAGTGCTTTATTCTATATTATTATATCAACTTAGGTATCACAGGCACTACTAACAAACTAATTCTGTTCATTTACAACTGACTAACTGACAACTAGTGACAGCAGGGTTGCCAGATGAAGTGAAGCAAAAATCGTGAAACTCGACTACTGAAAATCGTGTAAAATCGTGTAAAGTCGGAAAATGCTTAATAAACCGTCCTTGAATGGTTACGAGTCTGCGCAGTAACGAAAACTGTGTTACTGCGCATAATTATTCGCTACCGCGCATGCGCTTAACCATTCAAGAACGGTTGGTGACTGGCTAATATTTATACCTTACTAATATTTTCAAGGGATTCCCCTATATTTTACTTTAGTGTAAATGAGTACTTAACTTGAGACTCTTCCAATGATGTTTATGTTATCATTATGGTATGTTATGATTAGGAATGAGAGTATAGAGGTATAGATTACATATATCCGAGGATTTCTCTTTCTTTGCAAAGTAATTTTTAAACAATACAGGGAAGTATTAGGTAAATTTTAATAAAAATGTATTAAAAATAATACTGAAAATTTTTAATGGTAAAAATCGTAAGATTTCGTACTTGATTCGTGTAATCGTGTAAAATAGGAACAAATCGTGTAATTACACGATAATTCGTGTAATGTGGCAACCCTGAGTGACAGACAAGACAACAGACAAAATTGATGCTTCTCTTTACTGAAGTTTGGCGCAAATATGCACGAAAATACCCGGGATGTTCCGAGTGCTTGTCTTTTATTTCCTCGCCCCACCGGCAGCGTTGCCATATTTAGTAGATTTCTACTTTTTTGGTAGATTTTTGATATCTTTTAAAAAATCTAGTAGGCATAATTTTTTAGTACATTTTTGGTATAATATTTCAATATTTTGTTATGATTAAAATAAAACTTCCTTGCTAATAGTATTTACTAATATTTTGGAAATAATTGCACGCCCCCCTTGCAAGAGGCTCGCGCCCCCCCAGGGGGGCGCGCCCCACAGGTTGGAAACCACTGGACTATAAGGTACCTAATAAAACATAATAATTTGTTTAATTTGTATTTTGAGACCAATGTCCGAAGTAGAAATCGAAAAGTCCAAATAAACGTATTTTAAACTGAAATTGTGTTTAATTCCTAATAAGAAATAGTAAATCATTTGTATTTATTAATTAACCTATAATACTGTAGCGTGATTAGTGTAATTACTTCTAATTACAATAAAACTAGCGGTTCGTAATTTATATACGACTTTATTTATATAAGTTACAGACGAATTTATCTTATACACTAAACTTATTCACAAAATATGCCCGTATTTATACCCAGTTGTTATTCTGGAACAATCGACTCCCATCTCGAGCTATCGGCTTGTTCCGCCTACGTGACGTACCTTCCAGAATTCTCCGGCGAGGCCTAGCACATCCGATTACGTCATTCTCGAGGTGTTTACTGTTATACGGGGATCGGCCAAGATTTCTCTTCCGCTACAATACCTTTTTCTTAATCGTAGTTGCTTTGAACTGGTCTAAAACTTCCCCCTTAAGAACAATGATTCCTGTGATATAAGGTCTCAGGGTTGAAGTACATACTTATGTTTATGTCACGAACTGGATAGTTTATCTCCTTTCTGGTTTTAGATCTGTCAACTTATATAAAAGTGAAAAACTACTAAAAATCTTAAACAAGAAATTATTTTAAAACAATTCTGAATAATGCGTTTAGGGCATATACGATTAACTCATGCATATACGGTAAAACACTTATTAAATTGTACAAAATTTATACAAGAAAATTCCAACAATAATCTTTCCGAAAATCTAAATTACTAGACGAAAACTGTAACATAAATAATATTGTAAATTTCCTTAAAGAGACTTAACTTTTTAATATATTGTAAATTAATTAAGTAATTGTACCTTAATGTCATGTCGCTAATAGGGCTTTTCATTCACAGTCATTTGTTTCGAGCTTCTGTCATGTGTCACATAATATTAATATATCTACGTCATATAGTCCTGTCGCCAGGGGGGGGGGTACAACGGCCTTTTTAATTCAGATGGACTTACCCAAGTTTTTTTATGTATTTTGGCCCGTAGAACACGAATTTTTTGGGTAACAGTTGATCCGGATGTCGATAAGGTTGTTATAAACAAAGAAGTTGAGGAATTACATAACAGCGATTTCTGGCAAAACAAAACAATTTTTTGTATTTTTTGGGTCATTCTAACCAAAAAATGTTCCTATAAGTTTTTTCGTAGGATGCATAGTTTTCGAGATAAACGCGGTTGAACTTTCAAAAAATCGAAAAATTGCAATTTTTGAACCCGAATAACCTTTGAATAAAAAATAAAATAGCAATTCTGCTTACCGCCTTTAAAAGATAAAGTCAAATTATATCTGTTTTGAATATTTGCATTGCTAAAAATTTATTTTTTGATTGTTAAGAAAAGCTATAAAGACATAGTGTTTCCCGTGCCTAATACATGCGTTTAAATGCATGCTACGTAGAAATAGTCCCGCTTGCACTATTACCTCCTTTACCTATTCGTTCGATTTTAAATGAGAAATCATTGAAAACATCACTCAAGCACTAGGTGTTTATAGCTTTGTTTTAACAATAAAATAATCAATTTTTAGCAATACAAACAATTAAAACCGATATAATTTGACTTGAACTTTCAAATGCGGTAAGCAGAATTGCTATTTTATTTTTTAATTAAAAGTTATTCGTCTTCAAAAATTGCAATTTTTCGATTTTTTGAAAGTTCAACTGCGTTTATCTCGAAAACT
This sequence comes from Diabrotica virgifera virgifera, assembly GCF_917563875.1. Lineage (NCBI taxonomy): Eukaryota > Metazoa > Arthropoda > Insecta > Coleoptera > Chrysomelidae > Diabrotica > Diabrotica virgifera. The sequence continues at coordinate 56,747,333 of NC_065449.1, read as the reverse complement.
ATGCATCCTATGAAAAAAATTGTAGTAACATTTTTTGGTTAGAATGGCCCAAAAAATATAAAAAAATGTTTTGTTTTGCGAGAAATCGCTGTTATGTGATTCCTCAACTTCTTGGTTTATAACAATCTTATCGACATCCGGATCAACTGTTACCCAAAAAATTCGTGTTCTACAGGTCAAAATACATAAAAAGAACTTGGGTAAGTCCATCTGAATACAGGAGGCCGTTGTACCCCCCCTGGCGACAGGACTAATACGTCTTTGGTTTGTATCATTGGTATGTACCATGTATGACAGAAGCTCGAAACAAATGACAAATGAGAATTAGTTGATGCGACTGATGTTAATGAAAAAAACCTGAATAATAATAATACATAATACTTATTAAAATAAAAATTTAGTTTTTATGTGTCCCAAAAGTATTAGAACGGTCGAATATTTCACGAAATGATCATCGGATCAAAAAACTGAAAAATACGTGTTTAATAATTTTCAAAAATCTATCGAATGACATCAAACACGATCCCCTCTCCACCCCCTGGAAGTGGAGTGAGAGGTAACTTTAAAATATTAAATGGAAACCCCTAGTTTTTATTGCACATTTAGATTCCTTACGTAAAAGTAAATAACTTTTATTCGGGACATTTTTTCGAATTGTGGATAGATGGCGCTATAATCGGAAAAAACGATTTATCGTGATACCATAGGTAAATTATAGAAATGGTCTAATATCTTGAGAAATATACTTCCAAATGAAAAACCAAAAAATACGTATTCAATATTTTTCAAAAGCCTATCGAATACTTAACACCATACATGACCCTCCATCCTACCCCCTGGATGTGGGGTAGGATGACTCTAGAATCTTACATAGGAAGCTCCGTTATTATTACAGTTTTGGATTTCTCATGAAAGAGTAAGTAACATTTATTCAAAACATTTTTTAGAATTGTTCATAGATGGCGCCATAATCGTAAAAATAAGATTTATTAGCGCCATCTATCAACAAAATTCTAAAAAGTGTTTCGAATAAATGTTACTTATTCTTTCATGAGGAATCCAAAACTGCAATAAAAAACGGGGGTTCCTATTTAAGATTTTAGAGTTACCTCAGAGAAAAAACTGGAATTATTCAAGTTGTGGATGTACAGAAAAATTCTGAAAATATCGTGGACAGAACACGTCACAAACAAATAGGTTCTGAGAAAGATGAATAAAGAAATGGAAATCTTAAATACAGTAAAACCTCCATTAACCGAAACATTTTTAACCGAAACATCGTTTAACCGAAACGGCTGACAGTTTCAATATTTTTGTCAATAAAAAGTTAATTTTTATCGCAAAATGGAAACAATTCGATATTAATTTGACAACATTGCTTTTATACAACTAAAGAAAGGAATTAAATATAGGTACAACACATTACGAAATCACCTCATAGTATTTTTTAATACCAACTTTGACCAAGAATACTATGTAATTTGATACAAGAAGAATACAAAAAACAATGTTATTTTTAACCGAAATTCTTGTTATCCGAAATGGCCTTCTCCCACCTCCCAATTATTTCGGTTAACGGAGGTTTTATTGTACCATCAAAACAAGAAAATTGGAATATCTCGGACATATTACACGTGGAGAGAGATACAAATTGCTCCAACTCATTATGCAGGAAAAGATCCAAGGAAAAAGAAGTATTAGGGAGACGTAGTATATCGTGGCTGCGCAACCTGAGAGAATGGTAGAATGTACATCAAATGAACTTTTCAAAGCAGTTCCCTCTAAAGTCCGAATAGCTATGATGATTGCCGACCTCCGTCGCGGAGATGGCATTTGAAGAAGAATATAATTGGTGATGACAAACTTAAGCTTTTTTCCTTTCTACTCCTTATGTATTTGTAAACAGTACACATGTATAAGCATGGTGATACATTTTATTAAAAATTAGGAATTAGGGTACATTGGTTTAAATATTTTATTGTATTAGAGCCATTTTCTGTATTATTAACTCATAAAATTATAAATTAAATGCGAGAATTAACAAATTCTCACTTCAATGTAAGATTTTTAATTGTATTTTTTATACTTTTAAGTACAGATGATAAAGAGCCGAAGCCGTTACAGTGTTCGGAAAATATCTCAAAAGCAAACATTCTTTGGCCTGGAAACTTTCATCTACTGGTCTATTTCTATTATGGTTTGGGGCGGTCATCAGCCATTTGTCACAAACATACCCCAAAACTAGACCCGCATGAGTTAGTGCTTCTTATTCTAGTCGCTACAAATCTACTGTATCATACATTTTTCTGGCAGAAAATTATTTATAGCCCTCTCATTTATTAAGTTATTGTTATTTAAGTGGCAGAATAGAATTTCATAGATTTATTATTTTTGTGATCAACACAAAATGGATGTTCTTGAAAATAGGAAAAACCTGAGAAATATGTATCAATTATCTGACTTGGCCAAAAAATTGCACTGACAATTTATTTCCTATTTATTCCGATAATACCAGCTTACATTCTTCGTAGAGTTTTTAGAACCTTTTTAAAATGTTTTTTATACAACATAGACTGATAATATAATAGTGTGAAAACTGTTTATTTATAATACATATCTCCCTTACGCCATATTAAAATAGGTTCTGAAACTGGTTTCTTATGACGTATTTGAGTAAATATTGTATGCATACGGAATTAAGCATTAGCATTAAGTATATTGATTGTAATGAAAATAACATTTTACATTACTTTGCTTTTAACGTTGTGTTGTCGTGTTTCTTGTGTTTCTCTCTGTGTGCTGTGTGCTGTGTGTGCTCTTGTGTTTCTCTATGGAAGTTGTCACTACATCTTTTGAGCGGTCTATCTCTTGCTATTTTGACCACACGTGCCTCTCCCATTCTGCTTATGTGGTTATTCCATTCTTTTTTCTATTTAGTGTCCATTCGTTTATATACTGTACGTTACATTTTCTTCTAATGTCTTTTCTTCTCTTTCGATCTCTTAGCGTAAGTATTTCCAGTAATTGTTCTCAGTAATTTCATCTCTGCTATTTCCAGTAGTCTTTGTGCTATGTCGGGTCTTGTTTCTGATGCATTAATCATTATTCATAAATTTATAAATCGTGTTATTCCAACTTGAAATATTTTGTCAAAGACTCTTAGATCCATATCGATAAGTGAAGGTAAAGATATAAATGTCAAGCCTAAGAAACTATCCAACATCTTGTATTGTGCACTTGTTTTTTGTATCTTACTCATTAGGCAACTCAGTTTCTCCATGCTGCTCGCTAGATTCACAGTGTCATCAGCACACCTTATATTATTAATTATTTCTCCATTTACCTTTATGCCTTCTGTGCTTTCCTTCAGCACTGTATTAAATACTTTTTTTGAGTATATATTGTTATGCTCTACCTTTTCTATTTATTTAGATTAATTAGCAAATTCTTAATTTGATTGATTATCCAATTATTTTATTTATTGCCTATGTAAAGACATAACTAAATTCCAATTAAATTTTCCAATCAATTTTATTATCAGGGCTTATTTTGTATTTGATACAATACCTGTAATCTGTGGCTTCTAGTATTTCTAGTTGCTTACTTCTTCCAGGGTAGAAACAGGGAAATTGACAACACTCAAATTCATATAAATGTAATCTATTGTTTTTATTAAATGCCGCGTATATATGATTCAAAAATATTAAAATTTAACTTTGTTGCAACAATCTCTAACTTAATAAATTAAAACTCTAACTCTGATATCTCCTTGTTTTGACAAAATTATTTATTTAATTAATTTCTTATTTACTCATACTAAATTGAATGAATTTTACTTTTCTTCTTTTGAATTTATTTCTCAAATTTGAAATGAGTAACTGTGTTACAAAATATTGTTCAATAAACAAGTAAACAAATATGGTCTTGATATAAATAACTTTTCTCCATTCAGACAAATGATTTGACTAACCTTTTATTCTTCACTCCCTCGTTTTCTGGATTGCGCTGTCCTTGATTCTCTCAACACGTACTCTCTGGTTGTTGCGAAAAAGTCCCCCTCGTCAAAATTGCTTCCAAGAAAACCACACAGGACTTGCTCGAATATCTTGTGCACAAACGGATAATAATCAGCTACTCGTTCTAGACAAAACAAAGGAATCTCCCTCGGACCAGGAAAATTAGCTCTTCAACTGTTGTCCCTATATTCGTTTTCCCTCCTGGGATTAAAATCTCGTCTTGTATAGTCCCTCCTATTATTTTGTCATCTATCTCTGTAATCTTGTGTTTCTCGGGGTCTGTAATCTTCTTGCGATCTTCTTGATGTTCTTTCTCTTTGACGCGATTCTCTTATTTGTAGAAATTGGCACAAACTATCTATGTCCTTGTAATTTTGCAATGTGATGTGGTCTTCTAGCGTTTCTTCGAAATGTCTTGCAATATGTTTTTTCCGAGATACCCATCCGATCATTGTATTTCCCATTTTGTAATTCTTTGTTGATTTCCATTTGTTGGACTTTTCCCCAGAAATAGTTTAAAAATTTTTGTTCAAACTGTTGAAAACTGTCAGTTTCTTCTTCTTTGCTGTCAAACCACAGACCTGCCTCATAATTAAGATGGTTTCTGATCATTTCTTTAGCCGTTTCAAAATTTCCAATGTGCTGTACTTTCTTTTTTAGGTTATTTATGAAGGGCACTGGGTGTAATCTTCTTACATCCCGCCAAATCGTATTTTCACGTCATCTGTGCTGTGTATAACCATTTCTCTTCTTTCTCCGACATTTTGTTGAGTCTTGATTTCCTCCACTTTTCTTTCTATTTCTCGCCTGTCTTCTTGTAATGCGTTTTCGAACTTGTTTTCCAAATTTTCTAGTTCCTTTTTCTGGCCATTCTTTATCTTCTTCATTTTGATTTTGATTTCTTTAATCTCTATCTCCTGTTTCTCGCTCTTTTCTGCAATCTCTTCAATTTTTTAACCATTTCCTTCTTAATACTCTCTATATTTCTGTTGTCGCTTTTGCGCTTACTGTCTCAAAAAGGATTAAAGTATTATACATTTTTGTAATCAGTCTTTCATAAGCTTTTAAATGAGGTGTCACATGATGTACTTTCCCATTAAAAAAAATCAAATTTATCACTGTCACCTGAAGAGGGACCGCGTAAAGTTCGTAACATTGATGCTATAATAAACTATGAATATTTTAAAAATCGACTTGTCCGAGCGTTTTGCTTATGTGCTAAAAATAAATAAGTTAGTAAGGGGAGTAACACTTATTCCAGCGCACTGTATAACCCAATGAATTATTCGATAAAAATGAAATGCCAAATTTCGAAAAAATCAGTGTCTATGTATGCCGGTAATAGGTACTTAATTATTATTCTCAACAGAGACTATATTAAAAAAATTCCTAAATCAATTCCCATGATTGTTATTTACATCATTGTTTCTAATATCCTTATTAATTTTTTATTCCCAAATGATACGTGACTACCGTCTTAAGAGTACTGTAACACCGTCTTGTCGGAATTTTGTGAAAATTATTAAAGATGTTCGATGACAACTCATACGTGCCGCAATCCCATTATAATTTCTATTGTTGTAGTAAATTGTCAATTGTTAAACGCTTTATAGTAGAGTTGAATCTGATGATGGTTAAACATATTCCATGTCGAAATCAATATTAGTTCGTTCACACCCATTCTCTTATAATTTCTTCATAGGCGTACGCTAAAAATAACTCAGTAAGTTTAAAATTAATAGGTAGTGCCGAAAAGCAACGAGAAATCTAAGAATATCACAAGGAAAAATTCCTGTAACTGGCTGTATACCATAAATCACAAAAAATAAAAACCTTATCTTGTAAAACGTATATATAAAATCCCTAAAAAGGGCTATAATATCACAACAAAACGTTTTCGGAATCAATATTCCATCATCAGTGTTATCACCTAAAATAAGTATAACTCTATAAGTAAAGCAAACGTGAGGTTAAATTTTGACAAAGGTAAAAAAGTGAATAGATAGTTATACTTACAGGTTTACATGCTTTAAGCCCCCAAAATATACGGGTAAAAACCCTTGAGCTGTTTTTAAACAGTTGAGGTTACATTATATTATCCGATTTTAAAGGATATTAAAATTATTTCCAGATTAACCCCTGGCATGATGTCATGTGATGCCAGTGGTTAATCTGGAAATTAAGATCCCAAAACGTTTCTACTAGCAACCAGTGAACGGTTATTAGAATATCCCGGTTATATGAATACTTTTACTTGGCACGAAGGCATTCCAATAATCGCGTTCGACGGTGTTAATATTATTAGGGATATTAATAGAAGTTACAGTATTGGAATTAGTATTATTAGACAATAATAATAACAATTACTTATGTCGTGTTTGTGCCAGTTTGTGTCAGTGTTTGTGTGTTTGTGTCAGTGTTTGTATTAGTTTTTGAAATATGTATTAATTTCTTTATGACTCTTTTCAATCTGAGATGCTGTATGCATTTTGTTTTTAAAGAATTTTCTATACATACCTACTTCTGGCACACTAGTTGATTCCCAGCCTCCGTGTTTCTTTAAATTGGTTAAACTACCACCATCAGCAGCTAATAAAGTAGCTGAGCTTCTTCGCAAACAGTGTCCAGCGCATTATGTTTTGAATGCGGTTATTTAAAAAATAATGGAGCTTGCGGGCGATGGGGCGATATTATCAAAAGTGTGAATTCAATAGGTTGTGTCGTAGTTCGAGAAATAAGGAAAAATAATATCCTCTTGGTGACACAACCCCCTCCAGGCCGAAACCAATTTTTTTGAATAGTATGGACATCTATAATAATAGACGGAGAGGCAGCGCTGAAAAATCTCTTTGAATTTACTAAAACTAGATTTTTCACAGTTGATTAGTGTGATTGTGTAGAGAAACATACTGCGGTCGGTCAAGCGAAACGTAGAACAGCGGTTACTGAGAGGGCATCAAAGTTGCTTTCCTACGAAGGTAATTAAGTATTTCCATTTACTAAGGCTGAAAATCAGTACACACATTCTATTTATTTATTTATCGTATGGCATAGATACAATAAGAACACATAATTTAAAAAAGTATATAAAACATTACATGAAGTATCACAAACGAACATCTAATGTGTTAATATAATGTAAAACATTTTCGGTCGCATTCAGGAACTTATCGAAAACTCCAGGGTACCGCCTTCGGGGGCATTCCTCAATAATGTGGCGGACGGTCTGCCGTTGCGCACCACAGTCACACTCAGGAGTAAGGGCCTTTCCCCATCTATGCAAGCTGTCAGCACATCTACCGGTACCTGTTCTTATTCTGTTCAGCGCCGTCCATGTATAGCGGAGCAATTCAAAGCCTGGCGGTTTCTGATCGATACAGGACATTTGGTGTGATTCCTGTGGTGAGTCGCTCTCCCATTGTCTTCTCCAAGCGTTCACACATTCTAAATTAAATATAAATATAAGTTATTATAGTCGGTCAGCTGTATAACGGGACAGAGCCGGTCGGTCGGCCCCAATAGTCGATTGATGAAATGAAGCATTTTGGCTCGCAATTTTTTCGTCCAGCATAGATTTACTTAAAATTTTCACAGAAGGTAGGAAATAGTCCAAGGATAATTTTCTATATAATGCCGCTATCATACGCTAAATCCTTGGGGGTGGTTACCACCCCATCTGGTGGGAATTTTTTATTACATTTTAACCATGTAATTCGATGGAAAAAGTGCTTCTAAGAAAAAAATGTTTTTTGCATTTTCTTCGTAAAACTAATATTTTTCGAGTTATTCGCCCTTGAAAATAACAGTTTTTCGACGAAAACATCGACTTTTTTAGAGGGTTTTTTGAGAATACCTCGAAAAATATTCTATATATTTTTGGCGATAAAAAGTTTCTTCAAAAATCATTTTGTAGAATTTTTAAAGGGCTATAAGACTGTGTAAATTAAATTCCGTAAGATCCCTTAGTTTTTAATTGGAGCAAGTTTAAAGGGCTCGAATAAGGGGGTTTTTGCTGGTAAATAGAGGTTTTGAACAGCTATATCTGGCTAACTATTCACTGTAATAAAAATCTATGCAAAGTGTAATTTTAGTCATTAAAAAAGCTACAATTTAGTGGTTTATATTTTTTTTCGTACCTTCAGTATTTTCGGAGATATTTTGAAGTAAAAGATGAAAAATACCAAATTGCAAAAAATTATTTTTTCTTTAAACTCCAATTTTTCCAAAATTAGGCATTTAAATAGGTCAAACTCCTTGAGTGTATTGATAATATAAATATAAAAGGAACTACAGAAAGGTGAAGAGACCAATTTTACATAAGAAGGTAGTTAGGGGGTGGTTTTCACTGATTTTTTTCGTAGAGAAAAGCAGGTACCGACATTTTTTTGATTATAAGTCGCTTAATTTTTATGCTAGAAACTTTTTATTATTTTTTTGAAAGGTCTCATTGTATACTTGAAAAAAGATTGTTTAGGTTTTCCTCGAAAAAATGCAAATTTTTCCCATTATTTGGCTTTGAATATTTCAAATTATGCATTTGACGAAAAAAGCTAACCTTTAACATGCCGTATCTCGGTTTATATTGGTCTTAAAGACATTATAGGAAAAGAATTTGGTTTGTATTACTAAAAGATACAATTTCGATATCTACAGTTTTTTTGATTAAATGCATATTTTTCGAGGTATTCTCTAAAAACCCTCTAAAAAAGTTGATTTTTTCGTCGAAAAACTGTTATTTTTAAGCGCGAATAACTCAAAAAATATTAGTTTTACGAAGAAAATGTAAAAAACATTTTTTCTTAGAATCACTTTTTCATCGAATTACATGGTTAAAATGCAATAAAAAATTCCCACCCCCGAGACGGGGTGGCAACCACCCCCAAGGTTTTAGCGTATGATAGCGGCATGATACATAAAATGATCCTTGGACTATTCCCTACCTCCTGTGAAAATTTCAAGTAAATCCATGCTGGACGAAAGAATTGCGAGCCAAAATGCTTCATTTCCTTAATCGACTATTGGAGCCGACCGACCGGCTCTGTCCCGTCATACAGCTGACCGACTATAATAAATTTTATTTATATTTAATTTAGAATGTGTGTACTGATTTTCAGCCTTAGTAAATGGAAATAATTACCTTCGTAGGAAAGCAACTTTGATACCCTCTCAGTAACCCCTGTTCTACGTTTCGCTTGACCGACCGCAGTATGTTTCTCTACACACTCACAGTAATCAACTGTGAAAAATCTAGCTTTAGTAAATTCAAAGAGATTTTTCAGCGCTGCCTCTTGGTCTATAATAACCTATATGTTTCCTGCAGCCGATTTTGATTGTACAGGGTGATTAATTAAGAATGTCCAATCTCTGAGTTGTAGATTCTAGACCTCAAAATATTAAGATTTATCCCAAATCACTTATACAAAATGTGCCTCGTTACTGAGTTTAAAAATTTAATAATCATTTTTACCCAGTACTTAAAACTATTTGACATATCCTTGTCATACTTTGCAGAAAGTGTGGTTGCCATACACCCTACTAAATTATGATAAACAAACGTTTCTGTCTACTACCAGAGGCGTACGGCAGGGGATAGTGCATGGTTTACCCTTCCCAAATTCTACCCCACTGGCGAAATTGCTATTTTAGCACAATATTTCGATTTTCCAATACTTTCTATGTAAATTATATACACTTCATTCGTAACGTTAAGGTCATTAGTTTTCAAGATATTTAAAGTTGAAAAAGAAACTTTACAGTTATTTTGATTAATGTATTGTGTCCCTTCATTTTTAACTTCAAATATCTCGAAAACTAATGATTTTATCGATACGAATGAAGAGTATATTATTTGCATAGAAAGTATTGGAGAATCTAAAAATTATGCTGAAATGGCAATTCCATCAGTGGCGTAGAATTTGGGAAGGTTCACCCATTTATTTTCCCCTGTACGCCTCTGGTTATAGCCAGAAACGTTTATTTAACATAAATTAGTAAGGAGGAGTTCGAGTTTGGCAAGCGAGGCGAGAGGTCGTGTGGCAGGTGTATTGGCGATAAGGTAATTTCGAATTCGAAACCTATCACAATAAAAACACCGGTTTTTTAAAAGACCTATCGTTATCGATAATCGTTAAACTTAAAAAGCGTTCTTGTGCGAAATAAAAATAAACTTCTAAGTGTATAATAATAATATTTATATTAGTGCTGAGGTTAACATTTAATTTAAAATGGCCAGTGGCGGAACAGGAACAATCCGAAAGGAAACCTATAGAAAGAATGAAGAACTATCTGATAGTGGCGACGAAGAATCTAAGAAGAAAAAATATAAAGAAGATAAATTATATTTTGAAAAGAGTAACCTGACGAGACGAACACCGAATAAAAGCAACGACACAAATGAAGAGATGATAAAAATGATGCGGGAAGTTATGTGGAAAAATGATGAAATGATGGCAGAAATAAGAACCATACGGAAAGACCAAAAAGAAACGATGGAATATATTAAGGAGCTGAAAGAAAAAAACGAAAAATTGGAAGAAGGTTTAAAAATGGCAAACAATAGAATAGAACAATTGGAAAAAGATAGACGGAGAAATAATATAGTATTAAAAGGCCTAACACTAGATGCTACCGACGGAAAGCCTGTAAAGGAGTCAGTAGAACACTTCATAGGAAGAAATCTGAAATTAGAGGTCAGACTGAGAGGAGCGGTGAAGATCGGCGACCAAATCTTTGTAGCAGAAATGGAAAACCTAACGGATAAGATGAGTGTACTAAAAAACAAAGGAAAACTGAAAAATCTACAGGGACAAAAGGTGTATATAGAATCAGATTTAACAAGAAAGGAAAGGGAAATACAAGCAAAAATTAGGAAAATGGCAAAAGAAGAAAAAGACAAAGGTAATACTACGAAGATAGGATATATGAAACTGGAGATTAATGGAAAGGAGTGGAAATGGGACCATAATAAAGAGAAACTTATACTAACTCACAGAAATATCGGGGAAGGGACTTCAAAAAACTAAAAGAAAATAATGAGACCGGACCCACAACAATGACAACCAAGGCAATGAATGGGAAAAGCGATAGGGAAAAAGATGATGCAAAGGTAAACAAGGATGAAAATAGGAAAAAGGGGAAAGCTAGATTGCAGAAAAAAGGAGAGATAAAAATGGGAACATGGAATGTGAGAAGCATCAATGGAAAAGAGGAAGAACTGGTAGAAGATATGATAAGACAAAAAATAGAAATACTAGGAATAACAGAAACGAAGATGAAAGGAAAAGGTCTTAAGAAAATACACAAAGGATATTGGTTACTTTGGGTAGGAGCGGATACAAAAGAGAGAGCAAAAGAAGGAGTCGGGATAATAATTGCACCGAATAGACTACAACACGTTATAGAAGAAACATATGTTAACCAGAGAATATTATCGGTGAAAATTAAACTGATGGACGAAGAAATATGGACAATAATAACAGCCTACGGAGTAAATGAAGATGCAAGAAAGGAAGAGAAAGATAAATTTTTCGAGGAGCTCCAAATGCAAATTGATAATGGGGAAGAAAACATAATTGTAATGGGAGATCTAAACGGTAGAGTCGGAAACAACAACAGCGGAATAGAGGAGTGCATGGGAAAAGAAGGAGAAGAAATGCTAAACAGAAATGGTGAAAGAATAATAGAAATATGTATGGAGAATAAACTAGTTATAACAAATACAAAATTTAAACATAAAGAAGTACACAAATACACGAGAGTACAAGACAGCAGAAACGAAAAATCAATCATAGATTACTTTTTGGTAAGCAGCAACAAATGGAAAAGAGTACAGGATACGAAAGTGAAAAGAGGCTCGGAGATTGGCAGTGACCACCATCTAGTAATAATGAGAATGAGAACAACAGAGGAAAAAGAAGAAAAGAGAAGAAAGGTAGTAAATGAAAAAATAAAAAGTTACAAATTAAAAGAGGAAATATATAAGAAGAAATTCCAAGAAAACTTAGATAATACTTTGAAAGGTAGGGCAAAAAATACAAATATAGAAAAAAAATGGGAATATCTAAAAACCAGCATAATCAAAGCAGCTGAGGAAACTTGCGGGAAAGCAAAAATAGCAAACACTAACATGAGGAGAACAGAATGGTGGACGGAAGAAATACGAGAGAAAATAAAGAACAAAAAAGACAAATGGAAAAGATACCTAAGCACAAAACACCCGGAAGATTACGAAGCATATAAAGAAAAAAGGAAAGAGGTTAAAATAGCGGTGAAAGCAGGAAAGGAAAGGTCATGGGAGATATTTGGACAAAAAATGACAAAAAATTATAGGGAAAACCAAAAACTCTTCTACGGCGCATTAAAACAACTCAGACAAAAGAAAGAGCACACGATGCCGAATATAAAAGACAAGAATGGAAACGTACTAACAGAAGAAAAACAAATAATGGAAAGATGGAGAGAACATTTCAAAGAGCTAACTCATGTAGACAAGGACAACATAGGGGAGATACAAGAAAGGAATGAAGAACAACAAGTGGAATCCATAACAAGAGAGGAATTAGAGAAAGCAATAGAAAGAGTAAAACTGGGCAAAGCACCAGGCAAGGATCATATCACCCCGGAAATGATAAAATTCATGGGGACAGAGGGAATGGATAGCATGAAAGAACTAATGAATGATATCATAAATAGAGCAGAATTACCAAAGGACTGGAAGAAAGACATTATATTACCAATACACAAAAAGGGAGACAAGAGAAACTGTAATAATTACCGAGGTATCACCATATCAAGTATCCCTGGGAAGGTATTAGCAAGAATACTAGAGACAAGAATAAAAACACAAATAGAAACAACTATGGAAGACACACAGTGTGGATTCAGGAAGGACAGAAGCACGCAAGACCTAATATTCACATTAAGACAAGTAAGTGAGAAGGTAATCAAGAAAAATAGAGAGATACATATGTGCTTCATTGACCTGGAAAAGGCGTTTGACAGAATCCGAAGAAAGGACGTTTGGAAGACACTAACAGAAAGGGGAGTCGACAGACACATAATAGAAGTAATAAAGGATATGTACAAAAATAATACAAATACAGTAAGAACCAATAACGAGGAATCCAGAGAATTTTCTACAAGTCAAGGCGTCAAACAGGGATGCGTGCTGAGTCCACTGCTATTCTCAGTGGTACTGGATGAAGCGATAAAGAAAGCCAAGAGAAGAATGAGAAAACTAACATTAGGATACTGGCAAATGAAACAGACTCAACTATCGGAGCTACTATTTGCAGACGACATGGTATTGATAGCAGAAAACAGAGAAGACTTACAGAACAATCTTGAAATCCTAGAAGAAGAACTATCAAACATAAATATGAAAATTAATACAGAGAAAACAAAAACAATGATAATTTCAAATACGAGGAAGACACACGCAATAGAATTAGACGGGAAACAACTAGAGCAAGTGGAATATTTTAAATACCTAGGAGTAATAATCGAATCAAATGGTAAACAAGACATGGAAATAAACGAGAGAATGGGACGAACAGGAAGCTTATTTAACACTATGAAAACAACATTTTTTGGGAAAAAAGGGATACCGGAAAAAGTAAAAACGGCAGTCGTTAAATCAGTAGTTAGACCAACAATCATGTATAGCAGCGAGACATGGACATTGACGGGGAGACAAAAATCCAGAGTCAATGCTATGGAAATGAGGTTCCTGAGGAAAATAGCAAACAGAAAAAGGACAGACAAAATACGAAACGAAACAATTAGACAAAACCTAAAACTAGAACCAATCAATGAAAAAAAAATAGTAGAAGGACAACTTAGATGGTTCGGGCACGTGTGTAGAATGTCGAACGAGAGGCTAACAAAACGAGTGTTCGAAACGAGAGTGCAGGGGAAAAACAAAAGAGGGAGACCAAGAGTTATGTGGGTAGATGAAATCAGGAAAGAAGTCGAGAAGAAGGGATTGACATTGGAAAGTGCAAGAAACCTAGCGCAAGATCGGAAAGCATGGAGACTACAATGCCAAACTCAACTCCACCAGCCTTACACCTAAAGGTAGAAAGGCTTAGGACTAAGTAAAGTAAGTAAGTAAGTAAATTAGTAAGGTGTGCAGTACCTACACTTTTTAGCAAGTATTATACGGCAATTTCAAATACTTTTAAAGTACTGGGTACAAATAATTTTTAAATTTTTAAATCAAACATCTCTATTACATAAATATTAAATATTTGTATCCAGTATTTTAAAAGTATTTGACATATCCTTATCATACTTGGCAGATAGTGTAGATACTGTACAACCTACTAAAATATGTTAAATAAAACTTTCTGGCTAGTACCAGAGGCGTACGACAGGGGAAAGTGAATGGTTGACCCTTCCCACATTCTACGCCACTGGCGGAATTACTATTTTATTGCAATTTTTCGATTCTTCAAAACTTTATATGCAAATAATATACCCTTCATCCGTACCGCTAAATTCATTAGTTTTCGAGATATTTAAAGTTAAAATGAAGGAGCACAATACATTAATCAAAATAGCTATGCCGTTTCATTTTCAACTTCAAATATCTCTAAAACTAATGACTTTAACGTTACGAATGAAGAGTATATTACTTACACATAAAGTATTGAAAAATCGAAATATTGTGCCAAAATAGCAATTTCGCCAGTGGCGTAGAATTTGGGAAGGGTCAACCATTCACTTTTCCGTGTCGTACGCCTCTGGTAGTAGCCAAAAAGTTTTTTTATCATAATTTAGTAGGATGTACAGTACCTATATTTTCTGCCAAGTATGACAAGGATATGTGAAATAGTTTTAAAGCCCTGGGTAAAAATAGTTATTAAATTTTTAAATAAAACACCCTGTAACTCAGTAACGAGCCACATTTTATTTAAATGATTTGGGTTAAATCTTAATATTTTAGAATCTACATACAGAACCTAGAATCTACATCTCAAAGATTGGACATTCTTAATGAATCACCCTGTATACATAGTTATAAACCAATAAATCAAAAAACGGTAAATTTTCGCTTTTTTCGTCTATTACCAAAAAGTTAAGCACTTTAAACAAATTTGAGAGTAAGATGCTCATAAATCATAAATCGTATAAAAAACTTCAATATGGCGTTCGTTGAATATGTGTATCCTTATTGGTTGCTTAGAAAATTGCAAAATAAATAATAAATTTTGAGTTTTTATAAATATTCATAACTTATGTAAAAATTAACTTAGAACCTTCTTATTACACGGAATTTTCAGACTTCTGGTGCTTAAATCATACCCTAAATTTCAAATCAATCAGTCAAATAGTTTAAAAGTTATTTAATTTGTTTATCCCAAATTAATTTTTTTGCAACACGTAAGTCAGAAAATGATGAAGTTACAGTAATGTTTTGGATAGTTTATGAAAGAAGAAGATTTACACTATTAATTTAATTAAAAAAAATGACAAAAAATAATTCTAAATATTGCAAAATCATTTTGCAAGAACATGTGAATTAAAAAAGGGGGGCTAACTTCGTCCCTAATTGTCCTAAGACAATTGTATTTCTTTTAAATGTGTATAAAAATTCAGTCTTTCTAAATATGAAAAAATAATTTTTCTACTGGTAACGGTTAAAAAGTTATTCTAATTGTTTATAAGTAAGCAAAAATCGACATGTTTTTGCAAAATAATTTTACACTGTTTAAAATTACTTTTTGTCATTTTTTAAATTAAGTTAATAGTATAAATGTTCTTCTTTCATAAACTGTCCGAAATATTACTGCGACCTCATAATTTTCTGACTTATAGTGTGGCAAAAAAATGACTTTGGGATAAACAAATTAAATAACTTTTAAACTATTTGACCAATTGCTTTGAAACTTAAAATATAATTTAAGCACAAGAAGGCTCAGCATTCCGTGTAATAAGAAGGTTATAACTTAATTTTTACATAAGTTATGAACATTTATAAAATCTCAAAATTATTTATTATAAATTTATGATTTATTTTGCAATTTTCTAAGCAACAAATAAGGATAGGCATATTCATCGAACGCCATATTGAAGTTTTTTTATATGATTTATGTGTTTCTTATTCTCAAATTTGTTTAGAATGCTTCACTTTTTAGTATTAGACGCAAAAAGCGAAAATTTACCGTTTTTTGATCTTCATTCGTTTATAACTATGTATATCATCAAAATCTGCTGCAGGAAACATATAAGTTATTAATATAGATGTCCATACTACTCAAAAAATTTGGTTTTGGCCTGTGGAGGGGGATGTGTCACGAGAAAAATCTTATTTCTCTGGACCATCGTGTATTTTTAGTTTTTGTAATATACAAATAATCTATGATGTGGTGTGTTTTATTTTTCTTTTTCTTCTTCTTCTTCTCGTAGAACTACAATCCGGGGTGGGTTTTGGCTGACTGCACAACTCTCTTCCATCTCGAAAGGTCGTCCATGATAATTGGGTTAGAGTTTAGTGGGTAGCCCCATTGTTCTTAAACCTGACCATATTTTATCTCTCCATCGCATTCATGGACGTCCTAAAGGCCTTGTTCCTGTCGGGGATTTCTCTTATACTAACTTCACAAGGCTACACATCTGTTTGACCTCGGCATTTGGTCTCATTCAGTATTGGTTGCTATTAGGGGCGTGATAAGGTCCAAAGATTCTTCTGAGGATTTTTCTCTAAAAACATCTTGGTTTTCTTTCCATTGCTTTTGTTAGCGTCCACGTCTCACACCCATACATGAGCACCGGTCTAATTACTGTTTTGTATATCTCATTTTTTATGTTCGTGTTAGGCTCTTAGATTTAATAATGTATTAGTGGCTATACATACATCTGTTAGAACATGCAAGGGACAGAACAGAACGGTGTAGAAAGCTTGAGAAGGTCGAGGCCCTCTAAGGGCTGTAGCACCAAGATGATGATGATGACATACATCTGCTTACTGCCTGAATTCTCTCTTTTATCACTTCCGTGATATCGTTATCTGTGGTCATTGTAGCTCCGAGATCCGAGCTCTGCACTCTTTCAAAGTTATATGGGTCTATTGTAACATTTTGCTCTACTCTATTCTATTTCGTCTTGTGTTCTGTTAATGCACATATATTTTGGTTTTCTTTGTATTAACCCTTAGACCAGATTTTTTGCCTGTAGGTACCTCTAATTTATTGAAAGTCTCCTTCTCATTGTAGGCCAGGGTAATAAGACAAAAATATACCCTGTTCGTGACACTTTAACAGCCAGGGCTCTGAAGCTTTTTTTCGATAGGTAATACCTATAAGAACAAATTGTATCTATTTACTGCGTAGAATCTGGCGGCAATTTTTATTTATAAACAATTTAGTGTCAAAAAACGGCCATTTTTACTTTTTTTCAAATCAATGGAAAACAGTGAAAGTTATGGTTTTTTAGGACAAACATCTTTGAGAGCATGGAAAAAGCTTTTTTCTACGAGCGTGCAAAAATGTCTACTTTCGCGCATGCGTTTTAGTTTAGAAAGTTTTACTTTTCCGCACTCGTTTTACTTTTCCGCACGCGTTTTACTTTTCTGCACGCGTTTTACTTTTCCGCACGCGTTTTACTTTTCTGCGCGCTTTTAGATATTTTAATATCGCCTTAAAATAATTATAATACGTGCAATAAACTAATATTTAGATATTATTTACTATTTTATTTCAAATGTATCTTACTGTGTTCCTGTTTTAATGAAATTAACGCGACAATTCGATGAAATAAAATTATTTTGACATAGTATTCGAAAGTCAAATCGGTAGACAATAAGAGTCGTTTTGAATCATCGTCATGGAAACCAAGATCGTCGTCATGCTAACTAATTATATTGAAAGTTTGGTTTTGACAACCTTGTCAAAGAATTAATTTGTGTATGTATTTTCATATTAATTAAATTAATTGATTAAGATTTAGTCATTTTTTAAAGACTCGTAGAAAAAATATTGTTCCTAACTCTTGCAGAAAGTCCCTTTTCCGCACTCGACTGCTTGCCGAACTCCCGCTTCGCGTCGTTCGGCAAACTGCAGTCGCGTGCGGAAAAGTATGACTTTCTGTTTCTGAACTTGTTAGGAAAATAACTATATAATGACATATTACAAAGTTTGATATACTCATTTATTGTTAATATAATTGCGAAAAAAGGTCAAAATTGCAAAACATTAATTTCTTACGCTTATCTAGTAGTAACTTAAAAAACTTGCATGCCTTATCTAGATCCTGTCCGTGTTTTCGTGAATATTACAAGTTAGAAAAAAAGAAACACCAGAAACTTTTATGTTTGACAAAGAAAAATTATTACCAGAATATTATTTCGTTATCAGATAATCCTACAAAAAGTGCCTGGAGACTTGTTGCTGACGTGACTAATAATGTTGACAATAATGGAAGGAAAAATATATGCCTAAAATCAGATGAAAATTGTGTAATAGAGGAATGCCCTATTGTCGCTAACATGTTCAATGTTTACTTTAAGAATGCTCCAATTGAGGTACGTTCTAAAATTCCCAGTCATCAAAATAGTACTTTAAGGAAACCGCCTTATAATGAAAATGAAAATTTTTTACAATTATGTCCTTACACTCCAAATGAGCTGAATGAATTATTGATAGGAAAATTGAAATCTTCAAAATCCTGCGGATTTGATGAAATACCTCAATTTTTATTAAAAAAAGTAATTCCATTCATACTATCACCTTTAACATTTCTAATAAACTTGTCTTTTTGCAATGGTATTTTCCCGGATTATCTAAAGGTGGGAAAGGTCGTTCCTGTACATAAGAAAGGCGATCCAAAGGATATTAGTAATTATCGCCCAATAACTGTCTCTTCAGTGTTTTCGAAAATATTCGAATATTGTTATCTTAACAGATTAAACTCTTATTTATTGGAGAACGGTATTGTTAGTAAATATCAGCATGGCTTTCAGGCAGGTAAGTCTACAAATACAGCAGTTCATTCATTTTATGAGACTTTAACTAAATATATTGATGCGGATGAATGCCCTGTCGGGATTTTTTGTGATCTCAGCAGGGCATTTGATTGTGTCGATCATAGCTTACTCATTAATAAATTGGAAAATATTGGAATAAAAGATCTCTCTCTAAAATGGGTAGAATCCTACCTATCAGAACGTCGTCAGTATGTCTCCTTAACAGATGTATCCCAACAATCAGTAAATATTTGCAAATCAGATTACATTTACATTCATATGGGTGTTCCGCAAGGTTCTGTAATTGGCCCAATATTATTTCTTATTTACTTAAATGATATTGTCTCAATAAATTCTACTGTACAGTTTACACTTTATGCAGATGATACTTCAATACTTATATCAGATAAATCACATATATCTCTTGAAAATAAATGTAACGAACTCTTGTGTGATCTTAGTTATTGGTTTTCCTCAAATTACTTACATCTTAATGCGGATAAAACGCATGTTATTCATTTCCACAATAGACAGAAACATCTGTTAGATATCGAACTATCAATATATTCTAAACAAATTGAAAAAGTTCAATGCCTAAAGTTTTTGGGTTTATATATTGATGAATGTCTCAATTGGAAAAGGCAATGTGATGATATTATTTCCAAAATAAACTCAGCATGCTACCTACTTCGAAACCTCAAGGATATACTAAGTGAGACACAGCTTATTATGCTGTATTATGCTCAGGTGGAGTCTCGTTTGCGGTATGGCATAGTATTTTGGGGTACGTCTTGTAAATTCAGTGAAGTCTTTCTATGTCAAAAGAGAATAGTCCGTTGTATTGCTGGTATTTCTCGAATAACTAGCTGTAAGAGTTATTTTACTAGATATAAACTTTTAACTGTGCCGTGCTTATATATTTTTGAAGTTTGTGTTTTTATTCATTCAAATCTTGAGAAATTTAAAACTAACGGTCAAATTCACAATATAAATACAAGGCAGAATCAAAAATTACATGTACCTTTTTCTAAAGGAAATATGCATTTTTACTCACCTGCAATAATAGGTCAAAGAATATATAATAAGTTACCCGAGCCAATAAAAAAGTGTAAGAATATGAAAATATTTAAATTAACTTTGAAAGATTTTTTATTGCAGAATACGTTTTATTCTGTTGATGAGTATTTTAGTAGTTGACATTATTTTAAGTATATGCTAGTAATTTTGTGTTTTCTATTTGTGTTTGTATTGTAATCTTAGGTTTAACGTAATTTTAGATTTACATTTATATTTACTAATTTTGTTTTCTAAACTGTGACTGATCCTATACAAATTGTATTTGTCAAAAAGGAAATAAAGTATTATTATTATTATTATTATTATTAATAACTATTGTAAAAATTAGCGTACAGCTTTGAAATTTTTGTCAAATAAGTGTTCTCTGGTGCCTAATATGTGATAAAAATTTCAAAGCGATTAATTCAATTGTTTAAACTTTATTCAAATTGTTTATCCCAGAGAGCTTTTTTGCAATAACATAAGTTAGAAAAAAAAATGATTTTAGAACCATTCTATAGGTGTCAAATGAAAGAGCATGAGCTAAACTTTCAAATTGGTTTAAAAAAGTGAATAAAAAATGCATTTATTGGTAATAAATAATTATGCAAAAGTACCGTCAATTTTTCGTTATAAACTTTTTGAATCACTTTCGGTGCACAATTACCAAGTAATGTTATGTATATAATAATTGATAAAAAATTGTAATAAATATGTATAATTTAATATATAAAAAAATAAAAAATGTATAAGGAAAAATTAACGATCCTTTTGCATAATTATTTATTACGAATACACGCATTTTTTTATTCACTTTTTTTTAAACCAATTTGAAAATTTAGCTCATGCTCTTTCATTTGACTTATGTAGATTGGTTCTAACATCATTTTTTTTCTGACTTATTTAAACAACTGAATGAATGAATAACATATTAGCACCAAAGAACCCTCACTTTACAAAAATTTCAAAGCTGTAAATTTTTACAATAGTTATTGCGAGTATATTTTTTTTGTAATTTCGACCTTTTCGCAATTATATTAACAATAAATGAGTACCTATATCAAACTTTGTAATACGCCATTTTAAAGTTTTTTCCATGCTCTCGAAAATGTTTGTACTAAAAACACCATAAGTTTCATTGTTTTCCATTGATTTGAAAAAAAAAAGAAAAAGAGGTTGTTTTTTGACACTTAATTGTTTATAAACAAAAATGGCCTCCAGATTCTAAGCAGGAAATAGTTACAATTATTTGTTCTTATAGGTATTACCTGTCGAAAAAACGCTTCAGTACTCTGGCTGTTGAAGTGTCATGGAAAAATGCCTCTGATTGTGTTTGTGGTATTTGCAAATATTCCACCCTTTCTTCCGCCCATAGGCGTAACCAGGGGGGGGTTTTGGGGGTTGTAACCCCCCCTTTTAGGTAGTTGTAACCCCCCCTTAGGATCATCCTGGTTACGCCTATGCTTCCGCCAGTAGATTTGCGAAGTAGTCGTCCCGTTTATCTAGGCTGATCGGTGAGATGATGTTTTTAGTCTTATCTTGTCGAAGAGATCAAAGTATTTTCCAGCTTTCGGTGCTTCTCCTACCCCCAAATATAGGTGTTTATTCTGGAGCAGTTTCTTTCCCAGCTTTCGTTTAGAAAATGTTGAGTAAATTTTTGAAATATTCTTCAGTGTTAAATTTGCTCCAGTTAAAATTTAGATATTAACACAGCTTAGATCACTCGAGTTCTGCAACATCAAAAAAGAACACAAAAATTTTAAAATTATTTTATACTTTTGAAATTCCCTGTATATCAAACATTAGTGATTTTAAATTCACGTCGCATGTTCCTGATGATATATCCGAAATCGGTGCACAATTAAATCCTTAAATTCCCTGGATATTTCATAGAATCGTTCTCGCAAACCATAACAGACACGATTGTAAAGTTATCGGGGATACAATAGGGAAACATTAGGCATGAGTGGAGTCAGAATCGCGAACGCATTTGCATAATTTGACAGAGAAATTTACTCCCTGACTAATTTGTGACGCTCGGGGGTGAGTTTATATAACAGACCCATTAAATTCTGCCATAATGCATTCATTGGGGAAAATTAAAATTAAAGCACCGCCGGTTCGGTTTGGATTTTTGCCTGTCACTTTTTGATTTTCACAGTTTTTGTCTGGGGATTGTTGTTCCCGCATTTAAAATAAAACGATAGGGTGATATAAACCCTATATATGCTGCTTGACGTCCCCTTATTTTGGTATAATAAAATTATTAGTTACATCAATATAAATTAGGAATCTACTATATATAATATATATGTTACTGTGAAAG
The DNA here is from genome assembly GCF_917563875.1 of Diabrotica virgifera virgifera. Taxonomy (NCBI): domain Eukaryota; kingdom Metazoa; phylum Arthropoda; class Insecta; order Coleoptera; family Chrysomelidae; genus Diabrotica; species Diabrotica virgifera. Next base: position 56,724,973 of record NC_065449.1, on the reverse strand, counting down.
TCCGAAAACTGGAAAAATGTCGAGATAACGTGAACAATGTCGAGATAAACCAGTGAGTGTCAACATTCACCAAGTCACTTGGTGTATGTCCGAATTATTGGTTAAATATCATATTTTCTAACATTCACTGGTGAATGTCGACATTCAGCATACATCTTTGGTGTATGTTAAAAATATAAATGTATGATTTACCTATTAGGTAAAAATAAAAAATTAGTTGGGTTGGGTTTTTATTTGGGATAATTGTTTTAATAAACATAAGAAGATTAGGCACTTTAATGCTGACAGTATCACCTATTTGAGCCAGAGGGAATTTTACTTATGAGGTTCACAACATTTTTGTTACTTGTAGTAAAAGATTATCTTTTACAGCTGCTCGCTTTGAAGAAATTTGCTCGTGCTCTTCAGTCAGTACTTGGGATGAAGACGTGCTGGGCTGCGGAACGGCTATTTCGTGAGATTTAGAAGTGATACACTGCGAATCAGTTGGTGTTTTAGATATAGGCGGACTAGTTTGCGGATCTGTTCCAATCTAGTTTTCTTGAAAAGTATTCAAATAGGCTTCTAGCTGTTCCTCTGTTTCAATATTTTCAGTTTCACCATAAAGGAGAGATGACGACGCTAGGCCCCTTTTTGGTTAACGCCAAACAGTAACGGCGCTAGGGTATAAGGTACCCGCTTGGAAAACTAGCAGAGGTGCCCTCCCCAAACACACACATACTCGTACAGCCCAAGCCTCGGGGGACATATGTGTTTTATGTCTGGTTGCACCAACAAATCTTAAGCTCCAGCTTCGCCCAGCTCAGTTTATAGATAAGTCTCACTTACGTTGCACCATAATTTTCGATTCTTATCTATGCAATCCACTGTGGGAAACTCAAAATTGATCTATGGTGCACCGCGTATGTTCCGTAAGCTGAGCTTAAGGCACGTCTTAAGCTTAAGATCTGTTGGTGCATAACAAATGGTGTGGCTTTATACTGAATGTTACCTTGAATTCTCTGGGTAATGGGGCATCATATGACTTGAGTTTATACTTGTGTCCTAACAAGGTGTGTTCCGGACAGTGAGGCACCGATCTAAGTCGGTGTCACGATGTCCACAAATGTCCCTGGTAAATCAACTTCGGTTACAGTTTTATTGGACTATCATCTGAAAAAAACAACATCACTTTTAGTTTTTTTAAGAAACTGGAAAGAAAACCCGATTGTTTTTTTTGCCATTTCTTCTTTGTCGGCTTATGTTTTTCGATTTTGTGTCCCAGATATCTTTTTTGAATTCATTTTTATAATAAAAATACTAACTTTAAAATCTCAAGAATATGCTTCTGCAGCAATGTGAAACCGTAATTTAATAATACATAGGTACATAGTACTGATTACTTTTCCAAATATAATTTTATATTAATTGAATGAAACACTAGATTCTTATAATTTTAACTGCACAGTAAACTGGCAAACTATTCTTTATTACTAATCACATAGATTAATACTCTATCTAAAGAGCTCTAAACTAAATTTGTAAAATGTTTATTTTAAATATTATCTTCATATTATGGGATTAATACTCAACTTTATACCTAGGTGCATAGAGGTGCATAATACTTAAATTAGACAGTCCACAAGAAAATAGTTTCATGTTCATTTTATTATGTGCAAATAATTCATTTTCTCATAACTGCTGACACATAACTTTTAAAGGACTTGGACATGAAAGAAATGTAAAGAAAATAAACAAAGCATTCCCAATAAGGGCAAAGTTTTTTTTGAAATATAATATCTTTAACCAATATACATTGTATATTTTTGTATTATTTTAGGTGTCTGATATGCAAAAATAACATAAGAACGAGGATGATCAATAACTTAAGCAATTTAAAAGTAAGTACGCATAAGAAATGCATTATACCGTGGCTAATTTGTCCTTTGACTGAAAATGTTCTTAATTAGGTACCTAGGCTTTTGTACCTGAATTTAGAATTTACAATTCTAAAAAATATTGTACCTTTTGTACTTTTATATTTGTTCTCTTAGTTGCCTATCTATTAGAATACTTAAAAACAAGAAATAGATTCGTCTAAAAATATGTAGGCCTATAGTTTTAAATAAAATTAAGTAAGTATTTCCCTGTGTATTTAAATATTCAATAAATTTCAATCAAGACACGAGTACCCTCACATTTTATGTAAAAAAACATTAAAGAAACTACAGAGAGAGCTATATAACTACATAGTCGAAGGCCATGGCAGGATAAAGAGGGAGATATCTGTCCTAACGGCTCGCCGGTGGGAAGAGACTACCTCAAAACTGGACTACAGAGACGGAGGTAAATTCTGGCAAAAATTCAAAGTCCTAACAAAACAAAAATTATCTCAACCATCTCATCTGTTGGTCAACAATCACATAGTCAATTCCCCAGAAGGGAAAGCCGAAGCATTCAAAAATTCGCTTCAAAACAATTTTCAAACGCCAGATAACCCGAACTTTGATCGCATATTTAAATTCAACACAGAATACATTGTAAATGTTACTCTCAACCACCACATTCCAGTCTATGATCCTATCATGGACGCCCTCACAGACAGGGAAACGGAGAGCTTTTGCCAAATCGGCAAAAACAGCGCTCCCGGACCTGATGGCATCAACCGAAGGTGCCTCAAAAAACTTCCAGAGAGTATCATCCCTCTTCTAACTAAAATATTCAATGCATGTCTCAAAAACAGCCATTTTCCTACTCCTTGGAAAGTGGCCAACACCATCATGCTTTTGAAAAAAGGCAAACCCCCAACCGACGTGGAATCCTACAGACCAATTTCATTAATCAATACTCTGGGTAAAGTTCTTGAGCTAATCCTAAAGGAGAGGCTCAATAACTTTCTCGAAAACCACAATATCATACCAAAATTCCAATATGGATTCCAGTCAGGTAAATCTACCAAACATGCATTAATAGATTTCACTACCAAAGTCACTCAAACCATCAACGATGGTTCTATCGCCATAGCCACATTTCTGGATGTGCAGAAGGCTTTCGACCAGGTCTGGCACGACGGGCTTGTTCGGAAACTTCTGGACATCGGGCTTCCATTGCAATTTACCAAAATTGTGCACTCCTACCTCCACAACCGTACTGTCAGAGTGAAAATATGCGATCAAAAGTCCACCCCCTTCACTCCACAAGCTGGAGTTCCCCAGGGTTCAGTCCTAGCGCCGCTGTTGTACATCATCTACAACAGCGACATCACTAACCAAAATATCCCAGGTGCTCGGCTGTTTCTCTATGCAGACGACACGACTCTGCTCTCAACTACCTCTCGATACAACCCAAGACTCCTCTTCAGAAGAGCACAGGCTCTGTTGGACGGTGTCGGCGAATGGTGTTGTAAGTGGAGAGTCACGCTCAACGCGAACAAAACAACAACAATTGTGTTTCGCGCCCCTACTGTGTCAAATAGAATCATTCGCAATGAAGACGACCAATATCCTCTGAGTTTGTTGGGAGAAAGGCTTGTTGTTAGCCCGACTGTGAACTATTTGGGAGTACTGTTTACCAGGACTCTCAACTGGGACGCAGATCTAAAGGCAACTTTAGATAGGGTAAGGAACAGGGCCAGACTTCTCAACGCTCTCTCGGGAAAAATTGGCAAGACACACAAGAAGACTCTCATTCACACTTACAAGACCTTTATTCGACCCGTCATGGAGTACAAATCATGTATCTACTCTCTTTGCTCAAGACAAAAACAAGAGAGGTTGTTGAGGACGGAGCGCAGAGTCTTGCGTAGATGTAACTATGAGCACTGGCGATATCCCTCAAACGAAATCCATAACATCTCGAACATCCCCAAAATCACCGAGAGAATAAACTCTCTGAACAGGAACTTCACAATCAAAGTAATCAACGGCCCCCCTTCCGACACACAAGAATCTCTCAAATGTTCCTGTTCATCTTCCGGCCACGTACTCTACCGAAAGCCCAAACGCAAAAAGATTCACGTACCGTCCGCTCTAATGCAAACATGCATTGACGAACTCCCGGTAGAGTACGAAAACATCCTTGAGGCTACCCCGTTAGCCTTCCGTACCCACCTCTAACATTTCCTCTTCCTTACCCCGAACAGGGAGAAGTTGGTTTTTTGCGGTTTCCCAACTTCATTGCACAATTATACCTGTTCGTCCCAAGAAAATAGCCGCAACTATTTTCTCCACTCGAACGCTCACTGTCCACGCTGCGCTCAAAGCCACCTCCTGACCGCCGACGAGGGACGCAGGTTCGCCTGTCGTTGTACAATGGTTTCTAGGGAGCTTGGTCGAAAGCAAAGCACGGACAGTACACGTAAATGTCTATGGAACCAACACCAATCCATCAAACTTTCTTCTCTGTTGACTTCTGGCCTTCTGGACAACACCGTCTGGCATAACCCAGGATCCAAGAACACCAGGACACGGCGCTTGCCCCGGTGTGGTTTTCGGACTGTTTGCTTTGCTGCCAACACAATACATTCACCTCAAACCCTGAAGAGGACAAAATCCTAAACGGGGAAGCACATTGAACGCATTTCTTCTAAACATTATCTAGACAAGCAAATCAAACAATGTGGCATGGTGGCATGGCCATGGCATGTTGTGTCAAAGTCACGTGTACTGGTATCTGGTATAAAAAAAATAATATATTTTGGAAAAAAATTAACCTATTTAATTTTTAAATGTTGAAAATGAATTTTAATTAATAAGATATAAATTGTTTGTTGAATATGTTTACATATCAGATAGAGCATTAAAAGTATGGAAAAATCATATAATCTAAGTGCAATTGTGAGGTTATATTTTAGTAAACAATAACTTAGGAAACTTTTTAATATGAACAAATGTGTTCACCAAGAGAATGAAGATTTCCTCTTAGATGATGAAAATTCTAAACAAAGAAAATGCGGCAACTGTAGTAGGTTAATTTGGGAAAATGTAAATTCGAATTTGGGTCAAGACCTCACAAATTGTTATAACACTACTGACCATTATCAAACCAATATGCTGTCTGAGGAGCACTTTGATAATTTGGAGGATTCTCCTTTGCTCACTAATGTAAGTGTTTATTACTATTTATTTTATTTACTAATATAAGGGATTACCCCCATTACAAAAAGGATAGGTATATCTTAACACCTTGGCTGCCTTTAGAGATATTTAAAAACTTACGTTGAGTGCGATATATGTCCCATATACCCCATTTGCCACCGTGCGTTAAACACAGTCGATGCAGCCAACCGTTAATATCATACAAGGTCTATTTGTCTCGCAATGCAGCCATGGTGTTAAGATGCAGTATAAAAATCAATTTTATTATAATTTAAGTTAGGTGAAGTGTTCCTTAAAGTATATGCACCAATAAAATTCTTCTGACTATCAACAATTTACACTTTATTCCTTCTCAACTACAGGAAAATACAAAACTTGACTGACAATATTTTTATATCGTTCTTGGCATTATTACAGAACTGTGTATACATAAATAACAACCATAGGACAACATCCACTTTTAATGTTGTATATTCTAAGAAATCTCTGTATTAGCTTACAAACAAAGTGAAATTAAGGTCTTAATTATAAATAAAACAAAATATTAATAATTAATTGTGGTATACATTTGCCCATAGAGTAAACTTAATAATAACTATAACTGAGCATTACTATATAATTATTATATATGACACAAAATTAATTAAAATAAACAAAAAAGTACCTATAACTTGGCAAGCTCTTTTTATTCGATTTTTAAATGAAACCAAATACCTATTTCTAAATTGTTCTCATTTATAATTTTCAGTGTTTGCTCAATGGGCCTATGCATACCACAATTTTTACTGTGAAATGGTACCTATATAAAACAAATCAACATGTCTGAGACTTCTCGAGGGAACATATAAACTTATTGGTTTGGAGAAGTTCAGAACAACAAATTAAACCACTTATTAATTTAAACAAAAATACTAAATCGGAGCTACTTACCTATCGCGTCAAGTTTTTAACAAGTTGGCAGACAGAACGTCTATAGACGTCTAATTTCCATTGATGTAATATGACACAACATCTATAGATGACATTTTTAAAATAACAAGTTGTCACAAAAAGTCAGTAGATTTTTTGTTACATTACATCTACAGATGCATATCGATGGCTTAGTGTGAAAACCTCGTATCTCATTAAATGACAATTTTACAGGAGAGGCAAAAAACTGATTTTCAGCATAATATAACATAAAAATAAAAATTATATTACGTATTTTTAAGCGAGCACATTGAGGCAAATATCTGATATTGGCCCAGAGCTAAAAGTGTTAAATATTGCTATTAAATTGGAAATACAAATATTAACTATGAAAAACACGTAAATATCCTTGCAGTATATAGAGCCTTTGCCCAAGTAACTATGATAACCTCGTATATCTTGATATACGTGTTTTTCATCTCAAATGAGGTTGTGTTTATTATTATTTACGAGGTTTTCATTTTTCATAGCTTATTGCACACCTCCAAATACTAGGTCGATACAATACAAATCTTTTGATTTAAGGTTCATAAAATGTTTCTACATGCCGGACTACATTTTGTTGTTCACAAAAAACACTTCTCCAAGTAGAATCTCTCAAACAAACACTTCAAATTAAGTACCAAATTCTTGGTTATATATACGTGGTATTCACACTAAATCAAGAGAGCAATTGATATACGTGGTTTCTTTTTTCGGCTGTAGGAAATAGCCTACTGTATTTGGATTTTTTCTAACAGTTGTAAATGGTGAGATACAAGGTTTTCAAACTAAAACCACCAAAATGTCATTTTCGAAAAAAATTGAGATACGAGGTTTTCACACTAAGCCATCGATATGAAATGTGACACGATATCCATGGTCATCGTCCACATGTTTAAAAAAAATGTTAAAAAACTTATTGTTTTCATAAACTATAAGCGCTAAAAGAAATTCAGCAATTTCCCTATTCTACCTTGAAAAATTCATATAGTGTCACAACACTTGCTTATACATTTTATGCACTGTCCGTCAACGTGTTAATAAATTCAAGTTGAGTGTTGTTAAAATATCTGTACAATCATGATTGATAATGCTTATGTATAATTTATATGCACAATATCTTAAAAATTTGTTCTGCAATGTCTCCAATATAGTAGAATGAACTTGGTATTGTTTAGAGTTTAGACCATACAATAGATGTATATATTCCACTTTGGATATGACCAAAGCATAATAAATTGTTCTTGCCAAAACAGATAGTCTCAGATACCTAATTGCGAATGAAAAAGCCTAAAGATTTTATTGAATTTACTGTTAAATTATTTATATGTTGCAAAACGCAACTATTTTTTAAATGTGACGCTTAAGTCTTTTATTGTTTTGACATAAGACAATTCATTATCATTAATTGTATCAGAAGTATCATATTTTTAATACCTCTATAAAAACTTTTAGATATAGCAGCATTTAGCAACTTTTAAATGCAAAATATTCTCACAATAAAATACTCAAACAGTCTAAATCTTCTTGAATTAAAATTTTATTAACATTTGAATCTTCTGCTCTAAATAATTTCAAATCATCTGCAAACATCAGGAAATCGTAATTTTTAATATGCTCTGATATACAGGGTGTTTGGTAAAGAATAGGCCATAGCTTAACCTTAGATTCCTGAGCTCAAAATAGGTCGATTTAAGCTAACTTACCTTAGTACGAAAGTCGATAATATCCGAAATACAGGGTGTCAAAGTTAAACTTTTATTTTATATATTCTTGAATATTTCCTGACAGGCATGGGATAACAACATGAAATTTGGTAAGCGGGAGTTTTTTGGGATGAAAAATCTAAATTCGCCACCAAAATTCGGCTTGATGTCACAGGCTTCCTAAAAAAGCTTAATTACAGGAATTTTCCTATTCTTAAAATCGAAAAGAAATAAGATGTAGTGCTCAGATTGCTTTCCCCATCAAAAATTTTCCCAAACTCCTGTTATGTCCATCTCCTTTGTGTTTGTTCTAGAATCTATTATGTGGTATTTATCGACTTTAAAACAAAAAAAATTTTATCATTACAAAGAAACCATTTAATTCAGCTCAACTAGGTAATGTTGTCAAAAATTTTAAATTAATTTTTAACCTACACAACTATTTATTAAATTCAACAGATATTAACATAAATGAAAATTTTTTCATATTTTATTTTTTCATATATTATTAACATTTTTATTTTTTTTTTTTCAACTTTTATTATTTTTCAACTTTTTTTGTTATATTCCATAAGTTTCATTGCTCTACAGCAGGGGTGGACAAAGTGCGGGCCGCATGCGGCCCTTTATACATTTTTTGCGGCCCGCAGAAAAAGGTGAATTATTTTTATTTAAAGATTTTTTTAAATTATTGCTAATATTAATAAATAAATATAGATAATGCAGCTATTAATTAACACTTTCACAGCGGGTGATTTTTCCGCAAATTTTCAACATAACGCGGGCAATTATTTGGGTTTCCGGCACAGAATTTTGGCGGCTCCCTCAATAAAATTAATGAAATTTCAACAAATGGAAACGATATTTTTGAAGTAGTCAGGAACTGTCTGAAAAAATTTAAATTAACCTGTAACCACCTAGTTAGTGTAACAAGTGACGGAGCACCAAATTTAAGAGGAGCAAATATTGTAATGTTAAGAAAACTTAAAGATTACTTTCGTGAACAATTACCAGAACAGGTATTGTGCCAAAATTTCATATTATAACTAATATTGTTAATTTTATTCGTTCAAGAGGATTAAATCATCGTGAATTCATAGCATTTTTGGAAGAGTTAGAAACAGAACATACTGATGTCTTATACCACAATCATCTTTAGTACCACAATCAAGTTTAGCGAAAGGTTCTTAAAAGATGCTGTGAATTAGGGGAGGAAATTGTTTTATTTTTAGTAATGAAAAACTGCTAGTTTGCTAAATTTACAAGTTTTGAACTCAAAATGAAACTTTTATAATAAAACTCAAATTATTCATTGATCATATAAAAAAGAAAGAAATAGTTCAATTATTTCCCTCATTAAAATTATTAAATAATGTACGTGAAAATAAGTTCAAAATTTATGAAGAAAAAATGTGTAATTTGCTGACGGAATTTGAAAATCGTTTCAAAGATTTTGAAGATATATCATTTTCCTTACCACTTCTAAGAAATCATTTTTCAGTTCAAATTGATTGCATACCTACCAAATTCGACTAGAAATTATAGATTAATTTGCATATTTTTGCAATATTTTTGACAAAATCCATTGAGGACAGAAATTAATTGGTAAAATCCCACAAAATTTTCACCCGAAATAGAAAGAATCCTGAACGAGGACATAAAATTAAACTAAAACCTTAGAAAAGACATGAAGGTTCATTTTTCATATTTTAATAAATATTATTGTAATGTAAATAATAAATAATGTGTTTCATAAATATTTTTTTATTATTAATTCTTTCAAAGAAAACAAAAACAATTAAGGTAATCTAAGATTTTTTCAAAATGACTTCTTTTATTTTTATTTAAATTACGTTGTACGGAATTTACCTTCAAATATATAACTACCTACGCAACTAATAGCAATGTGGAAAGAGAATTTACTATTTTATTTGGGAATAAGCCACAATTTAAATTTTAAACTAAATTTATTTGACGTTTCGACTTTCACTTCAGAAATCGTTCATCAAATACAAAGCATTAATAAATTAAACTAATTATTAAATAAATGATTAATTTATTAATGTTTTGCATTTTGATAACGATTTCCTAAGTGGAAATCGAAAAGTCAAATTAATTTAATTTCAAACTTAAATTGTGGCATATTCCGAAATAAAATAGAAAATTACAAAAGATGCCAAAAGAAAATAGCTTCAGAACAATATTAGTGAAAAAATAAATAGGTTCATAGATAAAATTAAAATAAATAAATATATACACATGTATTTGAGGAAAATAGCATGCTTAAATAAGTGCAAATGCTATTTAGGGGGAGAGATATGGACTTTTACTACTGAAAATTATATTACTCTCTGAAAATTTTAGTTTGACCGAAGTAAAAGTACCGGAAATACAGCATGCTTAATATCATATCTTCGACTCGTTTTGCAGCAGCTTGAGCGTAGTAGCGAGAATTGTTTAACAGCTGTTCCATTCTCTTTTGTAAATTACTCTGCGATTCAAAAACATAAATCCGATGTGCATCACTGTAGGATTTGACAGACAAAAAAGAAATCGAAAATAAAAGTTGTCAAAACTTTAAACGCGTTTTCTTCAACGCTTCAACGCTTTCAAAGTCGGTGGTCATTGTAACTTAAAAGCTACTTGACAGATCCACCTGAAATTTTTCATAGATTTTCTTTAGACATTTCGTGAGGTAACTCGGTCGAGATACTTTTTGTCTTAGGTTTATTTTTTACAATAAATTAACAATAATAAATATGTTGATTTTCACCCTTTTTTTACAAAAAATTTCGTTATTTTGACTTCTGGGAGATAAAAAACTCGACAGCGTTACCTCTATGCTCATGCTAATAAAATATTTTTGAATTTTTTGTTTCATATATGATACAATGACGTGCTAATGTCTATTGCAAAATTCATCTTTTTTGGAGGTGACTGTAAAAATTTGTCACCGCTGGCTTATTTTTCAATATTTAGTCTTGATTTTTTTTTAATTCTTTGAATTGTACTAAATATGTTTATCTAATTTAAGAATGAAATATTTTCACTATAGTTTCAAACAAAAATGTTGATTTAAACCATACCCCCCCCCCGCCCCCCCTTAAACAAAATTAGTAAAAAGTTAAAAATTCGAAAATGTTAAGGTAACAAATATTGCGGCCCTCGGTAATAGACCAAAAACATTTTGTGGCCCTTTCTAAAATAAGTTTGCCTACCCCTGCTCTACAGTCTACAGATAATTATAACTGTATATTACAGTAAATTTAGTATCACCTATTGCATTACCCATACACTTGACTTTAATTGTGAATTAGCTATTAATTTTATTGATTGACACTTTTAATTAAACATTTTAGCAAATTACCAATTTTTCAATTTTAAATTTTTTTCAAACAAATCAAACAAATTTTCACAATCAGATCACAACTATTATATTGCATATCCGACCAATCTTGTCTAAAAAATTGCACACCCAATTTTTACATCTATAAGTTCTTGAACATCCTGAACAACATCTAATAACCCTATATAAATAAAATCTACACAATTAATTAAAAATAACATCACTTTATATATAACTAACAATTTTCGTTTTTCTCGGTTTAATGTCGTGTTTTCTTACTAGTCCCCTCAAGATCCTGCCAATATTATATTCTGTTAATTTATTACAATCAAATCTATCCCTCTAACAACCCTTCTTTTAGCAAAGTGCAGAGAAAAAGTATGATATTGACTACTACTATATTCATTCCTTATACCGGAAAGTAAGTATATATATATATATATATATATATATATATATATATATATATATATATATATATATATATACTACGAACATTCCATATCTGTAAAACATTCCGACACTACTTCAGCCCTTTCCCAACATCATATTCAGACAGGTCACCAAATAGATTTCGAGAAAGCAAAAACCATCGCCCCTGTCCGCTCCTTAAAATCGAGAATCATCGGTGAAGCCATCGAAATTGAAAAACGCCCTCACAGCCTAAACACACGCGATGACGCCAAAAGACTGCCGGCAACATGGCGACCGCTGCTTCGGCGAATCCCCACGTCAGTCGATCCCACTCAGGCCTCTCCCGCGCATACAGTTCCCGCGCGCACTGAGAGTATAAAAGGAGCTACACAGGCGAAGACAGGTCGTCACTCGACACTGAGGAGTAGGCAGATTGAGACCTCAGTGCCGCTTGACCGTTCTCCTAGAGAACAAGACACTACTGATACGTCACGAGTGAGGGGAGTAGGCAGATTGAGACCCCGAACTCAAACGGAACCATACCCCTCTTGATAATGGCTCCAAAAAGGGTGCCGAAACGTCGAGTTATAAATTCTCAACGCGGTTCTTCCCGAGAACTTAGTAATTTTCATTTACCTGACCGCGGAAATCTTTCCGAACATATATATATATATATATATATATATATATATATATATATATATATATATATATATATATATATATATATATATTGTTATATTTCTATTTGATATGAAAATTAAAATTTGATAATTATAGACAAAATTCAATTTAATATAAAATATTTTCAATTTTCTCAACCACGGGCATATAAATTTGGAACAACCTGTATACAACAAATTGTTATATTTAATTTTAAGAAGTGATTAAATAAGACTTAAGTGAAATCGTTAATAGGTCATTATCGTTGTTCGCGGAAGGATCGGTCATTAGCCGATGCTAATTAAGACTAAGTGGAAATAGAGAATAGGTCATTAAAATTTGTATATAGTAGAAAGTAATTTTAGAATGGGAATTAACTATTTTCTTTGAAATCCATTAAGCATATTTAGAAAGTTTAAAAATTGGTTTTGAGGAATACTGCGAATGAGAGTTGGTGGTGGAAGTTTGATTTGTGAATCTGGAAGGGATATTTAGAAAGTAGGGGAATGAATGACAAATAGAGATCAGAATGTTTTGAGCTGTCGAGAAGTGAAGTCGAGTAGTAGACGGTAGTGTACGGAGAGTGAGAAAGCCTGTGTAGTTCCGTGAGTGTGGAGTATCTATCGTAGAACGAGAGGTAGGCCAGGTTGAGAGTAAAAGAACCTCCTTGAGCCAAGAGTTCCCGGTAGCTGATTGCAGTTTCGAAAAAGGTAGAACACAGCATCACGACAGAAGCAGGAAACGAGAGCTATACGAGCTAGTTTCAGAGGAGAACATTACTGGAAGCCAGGACGAGGTTTTGATTGCAGCCAAGGATAGCAGGAAACGGGTCTTGTGTGAAGACATTCTCAGTGCACCAGAAAAAGGTCAGTCTCATTTTTTTGGACATGAATGTATGGGTTTTTCGTAGTAAATACCACATTTAAAATTGAAGAAACATAATCAATAATATCAGAAAAGCTTCATCAAACTTAAATAGAATTGTTGCTAATAAATCATAATAGTTAAATGTTAATAAAAACTTTCAATTGGAAATCAAAAGAAAATAAGATTCCCATGTGTAAATGTTATGTTTAAGAATAATAAGATATAGCAAATATTAAGCAGTGATTGCCATTTGAATAAAATAAACAATATTTTGATTACAATTGTAACCCATATGTGTTATTATTTTACTCTTTTCTTTCCTATCCCGATTAGGAACCATTAAGAAATACTTAGAAGCCACGTATGTAAATAATTAATTTTATAAATAGCCCTGAGATTAAAAACATATTGATATGTGATCTGGTAAATTAATTAGATTATTAGTAATGTATTGATTAAATTAAATGACATATAAAATTATCATCTCATATCAATAATCAAGATCACAACAACTGTCGTCCAACGTGGAGGGCATTGTAAAGTATTTCTAGTGGCAAATTTGAAGGATAGAAAGAGTAAAGCCGGTATTTGAAAATTTATATGCCTGTGGTAAAAAATGAGATAATTACATTTGATAACATAAAATTTTAGATCTCTTTAGGTACAAATTTTACATAACTGATTTAATATTTTATTTTTACGATATTACATTTGATATATTTATTGACAATTTATAATATTTGGGTGAGAAAAAGTCGTCTTGGTAACATACTAGTAAAATTTCATATTTGGCGGGGACAGTACTTCTTGAAAACAAATGTCTGTGACAAGAAGCCAAAGCAAGGACAACAAAAAACAAAAAGAACATTCAGACCAAGAAGATATTTTAGACACGACAATCATGGCATCAGAACAGCAAGAATTATCAGGAATAGATAAACTATTACAACTGATGCAACTCCAGTCACAAAAACTGGATGACAATCAACGAAAAGTGGATCGAAAAATGGATGAAACACAACAAAAATTGGATCAAAAAATGGATGAAACACAACAAAAAGTGGATAAAAAAATGGATGAAACACAACAAAAATTGGATCAAAAAATGGATGAAACACAAAAAAAAATGAAACAAGCAATAGAAGAGAACAACAAGAAAATGGAGGAACGCATAGGAAAGTATGAAAAGGAAGTAAAAGGATGTTTGACAATGATCAAGAACGATATGGGACAACAAGAGACAGAGATTAAAGAAATCAAAAGCAAAATAAAGGAAATAACGAATTGCCAGAAAAAGGAAATAGAAAATTTGGAAAATAAGTTGGAAAATGCTATTCAAGTAGACAGAGAAGAAGTGGAAAAAAGAATCACAGAAATAGAAAAACAAGTCACCGAAAACCGGACGCAACAAAATGTAGGAGAAAGAAGAGAAATGGTTATACATAGCACAGATGACGTGAAGATAAGGTTTGGCGGGGATGTAAGAAGATTACACCCAGTGCCGTTCATAAATAGCCTGAAAAAGAAAATACAACACATCGGAAATTTCGAAACAGCAAAAGAAACTATCAGAAACCATCTCAAATATGAAGCAAGCCTATGGTTCGATAGTAAAGAAGAAGAATTCGGCAATTGGCAACAATTTGAACAAAAATTTTTGAATTATTTCTGGGGAAAAGTCCAACAATTGGAAATTAACAAGGAATTGCAAAATGGGAAATACAATGATAGGATGGGTGTATCAGAAAGGACATATGCTTTGCAAATTTACAATAATGCAAAACATTTACAATATAATTACTCATCGGAACAATTAGTCGAACTGATTGCAAGACATTTCGAGGAGACGCTGGAAGACCATATCACATTGCAAAATTACAAAGACATAGATAGTTTATGCCAATTCCTACAAATAAGAGAATCACGTCTAAGAGAAAGAAAATCAAGAAGGTCGCGAGAAGATTACAGGCCCCGAGAAACACAAGATTACAGAGATAGAAATCAAAATAGGAGGGACTATACAAGACGAGATTTTAATCCCAGAAGGGAAAACGAAAATAGAGACAACGGAAGAGGAAATTATGAACAAAGAAATAGGCAATGGAATGAGGACAGAAATCGAGAATACCAGAATAGAAACACCACACGCTCAAATCAAGAAAACAGAAATAATGGTAGACAAAATGAACAGGGATATCGAGAAAACCGAAACAGATCCGACAGACCAAGAGAAAATAGAAGAGAAGTAAATAATACCCAGACAGATGAATATGACGGAGAGAGACATTATGACGAAAATATAAACAACGATGAGCAACCGGCGTCTTTTCACGACGGCGCTCACTAAAAACCAAAAATCAAACAGGAATCTTTTGTCACCCCAAGGAGTTTATTAAATTGGCAGGAAACAACGAAAAGAAAAATGGAGTTAATTTAAAATTTGTGGATGGATTTATCAACGAGAAACCAATTAAAATTATGATAGACACTGGATCTGAAATAACATTGGTCAACAGAAAACTAATAGAAGAAGTTAACTTAACAAATTTAATTTATAAAATACCTAGGGTAAATTTAGTGGGCGCAAACAAACGGACATTGGCAACTATAAATGAAGGCATACGAGTAATGGTACGACTGGGCAAGAATATGTATGCACTACAATGTGTAATAATGCCAAACATGTCACATGACATGATAGTAGGAGTGGACGAATTGGCAGAAAAACATGTAGTGATAGATTTTAAAAATAATACGATGAAACTAACAGAAGAAAAAGAAAAAGAACAGGACAAGGAACATGAGAAACAAAATGCGGACGAATCAGGTAAAGAACAAACAGTGGAAATGAATTTGGCAGCGAAACAAGGACAAAGAAGAAAAAGGAGAAAAGGTCAGAAAAAGATAAAAGAAAATGAAACCTGTGGCTCCTCAAAAGAAGAGTTGAGCCCAGAAGAAGAAAATTTGAGAGTATCAGAAACAAAGGAAACCTGGGATTCCTCAAAAGAAGAGACGGGCTCAGGAGAAGAAGAAATAAAGCTAAAAAATGAAAGTGAAAAGAATATGATTGAAACAGTGGTATTTGAAGAAGAGGCATATGAAAACGAGGATGCAGAATGCACGGTAAAAGTATGTGAAAAATCTGAGGAAAAAGACAGAAGATTGATATGGGAAAAAGGGAAAATTACATAAGCCGACAGGATTACCGCATTGCAAAGGAAATTACCCAGAAGTGCGATGTATGTCAAAAATATAAGAGTCGGAATTTCAAAAACGAAAATGTTGCCAAAAATATTGAAGCCCGAAACAAACTAGACATTGTAGCAATAGATATGTTAAGCGATCTAATTATGACCACTAAAAGGAACAAACATATTCTGGTAATGGTGGATGTGTTTTCAAAATACGTAAAATTATATAGTTGCCGCACCACAAAGGGGGAAGAAATATTAAGAAAAATAGACAATTTTATAGCCATAGTAGGAACACCAAAAAAGATTCTACTGGACAATGCAACGTATTTCCGAAATGATCGTTTCAAGGGACAACTTCGAGAACGAGCAATAGAGACAAATTTTGTCAGCATCAGGCATCCACAGAGTAATCCTTCGGAACGATTCATACAGGAAGTGACGAAATTTCTTCGCATTGCAACAGATGGTCAACATCGCCACTGGGACAGGAAAATGGCGGAAATAGAAAGGTATCTAAATACAATTCCGAGCACAGTAACAAAAGAGACCCCAGAATACATCATGAAGGGTGTACTGCCGATAAGGCCATGGGAAGACCAAGAGCCAAAAGAATATCAACAGGTGATTGAAACCGTACAGAGAAGATTACGGCGAAGCAACGAAAAATATATCCAAAGACAGGAACAAAATAGAAAAAGAAGACCAGTGACTTTCCAAAAGGGTGAAAAAGTACTCGTGAGGGCATTACGAGTATCAAATCTTCCTGTGGGCATTTGCGCAAAGTTGATGCCTGTTTTCGAAGGCCCGTATATCGTGAATAATGAAAATGGGATAAATAGTTATGAGTTGAGGCACAGGAACTCGGAAAAGATCCGAGGAATTTATAATATTCACGATGTATACAAATATCACGAATAAAAGACAGAATTACATGAAGTAGATAGTAAGTTAGGATATAAGACGTAGATTAAAGTAAGGAAATATACAGGGAGTTGGTTTTGCCTCGAGAAAATTTATTTAAAAATGCAGATAAATTTTATCGAATACAAGGCGGGGATTTGTTATATTTCTATTTGATATGAAAATTAAAATTTGATAATTATAGACAAAATTCAATTTAATATAAAATATTTTCAATTTTCTCAACCACGGGCATATAAATTTGGAACAACCTGTATACAACAAATTGTTATATTTAATTTTAAGAAGTGATTAAATAAGACTCAAGTGAAATCGTTAATAGGTCATTATCGTTGTTCGCGGAAGGATCGGTCATTAGCCGATGCTAATTAAGACTAAGTGGAAATAGAGAATAGGTCATTAAAATTTGTATATAGTAGAAAGTAATTTTAGAATGGGAATTAACTATTTTCTTTGAAATCCATTAAGCATATTTAGAAAGTTTAAAAATTGGTTTTGAGGAATACTGCGAATGAGAGTTGGTGGTGGAAGTTTGATTTGTGAATCTGGAAGGGATATTTAGAAAGTAGGGGAATGAATGACAAATAGAGATCAGAATGTTTTGAGCTGTCGAGAAGTGAAGTCGAGTAGTAGACGGTAGTGTACGGAGAGTGAGAAAGCCTGTGTAGTTCCGTGAGTGTGGAGTATCTATCGTAGAACGAGAGGTAGGCCAGGTTGAGAGTAAAAGAACCTCCTTGAGCCAAGAGTTCCCGGTAGCTGATTGCAGTTTCGAAAAAGGTAGAACACAGCATCACGACAGAAGCAGGAAACGAGAGCTATACGAGCTAGTTTCAGAGGAGAACATTACTGGAAGCCAGGACGAGGTTTTGATTGCAGCCAAGGATAGCAGGAAACGGGTCTTGTGTGAAGACATTCTCAGTGCACCAGAAAAAGGTCAGTCTCATTTTTTTGGACATGAATGTATGGGTTTTTCGTAGTAAATACCACATTTAAAATTGAAGAAACATAATCAATAATATCAGAAAAGCTTCATCAAACTTAAATAGAATTGTTGCTAATAAATCATAATAGTTAAATGTTAATAAAAACTTTCAATTGGAAATCAAAAGAAAATAAGATTCCCATGTGTAAATGTTATGTTTAAGAATAATAAGATATAGCAAATATTAAGCAGTGATTGCCATTTGAATAAAATAAACAATATTTTGATTACAATTGTAACCCATATGTGTTATTATTTTACTCTTTTCTTTCCTATCCCGATTAGGAACCATTAAGAAATACTTAGAAGCCACGTATGTAAATAATTAATTTTATAAATAGCCCTGAGATTAAAAACATATTGATATGTGATCTGGTAAATTAATTAGATTATTAGTAATGTATTGATTAAATTAAATGACATATAAAATTATCATCTCATATCAATAATCAAGATCACAACAATATATATATATATATATATATATATATATATATATATATATATATATATATATATATATATATATATATATATATATATATATATATATATATATATATATATATATATATATATATATATATATATATATATATATATATATATATATATATATATATATATATATATATATATATATATATATATATATATATATATATATATATATATATATATATTATATATATATATATATATATATATATATATATATATATATATATATATATTTTTTTTTTTTTTAAGATAACAGCTGACCTGGTAGATAAAAATGGGGTTGAGGTTTATTGGGTATACAGTTGAATAAAACCAAGTGGTACTCTGTTTAACAAATCGTTATATTTCGCTGATTTTCATCAGTATCTCGATGTCATCTTAATATCTTAATACCGTTAACCTCAATTAGGTAAGATAAAAATTGTTAAAAAAAGATCATATTATAACATTGTACCATTTTTTAAATATTGTAGCTTTCGTCTGATGATGCTGATGAAAATCAGCGAAATATAACGATTTGTTAAACAGAGTACCACTTGGTTTTATTCAGCTGTATACCCAATAAACCTCAACCCCATTTATATATATATATATATGTATATATATATATATATATATATATATATATATATATATATATATATATATCTTATACTTGACATACTTTTGTTACTACTGCATATGAATGCGTGCATGCATGTGAGTGTGAGGGTTAAACACCATACGTAAATACGTACATGTGGGTATTTATGTGTATACGTAAATATATGTAGGTACTTTGATATTGGCTTGATCATTAACCTTTGATTTAAATCAGACCACTTAACTAACTCTGGTTTTTTTGTTGTTTGTAGCATTTAATTTTACTTTAACCGGGACCTAAAGATGCTGTGCAAAGTGTAGACAGCGAAACCGGTCGTCAGTTGTAAAATAAATTGTGAGAATGTCTCTCTTTTCTTTACTACAAGTTTATCTTTAACTATAAATAGATAGGAATTTCTGCAAAAAATCTGTAGGTTTTGCTTACTATATGTATATATTTATTATCCGAAAACTCATAAAATATTTGGCTATTGAGATGTTCTGAAAAAAAATTATTTTCCTGGAATACACAGGGTACTTGCTACATGAAATATTTTCTATTTTCAACAATAATTTGCCGTTTATATTTACGAATATGTATTGCTAATGGTAGGGGAGCTCAAACGGGGATTTTTGCAGTTACTCGAGCGCGTCAGATTATTACATGGGGAGAAACCTTGTACCCTGAAAATGAACCTCTACCATATATTGGCTCTTAATGCAGGCTAGTTCGTTAAAGGGGGCCGAAAAAAATATATCCTTATAAAAACTCGAAATCGTCGGATTAAGATAAGGTAAGTTAAGTACATGCAAAACAGTGTATATGTTACAGTTCAAGTTGATTATCCAGTTGGAGTTGACTCCAACTAGTTGGAGTCGACTCTAACGGCTGGTTTCAGTAAAAGTTGATTATAAATATAAAATGAAGATTTATATTCAACATTTACTAGTAAAAGTAGACTCCAACTAGGAAAAGTATACTCTTCCCAATGCCATTTAGTAAAAGTTGATTCTGATTCACACAAACAGCCGATTCTAGGAATTAAATGTTACTGAATATGTTCAAATTAGTCTAGGCTGTATCGTCGCCCCCGTTAGGTAAATTACTCCGATTCGAATTTTTTCCACAAACTTACTCAAAAAGAGGTCCTTATAACAAATCTACTGGGTGCCAGGCACTACCTTGATCGATAAATTGTTTAAACACTTTTTTTAGACAAATTCACAAAAATAATTTTTTCACTTCGAACAATTTTTTTTAGATCATTTGGGTTAGTCTGAACAAAAAAAGGTATTTTGTGATTTTTCTCTAAAATTGATTGTTGTCGAGTTATACGCGATTTAAAATTTGAAAAATGCGAAAATAGGCATTTTCAATGTCTTTGCAGTTTGTCTTTGGCAGGACCGCAAATAATGATATGTACCACCAGTGGTACATGTACCACAGATTGAGAACCGCTGCTTTACATAATATGAGATAGAGTAGATAAAATTATTTTTGTAAATTTGGTTATCAAAAATTGGTTAAACAATTTTTCGACCGCGGTACCGCGTGACACCCTGTGTATTTGTTATAAGGATTTTTATACGGATGTATTTCTTTGAGTAAGCTTGTGCAAAATATCGAATCAGAATAATTTACCTAACGGGGGTGACGTTATGGTAGGGGAGCAAAATATGCTAAATGTGCAGTCACTCGAGCGTTATGGGGACCTATTGGGTTGTGAAGAGTAGGTCATAAAACCAAAAAAAGTTAAGTAAAGTTGTCCATTTTAGTGGGCGCTTGCCATTTTTAATTTAATTTTCCATTTCCAATAATCGTTTTTTCCGATTATAACGCTATCTATCCATAATTCGAAAAAATGTTTCGAGTAAAAGTTACTTATTTCTACGTAAGGAATCCAAATCTGCAATAAAAAATGGGGCTCCTATTTAAGATTTTAAAGTAACCCCCCACCCCACCTCCGTGGGGGGTCGTGTTTAGTGCCATTCGGTAGATTTTTTAAAAGTATTGAATAAGTGTATTTTACAGTTTTTCGATCTGATGTTCATTTCGAGAAATATCGCGGGATTCGTATTTAAAATATTAAATTTACCCTCCCCCCTCTCCGTGGGAACTCGTGTTTGATATCATTCGGTAGATTTTTAAAAAATATTGAGCACATATTTTTTAGTTTTTCGATCTGTCATTCATTCCCCGAAATATTCGCTTTTTTCTTGTGAAATTTTGGGACTCGCTCATTTCCTTACGCCCAGCTCAAATGGTCAGATTTTTGAAATATACACTCTTTTGCATGTACTTAACTTACCTTATCTTAAGAGGATCGGTACGTATTTTCGGCTGCAATGCTATTCAAATGGGGATTCATTTTTTTCAAATCCTGAGAAAACTAATAAGTATTTTTGAAAAATTTAAACGCAGAATGAAAGATTACGTTATTAGCGAGGGCCGAAAGTCCCTGAGAACTTCTATAATGTTTATTTTAATAAGTTACAGGGGTGAAAAAACTAAGAGAAAATTTAGTGTGATTTTTAATTTCAAATATCTCATTCAAAATAAACTTTTTATTTATTCTAAGGGACTTTCGGCCCTCGGTAATAATTTAGTCTTTCATTCTGCGTTTAAATTTTTCAAAAATATTTATTGGTTTTTTCAGGATTTGAAAAAAATGAACACAATGCCGTGGTAATATTTTCCAAATCTGTCTTTGTCTTACAACGCACTCAACCGAATATAATATTGTCAGCATATATTGTCAGTCAGACATTGACAATCAGTGACAATTTTAAATATTTGACATTGCATCGGGAATATTTTGAGAAATTGATTAAATATTATTGATATATAGTGTATTTGATAAATAATTGATTTAAGACGTGAACTTAATAAAAAGTTATTTATTGTGTATTATTTGTGGAAGATCCAAGCAGAGAATACATCAGATATATCTTGTGATCCAAGTATTTTGTTGTTAGAGATGTTCAAAATTGTAAGCGTTCCAAAATAACAACATATTAAAAATCACTTTAACACTTTTCCTCTTTTCTCGATTGATTATTAGTTTTTGTTGTACAAATAAATTATTACAATCACTGAAAACATAGTTAGTGAAAAAATTGTCACATTTATTAACTGAATTAATAATTTGCAATTATAAAAATAACAGTTATCCAAGAACATTCAAAAGCCATCTCTTTAAATTAATGATGACATTTTCAAGTAGAATGACATTCTAGTAATGTTTACATATCCACACCAGTGCGAATTTTACTACACGTAATTTGCCGTGTAAAGACAGAAAAAGTAGGGATACACGTAAAATATTTGCGAATTATGTACCCATAGCCTTAATCTGACAATTTCAAGTATTTTTAAGGATATATTTTTTTTTTCGGGCCCCCCTTAACGAACTCCCCTGTGTTAAGAGCCAATATATAGTAGAGGTACATCTGCAGGGTACCAGGTTTCTCCCCATATGCTAATCTGACGCGCTCGAATAACTGGCAAAAATCCCCGCTTGGGCTCCCCTACTATTACATGCTATACTAATAAGTAGTTGAAACGATCAAAACAAAGAAACGCACACTCATCAAAAATGCACTTGAGATTCTCGTATAATCAACATTTACTGAATCGATCCAGGAAGAGTCAACTCCAACTAGTAAAAGTTGATTTAAATTTCTAAAATCAACTTTTACTGCTCGTTTCAGTTGGAGTTGACTCCAACTAGTTGGAGTCAACTCTAACTGAGAATCAACTTGAACTGTAACATATAAATATATGTATTCCAAAAATCTGACGATTTGTAAGGAAATGGGTGAGTCCCAAAGTTTCACAAGAAAAAAGCGAATATTTCGCGAAATGACTGACAGATCGAAAAACTAAAAAATACGTACTCAATATTTTTCAAAAATCTATCGAATAATACCAAACACGACTTCCCACGGAGAGGGGCGCGGGAGTAAATTTAATATTTTAAATACGAATCCCGTGATATTTCGCGAAATGAACATTAGATCGAAAAACTGAAAAATACACTTATTCAATATTTTTGAAAAATCTGTCGAATGGCACCAAACACGACCCCCCACGGAGGTGGGTTGGGGGGTTACTTTAAAATCTAATGGAAGTCCCAATTTTTTATTGCAGATATGGATTCCCTACGTAAAAATAAGTAACTTTTATTCGAGACATTTTTTCGAATTATGGATAGATGGCGCTATAATCTAAAAAAAAAACGATTGTTGGAAATGGAGAATTAAATTAAAAATGGACAAGTCCCCACTAAAATGGAAAACTTAACTTAACTTTTTTTGGATTTAGGACCTACTCTTCACAACTCAATAGCCCCCCAGTGACTGCAGTCGAGTGACTGCACATTTAGCATACTTTGCTCCCCTACCATAAGTGAATAAATCTTGTTTGTTTTTTAATTTGCTTATAGTTTTTTCATTAATGCAGACAATTGATAGTAGGTTCTTATCTTTAAATAAATCACATGACAGTCTTACATTAATTCAATTATAATCCCCCGAATAAAAATATTTCCAAGATTTTCCTGGCGTTGCTTTATCTAAAATAATATTATTTTTAATTAAGTTTGTAAATATTTTTGACTTATTATTTGTAGAGAGATTCCATTGGACAGTCGTAGCTTTTTAACCTTAGTTTATTTATAAATGATAGTCCACTGAATATGTACGTAAAAGTCATATTTAGGGTGTCCCAAAAGTAGCGGAACGGTCGAATATTTCGCGAAATAAACATCGAATCGAAAAACTAAAAAATACGTATCTATTCGATATTTTTCATAAATTTATCGAATGACTCCAAACACGACCCCCACTCCACCCCCTGGAGCTGGGGTGAGGGGTACCTTTAAACTCTTAAATAGGAACCCACATTTTTTATTGCAGATTTGGATTCCCCTCGTAAAAATTAGCAGCCTTTATTTCAAACATTTTTTCGAATTGTGGATAGATGGCACTATAATCGGAAAAAACGATTTATCGTGATGCCTTAGGTCAATTATAGAAACGGTCTAATATTTCGAGAAATGCACATCCAAACGAAAACCCAAAAAACACGTGTTTAATATTTTTCAAAAACCTATCGAGTGACACCAAACACGACCCTCCACTCCACACCTTGGATGTGGAGTAGGGGGTAACTTCAAAATCTTAAATAGGGACCCCTATTTTTTATTGCAGGTTAGGATTCCCCATGAAAAATAAGTAGCATTTATTCGAAACATTTTTTAGAATTGTTTATAGATGGCGCTAATAAATCGCATTTTTCCGATTATAGCGCCATCTATTAACAAATTTTTAAAAAAATTTCAAGTAACTTATGTTACTTATTTTTTCATGCGGAATCCTAACTTGCAATAAAAAAATGGGGGTCCCTATTTAAGATGTTACTCCTCACCCCACCTCCAATGGGTGAAGTGGGGGGGTCGTGTTTGGTGTTGTTCGAGATAGGTTTTTGAAAAATATTGAACACGTATTTTTCAGTTTTTCGATCCTATCCGTTTTCGCGAAATATTCGACCGTTCCGCTAATTTTGGGACACCCTGTATATATTGACTAATTATCAATACATATACAGTTTTAGTTTATTGGTTTGAAATTTAGATAATATATTTGTATAGTATTGATGATTGCGTATGTCATAATGTTTTAATTTAATGATAATGGGCACGTCACCTACAAGTTTTTAATTACCACATTTTATGTACAAAGCATCACATTCTTGAAAACTTTATTTGCTATTGTAAACACGATCGTCACGACTTATATGATATTTATTTGTCTATTTAGATAATTTTTATATACTTACTAACTATAACTATATTTGTTTGTAATATGTCAAGCAATGAACACGTACCTACTCAGCATAACAAAAATATATACAGTATGGTGCAAATGAAAGGAATAAATTCGTTATTTCGTAAACCGGCGACTTTACGAAAAAATCCCGAAACAGGTCGATTTTTATTTTTAAATTACGATATTTTGGCGTATACATCACACAAGTGACGTCATCCACCTGGGCGTGATGACGTCGATAATTTTTTTAAATGAGAATAGGGGTCGTGTGCTAGCTCATTTGAAAGGTTATTCAATTTTCTATTCAGTAATATAAACATTAACATCGTTATTTATACAGGGTGTCCAAAAACAGTTTTTTTATATTAAATTAATTGACAAAAAAGAAGAATGTATGTAATTTATTTAATTCAAAATACATTTACTACTGTCAGAAAACAGGAAAAAATGTTTATTCGAAAAATTAACATTGCTTTTCGCTTAAATTAATTGTTCAAACTTCCAAAAAGCAGGTGCCGAGCGGGGGCTGGCTTGAACATTGAATTTAAGCGAAAAGCAATGTTTATTTTTCAAATAAACATTTTTTTTCTGTTTTCTGTTAACAGTAAAAAGTATTTTGTATTAAATAAATTACACACATAGGTACTTCTGTTTTTGTCAATTAATTTAATTTAAAAAATTGTTTTTGGACACCCTGTATAAATAATTATGTTAATGTTTACATTACTGAATAGAGAATTAAATAACCTTTGAAATAAGATAGCATACGACCCCTATTTTCATTTAAAAAAATTATCGATTACGTCATCACGCCCACGTAGATGACGTCACGCGTGTGATATATATGTTAAAATATCATAATCTAAAAATAAAAATCGACCTGTTTCGGGATTTTTCCTTAATGTCGCCGGTTTACGAAATAACGAATTTATTCCTTTCATTTGCACCATACTGTATGTAATTTTCGGTTACTTGATAGAAATACATATATTGTTATGGTAAGGAACAATTTTTTTAAGCTCTAATTTCTAAATTGATGAACTTAGCTATAACTTTGTTTATCTCAGGAGTTATTTCCTAAGCACAGCATAGGCGTAACCAGGGGGTTTGGGGTTATAACCCCCCCCCCCCATTTGGATGTACTTTGAGCTCTATACGCTTAACACCATTACTATTCTATATCCCCCAGAGACCATCAAGTAAGTAGTTGTAACCCCCCCTTAGGATCATCCTGGTTACACCTCTGAAGCACAGTAGGTATCATTAGTGTTGTATTTGTAAGTATGAGGACAAAAATACACAAAATACCAAATACCAAAAAATACACAAAAGACCGAATACCAAATGTATCTTTTATCAATATATTATACCACATTAGATTAATATACCCGCTGTTAGTACATTATTTGACGATTTTTGCTGTATATTCTAAAGAACCGTTTGGATTGACATGAAATTTGGCATAAGCATAGCTAACATGTCAAAGAAGAAAAGTGATATTGTGCCGATGTGTGCTTTTGCCCTGGCCCTGGGTGTGAGTTTCATCCCTTCTCGGAGGTGAAAAACATACGTTCTAAATAAGTCCGGCATTCGATAAACTGACTAAATCCAGGCAACTTTTATTCTATACAGTTTTTTCACTAATTCGAGTTATTTATTTAACGTGCATGCGGGTTATATTACTCGGTCATATTACCCATACGCACGCCAATGGTGAATATAAAATTTTTATTTGTATGTCAAAAAATGCGCAATAACTACCTCTTAAAACCTACCAAATTTAATTTGCATATCTCAACCGGTTTTAGATATATGAATAAATCGTCAGTTTGTAAAAAAAGTCAACATCCGTATCTCGGAAACGAAGCATTTGCGGACTTATGTTTATAAAGCAAACGGTCATTATTTTTTCATGCAGAATTACCATTTAAAGTTTGTGTCACTTATTTAGAAACACCCTGTACTGATGAAGAACATGGCTAGTTGTTACCTAACCTAAAAGTACCTAACTTCTTTATTATCCAACATAAACGAATGAATCAAAAAACAGAATGTTAAGAAAACCTGAGGCTATAGTTGGGTTTTAATTTCAGTATTTTATAAAAGCTACAATATTTCACAGGGTGTTGTGAACATTGAGAAAAAACACAGTTTGATTGGTACACCCGGTATACAATGACAATTTACCTGTCTAGCAACAATATTATTACAGCGATATTGTTAAAGAATAAGGCTATAACATATTAAAAAATACTACAGTTTTAGTTCTCGTGCGAGTCGGACGTGTCAATAGCCGGTGCTGACGAGTAATCAAAACGCTTTATTAATACGAATAATAAGTATCGATAATTATTCAACTAAT
Organism: Diabrotica virgifera virgifera; assembly: GCF_917563875.1. NCBI lineage: Eukaryota > Metazoa > Arthropoda > Insecta > Coleoptera > Chrysomelidae > Diabrotica > Diabrotica virgifera. The sequence continues at coordinate 56,697,580 of NC_065449.1, read as the reverse complement.
ATATAGACTAATAACTCGCGTTTTTGTTTCTATTTTTTAATCAAATGAGTGCGGACACGGGCGGTAAACCGCCCCCTGAACCTGATGGACCTCCCAATACCACCCTTAGTAGTCCAGATATTGAAATGGAATCCCCTAGCAATTTTAAAGGTTTTAGTAAGGCTGAACTCAACCAAACTGTAAGTACTTCCGATCCTATTAAATCTAATGATGACACACAAAAAGAAATTTTTAAGTACACCATAAATGACCGTGGCCCTTTTCATATATATGTTGAAAATGAGGATAGCGATTTTAAAGGTAAACTTAATGCATTAAAAATTGGTGACATTATTCTTACAAAATTCCCAGAATTGGATAATAACATAATTAGTATCGATACAATTGGCAGAAATAAATTAAGAATTAAATTTACCGTTTCTAAAAACGCTAATTACCTTATCGACAAGAAAAACGATCCGGTTTTTGTTAAAAACAATTTGGAGGTTTATATATCTAAATTTATTATTATTCGACAAGGTGTTATACGGGATGTCTCACCGGAATTATTCGATGAATATATTAAAAATAAAATTAAAAAATTCGAAATAAATTCTAATTTTGAGGTAGTAAACGTTTCTAGAATAAATAGAAAAACGGTTACCGATGATAAAATAAATTACTTTCCTACTAAATCGTGTGTAGTAAGCTTTAAAACACAAGTACTTCCAAAATACGTTACTATAAATAAGGTGTTGAAAGAAACTGAACCATATCAACAAAAGGTCCTGCTTTGTTTCAACTGTTTGCGATTTGGCCACCAGGGGAAGCAATGTAGGAGTAGCCCCCGTTGTAACAATTGCCAGAAAGACCATAATACAAAAGAGTGTCAGGAAACAACATTAACTCCAAAATGTTTTAGTTGTATGGGAGACCACTTCACAACAAATCTTAAGTCATGCCCAGAATTTAAAAGACAGAAATTAATTAAAGAATGCGTGACTAATGGTAATATCAATTATCATGCTGCCAACAAACAAATTCCCCGCAAATCTTATGCAGGCGTAACATCAAATAACATTATTAAAGATTCCCATCAACAAAACTTGCCTTCTTCTAATTACCCTCTTGTTAACCAAAGTTTAAATAGCTCTTCTGTTACCCGTCCATTCACATTTTCGGCCAATAGTAATCATAATAAATATACAGTCGTCAAATCTTCTAAAGGTAGCAAAAGGCAGAGACCAAATAGTCCTGTCTTAACACAGTCAGATCCAGAATACACATTTAACTTTAGACAATCAGGAACTAATCTTCCAATTATAAATAGTTCTTCATATAAAAATAATTTAAATTCAAATTCTCACGCGCTACAAACAGAGTCAAACTCTGATATTTTAGATATAATTTTTACTATTGTTACCGAACTTTTTAAAAATTTTAGGGAATCTAATAATCCCAAAGTTACCAAACAAGACTTACAACAAATATTAATTAGTAAACAATTATTAAACATGCACAATATACCAACTACTTCCTCGTCTTCTCGGCTATAAACAAATTCAACATTTTACAGTGGAACTGCAGATCTGCAGTTGGCAATAAAGAAAACTTAGAATATCTCTTAAATACAACAGAAACTACCGTATGGATGGTTACGGTGGGGTAGCCATACTAGTAAAATCCAATAGATTATTTTCAGAAATCGTAGTACAGAAACCAGCAAAAATGATGTGTACATGCATCGAAGTGAAACTTCTACCTAATAACAAAGCAGTGTGCATATTGTCAGTATACATTAAACCAAAGACTCGTATAGAATATAAGAGAATGGATACAATTTTTCGAAAACTTACCACGAACTTTTATAATTGCTGGAGGTTTCAACGCTGATCATCTTTGTTGGGGTTGTAAATTTAATGATGTCTATGGTGTTTCTTTGCTCAATGCTATTAATCACTGCAATCTTGTGTATCTCAATGATGGTGCACCCACACTTGTTACGTCAGGTAGGAAAAGTGCCATTGATCTGTCTATTTGTACACAAAACATATTACATTTAATATCTTGGTCAGTCATACAGGATCCTCATGGAACCAACCACGTTCCTATATATATGAAGTTTAATAACTCAGACTTACAAACCTCTGGTCCAGTTCACAACATATGGGTTCTTAAAAAGCCAACTGGAATCTGTACACGACAACACTAGAGGAAATGAGCACCGTATGTAACTACAACAATTTCATAGACATGATAAATTCAGCTGCAAACATTTGTATCCCGAAAAGAACAATAATAAGAAATAAGTACTGTAAGCACAAACCAAAACAATGGTGGAATGAGACTTGCAACAACATTGCTCGTAGGAGAAAAGAAGCTTTCAGATTATGGAAAGAAAACCCATACAAAATTTACTTGAATTAAAACGAGTTGATGCCATCGCAAAAAAAAACATTCAAGAAACAAAAAGAATGCAGTGGAGGAAATATGTTGAGAGCCTAAATCAGACAATTCCCATCACTGAAGTATGGAAAAAGGTAAATAGTTTTAAGAATCGTAAGCAACAGAATAAGTTGCCTATTGATCCGGAAGCGAATTGGATAGAAGAATTCCATGCCACAATCTCACCAGACTGGGCAAAAGAATGCGTAGAATACAATCAGTTATCTTTAAAAACTGTTCCCAGAAACACCTTGCACTTACTTGAACGTTTTGAGATGTGGGAATTAGAAAGATCGTTGAAACTATTTAATAATACTTCACCAGGAGAGGACAATATAACTTACTCCATGCTGTTTCACCTCCCATATAAACATAAAAAGTCGCTGTTAGAAATCTATAATAGTATCTGGACTGGTGCAAGTCCTATTCCGGATAGCTGGAAGAACTATATAATATTACCCATTAAAAAGAAAGGCAAACCGTTAGACCTCTCAAGTTCGTACAGACCTATATCCCTGGCATCTTGTATTCTTAAAACTCTGGAAAGAATAATAAAGAATCGATTAGAACAATGGCTAGAAATCGAACACATCCTACCAAACTCACAATATGGTTTCCGGAAAGGTAGGTCCACTCTCGAAGCTATTACTGTTCTCGTTACAGATATACTGACAGGATATACAATAAAGAAACATACGGCTGCAGTTTTTATTGACCTTTCCTCGGCTTTTGATAACGTAAATTTAAACATTTTGTACCATAAGCTGACATCAATAGGAATACCTCATCAAATATGTTCATTTTTAATTTCACTATACTCCGATAGACGACTTTCACTAAAATTAAACCAAAATCTTCAAGGATCCCGAACATCGAATTTAGGACTCCCTCAAGGCAGCATACTCAGCCCGCTACTTTTTATACTATATACAATGTACTTCGAAGTAAATTTGAATAACGTGAATATGATACAGTTTGCTGATGATATTGTTATCTACACCAACGATACTACTATTTCAAATTATCAGAACATTTTAAACACAAACCTATGGTCAGTTAAGCACTGGTTAGATTCAAACAACTTAATTTTTTCTGAAAAAAATCTGAAGTGTGTATTTTTACTAAAAATAGGGACATAACTCAAGTACAGTTACAACTGGGACCATATCTTCTTCCAATCAAAAATGTGTTAAATACGTTGGACTCTATTTAGACAGAAAATTACTGTGGAAAGATACCATCCACCATGCAATAAAAAAACCGAGAACGCTATGAATATTTTGAGAGCATTCTGCAATACCAAATGGGGAGCAGATCCAAATACCGCTTTACTATTCTATAAAACAATGGTTAGAAGTATATTAGACTATGGCAGTGACCTATATGGAACAGCAGCACATACTCACCGAAACAAAATAGAGACCCAGAAAAACAAAAGTTTGAGAATATGTCTTGGTTATCTTAAATCTACCCCAATAAATATTATAGAAGTCCTCCACTATCTTTCAGAAGGCAGCTAATTAGTCATAAATTTATGGCTAAAGCCATATCCAAAGAAGCCAGCTATCTTCGTAACATTCACGACCTCACTGTCCTAGTACTCACCCATCCATATTGGCACTCAAAAGCTACTCCACTCCTAGTAAACAGCTATACCACAATGGCACAAATCTCTAACTCGCTGTCAATCAATAAAAATATACTTATCTACACCGAACCTCCCTATGTTTTCTTTTCAAAACATATAAAAACATACTACCTGGACCCAAAAGAAAACTTTCTAGAAACCATTAATGAAAGATGGCCTGAACACCAATACATATATACTGACGGATCCAAGTTGAATGGAAAAGTAGGCTGTGCTTTTTATGACGCAAACTCTTCCCAATATTACAAGTTCAAGCTACCAGATGAGTGTTCCATATATACCGCTGAAACGATTGCCATAGCAAAAGCATTTAGATACGTCCAGTCCAGAAACACACAGAATCATGTTATATTCACTGACAGTAAAAGTGCAGTTGACCGAATAACAAACCTGAAATCATCGAAAAACCTTACTAACATAGAGGCAGAAATGTTAAAACTGCACTTTGAAGCAACAAAACAAAGGAAAACAATAACTGTAGTGTGGATTAAAGGACACTCAGGAATAAAAGGTAATGATGTAGTCGATACACTAGCCAAGTCAGCCACTGACACAGGATACGATTTAACCACCAATATTGTTCCATCTACAGATCTTACCTCCAAGTTTACTTCACATTTAAAACAATTGTGGCAGCAAGAATATAATTCATCAGTCACAGGGCTTAACTATGTCGGCCACCAAAATAATATACCATCGAAAAGCTGGTTTCATGGATTAACAAAACGAAACTTCATTGTTACAATAAACAGAATAAGATCTAATTATGCTATGACTTCTTTGTACAAATATAAAATAGGACTGGATGAAAACCCATATTGTCTATGCGGAGAAGTTGGTGATATGAACCATGCTATCCTAGAATGTTCAAGAAATAAGAAGATCATTGAATCATTTTTCGAAGATATGGTAAATCTCAAATTCTGTTTGCCAACCAGTCTAAATTGTATAATTTTTAGTAATAATATTAACTTATATCAATGTTTGTATAATCTTTTAATTCGTTGCAAAATGAAATTGTAAAAAACTAACACCATTGTAAGCAATTCTGCGATACAAAATATTATTCTAAGTGTGTTCACGAAAAAATTAACAAAAAAAAAGTAAAATAATGATAAACTAATAAAAAAAAACAAAAAAAAAAGGAAAAAAAAGGAATTAAAACTAAACAAAAGACTAAATAAATAAAGCATTAAAAAAACAAAAAATATAATTAAAAAAAAATAAAAAATATACATATAAAAAATGCACTAAACAGAAATACACACATTTTACTAACATAATAACATTTATCCTAGGGCGTGAGAATTTGAACAATCAATTTATTTATATTGGATAAAAAATGCTCCTTTTATATTTCATAAATAAAAAATAAGTCTGGCTAATTGGTTTATGCCAAAGCCAATTATAAATAAAAAAAAAATAAAAAAAAAACATTAAAAAATCACTTAAATCGGACAACTAGTTTAGGAAATTCGAGACATCAAAAATGACCCATTTTGTGGGGTGCCCGTTTTTTCTGACGCGCAGTGTAGATTTAAACTATGTATATTCATGTATTATATCAGACATTTTCTACTACATAAAGTTTTTATAGCAAATTTCTAATAATGTATTGATATATTAGCACAAAATGATAGTAAAATTTTAAATAATCTCTTGTTTTTGTGAATCACACATAAAGCAAACACATAAGATCGTCCCCGCGACATCACAGTGTACCACGTGACCTATAATCATAGTTAACGCTCCCAGCGTATAACATAAAGTAACAAATAGATGAAAATATTTTCATTAAACAGTCCACTCTTCAAAACCCCTCAATTACCAGGGTTCGGTACCAAAACAGGGTTCAGTTACCTTAGTTCTCCAGATATTTCTAGTTGGCCGTTTATCTGCCTCACCCTGTATACAATAACAATTATAACAAGTCCCACAGCACTAGCCTACTAACTATTTCATTTACAGTAACAAATATAAATGATTAAAAAATGATTACTTTAGTAATTAAAGTTTTTCATACTACAAATCTTTATCTTTAATCTGAACAGACAATATTATTAAAAGTGGGCACTTCTCGATAACAATGAATTTAGAACTTCTTAATACAATGTTTTCTTTTTAAAATTCCCTAGATAGTGCGTTTAAAACTCGTCGATAGGAATTATTGGCCAGAGTTTCTCATAACGCATAAAATAGTGGATTTGAAAAAATCATTAATTTGGCAAATTTTAATATGGTATGTATTCAGTTTTGTCACTGTGAATCTTTCTCATTAGTAAGTAACAGCAGTTGCTATTATGTGCCTATTCAAAAAAACTTTAACCGAAATACATAACTACTGATATTACCTAATATTTTTAATTGGTATAAAACATGAATATTTTGTGTTTCCTCTTCTTCTGGTTAACATTCGTTTTACCCGCTAGCTAGAGTGTCATTCTCATTTCTGTGTAGATTATTCTTTTACCTTTACCTGCTTTTATAATATCATTTATCCAGCTTTTTTTGGCTGTCCTCTTTTTAGTTTCTTTGCTCTTTTAGGTTCTAACATTCTCTTTGGCTATCAGTCGTTTCCCATCATTTGTACCAGCCCAAAACATTGCAATAGGGCTTTTCATCGATTGTCATTTGTTTCGAGCTTCTGCCATATGTCATATGTTGTATAATCTCTGTATAATATTAATACACACGAATTATACGACATATGACAGAAGCTCGAAACAAATGACTGTGAATGAAAAGCCATATTATTGTTTTCTGATTATTTTACTTATTATGGATTCTTGGTATATGGAGTTGTTTTCTTATACGCTCTGAGCTTCGCTGGTGGCGCTCCTAGCGGATTACTAATTCAACTTTCACCGGTAATTTTTAAATTTATTATTTAATTGTTATCGCTTAATATTTACAACGCAAAAAAGTAATTAAATTGTAATCGATTTTTTTAAAATTTTGCTAATCATTTTGACGTTCTATTGATAAAATATGAATTTCTTACTTCGGATACTTTCACAATTATCGTGTAGATGGCGCTAAGATTAATGTATTAATTTATAATTACACATTACGGAACATTAAAAAAACTTAAATTCAGTATTTAAAACGTAAGTATATTTAAGGTAACAATATATACCACAGCTTTGACCAACTAATATTTTTTATAATTAATGTTTTTAATTTTAATTTTAAATTAATCACTTTGACATTTATGTCAAATTTCCGGTAAACGTTTACAGACTTGCCACTACTGGCGCTCGCGAATTTGTAAATATCCCCTCTACGTACGAGCTCACAGCGTATAGTTGTTCTTCCCTCTGTATCTTTGCACATCGTCATCATTCATATTATAGCAAATAAACCAAAATATGTGAGCCAAACGTACGTCCGTTATAACAATTAGAAAATGTCTAATATTACAATATACGTTTTTATATTTCTCTTTTATGTCCTTTATTTGCATATAGGTTGTCCAATAATATCTACAGTAAATAAATATTTAAACCATAGTAATCAGAAATTAAAGTGTTTTTATTGAAAATTAGTAATAGACCAGAGAAATAAGGAAAAAAAATATCGTGTTGGTGACACATCCCCCTCCAGGCTCAAACCAAATTTTTCGAGTAATATGGTCATCTATAATAATAACCTATATGTTTCCTGCAGCCGATTTTGATGATATACATAGTTATAAACAAATGAAGATCAAAAAACGGTAAATTTTCGCTTTTTTCGTCTCTTACTAAAAAATTGGGCATTTTAAACAAATTTGAGAGTAATAAACTCATAAACCGTATAAAAAACTTCAATATGGCGTTCGCTGAATATGTCTATCCTTATTGGTTACTTAGAAAATTGCCAAATAAATCATAAATTTTGAGTTTTTATAAATATTCATAACTTATGTAAAAATTAACTTAGAACCTTCTTATTATATGGAATGCTGAGACTTATGGTGCTTAAATTACACCCTAAATTCCAAAGCAATTGGTCAAATAGTTTATAAGTTATTTAATTTGTTTATCCGAAATTAATTTTTTTGCAACACTGTAAGTCAGAAAATGATGAAGTTACAGTAATATTTTGGATAGTTTACGAAAGAAGAAAATTTACGGTATTAATTTAATTAAAAAAAAATTACAAAAAATAATTATAAATATTGAAAAATTATTTTGCAAAAACATGTGAATTAAATAAATGGGGGGGCTAACTTTGTCCCTAAATGTCCTAGAACAGTTGTTTTTCTTTCTAAATGTGTATAAAAATTCAATCTTTCTAAATATGAAAAAATAATTTTTCTACGGGTAACGGTTAAAAAGTTATTCTAATTGTTTATAAGTAAGCAAAAAATGGACATGTTTTTGCAATATAATTTTACACTGTTTAAAATTATTTTTTGTCATTTATTTTTAATTAAGGTAATAGTATAAATGTTCTTCTTTCATAAACTGTCCGAAGTATTATTGTAACCTCATAATTTTCTGACTTATAGTGTTGCAAAAAAATGAATTTGGGAAAAATAAATTAAATAACTTTTAAACTATTTGACCAATTGCTTTGAAATTTAAAATATAATTTAAGTACAAGAAGTCTCGGCATTCCGCGTAATAAGAAGATTCTAAGTTAATTTTTCCCCAAGTTACGAACATTTATAAAAACTCAATATTTATGATTTATTTTGCAATTTTCTAAGCAACCAATAAGGTTGGACATATTCAGCGAATGCCATATTGAAGTTTTTTATACGATTTATGAGTTTCTTACTCTCAAATTTGTTTAAAGTGCTTAACTTTTTGGTAATAGACGAAAAAAGCGATAATTTACCGTTTTTCGATCTTCATTTGTTTATAACTATGTATATCATCAAAATCGGCTGCAGGAAACATATAGGTTAATAATATAGATGTCCATACTACTCAAAAAATTTGGTTTCGGCCTGGAGGGGGATGTGTCACGAGAAAAACCTTATTTCTCTGGACTATAAATACGGTACCGTAAAATGGGGTGTAGTTGACACTGCTGGGGTGAATTTGACTGAAAAGTTTGAAAATGATTCCAACATGCTTTTTTTTTGTTATTAATATTAGTAAATTTTATGCTAATTCTGTTCATTGTAAATGTGTTGAACATATTTTATGTAAAATTTAAGAGTTTTTTGAAGTTATACTTCTTTACGCGCGATATGAGGGTGAATTTTTTTATGTTAAAACCTACGATCCCGGCGCATGCGCATTATAACTTTGTTCTGATTGGATGTTCAAATGACATGTCAAAAATGATCCAATATGGCAGCTGTAGCGCAGCTGTGGTTTGGACGGTTGACGGTTTAGTTATGTATGGTTGTTGCGTTTTAAAATTTGTGGGAAGAGAAACAACAAAGGTTAGTTAATAGTTATACTGCCTTTTTAAATAGTTTTCATATTATATTTTTGAAGTTATACTTCAAAATGTTTTAATTTATGTATGTATCAGTCCAGAAAAGGTGTGGAAAGAATATATTAGTGTTTTTAAATATATTTTTCTACAAACGTGTTAAAAATGCAATTTTTAGGACTCCATAGGAGCGTTAAAATGCTACTTTAAGGCACTAGTGCTTTAAAATTTTTACGGCACTGCAGTTAAAAGTGAATTGTCAAATTGTGAAACGTCAAAATATTTATATTTCATATTTATATTTGAGCGAAAAAAATATTCTTATCAAAAATATAGCTTATAAAAAACTGAAAAAAATGTTGTATTCTTGAGGTCTGTAGACCCAGTAGAAGCAGAGTTGTAGCTAATGAAAAGTAGGTTCTTCTTCGTCAAATTCCAAATCGAATATTTCAATGTGAAATAACCCAAAACGGAGCTCTTTTCGGAGAAAATTCATTTTAACTTTTTTAAAGTGTTTAAAAAAAGGTTTATTTTTGTTTTGAAAAAAAACTTGTAACATTAAAGGTAGGTGAGTTACGCTCAAAATATTGTTGGTCCCTTTTATTTTTTGGTAAATAACTCGCGAAAATCACCCCCTAATTAGCATCACAAATAAATTGTATCATTACCACTTCACAAGTTACTTTGCTTATGTATTATTTATATGATCTGTAAGTTTCATCGGTTCAAAGTGCTTAATTTTGAAAAAGCTGTAGTTAAAATGGCTTGAACGAATAACATCATGAGTTTAGGCAAATTTTGAACAGCCATAGCATAACCACTTTTTGTCTAGAAAGAAAACAAAAAAGCAAGAATATTCCGAAAAGCAAAACGTACATTTTATTACTCTTTAAGATTTTTGGTATTACTAATAGTTTTTAAGTTAATTCCATAAACAATTTCATTTTTTTTTCAAAATTACAAAAAATGTTTTATTTTAAACCAAATTTTTTTCAAAAATGAGCACTTTGAACCAATGAAACTTATAGATAAGATAAACAATATAAAAGTAAAGTAACTTGTGAAGCGGTAACGATTAATTTTTTTAGGAAACTAATTAGGGAGTGATTTTCGCGATTTTTGTACCAAAAAATAAAAGGGGCTAACAATATTTTGAGCGCAACTCACTTATTTTTAATGTTAGAAGTTTTTTTTAAAAACAAAAATAAACTTTTTTTAAACACTTTAAAAAGTTGTAATGAATTTTCCCCGAAAAGTGCTCTGTTTTTTGGTTATTTCACATTGAAATATTCGATTTGTAATTTGACGAAGAAGAACCTTCTTTTGATTAGCTACAACTCTGCTTCTACTGGGTCTGCAGACCTCAAGCGTACACCATTTTTTTAAATTTTTTATAAGCTTTATTTTTAAAATTCATGGTGACGTTTCAATTATTACTTTAATCATCGTCAGAATAATAAGCTTCTTGAGCGGATGCTTTTAAATAATTTTAAAGGAACAAACATAATTAATGAAAACGTAAAAAATGACATTGACAATCATTGGGTTAAGTTAATAATTTCAAACACGCCATGTCTTGTTGCGTGTTTAAGGGTGGCTTCAAAAGAAATATGGATAATGCCTCCTTGATGCTGAGTTCTGTTGGAGAACTTGCATGACCAATGATTGAGAAGTCCTTACGACTAATAGTTCTCCAACAATAATAATAATGCAAGTTCTCCAACAGATCTCAGCATCAAGGAGGCATTATCCATATTTCTTTTGAAGCCACCCTTAAACACGCAACAAGACATGGCGTGTTTGAAATTATTAACTTAACCCAATGATTGTCAATGTCATTTTTTACGTTTTCATTAATTATGTTTGTTCCTTTAAGGGCCAGTTGTTCAATCAGTAGTTAACTCATGGATTAAGTAAACTTTAATTAAATGTAATCTAAAGATTATTTTTTAAGAAGTTGTTCAATGTTAGTTAACTTTCGGATTTATTAAACCCGAGTACTGAGGCGGCGACAACGTTGCCAGTTATTAATTAACGACTTGAAACAAACTTTATCATGAAAATTGTACATAAAAATGTGTTCTGTGTTATAAAGTTAATGATTTTTGACATGTAGTGTTTAGTACATGTCAACTACTACTGACAGAGATTTTAATTTACATTATTAAACATATTTTTACCGATCATCCTCTTGTCCAAAATATCCATCATTGTTACTACCACCTTTCTACCTTAAACACTAAGATTACATTTATATGGATTCCGTCTCACATTGGTATACCTGGCAATGAACTTGCAGATCATCATGCTAAAACGGCTTCAACAGATACCACGTCAACAACCCACATCCAAATTTGTAAAGATTTGAAAACAGAAGCGTACAGATTCACATGGAGATTATGGCAAACCCACTGGAGTTCCTTAAATACATCTTTACGTGCAATCCAGCCCTCAGTATATAAGCCACTTTACACTGGCCCCACAGGACTCTCTAGACAAGACCTTAGAAATATAAGAAGAATCCGTATAGGCCACACCAAACTTACTCACGGCTTCCTGATGTCATCAGATATCCGGCCTATCTGTTTAACATGCCAGTGCCAACTTACCGTGAACCACATTATTACCGAATGTCATCAGTTCAGTGTAGTAAGACAACAGCTCAAACTAAAACCGCAGCTATGTGACATTCTAAGTGATACCAACCAGTTAGACAGAGTTCTTCAGTTTTTAAAAAAAATATCATTGTATCATAAACTTTAATTTTTTTTTATGACATAACTTGTTAATGCTCTTTAATTATACCTCTTGTAATCTTGTTTGTAATCGTCCCGTGCGAGTGGCCATAGTTGCCGAGCACGTTAATGTAAATAAAAAAAAAAAAAAATAAATAAAATGGAAGAAAGTATTAAAAGTACAAGTGCTAACTTTGCGTAAAAAATAGTTATTTATGATATAAGTATATAAGTGTTAAAAGTACACATTTAAGGCACGCATGTGAAAGTTTGCAGAATTTGCGAAGCGAGTTCTGCAATTCACATGAGTGCCTTAAAATTTTTATTTTGTAACACGCATATCATACAATATTTTTTCTACAAGCGTAATTACAGGACAATATCTACAAAAAATTTTACTTGAGCTTGACTGATATTCCATTTTTATATTTTTTTGACATTGCATCAAAATTCAAATTCAAATTCAAAATATCTTTTATTAAAAAAATTGTAAACAACACACTTACAGCAAATTGTCACAATTGAATAATAAGTGTCTAATATACATACAAAATTAAAATTACAACTACCATGAGTTAAAAGTTAAAATGTGTGATTTAAAAACTCATACACGGTCTATACGGTCAATACGAACTGCAGTGCCATAAAAATTTTAAAGCACTAGTGCCTTAAGTAGCATTTTTAACGCTCGTATGGAGAGCTAAAAATTGCATTTTTAACACGGTTGTAGAAAAACATGTTTAAATAGTAATGTTAATTTTTTAGCTTATAAAAATATTCCTGTTCCTTCACAAAAATTTCATTAAAAGTTTTTCCAATTTGTTTTTACCTGATTTTTACACATAATGAAAAAAGCGAAACTTCTGGAAATATGTATTTATAAATAATTAATAATTATCATGCATAAATTTGTAGAAAGCATAAGTACCTATACACTGAGAGATCTAATTTATTTTTGTACTGACATAAATTTTTTAAGAAACACATTTTTTTAGACAAAAAAATTATATTAAAAACAGCTAAGAAATATTCGTCCTCTGTCATATCTCTGTCATCAAAATAAAAGAGAAATAACCATTATTATTAGAGACACGAAATTGTAATAGATCATTACTGCATTATTACTGGAAATCTTATCTACGACTGAAAATTTATAGAAAGAACAATTCAAAATACATACATATCTAGCTAGTGCAATAACTATGGTTGTTCCAATTTGTAATTTTCTTGAAAATATTTCATTTAAAACCAGAAAGTAAGGTTACAAATCTTTAGTTAACACCGTTAATCCTTCGTTTTTGAGCGATTAAGATAATCTCTAGTTAACAGATGGTTAAGTGTTAAACTTGCATTGAACAACGCAATATTAAGTTTAATTGAAAATTATTTTTAATCTGAAGATAATCTCCAATTGAACAATCGGTCCTTAAATTATTTAAAAGCATCCGCTCAAGAAGCTTATTATTCTGACGATGATTAAAGTAATAATTGAAACGTCACCATGAATTTTAATTTAGTTATGGGTTTTATCTTTAGCTATATTTTTACTAAGAATATTTTTTTCGCTAGAATATTTCTTTTTGCGTTATCTGCGAAAAACCACCCAACAACATGTTTTTTTTTTGTTAAAAATGAACATATTTACTCGCAAATAACTCGAAAAGTATTGACTTAAAACTAAAAAACGTTTTTTCCGTATTTCCCAATTTTTGTAAAATGAAGCGGATGTAGAATTGTAAACGTTTTCTTATATAATAATAGACAATTTCAACTACCTATTCCCAAATTTTCATCCTTCCCTTATTTTTTTGGAGGTTCTCGTAAAATTTTGTGTTCCCTGATCGAGCTATAAAGAAATTTTAAAATATACACTAATTACGTCCCCACAGGTTTAACAAACAATATTTTTTCAATACATATTGAAATCTTTTTTACATACAATTCCACATAATAGACGGTATTTACTTAATATAAAATTGGAAAATGGAAGGCCAAGTAAGTTCGTCTTTGACCCCAAATTTAGAAAAAATTTTTTTTTTCGTAAAATATAGGGAATTTTTTTTATTACAAAATATGAGGGTATCTAGAATGATATTAAAGTCAAATAAAAAAATAATGAGTTTAAAATTGAAAATATTTCTGAATTTATTAAATAAAAACATGCACTGGGGTCCAAGTGGTTGTCCGAAGGTTAAACTGATCGGTGCAGGTCGACCTCTAATCGTCTCATAGCGAAAGGCCACACGGGCGGTAATTTACGGCGCCGTAAGAGCAGTAAACCCATTGGTTGACTAACTCCTCCACCAATTGTAGGTGAAATAGGAGTTAGTCAACCAATGCCTCGTCAGGTTTACTGCTCTTACGGCGCCGTAAATTATCGCCCTTGTGGCCTTAGCCTTTAGACTATATAAAAGTACATAAAAATGTTAATGTTTTATTTTTAGTTTACCCTACATTTCCCGTTAATTATAACAAAATTCTCTCTACTATTTTTAATAAACCTTTATTTGAATTCGGTTTTTGAAGTTATCTCTAAAAAAATAATTGCTTACTAAATGCATGCATAGAAATTTACTTTACTGTAAATTACTGAATACATGTAAATATTGTCAGTTTTATCTTTTATTGGCAATGGAGAATACATCGGTAAGTTCATGTTAGATCTATGTTTTTACGCTTTATTTGTTTGAGCTAAACTTAAGCTTACCTTTTCTTTTAGCTATAATTTTACTTAAGCTATAAGTATTGGTCCTAGTATGAGTTTACCCACCTTTTGCGATATATATTCATCTATCTTTTGAGTGTTTTCCTTGTGTCATTTTCTTTCCTTCGTTTTTCATTCTTATTTGTTCCAATAGTAAAAGTATTTTTAATATTGATCAAATGAGTTAAATTAAAATAAAATTATTTTTTATGCAATACAGTTTTTTAGTGATATTCCCCAAGCAAAGGTTAGGAACTTTTGTGAACCATTGTATTTTGTATAATAAAAATGATAATGCGCTTTGTCCCGGATTGTTCTCCGAATTGATATAGTTCTTCCACTCCATCTTTGCCCATGCATGAAATTATTCACGAATTACTTTTTATACTAGGTCTCTTTTTTAACTCACAGAAACTAGTATCGCAAGATTAAGCCACTAGTCCATAGAAACCACAATAAGTTAAACAAGGATAAACAATACGGCATGTATATGATACCGTGTTTACTATGAATTTTGACGTTTATCAGTTTCAGTGACAGCGACATTGCGCTTTTGTTGTGTATATTGGAATTTATAACTTATATTGCGTTTATTTTGTGAAGTTATATTTTGTTAAATACACTCACCGGCACAAAATTCCTCCACTCAAAATTTTTGATTAAGTTTGACAATCTATAACTTTATGATTTGTACTCCGATTTTCAAGATTCTTGCATCAGTTTGTAGGTACATGTATTTTATTATTCCGGCAATAAAAATTTTTTACTTAGATGGCTTTATACGGGGTTGAATGGAAGCGTTGTTTTTTCTCCTAATTTTAAAAAATTCTGTGCAAAAATTGGAGGGCTAATTTTGTTTCATACTCCTTTTGTATTATCCTGGAGGTATCACTAAGGTTTTATTTTTTGAATTTTCCGAATATCTCTTTTCTTGTAAGAGCTGTAAATAAAAACACTGCTTTGAAAGTTTATTTAATTAAAAATATCAAACACACTAAAATTAACAAAACAGAACAAAATTAACAGCAAAACAAAATAATTTAATAGAGGGTATGTCCACCTCTTGCAGCAACGACTGCTCGCAATCTGTTTAGCATTGAATAAAGGTGTGTTATCCTTGCCTGGGGAATAGCCGGATATTCCTCTACCAGGGCCATAACTGTACTAAATTTTCTGGACGTCTAGGATGACGGCGAATAGCTTTTTTTAATTCATCCCATAAATACTCAATAGGATTGAGGTCTGGCTGCATGCGGGCCATTCTAATCTTATCAATCCAACCTCTATTTTATGAGTCATTCAGGTTTTTATTTACAAAAAATGGTACAGCTTACAAGAAAAGAGATATTCGGATAATTCAAAAAACAAAATTTTAGTGATGCCACCGGGATAATAATATGACAGGACAACAAAACCAGCCCTTCCATTTTTCCACAGAATGTTTTAAAGTTAGGAGGAAATACAACACTTCCATTCACCCCCGTACAATGCAATGCAAGCAAAATTTTTGTGTTACTGGAATAATACCAAACGATACCAATACATGTACCTACAAACTGGTGCAAGAATCTTGAAAATCGGAGTACAAGTAATAGGCTATTGATTATGTACCTACTATAGAAAGGAACTACAACGTTAACACGTTAACTGCCGGTCCATTCTGGGTAGGCTTTCACCAGGAGCCGCTTACTGTTTTTGATACAAAGACGTTTATTTATTAGTTTCTGGAAAAGTCCGAATAAAGTAAGTATTTTTAAACTAAATGCACATATATACAACAAGAGGGGTTGGTGGTGAATGCGCCAGAGCGTCAGTGGCGCTCGACTCTAGTATTTGTATACATACGCCGTTCGACGCGCTGGTGCGTTTTGTAAATAATATTGATAAAAATCAGTAGGAACATTTATTTACTAATACAAAACAAAACAAGAAATACAAAATAACATAAATTATAAGTAAATAAAACAACATTAAACTTTGTGGGATATTTGACAGCAATCCAGACAAAATCCAGGGGTATCGGGACAGGCTCTGCATTCGTAAATTGTATCTTTACGAATATTTTGTTGACTGCAAGTTTTACAGCGTTTTCTCATAACTTTTCCCTTTACATCCTTTACCTCTCGTTTTGTTACTGAATGATCTTTTGGAACAAGTTTGGCTTCAGAATTAATAACTTTTAAAAGGGATCTAACGAGTTGTAAACGAAATTCGTAAAGACCAATCTTTTTTCCAGAGTACTTGTTGTATAGTATGTGGGCATTTATAGCCATCATCTGTATAACATGTATAAATATTTTTGTTGGCCATCGTACAGTTTTTCGTTGACTCGGATAATAGGCAAGCATCTGGTCTTGCCGGTCAATACCAGACATATTTTTATTATATCTGATAATAGGCTCTGGTTTTATTACATGTTGACCTCTTCTTGTTGTAACTTCTTGTAAAGTGTTTTGACATTCTGTTGTTATATAGTAAACGTCCCTTTTATCCTTCCATTTGCCAACTAATACCCCTTTTCGGCAACGGGCAATTGTTGCACCTTTAGCAAGTTTTTCTTGCCTTACTTCTGCCGGATTATTTTTACGGTCAATTCTAAGAGTTCCTGTGCAGTAAGTGGAAAATTCAAGTAAATTTTTAGCTAAATCAAAGCTGTTGTAAAAATTGTCCATGTAAACGCAATGGCCTACATTTAGTTTCCCTTCTAAGAGGTGCAAAACCACTTTATTAACATGTCCTTTTCCACCTGAATCGTCAAACATTCCAGAATAAACTAAAAATTTTAAAATTAGACCATTTGGTTCGGTCAACATATACAACTTAATCCCATATTTATGTTTTTTGTTTTTTAAGTATTGTCTAAAATTAAGTCGTCCTCTGTGTAATACCATTGACTCATCTAAGCTCAAATTACGATCAGGATAATAAACTTCTTCCATTCTCTTATTGAAAAAGTTTATCATCGGTCTAATTTTATAAATTCTGTCTTCAGGTACTTGTTCTCCCTCTTCTGGATTATTATTAAAATGCAAACATCGCATTATGACCATAAATCTGTTCCGGCCCATAAAAGTGGAAAAAATTGCATTAGCAAAAAGAGGATCTTTCTTTTTCCAATAATCCTCAATCCTAGGCAACGAAATATGACCCATGTGTAGAACTAATCCTAAAAAGACTAGCAGTTCTTCGGAAGTCAAAATTTTCCAATCGAAAATCCTAGAATGTGTCGCCCCTGCATTAGATAAGAAAATGTGCTCGGCATACCTGTTTGTCTCATCACATACTTGCTGCAAACATTCATCTGTAAGTAGCATCCGAAAAAAGTCAACTGGATTATTATCGGAAACTTCTACTAGTAACTCTTGGTGTTTTAAAAAAGGAAAATTTTTCATACCATCAAAATTTTCTTTCCATTTATCGCTTTCATCAACATCAACGAGTAGATTAGGCTACAATTAAATAATATGTTTTAATAAAAAGTTAATATTTGCATTTAATTTTGTAACATACCGTATCTTCCGTATCCTCAATAAGTGCTGTAGGTAAAGTATTTTCAATTTCATCCTCAGATTCTGGTAAATATTCACTGTCTGAATCAAGAAAGTCACTAAATTCTTCATCGCTTGTTTCTAATAATCTCAAAAGTTCTTCCTCTGTTAATTTTTTTTTCATATCTAATTTTATTTTTTTATTTGAATTTGAGCCACTTTGTAAAATATCGTCAGTGTTATTCATTTTTGCACTTCCGTATGCTTACCCTATGCCATTCAAATATAAAATAACCAAAGGAGATGTAAAAGAACTCAAATAACATTTAGGGGAAACACCGAAATTATCCGGGTATTACCAAGCTTTACGATTAGCGACTCTAGAAAATAGGGGAAATACCGAAATCTGGGAATGTTTAATTTTTACACGGTTAGTAATCCGATAAATTAATAAGCATTTGCAGAATTATATGTGCTATTACTGATATTTACACTTAATACAAAGCCAACAGATATACACATCCTATCGGGACAAAAAGTCGTAAATCGAAAAACCAAGAACAAAATTAGAGAATTATTGATACCTCTAGTTACCTGCCTTTAAAATATAAAAAGCCCTGTTGTAGGGGAGAGATTAAATGTCCAGCAAACGACGGCAATGTTGCCAGATTCCTTTTAGCGGGAATTTTAAAATTTTATAGCAGTTTGGTTTTAAATTTGACAGTTCTGTTTTCTCAAGTTAAAAATCTTAACCTTACTTTTACGACTGATTAGGATTATTATTATTATTTTATTTACAATGTAAATTGAAACAATAAATATTGTGCTGTGTCATAATTTCAAACTCATTATGTTGCAGTCTTTTCCAGTTGATAAAATTGCAATTCAAAAACTTTTAGGTAGGTACGTGTAACTTCCACATTATTATTTATTTTTTAAGTATTAAGGTTGATGTTGATATCAAAAATTTAGATTTCAAAGATAGTTTTATGTAGGTAGATAATAATAGAGTAATACTAGATAATAGATTAGATACAAAGTAAGCTGTAAGTAGTATAACTGCCCATGTAATCACCTGTTATGTTGTTTTTTTAGATTTGCACTGTATGGATGGCACAGGAAGAGAACAAGAACATGAAACATCTTATTATGAATGTATATGTATGTGATCCTCAAAAAATTATTTTACAAAACAAGATAGAGAAAGAGCTTTAAAATCCCAAGGATCCTGCAAAATGTTTATTTGGTGTACTAGTCGAATAATAGTATCTAAAAATATTGAAACTATTTTAAAACACATTACGGGCATGAGGATGATAAAGAGCACTTACATAAATACCAAAATCAGATAAATATCTCTTCAAAGTTTATTTTGAGACTTTCTTCAAAAATGTAAGTACAATATTTGCATATCGACGGTGGAAAGGCAGGACTTCGTAACTGAAAAAATTTTATAACATGAGTTACTTCACTTTTCGCTTTAGAATAAGTGTATCAGCAGCTATTAAACAGCGATTACAGCTGGGAAAGTTTCCGGAAGGCTTCCAAAAGGCTTTCCCAGCTCTAAAAGCTGTTT
The DNA here is from genome assembly GCF_917563875.1 of Diabrotica virgifera virgifera. Lineage (NCBI taxonomy): Eukaryota > Metazoa > Arthropoda > Insecta > Coleoptera > Chrysomelidae > Diabrotica > Diabrotica virgifera. The sequence continues at coordinate 56,677,632 of NC_065449.1, read as the reverse complement.
AATAGGTGCTGATACACTTATTCTAAAGCGAAAACCAAAGTAACTCATTTTATACAAATTTTTCAGTTATGAGGTCCTGCCTTTCCGCCGTCCATATACACAATATAATTTAAAACAAGAATGTTACCACTAAACCACTTTTTAAATATTACTCATGAATATTTACTACAGTTTACAATTTCAAACTAGTGTGTTTGATTCTCCTATACCTATATTTTACTTTTTTAGTAAACTTCAGACTGTTCAGGATAGCATAATAGCATAGGAGGCGAATTAAAAAGAATTGATTTACTTACAAGAAAAGATATCACAAATTTTAAACTCTCTTATGGCATTGATTTGAAAGATGGGTATATGTACAATGATGATGCAACCAGTGTTTATTTTTGGGTTGAATGCTTACAGACTCATGTCCAATATTATTTTACAAACAACAGGGCATACTAATGGATATTCATTCTGAATTTAACATTTATGATTTTTGTCTTATTTTCCTTAATACTGTGCCAAAAGGAAATGTTAATTAAGTTTGGTAAATCCTTTATCGCAATCGATGGAACTCATGGGCTCAATTCCTATGACTTTGAACTTATTGACAGTATTAGTAAAAGATGAATTTGGAAATGGATTTTGTACTGCTTTCTTATTTTCAAATAGAAAAGATACCTACTTTAATTTACCAATTTTTTTAAATACATGTCTGTGTTGGTATTATATGTATAGTCAAATGTTTTCATATCAGGTATAAGCGACACCTTTTACAATGCCTCGTCAAATGTACTGGGTATTGCTCCTAATAGACTGTTAAGTGCCTGGCACATAGATAGGGCATGGTAAGTAAATCTTAATAAAATATCTGATTCTGAAAAAAATCCTATTATGTATACAAGATGTATTAATGATGGTTTAGAGAGTATTAATAGCTTTTTGGGTAGACTTCTAAGTGATGCAGATACATACAATTTTAGTAAGTATTTCCAGTAGAACTACTGCAATAACATCCAACAATGAGCCTATTGTTATAGGAAGGGGTTGTGGAATTAATACCAATATGACCATTCAAAATTTTCATAAAATTTTGGATAAAAGGGTATCCATTAGTTATCAGTTAAGTTTAAAACTTGGCACTCATGGAGAGCTATACCATAATATATAATAGGTATATCTCATAATATTACATCTCATATTGTTCACTACAGTAGTAATGAGTGAGCCTGCATACACAGAACCATAATAATATATTATAGTTCGTGTATGCAGGCTCACTCATTACTACTGTAGTGAACAATATGAGATATAACATATTATAGTATAAGTCTCTGTGCATGACCAGATTAACATGTTTGGTGCCCATCTCGAACAAGCTCCACTTGGTTGGTACCACATACTTAAATCATTTATTAAGTTACACAGTACTACTCACATAACTTATGTGTCATCAGTACCTTCCGTAAAACCTTCGTGATGCTACCCATACGTCATGGCCACTGAATGTGTTAAAGCTTGTTAATGTAGGAGAGTTATACTAAAATATATATCTTATATTATATTGCCTTAAATAGAAAAAATATCTTATTTAAACTGTATCCATGTAAGTTTTGATTTAATGAAATAAACCTTTTAATAAAAAAAGTGTTGTTTACTTGTGTACACCCAGCAACATCCTGATCATAGATAAATAATATAGTATTACCGGATCCTGATATGCAGACGCCAATAGGGCTTTTCATCGATTGTCATTTGTTTCGAGCTTCTGTCATGAGTCACATAATATTAATGTATCTACGTCATACGTCTTTGGTTTGTATCATTGGTATATACCAATAACGTACGATGTAGATATATTAATATTATATGACAGAAGCTCGAAACAAATGACTGTGAATGAAATGCCCTATTGAATAGGGCTTTTCATCGATTGTCATTTGTTTCAAGCTTCGGTCAAGTGTCACATAATATTAATATATCTACGTCATACATCTTTGGTTTGTATCATTGGCAATATCAATAACATATGACATAGATATATTAATATTAGACAACACATGACAGAAGCTCGAAACAAATGACTGAGTGAAAAGCCCTATATCATGTAAATACAAGTCATAAAGATGTCTTTCTACAGTTAAAATTTCACAGCCTAAAGACATCATTTATGTAACTTCATAAGCCGTCACAAAATGACTGCAATAAGAAAATAGAATTTATTAACTCGCCTCGCCCCCAGGTAAAGTAAAGGTGCTAGGCCACTAAGAATGTTTTTTTCAATTTTTTTTATTTTGCGACTTTAGCGCTTAGCTATTTAGCCAGATACATGATGAGAATTAATACACTATTATAATACATATTAAAACTAATTCAAATTACTAGTAATTTTATTAATATTCTGAATAATTATGTAACCACTTAATACTAAAATAGAAAAGTGTCCATCTATATTATCCCAACACATTTTCACCTTTGAAATCGTAAATTTCCATTCCCATTAAAAAATAATTTGTACTGTATAAGTATATTTCTTTTGAGCTTCATTTTTTTTTTTTTCGAAACGCTGCAACATGAGTTTTAAATTATGACACAGTACAATACTTGTTTCAATATTTACATGTAAATAAAATAATCCTAATTACTTGTAAAAGTAAGGTTATATTAAAATTTAAGAATACAGAACTATCTTTTAAAATCAAAGTGGCATTGGACTAATTTTAAAATTCCCGCTAAAAGGAAAAAGGTAAATCTGGCAACAGTGCCGTCGTTTGCTGGACATTTAATCTCTCCCCTGTTGTAGCGCCAGTGAAATAATCCAAGATAATAATCGATGAAAGTCTGAACGCGCGAGAGCGTCGTCGGCACCTAGCTAAAGTCATGTATCGACGCGCCAGCGCGTTATTGGCATTGAACGTGTTAACGGGGTCTTATTATTTCATATGGTCAATGAATCTCTTTATATGAAAAAACCGCGGAGTGCTACCATTTAAAGGGGTGCGTTTTTGAGAAATGGGTGAATTAGTCCCTGGGCACAGGTTACATTAGGGTGAGTTCTATGCACTTTTGGTACAAATACGTCTACATAAAAATTGTTCCTGGTTAAATTTCCTATCTAAATATAACTTTTTAAAGTCAAAGATACTTTTTTTTACAAAAATATATTCAAAAGAAAAAGCACAAAGAAACCCAAAATAAAGAAATTTTGTTTTTTGTCCCATAACTTTTGTCCACGGGGATATAGGTATAGACATTGCTTCACAGAAAAAAACTTACATATTTTCTCTTTAAAATGATGTTTGGTAGAGGTCATTAGAATTTACAGTTTTCGAAATATGATTTTTCAAAATTCGCCACTCACAGCAATTTTGGGCAATTTTCCTTGTTATTTCCCAAATATTGTTCTGTAACTTTTTCTACGTAACTTTAGGCATATGCAATGGTACATGTAAGAGGAATAGAAATCAATTACCTTTAAAATGCACTACTGTATATTGTTGTACGCCGGCGCCGTCTTTTAAAGAGGTTATCTTTTTCAAGATTTTATACTTTTAACGAGTTTTTATATTTTTTACGATTATTTTTTAAATTTCCCATTATAACTTTTTTTTCTACATTTAGGTATATATTATATAATAAAAAAGAAAATTTATTCTGTTTACTTTAAAATGGTGTATTATAAAAAAATCTAGGATTATTTTTGAATAAGATATGCTTTTTCAAAATGTAATAAGTACTGGCAACGATTTTTGTTTTTAGGATTATTTTTTAAATTTCTCATTATAACTTTTTTATGTGATTGTGTGTTATGATTGAATCTTATTTTTTATAGGTAATACTTTGGATCTACTTGACTCGGCCGGGAAAACTTCAAAATATGGATTAATTCCAATATTTACTGTCAGTGCTACTGCACCACAAGTTTTGCTTGAAAAAATAGCATGTAAATGTACCAAAGGATGTATAAAAAGCTGCGGTTGTAGGAAGATAGGAATTAGTTGTTCAATATTCTGCAAAGGGTGCATGTGCATGGGTACTAATTGTGGGAACTCTAAGATAACTGAAGTGTCAGAGGAAGATATTGAAGCTAATGCTAACGAAGAGATGGATTTTGATTTTGAAATTTTTTTAAATGTCAACTTTTAAATAATTTTAACTAAAGTGATGTTTTCTAAGACTAATGTTTATGTAATTTTTGTAAAAGAAATAATTTTAAATAATGCAGGTAAAAAAATATCAAAGAATCACTCGGTTTCCATTATTTAAATATAGATGAGACATCATTTTAAAGAACAGAAAGTAAGCCCTCTTTATTGAGCAATATATAGTATATTCATGAACAAGAAAAAAAAAGTTATAATAAGAAATTTACAAAATAATCCTAAAATCAAAAATCGTTGCAAGTACTTATTACATTTTGAAAAATAATATCTTATTTAAAAATAATCCTAGAATTTTTTGTAATACACCATTTTAAAGTAAACAAAATGAGCTTTTTTATTATATAATATAATATATACCTAAATGTAGAAGAAAAAAAGTTATAATGAGAAATTTCAAAAATAATCGTAAAAATGTAAAAAATAATATTTTTTTTATGTTACGTATTATATAATATATAATATAATATATTATATCATAATATTATTTTATTTTTATATTAAATTATAAAAAATCGTTAAAAGTATAAAACCTTGAAAAACCATAATCTCTTTAAAAAAAGTCGTACAACGTTATACAGTAGACCATTTTAAAGGTTATTGATTTCTATTCCTATTATGTGTACCATTGCATATACCTAAAGTTACGTAGAAAAAAGTTACAGAACAATATTTGCGAAATAACAAGGAAAATTGCCCAAAATTGCTGAGTGGCAAACTTTGAAAAATCATATTTCGAAAAGTGTAAATCCTAATTACTTCTACTAAACAACATTTTAAAGAAGAAATATGTAGATTTTTTTGTGTAAAGCAATGTCTATACCTATATCCTCGTGGACAAAAGTTATGGGACAAGAAACAAAATTTCTTTCTTTTGGGTTTCTTTGTGCTTTTTCTTTTGAATATATTTTTGTAAAAAAAAGTATCATTGACTTTAAAAAGTGATATTTAGATAGGAAATTTAACCAGGAACAATTTTTATGTATATATGTTTGTACCAAAAGTGCATATAACTCACCCTAATGTAACCTGTGCCCAGGGACTAATTCACACATTTCTCAAAAACGCACCCCTTTAACACTAGAAGCACCAGAGCGGTCATTTTGACTGCTTTCTATTTTTGACCCCCTGTATTACTACTTATTCATAGTTATTCTAGAAACTTAAAAATTTAGGACTTTGCTACATCTATTTAACGATTACAAGTTCTTTTTTGCAGGTAGGTACTTAGTGTAATTACTTGTTGAATATGTTGATGTCCACCTAGAAAAAATGCGGTCCTTATTACGGAGGAGAAGTACCAGATCTGAGCGATGACCAACAGATAAATTTACACTTGCGTCGGCAATATGGAACTTATTTATAGAGAATTGTATATTTTGCTACACCTAAAGCTGGCTAAAATAAAGCTATCGACGAACAGCTTTTTCCCACAAAGGCAAGATGTCACTTCACCCAGTACATGGCGTATAAACCCGATAAGTTTGGACTCAAATTCTGGCTTACAGCAAATGTCTAGTCCAAATATTTATTGCACGGATTTCCTTACCTACGGAAAGATGAACAACGACCAGACAATCAACTTCTAGGGGATCATGTAATTAGCCGTCTAATGGGCCCATTTATGAATAAGGGAAGAAATGTCACGATACATAAAAAGTATTACGAAAGAAGGCTACCAGCAGTACTGGAACAGTAAACCGAGCAAGAAATGATATTCCTCCGTCAATAAAAAACGAAAAGATGGAATTATACAAATCAAAAATTTTCATACACGAAGACTTGAGCTAACCAGGGAAACCAGGTCTACCAGAGAAAAATGATCAAAAATATTCTAGCGCTGAATTCTCTATACTCAAACAAATTTGAAATAAGCATAGACAAAAAGGAGAAACCTAAAACCATTACCTACTGCAACCATACAAAATACGGAGTAGACGTTGTAGATCAGATGGCCATACAGTGCTCAACCAAATCAGCTTCAAGAAGATGGCCGTTGCAGGCATTTTTTAATATCTTAGATATGGTAGGAATAAATGCTTGGATTCTGTATAAGGAAGTTACTGGTTGTCAAATATCTGGGCAGACCTTCCTACTTCAGTTAGCAGAAGAATTGCGAAAAGATCATCTGACTAAGGGCACAACAATATCAACGGAAACAAATCAGAGATACAACACCTCAATCAAATAATTAACGTAGGCAGTGACAAAAGCTACAATATCTCGGACATGTGATGCGGAGCGAGAAGTATGACATCATATGACTCATAATGCAAGGAGGGGTAGATAGCAGAAGAAGCATCGGAAGAAGACGAATTTCATGGCTGAGGTTTGGATGCAGCTCAAAACAACTATTCAGAGCTACTGACTCAAAAATTAAAATAGCTATTATGATTGCCAACCTCCGTAGCAGAAATAGCACCTGAAGAAGAAGAAGTGGAAAACTGGGAACTAAAACTAAAATTAAACATGTGAAGGTTATATACCTATGTAAAAATTTTGTGTGTAGGTCTTGTACAAGCAAAATTAAAAAAATTTTGTTACTACATAAATTGTGCTTAAATAATTAAATAATTTATTTAAAATAAAAATGTATACCATTTTTATTCAGTTGCAATGCGAAGGCAAAACAATCTTACTTTTCAATTAGAATACGGAGTGCAGTCCAGTCCCTTGAATCGCGATTTTCGGCTCTTATTGGAGCCTTCATCGGAAAGAACGTAGTCACTGTTCTCCATATTTTAACTGATTCGTATCGAGAGGTTTTCCCACCCATTGCAACTGAAGTGATGATAGTAGGTGGCTAGCGCCATCTGGCATTGAAAGCCGAAGTAGTTTTCAATCCTAATAGTAAATTATTAATATTGAAAATATTAAAAATATTACTAAAAGATTTTTAAATTGAAAACTTATTGGTACACTTTCCTGGTGACACCCCCAATACTTCTACAATTTGCAAGTCAAATGGATGCTGCAGTGAAGACGAGAGGGAAGGAATTCTACACTATGCAATTCACATCCTCCGTCTGCAGCTGGTAAAGTTCCAACGGAAAAATGCACCTAGTTACTCTACGGAGTAATACGATTATAAAATAAAAATGTATACCATTTTTATTCAGTTGCCATGCGAAGGCAAAACAATCTTACTTTTCAATTAGAATACGGAGTGCAGTCCAGTCCCTTGAATCGCGATTTTCGGCTCTTATTGGAGCCTTCATCGGAAAGAACGTAGGCACTGTTCTCCATATTTTAACTGATTCGTATCGAGAGGTTTTCCCACCCATTGCAACTGAAGTGATGATAGTAGGTGGCTAGCGCCATCTGGCATTGAAAGACGAAGTAGGTTTTCAATCCTAATAGTATGATATTAATAATTTACTATTAGGATTGAAAACTACTTCGTCTTTCAATGCCAGATGGCTCTAGCCACCTACTATCATCAGTTCAGTTGCAATGGGTGGGAAAACCTCTCGATACGAATCAGTTAAAATATGGAGAACAGTGCCTACGTTCTTTCCGATGAAGGCTCCAATAAGAGCCGAAAATCGCGATTCAAGGGACTGGACTGCACTCCGTATTCTAATTGAAAAGTAAGATTGTTTTGTCTTCGCATTGCAACTGAATAAAAATGGTATACATTTTTATTTTATAGTCGTATTACTCCGTAGAGTAACTAGGTGCATTTTTCCGTTGGAACTTTACCAGCTGCAGACGGAGGATGTGAATTGCATAGTGTAGAATTCCTATATTAATAATTTACTATTAGGATTGAAAACTACTTCGTCTTTCAATGCCAGATGCCGCTAGCCACCTACTATCATCACTTCAGTTGCAATGGGTGGGAAAACCTCTCGATACGAATCAGTTAAAATATGGAGAACAGTGCCTACGTTCTTTCCGATGAAGGCTCCAATAAGAGCCGAAAATCGCGATTCAAGGGACTGGACTGCACTCCGTATTCTAATTGAAAAGTAAGATTGTTTTGTCTTCGCATTGCAACTGAATAAAAATGGTATAAATTTTTATTTTATAGTCGTATTACTCCGTAGAGTAACTAGGTGCATTTTTCCGTTGGAACTTTACCAGCTGCAGACGGAGGATGTGAATTGCATAGTGTAGAATTCCTTCCCTCTCGTCTTCACTGCAGCATCCATTTGACTTGCAAATTGTAGAAGTCTTGGAGGTGTCACCAGGAAAGTGTACCAATAAGTTTTCAATTTAAAAATCTTTTAGTAATATTTTTAATATTTTCAATATTAATAATTTACTATTAGGATTGAAAACTACTTCGTCTTTCAATGCCAGATGGCGCTAGCCACCTACTATCATCACTTCAGTTGCAATGGGTGGGAAAACCTCTCGATACGAATCAGGTAAAATATGGAGAACAGTGCCTACGTTCTTTCCGATGAAGGCTCCAATAAGAGCCGAAAATCGCGATTCAAGGGACTGGACTGCACTCCGTATTCTAATTGAAAAGTAAGATTGTTTTGCCTTCGCATTGCAACTGAATAAAAATGGTATACATTTTTATTTTATAGTCGTATTACTCCGTAGAGTAACTAGGTGCATTTTTCCGTTGAAACTTTACCAGCTGCAGACGGAGGATGTGAATTGCATAGTGTAGAATTCCTTCCCTCTCGTCTTCACTGCAGCATCCATTTGACTTGCAAATTGTAGAAGTCTTGGAGGTGTCACCAGGAAAGCGTACCAATAATTTTTCAATTTAAAAATCTTTTAGTAATATTTTTAATATTTTCAATATTAATAATTTACTATTAGGATTGAAAACTACTTCGTCTTAATTTATTTAAATTAACTAAATGTTTTTTGTTAGTAGGTATTAACTCAATATAGGTTTTTTTTTCAATTAAAAAACGATACGAAAACGACTGGCGGTAGAAAATTCTAATACCCGTCATCTTGACCGCTCCGGTGCTTCTAGGTATTCAAAAATGTTGGTGCTTCTAGTGTTAAATGGTAGCACTCCACGGTTTTTTCATATATAGATGTCCATTGACCATATGAAATAATAAAACTCCGTTAACGTTGTAGTTCCTTTTAGTTATCTTACTTTGAATATAATCAATAGCCTATAATAAAGTTATATTATTATATTATCAAACTTAATCAAAAATTTTGGGTGGCGGAATTTCGTGCCGGTGAGTGTATATTATAACATAGTTAAATATAAATCTACAATATAATTTTATAAAATACGTCCACCGATAATAGCCATTTCCTAATTATTACATTGACAGTACTTACATATCAGTGATATTACACATCGACGTACCTTTCACTTAATGTTTTGATTTAACTTGTTTAAAAATGAATCATGACATCATATAATTTAAGAATCGGAAGAACTTACTTACTTAAGCCGTTCTCTTGTACCTTACGGTGTCGAGGTAAGTGGAGAAATCAGACGTCTCCATGCCTTTCGGTCAGTAGCTAGTCTTTCTGCTTCTCTCCACCCAATATTTCTTTTTACGCAAGCCTTTCCAATATTTGCGTTCCACGTTCTTGCTAGCCAACCTCTTCGTCGTTTGTTGTCAGATGCCGCTTTCCATACCCTCTTTACAGTTCTACCTTCACTCATTCTCGCCATATGTCCGAACCACGATAACTGTTTCGTTTCAAGTCTGTCTAAGGTCCTTCCAACACCGCACCTTTCACGTATGTCTTCATTTCTTATACGCTCACGTCTGGTCACCCCGGATACCGCACCTAAATATCGCATTTCGCATGCTTGAATTTTACTACGGATGTTGTCGTTCATTGTCTACGTTTCACTACCGTAGAGTAGCACCGGCTCGTATACAGTTTGAAATACTTTCATTTTTGTTTTCAGGCTTAATTCTTTCTTCCTAATAAAACTTTTATTTAGTGCATAGTATAATTTTGTTGCACTCATTACCCTGCTGTTTATTTCTGGTTCTATATTTCCCTGCCCATTCATTGTTGATCCTAGATACTTTAAGTCCTCAACTTGTGTAATGGTCTCATTATTCAGCTTTACATTTATATTTTCTTGAGTTTTCGATATTACTAAAGCTTCTGTTTTTTCAATATTTATTTTCATCCCAAATTTCTTAAAGGCTTCACTCCAAACATTCACTTGTAAGTCTTTTTCTGATTTTGCCACAATTACCAGGTCATCGGCATATATCAACTCTGACACGTAAACTTGTTGAAGTTTATACACCCCAACCCTAGTTCTTTTTACCTTATCCCTGCATTCTTTTGCAATGTCGTCCATTAGAGTGATGAATAACAAAGGACTCAGAACACCCCCTTGTCTTACACCTGTTCTTGTGTAGAATAGGGTGGGCCGAAATTTTTTTTTATTTTTTTTAAGTTGTAATACCGCAGAAAACTTGCGAATTGTAATTAGAAACAAAATAAAAGAAAAATTTTCAAAATCGGGTAATATCTTCCGGTCCCACATTAGCCTTAAAGTTTGACTATTTTTTAAAAAAACTTCATTTTTCTTATTTTGTGAAAAAAAATTTTTTATATTCATTTTTTAACGTAATAGTTATTTATGCGTTGAGATAGACTCTAAGAACATTGTGTTTTAATTTGATTGTGATTACTGGATATCTTCCGGTCCCGCATAAGCTTTAAAATATGCCGAAATATTGAAATTTCAACATTTTTTCGTATTTTTGGAATTTGATAATTAATTGTTTTTTAAAAGTAATAGTAATCGTTTATATTCACACAAACCTATTGTAGGGAATTTAGTGGTTGACAACTGGGATAATTCGAAGAATTGAATTATATTTAAGGAGGCCCGTCCAATGGGCAATTTGCCTGCTCCACTTTAATGAGCTGCCGTTCCGGCACCTCTTTGAACATCTAGATGGCAAAACAACCGGGCCTAGTACTTCAAGAGGACCAATCGGTGAAAAACTTGTTGCCTGTCAAAAACTGCCGGTAATTAACTTCCAGTCTATAGATTGTCAGATACCGGAGGTAGACAGAAAGGTTCTCAGCAAGGATCAACAGTACCTACTTGATATCTCCACTGCGATAAGATCTGGGACATGTAAAGGGGATTTGTCTGTACGAGATCCCGGACACTTATCACACTCGAGGTGGTTGACCAAAGCAAATAGAACTTTGCGACTTTACATAAGTGAAGAAAACCCCTCACCTGAACTTCAAGAGCTAGTTTTGTTTATCTTGAAATCGTATATGCCAATGTGGTTTGCTATCAATAAAAGCAAAAACTTTACAGATGGTCCAAAGCTTGTTTACCAAGCAATTGAATCAACGAGATATTTGCCCGAGCCTTTGCTTGCTGTTATAAACCGAGTGATTGAGCGAAATGGTTATTTTTCCCACCCCGAAAATTTGATGTTGGCAATGATTGAGGACGACAATAAACTGATAAGACAGCTCGGACTTCGTCGAATTCTAAAGGCAAGGCAAATAGATTTAAAAAGGAAGAAAGTAAGGACATTCACACCACCGAAAATCAACTTTGAAGCTCAAGAGTACTCAGATATTGTCAACTGGATGAACTGCGACTTATCTTCTCCCCCACTGTTGGCCAGGGTCAGTGATGAAGAGATAAAATCGTACATCAACAGTGACTCCATCCTTAACTGGAACATTAATTACAAGAAATTCCCAGTTCACACACAGGCAGTTGAGCGTTGTGTGAAACTAGTGACGGAAGCTTCGGGCAGAGTTTGTGGCGCTGAAGCTAGAGACGGATTTATCAGAAGTACCCTACTGTCGCGATCAGCCATGCCAGACTTCGCCAGTAAATCAGATTTTAAAGTACCTTCTTCAGCTACAAAATAGAGGCAATAATGCAGACAATTAACTAATAATTGTATATTGTACTTTTTTTATAATAATACAAATATAAGTTGAAAGGTTCTATGCTCGTTGTTATTTATAATCCCTATTATGTCACTCAGTCATAACTGAAAAAATTCTGCTTGTATAATTAGGCTTATTTAGCAACCAGAAGTGTTTTTTAAAAAATATCGTAACTGGAACGATTTAAAACTAATTAAACATAAGGAAAAAAAATTCGTAAAAACTGTAAATTTCCAATATTTTGGCATATTTTGGAGCTTATGCGGGACCGGAAGATATCCAGTAATCACAATCAAATTAAAACACAATGTTCTTAGGGGCTATCTCAACGCATAAATAACTATTACGTTAAAAAATAAATATAAAAAAAAATTTTCACAAAATAAGAAAAATGAAGTTTTTTTAAAAAATAGTCAAACTTTAAGGTTAATGCGGGACCGGAAGATATTAACCGATTTTGAAAATTTTTTTTTGTTTTGTTTCAAATTATAATTCGCAAGTTTTCCGCGGTATTACAACTTAAAATAAAAATTTTTTTCGGCCCACCCTAGTGTAGAATTCTAGAGATGAGTGATTGTTCGTTCTTACATTATTACGTGTACATTTATATATACTCTGAATTGCTTGGATTAACTTCGGTTTCACATTTCTACGGTTTAATATTTCCCAGATTTTGTTACGTGGCGCCCGATCAAATGCTTTTTCCAAGTCCACAAAACAGAGAAACAACTTACTGTTATGCTCTAGGGTAAACAATCGGAAGAACTATATACTTATATTATTAATCACAATTCTTTATACTTTTATTTTAATTTTAGGAATGTTATGAAACTACTATCGAAACGGGATATCATTGTCACGATGCTTTAAGGACCTCTGACGATTCCAGTGCTTGGAAAAAGTTAAGCAGTGCAGCAATATTTTGTGGAATATTTATGGTAAATATAGATTTTATATACTTAGTTTTTTTTTTTTTTTTTCGTGGAATTTATGGCTTTGGTGAGGACCAATTAGCCAGACTATGTTAGATTGTATAAATAGTTTGTGTAAATTGTTTCATAGTATCAAACTTGAGCATGATGTATTCATTTGTTTTGTTAGTAATATGTAGCATTAGTAAAGTGTAAGGTGTTTAATTTTTTTTCCTTCCGCGCTAGAGCATCAACCCGGTTCAACGCCGCGGAGGTTTTAGCCCTCTTTGTGTGTTTTTATTTTTTTTTTGTTTTCTTTTTTTTTTGTTTTTTTTTGTTTTTTTTTTGTTTTTTTTTGTTTTTTTTTTTTTGTTTTTTTTTGTTTTTTTTTAATTGGTTAATTTTTTTTTTACTTGGTTTATTTTTTTTATTATTTTTTTTTTTTTTTTTTTTTGTATTCACCTTTTTTTTTTCTCCTTTAATGCTTTACATTTAGTTTGTTTTGCAGAATTGCTTACAAAATTGGTTAGTAATTTTACAATTTTAGTTTACAGTTTATGATGTGTTGATGAAGTACATAAAGTATATTATTATTTGCTGAAAAAATAATACAATTTAGGTCTATTGGAAGGTTTATCTTGTAGTGAATTAAGTTTTTATATAGATTATTAATGTTTACAATATTTATTGGACATTCAAGTAAAACATGTACCAATGTACCCATTTTACCACAACTACACAGTGGATCGTCTGTAATTTTTATTTTGTGTTTATAATAAGGTGTTAGTGCATGGTTTGCACGTATTCGATTTATTGTGGCGACAAAGTTTCTGTTTGGTATTTTGTGAAACCATGGTTTTCTGGGGATCCTTGGCTGGTGTTTACAAAAGTTTGTTCCAGTTGTTGATGCACTGTATAGGTTTTGCCACATCTCATTTATTTTGTTCCTTTGATTTAAGAATAAATCGGACGGGGGTAGTTTAAGATTTAGTTCTTCTCCTGATGTTGGAGCTGTTTTTGCTAAGGCATCCACCATTTCATTACCTGTTATGCCTGCGTGTCCCTTTACCCATAGATATATGACGACTTTATTCTTGATGTGTATCGCATTATGTAAATACAGGATTTTTGCTTCAATATGATTAACTGATCTATTTATTTTAACATTTTTAAGTTTATCTACTGCACTTTTGCTGTCCGTACATATTATAAATTTGTCGTGGTTAGAGCCGAGTACGTATTTCATAGCTTGCACTATTGCTGTTAGTTCTGCAGTGTATATGGAAGCTTCCTTTGGTAAAATAAATTTTTTGTCAGTATTTTCCTCAAAATGGTAGAAGGCACAACTGGTATATTCTTTTGACTTTGATCCATCAGTGAATATAGAATCATAGTTTGGCCAGTATTTGTTTTTTGTTTCGTTGAACTTTGTTTGATTGATACTTGCTACTTCTTCACTTTCAAAATAGTAGGTTCTAATTTCACGTGAAAAAATTTGTTCAGGTGAGTAAATTAAAACTGGAGGGAGTTGGTTGGAATAGAGTATATCTGTAATGTCAGCTATTTCTGAGAAAGATTCTACTATGAGGGGGGTTTTCTTGAAGTGCCAGTATCTATGGGTCAAAACTTGAACTGTTAGTGACTGTACACTATTGAGGTAAGAAGTTTTTTTTGAAATGGTTTTTATCATGAATTTTCTGCTCAATAGTTGTCTTCTTAGTTTAAGAGGAGGTTCCACGGCTTCAGCTTGTATAATGTTTATGGGCGTTGACTTAAGATATCCCAGGCAAACTCTTAAGCATTTATTTTGATGTATCTCGATTTTATTTAGATGTGTATCTGCTGCTGTTCCATAGAGTTGACTTCCATAATCCATTATTGATCGTACCATTGTTTTGTAGAATAGTAAAGCCGTATTTGGGTCTGCTCCCCACTTTGCTCTACAAAACGCTCTTAGGATATTTATAGAATTACTTGTTTTTTTGATAATTTGGTGGATACAGTCCTTCCATAATAGTTTTCTATCTAGATGCAGACCAAGATATTTTACAGAGTTACTAATACAGAGTTTATATTTTCCTATTGTTAGTTTTCTTTGATAGTTATTTCTGTTTCTAGAGAAAATACATATATTGGTTTTGGACTCGGATATGGAAAGTCCCATGTTGTCTAGGTATTTTTGGATTTTTATAAATTCAGTGTTGATATTTTCTATACATTTGTCCTCTGATTTGCTACTGGTGTAAATAACAACATCATCAGCGTATTGAATGATTTTAGACTTTTGTGATATAACATTTTCTATATCCATTGTGTACAGGCTGTAGAGGATTGGGCTCAGGATACTACCTTGTGGTAATCCAGATCTACATATTCTTGATTCCGAAATTTCTTGATGAGGTTGGTAGACCAATATTGATGAGCTTCCCTTCTAGTATATTTATTTGAACATTATCATATGCTGAAGTTATATCCAAAAATGTGGCCAAAGTGCTATATTTGTGTGTGAATCCTAGATAGATGTCATTTACTAGTATCGTTAGGGGTTCCAAGGAAGATCTTCCCTTTCTAAAAGCATATTGTG
Source organism: Diabrotica virgifera virgifera (assembly GCF_917563875.1). Classification (NCBI taxonomy): domain Eukaryota; kingdom Metazoa; phylum Arthropoda; class Insecta; order Coleoptera; family Chrysomelidae; genus Diabrotica; species Diabrotica virgifera. The sequence continues at coordinate 56,662,153 of NC_065449.1, read as the reverse complement.
AGTCAGGTAATATTTTTTCATTTTCTAGCCAATATTCAAGCCTGTTCTTTATCATTCTTTCCATGGTTTTAAATATACACGATGCTAAAGCTATGGGTCTATATGAATCTGCATTTCCATTCTGTTTTCCAGGTTTTTTGATAGGTACTATGATGTATTCTTTCCACATCGGTGGAAAAGGAATCCTATTTATCCAAATCGAATTGAACAATTCCAACAGGGCTTTCTTATGGTCTAAGGGCATTTTATGCAACATATTATATGAAATGTTATCCGCCCCGGGAGATTTATTATTTGTTGATTTAATGCAATGATCGAGTTCCCATAATTGAAATAACGATTGTAGGAAAGAAGTGTTCCTATTTACAGTAGCTATTTGTTGAGTAATGTTGTTTTCGACCCATGGAGGTGAGATTTTTGTGTGGAATTCGCTTATCCAGTCTTCTTTGGGGTCCATTAGGGGTTTATTCGCTTGTTTTCGGTTTTTATATCGGTTTACTTTGTTCCACACTTCTTTAATTGGTGTATTTTGATTTAGATTTTGGCAGTAATTTATCCAACCTATACTTAGTTATAATTGAATAATTGGAGTTCGCAATTAACTTTTTTAAGGAAAGGCAGCTTTAGATTTAACTCGATTCAGGGGCCACCAAGCACCACCATCAGTTGACATATGTTTCTTCTTTTTAGTGTCAACAGAAATGCCTGTGGTGTACCTTGCAGTTCTGATTAGGTACTCTAAAAAGAAAGAAACATAATATGTCAATGATGGTGGTGCCCCTGAATTGAATTAAATCTAAAGCTCTCTTTTCTTATTTCATTTTACTCATATTTGAGTACTAAGTACTGAGTACCAGGGCCTATTTTACCACTAGGCACGTGAGGCACCTGCCTCGGGTCCGTATTTGAATGGAGCTCGGAAAGATCACCAAACAAAACATGTTTATTACAATAACAAAACAAATTTTCAAAATTCTTTAATTTTACGAACAGGCAATGATAAATGATTTTTTTTTAATGGCATGGACTTTATATCATTCAGCCAGTCACAACATGAGATACTTAGTGCCATGCCAAGCTTTCGGCTTCAATGCTCTTTAAATGCATTAATTTTTTCGAATCCTCAAAAAATTAATAAAAATTTATATTTTAAAAAAATTTAGACGCAGAATGAAAGATTACATTATTACCGAGAGCCGAATGTCCCTTAGAATATATAAAAAGATTCTTTTGAATAAGATATGGATTTAAAATTAAAAATCACACTCAATTTTCTCTTTTTTCACCCCTGTAACTTATTAAAATAAACATTATAGAAGATTTCAGGGACTTTCGACCCTTAGTAGTAACGTAATCGAATGCAACAGGCTCTGACCGTAGTTACAGAATGGACTTCAAATGTAGGGCTTAACATCAGTCCTCTAAAGTCAAAAATCATGACATTTATTAAAAGGAGGAATTCAGAGGAATTGGGTCCTCTAAGTCTAAATGGTCTACATTTAAATCTGGTGAGTGAAGTAAAGTATCTCGGGATAATATTAGACTCAAGACTTACTTAGAATCAGCAGATAGAAGGAATAACGAAGAGAGCGGTAACTACGTTAATGGTAGCCAGACGTACTCATGGAAAAATGTGGGGTTTCAATTTAATTCAATTCAATTTGATGTCAATATACAAAGTATTTACATAAGTCAAAATATACAAAGTATTTACATAAGTCAAAAATACAAAGTATTTACATAAGTCAAAAAGACCAGTTTGAGACCAGACATGGTATATTGGACTTATAACATGGTGGTAAAACCCACAATTACCAGGTGTCCCGATTTGCGCGGGACGTCCCGATTTTCAGGGGTCTGGGGACGCGTACCGATTTGTACCTGATCGGGACACTAAATGTCCCGATTTTCACCCACGAAAACCAATTTCAGGAGGACTTGCAGTGAATTTTATAACTATGTTATAAAAACAAGGCACTCCTAAAAGCGGCAAAATCGAATGAAAAAATAGGTATAGATAATATAATTTTTAATAAAAAATCAATAATTTACTTGACCTACGTTTTTTTTTGTAATTTTGTCTGATTATTATTATTATGCAGGATTAAATACAGATTATAGAAACACCTTGTAGTCCAGTAAATGAACGGGAAATACGGCGATACCGTGTAATTTTCAGGATCAACTCCGAATAGCATGAAAATTTGGACGGCTTATGCCGTTGGTTGCTTTTACTCGGGGGGTGACAGTCACCCCTAGTTGGCGGTGAAAAACCGCGCGTTTAAAATAAGTCCGAAGATGGATAAATTGACTAATTATAAGCAATTTTAGTTCTATAGAATTTTAACTTAGTTAATACTTTTCGAGTTATTTACGATTGAAAATCTTTATTTTTCGACAAAAAAAATCACGTTTTCAGGCGATTTTCACAAATAATTCAAACAGTAAGTCAAAAAAACAGTTTGATCAAAAAAAATATTGTTAGCAAAAATGTAGCATAATATAAAAAAATGAAAAAAATTGTGAACTTGTAAAGTCTATAGACCCTGCAAAAGCCAAGTTGTAGCTCATGAAAAATACGTTTTTATTCGTCAAATTCCAAATCAAATATTTCAACGTGAAATAACCAAGAAATGAATCAGTTTTCGGGAAAAACCAATTAAAACTTTTTTAATAAACTATTTTTATGTTTTAAAAAAGAATGTGTGTGTACTTTGTACGCACGTAAGAAGTTATACTTCTATTATATGATTATATGATTATAAACGAAATTAATATACTTTTTATTTATATTTTATTTAAATATTAAATTAATTTATACTTAATACTTCTCAAACATTTTTATTAAAACAGTGCCAAAAATTAAAATAATAAAAAAATAAAACTAAAAAGGGGTAGTTCCCTGGATTGGCTGTATACCTTATAGTTAAACAAACTGGAACATGAAGTAAAAACCACTTCTATGTAAAAGGTATATTTACTAAAAATTTTTAGAATCCCAATGGATTCAATAAAATGAGTTCATCAGAACGTTTTCAAACCTATCGGTCCATCATCAGTGATTTGAATACTTGCAAAATAGCCCCAGAACCAAACAATGGTTGTGATTATAAATAAATCTACATTATGTTGAAATAAACTTAAAATGGCTAAACGCCGATGTTCAAGGATTAAACCTCTGGGAACATGGTGAAACTCTACCCGAGGACCCAATCAACCATCTTCGGTCAACGATGACTACTAAGTCACTTAGTAGATTGGGTCCTCGGGTAGAGTTTCACCATGTTCCCAGAGGTTTAATCCTTGAACATCGGCGTTTAGCCATTTTAAATTTATTTCAACATAATGTAGATTTATTTATAATCACAACCATTGTTTGGTTCTGGGGCTATTTTGCAAGTATTCAAATCACTGATGATGGACCGATAGGTTTGAAAACGTTCTGATGAACTCATTTTATTGAATCCATTGGGATTCTAAAAATTTTTAGTAAATATACCTTTTACATAGAAGTGGTTTTTACTTCATGTTCCAGTTTGTTTAAAAAAATAAAACACACACAAACACATTAAAAATGCCACAAATGATTTCTGAACATTAATTGTCGGAAAATTTTTTAACTAAATACGTATTTTCTGAAAATAAAATTATATAATAAATATACTTACAATCATAAAATGTATAAAAAAAAATAAAAAAATAAAAGTTTCTATTGGGATTCGAACCAACTTACCACGCGGCTGGTATTTGCGTTGTATTGGGATTCACCCGCATTAAAACTGCGCCACAGAGACAGCTTGTCATTATGTGCGAAGATCGTCTAACTAAACAGATTAACCTTTTGACATTTTTAACTTACGTAAATCAAATTATTTTGATTTTGAATTGAAATGATTTAGAATTGAAAAAATACAACAAAACATAGGGTAAGAAGACAATATATTAGGTGAATATTAATAGAAATTTTGATGGTAATCAAATTATGTAAAAAAAAGTATTACATAGGTACTACTTATGTATTTTGGTATGTTCAAGGTAGGTATCGGAGCCCGTATAACGACTAATAAATTTCGCAATCACTTGCGTCGTGCAAAGTGGCTATGTTCAAATATCATAACAAAATTTGAACAACTATTTATAAAACACTTACCAGTGAAAGATTCTTTAGCTTTGAATAAGCGAGATCTGCGGCACTCATACTAGGCACAGTTTGATGAGCTTTCACATTGGCATGCAACAATCATCTCTTCTATGTAAATAAGTCCAAAAATATAATATGAAAACTATTTAAAAAGGCAGTATAACCATTAACTAACTTTTTGTTTGTTGTTTCTCTTCCTACAAATTTTAAAACGCAACAAGCATACATTATAACCAAACACAGTCCCACAGCTGTGCCACAGCTGCCATATTGGATAATTTTTGTCATGTCATTTGAACATCCAATTAGAACAAAGTTATAATGCGCATGCGCCCGGTCGCTAGGTTTTCCCATATAAAATTTCACCGTCATTACGCCCGTAAAGAAGTATAACTTCAAAAAGTTTCTACATAGCATCAAAACTAAGCGAGTTATGCTCAAAATTAAGTTGACTCCTTTTTTTTGAAATCTCCTCCTAATCGTGAAAATCTCCCCTTATTTAGCAACCCAAATGAACTTAATCGTTACCACTTTACAAAAAATTTACTTTACTTTTTTATATTTTTTACATAATTGAAAGGGCCTGAACGAGTCACTAATCACGAGTGTATGCAAAATATGAACAGCCATATTTTAACCAATTTTTGTCTTACAGAAAAACATGAATCTATCATATTTATAAAAGCAAAACCTACCAACTTTTTACTCCTTGAGATTTTTAGTATCCCTAATACTTTTTAAGTTATTTTGAAAAAAGTGCATTAGGAAAATTTTTTTTACTATAAAAGATTTTTTTTTTTTAAACTAAGCACTCCCAACCCGTAAACCTTACAGATCGTATAAACAATACATATATAAAGTAAATGGTAAAGCGGTAACGATTAATTTTATTTACGGTGCTAAATAGGGGGAGATTTTCACGATTTTTTTTATCAAAAAAAAGGGGCCAACTTTATTTTGAGCGTAACTCGCTTATTTTTAAGGCTAGAGACTTTTATATAAAACAAAATTAAAGATTTTTTTAAACACTTTAAAAAATTTTAATAGGTTTTGCCCGAAAATTGCTTAATTTTTTGGTTGTTTCAATATGAAAAATTCGATTTGGAATTTGACTAATAAGAACGTAATTTTGATGAGCTACAACTTGGCTTTTACTGGTTTTGTAGACTTTCTGAACATACAATTTTGTTTGCTTTTTTAAAAGCTAAATTTTGCTAAGAATATTTTTTTCGATAAAATTACTCGAAAAATATTGACTTAGTTTAAAAATTATATAGAACAAAAGTTTCTAAGAGTTGATCAGTTGATCCATTTTGGGACTTAAGTACCTTAAACGCGCTTTTTTACCCCCGAGAAGGGGTAACTGTAACTGTCACCCCCCAAGTAAAAGCAACCAACGGTACAAGTTCAATTGAAGTAGACAGTAAGTAGAACCTAAAACCACATTTTCATGCAATTCGGAGTTGACTCTGAAAATTACACTCCTAAACGGTCATTTACTGGGCTATTGTTGTTTATTTGTCCCGATCTACAACTCTAAATCCCGATTTGTTTTTGCTTATGTACCGATTAAAAACAAATCGGACCTGGCAACACTAGTGGTAGGTGGCCAAAAATGCAACAAAAAAGTGCCATCATCAAATTAAGCAATGTGCAAAGCCTTGCTTGTCTCGGGATCACGGAGGCTATGAGGGGCACACCTACGGCAGCTATGGAGGCACTACTGGATATCCCTCCTTTACATATAACAATAAGAGGTGAGGCGAGAATGGGATATTATAGACTGCGAGAAAACCTGAGCAACGTACCAGTTAAATCAGGACATAGTAGAATAACGAATGAAACTAATGATGCCGAATGGATGGTGATTTCTAACCATATGACATCAAGATACAAGCCTGAAGTACCTTTTCAAGTGGACATTTGCCCACGAGACGAATGGGACAGAGGAAACTCTCGACCCAGACTGCAGGGTTACACCTGGTATACGGACGGGCCTAAAACTGCAGACGGTTCGGGCGCAGCAATATTCTGTAGTGGTGGAAATTTCAACATTTCTATTCCACTGGAAGAATATACCTCCGTATTTCAGGCAGAGATTTTTGCAATCTTGCAATGTGCAAGAGAAAACAACCTAAGGGCATTCGAACTGCAGCGGGTTAACATATGCACAGATAGCCAAGCAGCCATTGGGGCTCTTATAAACCCTAAGGTGCTAGGCTGGTGTGGGAATGTCGACAAGAACTTGACAGACTGGCACAACATAACAGTGTTATACTGGTATGGGTTCCAGGTCATCGGGGCATATACGGCAATGAAAGCGCTGATGCACTTGCCAAGAAAGCATCAGCTACAAAATACCTGGGTCCAGAGCTGACCGTGGGAGTGCCAAAAAGCACGGTCCGCGAACGAAAAACAGCCTGGATCCGAAGCCAACACAACTCACACTGGGAGAGTGTACCCGGTCAAACACATGGCAAGATGTATATCGGACGGATATGTGCTAGTAGGGCTGAGTTACTGCTGTAAACAAGCAAGAATCAGCTCAGAGTCATAACAGGTTTCTTCACTGGACATGCGCCAGTTAAGGGTCACCTGCATACAATGGGGCTGTTTCATGAAGACTTAAGCTGCAGACTCTGTATCAGAGAACCTGAAACAGTCAACCATATTTTGCATGACTGTGAGGCATTGGATCAGAAGCGGCAAACACTTTTCGGAGACATCGAAGTGACTCCAAATATATATGGCACCCACCCACTAGACCTGTACAAGCTTTTACAGGTTTCCAGAATTCTGGAATGAGTTTCATGAACGAATGGAAGATGTACAATAAGCCAAGTACCCCAGGCTGTGGGTAAAAAACGTGATATAATTCAGGACTTTTTGAAACCTATCAGGTGTTGTAAAGGACGATGCCAGGAATAACTTCTACTAAAATGTGACCAAAAATATTGTGAGCTTTTTTTGTTATTGCGATTTTCATTTGTTAAATTTGCAATTTTTAGAGATTTTTAAGTTTGCAGCTTAGGATATTGATTCTAGAGAAAAACTTTTTAATAGAAAGTTGTAGTAAATTAAAAAACCAACAATTTGAGCTACGGTAAGTTTAATTTCGTTTATTGGTTATTGCAAAACAGCCCGCGAAAGGTCCAAAGTGGCCGTTTTTTACAATTGCATTATTTATTGTACAAATAATTTTTTTATTTTTTAAAGCTTTAAAATGAAGATCTTTCAATTATAAACATAAAAAAATATTGTAAGGCCGGATTAACGAATTTGTTGCTTAGATATTATAAATTGTTTATCCCAAGAGGTCAAATGTCGAAGGCTATAACTTTTCGAAAAAAAATCGTAGAGAGTTGGTGAAACATCCAATCTACTTCTAAAGAGATATATTTTCATATTCTGATGTAAATAAATGCGTAAAACATTTTTAAACCTCTAATTTTTGGGTTTGACAATAAGGGGGCAAATTCGTTATAAACATTTAGAGCTGAAGCGGCCCTGTACATCCCATAAATTTTTAACTTACAGATTATTGTTGCTGAAGACGAAATGAAGATCTATAAAAAAATTAAAAATTTTTACGACTAACTGAAGCCGAGCTAAATGTTGGGTTTGAAAATAAGGGGGCAAATTTCGTTATAACCATTTAGAGCTGAAGCGGCCCTGTACATCCTATGAGTTTCTAACTTACATATTATTGTTGCTGATGACGAAACGAAGATTTATAAAAAAATAAAAATTTTCTACAACTAACTGAAGCCGAGATAATTGCTTCTTTTTTCTTAAATCATAGTGCCTTTATTTAAAACAATTAAGAAATTATTTTACAGTCATTGACTAAAGAAAGACTTATATTATCTTAAAATAAAAATTATTATAAAATATAGTTAAATATAATTATTAAAAATTATTTTTAAAATCGGTGCTTTTGCGAGCGGCCGAATTTTGCAAATCGCCAGGCTCGCTTCAAATCCGCGCGCTCGGAAAATTTTTACGTAACTTGTATTAAATTTTGACCGAAAACAATTTAATAATATTACCATTATAATATACAGTCTATTTACCACTGTACTTGTTTTTCTTGATAAACTTTTATATGTGAAATCTCATTTCTGAAGAAATAATATTACAAAAATGATACATATATATGAAATATATAACTCAAAAGTGTTCAACTAGTGAATGCAGAGGTTTACTCGATCATTTAGGTTGGCAATTAAAAAAAAGAAGTCGGCTACTCCATTGGTTTAATAGAAGACGTTTCGCTTTATATTTCTAAAGCTTCATCAGTTCTCTAAAATACAAAAGATGACAAAGAGTTTATAAGCAAGTCTATACATAATATGTTTATAGTCTATAACTTACAACTCAATATGTAGATTTTTTTAAGATGTTGTGTGAACTGTACAATTTATTCAACATTTGGAACTAACTTAAACAAAAAAAAAACTGTGCAATTATTAATGTTCATATTCGAAGATACGAAGATTTAAATCGAACATTTGCCTTCATTTAATGATCTTTCTCCAAAGAAGACAAACAAAGCACTGATGCACTGATTGATTGCAGGCTACGCTAACGAAAAATTTTCAAGGGCCATATGTCACCAAATTCCAATCAACAGCGGCGCGGTGGTTGAGACACACATTTTGAACTTCTACGGGGGTCATGAAAAAATTATTTGGATGGGTGGATTTGTATAGCGGAAATATTTGTGTTTTTTTGACTTGGAAATACGTGGTGATTGTGTTATTAATTTAATGGAAATAGCCACATTTTGAATATAAAAAAAAGAAAGAATTATATTCTAAATTATTTTTCTTTCTTTTTTTTTATATTCAAAATGTGGCTATTTCCATTAAATTAATAACACAATCACCACGTATTTCCAAGTCAAAAAAACACAAATATTTCCGCTATACAAATCCACCCATCCAAATAATTTTTTCATGACCCCCGTAGAAGTTCAAAATGTGTGTCTCAACCACCGCGCCGCTGTTGATTGGAATTTGGTGACATATGGCCCTTGAAAATTTTTCGTTAGCGTAGCCTGCAATCAATCAGTGCATCAGTGCCAGGGTTGCCAATTTAGTAGATTTTCTACTAGATCTAGTAGAATTTCTTGTGATTTAGTGGGAAAATTTTAAATCTAGTAGATTTTAGAATCTGGTAGAAAATATAGTAGATTTTAGTAGGTTTTGGTTGTAAGAAAGGAATCTTTTATTTTGACAAATGACAATGACATTAAATATTTTTATTTTTGTAAAAAATTATAAAAATAACCTCTAAAATGTGCTAAAATTCTATTTTTGTTACCTGTAATATATATAACAAGTAAAAAGATCATGAAAAAGAGTAAAACGTTGAATTTAATTAGTATTTTGTCATTTAAAGAGCAATATAACCCATAATACTCATCCTACAATATTATGGAAGTGCATTTAGAAAAAATACTCTATTTTAGGAGTTATCAAATACTTTTGCATATTATGGATTATGGGCACATAAAATGGGGAATTTATGGACAATGTATTGTTAGGGAATATCCAGTTCTCAACTACCTATTAATGACACCATAGCAGAATCTTCGACAGCAGTTGAAGTGCTTTTTAATCAATCATAAATTGCTTCAATTGTTATTGAAAGAAGGTTTGGTATTTTAAAGAGATTTTTCGTATTAATATGTGAAATGAGATGCAATGCAACATACCTTTTGTTCCAATAATAGCAGCTTTACAAATATTGCAGTTGTTTAGAGAAAACATTGAAATATTGGCAACTGAGCCTGCGGTTAATAATTCGAACAAACTGTGGCAGTACCTTTATACATTTTTAACCAGGAGAAAGTCTAGTGCAACTTTTTGTGTAATGTGTGTTTGTTTGTTTTAAAATGTTGCCATTTAAGGCAAATACAGTAAAACCTCCGTTAACCGAAACCTTTTTAACCAAAACATCGTTTAACCGAAATGGCTGACAGTTTCAATAATTTTGTCAATATAAAGGAAATTAATCAAAAAGCAATAAAATCAAGGAAAATGAACATGTTTAGAGTGTTTTTTAAAGAATTCTTCTATTTTCTTTTGTGTTTCCCTTTGACAATGATGTTTTGTAGCTATATCTCTCCAATACTATGTAATTTGATAAAAGAAGAGTACAAAAACAATGTCATTTTTAACTGAAATTCTTGTTATCCAAAACAGCCTACCCCCAATTATTTTGGTTAACGGAGGTTTTACTGTAAATGGCTAATGTTGATAATATTGTTATGACAGTTCCGTAGATTGTTCCTACATAGAAAGAGTCCCTCGACGTGAAAGAAGAAGTAGTCACGTACGAGAATATTCTGGATGTCATGGAATAACCCAGAAATGTCTGGTGACATCTAGAACGTCAGAAAACTATATAAACATTATGTGTTTGACATTCTATAGTTCAGTTGTAATTCAGATTTAGTAGTCGACAGTTGTCAGTTTGTTAAAGTTTATATTGTATTTGAGTTTGAATAAAGTTACTTTGAAAAAGTTGTAACATTGGTGACAGCGGTGGGATTTAAGAGATATTGAAGAAGATATTGAGAATTGTTTATGGTAAATACCAGATCATCTAAAGTTGAGAAGGAAATGGATACATCCGGACCACCAGCATGGTTTTTAAAAATGAAAGAAAATGAAGAGAAACGTAGGCAAGAAGAGAAAGAAAATGAAGAGAAACGTAGGCAAGAAGAGAAAGAAAATGAAGAGAAACGTAGGCAAGAAGAGAAAGAGGAAGATAAAAAGCTTAGAAAAGAAGAGGAGGAGAGGCGTAGACAAGCAGAGGTAGAAATTATGAATAGTTTGTCCCAAATTCACGAGCATTTTCAGTTAGAGGTAAGTCGAATTACTAATAAAATAGATATATTAGAAGAAAAACAAAACTGTTTAGATAATAAAATAGAACAACAACAAAATTATTTAGAAAACAAAATAGACCAACAACAAAATCATTTAGAAAATAAAATAGAACAGCAACAAAACGATTTAAAGCAGCAACAAAACGATTTGAAATATAGTTTAGAAAAACAAATAGTAGAGTTAGCAAACAAAATTAATACCCAAGCTTCTTTATCTCATATTGTTTCAGTTACTAATGTCGAATCCGAACAAACAGCCCTTTCCTCTTCCATCGTTGATCCAGGCATAATTAGAAGTAGCAAAATTTTAAAACCACCCACGTTTGATGGCCAAACAGCGTGGGAAACTTATCGTTTCCAATTTGAAGCTGCAGCTAAAGCAAATGGCTGGACTGAAAGAGAAATGGCAGCTTCCTTGGTGGTGTCGCTTCGAGGTCAGGCAGCAACCGTCCTTCAATTTCTTCCTCAGGATTCACCTAGTTATGACTCACTTGTTCAAGCTTTAGAAACAAGATATGGCCAACAACATCTGAAGCAGGTTTTTCAAAGTCAGCTTAAAGTTCGGTATCAAAAACATAACGAGAGCCTACAAGAATTTGAAGCTGATATTAAAAGATTACTACATTTGGCATACCCTCAGGCACCTAAAGATTTTCTTGAACAAATCGGTATACAGGCATTCATAGACGGACTACATGATATCGAAATGCAACAGGCTCTCCGATTACAACACCACAAAACGCTAAATGGAGCACTAGTTTCAGCCCAGGAGTTTGAAGCGGCTAAAAGTATTTCAAGATCTCGCCCAAGATTAAAAGAAATAAGATTTCGAGAAGATGAACAAGTTCCTACCACAGATAATCAACAACCTATTTTGTCCCAGATGTTGAACATACTCCAAAATCTTCAACAAAATCAACAAAAAGCTCAAAATCAAAACAGAAGATGTTTTAACTGCGGAAGAATTGGACATTTGCAGGTCAATTGTAGAAGTGGATCCAAGCGAGAAAAGAAGAATACAATAATGATGTCAGAAGGTCGCCTAGATCGACATCCAGAAGCCCATCATATAGTCCTACTAGAAATATTAGTAGAGATAGGTATGTAAGAAGTCGATCTCCTACAACTGACCACAGATATTCAAACAATAGCCAGGGAAACGAATAAAAGTCGACACTAAGGGGCGGGCGTCGGCTGAATCTAATAAAAGCCCCCAAATTCGCAGTTATACTTTCAACAAAAATGAACAGAACTTATTACTTAAGGGCTACGTTGACAATCAAAAATGCACTTTTCTTATTGATACCGGTGCAACAAGATCTTTTGTTCGCAAAGAACTTCTGAACAGAAAACTACAGCCATGTAAAACAAACTTAGTTCTTGAAACAGCTTCAGGTCAAACTATTCCAATTCATGGAGAAGTAACGGCGACCATAAAGATTGGCAACACCTTGATAAAACACATATTTCTTGTAGCCGATATTAAAGATGAATGCATTCTTGGAATGGACATTATGCAAAACAAATTTATCATAGATCTTCAAAATAAAATTTTGTTTATTGAAAATGAAGAAATAGTCCTAAATTTTGAAGAGTCTACACCTCAAGTAAGAGTTATAGTTAGTGAAGATACAGAAATTCCTCAAAATTCTGAAAGTATAGTCCTGGCGAGACTGAGTCAAAAACCTGAAGGTTTACATTTCGGCGTTGTTGAAAGCGAGGAACTTGTTAATGACGGAATCTTGATAGCCAGATGCCTCGTGAATGTAGATGAGATAATTCCAGTAAGGGTTGCTAATTTGTCCAAAAAGCCTTTTAAGTTGAAGAAAGAACAACAAATAGCACTCTGTACGCCAATAGAAAAAATAATCAAGTGCGAAAAGTATTTGAAAAAGAATACAGCTTTAAGTTACCAAGTTGACGCTAACCTGGCGAAAGAACTGATCAAAAATGTTGATCACTTAACAACTGAAGAAGTAGAAAAAGCTAATGAATTTATTAATGAAAACTACGACATTTTTGAATCCGAGAAATCTACAGGGCGTACTAGTCTAGTTCAATATAGAATCGATACTGGAGATGCAAGACCAATTCGTCAAGCCCCACGCAGATTACCGTTTGCTAGACAAAAAGAAGTTGAAAACATAATACAAGACATGATAAATTCCGATATCATCGAAGAAGCTTCGGGCCCCTGGTGTTCACCAGTAGTCTTAGTAACTAAGAAAGACGGATCTACTCGTTTTTGTGTAGACTACAGAAGATTAAACCATGTTACACAAAAGGACAGTTATCCATTGCCACGAATAGATGATACACTAAACACTTTATCAGGTGCTAAATGGTTTTCGACTCTAGATTTAAAAAGTGGCTACTGGCAAGTAGAAGTACATCCTGATGATCGAGACAAAACAGCTTTTTCAACTGGCCGTGGTCTCTACAGGTTTCAGGTTCTACCATTTGGTCTTTGTAATGCTCCAGCTACGTTTGAACGCCTGATGGAAATGGTTTTAAGAGGACTTACTTGGAAAACATGTCTAGTATATCTTGATGATATAATGATTATGTCCAAAACCTTTGATGAACATCTGAAAAACTTAAGCGAGGTATTTGAAAGACTGCGAAATGCCAACTTAAAGCTTAATTATAAGAAATGTTCACTATTTCAAAGAGAAGCGTACTATCTAGGACATATCGTTTCAGCAGATGGAATTAAAACTGATCCAGAGAAGATTTCAGTTATTAAAGATTGGCCTAAACCAGGAAATAAAAAAGAAATTAGAAGTTTTCTTGGACTCTGTTCATATTACCGAAAATTCATAAAAGATTTTGGCCGCATCGCTAAGCCTCTTTATCGACTAACCGAAAACAACATTGAATTTGACTGGACACCGGATTGTCAAAATGCCTTCGTAGATTTAAAAAAACTACTTACAACAGCACCTATCCTAGCCTATCCACGAGAAGATGGAAAATTTCTGTTGGATTGTGACGCATCTCAGCATGGTATTGGCGCTGTTTTATCACAAGAACAGGAAGGTGAAGAAAAAGTTATTGCATATTTTAGTAAAACCATAGGAAAGGCAGAAAAGAATTATTGCGTTACCAGAAAAGAGCTCCTAGCTATTATAAAAGCCCTAGAACACTTTCATACCTTCCTTTATAACAGAAATTTTACAATCAGAACAGACCATAGCGCTTTGCAGTGGCTAATGAATTTTAAAAAGCCAGAAGGACAAGTGGCTCGATGGATAGAGAGACTCCAACAGTATAACTTCGACATAGTACATCGAAAAGGGCGTCTCCATAACAATGCCGATATTCTTTCTAGGCGACCCTGTTTAGAACGACAATGCCAGTACTGTAAAAGACTTGAAGAAAAAGAGAGCGTAACTGAAGAAGTAAGTCTCTGCATGACCACGGTTGAACAGGAAGAAGATAATGATCAGACTTCCCTGGAAAACATTAAGAAGAGTCAAAAGAAAGATAATGACTTAAGAGTCATACGAGAATGGCTTAGAAATGGAGTAAGACCTCTTTGGCAGGAAATATCTAAATATAGTCGAATTATAAAGGCGTACTGGGCTCAATGGGAATCTTTGCATCTTTCGAATGGTCTATTATATCGGAAGTGGGAAAGTCCCGATGGAGTACGTATAGTTCAACAAGTGGTACTGCCAAAATCACACATTAAAAGTGTGTTGCAAGAACTTCATAGCAGCCTGTGTGGAGGACATTTTGGGGTAAAAAGAACACTGGCCAGGGTTCGAGACAGATTTTATTGGATCAATTGTCGCCGAGATGTAGAAGAATGGTGTAAGAAATGCGACTTATGTAACGGTAGAAAAGGCCCTAGAACAAGAAGTCGTGGTAAAATGGCACAATATCTTTCCGGAGAGCCTTTTGAACGACTTGCAGTTGATATTCTCGGTCCACTTCCAACGACAGAGAGAGGTAACAAGTACTTAATGGTTGCAATGGATTATTTTTCAAAATGGCCTGAAATTGCACCTCTTCCTAATCAAGAAGCGACGACTGTAGCAGAAGCATTCATAACACACGTCGTATCAAGACATGGAGTTCCTTTAGAGTTGCATTCTGATCAGGGACGAAATTTTGAATCCGAATTATGGCAAGAATTAATGAAAATCTTGGGTATTAAGAAAACTCGAACTACGCCTCTCCACCCACAATCAGACGGAATGATCGAAAGACATAATAGAACTATTTGTCAATACCTCTCAATGTTTGTTGCTGATAATCAAAAAGATTGGGATACCCTAATACCTCTATTCCTGTTAGCCTACAGAAGTTCTGAACATGAAGCAACCGGTTATTCTCCATCAATGATGATCACCGGAAGAGAAATGAAGCTTCCTCAAGATCTTATTTTCGGAAAATTGCCTACCTGTGAAGAAGAACCTTCATCCCTGACGTACCTAGAAAGCTTAAGAGAAAAACTGGAAAAAGTCCACGAATTTGCTCGTAAAAGTTTGAAGCTTCAAAGTGATAAAGCCAAGTCCAGGTTCGATGTGCAAGCTACAGGGACAACTTTCGAAAGAGGTGATCCAGTATGGCTATACAATCCCACACGCAAGAAAGGACTTTGTCCGAAACTTCAACGAAACTGGGAAGGCCCGTACACCGTCTTAAAGAAAATAAATGATCTGGTCTACCGCATCCAGTTTTCAGCGAGAAGTAAACCCAAGGTAGTTCACATTGAGAGATTAGCCCCATATCATGGAACTGATCCACCCTGTTGGCTTCAACCAGACCCTGATAGACCAGTTATTCGAGGCGAATAACTATAAAGGAGGGAGCAGTGTTATGACAGTTCCGTAGATTGTTCCTACATAGAAAGAGTCCCTCGACGTGAAAGAAGAAGTAGTCACGTACGAGAATATTCTGGATGTCATGGAATAACCCAGAAATGTCTGGTGACATCTAGAACGTCAGAAAACTATATAAACATTATGTGTTTGACATTCTATAGTTCAGTTGTAATTCAGATTTAGTAGTCGACAGTTGTCAGTTTGTTAAAGTTTATATTGTATTTGAGTTTGAATAAAGTTACTTTGAAAAAGTTGTAACAATATATTATTTTTCTTGGACTACAGTTTGTTAATAAATTTATAAATACATAGGTACATGATATTGGTGTTTGATTTGAAGTATCATTTAAAGTATGTTATATCACATTCCGTTAAAAGAACTTCCACAGCTAGCAAAAATGTATGAATAAACAAATTGTTTTAAAGGACAAAAAAATAATAAGTAAAGGAATTGGATTTATGGTGTTTTTTTTATAGCACATTTAAATAAACAAATGCTGATGGCATGCAAATGAAAGTGTCATACTTTTGGTCTTAGTTCAAAACTTTATAGATTCCAATGCATAAAGTATTAAAATTTAAAAAATAAATACTTAAACCTTTGTTTTATTGTATTAACCTGTTTATATTGTTAATACCATTTATGTTATATATCTGTTGTATTAAACTCCTACTTTTGAATCCAGCATTTTAACAAATTCTAAACTTTTCCACAATGTCTCGTCTCAAGAATGATATTTGTGCATTCAAATTAGTTTACATTGCATCTTAAATACCTTAGATTGCATATCAACCAAAGGATAACATGGAACAAACACCTCTAAATGAAATGCAGGCAGTTGGATCTCAAGTTCAGACAAATGTACTGGCTCCTTGGTAGGATATCCAAATTGTCATTAAATATCAAATTACTACTATACAAAGCCATGTTGAAATCAATTAGGATGTATGGTATCCATCTCTGGGATTGTGCTAAATTAACACACATCACAACCATACAGAGATTTCAATCAAAAGTCCTTAGACCAATTACTGGCGCACCCTGGTATGTCAGTAATCTCACAATGATCTGAATATTCCCTTCGTAATACATGAAATACAGCGTAAAGTGACCAACCATGAAAGTCGAACAAGAAACCAAGACAACGAACTGATCAAACATATCTACCAATGGACGAATACACACAAGACTCAAGCGAACGTGGCTACAAGATTTAATAAAACAGTGAAATAAACCTATAAGACAAGCATCATTGGATGCTCCTCCTTCCTTGCTTAAAATTTCATTCAAACTTACTTAAAACTTTTAAGAAATTGATTGTAAATAAAAGTTCATAAGGAGAAAAAAATATATACAAATGTTATTTTAATTCCGATATACCTACCTTTAAAGACATTACAAAAGACAGCAAACATACCATTGTAGGTTTAGAATTAGAGGAAATTGAAAATATTTTAAGTAGTTGAGTAAATGTTGTTTAAGTAAATGAATTTTGTACAAAATATACGATTTGATATTTTTTTGCCTAGAACTTATAGTTGTCTTTTACATGTTTACATATGGATGCCTCAGAAGTCAAACGGTGTAAGTCACATTCTCCCTAAAAATGACTTATGGGATACAACACTTATAATATAATATTATTATTTCCTTGTTTGTATTTATGAATATGTTACCCATATTATAATAAATAGAGACACTTTATTTCATTTTAATAACTACTTATCCTTTCAGTTAAATACAACTTATTTTTACCTACATATTTCTTCTTAGAGAGGATATTTTTGTGATATGTGCAATCATATGAAATTGCCAATGCTTGCAGACTTGCAACATTTTATCAGTAGGGGTTTATTGAGAGTTAGAAATGAACTCTAATGCACTATTTTTACTGGAAATAAGCTATAATTTTATATTAAAATCAGTTTACAATTCAAAACGTTAAACTAACTTAATTTTGAAGTAAAATTTTTGATAGTAAACTGTGTTAAGCACAAGAAAGTGACGTTAAAAAAATTAAATGTACAAAATGTATTAGAATTTAAAAAAAAGGGTAGTTCTTAATCAATGGTATTAGTTAAATCAACTTGTTTCTCTTGTTTTCACCACTTTCTCCTAGAGAGGATATACTTTTCTATAGAATAAGTGTTTAACATTTTTTTAATTATTTTTTAGAAGTTTCAATTATGTTGTTTATGTGTGGTTTATGTAAATATAAAAATTATTATATTTTAAATAAACATGGTTTTTGTTGTTTTTAACATATAATAACCTGTCATCTGTCATTTCTTCTTCTTTTCTAGCTGTCATCTGTCATTTCTTCTTCTTTTTTGGGCTGTCATCTGTCATTTCTTCTTCTTTTTTGGCTGTCAAGTGTCATTTTGTGAGCAAATAATTTAGTAGAATTTTTGGTAGATTTTATCCTCCATCTAGTAGAATTTAGTAGATTTTATACCTAAATCTAGTAGAAAACGACGTTCGGTCGTTGGCAACCCTGATCAGTGCTTTGTTTGTCTTCTTTGGAGAAAGATCATTAAATGAAGGCAAATGTTCGATTTAAATCTTCGTATCTTCGAACATGAACATTAATAATTGCACAGTTTTTTTTTTTGTTTAAGTTAGTTCCAAATGTTGAATAAATTGTACAGCTCACACAACATCTTAAAAAAATCTACATATTGAGTTGTAAATTATAGACTATAAACATATTATGTATAGACTTGCTTATAAACTCTTTGTCATCTTTTGTATTTTAGAGAGCTGATGAAGCTTTAGAAATATAAAGCGAAACGTCTTCTATTAAACCAATGAAGTAGCCGACTTCTTTTTTTTAATTGCCAACCTAAATGACCGAGTAAACCTCTGCATTCACTTGTTGAATACTTTTGATTTATAAATTGACGGTCGCATTATTTACAATGAAATATATAACTATATTTTTAATTTTTTCATTGTTATATAAATATAATAATAATGTTACTTCTTATTAGACAATATAAAACTGTTTCTTCTGGTAGTGACTATCCGTTTTGGATGTTCTCGACCATCATGGCAATTTGGCAAACCCCATTTGGAAACTGAGAACCAGGAAGGCGAAGGATTACCTTGCTAGAAAATTTACGTACGCGTCGTTCAACACATCAACTACAAATCTTTTTATAGCAGCAGTACCGATTTAGTGAGCAAGTACAGATTGCCATGATGGTCGCCAACATCCAAAACGGATAGTCACTACAAGAAGAAAATTTTTTATATTGTATAATAAGAAGTACCATTATTATTATTATATTTATAAAACAATGAAAAAATTAAAAATATAGTTATATATTTCATATAATGAAAGTCGCGACCCACTAGTGGGTCGCGGACAGATTTCAGGTGGGTCGCGGCGTGGCTCTTACAGTAGCTGAGTGGCGTTCAGAGTACAGAATAGCGTATCATCATGGGTGAGGGTTGGGTCGCGAATATGAAAAAACATCAGAAGGTGGGTCGTCAAACATAAAAGGTTGGGAACCACTTATACAGGGTGTCCCGAAAAGATTGGTCATAAATTATACCACACATTCTGGGGTCAAAAATAGTTCGATTGAACCTAACTTACCTTAGTACAAATGTGCTCATAAAAAAAGTTACAGCCCTTTAAAGTTACAAAATGAAAATCGATTTTTTTCAATATATCGAAAACTATTAGAGATTTTTTATTGAAAATGGACATGTATCATTCTTATGGCAGGAACATCTTAAAACAAAATTATAGTGAAATTTGTCCACCCCGTAAAAGTTTATGGGGATCTTGTTCCCTTAAACCCCCCCAAACTTTTGTGTACGTTCCAATTAATTCATTATTGTGGTACCATTAGTTAAACACAACGTTTTTAGAACTTTTTGCCTCTTAGTATTTTTTCGATAAACCAGTTTTTATTGAGATGCGGCTTCTTTTTTAATATATTTACGTAACAATTTTATGGGGGTTTTGTTCCTTTAAACCCCCCAAATATTTGTGTACGTTCCAATTAAACTATTATTGTAGTACCATTAGTTAAACACAGTGTTTTTAAAACTTTTGCCTCTTAGTCTTGTTTTCATAAGTCACCTTTTATCGAGATGTAGCTTCTTTTTCAAAATATACCTAAAAATGTAAATTATAAATAAATTTTCAGATTATTAACAGGTCTCTATAATCGTACTTAACCATATACAAATATGTGGTGGATTCGACAAATATTCAAAATATCTCGATACACACTGGCTAAAAAGTACTAAGAGGCAAAAAAGTTTTAAAAATAATGTGTTTAACTAATGGTGCCACAATAATAATTTAATTGGCACGTACCCAAAAGTTTGGGGGGGGGGGGGGTTTAAGGGAACAAAACACCCATAAAATTTTTATGGGGTACACAAATTTTACTTAATTTTTTTTTTAAAATGTTGCTGCCATAAAAATGCCACATGTCTATTTTCAATAAAAAATCTCTGAGAGTTTTCGATATATGAAAAAAAATCGATTTTCATTTTGTAACTTTAAAGGGCTGTAACTTTTTTTGTGTGCACTATTGTATATAGGTAAGTGAGGTTCAATCAACTTATTTTTGACCCCAGAATCTGTGGTATAATTTATGACCAATCTTTTCGGGACACCCTGTATAATGTATCATTTTTGTAATATTATTTTCTTTCTTTAGTCAATGACTGTAAAATAATTTTTTAATTGTTATAAATAAAGGCACTACGATTTAAAAAAAAAAGGAACAATTATCTCGGCTTCAGTTGGTTGTAGAAAATTTTTATTTTTTTATAAATCTTCGTTTCGTCTTCAGCAACAATAATCTGTAAGTTAGAAACTCATAGGATGTACAAGGCCGCTTCAGCTCTAAATGTTTATAACGAAATTTGCCCCCTTATTTTCAAACCCAATATTTAGCTCGGCTTCAGTTGGTCGTAGAAATTTTTAATTTTTTTATAAATCTTCGATTCGTCTTCAGCAATAATAATCTGTAAGTTAAAAACTTATAGGATGTACAGGGCCGCTTCAGCTCTAAATGTTTATAACGAAATTTGTCCCCTTACTTTCAAACCCAAGAATTAGAGGTTTAAAAATGTGTTACGCATTTATTTACATCAGAATATGAAAATATAACTCTTTAGAAGGAGGTTGGATGTTTCACCAACTCTCTACGATTTTTTTTCAAAAAGTTATAGCTTTCGACATTTGACCTCTTGGGATAAACAATTTATAATATCTAAGCAACAAATTCGTTAATCCGGCCTTACAATTCTTTTTATGTTTGGAATTGAAAGATCTTCATTTTAAAGCTTTAAAAAATAAAAAAAATGATTAGTACAATAAATAACGCAATTGTAAAAAACGGCCATTTTGGACCTTTCGCAGGCTGTTTTGCAATAACCAATAAACGGAATTAAACTTACCATAGCTCAAATTGTAGGTTTTTTAATTTACTACAACTTTCTATTAAAAAGTTTTTCTCTAGAATCAATATCCTAAGCTGCAAACTTAAAAATCTTTAAAAATTGCAAATTTAACAAATTAAAATCGCAATAACAAAAAAAGCTCACAATATTTTTGGTCACATTTTAGTAGAAGTTATTCCTGGCATCGTCCTTTACAACACCTGATAGGTTTCAAAAATTCCTGAATTATATCCTGAAATCGACCTATTTTTCACCCACAGCCTGGAGTAAAGTGGCTACAGTACACCCGGTTCACAACACAGATGGCTTCCTTCCAGGGGAAAAAACGTAATCTTTCATTCTGCGTATTAATTTTTCAAAAATACTTATTAGTTTTCTCAGGCTTCGAAAAAAACGAATGTTTTTAAATAGCATCGTATAGCATTGAAGCCGAAAGTTTGCGCCTATCCCCTTAAACAATGTGTAATTGTTTAAATATAAATTTTATTTATTGTTAATAAAATTTTTATTTTCTTGTGCAACTATATTTCTATTACTTAAATAATTAATACATTTAAAAAAGTTACTATTATTATTAAATTATATTTAGGGGCCCGAAAATTGTGTAGTGCCTCGGGCCTGATTTGAAGTAAAATAGGCTCTGCTGAGTACTAAGGAAGTAGACATTCTGTTAGATTTTTATCTATAATAGATAAGCGGACAGGTGATCAATGCAAATTGTAGATTCTCCCATGTCCGCTATTTATCGGTCTGTTTACTTTATAAATTTTAAAAAGCTCAGATTACAGATAGTCGAGGAAATGAAGCATTTTGGCTCGCAATTTTTTCGTTCAGCATGGATTTACTTGAAATTTTCACAGAAGGTAGGGAATAGTGCAAGGATCATTTTCTATATCATGCTGCTGTACGCTAAAACCTTGGGGGTAGTTGCCACCCCATCTCGGGGGTGGGAATTTTCGAGTTATTCGTGGTTGAGAGTAACAGTTTTTCGACGGAAAAATCGACTTTTGTATAGGGTTTTTTGAGAATAACTCGAAAAGTATGCATTTATTCAAAAAAACTGTAGAAATCAAAATTGTATCTTTTAGTAACGCAAACTAAACTGTTTTCTATAATATTTTTACGACCAATACAAACCGAGATACAGCATGATAAAGGTTAGCTTTTTTCGTCAAATGCATAACTTGAAATAATCAAAGCCAAATAACGTGAAAACTTTGCATTTTTCCAGGAAAACTTACATGATGTTTTTTCAAGCATACAATAAGATCTTTCAAAAAAATAATAAAAAGTTTCTAGCATAAAAATTGAGCAACTTATGATCAAAAAAAAGTCGGTACCTATTTTTCTCTACGGAAAAAACAGTGAAAACAACCCCCTAACTACCCTTGTAACTAAAAATTGGTCTTCGCCTTTCTGTAATTCCTTTTATATTTATATTATCAATACACCCAAGAAGTTTGACCTATTTAAAAGGCCTACTTTTAGAAAAATTGAAGTTTAAAAAAAATGTATTTTTGCAATTATGCATTTTTTATCATTTTCTTCAAAATATCTCCGAAAATACTGGAGATACGAAAAAAATGATAGACTACTAAATTGTAGCTTTTTTAATAGCTAAAATATTCTTATGCATAGATTTTCATTACAGTGAACAGTTAGCGAGATATAGCTCTTTAAAACATCTATTTACGAGCAAACACCCCCTTATTTGAGCCCTTTAAACCCACCTCAATTAAAAATTAAGGGATCTTACGGAATTTAATTTACACAGTCTTATTACTCCTCAAAAATCCTACAAAACTAATATTGAAAAATCTTTTTATCGCCAAAAATGAAGGAGCTATGTTTATCAAACTAATTTTTTTTTCGAAAAATTCGAATAGTCCCCTTTAGAGCATTTTCAATGTACCTATATAATACCACAGAGCCGGTTCGTATACTGAATGACTAAAAAACTATTTGTATGTGTATTTTTATATATTTTTAAATTCGTATTTTTGTGTAAATAAATGTTTTTCTAATTCTTTAATTCTACTTTTTTTCTGTATAGATCTATTAAATTGTCTACTTATAAAAATTGCAATGTTATTAAGGGTGGTTTTTAAGGGTTGAAGTATTATGATATTATATCCTAAAGCATAAAACAATCATTATTTAACCAGTCATTATCAAATTTTACCTATACGCTGTGAGCTCGTACGTAGAGGGGATATTTACAAATTCGCGAACGCCACTAGTGGCAAGTCTGTAAACGTTTACTGAAAATTTGACATAAATGTCAAAGTGATTAATTTAAAATTTAAATTAAAGATATTAATTATAAAAAATATTAGTTGGTCAAAGCTGTGGTATATATTTTTACCTTAAATATACTTACGTTTTAAATGCTGAATTTAAGTTTTTTTAAGGTTCCGTAATATGTAATTCTAAATTAATCTGCGCCATCTACAAGATAATTGTGAAAGTATCCGAAGTAAGAAATTCATATTTTATCAATAGAACGTCAAAATGATTAGCAAAATCTTAAAAAAAAACGATTACAATTTAATTACTTTTTTACGTTGTAAATACTAAGCGATAACAATTAAATAATAAATTTAAAAATTACCGGTGAAAGTTGAATTAGTAATCCGCCAGGAGCAACACCAGCGAAGCTCAGAGCGTATATTAAAGTTTACAATGTTTTTATATAATTTTTGACAATAAGGGTAGTTTACACCTCTAAAAATAATCAATGCCCTTGAGCATGATATAGAATATGAAGTGCAGGGTAAGATGATTCTAACCCCAAATTTTTATGTAAATTGATGCAAGCCGAAATTATTCTTTTAGGATAAGTAAACTTTTCATATATAGCTCCAACAAGGGTGGTTTTAAGGGTTGAAATATTGTGATATTATATCTTAAAGCACCAAACAATCATTATGTAACTAATAAGAAGCAAATGTTGACAATATTAAAGTTTAAAATGTTATTTTATAATTTTTTACAATTAGGGGTGTGTGTGTGTGTGTGTGAAAAAATGGCTTGGATGCGAGTCCGTTAGCCACAGATTTTTATTTTATTTTTACATCAATTTATTAGTTTTGTTATATTTATACGTATTTCACTTAAATGATTATATTTGTTTCTTTCAAGTAGTTTATGAGTAATTTAAATATTTCCATTTTATGACAACTGTAGATATTCTATACTAATTGGAAAATGAACTTGTGTTTGTCGTAAATTGTAATATAATTGATTTATATATCTCTCGTTAATTTTGCATTCCAAGAAAATATGGTTTAAATCTCTAATCGAAACATTATCACAAAAACATACTGATGAATTAATTATTCCTAATTTACAATTAGGGGTGGTTTTCACCCTTAAAAAATTAAAGGCGCACAACGGCTTAATATAGAAAATGAACTAGAGGGTGAAATGAGCCTAATCCCAAATTTTTGTACAAATCGATGCTGGACGAAAAAATTGCGAGGTTTTGCCATTTTTCCAACTTCATTTCCTCGACTAAGATAGCTACCAAGAACTCTGCATTCCGACCCAAAGGAGAATTTTCTCTTTTCTCTTGTTTAACTTTTTTAAGTTGTGTCTTAAATTTTACTTCAGAACAGAACACACAATAAAAAGGTCAAGATTTTGACATTGAATTTCTTAACGTTATTTGCGATTAACACAGCTTAGCTGGCGTGTAAGAGGGTTGAATGTGTATTGGTAAAATTTGCAAAAGTGGCGGGAGTTCAAAAGATATGCCTTTAGCAACCTGTAACGAGGAAAGATGAAGTTAATGTCGATAACGGTTAAAGTAAACTGTAAACTAATGGCTTAACCAAACCATTGGGCGATGCTAGGAATCTATTCTACTAATGCATCAAACAGTTTATCCATCTAAACCGCTATCATTTTGTATCATTTTGCACCGAGTATGGCGTGAAACAAAATATGTTAAATGTTCTTAATATTACAGGTTGATTGACTAGTGGGGTAAAGCTCACTAGATCCGCTATAGTAATAGATATCAATAAAAGTTAATAACAAAATTTTAGCCACCTTTGCGCTTCATATTACAAAATTAGTTAGAATGTTACAGGGTGTTCGATAACACAGTGGCAGATCAAACTTATGTTTTTTTAAATGGAACACCCTATATTTTATTTTAAATTCGAAATCCTGTTAACTTGTCCATCACAAAATATAAAGGTTTGTTATGTTACACAGGGTATTTACAAAGTTATAACCAATTTTGTATGAAAATCGGAACAAGTTCAACTCCCTGTATAAATAAAAATAAACACAACAGCAATGGTTTATTAATGCCATATTTTTTTATTTATTGTCGAAATTTTCAAGAAATATTGACATTGCTAATTTTCTTTATATCAAATACAGGGTGAGTCAAAACGCAAGTACATTATTTTCTCAGTAATGTTAAATGGAACACCCTGTATTTTATATCATAAATTTATCACCAATGTACTTTAATTTTTATATATAGGCCAAATTGATTAGTTTTCGAGATATTTTCATTTTTCAGCGCAAATTATTTTAGATGTCTAAATTTGCCTAAATTTTAAGTAAGCCATGACTGAATTGACAATTGACGATTAATGATTATCAATCCGGTAATCAATGTAACAATGTAGCAAATAAAGAAATAAAAATAATTTATTAGTAATACATTTTACAAAAAAAAAACACAACCACAACATGCAACATTTTTGAAACAATTAAAAACTACTTTTTTATGTAAATGTAACAAATAAAGAAAGAAAAGTAGTAATAAATTTTACAAAAAAAGACACAAACGCAAAATACAACATTTTGCGAAGACAATAATTAAACACTACTTTTGTTTGTAAATGTAACAATGTAACAAATAAAGAAAGAAACATAATTTATCAGTAATACATTTTGCAAAAAAACATGTTTGAAAAAATTAGAAGCTACTTTTAATAAAATATTTTTAATATTTAATTACATAAGGTGTTTAAAATTACCTCCTAACACATTTATGCACGCCTAAAAACGATCATTGATTGAGCTACGTACTCTACAAAGCATTTGTAAATTAACACATTGAAATACACTTTGTATTCTATTTTTCATCGCATTCCTTGTTGTTGGAGGTATTTTATAAACTTCATTATTAACGTAACCCCAAAAAAATCAGACCAGTTTATTAAATTCTGGTGATTTGGATGGCCACGCTACTGGTCCATTGAAAAATGAAAATATCTCGACAACTACTAAATTTAGACATAGGGAATGTTATCTAAAAATTAAAGTACGGTAATGGTACTTTTCAATAATGATATAAAATAGGTACAGGGTGTTCCATTTAAAATTACTGAGAAAATAATATACTTGCGTTTTGACTCACCCTGTATTTGATATAAAGAAAATTAGCAATATCAATAATTCTTGAACATTTTGACAATAAATAAAAAAATATGGCATTAATAAATCATTGCTGTTGTATCCTGTATAACATAATAAACCTTTATATTTTTGTGATGGAGCAGTTAACAGGATACGAATTTAAAATAAAATATAGGGTGTTCCATTTAAATAAACATAAGTTTGGTCTGCCCCTGTGTTATTGAACACCCTGTAACATTCTAACTAATTTTATAATGTGAAGCTCAAAGGTGACTAAAATTTTTGTTATTAACTTTTATTGCTATCTATTAGTATAGACCAGCGATACTCAACCTTTTTCTTTTCTGGGCCACATAGTAGCCATTGCAACAGCTTGCGGGCCGCAATCAAGGTGAAGTAGTATACAGTGTGTTTCATTGGGAAACGGGAATGTTTAACTGGTGAATAGAGGTAAATGAGGCGGTTCTAGACATACTGAATTTATTGCCCCACCAATTTTTATAACCGAGTTAAAGGGTGTTTTACCGATTTTGCCCATTTTTTCTGGACCCATAACTTTGGAACAGCCTTGTATATATTTTTAAGATTTGGTACACATATGTCACATTTAGAACCCAAACCACCCAACTACTAATCACAAGAAAAATCCAGACCCGGGTTAAACATAATTATAAATTCATTGTGACCTTGAAATAACATCCTGTATATTGAAATTTTCAAAACCCGTTTGCACATTTAAAAAGAGCACAAAAACTAATTTTAATGGTTCGCTTCTATTTTTTGTGCAGAAAATTTACTCGAACTTGCAAAACAAAAATATCGATATAATTTCAAAATTAATGTCATTAAATTGTTTGCGCAAAAAATTGAAGCGAGCAATTAAACTTAGTTTTTGTGCTCTTTTCAAATGTGCTAACGAATTTTGAAAATTTTAATATACAGGGTGTTGTTTCAAAGTCACAATTATTTAAATTTTTTTTTGTTAATCCGGACCTGAATTTTTCGTGTGATTACTAAATGAGTCGTTGCAATCTAGTAAATAAGTATTGATTATTTTTAAAATAGGTATGTGTTCACTAACTTTAATAATTTATTATTCAAAGTTAATAATGCCTGCTTTTTAATCAGATTTCTTAAAAAATTTCAATTTAATTTCAAAATTAAAGTCATTGAATTGTCTGCCTCACGCACAAACACGCCTCAAACACATCGGCACACTATCAAATAATTTGAAAAACACGTGAAATTTAATAAATAATTTGATCGTTTACAGGGCCCTTTAGTTAGCCTTCGGGCCGCATAAAAAACGCTAGAGGGCCGCATGCGGCCCTGAGGGCCGCAGATTGAGTATCACTGGTATAGACGATCTATTGAGCTTTACCCCACTAATCAATCACTCTGTATAGAAATATCTACATATTAAGAAATATCTATTACATTATGTTGCAGATAGCAGAATTAGTAGGAGGATATCTTGCAGGAAGTTTAGCTGTAATGACCGATGCGGCTCATTTATTTTCAGACTTGATAGGATTTCTAATATCTTTATTGGCTATATGGGTTGGGAAGAAACCACCTACAAAACGAATGACTTTTGGGTATTACAGAGCCGAGGTTATAGGTGCTCTTCTTAGGTACGTATACTTTTTTATTCATGTTGCAACTTGAAATATAAAGTAACAATTATGTCTGCTCTTGCTGTTATAAATTGTGACTAGGTTATGGGTTGCGTGTGTTACGTTGTGTAATTTGCACAATTATTTTTAGTCTCTCAAAGTGCAGAATAAAAAATAAAAATAGTACGCCACTGAGATGTTTCAAATTAAAAATCATTTTTGAATTCCTCGTTTAATTTGTAACAGAAAATCTATCTTTCCTTTTTTTCATACGTCGGCGTCGCGCCGTTTTTATGCAAAAAATAAAGCGTCTGAACGCTTACAAAGTATTCGACATAAACGATACATTCATAATAGAAACTTATTACTCCAGGGAAATAAGCAGAAATAGACCATGTTCGGGACACTCAAAGATCCAGGTGGCTGACTACTTTTTTAGTTATTGTAGGCCCAAAAAGACATGGAAAGAAGGGGTAACCAAAGCAATGAGTACAAGGGATTTTAGAGATGGCCAATGGGATGATAGAAGGACGTGGAAGTTAGGCATTGGACAACGTCAAAAGACGTTCTAAACCGATACATACATACAGACCTATAATAGGAAGAAAACCTACCTGTTTCCTGTCTAGAGTTCGCGTCCGTTTTTTAATTATTAATAATTTAGTGCAAAAATCGCGACTTTTTCGATTTTTTGAACTTCTTTCAAAAGCTAAATAGTTGACATAAAATTACAAAATTTAATTTGTTAGAACATTAAAAAACCTTCAAAATGCCGATTTTTAAAAGTTAAAAAGTTAATTTGTTGCTACGCAAAGGGCAAAATAAGTAAAAAATCGGTATTTGTTAATAACTTTTACAAAAACTACCTTAGAACTTTAGTGTTTCACCCGAAGTTGGGTATTGGGGTACTTAACAAACCCTCAAAATTTGAGACCGACCCATTAATTAGTTTAAAAGTTATTCTATTTGTTTATCCCAGAGACCTTTATTTTGCAATAACATAAGACAGAAAATAATGAAGATCGGGCAATTCAGCGTATGCCAAATTAAAGTAGAAAAGTGATAATATCAAAATGTACTAAAAAAACATAAAAAAATTATCTAATATAGTCAAAAATCCTAATGCCAAATTTTTGAAATTTTGTAGTTTATAAACATTTAGAATAACTTTAAAAATATTGTCCGTAGAAAGAATCATTTTACATTTTCAAAATGCTGGTATTTTTCACGAATTTTTAAAAATGTAGTTCAATTGGTGACTAGTCTTGGTAAGTGAAGGGGGAGCTGGGAACCGACAAATGCACGAGTTCAAAAACTAAAAAGGGCAACTTAAAACTACTATCATTTACTATATCTCGGGATCTACTGAATATACAGGGTGTCCAGAAACTCTCCCGACAAACGAAGACAGGAGATTCTTCAGGTAATTGTAAGACAATTTAACCCAATTCACCTAGTCTGAAAATGCTTTCTGAGGGAGCTACAGCTCTTTGAAGATGGCGTCTGGGAATTAGTTTTTGTTAAATATCTCCAGAACACTGTTATTCAGAAAAACGAAAACTGGTACGCTTATTTACCTTCCAGAGATAAATCGATTCCATCAATTGCGAATTTCTAGTACCGGTCATAGACGCCCGTTTTGGGTAGGGCAACTGGTATTTTATCGCATAACTTTTTTGTCTTTAACTTCTAAACCTTCTTGACAATGGATTATTAAATTGTGAGGTATTCTAGTACTAAAAGGTACTCTTGCTTTAATGCGATAGGATGCACCGTTTTCTAGAAAAATCAATTTGA
The DNA here is from genome assembly GCF_917563875.1 of Diabrotica virgifera virgifera. NCBI lineage: Eukaryota > Metazoa > Arthropoda > Insecta > Coleoptera > Chrysomelidae > Diabrotica > Diabrotica virgifera. The sequence continues at coordinate 56,632,056 of NC_065449.1, read as the reverse complement.
AAATTTTTCGTTGATTAAATTTGAAGAAAATTTTAAAATTTTTGTCAAAAAGAGATTGTGTATTTTACTGATTTAAAGTAATAGTAACTTTTAGTACTAGAATACCTCATAATTTAATCACCAAGTGTCAAAAATGTTTAAAAATTAAAGACAAAAAAGTTATGCTATAAAATAACCATTGACCTACCCAAAACGGACGCATATGACCGGTAATAGAATTTCGCAACTAAGGAAATCGATTTATCTCTAGAAGATAAATAAACGTACCACTTTTCGTTTTTCTAAACAGTTTTTTTTTGAATTTTTTTTTTTTTAATTCAACAAACGAAAAATTTTCATATTTATTTTTATCGAAAACGGTGCATCCTACCGGCTTAAAGCAAGAGTATCTTTTAGTACTAGAATACCTTACAATTTACTAATCCAGCATAAAAATGCTTAGAAGATAAAGATAAAAAAGTTATATGATAAAGTAACCGTTACCCTACCCAGAACGGGCGCCTATGACTGGTACTAGAAATTCGTAATTGATATAATTGATTTATCTCTGCAAGATAAATAAGTGTACCAGTTTTCGTTTTTCTAAGTAGAAGCGTTCTGGAGATATTTAAGCAAAACTAATACCATGACGCCATCTTCAAAGGGCTCTATCTCCCTTAGGAATCATTTTCGAACTAGGTGAATTGGGTTAAATTGTCTTCAAATTATCTGAAGAATCTCCAGTTTTCATTTGTCGGGAGAGTTTCTGGACACCCTGTATTTGGATCTTTCTTTTTTAATTTATATGTAATTTTTCTGTACATTACAAATATGAAATTTGCCTAGACATTTATTAATTAATAAACAGTCTAATTTGTTTAAATAATTTTTGAAAGAATAATTTTTTCCCAAAAATCCATGTTTTTATACTATCGTTATTAATCATAGAAAAAGTTAAGGTATACTTTTATAAATAAATTATCTTCAATAAATAATTATCTAATACAAATAATTTATTTATTAAAGTGTACTTTAACGTTTTCTGTGATCATTAATGATACTATGATTAAAAAAATAGATTTTTGTAAAAAAAATATTTTTTCAAGAATTGTTTAAACAAATTAGACTGTTTGTTAATTAATAAATTTATAAACAAATTGCATATTTGTAATATACGTAGGAATTACATACAAATTAAAAAAAGGAAGACCAAAATCCATTGAGTTGATCCGGAGATACAGACAATTTTATTATCTTGAAATTGCTTTTTCGGTATTTTAACTCGGTGGATTTGTAGATTCCTTCTAGTAACCGTTTGAACTATATTTATGAAAAATTGTAGAGGGTGCTGTGAAGGTACAATGTTTGTGCAAATTTTTTAGCAAAAAATACAAATCCCATTCTTTAAAATATCCTTAATGAGATTCCTTAATTATTATAAACAAATTAGCTGTGAATTAAAAAAAACACATGCTAACTTTGTCCCAATTGTTATTTATTTGAAAATTCGTGTTAAAATACTAGCTTTTTGAATATATAAAAAGATTGTTTCTACGGATAATATTTTTAAAGTTGTTCTAAATGTTTATAAACTACAAAATTTCGAAAATTTGGCATTAGGATTTTTGGCTATATTAATTAATTTTTCTATCTTTTTTTTTAATACATTTTGATACTACCACTCTTCTACTTTCATATGGCATACTCAGAATTGCCCTATGTCCATTATTTTCTGTCTTATGTTATTGCAAAATAAAGGTCTCTGGGATAAACAAATAGAATAACTTTTAAACTAATTAATGGATCGGTCTTAAATTTTGAGGGATTGTTAAGTACCAATAAGTATACCCAACTTTGGGTGATACCCTAAAATTCTAGGTTAAATTTAGTAAAAGGTATTAACAAAAATCGATTTTCATTTATTTTGCAATTTGCGAAGCAACAAATTGACTTTTTAAGATTCAAAAATCGGTATTTTGAAGCTTTTTTAATGTTCTAAAAAATCCAATTTTGTAATTTTATGTCAACTATTTAATGGAGCGCAAAAAATGAAAAAAATCGCGTTTTTTGCACTAAATTGTTAATAATTAAAAAATGGACGCGAACTCTAGGCAGGAAACAGGTAGGTTTTCTTCCTATAGGTCTACAATAACTAAAAAAGTAGTCAGCTACCTGGATGTTTGAGTGTCCTGAGAGAATCCTTATTCCTCTGGACTATATATCGAATACTTTGTAAGCGTTAAGATCAAGGAAACTTATCGTAATCCTCGTAAAACAAACTGGGAAGCATATCAAGCAGACATAGAATATAGCTTAGGCAGGATTAACGGGAAGATAAGGCATACATTGGACCTAGACATGGCTGCCGAACAATTTCAAGAGATTGTCACGTCAGCGTTCGAAGACAACTGTCCGGAGATAGTGAGGAATTCCAACAGGAAAGTTCCCTGGTAGAATCATAATCTTGCAAATCAAAGGACAGAGGTTAGACGAAAATTTAATTTCGCCAAAAGGTCAGGCGAGTGGGGCGATTATCGCAAAGCTCTGACTGACTACAATAAGGAACTGAGAAGGGCAAAAAGAGAATCGTGGAGAAGGCATTGTGAAGAGATAGAAGGGACTTCAGAAATGGCAAGGCTCCATAAAGTTCTCTCAAAGGACCCTCAGATAAGTATTCCCTCGCTCCAAAAAGAGTCAGGTGAATACACTCAGAATGGTGAAGACACCCTGAAAGAGCTTTTCAGGGTGCACTTTCCTGAGTCTGAGACAAAACTGATACCACTAGACACATGGCAAACCGGACTGGATATCATGAATTATGGTTCTAGGGAAAACTGGCATGTGGCAAAAGAAGTTATAAACCAGGACAAAATCAAATGGGCAATAAACTCATTCGAGCCATATAAATCACCGGGTCCGGACGGAATTTATCCAATACTTCTACAGAAGGGAAACGACCTTCTTTTCAAAAAATTGTGTAAGATACTGCAGGCTAGTTTAGGGCTGGGGTACATACCAAAAGCATGGAGGCTGATAAGGGTGGCTTTTATACCCAAACCTGGCAAAATCGGACAGGAAAGGGCCAAGTCTCTGCGGCCATTAAGTCTGATGTCATTCGTACTAAAGACCTTAGAAAAACTGCTCGATAGGCATATCAGGGACGGTGTATTGGTTGAAAGTCCGATACATCAGGGACAATATGCATATCGAGCGGGAGTCTCCACAGAAACGGCACTGCACCATCTTGTACAGAGAGTGGAGTACGTTCTAGAAAACCAAGAGGTGATGTTGGGTGCATTTCTCGATATTGAGGGAGCATTTGACAACACCTCCTACGAAGCGATCACAAGGGCGATCCGTCTAAAAGGAATAGACGAAACAAGCTGTAGATGGATAGACTGCATGCTGAGAAGCCGTGTGATATATGCTACGTTGCTAGGGGATACAGTGTCAGCTCAGGTAGCCAGAGGCTGCCCACAGGGGGAGTCTTATCTCCTCTATTGTGGAATCTGGTCATGGATGGCCTGATCGCTAGACTCGACAACGATAGGCATCACGTCCTGGGCTATGCGGATGACCTAGTCATCTTAGCCCACGGAAAATTTAATGGTACAGTCAGAGATCGAATGCAACAGGCTCTGACCGTAGTTACAGAATGGACTTCAAATGTAGGGCTTAACATCAGTCCTCTAAAGTCCAAAATCATGAAATTTACTAAAAGAAGGAATTCAGAGGAATTGGGTCCTCTAAGTCTAAATGGTGTACATTTAAATCTGGTGAGTGAAGTAAAGTATCTCGGGATAATATTAGACTCAAGACTTACTTGGAATCAGCAGATAGAAAGAATAACGAAGAGGGTGGTATCTACGTTAATGGTAGCCAGACGTACTCATGGAAAAATGTGGGGTTTGAGACCAGACATGGTATATTGGACTTATAACACGGTGGTAAAACCCACAATTACATATGCATCAGTGGTATGGTGGCCAAAAGTGCAGCAAAAAAGTGCCATCATCAAATTAAGCAAGGTGCAAAGACTTGCTTGTCTCGGGATCACGGGGGCTATGAGGGGCACACCTACGGCAGCTATGGAGGCACTACTGGATCTCCCTCCTTTACATATAACAATAAGAGGTGAGGCGAGAATGGGCTATTATAGACTGCGAGAAAACCTGAGCAACGTACCAGTTAAATCAGGACATAGTAAAATAACGAATGAAACTAATGATGCCGAATGGATGATGATTTCTGACCATATGACATCAAGATATATGCCTGAAGTACCTTTTCAAGTGGACATTTGCCCACGAGACGAATGGGACAGAGGAAACTCTCGACCCAGACTGCGGGGTTGCACCTGGTATACGGACGGGTCTAAAACTGCAGACGGTTCGGGCGCAGGAATATTCTGTAGTGGTGGAAATTTCAACATTTCTATTCCACTGGGAGAATGTACCTCCGTATTTCAGGCAGAGATTTTTGCAATCTTGCAGTGTGCAAGAGAAAACAACCTGAGGGCATTCGAACTGCAGCGGGTTAACATATGCACAGATAGCCAAGCAGCCATTGGGGCTCTTATAAGCCCTAAGGTGAACTCTAGGCTGGTGTGGGAATGTCGACAAGAACTTGATAGACTGGCACAACATAACAGTGTTATACTGGTATGGGTTCCAGGTCATCGGGGCATATACGGCAATGAAAGAGCTGATGCACTTGCCAAGAGAGCATCAGCTACAAAATACCTGGGTCCAGAGCCGGCCGTGGGAGTGCCAAAAAGCACCGTCCGTGAACGAAAAAAAGCCTGGATTCGAAGCCAACACAACTCACACTGGGAGAGTGTACCCGGTCACACACATGGCAAGATGTATATCGGACGGACATGTGCTAGTAGAGCTGAGTTACTGCTGAAAACAAGCAGGAATCAGCTCAGAGTCATAACAGGTTTCCTCACTGGACATGCGCCAGTTAAGGGTCACCTGCATACAATGGGGCTGTTTCATGGAGACTTGAGCTGCAGACTCTGTAACAGAGAACCTGAAACAGTCAACCATATTTTGCATGACTGTGAGGCATTGGATCGGAGGCGGCAAACACTTTTCGGAGACATAGAAATGACTCCAAATTTATATGGCACCCACCCACTAGACCTGTACAAGCTGGTACAGGGTTCCAGAATTCTGGAATGGGTTTCATAAACGAATGGAAGATGTACAATAAGCCAAGTGGCTGCAGTACAACCGGTTCACAACAGAGGGCTTCCAGGAGAAAAAAAAAAAAAAAAAAAAAAAAAAGCGTTAAGATGTTTTATTTTTTACATAAAAACGGCGCGTCGTATTAAAAAAAGGGAAGGCAGATGTTTTTTCGTCACAAATTGAACGAGGCATTCAAAAATGATTTTTAATTTGAAATATCTCAGTGGCGTACTATTTTTTTTCTTTAAAAAATTTCAGACCCTTACCCGTGTGCGCGCCAATGTTGAATGTAAAATTCTTAATTGCATGTCAAAAAAGCGCAATAGTTACCTCTTAAAACACAGTAAATTTCATTTGAATATCTCAACCAGTTATAGAGCAACAAATAAATTGCTAGTTTGTAAGAGTAATTTCAACACCACTTATCTACGAAACGAAGCACTTGCGGACATATTTTTATCGAGCAAACTGTCATTATTTTTTCATGTAGAATTATCCCTTAAAGTTTGTCATACTTATTTACAAATACCATAATAAAATAAAAATTGAATATATACTCAGCAGCAAAATTAACGCACCACCTTAAAACTAGGACATTTTTGATGTCTCGAATTTCCTAAACTTGTTGTCCGATTTGATTGATTTTTTTAGTGTGTTATAGCCTTATTCTTTAAGAATATCGATGTAGTAATACTGTTGCTAGACAGGTAAATGTCATTGTACACCAGGTGTAACAATCATACTGTGTTTTTTTTTGTTCAAAATTCGGAACATCCTGTGGAATATTCTAGCATATATAAAATATTGAAATTAAAACTAAATTGTAACCTTAGGCTTTCTTAACAGTTTGTTTTTTGATTCATTCGCTTATGTTGGATAATAAGAAAGTAAGGTACAACAACTAGCCATGTTTTTCATCAATAAATCCTCATTTTTTGCTTAGTTTAATAAACCAGCCTAAAGTAAGCTATGAGAAATTAACAATTTGATAGATGTCAAATTGTTAACAGTAAAAAAGTGTTTGGTTTGTTGAAAAAATTAATAGATTTATTATTTAAATTTTCAATTAAGTCCGTAATTTTTTTTCTTGTTTGGCGGAAATGGAACGTGCTGCAAGGAATTTGACCCGTGAATCACGGGCCGTGATGAGTAGGTTCAAGCAAAAGAGATATGTACTTTTATAATGTAAAACGTTTTTATTAGCATAACGTAAGAAGCAGAGGTTATACCATCATTAGTAACAAAAATAAATCAACACAATACGCGTTAGAAGCGCGTGTTTCCGCCTTTACTTCTAATCACATCGACGAGACACACTCGAAATTAGGTTTGCTTTGGTCTTGATCAATATTATTCCAAATCTCGAGTACTACTGTTTCTGCTTCTTGTAGGGTTCTAGGAGGAGGCAAACGCTGTCGTAGTCTTCTGCGAATTATGTCCCACAATTGTTCGATCGGGTTAACATCTGGATTATGTGGTCGCCAATTCAAAGTCCTAAGATTTACCTATTGTAAATATTCGGTTATACTTCGTACAACGTGAGGTCTTGTATTATCGTGCATTAGCAACAACATGTTACAAATATAAGGAGCGAAAGCTACAACGTGTTCAGATCAAATATCGCTTATGTACCTGTCACTGTTTAAAGAACTTCCACGTAAAGGAACAAGATCTGTCCGCACTGTTAAATAAATTCCTCCAAAAACCATAATAGACCCTACATTAAATCAAGTGGTTCTACGCATGTTGCACTGATTGTTCAGGAACCGAAGCTTTTCACCTCGCAATTTTTACAGAATGGATCGATTTGCTTGAAAATTTGAGAATAAGTAGGGTTGCCACCCCATCTCGGGGGTGGAAATGTTTTTATTATATTTTGACCGCAACGTTCATTCTAAGCAAAATATACTCTATAAATTTTTTTGAGAAAATTAATAGTTTTCGATTTATTCGTTATCGAAAGTGTTAGTTTTCTATCGAAAAAATCAATATTTTTCCAACCAAGTTCTTGGAAATTAAATAACCTACAATTTCATATTTAAACATTTTTTCGTATCTCTGATGCTAATCTTTATATTCTGAAGAAAGTGGTATTTTTTACCAAACTACAAAAATTCGTTATTCGCTTTTAACTCCAGTTTCTTAAAAACTAATCAATATAAGCCCGTCAAACTTCTAGAATCTATTAATAATACATAAGTAAAGAAGAATGAATAAGGCCAATGACTAAAAATACCGCTAACTTACATTATTATGCTTTCAATTGGATTTCTCCTTTTTTCTTCAGAAAAATATATTGATTTTTTAACCGTAACTTTTTTATTTTTTATCTTAGAAAGTTTGGTAAAAAAGAATTTTGTAGGTTCTTATAAGATCTATAAGCCTATTAATATTAAATATTTTTAAAATCCTCAGTCGCAAAAAGAGATGACTTTGAAAGGGTTGGTAAAGGTGGTTTTTGTATGTTATTACAAGTTTTAATTGTCAATAGCTCACTCAATTTTTGCCGTTAAAGAAAAAAAATTTGTAAACCAGGTTCTTGGGAATTAAACAAGCTACAATTTAATATTTAAACATGTTTTCGTATCTTTGATGCTAATCTTTCTATTCTGAAGAAAAGCCATTTTTTCCAAACTACAAAAATTCGTTATTCGCTTTTAACTCCATTTTTTTTTATTAACTAATCATTCTAAGCTGGTCAAACTTCTAGAACCTATTAATAATGCATAAATAAAGAAGACCAAATAAGGTCAATTACTAATTTTAATTAGGGTGGTGATTAGGAGGTTGCTTCCGATCACTTTTTCGCTGAAAAAAATAAGGACTGACATTATTTTCATTATAAGTCACTTGATTCTTGATCTAGAGACTTTTTTTATTTCTGGAGATAGATATTTTTAAATACTTTAAATTAGTTTAAACAAGTTATCCTCGAAAAATGCATAGTTTTCTACTTTTTTGACTTTGAAACTACAATATTTACCGTTTGACGGAGAAGAGCTAACTATAATAAAGTATAACTCGATGACTATTGGTCTTAAAGTAAAAAAAAACGGTTTTTTTTTAATTTTTTTAAAAGGTACATTTTTGTTAAGTAAAGTTGTTTTGATAAAACGAAAACTTTTGGAGTTATTAGCAATTAGCAGAAAACTTATTAAAAACATTGATTTTTTCGATATAAAACGATAAATCTTTCGATAGCTAATAAATCGAAAACTATTAATTTTATCAAAAAAATGTATAGAACGTTTTTTGCTTAGAATGAATGTGTTTACCAACTTTTGCGGTCAAAATATAATAAAAAATTTCCACCCCCGAGATGGGGTGGCAACCACCCCCATGGTAAAAGCGCCTTTCGGCATCATATAGATTTTGATCCTTGGATTATCCACTACTTATTCTCAAATTTTCAAGCAAATCGATCCATTCTGTAAAAATTGCGAGGTTTTGTCCTATTTTAAGCTTCATTACTTGGACTATGAGCATAACGCTCATTTGGTCGTCGGATTACTCTTAAACGTCGATCGGAATTATATAATCAAGATCTGGATTCATCTGTAAACTGAACGTTTTCGCAGTCGTCATTATCCCAGTATACATGTGCTCCAGCAAATTTCAATCTAGCTCTTCGGTGATAAGCAGTTAATGCTGGGCTTGTAGCTGGTCTTCGAATACGCAAGTCATGTTCTACAAGACGTCTCCTCGCCGTATCAATCCTGGGTTGGATATTATGAACCGCACTAAGTTTGGTTAAGTTAAAGATTCCTTGAAGTGGTAAATCGTTCTCTTAAATTTTAATAGAACTTTACATAATAAATCTACTAATTTTCACAACAAACCAGACCTTTTCGACTGTTAACAATTTGGCATCTATCAAATTGTTAAGTTTCAAGAGCCTACTTTAGGCTTGTTTATTAAACTAAGCAGAAAATGAGGATTTATTGATGAAAAACATGGCTAGTTGTTAAGGTACCAAACTTTTTTTATTATCCGACATAAGCAAATGAATCAAAAAACAGAATGTTAAGAAAGTCCAAGGCTACAATTTATTTTTAATTTCAATATTTCCTATATGCTGCAATACTCCACAGGGTGTTCAGAACTTTGAGGAAAAAACATAGTATGATTGTTACACCCTATATACAATGACATTTACCTGTCCAGCAACAATATTACTACATTGATATTCTTAAAGAGTAAGGCTATAACATACTAAAAAAATCGCTCGAATCGGACAAGAGGTTTAGGAAATTCGAGACATCAAAAATGTCTCATTTTAAGGCGGTGCGTTAATTTTGCTGTTTAGTGTATATTTTGATTTCAATTTAACCGCATCAACTACTAAGGGTATTAGCGGTATTTACATTTTCTATTAAACACATTTTTCTTACAGTGTCTTAACAATATGGTTATTGACGGCAGTTTTATCAGCGATGGCAATCGAGAGGATATATACCAAAGATTACGAAATACAAGCTAATACGATGATGATTATATCAGCATTAGGGCTTGTGGTCAATATTATGTGAGTATTATTTTTGTTATCTGTCGTTAATACCTATACACTTTTTACTACAAAAACACGCTTACGTCAGTCAATATTTCTGACGTCAGAGCATTGCCAAAACGTTAGAATATTTCCATTACTTCTCACTGTACCATAAACATGGCCATGATAATTGATGAAACATGGCCATGTTTATTGTACAGTGAAAAGCTAAGCATCATTACTTATCAGATATATTTTCTTTGTTCTTGTTTACTGTACAAATAATATCTGATACTTCTTTATTCTAAGTAATGATGTTAATCGCTTTTCATTACTTGCCAAAATATATTAATTAACAACAATATTATGATAGTGTATTATAAATAAAATAGACAATGTTTGTATAGGGAGATAGTTGGTCAGCCCAATAGGTAAATATGTTTGATTCAAATTGAGACAGTCACCAGATGTCCCCACAATTTCTGTCAGGGTCACAACGCCAAAATGCATAGACATCAAGTTGGATACGATCCTATTCATAACACCCCAACTCGAATCAAATATACTCTTCTATAATATTTATTTTTCTTAATATGTATGCGAGTTGGGGTGTTATGAATAGGATCGTATTCAACTTGGTGTGTATGCATTTTGACATTGCGACCCTGACAGAAATTGTGGGGACATCTGGTGACTGTCTCAATTTGAATCAAACAAATTTTCCTATTGGGCTGACCAACTATCCCTATATAAACAATGAAATAGATCATTTAATATTTTAAGGCTAAAAGTGACAGATGCATGTACTGAATAGTATTTAATACGAGTAAAATATTGTAGGTATAGCATGAGATCATTTATAAAGAAATAAAGGGTTTTGATTTTTTTATCTAACGTATGTGTTCACATGTACTTTATTATTATTTATATTACTAACCTAAGTTAACACTAAAAAATAAAAAAATACTAAAGCCTAGTTATTGAACTAAAAATACTTTTTATTCGTATATTTTATTATTTTATTCGTATTAAATAGTAGTCAGTACATTCATCTGTCATTTTAGCCTTAAAATATATTGGTCTGTGTTCATCGAACTGGCAAGTACCACACGTTACCATCGAGCAGTGAATCATGTTGCCCTTTGAGCACTCTTAAATTTATCGTTTAACATCGACGTAGAGTCGCTACTAACATCATTTTTTTAAAATGTAAATCATATTTCTCGATGTCACCTATTCTATAAGTTTGCTAGTTTCATGTACTAAGCAGAACGTAAGTATTATCCACATTTTTTCTTTACCTAGTCATAATTTTAACCTTTTGCATTCATTCTAACGTGGAAATACTTCGTTCTAGGCACTGAAGATGATCTGATCTAGATTGAAAACGTTTTGCGAATCCTTTTGGATGACTTTTTAATATTTTTTCAATAAACTTTTTATACCATTATACAAACGAAGTTTTTACTTGTTCTGTATGATTTTTAATTATGGTATACAGCAAGTTACTGGCACTTTCCCATTGATTTTGTTAAAATATATTACTAAATAATCTGTTCTATTGATTATACACTAATATTGCTGTTTCTACCACAAAAACACGATTAAATAATTTTAGATTTCTGACCTCAGAACCCCACAGCGTTGCCAAAATCTGAAAAATCCACTGAACTGTCAGAACTTAAACAATTCATCATAGATCATCATATTTGAGGAAGTGCTTGATTTGATTCGGCATGGGTTGGCCGTTTGTATATATACATTTAAAAACATTGGTGCTAAAATCCTTCCCTGTGGGAGACCCTGTTCTTTTGAACTCTCCGCCTACTTACTTTGCCCCCCAGCATTCTTACTTTTGGAGCAAAGAACGCACGAACCTAACTAGATGAGGATCATTGAGAGTATCGTACAATTTGTGGATCAATCTTTTGTTCCTACTGTGTCATAGACTGCTGTCAGATCTACGAAAGTTTTTCTTGGAAGCTCTCTTCAATGTGTTGTGTTAATGCCAGGACTTGGGAGGTGCAAAGCTTGCAGGATCAGAATCCTTCTTGTTGGGGAATTATGTGCTTGTTAACATTTACATATGTATTTCTATTCTGGCCATGATGAATCTGTCTTTGGAAAAGCGACAGAACAAGACAATAGATCCCCAGTTACTGAGATTTTCGGGGTTCATCCCCAGTTTTATACAGGGTGTCCAGAAACTCTACCGACAAATGAAGACAGGAGATTCCTCAGCTAATTTTAAGACAATTTAACCCAATTTATCTAGTCCGAAAATGCTTCTTAAGGGAGCTAAAGCTCTTTGAAGATGGCGTCATGAAATTAGTTTTTCTTAAATACCTCCAGAACGCTTCTATTTAGAAAAACGAAAATTGGTATGCATATTTACTTTTCAGAGATGAATGGATTCCATCTATTGCAAATTTCTAGTACCGGTCATAGGCGTCCGTTTTGGGTAGAGCAACGGGTATTTTATCGCTTAACTTTTTTGTCCTTAACTTTTATGCATTTTTGACACCGGATTATTAAATTGTGAGGTAAAGGTACTCTTGCTCTAAGTCGGTAGGACACACCGTTTTCTAGAAAAATCGATTTGAAAGTTTTTCGTTTTTGGAATTTGAAAAAAAATTGAAAGAACTTTTCAACAAAAAACGAAGTATTTTACCAGCATAAAGTAAGAGTAACTTTTAGTACTCGAATACCTCATAATTTAATAATCTAGTGTCAAAAATGCTCAAAAATTCAAGACAAAAAAGTTATGCTATAAAATAACAACTGTTGACCTACCCAAAACGGACGCCTATGATCAGTACTAGAAATTCGCAATTAATGAAATCGATTTATCTCTGGAATATAAATAAATGTACCAGTTTTCGTCTTTCTAAAACAGTTTTTTTTTGAAATTTTTTTTTTAATTCAAAAAGCGAAAAATTTTCAAATCCATTTTTCTAGAAAACGGTGTGTCCTAACGATTTAAAACAATAGTACCTTTTAGTACTAGGATACTTCACAATTTAATAATCCAGTGTCAGAAATGCATAAAAGTTAAAGATAAAAAAGTTATGCGATAAAATAACTGTTGGCCTACCCAAAACGGACGCCTATGATCGGTACTAGAAATTTGCAATGGATGGATAAGATTTATATCTTGAAGATAAATACGCGTACGAATTTTTGTTTTTCTAAATAGAAGCGTTTTGGAGGTATTTAAGAAAAACTAATTACAAGACGCCATCTTCAAAGAGCTCTAGCTCCCTTAGGAAGCATTTTCGGACTAAGTGAATTGGGTTAAATGATCTTAAAATTATCTGAAGAATCTCCTGTCTTCGTTTGTCGGTAGAGTTTCTGGACACCCTGTATATACATCAGGTCAAACAGGCCCTAGAGGCCCAAGGCCTTCACTGGTTTTAATAAGGCTATTATTTTAGATTTTCTCCATGATTTTGGAATTACACAGGCTTTAAAGTGCATGTTATACAACTGCAAGGTCCATTTTTGCCCATTGTCCTAGGTGCTTTATTTGCTCACTGTGTATATCATCCACACCTGCAACTTTCCCGTTTTTGAGCCTGTTCGTACCATCGTGGTTATTTTAGTGTAAATGGAGTTCCTAGGTGCTTTGCCTCCTGATTCAGTCTATTTTTGGGTCTTTACATCGGTTCTTAGGTCTCCCATTCACAATGAGTTCAGTAGCGACTTAGTTTTCTGTAACCTTGCAAGGTGGTTTATGTTTTTTAAAATCACTGCTGAGCTTTTTCACAAGTTTACATGCTATTTTAGTACTATATTTAATATGCCAACGATCTGTCGGTATACTACGAAAACCAGGTAAATGTCGAAATACCGAAATAGAGAAAAAACGTTTTTAAAGTTTAGTGCTTTATTTTGAATGAAGCGGACCAGTTGTGTTTGATATTCGATATGCTAGTGAAAGATGCATATATCAGAAATAATATTCTATCATTAGTTTGAAAAAGTTAAAGAGACCTTGCTGATTAAACCTAAATTTAAGATTCAGCTGCAATCACTTACCTGGTTTTACCTGTAAATCAAAATAAATCACACTATTAAAAAACTTATCACCTTTTTACTGAATATGGTAGATATACAGCAGTAGAAATATATTATTGTCCGGCAAATATAAATGTGCGCTTAGTTGGTTTTACATGCAACAGAACTTTGATTTTATGGAAGTAAGTAGCGATATATTGTTTTATTTGAAAATGAAAAGTTGGTTAGGTGTAACTTATTTGTTTATTACACAAATTATCTGCTGAATGGTAAGTCGTATTATTTATTGAGTTTTACCTGTATGTAGAGCGTAAAAAGCTGAGAATTTTGGTATACTTAACTCAATATTTTAAAATTTGTCATTTATCTGGTTTTCGCAGTATATCGACGCTATCTACAGTACAATATAGATACCGTTGCACGTCATCCGCGTCATAGCACGTGACGTCACATGATACCAACACGAAATATTTAAGTCGTAGGTGTGTTCCTTTTTAGAATTGTTTAGTTGATTACACTGGAATTACAGCCACTAGAGATATTTTATTATATATGCGTAGAAGTAATATTAAAAGTTTTATATTAATGTAAATTTAAAGAAACACACCCTAACTTGTTTCATTTAATTTGAATAAGTGGAATACAAAGCGTTTTTATAAAGCTCACTTGTTCGGATTATACTCTAACTACGATCGAACAAAGATGACATTTTGGCATAAATTGGTAACACTTCTTTGACAGTTACGGTGTTGACACTTCAGATTTGTTTTTATTCTTTACTATAAGTACATATATGTTTTATTATATTTATTGTTTTTATTATTTACTGTCACGTAATATTATAACTTAATTCTTGTTTTCTATTTCTAATGTTTTTATTTATTTACATTGAATATTAATTTGTTTTGTTGTACAATCCACTTCGCAATAATTATGTGATATATTTGATTTAAAATAAAATCAAATTTTTTTTGTAATTGGGCAACAATGTCAACTTAGATCTCTGACGTAGATAATGACGTGCAACGGTATATATATAGTACGGACTGTTGGACTGTATAATAATCGGCAAAATAACGCAAAAGATGGAAAACAAAATACATTGTGAAGTAAGAAGACATGAAACTTGTTGAGGTGGAAATTATCGTTATAAACGTATTTCATTACATAGTTTCCCACCTGTATACGTCTGTTACAGGAGTATTTTGTAAAATTATCCTGCCACAGTGACAGTTATACTCCTCCGATACGTTTAAAGGTGGAAAACTGTGTAATATAATGTAATGTTAATTTATACGTTTATAACGATAATTTCCACCTCAACAAGTTTCATGTCTTCTTACTTCACAGTGTATTTTGTTTTCCATCTTTTGCGTTATTTTGCCGGTTATTAGCGCGCTCACCACTGTATATAATCTTATAATCTTTTTTTCATGGGTATCTTTCAGTGCGTCACAGTTTCTCGATTTCTTTCTAACGCATTAAATTGTATGTGACAGAAAAAAGGCACGTCCGTGATTACAGACATTTATAACATTTATTCTAGTTGTCGATAGATGGCGTTATAATCGAAAAAAATAATTATTTACGAATTATATATCTACGAATATAATGTCTACAATTTATAAGACTATACAAATTAAAGAAAATACCATCTTATAAATAATGCAATAAACATATTTGATTTGTTTTTATGCAAAATTGCAAATAAAATGTGACAACTGTCAGATTTAACTAAAATGTTATGTTAGAATAAATGTTATAAATGATATCACGGACTTACTTTTTTTCTATTATTTGTGACGCAATGAAAAATGCCCATGAAAAATACCATATCATATTTTATAGTTTTGTCCAATAATGTGACATGGGAATTTCGACATAATGTTATTACGTTTGTTCTAGCATCAGTTTCAAACGGTTTGAAACCATCAGCGAATAGTGGACCAGCGCGAGTAGAGGGGATCGCACTGGTGACTGTATTATGTTCTCTCACTGACCAACTGTTTCCTGACGGTTTCTGACTAGTTTGACTGTTTGCTAGAACAAACCTACTGTTTGCTTAAAATAATACAAATTAATATTTAGAAAGTATTTATTTGTTCACAACAGACGCTATGGTTTCTGCGGAATAACTAAAGGTTTATTTTATACGTTACAGCCATAATATCTAGTTTATCTTGAATCTCTTAAAAAAATGTTTATTTAGTGAAACAATTACAAAATAAAATTATTTCCTATGAGTAACGGCGCAATTTTACATTTTTGTAGAAAACTAGTCATTGTTCACCTATTTAGACATTCAGTTTATAGTGTAAAATTATTTTGATTTTTAAAACCAAACAAAACAGAAAAATTATACAATAATTGTATCTACAGTGATGAGTGCGCTAAGAACCAACAAAATAACGCAAAAGATGGAATACATAATACGTTGTGCAATAAAAGAAATAAAAATAGATGAAACTGGTAGAAGTAGGAAATTATCTATAGAAACCTATAAAACACTACATTACAATACCGCTATTGATAGTAGAGAGATAACTCAAAGGCAAACGTTAATACCGTGTCAAGACGTGAATAACGGATAATGGTCTATTTCAACCCATCAAGAGAGTTATTGCAAATGTTCTGGGGCGGGGTTTAACGTTATTATAACAACCGACGTTTGGGATTACATATAACCTAGGAATTAATGTTGAGGAATACTGTAAATGTTTTTTTTTTTATTGAAAAGTGAATTTACATATTGAGCAAGTTGACATCCATTTTAATTTTCATGATTTAATCAACAATAAATATAAATAATCAGTATAAAAATAATATAAAATATCTGAATAACTAGTATCCTAAAGACAAAAGTAGTCTATTGTAGATAAAATAAGAACACACGTGTTTCTCAAGACAGGAAACAAGACGATTCAGAGTTTTTAGTTTATAAAATTTGTATTCTATAAATTATTTTTATGTTTCATCCCAAATGTCAAATTAGCGTTAAAGTTATTACCGTCCGTTATTTTGACCTAAATAGAGGGACACGTTATCCGGTATTAGCGTAACATTCACTCTACGCTTGCATGCTTGTCAAAATAGCGTATTCCGCTATTAGCGCGCGATAAAAATGCCTTTACGATATCTCTGTAGTTCCCCACCTTTAGACGTTAGTTTGTTTAAGGGATAGTTGACTTCAGTCATAGTAATACGTATGATGTCAAAGATTAATATTTTTTAGTAGAAGTAAATAAAAACAGTTTATTATAGTCTGTTTTTAAACCAAGAGAAGTAATTCAAATTTCCCGCGCCGTAAAGCTTGTTTGTAATTGGTCCAACCTCAGGCAAGTTTAGTCCACTGTTATCAAATTTTGACACTAATGACATTTATAAAATTTTGACACTATTGGCATTTCGTAGGTTAATTAAGTTAGGTATATCAGCGATTTTTATGTTTTCTGTGTTCTTCCTTTCATTTTTAGACTTAGTGTGTTTTTTTATAAACATCAGTTGTTTTTAGAAATCTTTAGCGACATATTAAATGTAATATTTATGGATTATTATATAAAAAAGAAGATGTATTTGGTGATATTTCTAGTGACTTTCTTGGGTGTGAATTTGTCTTTTTAGTTTACTCCTCTTGGGTTAAAAACAAAGCTTACTAATTTTTTAATCAACATTAAATTATTGATCAAGAATAATTTCTACTATTATTTGAGACGTCACGTACACTCTTGTCAAGATGACATGGAAAATTAAAATAAAATATTTTTCGACGTCCTATGTATAATTATGACTTAAACTGTATAATTATGAGTATGGTTCGTTTTAAAACCAAGAGGAGTAAACTAAAAAAACAGATTCGCACCCAAGATAGTCACTAGAAAAATCACTAAATATATCTTCTTTTTTGGTTGTATCGGCTTTCGATGCTAATCCATAAATATATTATACTAATACGTTGCTAAAGAGTTCTAAAACCAACTGTTTTTATATAAAAGTAGCCTAAAAATCTAAAAATTAAAGGAATAACGCAGAAACACTTATAAAATGCAGGATATAACTTAACCCATGAAATGCCAGTAGTGTCAAAATTTGATAAATGTCATTAATGACAAAATTTCATAACAGTGGAGTAAACTTGCCTGAGGTTGGACCAATTACAAACAAGCATTACGGCGCGGTAAATTTGAATTACTCCTCTTGGTTTAAAAACAGACAATAATTATGACTGAACTTCTTCTTCATGTGCCTCATCCTTTAAGGAGGGTGTACCGTCAAAAGGACGCGGACAAAAGGACGCGTGACAAAAAGACGCCTAGGAAATAAGGACGCGCGACAAAAGGACGCGTACCAAAAATGGACCTGTGGTCAAATACCTCTCTCACTCTAATACCCGAAAGTTAAGTTAGGACCGAAGGGTTAGGTCTTCCCCCTTTCCCTGACCGCTGCGCGCAATTGCAGTCTGCCCGATGTATTATACCCTCGTTATTGTTGTAGATCGAGTAAACGACCGAGTCAAGATTTACTATAATCTTCTTGGAAGAAAGTAAATCCTAATTATTGCTGTAATATAATAAGCAACTGGGAGATTTCGGTAGAATTTAAATTTTTCTATTACATAAGTACATAAATATCCATGCTACATTTACATTTTTGATACGCGTCCTTATTTCATAGGCGTCTTTTTGTCGCGCGTCCTTTTTTCAGCGTCCTTTTGACGTAGATTCTTTAAGGAGATTGGGGATCATAATGGCCCATTTAACTGTGTTTGCAGAGGCTCTGAAGAGTTCTATTGTCGTTTTCCCACTTTACTGCTTTAAATTTTTCAACCAGGATGTGCGTCGTCTCCCCGGTCCTCTTTTTCTTTCCACTTTCCCTTGTACAGGGTGTCCCAATAAGAATGGCTCTCGGCCATATCTCAGGAACCGTTTATAGTAGAGCTTTGAAATAAAAAATTTTATAACAAAAGTTGCCTCAGGAAAAGCCTGGAAATTATTTTCATAATTGTGGGTTCACCGCTAGAGGGCGTAATTGAATATCAAAAATTTAAAAATCTAAATTTTACAAAATTTTCCTAACGAAGGGGCACTGGAAATCCGATTATTGTAATCTTCATAAAATTCTGCGCATATTTGATTTAACAAGTTTAACTCTACTTTTGCAAATAAGAGGTGGGGGTGAGTGGGAACCTTGTTATGAAAAAATGGCTGTAAGTCCGGTTCTGCTAAGTCAAATTTTGAAAACTGGGTCTTGTTGAAGACAGATATTTTTCTTCAATGTAAGCGTGATAATTTTGAACCATCCTAATAAGTAATAAGCCAGCTGGGAGGCGTTATTTAATTTTTTTCAGAAATCTAGTTTTCTTTGGAAAATATTAAATATAAGTATGCATTTTTAATCATACTTTATAAAATTAGATTAAATTAGCAATAGAATAGCAAAAACCGCATGTCGATACCTTTTTTATATCTCAAGATATCTCGAGAAACGTGTAAATTTTATACATAACTTACTATCACCGGTAAACTAAGTTAATGAAAAGTAGTGTGCTGTGGAAAAAAACAAAAAAACATTTTCCAGATGTCAACGTATAAAAATATAATTAATTAAAACAACAATATAAAGAGAAACAATACTATTAAAATTAAATATAACAAAGAACAAAAAGAACTACTTAGTGACGACCTAAATATTCAAATTGTTGCCCATCATACACTACTCTAGAATACATTAAACAGAGAATACTAAACGCCATTCAAAGCATATCGAGAGCAGAAATTGAGACTGCTGTTCAATCTACTCTTGAAAGAGTAAATGTTTGCAACGAAAATGATGGCCAAAAATTTGAACATTTATGTCATCACTAAATAGTTGTTTTTATTTCTTTGTAATAGGGCTTTTCAACGCTTCTCATTTGTTTCGAGCCTCTGTCATATGCCGTATAATCCGTGTATAATATTAATATACGAGATATGAACGAGGCTCGAAACAAATGAGAAGCGTTGAAAAGACCTAATATACGTTGACAGTTAGAAAATGTTTCTTTGTTGTTTCCATAGCACACTACTTTTCCTAAACTTCGTTTACCGGTGACAGTAATAGTTATGTTTTTAAATTTACACGTTTTGTAAGATATCTCGAGATAGAAAAAAGGTATTAACATGCGGTTTTCGCTATTCTGTTGCTAATTTTGTCTAATTTTGTAATATGGTATTAAAAATGCATGTTTGTATTTAATATTTTCCAAAGAAAACTAGATTTCTGAAAAAAATTAAATAACGCCTTCTAGCTGGCATATTACTCAGCAAGTTGGTTCGAAATCATAACTTTTACATTGACGAAAAATATCTGTCTTCAACAAGACCAAATTTGCAAAATTTGTTTAAGCAGAACCGGACTCACAGCCAGTTTTTCGTAACAAGGTTCCCACTCACCCCCACCTCTTGTTTCCAAAGGTAGACCTAAACTTGTGAAATCAAATATGCGTAGAATTTTATGAAGAATACGAAGATCGGATTTCCAATGCCCCTTCATTAAGAAAATTTTGTAAAATTTAGATTTTTTAATTTTTGATATTCAATTACGCCCTCTAGCGGTGGTCCCACAATTATGAAAATAATTTCCAGGCTTTTCCTGGGGCAACTTTTGTTATAAAATTTTTTATTTCAAAGCTCTACTATAAACGGTTCCTGAGATATGGCCGAGAGCCATTCTTATTGGGACACCCGGTACATATAACCAATCGCATCAACTCATATTTTTCATTTCTTAGTTTGTGACCAAAGTAACTAATTTTTCTTTCCTTCATATTGTTTAGTATTTCTTTTTCATCCTTCTTAATGTTTCCGTATTTGTTACGTGTTATGCCCATGATATCGATAACACCACATCTCAAAGCTGGCAAGTTATTTTTTTCAATTAGCCAACTAGCTGAAGTCAAGTAGCCACTAGCTACTCAGCTCCATCTCGTACTATTTCATAACTTAATAATGTTTTCTCTTTTGCGTTATTTGGCGGTTATTAGCGCACTCATCACTGTATACTGTATTACATAGTATACATAGCAATCTAACAAATTACAAAAGAAAATAAAATAGGTCTACACAACGGGTAATGTAATATTGTAATAATTGGCAATTGCATTACAGAGAATGTAATACTGGCTCAAATTTTGCTCATTGTAACCCTAGGATATTCTCAAAAAGATGGTTTTATACAGAATATAACAGACATTTTATAAAGACCATTAATCGGCTGAGAGCCAATCATGCTCTTACGCCATATTACATGCATAGAATCGGCTTGTCAGATACTCCCAATTGTACTTGTGGCAAAATCGGAGATCTAACACATGTCATATTAGAATGTCATTTAAACATAAATAACATAAACGACCTTTATAAAGAATTAAAAGATTTAAAATGTTTTTTCCCAATAAATCTTAATACTTTAATATTTACAAATGATATGGAAATTCTTCATCTCATTTATAAACATGTTAAATTATGTAAATACAAGTTGTAAACTTAATATAATAGGCATAATTTGTTAATGTGGTTTGAAAAAATTAAAAAATATATATATATATAAAAAAAACACATAATAAAATAATAACAAAAAAAATAATAAATAAAAAAAAAAGAAAAAAAAAATAGAAACAAACATAAAAAAAAATAGAAACAAACATAAATAAAAAAAGAAAAAAAAAATAGAAACAAACATAAAAAAAAGAAGTGTTTCGCACAAATTAAAATATATTTTATATTTAAAAAACAGTAAAATAATTTAAAAAAAAAAAACAAAATAAAAAAAGCTACACAATGTACCAATGTATCTATAAAAATAATATTGTAGAATGTACTTATGTTTATAAGAAATTTATGACTATGAATCTGCAATCAATCACAAACAAGTCTGGCTAATTGGCTCTGCCAAAGCCATTTTTCAAAAAAAAAAAAAAAAAAAAAAATATATTATAAACATTTTTCTGTAACATTTGTCATGGTTTAAAATCATCCAACTTCTCCGGGAGAAAGTATATAAGATTAATATCCCAGTAAATGAACGGGAAATACGGCGATACCGTGTAATTTTCAGCGTCAACTCCGAATTGCATGAAAATTTGGATTTAGGTTCTACTTACCCTCCACTTCAAAATTAAATTTGTGTCGTTGGTTGCTTTTACTTGGGGGGTGACATTCACCCCTTCTCGGAGGTAAAAAAACGCTCGTTTAAAGTAAGCCCGGAAATGGATAAATTGACTAATTCTAAGCAACTTTCCTTCTATAGAGTTTTTAAGTAAGTCGATACTTTAAGAGTTATTTACAATTGAAAATGTTTATTTTTCAACAAAAAACACGTTTCAGCCGGTTTTCCGCAAATAACTCGAAAACTAAGTACCTATTTTATTAAAAAAATATATTCTTAGCAAAAATGTAGCATAGAGACAAACGAAAAAAGTTGTGTATCGGTGAAGTCCATAGACCCAGCACAAGCAAAGTTGTAGCTCATGAAAAATACGTTTTTATTCGTCAAATTCCAAATCGAATATTTCAACGTAAAATATCGAAAAAATGAAGCAATTTTTAAAGTAGAATACTTTAAAATGATATTGCCAATATTTATGAGTTGCGTTCCTGGGACGACTTTACTGAAAGATAGTTCATTGGATTACATGAAATCAACCCCAACGCAAGAATATCCGCCACAAAAAAAATCATAGCATGTGATCTGTCTTTAAAAAGACAACCACATGCAACGGTTACAGTAAAATTCTCTTGTTAGAGATTCCATAGAACCCGGATCACGATTGAATGTCTGACACACATTAATTACAAGACTAATGCCAGGAAATCCAACTATACAAAACACCAAAGAAATAAAAGTTGCTCTAGTTAAAATATGGAAAAAGGTTTCTTACATTATGATATAAAACATGCATTTAAAAATTTCAAATTATAAAACCGCTCTAGTTGTTAGGGAAACCAGGATCGAAATATCACGTAAGGCTTTTATGACCTGGAAACCAGTTTTATGCAATAGAAACCTATTGATGCATATTCGCAAAAAGAACCTGAAATTGTTGTGTGGCACATTTGTCATTTTGTTTCATCAGTCGCTGTTTAAAACAATTAAAAATGTACTAATGACTTAACAGAAACTATAATTCTGTCATTAGTCTTTAGTTCAGAATGAATGACAAAAAAATATATACAGTAAAACCTCCGTTAACCGAAACCTTTTTAACCGAAACATCGTTTAACCGAAACGGCTGACACTTTCAATAATTTCGTCAATAAAAAGTAAATTTTTATCGAAAAGCAGAAACAATTCGATGTTAATTTGTCAACATTGTCAACTTTGTTTGCAAACAACTAAAGAACGCAATTAAATATACAACACATTACGAAATCACCTCATTGTATTGTTTAATACTATCTTTGACCAAGAATACTATGCAGTTTGATACAAGAAGAATACAAAACCCATGTTATTTTTAACCGAAATTCTTGTTATCCGAAACGGCTTCCCCCCCCCCAATTATTTCGGTTAAAGGAGGTTTTACTGTAATAATAATAGTCTCCTGTTTTATATCCAGTGCTACGCTTCAACCGCCTATTATCACCAAGGTACTCGTTTTATTCAGACTGAGTCGACCTGGGGCCTATAGACATTTTAAATATGTCTAGATGTTCTCGCCGGCGGCGCTGGGATTCGATCCCGGCCTACCTGCGTGGAAGTCAGACATCCTACCGCCTCGCCTGAGCTATCCGGCCCATGACAAAAAAGCATATTGAAATAAATCTTGACATCCGTACTTAAGTGGTTAATGAATAACAAAAACACTAAAAATAATATAATGAAAACACAAAGAACTGGGAGGAAAAACCTGGATGAAAGTATTAAAGAAACAATGACAAAGTCATAATGTAATATATGTACATTAAATACTTGTAAATATAATTAATTAGTTAAACATACATACTTGTAATAGTACTTAATGCTACATAGTTTTATAAATAAATAAAATTTGATAACTCTATTCTTTGTTAAAACAAAAAAGAATTCTAAAATGGCAGATTCAATGTTGTTTCTTTAAATTTGTTGGTGTATTTTTCGATGGTTTTAGAAATTAAACACATCCACAAATTAAAAACCTAAAAGATACAGAAGCACACAAAGTTTATTTGTAAAAAGATTCTTACAGTTTTACAAAGTTAAATATAGTAAAAATGCAACTTTCCCAGGCAAAGTTAAATAACTTTAATCTGTTTACAGTATGTATTGTGTATGTACAAAATTTAAAGTATACATAAACTAATATTAATAGTCAGAAATTAATTAAATATAGAATACCCTTAACTTAATCAATCCTGTGATGTATCACCAAAATTATTTTTAAAGTTTTGTTGTTAATTTAACTATGACAGATAACTGTCTCGATAACTCTTAACGTAAATTCCGTGTGATGTATCACTCATCGTTACGAGATGTAACGAGTTATTATTTCCCAGGAGTTAAAAATGAAGTATGTATTGTTTTTTCTTCAACAAAGTTGGTCTTCTAACAAAGAAAACCTTATGTAGAAACAGTACAAGTTGGAGCTAGAAAGAGAATAATGAAAATGTATACCCACTAAACACCTGCTTGGTGGTATATCATAAAAGTAGATAGAAAGAACAGTAAAACTCCTGTATGTTTATAAATTTAAAAACATATTTATTATTGTATCTCTCGATTTGTCTTTTGTATAATGTTTCTATTTTTAAAAGTGTGTTTTACCGTTCTATTTTTTTTATCTTGAATTATTTTAATTTTATTAGTAATTACGTGTTTTATTGATTAAATTAATCAAATGCCGCGCAAGGTCCCGGGACAATCTGAAGCATCGTTGGAATTCAAACTGTCAATTCATACGGATTTGTTGAATCTCGCAGCGTTCTTCATTGAACATTCATTTCAATTCTAAAAACAAGCCAAAAGATGAACCTAACCTTACAAAAATCCTTACTACATAACTACAAAGTTATCTTATAACTTCACATATAACGTCGCGTTATAAAGTGACACTTGATACATCAGATAACTCAAGAACTGTCAAGAAGTAACGCTAGTAGTTAAGCTAAATAATATGATACATCACACCAATTCGACGATTATAACAACTACAGGATAACTTTACGTTATATTTAATTTTGTTGATACATCACAGGGATTGTATCTTTACATTAATTTTCTTTTTAATATTACCACATGCAAACTCACAAGAATGCCTCATTAATCATTAATAAACTATTTTTCATCACTTATCCATAAGTGCTGAAACTCGTCTGGTATAGACAAAACATAGGACTCATTTTCAAGACCTGCTCTTAATAATTCTCGAATTAATACCCATTTACTACATTTTTTGCTAATGGTTATTCTTCTAGAATTAAAACCTCCCTCACTCTTAGATTTTAAATGATACTTAGCTGCTATAGAATGAATACGAGCCCTTTCCTCTTTTGTGAAACCAGAATCAAATGCCAGCGTGATGGTTTTCGTCGACTTAGCATAATCAGCAAGAATTTTGTCGATTTCTTGCATTACATTTTTACCTCCACCTCCTAAACCTTCTCTAGAAATATTCTCAACGATTTTGTCTGCAACACTTTTTTGTTCACCTTGTTCTTTGTTACCAAGTCCTTTTCCACCCCATCCCATTTTTAACATCATTTTTAAAGCAACACTATTGCTGTCGACTGGGTTATTTTCTGGAATCTCTGTCTTTTTATTATTTATATCATCCATTGAAACTTCTTCGTAGTGTGATTTTGAAGAAATAAAGAAGCATTTCATTTTCAAAATATCTAGAGCCATTTCGTACAGTGCTTCCTTGGCATCTTTCTTTGAAGAATACATGCCCTCGCAAATAACTGTATTGTTTATTCTCAATTTAGAAAAACCTGTTTCTTCATCTCTGTCAATATTCATTACACAATTTTTAACTTGATGTACGGCGTTGTTTATCAATACTGGAGGAATTTCGTTATTATTTTGTAGCAATATTAATTCTCCTATTTTGTCAGGCTGGCCTTGAACTTCTGATATCAGTTTTTCAATTTTTGCTTCTAGTGGACTCAGAGGTTCTGGGACAGTGTCGTATGATGAGTCATTAACTTCTGTATTGCTAGGTCCCTCCCACCTATCCTGAGCATTAAATCTGTCATTTCGGTTGTTAAAAAATTCTCTGGGTCTATCATATGGTGTCCTTCGTTCCCTAGTAAAATTTCCTCGTTGAAAACTAGATCTCTGTTCATTTTGATTACCTATAAATAATTTAAAAATTATAAGTTTATAGTGGTCAACAATATTGGATTTATTATATACATACAGCTTGTCTACTCAAGTTGGACACATACAGAAACGAAAAGTTTATGAAAAAAAGTTATTCTTTATAAAAAGTTCTGCAGGGTCTAAAACCTGAGATTCAACCATCAGATATCAAATTTTATCAATATTATACTTTTAAACAAAATATAAAAAATGTGCGTGTAAAAAAATATACCTTTTGAGTTATATGAGGTGTGCACCTTTATATGAATAGATATTGGGAATTAAAAACTATGTTCTAATATGCAATAATTACATCCTTCTAATTGAACAAAAAGTCTGAAATATTTTCTCAAATTACGGATACCCAACATCATTTTCATTTTTAAGAGACTACAGTAGCGATCAACAGGTAGCAACAAACGCGGTCCAAGATTGCGGCTGTAATTTTGAATATTTTATCGAGATATTTGGAACACATATTCGTAATATAATAAAGAATGGCGGTACAGAGCCCAATTTGAGAAAAATATTAGAATGTGGAAATTACATACTTTGTAATTAAATACAATAATAAAAAATTGAGATTGTACCGCCATTAAGAAGAACAAAAAAAAATACACTTTCTTCAAATAAATTTTTTTATCCCATGCCTAGATTTTGTGTCATTTTGGACCTACTAAAATTTTTTATTTCCAGCAAGAAATCGAACATATTATAACTAATAACTGATTAGGCAACATAGAGAAATATTTATCACTGTCATTTTGACAAACCTGCGTCAATTTTTTTCTTATCTGTTCTGTTATCTTTATCGATATCTGTTCAGTGCAGTAGTGTAATAGAACTAAATTGTTGGCCTATTTAAGAAAATAGATTATTGTTAATTGTGCGTTTTAGTTATATGTAGGTAGGTAAGCATACTTTACGTAAAAATATTTGAATTCTAATGCGAGTATATAAAATTAGAGTGCCTTTGGCGCTCTATGAACTAAATAAAATAAGACGGCTCTTGTTTCGCTTCACAACGAAATGATTATTTATTGTTATTATTTTGTGCAAATACCAATGTTATCATAAAATTTTCACCCATTTTAGTTCATTTTTATAAATATTTATTTACTAGTAACAAATTTGTTTTCTATTACTTCTATTTAGCGCGCCTATAAGTTAATGTCACATTCAAGTTATGTCAAACAATCCCGAAGCACTGTTGCCAAAGTTTCGCAGACCTTACGAAAAAAGGTATGATACTATCTCCCGAAGGTATATTGATGACGCGCTAATGTATGCTCTTAATAACTTTTTTATTATTAATTTTACGAAGAAAAAATTATTCTTTATATAAAGCTCTATATGGTCTAAAACCTAAAATGCGTCATAATATATCAAATTTTATAAATTTTAAAGACGTATGTCAAAAAATATGAATTTCGCTCAAAAGTAAAGTACTTTTATAGTTCACAATATTTTTGACATACCTTTTATGAATTGATAAAAATTGATACATATTATGATGGTTGCATCTGAGGTTTTACACAATGAAGAACCTTTTATGTAATATGTTTTAATAACTTTTTTTAACAATATATATTTTGAGACCAGGAATCTACAGTTCAAATATTTCCAATTATTAATGAAACACCATGTACAACACCTCTTTTAATATAAACAAATCCTTTAAAATCAAGCGGTAAATAGCATATACTTAGGAGTGCGAATTAAGTAAAAGCTTTGGTATTGCATATTTTCTATTCTGTCAACAAATTTAGTAAACAAATAGCTAACATGTCAAAGAAAAAAAAGTTATATTGTGCTGATGTGTGCTGGATTAGGTACCTACCTAGTTATTTAAATAAATTTGTATATTTTATCATAAAATATCAATGGAAAAAATAATGTTTCAACAGAAGGTACTCAAAAATGTCATTATACGGCATTATAACAAACTATTTTTCGATCACATTTTAATGCAGAAAACGTTAAAACGCCATTTTTTAAACCGTTAAACGCCTTTTCCTTAATTCCCAAAATACATATAGGTACTTCCATTTGGTTGAAAATTTGCTTAAAAATACCCAAATGCGGAACTTAAAAAAAACGTTTGAAAGGATTTTTAGTTTTTTACGATAAAAAAAGTTACATGCAATAATACAGAGTCAAAAATATATATAGTCCAGTCAGGATAACATTTGACCTTGCATGCCGAGCTGAACAAAATTTTAGTTTTCTAATCTTTAGGGGGGCAAATATTAGTATAAAAATTAAATTTTATACAATTCTGATCTATTTTATTTTTTTGCTAAAATGAACATTAAGGGTAGTATGTATGCAGTAAACCTGGTTTTATAGCAGTTGTTTTTGTTCAATATCTCCGCCATTTTCAACTTTTAGACAAAAATGGCGAGAACTGTAATTGCTGCAAATGAGATTTTCTATAATTTCTTTTATTATTCTAAATGGGAAATAAGCCACAATTAAACAATGATTTTATTAACGTTTCGATTTCCACTTCGGACGTCGTTGTCAAAATACAAAATATTACTGTATAATTATATTAAGTAATATTTTGTGAAGAAAAATTGAGAATATATTCGAATATTCGAAAGGAAAATCCTCAGACAGATTATGGGCACGATAAGAATGAACAACGGAGAAATGAGAAGAAGAATGAACCATGAACTAAGAGACATAATGAAGGGAGAAGATATAGTTAGATTTATTAAAGCGCAGAGACTGAGCTGGCTGGGACACATAGAGAGAAGGAAAAGCGACATACTGATTAAGAAGATCACCAGATGGAAACCAGAAACTGACAGACCAAGAGGAAGACCCAGAGAGAGATTGGAGGACCAGGTCATGAGAGATATCAAAATTCTGGAAGTGAGAAACTGAAGGGAACTATGCACATATCGAAATGAGTGGAAAAAAAACTGTAACAACAGCCAAGTCATACAACAAACTTTGACAACACAAGTGGAATGCGGAATTCTCCACAATAAGTGAATCAGAGAGCTCTAAGTAAGAGCGGCAAACATTCCATCCAGAATGAACAGCCCTGATGATGATGAATATTTTGTATTTTGACAACTACACACGAAGTGGAAGTCAAAACGTTAATAAAATCTTTTTTTAATAAATTACCTAAATGTTACAAAGAAATAGCTTCAGAACGATACTATAATTTCTTTTTAATCATTTTTTAATTTAGGTAATTGTATTTATTTATTCAAAACTCGATTTTAGAGGACGTAAGGGAATCTTTAAAAACACCTACAATGTTGGCAAAAAATGACTGGATGAACCAAGAAATTCTAGACCTGATGGAAGTTCGATGAAAATACAAAAATAGAAATATTATCAACTACCGTGAAATCAACAAACTCATAAAAAGAAAAATTAAACAGGCCAAAGAATCCTGGCTCGAGAATTCATGTAAAGAAATAGAAGACCTCCAAAAAAAGCATGACAGTTTCAACCTCCACAAGAAACTTAAATATACCTCCGGAATTAGAAAACAGAAAAATGCTCACGTACTTAAAACCGCAGACCGAAAAATTTGTGATCACGAACAACAGTGCAAAGCATGGGAGAGACACATCAGTGACCTTTTTGACGATGCTTCTCGAGAAAATACTCCAAATACTACCTGTGACAACCAATTAGACAGAGGTCCCAGTATACTGAAGTCAGAAGTCATAAAAGCAATACAACAAGCCAAAAACAATAAAGCACCTGGACCAGATCAAATCCCTGTTGAGCTACTTAAACTTTTAGATGAGGAAAACATTACCTACTTGACTACTTTCTTTAACAAAATTTACAACGAAGAAAAAATACCAGATGATTGGTTGGAGTCACTGTTTATAACATTACCAAAGAAAAGCAGGCCCACCAAATGCAGCGATTTTAGACTAATCAGCTTGATGAGTCACACACTTAAGATACTTTTACGTATTATACAAAACCGAGTATTCCTTCTGTGCGAAACTAGAATGGGTAATAATCAATTTGGATTTAGAAATGGTCTAGGAACTAGAGAAGCACTATTTTGTATGCGCGTTCTATTACAAAAAAGTTGTGAATTCCGAAAGAACGTTTATGTTTGTTTCATCGACTTCGAGAGGGCATTCGACCGAGTACAACATGATACACTTTTCGATTGCCTGCAGGCAGCAGGACTTGACCACTACGATATAAGACTGCTGAAATACTTATATTACAATCAAGTAGCCTCTATCCAAATTGGAGACAGTCGTACTGAAAAACTGCCGATAAAACGTGGAGTATGACAAGGTTGTGTTTTATCACCCACCCTTTTTAATCTGTACTCTGAAGAAATCTTTAGGGAGGCTTTGGATGACAGACAAGAGGGAGTAAGGCTAGGCAGAGAAGTAATCAACAATATTAGATACGCTGACGATCCAGCCATTCTTGCTGAAAATTTACAAGATCTTCAGACACTACTAAATCTAGTCAGTGAAGCAAGTTATCGGAGAGGCCTTAAAATCAACATTTCAAAGACAAAGTGGATGGTAGTTGGAAAGATTAATATAGATCAAGGTCAGCTTTCTCTTGATGGAGAGGAGTTAGAACGGGTAAATCATTTCAAGTCCCTTGGCAGCTGGTTAAATGTAAATTGTGACTCTGATGAAGAGATAATAACTAGAATCGAAATATCACGGAAGGCTTTTATGACCTGGAAACCAGTTTTATGTAACAGAAACCTGTCGATGAATATTCGAAAGAAGGTGCTGAAATGTTGTGTGGTCTATCCTATTGTATGGTTGTGAGACATGGACGTTAAAAACCACAATGCTAAACAAAATAGAAGCATTCGAATTGTGGTGCTATCGACGAATCCTAAAGATATCATGGGTTTCGCACACTTCCAATGAAGATGTTCTTCAAATGCTGAATTCAGAACGTCTGCTCATAAGCATCATAAAGAGGAGAAAAACAGAATACTTCGGCCATATAATTAGAGGACCTAAATACCATCTGCTTCGCCTTATAATACAAGGAAAAGTGAAGGGAAAGAGATGGATTGGTCAAAAGAAACTTTCATGGCTGCGTAATATTAGACAATGGTGTGGCTGCACAGTAGAAGAATTATTTCGCGCAGCAGCCGATAGAGAGAGATTTCAAGAAATTGTAAACATGATGACGGCCAACGTCTGAATACAGACACGGCACCTAAAGAAGAAGAAGATTTACAGGAGACGCCTATATTTTAGACTCTGATATTATTACATGTACTTAACTATTTTTGTATCGTAAGAAAGTAAAAATACTTTTAAACCACTTAACCCTTACTCTTCCACCACATTTAGATTTTATTTGACAGTTAATTACCAATTGTACTTTTAAGTCTGCCTTGTTTTTTTGGTCATAACTTTCTAAAATAAGCTAAAAGCATTGATATTCCCAACAATCCTTTAGACAACTCTACTATTTAAACCTACAAATCTTATTGTGTACCTATTTAAAACGAAATCATTTGAATGACATTTGAAGTATTAAACATCAGCTGATAACTAATAGATGATATTTAAGGAGAACGGAGCAAAATGCAAAATTTTGACGCATGTCAAAATTTTCAATCTGTTTTAAATTTATTCATTTTTTCGAATCCTAAGAAATTTAAATTTTTCAAAAATATTTATTAGTTTTCTCAGGATTCGAAAAAAATTAATACATTTAAAACACATTGAAAATTTTGTGGTGCGTCAAAATTTTGCATTTTGCTCTGTTCCCCTTAACAGGCATTCTCAAATTAGATCTACTTCAATACTTGGGATATAAGGGTACCAGAATTTGGTGATACTCAAAAGTACCATTGGGAGACTAATGGCTAAAGTTCTATGTTTTGACTATCTGTAGGCAAATTTTCAGCCACATTGAAGTATATGTATTTTGGGAATAAGGCAGAAATGCATTAGAGAGTCATGGACTCGACTCGACTTGTCGCAGACTAGGCTAGCTCAGATTCTTCACGTTGTTTTTAATCTTTATGAACACACTGGTAGTCGCAGTCTTGACAAGGACTCGATTCAATCTATAATGAGAATTTCAAGATGTCTTTAACAACTCATCACATCCGCGTCTCCCTAATGCTTTTCTGCCTTTAACTCTCCGTTACTCGCACACGGTGTGGGAGACCGGGCCTGTAAATAAATTCCTGTAACTCTGCTTGTAGTGGGGATTTTGAATGGCTACTTCGTATACCTCTTCAGTGGTCAATCAACTGTGGGTAAAGTCAGTTCGCAGTGTAAAAAATAGTACTGTCCTTTTGTTATTACACAACATGGTCCCATACACCGTGTGCGAGTATTTGTGCACCAATTTTTGTGTTTGGATCACACATCGATATTTTTAATTAGTAAGGTAATTTAAGATCTTTTCCTTATTTTCAATGTTTATAGATTAGTTTATTTATATTTATATATATAAATATAAATATATAACTTACCCAGAACCATCAGAATGAGGTTTAGGGAGATATGTGGTTTACCAACAGAACAAGTACCATTCGTAACACCAGGAACTTCAGATCGCTGTGCTGTTTGTGATTGGAAGAAAAATAGAAAAACAAAGTTTTACTGCCAAATATGCTCAAAATATCTGTGTTTGGAACACCATTGTTCCAATGAATGTGACACCATTGTGTATTTCATGTTTTAAAAACGTTAATTAATTTTTATAACTTTTTTTGTTACTCACAATTACTCTTTATTTTTAATTTTTTTGTGTATTGAATTAAGATCTAAAGTTCTTAGTACACAAATTTAACCATATTTAATTTTTTTTCACTTCCAAAGTTTTTGTATATACATATAAATGGATAACAATGAAAATTATTAAATTTTTGATTAAAGTAATATAATGTGAACACAAACGCATATCTACAAAATTATATGATCATATATTCATTAAATAATTTAATCGTACACAATTTTGCAAAAAAAAATAATTTTAAAACACTGCTGACCCATATTTTTGGACCCGGTCTCCTGCACCGTGCGTGAGTATCCGATCACAAAAAGTTGGCGTGAGTAACGAAAGGTTAAGGAACATGTGAAAAGCGTTCATTATGCCTTTCTACACTAAAATTTTATCGAAAACATCAAAAACTTGTTATAATCCCGTATAATGACATTTCTGAATCTTTTCTGTTAAAACATTATTTGTTCCATTGATAATTTATGATAAGTAAAATTTAATGAAAAATTTTGGCTTGGTGAAAGGTATATTAGTTTAAAAAGCCCCTATAGAGCTACAAAAAAATTTCTCTAAAATTATTGAATTGGTAGTGTACAAACAGTTAATTGAATACTTAGACCACAATAAAATAATTACTCAATCCCAACATGGTTTTCGCCAGAACTATTCAATCGAAACTGCTTCAGTTGAGCTTGTACAATATGTCCATGAAAATATTGATCAGAACAACTACTTAGTGGGCATATTTTTCGACCTAACCCGTGAATTTGACACGATTAACCATAACTACTTATCAATCAAACTTGAAGCAATGGGTATTCGAGGTCCAATTCAATCTTGGATTAACTCATATTTGTCTGGCAGAACACTCAAGGTGCAGGTCGATGATGAGTTGTCTGATGAGTTTAGTACTCCTATTGGAACTCCGCAAGGTGGAGTATTAGGACCACTTTTATTTCTCCTCTACATAAATGACCTACCTTTAAGGTACTAGTACACTTTAGAAGACCAAAAATAATCATTTTTTTCAAGAATTTTTTTCTCAGAACCCTTATTAGAAATGAACATAAAGTTTTTTTCATATTAATATATAACTCTTAGAGAGTACAAAAAATATATATTTTTTCATTTATGCACGTACACTAATATTGCAGAGGGCGCAAAAGTCGAGGCCTCGAAAAATGATGGCGGACAGTTAATCTCAGGATTGGGATATCTGAAACAAAAAAATCATACTGCATTTGAAAAAGGAAGGTTTCTTACGTGACAATTTACCACAATTTCATCAAAAAATAAAAAATAATCATTTTTTAACCATGAAAAACTGAAGAAAAACGGGTCATTTTTTCACAAAATTTTTTCAAATTTCCGTAAAATCTTTTCTTTGCGGAATTTTTCACTAACGGTGGTAAATTCTCACGTAAGAAACCTTCCTTTTTCAAATGCCGTATGATTTTTTTGTTTCAGAGATCCCAATCATGAGATTAACTGTCCGCCATCGGAACTACTTTTTTTCGAGGCCTCGATTTTGGCGCCCTCTACAACATTAGTGTACGTGCATAAATGAAAAAAGATATATTTTTTGTATTCTCCAAGAGTCAGATATTAATATGTAAAAAGTTTTGTTCATTTCTAATAAAGGTCCTGAGAAAAAAAAATCTTGAAAAAATGCTTATTTTTGGTCTTCTAAAGTGTACTAGTACCTTAAGTATAACAAATGGACGTGTTTTTATATATGCAGACGACACAACAATTGTAATTGTAGCTGATGGTTTAGACGAGTTGCATAAGAAAATACAAATAACCATGAATGAATTCATTCATTGGTGTCAAATTAATCACCTTCTTATCAATGAAAATAAGACCATTTTTATCCAATTCACATCTCCACTTAAGGAAGGTGACAATATAACCTTAACAAATAATTGCAAATTTGAGACTGTCGAATACACTAAATTCCTTGGAATGGAATTAGATTCCAAATTAAATTTTAATCATCAAATTGACTCTCTCTGTAAAAAACTAAATAAACTCTACTTTGCTTTCAATAGTTTGAAATCAAATTTTTATCAATCTTACCTACTTAACTTGTACTATGCATTTGTATACTCCGCCATCAGCTGCAATATAATTGTGTGGGGCAGAGCTACGGAAATTGGGCGAATATTCATCCTTCAAAAGCGATTCATTTGCCTAATTTTTAACTTAGATTACAATGAATCTTGTAGATACATTTAAAAAGAATAATATTATGACCTGCACATGCATCTATCTTTTCAAACTATTAACCTACACTTTTCTTAATAAGAATAAGTTTCAAATAAATAGTGATGTCCATAATTACCACACGAGAAATAAAAGTGATATCCACCTAAACAAATTCAACCGATTTCAACTAAAAAAGTCTCCAATGTATGCCGGAGGACAATTTTTTAATTTGCTACCAAATTCAATAAAAGAAATATTGCACTTTAACAAGTTCAAAACCAGGTTAAAGTTGTTTTTAACTGAACATTGTTTTTATTCTCTAGACGAATTCATTGGCTGGAACGATAGCTAGCAACTGATTCCGATATTTTTATACTTTTAACAATATTTTATCAGTCTCGTAATCTTGTTCTCTACTAAATGTTTGTTACCATTAATGTTTTTAATAAGATAACTTTAGTTTACTTTAGTGTAGTATTTTTTAATAACCTACTTATTGTACTATAAGTATACCATGTTTGTAACTTGTCTTATGTCATGTAAATGATACAAAAAGATCAATAAATATATCTATCTACAAACATAGAAACAAAATGTTTTCACTGCTACCTATTGACCCACTTACCACATGTGGGAGTCATATGTTGCCCTAGGGCCGTAGCCCTAGGAATTTTATCCATCCTTTGGATTTTGCCATGTTGACATCTATATAAGACTTTTAGTCTGTTTTTGAAAGGCTTTGACCTTTGTATTTTTTGGTTGGCTCACCATGTTCTTGTAACACTGTTGATGCTCTTGTTACAGAGCGAAAACGTTTTGTTTCTATGTTTGTAGCCCTATAGGAGTTTTTTAAACTAATATACCTTCTACCAAGCCAAAATTTTTTATCAAATTTTACTTGTAATTAATGGCTACAGGAAATTTTTCCTTGTGGAAATTTACGATAAAATATACAAGTTTATTTAAATAAATACCAAATCAATGTAAAATCGCTAAAAATGACATTTAGAACACTCAAGGGAAAAAATGACTCTTCAGGCTTGAACATCTTATTTTTATGTTACACAGAAGCTATACACCAAGTTTCAGGCAAATCGGAAATCCATAAGTTTTTGTCCGAGTGATTTGATACAGAATGTGCCCTGTACTTGTACAGTCGAACCCACTTATTGGAATAGCCTTCGTGCCAAGCAAAACTATTCCTATAACCAGGATATTCTAATAACCGATCGTTGGTGACTAGTAGAAAGGTTTCGGGACCTCAAATTTCTATTCCTTTAAACGGGATATTCCTATAAGCGGTATTCTAATGAGCGGCTTCGACTGTATCTATTAGCTAGTCAGGAGTGTTATTGACCAGAAGCTGCATACATAATTCAATATGGTGAAACTATGTTCTTGTGGTACAATAGCTTTTATCAAATATTTCAATAAGTATAAACCACAAACTATAAAATAAACTTTAAACAAACATATCAAGTAAAGAATTTATTTGATAAGCTTATTATATACCTGAAATTTGCTTCCAATAACCCCCATTATTATCTTCAGTATTATTGGGCCAGTTTTGCCCCCGCATATTACGGTTTTGATTCCATTGGCCGTTATGTCCATTATTCGTCCATGAAGAACCTCTCTGTCGCACAGTATTGAATCCTGGTCCTGCATTGTATGGTCTATGGGCAGAGTTTTGTAGAGAATTGGATACCCAAGGATTAAAATTACAGGGATTATTTGAATTAAACTGAGGTTGCCAATGGTTCCTTGAATCATTTCTAAACCTTTGTGGAAACATGTCTGAATTAGGAGGTCTAAAATTACTTCTATTCCTTTCCATGTTTGTATTTTATTTTAACTTTTAACTATGCAAAATGCAAACAAACTTTAGGTTACGGTTACATTTACATTTAGAGACAGTTGACATAAGACAAAGACATAATTTTATTGACGTTGACGTTAGTTAGTTTCTCACGAACTTACTTAATAGGGCTTTTCATCGAGTGTCATTTGTTTCGAGCTTCTGTCATGTGTCACACAATATTAAGATATCTACGTCATACGTCTTTGGTTTGTATTATTGTATACACCAGTGATGTGGGAGAGAGGGGATTAGACGCAAGCGATCGGTCTGTATATTTTAGATGGGACCACTTGTCGGCTCTTGGTGCTCCATGTAATATGGCGACGGGCAGGTCCGGATTCAAATTAATTCAAGTTGTATTTACGATTTACTATTTTATTTTCGAATCAGCATCGAGGTAGATTAATAATAATAGTTATTTGGAATAAAATTAGTTTCATTTTTATTACTTTTGAAGTACAGTTTAATAATAATAAACAAATTTAATAATAATAATAATAAAATTTTATTAAAGTAAAGTTTCATAAAATGTACAAAGCCGGTCAATGATATGATTTAAAAATTGTATAATATATATTTAAAAGAAATAAAAAAGCGTACAAAATAAGTACTAAATAAACATAAAAACTCACTGAAGTAGAGCTACGTTTTATACAGTGCGTCCATAAAGTAACGCATAAATTCATTATTTCGTAAACCGGAGACTTTAAGGACAAATCCCGAAGCAGGTCGATTTTTACTTTTAAATTACGATTTTTTGGTATACATATACTGGTGACGTCATCCATCTTGGCGTGATGAGGCAATCGATGATTTTTTAAATGAGAATAGGAATCATGTAATAGCTCATTTGAACGGGTATATAATTCTCTATTCAATAAGATAAACATTAATATAATTAATTATATGGGCTGTCCAAAAATGGTTTTTTAAATTAAATTAATTGGTACAAAAAGATCGTGCCAAAAAATATAAAAATGTTTTATTTAAAAAATAAATATTGATTTTCGCTTAAGCGTAATGTTAAACTTCCAAGAGGCAGGTGGGTGGCAGCTCTAACATTGAATTTAAGCGAAAAGCAATATTTATTATTTGTCAAATAAACATGTACATGTATTCCTGTTTTCTGACAAAAGTGAAACGAATTTTGAATTAAATAAGTTACATACTTTTTTCTTTTTGTCTCAATTAATTTAATTAAACAAATCTTTTTGGACACCCTGTATAAATAATTATGTTATTGTTTGTATTAGTAAATAGAGAATTACATACCCTTGCAAATGAGCTATCACATGACCCCTATTCTCATTTGAAAAATTCATCGATTATGTTATGACGTTTGACCCCCAGATGGATGACGTCACTAGTATGACATATCTGCCAGAAAATTGTAATTTAAAAATAAAAATCGACTTGTTTCGGAATTTTTCGTTAAAGTCGCCGGTTTACGAAATAATGAATTTATGCGTTACTTTATGGACGCACTGTATATACTTTTAGTATTGAAACGATAAACTACTCCAGACAATAAACTACTCCAAATAATATAGAAAAATAACATTTCAACCAACTATGATAGTTATCATTTACCCAAGACCAGCTCAATCTGCCACGTTGTGAGTCCACCTTGTCTTAATCAAAAATATGAACATTGAAAATCTAGAATGAAAGCAAACAAAACAATATTTTAACTAATCATGTTTATTATTCAATAAAGATATAATTAAAATAATGACTTATTAAATTCAATAACATAATATATTCAAATCCTTGCCAAAAACTAACAATTTTTAGATTATACTTATAGCTGTTGGTATTGGTTCGATGGTAACTCCTTGATGTCGAATGGTACTGCTGTAGACTTGTAGACCTGGGCAGATGTTGTGGCCTCAGGTCGCTGCAACTAGAGATGTTGGGTGCTGCTCTCTGTTGGATGCATCCTGTTCCTTTTTGCCTTGAAGTAGCACCACCAGTGATGTATGAGGCTGGAGGCTCCCGAAGGGAGGAAATATTGATTTTTTCCAAAAACTAGAAAATAAAATACATATCAGACATCAAGAAGTAGAGAAACCAAAGTATGCCAAGTCTGCCATTTTTAAGAAATAATCAGAAAGAGTAGCAGATGACAAAAATACATTAAATGGAATTATTATTAATTCTTACTATTTAGTTAAAATTATCTGATTAACCACGTGCATATATGTAAGTCAAAAAAGAAATATTTAAAATTAAAATATCAGAACACATGCTTTTAGAAGATGCGAGGTTAGGTATATAAAAAAATGGTTATAAAAAATTAATACAGGCTTAGGAAAATTTGTACAGTGTACAATTAGTACACTAGACACTTACCCCAAAAGAATAAGGTGATCTGATGAATAAAAATGTTTTATTTTTGAAGCTCCTTTTGGTTTTTATAAATTAATTTTAACAAGAAATAAAGAAAACAAGAACAGAAAGTTCTAACCAGGAAATAATATAATATATTATTATATACTATGATATACTACTGCATATTATGCAGTAGTAATCGTTCAGTAGTTAAGTCAATGAATATACAGCAGAACCTCGATTATCCGTCAGGGCACCGGACCAAGAGTATGACGGATAATCGAAAAGACGGTTAACAGAACATTAAAAAAAATGAAAATTCATGGTACAACTCTCAAATTTCATTTGTATGGTTTGTTTGACAATATAAGAGGGATTTGTGTTCGTAAAATCGAATCAATTTAAAATATTCTGAAATCTTTGTTTCTCTTACTGTTGCTTCACATTTTGCGACGGCTGAATTTCTTAATCAGCATCAGATCATGCAATCTACTTTATTGGCTTCTTCTTGTTGAGAATTCCACTCGATGAATTATTGCATATGTGATACAGCTTCTCTAGATTATTTACGCAAACCTTTGTCAGTTACAATAGGTTCATCAACATGGCTACAGTCAAATTCCAAGTCTATCAGCTTCTGAATCTGTTTGGTCCACATTTATTGCCATTTCAACGATTTCTTTATCTGTCAGCAATGGATAGCCGTTTGTGTCCTCATCACAAATCAAATTAACTTTTTTTATTTGTTTACATTAAAGTTTTTGCTTATGTAGTCAATAAAACTTCTATATGTACCTACCCTGACGGTTAACAGAGGTGACGGTTAATGGAGAGACGGATAATCGAGGTTCCACTGTAGTTAGTTTAAATTAATAATCATAAAAAATTTCAAAGTATCAAAATAATTTTCAGGTGTTACTCTGGGGAGAATCAAAAAACATTACCCAATGAATTGTAGTATCCATCACACTAAAATTATTCATTTATTATTAATAAATGACTGCAGATAGTATCTATCTCTGGAAAAAAAATGAATGTGCTTTAAAAAAGTATGTAATTAATTCAAAATCATAAAGACTTATAGCATAAAGTCTAACTAATAGTCAAAGTTAAAGTTCATCATCAAGTAATAATCAGATTTATTTAATAGGGCTTTTCATTCACAGTCATTTGTTTCAAGTTTCTGTCACATGTCGTATAATCCGTGTATATTAATATTATATACAGATTATACAACATCTGACAGAAGCTCGAAACAAATGACAATCGATGAAAAACCCTATAATCCAAGTGTAAGTAATATTCAAAGATAAATAAGTTAACTGACTAGTAATCAAAGTTAAATAATGTAGGTATTTAACATACAAATGCAATTATTCATGTCTCTATATAAGATAAAAGGTGTATAACCAAAGTTAAAGTATATATATAGTGGATATCATATCCTACATAAATTAATATACAAGCTAGTGGAGCTGCAAACGAATGAATCTCAAACAAAACACCAATACTCTGGATAATGAGTACCTAAAATAAGGTAATAATAATAATCCATATAATAATGTGAGTAAAAGCATATACGGTGATAAAAATAATACAAGTAAAATATAATACAAAGAAATGCAAATTCAAATAAATAGATAAACCATTACAAAATAAGTACTAATTATACCGATCACCCGAATAAGACAAAGTTCTACACCAACGGGTTTAGAAACTTCCTAAAACGAGTCCTAAAAACCTTAACCAATAAGTTAATAAAGAAAGAGAGATAGTGATATATAAAACAAATGTTACTTCCATCAAATGCTTACCAAGGATCTACACCAGAGAACGAAATGTATGTATATGTATATAAGCATAAATATGATTTACAAAAGATGGAAAATAGCAAATGCTCGTAGCTAAACTACAATCATACTTCAAAGCACCATAATCCTACACCAAATTTCTAAAAGATCCCGTTTCACGGTCACCTTTCAGTACAGACTCTTACGAAGAACAGTATTATATTTTAAGCAATTGATAATTTTTTGTTCTAAGAAGTAAATATTAGTAAACATAAAATAATAAAACAGTAATATATAAATAATTAGGGCATTGTTAAATAAAAAAGGTTGTTAAATATAATGTTTATCATAATTAGATCAGTGTAATAATGCAAAAAGATGAAAATTGCAAAATATAATGCTTTACAAACAAAAATTATTGAGATTCAACACCACTAGAAGAAGTTTGGTTTAAATTAATATCCTGAATATGAAAAGAAGAACAATAACAATAAAAGAACTCAATTAAAGAAAAGAACATGAAAATTTTCCTAATCTTTACCGTAAAAGTAAAGTAGGTACATTATATACCATCCGAATGAAAAAGTTCGATAAAACGACAAAAGTTTTGGTAGCTATATAAAATAGGTAATAAATACATGAAAACAACTAGGAAATGTAAGAATAAGTAAAATGAAACTAAGTGATAATACAAGATTCAAATGCACTTTGAAGAGTATGCACAGAGTACACAGTAGTACACATAAAAAGAACGTAAAAAGCTTGTATGTACTGAGAAAAAATTACCCATAATATGACAACGTATGAA
The DNA here is from genome assembly GCF_917563875.1 of Diabrotica virgifera virgifera. Lineage (NCBI taxonomy): Eukaryota > Metazoa > Arthropoda > Insecta > Coleoptera > Chrysomelidae > Diabrotica > Diabrotica virgifera. The sequence goes on along the minus strand of NC_065449.1, from coordinate 56,590,349 downwards.
AATGTCTCTTGGGTTTTGAAAAGTTACTACAAATCAAAAGATATTGAAAAAAACAGAAAACATACCATGTGGAGATTAATATCAAGGTCTCTAACCAACCTAATAACCTATTTAATTTTTTAATATGTATAATTATTGTTACCTGAGATTCACCAATTGTAGGGACTGCGTTTTCTCGCAAACGAATACAAACTAATGAAGTCCGATCTACATCCCTCTCGGCAAAATGTTTCGTACACAATTTGCTACTGGTGGCTGGTTCCCAATTCTCTCTGTGTACAAACTGTACCCAAGCCTTTCTCCTTTCAACATCTTTGGGAAAACTACAACCATAATATAAACCCAGTTAAAAAATTACCTATTATTTTTACAGGCAGCATTACTACAATTGAAGTAATACGGCTCTGTACACTGTTTGTAGGTGCATACTAACCTATGAAATGTTATCCCCTGGAGTTTTTCTGGTTCTTTCGTTTGTTATTTGTACACAGAAGAAAAGCACACGAAGCCATGGTACTATTATTATCAATAAATAACCCTAAACTCACTCAAAACTTTAAAAAATTGAACTTTTACAGGCATCAACGCTACACTACTACTAATGCTACATGAGCTCCATCCAACATGGCGGAAGCGATCCCATCTGCGTCGCCGTAGGTCACATCCCCTCTCTCCCACATCACTGGTATACACCAATAACGTATGTCGTAGATATATTAATATTATGTGACACATGACAAAAGTTCGAAACAAATGACTGTGAATGAAAATCCCTATTCGTTTTTCATTGTTTTAATTACGTCACAGAACAAATAATTGTTTTCTATTCTGTGATCCTGTCTTTTCTGAACAACCACTTGAATTTATTATTATTCTTTTAAAAGTTGATGAAATAATTTTATTTTTCAAACTGATTATTTGGCTGGCTTCGGGGTGGTTTCAACCATATGGGGTGATTTCAATTTTCTCAAAAAAAATACACGTTTTTAGTAAAACAAAGTATGGATCCAGAATTTGATATTGACTGCGTTGGGGATGGTTTCAATCCAATAGGAGTTGATTTGCTCAGTTTTTCGAAACAAAAAAATAGAGTGGTGCATGTTTTTATAAAATAAATGACTAAAACTAAATATAAATTCCGAATTTTCAATTCTTGACTGGCTTCAAATTAGTTTTAACCCTGTAGGGGTTGATGCGTTCAGTTTTTTCGAAAAATATAGTGCGAAACATTTTTCTATCTTAAAATTATATATAGATTCAGAATTTTCTATTATTTACAGTGTTCGGGGTGGTTTCAACCCTATAGGTGTTAATTAAATAAAATTAAATAAAATACACAAAAAATAACATTTTAAGAATAACTTAATATGAAATAATATTAAAAAAATTAAACAAAAATACAAAAATTAAATAACATTGAAAAAATTGAATAAAATTGAAAAAAAAATGAAATAAAAGTGATAAAATTAAATAAAATTATATAAAATAAAATAAAAATACATACATATATTTCATAAAATTAAGTAAAATTAAATAAAATTATAGAAGATCAAATAAATTAAATTAAATTAGATAAAATTTAATAAAATTAAATAAAATAAATCGAATTTAATCGAATCTACAGGGTGGTTCATCTTATTCGCCTCGGTCTCTGTACGGAAAACCACTTGATATTTAAAAAAAAATTTCTTCACAGAAATATACAGGGCCTTTAATACTACAATCTAAAAATAATGTGAATTATACAGGGTGCTCCAAAAAAGAGTGGTATATCAAAGTTATGTTTTTTCTTATGGAATGCCCTATATCTGATGACATTACTGAATTGACCTTAAAAAATAAGCTATACTTAAGGGTTGCCTATACCTAAATACAGGGTGTTTTGATTTATTTCGATTTTTATGAAAATGTAAGGTTTTGGAAAAAAATAAAAATCTACGAATCTAAGAATTAGTAACAAATTCTTTCTTGGATCTTAATAATAGACTATTTAGCATACCTAAACAAATGCTTACTGCAATAAAATTTCTTACAGGGTGGTCAAAATATGAGATTGTTCTATTAACAAATTCAAGCTGTAATAACTTACTTATTTTAAATAGAACACCCATATCTAACTAGTCTCTCGCGTAGAAAATATACTTAGCTTTCAATTTATATTAGGGTTTCCTATACCTATCTTTTACAGGGTGGTCAAAATACTAGATTGTTCTATTAACAAATTCAAGCTGTAATAACTTACTTATTTTAAATAGAACACCCTGTATCTTACTAGCATATCGCGTAGAAAATTTACTTTGCTTTCAATTCTTATTAGGGTTTCCTATACCTATCTCCCTTCATTTTTTAAATATTTAAAGATTTCCAAATTTGTAAGCTTTAAAAATTAGAATTAAGTACCTATGTCGTGGTTATAATATACAACACATCACCAACACCGGCAATATACTTAAATATCTTAGTTAAGATACTTTCGTTAATAAAATTCATATTTTTATTATTTAATCACACAGAGTGTTCTTATTTTAAATGACATATTCGATATTCTATTATTTATAATGGAAGATATTTAAAATCTCTTCAAGTCCATGTAAACATTCTCAATTACACATGTTATTCTGTAAATGTAAATTCCCATGTTATTCTGTAAATACCCATTTTTAAATATTTTTGTACAATAGGCTCGTTTTCGTCATTGCATTTAATTGTTTGTAATTGCGATTCAAAGATTCAAACAAGAAGTGGTGTTCTTAAATTTACTTAATAACCGTTGGTTTAAGATATGGAAAATACTTATACGGAATGAAATATATTTTAAATATCATCCAGAATACGGCATCTAATATAGGGTATGCAGTTTAATATAAAAATATTATTCTATGTCACATGTAGGCCAAAATCAACTAAAATAATACAACACTCTGTGTGATTACATGATATATTAATATTATGTGACACATGACAAAAGTTCGAAACAAATGACTTTGAATGAAAATCCCTATTCGTTTTTCATTGTTTTAATTACGTCACAGAACAAATAATTGTTTTCTATTCTGTGATCCTGTCTTTTCTGAACAACCACTTGAATTTATTATTATTCTTTTAAAAGTTGATGAAATAATTTTATTTTTCAAACTGATTATTTGGCTGGCTTCGGGGTGGTTTCAACCATATGGGGTGATTTCAATTTTCTCAAAAAAAATACACGTTTTTAGTAAAACAAAGTATGGATCCAGAATTTGATATTGACTGCGTTGGGGATGGTTTCAATCCAATAGGAGTTGATTTGCTCAGTTTTTCGAAACAAAAAAATAGAGTGGTGCATGTTTTTATAAAATAAATGACTAAAACTAAATATAAATTCCGAATTTTCAATTCTTGACTGGCTTCAAATTAGTTTTAACCCTGTAGGGGTTGATGCGTTCAGTTTTTTCGAAAAATATAGTGCGAAACATTTTTCTATCTTAAAATTATATATAGATTCAGAATTTTCTATTATTTACAGTGTTCGGGGTGGTTTCAACCCTATAGGTGTTAATTAAATAAAATTAAATAAAATACACAAAAAATAACATTTTAAGAATAACTTAATATGAAATAATATTAAAAAAATTAAACAAAAATACAAAAATTAAATAACATTGAAAAAATTGAATAAAATTGAAAAAAAAATGAAATAAAAGTGATAAAATTAAATAAAATTATATAAAATAAAATAAAAATACATACATATATTTCATAAAATTAAGTAAAATTAAATAAAATTATAGAAGATCAAATAAATTAAATTAAATTAGATAAAATTTAATAAAATTAAATAAAATAAATCGAATTTAATCGAATCTACAGGGTGGTTCATCTTATTCGCCTCGGTCTCTGTACGGAAAACCACTTGATATTTAAAAAAAAATTTCTTCACGGAAATATACAGGGCCTTTAATACTACAATCTAAAAATAATGTGAATTATACAGGGTGCTCCAAAAAAGAGTGGTATATCAAAGTTATGTTTTTTCTTATGGAATGCCCTATATCTGATGACATTACTGAATTGACCTTAAAAAATAAGCTATACTTAAGGGTTGCCTATACCTAAATACAGGGTGTTTTGATTTATTTCGATTTTTATGAAAATGTAAGGTTTTGGAAAAAAATAAATATCTACGAATCTAAGAATTAGTAACAAATTCTTTCTTGGATCTTAATAATAGACTATTTAGCATACCTAAACAAATGCTTACTGCAATAAAATTTCTTACAGGGTGGTCAAAATATGAGATTGTTCTATTAACAAATTCAAGCTGTAATAACTTACTTATTTTAAATAGAACACCCCATATCTAACTAGTCTCTCGCGTAGAAAATATACTTAGCTTTCAATTTATATTAGGGTTTCCTATACCTATCTTTTACAGGGTGGTCAAAATACTAGATTGTTCTATTAACAAATTCAAGCTGTAATAACTTACTTATTTTAAATAGAACACCCTGTATCTTACTAGCATATCGCGTAGAAAATTTACTTTGCTTTCAATTCTTATTAGGGTTTCCTATACCTATCTCCCTTCATTTTTTAAATATTTAAAGATTTCCAAATTTGTAAGCTTTAAAAATTAGAATTAAGTACCTATGTCGTGGTTATAATATACAACACATCACCAACACCGGCAATATACTTAAATATCTTAGTTAAGATACTTTCGTTAATAAAATTCATATTTTTATTATTTAATCACACAGAGTGTTCTTATTTTAAATGACATATTCGATATTCTATTATTTATAATGGAAGATATTTAAAATCTCTTCAAGTCCATGTAAACATTCTCAATTACACATGTTATTCTGTAAATGTAAATTCCCATGTTATTCTGTAAATACCCATTTTTAAATATTTTTGTACAATAGGCTCGTTTTCGTCATTGCATTTAATTGTTTGTAATTGCGATTCAAAGATTCAAACAAGAAGTGGTGTTCTTAAATTTACTTAATAACCGTTGGTTTAAGATATGGAAAATACTTATACGGAATGAAATATATTTTAAATATCATCCAGAATACGGCATCTAATATAGGGTATGCAGTTTAATATAAAAATATTATTCTATGTCACATGTAGGCCAAAATCAACTAAAATAATACAACACTCTGTGTGATTACATGATAACAATGAAAATTTTATTAATGACAGTATCATGTCTAAGTGTATTGCCGGCGTTGGTGATGTGTTGTACATAATAATGTAACCACGATATATTTACTTAATTCTAATTTTTAAAGCTTGCAAATTAGGAAATCTTTAAATATTTAACAAATGAAGGGAGATAGGTATAGGACACCCTAATAAGAATTGAAAGCTAAATAAATTTTCTATGCGATAGGCTAGTAAGATACAGGGTGTTCTATTTAAAATAAGTAAGTTATTACAGCTTGAATTTGTTAATAGAACAATCTAATATTTTGACCACCCTATAAAAAGATAGGTATAGGAAACCCTAATACAAATTGAAAGCTAAGTATATTTTCTACGCGATAGACTAGTAAGATACAGGGTGTTCCATTTAAATTAAGTAAGTTATTACAGCTTGAATTTGTTAATAGAACAATCTCATATTTTGACCACCCTGTAAGAAACTTTGTTGCAATAAGCATCTGCTTAAGTATACCAAATAGTCAGTTATTAAGATCCAAGAAGAAATTTGTTACTGATTCTTAGATTCGTAGATATTTATTTTTTTCTAAAACCTTACATTTTTATAAAAATCGAAATAAATCAAAACACCCTGTATTTAGGTATAGGGAACCCTTATGAAAGTATAGCTTATTTTTTAAGGTCAATTCGATAATGTCATCATATATAGGGCATTCCATAAGAAAAAATATAACTTTGATATACTACTCTTTATTGGAGCACCCTGTATAATTCACATTATGTTTAGATTGTAGTATTAATGGCCCTGTATATTATTGTGAAGAATTTTTTTTAAAATATCAAGTGGGTTTCCGTACAGACACCAAGGCGGGTAAGATGAACCACCCTGTATAAGAAGTGATCACTTCTGTCGGCACTCCGCAAGTGCGACGCTTTTTTATTTTTTCATCTTTTGTATCATGAACTTTTTTAGACTTTTTATTATCTTAGAATATGGTTTCTCATCTTGTAAATATTTTTTTTATCTCAGTCCGATTTCACTAAAAATGAAGGCAAGTTTTTTATTGTTTTTAGTTAATTAAAATTATAAACACGGTGTAGAAGCAATCACTATTAGCGTAATTCTAAATTAAGCATGTTTTTATAGAAATATTTATTTTGTTTTTAGAATGGGTGCTATTCTTCACGGCATCTGCCACACACATTCCCATGGATTATCGAGTCAACATTCCCATTCTGGATCATCTTCGTCGAATATAAACCTGCGTGCAGCAACTATCCACGTCCTCGGAGATCTAGTTCAAAGTCTTGGCGTACTTTTAGCTGCCATTATAATAAAATTTGTACCAACTGCGAAGATAGCAGATCCAATCTGTACTATTTTATTTTCATTAATAGTCATTTGCACGACTGTTAGAGTTGGAAGGGACTCGTTCTGGTTTTTACTTGAAGGGAGTCCTGTAGATAGTATAAAATTAAAAAACGAATTAACCAAGTTAGCCGGAATAAAACACGTACATAGTTTACACGCTTGGGCTCTTTCGCCCGGGAAAAATATTATATCAGTGCATTTAGCTGTTGGTAAGTAAATTTATATAAATAGTTGAAAGACTGATAAATTTTGTATTCTTTCTCTTCTTATATTACGCCTTTTGACCGGTTCTTAGTCGCTTTTGAGCTTGTATTCGTAGCTGTGATGTTGACTGCCAGCTGTCTCGCTACCTTTTAAAGGGCCTTCCTATTGGTCTCTTGCCTGTTGGATTTGAATCTCTGGCTATACGGGCTATTCTCTCGCTGTCCATTCTGCTGTCGATCTCGAGTCTCATGCTGATTCCACTCTCGTCGTCTCTGTCTTCCCCATCATACTATGTCTTGTATGCTACGGATATCTCTTTTTCTGTCGTTCGGTATTCTCTCTCTTAGTGTTTTTCCAGTTAACGTTCTCATTTCTGATGTTCTCAGTGTCCTCTTGCTTTCTGATGTGTCACATATTGTTTCTATCGCGTACGTCATGATCGGTCTTACACACGATTTATATATGTATACTTTCCCTTCCTGCCTCATATCTTTATTTCTCCAGATGACATCCCTCAGACATTCTGGCACGTAATTGGCTTTATTTGCTTACTTTCGGACGCTCTCTTTAAAATCTACAAGAAAAAGGCAATCTTTCAAGATTTCTTTACAGAATTCGAATCGGTCAGATTTAAGGGGGGGAGGTATGGTTTGAAATATTTAATTTTTTTATTATTTCAAATAAAAGTGCATACTTTCAAGAATACTCTCTGAAAATTTCAAAATAATCGGAGTAAAATTACCAGAGATACAGCGTGTTGAATATCTCTACCTCCGACACGCTTTGCCGCGACTTCGTGCCAGCACGCTTGAGCGTAGTGAGAAACGTTAAACAACTGTTCGCCTTCTCTTTTGTAGATTACTCCTCGATTCAAAAAACATATTCCAATGTGCATCACTTTACGATTTTGCAGACAAATAAGAAGATGAAGATGCAGTTGTCAAAACTTTAAACTCATTTTTCTCAAAAATGCTTTTTCAAATGCGGTGGACATTGTAACTGAAAAACTACTCGGCCGATCTACCTGATATTTTGCACATATTTTCTTGAGATATTTCATGAGGTAACAACGTCGAGATATTTTTCTTTTTTTGCTTATTTTTTGTTCAACAATTATAAATCTGTTGATTTTCACAAAATTTTTACCAAAAATTTTCTTTTTTTTGATTTCTGAGTGATACCAAAAATTCAAAAATCATTTTTTTTTTATTATCTCCCCTTATTGGCAATCAGATATAAAACAAACATCTATAAGTCAATTTGTTGGTCTTACATTAAATTAAATTATTGTAAATGTGGTGACGTGGAGAGGTAAACATCCAGCGATGTTTCCTCAGTTACCTCTTAGGTCGGAGGGCCAGCTTCTTCCGAGTCTTCTATTGTGGACACGTTGCAGTAGTGGATGAAGTAGTGGATTAGGATGGTCTTCTAGTTTGTTGTGGTGTTTTCTGTTGTTTTCTCGGATGACTTCGGTTACATATGGAATTTTTAGATCTGTGTGTAGAGTTTGGTTTGATACATACCATGGTGCATTAACTATTGCTCGAAGTATCTTGGATTGCGCTCTCTGGATAATCACAGTATTGGATTTGCTAGCACAGCCCCACAGTTCAATGCCATAAGTCCAGATTGGCTTTATCACTGCTTTATATATTAGCAATTTGTTTTCTATTGAAAGGTGGGATTTTCTTCCAATGAGCCAGTAAAGTTCTTTGGTTTTTAGGTCAAGTTGCATTCTTTTCTTTGTTATATAGTGTTTCCAGTTGAGTTTATTGTCAAAGTGTAGCCCTAGATATTTGACTTGATTACTTTGTGGTATTTTTATTTGATTGATGGTTACTGGTGGGCAGGTTCCAGTCCGGAGAGTGAATGTTATATGGGATGATTTTGTTTCGTTTACCTTAAACTTCCACTTCTTCAGCCATATTTCAAGTGAGTTTAGATGCTCTTGGAGATTTTGTGTTGCTGCAATAGGATCGTCATGCTTGGCAAAAATAGCAGTGTCGTCTGCAAATGTCCCGATGGTTGTTTTATCATTTGTAGGCAAGTCATATGTATATAGTATGTACAATAATGGCCCTAGTATGCTCCATTGTGGTACGCCAGAGTGAATAGGCTTGTATTCCGAAACTTCTTCATTAACTTTTACTTTAAACTGCCGTTCGTGTAGGTAGGCTTTCAGTAGGTTGTAGTAACTTGCTGGGAGAATTCTTTTTATTGTGCATAACAAGCCTGGATGCCAGACTTTGTCAAAAGCCTGACATGTCTATAAAGGCTGCTGTGCAGTACTGCTGATTTTCAAGTGACTGGTTGATGGCGTTGACTATGCGATGGCATTGTTGTATCGTTGAATGGCTTTGTCGAAATCCGAACTGATGATCTGGGATCCAATTTTATGGATTTATTTCTGCATTTATTCTGTTTAGGATAAGTCTTTCAAGCAACTTGGAGATTGTTGGTAATAAGCTGATAGGCCTATATGATGAGACATCTAGAGGGTTTTTGCCAGGCTTTGGTATCATAATTATTTGTCCAATTTTGAGTGCTTTGGGCCAGTAGTCACATCTAAGTATTGCATTGAATATGTGCAGTAGTTTAACTATGCCCTTTTTGGGTATTTCTTTTAACATTTTTGCGGTTATCAGATCTTCGCCTGGTGCCTTCTTTGGGTTTAGGTTGGCAATTACGTCTCTAATTTTTTTTTGGAGTAAATAGTTTTATTCTGTCCTGTATCTGTAGTGGTTCTTCTAATATTTGGTTCGCTTCTGGTACTTGGTCGTCATTTAGTGGAGTAAAAACTTCTGCTAAATACTCGGCAAATAGGTCAGCCTTTTCTTTATCACTTTTTGCCAATGGTCCTGGTGGTGTTGAATTTTTACGTATTGGAGGTAATGCTGTTATTGGCTTTCTCTTACTTTTTATGGGCTTCCATATAGAGTTGTCTTGTCTTGATATATTGGTGATGTAATTCGTAAATGACTCATTTTTGACTTCTTGCAGCTTTGATTTTAATTTGTTGCTGATGCGATTGTATCTTGTTCTGCTATCTGGTGTGTGTGTTCGTTGCCATGCAGATCTGGCCTTTCTTTTTTCAGCTACCAGTTTTTTTATTTCTAAAGGTATATTACTTATGTTTCTGTTGGGACTACTTTGTGGGGTAGCTGATTTAGCTGCATACTGTAGTATGTTTATAAATTTGTTATAGTCCTCTTCTATTTCTTCCAGTTTTTTCAGCCTCGTTGTTATTTCGATAGTATCGTGAATTATTTGTCGGTAAGTGTCCCAGTTTGTTTTATTGTTGTGCAGGTGGAGTTTTGGTTTTTTAGTGATAACTGTTGTACTTACCGTTGCTATTATTGGGCTATGGTCAGTAGTTAGGTCATAGCTTGGTGTTATATCTGTATAAGTTATACCAATACCGTTTGTTATGAAGAAGTCCAATAAATCTGGTTTTTTGTTGGGATCGGTCGGCCAGTATGTTGGTGTTCCCGTTGAGATAAATGAGTAATTCTTATTTTGTATAACATGTGCCAGTTCTCTGCCTTTTGTTGTTATAAGTCGTGACCCCCACAAGGTATGCTTGCTGTTGTAATCTCCCCCAGCAATGAATTTTGGTCCGAAAGTTTGGAAAAATTCTTCATAGTGTTCTCGTTTTAGATTATGGCGAGGAGGGCAGTACACAGCTGATAAGTTGACATTATATGGAAGTGCTTCAAGGCTTACTGTCGTTGCTTGGATGTGTTCTTCTTTGTACTTCAGTAGTTCATGATGTTTAATATTTTCTTTGATGAGTATTGCTGTACCTCCGTGGGCTGTGCCGTCAGGATGCTCAGTATGATATAGTTTATATTTAGGTATGCTAAAATAAGTTCTGTTCGTAAAGTGCGTTTGACTAATTAAAAATATGTCAATTTTATTTATGTCTAGAAATATTTTCACTTCTTCTGTATGGCTTGGAAGGCCGTTGGCATTCCATTGGGCTAATCGAAGAAACTTAGCCATTTATTTCATTTTGTTCATAAGCATGGTAAGCATGTTGAGGACCATGCTATTTTGTTGGATTAGTTGGTTGAATAGATTCTTGAATTCTTCCAAAAACTTGTTTAACACAGTGGTTGTATCTTCTGTTTGGTTGTGTTTAGTTACTTCAGCGTAGCTCAAGACCTGGGGCAGTGGATTGGATAGTTGTTGTGTGTTTCTTGTGTATATATCATTTGTGTAGATTGCTGATGGGTTTTGATGCTCTCCGTTGTTTTTGTTGCTTCCTTTGGTAAATTTCTTATAGTGAAGTTTCTTTCTTATCTCATGCACTGTATTATACTGTTTTTTTTGAGTTCGTGGAGGTTCTATGTGTACTACTCTGTTCTATAGGCCTGTTATATTATAGACATCTTTATTGTTTTGCGCGGGTTCTAAATCTACAAAGAAGAGATTAAGTGGTTCTTTGGTTTTTTGTTGTTTTACATTAACTATGTTTCTCACTTTGTGCCCTAACTGAGGTAGCTCACTTTTTATGTCATCAGTATTGGTTGAGTGATGTAAGTATCTGATCACGATTCTGTAGGCTCGTTCTTCTTTTAGTTGGTACGTGTGATGGTCAATATTTTTTTCCTTGAACTCCTTAACCAATTTTCGGTATATTTCTGGTGTTTCACAATTTATTTTGACAACGTTGTTTATTAAACTTTATGTCTGGTATTCTTTTTTTTGGCTATTTCCTCTAATTGCTTTGTCATCTCGTTGAAATCCTGTACCCCGTGTACAAATATTGATGGAGGTTTTGGTATTTTGTTGGTTTCTGCGTTTCCAGTATTTTCTTCTGTTTCTTTCGACAGCGGTTGGAATCGGTTACCTGTTTCAATTTCGCTTGGATTTGGTTTGTTGTTATGTATTTTCTTACTTTTATGGCTTCGACGGATAACGGTTAAAAAGTTATTCTAATTGTTTATAAGTAAGCAAAAAATCGGCATGTTTTTGCAAAATAATTTTACACTGTTTAAAATTACTTTTTGTCATTTTGTTTTAATTAAGTTAATAGTATAAACGTTCTTCCTTAATAAACTGTCCGAAGTGTTACTGTAACCTCATAATTTTCTGACTTATAGTGTTGCAAAAAAAATGAATTTGGGATAAACAAATTAAATAACTTTTAAACTATTTGAACAATTGCTTTGAAATTTAAAATATAATTTAAGCACAAAAAGTCTCAGCATTTCGTATAATAAGACGGTTCTAACTTAATTTTTACATAAGTTATGAACATTTATAAAATCTCAAAATGTATGACTTATTTTGCAATTTTCTAAGCAACAAATAAGGATAGACATATTCAGCGAACGCAATATTGAAGCTTTTTATATAATTTATGAGTTTCTTATTCTCAAATTTGTTTAGAATGCTTTACTTTTTAGTAATAGACGAAAAAAGCGAAAATTTACCGTTTTTTGATCTTCATTTGTTTATAACTATGTATACCATCAAAATCGGCTGCAGGAAACATATAGATTATTAATATAGATGTCCATACTACTCAAAAAATTTGATTTCGGCCTGGAGGGGGATGTGTCACGAGAAAAATCTTATTTATCTGGCTTAATTTAGGAATCTTTGTTCGTATTGCATATTGTTTTTATAATGCGTCCATCAAATAATGCAATAGCAGTTTTTGTAAGCTCAAAATAAAGTGTATGTTTAATTTTCATTAATTTATTTTTAGATGAATACTGTGATAGGGATGCCTTGTTGAAAAAAGCAGCATCTGCAATACAAAGCCAAATATCCGTTTTAAGTTGTACAATACAAGTGGAAACCTACAACCACGATCTAATACTTTCTTGTAGTGAATGTCAAAACCTCCAGTGGTGACAAGGTGATATGAAAATTATTGAGTCTTATGACACGATTAGATGAGGTGCTTACTATGTATTATATTATCTCAGGTTATGTTATTAAATGTTTTTTTTTTATCCTATCTTAGCGTTAAAGAGATGATTTTTAATTCTTTGTCTTTTCTTTAATAGGCTATTGATTATTTTCAAAATAAGAGAGCTAAAAGGAACTACAACGTTAACGGGATTTTATTGTCTCATATGGTCAATGGACCTCTAAATTTGAGAAAACCGCGGAGTGCTACCATTTAATTGGGTGCGTTTTTGAGAAAGGGGTGAATTAGTCCCTAGGCACAGGGTGAATTAGGGTGCGTACTATGCACTTTTGGCACAAACACGTCTACCGGAAAATTGTTCCAGGTTAAATTTACTATCGAAATATCACATTTTAAAGTCAAAAGTATTATTTCTTACAAAAATATATTCAAAAGAAAAGCAAGAAAAAAACACGAGAGAAAGCAATTTTTTTGCCCCATAACTTTTTTCCACACTGATATAGGTATAGGCATTGCTGCAGCGAAAAATAACTTCCATCCTTCCTCTTTAAAATGAAGTTTGGTAAAAGTCTCTAGGATTTATATTTTCCGAAATAGGATTTTTCAAAGTTCGCCGCGCACAGCATTTTTGGGCCATTTTCCCTATTATTTCGCAAACATTGTTCTGTAACTTTTTTCTACGCATTTCTACGTACATATATGCATTGGTACATTTAATATAAAAAGAAGTCAATTACCTTTGAAATGGTCTATTGTATAAGATTATACGGCTATTTTTAAGCAATTTATGCTTTTTCAAGGTTTTATACTTTGAATGATTTTTGATATTTTTAATGATTATTTTTTATATTTTTCATTATGACTTTTTTCTTATACATTTAGGTTTAAAAAAGCTTATTTTCTTTACTTTAAAATCGTATATTGCAAAAAATTCTAGGACTACTTTTAAACAAGATATCCGTAGGATATCCAAGGGTATCCGAAATTTGAGAAAAATTTTAAACTTTTTTTTATTTTTTTTTTCAATTAGAATATAATTGCATATTATAACATAATTTTTAATTCCAAATAACGTTTCTTATTAACACTTTTCGATATTGTTAAATGTAAAGGTGCTTTACTGTTAAGCGAAATTCATATTTTTAACATACCTCGTACACTATTAATAAAATTTTATATCTGATGATTGAATCGTGGGTTCTAGACTATGCAGAGCATTTTATAAAGCATATTTTTTTTCATAAAGTTAATAATAAAAACGTTTTCCATGTGGTTCCAACTTAGTGGGACCTATTGCATGTGTATGTCACATGTTGAAAAAGCATATCTTGTTTAAAAATAGTCCTAGAATTTTTTACGATACGCCATTTTAAAGTAAACAAAATAGCTTTCTTTTTTATTGTACAATGTATATACCTTAATACACAATAAAAAAAGTTATAATGAGAAATTTAAAAATCATCGTAAAATATATCAAAAATCATTAAAAGTATAAAATTTTGAACATCCCTATCTTGCTTAAAAATAGTTATACAGCCTTCTACAATAGACCATTTTAAAGATAATTGACTTTTCTTCATATTGAATGTGAAATTTCATATACCTAAAGCTACTTAGAAAAAAGTTACAGAACAATGTTTGAGAAGTAACAAGGAAAATGGGCCAAAACAAGGAAAAATTATAGTTTGAAAACTATAAATCGTAGAGGCTTTTGCCAAACGTCATTTTAAAGAGGAAGGATGGAAGTTTTTTTTTCTGTGAAGCAATGCCTATACCTATATCCCCGTGGAAAAAGTTATGGGGCAAAAAACAAAAATGCCATCTTTCGTGTTTTTTCTTGCTTTTCTTTTGAATATAGTTTTGTAAAAAAAATATTTTTGACATTAAAATGTGATGTTTTGATAGTAAATTTAACCTGGAATAATTTTCCTGTAGACGTGTTTGTACCAAAAGTGCATAGAACTCACCCTAATTCGCCCTGTGCCTAGGGACTAATTCACTCCTTCCTCAAAAACTCACCCCTTTAAATGGTAGCACTCCGCGTGTTTTTCATATTTAGAGGTCCATTGACTATATGAAACAATAAAACCCCGTTAACGTTGTAGTTCCTTTCTAAAATACATAATAGCCTATAAACTGCTTAAATTATTACAGAAGCATATATTTTTTTAAGTTGAAACCAAGTTATGTTTGTTTTTATTTCATCTTAGTTATTAATTATTAGAATTTATTATTTAATGTAAAGTGACTTCCAGAGATTTATCGCCTGTTAAAACTTTAGCCATAGTATTCGCTCCGTGCATGACTGACGCGACACCTAGCGTCGTCACCTGACATTTTTGGCGGCAACAATTTGAAGTAAACCATATGATAAATACATATTGTAAGTTGCAAATTATTAATAATAAGTTTTTAAACGATATTTTTCCAATTTATGTATAAAGTGGATGTAGTATTAAAAACTGGGTTTCTAAAAATTCATCACAATTTATCTTTTCAACCCCAAACGAAACAAAAAGGGAAAAATCTATCCTAGTTTTTAAACTAGGAGGAGTAATTCAAATTTACTGCGCTATAATGCTTGTTTCTAATTGGTCCAACCGCAGGCAAGTTTACTCCAATAAATTGTGAAATTTTGACACTATTAACATTTATGAAATTTTGACAATATTGTCTTTTAAATTTCCTAGGTTAATTAATTATATCGGCGATGTTTTCTGATTTCTGAGTTATTTCTTTAATTTTTAGATTTTTAATCTGCATTTATACAAAAAAAACTGTTGTTTTTAGAACTCTTCTGGAAGGTACTGGAGTACCATTCGATACGGTCAACCAAAAAAGAAGATGAATATGGTGATCTTTATAGTGACATTATTTGGTGTGAATCTGTCTTTCGAGTTTATTCCTCCTAGTTTAAATCTTTTATCTAATTTATTTGTCATTACTGGATATTTATAAAAATTACGCTTATTTTTTGGCTTATCATTAGCATAATAAATACTTACGCAACATTTATTTACCATTTTTGATAAAATTTGTTATACAAACAATGACACTGATATTACAAATAATAATCGCCAAAATTGTCATATTTCGCCGCTACGGATGCTGGGCATCGTTTCGTGTATCCCTACCATGGTCACGCACGGAGCGAATAATGCTAAACAATCAGTAGGGCCACTCCACGAAAATCCTTTGTGCTCTATGTTCCATTTTGGTGACGGCGCATCAGAAAGTTCATGAAAATCAGATGAAGATGATATTTAGTGCAATCTGATAGATACGTGGATTAATTATTTCAATTCATTAAATTAATATGATTTTTCAAACTTGAGAAGTGTGTATGTGAAGAATTTTACGATTTATGAAACTAATTTTCCACTTTTCGAAGAACTTCGATGATAATTATTTTATTACAAATTTGGCATATTCTTGAAACTGACTGATAATTTTAAGTCTTACAAAAACGCGAGCATTTTTTTCCTAGTCCTTTGCGCAGTCAAAATTTTGTCTCGGGAGTGGATTGCAAAATTGGAACCGTCAAAAGTCGAGAGTGAATTAACTGTTTCTTTAGCATTAAACTGTGCTCTATCTCTGTCAAAGATAAGAGTGGTTAATTTTCTATGTATGTTTACTAGCAGGTATTGAACGAAACAAGTAATAAAATCAAAAACAAGCAATAAACACTAATTACAACACCTGCTAATGCCTTCTGATAGCTTCTATTGCGAGAAAGTGGAATTTCTCCATAAGCGCAATACATAATACACAAATTCAAATTGGTTTGTTGCTAAATAATTCAAAAAGGAAACAATGGGAATAAAGGACTAATAATATAGGTAATTAAAACCACTTACCGATAACTTGTTGAATTCGAAACATTAGGGAACGAACGAGCGATGTCGATGTGTGCACACACTTTTCTGGTCTCAATGCATCTCATTCCTTATCGCAGGGGGAAAGAATTTCTGGCTTCAAATGGTAATACCCCGAACCCCGAACGTCGTCACCGCTTTATGTGGTGTTTTCGATACGGTCATAGAAAGGAACACAGGTGTCAACATGGGTAAAAGGGATATGATTTCGGAATATTCAAACGACCAAACCAATTTATGGAATTTTAAACATTCTATTACAAATGAATTTGATATTTTGAAAATACTGACCGAATATATGCATTAGGGTGGGCCGAAAAAACTAAAATTATTTTTTTCAAGTCGTAATACCGCGGAAAAGTTGCGAATGTATGAGACTAAAAAGGGGTAAGAATTTAAAAAATATCGGTTTATATCTTCCGTTCCGAAATTGGTAAAAAATTGATTTTTTGCGATAATTTTTAACAGATTTAATTTAGCGTGGATACGTTTGTAATAGCTCATTTTCTCATTCTTAATAACCATACTAACTAAATTTAACCGTGTTATTAAAATCTCTTAACATTGTCCGTTCGCGCAAAAGGCATAAAAATAGCCAAAATGTGACAAAATTGCATATTTCATACACGTTTAATTTTTCGTAATTAAGAGTTTAGTTGAATGAAAATAGTACTCACATATACATTTTGTTGAACTTGTATTGAGAACACTTAAAATAAACACACTATAAATACATCATTTTCAGAACTTTAGTAGGCTATTATTTAAAAATATTGTTTGTGAATATAGAAAAAACCAAATTTTTTACGAGATGCAAGTTTTCAATTCGACAATATGGTCCAATGTCCACCAGTCCATTGTCCGTCCAGTCCATCTTGGATTATTTTAACACCTTTTTGCTATTACATAGTAGAAGGCACTTTGAACTGTGATTTCTGTGTAAAGTCCGGCATTGCAGACCTTGATAATTATGTTGTTCTTATGAAACCGTCGCGATTCTCAGCTCCGCAAACTTTTCCAGCGGCTTCTGTTACGAGTTTTACACATCGTTCTACTGCCTGTGTATGAACAGGAAATGACTTTAATATTACATCCCAGTTAGGGGCTGAATCACTCTGAATAATTGATGTTATTTCGGATTGTTGTTAATGTTATTTCGTCAACAGGGTTGTTGACCCTGTTATTGAGCGCAATGCTTTTTTCGCCCATCTAGAACATTTGATGTTGGCCATGACACAAGATAACAGAAAACATATAAGAGAGCTTGGACTTCGCAGAATTCTGAAAGCTAGACAGCTAGATAAAACAAGATCTAACATTAGAATTAGAATACTCAAACTGCCAAAACTAAATTTTGAATGTCGAGACTATTCAGAAATAATTCATTGGTTAGACTGTGAGTTATCTTCTCCTCCATTATTAAAAGATATAAATGGTGATGAAATAACATTAATTATTCAGAGTGATTCAGCCCCTAACTGGGATGTAATATTAAAGTCATTTCCTGTTCATACACAGGCCGTAGAACGATGTGTAAAACTCGTAACAGAAGCCGCTGGAAAAGTTTGCGGAGCTGAGAATCGCGACGGCTTCATAAGAACAACATTGTTATCAAGGTCTGCAATGCCGGACTTTACACAGAAATCACAGTTCAAAGTGCCTTCTACTATGTAATAGCAAAAAGGTGTTAAAATAATACAAGATGGACTGGACGGACAATGGACTGGTGGACATTGGACCATATTGTTGAATTGAAAACTTGTATCTCGTAAAAAATTTGGTTTTTTCTAAATTCACAAACAATATTTTTAAATAATAGCCTACTAAAGTTCTGAAAATGATGTGTTTAAAGTGTGTTTATTTTAAGTGTTCTCAATACAAGTTCAACAAAATGTATATGTGAGTATTATTTTCATTCAACTAAACTCTTAATTACGAAAAATTAAACGTGTATGAAATACGCAATTTTGTCACATTTTGGCTATTTTTATGCCTTTTGCGCGAACGGACAATGTTAAGAGATTTTAATAACACGGTTAAATTTAGTTAGTATGGTCATTAAGAATGAGAAAATGAGCTATTACAAACGTATCCACGCTAAATTTAATCTGTTAAAAATTATCGCAAAAATCAGTTTTTTACCAATTTCGGCAAACTTTATGGCTCATGCGCGAACGGAAGATATAAACCGATATCTTTTAAATTCTTACCCCTTTTTAGTCTCATACATTCGCAACTTTTCCGCAGTATTACGACTTAAAAAAATAATTTTAGTTTTTTCGGCCCACCCTAATATGCATATTAGTTCAGTTCGGTGCGTATATTTTTCGAAGTATAAGTACGTCTCCCAGATGCTGAATTCACACTAACGGTTGGCATGTAAGTAAACACATATCGCTCATTGGCGACAACCGCACTGGAGAGCGAAACCGAATGTCGCCGATGAGAGACATGCGCATCGAACGTGTTAAGAATATTTTGTGATAAACAGAAATACAAAAATTAACACGGTCATTAGGGTTTACGACCTTTAACTTATTGTGTTTCTTTCTTTCCCGTTTTGTCACTTTCTCAAAGTCTACGAGAGATCTATCCTGGCCAGAATAGAAAAAGATGTCCACATCTCATCCCATAAGAGAATTCAGATCCGGCAAATTTTGCACTGGTTAAGTCCTCGCATTAACAGAACACATTGAAGATATCTTCGAAAAAAATTTATAGGGGCTGCTTTCGTAGATTTGACAGCCGCCTATGACACAGTAGGGCACAATACATTGCTTCACAAATTGTACGACACTCACTCAATGAACATCATCTCGGTAATCCTCTGTCAGTTTTTAAATAAAACCATGTTATGGAATCATGTATTAATACCGTGAACCAAGTCAGGGAGGTATACTCCGTCCCAAACCCTTTTTTCGTGCGTCATTAATTTTGACGTCATATAGGATTTTAGGAATGTCGCAAATCATTACATGACATTTTAGTTAAATCTGACATTGGCAGTTGTCAGAATATTTATATTTATATAACATCAATATTTATACCAATATTTGCCAGAATATTAATATTGTTTTCACCCAATTTTGAAACATGTGAAAACTTTGAATTATGCACGTCCGTCTGTCTGTCCGTCTGTGAATACAAATCCTCCGTCATTGTACGAGGTAGAATGACCAGTGAGGTGTCAAATGAAAGCTAATAATCCAAGGATGGTACTAAAGGTGAGAAATTTGACCTAGGCTGTCTGTCCGTCCGACAGCGAATATAACTCCTCCGTCATTATACCAGGTAGAATGACAAATGAGGTGTCAAATGAAAACTTATGATCCAAGGATGATACTAAAGGTGAGAAATTTGACCTAAGCTGTCTGTCCGTCCGACCGCGAATATAACTCCTCCTCACTATACCAGGTAGAATGACAAATGAGATGTCGAATAAAAGCTTATAATCCAAGGATGGTACTAAATGTGAGAAATTTGACATAGGACTTCCGGTTTGAGAAAAGCAACCAGAAGTACTGTTTTAAAGTCACCGGAATAATACAAGTGATATATTATTCGACGCGCCCGATTACTTTGGGTGAAAATCTAGGACTTACGAAGTTCAATTACTTGTTTAAAATAGTTTAATGTAAAATTAAATAAATATAATATCAAATTTTACTAGACAATGACCGAATATAACAATGACATAGAATATTTATATTTACATAGTTGACACATTTCTAACCTAGAAATTACAATTGTAATTTTACCATATGATCGATTATTTTTGTGTCAAATTAACTTTACTCGCCTCATTGATTGGTTATCTATTTAGAGTATTGTAATCGCCAACCAATTATACATCTATAAGTAGAAATCCGTTTTAATAAGCAAATACCCGTCAAGAAATACATAAGTTCAATGTATAATAATAATCACAGAGGTACGTTTTTTTCTGTCGCTTCCAACTGTAATGCGTTAGAGATAATTCGATAATCTGTGACGCACTGAAAAAAGGGTTTGGGACGGAGTATAGTGTCAAATTTTAGGCTGATTTTGGCACGGATTCTATGAATTTATTTTGGTGGTTAGTACTTGTTTGATAACGTCAAAATGTGTCAGCCGGCGTGACTCCGGGACTTAAGTCAACAAAAATAAAATGAAAGAAGAAAAAAACCCTAGAACTTATTTTAACTATTTATAATGGGAAATAACTAGATTTATAAATTTAAATTTAACCTAGAACTTATATGTTAAATATTACAGGAGGCTCGGGTTCGATTCCCGTCATGGAAATTTTTTTTGTTTTTAAAATTGACATTTTGATTTAAAAAATAATAGTTTTTATAACATTTTTTTAAATTATATCGTATAAATAATAAAAAGGTGGTATTATAAAAAGATCTTTTTTATAAAAGTGTAATTAGGTATTTTATGATTAATTTTCCTCTTCTTTTTTCATTTTATGTTCCGGTTTTGGGCCAACTGACACATCATTTGTTAATAAGCTTTGGAACAACTGACTATATAAAAAAAAACAGCCATGCCAAAATGCTCCAGTCAAATTTGACGCTACCTCCCGGACCACAAAGATCTGATATGCGTAATTAGAAATTTAATCGACTTCAATTTAGACATATATTTCGACCAATCTATGTACTTAGTTATTCCTATTTTTGATAATTTAAGATTTTTGTTGTTTATTAAGTAGCACATATAATTTTAATTTTATTGATCAGTACAATTTTTTATACTTTGCATTGGAAAGTGCCTTCTGTTGATCTATGTATAGTTAGTTTACTTTGAAAATATATGTAATAAGTCAGTTTTAAATCATTCTACAAAAGATAGAAACAATGTTTTCATAATTTTGTTATTTTTTTGTTTTGTTTTGTGATTAGATATATGAAATTCAAAATAATTGATTAGATATGATAATAAAATAATTGACTAGATCTGATAATAAAATAGTTGACTGTGAAATAAAAATAATAAAAATATTTATGAAATTAAAACAAGTGTCCTGTTTTACAGCTGTCCTAATGACCATTTTTTTTTCAGATGACGTTTAAATTTGATAAAATGTAAACTTTTCAAAGTAGGCTGACAATACCTATCCAAAAATGTTACATTTTTAAAAAATAAATAAAGGGAAATAATAAAACATGTTGTATAACGTTTATTTAACTTAAAAAAGTTGGCATAAGAACAAATGATATATACAGCAATTGTTCTGACACCAGGTTATATTAAAAAAGTAAATTTCACAGTATTGGTTTATATTTAAAGTGTTTTTGAAGTGAATACTTTTTATCGCACGGGCCCGAAATTCTATTTAGAGTCATTCGAAAAATCGAAACTATGACAGTAACCTTGCGGTATAGCAATATACAGTTTGTCTAATTTACTTACCGTTGCACATCATTATCTATGTCAGAGATCTAAGTTGACATTGTTGCCAAAGTATTAAAAAATCCTGAATCCATTTTAAATCAAATAGATCACATAATTATTGCAAACTTGGATTATCTCTCTCTCTCTCTCTCTCCTGTCGTTTCCCCATTACTGAGGATCGTGATTTCTTCCAATATTCCTAACAATGTTTCTCCATTGGTCTCCATTGGATTATACAACAAAACAAATTAATATAAGTTATAATCTTACCTTAAAGTAAATAATAAAAACAATAAATATAATAAAACAAATACTTAGAGTAAAGAATAAAAACAAATCTAAAGTGTCAATACCGCAACTGTCAAATAAATGTTACCAATTTATGCCAAAATGTCACCTTCGTTCGATTACAGTTACAGTGTGTTCCGAACAAATGTGCTTTATAAAAACGCTTTTTAATCCATTTATACCAATTAAACGAAACATATTATTGTGTATTTCTTTAATTTAACATTAATAGAAATCTTCAAATATTATTTCTACGCGTATATAATAAAATGTGTCTAGTGGCTGTAATTCCAGTGTACTCGGCAAAAGGATTCTAAAAAAGAACATACCCACCGCCCAAAAATTTCGTGTTGGTATCATGTGATGTCACGGGCTATGACGCGGATGACGTGCAACGGTAAGTAAATTAGATGGAGTTATACATACATAGATATACATTATAATTTTATATAATATATGTTTATGAGTCAATCAGTGTTTGTATTTACAAAAATTGTGCAGCTCTGACAAGAAAAGAGACATTCGTATAATTCAAAAAACAAAATCTTAGGGTGGCCTCGCGAGATAATACGAAAGAACTATGAAACAAAATGAAACCTTCAATTTGTCCACAGAATTTTTTAAAGTTAGGAGAAAATACAACGCTTCCATTGACCCCCGTATAATGCCATTTAAGCAAAAATTGTTTATTACCAGAATAATAACAAATGATGTCAACACATTTACCTACAAATTAATGCAAGAATCTTGAAAATCGGAATACAAATAAAAAAGTAATTAATTGTCAAACTTGATCAAACATTTTTGATGGCGGAATTTTGTGCGGAGTGTATAACCTTTTACGATTTCGTAATCTATTTTTAATCTGACACTATAAACTTTGTTTATTAATTGGTTTTGAGTTTAGTTCTAGCAGCCGTAGAGGTAACATCGTTTAACAGTGGCTTGTGAATTTTACCAATATAAGTTAAAAGTTAAACAGTTTTTATTGTAAACACAACTGTAAGTAGAAAAACTTAATTTTTAAAAAAGAAATACAATTTACATTTCAACGTTCTACTCAATCGAAACCAGAATATTGCCTTAGAACAGTTGAATAGTTTTTACTATAAACACACCTGTAAGGAGAAAAACCCAATTTTTAAACAAGAAATACAATCTACATTTCAGCGATCTACTTAATTGAAACTTGAGTATTGCCTTAGACAAAAACTTAAGTAATTAGTGGTACCTTTAATAGTACGGTTAATATTACTATAATGGATTTAAATTGTCAGGCATGCCATAAAATTATAACACCGACAGATGGTAGCAAACTGGAATGTTCTGGATGCAAAACAACATGGCACGGTGTTTGTGCTCAACCTCAACCCTTAAATTTTTCACCTGCAACCTTGTTGACATGGAAGTGTCAAAATTGTACCACAGAAGCAGATGCTAGCACAATGCACTTCAACGCAATTATGGCTCAGCTTGCTAATTTAAGTAACGCTATCGCAACATGTAACACTCGAATGTCTGACTTACATAATTTAGTAAATTCTCAGTCGACAAAAATTGACGCTTGCATCTCGGAAATAGCGGTTCTAAGAAGAGAAAACGAACAGCTAAAAATTAAAATCCAGAAAATAGAATCCTCTCCTCCCGAAAATATCCTTATAGAGCTGGCTGATAGAAAACAAAGGGAAAAAAATGTTTTGCTCATGGGTGTTCCAGAAAATACAGAATCCGATGAAGTTAATGCACAACAAATATTAAATCAGGTAGCTCCTAACTTACAAATAGCTTCGCATCGCCGGCTTGGCTTTCCTCGCCAAGATATGAAACCAAGGCCGCTGAAAGTTACTATGATGTCCAGTGAAGATGCCCTTTTTGTTCTTAAAAATAAATCTAAACTGAATCAAAACTCAAACTCAAACATATACATAAAACAAGATCTGACACCTTGCCAGTCAAAATATCTAGCTGAATTACGAACAGAGCTACAAAGTCGTATAGATAATGGGGAGAAAAATTTAACGATTAGATACATAAACAAAATACCTAGAATTACTACAAGAGGAACAACCAAACGTGATAGAGAGGAACAGGAATCACCTAGACGTGAAAAGGGACTCAAGACTTCAAAGCCTGCTTTATGTGGGGCAAACTCATCTCTACCTGAATAGCAATCATTCAAAATAGTATTTTGGAACTGTCAAGGATTTGCCAATCTGGATGAATTTGTTAGAGATTACGATGATTTTTCGGTTTTATGTCTTACTGAAACATGGCTACTTAATGAGTGTAATAATTTGTCAATTGTTTTGTCATCCTATAATGTTATAAGTAGTCCTGCTTCGAAAGAGAAATCCGTGGGCAGAGCAAGCGGTGGTATCTACATATTTTATAAAAATGTATACAACTGTGTAATTTTAGAAAAAACACCGTGGTGGCTATTTTGCAGACTGGTTTCTCCTTCGGAAGAGTCTATTATTATTTGCACAGTATATTTTAAACCGTCCTTAGATATTGTGTATATTCTAGAACTTTTTCAAGTATCTCTGTCGGAAATTCTAGAAAACCATTTCGATGTTCCGCTTCTAATTGGCGGTGACTTTAACAGTAGAATATCAGATATTGGAGAAGTTCCGCCAGAGATGCTGGAGGGCACAAATCTATCGGAGTATCGTCTAAGCAATGACATGGTTTTAAATACTAAGGGGCGCCATATTATTGACTTCATGAACACCAACTCTTTCTGTCTACTTAATGGGAGGACTGAGTCTGATACACCGGCACAATTTACTCACATTAGCAAAGCTGGAAATAGTGTAATTGACTTAGCATTTATCCAGAACAGTGCAATACCTATTATCCAAGATTTATGTGTAATGAACCATAACAGCCCTTCTGACCACTTTGGTATACTGGTAACTTGCGTTTCCGACTTTTTTCGAGAAAGTCGTTTCAAAAAAGCACTTCCTATACAAAAAAAAACTATATATCAATGGAATACTGACCTTGCCTTTTTCTATAAAATTTCTATGCAACATTCGAATAAAACGTCTCTTTCTATAAATATTGATGCACAGGAACTATACAATAATCTAATGTCAGCAATTAAAGAAACTGCTTCGCAATTACAACTTTGTAAAGAAAAATCTTTCCCGTCGTGTATCAGGCAAAGTCCTCCATGGTTTGATCATGAATGTACCTCAGCTAAAAACAACATGAAACAAAGCCTCAAAACAGCTAAATCAAATAACTTCCGCGACCCCTATAAAACAAATTTTTTGACATCAAAAAAAGCCTATAGACAAATAATTAAAAAGAAAAAACATATATATTTTCATAACCTGTATTCTCAACTTGCAAACAGCAGGGACTCCAAAACATTCTGGTCAGTGATTAGGAAATTTCGGAAAAATCACAATACTTCTTTTATCGATGTAGACGTATGGGAGCAATTTTATTCGAATATATATCCCCCAAAACTATATCATAATGCCCGTTTTTTTGATGCAAGACATCCAATTTTTGACGCTATTATAACCAGTGACGAAATATATAGAGTCCTAAATAACTGTCCCAATCGTAAAGCACCTGGAACTGACCATATTTCTTATGAATTCTTTAAAAATCTTCCAAATAATTGGATACTGTATTTAACGGGCATGTTTAATAGAATACTGGAAACAACCATTACGCCGCATAACTGGAGTGAAGTCATTTTTACTATGATATTTAAAAAGGGCAACAGAGATGATCCAGCAAACTATAGAGGTATTGCCTTACTTAATTGTGTTGAAAAAATATTTACTAATATTTTGTTAAACAGACTCAGAGATTGGGTTGAAGTAAATAATGTTCTTCCCGAATGTCAGTCGGGTTTCAGGGGATCAAGGGGTTGCATTGATAATGTATTCACCCTCACTTCTGCTGTACAACTGCAACTACGACTGAAAAAACGCAAAGTGTACGCTGCCTTTGTAGATTATAAGCGGGCTTTTGACTCCATTATCCATCATTTGCTGTGGCAAAAGCTATTTGGCCTTGGGGTGAGTTCTAAAATAATAGCCATTTTGAAAAACATTTATGATAATGCTAGGATGTACATCAAAACTCCAAACGGCTACACAAGACCATTTGATATTTCAACAGGAGTCTTACAGGGTGAACCTTTGAGTCCACTATTATTTAGTTTATTTATTGCGGATATAGAACAGTTTTTTATTAGTCAAGGATCACAAGGTATCTCCATTGATAGCCAAAATCAAATAATAATGCTATTGTATGCTGATGATTTGGTCATTCTTTGTGACTCGGAAGTTGAACTCGGTAAAAATTTAAGTTATCTAGAAAAATACAGTGACAAAAACCAGCTAACTGTAAATGTTGGCAAAACCAAAATTCTTCCATTTGCCCGAAGCGGTCAAATTGGCAATAAAGGCGTTAAGTTCCTATATAAGAATGAAAAAATAGAAGTTGTTAACAAATTTGTATATCTTGGAGTCACCCTAACCACAACATCACTTTTTAAAGCAATGGCCGATACAACAGTGGAAAGAGCAAAACACGCAATTGGTAACGTGATAGGTTTAATGGCTAAAACCAAAATGAATTCTTGGACATCTCGTGTGCAACTTTTCGATTCGCTAGTTCAAAGCCTTGTTATGAACTGTGTGCCCGTTTGGGGAATGAGATATGCTGACCAGTTAGAAAGAATACAAATAACTTTCTTTAAAAAACTTTTACATCTCAGTATCAATACACCTGATTATGCTGTTAGGTTGGAGACAGGAAGAGTAAAAATTTCTTTTACTATTTTCAAGCTAACTTTAAATTGGCTTATCAAGCTATCGCAAATGCATGATTTAAGACTTCCTCTTATTTGTTTTCTGCGTCAGCTTCAAATTTCTTCAGCAAATAATTCAATAAATACGAACAGATACAACTGGGTTTCACAGTTTAAGCAATATTTTCAAATATTAGATTATGAATTTTCTTGGGATGAAAACATCTCTGATTGGCTATTAAAAAACAAGAAAAGCATGTTAAAAAAGTATATGGATATGCTTCATCAAGAAGACATTCAAGCAGTCTCCATGTCAACATTCTCAACTATTTACAAACATTTATCCGTAGATACCTCAGTACAGAAATATCTGGAATTTCAAATTCCCATAAAATACATTCGTGCCATGGCGCAACTTCGAACATCTAATCGCCATGTGTTAAAATTTACCTATAATGGTATAACATATCATATACGACCATCTGAAATCTGTACTATTTGTAACACAAACAAGTTGGAAACTCTTGAACATTTACTGTTTGAATGTCCCATTTACAGTTCAATGAAACCGGTTAATATGGCCCCCCTTAATAATTGCACCGACCTTATTGGTTGTCTTAATAATGTAACTATAATATCTCTGAAAGCAATTTCAATATATATTTGGAATATCATAAAACTTAGATCTTTTGTTTTAAATGAATAGGCTTCAGTTTCTCCTTCATTGGTGTTTATTTAAGAAAACAAGTCTCCATTTCAGTTAGTAATAGCGATTAACTTTTGTTTAAATTTGTTAATAGTTACTTATGTTCTAGACTAGTTGTTAGTTATATTCTGTACTTCAGTTTCTCCTTCATTGGTGTTTATTAAAAAAACCAAGTTCTCCATTTCAGTTAGTGATAGCGCTTAACTTTTGTTTAAATTTGTTAATAGTTATTTATGTTCTAGACTAGTTGTTAGTTATATTCTGTACTTACTAAACTCATTGTTATAAAACAGTAGTTTTTAAAAACAATAAATGTCTATCTATCTATCTATCTATCTATCTATTAATTGGTTTCAAAATGGTGGCTGAACATTTGCCGGTCATTTTGTTTCGAATAGCTAGAAAACAATTTCTTGATCAATTTCAGGGAATTTATGGTGATTAGGTATGTTTTGTAAATTTCAGGGAGCAAATTGTAGATTCTTCCTTGTAAATACTCAAAATTTCGTTTCCCAACTGTTTTCTTTGCAATATTGAGTCTAACAAAAGACTGCTCTAGTTATCATATTATAGTTATGTTCTAATGATGTGAGTAAATGTTTATTTTTGTATAGATTATGGATTATGGTAAGAATGCAATGATGAGTGCGCTAAAAACCGGCAAAATAACGCAAAGGATGGAAAACATAATACGTTTTGAAATAAAAAGAGATGGAACTAGTGGAGGGGGAAACCTAGGAGGAAAAATTATGGTTAGAAACCTATAAATTTACATTATATTACATGATAGATTTCCATCTTTAGACGTTAGCTAGCTGACTTTAGTCATAATTTTTATACATACGATGTTTAGCATGACGTTTAGTAAAATATTTAAAAAAAACACTAAGTTTTCAATCTAATAGCACATTAAAACAACATCCAAATATGTTATTCTACATCCTACCAGACTGAAAACAATAGGTACATTATCTGGTAACACCTCCGAGGCTTCTACAATTTGCAAGCCATAACGGATGCTGAGACTAAGGAAGATGAGGGAATTTTACAATTTATAATTCACGTCCCATCTGGTCAGCGCGGTAAAGTTCCAACGAGAATGGTTACCTTCGTACTCCAGAGTAAACATGTATATCAAAAATGAATAACCATTTTCAATTTCGTTGCAACACGAAACCACAGCCGCATCATTATTCCAGTTCAATCAGAGAGTGCAGCAATCACCTCTACCGGTTTCGAAACTTATTAGTCTCTCATCAGGAGGCACGTATGCTGCTCTCTCTGACCCAACTAGGACAAACCCCGGCGTGCAGTCACGGATTGCAACGAACCAAATGGCAGGGATGCCGTAGCAGCAACTGCTAGCAAAAAACTAAGGTTTGAATCTAATAGCACATAAAACAACATCCAAAAATGATATTCTACATCCTACCAGACTGAAAACAATGGGAACCTTCTCTGGTAACACCTCCGAGGCTTCTACAATTTGCAAGCCATAACGGATGCAGAGACTAAGGAAGATGAGGGAATTTTACAATTTATAATTCACGTCCCATCTGCTCAGCGCGGTAAACTTCCAACGAGAATGGTTCCCTTCGTACTCCAATCAGAGTAAACATGTAAATCAAAAATGAATAACCATGTTCAATTTCGTTGCAACACGAAACCACAATCGTTCGTTGCAATCCGTGACTGCACGCGGGGGTTTGCCCTAGTTGGGTCAGAGAGAGCAGCATATGTGCCTCCTGATGAGAGACTAAGAAGTTTCGAAACCGGTAGAGGTGATTGTTGCACTCTCTGATTGAACTGGAATAATGATGCGGCTGTGGTTTCGTGTTGCAACGAAATTGAAAATGGTTATTAATTTTTAAAATATTTTAGTTGAGTTATTATAACAGAAAATCCAATAAGGTGTAAATTGGAGATGGATGGTCAGATAATACAACAAGTGATGGAGTTTAAATATCTAGGCATCACACTATCCAGCTACGGAAAGCTCAACACAAAAGTGGAAGATCAAGTGAATAGAGCAAACATAGCTGCAGGTTGCCTGAACGACACAATATGAAGAAATAAAAATATCGGAAGAGAAATGAAAGGTAGAATTTACAAAACAGTCATTAGACAAATAATAACAAGCGGCAGAAACACAACCTAACACAGAGAGGGCAAAAATATTGCTCGAAACAGCGGAGATGAAAAGGAGATGAAAACCCTTCGAAAAATCGATGATAAGACACTATGAGACAGAGCTAGAAGTATTCTTTACCATACTCAATTTCCCTTTTCTAAGTAGCTTTCCATTAAGTTAAATGTGTTTCCTCTTATACCTATGTCTGCTAAATTTTCTAATAGTTGTGGGATCCGAATCTGTGATTTGGGGTGGAGGTAATCTCGAGGAGCTTCTTCTGCGGAGGTTCCAGGACTTCTGGGCTAGTTGCGGAGGTTTGAGACAAGCTTGGCTCCCCATAGTGGGGCCATCCAAAAGTCTCACAGCCCAACTTCTGCTTCTACACCGTAGAAGATGCTCCCTGGTAGTCAGTATGCTCACCGGCCACTGTTGACTCCAGCTGCACCTTCATCTGCTTGGATTGGCGGATGGCTCACGGTGCCGTCTATGTAATGAGTGTCCTCTAGAAGTGTCTGGCATTAACCTACCAGAGGTGGCAAATCCTAGGATCGGCCTTTATGCAGCCGAGACAGGTGAGGGAGTTATTCTTTTTCTCATGAGCATCTTTCAGTGCGTCACAGTTTTTCGATTTCTTTCTAACGCATTAAATTGTATGTGACAGAAAAAAGGCACGTCGGTGATTAGGCATTTTTAACATTTATTCTACTTGTAGATAGATGGCGCTATAATCGAAAAAAAATTATTTACGAATTATATAATATATCTACGAATATAATCTGTACAATTTATAAGACTATACAAATCAAAGAAAATACCATTTTATAAATGCACTAAACACAATTGATTTGTTTTTATGCCAAATTGCAAATAAAATGTGACAACTGTCAGATTTAACTAAAATGTCATGTTAGAATAAATGTTATAAATGTGTATTATCACGGATTTACCTTTTTTTCTATCATTTGTGACGCACCGAAAAATGCTCATAAAAGCACCATACCTTTGAAGAGGCTTGTGGCTTTCTGTGAGGCTATAAACAGTGGCGGCTTGTCCTATGAGGCAGTGCCTCACCAGTATATCAATCGACTATTTACGTTATTTCGTTATTTCATAATCAGTTTTTTAAATATAATTTCGCTTTTTAAAATTTTCTAAATAACTTTATTTTTATGAAAAAAATTAAAATCGGTACGGCCCTGACTCTTTATCTTTGTATCCGTCTTCCACGTGCCATTATTATAAATATGCATCATGCATCTCATTCTTTCAACTTTCTCAAATCATTACAGATGAGGCATGCTTCAAACCTCCTTGTCTAGCATACTACCATTTCTTAAAATGGGACAGTAAAAGTGGCAAAATTTGAAAAATGTGCCACCAATTCTGGGAACGAAATTCATCCATCCTTGAGGCATGCTTCAAACATGTGTTTTTTTTAGTTATGAAGTTAGGTACTTGACCTGGCTTCCCTTATTTGCTATGGACGCTTGTATTGTAGTTTTGTAAAGTAGTTTTAGATATAGTTTTATATTAGTTTAGAAGTTTAGATTATGTTTAGAAGATTTTATCAATGTCATACTGGCTGTGTGGCATTTATCAATGCGAGTTAAATAAATAAATAAAAAATTTAGAAATCATGCTTTCTTTTATGATTTATTTTCTTGTAAGCACGCTTTTGATAAAAAAACATAAAATAAAATACCAAAAAAACCAAGTTTAACCCTTAGTTTACTTAACATAAAAATCAATCTTATAATGTAACAGTAATTTGCTTACTTGCTTGTTTGTATTTCCCTATATTCAATACATTTACAATATAAGATTGGTTCTAAAATGAAATTATCACGTGTTTATGGGTATATTGTTTACGTACAACAATTTCATTTTGGCAACTGATTAATATTAACAGAATCAGTTGTCCGTTTGTTGTCATGTATTATGTAATGTAAAGTTTTCTTAATATGGCTGTACAACGCTGATGAGACCAAGGAAGGGCGAAACATCTGATTCATATTGGTTTGATATGTAGTACCTATTATAGTAATTATTTTTAGCTAAAAAACAGCTCCTATGAGTATGAACCTGTTGGAGGCTTAGAGCTTTCGTTGCTATTCTTTTGCGAATAAAATTGTTATTTAATATTTTAATATCGTTTGCAAGCATTAAAATAAGTACGGCGCTGTTCTGTAGACGCCCTAGCGAGGGTTCGGCAAATAATCCCCGGACAAAAAGTCTCCACAAAAATCCCCAGACAAAAAATCCCCACAAAAAAATCCCGGACAAATAATCTCCACAAATTTTTTTGGACAATGGCAATGCTTTGAACATAGTTATTCAAATCAGAGTGAAAAGATTTAAGCAAATAATATTGGAACATGATTCTCACAGCATTACCTCATTCCCCATATCTTCCACGATTTTTGAAAAACTCACACTCTTTTGTTACGTAAAATTTGAAGTTTTTGATATGGAATTGTAATTCAAAATAACTCTATACACTGAGGCTGAAAGCATCCGAGTCGATCGCATTCACGGGAAAACTTTTAGAGAACTAATCGGCAGCAAATATTTCTTAAGGATTTTCTGTCCGGAATTTTTGTGGGAATATTTTGTCTAAATAATTTGTGGAGATTATTTGCCCGGAATTTTTTGTGGGGATTTTTTGTCCGGAGATTATTTGTCCGGGGATTTTTTGTCCAGGCATAATTTGTGGGGATTTTTTGTCCGGGATTATTTGTCCTAGCTTCGTCCTAGCGTTATGACGTCACAAAATCGACCTTCCGGTCATTAAAGAAAAGCTAACCATCATAATAAAATTCCTCAAGTATAGTGTGCCTCACCACCTTCTACTATCACTAGCCGCCCCTGGCTGTAAGCTTGCTGAACGATTAGACTTTCGGAGCGGCATCGGCAGGAGGAGTTCAGATTTGCAGACCCTGCTGATTCTGACGGACATAGGAGCCCGGTGCAACCTGGGCCCCAGAAACGCTGAAGACCAGGTTCTTATGGACCTGGTCCGTAGAATAAGGGTGACACAATGGACGCGCCGTAGGAGGTCTCAGTGGTTGAAGGGCCCACAAGTGGGCCGTGCCCCGATGTACCATATCATGCAGAAATTCAGTTTAAAGTCTCTCCTGTAAAATTTCCTATAAAATGAGATATGAGGTTTTTATAATAGCCATCGATATGCAAAGGGTTCACTATTGAAAATTATTTGCTTAACATATTCACACAAAACTTTCTGCAAAACTACACTTGAGAGCAAAATATTCGACTCACTTGCTGAATTGTACACGTTAGAAGTCTCGAATTTCCTAAACCTGTTGTCCGATTCGAGTGATTTTTGAAGTTCTTTACGATCGAGGGTGAAATTTTATAATTGCCTGGCGCATGCGCAGACAGACAGTATGTAGTTCGTTGCTAATCTTTCAATTTGTGTATCGGCGCAAATAAGCCATTAAAATAATATATTAGTGTTTTTTAATAAATGTATTATTTATTATAATTTTTGTGTCTTTGGATTTGTCTTCCTTGGGCGTAAAATAATAAAATATCTATTTTTATATTACATTTGTCACCGTGATATGTAATTATGTATATCCGAAATGTCAATAACAGGCGCCTTGACAGCCTGGTTGGTAGAGCATTGGACCAGAGATCGAGAGATCGAGGGTTCAAATGCCGACGATTCATATTCTTTTTTTTTTATTTTTTTTTTATTTTTCGCATTTTGGTTAATTTTTGGTAATTATTGTTAATTTTTTGTATTGTAACTGTTAAGTATATTTATTTCGTTGAAATTATATAATAGAAGTATAACTTCTTACGTGCGTACAAAGTACACACACATTCTTTTTTTTAGTATGTTACAGCCTTATTATTTAAGAAAATCGATGTAATATTATTGTTGCTAGACAGGTAAAGGTCATTTTATACCGGGTGTAACAATCGAACGGTGTTTTTTTCTTTAAGTTCGGAACACCCTGTGTAATATTCTAGCATATATAAAATATTTAAATTAGAACTCAATTGCCTTAGGCTCAAAAGCCTTAGGCTTTCTTAACATCTTGTTTTTTTATTCTTCGCTTATGTTCGATAATAAAAGAGATATGTATGTACTTTTATATTACAAATGAGGTATGCTATTTGGTCTTGATCAATATCATTCCAAATCTCGAAAGCTACTGTTTCTACCTCTTGTGAGGTTCTAGGAGGTGGCAAACGCTGTCGTAGTCTTCTGCCAATTATGTCCCGCAAATTTTCGATCAGGTTAAGATCTGGACTTTGCGATGGTCAATGCAAAGTCCGAAGATTTATCTGTTGTAAATATTCAGTTACAGTTCGTGAACGTGGTCTTGCATTCTCGTGCATTGGCAAAAAATTGTTACCAATATAAGGAGCCGATAGCATGGTAGCTAAGTCATTTGCTATGTAAGATCACTACTTGAACACACTCATCGCGGGTCAAATTCCCTGTAGCGCCTTCCATTTCCACCAAATAACAAAAACAAACTACGGACTTTATTGAAACTTTAAATAATAGATCTACTCATTTTCACAACAAACCAGACACTTTTTGACTGTCAACCATTTTACATCCATTAAATTGTTAATTTCTCATAGCTTACTTTAGGCTTGCTTATTAAACTAAGCAGAAAATGAGGATTTACTTCGCTAGTTGTTAACTTTACTAACTTTTTTATTATCCAACATAAGCAAATGAATCAAAAAAGAAAATGTTAATAAAGCATAAGCCTACAATCAAATTTTAATTTAAATATTTTTTATATGCTAGAATATTCCACAGGGTGTTCCGAACTTTAAGAAAAAAACACAGTATGATTGTTACACCCGGTATAAAATGACCGTTACCTGTATAGCAACAATAATAGTACATCGATTTTCTTAAATAAGGCTATAACATACTAAAAAAATCACTCAAATCGGACAACAGGTTTAGGAAATTTGAGACTTCTAAGGTGTACAATTCAGCAAGTGAGTCGATTATTTTGTTCTCAAGTGTAGTTTGCAATATAGTGTTCCACTAAGGGCCGATTTCTCATATTGAGTTCAACTCCAGTTTAACCTGAACTTTTAGTGAACGTCAGTTAAAAATCAAAATCGTCTTGCTCAATTCACGTTCAACCGATTTTGGCAGTTTGCTGCGTTCAGTTTGGACGCTGAAATTCGAGCATTTAGAACTCAGTTCAGATGATTTCAAGGATTACGCATGCGTTGTATTATTGTAACTTGACATGAAAAGCTGTCATAATGTAAATAATATAACCTTTTCTATTATATTAAGCATAATTTCTACTAAGCATATTTCTATTCCCAGGTATGTAAACTTTCCAACTGTTTCAATGTCATCTTCATGTATGTTTTGTGGGACTATATTTCTTCTCGCCTGAGTCATTATTTTTGTTTTTTCTGTGTTAATTTCCAGACCTAGCATTTTTGTTTGTGTTTTTAACTCTGCGTATGTTTCCTGTGCTCCTGTTGATGTTCTACTCATAATATTAATATCATCGGCATAAGCGGCCCAGTTGAACCGTTCGGTTGGTCAGTAGGTTTCCTCGTCCAGTTTTCATTTGCCTAACCGCATACTCCAGTGCCAGGTTAAACAATGT
Source organism: Diabrotica virgifera virgifera (assembly GCF_917563875.1). Classification (NCBI taxonomy): domain Eukaryota; kingdom Metazoa; phylum Arthropoda; class Insecta; order Coleoptera; family Chrysomelidae; genus Diabrotica; species Diabrotica virgifera. Next base: position 56,554,949 of record NC_065449.1, on the reverse strand, counting down.
TGGGGCCAGCCCATCTCCCTGCGAAATTTTGTAAAAGTCTGTCCTGTGGTTTTGTATTCGTACACATGCCTGAGTTTCATCCATTGTGGCTTTAATGAGTCTTATTAGCTTGTGTGGTATTGCCAATTCAGCCAATATACATTGTGTCCGTAAAGTATGGAACAAATTATTTTTTAGCTAAACAGAGCATTTTAAGAAATAATCCTGAAACACGTCGATTTTGGATTTTAATTTACCGTATTTTAAAATAATATTCTAATATACAGGGTGAATTACTTTCGAGTAATGACGACACCGTCATTTTTTTTAAATGGAACACCCCCATTTTGTTTCAATTTTCGGATTACTCTAGCTGAGCTGATTCCAAAAATGTATCACATCTTGATTCAAATTGGTACAGGGTGGACAAAAATACAATAGCTTTGTGTGTGTTCATAAAGTAACGCCTTAGTTAAATTAACAATATTATCAAAAATACTTATTGTATTTTTGATATTTTAATTAATTTTTGATATTGTTTAATTTAATATTTTAATTTAATATCAAAAATTAATTAAAATTTAATATTATGAGTACACACAAAACTATTGTATTTTTGTCCACCCTGTACCAATTGGAATCAACATGTGATACATTTTTGGAATCAGCTCAGCTAGAGTAATCCGAAAATTGAGACAAAATGGGGGTGTTCCATTTAAAAAAAATGACGGTGACGTCATTATTCGAAAGTAATTCACCCTGTATATTAGAATATTATTTTAAAATACGGTAAATTAAAATAAAAAATCGACGTGTTTCAGGAGTATTTCTTAAAATGCTCTGTTTAGCTAAAAAAGAATTTGTTCCATACTTTACGGACACAGTGTATAGTATAGTTTGTTCCTTTTGACTGAGTCGTATGCCTGTTTGAAGTCTACAAACACGTTGTGAACATCAATATCGTGTTCCCATGATTTGCTCAAGATCTGTTTGACTGTAAATGTTTCATCCAGTGTCGATCTTCCCTGTCGGAAGCCCATCTGATACTCTCCAATAATATTTTCTGCTAGTGGTTGGAGCCGCTGGTTTATAATAGGTTTGTTCCAACAAGCGGCCAAACCAGTCAGAAACTATCAGCGAATAGTGGAGCAGCGCGAGTAGAGGCGCTGGAAAACTGATGACTGTATTATGTTCTCTCACTGACCAACTGTTTGTTGACCGTTTCTGACTAATTTGACTGTTTGTTGGAACAGACCTAATATACGTGAGGACTTTATATGCTGTACATAGTAGAAAGATTCCACGGTAGTTTTTGCACTGGAGTTTGTCTCCTTTTTTTTTATAGATCGGGCATACTATACTTTTCTCCCAGTCGTCGGGTATTTTCTCTTCTTGCCATATGTCTTTGATGAGCGCGTGGATGTGACTTGCTAGGTGGTCGCCACCTACCTTACTACAGTTCTGCTGGTACTTCGTCAACTCCCGGAGCTTTATTGTTTTTCTGGGCCTTAATAGCTTCGAGAACTTCCTCTATAGTTGGAGCTTCTACTCCATTATCTACTTCATTCTTTTCTACGTAGTTCATACCCATTTCATCTTCCATGTCTACTTGTGTTCCAAGTAGGATCTGAAAATAATGCTTCCAGGTTTCTGTGACTTTCTGTTGGTCACTGATTATTTGCCCACTTTCATCTTTACATAGACTTGTTTGAGGTTTATACCCACTTCTTATCTTTTTTAGGTATTCGTATGCCCTTCTAATTTCGTTGTTTTTGAAATTTTCTTCCATTTTTTCTATTTGTCTATTTCCATAGGCTCTCTTTTTCATACTTTCATCTATTTTCATAGATTAACTTAGGTGTGATAAATCGGCCCTAATTTGTTGAGTACTATTGTGCTTAGGAGTGTAAAATCAAAACAACAAGTAAAGTAGCGTAAATAATTTATTTAATGTAGTTAATATAATAAATAATTATCAAAAATGATATAAGAATGCTGATCGAATGAAAGGGATATAGAGGTGTAATGCAATAAATAAATTGTCATATTTTTAACTTCACCTTAAAAAAACTAACATAGAATATAACATATCTATAGTAATCCCAACTATATTAAAAAATCTCTGTCAACAATACGTACAACATACACCGACTTTTCACAGGGAACATTAACAAATGAAATATAAATTGAAAATATTACTCCTATTTAACAGCATTTCCATTTTACTTATTTTTTAATAAACACGTTCATTAGCATAACTTTTTATTTTAGATATCAGTCTTCGTATTTGGTGATACTGTGTCGGAACTTCTAAAAAGTGGGAGAAGTTTTGCTTTTAATCGGTCAAAATGTTTCTTGGCAAATATAAAATAGTGAAATACATAGCCCTTAAAAAGGTACCTTAGTAAGTTTGATCTATTTTTTCCCATTCGTTTCGTTTTAGTGCAGCTTCTTCAGAAGAATAGTAGTTTTAAATTTTGCAATTTTTAAATCTACTTAAGGTACTAGTACACTTTAGAAGACCAAAAATAAGCATTTTTTAAGATTTTTTCTCAGAACCTTTATTAAAAATGAACATAAAACTTTTTACATGTTAATATCTAATTCTTAGAGAATACAAAAAATATATCTTTTTTCATTTATGCACGTACACTAATACTGTAGAGGGCGCCAAAGTCGAGGCCTCGAAAAAAAGCAGCTCCGATGGCGGACAGTTAATCTCAGGATTGGGATCTCCGAAACAAAAAAATCGTACGGCATTTGAAAAAGGAAGGTTTCTTACGTGACAATTTACCACCGTTAGTGAAAAATTCCACAAAAAAAGATTTTACGGAAATTTGAAAAATTTTTGTGAAAAAATCGCCCCTTTTTCTTCAGTTTTTCATGGTTAAAAAATATTTATTTTTTATTTTTTGTTCAAATTGTGGTAAATTGTCACGTAAGAAACCTTCCTTTTTCAAATGCCGTACGATTTTTTTGTTTCAGATATCCCAATCCTGAGATTAACTGTCCGCCATCATTTTTCGAGTCTTCGAGTTTGCGCCCTCTACAATATTAGTGTGCGTGCATAAATGAAAAAAGATATATTTTTTGTGTACTCTCTAAGAGTTATATATTAATATGTAAAAAGCTTTATGTTAACTTATAATAAAGGTTCTGAAAAAAAAAAGTAAAAAATGATTATTTTTGGTCTTCTAAAGTGTACTAGTACCTTAACAGAAATTTGTATTATGTTCGGTACACATTATTACAGTCCAGCATTTCACTAGAGCGGTGGAACGCCATTGGAATAATGTGAGTCTGCACTGAATGAACCATTCCAGTGATCAATCCAGTCCAGTTGACTGGAATGACAGTCTATTTTTCATTCCAGCGTCATTTGAACAGTGTGAACGTCATCCAGTGCTTGATTATGGCGTTAAAGCAATGTCTCTATAGTGTTACCGATCTTACAGCTTTTGAATGACTAAAACAGTGTGGACTGTACTGGATTACTGGACTGAAATAATGTAAACCGGGCATTATTACTCTTTTTTTCTTCCTAACCTTCCTCTTTCTTTTCTACCTAACCACATTCCCGTCAGACAGAGTAACGGAGACCTCTCACTATATGTTTGTTTATTGAGAATTAAATCTGTATTTTTAAGTCGCTGAATTTCTAATATTTTGGTGAGAAATATTTCTGATTATTTGAAGCGAACAGAGCTTCTCTCGTTCCTAGGAGGGTGAGGCTCTGTTCGTTTTAACGTTCTTGCGCAAAGACGACTAGATATGAACCAGGGTCTCTATGCCTTCTTTATAGATTATCAAAAGGCTTTTGATAGAGTGCGACATCAGAAACTCGTAAACTGTTAAAACAAAAGAATGTGGACAGTCGAGATAAACGGGTTATTGTCAATGTGTACTGGATTCAAAAAGCAAAGGTTAGAATCGAAAATGTAGAAACAGAAACTAAAGAAATCAAAAGAGGTGTTAGACAGGGTTGCGTGTTGTCCACATTGTTATTCAATCTGTACAGTAAAGCTGTTTTTAAGGAAGCAATATCAGGGGAAAAACAGGGTATATCAAGAAAGGGAAAAATCTGGAACAACATAAGATTCACAGACGACATCGCTATTTTTGCAGACATATTAAAAGCACTACAACGCTTAGTAAATAGATTACTAAGTCAGTATAAAATATAGACTACAAATGAACTATAAGAAAACAAAGTTCATGATTATTTCTAAGCAATATTCAGAAGGAAGGCTAGAATCGAGGGAAAACAAGTACAAAGAGTGATTAACTAAAAATATCTGGGAACCTGGGTAAATGAAAACAGTGACCAATGTTTGTTAATCGAGACCTTCCTCTAGAGCTGAGGATAAGAGCCTTAATATGCTACGTGTTCTTGGCTTTGTTGTACGGAATGGAAAGCTGAACACTAAAAGTGGATAATATAAAGAAGTTGGAAGCATTTGATATGCAGTGTTATAGAAAGATTTTGAGAATACCATGGATCCAACGAGTTACAAATGCAGAAGTGTTAAGAAGCCTACAAAAGATTGCGAGATCATAAAGAACATCAAACAAGAAAGCTGGAATATTTAGGGCACATTACAAGAGGTGCGAAATGAGATATTAAGGCTCATAATGCAAGGTAAAATTAAGTGTAAAAGATCCATAGGGAGACGAAGAATTTCCTGGCTGAGAAACCTAAGACAGTGTCATAGTTGCTGCTCAGTAGTTATTTTCAAAGCAGTCACCAATAAGGTACGGATAGCAGTGATGATAGCCAACCTCCGATAGCAGAAGTAACTGGAAAAAGAAGAATGAGAAACTAGCGGCTTTAAATACAGATTCAATTGTTAATTACAGTTCACATTGGCTGTTGCTGTGTCCATTTCCTGTTAGGTAGATATATAAATAATGGCAAAAAATTAGTTTAACATTCTTCTGAAGAAGTTGATTTTTCAGAGGAACATGTAAACTTGAGTACATTCTGTGGAAATTGTGTCCTTTAAATACCCACATTTAATTATTTTATGCCAAGAAACGAACATTTTGACCAACGCATGCATGTTCTTTTACTAATGTGCTAAATAAAACCCTGTAGTTGTTATATCTCATTTAAACGGTCACGTGTATAACAAAGAATCTTAATAAAAATTAATAAAAAATGCACCAGTAAGTATAAAAAGCACTGGGAATGTATCTTCTTTTTTTTAGTACAATAATTTTTGGTTATTATTGGTAATACATGTTATCGATATATTTTTGCTGTTCAGTGTTATTGTTTTATAACTCAGTCTTTGCAGAATTGAAATATAGTTTATAAGATAAAAAGTAAGCTACGAGTATATTTATTACTGATACTTCTAGAAGCAGTACAAACTATTCACCAGAAAACCATTGTCACATTTTTCCGCATATTTATAACCAACGTTTTTAACCAAATTAATTCGTGATATTAAGAAATTCAATACACTTCTCTAAGAAATTAACGCACCACCTTAAAAATTGGTAATTTTTAATGTCTCGAATTTCCTAAACTTGTCCGATTTAAGTGATTTTTTTAATATGTTATAGCCTTATTCTTTAACAATATCGCTGTAATAATATTGTTGCTAGACAGGTAAATTGTCATTGTATACATTGTACCAATCAAACTGAGAATTTTCTCAAAGTTCGCGTGGCCCTGTGGAATATCTAGCATTTATAAAATACTGAAATTAAAACCCAACTATAGCCTCATGCTTTCTTAACATTCTGTTTTTTGATTCATTCGCTTATGTTGGATAATAAAAAAGTTGGGTACTTTAAGAAATAGCCTTATTTTTCGTCAATACATGGTGTTTTTAAATAAGTATGGCAAACTTTAAGGGGTAATTGTACATCAAAAAATAATGACAGTTTGCTTGATAAACGTTTATCCGCAAATGCTTCGTTTCCGAGATAGGGGGTGTTGAAATTTTTCTCACAGACGATTTATTTATTGTTCTAAAACCGGTTAAGATATGCAAATGAAATTTGGTGGGTCTTAAGCGGTGCGCATTTTTTGATAAAATTGCGCATACAATTAGGAATTTAATATTCACCATTGGCGTGCATACGGGTAATATGACCCTTATGTGCGCCAATCGTGAATATAAAATTGTATGTCAAAAAATGCACAATAACTACCTCTTAAAATCCACCAAATTTCATTTGCATATCCCAACCAGTTTTGGAGCAATAAATAAATCATCAGTTTGTATGAAAAATTTCAACACCCCTTATCTCGGAAACGAAGCATTTACAATTACCCCTTAAAGTTTGCCATAATTATTTAAAAGCACCATGTACTGACGAAAAATAAGGCTATTTGTTAAAGTACCTAACTTTTTATTATTCAACATAAGCGAATGAATAAAAAACAGAATGATAAGAAAACATGAGGCTATAGTTGGGTTCTAATTTCAGTATTTGATAAATGCTAGATATTCCACAGTGTTACGCGAACTTTGAGAAAAAAAACTCAGTTTGATTGGTACACCCGGCATACAATGACAATTTATCTGTCTAGTAACAATATTTGTAATATAGTAATAACATATTAAAAAAATCACTTAAATCGGACAACAGGTTTAGGAAATTCGAGACATCAAAAATGACCTATCTTTAAGATGGTGCGTTCATTTCTTGGTCAAGTGTATATCTTTAGAAAATGCCTACATTTAAAAATTATATTTTTGATTATTGTTATTGCCACAACGCATTTGCATAAATCGTATTTATCACATAATATATTTCGAGTATCCAATCTGGTACAGTACATAGGGATGGCACATATAGTACTTAACTTTACTGTCTGTCAAACGTCTACCGACTGCATGACAATGTCAGTGGTGACAAATAATATTGACAACGTTGGAGTCCCCTGGTAAAGTGCCACGCAAGGAACAAACGAAAGCGCATAACTTTGTTATAATATAGTCACATTATCGCTCAATCTACAATTACTTAACACTTCACTATAAGATAAACACCGAAGTGGTGATTTTATAATTTGGGAAGCACATAGCCAAACTGTTTTACTTTACTAAAATCAACATAGTGATCAACATAGGTGTCTTGTACAAAATTAATTACACCGTCACCAAATTTAAGGGTACAATAAATATGTTTCCGGTATCGATCGTAAAAATAAGATCCTTTCCTCTTATTATTTTGAAAAGAAAAATGTGAAATGGTTAAAAAAATATCCATATATACAGGGTGTCCCCGAAAATAGTGCGTTCCTTAAAGGTATAGGTAGAAGGCACCATGCAAAGCAAAAAAGTCTTATAACATTTTTTTCTAAATGCAACCGTTTGGCTAAAAAACCAAAATACATTTTGGAATGCAAATTGAAATCTGACAACTATGTATACAGAAATATAAACATAGACAATCACAATTCAAAAATAGTTGCAGCATTTTAGCCATAAGTATTTACATTAAACCCTGTCTTCATCCTAAACAAACAAATTCTTGTTTTGTTGGATTTTCAAACATAGGGTGGTACAATTATTTTGCAGGTGTACCTGTCTGACCTACATTTGTGGTGTCAATAAACTAAATCACAAACAGTTCTTGTACAGTGATGCCAAATTTTTAAATTTTATGAAAATAAAAGTTCGCTTATATGGCGAACAATGTAATTTTTTTTGGAAACGGTTAACTTTAGAAAAAAATGTTATAGGACTTTTTTCTTCTACATTGTGTATTATATCCATACCTTAAAGGAACGCACTATTTTCGGGGACACCCTGTATATGTTCAAGTAAAAGTTAATACATATGATTTATTCGGCCTGGGGCCTATAGATATTTTTAAAAATATCTAGATGTTCTCTCCGGCGCTGGGATTCGATCCCTGGCCTACCTGCTTTGAAGTCAGACATCCTACCGCCTGAGCTATCCAGCTGTTTTATTATGCCGGTAAAAATAATTGATTTTATCCAAGTATATTCCGGTGCGCAGTGAAAGTATTGATGTCAAATGAAACTAAAATCTTATTTTTTTTCTGTTGAATTCTCATCATCTACTGTTGACGATTGTTCTGAAAATTGTCTCACAAGACTAGGTATTTGTTTTCGCCATCTAGGAACTGACACAATAGACTGTAGACAGAAAGATTAAAGTACTACATGTGGGATAGGCATACAATTAAAAAATCTTTTTAACTTACATCAAATCTAAAATCGTAAATAAAAAAAATATAATCATAGAATAAATTGTTCGTATGAATCTTTGTTGTCACATGTTTCAGTATGAAAAATTATTTATCTACATCTCTCCTACTAATTTTGTTCTTTGTGATCAATAACAAAACAGTGGCACCCTAGAGCTCGTTTTGATCATTTGAAAATTTTTTGAAATCCTCGTTTATTCAAACTATAAGTCAAACCGTGAATTCGTGACACCATAAGTTTTGAACATGTCTGTTATCGATGACGAGAAACAGATTTAGTAGAAAAAAAATTATATACGAGTTTTGTCTTTTTAGTTTTGCATATAGCCACTTTAAGCTGGATAAATCCAGAGTTCCATTGCGATACAAGAAGTCGTGTAGATATAGTGAATTTTTGAAATTAGCAAGTCGTTCGAAAAAATGGATCAGCCGAGAACATTTTCGAGCAATAATTTTTACAATTTCCAGAGAGGATTATCGCAACAGGAATGTCTCCGCTGGGAGGCTTTGTGTGTTTGGGAATGAAGCATCACACCAGTCAACTATTTCCCTCTGGTATTGCGAATTTCAACGTCTTCAGGTCCACTCAAAATAGCAGTCACACACATTGATGCGGTTCGTCAGCTAATTAATGACCACCGCTGTGTAACATACCGGGAGAGAGGGGCACCGTTGGGCATTTCAAAGACCTCGATCCAAAAGATCCTACATGAAAAACTGGGTGTTACGAAGTTGGTTTCCCGTTGGATCCCTCATTTGCTTACACAAGAGCAAAAAGCGGTTCGCGTCAATTGGTGTCGAAAAACCTTGGAACGGTTCAACAAAGCAAGCTCTAAAAACGTTTATAGTATTGTTAGTGGCGCTAAATCTTGGATTTACTCTTACGAATCGGAAAATAAACGCCAATCCGCTGTGTGGGTGTTTCACGATGAGGAAAATCGACAAAAGTGATCCGTTTCCGAAGTGTGTCTTGGTATATGTATGTAGAATTGTAAATATTTTACCTTATATTTTTAAATTCCCCTGTATATATTTTTTTCTTAATTATTATTACGAGCACGGAATAAGAATCTCACGCATATGGACCTGCGTCGCGTCGGCCCAGATGGGTGGAACGAATTGGGATTACTACGGTAGCTGGGGCGAAATACTTCTAACTTTGAATCTTTAAGACCTAATTAGGTAAGAATAACATTCGCAACTTTGATCCAATTTTAATAGGTTAGTTCTCACGAAAGCAAATTAAACCAGGAGAAGAGGAGATTAGCAGTAAGAGAATTTTGGTTATTATGGGAAGAATACGGCAGTCGATTTTAAGATCAGAACCGCGACAGTCGTGTTATTGGGGATAAGACGTAAAAAGACGCCTTAAGACGAATATTATGACACGCCGGTTATAATATTGATTAGACGCAATTATCTCTAAATACATTTCATTTTTTGTAAGAACAAGGACACGTAAATTTTGGTCGCAATTACACCAACACTTCTACATTTCGTCAATTTAATAGTATCTATAATTTAGCTATCTATTTTATTAATTAAAACTGTTAAACATCACACGGATTTTTATTACAATTGTCTTTAACGAATCCTACATGTATAACCGTTTTTTTACCAGAAGTTATCGCGAAAACTCCGACAAAACAACACACAACGGAGAATCATCCTACATCAGGACAATGTAAGCCTAAAAGACAATAGAGTTTTTGGAGCTTCAAAACATCGAATTATTAAAGCATCCACCGTATAGCCCCGACCTAAGTCCCAACGACCTCTTCACGTTCCCAAAGTTCAAGAATTCAATGCCTGGGTAGCGACTCCAGTCGCCAGAAGAAGCCATCGTTGCCCTTAAAACAGCGATTTTGCAGGTGTAAACTGAAGACTGGAATAACAGTTTTACCAATAAGTTGGAACGTATGCAAAAGACTATCAATCTTGGTGAGATATATTTTGAAGAACAATAACGCACTTTAAGTCCTATATATTTTTAGTCTTTATGGCTATATACAAAACTAAAAAGACACCCCTCGTATTATGTACTGCTCGAGAAGTTTGGCGCGAGATATAAAACAAAATTGCTGTTCGGTTATCAAGTTTTAGTTTTGTTGATACAATAAAACGTTTTATTAGCTTTGCAGTAAGTGTAATATATTTAGATTGTACAAGTGAGCATATTAAAGTATAAATTAATAGAGTGCAGAAATTTTAATAGCAAAACATTTAGAGGTGAATGCCACGAAGGTAAAAATTTAATGAGTTAAGAAGAAAATTTCTTTTACAACTTGATGCAACATCTTAAAGAGTATTTGTCAGTATAAGTAAATAATACACAAAAAAAGTAGATTTGTTAATTTCAAAATTGCTACAGTAGAACATCTATTACAACTTCGTCTACGTCTAACCATTTTTAGTGACATAAATGCAAACTCAAGTAAGGTTTCACATCGACATCGTTTTGTATAGAATATCTACGCGCAATTACCCGCGCCTCTTTTTGTTCCAATCAACGCAAGTTGATTGTTGACATGTAATCACAGTCAATGCGGTTAAGAGGCCTAGTGAAATTATTTACATAAGGTAAAAGAATTTCTCAATTGAAGAAAAAGAGCAGTAGTATACTGTTAAAAAACTGGTAGCTCTTGAGAAGGAATTCGGCGTGTTTTTTCTGTATTGTATTATAATGTTTAATGCCATTTGGATCGTTTGTATCTAAATGTGTGAGGACATCACCTAACAACAAATAGATCAATCAGTAATAGAGTGGTCTCTTAAAAAAAGGATTTTGTCTAAATACTGACCCACTACTTTGCGCTGTGTAATTTGGGTTGTCTATATAAACTTGAATCGGCGAAATGGGCCTTTGAGTTATTTAAAAAATATTACATACAAATAGAAATTGGAATAAAATAGAAATGGGAAAATTATTAATTTATAGATATTACAAAGAAAAGGTATCTAAATGATTTTCGAGCAAGTCATGCTGTTGAAAGAATTTTATAAATAATAAAATTTTGCTATATTACCTAACCACTTTAAAAATTCACAGTGTATGGCATGAATAAATTATGTAGGTAGTACCTTTTTAGATGTACTTAAAAATGAAACTGAAAGTTATTACTATAAAGATTGATCTGTGGCTATGCTTGACTTAAATAAAACAACGATTAGATAATATAAAAAATCACAAATTTTATTAAATTTGGAAAAGTATAGACTCAAAATTCAAAATCAATTGATGTAAAGTCACTTGAAGGTCGGTGAAAAGCTAGGGCTGACGAAATTTAATCAGTTGTTTAAACTCTAGATTTTAATTGCGAAGCGCATTCAATGAATCATAATAATATGTAATTTGCGCTAATTATGTCATGTGTGAATGATCATATATGTGACCGTTAAAATTGTTTTTAGAAAAACGCTGAAAAGACTATTTAGTGATAATAAAAATCGATATTTACTGCAGTTACATGATATTTAATATTAAAATAGTATTGGTTGTGGTAGAATGTAGACTCTTTGTATAATTACCAATTGAACAGTGAAGCTGTTGGATTAATTTTCCGATGTAATCATTTCTACTGTTCACAGTTCTGTGTTTGCTTTGTGAGTAGGTATTTCATTTTCTTGACAACGAAAATGTTCGGTGTGGAAAGAATTAATAAGTGCGTGGAATGCGGAAAAGTGTTTACACGTGAACATGATACATGATTTAAGAAGACATGTAAAAAGTTCGCAGTAGGCAACCCAAATTACACGGCGCAAAGTAGTGGGTCAGGATCTAGAATCGAGTTAAAAAAACTTTTCAATCGAGAAAATTTTAACATACTAAATATTTCAAAAATTTAAGCCAATCTGTAGTGGATTATGAAAATAATCTCAAGACCTGGATGACTGCTGACAATTTCACTATCCTGGTAAGCGCTTGGAATTAAGAAATAACGAAAATTATAATGCTGCGTTTGGTGGATAACTGGATGAACTAATATCATATTACTGACTTTACTGATGTTTTTGTCTTCTAAAATAAATTTTAAGCATTGAAACTAATGGACCAAGGACTGGAATCATCATTTTTCAAAGATCTACTATTTGTATTAAAAAATCATCGAGTTTTCGACGCTATTTTACGATGCGTGAACCAAACTCACGCAGAGTCATTTTTAACTGTTGTAACACGCTGCGTTTTTTCGAGCCAATGTAGACTCTACCATAACCTCAAATGCAGATGTACCGCGACCGTTTACGTACGGCTATTTATAGTCAACTACCCACAACACATGTCGTGTACCTTAATCAATATTCTTGTATCCATGATACTCAATATGTGAAGAACAGTCTGATACAAATATTGTGCAAAAAATCGTCGCCACCAGACAAGGCGGTTATACGAACCAACATAATTTGTTTGGCTTCCAGTGTGTCTGAAGGCTGCAGGAACGTTCAATATATTCATTTACACTATCTTTGATGATGATAATATTAAAAGTATAATATCTCGCATTAATAATCCTGTATGATGTTTTTAATATAGAAGAAAAAATGGTCACAAACGTAAGTCAATAAATAAACAGATATAATATGAGGACGGATCAATAAGTCCGTGAGTTTTTGAATTACCCGCCACTTAATTGAAATGGCAACACTGCTCCTGTCAACAGGCAAGTCTCACTTCAGTCCGGTCTAAATTTGAACACGCTGCTTAGTTTGTATTTGACAGCCGTTGATAGCAGACTATCCCGCGTTTTGAGAAGAAAATAGAAAACGTGCTTTATGTGTCCTCATTAAACATTTTTTTGCGGAAAAAACCATCACTCAAAACCCAGACTAAACTTGATAAATATTATGGGAACTCTGTACCATCCATTTTCATAATAGTGTTTTACTGAATTTCAATGTGGCCGTACAAGCACGAAAGATGCCGAATGTTCTGGACGCCCAGTTAAGGACTCTACATCTGAAACAATTGAAAAAAATCCACTATATGGTTTTAACCGACCGGAGATTGAAAGTGAGAGGTTGAGAGGTATTGTGAAAGCCACAGGCAACTCACATGGCTCAGTGGCTTCAATTTTGAACGATCACTTGGGTGTGAGAAAGCCTTCCTCAAGATGGGTGCTGCCATGATACTATAAATATCAAGATAGTATCTTCCCGTAGCGCAAATACGTCCGAGTTCGCGCATCGCATGACGTAACTGGAGACCGGAATTTGAATTCTTGTTGTTAGATTATAGTCCAGGCAGTATCGTCGCCCCCGTTAGCTAACATATTCCGATTCGATTTTGTTGCACAAACTCACTTAAAAAGAGGTCCTTATAACAAATACACAGAGTGCCGGGAGATGCCGCGGTCGGAAAATTGTTTAAATAATTTTTTGACCGCGGCAACTCCCGGCACCCTGCGGATTTGTTATAAGGAACTCTTTTTTAGTAAGTTTGTGCAAAAAAATCGAATCGGAATAATTTACCTAACGGGGGCGACCATACAGCCTGGACTATACAACCGCGAGCAATTCAAACTAATCGGAAATCATTCGGTCATTACGAACCATTACGAACTTGGGTCTCCAGTTACGTCACGACTCCCTTTTCTTCGAGATGCGCAACATATTATCTTGTTATTTATAGTATCATGGGTGCTGCCTTTGCTCACAATCGACCACAAAATCAACCGTATGACAAGATTCGCAGGAATGTTTGGCGTTGTTCAGGCGCAATATGGATGAGTTTTTGCGCGATTTCATAACCATGGACGAAACGTGGATCCACTACAACACACCGGAGACCAAACAACAAACAAAACAGTGGGTTTCTAGGGGTAAATCTGCGCCAACGAAAGCAAAGATGGGTTTGTCAGCCAACAAAGTCATGGCGAAAGTTTCTTCCGATTCACGCGGTATAGTTCACATTCATTGCCTTCAAAAAGGGGAAACAATCAATGGATACCAACTTACTGAGTCGATTCAATGAGGAATTGAAAAAAAATTACCGCGTTTGGCCAAGAACAAGTTTCTTTCCTCCAGAGCAATGCAAGTGTGCAAACGTGCAGTTTCCACGACAAAAATCTATGAATTAGGCTACGAATTGCACCCTCATTGGCCCCATTCTCCAGATTTAACCCTAAGTGACTATTTCTTGTTCCCCAACTTGACGAAATGGCTCGGCGGAAAGAGATTTGACTCCAACGACGAAACCATCTCACAAACAAATGCCTATGACTACTGGTTCAAAAACAAGCTTAAATTACAACGCTTTGTGCGTCGTCCGGTTAGTGCGACAAAATGTTGTTCCGTTCAAACTCGTTCTATTCGGAATTTACTGTACATATATATTAGTACATAGTATAGTCGATTCGCTAATCTGAGACACAACTGTCTACACTACAATCACAATAAAGATGCAATAGAAATGAACAAGCACGAGGAGCTTGAGGAGCCAAATCATGATTTGGGAGTGCTCTCCGAAAATTCAGCGTGTCTTGGTTTGTTTATTTCCATATAGTGCATCTCTATTGTGATTTACAGTTGTGTCTCAGATTAGCGAATCGACTATATAAAGTTCCTGTCAACAAGCAACTGGCACTTGACTCCGGTGTAAATTTGCAGTTTGAACAAGCATGGCAAAAATCTATGAATTAGGCTACGAATTACTCCCTCATCCGCCCCATCCTTCAGATTTAGTCCCGAGTGACTATTCTTGTTCCCAAACATGACGAAATGGCTCGGCGGAAAGAGGTTTGACTCCAACGACGAAACCATCTCACAAACAAATGCCTATGTTTGCCTACTGGTTCAAAATTAAGCTTAAATTACATGAACGCTTTGTGCGTCGCCCGGTGTAAATTTGAAGTTTGAACAAGCATGGCAAAAATCTATGAATTAGGCTACGAATTGCTCCCTCATCCGCCCCACTGTCCAGATTTAGACCCGAGGGACTATTTCTTGTTTCCAAACATGACGAAATGGCTCGGCGGAAAGTGGTTTGACTCCAACGACGAAATCATCTCACAAACAAATGCCTGTTTGACTACTGGTTTGAAAACGAGCTTAAATTACTTAAAAGTTTTGTGCGTCGTCCGGTTAGTACGACAAAATGTTGTTCCGTTAAAACTCGTTCTATCCGGAATCTACTCTATACAGGGTGTTTCATTAACAATTGTCCATATTGTAACTGGAGAAACCTTAGCACAAAATACGAAGATTTAACTCAAAACACTTAAATAAAATATTCTTCCTTACCGAGATACAGAGTGTTTTATTACAAATGTTCTAAAAGGATATTGGCCCATTGTTAAAGCACCTTTTAATATTTTTTATTCAAACTTAACACAAAGTTTACACAAGTTAGTATACTTGAACTAGTGTTAAAAGATAGTTTTCCGCTGTTACCAGAGGCGTGCTGTAGGGATATATACTTCCTTTTCGCCCCTTTTCCCCCTTACAATCTACGCCACTGTCGTAATAGTCATTTCAGCATGTTTTTTTTATTCTTCGTTACTTTTTACGTAAATGTCATCCTTTTGTCTCAATGCGACAGAGTAAGTAGTTTTCAAGTTATTTGCGTTTTAATGTAATGGATTCAATAAAAGTATGTATTTTAGACACATAATCTTATTGAATGTAGTTTAAAATACATAGTCTTATGGAATCCATTATCTTTAAATGCAAATAACTTGAAAACTACTTACTTTATCGCAATGAGACAAAAGGATGATATTTATGTAAAAAGCAACAATAAAAAAACATGCTGAAATGATTATTACGACAGTGGCGTAGATTGTGAGGGGGAAAAGGGGCGAAAATGAAGTATTTATCCCTACGGCGCGTCTCTGGTAACAGCGGAAAACTATCTTTTAACACTAGCTAAAGTATCCTAACATGTGTAAACTGTGTGTCAAGTTTGAACAAAACATTAAAAGGTGCTTTAACAATGGGATATAATCATTTTAGAATATTTGAACTCTGTATCTTGGTAAGGAAGAATATTTTATTTAAGTGTTTTGGGTTAAATCTTCGTATTTTGTGTTAAGGTTTCTCCAGTTACGATTAAAGTTTACGAGTTTCTCCAGTTATGGACAATTATTAATGAAACACCCTGTATATCAGCATATAGTATAAAGTTCGATGGTGTCTATTATCCGAAATAACTATCTGTTACTAAACATAGCGTTAGTTTTTTTTAAGATCACATTAGGTTCGAAGTTAAAATAGATGTTCTACATGAGAGCTAATTTAAGCTTTTCCAATGGCTAATCAATACTAAATATATACTGCCAAAAAAATAATTCAGGCTATAAATAATTATATTTCATTATGAATATATCAGATGTATAAAGAAATAGTAATAATGAAACTCACTCAATATTTGTATAAAGTTTAATTAGAGCAAATCATTATTATTTTTAAAAATCTGATAATACTTCTTAAATTTTCTTAGGATCATGATTTGATTGTATTTTTTAAAAATCATCAACAATGTACAAGAGTCATTCGTAAAAAAAAAGGTTCCATAATCCGCTAAGAAATAGCGCGACGTGCTGTGAGAAATCTGGCAACACTGCCTTACACATCAACTCTCCCTATCTCTTACCCCACCACCTTTGGCTCGCTGCCTTGCTCAGTGTCAGCCTAGCAGCCTTCGAAGATGGTGGTCCCTCTCGCTGTTACCGCCAATGTGAAATTCATGCTGTGGTACGTTTTATAAATGCAAAATGGATTTCACCTATTGACATTCATCGTCAGTTAATCGAAGTTTATGAGTAAAATGCATGTTTAACATGTTCAAAATGGTCGGAAAAGACCGCAAACAATCGGAGCGGAAGGCCTTCAGTTTCATCGTGAATTTCCATTCGGCCTTCACTGAATTCTCCACACCATTCTCTCCACAGATATGCACTTTTACCCATAAACTCGATTAACAGACTATGAATGTCAATAGGTGAAATCCATTTTGCATTTAAAAAACGTTTCACAGCATAAATTTCACATTGGCGGTAACAACAACCATGACCTCCATCTTCGAAGGTTGCTAGGCCGACACTGAGCAATGCAGCAAGGCGAAAGTGGTGGGGTAAGAGAGAGGGAGAGTTAATGTGTAAGGCAGTGTTGCCAGATTTCTCCCATCACTCGCACTCTTTATCAGCGGCACAGGGAACATCATTTTACAAATGGCCCTAGTATCATGTTTTAATTAAAAATTTACCTTCCTAAAATCCACCCCTACTCCTAAAAAAAATACCTAAAGAGTTGTCGAATCTCAGCTAGCGTTTTCAGGCACGAAAATTTCGATAGTGGGTTTAGTCTGTTGAGCTGCTTTCATAGCTTTGCGTCTTTCTTCTATTATTTTCTTTCTCTCTATTTCTCTCTGTTTTCTTGCCTCCTCATTTGCAGCTGATGAAGGTCTAGTCCGGGGAGTTACTTTTTTAGGTTTTCCGTTTTGGGGAGTCTTAGGTGCCGCCTTGACCGGTTCCTTCCAGTTATTCGCTTTTAGTTCTTCGATTTCCTTAAAGATGGCATCTACTTGGTCCACTTGAAGCATTACCATGTCCCAGAAGCCCTGCAGATCTTCGTTTGTAGTAGGGAATTCTTCACCACCAGTCTATATGAAACAGAGAAGAATATTAATAATAGTTAATAACCAATCAACAATAACGTACTTTTTATTTGCTTGTTTTTAATGCTCTGATACCTTACAGCGATTAAACCAATCTAGAATAACTATATAGAGCCATACAATATTTGCACCTATTAGGGGTACAGGGTATAACAAAAAGGCAGGTCATAAATTAAATCACATATTCTGGGACCAAAAATAGTACGTTTGAACCTAACTTACCTTAGTACAAACGTGCACAAAAAAACAGTTTTTTTATTGAAAATGGACATGTGGCATTTTGATGGCAGGAACATCTTAAAAAAAATAACAGTGAAATTTGTGCACCTCATAAATGTTTTATGGGGGTTTTGTTCACTTAAACCCCCCTCCCCCCAAATAGTTGTGTACGTTCCAATTAAATTATTATTGTGATATTAGTCAAATAAAATATTTTAAAACTTTTTTGCCTCTTAGTACTTTTTCGATAAGCCAGTTTTTATTGAGATATTTTGAACATTTGTAAAATCAACCACATATTTTTAAATGGTTAAGTAAGATTATCGAGACCTGGTAATAATATTATCAGTAGTAATTGCACAAGAGCTCTGAAATTATTGAATTTTTCCCGAGTGACACTTTGACAGTTTTAATTTCACGAGCCGAAGGCGAGTGAAATTATGTCAAAGTGTCACGAGAGCAAAAATTCTATATTAATTTCAGAGGTCGAGTGCAATTTGTTGCGATTATTTCATGAATAAAACTGTTCAAAACCAAAATTTTATTGTAATTTATTTATGTAAGTACCATTAAACACACAGTTTTTATAAATATTTGACGATTGAAAGTCATCACTTTTATAATTTTTAAAACATTAATTGTCATTAATGTCACTGAATGTATTTTTTCGTAGCAACGAAGGGCATCTGACGTAATATACTTAACGACGGGAGATTATCAAAAATTATCGATATAATTTAGATTTCTGTAGCTTTCTATTGGTCAGAATCTCCTATGAATGAAATAATCACAATAATATTATATAATCTTACTTAACCATTTACATATTTGTGGTGGATTTTACAAATGTACAAAATATCTCGATAAAAAGTAGCTTATCGAAAAAGTACTAAGAGGCAAAAAAGTTTTAAAAACATTGTGTTTAACTAATGGTACCACAATAATAATTTAATTGGAACGTACACGAATATTTGGTGAGGGAAGGGGCGGGGGGCTTAAGGGAACAAAATCTCCATAAAATTTTTATGGGGTGCACAAATTTTAGTGTTATTTCTTTTTATAAATATGTTTAATCAATGTATGAGTATGTAACAAAAGAAATGAGCAATAACCATATAATATACAATAAATTTATGTACCAAAAGTGCAAAATACTGGAGACAAAATTAAAATGATAAATAACATAGGTATAAATTACCTGATTAATATTGTTGGTGCACAATCCCTTAAACTGTTGCATTTTCTGTGATACTAACAATCTTGCTTTTCCTGAAGCAGATCTAAGTTTTCCTATAACTTCTTCTGATAAATCAGGAGTTGATATATCATCTTCAACCCTGGCGGCTAATTCCAAAAGTCTTTTATTTTGATCTTCGAGTATTTTTATAAAATAATGACCGTCTTTTTCCACTAAAAAAATTTAACATTAATTTAATAGAAAAATATGAGAACTATATTAAATTAAGGGTATAGTCGCAAAATGTCGCCTGTCAAAATGTTCAATGTGTTTTAAATGTATTAATTTTTTTCGAATCCTGAGAAAACTATCAGTATTTTTGAAAAATTTAAACGCAGAATGAAAGATTATGTTATTACCGAGGGCCGAAAGTCCCTGAAAACTTCTATAATGTTTATTTTAATAAGTTGCATTGGTGAAAAAAAAAAAAAAGAAAATTTAGTGTGCCTTTAACTTCAAATATCTCATTCAAAAGAAACGAATAATGCAATCTTTCATTCTGCGTTTAAATTTTTCAAAAATACTTATTAGTTTTCTCAGGATTCGAAAAAAAAATGAATACATTTAAAACACATTGAACATTTTGATAGGCGACATTTTGCGCCTATGCCCTTAATAAAAAAGTTTTTAAAAATAATAAAAATAACATAAGATTTAGCAAGAATAAAATGTTAAAAACTTATTTCTAAGAAATCAATATCCGATAGTCAGATCAACCCTACTGTAGTGGCATAAGAATGTACAAAAAATATACAAACAAACATCAGAGTCGCAAGCGTAACATTCGGTTTAGAATAAACATTTACATACTTAAAAAATATGTATTTCTCAGTATCACTGAGAGTATCATTAAGCTTTGTTTTTAAACCAAGAGGAGCAAACTAAAAAGACAGATTCATACCCAAGAAAGTCACTAGAAATATCACCAAATAAATCTTTTTTTTTTTGGTTGATCATATCGGCTTTTGATGGCAATCCATAAATATTATATTATACTAATACGTCGCTAAAGTGGATGTAACAGTGGAGTAAACTTGCCTGAGGTTGGACCAATTACAAACAAGTTTTACGGCGCGGGAAATTTGAATTACTCCTCTTGGTTTAAAAATAGACTATAGTACTGAGAAATCACTAGAATATAATAGACCAGCATTTCTATGTCTGATTGACTTGAAGAAAGCATTTGACAAAGTAAGACTCAAAGATATAATCCATTTTCTGTATAATAGAGAAGTACACCTAGATATCATAAAAACTATTGATAACTTACAGTACCTATAGACATAGGCAGCGGAATAAGACAGGGAGATCATTGAGTCCTATGCTTTTCAATTTATTATGGATGAAATCATCAAAAGCGTCAACAAAGGAAGAGGATACAGAATGAGAAACAAAGAAGTAAAAATACTCTGTTATGCAGACGACGCAATATTGATAGCCCAAGATGAAGATAGTCTGCAAAGATTAGTCCACAGATTTAACATGAGAGCCAAAGAAATCAATATGACAATTTCGTCCCAGAAAACTAAAACAATAGTAATCAGTAAAGAACAAATCAGATGTAAAATATAAATTGATGGTATCAGTAATATCACAGAAGTAATGGAATACCTAGGAATTACATTGTCAAGCTACGAAGACCTGAACAAAGAAGTGAGAAATCAAGCACAAAAAGCAAATAGACTGGCAGGATGTCTTAATAACATTATATGGCGAAACCGACATATTAACACTGAGATGAACTAAAAAATTTATAAAGCCAGTGTAAGACCAATAATGCATCAGAAACAAGACCCGATACAGCCACAACACAAAGACTACTGGAAACGGCAGAGATGAAAGTACTGAGAATAATTACCGGAAATACGCTAAGAGATCGAAAGAGGAGTGAGGACATTATAAGACAATGTAACGTACAGTGTACAAACGACTGGACATTACATAAAAAAAAAAGAATGGAATAACCACATACGCAGAATGGGTGAGACACGTGTGGTCAAAATAGCAAGAGATAAATCACCAATTGATAAAAGAAATATCGGCCGACCGCGCAAAAGATGGAGTGACAACCTTCCATAGAGGTATCAATCCGCCAATGAACAAGCAGAATTGCTTATAAAGACGAAGAAGAAGAAAAATATATATTGGCATATTGCACGAAATATATAATTTCTTTCAACAAAAATAGGAATGGTGTAATAATAGGGTATTTACGATCAAAAAGGCTTCTGTAATTAGATACTGAATGTTAAAATAAACACCTTGAACGAAGATATGTGTCGAAAATTGGAAGCATTTGAGATGTGGCTATATCGGAGAATTGTTAAAATCCCGTGGACTGACCGGGTCACGAATGAGGAGGTTCTTAGAAGAATGGGGAAGAACCGAGAGACACTACCCACCATCAAATCTCGAAAGTTGGAATACTTTGGACATATTATGCAAAATGAATCCAGATATGCCCTCCTACAAGCCATCCTGCAAGGAAAAATATTTGGAAAGCGAGGTCCAGGAAGAAGAACATCCTGGTTAAAGAACCTCAGAACCTGGTTCAACACAACATCTGTGCAGCTTTTCTGCGTTGCTGCAGATAAAATAAAGATTGCTATGATGATCGCCAACATTCGTCATACATCGGCACATCATGAAGAAAAAGAAAATAAACGCATGTTTTAATGAAGTGATCTTAAGAAAATCGTCATTGAACCACACATTCCTGTATTCAAAAAGGGATATCAGTCCCAGTCAATTTTAAGGTTTGTTATGCTAAGGGAAAGTGAGATAAAATGAGGTTCTTAGATCGATTTCAATTTTATAAAATATGAGACAGTTGAGATGAAAATATTATTGTAGTTATTGTGACATTATTTACTCAACTAAATAACAAAATGAAATGATATAAAAAATAGGCTTCAAACGATCTTGTGAATGGTAATTCCAATGTCGTTTTTTTTTCGTTAAATTTGATAAAAATACTTACATACGTTTAACGACGACGGCATGTCTAAATAAGTCAACAAATTGCACACTTTAATTATCAAAACAAAACAAACCGTTCAATTATTTAGACTAACGACTGCTACAAAATGATAACACGGGATTCTGATTATTTGGAGACCCAATACATCATGATAAGTATACACGTTATTGACCTTGATAGATTAAGGGCTTTGCATTATGAATTTAGTTAATAATTAATTGTATTATACAAGACAATGGGTATTTTATTATTAGAATATTACTATCTCAATGTATTAAATTTATTTATATATACAGCGTGTCTACTTAAGTTGGCAACGTATGGAAAACTGTTTTATTATTAATTTTACGAACAAAAGTTATTTTTCATAAAAACTTCTGCATGGACTAAACCTAAGATCCAACCATCAGATATAAAATTTTATCTATATTACACGAGTTATGCAACAAAATTTGAATTTCGCTCAAGTACCTTTCTGGACCTCAGAGGTAAACTACACTATGCCATTTCGAGCAACTGTGGTTAGCCTGTGTTTACAACAAAGTTTAGAGCACTTAGGATGTTAATAAAAATCTGATATATTCCATAATTGGTTGAAAGACAATATGACCATATTTTAACGATAAAAATAAGTGGATTAAAGGAACTTATTCAAAATAATACCATGTTCGACATAGTGTAGTTTACCTCCGAGGTCCAGCTTTATATTTCACGTAATTGCATCTAATTTCCATATTATTTTCAGCAAAATGCATAACCCCTTTCGAATCAACATCCTTCTACTGTTGTACGCAACTTCTCAGATATTCACATATCCGATTCAGCCACCAAAGCTCTATCAAAAGGCTTCGATTGTTCTGTCACTCCTCATTCCATCCCAACTGAGAAAATTATTTGTCAAACTGAAGAAGCTATTTCTCATCTTCCTTCCGACCAAGACGGAGTTGCCAGACAATATGTCGCCAGAATTCTCCGTACTTCCAAACACCGACAAATATCAGTCTTTTAGAAAGATGTACCCTTAAAAAACAACCTTGACATTGTCATCTTTCCGGCCGACAAAGGACAAATACCACTATCATTCTCAACTCTTCTAATTATCTCGACAAAATGTTCGAACTTCTCAAACTCGAGAGAACACAAACGCGTCCTAAACGATCCCATCACCTATCTAGAAAAAAACGACCAAATCCATCATAAATAAGACCACTGTACCTCCACACATCAAAAAATCTCTTACACCCAGAGAAAAATCATCTTGAATTCCAATATACTGCCTTCCAAAAATCCATAAGCCCAATGTCCCCCTAAGACCCAGCGTCAGTGCATACAATTGCCCCACTCAGAAATTGGCAAAACATCTCGCCATATCCATACAACTATTAGCCGAAAACGGCTTGTCACCAACCAAAACACCAACATTCCTATCGATGAAACTATTTCCATCTTGGAGTCTAAGCACAAATTCTCCAAGACATAGTATCTCTTATAAAACAGTGCATGTCTAATACATACTTTTCATTCCAAAATCATTTCTATCGTCAAATCAAAGGTCCCCCAAATGGGATCCCCCTCTCTCCCGTAATAGCTGATATCTACATGAAACATTTCGAAACAACAGCCCTGTCCTCATCAAATCTCAAACCCACCTGCAGGTTACGGTACGTTGATGACACTTTTGTTATTTGGCCCCATGGTAAAGACACATTAGATCTCTTCCTCTCCCACCTGAATGGAATACATCTCAGTATTCAATTCACAATGGAAAATGAGTCTGAAGCGTTTCTGCCATTCCTTGATGTTTATTCAGAAACACCCACCTCACAGTTTTTCCTTGTTAGGTTAGATTATTGGATAGTTAGCGTTAGAACGCTTTCCGTTAAGGGGATGGGTACGAACTTTCGGCTTCAATGCTATTTAAATGGGATTCACTTTTTTCGAATCCTGAGAAAACTAATAAGTATTTTTGAAAAATTTAAACGCAGAATGAAAGATTACGTTCTTACCGAGGGCCGAAAGTCCCTGAAAACTTCTATAATGTTTATTTTAATAAGTTACAGGGGTCTAAAACTAAGAAAACATGTAGTGTGATTTTTAATTTTAAATATCTCATTCAAAAGAAACTTTTTATTTATTCTAAGGAACTTTCGGTCCTCGATAATAATTTAGTCTTTCATTCTGCGTTTAAATTTCTTAAAAATATTTATTAGTTTTTTAAGGATTCGAAAAAAATGGCCACCATATCCGTGGTGATGTTTTCCACATCGAACATTCGCTATAATTGTCATACAACGCACTGAGTCGAATAGAATATGGTAACAAGACAGTGACAATTTTAAATATTTGACATGGCATCGGAAATATTTTGAGTTGTTGATTAAATAAAACGTTATTTATTGTTTATTATTTATGGAAGATCCAAGCAGAGAATACACCAGGATATATTTAGTGATCCAAGTATTTTGTTGTTAAAGATGTTCAAAATTGTAAGCATTTCATAGTAACAATATATTATTAAAAAATCACTGTATCACTTTTCCTCTTTTCTCGATTGAGTATTAATTTTGTTGTACAGTAGATAAATTATTACAATCACTGAATTCATATTTAGTGAAAAAATTATCAGTAGTAATTGCACAAGAACTCTAAAATTCTATATTAATTTTAGACATCGAGTGCAATTTGTTGCGATTATTTCATGAATAAAACTGTTCAAAACCAAAATTTTATTGTAATTTATTTATGTAAGTACAAATTAGTACAATTAAACACAGAGTTGTTATACATATTTGACGGTTAAAAGTCATCACTTTTATAATTTTTAAAACATTTACTGTCATTAATGTCACTGAATGTATTTTTTCGTAGCAACGAAAGGCATCTGACGTAATATACTTGACGACGGGAAATTATCAAAAATTATCAGTTTAATTTAGATTTCTGCAGCTTTCTATTGGTCAGAATCTCCTATGAATGAAATAATCATATTAATTAACTGAATTAATAATTAAGGCAATTAATTATACAAGTAAAGTTTACATAATCCATACCAGTGAAAATTTTACTACACGTAATTTGCCGTATAAAGACAGAAAAAGTAGGGATAGCCGTAAAATATTTGTGAATTATGAACCGATGGCCTTAAAGATATACGAATATACATATTTAAGTATCAACCATCGAGTACCTACTATATCGAGGGTTGGGAACCATAGGGTTCCAAGCGACATTTTGACAAAATCAGTTCTTGTAAAGGATTCTATTTAATAAAGAATTATGCATCGAATGATAGTTGCAATACGTTGAATTGTTTTTAGATGGCGGTCTAATCAATAATGAAATATGGTTTCAATTACCTGAAATATTTACAGGTTCGGTCCATGAGGTTCCAAGCGACATTTTAATTAGGTACATTTTTCCATAAAGTATATGTATTTTTTTATTTTCATTTCAAGTTCTGTTTTTTTAAGCTTAAGATTTTAGATTTAGGAAAAATATTTTTTTCTAGTTTTTTTTTATGATTTTCAATTTAAGAATAAATATTCGCTTTATTTTGATATTATTGCTTAATGTCACCAATTGCACTAACAATATTTTGGAAATTTAAAATTTCCTGTTAATTTATTTATCTTCTAATTCCATAAATGTCCAAGTACAAAGCATATAGTGCATTAAGGTTCCAAGTACACTGCAGACGCAATGTTAAAAAATCACACATTAGAATCTTGCTTACGACATTATCTAACTGGAGGCGTTGTTACAATTTACCACACTGTAGTATAAAAAGATTTTAACATTTACAGTCCTTCAAATAACGAACTTATGACAGTTTAAAATTAAAAATTTGTTTCCTAAAAAAACTGTGAAATGGCACTTGGAACCTTATTGTTCTCAGCCATTAATATTAAATAATTGGCTTCCTAACACGTAGCAGTGGTAATAAGTACTAAATTCAATGTTCAAAAATAACTTATTGCCACTTTTGTCATATTACCGTAAAATAATCGTAGAAATTTGAATTTTTCATATTCATCCTTGCTTAAATCTTACTTCAGGTACATACAAATAGAAAAAATACCTGATCCATTCTTAACAGCTCCTACATTTCCGATGTTTTCCTTAACTTCACAGATCGTATCCACTTCATTGGCTTTAGAATGACCATTAGCTTTGATTTCATCTTTTAGTTTTGGTATAGTGATACTTTTTTGAATTGTAGTACTAGTAACTTCCAAATGTTGTCCTCTCCTAGGACTTATCATCGGTAATTGGGCTCTGAATTCGGGCCGTAAATGCCTCAAAACTGGAAGAGTAGGACTGCTAGTGCTTTGCTTCATTCCCGGTTCCAGATCGTCCTCTAGTAAGTTATCATTCATTGATTTTGAATGCCGTTCACTTCCTACAAAAACAAGTGAAAATAACAATTAAACATTTTGAACATTATTTAATTAATCTATTTTAAATTAAAAGTCGTCAAGTTGTACCAACTTTCTACAAAAAATAGAGAATACAAAAATAATGCTGCGAACCATATTACACTAGGTGCAAAAAATCGACCCATTCCTTTTTTCTCATTTATTTGAAGTTGTATAATTTTAGAGACATTAAATTACGTATGTAAATTTCTATGTACCCTCGTATACGAGAAATAAAATAATATATTTTAATATTGCTTTTATATTTCTTAAAACAAATTGATATTTCAGGGTTTTTTTTTTAAATTGTTTGTGATAAGCAAGGTGATATTTATTGAGTGTTGTTTTTAGTTCAACAACTGTACTATTGTAAAGTCTTTTTCATGAGCATTTTTCAGTGCGTCACAAATGATAGAAAAAAAGGTAAGTCCGTGACACATTTATAACATTTATTCTAACATGACATTTTAGTTAAATCTACAAGTGGTCACATTTTATTTGCAATTGGGCATAAAAACAAATCAATTGTAATTATTACCAGAGAACGGCAGTTCTCGCCAGTGGCGCACATCCACACTCCCCTACACGCGATACTATATACAGGGTGTAACAAAAATACAGGTCATAAATTAAATCACATATTCTGGGACCAAAAATAGTTCGATTGAACCTAACTTACCTTAGTACAAATATGCACACAAAAAAAGTTACAGCCCTTTGAATTTACACGATAAAAATCGATTTTTTCCGATATATCGAGAACTATTAGAGATTTTTTAATGAAAATTGACATGTGGTATTCTTATGGCAGCAAAATTTTAAAAGTAAATTATAGTTGAATTTATGCACCCCATAAAAATTTTATGGGGGTTTTGTTCCCTTAAACCCCCCAAACTTTTTTGTACGTTCCAATTAAATTATTATTGTGGAACCCTTAGTTAAACACAATGTTTTTAAAACTTTTTTGCCTCTTAATATTTTTTCGATAAACCAGTTTTAATCGAGATGCGGCTTCTTTTTTAATATGTTTACATAAAAATTTTATGGGGGTTCTGTGCCTTTA
Organism: Diabrotica virgifera virgifera; assembly: GCF_917563875.1. NCBI lineage: Eukaryota > Metazoa > Arthropoda > Insecta > Coleoptera > Chrysomelidae > Diabrotica > Diabrotica virgifera. The sequence continues at coordinate 56,527,253 of NC_065449.1, read as the reverse complement.
AACCCCCCAAATGTTTGTGTACGTTCCAATTAAACTATTATTGCGGTACCATTAGTTAAACAGGATATTTTTAAAACTTTTTTGCCTCTTAGTATTTTTCCGATGAGGCACCTTTTATCGAGATGTGGCTTCTTTTCTAATATGGTTCAAAATATACCTCAAACTGTAATTTATAAAAAAAAATTTCATATTATTACCAGGTCTCTACAATCGTACGTAACAGTATACAAATATGTGGTGGATTTGACAAATATTCAAAATATCTCGATAAAAACTAGCTTTTCCAAAAAGTACTAAGAGACAAAAAAGCTTTAAAAACATCCTGTTTAACTAATGGTACCACAACAATAATTTAATTGGAACGTACAAAAAAGTTTGGGGGGTTTAAGGGAACAAAACCCCATAAAATTTTTATGGGGTGCACAAATTTAACTATAATTTATTTTTAAAATGTTTCTGCCCTAGGAAAGCCACGTGTCCATTTTCATTAAAAAATCTCTAATACTTTTCGATATATCGGAAAAAATCGATTTTTATCTTGTAACTTCAAAGGGCTATAACTTTTTTTGTATGCTCATTTGGACTAAGGTAAGTTAGGTTCAATCGAACTATTTTTGGTCCCAGAATATGTGATTTAATTTATGACCTGTATTTTTGTTACACCCTGTATACACGAAATTTTCGATTTTCTAAATCTGACTGAATTGAAAATTGGGCCAACCCCATCTTAAAGTTCAGGAAAAGACTCACCCATTCATATGTCAACCATCCATTTTGGTCCACGGGTGTGGATTTTACGGCCCTTCCTATTTAGGGTCTGTTTTTCGTTCTCGTCCCCAAAACTCCCAAAAACTTCGAAAATTTAACTCCGACCTTTGCGGCTTCTGATAGTACTGATCATTACCTTTCTAACGCATGTCTAATTTTGAAAATCGGTTATACCATTCAAAAGGTACCGAGCTCAGAAATATGACTAAATTTTTATTTAAAAAAGGGAAAATGTGGATATGTATGTATGTATGTGGAAAAGTTAAACCGATCTGAATTTTTTTTCTGTGTTTGAAGAGGGGGTCAGGGCCGATTCAGAACCGGTGTAGTTTGTGACTTTTGACCACCCATAAGCCAGCTATAGGACTTGGTAGGTACAAAACGGCATATTTTTTGGGGGTATATAGCTTCGGTTCAAGAAGAGACAGGAGAACCGCAAATACACCAAATCAATAGTGTTGAGTTAAGCTTTCAAATGGTGTCTAAGCCGCCAGGATCAGACATACACACGGCTCAGTATAGCTAAAAAACTGAAAAACTAAACTTTGAAAATTTTGGTTTTTCGACAATTACTCAAAATTTCAACCTACGAATTGCGCCAATAACTGAGCGTTTGTAGAAGGACTCTGAGCGAATCTATCGGTGTATACCTCATATCCGGGAAAATTCGAATTTTTAAGTTATAGGCTTCATAAGCATAATCAAATCTATTTCTTATGGGAAAAACGAGTTTTCAAGCTCAATAATTCCTATAATAGCTTTAGTTATCATACTTGATCTTAGATTCATCAGATACTACTTGTCAATACGTTTCAAACTCATGTTTAGTGATCAAAATCGGTTAAGCCGTTTAGAAGTTATTAAGCTACAAAAGTATAATCCAATTAACGATTATTCCCTAAATGGTTTATGTAGTTGTAGTGGTTACGACGCTAAATTTGATCTGGAAATGGGCAATCCGAGTTCATTTACCGGCCATCCCAATATTTTTTTTAAATCTATTTCGAATAGAAAAAAAATCTAGTGTACATTCGATGGACACTAGATCATTTGGGAGATAATGCGACCATTTATAAAGCTTAATATGTAATCGAGAAACATTGCATTTAACTTCATACATTTAATTTATAAATAACTTTAAAAAACTCCTGATACAAGAATAAAAAACCGCTAAACGTCGTAAAAATGAGTGGCGCATACAATATTCCAGCTTAAAAAAAAAACCTGATATGAATAGGTATTACGTGGCGCGAAAATGCATTTTCATTTTGATGCAAAACAAAATTCTAGTTTTATTTTAAAAGATATTTCCATAATATTTGCTAAATTTGAAGTAAAACGCGCCACAAAAGAGTAACTTTGATACAGTTTGAATTTTGAAACTCTTTTGTGGCGCGTTTATTTCAAATTTAGCAAAAATTATAGAAAAATCTTTTAAAATAAAACTAGAATTTTGTTTTGCATTAAAATGAAAATACATTTTCGCGCCACGTAATATTCATATCAGGTTTTTTTTAAGCTGGAATATTATATGCGCCACTCATTTTTACGGCGTTTAGAGGTTTTTTTTATTCTTGTTGCATTTATAAAATGGTATTTTATTTGATTCGTATAGTCTTATAAATTGTACAGATTATATTCGTAGATATATTATATGATTCGTAAATAATTTTTTTTTCGATTATAGCGCCATCCATCGACAACTAGAATAAATGTTATAAATGTCTGTAATCACAGACGTGCCTTTTTTTCTGTCACATACAATTTAATGCGTTAGATTAGAAAGAAATCGAAAAACTGTGACGCACTGAAAGATGCTCATGAGAAAAAGAATAGTGATTTTATGTCCAAAACGTGTTATATTTTTATTTAATTTCCTTCCTAAACTCTCTAGCTCCAGATGCTGTAAGAGCGCTGGCTTTAGTTCAAGATGGTCCTGAAACACTAACATTAACCAAAGCAAGGGTGTCAAAGCTTAGAATAGAACAGCGGAACATGGAAAGATCCATTCTAGGAATAAGACTTATGGATCGAGTGAGAAATTTAGAAATAAGGCAAAGAACGGGTGTGCAAGAGATTATAGAAAGAATTTCCAGATTAAAATGGAGTTTCGCCGGACACATAGCGAGATTGCAGGATGACAGGTGGATAAAAAAACTGTTAGAATGGAGACCTCGCATGGACAAGAGAAGCAGAGGCAGACCACCAACACGCTGGAGACGACATAAAAAGAATAGATGGTAGATGGATGCAATTAGCACAAGATCGAACTTCCTGGAGACGTGCTGAGGAGGCTTATGTCCTGCAGTGGACAAGAGAAGAAGCAAGATGATGATGATGGTCCTAGCCAATATTATGCAGCTGAAATGTTAGGTGTTAGTCCATCTGCGGTTCAAAGAGCAGTCTGGTGTTTCAATGACACCGGTAACTTCACAAGAAGAACAGAATCACGTCGTAGAAGGGCAACATCCGAACGAGATGATCGATTTCTGGTCTCATCATGTTTGAGAAATCGGCATCTAATTTCAAACTTGAAAACTGGAGAGATGCAGACTGGAGCAATGTATTGTTCTCAGATGAGTCCAGATTTTGTCTGAGAAAAGCCGTCACCAGACGGCCGAGAAAGAATTTGGAGAAGATGAGAGCAATATTTTCAATTCAATATTGCGGAAATAATAAGTGGGGGGGGGGGCATCCTTATGGTTGGGGCAGGTATAAGTTCAGAAGCCTACACTGATTTTGTTATTTTGGATAGAGGTTCTCACATAATATATATATGGAATATTTCATAAGAAAAATGTCCGTAAACCCAAAAAAATTACTATTTAATAAGTCTAAGCAGATTGCAATGTACGCAGATGATGTAAACTTGATGGGAAGAAACGCAAGAGATGTCACAAAACTATATGTGGAGCTTGAAGAAAATGCGAAACAAATAGGGCTGGCCGTCAACGTAGATAAAACTAAAGCCCTAATACAAGCACGGAACCAACGAAACTTGCAGAATTTAAGAATAGACGACGCTAATATAAAAGTAGTAGAACAGCTCACATACCTGGGTGTACAGATAACTGAGAATCCGCAGCGAGGAGGAAAAAATACGGAAACGGATAATGCTTGCTAACAAAGCATACTTCTCTCTGTCGCAGGTGTTTGGATCCAAAGAGAAGTAAAGTTTAAAACATATAAAACCATCATACGGCCAATAGCAACATATGGTGTAGAAATATGGATCATGACCGAAGACAATAAACCTTATTAATATTTTGAAAGAATACTGAGGATACTGGAACCCATTTGCGACAATGGTATATGGAGTATAAGGTTCAATCACGAGTTATACCAATATTACAGAGAACCCTCTATCTATAGCAAATTATGCAGAAATACAAAGATTGAGCTGGGCAGGTCACCTTATAAGAATGGATAACGATAGAACACCTGATAGAACGCTTAGCGGAACTATGGTGGGACGTCGGCCAGTAGGAAAACCAAGGAGAAGGTGGATAGACGAAGTGAGAACCGATGTTAAAGAGATATTGGGGGTGGACAACTGGAGGAGAGCAGCCAGAGACAGAGATATTTAGAGGCGGATGCTGGGGGAGGCCAGGGCCCGACTTGGGCTGTAGCGCCATAGGAGAGAGGGATAGAGGTTTTATGACGGTTGCAATTGCAAGATACATAACAAGTATTTCAGATCAGCATGTGGTATCTTTTCCTCCTTTCATTGCGCCTAATTTTTATGGACGACAAACGCGCGTTTCACCGTGCTAGAATCGTCAACCAATATAAGATTCAAAACCGGACATTTCCACTTTATGTCATTCTGAGTAAACTAAAAAAAAACAATTTACAAGTTTACTTTTCCCTATCTCAAATTGGAGGAAAAGTCCACTTTTGCATCTGAACCAATTCTTTCACACTGAATTACTACCAGGGTTGGAAAAAACCCGGGTTTTTTTTAAAAGCCCAACCCGACGGGTTTTTTTGGGTTTTTTAGGGTTTTTTCGGGTTTTTTTGGGGATTTTCAGTTTTTTATTTAGATTTGATATATAGTTTCTGCTCTATCAAAAGTTTTACAAAAATTATGAATTTTATTGCAAAAATAAAATAACAAAATATGCTTACAAAATAAAGCAACTTGACATAAATAAATACATTTGGCATCACTGGCCATCAGTGCATCAGCACCTGCACTACGTCATTTGCCTCCACGCCAACAGCCGGATAATGGGGAATCACCGATATTTCTTCGGGGATTTATTTAGAGCACAAACCTCTTAACACGTTAATCGCCCAAATGATGCGAAAAATATCTTACCCCAGGCCCAGTTAAGACAGAACTTAATGTTCATACTAGTAGTGAAGGTTGCCGTATGGGTGTCAGAGCGTGTACAACCATAAGATCTGAAACCCAACTGTTGGGTGTCATGGCGATTAACGTGTTAATTTTGTCAATTTTAACTGTGCGATGCATTGATGAGTGCGTTTTGCCGTGGCGTTCTGGAGTTGTGAATTGTGAAATTACATCATTCTGAAATTATGGCAAATAACAGTAGATGTGGAAGAAAATTAGATTTCAGTTGGGCAGACGTTAACAAAATTGAAACGGAAGGAAAGCTTAAAGCCGAATGTAAACATTGTAAAATTTTAATTAGCAGCAAAATTGAAAGAATAAAAGCACTGATGCTTTGTTTAACAAGAAACATGCTTATTTTTTTATTTGTCTATATACCATGTTTAAAATAAGTGTTTTATTAGTTTAGTTTCAGTTTCTCTCGTTTTGTATTCACCTACTACTTACTTCATGGTATTTATGCTAGTTTTTGTTTTTATTCAGAAATAAATATATGTATATGACGTTCATTCAACTGAAAATTTGCTATTTTTGAAAAAACCCCAAAAAACCCAATAATAGTGGGTTTTATCAATTGAAAAAACCCGAAAAAACCCACTGGGTTTTATAAGATGGGGAAATTCTATGCCAACCCTGATTACTACTAGGAACTGTCCAATTTTGCTCTTTATCAAATTGTTAATATATGGATCTTTAATCACAGATTACAGAGGTGTATTCAACTAATTTTGACCAAAAAGTGGAAATGTCCGGTTTTGCATCTAGACCCCTCATATAGAGGAGGTGGGAATTGTCCATATGAACTGACAATCTTGCAGTCCATATCTCGATCCACAGAACATACATGGGATATGATAGGAATATTTACGCTATAAAATTCATAATGTCCAGGAAATCAATGAGAATGATCCAGATCACTGAATGCAGTTTTTCGAAGTAATGCAAGATTTATGCAATCAAACTCCACACTTCATTCGTCAACACCTTTTTTCTGATGAAGCAATTGGACATTAATGAAAACGTATATGGTTTGAGCAAGACGGTGAACCGTCGCACTTTGCACTTCCTGTTCATGTTTTTTGTACAATTTTTCCTAAGAGGTGCATTGGCCGACAAAAAATAATAGAGTGGCCCCAAGATCTCCATATCTTACACCACTTAATTTTACCTACGGAATTACTTAAAATCGAATTATGTTAATGTTTCTACCGCTGAATAGAGAATTGAATAAGCTTTTAAATTAGCTAGTACACGACTCCATCCTCCCTATTTGCCTACTAAAAATTAGTGGCTTGTTTAATACTCACATCGGAAAGTTCTTTTATAGAAGAAATTAATTTTACATAGAATTAATACAGTATCCGCCAAAATAAACAGTACTGAATATAAAAAAAATTATTTATGAATTAGTTTTTGTAATACATATACATATGTTCAAAATGTGCACCATGGCGTTGCAAACAAGCTTCATAACGTTTCTGAAGATCATTAAACATATTTAAGAAAAGTGGTTGCTACAAATGTTAAAAATAACTTATTATTATGTGCCGTAGTTCTCCAACAGTTTCTGGCGGATTTTCCGAGCGAAATATAGAATTCTTCATCATACCCCAAATGTAGGCATCAGGTGGTATTAAATCCGGTGAATGAGGTGGATACTCGAAATCTGTGCGACGAAAAATTATTCCAACGATATCTTTCTGACACTTATTTTAAACGTGGACCATTATTCCGTCCAACTCCGTATGGGCGGAAATTTATGTTCTACTAAAAAATCTTTTTCTTCGGTAGAAAGAACCATAATGACAAAGATTTTAACCATAACGTAATGTCAAGTTGACAGCTAATGACAAGTATGCCAAATATGATAAATGCAACTTGCGTGCGCAATTTCCCAGCCCTCTTAATTTCGGTACTGTTTCTTTTGGCGGATACCTTACTATATAAACAAAACCTTACCTGTAGAAGAACCCCTAGTTTCTGTTTCAAAAATTCGAGATTTTTGTGGCTTGGTAATGAAAAATCCCTGTGCTAAAGCTCCGGGTCCATAAAGACGTTCCACTCTTTGTTGAATGAATGATTTCGTTTCTGTACCATTCGTATAATCCTGTTTCATCGCTGTTTCTGATACACATTTTCTTTGCCCGTTTGTCGCTGTAACGCTAGTGGTTTCAAAACTAACACACTTATTTTGGATACTGTGATGACCGTTTTCTAAACAACTGTCAGTCGTATCTTTCGAGCTCGTTATACTGCTAAATATACCGGAAGAATAGGACTGCTTACTCATGTACGTAGAGGTCTTAAGAGAACTAAAACAGTAAATACTAATTAAATCAAAATACAGGATACGATTGTCTTTTTAGTTTTGCATATAGTCTCTTAGAGGGCGCCACCAATAAAACCTTCAGACACAAATGTAACCTCAATATTTTGTTGACATAAATCCAGATTTTCATTGCGATACAACAAGTCGTGTAGATACAGTGAATTTTTGAAATTAGCAAGTCGGTCAAAAAATGGATCTAAGCCGAGAATATTTTCAAGCAATAATTTTTTATAATTTTCGGAGACGATTATCCTAACAGCAATGTCTTGCTGAAATGGTTTCTGTGTTTGGGAATGAAGCATCACACTAGTCAACTATGTAGTTCCAACTGGTATTGCGAATTTCAACGTGGTCGCTTCATTGAAACGGTTCAACAAAGGAAAAACGTTTATAGTATTATTAGTGGCGATGCATCTTGTATTTACACCTACTAACCGGAAACTTAAACCTTGATTACACGTAACGAGTATTGTAGCGAGACAGTGTTCTCGGCCGAGTGCTCGTTTGGTATAAACATACTAACGAGTACTTGGCCGAGCACTCGACCCAGTCATATGGCGAGACAGTCATTCGGATCTTGTTCTATTTACTAGGCCGAGTCTTCGACCTCCCACCTTTCAATCGTATACTCGCCAATCCACTCGGTATGTGTAAACAACACTAGCTGTGTAACTGCTTCAACTGCTAATTATCACTTCATCAGAGGAGACGACTTGTGTTAATCAATGTGATTTGTGATTCTCAAAAATAGCTAACGAATGGAACACAGATAGGACAATAAAATTTAGTTCAATTGTATAGATAAGTCACCCCCTTCATACGAAATTTCAAATATTTGGAGTATAAAAATAAACAAAAACGCGAGGCAGCATATGTATCGATTGTAGAAGAAATAAATATTGTTGGTTTAAAAACTCAAGAAGTCAAATAAAATAAAAATTTTCAATTCGAGATATAGACAAGATATAAAAAAATCAATGAATCGAAGAAATCGGGAGCAGCGACATTTGGTCTTCTTAAAACCCATTGTCTATAGTCTAAATACGCTTATCTCCTTCTCATAATATATCCGTAAATTCTTGTATAAGCAGTGGTATAGGCCGTTTGATATATTTTTAATGTTAGCTTTGCGATCCATAAGTACACTAATCCTTGTTTTTGTGAATCGAAACTGAAATGACTCTCCTCCAAATTCAAAAATTGCCAAATACGTATAAACCATCTCTCGCCCTCACCACTGTCTCGGCCTAGTAACAGTTTGCTGTCTCGCCACTGTACTCCTTACGTGTAATCAAGCCATAAACGCCAATCCGCTGTGTGGATGTCTCACGATGAGGAAAAACAAACAAAAGTGATCCGTTCTCGAATTGCGTCAAAGAAAATGGTCGCAACTGTTCTGTCAAAATCTGGCCATGTCGCAACAATTACTATGAACGATCGAAGAACGGTTGTTTCTGATTGGTATATAACCGTTTGTTTACCAGAAGTTATTGCTAAATTCCGACAAAGCAACACACAACGGCGAATCATCCTAAATCAGGACAATGCAGGTGCTCACACTGCCCAAAAGATACAGCTTTTCATATGCCCAAAGGATACAGCAAAAGATCAAAACATCGAATTGTTAAACCATCCACCGTATAGCCCCGACGTAAGTTCCAACGACTTCTTCACGTTCCCAAGAGAATTCAATCCGTGGGCAGCAATTCCAGTCTCCAGAAGAAACCATCCCATCGTTGCCTTTAAAACGGCGATTTTGCAATTGTCAACTGAAAAAATAACTGTTTTACTAATTGGTTTTAACTTATGCAAACGTATATCGATCTTGGTGGGGCATATTTTGAAAAGAGTAAAATACTTTAAGTCTATATATTTTTTGTCTTTATGATTATATGTAAAACTACAAGACAACCATCGTAGACTAACAATATAAACAAAATAAAGAATTAAATTTAATAATTAAAAAAAATCGATTATAACTATGAAAAAAACCCATACCTAAGCTGTCATTTATTTTGTTTTTGCTTTCGTAAAGGTTAATTCAGACCAAAAGTCACAGTACGATCAGAGCATTCAGGTCGATTAAGATTATTGAGTCTTTAGAGAGTTTCTAGTATTGCAACGAATGAACTCCATTATTGTATTCTTCTGAGATAATTAGAACGAACCATATAACGACTATTATATGAATAACAATTATGTCTTTTATAGGATTAACATCTACGATTTTTTTATTGGCCGATTCAAATGATTAGGTATTTATTTTTGTAAGCTGTTTGGTATTTTAAGAGGCTACATCAGCGCGTCGTCAATATTTTTGTTTTTCGAAAGTTCTGCGAACTTTCAACAGTGCGGCTACAGTGCGTCGGGAGTACGACAGTGACACTATAGTATCAAAAACGAAAGCACAATATTGTGATAACAATAAGTATTATACTCATAGGCGAGCTAAATGTTGCCAAGTCAGTCAAGTTCGATTTTTTGTTATAGATAATCGATTTTTAGTAATTCCAATGTGACGTAAAATCTAGGCATGGTATAAAAAAGTTTATTTGAAGAAAATGTATTTTTTGTTCTTCTTAATGGCGTTAATGGCGTAAATACGTACATACTCGTTTTTTTAATATTTTAATTAATTTAAGAGTAATTTCCACATACTAATATATTTCTCAAATTGGGCTCTGTACCTACCGCCATTCTTTACTATAGTACGAATATGTGTGCCAAATATCTCGACAAAATATTCAAAACTAAAGCTGCAATCTTGGAACGCGTTTTCCGCACACTAATGTTGCCACTTAAGAAACATTCAAAAATATTTTATTTTATGATATATTATAAAATATTTTTATGATATATTAGCGCGCTAATAACCGGCAAAATAACGCAAAAGATGGAGAACATAATACATTGCGAAACAAAAAGAGATGAAACTAGTGGAGGTGGAAATTATCGTTATAAACGTATAAATAATTAACATTACATTACATAGTTTCCCACTTTTAGACGTCTGTGACAGGAGTATTTTATAAAATTCTACTGTCATAGTGACAGTTGTCACACTCCTCTGTTACGTCTAAAGGTGGCAAATTATGTAATGTAATGTTAATTTATACGTTTATAACGATAATTTCCACCTCCACTAGTTTCATCTTTTTGTTTCGCAATGTAATATGTTTTCCATCTTTTGCGTTATTTTGCCGGCTATTAGCGCGCTGATCACTGTATAGTACTCAATATAATTCATTCTATAATAGAACATAATTTCTTGTGGCATGTGCATTGTGCATGTGAATAGACTGTCGTTTCCTGTCATGTTTTTAATTTTCGCTGAGAATCATAGTACAATTAATTTTTTGTCCTCCATTACTAACAAAAGTAGCGAAACAAGTGACGAAAATATTGTGACGAATTACCGACCGCAAATAACAGGTTCCGTCTCGACACCGCGTCACGTAAGGAAACATCTGGAAGAATGACTCACCGTACAAGTGAGGAAACGACTTCTCGTGAATATTCGACAGTCACGGCCACGGATTAACTAGTGATGGGCGGTTCCATTATTCTGGAACGTTCAGGAAAATGTCTGGTATTTCGTATTCAATATATAAGGAACTAAGTTTGTAAATAGAGTTAGTCTGTAAAATAAATTCGTCTGTAACTTGTATAAACAAATTCGTATAAACGAACCGAGAGTATTATTTTAACCGTAAGCACGCTACAATAAGGAACGTTACTGACTGACTGTGTCATATTCACACCACCGGCAGTCCAGTCCAGTCACGATCAAGTCACCGTCTTGATCGCTGGCAGAGCGATCGGACGGGCAGTGATTGTGACTGTACCGCGACTGTGACTGTACCGTGAGCGTGCGTGGGAATTACATTGAAAAGCCAAAGAAGCAATCTTGACTGTTTTGTATCTGACTGTGACTTGACTGTTGGTCTGAATCAACCTTTCAAAATATACCTGTAAAATTCGTTCCTGTGTTGCGTTAAAGCGTTCTCCATCTTTTGGGTTGGTAACGGAACTATATTCGGAGGAGAGAGTAAATTATTTTGTATCGAAAACGTTGCAGGTTTTGGAATAGTTTGCTGGTCGCAGTCTATCCGGTGTGGAGAAGCATCTCGAGATCTGCAAAAAATAAAAGAAATCACAGTTAAATAAAAGTGAAAGAAGGAAGAATTGTTATAGTTATTCTATTTTATCTTTGCCCATGCGTCACGATTCATTTTCAAACAAGTTTAATCAAAACATAAAGTGAAACGTACGCCGATGTGCAATATCATTGATACATACTGTCAGTGAAATAATTAGGAAATGGCTATTATCCCGTGGACATATTTTGTAAAGTTATTTTATTGAAGTCTACAACAGTATCTACCAGACTTGCATACGACGATCATGACATACGGCATAAGTGCGCGAAGATACCAACAAAACGAACCAGATGCTAAGAGTTGCCGAAATAAAAACCCTAAGAACAATAGTGGGGAAAACAAGGAGAGACAGAGTTAGAAATACAAACATTAGAGAGCAATGCAAAATTCAAGATATTGAAAGATGGGGAAGGCAGCGCAAGAGGATGTGGTACAACCATGTACGACAAATGGATGAGAATAGACTCCCAAAAATTGCCCTAGAAAACAACCCGCCCGGTTCAAGATCCCCTAAGATGATGTTGTTGTGCCAGTTTATAGAGATTGTATTTCTCATGCCTCTTTATAGCCAGTAATGACGCATGACGCAAAAATTTGCGTTTAACCTAAACAATACTAATACCTAATATTAATACTAACCTGGAAGCAAGGCGTACTGGATCGTAGTGCGTTGACGTGGAATAACCGTTGACTGTACAAGCAAGACTTAAATAAGACGGCAAATGAGGTTCAGGGGACGGCGACAATATGCTTGCACTGCGCAATGTGCCTGCAGAGGAAGCCTCAGACCAATCTGTAAAAATATGAAATCATTAATATACTATAAATTACAATATATTGTAGTATGGATTACAGATTTAGTTTGTGCAAAAATAGTCCATATTATTAAAAGTTTGACCAAAAAAAAAATGTACTAAACATGCAATTCTACTGATGTGTATTAAATATATGTAAATACACTGCGCGCCATAGAAAATGGGCACCCTAAAAAATGGGTCATTTTTGATGTCGCGTATCTCCTAAACTTGTTGTCCGATTTAAGTGATTTTTGAATATGTTATAGCATTATTTTTTGTTAATATCCCTGTAATAATATTTTTGCTAAACAGGTAAATTTTCATTGTATACCGGGTGTACGAATCAAACTGTGTTTTTTTCTCAATGTTCACAACACCCTGTGGAATATTCTAGCATTTATAAAATACTGAAATTAAAATCCAACTATAGCCTCAGGTTTTCTTAACATTCTATTTTTTTATTCATTCGCTTATGTTGGATAATACAAAAGTTATGTACTTTAACAACTAGTCATGTTCTTTATCAATATAGGTTGTTTGTAAATAAGTGCGACAAACTTTAAGGGGCAATTCTGCATGAAAAAATAATGACCGTTTGCTTTATAAACTTATGTCCGCAAATGCTTCGTTTACGAGATACGAGGTGTTGATTTTTTTTTAGAAACTGACGATTTATTTTATTGCCCTAAAACCGGTTGAGATATGCAAATGAAATTTGTTAGGTTTTAAGAGATAGGTATTGCGAATTTTTTGACTGCACATAAGGATTTTATATTCACTATTGGCGTGCATACGGGTAATATGACCGATCATATTACCCGTATGCACGCCAATGGTGAATATAAAATTCTTAATTGTATGTCAAAAAATGTGCAATAACTACGCCTTAAAACCCACCAAATTTCATTTGCATATCTGAACCGGTTTTAAAGCAATAAATAAATAGTCAGTTTGTAAGAAAACATTCAACATCCCGTATCTCGGAAACGAAGCATTTGCGGACATACGATTATAAAGCAAACTGTCATTATTTTATAATACAGAATTACCCCTTAAAGTTTGTCGCACTTGTTTAGAAACACCCTGTACTGAAAAAGAACATAGCTAGTTGTTAAAGTACCTAACCTTTGTATTATCCAACATAAGCGAATGAATAACAAAAACAGAATGTTAAGAAAACCTGAGGCTATAGTTGGGTTTTAATTTCAGTATTTTATAAATGCTAGGATATTCCACAGGGTGTTGCGAACTTTGAGAAAAAAACACAGTTTGATTCGTACACCCGGTATACAATGAAAAATTACCTGTTTAGCAAAAATATTATTACAGGAATATTGACAAAGAATAAGGCTATAGCATATTCAAAAAATCACTTAAATCGGACAACAGGTTTAGGAGATACGCGACCTCAAAAATTACCCATTTTTTAGGGTGCCCGTTTTCTATGACGCCCAGTGTAGTATCTAAATTTCTTAATATACAGGGCGTAACAAAAAGGCAGGTCATAAAGTAAATCACACTTTACTTACCTGAGTACAAATGTGCACATAAAAAAAAGTTACAGCCCTTTGAAGTTACAAAATGCAAATCGATTTTTACAATGTATCGAAAACTATTATAGATTTTTTTATTGAAAACGGACATGTGACATTCTTATGACAGCAACATCTTAAAAAAATAATAGTGAAATTGGTGAATTTACAAATTTACAAATGTTCAAAATATCTCGATAAAAACTGGCTAATGGAAAATGTACTAAGAGGCAAAAAACGTACACAATTATACACGTAAAATTGGAACGAACAGAAATATTGGGGGGGTGGGGGTGTATACGAAAACCCCCATAAATTTATGGGGTGCACAAATTTAATTGTTATTTTTTAAGATGTTCCTGTCATAGTGTGCATATTTTTGTGTGTGTCTATTTTTAATAATAAATCTGTATAAAAAACCCTGCTTTTAAACTAGGAGAAGTAAACCCATAAGACAGATTCACACCCAATAATGTCACTCAAAAATCAACAGATTCATCTTCTTTTTAGGTTAACCATGTCGCCCTTCGACGGTAATCGATAAATATTATATTTACTACCACGTCGCCAAAGAGTTCTAAAAGCAACTGTTTTTTATACAAATGCAAACTAAAAATCTAAAAATTGAAGGACTAACGTAGAAAACACAAAAAATCACAAATATAACTTACTTAAAACCTATCAATTTTAAATTCCACTAGTGCCAAAATGTGATAAATGTCAATAGTGTCAAAATTTCATAAGTTTGTGGAGTAAACTTACTTGCGGTTGGACCAATTACAAACAAGCATTACGGCGCGGAAAATTTGAATTACTCCTCCTATTTTAAAAACAAGGTATAATAGTTTTCAATATAATATGTGCCTACTGAAAAAAAATCGATTTTCGTGTTAAAAAAAAGGGCTGTAATTTTTGTTATGTGTACATTTGTACTAAAGTAAGTTAGGTTCAATCGAACTATTTTTGGTCCTAGAATATGTGATTTAATTTATGACCTGTCTTTTTATTACACCCTATACAAATGACTTTTCGTTATACATAGAGAAAGCATTCAAAGTTCAAAGTTCAAAGAGCTGGTCGTACTGAGTGCTCAGGACTTTATTATTATTAAAATTATCATACAACTTTGTCTGCAAAAATCAGAATGCCCCTCTCACATCCAGCTAAAAACAGATACGCCCTGGTTTAAAAATACGGTATTCAGTTTTAACGATGAGAGTAAAAGTTAATTATTTATGCCTACGTTTAAGGCCGAATAATTATATATGCACAATAAATCACACAAAAATAAATCAGGCATAATATAAAAAGTGAACGGGTCATTAAATCAAATTTAATTAACTCACTACACAATACGAACCCTGCACACTGGTTTTGCGAACCAATTTCATTATGACATAAGATGGAAATCAAGCAAAGTATCTATGGTCTCATGACAATTATTCATAATTATGGTAAAATTCCCACAGTTTAACAAAGAGAAATATTTCTTAAATGTGGATGACTTGAAGTAAAATGTAGGAGGATTGAATTTCTAATCCTACAATACTCTTTGATGATGACGCCTTATAATAATTAGTTTTTTTTTAAATGCATCCAGAATGCTTCTATTGCGGAAAGTGGGTTAAATTGTCTTAAAACTATCTGCAGCATTTCCGACAAAGTAAAAGCAGTAAAAGAAGATGAACTGACTGACCCAATTGAAGCTGGAAATGGGTTAAGACAGGGGGATTCCTTAAGTTCTTTATAATTCAACCTGATCATGGATAAAATAATAAAAAAGTAAGCACTAAAAAGGATACCAAATGGGAGAAAAACAACTTAAAATAATCTGCTAAGCAGATGATGCAATACTAATCTCTCAAAGTGAAGATGATTTACAACGTATGCTGCAACAATTTAATATAACCGCCAGAAAATTTAACATGTAAATTTCCCCAAAAAGACAAAATGCATGGTTATAACGTCAAATTCATTAATTCAAATAAATTCAAATAACATTATAATAGAACAAGTGATGAAGCTTAAATATCTAGGCATCACACTATCTACCTACGGAAAGCTCGAAACAGAAGTGGAAGATCAAATCAATAGAGCAAACACCGCAGGTTGCCTGAATGATACAATATGGATAAATAAAAAATCGGAAAAAAATCAAAGGCAGAATTTACAAAACAGTCATCAGACCAATAATGGCATAAGCGGCAGAAACACGACCTGATACAGAGAAGACAAATGAGAGATGGTAAGTAGAGATTGCAATTGCTGGATCCAGTATCCAGCCATCCAGCTGGATCCAGCGCTTTTTTTACATGCTGGATCCAGCAAACCATGCTGGATCCAGCAGCGCGGATCCGCAAACGTGTCAAATTAGAAATAGGTTACTTAATGTCTTCATAAGCCTCTTTATTCAAAGCCGTGAGTCGGCAACTTGCCATTCTATCGCGCTAGCAGTAGCTCAGTATGCTGGAAAGTTTCTACAGCCTAAAAGTTTGCATCGATAAAGCGTTGATAGACATTGATTCTGCGATAATATTCTCTGCTGGCGAGTGGTCAATAATAAATGAGTTGATCGCCACTCTTTAACTGGTGAAACTGGCTGTAAAAGCTCTTTGCAGAAGAGAGTCCACTTTGATAACGGCCGACACAACCATGAAATTTGTCTTAGACAAACAAAATAGCCAGGACTCTAGCTTTAGTGCCAATCCATCGGAAGCATTACTCAACAGAATCGCGGAACGGCGCCTCTCTGAAATTACAGGTACATTAGTGGTCAAGGACTAAACAATCTTGGTTTTCCCCATGCCGAAAAAGAATGCAATGCGACAAGAGATGAAAAATTTGTTGAGTCGTATAAATACAAGTGATTGTGGAAACAGTGCAAGAGGACATAATGGAAGAAGATGGGTCAACTAATCCGGAGCTTGAACTTGAGATTGAATTGAATCGAGAATGAGAAAACTTTTATAACCAAATAAAAACTGGTTTTCTAAAAGATTATGAAAAGATTTTGGAAAAGGAAATGGCCGTTTATGAGACAGATGGAGTGAAATGCGATCATTTGTCCATGGTCTATGACTATTTGATGACCTTAAAACCGACCAGCATAGAGGCCGAAAGGGCTTTCTCCTCAACCGGTTACATGTACAGTTCTGTGCGAATTAGGTTAGACGATAGATAAAATATGTTTTTTCAAAACTTGGTCTTCCAAAACCAAATTCATGTTTCTGTTTAGAAATTTAGAATACAGACAAAAAAACATTAAAATCGTGTTTTTATTTTGATTCCATATTTTGCTGGATCCGCGTTGGATCTAGCTGGATTTAGGACAATCTTGCAAAAATCAAGCTGGATTGAAAATGCTGCTGGATTGCAATCTCTAATGGTAAAACACTACGGGACAGAGCTGGAAGTACAGATATACGACCGAGATGCAAGGTGGAGAACATTAGACGGGCATTTAGACGGGCTAGTTTTTAAAGCAATATGTTGCCGGCAATATATATTCGGTATGTTGCTGGCAACATTGCAGCATCTAATGAAAATATCGCCTTAGGGCCGAGCCATGTGGCCGAAATATTGCTGGTATTTGAACACTATTGCAGTTAGTGGCTGATGCGTTGCCGATAAGTTCGGACTGCTGTGGAAAATCTTGCATGTTGCTCGGCTATTCTGTAGAAATTTAATTAGGTTTTGTTAAAACATACAAAGAAAAAATGAATACGTGGACAAATGAAAACACAATAAGTTTTATTAATGCAGTACATTTACGTCCAGAGTTGTGGGATGTAGAAAATACATCATACAAAGACAGAAATGCAAAGAAAGATAGTTGGATGGCCATTGCACAAGAATTCAATACAACACCGAACGAAGCTTATAAAAAATTCAGAAGTTTAAGGACGTATGCGAAAAATCAATTTATTTTATCTCGGGATATACCAGAAACGGGTATTGATAACATTCGTCTCGGCAATACTTCAAGGGTGTTTTTCGTCTAAAACGGATATATAATGCAACAAGCATGGCTGGAAATATTGCAGTAAATATTTTTTATTATTGTTGACAGGCCATACGTAAATATTTCTGTTTTCACAAAAATCGCTGAGCAATATTTCTACTAAATATTGCCGAAAATGTGCAATTTTAGTGGCTCGTCTAAAGGACCCTTTAATAACTGAGTAAGGAACAGAAGAGTATTAGAATGGAATGACTACATAAGCCGAATGACAACAAATAGAGTAGTAAGGACGGCGAGAGACGGTTCCTCAATAGGAAGACGATCAGTGGGAAGACCACGAAAACGATGGAACGACAACCTACTGGAGACACATTGGAAAAACATACAGTCATGTCTTTACAAAAAAAGAAGTAGTAGTATTAATATTAACTAATGTTATGATAATTACATACCTGAACCTTTGCATCACAAAACAACTCTCAATGACACACATAAACATAAATATAATTAATCCTAGTTACGAATATTTAAATATAAACTCTCTAATCACCAATCATTTATAAAGAATTTAAGAAAGTATTATTAAACAATTGGGAAAAAATATTGGTACAATTTAATTACGCAACATTAACACACGCTAATCATACACGCCGACTCGTACCTTTACCACACACGCTAAATTTTCAACACAACTAATATTTTTTAAATGGTAGGTACTAATAGTACTAACAATTTTGGGGCGTTAGTCAACCTTGAGATGCGCCCACGGATTAAACAATTATGGCTTCAAATTGCCCAAAACAGATAATCTAGTTATGTTAAATAATGAATGTATAATTCGAAATCATTGTAATATAACAATCGTAGACACAATAATATCAATATAACGGATTAAAAAAGCTTTACCAGTTATGTGCAATAAGTATCTAGTAGTAAATACAAACAAAAAATCGAGTCTATCAATTATCTACATTTAAATTACAATAACAAATATTTAGTGGCTATCGAGAACTAGTCCGAAAATAAAAATATACACGTAATAGGAAAAATTCAAACCGATAAGGTTGTTGTTATTTATAAAAGAAATATTAACATTTTTGATGAATTATACAACTCTTTACAAAGGGTTGTTCCCAGTTAAATAGGGAAAATGCCCTCTCTCTTAGAATTCAATTTGTTTAATTTTTTTATGTTCTATGTAAATTAAACAATAAGATCCGGTTCCATTTTAACCCTCCACCCCCTACCAACCCCCTTAAAAAACGTCATTTTTTTAGGTGAAACGCATAGTTGAGGCTTTTATAAAAAGAATGTGTGTGTACTTTGTACGCACGTAGGAAGTTATACTTCTATTATATAATTTCAACGAAATTAATATACGTAACTGTTTATATTTGCATTTTATTTAAATATTAAACTAACTTTCTTACCTACCACTTTCAAATTTTTTTTATTAAAACCACCAAAAATTAAAAAAAAAAACGTGAATCGTCCCGGATTTAAACCCGCGACCTATCGATCTCTAGTTCAATGTTCTACCTCTTATCTGTTTCCTCTCCAGAGTTCGGAGCCGTTTTTAATTCTGAACAATTCATTGCAACTAAGTACATACTGTCTGTGTGCGCATGTGCGCAGAATTATGAAATTTTACTCTCAATCGCGCCTAAAGAAGTATAACTTAAAAAATGTACATTTTTTATAGACACGTAGGTTTAGTATACATAACTTCAAAATACATTTTTACCAAAGAGGTCAACTATACCGGGTGGTGAATAGGAAACTCAATGTAAAATTCTAAATTGTTGAATTCCTGCTTCCCTAATTATTTTACAGCAAAAGTAATGAGAAACTATTTGTAGAGGATTAAAATCTGTATTAAAAACAAAAGTTAAAATTGTTCTACGATTTAAACAGAGTCCAAAATTTTGAAAAATAGAATACATTTGCCATACCTAAGTGCGTAAAAGTAAGGCCACACGTTACTATTTCTGACAGTACGCAAACTATTGACTGAATAAAACATTATTATTACTTCTCACAATAAAACACTGAAAAACGTTTGTTTTCTATACTTCCACAAAATTTATTACAACTATGTTATTACTACAGCTGTTTCGGCAGAGTGCCTTTCTCAAGTGATATATTTTACAATGTGTTTGCCTTTTTAAGTCTTTAACTGAAGAGGTTGAGAAGTGGGGAGCTGTTTGCCTCGAGTTGGTCATTCAGAATTATATCTGTATTTTTCAATTTATTAATTTCCATTGATTCTAAAAGTGATAGCTTAAGGCCTTTATTTTGAATATGTAGAATTTGAAACTCTTCATTGAAAGAATGATTATGATCTAGAAGGTGAAGTGCGTATGTAGAAGTGTCTGTTTTTCTATTGTTGAAAGCCCTTTTGTGTTCTGCTATCCGTTTGTCAAAAGTTCTGCCAGTTTGACCGATGTAAGTTTTCGGACAGTCACCACAAGTTAGTTTGTACACACCACTCTGTAGTTGCTTTCTCTTTCAGCTTTTATTGTTTTTAATATGTTTGCTTAAGTTGTTGTTAGTTCTGAAAGCTGGTGTTATTCCTTTCTTTTTTATGTATCTGGCTATTTTTGTTGTTATTTTGCCAGTATATGTGAGAGAGCAGAAGGTACTGGGTTCTTTCTGTGGTGGTGGATACACTAATTTCAAGGCTTTCTTATGGAGTTTTTGGTTTAAAATGTTGTTAACTGTTTGTTCGTTATAGCCATTGTTTACTGCTATTTGTCTAATGATATTTAGTTCTGTCTCGAAGTTATTTTTTGTCATAGGAATTTCTGTCAGTCTATGTATCATGCTATGGTAGGCTGCTAATTTGTGTTGTGTAGGATGGGATGATGAATTGTGTATAGTTGTGTCAGTATGGGTAGGTTTATGATATACGGAGAACTCATGTTTGTTGTGTAGTCTGGTAATCGTTACATCTAGAAAGTTTATGGAATTATTCTGTTCTGTTTCTATTGTGAACTCAATATTACTATGAAGTGAATTAATGTATGATAGAAATTGGTCAAGTTGTCTGTTAGTTCCTGTAAAGCAGACTAGTATGTCATCCACGTATCTCCACCAATATAAGAACTGTTTAAATACGAGGTGTTTAGAAATTGTTGTTTCAAGTTGGTTCATAAATATATCTGATAGTAATGGGCTTAGGGCTTAGAGGATTACCCATAATAAGTCCTGCACTGTTGTTTGTGTAAATTTGATTATTGAATTCAAAATAGTCTTGATTTATGCAAATTTCAAGAAGGTGTAAAATTTCAGATGCAATGATCGGATTTGTACTATTATGTTCTAAAAGGTTTTTAACTAAAACAAAAGTTTCTGTAGGAGGAACACTAGGAAAAAGATTTTTTACGTCAAATGAAATTAGTCTGGAGTTGTTGGGCAATTGAAAATGTTGTATTTTATTAACTAGTTCTAGTGTATTTTTTACGGTGAATTTAGGTGAAAATTTAGTGTATTCTGTAATAATATCTAACAGTTTTTTTGAAAGTTTATATGACGGAGCTGTATAAAAAGAAACTACAGGTCTTATTGGGTGGTCAGGTTTATGTAGTTTAATAAAGGAGTATAATTTAGGGGGTTGTGGGTTCATAATATTAAGGTATTTCTGTTCTGTTGGATTTAGTATTGATTTTGAATTTTCAATGGCTAGTTTAATTTGTTTTCGGTATTTTTCTGTGGGGTCTTTGTTTATTGTTATACTATTTTGGTTATTTAAAAATTCTATTGTTTTGTTATTATAGTCACTTTTATCGATAGCAATAGTAGTGTTACTTACATCGGTCAAACTGGCAGAACTTTTGACAAACGGATAGCAGAACACAAAAGGGCTTTCAACAATAGAAAAACAGACACTTCTACATACGCACTTCACCTTCTAGATCATAATCATTCTTTCAATGAAGAGTTTCAAATTCTACATATTCAAAATAAAGGCCTTAAGCTATCACTTTTAGAATCAATGGAAATTAATAAATTGAAAAATACAGATATAATTCTGAATGACCAACTCGAGACAAACAGCTCCCCACTCCTCAACCTCTTCAGTTAAAGACTTAAAAAGGCAAACACATTGTAAAATATATCACTTGAGAAAGGCACTTTGCCGAAACAGCTGTAGTAATAACATAGTTGTAATAAATTTTGTGGAAGTATAGAAAAAAAAAACGTTTTTCAGTGTTTTATTGTGAGATAAAATGAACTTCCATCAAGTAACGGTCGAATCCATCAATTATTATTATTACTACTTTCTCCTCAACTGAGGACATCTTTTCGACTTTATTGGTTTTTAAACAATAAAAACGGTAAAATAAAAATACTGACAGTTCAAAATATTGTTAATATAATAATTTAATTGTGACCGAAGGCAACCTTATACACATTCTTGCACTGTGTGTGGCCTAAATTTGGCAAATACTTTGATAAAATTTATTATATTTTACAAAATTTTGGAATGTGTTTTATTCGTAGAACAATTTTAACAATTGTTTTCAATAAAGATTTCAATCCTCTACAAATAGTTTCTCATGTCTTTTGATGTAGAATAATTAGGGAAGCAGGAATTCAACAGTTTAGAATTTTACATTGAGTTTCCTATGGCCCGTTTTCCAATTCACCACCCTGTAGACCAAATATGTTAAGATTTTTATACATGAAAAATGTGTTGAATATAAAATACCAATTTACAACTTGTATATTATGGATTTAAAACAGGTGTTTGATGGAGTAGATAGACAAAAGTTAAACTTATAGTTAAACTTATACGAATGACTTGGAGGGTTCCAAATGGTGAGAATAGATGGAGACATGGAGATATGGCATAGATATTTAAAATGGAGTTAGGCAAGGTGATTCCTTTTCAGCAACACTTCTTAATCTAACTTTGGAAGCTGTTGTTAGAAAATTGGATATAAACGGCCGTATTAATACAAAATATATGCAAATATGCGCAAATATGTGGACGATGTTGCCATAATAAGCTGCAACAAAAGGGTATTAAGCGAAAAAGCTATAGAGCTGAAACGGGAAGCTGCTAAATAATTTGGTCTATATATAAATGAAAGTAAAACAAAAGATATGGAGTGCACAAAGTCGAATCAACATGAGAATCTGAAGGTAGACAACCATACCTAAAAATATGTCTACACTTTTCTCTACCTAGGCCCAATAATAATTAATGACAACAACAACGCCAGTCAAAAAATAAAAACACGTATTCTTAGCGGTAATAAGTGCTTTTATGCATATAAAAACTTAATGAAAAGTAAGTTACCGAATCGTGAATCTCAGTGGCAACTCGTGATTTTTACAATAGGGGAGGCTATACCTAACTGTAAAATATCTAGACAAATTTGGACTAGCAAAAAAATTAGCCAAAAAAATCTAATTTAAGGCCCCATTTTTTTGACCATTTTTTTTTACATTTTATATCATCATAATTCACAATTTCATAATATCATATCATTTTAAAAATAGTTAGTCTAATTGTAATAAAAGTGTATTACCAAAGTTTGTGTCGTTTATTTGTTAACAATTCTATCTCTGTAAGTAGATATGCATGCATATCAAAATAAATACAGATTTGAAGTTTTGCAGCGAATACAGTCCATGTTGAAGGTTTACATTTTTTAAGATACTCAACTGAATTTTTTTAATTCTAAAAGCGAATCCAAGAACACAGTAAATTACCGATATTTTGCTTTGCATTACAGATATCGGAAAAAGTTATTTGAACAAGTTGTTCCAAATATTATTCTAATCCCACATACCAAATTTCATCACAAAATTCGCACTTTTAGTTTTTTCATTATTTGTAGTCAGGATCCTAAAATCACAGAGGAGGCTGCTGGCCGATTAGCGCCCTTGCCCAATCTCCGGGCAGCGTGTGCGTTAATGCAAGACCGGGTCTCCTTAAACCCTCCTTAAACGCTGCTGGGCTGCGCGGAGCATTAGCAAGTGAGATTTTCCGGCCTGCGATTTTAGGATCCTGGCTACAAATAAAGAAAAAACTAAAAGTGCGAATTTTGTGATGAAATTTGGTATGTGGGGTTAGAATATTATTTGGAATAACTTGTTCAAATAACTTTTTCCGATATCTCTAACGCGAAGCAAAATAGCAAAGTAAACAGAACAGTGTAGCATGTGTAAAACATTTATGGGGAGGCTAAGCCTCCCTTGCCTCCTCTGACCAGCCGCCACTGGTGAATCTAAGCTTAGAATCTACAACACAGATTAGACCAGTGGTCACATATGGGTGTGAAACGTGGACCCCCTCAACCACTGATGAAAATCAACTGAGAATATTTGAGCGCAAAATACCAAGAAAGATATTTGGACCAACCCATTGCAGCGATGGTTCGTGGAGAATTAAAATAAACTACAAGCTGTATGAACTAATGCAGACCGCAGATATTGTTAGATTAGTAAAGTCACAAAGATAATGAAAGACTATGACAATGAAAGCAGCTAAAATCTCGGGATGCCTGAAAGAAATCGTATGGAAGAACAAATATGTAAATACTGAAAGCAAAGTCAAAAGACACGCACCCAAACTTATATGGAATCACCATATATTTCAAAGCAATATTTATTTCTTTTGAAAAAACTTGTTATTGTTGCGAAGAATAAAGGTTTTTTATTGAAAATAAACAAATCGATAAGACAATCAGATAGTACAGCTCTGTACGGTATAGGTTATTTGCTTGAGTTGCAAATTGAACAAAAATAAATAAACTAACTTTTGCATCCAAAAACGAAAATATGCCTCATGTAGGGTTATAGAACTTACAACGAGGAAATATATTGGTCTTGTGGAGAAAGTAATGTTCTTAGAGGGACATAGCTGTAGAGCTATGCGTAACACAGGACGTTCTGTCCAAAACCTATGCTAAGTAACAAGAACTAGAAAAGTTTAAAAATAAAGCAAGGGAAAGTCGCCAAAAAGTAATAACGGCTCGCCACGATCGTTTAATTGTCCAATCAGCTGGAAAACACCCAACCATTTCTCACCTACAGCTCCAACTGCAGCCTTTGGAAGCTACAGGTGTAACTTTTTCAGTTGAAACGATAAGAAGAAGAGTTCGTGCCAAGAAGTTTACAGCAGGGGACAGTTATGAGTTCCCGAGTTATCCAGACAGCACAAGATTGATCGCCTAAATTGATGTCTTCACCACCAAAACTGGAACATTGGGAATTGACAAAATGTGCTATTTTCAGAAAAAGTCAGGATTGGTGTAAAATCAGATGACCCACGAAATCGTGTACTTAGAGGTCGAAGAAGACAATCCAGAACGAAAACTGTCAGATCTGTTCACAAATATACAAGGGGAGGTATAATGTTCTGGAGAGAAATTGTGATCCGTGAAAAAACTCCTTTAATTTTCATCCAATCAACTTTAACTGCTCACAGGTATATTGATAACCTGCAGTTAGGCTCTGGAGAGATGCAACAGGAGAAAATTTAATTTTCATGCAGGATAATGGACCTCCACATACCATTAGAGTGATTAGAGACATCATTGAAGCAGAAGGTATCCCCTGTTTGGAGTGGACTGCTTGCTCACCCGAGCTTAACCCTATAGAGTATTTGTGGGATATGCCTAAAAGAAAAATTAGAGTTCGCCGGAATAATCCACAAAACACCGCCCGGCTAGTATAAGCTGTTCTTGAAGAATGGAGCAATCTACCACAACAAAATGTTGACAATTTGATTAGGAGCGTGTTCACGCAAACTAAAGCTTGCCTAGGACTGGAGGTGATAACACTGACTACAAAAAAAATAAATAAAAACAATTTAAACATTATTAGTTTTACATTGAAATTTTTTATTCTATTGACTTTAAAACAACTAGGTTCAATTTGTTTGTTAAATACTTTATTGTTTTATTTAATTGTGACGTATTTGTTATTAGATTGCTTTAAAATAAATTATGTTTGACTTCGTGTGTTCGTTTTTTTAAATTCGCACGAAATAATAAGAAATATCAGAGATGATTCCATATAAGTTTGGGTGTGTGTATATAAAACAATAAGACATATTATAACATAATATGCGGCAGAAACAAGACCAGACACAAATAGAACGTTACAAATGATGAGAACAGTTGAAATGAGAACACTGAAGCATACAAGGCGAAACTCTACGTGACAGAATAAGAAGTGAAGACATCAGACAAAACTGTGGAATACAGGACATAGGAAGGTGGGTCAGACAGAGACGAAGGTAATGGAACAAACATATAAAGAGAATAGAGGACAGCAGACTCGTTAAAAGCGAAAAAACGAATAACCCAGTAGAAGTAGGTAAAAGACCACAGGGTAGACCACCAAAACGATGGCGAGAATGCTGGACTACATCATCCGGGGAAGACTTGATGGCAATGAACAGGCAGTAGCCTACTAGCATGGCCGATCATGCTAAAAAGAAGAGGAAGAAGACAAAGACTACACTGGCTTGGTCACTTAAAAATAATGCCAGATAAGGGAACATCCATAAACTACGTCGTAAAAATGTTGGAGTTTTTAATACCCTCCCCACCTTCCGTCGTAAAGCGTCGTTTGCAGTTCCTCATACCGACGTCGCAATTGCAACTCATGACCCCCCTTTTTAGTGATTTTTTTAAATTCCATGTTATTCTAGATTTTTAAAAGTTAGCTCTCAAAGTTTATTTACGAATGTATCCAAATCAGTATTACTATGTAGCTCATTAATATCCGCGTACTCTCTCAATTCACTGTACAACTAATAATTAGCTTTATAGGGACAAAAGACAACACTTTTATCGTAGTTCCTATGCTTTCTTAACTACATCATATAAATCTTGATACTTATTTTGTTTTGATTTCAATGCCATTTCTTTTATTAAGTATAAATAGATACAATGTACTAACTAAATAGAATAGAATATTTTATTTCTATTGATTCTTTCAGAATTGTTTCACACAGAGTATTCAGTAAATAAGTGAACTAAATCATCTTGGAGGAGATTACTAACTCAGTGAGCTTTATTAGTGGACTGTTTAGCATGGGGTGAATTTAAAAATAGAATAAAAAAAAATAACAGTAAAAAAACCAGACCTTAAAGTAAATTGTAATAAAAATATTTCCTACCTTGTCATTTCTCGTTGCACAAGCTGGAGCAGGCCTGCTATTTTTCGTACTGCTATTGCTGAGTAGTATAAAGTATAAATCACTCGCGAGGACTATATTGAGTTTCTATACACTTTTCGGAAATTGTAAGTGACTGTTAACCAAGAGAGTTGGTTGGCGAATTGTCTTTTTAAAATGAGGCGAGTAGGCAGGTAATTACATACAAAAAACTTTAAGGTTTTTACTTGAAAATAATGATAAAAATTAATACATACTCACTGAATTAGGTATTGGCCTACTCGTATATACGGGGTGTCCCATAATATTGAAAAGAAAATGAATTAAAATATTCTTTACAAAAACAAGAAAATTAAAAATTGTTATTCCTACTTATGTGGACGAACCACAACCGCCCACCACAATACGCAGTATTGTTACGGCTCAAAAGGCAAAGGACATAATTTTACTATAGAGCGTTTATATATACCACTATTAGTTTTCACTGTGGCCACTCTAACTATACCATCAGATCCAGGATGAACCTCAATTATACGGCCCAAAGGCCATTGTAGCGGGGGAATATTATTTTGGCGGATTACCACTAAGGTACCTAGTTGGACGTTTGGAGACGGAGAATTCCATTTAGCCCTTTGATGAAGAGTTTGGAGGTACTCCTTAGACCACCGTTCCCAAATCTGTTGGTGCAACTTATTTAATAATTGCCAACGATTCAACCGATTGTGCGCAACATCGAGCAACGTTTCTTCGGGCGGAGCACTCAAAGGCTCCATGGTCAAAAAATGTCCTGTGGTTAACGCACTAAGATCGTTTGGGTCTGAACTTAACGGGCATATTGGCCTCGAATTCATGATGGCCTCAATTTGAGAAAAAATAGTATATAACTCTTCAAAAGTTAGTACTTGTTCTCCAATTGTGCGAATTAAATGACCCTTTACCGTCTTAATATTAGATTCCCATAAACCTCCAAAGTGTGGAGAAGAAGGGGGAATGAGATGCCATTGAATAGATTCATGAGAAGCAGCTTGTGATGCCAATCTGTTAAGTTCTGCTCTGGCTCCAACAAAGTTAGTGCCATTGTCACTATAAACATGTTGACATCGGCCTCTACGACTGACAAATCGCTTAAACGCAGCTAAAAACGCGTCAGTGGATAAATCAGATACGAGCTCTAAATGAAGAGCTTTTGTTGAGAAACAAATAAAAAGCGACAAATACGCTTTAAGAGTTTGAGACTTTCGAAGTTTGGAAGCTCTTATAGGAAAAGGGCCCGCAAAATCAACTCCAACATTACTGAAAGGTTTTAGTTGAGATATTCGAGCTAGCGGTAGATTTCCCATTAACGGAACTGGGGACAAAGGATTCACCTTAAAACATTTAACACATTTAGACAGTACTCTACGAATGGCTCGTTTGGAAGATATAATCCAAAAACGCTGAGAAATTAGGTATTGAACAGTTTGAAGCCCGGCGTGTAGATATTGCAGATGAGTAGATTCAATAATCATATCAGTTAATTTACAACTGTTAGGAAGTAATGCCGGAAATTTGCGATCATACGAAATGGGCGCATTAGCTAGGCGACTACCTACACGTAGAATTCCCTTTGCATCGATAAAAGGTGAAAGCTTTCTTAAATTTTTTGGAAGCAGCTGTTTATCTTGGATAAAATTTATTAAAGTATTAAAAAAGATCTGCTGTGATCGTTTAACAAAAACCAGTAAGGAGTTATGTTGCTCCAATAAACTTAAACAACCTATTTCCAGATTACCATATCGGTTTTTGGTTACATAATGGAAAAAACGAATAATGTAACACAAACATCGAACACACCTATTTAAAGACGAATGACGATCCAATAAAATATCTAAAAAATTATTGGGAATTTCAGCAATCAATGCGACAGTCCGCACTTCCAAATTTACATTAGTAGACTCCTTTGAATTAAGTTCAAAGAACGTTAGCGGATCAGATTGTAAGAAGGTTGGCCCCGCCCACCATTTGGAACAGTTAATTAACTCAGAGGGTAAGCAACCCCTTGAACCAATGTCAGCAGGATTTTCTTCAGAAGGAACATAGTGCCAACATGAAGAAGTTACTCGTTCCTGCACATAAGCTACTCTATTGCTCACAAAAGTTTTCCACTGATGAGGGGAAGATTGTAACCAACGTAATGTAACAGCAGAATCAGAATAACAGTATATTTCCTTGATTTCTACTTTATCTTTAATAACAGAAGAAACAAAGGAGACTAGTCGAGCCACTAAAACCGCAGCAGACAATTCTAATCTGGGAATAGTAAGTCCCTTATTAATGGGTGCGACCTTAGATTTAGCTATAACAAAAGAAACAAAAGGTTGGCCTGAAGGTGATAAGCATCGAAAGTACAAGACAGCGCAGTAACCTTTCTCGCTAGCGTCACCAAAACAGTGAACTTCTAAGCGTAAAATATCGTCAATTAATAAACGACGAGGTAAATTTAATTTACTCAAATATGCTACATCATCAATGTATTTTTTCCACAAACGGATAATTTCTTTTGATGGAGCATCATCCCAACCAATCTTTTGAGTCCATATTCTTTGAATAAGGTGTTTAATTAGAAATGTTATTGGAGATAAAAATCCAAGAGGATCAAATATTTTTGCTAAATTGGACAAAAGATGACGTTTTGTACAAGAAGAGTCTAAAACTTGAACTTTAAAAGCAAATGTATCCGAAGAAGCGTCCCATTCCAACCCTAATACTTTAAGTGTTTTGGACGAAATATCATCATTAAATGTAAGAGGTTTTATTGCTAAATCTGATACAGCTAATCCTTTCAATAAATCGGGTACATTACTGGACCATTTTTTCAACTCAAAACCTCCTTTGGCAAGTAAGGCAATAAGTTCGTCTCTTAGTGCTAAGGCATTTTCGAAACTAGGACAGGAAGAAACGATATCATCAACGTAGGTTCCAGTTTTAAGTGCCTCGGCTGCTAGAGGAAAAGAATCCCCGTCATCATTAGCCAACTGATGTAGACATCTAATAGCAAGATAAGGAGAACAAGAGAGACCATAAACAACTCTGTTGATACGAAGATCTCGAACAGGTTCAGAATTATTAGAACGCCAAAGTACTCTTTGATAATCTGTTTGAGTAGGATTAATTAAAATTTGCCTATACATTTTAGAAATATCGGCCGTAATTACATAACCATGCAATCGAAAATTAATCAAAATTGTACAGATGTCAGTCTGAAGCTTAGGACCAGTGAATAATTTGTCATTGAGTGAGGGTTGATTTGGAAGATGCCCGGAACCATTAAAAACGACCCTTAATTTACTTGTTAGACTTTCAGGTCTTAAAACACAATGATGCGATAAATAGTAAACATAAGGTGAATCGAAGTTATTCAATGGGACAGGTTCCATGTGACCGAGCTCAACAAATTCCTTCATAAAGGTGCGGTATTGGTCATAAAGTTCAGGAGATTTTTGAAGCCTTCTTTCTAATGAATAAAACCTACTAAGAGCAAGTGATCTAATATTAGGAAAGACAGGATTTTCTTCCTTAAAAGGTAGATCTACTACAAAGCGTCCTGGATGTTCACGCGTATAAGTATTCATAAACATATTTTCCACTTTAGCGTCATCAGGAGCTAAGCAAAAAACTTCAGGGACTGCTTCTAATTCCCAGAATTTCTTTATTTGCTGATCCAAAGAAACCGTATCTTCAACTTGGCAAAATAAAGACGTAAGAGTAGGTGCCTTTGAAATATTTACTTTTCCCATAAGCACATAGCCAAATATAGTATTAATTGCATCAGGTTCATCTTGATTGCCGTAAATACGTCCATCCAAAAGAATTGTAGAGAATACATCAGCTCCTAAAAGAATGTCTATGGATCCTCTACGAAAGAAGTTATCATCTGCTAACTTTAAATTAGCAATATGGGGCCAAGTATTAACTTCTAAATTACATAAAGGCTGATCCTCACATATTTTTGTCAAGACTAACGCATCGGTTGTCAAAATAGGAGAAGATTTACGTACTGGTTTAAAAGAAATGGTAACCCCACCTAAATTAGTGTTCGACTGCATAGAACCTAATCCTTGGATGTTAGCTGAAGTTTTCATGGGACGTAAACCTAAACGCCTAAGGGTCTTTTGACAGATGAAGGACGTCATGCTTCCCGAATCTAACAGACACCTAACAGGTTGGTAGTTACCGTGACAATCAAGCACCTCAATGCATGCAGTGGAAAGCAAAGTACTTTTATCAGCGGAAGAAAAACACACAGAAACGGATGATCCAGTCGTTGAATTTAAAGTGGATGCCGCCGAATCTTGAACATTCTCTTCTTTCTTAGAAGAGGAGAAGCAAAGTAGTGTATGATGTTTTTTATGGCACGAGTGACAAGTCCATGTAGATTTGCATAGGCTAGAACGATGTGATCCAAGACAGTTAATACACATCTTGTTCTTTTTTATTAATTGAAATCGATCTACAGGAGATTTTGCCAAAAAAACGGAGCATTTATAAATGGCATGGGTATCATTAGTTTTACAGATAGAACATTTTGGTTCAGGTTCTGTTTGAGCAAGGAATGATGTAGATTTGGAAGAATTAGGTTTTTTAGAAAAGTTAGATTTTGGTTTAGTGTGAAAATCAATATTATCTAAAGCGAGACAACTTTGATTTAAAAAATCAATCAGTTTTTTATAGCTTGGGATGGTTGAATTATTATGAAAAAGCTCAAAGGTGTTACTAAAGAAACAGTTAATCGTTTTAAAATCATTTGAACAAGTATAAAATCCCAATGTACTGTGGGTAGTCCTAGCTTATTTAGAGATGCCACATTTTTCGAAAATGTATCTAACAACTTGCGTAGTTCTTTTGGATCTTCTGAAGTTAGTTTTGGTGAACTTTCAAGGTTATTCCATAAATTGGCAGCGATTACCTCAACATTATTAAACCTTTCACAAAGCAGATCATAGGCAATTGGATAATTGTTTGCTGTGATGTCAATATGATCCACAGCATCGCGCGCTGCATCCTTTAAACACGATAGTAACAAATTAAATTTGTCAATTGGTTGTAAGTAAGTAAGAGTATGAACGCGAGCATCAAACTGATCTATAAAACTTCTAAATTCAGTTATTTTTCCACTGAAAGATGGCAATTCCGGTTTCGGTAAATTAAAATAATTTATAGGTAAAGGATTTTGAGACTGTGAAGTTGATGTAGTTTGCTGACTTGATGTTGAAGATTTTCTAAAGGCTTGCACGTATGTTAATTTAATTTTATAATATAATTTGTCAAAATTACTACGGCAATCATCTTCGACTTTAAATAGCGCGTCCTCATTATCTTGCTCAGAAACTAACATAATTATTTTATTATGAAGATCATAAAAATTGTCACGAATTTTATCCAATCCTTCATACATAACTTCCAAAACCGGGTAAAAATTCTTATCGTCAGCAGCTACCTTTAAAGCAACATCATGAATTTCAGTCATTTGTTGCACTTCAACTTGTCTTAAAGATTGATATTTTTTAATTTTATCTGCCATTTTGTAAATTTAAATGTAGAATTAATAAATTTAGAAAAATATCAAATTAGCGTTAGGAAATAAAATAGATTCACCACACGAAAATTAATAAAATACAACCGAACTTTGTGCTAATAAAATAGAAAACTGTGTCCTCTGCTATTTGAATATTTATAGACAAAAAATAATTGTAAAACATAAACCCTTTAAATAAAAATTACTGTGTAAAATAAACACACAGTTTCATCTATAATAGAGTCAACCTGTATAATAATTATTATAACAAAATTTGTCTATTGGCCGACGTTGACAATTTAATAATAATTACTTTTACATTAATGTGTTCCTTTTTTACTTAAAAAACAACATTAACTGAGGTATAGGTACCACTAACGATCGACACAAACAAAAAACCAATTTACTAATTGATACGTGATTTTAATTTTGTAAAGAATATTTTATCGCCTTATGTTAAAGAATAACAAAAAAATAAAGTCAAAGGAAATGCGGTTAAATAACCTGAATTTGATTCTGATCTTTGTAAATTAGCAAAGTATGACAATAAAATCAAACAATTCAGGTTTAAAAGATACTTTCCCCGACTATATTACCCTCTTAGAAAAATGAAAAATGCAAGAAAAAAACATAGAAAATGGATCTATCCGGCTCGAAGGACCAATAAATCATCTTGGAGGAGATTACTAACTCAGTGAGCTTTATTAGTGGACTGTTTAGCATAGGGTGAATTTAAAAATAGAATAAAAAAAAATAACAGTAAAAAAACCAGACCTTAAAGTAAATTGTAATAAAAATATTTCCTACCTTGTCATTTCTCGTTGCACAAGCTGGAGCAGGCCTGCTATTTTTCGTACTGCTATTGCTGAGTAGTATAAAGTATAAATCACTCGCGAGGACTATATTGAGTTTCTATACACTTTTCGGAAATTGTAAGTGACTGTTAACCAAGAGAGTTGGTTGGCGAATTGTCTTTTTAAAATGAGGCGAGTAGGCAGGTAATTACATACAAAAAACTTTAAGGTTTTTACTTGAAAATAATGATAAAAATTAATACATACTCACTGAATTAGGTATTGGCCTACTCGTATATACGGGGTGTCCCATAATATTGAAAAGAAAATGAATTAAAATATTCTTTACAAAAACAAGAAAATTAAAAATTGTTATTCCTACTTATGTGGACGAACCATGAACAGTTTAATATTTATTGCTTCCAGCTGAAAAGAAGCGTTTGTTTAAAGACATAGGAATGTTTCATTGTTTGTTATTCTGTATAAAACTGCTAGCAAAATTTTTAAGGCTGTGAGTGATAAAAATGAAATGAAAAGTATGCGATAAAAGTAATATACAAATTCTTTTTCATTCTAAAATAGGGTATATTTTTTATATTCGTGAACTTCAAACGAGGTAGGATGTGCACTTATGGCCCCCTCCCCCCTGTCGAATACCGTCGTAATAAGCAAAGTCCCCCTTCCCCTTTTCAACGACGTAGTTTATGGATGCTCCCTAATCGAGCTGCAAAAGTAATCCAGAGATAGACGCCCAAAGGAAATAGAACAAGAGGAAGGCCCCGTAAAAGATGGATAGACGACGTAGAGGAAGATCTTGACCATGAAAACCATGAACATCAGGCAGTGGCAAAGGAAAGTATCCGACAGGGCAGAATGGAAGAACGTTGTTAAGCAGGTCAAGACTCACAAAGGGTTGTAGCGCCATTAGAAGATTTAAGCAATATAAAACACAGGGCCCCGTAAGGGCTGCTGGCGCCTGTGTGCAAAAAAGGATTTTGGCGCCCCTTAGGCATTTTGGTTCATGTTTATTTATTTATTTTTTAGAAGGTAGGTAGATAGGTAGGTGTTTGAAATAAAGCAGAAAACTGAAGTTTAGAAGTCATAATAAGTTTTAATGAGTTTTCACCGAACAGTGCTTAATCTTTTTGGTTATTTCACGTTGAAATATTCGATTTGGAATTTGACGAATAAGAACGTTTTTCTCATGAACTCCAATTTTGCTTTTACTGGGTCTATAGACTTCATGAATACACCATTTTTTTCGTTTTTTTATAAGCTACATTTTTGATAACAATATTTTTCGATAAAATACATAGGTTTTGAGTTATTTACGAAAAACCGTCTAAAACGTGATTTTTTTTGTTGAAAAAATAAACAATTTCACTCGCAAATAACTCAAAAAGTATTGAATCAGTTACAAAACTCTATAGAACAAAAGTTGCTTAGAATTAGTCCATTTCTGGACTTATTTTAAACCTATATTTTTTCACCATCGAGAATATTCACTCCCCGAGCAAAAGCAACCAACGACACAAGTCCAAATTTGAAGTAAAGGGTAAGGGTAGAACCTACATCGAAATTTTCGTGCAATTCGTTGGCCACCCTGAAAATTACACGGTATCGCCGTATTTCACGTCCATTTACTGGACTATAGGTACAATAGACAAATAAAAAATAGCTATTGTAGTAGCGATATTTTCTGAGACTTTGCTGTTGTAAATTTATCAATTACAGCTCTAACATTCATACTTTTATACACGTGATTTTTAACTTTGAAAAAGATCGCTCATCAGTAGCTAAAGATACAGGTAATGTCAAAAGAATTCTTAGTGAAATGTTTACGTTTGGAAGGTTGAAGATTAAATTGTTTTCAAATATATTATATTGTAAAATACTTAAGGGGTCAGTATCATTTGGTAATGAAAATTACTTTTTTTATTTCATTAAACAAATCATTGGAGTCTATACCTATCCTTATTACGCTAATCTGTCAGTCATTCTTCAAGAACAAAACAACGTTTTAAAAGATCGCTGTCACTTAATTTAAATATGTTTCGTGTGTATTTATACCTAATCCTATTTAATTTCTCAACTTTTGTTTTAAAATTAATTTTTAATTTTTTTTTGCAAATTATTTATCAATTTTTGACCCTGGGTCTTATCGCCCCTAAAGGATGGCGCCCGTGTGCATTGCACACTTTTCACATATGGTTGCGGGGCCCTGATAAAACACAATTCATTTACCAAAATGTCAGCCCGTTAAGATCAACTAATTTCTGGTTTGTTTTGTTGGTAAAGTATAAACGATTTATACGACTGTTAAACGTAATGGAGGGAAATCTACTACTTATTTATCTACCAGTTAAAGTAATTAGAATACACTTAAGGTAACACAAGTAAACAAAATAAAAAAAAACTTAAAAAAACAACCTGTAATCGTAACACTACACTTTTTGCACTCACTCTTTTTACAGCCTACACGTCAATATTATGAACACTTGATAATTAAACGCACACATGAAAGTCAATACTAGAAGCCATAAATTTGATTAACCCTGTAGAAATATATGGCAGGTAACGGTGCAATGCAGTTCGAAATAGTGATGTGCCCACGTCCGCAAGCAAAATATTGAATCAACATCCGAATGAAACTATAGACAACGAATTAATGGTGTTGCGTTTTCTTCAGGTGACATTTCGAACTGTGGGATTTTTTATTTACACGTGAACAGAGTCGTAACAAGTACGTATTATATAAAAGGGGCTATTAAAGTAATAGAAATATGTTTCCTCTTTAAATATTATTATTCGCATAAATACATAACAGCCATATAAATATTTTAGATTTTTTTTATACACAACAATAGACGAAGTTTAATATATACTCTCCAGCACAATTAACCGCCCCTTTTGTATTTCTTTCAATTTGCGGAAATTATCAATTTTGGACCACAATTTATAAAATATACGGTGAAAACTACCTTTGAGGAAAAGAAAACAATAAAATTATTGAAAAAAAGATCCTTTTATCAAGGAATGTTTAGCAAAACTCCAATGTTTAAAAATCATCGAAAAAAATTGAAACAAATAACGTTGAAAATCATAGTCTAATTTAAAAAAATAGTATTAATAATGGGTGTCGCCGCCTCTGCCCCTTAGGACATCTTCGACTCGGTTCGGCAACCCATTCATGATATCCTGGATATCCTATAGAGGGATGTTGTACCACTCCTCTACCGCAGGCGTCTTGAGCTCTCCGAAGGATGTAGGGGTTGGTACTCTTGCTCTTACCCATCTTTTGAGGTTGTCCCAAATGTGTTCAATTCAAATTTGTACATGTACACATGTAGAAAGAATGGCAGTGAACAGAATGCCTAAACTAGTAATGATCAGAAAACTAATCAGTTCCAAAAAAAGAGGTACGCCCAGAACCAAGTCCAGCTCGCGCCCCAACTTGCTAGACTCGGTTAGTCCCGCGAGAATATGCTCTCTGGACTGTGGTGGAATGGAAAAACATATTGTTCTCAGATGAAAGCAGAATAGCCTAAGAAGTCCAGATGGACGTCAGAGTGTCTACCAGCGTCAAAACAAAAGGTTTGCACCATGCACTAAAACCAAAACAGTGGCATACCGAGGAAGGTCAATAATTATTCGGGGATGTATCTCTTTTGTGTTTGATTGAGACAGTGTGAATAATCAAAGATACGTGGACGACGTTCTCCAAGACCATGTCATGCCTTTCGCACCATTCATTGATGAAAATTTTAGATTAATGCACGGCAATGCCCATTGATATACCGCAAGCTTCACCCGTAATCACCTTAATGAAGTCGGGATTCAAGTTTTACCATAGCCATCACGCTGTCTCGATTTTAACCCAATTGAACACATTTGGGATAACCTTAAAAAACGGATAAGAAAAAGAGTACCAGCCCCTGCCCTACATTCTTCAGAGAGCTCAAGACGGCTGCGGTAGACAGTGTTGCCAGAAGAAAATTTCTCATAACAGTATAATAGGACATAAAAAAACAGTAGAAAACAGGAGATTTTTAATAATTTCAAATAAAACAATAGAATGTAATTAAATCGAACAAAATAACTATCTTAAGGCTACTTTTAAAGGCCATTCATCGTCTAGTATATATAATTCCTATTCCTTAATAAGATTTGGAAAGAGCTTCGCTTAGGGAACTTACCTACTAGGTGTTATACCTGCAAATACATGAATTGGATCTACAATAGGTTTGTTCCAACACAACGAAAAACCGTCATGTAACGATCACGTTACTATAAAATAATACGTTCCATGCGTTCTGTGTCTGTATATCGTGCGTTCCATGGGTTATTTTGTTAAGTGCACAGGAGCGTGATCGTTACATGACGTTTTTCGTTGTATTGGAACAAACCTAATATAATCTCTAGTTTTTTTTTAATATCGTCCTTAAGTCCGTTAAAGTCAAATCTTTTAGTAATTTGAGCACCAATAAAGAAATCCAAACATCGTGTATGCAAAATATGTTTTTGTTCATTTGAATTCGCAATTAAAAGTATCTGACCCCTGGTGGAATACATTTAAACTACTAAAAGTGGTATAAACAAAACTGAAAGCTGTTGATTTGAATGGAATTTGGTCACTATTAAATTTTTTTTTATTAAATTTCAGCATTATGAGTAGGTATATTAATAGTTATTTATGATATAAGTGTTAAAAGGACACGTTTAAGGCACGCATGTAAACGTTTGCAGAATGAGCGAAGCTAGTTCTGCAATTCACATAAGTGCCTTAAAAATGTACTTTTTAACACGCATATCATACAATATTTTTTCTACAAACGTAATTACAGGACAATATCTACAAAAACTTTTACTTGAACTTGACTGACATTCCATTTTTATATTTTTTTGACGTTACATCAAAATTGCCTATACGGTCAATACGAACTGCAGTGCCATAAATTTTTTAAAGCACTAGTGCCTTAATAGTACATTGTTTACCGGGTAGGAAAAGCTTAACATTCCTGGACGACTGTGAAGATTGCTAAGTCGAGGCGCAAGCCGAGACTTAGCAACACAGAGTCCAGGAATGTGGCTTTTCCTACGAGGTAAACATACTATTTTTCCGCAAATCGTTTAAAATTCGACAGATATTGA
This sequence comes from Diabrotica virgifera virgifera, assembly GCF_917563875.1. NCBI lineage: Eukaryota > Metazoa > Arthropoda > Insecta > Coleoptera > Chrysomelidae > Diabrotica > Diabrotica virgifera. The sequence goes on along the minus strand of NC_065449.1, from coordinate 56,488,711 downwards.
TTGATTTAAAAAAAACGCGATAATTTTATTCCCAAATAAATGGTGCTTTGAAATTCCTAATAAAATTACTTGGGTTACTATGGAAACGTATTGAGGTTGAATTGTCAAACTTGACGCTTATAAATTTAATTGCTGGTGTTCTCGAAAGTAAAATGATAAGTGTTGATGAAATTTCCATTCCTGGGACTCCTCCAGAGCTGGTTGAGGCAGTGAATACTGCTTCATTAGAATTATTGCCAAAGAAATCAAGAGAAAAATACGAAAATGCATACAGACGTTTTATGGATTTATGTAGAACACTAACAACTGTACGGAAATATCATTTCCTTACAGTAAGGAAATGACATTTCCTTACAGTAAGGAAGTCCTGACTTTTTCTTCAAGAAATTTTGACAGGAATGTCAAAATTTCCTGGCGATTTGCGGAAAAGTAGCATTTTTAACGCTCGTATGGAGTGCTAAAAATTGCATTTTTAACACGGTTGTAGAAAAAATATTTTAAATCAAATCGGTATTCTTCTGTTCTTCAATTGAATGTTTGTTTATATAAAGTGAAACAACATAGTCCATAACTGGTTTCTGATTGATTCGCATGCGCAGTTCCGTTTTCAAGCGCTTGAAAACGGAACTGCGCATGCGACTCAGTCGGAAACCAGTCATGGACTGTCTTCACGAACAAAGCTTAAATTCAGGTTTGACAAATGTTTATACTTGTTGTCTGATAATGCTAAATAATCTCTAATTGTACCAAATATTGTATCAAATGTAATAACAACATAGCATATTATAGTGGAAAATATAACATAGCATATAACAGAAGATTTGAGATTGAAAATAGGAGAACAGGAGAAGAAGTATGAAAACAGGAGATCTGGTAACGCTGGCGGTAGAGGAGTGGCACAATATCCTATAATCGGATATACAAAGCTGGGTACTCACTTTTTTTTGTTTAATGTTTATTTTGCAATCTGTTACATCATATAATAACAATAAGCATACATGTTGATTGGTACAATGTCGTGAGAGAGAGTTTGTCCAATGATCCACTCTCTGTATGCACTTTTACATTCTTACATTTATGTTAAAAACAATAAAAATTTGCAACTTTACATTATTACATCGATATTAAAAAATAAAATAAAACTATCCCAATTTAAAATTAATTTCATATGTACAATTATTGCTGTTAGAATAGTAGATCCAAGGGTGTTCTTATTTTCAACCTTCGGGTTTCTTCACTGTTGTCAAGCAGATTAATTGCCAGTGTGTTTGGATGTTGCTCTAGGCGTTTTAGGTAGTTTGTGCTAAGCTGTTTCGTCACTGCAGTAACCGTTGGCATCTATAGATCATTATAAATGTCTCGGTTTGTTACGAACCAAGGAGCATCTACTATACTGCGCAGGGCTTTTGACTGGAATCTCTCGATGATAGCAATGTTCGATTTAGATGCTGTTCCCCATAACTGGATTCCGTAGGTCCATACTGGTTTGAGAACGGTATTGTAAGTTAGTAATTTGTTCCGCAATGATAATTGTGATTTTCTGCCAAGGAGCCAGTACAGCTTTTTCCATTTAGTATCCAGCTGCTTTCTTTTTTTCCATATGTGGGTACGCCAGGTTAGATGTTTGTCCAGGTGTATCCCCAAATATTTAACGCTGTCTGTTTTAGGTATTCGTTCATTGTTGAATGTGATGCTTGGCGTTTCACCATGGCATTTTGTGAATGTTATGTGTGCAGATTTACTTTCATTTATTGTAATTCGCCATTTCCTTGCCCACGTTGCTATATTGTTGAGACTGGTTTGTAGTGTTGTCGCTGCTACTTCAGGATTTCTGTTTACTGCTAATATATCTGTGTCATCAGCAAAGGTAGAGGTAACTGTGTCATCAGTACATGGCAGATCAGCCGTGAAGGGTAGGTATAAGACTGGGCCTAAGACACTTCCTTGTGGGACTCCTGCTTTGATGATGCGTAGTTTAGTTACTTCATTTTCATATCTAACTCTGAAGTATCGTTCTTCTAAGTAGGATTTTAGAATCAAATATATTGTTGTTGGTAGCAGCGTTTTTAATTTGTAAAGGAGTCCCTCATGCCACACCTTGTCAAAGGCTTTGCTGACATCCAAAAAAGCTGATTCACAGTAACTTTTATCTTCGAATGCTTTGATGATTGTGTTAACAACACGATGCACTTGTTCTACTGTCGAGTGTTTCTGACGAAACCCAAGTTAATAGTCTGGGATTAAGCTTTTTGCTGCGACAGTTTCCATCAGTCTCTTCATTAGTAACTTTTCCATTATTTTTGACAAGACTGGTAGTAAACTGATTGGTCGATAGGAGCTAGGTTCATTTGGCTGTTTTCCCTGTTTATGAATTAATATGATTTCTGCTACCTTCCATTGTGCAGGGAAGTACTTCAGTCTTAGAACTGCGTTGAAGAGTTGCGTCAACATAACGACCGCTTTTCTAGGAAGTTCTTTTAATATTTGGCCTGTAACCAGGTCATAGCCAGGTGCCTTCTTGGGGTCTAAGTGATTTTTTATAACGTCGTAAGTTTCATGTATTGTGAACTGTTTAATAGGCTCCATTTGTTGCTCGTTTTCCTCAAGGAATGCATATATTTCGTCGTCATTAATTCCGTTTGCAGGTGGTAACGGTTGAAATACTTCTTCCGAAAACTTCTACCTTTTCTCCATCTGTTTTGGCCCAGGTACCATCAGATTTTCTAATTGGTGGGATTTGATCTCGTGGCTGTTTTAGGTGTTTTGTGGCTTTCCAGAGACTATAGTTAGTATCAGCTGATGGTGATAAGTTTTGTAGATATTATGTGAATGATTTATTTTTAAGTCTTCTAAGTGTTTCTTTTAGCTGCCTTGCAGCTCGATTGTATCTTTGTCTATCATCTGGGTGCCTTGTTCTTTGCCAGGTGTTTCTTAGTCTTCTCTTTTCGTTAATCATCTCTCTGACATTTAAGGGGCAGTTTACTTGTTTTTGCTTTGGTGTTGTGGTAGGGGTTGATTCCCATGCAGCCGCTTGGACCAGTGTTGTGAAGTACTCCACCGCATCTTCGAGTTCTTTTGCATTCTTTAAGGATATAGCTAGGTTTAGCTTTTCTTCAATTTTATCCCGGAATAGATCCCATTAGTTTTGTTATTGCATAAGGTTATTGGTTTTTCTTTTAATACTACCGAAGAGTTAATTGTAGCAATTACTGGTGTATGATCAGAGGCAATATCAAAATTTGACTGTATGTCTAGGTATCCTTGTGCAAAACCTTTTGTAATGAAGAAATCTAGGCAGTCAGGTATTTTTCGATGATCTGTTGGCCAGTAGGTTGGTCGATATGTAGATAGATGGTCTAGTTTTAATTCCTGTTTTACTTGATGGAGTATTCTGCCTCTACCGGGTGCTGTAAGCCGAGATCCCCAGCTGGTATGTTTAGTATTGTAGTCACCCCCTGCTAGGAATCTATTGCCAACACTTTTGAAGAGGTTGGTGAATGCTTCTTTGTTAGGTGGATAATTAGGAGGGCAGTACGCAGCTGAAACCGCTATTGGCCCTATCCAATCCTCTATGACTAAGCTGACTGCTTGGAGGTATGTTTCTTCTACTTTGTTAGCCAAATGGTGTTTAATGCCATCCTTTATTAGGACCATGGCTCCTGCTCTTGCTAGTTTAACAGCATCGGGGTGCCGGGTACTCACTTGAGCACGAACGCGCATGAGGCAAGCCGAGGCCGTACGAGGCAGTCAGTGAGGACGTCATCCGAGGCGCGGCAAATATGCTCAAATTGTTCGCCGCACGCCTCGGAGCGATCCATTTGGTTTCGGTCCATCAAAGGTATTCGTGCCTCAGTGTGGACGGTTTTTAAGTATTTTTAAACATGCGGCTGCGTTTCGATTCATATTTATACATTTTTAAACAAACCGTGCAAGCAATGAATGTAGCTATATAATATAATAATACAAAAGGGTGTTAAAAGATTTGCATTCTGTTGAATTTTATTTCTTATCTTGAAATATTCATTCTTTTGGAAAGTTATACACTTAAACATTTAAGACAAATTTATAAATCTACCTATAAAAAATGGAATGGAGCCAAGAGTTGTGTTTAGAACTTATTGATAAATACAAAAATATGGAAATACTATGGAATCCTCGTAACCTTAGCTATTATTATAATAATAATTGTTCGTTCGACATATTCGCTGCCACAGGAAGAATAAATGGATCACTGCTGTGGCAAGCCTTATGCGGGATGCGTGTCCTCATACATTTTTCCCGACTCGAGGCATTCGGTGCGGCCTCGACTTGCCTCATGCGTATTCGTGCTCAAGTGAGTACCCAGCTCAAGATATTATCATAAATGTATTGCCAATCCGGCTCCATGAAGTCCTAAGAGCCAGAGGCGGCAACATCCATTATTAATACTCATAAATTTTTAATTACTAATATACACTAAGCATCAAAATTAACGCACCACCTTAAAAATGGGACATTTTTGATGTCTCGTATTTCCTAAACCTGTTGTTCGATTTGAGTGATTTTTTTAATATGTTATAGATTTATTATTCAAGAATATCGATGTAATAATATTGTTGCTAAACAGGTACAATGATAGTGTGCTTTTTCCTCAAAGTTCGGAACACCCTGTGGAATATTCCAACGTATATAAAATATTGAAATTAAAACTCAACTGTAGCCTTGGCTTTCTTAACATTTTGCTTTTTGATTCATTCGCTTATGTTGGATAATAAAAAAGTTAAGGTACTTTAACAACTAGCAACATTCTTCATCAACACATGGTGTTTCTAAATAAGTGCGACAAACTTTAAGCAGTAATTCTGCATGAAAAAATAATGACCGTTTCCGCAAATGCTTCGTTTCTGAGATAGGGGATGTTGATTTTTTTCTTACAAACTGATTATTTATTTATTGCTCTAAAACCGGTTAAGATATGCAAATGAAATTTAGTAGGTTTTAAGATAATTTTATATTCACCATTGGCGTGCATACGGGTCATATTACCCGTGTGCACGCCAATGATGAATTTAAAATTGTTAGTTGTATGTCAAAAAATGCGCAATAACTACCTCTTAAAACCTACCAAATTTCATTTGCATCTCTCAACCAGGTTTTAGAGCAATAAATAAATCGTCAATTTGTAAGAAAAAATTCAACGTCCCGTATCTCGGAAACGAAGCATTTGCGGACATATGTTTATATGTTAGTCACTATTTTTTCATGCAGAATTACAGTTTGTCGCACTTATTTAGAAACACCCTGTATTGATGAAGAACATGGCTAGTTGTTAAAATACCTAACTTTTTTATTATCCAACATAAGCGAATGAATCAAAAAGCAAAATGTTAAAAATGCCTAAGGCTACATAGTGGAGTCAATGAAGGATTTCACCTCCGATTTCGTTGAACCTCCATCGATTTTCATGAAAATTGGTGATTAATTAGAGGATACCTCAAGAAACAAAGGTGACATGGTGCCAACTTGCGCTTTTGCCCTGGGGGGGGGGGGATGCCACCCCTTCTCGGGGGTGGAAATTATTTTATTAAAAATAATACCACTAATCGATAGAGGGACAAATTATAAGTAAAATTTGTTATATAAAGTTATTCCAATAAATCAATAGTCTTTGAGTTATTAAAGATCAAAAGTTTTGATTTTTCCTGAAAAAAATCCATGTTTTAGAGCAGTTTTTCATAAATAACTCAAAAACCATAAGTTTCTTCAAAAAAGTTGTTGTACCAAAATCGAAGATAATATAAAAATAAATAAGCTCCTTATTCGAAAAATCCTTTATTACATATACAAAGTGAGTTATATGCAATTGAATGTATATTTTTTTTTCCGCGAGTACTCAAATCTTAGTATTCAAGCTTAAATAACAGGAAAACGATGCACTTTGTTAAATATAGATACTAAACATTTTAATAAAGTACTTAAAGGTAACTATCAAAAAGTTATATAAGAAGTCGACGGCATCAAAATTAAGCAAGTTATGATGGAAATAAGAGGACCCTTTCAGATTTTTTAGGGAAGAATGAAAAATGAAACTTACGTCATTTCCACAAAAATTAAAATTTATAGTAACCCATTCAATACTTTATTTATTTTAACATAAGTAATACCTTCAACAATTTTGACCGGTTTAAAATGCATATTTTTGAAAAAAAATACGATTAAAAAAATTAGAATTTTTCAAATTTTCGTGAATTTCATTTTCTTTTGATAATAACTCCAAAAATACTCGATATACTTAAAAATTGGTAGAGAACAAAATTTTAGATAGAAGAATAGAAGAAAAGAGAGATAGAAACATTTAAAACCTAAATTTTACTACGAGAACCATGTAACCGGGGCCCTTTCACCTTGTATTTAAAAAAAATAAAGGATTTAGAAAATTATGTTTAATACAGGGTTATAGTCCTTTTATTTAGCTTTGTATTGGTTTTTGGATAAATCTCATATTTTAAAAATTAACGGAGTTATTTAAAAAAAACCAATAACATTTTCTTTGAAAAAATTTTATAGCGGCGATTTTGTATGTATACAGGTTCTGGGAAGTCCAATTAGTCGTTTGTTGTAGGAGATACGAAAAAAGTTTATTTAGGTGAGATTGGGGCATAGATAATATCAGAATTTAAATACATTTCCAAATATACAGGGCCACCCATATTGACAGGGTGAAACAAAATTATCTTTTGTTTAATGGAACACCCTGTATATTTTTACATTTTTGGATTCTCCTCTATGTTTTATTTCTTAAAATATCAGGTTTTGTGATGTTATACGAAGTAGTTTAAAAGATAATTACGTTTTTTTTTTCAAATTTCATAGCAATATTCACCCCCTGTATAATTGTAGTGATTTGACATCAGAAAATCAAATTATGTTCAAGTGATTTTTAATATATTATTGTCAAAAGTTATTAATCTAGCAAAACGTTTAATTTTAGCTAATACAGGGTTGGTCGACACTCAATGAGTGTTTTCTCAAAGTTTGAGAGTATGAGTTTTCTCAAACGGAGCAGCCTGTAATGCCTGTAATGAGCATTGTAATGAAATGCTATTGTATGGCACTTTATTATTTCCCACCCTGCCAGTGAGAACTGAATTTATTTTTGAAATCCCTAACTTTATATATTTAATTATTTTAAATATTGTAAGCGATTAGAAAACAATCAAATTAAATTGAAATTGAATAACCAGTGTATATCTTCCACATTTACTTCATATTTAACGTAGCCTGTACCATAACATTGCACAGATTATTATCCCTGTATATTAGCAACGATATACCATGAATGTGAATTCATACTTGAGAAATGTCCTATATCCAGTCTCACAAAAAAAGGGATTCCTCAAACATAATATATACGTATGCAGACAAAATCAGCCAAAATGATTTGCGATATCTAATGAAAGGTATGTTCCGTTTGTTTGTAGAATTATATTTAATTAGATTTGCTTTAATTACTAAAATAAATAAATTTTCAATTATAGTTTATGTATTTGTGGAAAAGGAAACCTAGCATTAGCGGCCACATTCCTATAACGGCCAATTGTTTTCTATTTTTAGTGGCCGTTATTGACAGGTTTTACTGTACCAATATTATTTTATTAAATTATGAAACATTATTTAAATAAAAAATTTATAAACTTAATAAAAGAAAGTTTGCTTAGAATTTACTCCTCTATCTAATTATGGGGTTATTTTTCATAAAATAGTGTTCACCCATGAGAAGGGTTAACATCCACCCCCAGGATAAAAGCGCAATTTGGTACCACATAATTTTTGTTTCTTGAGGTATCCTCTAACTACTTATCAATTTTTATGAAAATTGATGGAGGTTCAACGAAATTAGGGGTGAAAACCTTCAGTGACTGCCTTTTTGGAAATATAAAAGAATAATCTTTTTCGTGATTGTCGATTTCCTAATTTCCTGATTTTTGGTTGCTATAAGGTTTGAAAAATTAATAAAAATTATAAATCATGCACATAAATGTAAAAAAATATTTATTTTACTTAATTAAAGGAGATTGCTTGAGCCAGAATGCTGAAATCTGCATTTTTATCATTAAAAAAAAAAGGTGGATTTCACCCCTAAAATGCAGAAAGCGCAACTTGGTGCCATATCACTTTTGTTTTTTGAGGTATCCTCTAACTACTCAACAATTTTCATGAAAATCGATGAAGGTTCAAAGAAATCGTGGGTGAAAACATTCAGTGACTACACTTTCAGAAATATAGAAGAATAAGGTTTTCGTTATTTTCGACTTGTTAATTTTCGGATTTTTTGTTGCTATAAGGTTTGAAAAATTAAAAAAAAATGTAATTCATGCACATAAATATAAAAAAATATTTATTTTTCTTAATTAAACGAGATTACTTGCGCCATAATGCGGAAATCTGCATTTTTTACAATTTAAAAAGTAGGGGTGTATTGCACCCCTAAAATGCAAAAGCGCAAGTTGATGCTATATAACTTTTATTGCGTGAGGTATTCTCTAACTACTTACCGATTTTCATGAAAATCGATGAAGGTTCAACGAAATAGGAAGTGAAAACTTACAGTGACTGCACTTTCAGAAATCTAAAAAATAATTTTAAAAAAAGGGGTGTATTTCACCCCTAAAATGCAAAAAGCGCAAGTTGGCACTATGTCACCTTTGTTCCTTGAGGTATCCTTTAACCACTCACCAATTTTTATGAAAATCGATGGAGGTTAAACGAAATCTGAGGTAATAACTCATATCCACCTTCATTGACTCCACTAACAGTTGAGTTTTAATTTCAATATTTTATATACGCTGGAATAACCCACAGGGTGTTCCGAACTTTGAGGAAAAAACACACTGTCATTGTTACGTCCGGTATTCAAAGACACTTACCTGTTTAGCAACAATATTATTACATCCATATTCTTGAATAAAGCTATAATAAATTTAAAAAATCACTCAAATCGGACAACAGGTTTAGGAAATACGTCTCATTCAAAAATGTCCCATTTTTAAGATGGTGCGTTAATTTTGATGCTTAGTGTACATAAAACTATGTAGGATTTTCAAAATTATGCTTGTCTGAATTTTCTTCGAAGATTTTTAAACATTGGACTTTTGCTAAGCATCCCTTGATAAATAACTCTTTTTCAATAATTTTATTATTTTATTTTCAACAAATGTAGTTTTCACCGTATCTTTCATAAAATGTGGTCCAATTTTTGCAAAATGAAAGAAATACAAGGTGGGCGGTTAATTTTGCCGGTTATTATATAATCTAGCCGGTATCGGTAGAGGAAATAAAAATTATGGAATTACTCATTTTTGTACATTCAATATAAAATATAATATTCAAAATTAAGTGGTAATATATTATATATTCGTAGAATCCTATCTAAATGACTAATAGTTTTAAAGAGATATTAATGTTTTCACTAAAATAGATATATTGTATATCACACTTTATTTCTAAACTAAACATTATTTATTCATCATTCATAAGGTATCTACTATACAATCTTTCAGTCCAGATTAATATATTTGACATGACCTGGTCTAAAAGCCTGATAAGTGAATATTTTTCATGCAGAATGTAAAATGCACGTGTTTTAACAGTCACTTTAGAATAGGTCAAGATGCAGTCGTAGATAAAACTGCCTACTCAAAAACTATGAATAGTGTATCACAATATTTCGAAACCGGTGTTGTGGGATGACACAGTTGTGGAACAGAATGACATATTTATTTTTCTCAAAACGAGGAAAACAACGAAAAGCCCTAGATACAAAGTTTACTACTTTTTAAACAATTAGAATAATTGAAATAAAAATATAATACACAATATTTTAAATCCAAGACTTTTCGTTAATAAACTGCTTTCTGGCTGCATCCTGTATCTCTGGCTTTTACAATATATAAGCACAAGAGACGACGAAAATAGGAGAAAGCAAACAGGGCACTTTAGCCACGCATTTACCTTCTCTCCGTCAAGGAAAAAGACCGAAAGACAGTTTCTAAATACTCAATTCTGAGTAAAGCTGAAAAATAATAAAGGCAGTTTTTGTTTTTATTGGGGAGAACCAATGCACATCGGGAGAAACCGTGTACCCTGTAAACGCACCCCTACCATATGGACTCTTAATACAGGGGCATGCGTTGGGGACAGTCCGTAAAAAATCTATCCTTTTTGCACCAGAAAAGATGTACCATTCCGGCCGTCCAATGATGCATCTTACTCGCACTCACCATTGACGGTCGGCTAATACACGCTTCGCGCTCATTGTTAATAATTAAAAATAACAGCTTAGTAATAAAATAATAACAAACATTTCTTCAGGATCATGTAGGGGAGCTTTAAACTTTGATTTGGTCACTTTCTGACTTTCATAATAATAATTTTTAACCGAGAAAAATGGCCATTTTCAAGACAACAATCAATTTTAGAGAAAAATCGCAAGAGACCTTTTTTGCTCAGAATGACCCAAATAATCTAAAATTGTCCGAAGTGAAAAAGCTGACATTTTGAATTTGTTTAAAAAAAATGTTTAAACAATTTTCCGACCGTGGTACCGCCTAGCACCTTGTAGATTTGTTATAAGGAACTCTTTTTGAGTAAGTTTGTGCAAAAAAACGAATCGGAATAATTTATCTACAGGGGCGAGCATACAGCCTGGACTAGTAACAGTTAGAACAAACCTTAGAATATAAAAAAGTCCACCACTAATACGAATATCATAATGCCAATACTGCCAATAATTACACACGAATCTCTTGCATGGGTCACACAAGTCAAAGTACCAAACAGAAGTTCCAAGTGGCACACAACTACTACCTCAGAGAAACTGCAAACGTGCCCAGATACGTCGCCGAACGGTTCTTATTCAGAGACCTAAAACAAATAAGAGTACTGGATATGACGGAGGACAAAGCCAGAACAAAGTTTGATGAGCTAGAAGACCACCCAAACCGGATCCTTCAAGAGATATTAAGGTATTATGTGTACCATAGATGGAAACACAGAAGACCCAAGCAGCAAATATTAGTAAAACTATAATAAAGGCTAGATAATCGTAGCTCTATCAAAAGAAGACAACGCGCTTACCTTTGGCATCGCATTATAATGTTGATTTTATACGTTTGAGACATTCCTAAAAAAATCTACAAAAAACCAAAAAACGGCTTCGGGCACCAAAAAAATCAATAGAACATTTACAATAGGCGCAGCTACAAAAAAGTACTAACAAAACCCAAAAAACGGGCAAGAGGGGCCCACATCCTCGATCCCACTAAAAATAGCGGGAATAGAGCGCCTCATGCTGGACTGCATTTACGCCAGTCAATGGGAGCAAGAAATATTACCTCCGAGTTCTATCCTACTGCATGGATTTTAATGAAATTTTAGGCCTAGCCTCTACTTATCTCCTAATTCAAAGTCTACCCTATGCCGATGTGTGCTTTTATCTTGGGGGGTGGTTCCCACCCCTTCTCAGAGGTGGAAAATTTTTTGGTTAAAATTATCACGGAATTCGCTAGAAAACCTAATTCTAAGCAAAAACTGTTCTATACTTTTTTTTAAAACTCAATACTTTTTGAGTTATTCGTAGTTGAAAATTGGCCATTTTCATTGAAACTTAATACCCTTTCGAACGGTTTTTTGCGAATACCGTAAAAACTATGCATCTAAGTAAAAAAATTATTGTTAACATTTTTGTAAGTTATAAAAAAACAAAGAGAAACTTGCCTCCATAACTTTTCTAGTTATAATACAAAAAGAGATATGGTAGGTGAAAATAGTTTGTTTTTTGGTACATTCTCAAATTGGTGTATTCAACTTGAAATAACAGAGAAACGGTCGATTTTAGGTGTATAATGCTACCAATACCTTTTGTATCCTTTGAAAAGGCCTTTTAAAATAAGCTATATTAAAGGTCCATTACATTAAAACTAAGCGAGATATGCTGCAAAAAAAAATTGATAATTAATGTGTTTAAAACAAAATGAGAAGTAATTTTAACCCCCATCCACCAAAATGTAAATGCATCGTTTTCTTTCTACAAAACCTTTTACTATAGTGTTATTTCTATGTTTAGAAAGTTGGACGGGTTTAAATGGTTTAAATGGGTTTTTGAAAAAAAAAGATCAAATTATAGAAAGCATTTTTAAATTTTCTTAAAAATCTTCCTTTTTCTCCATGTAACTTGAAAATGATAAGAGATACAATAATAAAAATAAAAAGGAAATTTTTATCTGAAAAAACCCTACATTTTTGTGTGGTATCTTTTTTTTCGTATCTCTTATTACTATCGAGTTACATGGAGAAAAAGAAAGATTTTTAAGAAAATTTAAAATGCGCTCTATAATTTGATCTTATTTTTTTCAAAAACCATTCATTTTAAACCAGTCCGCAATTTTTTGAACATATAAACAACACTATAATGAAACTTATTGTAGAAGGAAAACGATGTATTTCAATTCTGATGGATGAGGGGTTAAATATACTTCTCATTTCTTCTTAAAATACATTAGTCATCAACTTTTTTGCAGAACATCTCGCTTAGTTTGAATGTAATCGACATTTAGTATTGCTCATTTTAAAGGTCTCTTCAAGCACTATAAAAGTTGTAAGTATCATTATACACCTAAAATCGACCGTTTCGCTGCTATTTCAAGTTGAATACACCGATTTGAACATCTCTTCAAAAGCAAAAAAACAAACTCTTCTTACCTACCATATCCCTCTTTAAATTTTAACTATAAGATTTATGAAGGAACGAATCTCTTTGTTTTTTATAACCTACAGAAATATTTTATATAGTTTTTTTGTTAGATGCATAGTTTTTAAGGTATTCACAAAAATCAGTCCGAAAAGGTGTCATTTTTCAATGAAAATTGCCAATTTTCAACCACGAATAACTCAAAAAGTATTGAGTTGTCAAAAAATACTTATAGAACAGTTTTTATTTAAAATTAGGTTCTCTAGGCTCAAGAAATAACCTAGCCTCTAACCTCCAGAAAATATCAAGTAAATCGATGTAGTAGGATGGAATTCGGAGCCAAATACCCTCATTGATTGCCCTAATTGATCGGGGTATGATTTCGTGTGGGAGTCCGTGTACCCACGACTCCCACATGATTAAGCACTTTGCTGATTAAGAGCCCCTATAGAGTATCAGAGTGCTATCGGGGAGGGGGTGGGGGTAGTGCGGGGAGGGGGTGGGGGTAGTGGATGGTCTGGAGCATTGGAGCGGGGTGGAGTGATTCCTGCTGACCTGAGTTAATCCTCCTCGCCCCAATGAATTATTTCACCCGAATGTCAATCTCAAGGGGTGAGCAAGTCTCTCAGGCTGAGTTAATCACTATTGCTTGCTTGCTTGCTAATACTAATATCAGGATTATTTTTGAAACATGATTTTAAATGTGACAGTGACAAAATGTGTGTTGTACAGATCAATTAAAAAGTTGGCGATAACCTTAATGTATTCTGAAGCTCATTATAAAAAATATATGAATAATTTAATGTCAATGACCAAATTAACAGATAAGAACCACGAATATTTTGCTTTGCTGTAAGTAAATTTATTGACCCCACAAAATTCAAAATCGCTATTGTTTCACCCACGCCACTGTCCAAATACGCTAAACTTATTATGAACATCCTTGGAATTAAAAACTAGTATCACCAATAAATACTACGAAATTTCACTTTCAACAAATATTGCTTTTATACCTTATTTAAATATTTATAATTACTCATATATCAATAAATAAAATATCATTATAGTCAGAGTTTATTTATAAAAACATAATATGTATGGGGAAAACGGAAAAGCACCAGGTTATGACAGAATAACCAGTGAAATGATGAAAAAATGGGACAAAATGCAACAGAGTTATTACTAAAGATATTTAATGACATAATATGGAGAGAAGAACAGATAACGATGGACTTACAAAAGGCTCAGATAATGCCGATCTATAAAAAGGGCAATCCGATAGAACGGATTGCAACAACTTCTTCTTCAGGTGCCATCTCCGCTACGGAGGTTGGCAATCATCATAGCTATTTTAATTTTTGAGGCAGTAGCTCTAAATAGTTGTTTCGAGCTGCATCCAAACCACTCTCTCAGGTTCTTCAACCATGAAATTCGTCTTCTTCCGATGCTTCTTCTGCCATCTATCTTTCCTTGCATTATGAGTCGTAGGATGCCATACTTCTCGCCCCGCATCACATGTCCGAGATACTGTAGCTTCTTTTCTTTAATTGTAAGTTCAACTTCCTTTTCTTTACCTATTCTTCTCAGTACTTCATTGTTTGTAACTCTATCTACCCAGGAAACCCTCATAATTTTTCTATAGGTCCACATTTCAAACAACTACAGAGTAATAATACTCTTAAGCACTGCCTTGAAAATATACGAAGAAATACTGAACAAAATAATAATCAGAAAAATTGACAGCACACTCGAGGAATCACATACCGGATTCAGGAAAGGCAGAAGCACCCATGATCATATATTGACAATCAAACAAATAATAGAAAAATACCAGCAACAGGAAGAAAAGACGTATATGGCGTACATAGATCTTGAAAAGGTTTTTGACACGGTACCAAGGCAAACATTATGGGAAATATTAGAGCAGAGAGGTATTAGTAGGTAACAAAATGATAATGGTAATTAAGAGCATTTACAACAACAATGTGAATTATATCAGTCAAAACAGAATATCAAAACCATTTAGTACAAACGAAGGTCTGAGACAAGGAGGAGAATTAAGTCCAACACAATTTATAATTTATTTTAAGAATTAAGAAGAGTAGACATTTCAGAAGCATTCGCCGACGTCGTTATATTGGCCGAAAATGAGAAACAACTATGACAAAGAAATATAGCAATATGGAATGAAATACTAAAACAATATGGAATGAAACTTAATAAAAATAAAACAAAAGTTATGGGATTGGGAGAAAATGAAGAAGAAGCAAAGATAAATAATAGAAGTAAACGTAGAACAAGCACGAACCTTCCAATACTTAGGAGTAGAATTAGAGGACAACTATACTACACTGGGGTGCAAAATTAACCGGACACTTTAAAAATGGGTCATTTTTGATGTCTCAAATTTACTGAACCTGTTGTCCGATTTAAGTGATTTTTTTAGTATATTATAGCCTTATTCTTTAACAATATCGCGGTAATAGTATTGTTGCTAAACAGTTAAATTTTTATTGTATACCGGGTGTACCAATCAAACTGTGTTTTTTTCTCAAAGTTTGCATCACCCTGTGGAATATTCTAGCATTTATAAAATACTGAAATTAAAATCCAACTATAGCCTCATGTTTTCTCAACATTTTGTTTTTTGATTCATTCGCTTACATTAGACATAAAAAAGGTAGGTACTTTAACAACTAGCCATGTTTTTAATCAATACAGGGTGTTTTTAAATAAGTATGGCAAACTTTTAGAAGTAATTCTGCATGAAAAATAATGACAGTTTGCTTTATAAACGGTATATCCGCAAATGCTTCGTTTCCGAGATAGGGAGGCTTGAATTTTTTTTACAAACTGACGATTTATTTATTGCTTTAAAACCGGTTGAGATATGCAAATGCTACGTGTGGTCGGTGCTGCTATATGGCATAGAGGGCTGGACACTCAAAACGAAGGATATAAACAGATTAGAAGCCTTCGAAATGTGGCTTTATCGCCGTATCCTAAAGATACCATGGACGGCGAAAGTCACAAATGTGGATGTCCTTAAAAGAATCAACCAAGAACGTCAGCTTTTCGAAAACATCAAGAAAAGAAAAACGGCGTATTTGGGTCACATCATGCGAAACGAAAAATACCAGTTCCTTCAACTTATAATCCAGGGTAAAATTGAAGGCAAGAGAGGAATAGGACGCAAGAAAATGTCCTGGCTCCGAAACATAAGGCAATGGACAGGGATTACCGACATACAATCACTGATCCACATTGCAAGAAACAGAGAGTTAATGGAAAATGTGATCGCCAACATCCATTAGTGGATTTGCATTTGAAGAAGAAGAAGAGATATGCAAATCAAATTTGTTGGGTTTTAAGACGTCGTTATTGCACATATTTTGACATACAATTAAGAATTTAATATTCACCATGGGCGCGCATACGGGTAATAAGACGGCACATATTACCCGTATGCGCGCCAATGGTAAATATTAAATTCTTACTTGTATGTGAAAAAATGTACAATAGCTACGTCTTAAAACCCACCAAATTTCATTTGCATA
This sequence comes from Diabrotica virgifera virgifera, assembly GCF_917563875.1. Lineage (NCBI taxonomy): Eukaryota > Metazoa > Arthropoda > Insecta > Coleoptera > Chrysomelidae > Diabrotica > Diabrotica virgifera. The sequence continues at coordinate 56,472,427 of NC_065449.1, read as the reverse complement.
TTTCCACTGGTTTTAAAGCAATGAATAAATCGTCAGCTTGTAAGAAAAAATTTAACACCCTCTATCTCAGAAACGAAGCATTTGCGGACATACGTTTAAAAAGCAAACTGTCATTATTTTTTAATGTAGAATTACCCCTTGAAGTTTGCCAGACTTATTTAAAAACACCGTATATTGATGAAAACATGGCTAATTGTTAAAGTACTTAACTTTTTTACGGTTCAACATAAGCGAATGAGTCAAGAATCAGAATGTTGAGAAAACATGAGGCTATAGTTGGGTTTTAATTAGAGTATTTTATACATGCTAGAATATTCCACAGGGTGGTGCGAAGTTTGAGAAAAAAACACAGTTTCATTGGTACACCCGGTCTGCAAAATGTAATTGTTTAGCAACAATACTATTACAGCGATACTGTTAAAGAATAAGGCTATAATATATGTACTAAAAAAATCACTTAAATCGGGCAACAGGTTCAGGAAATTTGAAACATCAAAAATGACCCATTTTTAAAGTGTCCGGTTAATTTTGCACCCCAGTGTATTTAATGAGCAATAAATTCATAACTAAAAAAGAAATAACAATAAAAACAAAAAAAAATTTCGTTGGTCTAGCGCACACAGGTGTTAAGTGACTTTTTTTTGGCAAAATGAGTTAAATGCATTCCGAAATGCATTATGTTGAAGTCAATATATAGGCAGAGAACAACGACCACAGTTGTGGTCGTTGTCCTCTGATATAGGTCTGCATTAACCTTTGGTTGCGAGTCGTGGGTACTAACAGAACGACAAAAGGGTAAAATACAGGCAGTAGAAATACAATACCTTGGACGAGTTCTAGAAGTTATCAAAAAAGATAGACTACGGAACACTCAAATAAGAGAAGATTTGAAAATAGAGTCAACCTCACAATTTATAAAGAAGACAACTCAGTTGGTGGGGTCGTCTCCGGAGAATGGATCATATAAAACCGGTGAAAGAAATTTGGGAGACAAAAACGCAAAGAAGAAAGAAGAAATGTAGACCACGACAAACATGGGATAGAACCATATAAAAATATTAGAAAAACCAGGGGAACAACATAGATAGTGCAAGCAAGGACGTTGGCCAGAAATAAGAAGGAATGGGTTAAATGTGCACATAATATAAATATATAGCAGAAATATTAGTTAAGTTTAAGATTAAGTTTGATCTTAATATTAATTTGTTTTTGTATTGTATTATAATGTATTGTCGCCCTACAACACTATGTGGTAACTGGTTTTTTTTTTAAAATATAATATGTATGGGGAAAATATACGCAAAGTCTGAATTTATCATCACTCAGAGTTCAACCAATTCGAATCTATTCAATTAAACTCATATGTGGCGACACGCTTCAATTACTATTTTTTAATTAATAACTTTTCTCTCAAAACGAAATAATACGTCCCATTCAAAATTCACATTCTTTCGGCTCATAATATCTATACGAAACCAGATGTTAATGGCCTGTTCAGTTTATGTATGGGAAACAAAAGTTCCACATTTAATAAATTACCGTACCAGACCAGCTAGCCTCTTTATGCCAATAACTCACTTTTTAAATGCATTCGAACCGTCAACTTCTTAAAACTACATGTGTCAACATAAATGTTTTTTAATTCAGTCACAGCTTGCAGTCCGGTCGGTCATATAACCCCTCACTCGGCAAAAGAATAACAAGCCCTTCTTCTTCTTAACGTGCCCTATCAAGTCCCCTTGACGTTGGCGATTAACATGGCGAAACTGTCTCTGTCTCGAGCTATTCTAAATAGGTGTTCTGCTTTCTTTATTCCTGTCCACTCCCGGATATTCTTCAACCAAGAGGCCTGCTTTCTACCAATTCCTCTGCGTCCTTCGATTTTACCCATCATAATAAGTTGAAGAATATTATACCGGTCTCCCCTTACTACGTGTCCAAGATAGGCCATCTTTCTATATTTGATGTTATCAAGCAGCTCGCGGGTAGCATTTGCTCTCTTAAGGACTGCCACATTTGTCAGCATAGCCGTCCATGGTATTTTCAGAATACGTCTGTGCAGCCACATTTCAAAGGCCTCCAAACGGTTAATGGTGGATATTTTTAATGTCCATGCTTCGACACCATACAAGAGAACTGACCAAATGTAGCATTTAATCATGCGCTTTCGAAGTTGAAGTTGCAAGGTATCATTACAGAAAAATGACCTCATTTTTAAAAATGTCGTGCGGGTTATCTCGATTCTACATAACAAGCCCTTACGAGATATAAACAAAGCACGCCTTTTTACCGAAATAAATATATTATTGATAGTTGTTTTACATTTACATATTTATTTGTTTCCGTGGACAATAAGGTTATCACACGCACTCAACCACTCTACGGAACACATATTAGGTCACAGTTATATTTACAGAAAAAGAAAAGTATTTTTTAGAGTTTAGGGAGTAAAATTTTGGTTAGAAATACAATGAGAGCTCTTTATGTTGGTCTGGGTGAGAATGAAAGAAAAGCTTTCTATGATCAATTAGGAGACATCTCATTAATGTGAGAATTAACACTATTCGTGGTGTTTAAAGGACTTGGAAAACCAGTCGTAAGTGGGAGAATAAACTACTAAAAAGACAAAGACGCTCAAATAAGAACAACATAAATACAGTGATGAGCGCGCTAATAACCGGCAAAATAGCACAAAAGATGGAAAACGTATTAAGTTGTGAGATAAAAAGAAATGAAACTAGTGGAGCTGGGAGATTTAGCGATATTAACTGATAAATTTACATTATATTGATTGTTTCCCACCTTTACACGTATCAGAGGAGTATGTCAACTAAAACTGTCACTGTGACAGTGGTAGTTGCCAAACTCGTGCAATACGTCTAAAGGTGGGAAACAATCAATATAATGTAAATTTATAAGTTAATATCACTAAATTTCCCAGATCGACTAGTTTCATTTCTTTTTATCTCACAACTTAATACGTTTTCCATCTTTTGTGCTATTTTGCCGGTTATTAGCGCGCTCATCACTGTATAACAAATTCTGTATCTCGACTCTGATGACGTATTATTTTTTATTTCATTGCATTACAAGACCTTGTATAATAATAAAACAACATGTATGATGGTTTTTATAATATAAAATATAAATTTAATAGAGAAAGTTACTTTAAAACTCTTAACAATACTATCAAACTACTCTATTCAGACACATGCAAGATATACACATCAAGCCATTTAAAAAGAAAATAATCACAGAAAAGAAAATAGAAATAAACACCCTTTATATTTAAGTATTTTCTGAGTTTGAAAAAATAATTACGTATCTACCAATCGGATTGGTAGTACATACAGAGTGAGTTTTATGTATGGAAACCCTCAATTATCTCAGAAACGGCTTCTACGATTTTTACAAATTTTGACGTTTAAGTATTTTATCATACGGCCTATAGTGTGGTGGTATTTACATTGTTGTCATATCTTCCACTTTTCTGGAAATCTAACGGACTTTCTTATTTCAAGTAGAACATCCTGCATATGTTTTGTATTTAGAAGTCCTTAAGAAATACTGATTATTTTTCGTATGATGTTCCCTATACCATATGTCATAATTTCAGAGTTATTACTACATTTATGTTATCTTGGCCTAAGTTAAAATAATACATTTAGACGGATATGACTGTTATTACAATAACAACTTTGACGTTTATGATATGCGTCGAAGTCTACAAGAAACGTGTAATATCTTTAATAATTTATATCCTAACCAAAATACTGTCAGTAAATTATTAAAAAAGTTTAACGAAACTGGTTCCGTAAAAGATTTATCCAAATCAGGGCGCAGAAAAACTGCTTCAACTGAAAACAAATCTTTAGATGTTTGTATCCTGTTAGAAGACGATCCACACTTTTCCACAAACATCAGTAATGAAAATTTTGCGTGAAAATAAATTCCATCCATACAAAATGAAATTAGTTCAAGAGTTGTCAGATGATGACAGACTAATCGCCTTTACTGGTTTTCTAAAATTCTTAATTTTCTACTATTCAAATATTGACATACCTCTACCAGGAATGTGTTTTTAGCTGCAGTAGGTTTTCTGTGCTATGATTTGGATAAACCTTGTACTGCACCAATTTCGTTAAACTTTTGAATCTATTGACAGTAGACCTTGTTATGATATTATTAGGATATAAATTATTAAAGATTATTCAAATTAAACGAGTTTATTCATCTTAGGGCCGGTTGTTCGAACGCTAATCAAAAATGATCATTATCAAATATTTAATTACTGTCACAACTGTCAATGTCAACTTTGATTGGGTTAGTGAAAACATAATTGATTACAATTATGAGATTTATTAATCAATTATGTTAATAATTGTTATGTTAAGTTGACATTGACAGTTGGTGACAGTGATTAAATATTTGATAGTGATCATTGTTGATTAGCGTTCGAACAACCGGCCCTAAATGTAATATTTTAACTTCAGCGACGATAATGTAAATGTATTAATATCTCCGAAATTATAGCATTTAGGTATAGGGTACATTATATGAAAAATATTCAGTATTTTTTAAGGACTTCAAAATGCAAAAAATATAAAGGGGCTTTCCATTTGAAATAAGAAAGTTCGTTAGATTTTCAGAAAATTGGAAGATCTGACAACAATGTAAATACCACCACAATATCGGCCGCATCACAAAACCCTTAAGGCGTATCCACATCAATAAACATTTGTGTATGTGTTGTATTTTAAAATACAGAAAAAACATTTGCGGCAAAAATTTAAATCGGGTCAAGTATTTTTACGAGGTAAATATTTAGTTGCCGTGTTGTACCTCCGAATCCACTTAGCGACAAGTGGATAAACAAGTCCACACTAACATTGCTGTGCGGCGCAAATTTCTTTGAAGTCGACTGAAAAACCGACAGCACGACAGACAGCGTGCGTTGTTCGTCACGAAAATATTTTTGCGTTATTATATGCGGTGCACAGTCGACATCAACAAAAATTTCAGCGCACACGAACAAATTTGCGTCAAATACAACGTACAACATAAATTTTTATTGATGTGGATCCGCCTTTAAACGCCAAAATTTGTAAAAATCGTAGAAGCCGTTTCCGAGATAATTGACAGTTTCCATACATAAAACTCACTCTGTATAAATATTTTTTGACAACTAGAAATTAATATAAACACAAATGCAAATAGCTACAAACTACCACAAAAGCCAACAATTCTTCTCAAACCTGAAAAATCGACTGAAGCTTCCACATCCAACGAACAAGTCCCAATCGAGTCCACGGACCTTTCCATGACGTCATTTGGCGCCGTTGTTGACATAATGGCACTAGCTGCTGTGCATCTGGACAAAGGGGACGCCTTCGGCGTCGCGACGTCACTGGCGGTGGAGATTTCGTCCTGCTGATCGGCTGCTGTGATAGGGGCCGGATTTCGAGTATATGGTTGAGAAACTCCTTTGGCTGCGGATGTGCCAATTGATACCTGTGGACGGATGATATCCACGTGGTGTATGCTGATCGCAGGTACCTTGACCATAAATACGTTTTACGATAATAAATTATTAAAAGACGACCGAAATGTTTACTAATGATGGCAAAGAAAAGTGTTTTACCTTATACGTCAAGTATTACAAAAACATACTATTTTTCTACGGCCGTGCTAAAACAGCCACTTTCCCACACGCATTTCATTTCCGAAAGTTGCACTTTCCCACAAGGCGTGCGGGAAAGTAGAATACCTTGTAATATGGCATTATAATATATTATAATACATGCAATAAACTAATATTTGGATATTAGTTACTAATTTATTTCAAATTTATCTTATTGTGTTCATGTTTTAATGAAATTAACGCGATTATTTCATTCATAGGAGATTCTGACCAATAGAAAGCTACAGAAATAAAAATTAACCTGATAATTTTTGATAATATCCCGTCGTCAAGTATATTACAGTATATCATTAATAACAATTAATGTTTTAAAAATTATAAAATGATGACTTTCGACCGTCAAATATGTATTTAACTATTTTCTATGGGAAATAAGCCACAATTTTACTAAAAAAATGAATTTATTAACGTTTCGAAGCCCAAATCGGGTTTCGTTGTCAAAATACAAAATACTTCAAGTTAATAAATTCATTTTTTTAGTAAAATTGTGGCTTATTTCCCATAGAAAATAGTTAATTATAAAAATGCCACAAGGAAGTATTTTGTATTTTGACAACGAAACCCGATTTGGGCTTCGAAACGTTAATCAATTCATTTTTTTAGTAAAATAGTGGCTTATTTCCCATAGAAAATAGTTAATTCTAAAAATGCCACAAGGAAATAGCTTCAGAACAACATTAAAATATGTATTTATAACAACTGTGTGTTTAACTGTACTAATTTGTACTTACATAAATAATCAAAGTAAAATTTCGGTTTTGAACAGTTTTATTCATGAAATAATCGCAACAAATTGCACTCGATCTCTAAAATTAATACAGAATTTTAGAGCTCTTGTGCAATTACTACTGATTATTTCATTCATAGGAGATTCTGACCAATAGAAAGCTACAGAAATCTAAATTAAATCGATAATTTTTGATAATTTCTCGTCGTCAAGTATATTACGTCAGATGCCCTTCGTTGCTACGAAAAAATACATTCAGTGAAATTAATGACAATTAATGTTTTAAAAATTATAAAAGCGATGACTTTTAAGCGTCAAATTTGTATAATAACAACTGTGTGTTTAATGGTACTAATTTGTACTTACATAAATAATTACAATAAAATTTCGGTTTTGAACAGTTTTATTCATGAAATAATCGCAACAAATTGCACTCAATCTCTAAAATTATTATCGAATTTTTGCCCTTGTGACACTTTGACACAATGTCACTCCCCTTCGGGTCGTGAAATTAAAACAGTCCAAGTGTCACTCGGGAAAACTTCGATAATTTTAGAGCTCTTGTGCAATTACTACTGATTATTTCATTCATAGGAGATTCTGACCAATAGAAAGCTACAGAAATCTGAATTAAATCGATAATTTTTGATAATCTCCCGTCGTTAAGTATATTACGTCAGATGCCCTTCGTTGCTACGAAAAAATACATTCAGTGACATTAATGACAATTAATGTTTTAAAAATTATAAAAGTGATGATTTTCAATCGTCAAATATTTATAAAAACTGTGTGTTTAATGCTACTTACATAAATAAATTACAATAAAATTTTGGTTTTGAACAGTTTTATTCATGAAATAATCGCAACAAATTGCACTCGACCTCTGAAATTAATATAGAATTTTTGCTCTCGTGACACTTGACATAATTTCACTCGCCTTCGGCTCGTGAAATTAAAACTGTCAAAGTGTCACTAGGGAAAAATTCAATAATTTCAGAGCTCTTGTGCAATTACTACTGATAATTCGTTGAAATATAATTATTTTGACATAATATTAAAAAGCCAAATCAGTAGATAATGACAATGGTTTTGAATCGTCGTCATGGAAACCAATATCGTTGTCATGGTAACCAATTTTACTGAAAGTTTGGTTTTGAGAACTTTGGCAAAGAACGTATTAATTTGTGTATTTTCACTACTAAATAAAAATTGATATCTTTATTTGTTTGGCTTTTTTTCCAAACGTACGGCCCTAGAAAAAATATTGTTCCTAACTCATGCGGAAAGTGTCTTTTCCGCACTCGACTGCTTGCCCTAACTCCGCTATCGCATCGTTCGGGTCAACGGCAGTCTCGTGCGGGAAAGTATCACTTTCCGCACTAGTTAGGAAATAGTTATTTTCAGTTACAAAAATAGTCATAATATAAATTTTTATTTAGGAGTGAAGATACACAAATTAATTCTTTAACAAGGTTGTCAAAAACCAAACTTTCAATATAATGGGATACCACGACGACGATATTGGTTTCCATGACGACGATTCAAAACCATTGTAATTGTCTACTGATTTGACTTTCAAATATTATGTCAAAATAATTTTATTTCATCGAATTATTGCGTTAATTTCATTAAAACATGAACACAATAAAATACATTTGAAACAAATTAGTAAATAATATCTAAATATTAGTTTATTGCTTGTATTATAATATATTATAATGGCCATATTACAAGGTATTCTACTTTCCCGCACGCCGTGCGGAAAAGTGCAACTTTCGGAAACGAAATGCGTGCGGGAAAGTGGCTGATTTAGCACGGCCGTAGAAAAATAACTATTTAATGAGTTTCATTTTTATTTTTAAGTATTTTATTTCAAGTACAGCAGTGAAAACATTTGATGCTACTATGGTATGCGGTCTACCGTCGTGTTTCTGCTATAGCTTGGGATGCGGCTCATAACCTGTATTATATTACAGTGTCGGTAAAAAATATTTACAAAGTGAATAAACGCATAAATCAAAAGAATTATTATTTTAATTTTACAAATTAATACTTTGTCATATTAATTTACTATTTTAGTTGGGAATAAGCCAGTTGTGTGGCTTATTCTCAACGGAATAAGCCACAGTTTGTGGCGCCCGAGGCGAAGACTCGGGCGATGACTCCATGGTTTTGTACAAAAGTGAAGGAAAAATGTAAAGAAAAGAAAAAAGTTTACTTAAAATACAGGTCAACCAAGAATAAAATAATGTCAAGAGGAATTCTCTCGTAAGAAGAATAAAAAATGATCACTAGGAACGTTTTTCGAAAGAAATGGAACATGACTTTTATGATTAACTATTTAGGTGGGAAATAAGCCACAATTAAATTGAAAAAATAATTTTATTAACGTTTCGAAGCCCAAATCGGGGTTCGTTGTCAAAATACAAACTACTACTAAATTAAACAAAAATGTTGTTGCTAAGTAAAAAAATTCTTCTAATAATTTATTTAATCTGACTCATTTATATTGGCAATTCAGACGTATATTATACATTTTAAAGTAGAAGACTTTAAAATGATATCGCCAATATTTATGAGTTGCGTTCCTGGAACTACTTTACTAAAAGATAGTTCATTCGATTACATGAAATCAATCCCAACTCAGGAATACCCGTCACAAAAAAATCATAGCATGTGATCTGTCTTTAAAAAGACAACCAAATGCAACGATGACAGTAAAATTCTCGCGTTAGAGATTCCATAGTAAATCACGAGGGAAAAACCAGGAAAAAACCTCGTGATACTATCCCGACATCGTAAGTATTTGGTCTTACATTTAATTTACTTTTAAAAACTAATACCAAATTCTGACTTTAATATGTTTAAATTATAAATAATATTAATAAGACATAGTAATAAGTAATAATAAAATATAAAATTTGTACTAACTCGATATGTTATTGACCTACTAATCGTGGTATTTTCTTTCTATTGACTTCCTCTTTCAGTATGGGTAACCACATCCTACTGCATTCTACCGAGGAATTTGCGACACAATTGGTTTCATTTAGCATAATTAGAGCCGATTCTTTGATTTTCCTCTTTTTACCTGATTCTTTTAGGACTATACTTGAATCTCTCCACTGAACTCTATGTTCATTATCCCATGCGTGTTGACATAATATTTGAGATCTATCAAATTCTCTATTTTTAATATAAGACTGATGTTCACTTATTCTAACGTTTAACGGTCTTGATGTTTCACCTAAATAAAATTGTTCATAGAGTTCAGTGGAGAGATTCAAGTATAGTCCTGAAAGATCAGATAGTAAAAAGAGAAAAATCAAAGAAGCGGCTCTAATGCTAAATGAAACCAATTGTGTCGCAAATTCCTCGGTAGAATGCAGTAGGATGTGGTTACCCATACTGAAAGAGGAAGTCAATAGAAAGAAAACACCACGATTAGTAAGTCAATAACAAATCGAGTTAATACAAATTTTATATTTTATTATTACTTATTGTATATCTATGTATTATTAATATTATTTATAATTTAAACATTCAGAATTTGGTATTAGTTTTTGAAAGTAAATTAAATGTCAGACCAAATACTTACGATCTCGGGATAGTATCACGAGGTTTTTTCCTGGGTTTTCCCTCGTGATTTACTATGGAATCTCTAACGTGAGAATTTTACTGTCATCGTTGCATTTGGTTGTCTTTTTAAAGACAGATCACATGCTATGATTTTTTGTGACGGATATTCTTGAGTTGGGATTGATTTCATGTAATCGAATGAACTATCTTTTAGTAAAGTCGTCCCAGGAAAGCAACTCATAAATATTGGCGATATCATTTTAAAGTCTTCTACTTTAAAATGTATAATATACGTCTGAATTGCCAATATAAAAGAGTCAGATTAAATATATTATTAGAAGAATTTTTTTACTTAGCAATAACATTTTTGTTTAATTTAGTAGTATTTTGTATTTTGACAAAGAACCCCGATTTGGGCTTCGAAACGTTAATAAAATTATTTTTTCAATTTAATTGTGGCTTATTTCCCATCTAAATAGTTAATCATAAAAATGCCACAAGGAAATAGCTTCAGAATGACTTTTATGGTCTGCAAAAGGAAATATGGCACTTTAAGAGGTCAAAGAACGGAGGTAAAGGACCTAATAAAACCAAAACACAGAAAAGGATACATGGATTGACTATACAGAGAAATAACAAATGAGGAGAGAAGACATTAAAAGAAAATGTAACGCACAGTGTATAAACGAATGGACACTAAATAGAAAAAAAGAATGGAATAACAACATAAGCCGAATGGGGGAGACACGTGTGGTCAAAATAACACGAGATAAATCACCAATCGGTAGAAGAAGTATCGGCCGACCGAGCAAAAGATGGAGTGACAACCTTCCATAAAGGTATCAATCCGCCAATGAATAAGCAGAACTGCTTATAAAGCGGAGGAAGAAGAAAATATGGCCGTATTTGGCTCTTCTAAAATGTTTGAAAATCATATTCGCTACTCCTTTGTGTTACTCGACTCTTACACATTTAAACTTTAAACGTAATGCCTATTTTATTCTAACATAATAAACCGATTTACTGTTTGCACCTTTCATTTACTTTTTAAGATTTTTCTAACCATTTTTACAACTAATTAGCATAATTACATATTATCTCCGTCATACTGTAACTAAAAAGTAATAAAATAGCATAATTATTTTACCATAATGGTGAATAATTTACTTGTAATTAACTTTTGCCATTTTATCTTCTTTTCGAATACTTTTGGTTTACAATTTCTTTTCCATCATTTTTATACACCAGCTGGCTTGAATATATGTTAAATTGAAAAACATTCTTTGAGTGAAAAAACAAATTTAAGGTATTTCGTTTTAGCAACATTTACTGCTAATAATAATCTCAAATAACACCTACGTTATTAAAAAATATGAGTTAGAAAGAGAAAGTACATACTTCATAAATGTGGAATAAATTATTTATCTCCATAAAATACACTCACCGGCAAAATTAGTATTTCAATTTGCAGAATTGTCAATTTTGGACCACATTTTATGAAAGATACGGTGAGGAACTACCTTTGAGGAAGAGGAAACAATAAAATTATTAACAAAGTAAGTTATGAATCGAAGTAGCACAGAAAACGACAAAATATCGTTCCCATACCACCAGATTAACAATAGGTGGAATACTTTCTTTTGGTAGGTAATGAAAATGTTTATAAATAATAAAATGATTGAAAAAAAGTCGTTTATCAAGGGATGCTTAGCAAAAATCCAATGTTTAAAAATTTTTGAAGAAAATTCAAACAAACATACTAGGCTATTGATTATGTACTATAGAAAGGAACTACAACGTTAACGGGGTTTTAATACCTATTTCATATGGTCAATGAATCTCTATATATGAAAAAACCGCGAAATGCTACCATTTAAAGGGGTGCGTTTTTGAGAAATGGGTGAATTAGTCCCTGGGCACAGGTTACATTAGGGTGAGTTCTATGCACTTTTGGTACAAATACGTCTACATAAAAATTGTTCCTGATTCCTGGTAAAATTTCCTATTTAAATATAACTTTTTAAAGTCAAAGATACTTTTTTTTACAAAAATATATTCAAAAGAAAAAGCACAAAGAAACCCAAAAGAAAGAAATTTTGTTTTTTGTCCCATAACTTTTGTCCACGGGGATATAGGTATAGACATTGCTTCACAGAAAAAAAACTTACATATTTTGTCTTTAAAATGATGTTTGGTAGAGGTCATTAGGATTTACAGTTTTCGAAATGTGATTTTTCAAAGTTCGCCACTCACAGCAATTTTGGGCAATTTTCCTTGTTATTTCGCAAATATTGTTCTGTAACTTTTTTCTACGTAACTTTAGGCATATGCAATGGTACATGTAAGAGGAATAGAAATCAGTTACCTTTAAAATGTTCTACTGTATAATGTTGTAAGACTTCTTTTAAAGAGGTTATCTTTTTCAAGACTTTATACTTTTAACGAGTTTTTATATTTTTTACGATTATTTTTTTAATTTCCCATTATAACTTTTTTTCTACATTTAGGTATATATTATATAATAAAAAATAAAGCTTATTCTGTTTACTTTAAAATGGTGTATTATAAAAAATTCTAGGATTATTTTTGAATAAGATATGCTTTTTCAAAATTTAATAAGTACTTGCAACGATTTTTGATTTTAGGATTATTTTTTAAATTCCTCATTATAACTTTTTTATGTGATTGTGTGTTATGATTGAATCCTGCGGTTGTAGGAAGATACGAGTAGGAATTAGTTGTTCAATATTCTGCAAAGGGTCCATGTGCATGGGTACTAATTGTGGGAACTCTAAGATAACTGAGGTGTCAGAGGAAGATATTGAAGCTAAAATGCTAACGAAGAGATGGACTTTGATTTTGAAAATTTTTTAAATGTCAACGTTTAAATAATTTTAACTAAATAGATGTTTTCTAAGACTAATGTTTATGTAATTTTTGTAAAAGAAATAATTTTAAATAATACGGGTAAAAAAATATCAAAGAATCACTCGGTTTCCATTACAGATTTAAATATAGATGATACACCATTTTAAAGAACAGAAAGTAAGCCCTCTTTATTGAGCAATATATAGTATATTCATGTATAAGAAAAAAAAAGTTATAATAAAAAATTTCAAAAATAATCGTAAAAAATGTAAAAAATAATATTTTTTTATATTAGGTATTATATAATATAGGGTGAGGCAGATAAAGGGCCTATTAGAAATATCTCGAGAACTAAAGAAAATTGAATTATGAAAATTGGAATAAGGGGGTTTTGAAGACTGATCTATTTAATGAAAATATTTTCATCTATTTGGTACTTCCGGTTATACCGGAAGTTGCTTATAACTTCGTTTTTTTAAATGGGACATTTTTACATTTACATTTTTGGATTCTCCTCGATTTCTTCTTTCTTAAAATATAAGGTTTTGTAATAATATACAGGGTAGGTTAAAAGATAATTACGTTTTCTTATTAATTTCGTAGCAATATTCCCACCCTGTAGGGTTGTAGTAGTTTGACATAATAAACTCTATTTATGTTCAAATGATTTTTAATATAGTCTACTATTGTTAACAATTATTAGTGTAGCTAAATTTTTAATTTTAGTTTGGTGGGTCGAAACTCGGAATGAGTATTTTCTGAGTTTTCTTAAATGGAACACCCTATATTTTAGTATTGTAATGAAATGATATTTCAGTACTTTTTACTTCTTAAGCATTCCCTATACCTAACTGCTTTAGTTTGTGCTTAATTGTTAATCGCACCAACAATCTTAACTTCGATAGTATTTTGATACCTCAACCACTATTGGCAATTTTAAGTATCAGTATAGATTAATATGTATTTATTTCCAAAAAATTATTTGTGACTGAATATTTTCACGGCCAACCTAATACAATTTCACCTATTTTGTGTTGCAATTAATGTTTGGTTTTAATCACCAATAACTCACAAATTAAAGAAGTTAGGTATAGGGAATGCTTAAGAAATTAAAAAGTACCATAAAATAACATTTCATTACAATACTAAAACACAGGGTGTTCCATTTAAGAAAACTCAGAAAATACTCATTCCGAGTTTTGACCAACTCTGTATACTAAAATGAAAAGTTTAACTATACCAATAACTCTTAACAATAGTAGACTATATTAAAAATCATTTGAACATTAATAGAGTTTATTATACCAATCTACTACAATCCTACAGGGTGTTAATGTTGCTACAAAATTTATAAGAAAACGTAATTATCTTTTAACCTACCCTGTATAATATTACAAAACCTTATATTTTAAGAAAGAAGAAATCGAGGAGAATCAAAAAATGTAATAATATACAGGGTGTCCCATTTAAAAAAACGAAGGTACAATCAACTTCCGGTATAACCGGAAGTAGCAAAGAGAAGAAAATATTTTCATTAAATAGTTCATACCTCAAAACCCCTGTATTCAAATTTTCAACATTCTCTTAGCTTTAGTTCTCGAGATATTTCTAATAGGCCCTTTATCTGCCTCACCCTGTATATAACATAATATTATATTATACAGGGTGGGCCAAACCTCTGGTCTTCTTTGATTACGGCTAAACTATGAGATATACAAAAAAATGTTTATAACAAAACTAATGTGTATCAAAGAGGTCTATAATTTAAAATTATTTTCAATTATACAGGGTGAGTCAGAACGACGGTATGAACCAAAGTTGTATTTTTTCAAATGGAACACCCTGTATATTAAATCATTTTTGAATATATTATTTAAAAATATGAAAAATTTGTATAAGATCTTATAGGCCTAAAGTTAATAATTTTCAAAATATTTACATTTTTATTGAGAAAAATGGTAATATTTATAGGGTTGTGGATTATGTTTCCAAGGAAATAAAAATTTAGGTGATAGGTCAAAGTTTTTAAAATATAGTGTTATTTTTAAATAATTTAATATTTTTTAGTTTTAGCCATAAAATATACAGTGTGATCACTATTTGCAAATACAAAATTTTCTCATTTTTTTTAAATGGGACACCCTGTATGTTAATTTTGCGTTTGGTAGTAAATATTACAACCTTTCTTTTGGTATAAGGTTGTATGTACCTAGCATGTTTCGTTTTGTAGATATTTTAAAAAAACTATAGATTTTACGTTTTTGCGGATTTTTTATTTAAAAATTTTTTTGCAAAAAAAAATAATTATAATCTGGTTTTAGAAACATACACTAAAATATAAAATATGAAAATAAAAACGTAATTAAAGATTAAAATAAATCGTATGCTAGTACAATTCAATTGAATTTAATAACTTTAAATTATTTTACAAAAAATATTTTACCTTATTAATGAATACATAAATTAGTTACTAAATTAAATAAACAACCAAATTTTAAATCAATCGTAGTAATTCTTCTACCGCAGCAACTTTCCTGTACCAAATTAATTGTTAGTTATATTGTTTTTACGAGTAAGATCAGTTAATAACTTTTTAATTTACCTACATCTTGAGAACGTATAAAGTATGCTTTGAAAAAAATGAACATTATGGAAGTATATTAAGAAGTAAATAGTATTTATGTACCTACTCGTGTCACAAAAGCTGGTAATAATTTCTAATGGTTTCGCCCAAAACAAATGTCATATCCAAACATTTTTCGGTTAAAAAATTAAAATTTAAAATATAAAAAATTGTTACAAAAATTTCAACTACAAAAGTATTACCAGTTTTTGTGACACCAGTAAATACTATTTATATTAATAAATAATTTGGATGATACATTTAGCATTCATTTGTTTCAAAGCATACTTTATAATAATTTTTATATTCTCAAGATGTATGTAAGTAAATTTAAATGGTAAATTAAAAGTTTAACTAAATACAATTTAACTAACAATTAATTTGGTACAGAAAAGTTGCTGTAGTAGAAAAATTACTATGGTTGATTTAAAATTTGGTTGTTTATTTAATTTAGTAACTATTTTATGCATTCATTAATATGGTAAAATATTTTTTGTAAAATAATTTAAAGTTATTAAATTCAATTGAGTTGTACTAGCATACGATTTATTTTAATTTTTAATTACGTTTTTATTTTCATATTTTATATTTTAGTGTATGTTTCTAAAACCAGATTATAATTATTTTTTTTGCAAAAAAAATTTTAAATAAAAAATCCGCAAACACGTAAAATCTATAGTTTTTTAAAAATATCTACAAAACGAAACATGCTAGGTACATACAACCTTATACCAAAAGAAAGGTTGTAATATTTACTACAAAACTCAAAACTAATATACAGGGTGTCCCATTAAAAAAAATGAAAAAATTTTGTATTTGCAAATAGTGATCACACTGTATATTTTATGGCTAAAAGTAAAAAATATTAAATTATTTAAAAATAACACTATATTTTAAAAACTTTGACCTATCACCTAAAGTTTTATTTCCTTGGAAACATAATCCACAACCCTATAAATATTACCATTTTTCTCAATAAAAATGTAAATATTTCGAAAATTATTAACTTTAGGCCTATAAGACCTTATACAAATTTTTCATATTTTTAAATAATATATTCAAAAATGATTTAATCGTCGTTCTGACTCACCCTGTATAATTAAAAATAATTTTAAATTATAGACCTCTTTGATACACATTAGTTTTGTTATAAACATTTTTTTGTATATCTCATAGTTTAGCCGTAATCAAAGAAGACCAGAGGTTTGGCGCACCCTGTATATACTATACAGGGTGTTAGTAAATAAGTATGAAAAATTTTAAGGGCTAATCCTACATGAAAAATTAATGCCAGTTTGCTTTATAAACATATGTCCGCAAATGCTTAGTTTCGGAGATACGGGGTGTTGAAATTTTTATTTCAAACTGCCAATTTATTTATTGCTCTAAGACCAGTTGATCTATGAAAATGAAATTTGGTGAGTTTTCTTCTTCTTCAAGTGCCGTCTCCTAATCGGAGGTTGGATATCATCATCACTATCTTTACTCTATCCACCGCTGCTCTAAAGAGTTCTATAGAACTGCATCTAAACCAGTCCCTTAAATTCTTTAACCATGACAATCTCCTTCTTCCTATACTCCTTCCGCCTCTTATCTTTCCCTGTATTATCAGTCTTAGCATTTCATATCGCGGTCCCCTCATTACGTGTCCCAGATATTGTAACTTTCTTATTTTTATTGTGTTTATTATTTCGCATTCTTTACCCATTTCTCGCAGTACTTCCGTGTTCGTTTTCCTCTGTGTCCATGCTATTCTAAGCATTCTTCTGTAACACCACATTTCAAATGACTGTAGCTTATTTATGTGTTCTTGCTTTAATGTCCAGCTTTCAAGTCCATATTGTAGTATCGAGAACACGTAGCATCTCAAAGCTCTTGCTCTCAGTTCTAAACTAAGGTCTTTGTTGCAGAGAACTGTTTTCATCTTTACAAACGCATTTCTTGCTATTTCTATCCTGGTCCTTATTTCTGTTGTTTGATCATTTTTCTCTGAAATCCAGGTTCCTAGGTATTTGTATTTATCAATCCTTTCTATCGGCACATTTCCCAAATGTATGCTTGTTTGTATGTTTGTTTTCTTAGTTATTATCATGTATTTGGTCTTTTTTATATTCATTTTTAGTCCATATTCTTTACAGAAATTGTTTGTTTTGTTCAGTAGTAGTTGGAGTTGTTCAGCAGAGCTTGCTATAATCACGGTGTCATCTGCATATCTTATGTTGTTAATAGATCTTCCGTTAATTATTATTCCTTCACTTTGAGATAGCAATGCTTCTTCAAAAATGGCTTCACTATATGCATTAAAGAGTAATGGAGACATAATACATCCCTGCCGAACTCCTCTCCTGGTGAGTTTTAGGAGATAGTTATTACGAATTTTATGACATACAATTAAGAATTTTGTATTCATCATTGGCGCGCCTACGGGCAATGGTCTGAATTATTTTAAAGAAAAAAATAGTACGCCACTGAGATATTTCGAATTAGAAATTATTTTTAAATTCCACGTCTAATTTATGATAAAAAACTTTTCTTGCCTTTTTTCCATATGATGCACCGTTTTTATGCAGAAAAATAAAACTTCTTGGCGCATATTTTTCATTTCTTAATACATCATCAAGAACTATTCAATATAATAATACTAAACTAGAACAATAACAGAAAATATTACTAATACTATTTCAACTAGGCGCAAAGCTGCAATAAATGTTTAAAATGATCTCCTTTACAGGTAACAGAAGAATTTTATATTCATCATTGGCGCGCGTACGGGTAATGGTCTGAATTTTTTGAAGAAAAAAATAGTACGCCACTGAGATACATCAAACTAAAAATCATTTTTGAATTCCTCGTTCAATTGACAACAAAAAATCTTTCTTGCCTTTTTTTCATATGCGGCGCCGTTTTTATGCAAAAAAAAATTAAACATCTTAACGTTTACAAAGTATTTGAACTAAGTTTCTATGCATATGGAAACTACCTTAAAATACTTGGTAAACGTTAAGATGTTTTATTTTTTTGTATAAAAACGGCGCCTCGTATGAAAAAAAGGAAAGAAAGATTTTTTGTCGTAAATTGAACGAGAAATTCAAAAATGATTTTTAATTTGACATATCTCAGTGGCGTACTATTTTTTTCTTCAAAAAATTCAGACCATTACCCGTACGCGCGCCAATGATGAATATAAAATTCTTCTGTTATCCGTAAAGGAGATCATTTTAAACATTTCTTGCAGCTTTGCACCTAGTTGAAATCTTATTAGTAATATTTTCTGTTATTGTTCTAGTTTAGTATTATTATATTGAATAGTTCTTGATGATGTATTAAGAAATGAAAAATACGCGCCAAGATGTTTTATTTTTCTGCATAAAAACGATGCATCATATGAAAAAAAGGCAAGAAAGGTTTTTTATCATAAATTAGACGTGGAATTTAAAAATAATTTTAAATTCGAAATATCTCAGTGGCGTACTATTTTTTTCTTTAAAAAAATTCAGACCATTGCCCGTAGGCGCGCCAATGATGAATACAAAATTCTAAATTGTATGTCAAAAAATTCGTAATAACTACCTCCTAAAACTCACCAAATTTCATTTTCATAGCTCAACTGGTCTTAGAGCAATAAATAAATTGGCAGTTTGAAATAAAAATTTCAACACCCCGTATCTCCGAAACTAAGCATTTGCGGACATATGTTTATAGAGCAAACTGGTATTAATTTTTCATGTAGAATTAGCCCTTAAAATTTTTCATACTTATTTACTAACACCCTGTATATAGTGTAATATTATATAATATAATATATTATATAATAATATTATTTTATATTTATATCAGCTTAGATGGTATGGACACGTACAAAGAATGTCCGAAGAACGACTCCCGAAACAAATCCTAACGTGGACCCCTCATGGTAGACGAAAAAGAGGAAGACCCCGCCTGAGTTGGAGAGAAGGCATAAATCGAGAAATGAGAGAAAGAGAATTGGATGAAGACCTTTGGATGGACCGAAGTGAATGGCGACTAGGCATCGGAAGACGTAGGAGAACGTTTTAAAACCGATATATATATATATATATATATATATATATATATATATATATATATTTATATTATATTATAAAAAATCGTTAAAAGTATAAAACCTTAAAAAACCATAATCTCTTTAAAAAAAGTCGTACAACGTTATACAGTAGACCATTTTAAAGGTACATAATTGATTTCTATTCCTATTACGTGTACCATTGCATATATAGTCGGTTCGCTAATCTCAGACACAATCGGCTAGTGATTTTGGTAGGTAATTTTTTTGTTCTTTTCCAATTTTGCCAAAATTGGCAAAATTATTAACTATTTAGTAATTATTAACTATTTAGTCATTATTTTTTTGCGAATTTTAGCAAATTGGCAAAATTACTTACTAAAATCACTAGCCAGTTGTGTCTGAGTTTAGCGAACCGACTATACCTAAAGTTACGTAGAAAAAAGTTACAGAACAATATTTGCGAAATAACAAGGAAAATTGCCCAAAATTGCTGTGAGTGGCGAACTTTGAAAAATCATATTTCGAAAACTATAAATCCTAATTACCTCTACTAAACAACATTTTAAAGAAGAAATATGTAGGTTTTTTTTCTATGACACACCTATAATGTCTATACCTATATCCTCGTGGACAAAAGTTATGGGACAAAAAACAAAATTTCTTTCTTTTGGGTTTCTTTGTGCTTTTTATTTTAAATATATTTTTGTAAAAAAAAAAGTATCATTGACTTTAAAAAGTGATATTTAGATAGGAAATTTAATCAGGAACAATTTTTATGTAGATATGTTTGTACCAAAAATGCATACATAGAACTCACCCTAATGTAACCTGTGCCCAGGGACTAATTCACCCATTTCTCAAAAACGCACCCCTTTAAATGGTAGCACTCCGCGGTTTTTTCATATATAGATGTCCATTGACCATATGAAATAATAAAACTCCGTTAACGTTGTAGTTCCTTTTAGCTATCTTATTTTGAATATAATCAATAGCCTATACTTTTGAAAATGATTGTCTAAAAATTATGAGTATTAATAATGGGTGTTACCGCCTCTGGCCCTTACGACTTCTTGGAGCCGGTTCGGCAATTCATTCATGATATCCTGGATATCCGATTGGGGAATATTGTGCCACTTCTTTAACGCCATCTTAAGCTCTCCGAAGGATGTAGGGATGTACGGTACCGGATGCTATCAGACGATTTCTGGAACCAGGTTCATACACCCGTAAGCCAGATCAAGGCCGACATCGATGGACTACAATTCGAGATGGCCGCTTCATTGTCAGCAACGTGTTGATAAATCGCATTTGCATCGCTCCTGAAGCTCGTACGCGTCCTTTTGAGGTGAGAAATGATGGTGTGAGTGAACGTACCACTAGAAGAAGGCTTTCAGAAGGAAATCTGAGGGCTTTCCGTCTAGTGATGTTGATTATAGTTACTTTCAAGTATTCGTTACAAATGGTTACATTTGTATAAAGTAATCATTTACAGTATTCGTTACTATGATTACTTTTGTATTTGAGTTCCGGTAATCATATCGAGAATCGCATTTCTCAGTATTTCGTATAAGTATAAGAAATTAAATGATATGTAATCTGTTATGTTAACAATTATTAAAAACAAGGAGTGCCCGACATAATTTTGTCCAGACTAATTAATAATTAATAAAAATGATTTTTTTTATAAATTCTACTTTTTTGGCCCGGGCAGATATTATTTTAGATTTTTGGATCATAACAATAAAATACACAGACCGAGGCATTTAGGAAAAAATAAATTATTTTTAGCGAAATAGTGAAACGGGAAAAAGTTTTCAATAGAAAAATGTACATAAACATGTCAAAATCAGTATATTGAGGGTTCCTTTTTCTCTAGGCCTGATAAGAATAGTGTGTATTTATTATTAAAATCTAATGCGTTACACTGTTATTTTCAAAGGAACGAACATCTGTGAATTATTATCTACCTCGACAAATCGTATCGACGTCTGTTTCTGGGGGGCTTTATGCTTTGTTAAATGATATACCTCCCTCTGTTTCAGCTACTTCTCAGCGCCCTGTAATCCTGTAAAACTCTTCATAGCCTTCGCCCTTCATATAAATAAAATTTAAGTTAACTGTAGTGGAATACCGGTCCGATTCCGATATCAACCGATTGTAGATACAATACTCAAATAGGTACTCGCTCTGATGCGATTGGTACGAAGCAATCAGAGTAATCAAAGTAACGATTTGCCTCTCTGTATAGTAATCGTTACTTTCGGTATTCGTAAGTAACGAGTACTTTGTAACGAATAGATACTTTTTCAACATCACTATTTCCGTCCAGCTCGAGACTACAGCTGCTCCTAGAACATCGTAGAGCTATACTTGGTTTTGCGCGACAATATGCTGACTAGACTGTGGCGGAATGGTACAACATAGTGGTCTCAAATGAGAGCAGAATAACCCTAAGATATCCAAATGGACGTCAGCGTGTCTATAAGAACGAAAGGTTTGTTCCATGCACAATAACCGAAACAGTGGCTTACCGAGGATACCAATTCGCGAAAAACTTTTATAACTGTCCTCCAATACGCCATGAAATCACTGTTTTGGGAAAACAGGCATCAATATCGACGGCGGAAGGTGACCTCACCTTAGATCCGCAGATGACATCATTCTTATCACATCAAAAAATCGCTGATCCAAGACATATGCTTGTCAAAGGTCTCATTGGAAGTTCCTCTCAAATCTAATGCTCGCAGAAACATCAGACATCTCGTAACACAACAGTTCATAACTATACAAATTCGTAACGGTACAATCTGTAACGTCAAAATTGAATTATTCTGTTTATTCTTTTTAACGTGGAAACTAACTTGTATTACAGGTTATATTTGAAATTACGTTTATCAATAATTTGACAACCAGCATCAGAATAAACGTTTAAAACTATGTCTTAAAATAAATATAATCCAGTAATGTAATAGTTATTAAGGGTATTATAAGGATAATAACGCTTGAGGTCAATGGTGTATAGACCGAGGGCCTTCGGCTCGAGGTATATACGTTGACCGAAAGCGTTATTATTATAATACCCGTGGTGCCTTCAACGTTTAATGTCCGACTAAATAATTCTTTATATGCAAAAAATTTTAATGAATTTTGAATTAATTAGTTTTCAAATAAGTACATTTACCAGAAATAGTCGTAACGTTATTTGCTAAAAAAAATTGAATGTTGGCGTTACGACTTGTCCGTTACGAGTATGTATCGTTACGAACTGTCGCTATTACAAAGTGTCACCGTTACGAACTGTCGTCGTTACGAATTGTCCG
This sequence comes from Diabrotica virgifera virgifera, assembly GCF_917563875.1. Lineage (NCBI taxonomy): Eukaryota > Metazoa > Arthropoda > Insecta > Coleoptera > Chrysomelidae > Diabrotica > Diabrotica virgifera. The sequence continues at coordinate 56,449,564 of NC_065449.1, read as the reverse complement.
TTACCATTTGTGGGGTTACGAGATGTCATGGAACCAAAAAAAAAACACTTGTATACAAAGACTTTGGGCACGAGTTAGAAATTAAAAGCCAAACCAAACGCTTGAGATAGATACAGTCAAACCCACGTATTACACCAGGCATTTAGCACTAAAAACACCGAAATATCTTTTTCTCATGAGGATCTTTCAGTGCGTCACAGTTTTTCGATTTCTTTCTAACGCATTAAATTGTATGTGACAGAAAAAAACGCACGTCGGTGATTACATTTCATCGGTGACATTTATAACATTTATTCTAGTTGTCAATAGATGGCGCTATAATCGAAAAAAATTATTTACTATTTATATAATATATCTACGAATATAATCTGTACAATTTATAAGACGATACAAATCAAAGAAAATACCATTTTATAAATGCAATAAACTCAATTGATTTGTTTTTATGCCAAATTGCAAATAAAATGTGACAACTGTCAGATTTAACTAAAATGTCATGTTAGAATAAATGTCATAAATGTCTATTATCACGGACTTACCGTTTTTTCTATCATTTGTGACGCACTGAAAAATGCTCATGAAAAGAAGCATAAATCGATTTTTAAATACAGCACCTAGAGACTTCACCTCTATCCATGAGGATGTCAGGAAAAAGTCTACAATAGAAAAATGGGTGGACATGCATAATTGCATTTTAAAGTGCATAAAATGCATCCAAAAGTGCATTTTTCGGGGGGTTTTGGGGTCGCTGAATGCGTTGCACCGGGGGGTCGGTTCTGATGGCGTATTCTGTCGGTACCTATAAAGGCTTTTGTACTTTTTGCCACAAAAACTGTGTCATCATATCATGCATTTCTAAACCGAGAAACCATAAAATGTCTCAGAGATACATCAAGATGTAATTTTGTGTTTTTTGACATTATAGTATTGTTTTAACAATAAAGTTAATTCTCCTTGACTTCTGGCAACGAATAACCAAAAATTTTCAATAGTATTTGGGCAATACTAGATTAAAATAATATAATATGGTTAAAAACATACAGTGCACAGATTCTAAAGGTGCCGGTGGGGGATAGCGTCAATGCGCAGTATTCTAGTCGGTGTATGAGAGAGAAAGTATTCGATATAATGAAATAACAAATTTTATATTATTCATTATTTCATTATTTCGAATACTTTCTCTCTTATACACCAAGTATAATTCTGCGCATAGACGCCATCTCCCATCAGCACCTTTAGAATCTGGGAGTTTCACTATTATTAAAAATTGCTGTTCCGAATGATTGGCGACAGTTTTAATTTTAAAATATTCAAGACAGCTTGATTACTAACTACTAACATCAAACACAACAACAACAAAAGCAACACGAAACACAAAAGCATTCCAAATATACCTGGAACCGTCTACCAGCACCAACACCTCCACCACTCTTCTTTAAAGAAGAATTTCTTCTAACTACAACGTTCTTCTTACCATCCGATATGGATGATCGACGAGACTGTCTACCGCCACCGCTTTCACCCCCGACAAAATCACCCTTGTCGCTGAAGGCGGCAGAAGCGGGTAAAGAACAAGGACGGCGATTTGGTACTGGAGATGTAGGTATTCTTGTCACCCCCAGTAGCAAGACCGTACTAGGTTCTTCTGGAAGATCACTGTGACCAAGAAAACAAAAATGTAGTCTTATAGTTCAACTATAGTTACAAGTAAAAAAAAATAATACATCTACTTTTCATATACAATAAATAAATTATTTTCAAAAACAAGGGATTGGACTCCGTACCCTCATTTCACACGCTAAGAATAAATCACCCTTGTCGCTGAAGGCGGCAGAAGCGGATAAAGAACAAGGACGGCGATTTGGTACTGGATATGTGAATGTATTTCATCCTTGCAGCAAAGATGAAATACATTCATATGTGATCTTTAAACCTTAAGACATCGACTTAATGTCGGCCACTTTTTAATATAGAATGTAACAATAATGTATTTTAGATGTCCATGAACCTAGCAGAGCAAGGTTAGCAGAATGGAATCAGACCAAGTGCATAATTAGGTGCTAATTAGGTGCTAATTAAGTACCCCAATCGCGAATTTAGTGCTCCTTTTTTTTTAAATTATGACGTGTTCTGCCAGGTACATATGAACTCAGCAGAGCACAACCATAAAAACATCAAATCGAAAAGTGACCAAGCTTATAATTAAGTACTAATTAGGTGCTAATTTAGTACCCCAATCGCGAATTTAGTGCTTCTTTTTTTTTAAATTATGACGCGTTCTGCCAGGTACATATGTACTCAGCAGAGTACAACTTTAATAAACGTCAAATCGAAAAATGACCAAGCTTATAATTAAGTACTAATTAGGTGCTAATTTAGTACCCCAATCGCGAATTAAATGTTCCATTTTTTCTTTCCTTTAAGCCATGTTCTACCGGGTACATATGAAGTCATTAGAGTACTACCTCAAAAAATCAAAAAAGTCCAAACATACCTATCTTAAATTTAGGTGCTAATTAAGTGCCCTAATAACGAATTTCAGGAGCACTAAATTCGCGATTGGGGTACTAAATTAGCACCTAATTAGTACTTAATTATAAGCTTGGTCACTTTTCGATTTGATGTTTTTTATGGTTGTGCTCTGCTGAGTTCATATGTACCTGGCAGAACACGTCATAATTTAAAAAAAAGGAGCACTAAATTCGCGATTGGGGTATCAAATTAGCACCTAATTAGTACTTAATTACAAGCTTGGTCACTTTTCGATTTGATGTTTTTTATGGTTGTGCTCTGCTGAGTTCATATGTACCTGGCAGAACACGTCATAATTAAAAAAAAAGGAGCACTAAATTAGCGATTGGGGTACTAAATTAGCACCTAATTAGTACTTAATTATAAGCTTGGTCACTTTTCGATTTGATGTTTTTTATGGTTGTGCTCTGCTGAGTTCATATGTACCTGGCAGAACACGTCATAATTAAAAAAAAAGGAGCACTAAATTCACGTTTGGGGTACTAAATTAGCACCTAATTAGTGCTTAATTATAAGCTTGGTCACTTTTCGATTTGATGTTTTTTATGGTTGTGCTCTGCTGAGTTCATATGTACCTGGCAGAACATGTCATGACTTAAAAAATAAAGGAGCACTAAATTCGCGATTGGGGTACTAAATTAGCACCTAATTAGTACTTAATTATAAGCTTGGTCACTTTTCGATTTGATGTTTTTTATGGTTGTGCTCTGCTGAGTTCATATGTACCTGGCAGAACACGTCATAATTTAAAAAAAAAAGGAGCACTAAATTCACGTTTGGGGTACTAAATTAGCACCTAATTAGTGCTTAATTATAAGCTTGGTCACTTTTCGATTTGATGTTTTTTATGGTTGTGCTCTGCTGAGTTCATATGTACCTGGCAGAACACGTCATAATTTAAAAAAAAAGGAGCACTAAATTCACGTTTCTTCTTCTTAAGGTGCCGAGACCGCTTGTCGATCGTTGGCTCTCATGTTGTGCAGCATATTAACAATCATTGTCTTATTTACAGCCGCACGAAATAGTTCAGTGCTAGTTTTCCCAAACCATTGGCGTAGGTTTTTAAGCCAAGAAGTTGTACGGCGGCCCACACTTCTTTTTCCCATTATTTTACCTTGCATGACAAGGTGAAGTATGTCATATTTTTCTGGGTGACGCATTATATGACCAAAGTATTCCAATTTGCGCCTTTTAACCGTGTTCACTACTTCGCAACTTTTATTCAAACGTTGCAAAACCCTTTCGTTTGTGACTCTTTCTACCCAACTGATCTTCAGAATACGGCGGTAGACCCACATTTCAAATGCTTCTAGGTTTTTTAAAAGCGATTCTGTCAGTGTCCATGCTTCAACCCCGTAAAGTAGTACTGGGAATATATAACATCGGACCATTCTTATGCGAAGTTCCAAATTTAGATCATGACTGCACAGGATTTTCTTAAATTTCATAAAACTTGTTCTTGCTTTGGCAATTCTACTTTTTATTTCTGTACTAGGGTTCCAGCTTTCATTAATATGAGTACCCAGATATACAAGATTACTTACTCGTTCAATTGAGTCATTACCGATTGTTACGTTATAGTTATTATTATTTACGGCTGCCTGTTTACTAATAACCATAAACTTTGTTTTTCTTGCGTTGAGTTTGAGTCCATATATCGCGCAGAATGCCACCATTCGATACAATAACGCTTGAAGATGTTCAATTGATCCAGTCAGCAACAAGGTGTCATCTGCGTATCTGATATTGTTCATAAGCATACCATTAATGAGTATTCCCTCTTTTGCGTTTTCCAAGACTTCATTTAAGATTGTTTCAGCGTAAAGATTAAACAACATTGGTGACAATATACAGCCTTGTCGAACTCCGCGCTTGATTTTTACTTCTTCAGAGCACTGATTCGCAACCCTAATACATGCAGCCTGGCCCTAATACAAATTTGCGATTATTCTAATGTCCCTACCGTCCAGACCGGTAGTTTTGAGAATATGTAGCATTTTTTCATGGCGAACTTTATCAAAGGCCTTTTCAAAATCAATCGCGCACATGAAAACGTCATGATTTACATCTCTGCATCTCTGAATTAAAACTTGGGTTGCGAATAGTGCATCACGCGTTCCAAGGCCACAGCGAAAACCGAATTGAGTACTTGAGATTCTTTCCTCAATTTTTCTATATGTTCTTTGATGAATGATTCTAAGAAACGTTTTCAATACATGACTCATTAGGCTGATGGTGCGATAGTCGCTGCATTTTGTGGCTCTGTGTTTTTTTGGTAGTACAACAAATGAGGATTTAAGCCAATCTTTAGGAATTTTTCCGCTTTCATAGATTAAGTTGAACAATTTCGTAAGTATCTTAATGCCCTCGACACCTAAAAGCTTTAGTGTTTCTACGTAAATCCCATCTGGTCCGATCGCCTTCCCGTTTTTTGCGTTCTTTATAGCGTATTGCACTTCTTCCTTAGATATTGGAGGACCGCTTATGTCATTTAGCGTTTCTAGTTCGCTTCTTTCATCATCGAATAATTCCTTTATATATTCTGTCCATCGTATTAGTTGACCTTCGATATCGATTATAATTTTTCCGTTTTTATCTTCGATTAGTGGAGGATTACATTTTTTATTCAGTCCTGCAACTTCTTTCAGTTTTTTGTGCATATTGAATGCGTCATAGATACGCTCGTAGTTCTCAATTTCTTTACATTGTTGTTTATGCCACTCTGATTTAGCTGATCTTATTTTTCTTCGAATCATACTGTTTAGCTTTTTGTATTCTGTCAGATTAGCATTCTTATATTTTCTTCTTGCATCCATTAAATTCAATATCTCTTCTGTCATCCACTGTTGCTTATTCCTACGCTGATTTTCCATTAGATGGTCTTCTTGGACTTTTTCCAATGTTTCTTTGCATGACTCCCATAATTGTTCTTCTGAATTTTTATTTCCCAATTTCTGAAACTGATCTTCTAATTTATCGGTTACTATTTCTTTCACTTCCGCATTTGAAAGTTTATCTTTGCTGATCCTAGGAGATATTTTGGGTTTTTTAATCTTTTTAAATTTAAGTAATACTTTAGCTGCTAGTAAGTTGTGGTTGGAGGGTACATCCGCTCCTGGATATGTTTTGGAGGACAAGATAGCATTTCTATATCTTTTTGATATACAGATATAATCAATTTGATTTCTTACTATTCTTCCGTAAGTGTCCATAGGAGATTTCCAGGTGTAAAGTCGTCGCTTAGGCAAGTCAAAAAAAGTGTTGGAAATTACTAATTGTTTTTCTACACAAAATCTAATCATTCTATCTCCACGGTCGTTTCTCGTTCCTAAACCAAACTTGCCAACGACATTTTCTTCACTACCTCTTCCAACCTTGGCATTGAAATCCCCCAATACAATGTTTATATCTTGGCTTCCTGTGAGTGATAATAAATAGTCTAGATCTGAATAAAAGCTTTCGACAACTTCATCGTCATATTGTTGTGTAGGTGCATATACCTGAATGATGTTTAAGTCTGTACGATTTGTTTTTATTTGTAACATTATTAACCTATCTGAGTATAGCACGATATTTTTTACTGATTTTGCGACATTTTGTTCTAAAATAAATGCCACACCATTTCTATGTTGCGGACCTTCTTCACCAGAGTAGTAAATTTCATAATTATCTATCGTTATATGGCCAGAACCCGGCCACCTCATCTCGCTTATACCTAAGATATTTATATTTAACCTTCGCATTTCCTTGATCGTATTGTGAATCTTTCCAGACTCAAACATACTTGTAATATTCCAAGTCGCTATTAAACATTCCTTATCTATTACCAAATTTGAATTACAGGGAATTCGCTTGCTGACGACTGGGGAAAACCTGCTGTTTCCCACGCCGAATCTTGGATTCCGAGTCCCATGATTAGTAAATATATTTACATTATTAACATCTGTCATCATGAGTTACTAGGGAAGTTATAATCAGGTAGTTTCCCGTTGCTTTCCTGATTCCACTGCCGTTGACTGAATTTTCAGCTCATCCGCCTTCGGGGCCGATTTCTCAACCCCAGGACAATAGAGTGCCCTTCCGTACCTCCTGGTAACGGTTGATTGCTTATACCGGCGCACATTCGGTTTTTATTTAGGTTTAGGTTCGCAGTATCGCAGCCGGTTAAATCATTATTTGATTGTCGCCTGCGACTTTATGGCACCGCACCTGTTAGGAATTGTATTCCTTAGCCGCGAGCCACTAATGACACAGCTGCTGTCCTGTGTCATGTCCTCAGTTGATCCGCCGGTACTTATTTGGCGAAGCCTTATTCGTACCTGTCCTGTATATCTACAGGAACGTTCCCTATCAGCCATTGGGACGCGCCGTGTTGGGGTTAAGGACTTCCCCATCCAGGTCTGTCTTTCACAAAGTACTGAAAAACCCCTACCCAATTCAGAGCTCTTCCTCCATGCAAACTAGACCTAGCACAAATTCACGTTTGGGGTACTAAATTAGCACCTAATTAGTGCTTAATTATAAGCTTGGTCACTTTTCGATTTGATGTTTTTTATGGTTGTGCTCTGCTGAGTTCATATGTACCTGGCAGAACATGTCATGACTTAAAAAATAAAGGAGCACTAAATTCGCGATTGGGGTACTAAATTAGCACCTAATTAGTACTTAATTATAAGCTTGGTCACTTTTCGATTTGATGTTTTTTATGGTTGTGCTCTGCTGAGTTCATATGTACCTGGCAGAACACGTCATAATTTAAAAAAAAGGAGCACTAAATTCACGTTTGGGGTACTAAATTAGCACCTAATTAGTGCTTAATTATAAGCTTGGTCACTTTTCGATTTGATGTTTTTTATGGTTGTGCTCTGCTGAGTTCATATGTACCTGGCAGAACATGTCATAACTTAAAAAATAAAGGAGCACTAAATTCGCGATTGGGGTACTTAATTAGCACCTAATTAGCACCTAATTATGCACTTGGTCTGATTCCATTCTGCTAACCTTGCTTTGCTAGGTTCATGGACATGTATTTTAGAGGTTTTTATACCTATTGAAGAGACTAGTTACAATTACTTGTACACTTGACGTAAGTAACCACATTTTCTTAAAAATTTTTCAACTGTCAAAATTTCACTCTTCTGCTTTTTAATCTTAGTGGTTTACTTATTTACAGGTTTACACTCTGATGATGGTCAGTATGACCGAAAACATTTTGTACTTCCACTCCTTCGTGGATAAATTTTAAGGATTTTTTAATAAATTCATATATGCCTACATACAACAGAAGTGTTTACTTCATTCCACGTTGTAAAAAAATTAATACATCGGCTTTTCATATACAATAAATAAATTATTTTCAAAATCAAGGGATTGGACTCCGTACCCTCATTTCACACGCTAAGAATAAATCACCCTTGTCGCTGAAGGCGGCAGAAGCGGATAAAGAACAAGGACGGCGATTTGGTACTGGATATGTGAATGTATTTCATCCTTGCAGCAAAGATGAAATACATTCACATGTGATCTTTAAACCTTAAGACATCGACTTAATGTCGACCATTTTTTAATATAGAATGTAACAATAATGTATTTTAGAGGTTTTTATACCTATTTAAGAGACTAGTTACAATACTTGTACACTTGACGTAAGTAACCACATTTTCTTAAAAATTTTTCAACTGTCAAAATTTCACTCTTCTGCTTTTTAATCTTAGCGGTTTACTTATTTCCAGGTTTAGGTACACTCTGATGATGGTCAGTCTGACCGAAAACATTTTGTACTTCCACTCCTTCGTGGATAAATTTTAAGGATTTTTTAATAAATTCATATATGCCTACATACAACAGAAGTCTTTACTTCATTCCACGTTGTAAAAAAATTAATACATGGACTTTTCATATACAATAAATAAATTATTTTCAAAAACCAGGGATTGGACTCCGTACCCTCGTTTCACACGCTAAGAATTTGAACGTGCGAGAGTTGGAAGGCACGATGACTTTCCAATAGTAGCTCGAGCAATCCTATGGTACCTTTCTCATTACACGGCGGTTGGAACGCTCGGTAAAGTCGCCGTGTAATGTGAAAGTTGCCATGGGATTGCTTGAGCCACTATCGCAGTGGTTCTTAACCTTTTCAAAGCTGGGGAACACTTGACAAATTGTAAAAAAGTCGCGGAACACCATTGTGCTATTTTATAGGAAACACTAAATAAGGGGTGCAAATGTAAATACAAATGTAAATAAAACACGTTCTTTAACTGCAAATACATGCAAAAACAAAATATAAGAATAAAAACATATTCTAAAAATAGAAATTAACAAAATATATGTAGATTAGTAAATACACTTTATTACATTTTATTTTACAATTAGATGTATGGGCATAGGCATAACTAACATAATAACATAAAAATTACACAAATTTAGTGCGACACTTGAGCCTGATGACTTTTGCAAATTTTAGCAATATCTGGTCTAATATGCGATAGCGCTACCCTCATTTCTTCATCAATATTCCCAAGTCTTTCACGTTTCTTTGTTTTTATGTTTGTGAAGGTTGAAAAACCTAATTCACACAAGTATGAAGTTGCAAACTGTAGTAATAACTTTATTGCTCTTGTAGAAGGAAGTGGGTGTTCAGCTTGCACAGAAATCCAAAATTCTTCGAGTGACATTTTAGAAAACTTTAGTTTCAGAGTTTCTTTTTTTGCATCCTCACCAAACAAAATTTTTACCATTGCATATTCATCAGCAATAGTATGCGGTTTCAACCTTATAGCTATTAATTCAGTCATTTTATAAGAAGCTAATTCTGCTTTGTCAGAAATTTTAACAATTTTTTGAACTAAGATTGGCATGTTTCGTTGAAAAATGGCGTTTTAGTTTAGTCGGGACCATTGCCGAATTTGATAAATTTTCACCACACACAAGACAATTTGGCATGGGACAATCTTCATCACCTTTCTATGTAAAACCATAACTCAAATATTCTTCCGAATACTGGCGATTAACTTTTTTGGTTGGTTGGGAAATGGGAAGCTGTCCCTCCACAGAGGTACTGGTACCAGCTCCATAGTTTATATCTTGTGCATCGTCAGAACTACGTTTTCTTTTAATAAGGAATTTGTCCATTGCTCCAATGCGAAACAAATTTTATTTTAAAAGGTGATTAGTTACAAAAGTAAATTAACAATATTCATCGTTGTTGTTAGCTCTAAGTAACCTTATTTTTATTTGAACTTGCTGTTAAATCTTAAATAAACTAATCTAAATTACTTACCTATCAACTGGAACTTAAAACTCAATAAAAATAGTGCGTCGTTTTCGGCGAGAAACGGTTGCGTGCACGTGACAAATAGGGCGTATTCAAGCAAAACAAATTAGCAATCTTAAGCTTGGAGTTCGCACCACTACCGAAGACCGAGACCAGCAGTGTTGCCAGGTACACCAGAAAACAGGTAACCGGGTAACCGCGACAATAAATACACGTATAGCACACGCCGACGAGATTGTCAAGAGAATTTTTCATTCTTCCCGATCTCTTGGAAGCGACACAATTTCACGTCGGTCTGCGAGATTAACGTATATTTTTCGCGGAACACTTGCAACACAGTTCCGCGGAACACCGGTTAAGAATCCCTGCACTATTGGAATGTCACCATGCTTTCCAACCATCGCACGTTCAAAATTCTTAGTGTGTGAAGCTGCGCTAAGTTCTAGGTTTTCACCCACGTGAATGAATGTTCTATATTTCAGTTGAAGCAACTAATTTATAAATAAAGCCGGCTCAAAAGATTTAATCAGTAGTGAAATTAAAACCTGAACTAAATATTTTTTAACTCGTCAATACGCGTTCATTGGTATATGTCTGGTTTTGAGATATTTTTCCGGTCACAACTTTTTGACCGGATGATACCTATATTAAAACCGGAACCTTATATTTGAACTCACCTTTTCAATATGCGTTCATAGATATATCATAGTCTAGTTTTAAGATATTTTTGAAAAATATGCGGTCACAACGTTTTAACCGGAAGTGATATCAAAACTGGAAGTATAGAGGGTGAGACAGATAAAGGGCCTATTAGAAATATCTCGAGAACTAATGGCAACAGACTCATGAACATTGGCATGAAGGGATTTTGAAGAGTGATCTATTTAATGAAAATATCATTATTCTTCATCTATTTGCTACTTCCGGTTATACCGGAAGTTGCTTATAACTTCTTTTTTTTTAATGGGACCCCCGTATATTTTTACATTTTTGGATTCTACTCGAAGTCTTATTTCTTAATATATGAGGTTTTGTATTGTTATACAGGGTAGTTTAAAAGATAATTACGTTTTTTTATTAATTTCGTAGCAACTTTCACACCCTGTAGAATTGGAGTAGTTTGACATCAAAAACTTTATTTATGTTTAAATGATTTTTAATATAGTCTACTATTATCAGAAATTATTAGTATAGCTAATTGTTGAATTTTAGTATACAGGGTTGGTCGAAACTCGGAATGAGTATTTTCTGAGTTTTCTTAAATGGAATACCCTGTATTTTAGTATTGTAATGAAATGATATTTATGTTACTTTTTTATTTCTTAAGCATTCCCTATACCTAACTGCTTTAAATTGTGCTTAATTGTTAATCGCACCAACAATCTTAACTACGTAAGTATTTTGACAGCTCAGCCATTATTGGGAATTCTAACGATCAGTTTAGATTAATATGTGTTTATTTCCGAAAAATTATTTGTGACTGAATATTTTCAAGGCCAACCTAATAAAATTTCACGTATTTTTTGTTGCAATTAATGTTTGGCTTGAATCACCAATAATTCACAAGTTAAAGCAGTTAGGTATAGGGAATGCTTATAAAATAAAAAAGTACCCTAAATATCATTTCATTACAATACTAAAATACAGGGTGTTCCATTTAAGAAAACTCTGGTTCGACTGTACCTATTTATCATTTTGTGATGTTCATATATTTAATCATCACATATTTCACAATTTTTTACATTTAGGTTCGAATATTTCTATCACCAATATATCGACATTTGATAATGTTTTATTTTCAACATCAACATAAACTTTAAATTCGTTGGCTGATGTAACAAAACAGTTCATAACATCGTCGCATTGACAGTCTGTCTCTGACATACTTCTAAAGTTCCTTCACCTTTAGTTCAGTTGACACTCAATTCTCAATATGTGAGGTTAATCCCTCTCATATCACATCCACGTGGATTAGACTCCTGTGTTGCCCTGGGTAATATCCAGGAATATTTGCAACATCCATCGATTTTATTCATAATATGTAGTATCATTTAAGATCTTGCAACTTTTAACGGGATTCTACCCATAACTTTTTGGTGGCTCATGCCTCACGCATGAATGCTATTGTAAGTATGGCCTCTGTCAATTCTTAACCTTAGTCAACTCTTACAACATTGTCATTTATTAATTAGGTTATACTTATCATTTTAGGGCTTAACACTGTTACTTGTTAATCCGAAAACGTTTTGTTTTGTGATGTAACCCTTCTTGGGGTCTTTTAATTATACCTTTTACCGTTGATTGAATATGCCGCATATTCAATCAACGCTTTTACAAAGGATCCTGTATTTTTTTAATAAAATATTAGAAATAATTTAAAAATACACTTTTATTCATAAAATAATCTTACCGAATTACACTCGAGCTCATAAAATTACCGATTTGTATTGCTTTCGTGACAATTTGACATAATCCTCCCCACCTTCAGGTCGGGAAATTAAAACTGTTAAAAGTGTCATTCTGGATACAAATCGTTAATTTTAGAGCTCTTGTGTAATTACAAGTGATAATATTTTGTGATAATTACCCGTCGTCAAGTAGCGCGGCAGATGTCCTTCGTTGTTACGCAAATTTATAATTAATTAAACATTTAGAGACATTAATCACAATTAATGTTTACAAGGTGTCAAAGTGAACATAAAAAATAAATATAAAATTATAATACTAATCTGTACACAAATAAATCACAATAAAATTTTTGTTTTGAACAGTTTTATTCATGAAATAATCTTACTGAATTACACTCGACATCGTAAAATTACAGATTTGTATTGCCCTCGTGACAATTTCGACATAATTTTGACATAAAACTGTGAAAGTGTCAATCGGGATACAAATCGGTAATTTTAGAGCTCTTGTGTAATTATAAGTGTTAATACTTATTGTCAAAACTTACATAGAAGTAAAAATTTCAATTTGTATGGTAGTATAAAAAAGTAAAACAACAGAACGTTTTTGATCTGATTCAGATCATCCTCAGTACCTAGAATGAAGTATTTCCAAATGCAAAATTGAATGCAAAAGTTAAAATTGTGACTGTTAATAAAAAAGCATGTGGTAAATACTTACATTTCGTATAGTAAATGAAACTAGCACGCTAGTTGTAACGGTAACATCAAAATATACGATTTTATGGATACATTTGTAATAGATAATGGGACCCTAGGCCGATGATAGTGGATTTATATTAAATAGTTAAAGAGCAACATGGTTTCATTGCTCGAATAAAACACAAGGTTCTTGTCAGTTCGATTGACACATACCAAATGAGCTGAATGAGGAAATGAAAAATGTAGATGTTCAGGTCCAGATGTCCAGATTTTCTACATTTCTCATTTCCTCATTCAGCTCATTTGGTCTGTGTCAATCGAACTGACAAGAACTTTGTGTTTTATTCGAGCAAAGAATCTATGTTGATCTTTAAGTGTTTAATATGAATCCACTATCATCGGCCTACGGTTACATTATTTATTACAAATGTATCCATAAAACCATATATTTTGATGTCACCAATACAACTAGTGTGCTAGTTTCATTTCTTCTTCTTCTTCAGATGCAAATCCACTAATGGATGTTAGCGATCACATTTTCCATTAACTCTCTGTTTCTTGCAATGTGTATCAGAGATTGTATGTCGTTAATCCCTGTCCATTGCCTTATGTTTCGGAGCCAGGACATTTTCTTGCGTCCTATTCCACTCTTGCCTTCAATTTTACCCTGGAGTATAAGTTGAAGGAACTGGTAGTTTTCGTTTCGAATGATGTGACCCAAATACGCCGTCTTTCTTTTCTTGATGTTTTCGAAAAGCTAGCGTTCTTGGTTGATTCTTTTAAGGACATCTACATTTGTGACTTTCGCCGTCGATGGTATCTTTAGGATACGGCGATAAAGCCACATTTCGAAGGCTTCTAATCTGTTTATATCCCACGTTTTGAGTGTCCAACTCTCTATGCCGTATAGCAGCACCGACCACACGTAGCATTTAGTAAACCTTAGTCTCAGTGTAAGATCGAACTCTGAACAGGTCAGTACCTTCCTGAATTTTACGAAAGCTTATCGAGCTTGCTCAATGCGATATTTTACTTCCCTGTCCGATGCCCAGTCTTCAAAAAGCCACGTTCCCAGGTATTTAAATTTGCTCACTCTTTCAATGGACTTAGTATTCAGTGTTATGGTGGAGTTTTCAAATGCATTCAAGTTTCTGGAGATGATCATGAATTTGGTCTTTTTAGTATTAATCTCTAATCCCATTCGCTTGCTGTATTCTCCGATTATAGTGACAAGTTATTGAAGATCTGCTACGCTGTCACAAATTAAGACAGCATCATCAGTATATCGTATGTTGTTGATCAATACCCCATTCACTTTGATTCCCATCTCTGCATCTTCCAAAGACTCTTGAAATATGGCTTCCGAATAAATGTTAAATAAAAGAGGGGAAGGCACATATCCCTGCCGGACACCCCTTCTTATATGTATGGATTTAGTTTTATTTACTATATGGAATGTAAGTATTTACCACATGCTTTTTTACTAAGTCACAATTTTAACCTTTTGCATTCAATCTAACGTGGAAATACTTCATTCTAGGCACTGGGGATGATCTGAATCAGATCAAAAACGTTCTGTTGTTTTACTCCATTTGGATGACACTTTTTCAAAGAGTTTAAATAAAATTTTTTATACTATGATACAAATTGAAGTTTTTACTTCTATGTAAGTTTTATAGAGGTTAGTCAGGCAATAGACTCTATGAAAACCAATAAATCTGCTGGTCCAGATGAATTACCTAGCGATCTGATAAAGTTGGTCAACGAGAAAAACCTGGACATAATAGTAGAACTGTTCAACGCTATCTATACTACGGGAATCATTCCTAGAGAAATGTTGACATCAGCATTTGTGTGTTTGCACACAAGAAAGTGAATGCCAAAGAATGCAGTGACTACCGAACCATAAGCTTAATGTCACATACCTTGAAAATTCTGCTGAAAATGATCCACGCCAGAATACACTCTAAACTGGAGCTGGTTAGTGACACTCAATATGGGTTCCGCAATGGTATGGGTACCAGAGAGGCATTATTCTCCTTTAACGTGCTGACACAGAGATGTTTGGATGTTAACCGTCCCCTTTACGTCTGTTTTATAGACTACAATAAAGCGTTTGATAAAGTAAAACATGATCGACTCATGGATATTCTGAAAACTAAAAACCTAGATGAAAGAGATTTAAGACTAATAAAACACCTCTATTACAATCAGCGAGCAATTGTAAGAATTGAAAAAGAAACATCTGAAAAAATGGAAAAAAGGAGGGGGTCCGGCAAGGCTGCATACTATCACCTCTATTATTTAACGCTTATTCTG
This sequence comes from Diabrotica virgifera virgifera, assembly GCF_917563875.1. Lineage (NCBI taxonomy): Eukaryota > Metazoa > Arthropoda > Insecta > Coleoptera > Chrysomelidae > Diabrotica > Diabrotica virgifera. Next base: position 56,434,327 of record NC_065449.1, on the reverse strand, counting down.
AAGAGGTAATGCGAGAAACTCTGGAAGATGAAACAGTCGGCATAAGAGTAAATGGAGTCATAGTTAACAACATCAGATATGCAGATGATACAGTAATAATAGCCGATAGTCTACAAGACCTGCAAAGACTCATGAGTAAAATAGTAAGGTGTAGTAGGGAGTACGGACTCTCTCTCAATATCAAAAAGACGAAGTTTATGAAAATCAGTAAAAACATCCATAATACTAACGAACTCTTGATAGTAGAGGGCCAGCAGATCGAAAGAGCAAAAAAGTACACTTACCTAGGAACACTTATAACAGAAAATAATGACTACACTGCAGAAATCAAAGTCAGAATCAAAAAAGCACGTTCTAATTTTATGAAAATGAAAAAGGTCCTATGTAGCAAATATTTAACATTAGCTCTTAAAGTACGCCTAACAAAATGTTACGTATACAGTGTACTATACTACGGAGTGGAATCATGGATGTTAAATGTAGAGACAATGAGACGACTTAACGCCTTTGAAATGTGGAAGAATTATGAGGGTTTCCTGGGTAGATAGAGTTACGAACAACGAAGTACTAAGAAGAATAGGTAAAGAGAAGGAAGTTGAACTTACAATTAAAGAAAGAAAACTACAGTATCTCGGACATGTGATGCGGGGCGAGAAGTATGGCATCCTGCGACTCATAATGCAAGGAAAGGTAGATGGCAGAAGAAGCATCGGAAGAAGACGAATTTCATGGCTGAAGAACCTGCGAGAATGGTTTGGATGCAGCTCAAAACAACTATTTAGAACTACTGCCTCTAAAATTAAAATAGCTATGATGATTGCCAACCTCCGTAGGGGAGATGGCACCTGAAGAAGAAGAAGAAGTTTTATAACTATGGTATACAGCCAGCTATTGGGATTTTCCTTTAATTATAATTTAAAATTATTGATCTGCTGGAGCTTTAAATGTTTTTCTTAAATAGGAGTTAACAGTACATCCGGTTGAGTGTAACCAATTATCTCGTGATGCATATAAAAGTTCGACGTTATAAAAAGGTCTTAACTACAAAGGCAGAAGCGATAGCATGGTAGTAATTCCTTATTCGACACATGGCACGCGGGTCTCAATATTTCATCAAAACCCATAAAGCTTCTTTTTTTATATATATTCGGTAGGGAAGTTGTTTACTGAAGCTATAAAAGAAATGTGTGTTTACAGTTAAGAGGAGAACCCTGAATGGAGGCAGCGAAATCGAATTAGGGAAGATTGGATTTTAAATTTAGTACAGTCATCGGTGTCTACATGTTTTGGATTTAGTATCTCATTGTCCCGGATATTGTAATTTCCTTATTTTTATTGTGTTTATTATTTCGAATTCTTTGCCCATTTCTCGCAATACTTCCGTGTTCGTTTTCTTCTGTGTCCATGCTATTCTAAGCATCCTTCTGTAACACCACATTTCAAATGAGTGTAGCTTACTTATGTGTTCTGGCTTCAATGTCCAGCTTTTAAGTCCATATTGCAGTACTTATCGAAAACACGTAGCATCTCGAAAGCTCTTACTCCCAGCTCTAATTTAAGGTCTTTGTTGCAGATAATTGTTTTCATTTTTACAAACGCGTTGCTTGTTATTTCTATCCTGGCCCTTATTTCTGTTGTTTGATCATTATTGTCTGAAATCCAGGTTCCTAGGTATTTATATTTCTCAACCCTTTCTATCGATACATTTCTCAAATGTATGCTTGGTTGTACATATATTTGTTTTCTTAGTTATTATCATGTATTTGGTCTTTTTTATATTCATGTTTAGTCCACATTCTTCATAGAAACTGTTTGTTTTGTTTAGTAGTAATTCCAGTTGTTCAGCAAAGCTCATAATCACGGTGTCATCTGCATATCTTATGTTGTTAATAGATCTTCCGTTAATTCCTCCACTTTGAGATAGTAATGCTTCCTCAAAAATGGCTTCACTACATACATTTTAAATAGTAATGGAGTAATTTTAAAGTACATTTTAGATAGTAAATAGTACACCCACATTATAGTTGCGATATTTCCTCACTCCATGATTTACCTCGTCTAGTCCATTCTCTCTACATGAGCGTAAGGTATTCACTGCTCCCATCCTACATATTTCCTCAGAAATCGAACTATTGTCATCGTGGTTTTAATTGACTTTTTTTAATTTTGTACTTCCACTGCTTCAATACTTTTAATAACAGATTCAATAGTCTGCACTTAGTGTCAATAGTAAACAAGGTGTTTAACTCTACATTCTTGGGCTGAAAATATTACGATTTAACCCAAATCACCTAGTCCGAAAATGGACTAAGAGAGCTAGAGCCCTTTGAAGATCTCTCTCCTGTAGTTTCCCCATTACTGAGGATCTAACTTTCTTCCAATATTTCTAACAATGTTTCTCCATTGGTCTCTATCTTCAGCTGCTCTTAGAGCTTCGCAGAATGAGTTTCCAGCTGAATTCTTTATTTGGTCGGACCATCTAGTTGGTGATCGTCCTCTTGATCTTCTCCTTTGAAGATAGCGTCTTGTAATTAGTTTTTTGTAAATTACGTCCCGAACGCTTCTATTTAGAAAAACGAAAACTGGTACGCCATTTATCTTCCAGAGATGCAACGATTCCATCAATTGCGAATTTCTAGTACCGGTCATATGCGTCCCTTTTGGGTAGCGAAATGGTTATTTTATCGCATAACTTTTTTTGTCTTTAACTTTTAAGGATTTTTTACACTGGATTATTAAATTGTGAGATACTCTAATACTAAAAGGTACTCTTGCTTGAAGTCGGTAGGATACACCGTTTTCTAGAAAAATCGATTTGAAAATTTTTGGTTTTTTGAATTTGAATTTTTTTTTCAAAAGAACGGCGTATTTTACCGACTTAAAGCAAGAGTAACTTTTAGTACCTACTCAAATACCTTATAATTTAATAATCTACTAATCTAATCTAAATGTGTCAAAAATACTTAAAAATTAAAGACACAAAAAATAATGAGATAAAAAACCGTTGCCCTACCTACAACGGGCGCCTATGACCGGTAGTAGTATTTCGCAATTTATGGAATCGATTTTTCTCTGAAAGATAAATAGACGCACCAGGTTTCGATTTTCTAAATAGAAGCGTTCTGAAGGTATTTAAAAAAACTAATTACAAGACGCCATATTCAAAGAGCTCTAGCTCCCTTAGCATTTTCGGACTAGGTGATTTGGGTTAAACCGTAATATTTTCACCCCAAGAAGCTACTGTTAAAATATTTCCAATTATTAAGGAAGCACCCAGTATAGTTGGATATATAGCTTCGTCAGTTCAGATAGAACCTTTAGGTTGTACAATGTAATCTTATATTTATAAACTGCTCGTCAAAAGTTACCGGAACAGATTACCGGATTCCGCTAATTTTTTTATTATTTTAAATTTTTCTTTAGTGTTTACACAGTTGTGCAAAAGTTAACTTAAAATTTTTTTTATACTTATACCGGGTGGAAGAAAATAAATGTTTTCTTATGTTAAGTTTGAGACACCCTGTAGGGAGGACGAGGTAAAAATGTGAGTATACATCAGAATCGTATTGTACTCTTATGTTTTATGAACCTTTTTGTTTTGTGAATGTCCCTGATATCTTTAAAAACAAAGAAAATAAACGGTTTTGTAGTTTAACATGTCTTGTGTTTTCACCGAAACAAAAGGTTGAGACACAAGATGGGTGGGTATACATCGATATTATGTTATAGGCTCATATTTTGCGAATATTTAATTTTTTAAATTTCTCTGATATCTTTAATGACAAAACTATATATACCTCGTCCAATTTACTTACCGTTGCACGTCATCCGCGCCATAGCCTGTGACACGATACCAACACGAAATATCTAGGCGGTAGGTGTGTTCCCCTTTAGAATCATTTTGATTCTAAAAAAGAACACACCCACCGCCTAAATATTTCGTGTTGGTATCGTGTCACAGGCTATGGCGCGGATGACGTGCAACGGTAAGTAAATTGGACGAGGTATAGACGGTTTTACTATTGAATATGTGTTTTAACTGACTACATGCGATACTTGAGAAAGCCATGTGTTATCATACCACTAAGATGAAATGATCTTCTACATACAGTGCGAAAGGAACAGGAAGTTTAAAGAAAAAAAATCTGTGTAATGTACCTCTCGCTATTTAAAGAGCCTCACGTAGACACCAAATCCGTACTTATTCTCAAGGAAATTCCACCCCAAAACGTCACAGAGACTCCCTCCATTAAACAATCTCGTCTCTCTTATGTTGTGCTGTACATACCGCTTACCTAGTCGACAAATAACTCTTATAGGTGTCAATAACAACTGTTTACCTTATGTGCCTTTCTGTTTTTAAAGTTTGTTAACTGTTATTTTTTATTGTTAATTTAGTTTTGTTTCATTTAAAGGAGTAAAATCATGTTAAAGAGTAAAACCACCTATCTTCTTTGTTTCTAAAGATATCAGGTACATTAAAAAAAAATGTTCACAAAATATAAGACTACAATGCTATTCCGATGTATACTAAAATTTGTACCTCGTCCTCCCTACAGGGTGTCACAAAGTTAACATAAGAAAAACATTTCTTTTCTTCCACCCGGTATAAGTACAAGAAAGATATTTGAGTAAATCTTTGCACAACTGTGTAAATACTAAAGAAAAATCTAAAATAATAAAAAAAATTAGCGGAATCCGTTAATCGGTTCACGAAACAATTAACTATGAAAATCAGCATAATTTTCTATATCCGTAACTTTTGACGAGCAGTTTATTTTGATACTAGTGTTTAATTTGAAAGCTCAAAGGCTAAATAGTATCTACTAAATTTGTTAATTTTGACTTAGTGATACTTCATCAGTATGTTTTGATTTTACTCATCTTCTATAGTTTATATTGTCGACATATTTCAGCCTACGTTAACTGTACTATTAATGAAATAGATTAGGTTTTGATTAGAGGTTTTCGACGGTCGAGGTCGGTTGAAGAGTAGATACTAAATTAAAATTAGTCTGAAAGGCTAATTATTCAATTTAATGGGTATCATTACGTAATTTTTTGTATACGAGAGATACACATACACGTTAATTGGAAAAACGTTCTATGCTGATCCCTCGAAGAGTAAAAATAAACGTTTGTAATGCAGTCTGCAGGAACATTGGAGTAAGGGTAAAATGTCAATTTAAATTGGAAAATGCTTAGTATCAAAAATTCTTGGTTTATAAAGTTTTTAGTGATTTTGATTTTATATACAGGGTGACTGATTAGTGGGGTAAAGCTCAATAGATCCGCTATAGTAATAGATAACAATAAAAGTTAATAACAAAAATTGTAGCCGACTCTGAGCTTCACATTACAGAATTAGTTAGAACGTTACAGGGTGTTCGGTAACACAGTGGCAGACCAAACTTATGTTTTTTTAAATGGAACACCCTATATTTTGTTTTAAATTCGACATCCTGTTAACTTCTCGATCACAAAAATATAAAGGTTTGTTATGTTATACAGGGTATTTACAAAGTTATAACCAAGTTTGTATGAAAATCGTAACAAGTTCAACTCCATGTATAAATAAAAATAAGCACAACAGCAATGGTTTACTAATGCCATATTTTTTATTTATTATCAAAATTTTCAAGAATTATTGACATTGCTAATTTTCTTTATATCAAATACAGGGTGAGTCAAAACGCAAGTACATTATTTTCTCAGTAATGTTAAATAGAACACCCTGTATTTTATATTATTATTGAAAAGTAATATTACCGTACTTTAATTTTTATATAACATTCCCTATGACCAAAGGGCCTAGCCGGGTAAGATGGTGAAAAGTGCCCCCAACTCAATTTAAATTCCATATAAGTCACTTTTTAGCACATATAGAGGAACTCACTTTCTGAAATTTTTAGCCCCCTAGGTGGTCACGTGACCCCCCTAGAGCCTAATTAGGCTTTTTATGTTTTTATTTTTTATCTCAGCCGCGTCAAGAGCCAGCCAAAAACTTTATTTAAAGAAGTTGTAAGTTTCAAGAAGATCTATATAAAAATTTTTTTTTTATTTTTTGGCGGGAAATTCGAATTTTTAGAACAATTTTAAACTTTTAAATAAATCTGAAAAAAAAACTAAGACACCCGTTTTTACGAAAATCATTTATAATGTGTATTTTTGCACAATCTTTCATCCTGAATTTTTTCAGATTTTTAAAATTGGTGAAACGTACCTTTAAAAATAAAAATCCGCATTTTTTCGGTTTTCTTTTTCGTTTTTTGATATAATTTTATACATATTTTTCAAAAAAGGTAACACCGTCACTAGAATAGGTAAAAAAATAAAAAATAATTGGGGTTTGCTTAATAAAATTTTTTTGTAACGCCATCCATTTTCAAGATACAGGGCGTTGAAGAAAACAAAATTTTACACATTTTGTACGATTTTGCCGAAACTACTGGCAACATTGCAATAAAATTTGGCAGGTTTTAAGAGGTAGTTATTGTGCATTTTTTGACATACAACTAAGAATTTTATATTCATCATTGGCGCGCATACGGGTAATGGTCTGAACTTTTTAAAGAAAAAAAGATGGTACGCCACTGACCTATTTCAAATTAACAATCTTTTTGAATTCCTCGTTCCATTTGTGACAAAAAATCTATCTTCCCATTTTTTCATACGACGCGCCGTCTTGTTGCAAAAAATAAAATATCTTAACGCTTCCAAAGTATTCGAATTAATTTTTATAATGGATGTACGAGTTTATGTATGTATAACCTCGTCCAATTTACTTACCGTTGCACGTCATCCGCGCCATAGCCTGTGACACGATACCAACACGAAATATCTAGGCGGTAGGTGTGTTCCCCTTTAGAATCATTTTGATTCTAAAAAAGAACACACCCACTGCCTAAATATTTCGTGTTGGTATCGTGTCACAGGCTATGGCGCGGATGACGTGCAACGGTAAGTATATTGGACGAGGTATAGATGTAGAAACTACTAGAAGTTCGAATGCTTTGTAAGGATTAAGATCTTTTATTTTTTGAATAAAAATGGCGCATCGTATGAAAAAATAAGAAGATAGATTTTTTGTCACAAATTGAACGAGGAATTCAAAAACGATTGTTAATTTGAAATATGTCAGTGGCGTACTATCTTTATTCTTTAAAAAGTTCAGACCATTACCCCTATGCGCGCCAATGATGAATATCAAATCCTTAATTGTATGTCAAAATATGCACAATAATTACCTCTTAAAACCCGCCAAGTTTTATTACAATGTTGCCAGTAGTTTCAGCAAAATCGTAAAAAATGTGTAAAATTTTGTTTTCTTCAACGCCCTGTATCTTGAAAATGGATGGCATTACAAAAAAAATTTATAAAGCAAACCCCAATTATTTTTCAGTTTTTTACCTATTCTAGTGACGGTGTTATCTTTTTTGAAAAATATGTATAAAATTGTATCAAAAAACGAAAAAAAAAACCGAAAAAATGCGGTTTTTTATTTTTAAAGGTACGTTTCACCAATTTTAAAAATCTGAAAAAATTCAGGGTGAAAGATTGTGCAAAAATACACGTTATAATTGATTTTCGTAAAAACGAGTGTCTTAGTTTTTTTTTCAGAGTTATTTAAAAGTTTAAAATTGTTCTAAAAATTCGAATTTCCCGACAAAAAATAAAAAAAATTTTTTCTTATAGATCTTTATGAAACTTCAAATTTTTTAAATAAAGTTTTTGGCTAGCTCTTTATGCGGCTGAGATAAAAAATAAAAACATAAAAAGCCTAATTAGGCTCTAGGGGGGTCACGTGACCACCTAGGGGGCTAAAAATTTCAGAAAGTGAGTTCCTCTATATGTGCTAAAAATTGGCCTATATGGAATTTAAATCGAGCTGGGGGCACTTTTCACCATCTTACCCGGCTAGGTCCTTTATTCGTTTTCGAGATATTTTCATTTTTCAGGGAAAATTATTTTAGGTGTCTAAATTTTAAGTAAGCCATGACTGAACTGACAATTGACGATTACTGATTATTATCAATCCGGCAATCAATGTAACAATGCAGCAAATAAAGAAATAAAAATAGTTTATTAGTAATACATTTTACAAAAAAAAAACACAACCACAACATGCAACATATTTGAAACAATTAAAAACTACTTTTTTATGTAAATGTAACAAATAAAGAAAGAAAATTAGTAATACATTTTACAAGAAAACATACAAACACAAAATACAACATTTTGTGAAGACAATTAAACACTACTTTTGTATGTAAACGTAACAATGTAACAAATAAAGAACGAAAAATAATTTATCAGTAATACATTTTGCAAAAAAACATGTTTGAAAAAATTTGAAGCTACTTTTAATAAAATAGTTAATATTTAATTACATAAGGTGTTCAAAATTACCTCCTAACACATTTATGCACGCCTAAAACGATCATTGAATGAGCTACTTACTCTACGAAGCATTTGTAAATGAACACATCGAAATACACTTTGTAATCTATTTTTCATCTCATCCCTTGTTGTTGGAGGTATTTTATAAGCTTCATTATTAACGTAACCCCAAAAAATCAGTCCAGTTTATTAAATTCTGGTGATTTGGGTGGCCACGCTACTGGTCCATTGAAAAATGAAAATATCTCGAAAACTAATAAATTTAGACATAGGGAATGTTATCTAAAAATTAAAGTACGGTAATAGCACTTTTCAATAGTGATATAAAATACAGGGTGTTCCATTTAAAATTACTGAGAAAATAATGTACTTGCGTTTTGACTCACGCTGTATTTGATATAAAGAAAATTAGCAATATTAATCATTCTTGAAAATTTTGACACTACTTAAAAAAATATGGCATTTATACACGATTGCTGTTTTGCTTATTTTTATTTATACAGGGAGTTGAACTTGCTACGATTTTCATATAAAATTGGTTATAACTTTGTAAATACCCTGTATAACATAACAAACCTTTATATTTTTGTGATGGAAAAGTTAACAGGATTTCGAATTTAAAATAAAATATAGGGTGTTCCATTTAAGAAAACATAAGTTTGGTCTGCCACTGTGTTATCGGACACCCTGTAACGTTCTAACTAATTTTGTAATGTGAAGCTCAAAGGTGGCTAAAATTTTTGTTATTAACTTTTATTGCTCTCTATTACTATAGAGGATCTATTGAGCTTTACCCCACTAATCAATCACCCTGTAGTGGCCCATTTTTAGAGACGATAAGTTCGTGCATATTTTGGTTAATAAAGAACAAAAATTACAATTAGAAAATAGCTAAAGTATGAAACCAAGCAAATATCTTTGAAACGAAAAGAACAATATTTATGAAACTTTGCATGCAAGTACAGTGACCCAAAAGGCATCTGTTGCCATATTTTTTGTTACTACTCCACTTCTGGTTTCACCGGAAATACCCTTAACTTATTTAATTTAAATGGGACACCCTGTATATTTTTGCGGATTTTAAAAGAACTTGTTATTTTTAATTCATACATACCAAATTTGGTAGAAAAAATTTGTTAAAGAGTGTCTGTAGATAATTTTTTGTATTACTTAATACAACGTAGTAGGAAATAAACGAGTACCATCAAATCTATACTGTAGTGTAGAGTGAAGACTAAAATTATTGTTGTTTATATGCACTGCATGACTTATTTGAATTTAGTATAGCAGGTAAAACTGTTACTGAACTAATTGACAAAAATAAGTTGTATTAAAACTGGTTCATTAAGTGAAAAATATCGTATTGAAATATTAATGATAATTAATCGGTTATGGTGAATTTTCATTTTTTGGAAGTGAATTTTCCAAATCGATGGATTGGACGTAGAGGATTCATAGAGTGGCCCGCTCGTTGTCCGGACCTCAACCCGTTAGATTTTTTTTCTTTGGGGTTATCTAAAATCACGTGTTTACGTTAGGCGACCAACATGCTTGCGGGATTTGAGACAAAGAATAATTGATTAATGTGAACTAATACGTGGAGAAATCTTGCAAAAAGTGACCCACGAATTTATTTATAGGCTTGCACGTTGTCAGGAGGTGAACAGCAAACATTTTCAACATTTGAAATTATTTTTTTTTTATTTTTAATATCATTGGTCTAACGTAAATAAATTAACCTATTTTTTAACTGTAAAGAGATTTAGTTCTTGTTTTAATAGTTTTTCCTTCCAAACTTGGTATGTATGAATTAAAAATAACAAGTTCTTTTAAAATCTACAAAAATATACAAGGTGTCCCATTTAAATTAACTAAGTTAAGGGTATTTCCGGTGAAACCGGAAGTGGAGTAGTAACAAAAAATATGGCATCAGATGCCTTTTGCGTCACTATAGTTACTTGCAATGAAAGTTTCATAAATATTGTTCTTTTCGTTTCAAAGATATTTGCTTGGTTCCATACTTTATCCCAACTCTGTATTTGTCTTTTAATTAAAATATTTAGAAAATGTTAAGTTATACTGAAAAATATTATTTAAAGCTTTTGTCCAATTGTAGTACGTGATAATAAATATATCCTTTACACCTACACCTACTATATGAGAAAAATTTACCACTGGATATCATAAAACTGATAGAAAACATAATAATATATGTAAGAAATGAAATAAAAATGAAAGACAATGGAATAATAACAGAACCCATAGAAACAAACACAGGAATCAGGCAAGGAGATTCACTAAGCCCTCTAGTGTTTAACATAATATTGGATGCAATAATAAAACAAGTGAAGAAAAAAAGAGGGTACAAAATGGGCAATAGAGAGATAAAAATACTCTGTTACGCTGATGACATGACACCGTGTTAGTAGCAGAGTGCGAAGACGACCTACAAAGATTATTGCACGAGTTCAACATTAACGCAAAAGAAATGAATATGAAAATATCAGCCAAAAAACAAAAAGCTTAGCAATTGCCAAAGAACCAATAAGATGCAAATTGGAGTTAGACAATCAAATTATACAACAAGTAATGACTTTCAAATATCTGGGAATTAATCTATCAGCCGACAACAATAACGAAGAAGAGGTAAAAGACCAAATAATTAAAGCCAGTAGAACGGCCGGATGCCTAAACGACACAATTTGGAAAAACAAACACCTAAGATTGGAAACAAAGGCCCGAATATAAAGTCAGTTATTAGGCCAGTTATGACTTACACGGCCGAAACAAGACCAGATACAAGCAAAACACGAAGACATCTGGAAACCAACGAAATGAAGATCTTAAGAAGGATTGCTGGAAAAGGACTACAGGATAGGGTAAGAAGTGAGGAAATCAGACGCATATGTGGGGTAGACAATATAAATACCTGGGTGAAGAACAGAAAAGAAGAGTGGAATGAGCACATAAGCACGATGTCTGAATCAAGGATGGTAATAATAGCCAGGGACAAGTCACCGTTAGGCAGGAGAAGTATAGGACGCCCAAGGAAAAGATGGAATGACAACTTAGGGACAGAATGAAAGGCACCGTTGAAGAATAACAGGCAGTACTGCCTATATAAAAGAAGAAGAAGAAGATAATAAATATATGCTACTATGCTTTCTTCCTTGCTCATTACCAGAGTACATCAAATTTTTTGGTTCTTCTTCTTCTTAAAGTGCCCTCTTTTCAATGGAGGTTGGCTACTATAATTGCAAACTCTTTTCTGTCTTCAGATGTTCTTATTAGCTGTTCAAAATTTAGCCCTGTCCATTGTCGGATGGTTCTTGGCCACGATAGTCTTTTCCTTCCTTGTCCCCTCTTTCCCTCGATCTTTCCTTCACTATTAGTTGACCATATTGGTACTTATTGTTTCTCAGTATGTGGCCTAGGTATGATGTTTTTCTAACTTTTACTGCGTTGAAAAGTTCTCGTTCTTTGCCTATTTTCTACAACACTTCTTCGTTTGAGGTATGCGATGTTCATGAAATTTTGGGGATTCTACGGTAGATCCACATTTCAAAGGCCTCCAGTTTATTTACGGTTGCTGTTTTAAGGGTCCACGTTTCAACTGCATAAAGAAGAGTCGATCAGACGTAGCATTTTGACAAACGTAGACGAATTTCGAGTTTAATTCGAGAATCACATAGCAGTCTTTTGATTTTTTTTTTAAAGATTTTCTGGCCTGTTCTATTCTCTATCTTATTTCTTGATCGGGATTTAGGCTGCTATCGATCTAATTTTTTGGTTCTAGTGTTTAAATTCCAGTTTAAAAAACATAAAAACAAAAGGGGGAAAATAATTTTTGACCATATTTTTGTTGTTGTTTCAAAATCACACTAATTTTTTTTATTCGCCCCTGTAATTTATTAAAATAAGCATTATAGAAGTTTTCTAGGACTTTCGGTCCTCGAAAAAAAAAAGGATGCATTTAAAAAGCATTGGAGCCGAAATTTTGCGCCAACCCCCTTAATGAAAATATTAAGTTTCTTTGGTCTTACCTTGGATTCTTATACGGATATATATTTCAATGTAATGTGCAATACCGCGAACTGGTAATAGGAGTGTAGAAATTGTTATGAATAAAAAAATGATACAAACAAATAATATACATATAATAGTATACATTACAAATCTCGTATGTTCTTACAATCGGCAGTTTGAATTTAAATGCATCTTATTTTGGGCTATAAAATATGTTTCATTTCACATGCCAACAACATTTTCCTACATCGCAGCAATCTCTAGTACAATATTAGTTAGAGTCGGAAAAATGAAAGAATACCTATGAACGATCACATCAATCACTTATTTTGTATTTGCTGTCTTTTTCTATAAATAACAAACGTTTGACATAGAAAATGACAGCAAATGCAAAATAAGTGATTGATGTGATTGTTCATGGGTATTCTTTCATTTTTCCCATTGTATGTTACGGTTAACGTTAAGGTACGTATAGATATGCGCGCCGAACACTTCGCTCCGTGTGTGCGGTACGCGTTCGTGGCGGCTTCGTTAGATTAGTACGCATTAGTACGTGTTTTCAAGTGGCACACAAACGGTGCGCACACGATCCAACTTCTGTCGGCGCCAAGAACGCACGGCGTACACACGTATCGACGTGCGCGGTGGGCATATCTGCATATACCTTTAGATTAACGGGTAAACCTAAAGATATATATATATATATATTGTTATATTTCTATTTGATATGAAAATTAAATTTTGATAATTATAAACAGTATTCAATTTAATATAAAATATTTTCAATTTTCTCAACCACGGGCATATAAATTTAAAACAACCTGTATACAACAAATTGTTATATTTAATTTTAAGAAGTGATTAGAATAAGCGTACGAAACTCGGAACAATGTGCTTAGATAAACAAAGTGAATGACGCGTACCATTATCGTTCTTCTCGGAAGGTCGATCATTAGCCTATGCTAAATAAAACTCAGTGAAATAGATGATAGTTCATTATCGTTTTTCGCGGAAGGTTTCGATCATTAGCCTATGCTAAATAAGACTCATTTGAAAGAGAGAATAGGTCATTAAAATTTGTAAATAGTTAGAAAGTATTTTAGAATGGGAATTAAATATTTTCTTTTGAAATCCATTAAGCATATTTAGAAAGATTAAAAATTGGTTTTGAGGAATATTACGAATGAGAGTTGGTGGTGGAAGATTGATTTGTGAATCTGGAAGGGATATTTAGAAAGTAGGGGAATGGATGACAAAGTGAGAGCAGAATGTTTTGAGCTGTCGAGAAGTGAAGTCGAGTAGTAGACGGTAGTGTTCGAGGAGTGAGAAAGCCGGTGTAGTTCCGTGAGTGTGGAGTATCTATCGTGGAACGAGAAGTAGGCCAGGTCGAGAGTAAAAGAACCTCCTTGAGCCCAGAGTGTCCCGGTAGCTGATAGCAGTTTCGAAAAAGGTAGAACACAGCATCACGACAAAAGCAGGAACGAGAGCTATTCGAGCTAGTTTTTCAAAGGAGAACATCACTGGAAGCCAGGACGAGGTTTGATCGCAGCCAAGGATAGCAGGAAAGGGTCTTGTGTGAGGACATTTTCAGTTCACCAGGAAAAGGTCAGTCTCATTTGTTTGGACATGAATGTATGGGTTTTTCGTATTAAATTCCACATAAAAAATTGAATAACATAATCAATAATATCAGAAAAGCTTCATCAAACTTAAATAGAGTTGTTCCTAATAACTCCTAATAGTTAAATGTTAATAAAAACTTTCAATTGAAAACCAAAAGGAAATAAGATTCCCATTTGTAAATGTTATGTTTAAGAATAATAAGAAATAGCAAATATTAAGCATTGATTGCCTTTTAAATAAAATAAAAAATATTTTGATTATAATTGTAACCCATATGTGTATTTTTTTTACTCTTTTCTTTTCTATCCCGATTAGGAACCATTAAGAAATATTTAGAAGCCACGGAAGTAAGTAATTAATTTATAATTCGCCCTGAGATTGAAAACATATTGATATGTGATCTGGTTAATTAATTAGATTAGTATTAATACATTGATTAAATTAAGTAACATATAAGAATATTATCTCATATCAATAATAAAGATCACATCAACTGTCGTCCAACGTGGAAAGCATTGTAAAGTATTTCTAGTGGCAAATTTGAAGGATAGAAAGAGTAAAGCCGGTATTTGAAAATTTATATGCCTGTGGTAAAAAGTGAGATACTTACATTTGATAACATAAAATTTTAGATCTCTTTAGGTACAAGTTTTACATAACTGATTTAATATTTTATTTTTACGATATTTACATTTGATATATTTATTGACAATTTATAATATTTGGGTGAGAAAAAGTCGTCTTGGTAACATACTAGTAAAATTTCATATTTGGCGGGGACAGTACTTCTTGAAAACAAATGTCTGTGACAAGAAGCCAAAGCAAGGACAACAAAAAACAAAAAGAACATTCAGACCAAGAAGATATTTTAGACACGAAAATCATGGCATCAGAACAGCAAGAATTATCAGGAATAGATAAACTATTACAACTTATGCAACTCCAGTCACAAAAAATGGATGAAGCAAAACGAACAATGGATAAAAATCAGGAAGAAACATCAAAAAAAATGGATAAAGTGGATCAAAAAATGGATGAAACACAACAAAAAATGGATGAAACACAACAAAAAATGGATGAAACACAACAAAAATTGGATCAAAAAATGGATGAGACACAACAAAAAATGAAACAAGCAATAGAAAGAACAACAAGAAAATGGAGGAACGCATAGAAAAGTATGAAGTGAAAATTAAAGATCACATGCAACAACAAGAGACAGAGATTAAAGAAATCAAAAGCAAAATAAAGGAGATAACGAATTGCCAGAAAAAAGAAATGGAAAGTTTGGAAAACAAGTTGCAAAACGCTATTCAAGCAGACATAGAAGAAGTGGAAAGAAAGATTGCAGAAATCAATACTCAACAAAATGTCGGAGAAAGAAGAGAAATGGTTATACATAGCACAGATGACGTGAAGATAAGGTTTGGCGGGATGTAAGAAGATTACACCCAGTGCCGTTCATAAATAGCCTGAAAAAGAAAATACAACACATCGGAAATTTCGATACAGCAAAAGAAACTATCAGAAACCATCTCAAATATGAAGCAAGCCTATGGTTCGATAGTAAAGAAGAAGAATTCGGCAATTGGCAACAATTTGAACAAAAATTTTTGAATTATTTCTGGGGAAAGGTCCAACAATTGGAAATTAACAAGGAATTGCAAAATGGGAAATACAATGATAGGATGGGTGTATCAGAAAGGACATATGCTTTGCAAATTTACAATAATGCAAAACATTTACAATATAATTACTCATCGGAACAATTAGTCGAACTGATTGCAAGACATTTCGAGGAAACGCTGGAAGACCATATCACATTGCAAAATTACAAAGACATAGATAGTTTATGCCAATTCCTACAAATAAGAGAATCACGTCTAAGAGAAAGAAAATCAAGAAGGTCGCGAGAAGATTACAGGCCCCGAGAAACACAAGATTACAGAGATAGAAATCAAAATAGGAGGGACTATACAAGACGAGATTTTAATCCCAGAAGGGAAAACGAAAATAGAGACAACGGAAGAGGAAATTATGAACAAAGAAATAGGCAATGGAATGAGGACAGAAATCGAGAATACCAGAATAGAAACACCACACGCTCAAATCAAGAAAACAGAAATAATGGTAGACAAAATGAACAGGGATATCGAGAAAACCGAAACAGATCCGACAGACCAAGAGAAAATAGAAGAGAAGTAAATAATACCCAGACAGATGAATATGACGGAGAGAGACATTATGACGAAAATATAAACAACGATGAGCAACCGGCGTCTTTTCACGACGGCGCTCACTAAAAACCAAAAATCAAACAGGAATCTTTTGTCACCCCAAGGAGTTTATTAAATTGGCAGGAAACAACGAAAAGAAAAATGGAGTTAATTTAAAATTTGTGGATGGATTTATCAACGAGAAACCAATTAAAATTATGATAGACACTGGATCTGAAATAACATTGGTCAACAGAAAACTAATAGAAGAAGTTAACTTAACAAATTTAATTTATAAAATACCTAGGGTAAATTTAGTGGGCGCAAACAAACGGACATTGGCAACTATAAATGAAGGCATACGAGTAATGGTACGACTGGGCAAGAATATGTATGCACTACAATGTGTAATAATGCCAAACATGTCACATGACATGATAGTAGGAGTGGACGAATTGGCAGAAAAACATGTAGTGATAGATTTTAAAAATAATACGATGAAACTAACAGAAGAAAAAGAAAAAGAACAGGACAAGGAACATGAGAAACAAAATACGGACGAATCAGATAAAGAACAAACAGTGGAAATGAATTTGGCAGCGAAGCAAGGACAAAGAAGAAAAAGGAGAAAAGGTCAGAAAAAGATAAAAGAAAATGAAACCTGTGGCTCCTCAAAAGAAGAGTTGAGCCCAGAAGAAGAAAATTTGAGAGTATCAGAAACAAAGGAAACCTGGGATTCCTCAAAAGAAGAGACGGGCTCAGGAGAAGAAGAAATAAAGCTAAAAAATGAAAGTGAAAAGAATATGATTGAAACAGTGGTATTTGAAGAGGAGGTATATGCAAACGAGGATGCAGAATGCACGGTAAACATGTGTGAAGAATCTGAGAAAAAAGACAGAAAATTGATATGTGGAGAAGGGAAAGAAAAAGAATTGCGGTTGATGTTAAGAAACTACGAAAATTTGATCAATGAGGAAAACAGAGTGGCTAAAAAGTACGAACATTCATTTGAGGTGAAAAACTTGGGAAATTTTCGATCAAAGACTTACCCGATTCCATACAAGTATCGACAAGAGGTGAAAGAAGAAATAAATAAAATGTTGGAAGATCAAATCATCGAAAGATGTGATTCACCGTATGTTAACCCGATTGTGATAGTAAAGAAAAGCAGTGGAGAATTGAGATTATGTTTAGATGCCAGGAATATCAACCAGCACACTGTATCACAATATGAATCACCTCTAAACATCGAGGCCATTTTTGGAAGAATCACCGGGTCACACATATTTTCGAAAATTGACTTAAAACACAGTTTTTGGTTGATACCGTTAGCTGAAAAGTGTAGAAACTACACCGCTTTTTCTATTGATGGTATTGTCTACCGGTTTAAGGTAGTGCCGTTTGGATTGCAGAGTGCTTGTGCTGCACTCGTCCGAGCTCTACATACCATTTTGAATCGCCACGAAGATTTCATAGTTCATTATATCGATGATTTATTAATTTTTTCACAAGATACTCAGAGTCATCTGAAACACATAGAAATAATTCTGGAAGAATTGGACACAGCGGGATTGAAATTAAACATTGAAAAATGTCAATTTTTTCAAAAAGAAGTCATTTATTTGGGTTTTCAATTGGACACCAAAACAGTAAGATTATCCGAAGACAGAGTCAAGCTCATAGATGAATACCCAAGACCAACGAATTTGAAAACATTGAGAGGTTTTCTTGGCACGATTAATTATTTTAAAAAGCTGATTCCCGTTTTGAGCCAAAAGGAAATCCCTCTGATAAAGTTGCTTAAAAAAGGAATAAAATGGAATTGGAAAGAAGAACAGGAGGAAGCTTTCGAAACATTAAAACGAGAATTCGCAAAAGGAACGAAAATATACCACCCCATTTACAATCTACCTTTTATACTCCGAACTGATGCGTCCATACAAAAATTTGCAGGAGTTCTGTCTCAAATACAAAACGACCAAGAAGTGCCGATATGTTTTATATCGCGAGTGACTAAAACACATGAGAGAAAATATAGTGTTACAGAATTGGAGTTTGCCAGTGTACTATATTGCGTAAACAAATTGAGGTTTTACTTATTGGGAGCAAAATTCACAATCGAAACAGACCATGCAGCTTTAGTACATATCATGAAGAATAGATTAGTAAATAATAGAATACATAGAGGCATTCTATTATTACAGGAGTATGAATTTGAGTTCCGATATATAAAAGGAAAAGACAACATAATAGCCGACGCTCTAACACGGGATGAGGACACGGGAAAAAAGGAAACAATTACTCTACAGGTGGGACTAAATAGATTAATACAAGAAGAAGGGATATATTCGTTAAATGAGATAAGGACAAACCAAGAAGACCTAGAGGAAAGAGAGAAAAGAAGAGCGGAAGTAGAAAATGACATATATTTTAAGAGAATAGACGGAAAGGAACTATATTTAGTGACACAGACATTGGCCGAAAAGATAATAAAGAAATTACATGAGGACAATGGGCATATCGGTAGCAGAAAAGTTTGGCTCGTTTTTAGGGAAAATTACATCAGCCGACAGGATTACCGCATTGCAAAGGAAATTACCCAGAAGTGCGATGTATGTCAAAAATATAAGAGTCGGAATTTCAAAAACGAAAATGTTGCCAAAAATATTGAAGCCCGAAACAAACTAGACATTGTAGCAATAGATATGTTAAGCGATCTAATTATGACCACTAAAAGGAACAAACATATTCTGGTAATGGTGGATGTGTTTTCAAAATACGTAAAATTATATAGTTGCCGCACCACAAAGGGGGAGGAAATATTAAGAAAAATCGACAATTTTATAGCCATAGTAGGAACACCAAAAAAGATCCTACTGGACAATGCAACGTATTTCCGAAATGATCGTTTCAAGGGACAACTTCGAGAACGAGGAATAGAGACAAATTTTGTCAGCATCAGGCATCCACAGAGTAATCCTTCGGAACGATTCATACAGGAAGTGACGAAATTTCTTCGCATTGCAACAGATGGTCAACATCGCCACTGGGACAGGAAAATGGCGGAAATAGAAAGGTATCTAAATACAATTCCGAGCACAGTAACAAAAGAGACCCCAGAATACATCATGAAGGGTGTATTGCCGATAAGGCCATGGGAAGACCAAGAGCCAAAAGAATATCAACAGGTGATTGAAACCGTACAGAGAAGATTACGGCGAAGCAACGAAAAATATATCCAAAGACAGGAACAAAATAGAAAAAGAAGACCAGTGACTTTCCAAAAGGGTGAAAAAGTACTCGTGAGGGCATTACGAGTATCAAATCTTCCTGGGGGCATTTGCGCAAAGTTGATGCCTGTTTTCGAAGGCCCGTACATCGTGAATAATGAAAATGGGATAAATAGTTATGAGTTGAGGCACAGGAACTCGGAAAAGATCCGAGGAATTTATAATATTCACGATGTATACAAATATCACGAATAAAAGACAGAATTACATGAAGTAGATAGTAAGTTAGGATATAAGACGTAGATTAAAGTAAGGAAATATACAGGGAGTTGGTTTTGCCTCGAGAAAATTTATTTAAAAATGCAGATAAATTTTATCGAATACAAGGCGGGGATTTGTTATATTTCTATTTGATATGAAAATTAAATTTTGATAATTATAAACAGTATTCAATTTAATATAAAATATTTTCAATTTTCTCAACCACGGGCATATAAATTTAAAACAACCTGTATACAACAAATTGTTATATTTAATTTTAAGAAGTGATTAGAATAAGCGTACGAAACTCGGAACAATGTGCTTAGATAAACAAAGTGAATGACGCGTACCATTATCGTTCTTCTCGGAAGGTCGATCATTAGCCTATGCTAAATAAAACTCAGTGAAATAGATGATAGTTCACTATCGTTTTTCGCGGAAGGTTTCGATCATTAGCCTATGCTAAATAAGACTCATTTGAAAGAGAGAATAGGTCATTAAAATTTGTAAATAGTTAGAAAGTATTTTAGAATGGGAATTAAATATTTTCTTTTGAAATCCATTAAGCATATTTAGAAAGATTAAAAATTGGTTTTGAGGAATATTACGAATGAGAGTTGGTGGTGGAAGATTGATTTGTGAATCTGGAAGGGATATTTAGAAAGTAGGGGAATGGATGACAAAGTGAGAGCAGAATGTTTTGAGCTGTCGAGAAGTGAAGTCGAGTAGTAGACGGTAGTGTTCGAGGAGTGAGAAAGCCGGTGTAGTTCCGTGAGTGTGGAGTATCTATCGTGGAACGAGAAGTAGGCCAGGTCGAGAGTAAAAGAACCTCCTTGAGCCCAGAGTGTCCCGGTAGCTGATAGCAGTTTCGAAAAAGGTAGAACACAGCATCACGACAAAAGCAGGAACGAGAGCTATTCGAGCTAGTTTTTCAAAGGAGAACATCACTGGAAGCCAGGACGAGGTTTGATCGCAGCCAAGGATAGCAGGAAAGGGTCTTGTGTGAGGACATTTTCAGTTCACCAGGAAAAGGTCAGTCTCATTTGTTTGGACATGAATGTATGGGTTTTTCGTATTAAATTCCACATAAAAAATTGAATAACATAATCAATAATATCAGAAAAGCTTCATCAAACTTAAATAGAGTTGTTCCTAATAACTCCTAATAGTTAAATGTTAATAAAAACTTTCAATTGAAAACCAAAAGGAAATAAGATTCCCATTTGTAAATGTTATGTTTAAGAATAATAAGAAATAGCAAATATTAAGCATTGATTGCCTTTTAAATAAAATAAAAAATATTTTGATTATAATTGTAACCCATATGTGTATTTTTTTTACTCTTTTCTTTTCTATCCCGATTAGGAACCATTAAGAAATATTTAGAAGCCACGGAAGTAAGTAATTAATTTATAATTCGCCCTGAGATTGAAAACATATTGATATGTGATCTGGTTAATTAATTAGATTAGTATTAATACATTGATTAAATTAAGTAACATATAAGAATATTATGTCATATCAATAATAAAGATCACATCAATATATATATATATATATATATATATATATATATATATATATATATATATATATATATATATATATATATATATATATATATATATCAAGCAGTAATTCTTGAGGATGCAGTCAATTTTTGGCCCACAAGACAAAGAAAACTCTTTGACTTACTGTCAAGCTTTCGAATTTATTTTAATTCTTTTTCAAGACATCTGTTGACAAAAATATACAAATATAAAAATTATGTACTTACAATTTTCTTAATTACTTACTAGTCGTGAGATTACATTGGAAAAATTAGGAACTTTACTAAAAGGACAATCATGCACATATAAAAACTCATTTTAAATACTTCAATTATGTTGTCATGTTTGAAATATGTCACGAAATATATAAAGTGTATATACTTTATGTAGAAGGAAAGTAAAACTAGTAACAATATAAATTTTTATTAGATTTTATTAGTTTGATATATGAAAAATAAATTAAGTTCAATTAGTCCAGTCAATTTGTCTAAAGTATATATTAATTTTGATGTTTGATTGTATGATAGAAAATCAGATTATGATGTGCTAATTTTTTTGTTGATATGCTAATATGTAACAATAAATGTTACTTAATTTGTCTATATAGGATTTTCTATTTATACATTTTTTATTTTTTTGTATATGTGTCATTTCTATAAATAACCTCTTCTGTTCATTTTTTACCCTCTGTAGGATTGACGCTTGTGAAAAGTTAAATGTATGATTTAAATTAATTGAGTGGTCGGCTAACGCACAAGCTTGTGATTTATTTGTGTTAATATCACTTCTGTGAGAAATTATTCTACTGTGTAATGTACGAGAAGTTTCTCCTATATAAACTTTATCACAGTCTGAGCAAGGTATTTGATACACAACTTTTGAACTTTCCTTAGTCGTTAGAGGATCTTTAGTTTTAGTGTATAGTTGTGCTATAGGCCATTATTAGACTAGGTAACTGGTGGCGCAACTAGTGGGGCAACTGGTGGCGCAACTAGTGGCTCCACCAAATTAAAGCACACAAAATATTATGGGCAACTGGTGGCCGATATGGGCAACTGGTGGCACAACCAGTTACCGTAGTCTAATAGGTCTCATTTACTTAAATGCCCCGTGACGTAATGAGTCACTGGTGGAGCAACTTGGTGGCGTCACCAGTTGCCTAATATAATACTGGCCATAGTTTTAACATTTCTAGTAGCAATTTTCATGTTTTCCAATCCTTTAAATAATTTTAGAAGTTTTTGTGTTAAGAATGGAATATAAGGTAAAGATCCAAATGTTTGCGATGTTGCTGGTACTAAGGTGTCAACTGTTGGGCTATTATTTATTTCTTGGCTTGTAATGATGGAAGGTGGAGAGGTTGCAGTACTAAAAATTAATTTATTAAGTAGGCCTACCGGATAAGAGTTTTCCATTAATATGTTTTTTAGTCTCTTCAAACCCTGTTCTCTATATGTTGGATGAGATATTTTTATTACTCTACTTTTTAGTCCCAAAATTAAGTTTATTTTCATTCTTGTAGGATGTTCTGAATAGTAATTTATGAATCTATTGCTAGAAATCAGGGTTTGAAGAGACTAAAAAACATATTAATGGAAAACTCTTATCCGGTAGGCCTACTTAATAAATTAATTTTTAGTACTGCAACATCTCCACCTTCCATCATTACAAGCCAAGAAATAAATAATAGCCCAACAGTTGACACCTTAGTACCAGCAACATCGCAAACATTTGGATCTTTACCTTATATTCCATTCTTAACACAAAAACTTCTAAAATTATTTAAAGGATTGGAAAACATGAAAATTGCTACTAGAAATGTTAAAACTATAGCACAACTATACACTAAAACTAAAGATCCTCTAACGACTAAGGAAAGTTCAAAAGTTGTGTATCAAATACCTTGCTCAGACTGTGATAAAGTTTATATAGGAGAAACTTCTCGTACATTACACAGTAGAATAATTTCTCACAGAAGTGATATTAACACAAATAAATCACAAGCTTGTGCGTTAGCCGACCACTCAATTAATTTAAATCATACATTTAACTTTTCACAAGCGTCAATCCTACAGAGGGTAAAAAATGAACAGAAGAGGTTATTTATAGAAATGACACATATACAAAAAAATAAAAAATGTATAAATAGAAAATCCGATATAGACAAATTAAGTAACATTTATTGTTACATATTAGCATATCAACAAAAAAATTAGCACATCATAATCTGATTTTCTATCATACAATCAAACATCAAAATTAATATATACTTTAGACAAATTGACTGGACTAATTGACCTTAATTTATTTTTCATATATCAAACTAATAAAATCTAATAAAAATTTATATTGTTACTAGTTTTACTTTCCTTCTACATAAAGTATATACACTTTATATATTTCGTGACATATTTCGAACATGACAACATAATTGAAGTATTTAAAATGAGTTTTTATATGTGCATGATTGTCCTTTTAGTAAAGTTCCTAATTTTTCCAATGTAATCTCACGACTAGTAAGTAATTAAGAAAATTGTAAGTACATAATTTTTATATTTGTATATTTTTGTCAACAGATGTCTTGAAAAAGAATTAAAATAAATTCGAAAGCTTGACAGTAAGTCAAAGAGTTTTCTTTGTCTTGTGGGCCAAAAATTGACTGCATCCTCAAGAATTACTGCTTGATATTTAAATACACAGTCAAGAATACCATAATCTTATATATATATATATATATATATATATATATATATATATATATATATATATATATATATAGTTTAGTTATTTCCTGACCGTAAATTATTAAATAGAAATTTTTTTAATTCCTGGGTTTTCGGTCTGATAAAAATAAAACACTTTATTATGGCTTAAACGTTTCGGCTAATTGCCATTTTCAATAAGCACTTTAATGAATAATTGTAAACATTACATAAAACAAAACAAAAGACTAAAATTTACATTGCACTTGTTGGCTTGGCGTTTTGTTGTGGAATGCGAGCTTGACTCTTGAAACCATATGGCAGAATTCAAAATTGACGTCCGTTAAGGACCGTATTTAAAATATTTGCCAAATTGTACATTTATAAAAATTAAATCAATTTATTAAATTATGATATACACTGGAGAGATCCTTGATGTCAGTTTTATTATTTATGCAATTTTGGTCTTTCTTTACATGGATCATCTCCAATATACATCTTTTGTTGTAATTTTGTTCTTTTTCTAAAATTTGTACATTTTCAAAATCAAAAGCATGGTTATTTTCTATGGAATGCTTGGCTAATGCTGTAGTGTTTACTTTGTTGGTTTGTACACTATGTTTGTACACTATGTGGTTGCACACAAACATAGTGTACAAACCAACAAAGTAAACACTACAGCATTAGCCAAGCATTCCATAGAAAATAACCATGCTTTTGATTTTGAAAATGTACAAATTTTAGAAAAAGAACAAAATTACAACAAAAGATGTATATTGGAGATGATCCATGTAAAGAAAGACCAAAATTGCATAAATAATAAAACTGACATCAAGGATCTCTCCAGTGTATATCATAATTTAATAAATTGATTTAATTTTTATAAATGTACAATTTGGCAAATATTTTAAATACGGTCCTTAACGGACGTCAATTTTGAATTCTGCCATATGGTTTCAAGAGTCAAGCTCGCATTCCACAACAAAACGCCAAGCCAACAAGTGCAATGTAAATTTTAGTCTTTTGTTTTGTTTTATGTAATGTTTACAATTATTCATTAAAGTGCTTATTGAAAATGGCAATTAGCCGAAACGTTTAAGCCATAATAAAGTGTTTTATTTTTATCAGACCGAAAACCCAGGAATTAAAAAAATTTCTATTTTATATATATATATATATATATATATATATATATATATATATATATACAAGAAATACTGGATATTAGTGACTGTCAATATCAACAAACAAGTGGTTTATTAGGGTTGCAGTCAGAAGTTTGGCCAGGATATCAAAGAAACACTCTTTTGACTTTTTGTCTAGCTTTCGGGGTTGTTTGACCCCTTTATCAAGACTCTGTAATATAAAACAAAAATGTAAGTATTTTAAAATATTACATTGTTTTAGTAAACCTACTAGTCGTTGAGATTATTAAAGAGAAGCTTGATGATGCTCAACATTTCAAATTAACACAAATATTGAAAAAAGAAAACAAAGGACACAATACATTTTAAAATTTTTGAATAATTAGCAGAAATACAATAATTATTCTGTCATGTTAACCTACTGATAATGTAAGTCAAAAACTCTGACACATAGAGAACAGAAAGAAGAAACAATCAAATTAAAAAGTATCAAATAAAAAAGTAATTAAGTGTTATGATTATTGTGGTTCTTTTTAAAACATCAGAGGCCCATACAAGGTGTGTTCAAATTCACTAACTGTACTTAAGAGTATGCAACTCATTATACGTCCATGTGTGTTTTGTAAAACAAACAAGTATTTTTATGTTTTGGTTTTTAGTGTTGCGCAAGTAGATAACAATATATGTTGCTAAGTTTTTCTATATCTGATTTTTTATTTATACATGAGTTGCTAGATTTTATGCAACACATTTCCACAAAAACGCGTTTACAGTGGTTTGTTTCCCTTGCCAAAATACAGGAACCCTCGAAATTGAACTCATGTTTCAATGTTATAGCATGTTCTGTTAGTGCACATGCATTTATTTTGTTAACTTTTATGTCACTACGGTGACTGATGGCTCTACTATGGAAATTACGAGATGTTTCGCCAATGTACACGTTGTTACAATTGAAACAAGGTATAGAATATACAACATTCGAAGATTCCTGCATAGTGAAGGGATCCTTAGTTTTTGTGTATAACATAGACACCGTTTTCACATTCCTTGTTGCGATTTTTAAGCCATTCACATTTTTGAAAATGTTGAATAGCTTCGGTGTCAGATCAGGAATGTAGGGCAAGGAACCAAAAGTTATTTTGGGTGGTACTACTGATGTGTTGCCTGTCAGTTGTCGGACTTCATTATTATGACAATTTCGTCCGTCAGCTGATTGACAAGAAACAAACTTCTAAACAAACTTATTTTTGGTTCTCCTTCTTGTCAATCAGCTGACGGACGAAATTGTCATAATAATGAAGTCCGACAACTGACAGGCAACACATCAGTAGTACCACCCAAAATAACTTTTGGTTCCTTGCCCTACATTCCTGATCTGACACCGAAGCTATTCAACATTTTCAAAAATGTGAATGGCTTAAAAATCGCAACAAGGAATGTGAAAACGGTGTCTATGTTATACACAAAAACTAAGGATCCCTTCACTATGCAGGAATCTTCGAATGTTGTATATTCTATACCTTGTTTCAATTGTAACAACGTGTACATTGGCGAAACATCTCGTAATTTCCATAGTAGAGCCATCAGTCACCGTAGTGACATAAAAGTTAACAAAATAAATGCATGTGCACTAACAGAACATGCTATAACATTGAAACATGAGTTCAATTTCGAGGGTTCCTGTATTTTGGCAAGGGAAACAAACCACTGTAAACGCGTTTTTGTGGAAATGTGTTGCATAAAATCTAGCAACTCATGTATAAATAAAAAATCAGATATAGAAAAACTTAGCAACATATATTGTTATCTACTTGCGCAACACTAAAAACCAAAACATAAAAATACTTGTTTGTTTTACAAAACACACATGGACGTATAATGAGTTGCATACTCTTAAGTACAGTTAGTGAATTTGAACACACCTTGTATGGGCCTCTGATGTTTTAAAAAGAACCACAATAATCATAACACTTAATTACTTTTTTATTTGATACTTTTTAATTTGATTGTTTCTTCTTTCTGTTCTCTATGTGTCAGAGTTTTTGACTTACATTATCAGTAGGTTAACATGACAGAATAATTATTGTATTTCTGCTAATTATTCAAAAATTTTAAAATGTATTGTGTCCTTTGTTTTCTTTTTTCAATATTTGTGTTAATTTGAAATGTTGAGCATCATCAAGCTTCTCTTTAATAATCTCAACGACTAGTAGGTTTACTAAAACAATGTAATATTTTAAAATACTTACATTTTTGTTTTATATTACAGAGTCTTGATAAAGGGGTCAAACAACCCCGAAAGCTAGACAAAAAGTCAAAAGAGTGTTTCTTTGATATCCTGGCCAAACTTCTGACTGCAACCCTAATAAACCACTTGTTTGTTGTATATATATATATATATATATATATATATATATATATATATATATATATATATATATATATATATATGAGCAATATTTCTACTTTTCGGTGAATTTTGTGGGGAGGGTCCTCGGATTTTCTTCAAATTTTAGTTTGTTATTGGACTTATTGAGAAAACGTCATCCTGAGAGTTACAGCCCCCTAGGGGCCTTAGAGCCCTAGATAGGGCCCGTCAAAGACCCAAAAAGGTCGTTTTTAGCCTATATTTGACAGGCTGTATATCGACTCCCAGTTAACCGATTTTAACTCACCAAACGTTATTTTCTTTATAATTTTAAGTAGTTTTATCAGTGACAATTTCAAGTCTCTAATTAATAACCTTGATTTTTGGGACCATTTTAAGTAACGCTAAAAATTTCAAAAAATTGCTATTTTCAAAAATTTGTTAAAAATCTAATTTTAATCCGATTTTCTTTTTCTGGTCGGCGGTTTAAACGTAATAAAAAGGTCTTTAAAACAATATTTCAAGAGTTAAAATCCGTTCGGTAGAAGCGGATATACAACAGATTGAAAATGGACATTTTTGTAAAAATCGCGTTTTTATGGATTTTCAAAGTGCTGACACGTTTTGGGGTATATATTAAATTGTACCAAAATTTTTTTAGACGTAACTTTTTATATAAATAATAACTTCGTATTGGAGATTTTCTTGGCCCGGGCCTCTATCTACCTTATATGACCCTCTAAAAATGAGTATTTTGTTACTCAAATGAGGTGACTTAACAAACAACTTACGGCCTATTTATATCAATCAGAGAGCCTGAAGACTTTAACTATTACGGATTAGAAAAGTAGAGATCACAATCTTTTATTTGAGGGCTCACACAAACTTCTAGGTAGCCTAGAAGTACAGTTATGATATTTCAAAGTCCTAACTAAAATTAAAGTATCAATTCTGTGAACGCTACTTTTATAGACTAAGTGCCGCTATGGGTGAAATTTGTTAACTATTTTAGGCACGATAAGAGGCCATAACTTAAACAATAAAACCTAAAAGAAAACGTATGAACACTATACCGTCACTTTTTAGAAGCACATACCTCGACAGTGGCGCATCAAACTTTCCACTTATGAACGGGATAAATAAATTAAAAGGTACCCTTCCTTACACCCAGAATTCAATTTTGTTAATTTTTTAAAGTTCTACGTTATTAAGAAATAAAACTCAGTGTAATTTTAACACACCACCCCCATCCCCCTTCCCCCACCACCAAAAAATCCAAAAAACTGTTTTTTAGGGGATTTTTGGTGATTTTCCCTATTTTATAGACTTCAAAATAGATTAAATTAATGTTTTTTTATAGGTTATATGTTAATTGAAGTAACTGTGTCCTGTAGAATATTTAAAAATTGGATAAATACGTTGAAACCCCCAAAAACCCCCTCGAAAAACAATTTTTTGGATTTTTGAAGATGGAGAACCTTACGGAAACTTCTGAAATAAATTAGAAATATAGCATTTGATAAAATACACAAGATTAAAACAAAATAGTCCAACAGCCATCCCCAAAAAAAAGTTTTTCGTTTAAAAGTTTATAAAAATAAAAAAATAATTTTTTTTAGGTTACGTCACTCAACCTACGTGTCTATAAAAAATAGGCATGTTTTGTAAAAGCCACAAGTATGCGTGTGAATTTTTTGAAATTTTAAAATTGATTACATCCCACCTAAAAAAAATAAAAAACGAGAAATGAACTTTTTGATGGTGGGGGTAGGAAAACAGGGGAGGCGGGTTGAAATTACACTGAGTCTTATTTTTGAATCAAGTATAACTTTAAAAAATAAAAAAAATAATTCTGGGAGTGAGGGAGGGTACCTTTTAATTTATTTATCCCCTCCATAAGTAGAATGTTTGATGCGCCACTGTCGAGGTGTGTGCCTCTAAAAAGTGACGGCAGAGTGTTCATAGCTTTTCTTTTAGGTTCTACTATTTAAGTTTTAGGCTTTTATCGTGCTTAAAATAATTATCAAATTTCATCTATAGCGGCTCTTAGTGATATAAAAGTAGCGTTCACAGAATTGATACTTTGATTTTAAAAAATGAATAACCATTTTCAATGGCTTGCAAATTGTAGAAGCCTCGGAGGTGTAACCAGAGAAGGTTCCCATTGTTTTCATTCTGGTGGGATATGTTGTATGCCATTAGAGTGAAAACTTAGTCTCTTGTACTTTGATTTTAGTTAAGACTTTGAAATATCATAACTGCACTTCTAGGCTACCTAGAAGTTTGTATGACCCCTTAAATAAAAGGTTTTAATCTCTACTTTTATAATCTGTGATAGATAAAGTCTTCAGGCTATCTGATTGATAGAAATAAGCCGTAAGTTGTTTGTTAAGTTGTCTCATTTGAGTAACAAAATACTCATTTTTAGAGGGTTATATAAGGTAGATAGAGGCTCGGGCCAAGAAAATCTCCAATGAAACGTTATTATTTATATAAAAAACTGCCTGTAAAAAAATTTTTGTACAATTTAATATATACCCCAAAACGTGTCAGCACTTTGAAAATCCGTAAAAACCCCATTTTTACAAAAATGTCTATTTTCAATCTGTTTTATCTCCACTTCTACTAAACGGATTTTAACTCACAAAATATCATTTTAAAGCCCTTTTTAATACCTTTAAACTGTCGTCCAGAAAATGAAAATCGGATTAAAATGAGATTTTTAACAAATTTTTGAAAATAGTAATTTTTTGAAATTTTTAGCGTTACTTAAAATGGTCCCAAAAATCAGGGTTATTGACTAAAGCCTTGAAATTGTCACTGAAAAAACTACTTAAAATTACAAAGGCAATGACGTTTGGTAAGTCAAAATCGGTTAAATGGGAGCCGATATACAGCCTGTCAAATATACGGCAAAAACGACCTTTTTTGGGTCTTTGACGGGCCCTATCTAGGGCTCTAAGGCCCCTAGGGGTCTGTAAGTCTCAGGATAACGTTTTTTAAATAGGTCCAATAACATACTAAAATTTGAAGAAAATCCGAGGACCCTCCCCACAAAATTCACCGAAAAGTAGAAATATTGCTCATATATATATGCGCGCCGCGCTCTTCGCGCCGTGTGTACGCCGTGCGTTCTTGGCGCCGACAGCAGTTGGATCGTGTGCGCACCGTTTGTGTGCCACTTCAAAACACATACTAACGCGTACTAATCTAACGAACCCGCCAGGAACGCGTACCGCACACACGGCGCGAAGTGTTCGACGCGCATATCTATACGTACCTTTAGATTACCCGAGTAAAGTTCGATCCGTGAGGTATCGGTAATATCCGATCGTAAGTCCGATATACAGTCGAACCCGCTTATTAGAATACCGGATATAGGAATATCCCGGTTTAAGGAATAAAAATTTGAGGTCCCGAAACCTTTCTAGTAGTCACCCATGATCGGTTATTAGAATATCCCGGTTATAGGAATACTTTTGTTTGGCACGAAGGCTATTCCAATAAGCGGGTTCGACGGTAATATGTAAATTAAAAAGTTCAAATTTCAGATTTCGGGCTTTATTCGGGTAAAACACATTCTACTTGCTGCCACTTGGTTAAATACTCAATTGGGTATACTAGTAATGACAAGGACGTAACTGTTTGAAAGCTATCTTAAATTTAAGAAAAAAACGCATTTTAAAAAAGTAAGAAAAGTAAAACTATAAATTCTGCAGAAATAAAAATTATAACCTATTTGTTAAAACAAGACAAGCTGCTAGGGCATTTGGAGTTACAAATATTTCCAGCAGCTTTACAATTGCATTTATTTTACCAATACCTCGAGGGTACTTCGCACTTTACCAGGGTAACACTAGGTTAACCCATTAACCTAACTTTACTCGTAACATATAGGTATACAGATAGTAGAACCCCTCAGTACATTTTGCTTTCTTTATTCTGTTTAATTTAAGAGATAACATTTTTTCTACCAAACTTTATATGTATGGATTGGGAATAAAAAGTTCTATGGTGGCTCCTAGCTTCTGAGCCACCTCAGATAAGTAAGGGGTGGTTACCCCCTACCATAAGGGTTTATGAAATAACTCGTATTACCCTAGATGCATTTATTTCGTAAGTTAAAGTACTAACGGTAAAGAGCTGGTGGTACGTTATTTCTCAGTAGCTGTGATGTTTGCCCTTTGGGATCTCAAATATTAATGACTTACTGTTCGCAATGGAATTAGAACTAATAATCGGTATCCTCCTGTTTATTGTTTTGGTATATAATGAAAGTAAGATTGTTTTGGTTAAAAGCGCTGAGTCGACTAGGTTATAAATAATGAATACTATTTGTTATTTCAAACCGACCTTGGTCAAACCGAAAACTGGTACACCGATGTGCTAATGTAGGTCGATCGTATTTACTATAAACAAACGTAGTTGTTTTGCCAAAGACATTTTTAATTATTAAAAGGATTTGTTTTAATAAGAAGATTACTAAGAGATGCCGTGTATCCTAACACATCTTCCTTTCCTTCCGAAAATTTTCTGACTACGGAAAAGGAAGAAAATTTTTCTAATAGTACCACCAACTGCTTACTGCGTTTTAATAAATACAATATATACATTTTTTATTTCCTATAAATAATAATTAAATACAAAAAAAAAATAAAAATGTTCGTTATCAACATTGTTCCCGTTTCACTTGTCACTCACTGTGTTCTCGGATTGTAAGCATATAATCTATTCTTATGTATTTCCCTGATTTTATTGTTTTCCAATCTGATCTTACAATTAACATTATTTACCTCTGTTACTGTAAAGGGGCCTACATAAAGACTATCAAACTTACCATTCTCTTCCCTTTTTACCAGGACTAGGTCTCCTATTTTAAAGTGTTGTGGTGTTGCTTTGCTCTTGTTATTTTCTTGTCGCTCTTTTTTGTGTTTTAGTAAGAAGGTTCTAGCTCTCTCGTGTGCGCTTTGTAGTTTGTAGCGTAACTCATTGTAGTAAGCATCTATATTGTAACATGGTTGAATCTCCTGTATAAGGTCTTCTGGTAGGTTAACCTTCCTGCCATATAACAGTTCAAACGGTGTGTAACCATGATACGCGTTAGGGGTTGTATTGTAGCAGTATGTGAACATCCTGCAACACACATCCCAATTTTCTCTGTCTTCGTCTATGAATGCTCTTACGTACTCGTTTAATGTTCTGTGCAGTTTTTCGCAACTTCCAATGGACTGTGGATGGTATGCCGTTGAGAAGTTGTGCTCTATTTTTAGTAGCTTTGTTAGTTCCTGCATTACTTCATTTTTATATTCTGTGCCTTGATCTGTTCTTATTTGCTTCATGAGTCCGTATGTTGGTATGAAATGATCAAAAATTCCTCGGGCTATTGCCTCTGCTTCTTTATTGCACACGGGTATACTGACCGCGTATTTCGTAAGCTCACATAACATTGTTATACAGTATCTATTACCTTCGTTACTTTTAGTAAATGGACCTATCGTATCTATGTATACTATGTCCCATGGTTTGGAAGAAGTGTCCGATATCACGAATTCTTCGACATGTGTTCTTTTCGGTTTGTTAATTTGACATTTATGACATTGTTTAATGTATTTTCTTACGTCTTTTTCCAAATTTTTCCATCTAAACCTTGCTTTTAGCTTCTTTATGAGTCTGTTATTTCCTACGTGTCCTCCAAACATCGGACGATTATGATATTCTTCTATTAACCTGTGTTTTTCTTTGTCATCTTCTATTGTTTTTGGTACTTCACATATGTATATTTCTACATTCTTCAATATTTTGTTTCCTTGTTTAATAAATTCCTCAATTGTGCACACTTTAAAAATAATATCGTTTACGTATATTTTTACTTTACGTACTGCATTCTCTACCGCCAGCTTATCAAGCTGTGCCAACATTTGGTTTAAATCAAAATGATTGAATTCTGTGGCTATGCTCTTGCTGCACTTTATTTTGTTTTTGACCCTAATGCACAGTCTTGGTGAGATTAGTTCTGCTCCAAGAGACAAAATTGGTAGTCTATGCGCCTCTAAATTATTTAGTACCTTTCCTACTGTCTGTTTGGGGGCTTCTGGCTGTAGTGCGAGTTCACTTTCTGCCTTCGTTTGCCTTGCTTCCTTCTTCTTTTTTCTTGCTTGAGCTCGTGTTATAGCTAATATATGGGTATTGTCTAGGTATAGGTTCTTTAATTGATGTAATGTTATTCTTGAAAGGCTGTCTGCGTAGTTATTTTTCCCTGTTATATACTCTATTTCGAAGTCGTATTCCTCTAAACCTAATCTGATTCTTGTAAGTTTCGAAGTTGGTTCTTTCATTGCAAATAAATGTGTTAGTGGTTTATGATCCGTTTTTACTAAAAATGTTGGTACTCCATATAAATAACATTTGAAATGATTAATTCCCCAATGAATCGCTAGTAATTCCTTAACGATTATAGGTTTATTACATTCTCCTTTATTGAAACTTCTTGATGCGTATGCTATTGGTAGGTCTATTCCGTTATAATCTTGACTTAAAATTGCTGAACAACTCTCGTTGGATGCGTCTGTTGTTAGGATGAATTGTTTATTGAAATTTTAGTTGGGTTTTAATTTCAGTATTTTATAAATGTTTCACAGGGTCTGTTGAACTTTGAGAAAAAACCACAGTTTGATTGGTACACCCGGTATACAATGAAAATTTACCTGTTTAGCAACAATATGATTACAGCAATATTGTTAAAGAATAAGGCTAAAACATATTGAAAAAATCACTTGAATCAGACAACAGGTTTAGGAAATTCGAGACATCAAAAATGGCCCATTTTGTGGGGTGCCCGTTTTTCGTGCCGGTGAGTGTATAAACCCATTTCATATATTATCGAAACTTATTGTTGAAAAACAGAAAACAGTCGCCATTTATATTATTATCATATGTTCGTGTTCTCAAAACTAATAGAAGGAAAATTCAATCATGCGTTTAGATCAATTTATATCTTTGCGTGATGTTGAAAATGCAATTTTTAGTATGACTTACAGATCAAAGACTAAATTATTTCCTAACTAATGTAGCAGTTGCGTGAGTCATTGATTTATGTTTTATTACAATAGAATGGAGACATAAACGAATTGCTTAAAAATTAGTTCCCCTTTTATGATATCAAAAGTTTGTACTTATCGTACATGTATTAAAAACAATTTAAATCTTAGTAATAACTGAAGGGGGCGCGCGACTTTTCCCCAACACGACTCTACCTTATCGGCAGAGTCTACGAGAAGTGTACGGTAAATTGAAGCTGTAATTACAAACAAAGAAATATGTATGTCTTGGTACTCACTTTATCACGCTTAACGAATTACGGGATCTGGATTTCAATGCATATTTTTTTTTATAATTCTCGTATCGAAGTTACGCGTGAAGTTAGTCGTATTGATGACAGTTGGGGAAACGTCCGCGACCCAACTGAAGGTACGAGGTTTGTCTTTTTAGTTTTGCATATAGCCGCTTAGAGGGCGCCAACAATAAAACCTTCCGACACAACAATATAACCTCAATCTTTTGTTGGCATAAATCCAGAGTTTCAGTGCGATACAACAAGTCGTGTAGATGCAGTGAATTTTTGAAATTAGCAAGTCGGTCGAAAAATGGATCTTAGCCGAGAACATTTTCGAGCAATAATTTTTTACAATCTTCAGAGAGGATTATCCCAATAACAATGTCTCGCTGAAATGACTTCTGTGTTTGGGAATAAAGCATTAAACCAGTCAACTATTTCCCGCTGGTATTGCGAATTTCAACGTGGTCGCTCCAGTCTCAGCGATGAATCCAGGCCAGGTCCACCCAAAACATCAGTTACACAGCAAAACATTGATGCGGTTCGTCAGCTAATTAAGGATGACCGCCGTGTAACATACCAGAAGATAGAGGAATCTTTAGGCATGTCAAAGATCTCGATCCAAAAGATCCTACATGAAAAACTGGGCGTTACGAAGTTGGTAAAGGCTCATTTGCTCACAGAAGAGCAAAAAGCGGTTAGCGTTAACTGGTGTCGAAAAACAATGGAACGGTTCAGCAAAGGCAACTCAAAAAACGTTTATAGTATTGTTAGTGGCGATAAATCTTTTTTTTTTTTCTTCTCAAGATGAGGAAAAACCAACAAAAGTGATCTGTTCTCGAAGTGTGTCAAAGAAAACTGCTTTAGAATATTGAAGAACGGTTACTTCTTACTGGTATATAACCGTTTGTTTACCAGAAGTTATCGCGAAACTCCAAAAGCAACACACAACGGCGAATCATCCTACATCAGGACAATGCAAGAATTCACACTGCCCAAAAGACAATAGAGTTTTTGGAGCTTCAAAACATGGAATTGTTAAAACGTCCACCGTATAGCCTCACCAAAGTCCCAACGACTTCTTCACGTTCGCAAAGATCAAGAATTCAATGCGTGGGCGATTCCACTTGCCAAAAGAAGGCATCGATGCCTTTAAAACAGCGATTTTACAGGTGTTAACTGAAGACTGGAGTAACTGTTTTACCAATTGGTTTGAACGTATTCAAAAGTGTATCGATCTTGGTGGGACATTTCGAAAAGCAATAAAGTACTTTAAGTCTATGTGGCGACACGTTTCAATTACTACTTTTTAAATGCTTATTTTAATTTTTAATAACTTTTTCAAAATGAAATAATACGTCCCATTTAAAATTCACATTTAATATACAAACCATAGGTATAGAAGGGCCTGTTAAGTTTTACGAAACGAAATATTATCCCTATTCAGGTAAAATGCCTTTGCAGTTTTCAAAACACCAGATCTAATAAATTGTCGCCTGTCTGGCCATATGGTAGAACCACATAATGACAGATTAGTGTTTGTGGTCTAGTTCAGTAGAGTCACAGCCAGCACCCCGTGCGGTCACAGACTCGCTAAAATAACACATCCTCTTTCGAGACATTTTCACGTTCTTTTTACCGATTGAAATAAATATATTATTAAATTGATGGATTCGACCGTTACTTGATGGAAGTTCATTTTATCTCACAATAAAACACTGAAAACTTTTGTTTTCTATACTTTCACAAAATTTATTATTTACAACTATGTGACTACAGCTGTTTCGGCAGAGTGCCTTTCTCAAGTGATCACTTGAGAAAGGCACTCTGCCGAAACAGCTGTAGTCACATAGTTGTAAATAATAAATTTTGTGAAAGTATAGAAAACAAAAAGTTTTCAGTGTTTTATTGTGAAATATATTATTGACAGACAGTTTGTTGTTTTTACATTTATTTTAATTTCATTTAATTGTTTCTGTGGACAATTACACACAACTCAATCACCACGGAACATCTATATATTTTTGTCTTTATGGCTATATGAAAAACTAAAAAGACAACCAACCTCCTACCAAGAAATACTAACAACTCTAAGCATTTCTGAATCTACACTCTGTCGACAAAAAATAAGCGACCGAAAAATTTAGTTTTCTTTGTTGAACCAATTTATGAATTGCATTTTGTCTTGGACTGGGTTAAAAAAATATAGACATTAATACAAACAACAGTTATTAATACCACGCGATACTGTGACATTCAACCCACTTTCACGAACATTCGCAGACAAACTCTGAAGATATTATAATACGAGCAGTTGGTAATAATGGACGCATTCATCTTAAAATTCTTAAATACTGACTAACAGGATGTAGCATAAAATCATTAAAAGCATAACTTACTTTTAATTTATTTATTAGTTATAACTAAAGATATCATTAAGGAGTCCTTAAGGTTAAGGAAACACACAAGGGGATATTTCCTGTTCGCCAAATGATGAAATGTAATTTTCCCGTTTACCTATTTAATTAATGTTTTAAAACATTTTAATGCTATACTAACATTTTTTTTCGCAAAGTATTTTATGAACCAAATAAGAATAGTCCTTGGGCCCACCATTGCAAAAATGTATGTATTACCTCCGTCATGAGACCTTTTTTATTCAATTATTCATGTCAAGTCGGAAAATTTTCGGGAGAGGGCCGTTTCGTAAATTTAGAGGTTTCTAAACTTTAGTGCGTTCAACAACTGGAGTACACTTAAAAAATTGTCGGACAATGTTACCAGTTAATTGTTAATTGTAAATATTTCTATCAAACAATCCTGCAAATATCAGCTGTGAGGGTATAAATTTTATAACTCTTTATAATGCATGCGGGACGCATTATGGAGTCATAAATTATCATTATTCTTGCAGGATTGTTTAATAAAAATATTTACAATTTACTGGTAAAATTGTCCAACAAATTTTTAAGGGTACCTATTCCAGTTGTCGGATGCACCAAAGTTTAGAAACCTCTATCGATGGCTAAGAAGACAGATATTGAATGTCCAAAACTGATGTTTTCGGTAAAATCAATTAGTATGGTATAGTTAGACCCAAACCCAGACATCCAAAGTGAAAGTTATCCTCCAACACCAAATTGTTCTATATCAGTGGTTCCCAACCTTTTTCGGCCTACCGCCCATTTTTCCAAAAACAAAATACTTAACGCCCCCCTTAAAAAACTCTTCCATTCTTAAAATTAGTAACGCACTTTCATTCACAATTGTTTTACCTTATTTGGGTCAAAGGCTACCTTAA
Source organism: Diabrotica virgifera virgifera (assembly GCF_917563875.1). NCBI lineage: Eukaryota > Metazoa > Arthropoda > Insecta > Coleoptera > Chrysomelidae > Diabrotica > Diabrotica virgifera. The sequence goes on along the minus strand of NC_065449.1, from coordinate 56,396,172 downwards.
ATATGATTCGACGGCCCCTTAACTAATCCAAGCAACAACAAATTAAAAAAAAATGTTTTATTCAAAAATACAGTATTCATGTATTGATCAAACTTTAACTTAAATACATATCATAAAAAACAATATAATAATAATATAACATTTTTAATGAGAAGGCTAAGCTTGATGTAATGATAGTAATCTGTCAATATTTGGTTCCATACTTGTCATCAGCAATCTTAAATCACCGCGCTCCACTATGGACAGTCTATTTCTCTTCTTTGTTAATAAATTGCAGACTATGCTAAATCCTCTTTAGGCTAAATACGATGAAGGAAAGGCAATGAAAAACTTCTTTGATGCAGCCCATAAAGCTGGATATAATACTGAAATTTGACATTGCAGCCAAAATTCTTGATATCCATTTTTAAATTTCACTTTTAACTCTTCATTTGTTGACAATTCTATCAATTCCTCCTGTAGTGATAATTCTGCTGTTTCTAAACTTGAGAACGGTTCTAGCACCCAATCTGAAATAATCAGACCAAGGATATCCTGAAATCTATCCCTAAAATCTTCTTGAAGTGCTTCCAAGTGCTGGCAATATACCAGAATGTCTTCATCATTTGTCTCCACAGAGGAAAGATTTTGAAACTGATGAAATTGTCTCCGACCCAAATTTTGCCTATACAAATTAAGTTTTGACACGAACGAGGAAATAGTTCCTTTTGCTTTGATCAAATTCAAATTATCACCTTGTAGCTGTAGGTTTGTTTCATTAAATTTATCGTATAAATCAGTTAAATAAGCAATATCGCTCTTAAATTTTAATAAATTGTCTCTCAAAGAATCATCTTTGCTTTAAAAAAACTCTAAAACTGAGTCAAAGAGATCATAAAATCTTTTTAGACAGGTACCCTTCGAAAGCCATCGAACTTCTGTGTGCAACAATAAACGATTAAAATTCTCGTCGTTTTCATCACACAGTTTTCTAAACAATCTATCATTGAGAGCACTGCTTCTGATCTTGTTAACTGCAGTAATTACATATTGTAGTGAACAATGAAGGCGATCACTAAGATTTTTTGCAACTAAATGCTGTCTGTGAATTACACAATGCACGGCGAGTATAAATTTGGTACCGCTTTTTTCAAATATGCTATCAGTCCGCGGTGTCGTCCAACCATTGCCGGAGCACCATCTGTAGCAACAGTTATGACATTTTCCAGAGGTATAACTTTATCTGTAAAATAGTGTTCCAGAACATCAAATATCGATTTGCCTTTAGTATCTGTTTCCAGTGTTCTTACAAATAACAGTTCTTGACAGATTTTTTCACTTTTTATGAAGCGAACGTACGCAAGAAGTAAAGACTCATTGTTTGGCAGAGTTGATTCATCAAGCTGTAAAGAAAACTCAGTAGTCTTTAAATAATCAGTTAGAGAACGCTCCACATCCTCAGACATTTCGTCAATTCGTCTCTGTACCGTATTATTGCTTAATGGAATTTTTTAATAATATCAGATGCCGGCTGGTGCAGTACAGTCCGCAAAACTTCACTTACAGCTGGCAGTATTAATTCTTCGCCAATAGTATGGGGTTTTCCTGATTTAGCTATAAGTAAGGAAATGTTATAAGAAGCACGTAGCCCATCATCGTCTTGCTTTGATGCTGCTGAAAAGATACTAGCTAAAGTTGGACGTTTGAAATGTTGTTTTTTGACCGTTTCAAAATATGATAAATTTCTGTCTTTTCTGTCGGGATGTATTTTGGTCAAATGTTCTTGTAATCGTGAAGGTTTCATGGCTTCATTTGAGAAAACTCTCTGGCAAATTAAACACATTAGTAATGCCTTATTAGAAGGCGACTGAATAAAACCATACTTCAAATATTCGACATTGTATTGTCTGCACTTTTTCTTTGGATCGGACATACTGTAGGTATATCTGTAAAAATAAATATGCTGTAGCCACCGCTTTGATAATTTTAAATAATAAACTTTTAAATATTTTTTTAGCTAGCAAAATCAATATTTCAGAGTGGCGGAATATCCAAGCAAGTAGTCGAAAAATTTAAAACATGCCACAAGTAAATAAATATACACTGAGAGAAGAATTTGAGGAAAAATTACAAAACAACTTATTAAAAATTACCATACTGTACACATATTATAAAAATAACTTTATATTCAGTAAATAGTTTATTTTTGGCAGTCTATGATCAGATTACTATTCAGTATAGTAAATTTTATTAAGATTTTTTGTACTTTTTCCCCAATTCTTCTCTCAGTGTAGGTAGGTCCTAATTAACTTTTTACTTTGATCCAGTTTGTGCAAGTTGGTACTTTTTGAATATTTTACAATAACTATACATATAAGGAAACAAATTTAGATTTATTACATTTTTACAAATACCTCGTAAATTACGATAGGGAAAAATAATAAAGAATTATAGTAAGTGATATAAATGCCACGTAGATACTTACCTTTGTGACAAATATGTATTACAATAAAATATATTTCTAATAAATGCACTGCAACTTTCTGCAAATAACACACAGAAAATTCACCACCCTGCTTTAGCGAAACAATCTCGAATGATTAAGTTATGCCTGACCATGCCGCTGCGCGAAGGAGGAGCCAAAATTCACTTAAAGCAGAAAGGTTCTACTGAAAGTGGAATTATACTAACCAAACTGAAACGTTCGACTTCAACGTCAAAATTGTTGCAGTATTGGACTGAGTGATAAATAAAAAATTGCACGGTGCATAACCAAAATGCATTTTGTGCATTTCGTTTATATTTTCGGATTCACCTTCTCTATTTCTGTGTGAGAAGCGAAAAGCAAAGTTGTTAGAAGCAAAGTTTCCCTGGACCCAAATTTTCCTTGGACCCAAAAAGCCCCCTTATCTCTCTTCAACGCCCACCGGTGGGCGGTACCGCCCCCTTTGGGAACCACTGTTCTATATGGTCCACATAATGTTCAGAAAAAAGTCACACCATTTTGAGCGTCGGGTCTGGGGGGGGGGAGGGGGGAGAAATCGGTAAATTCGTAGTTTTTTAGGTTCTTCGTCAATATTTCTAAAACTAAGCGGTTTAGCATGAACAACCCTCTAAACAAAATTGTTCTAGATTAAATTTGAAATAAAAAAGGCTCTATGCATAACCCTTCTAAAATGAACGGTTCCAAAGTTACGGTGGTAGTATAGTATAATTGGTCCAAAAAAAGGCCTAACGCAGACATCCAAAGTAAAAGTTTTCCTTCAACACCAAATTGTTATATATGGTCCACATATTGTTCAGTAAAAAGTTACACCATTTTGAGCGTCCGGTTTGGGGGGGAGATCGGGGAGAAGTCGGTAAATTAGTAGTTTTTTTTACGTTTTTCGTCAATATTTCTAAAACTTTGCATTAGCGTAAGGAATGTTCCATAGAAAAATGTTCTACATAAAATTTAAAACAAAAAAGGTTCTATACATAATTGTTATAAAATCAACGGTTCCAGAGTTACGGAGGGTGAAACATGGAGGTTTTCGATACTTTTTATATTTACCGATTTCTCCCCCCTCTCCCCCCCAAACCCGACGCTCAAAATGGTGTGACTTTTTTTGAACATTATGTGGACCATATATGTAGAACAATTTGGTGTTGGAGGATAACTTTCACTTTGGATGTCTGGGTTTTTGATATAGTTATATCATAAATTGCCCAAAAAATATAAAAAGTATCGAAAACCTCGAATTTTCACCCTCCGTAACTCTGGAACCGTTGATTTTATAACAATTATGTATCGAACATTTTTTGTTTTAAATTTCGTGTAGAACATTTTTGTATATAACATTGTTTACGCTAAAGCATAGTTTTAGAAATATTGACGAAAAACTTAAAAAAATACTAATTTACCGGCTTCTCTCCCATCTCCCTCCCAAACCGGACGCTCAAAATGGTGTAACTTTTTACTAAACAATATGTGGACCATAGAGAACATTTTGGTGTTGGAGGAAAACTTTTACTTTGGATGTTTGGGTTAGGCCTTTTTTTGGACCAGTTATACTATACTACCTCCGTAACTTTGGAACCATTCATTTTAGAAAGATTATGCATAGGACCTTTTTTATTTCAAATTTAATGTAGAATAATTTTGTATAGAAGGTTGTTTATGCTAAACCGCATAGTTTTAGAAATATTGGGGAAAACTTAAAAAACTACGAATTTACCGATTTCTCCCCCCTCTCCCCCCCAAACCCGACGCTCAAAATGGTGTGACTTTTTTCTGGACATTGTGTGGACCATATAGAACAATTTGGTGTTGAAGGATAACTTTCACTTTGGATGTCTGGGTTATGCCATCTTTTGGATCAACTATACTATACTAAATTTAAAAGTTGTTGTCCGTGACAAACCGTACATACTTTAAAAGTAACAATTACAGTTAAGTTCGTGTTGCACCTTTCTTTTATATCTTATTCCGTTCTATTTCTGTTAGGGTTAAACGTTAATCACATTTAACAAGCTAAAAGTAACCCCCTGTATGGACATACAATAAATGTGAAGTAAAACATGGACATAGGACATGGACCTACAATATATTATTTCCATAGTGCAATTGTGAAAATATCATAAAATCAGGTTTAAAATAGTACTAGTAGTACAAATGAATTTTTTATTAAGGGCATAGGCACAAAATTTCAGAGCAATGCTTTTTAAATGCATTAATTATTTTCGTATTTCATTTCATATTTCGTATTTCATTTCAGTATTTGAATATTTATTGAATATGCCATTGTTATTCCTGTATGGTTGCCATATACCAAAATGCGTAGTATCATGGTTGCAGGACGCTGACGTTGACCACATGTCACTTTATATACAATATACAACAATCTAATTGTTTTTTTTTGTGGTGTATACAAACCGACATGTGGGGATTGTTCAAAAACTTACATCGGCCAAACTGGCGGAACATTTGACAAACGTATAGCAGAACACAAAAGAGGTTTCAATAATATAAAAACAGATTCTACGTACGCACATCACTTTCTATATCATAATTCTTTTAATAGTGGAGTCACTGAAGGTGGATATGAGCTATTACCTCTGATTTCGTTGAACCTCCATCGATTTGCATAAAAATTGGTGAGTGGTTAGAGGATATCTCAAGGAACAAAGGTGACATGGTGTCAACTTGCTATTTTGCCCTGGCGTCGGATGCCACCCCTTCTCGAGGGTGAAAATTATTTTATGAAAAATAACCCCATAATTCGATAGAGGGGCAAATTTCAAGTAAAATTTGTAATATAAAGTTATTAAAATAAATCAAAACTTTTTGAGTTATTAAAGATCAAAGATTTTCATTTTTCTTGAAAAAAATGCATGTTTTTAACCAATTTTTCATCAATAACTCAAAAAGTGTAAGTTTTTAAAAAAAGTTATTATTATCAAAATTGAAGCTAATAAAAAACGAAATAAACCCCTTACTACAGAAACCTTTTAATGTTAATTAAAAGTGTGTTATAGGTAATTGAATGTATATTTTTTTCGGCGAGTGAAAAATTCTAAGTATTCAAGCTGAAATAACGGGAAACTGATGCATTTTATAACATAAACTTATTAAACATTCGTCAAAGTACTTAAAAATATCTATTAAATGAGCCCCCGAACATGTTGATAGCGTTAAAATTTATGCTCCAAAATTTTTTCAAAATTCACCTTTTAAAAATTTTTCCAAAAAATGTTATTGTTTTTTTAATAAGTCCGTTCGTGTTTACGATATCAGGTTCATCTAAAAACTGTTTGAAAGTTAATTCCAAGTTATATTTAAGCACGTTGAACCTAATCTTCTAAACCCCTTCCTTTTTTTAAAATATAAGGTTAAATGACCCCGGTTGCATGGTTCCCATAGCATAATTTAAGGTTTAAACGTTTCTACCTCTGTTTTTTTTCCTATAGAAATAGTAAAACAGGTTAAATATTTGGCACAGAAAAAATTAAAATTGGGTTATATATAATTTTTTACGTATATTGAGTATTTTTGGAGTTATTATCAAAAGAATATGAGAATTAAAATAATTTTAAAAATTATGATTTTTTTAAATTATATCTATTTTTCAAAAATATGCATTCCAAACCGGTCAAAATTATCAGTAGTAATTGCACAAGAGCTCTGAAATTATTGAATTTTTCCCGAGTGACACTTTGACAGTTTTAATTTCACGAGCCGAAGGCGAGTGAAATTATGTCAAAGTGTCACGAGAGCAAAAATTCTATATTAATTTCAGAGGTCGAGTGCAATTTGTTGCGATTATTTCATGAATAAAACTGCTCAAAACCAAAATTTTATTGTAATTTATTTATGTAAGTACCATTAAACACACAGTTTTTATAAATATTTGACGATTGAAAGTCATCACTTTTATAATTTTTAAAACATTAATTGTCATTAATGTCACTGAATGTATTTTTTCGTAGCAACGAAGGGCATCTGACGTAATATACTGAGATTATCAAAAATTATCGATTTAATTCAGATTTCTGTAGCTTTCTATTGGTCAGAATCTCCTATGAATGAAATAATCGAAAACATTACTTATGCTAATATAAAGAAGTTTTTGTAAGGATTACTATAAATTTTTATTTCTGTGGAAATGGCGTATGTTTTATTTTTCACTGTTTCCTAAAAAAATCGAAACGGTTCTTTTATTTTCATTATAACTTGCTTAATTTTGATGCTATTACCTTGTTCTGTAGCTCATTTGATAGGTATTCCGAAGTTCTTTGGCAAATGTTTAGCAGGAATATTTTATAAATTGCATCGTTTTCCCGTTATTTAAGCTTGCATACTTAGATTTGAGTACTCGTCGAAAAAAATACACATTCAATTGCCAATAACTCACTTTGAACTAACATTAGTTTAGTTTTTTATGTGAGAAATGTATTCAATTTTTTATTATCTTCAATTTTAGTAATAATAACTTTTTTGTAAAAGCTTATAGTTTTTGATTTATACGTGAAAAACCGATTTAAAACATGCATTTTTTTACGAAAAAATTAAATCTTTGGTCTTTAATAACTCAAAAAGTGTTGATTTATTTTAATAACTTTATTATGGACTTATGGTATTATTTTTAATAAAATAATTTTCACCCCCGAGAAGGGGTGGCATCCACCTACAGGATAAAAGCGCAAGTTGGCATCATGTCACCTTTGTTCCTTGAGGTATCCTCTAATTACGTACCAATTTTCATGAAAATCGATGAAGGTTCAACGAAATCGGAGGTGAAAATCTTCAGTGACTGCACTATAATGAACAGTATCAAATGCAAATTTAAGGACCAACTCGAAACAAACAGCTCCTCACTCCTCAATCTAATCAGTAAGAGACTTTAAAGTGCAGACGCGCACTGAAATACATCACTTAAGAAAGGCGTTCTGTCGAAACAGCTGTAGTGGCATTAAATTATAATAAATTTTGTGGAAGTATTGAAAACAAAAGTTTTTTAGTGTGTTATTGTTATGTGAGCTCCACACTCTCGCCGAAGTCGATCGAGGTTCAACAAGTACAAGAGTGTAGGCGGCCACCTTGTGCAACTTTGCCCCGCTTCGTTCTACTTTCATTCTCTGTCGGTCTGGCGCGTCCGAGTCAAAGGGATCTTTGTCGGCATCGCACCGCTTGAATGTGTTCCTCGCGAAGTAGAACGAGTGTGTAGAGAGGTACTTCGGACTTCGGTCAACTTTGGCGAAGTAACTTCGCCGAGAGTATGGAGCCCGCATTAGATAAAATGAATTTCCATTAAGTATCGGTCATCCATCAAATATTTTATAGGTCTGGATCCCGCGTATGAAAAAAAAGTTGATTAATAGCAAGCTGAAAATTTGTTAATAGCTTAAGGGTGTCTAGTCGGACAAACTTTGATATATGGGAACATTGGAACAGGGGAAGTTTTAATTGTGGAACAGGTTAAAAATTTGGAACGGTCAGACCACGAAAACGGCTCATGTATTTTGTCCGACAGAACAGACTTAAACTCTTCGAACAGAGATTAAACTCTCATGCAAAAATCAGACTGCTATTTATTACCAAATGGGCGTTTTAATGAGTGGAACATGTAGAATATGTCAAATGACAGGAATTATGACAGGTGATAAATAGCAGTCTGATTTTTGCATGAGAGTTTAATCTCTGTTCGGAGAGTTTAAGTCTGTTCTGTCGGACAAAATAAATGTGCCGTTTTTGTGTTGTGACCGTTCCAAATTTTTAACATGTTCCACAATTAAAACTGCCCCTGTTCCAGTGTTCCCATATATCAAAGTTTATCCGACTAGACAGCCTTAAGCTATTAACAAATTTTCAGCTTGCTATTAATCAACTTTTTTTCATACGCGGGATCCAGACCTATTAGAGCTCAATTTAAAAGCTAGGTGAATCACTTTCAAATCGCTAACGTAGAGAATCAACCTAATAAGACGAATAAGCAATTAAGTTACGTCACACAGTGAAAATAAAATTCATAAATGCAAACACATTCCTTTAATTGTACTAAATAGCGCATATATTCACAAAAAGACTAGTCCCAAATACCGTTAATAGACCAGGGCATTTAGGAAAAAATAAATCGATTTTTAAATTCAGCACCTAGAGACTTACAACTATTTGCATTCTTGGATGATATCAGGAAAAAGTCTACAATAGAAAAATGGGTGGAAATGTATAATTGCATTTTAAAGTGCATAATTGCATTTTAAAGTGCATAAACATGTCAAAATCAGTAGGTACATTAATAAGGGCAAGGTTTTGTTATTTGGGCGCTTTTTAGGATCACTGTACAGGAATACGCAATCAGAACCGACCCCCGAAACACCTGGCGTCAAGGGTTACTGCTAAGGTACGTCATCTGGAGCTTCGAGGGTTTTCGGCACTCAATTGATGCAAACAGCTTCCTCGGAGATTTTTGGGATCGCTGAGCACGAATATGACTTCACAACCGATTCTCGGAGCACCTAGTGCCCAGGGTGACTGATATAAACGTCCTCTTCTGGAATTTCGAGGCTTTCCGACACTAACTTGATGCAAATAGATTACTCGGGGGGTTTTTGTGGTTGCCATCAGAACCGACCTCTTAACCCCGAAAACCCTCAAAATTCCAGAACATAACGTGTATATCAGTCAACCTGGGCACTAGGTGCTCCGAGGGTCGGTTCTGATGTCATATTCGTGTTCTAGAACCCCAAAAAACCCCCGAGTAATCTGTTTGTATCAATTTATTGCCGAAAACCCTCGAAAGTCCAGAAGATGACGTGCCTCAGCTGTGATGGCACCAGGTGCTCCGGAGGTAGGTGCTGATGACGTATTCGTGATCAGGACGAAAACCCTCCAAAGTCTAGATGACGTAGCTTTTTAATAACACACCAGGTGCATCAACGGTCGGTTCTAGCACCCCCCCCCCGACCCCCCATACACTTCTAAATACATGTTATGCACTATAAAATGCAATTATGCATTACAACCCATTTTTATATTGTAGACTTTTCTCCTGGCGTCATCCTGAACATAATGCAAAAAACTGCAAGTCTCTAGGTGCTGTATTTAAAAATCGATTTATTCCCTTGTTTTTAGTGCTGTATGCCCTGGTCTATAAAGTAAAATTACGCATGACGTAAATTACAACTGACCTCAGTAGCAATAATTCACAATTCAGGTCATCCACAAAACAGTACTAGAAAAAAAGTTCTCGGAGAACATCTAATGGCGCGTCCGCATTGGCAAAGTTTCGTGCGTACCAGCTATTCGTCGCAAATAGCTGCGTGCTCGAAGTAAATTGTGCTAGTGTAGACGTGTTCGTCGCATAAAACGAACGCAAGAATTTTCGACGCACACAACGCACACGCTCCATCGGTTATTGTTTTCGAGCGAAGATCAAATAAATTTGACACCCCCATCGAACAAGGTTGTAGCTCAAGTTAGACCTTTTTTCAGATTTCAACACAGGTGAATTTTAAATGAGTTACAACTCTGTTGCACGTATGTTTAATTTACAAAGTATTCAACCATATGGTGCATCTCATAAGTCAATTTATCGAAATAAAAGTAAAAAATGATTTACGAACTTTTTTCCCTTTTGATAGTTGAGGTGGACAAAATAAGTATAGAATAGTGTTTGCTATACGTACTTCTATGTAGTGAAAAAGTTTAATATTAACATTAAACATGTATTTTTTTAAATAGCACATTCACAAAACGGGGGTGATTCTATGCATGCCCTTATTATATAGAAACACCGAAAAACATTAAGTCGTATTATGCTCCACACCAATGGATAACGATGATACGATATGCCAAAGCATCAGGCAAGCCTAAATCCGTAACTGAAATAAATCAGAAGCAAATTCTAAATTTTAACCTATTTAAGGACACAAATGTTAATTTTGAAGTAGATATTAATAGTAAAAGAGTAAAGTAATAAAGTAAAATGGTTTAAAATTGAATATTTACAGATACGCAATAAGAATGCGAAAAATTTGAAATATTTTATACCATGTTTTTTCATAGTGATAGAATATTAATGTTATTGTAAAATTTATAATTTCCAATTAAAATTGTGTTAACTGTGAGATGATATTTTGATTAAATATACCATAAAAACTAATTTTTTCCTAGCTATATTGCAAATAACTCAAAACATACAACCTTTTAATAGTTAAACGGGAAAAATAATTTACACGGAGAGTGTAAAATGGTTGTTAGGCGAGTTACAACCTTTTTCTACGAATACTCATGTTTAATCTCAAGGTTGTATCTCACTCAAACTCAAGACATGCAATAGTTAATAAAATTACAAAACATACATCTCACAGTAATCCCTTATTATGTTATAAATATCATATCACATTAGTGTAAAAGAGTCTAATCATTTCGCAACAAATTTTTAAAAATTCATGTTTTCGTTTTTTTTGCCTCTCCTGTAAAATCACTAAAAGAGTTACAACCTTGTTCGATGGGGGTGTCGTAAATGATCACGGTTCCCGGGAAGGGGGGTTATCGTGGGAGGTCTTGTCACTGGGAATTTTCCGGCGTCTACTTATTTTTTAATGATTCTTTAGTCAAAATTCACTGAGAGCGAAATCGCAGCACGTTCTTTTTTTAACTAAGCGTGAAATGCATTTTTTCTGCACAAATCTCTACTATTCCGTAAATATTTTACATCGTTTGAAATTTACATTGTATTACCAATATTTTGTTTCTTTCAAAAACTATCAGAAGTAGTTTTGAGGACATTAACACATTAGCCTGAATTTTTTCAGATTTTTATGACTACTCTAAGACCACTTTTTGAGGCTTTGAAAATGATTTTTTCACTTTTTTGACACTTTTAAATGCTTTTGAGATAGTGCTCTTTTTCCGGGTGTGAGTATATAAATATGCTTTATTCAATTTAATGATACTTTTAGTATTATAAAGACAAAATACAAGCTTAAATTATGCGCCAATATAAAAAATTAACTAATATATTATAAGAGAGACGTATTTTTGCATTACATGTGTTAGAGGTAGAAATTCAATAACCATGTTTAAAATGCCATGAACGCATATTTAAAATGGCATTATAATATCATAATAATATTATCATTAAATTTTTTTTTTCTTTTTTAGTACAAAAAATGTTGTAACACTTTGCCAATTTATTATACATCTAATATCTCTAATTGTTAATATTTTGCGCTCAACATATATCTGCATATTTATTTATATAATAAATAAATAATATATTATAATTATGTATGTTAACGAATTTCTACCTGTAACATCTATAATGCAAAAATACGTATCTCACTTATATACTCTTGGACAAAAATATTGCATATGCATGTGGAATGTTCGTTTTTTACGAATGCCATTTTTTAAAGTATCACATAAAGGCTATAATCGGATTTAAATCTGATCTGGGCTATATAGTGGCCAGTATAATTTTTAAACTGAATCTCATCAAGTTAAGTATTCACTATGCTAGCGACAAGAAGAAGTGCATTAGCACCAATATGTCATATCCAATATAGCTTTCAAATAGCAAAACATGATCTTCTAAAATGTTTTCAATGTACATATCAGTTGGCATTCGCCTAATCACCTTCACGTGTTCGGTATGTCATTTCAAAGCAGTACCGCTCCGTAGCACTATGTCGCCACAACCAAAACTAACGCTCTGTATGAGGTTACAACTGACATACTGTTCGCCAACTATTCTGTAGACGAAGTCTTGTAAATCTTGCTTCCATATGGTGAACGGTATGCCAGATGTAACCTCATACAGAGGGTTAATTTTAGTGGTGGCGGCATAGTGCTATGGAGTGGTATTCCTTGGTAAGGAGATACTGAACTTGTGGAGGTGATTGGGTGAATGACAGCTGATATGTACATTAAAAACATTTTAGAAGATCAGGTTTTGCCATTTATTAGCCATATTGGATAACAAATTCGTGTACCATGACGCAGGTCTTAATGTCGGTAGAATAGTGAATACTTACCTTGATGAGATTGAATTTAAAAATTATATTGGCCACCATATAGCCCATATTAAATTTAAATCCGATTATACCATTTATATGAAACATTAAAACATCGGATTCTGAAAAGAAATCCTATTTCTATGACACTGGGGGCAGCACAAATTTTTTTTATTTCACACGCTAATTTCAAAATATGGAATATTTTTGTCCGTGAGTGTATATTAATTTATTTTTCAAATTGGCGCCTAATTTAAGCTTGTATTTTGTGGTGATATAAATACTAATATCATTAAATTGAATAAAGTATATTTATATACTCACACCCGGAACAAGAGCATTATCTCAAAAGCGTTTAAAAGGGTCAAAAAAGTAAAAAAATTATTTTCAAAGCCTCAAAAAGTGGTCTTAGTGTAGTCAGAAAAATCTGAAAAAATTCAGGCTAATGTATTAATATCCCCAAAACTATTTCTGATAGTTTTTGAAAGAAAAAAATATTGGTAATACAATGTGCATTTCAAACGATGTAAAATTTTTACGGAATAGTAGAGCTTTGTGCAGAAAAAATGCATTTTGCCCTTAGTTAAAAAAAGAACGTGTTGCGATTTCGCTCTCAGTGAATTTTGACTAAAGAATCATTAAGAAATAAGTAGACGCCGAAAAATTCCCAGTGACAAGACCTTCCACGATAACCCCCCTTCCCGGGAACCGTGTGATCTGAGCAGGTGATACTGGTAAAAAGTAAATTGTGCAAGTGTGGACGTGTTCGTCGCATAAATCGGACGCAAGAATTTTCGACGCACACAACGCACACGTTCCATCGGTTATCGTTTTCGAGCGAAGATCAAATAATTTCAGTACACATTCTTGCGACGCAAATTCTTGCGACGAACCATTAGTTCAATACGCACGAAAAATTTACCAATGCGGACGCGCCATAAGCATATTCAATTAGCGAGACTAGGTATAATAAGAAGCAAACCAGAGAGAATTTAATATTCGGTTTTATATCGACGAATTGGACATTGAACGGTAAATAAATTATTAAAACTTCTTGATTTTAATAAAAAATTATAAGTTGAATATTAGTGTAGGAAACAGAAGTTGAACCTCGCAAAGTGGACACAAGTCCGGATTTATTTTTTTTCTAGTATATCAAGGGGTGCTTATTATGAGACATAATAACATTTTCTTAAAAGATTTCGCCCTGGAACCCCCCTTTTCATCCCATTAAAGGAGGTAATTCGTGGTTTTTGCGAAACGTAGCCCTTCCTGTACGTTTTACAAAAAATGTACCTGATGGTAAAATGAAGAGGACTATATTTCCTACTACATATTTATTTCCCGACAACATATAGCTATCACCCACCGTTAAGCGGGGGTGACGCTCAAAAGTTGACAAATTTTTAAAAACGATGTTTTTGAAAACAGTTATTTTCCCTAACTGTAATGAAATTTAAGAAGAAATGCTGTAGTCCAGGGCGCATCTGTTTTGAGATGGACGTTGAGAGGTGACTCAAATTTGTTTGCAGAAATTGCTTGAAAATAAATCAAATAATAATATTTGAGTTATCCTCCCTCTCAAAAAGGTCCGGAACATTGTTTAAATAATCAAAATGTCAAAAATTGAAGCAAAAATTCGATTTTTTTCTTCGTTTTTTGGTTATAACTTTAAAAGTATTCATTTTCGAGAAAAGTTGTACTAACATAAAAGTTGCGTAATTAAATTTCCTACAATATAGAATTGGTTAAAAATTTAAAAAATAGTCACCCTAGTTGCAAAATAGCAATAATTGCGAAAAAAACCATACAAAAACAAGTATTGGCATTTTACGTTTTTCAACCATTTATGCTACACTTAGGACCTTCATATTTCACCCAGAAAAACTTTATGATACAGTAAAACAATACTGTAAATTTCATTAAGATCGGTTTAATAGATTTTGCAAAATAAATTTTGCAATCAAGCTTTCGCAAAAAAAATTCATTTCTTCAAAATATTACAGGACTGAAAATAAAGCAGATAGCAAGTTGAAAATTTTTTTGCTTATAGAAGTGCTCTGTACCTTTCATTTGCAATTTTCAAAATTAAAATCGATTAATTACCACGGCGTCAGAAAATTTTTTAAATAAACAATAATTTTTGGTGCTACGCGCAGGACAGCGGTGTTCGATTCACACAAGTTGATTTCCACCAAAATTTCTTCCAATCATTATCTAATATATTATTTTCTTACTATATATTTTGTTGTATTTTAATATTTTAATTCCACAAAAATCAAATTAATTTTATTATTGTTTGTGAAATATTGTTTAAACAATTGCATATGTTTAAAAGGCTTCTTTGTTCACAAAAGAATTGCGAACAGAATTGTGTCAATAAACCAAATATCAACAAGGGTGGTCTACTTAAACATCAAAATGAGCACCAGATATATCCTAAAGTTCATTCAAGTATACGCACCTACTACAGGCCATTCAGATGAAGAAGTCCAAATATTCTACGACCAAATATCCTGTGCAATCAAGGAAAATCCTGGCCACTTCTTAATAATAGGCGGTGATTTCAACGCCAAAATAGGTACCAAGGAAGACCCCTCTGAAATAATACTGGGAAATTTTGGAAGCGAAGGCAGAAATGATACGAGGCAAACAACTGTTAACTTTTCTTTTGGAAAACAATATCTATCAAATGAACAGCTTCTTTAAAAACAAAAAACACAGAAGATGGACCTGGGAAAGTCCAGATTGAAAAACAAGGAACGAAATCGACTATTTCTTAACAAATAAAAAAGAATTATTTAAAGACGTAAATGTGTTAAACCAGTTCAGCACAAGCAGTGATCACAGGTTAGTAAGAGCTAAAATAACGATATCGATCGAAAAGGAAAGACTCAAAATGATAAATAAGAAACACCCAAAGAAATGGGTAAAACCAACTAATATTCAGGAGTTCGAAAAATATATTAATGATACATTGAAAGATACAACAACAACAGACATTAATATACTGAACAAGCAAATAATCACCACAATACAACAGGCTCAAACTAAATACTGTCCAACAAACCAAAAAGATGAAAAACTAAGTCAACCTACTAAAACCCTTATAGAACTAAGACGACAGATGAAAGGAGATACAAGTTCCAGCAAAGAAGCGCTAAATCAAATAAATAAGACTATCACAAAGTCAATAAGAAAAGACATAAGAAACTACAATGTAGAAAAAACAAAACAAGCAATAGAGCAAAATAAGAACATGAAAGTTTTGAAGAACGTAAGCGTACAAAAAGGAAAAATAGAAATCAACAAACTAAGAAACAGAACTGGAAAAGAAACTACAAACAGAGATGAAATATTAACAATAGTCGAAGAGTTCTACACAGAATTATACAAATCAAGAAAAAAAGATGACAATGCGCAACCTCCAATTACAGTAAAAACTGGGGTATTAAATCAAGGATCGGATTTAATGCCCGATATAACAAAATCAGAAATCAAAGATGAAGAAAATGAAAAATAATCGAACCCCAGGTGAAGATGGAATAGTATCAGAAGCACTAAAAATTGGAGGAAATATACTACTTGAAAAAATTAAACAACTTTTCAATATCTGCCTTCACAACGCCAATATTCCAACAGACTGGAACAACGCTACTATGATTCTATTACACAAAGCAGGAGACAAAGCCAATTTAGAGAATTACAGACCGATTAGCCTCCTCAGCCATTTATATAAGTTATTTACGCGAATAATAGTTAAGAGAATGGAAAGAAAGTTAGACTTATCAACCAAGAGAACAGGCAGGATTCCGAAAACATTACGGAACAAATGACCATCTACAAAGTATAAAAACCCTGATAGAGAAAGTAGTGGAATACAATAAACCCCTAGTTCTAGTTTTTATCGATTTCATAAAGCCTTTGACACAGTTGAACTTAGCAAAATATTACAGGCGCTTAAAGAATGCAGGCTAGATTATAGGTATAAAAAATTATTACACAAAATATACTTACAGGCAACAACCACTGTCAAATTACATACTAACAGTAATCGCATAAAAATAGAACGGGGGGTTAGACAAGGAGACCCAATGTCACCTAAACTTTTTAATACGGTCTTAGAACATGCTTTCAAGAGTTTGGATTGGATGACAAAGGGAATAAAAATAGATGGAGAATACCTAAACAACTTACGTTTCGCCGATGATATAGTCATAGTAGCTGAGGATCTAGGTATGGCAAGAGAGATGGTACAAGAACTCGTTGTAGCTACAGAAAATGTATGTTTAAATATAAACATCTCAAAAACAAAAATAATGACAAATTTGGTACCCAACCAGAACATCAGTATTGGTGGGAAGGAAATAGAACTCGTAGATAGATATAAATACCCGGGACATGAAATTACGATTGGCATGGATAACCAGACTCATGAGCTGAAGATAAGAATCGGTCTTGGGTGGGCAGCATTTGGAAAACTGAGAGAAACTTTTAAAAGTGAGTTACCCACATGTCTAAAGAGAAAGGTATTCGATCAGTGCGTCCTCCCAGTCTTGACGTACGGATCAGAAACACTTACGTTAACTAAAGCCTCGGCTACTAAACTAAGAGTCACGCAGAGAAGAATGGAGCGGTCAATGTTGTTAGGAATAACTCTGCGAGACAAAATCAGAAACGAAGAAATCAGGAGAAGAACAAAGGTGACTGACGTCATCGAGAGGATAGCCAGGTTGAAGTGGAGATGGGCAGGACACGTAGCCAGAATGACAGATGGGCGATGGACGAAGAGGTTATTGGAATGGAGGCCAAGAGAAGACAAGAGAAGCGTCGGTCGACCGCCTACAAGATGGACTGACGACTTGAGAAAGGTAAATAAAAACTGGATGAGGGCGGCGCAGGATAGATGGGGTTGGAAACGAGGGGAGGAGGCCTATGTTCAGCAGTGGACTTTTGAGGCTGGATGATGATGATGATGATATGTTTAAAAATAATAAACTTTTATTATTTAAGTTAAAATATATGAACAAAGAAAGTTTTTGCTAATAAAAGTGTTATTTCAAAGGATAGAGTATGTGTTTTTATTTTGCAATAAACAAATTTATTTATTTATATCGAAACGTAATAAAAATTAAAATGTATCAATCATTATCAAAGGTCATTGGAATGCCCAATCAGAGCAAACTATCCTCTGTCCTGCGCGTAGCACCAATAATTAATGTTTATTTAAAAAAATTCCTGACGCCGTGGTATTAATCGATTTTAATTTTACAAAATTGCAAATGAAAGGTACAGTACACTTATATACGCAAAAAAATTTCAACTTGCTATCTGCTTTATTTTCATTCCTGTAACATTTTAAAAAAATGAATTTTTTTTACGAAAGCTGGATTGCAAACTTTATTTTGCGTATTGTTTTACTGTATCATAAAGTTTTTCAGGGTGAAATATGAAGGTTCTACGTGCAGCATAAATGGTTGAAAAACGTAAAATGCGAATACTTGTTTTTGTATGTTTTTTTCACAATTATTGCTATTTTGCAACAAGGGTGACTATCTTTTAAATTTTTAACCAATTGTATATTGTAGGAAATTTAATTACGCAACTTTTATGTCAGTACAACTTTTCTCGGAAATGAATACTTTTAAAGTTATAATCAAAAAACCAAGAAAAAAATCGAATTTTTCCTTAATTTTTTGACATTTTGATTATTTAAACAATGTTCCGGACTTTTTTGAGAGGGAGGATAACTCAAATATTATTATTTGATTTATTTTCAAGCAATTTCTGCAAAAAAATTTGAGTCACCTCTCAACGTCCAAATGTACTAATATTTTTACAGATACGCTCTGGTCTACTGTGGCAATTAATCATAAATAAGTGGCTGATTTTTTGGTATAGGTTTAATTTAAGGGCAATTGCAAATTGTTTAATTACAGGGTGATACATTTTTAAAAACCCCCCTTTTATACCATCTGAACCGCCTATGTATGCTTATGCATGTACTGGTGTTATATACAAATTTGTATAATACACCCCCATATTTTCTCCGGAACCACCCAAAAAAAAGGAGAAATAATAAAGAAAATAATCAAAAATTGATTTTGGGCCACCACTGTGGCTTTAGGGTGCAAAGAAAATAAAATATGCATAGGTCATAATCTGTAGCAGACAGTGTGTTCTTTTATTTTCCATAAGTACGTTATCAATAAAATGAATAGGTGACGAAAAAAAAACAAAAACTGGAGCCCGCCAAAGCATTTCTGAGGTTTACGGCGCCACTGTGCCGTAACGGTTGCTTATACGAAAAATATGCATACGACCTTATTTGTAGAGAAAATAGTGGTCTTTAATTCTGTATAAGTTTTGTTTTAGAAAAATGCATAGGTAGTGAGAAAATCGTAAAAACATGCTCTCCAAAGGATAGGGTAGTTTCTGCAGTTTATTTTCAAGGATAGGGGTACTTTCCGCAGGGATGTTGCAATAATAATATATATTTATGAAAAACCCTATTGATGGCGCATATGTCCATATGGGCCAAAAAGCAAAAAAAAATTTTTTCAACCCCTCCTTATTTATTTTTATTTTGCTACAGGGGTTGCATCCAGAAATCGCTTTTGGTGTCCATGCATATGTAATAAGAAAGTGCACAAAATAATATATGAAGCATTTTAATAAAGGGCATGGTGTGTGAAGGATTCCAAGAAAATCACTTTCTTTATTAAATCTCCTTTTTTAGGGTGATTCGGAAAAAGATGGGGGTGCATTATAGAAATTTGTAAATAACACCAGTACATGGATAATCGCTGAAAGTTTTTTTACTCTAGCATAGGCGGTTCAGATGGATTTTAAAGGGGTTTTAAACCCAAAGGGGTTTTTTAAAATGTAACACCCTGTAATTAAAAAATTTGCAATTGTCCTTAAATGAAACCTATACCAAAAAATCAGCCACTTATTTGTGATTAATTGCCGCAGTGTTTATTCCTTACGTTCAGTACAGTTAGGGAAAAATAATTTTTTTAAAACATCTTTTTTTAAAATTTGTCAATTTTGGGGCGCCACCCCCGCTAAACGGTGTGTGATAGACATATGCTGTCGGGAAATAAATAGTAGGCAATATAGTCCTCTTCATTTTACTATTAAGTAAACTTTTTGCAAAACGCACAAGAAGAGCTACGTTTCGCAAAAACCACAAATTACCCCCTTTAAAGGGATGAAAAGGGGGGTTCCGGGGCGAAATTTTTTAAGAAAATGTTAGTCTCATAATGAGCACACCTTGATATACCAGAAAAAAAAAGAATGTGTGTGTACTTTGTACGCACGTAAGAAGTTATACTTCTATTATATGATTTCAACGAAATAAATATACTTTCAACAGGTTATTTGTATTTAAAGATTAAACTAATTTTTACTTACTACTTTCCAAAATTTTTTACTAAAACAATACTAAAAGTAAAAAAAAGTTAGATAACACACGGAATTGAACCAGGGACTTCTCGATCTCCGGTCGAACGCGCTACCGCCGAGTCAAACTCCCTTTGCTTTGACAGCTTACAAGATTTCTCATACATACTGACAAATTCAATAGACCAAGTGAAAAAATACTTTAAAATTTAAAGTAAATATACTTACTTTATTATAAAATATTTTATTACCGAGGAAGACATATCCAAAGACACAAAAATTATAATTAATAATACATTTACTAAAAACACTAATATATTCTTTTAATGACTTATTTGCGCTTATATATACATAATTTGAAAGAATAGCAACGAACTACCTACTGTCTATCTGCGCCTGCGCCAGGCAAGTATAAAATTTCACCCTCGATCGTAAAGAAGTATAACTTCAATAAAACCAGACTTGTGTTCATTTTGCGAGGTTCAACCTCTGTTTCCTACACTATATTAAGTTTATGTGAAAATTACATTTTTAACTACTGTTTGACTTTTCAACTTCCACTCCGGAAATCGTTAAAAAACAACGTTATAACCAACTAATAACTTGTTGGTTATACATTTTCCCCCATTTTTAAAATGATCTTTTTTGAAAACGATTTCCGGAGTGGAAATCGAAACGTCAAATAGTATGTAGTTATAATATAATCTAACAATACATTACATATATGCACCACGAGTTGTAATGCAGCTGAGTTGTAGGTAAAACCTGGGGATTGAAACCAAAGGTAATCTGTTTGTTATACACATCAGTGATATGACCGACAGTTAGGGCTTGTCCATATGTGGGCGGTTTGCCAACGTCGACTGCGCGGTTTACCTGTTTTACTTGATCTCACCCTAATGCCGCCTTTGAAGTTTCACCCTAATAGCAAGAAGAACAGGGGGTAAAATAAATACATTATTTTAAATGCGAGAATTCACGAATATGAAGAGTACGATACCATGCTCTAGGCTAGGATACCATCCTTTGGTCTTCGTAGTGAACGCACCCTTAGAGATTCGCATAGTAAAAAGACAATCAAACCACTGAGCTTCTTCGTCGTATGACTTGGACAGTCTTCGGAAAGTTGAACCATGTTTTCAAATCATTAGACTTTCCAATGTCTTAAAAGAGAAACCTTTAAACAATGTGTGTTGTCAGTGCTGCCATACGGAACGGAAACATTACATAGAGAACAGGGCAAAAGATACGTGTAGCTCAAAGTGCGATGGAGTGTTTTATGTTGGGCATTTCTCTACCTGACCAGATCCCAAACCGCCAAATAAGACGACGATCATGGGAGGCTGATGCTATAGAGAGAAGAGAGAACAGCAACATTGAAATGAAACTAGATAGGTCACGTGGCTCAAGTGACATAGGTATAACAAATTGACAAAGCCTTCCGAAGTGGAGGTCGTCCACCAATAGGATGAACTGGAATATATGGAAAATTATGGGAGAGATCGATGTCCAGCAGTAGACAAGAGAAGATTGAATGATACCTGTATCTGATAGATTTGTGACGCCAAGAATTTCATTAGTTTTTATAATCACTAAATAAATTGAATTTTGTTCCATTTACAGTAAAATCCTATAAAATTATAAAGCAATCACTAGTTTCTAACTATAATGATTAATTACCTTCCGATAAAAATTATTTTTTCCTAAACACATTCAACATCATTCATAAAATAGTATTCCATATGTTGAAATAGTTTAGTGAACAATTAAAAATAAAGATATAGTATATGTAGTACATAATGTATGTATATGTAGTACATAAATATGAATGTTTATCAATGATAAGTAAATTCCATAAACTAATTTTTTTCATTTCCCGGCAAATCAAAATAATAAACATCTAAAAATATTATTAATCTGAAAATTGTAGTCTATAGTAAACCTATTAATACTATTTTACTATATCTCTAATGACTTTCCTACATAGTTATAATCTTTGTATTCTAAACAACCTTTCTTTATAATATAATTCTAAGAATTGTTAACATTCTGATCTGTAGTGTGTTTCCTTAAGTATAGTCAATGCAAATTTTTCAGGACACAATACATATAATCATTTACAATTCTGAAGACCTATCACACAAAAAATCACACACAAGTTGATTCATGGAAGTTATGTCCGTAAGGTTATTGTCCCTTATTGTACCCTATGCCATAAAATACTGAAAAGTACATCAACCAAACATAAATAATACACTATTCCAAGAAATTAAAGCACCATCGTAAAAATGTGTCATTTGATGTCTCGAATTCCCTAAACCTGTTGTCCGATTTAAGTGATTTTTTAATAAGTTATAGTCTTATTCGTTAACAACATCACTGTAATAAAATTGTTGTTAGACAGAGGGCCTCGATTTTTGACCCTTCGCTTCGTTATCGAACGTATTCGCTTCGTATACTAAACAGATACGAAACGACTACGTTCGATAACGAAGCGAATGGTCAAAAATCGAGGCCCTCTGGTAAATTGTTAATGTATAGAGGGTGTACCAATCATACTGTGCTTTTTCTTAAAGTTCACCGCAACATGTGGAATCTTGTAGCATTTATAAAATACTGAAATTAAAACCCAACTATAGCCTCAGGATGGAAGATTGTGTACAGATGCAATATTCGTCATAAAGCAAATTACTGAGACATCACTAGAATATTATAATAGATTAGCATTTATATGTCTGATTGACTTGAAGAAAGCATTTGATAGAGTAAGACTCAAAGATGTAATCCATCATCTGTATAATACAGAAGTCCCCCTAGATATCATAAAAACTATTGAAAACATCTACCAAAACAACAAAATGAAAGTCAGAATAGATGGACAACTTACAGAACCTATAGACATAGGCAGGGGAATAAGACAAGGATACTCATTCGAGTCCGATGCTCTTCAATTTAATCATGGTTGAAATCATCAAAAGCGTCAATGAAGGAAGAGGATACAAAATGGGAAACAAAGAAGTAAAAATATTCTAAAAAAAAGAAGCCAATTTTTAGAAGCCATGGAGGTATTACCAGGAAAATGGTCCAATAAGTTTTCAATTAAATATCTTTTAGAAATATTTTGGATATTTTTAAATATTTTTATCAGGTTGAAAACTTTGACTTTCATTTAGCAGATGTCGCTAGGCACCTACTCCATAACGTCAGTTGCAATGTGGGGATAAACTCTCGGAGTTTCGTCACTTGGGGCAGAGAGCAGCAAACCTACGCCTCTCTGATGATGACTCCAATTAGAGTCGAAAATCGTCGATTTAGAGTGCTGGTTTGCGCTCTTTGTACTAAATTAAAGACAGTCTTGCCTTCGCATTGCAACTGAATAAAAATGGTATACATTTTTACATTAAAAATATTCTGTTACTCAGACGACGCAATACTGATAGCCCAAGATGAAGATAGTCTGCAAAGATTAGTCCACAGTTTTAACATAAGAATAAAAAAATTCGTTAAGACAAGTTCGTCTCAGAAAACTAAAACAATAGTAAGCAGTAAAGAACCAATCAGATGTAAAATATACATTGATGGCATCAGTATTGTACATTAATAACTGGGTGAAAAACAGAAGAGTAGAATGACAACAAACAGAGAAGTAAGGACGACAATAGACTACGTAGTGGGAAGACTACGACAACGATGGAATGACAACTTACTGGAGGCACATTGAAAAACAGACAGAGTCATGTCTACATAAAAAGAAGAAGAAGAAGTATTGAACAAATAATGGAAATAAAATATCTTGGAATTGCATTGTCAAGATACGGAGACCTGGACGAAGAAATGAGAAATCAAGTACAAAAATCAAATAGACTGGCAGGATGTCTTAATAACACTATATGGCGAAACCGAAAAATTAACACTGAGATAAAATCAGTAATTTATAAAGCCAGCGTAAGAAAAATACTGGTATATGTGTGGCGACACGCTTCAATTACCATTTTGCTAATTTTAATTTTTAATAACTTTTTCAAAATGAAATAATACGTCCCATTTTAAAATTCACAAACCATATGCATAAAGGGCCTGTTAAGTTTTAAGAAACGAAATATATCAGTATTCAGATAAAATGCCTTCTCAGCTTTTAAAACACCAGATGTTGATGGCCTGTTCAATTTATGTATGGGAAACGCAAATTCCATAATAGATTACGGGACGATAAAGGGCCAGCCTCCTATGTCAATGAATCAGTCTTCAACTTCTTTAAAAACCACAGAAATGTAAAACTAATGTTTTTAGTTCATCCACAGGCAGTCTGACACAAACCCTCGTCCCGCAAAGAATAACAAACCCTCTTACGACATATAAGCACGCCTTTTTAACCAAAAATAAATAAATATATTATTGGTCGTTGTCTTACACATATTGTAATTTCATTTAATTGTTTCTGTAAACCATCAACGGAACATATGCATCAGAAACAAGACCCGATACAGCCACCATATAAATACTACTGGAAACGGCAGAGATGAAAGTACTGAGAAGAATTACAGGAAATACGCTGAGAGATCGAAAGACGTGTGAAGAAATTAGAAGACAATGTAACGTACGGTGTATAAACGAATGGACACTAAACAGAAAAAAGAATGGAATAATCACATAAGCAGAATGGGGGGACACGTGTGGTCAAAACAGTAAGTGGTGTTTCACATTATAAGAATTTTGAACGTGCGAGGGTTTTTTCGTGCGGTAGTTTTGACGCGCTTGTCCTTTTCACACAATAAGAATTGGGTCGCACGAAGATATTTTGCTGTGTTGTTTGGTATATTAGTTTTATTTACACTTTGTGGCTGAGGTCGGTACATGATACGATGTCTGATATGTATCATTACGATGTATAATTACAAATGGGTATTTTTTGTCCATACTTTTGTCCTAATGTGCTGTAATGCGTATTTAATTCATTTGCAATTTCTATTTTGTCAGTTATTATTTCTTATGTTTTTAATTAAAAATCTTAATTTGTTTTTATAATCGTTGTTCTACTAAGTTATTTGTGGGATTAGCTCATCTAATTAGCTCATACAATATATCTAATAAACTATTCTAAATGGGAAATAAGCCACAATTTAACTAAAATAAGTATTTTATTAACGTTTTGACATCCGATTTGGGCGTCGAAACGTTAATAAAATCATTTTTTAGTTAAATTGTGGCTTATTTTCAATTTAGAATAGTTTATTACAAAAATGCCACAAGGAAATAGCTTCAGAACAAGATTACAATCTGTTTTTCATGTACAGAATTTAAAAGACCCTCCGTCATCCACTCGTTTTTAAATGTTGTTCCTGTTCCCCTCGTTTTAAATGTTGTTTTTAGATAATTTCACGCAAGACGCGACGGCCGCCCTACTCCAGTCTTCCGAGTCGTTTACCCTATAAAACTAAATATAATTTCGTAGAATAAAAGGTATAGTTATATTATATGGAGCGAAATCACATTATAGCGTTGTGGTTACTTTATTGTCGAAGAAAGAGAAATAAGAGGAACCGAGTTCATTGGATCCATCCTATGAACGCAAAAAGATACGATTTATAGATTTTTATATTCACACATATTGATGGAACACCCTCTATACTCAACGTTAATTGCAACTATGTAAAATAAAGTTTATTATAATATACGTAGCAGGTTTAATTACTGTTGTTATCACTAACATATAATTAATTTTGCTGTGCTTACCAAATGTGTCTTTTTCTTTGCCACCTAATTCGTCAAATTCACTGTTAAGTACACGGTATACACCATTCCAAGCATTTCTCGTCAAGTTTCTATATTTATATATTTCTATATTATAATAATATAGTGTGAATAAAAATAATATACCAAACAACACAGCAACATATCTTCGTGCGACTCAATTCTTATTGTGTGAAAATGGCAAATGCGTCAAAACTATCGCACGAGAAAACCCTCGCACGTTCAAAATTATTATAATGTGAAACAGTCCATATGATTACATGAGCTACCATTGGAATGTCGTCGTGCGTTGTAACCCTCGCACGCTTAAATTCTTATAATGTGAAACAGCGCTAAGAGATAAATCACCAATCGTAAGAAGTATCGGCCGTCCGCGCAAAAGATGCGAGTGATAACCTTCCATAAGGGTATCAATCCGCCAATGAACAAGCAGAATTGCAACATACATTTTAATAAGTAGACGCGAACTTTGTATGCATTTAAAAAAACATATTTCTATACTGAATTGGGAATTGTTGCTTGCTATGTGTATAACTACATGTACTACTATTTATCTAAAACGTATTCCTACATAATAGGGGAGTGCAATTAGAACGAAAACGAGTTTATATACATATTAAAGTAAAAAGTTCTATGTACTCGCAGATTTGGCCGCTAATTGTTTATTAATTGTTTAAACAATAATAATTGTTCTGTATAAATAATTTTAAAACTATAGTTGAATTCATAATTGTATTTGATCAAATATGTTTCTATTTTGTTTTTGATTATGCTGAATCCGAATATGGCATTACAATGAAAATTCTTATACAGAAGCTCTTATACAGTATGTCTGTGTAGCTAGGAACCACATGGAAAACTTTTTTATTATCAATTTTACGAAAAAAAGGTATTCTTCATAAAATGCTCTGGCATGCTAAAATGCAACCATCAGATATCAAATGTTATCAATTTTATACGAGTTATGTGAAAAATATGAATTCCGTTAAAGAGTATAAAGTACCTTTATATTCCAGAATATCAAAAAATGCTATTAGGAAAAGTTGTTTGAAATTAAAAATTATGTTTTATTATACAATTACATCATTCTAATCGAAAAAAAAATTCAATTTTTTCTCAAATTACGGATACCCATCATCATTTTATTAAAATTAGGTATGATAACTATTTTATTATCAATTTTACGAAAAAAAGTTGTTTTTCATAAAATGTTCTACCTGGTCTAAAGTCTAAGATATCCTAAAACTGATAATAAAAAAGTTATAAATAGGTTCCAATTTACGCAGACATACTGTATAAGAGCTAAAACAATTTTTTTTGTTGAACATTTATTATTGTTGAAGCTTACTATTAAATGTATTAGGTAAGTTTTACAGAAAAAAGTTTTGATCACTTTGTATAAAATTTTTTTAGCTGGTAATTTTCGGTTTTTGTATTACATTTTTGTTATCTTTCTTAATTTTCTCAAAAATAAATAGTGTATTTTATCTCCAAAGTAAAATAATTTAGTGCGTTTTAAAGATTACATCCTAAGCTTTAAAAAAGTACCTATGAAATTGTAATAAATCTGTTCAAACTTGAGTAATACCGTCTTAAACTGGTGGTAATTCTGTAAAACTACGAAGTTTTCAAAAATTACATTTTTAGAGACGTCGTATCATTTGAATTAAATTTTTGAGATTTTTTTTAATGCAACATCGTTTAGTAAAAGTTTTGAAAGGTAAGTTTTGTAAAATTGAGAGTTTTATAAGAAAAATTGTATTAGTTACACATTTTTAAATCATTTTTAAACAAAATTCATGTAAGTCTCACTTTCCGCGAACACCGTACTTACGCCCATACATTTTATTTATTTTTATTATAACCATAAGATAGCTTAATTATCTTCTTTCATGTCCAATTTGTAAAATTTCATTTGATCCATTAGTTAAAGAATTACATTAAAATAACTCAACCGTGCACTTCTCCGAACGCTAGTTTACAGTGCGCCAATGTTTGTGAAAAGGGTGACTTTAGCGATATAAATAAAAAATTATAGAAGCTACAGACTTAATTTTCGAAAAATCTTTATACAGTATGTCCCTGTAAGTTGTATCCATATGGAAAACTTTTTTATTATTAATTTTCCGAAAAAAGTTATTCTTCACAAAAAGCTCTGCATGGTCCAAAACCTAAGATTTAACCATCAAATATCAAATTTTTTGAATATTATACGAGGTATGTCAAAAAGTTTGAATTTCACTCAAGAGTAAAGTAGCTTTATTTTTCACAATATTGAAAATTGCTATTATGAAAAGTTGTTGGGAATTAAAAACTATATTTTAATATGCAATTACATCCTTCTAAGTGAAAAAATTTTTTTTTTTTTTGAAAAATTATGGATAACTTACATTATTTTCAGTTATTTCAATTCTGATAACTCTTTTATTATTAATTTTGCGAAAAAAAGTGATTCTTAATAAAAAGTTCTGGATGGTCTAAAACCTAAAATACAACCATCTTATATAAAATTTTATCAATTTTATACGAGGTATGTCAAAAAATAAATTTAAATCAAAAGTAAAGTACCTTTATAGTTCAGAATATTTCAATTAGAAGGATGTAATTACATACTGAAGCATACTTTTTAATTCTAAATAACTTGTCATAATAGGAATTTTCGATATTGTGAAAAATAACGTGTATTACTATTGAGCGAAATTCATATTTTTGACATACCTCGTATAAAATTGATAAAATTTGTTATAAGATGGTTGTATTTTAGGTTTTGGACCATGCCAAACTTTTTATTAAGAATCACTTAATTAATAATAAAAGAGTTATCTAAATTGAAATAACTGAAAATAATGTTAGTTATCCATAATTTATCAAATACAATTTTTTTCAATTAGAAGGATATAATTGCATATTACAATATAGTTTTTAATTCCAAACAACTTTTCATAATAGCAATTTTCAATATTGTGAAAAATGAAGCTACTTTACTCTTGAGTGAAATTCAAACTTTTTGGCATACCTCGTATAATATTCAAAAAATTTGATATTTGATGATTAAATCTTAGGTTTTGGACCATGCAGAGCTTTTTATGAAGAATAACTTTTTTTCGTAAATTAATAATAAAAAAGTTTTCCATATGGATACAACTTACAGGGACATACTGTATATAAGTTTATATTTTCGGAGTTATTTAAAAAAACATCTAATTTCGCAATTCATTTGTTTAATAAAAAATGAAGCACCCACTTCTCGAGTAGAACTTTTTGATTTGTTGTTTTTATTAAACATTTCTTAATGAAATTACAAAAAGTTCTATCTTGTTTGATTTTTTCCGAAGTGTATATGCACTCCCCTATAAATTGCTTTCAAGCATGGCGATATAATGATCCAACCAGATAACAAAAGAAGCACAACAAACTTCAAAAGAAACCTTATAAACAAACCTTTTAATCCATTTGGAAATAAAACGATTCAAACGTCGTTTTTTACCCATATTTTCACGAAAACTCACAATTCTACACGTTAATTTTCCAATGACTCAAAAACTACTACCAATTGCACAAAAACCGCGGCGACACGATCTTATTTAGAGCACGAGTCGCAGGCCAACCAACGTTCGGAATGCTCTTTCTCTCTGTTTAAATTTTATTTATAGCCACCCCGAGATAGAAGTATTCGGTAGGATGATGGCACCGAGATTTAGAAGCGACTCTAATCACCGTTTTGGAAAATTAAAAAATAAAAATTAACCTTTTGGCAAGCGACTGAAAGTTGGTCAATCGAAAAAACAACAAAAAAATAAGGCTTCAAAGGGCAAATACCCGAACACAGAGGCGTACCGTTATTGACAATATTTTTTAAAAGAAATGTTTAAACAAAATTTACATAAAGCAATTACATAGTTGAATTTTCCAATTTTTACCAATTTTTGAGTCATTTTGACTAAACTTTGGGTCATCATTGTTTAAACAGAAATGACTTCAAAACAGGAACTAAAGATTAAAACTCAACTTTTCAATACGCTTCGACTGATGTGTTACATGTACTATTTCTGCGACTATAACGGCACTTCTGGTTAGAACTTTTTAAGCAAAAATGATATAAAAACCAAAACCAAAATTTTTTCTCATCTCGCTAAGGCACGTCGAATGATATATCGCTTATACTATTTCGGTGACTTTAGAACAGTTCATACGGTTGCAACTCTAAAACTGGAAGTCCGATGTCAAATTTCTCATCTTTAATAACACCCTTGGGTTATAAGCTTTCATTCGGCACCTCATTTGTCATTCTATCTGTATTAATAATGGAGGAGTTGTATTCGCGGACGGAAAGACAGATGAACAGACAGTCATGAAACCGGAAGTATATATTTGTTCTCTTCTTGCGAAGTAGCGTCGATTAATATATCACGTGTACTATTCCGGCGACTTTAAAACAGTACTTCTGGTCGCATTTCTAAAACCGGAAGTCCTAGGTCAAATTTCTCACATTTAGTACAATCGCATTATAAGCTTTCATTTGACACCTCATTTGTCATTCTACCTGGTATATTGACGGAAGAGTTATATTCGCGGTCGGACGGACCGACGGACAGACAGCCTAGGTCAAATATCTCACCTTTAGTACCATCCTTGGATTATAAGCTTTCATTTGACACCTCATTTGTCATTCTACCTGGTATAATAACGGAGGAGCTATATTCGCGGTCGGACAGACCGACGCACAGACAGCCTAGATCAAATTTATCACCTTTAGTAACATCCTTGGATTATAAACTTTCATATGACACCGTATTTGTCATTCTACCTGGTAAAATGACGGAGGAGTTAAATTCGCGGTCGGACGGACCGCCGAACAGACAGCCTAGGTCAAATATCTCACCTTTAGTACCATCATTGAATTATAAGCTTTTATTTGACACCTCATTTGTCATTCTACCTGGTATAATGACATCATCATCATCTTGGTGCTACAGCCCTTAGAGGTCCTCGACCTTCTCAAGCTTTCTACGCCATTCTGTTCTGTCCCTTGCTTGCATTTTCCAGTTGCCGACTCCGATCTTCTCGGCATCCTGTGTTACACCGTCCATCCACCTCAGCTTTGGTCTACCCCGTCTTCTCATTCCCACGGGTTGCGCTGTTAGAATCTTTTTTATCATGTTCGATTCAAGGGCCCTGGCTACATGTCCTGCCCACTGCAGGCGGTTTCGCTTAATTATAGTGATAATATCTTTTCCACCAAACGTATGCTTGTAGATATTCTGCAGTTCAAAGTTATATCTACGCCTCCATATTCCGTTCTCACAGACCGCTCCGAATATCTTACGTAGCACCTTTCTTTCAAAAATCGACAGAGCGGATTCATCTGTTTTAGTTAGCGTCCATGCCCCTGATCCATATGTGAGAACGGGGACTATCAATGTTCTATACAGCCTTATACGAGTTTTTTGAGACATACGTTTGTTAGCTAAGTACTTTGATAGACTATGATAACACCTGTTTGCAATTATTATTCGCCTTTTTATTTCCTCTGATGTGTTAATATTGGGGTTAACCGATGTTCCTAGATATATGAACTCTTTGACCGCTTCGAAGTTTTGGTCATTGATGATTAGATCTGCGTCAACATTTCCAGCTCTTGTGTTTGTGTTAGTCGCCATGAATTTTGTTTTATTTCGATTTATATGTAACCCCATTCGTTCTGCTGCTGCTACTAGCTCGGTTAGGATTTCCGCAGTTCTCGCTCTGGTTCTTGTTATAATGTCCACGTCGTCTGCATATGCTAGAATTTGGACAGATCTATTGAATATTGTTCCCCTGCCATCTATATTAGCGTCTCGTACGACTTTTTCTAATGCTACATTAAAAAGTTGACACGTCAGCGCATCTCCCTGCCTTAACCCCCTATGTATTTCAAATGGGGTTGACGAGTCGTTTTGAATTTTTACTGCTGATATCATCTTAGCCATTGTCACTTTTATCATACATATGAGTTTTTTTGGGATTCCTAACTCATTCATAGCGTTGTAGAGACTTGGTCTTAATACAGTGGTACCTGGTATAATAATGGACCTGGTATAATGACGGAGGAGTTATATTCGCGGTCGGACAGACCGACGGACAGACAGCCTAGGTCAAATATCTCACCTGTAGTACCATCCTTGGATTATAAGCTTTCATTTGACACCTCATTTGTCATTTTACCTGGTATATTGACGGATAAGCTATATTCGCGGTCGGACAGACCGACGCACAGACAGCCTAGATCAAATGTATCACCTTTAGTAACATCCTTGGATTATAAGCTTTCATATGACACCTCATTTGTCATTCTACCTGCTATAATGACGGAGGAGTTATATTTGCGGTCGGACAGCCTAGGTCAAATATCTCACCTTTAGTACCATCTTTGAATTATAAGCTTTTATTTGACACCTCATTTGTCATTCTACCTGGTATAATGACGGAGGAGTTATATTCGGGGTCGGACAGACAGCCTAGGTCAAATATCTCACCTTTGCTACCATCCTTGGATTATAAGCTTTCATTTGACACCTAATTTGTCATTCTAGCTGGTATATTCACAGAGGAGTTGTGATTACAGACAGACGGACAGACGGACGTAGATAATTCAAAGTTTTCACATTTTTTCAAAATTGGGTGAAAACAATAGTTGAAATAAAACAATAAACAATATTTTAAATCAAAAGAACACCCGACTTGGGCGTCGAAACGTTAAGAAAATCAAAAGTCTAATAAGTCAGGAAATAAAATTCGAAATTATTTATCCTCTGAGCTTTTTAAGTTGGAAAAATAAAGCATACCAGATTGGCGAAATATTCGACAAGGGTACTCTGTTATGCTTTATTTTTCCAACTTAAAAAGCTCAGAGGATTAGCTATTTGTATAACAAGGGAGGAAAGTTTACTGCCCGACGCGTAGCGGAGGGCAGTAATCATTCAAGTGAGGAAAAGGCACTTTACTCCCATGTTATACATATGGTTTTTCCACCTTCCTCAAATTAATAACAAGTCATTTTTCATTCTTAATTTATTTATGTAACTAACCAACAAAATTTATTAAAACTAAAACTAACAAGTAGGGACAATATAACTGTCAACTGTCAAATATAAGTCAAATTATTAATGTAAACATTATTAAATCAAAATAACAATTTACTGTTTTTTACCATTCTGCAAAATACAGGATGTTTTATAAATAAACGTTAAAATGTATAGATACTTACGTAATAGAAAATAGATATTGTACAGGGCGTCAATAAGTTATATTTCATGAATGAAATATCACGACGTCACTTTTACTTTTCCTCCCTAGGGAGGAAAAATATTTTCCTTCCTAGGGAGGAAAAGTACAACTTTGCTCCCTACAATCAGGTCCGGAAAAGTATACTTACGGTAGAGGTAGGTGGAAAAAATAATTTCGAATTTTATTTCCTGACTTATTAGACTTTTGATTCATAGATGGTGCTAGTAGCATCTTTGGTAATTATTTTGATAATTACCCGGAAAGGAATTGATTTCACTTCAGTGCCTCTACCTAGGTGCTCCGATGAGGAAACGGTTATTCCGAAATACGTATAAGCACATAGTAGAGGCTCTGTACTGTAATCAAATCTAAACCATCTTTTCTTTTCTTTTCTGTTCTTTTCTTTTAGTTAATAAAATCATTTTTTTGGTAAAATTGTGGCTTATTTCCCATTGACAATAGTTGATTATGGATTCTACGTAAGTGAATACATCCTAATACTGCACTAGGTTCATTAACTACAGGCCCTTCAGATTTTCGTTTTTTATTACCTATATTTCCAGCTTCCTTAAATTTTTTTACTAACTCCAAAACATACTTTCTACTGTCGTGTTTATCTTGATGTCGTTTATTAAATTGCGGATCTATCATATTGGCACATTCATTCTTCATAAAATACAACTAAATAATATCTACCGTATTTTTTTAAATTAAAGAATAAAGAATACAACAATACTTAAAAACAAGAGCTTCACCAAAGCAATCATGGATAAAATAATGAAGGCACAAAGAGCCATGGAAAGAGCAACGTTAGGAGTAAAATTAAAAGACAAACAGCAAAACAACTGGATAAGAAATAAAACAAAAGTCAAAGACGCAGGACAACATATAGCCAGGCTAAAATGGAGTTTCGCAGGTCATAACGCCAGACAAATAGACAATAGGTGGAATACCGTGACACAACAATGGAGACCATGGACAGGAAAGAGAGCAAGAGGACGACCCCAGATGGCAATTAAAGGGAAAAAGAAGAATATCTACCGTTTCCGGAATAGAATAAACAATGGTAATACATTTTCAGACTACAAATTAATGCTTACAACTGATTCGCAAGAGAATTGTCTAATTTAACTTTCCTTTTGTGTTTATATCATATCATTTACTTAGTGTGACAAATTCGCCAAAAAATATCAAATTCTGCGCGAAGAACGAAATTAAAATAAAACCATTGGTCTACTAAATCAACTAATTAAGCCAGTAAATACAATTTAAAGTTTAAAAGTCTTTTTGAAGAAATAAAATACAGTATTGGATCCAATTTAAAAACTAATATACAGTAGACTCCCGTAAGTTCGGCCACCTCGGGACTGAACCCTAGGCCGAACTTAAAAGTGGCCAAACTAACCGATGCCTATCTAAAAAATACCCATTTGTTTGTAAGGCTCTAGCAAGCACAAAACACTTGCACATTATGTAGAATACAACACAGTGGGATACTCTGCCATATATTTACCACATATGAAAAAACAGAAGGATAAAAACACTACAAAACAATACTTACAGAACTGTAGGCCTAATAAAATTTAAAAATATTACTGTACATTCCTGGTTTGGCTTCTTAAACACATTCTCAGCAGCATTTGCGTCTCTATATTCTTCTCATTTTCCTGGCGAATAACACACTCGGAGATTTCGTCGTCGTCGTTCAAACTTCGTTGTGTAGCTCCATTTCAAAGTTGATCCACACCAAAACATCTTCTTCAACAACGGGATCACAGTTCGGTAGTTGCCGAACGTAGTGCAATAAGCTGCCTTGTCATCAGGTGCGTTAACAAGAATGTAGTTTGGCTCATTTGCTGTTGTGTTTGCTTGGTCAATCGTATCTTCTATATTTGGCCAAAGTTTTTCCAAGACTTTACAAAAGTCGGCAGTGGTATTTCGTCGTATGCCTTGGCCGACATATACACAACATCCTTCATATTAACTGACTTCAGTATTTCTAGGCCTAAGTTGTCATCAGCCTTCAATATGGAAATAACTTCAGAAAGCAGTTTTCGCCTATACTTCCTCTTGAAGCACTCAATGGCCTCTTGGTCCATCGGCTGCTGAAAACTGGTTACATTGGGTGGCAAGAACAGCAGTTTAATTTGTTTTTCATCGTCACACTGAATATCTTCCTGGTGAGCAGGCGCGTTGTCAGGAAGTAGAAGTGCTTTGCTGGGCAGTATTAATTTTGTAAAATGTTTTTTCACTTCGGGAACAAATTCGTCGACGAACCATTCCCTTAAC
Source organism: Diabrotica virgifera virgifera (assembly GCF_917563875.1). Taxonomy (NCBI): domain Eukaryota; kingdom Metazoa; phylum Arthropoda; class Insecta; order Coleoptera; family Chrysomelidae; genus Diabrotica; species Diabrotica virgifera. The sequence continues at coordinate 56,360,985 of NC_065449.1, read as the reverse complement.
AAATATGTGTCCATCCATGCTGATTTCTGCGACCGATAATACACTGGGAAAGTTTCCATATTTATGTTCTTAATCGCTCTCAGTTTTGCTGCTGTGCCAATGACAAATAGGAGTCAATGTGGATCCCCGAAGCATTTGAACACAAGGCGACCGTTATCATCTTTTTGCTGACTTTAAACCTTGCAGCAGCTGTTTCTTGTGGGGTGATAAAGGTATTTCTGGGCAGCAGTTTAAAATTTAACCCAGTTTCGTTGACGTTGTCTATTTGCTCTGGGCTCAAGTTTTGGTCCTCGATGATAATTAAAAAAAATCTTGCAGAAAAATTGGTGGCCACTGCAAGCAGAGAGCCAGCCGGACTAGCGGAGACCGAGCTAACCGAGGCCGAACTTACGGGAGTCTACTGTACAGGGATTGGCAATGGCTTTAAAACGATATCCTATTTGACACCCTAATTACCATTAAAAAATGCTGGGGTGATTCTTACCCTGACTTAAGTAAAATAATAAAATACCGGAAAAATGTATCCTCCTTTAATAAAAAATTAACCTGTCGCTGGGTTTTTAAAAAATAACGTAGTCACAATTTCACCAAGTATTACTACAAACCCATATCTTAAAAAAATTCATATTCTCAATGCTATTATTGAAACACTTCTTTCTGTTACTTATTCCACACTTTCAGTTTTTTATTTTATCCATTATCATGCACAAAATACCTAGATCCTAACCACATGGAGCAATCCCCAAAATAGTTCGTAAAAATGCGCCACATGAAGAATGTAGGTAAAGGTAGCCCGTGCAGACTTCTTTATTTTTGTATCAGATAATTTATGAGAACCAAGTGGAAAAACGTCATCGAATGATGAATCATCAGCATCATTTGAATGTCTAAAAATATTTTTATTTTTATGGAATACAGGGTGTTTGGTAAAGAATGGGCCATAGCTTAATCTTAGATTCCTGAGCTTAAAATAGGACGATTTAAGTTAACTTGCTTTTGTACGAAAGTTGATAATAACCGAAATACAAGGTGTCAAAGTTAAACTTTTATTTTATTTATTCTTGAATATTTCCCGACAGGCATGGGATAATAATGTGAAATTTAGTAAGCGAGGGTTATTTGGGACGAGAAATCTAAATTCGCCACCAAAAATTATGTATTACCCAGAGGGCGCCACATACGCCTTTCAGCGCTTATTTAATTCAAGTTTAATTTTTTTTATTGCCCATTCTACATACTTTTTCAATCAAAACTTTTATTCTATTAATATTCTTACCCAAAAAGGGTATTACAGTAGAGCGTCGATTATCCGAACTAATTGGGGGACATGGGTGTTCGGAAAACCGATTTGTTCGGATAATCGAACTATATTGAGAGTGTCATTCATATTTATCCACAAGTGAATAAAAACCATATTTATATAACTGTATATTTGTTTATACCTTGATAATGACAAATAGCAAATAAACAAAAAAGTGCAGTCTTTTCAACAACATATTTTTGGATACACAATTGAAGAAAATTGAAGATATTTTAAGCTTTAATTACTAACGCTTGCTCAGTACTCGAGTGAGGGGCGCGGGAGTCGGGAGTTCGGATAACCGGTCGTTCGGTTGATCGACGTTAGGATAATCGACGCTCTACTGTAATTAGGTCTATAATAATTAAAAGGGTCTATTAATATTTTTACTTAATATTCTTACATTCATCTCGCTAAACTCAACCGTTTACGAGATAAAAATCTGCAAGGCAACATAATTTTTTGCATATCATTGTACTTATTAGTTATACCCGAAAAATAACTTAAACCATAAAAATTTACAAAAATGTATCGCAAATTTCTTCAAATGGAATTTGCGATGCAATGGCATAAATATGAGACCTGGCACAATTATTATGGTTTCGCCTTATGGAGTTTATTTTTCGGGTTTAACTACAATGATAATAATATTATGCAAAAAATTATCTTGTATCGTAGATTTAAAATGCGTTTATCTTGAAAACAGTTAAGTTTAGCGAGATGAATGTAGTATATCTTTTTTAAGTAAAAATATTAAGAGAATAAAAATTTTGATTCAAAAAGTATGTAGAGTGGGGGATAAAGAAAATTGAACGTATTAAATTAGCGCTGAAAGACGTATGTGGCGCCCTCTGAGTAATACATCATTTTTGGTAGCGAATTTAGATTTCTCATCCCAAAAAACCCCCGCTTACCAGATTTCGTGTTGTTATCTCATGTCTGTCAGGAAATATTCAAGAATAAATAAAATAAAAGTTTGACACCCTGTATTTCGGTTATTATCAACTTTCATACTAAGGTAAGTTAGCTTAAATTGACCTATTAAGCTCAGGAATCTAAGGTTAAGCTATGACCCATTCTTTACCAAACACCCTGTATATAAATGGACAGAAACATTAAAATATCTTGATTAAAAGATAATATTATGCATGCCCGAAATTAACACATTCCAGTTTGTAAATTCTCTAGATTATAATAAGAAAAAACAAATTATATAAAATAAAACAACTGGTTGTCAATTTTTAAAGGTATCAACTCGTGTAAAAAGATTAAATAGGACGAAGAACTGTAACTATAACAGTTTAATTTTGATTTAAAATCGACATTTTAGATTTTATTAATACCTCGTTGAGAATAAAGACCAAAAATTCTTTTTCTGAAATCTGTTGAGAACATGTAATAATTCTCAATGTAATTTTTGACCGCAAAATACACAATTCCTTTCCTTCGGAAAAAAGTACGGGAATATTATTCTGACTGACGCAAGACCTCATATTGCCAGTGAAACCATGGAGTTCATACAAGAATCTCGTTTAGAAACTTTGGAGTAGCCACCAAGATCAGTTGATTTGTCACCCATCGAAAATGTGTGGGATACGGTAGGTCCATACCTAAATCGATTGCCACGCGGTTGTCCTCAATTAAAACGCGGTATCTGCAAAAAAATTGAAAATCGAGTTTTTGCTATATGTGGTTTCCTTGTGACCTTATTTATGCTTCTGCAATGTCTGAAAGCCGTATCATTTTATTTACTACCAAAATAAACAAATTGGATTATGCCGTATGTGCTAAATTTCAATAGTTGCTTAATTAAAATGCGGTATCTACAGAGTAGTCAACTAAAAAGCGGTATGTGCTAGTGAGTATCATGTACTTGCCGCGTTCTAATTGAGCACATCGTATTTACCGCGTTTTTATCGAGACTCGTGTTGCGACCTCTTATTTTAAACATTTATGACATGTAGGTATTTTGCGTATATAATAAACAATAATTATAAGGAATTCATTTTTTTTGGTAACTATTCTTCCTTGTAAAAAATCCTATTTGTAAATAAAACGCAGATACGGCACTATTTCTGATCCAGTAATACGTCCGCTGTCCAATTAAAACGCGGTATGACTTTTTATTTACAGCTTTGATAAAAACATGATTTTTTTAAGAATATATTTTTGGATGAAAATGTGGATGTGGATGAAAATTCCGCAATATCATATATTGCGGAATTAATTCGGTCAATTCCCCATAGAGGAACTGAGGGTACAGAAAATCATGGATTTATACAGGGTGTCCAGAAACCCTCCTGACAAACGAAGACAATTTAACCCAATTCACCTAGTCCGAAAATATTTCCTAAGGGAGCTAGAAGTCTTTATAGATGGAGCCTCGTAATTAGTTTTTTTTTAAATACCTCCAGAAAGCTTGTATTAAGAAAATCCAAAACTGGTACGCCTATTTATCTTCCAGAGATGAATAGATTCCATAAATTGCGAATTGCTGGTACCGGCCATAGGCGTCCGTTTTGGGTAGGGCAACGGTAATGTTATCGTATAAGTTATTTGTCTCTAATATTTAAGCATTTTTGATACTAGATTATTAAATAATGAGATATTCTAGTAAAAAAGTTACTCTTGCGTTAAGTCGGTAAAATACACGTTATTTTTGAAAACTTTTTTCAAATACAAAAAATAAAAAAAATTTCAAATCGATTTTTCTAGAAAACAGTGTATCCTACCAACTTCAAGCGAGAGTAACTTTTAGTACTAGAATGCCTCGCGATTTAATAATCCAGTGTCAAAAATGCTTAAAAGTTAAAGGCCAAAAAGGTATGCGATAAAAAACCGTTGCTTTACCCAAAACGGACGCCTATGAATGGTACTAGAAATTCGGAATTGATGGAGTCGATTTATATCTGGGGCGTACCAGTTTTCGTTTTTTCAAATAGAAGTGTTCTGGAGGTATTTAAAAAAAATCTACATAAATACGAGGCGTCATCTTTAAAGAACTCTAGCTCCCTTAAGAAGCATTTGCGGACTAGGTAAATTGGGTTAGTTATCTGAATTACTAGGTAAAATTATCTGAGGAATCTCCGGTCTTCGTTTATCGGGAGAGTTTTTGGACATCCTGTATATAACGTTTAAGACACACGGTATAACTGCACCTTTGACTATTATTGTATTAATTCATTCTTTAATGGTGTTAACTGTAATGATGTCTTTTAAATTTATTCTGCATGACCTAGTTGCGAACTATATTAGACAACAATATACACAGCATATAAACGAGAATATTATTATCAACAACTGCAATTATGCCATCATCAGGAGTACACTCGTCTTAGGAAAATTCTTTAATATAAAAATCTATTGTTGATTTTGTTAGTAAAATGTAATATGTTTGTCCTGATTATAATATAAATCAATAATACTCCGGGCAAGTATGCAAAGTCCGCAGAAAGCGTGCTATTTTGATTATACAAGGTGGGCCAAAGAAAAGAGTCCACCTCGATATTTCGCAGTAGTTATTAGATTTTAAGGAAATGCCGACACAGGTCGATTTTTGTTCTAAGGGGGACACATTTTACGATACATACATCTGTCATTTGTCAACCTTCTCCCTTTCACGTCCCCAACACCTTATTTTTAAATAGGGAATAGGGGTCGTGTGGTAGCTCATTTGAAAGTTTATTCAATTCTCTATTCAGTAATATTAACATTATCATAATTATTTATACAGGGTGACCAAAAAATGTTTTGAATTAAATTAATTGACAAAAAAAAGAAGAATGTATGTAATTTATTTTATTTAAAATGCATGTTACTGTTGTCAGAAAACCGAAATAAATGTTTATTTCACAAATAAACATTGTTTTTCGCTTAAATTCAATGTTCAAGCCAGCTCCCGCCATCCACCTGCCTCTTGGAAGTTTGAACATTTAATTTAAGCGAAAAGCAATGTTTATTCGTGAAATAAACATTTATTTCTGTTTTCTGACAACATTAAAATGTATTTTAAATAAAATAAATTACATACATTCTTCTTTTTTTGTCAATTAAATTATTTAAAAAAAAATTTCTAACCCTGTATAAATAATTATGATAGTGTTTATATTACTGAATAGAGAATTGAATATCCTTTCAATTGAGCTAGCACACGACCCTATTCCCCATTTAAAAATAAGGTGTTGGGAACGTGGAAGGGAGGGGGTTGACAAATAATAGATGTATGTATAGTAAAAATGTGTCCCCTTAGAACAAAAATCGACCTGATTTGGCATTTCCATAAAATCTAATAACTACTGCCAAATATCGAGGTGGACTCTTCTTTGGCCCACCCTGCATACAAATTAGCTCTCCGAAATCTTATTTTTTTTCAATTATTGCTTTGTAACTCTAAAAATTTTAACTTTAAACCAAAAACACCCAATTAAAAATTCACCGTAATTTAATTGTGCATAGAGATATTTTTTTTTAGATATCCTTAATGATAATTTTCCTCGAAAAATCCGGGATTTCCCAACAAAATCTTGAATTTTCAACTAAAATTTTAGGGAAGTAATTCGCTGTTGCGCGTGAAAAGGGGGACAAGTCATAAAATGTGAAAACGAGAAAAACACTATTTAAAATTTTACAAAAAAATGATGTTTTTTTACAGATGTTTTGAATGATAATCTACTTGAAATTTGTTTTTACATGTACTTTTCCTACATGGATTAAGATTTTTTTGCTGAGTATTTGGGAAAAAAATATGTTTAAAACGATATTTGTTTGACTTACCTCGTTTTTCACAAATACTCACATGACTTACCCCCTTTGTAGTTGAACATAATAACGATAACACAGGATAATGGAAAATTTTATTACGTTAATACAAGCTTACTTAAGTGCTACATTATGTTTATGTACTAAAAACATTAAACATAAATTACTTATGCATACAAATCTAGCTACAAGATACTTCAAACTTTTAATCGTCGTCAGAAGTTGATGAATCCGGGAGCACATCAGCTAAGTCTTTATCTGTGGGTAGATTTTTGTAAAAGTCCCACAGTGATTCTGATATATACGGCAGTAAGTCCATCAGGTGCTTTTTCTTTTCTATCGTTATCGGCACAGGCTTGTTATATGCCTCCTTGGGTAATAAATTTATAGCCGCTTTTCCCCTCTTTTCTAAATCTACGGTCTTAAAAGGTTCTTCTTTGTCAAAGGACAACTTGTATTGAAACTGGTTAGATTTTTCATACCGTAACCAACGAAATTGTCTCCAGTTTATCTTGTTATTTTGAGTATCAGTTTTGCGGTTAACTAATACAGAATTAAATAAGCCACCAAAATTAAGAAACGCAGAGCGCTGCATTTCTTTAACTAAAAATTGACGTTTCCTCCCTACTTGCCGAATTAGTTGAGCCCAATCATGTGGATGTTCTATTTGACTACTAAATTTTTTCTTCTTTTTTTCTATTAAACTATGATCCGTATCGCACTCCATATGTGTATGACCTGGTATTAAAAACTTGTGTTCAATAATTTTTAAATTTGCAGAGCATTGTAAAGCAGTTAAACAAGCTGCTGTTATGAACCTGTTCTTATTCTGGCCAGGACAGCAGTCTGAATACATTATTACGTGTTCAACTTTAGGATCTAAATCTTTTGTTAGGTATTGATATAGGCAGGAACTAATTTCATTTCCGCCCCGTTTTGCTAAAGATTCATGCCATAAATAGCAGTGGGCTTGTGAGTTATCACAGTCGTGAACTGTAAGATTAAATGTCCACAATTGCCTCTTGTAAAACGACTCACCACTGTGGAGGTCTGGTGTTGGCAGGCATTGCTGGAGATCAAAAGTAATAGTTTTCATTTTAGCATTATCCTTAGTCAGAAATTTATCGTCTTCTTTGTTTTTATATTCTTGATCAGCTTGTAAATGGTGTTCGTTTAACTCTTCTTTTAGTAGTTTTATTTCATCCTCATTCTTGCACATAGTAATTTTCATTTTTAATTTGTCACATTTACCGCATGTGTCTTTCTTAGGTTTCTTTATAGTGATGTTAAGGCTGTGAAATATGTTTTCGTACATTTTACGATTAATAAAATTATCTGGGTAAATCTTCTTGTAAGCTTCATAAATAGCAGTGAGTGTGTAGTTTGAAGGTAAATATTTCCTCGATGACTGCCTTCTTGTATAGTGACTTTCATATAAGGGGATAGATAAAATGTGATCCCTTGCCCTTATTTTTTCATCATCTGATACCTTCTTCCGATTTTCATGATATCCTCGTTGGTCTAATGTCATTACGCCTGATATTTGAGAACATTTTTTCGCTACTATAACTTCTATGAATTTCTTACTAATATTATAAGTTTTCATAAAACAGTCCTTGCAAGCAACAGAACGAACGCCATGAAGAGGGAAATTATGGTATGCTGTCGGTACCGTTGTTTGCTTGGGTCAGAACACCTAATTCGCATAGAACTCTTCTCTTTAACATCCATGAGAGCAGCTATATATTCTAACCTACGATTGTAGCTTCCCATTTCCGAGAATTCTTTAAAAAGTTGCAAGCGAACTTCGTCCTTTATTTTTTCCTTGCACTTATTTCTACATAATTTCAGTTCTTGCATAGTTTTTTCTTTAATCTCTTTTCCAGTTCTTGTAACATACGCCTTACCAAAATTTCGTTTTTCTCGTCTCTCTTGTCTCATTTTTCTCGTTTCTTTGTTCGTGCGTTTTTTAACTTTCTCGTGGACTTGCCCGTCTAAGTTATATTTGTCTACTGCAGTATTATTTATATCTTCTTCTGAATTGGCTCTTCTTTTTTTTCTTTCTACTCTATCGCTGTCCGCGGCAAAGCTATCATATTTTTCATCCTGCGCAGGGACAAAATTTGGATCTGCAATACTATCATCTGATGAAAAATCTAATAGATCCTGAATTTCATCTGGAAGTGATGCAGCAACGCTACTGGCGTAGGACATCTCAGACTCATCTCGGGCATGTTGCTCTAAAATGCAACAAAAATAAAATTAGCTAATAAAATTTTTATTAGCAAACAACAAAAGAACGACACTAAATGCGCATTTTGTTTTTGTTCATATAATTTCTTCCATAGTTTGTATTACGTGTACCCACTTTTAATAAAATTATTTATTTTATTACTTACCAGAAGGAAATGTTTTCTGCATTGGTATAATCCCTTCCAAGTAATTGTCAGCATTTGTACATCTTTTATTGCAATTTTCTAATACAGTTTCCTTATCTGAACAATATATACGAACATTCTCTTGTTCATCTGTAAAACAATATCCCATTTATTTTATTTATTCTGTGTACACATTATACATACAGAAACAACTGGATAATTTTAGATTACAGTAAAAATATTCTACCACTACCAGTGGAAAATAAATTATGATTTTACTTACCATCGGCATTTAGCATATTTAGAATTTGTTTTCCTCTAGACATTTTTTAATTTTCACTTATTATATTGGTATTACTGAATTTAAACAAATATTTTTATTTTGCAATAATAATCACAACTATGACTCGTTTTGCATACTAATTTATAGGTTATGTGTGTTAAGTTGGTTGCTCGCTACATTAAAAGCTAACCGTGAATAAGGGGGCAAGTCAAGTTGTCTCATTATTCACTAAGAGAAATACTGATATGGGCAGTGCCAAAAGGAATATGTTAACATATCCCTTTTTACACTAAACTTTATGTACTATTTTGTAAGTGCCTCTTTTGGAACAATCAACTTTACATACAAATTCAGCTACATTGACTAGTCCCCTTTTACACACAATTAAAACATACTTTTTTCAACCTATATTTGAGTTAATCCCGTTTTCATCAAAAATTGACTTGTCCCCTTTTTCACGCCCAACAGCGAATTGTTTATCAATATTTAAATAGCTTGGTGAAATAATAGCTTTTGAAGTAGATTATACTTCCGGAAGCCGGCGATAATCTAACAAATAGTTTAGCAACAATTAAATTGTTAATTAAAAATTTACGTGCGCAATAATAACCAGAATAACATAATACATACACCAAAATAACTATGATCAATAATGCTTTACTTTTGTTATAATGAATTAATATACAGTGATGAACGCGCTAATAACCGGCAAAATAACGCAAAAGATGGGAAACATAATACATTGTGAAATAAAAAGAGATGGAACTTGTAGAGGTGGAAATTATCGATGTAAACGTATAAATTAACATTACATTACGTAGTTTCCCACCTTTAGACGTCTGTGACAGGAGTATTTTAAAAAATTCTCCTGTCACAGTGACAGTTGTCATACTCCTCCGATACGTCGAAAGGTGGGAAACTATGTAATTTAATGATACTTTATACGTTTATATATCGATAACTTGAAGCAAATCTTGGAAAATACTAGTGAATTTAATATAGGCACACATCATCTCTTCATTGATTTTGAGAGTGCCTATGATAGCATCCATCGAGAATTTCTGATTTACGCCCTGAAAGAGTTTAATATTCCAACTCAACTCATTTAGATAGTAAAACAAACACTTAAAGTACAAAGCAAAATTCGAATTCAACACGCACTAACAGGTACAATCCATTTTAGAACGGGCCTACGACAGGGAGATGCCCTATCCTGTATTCTATTCAACATCACATTAGAGAAAATAATTAGAGAGTCAAAAGTCAACACCAGAGGAACAATAATAACAAAAAGTATACAAATATTGGCATTTGCAGATAATGTTGATATCATAGTTAGAAGCGAACGAGAGATGATAGAAGCATTTAATGCGATAGAAAGAGAGGCACAAAACAGTGGCCTAAACATAATGAAATAAAAACCAAATTGTACATCCAGAAGGCCAGCAAATCGACAGGCCAAAGAAATCTACAGAATCTGACAATAGGAGATCATAACATCGAAAGCGTGAAAAATTTTACATATATAGGTTCACTAATTACCGCAGATAACAACGTCAGTGAAGAAGTTAAGAGAAGAATACATATTGCTAATAAAACATATAATGGACTAAATTAAACATCTAAGATCTAACAATATCACAAGAGAAACCAAATGCAAAATATACAAAATCCTGATAAGACCGGTCGTTATATATGGATCAGACACATGGACACTGTCGAAAAGCGATGAGAACCTATTAGGGAACGTTTGAACGAAAAACCCTTAGACACATATATAAGGGGGTGAAAGAAAATGACGTATGGCGCAGAAGATATAATTTTGAACTATACGCAGCATACAAGGAACCCGACGTCATAACATCCATAAAGATGCGCTGGATGGGCCATGTTAAACGGATGTTGGAGACTGAAACACCAAAACATATAATGAGGCAGACACCAGTAGGTAGAAGGTCAAAGTTAAGACCCAAACTTAGATACATGGAACAAGTGGAACGAGATCTGAAAACACTTAAGATTACCAACTTTAAAAACAAAGCAAGGACCAGAACAGAATGGCGGAAAATCCTAGAACAAGCCAGGACCCAAAAAGGGTTGTCGAGCTACTGATGATGATGATATCGATAATTTCCATCTCTACTAGTTTCATCTCTTTTTACTTCACAATGTATTATGTTTTCTATCTTTTGCGTTATTTTGCCGGTTATTGGTCCGCTCATCACTGTATTTATTATAACAAAAAAAGCGACAAAAAGGCGACAAACCTTAATAAACTAGGCATACTTAATTTAAATTTTTAGGAAATTGTCCATAAAAATTTATTCGTTTGCCTGAAAAATATTGTTTTAAGCGGTATTTTTTTAACATATTCCAATTAACAAATAAATGTATTAAGAGCGTAGGCGCAAAATTTCCGACCATTTTCATTTTTTTCAAATCATGAGAAAACTAATAAACATTTTTGAAAAATTTATGCCTGGTTTCAGCAACAAATCTTAAGCTCCAGCTTAGCCCAGCTCAGCTTATAGATAGGGCCGCTTTAAGTCTCACTTACGTTGCACCATAATTTTCGATTCTTATCTAAGCAAGTCTTAACTTAAACTAAGTTTAAGATGCAATCCACGTGGCAATCCATTGTGGCAAGCTGAAAATTGATCTAAGACTCAATGGCGTAACAGTTTCGTAAGCCTGAGCTTAAGGCACGTCTTAAGCTTAAAATATGTTGGTGCAACCAGACATTAAACGCATAATGAAAGATTTCATTATTAACGAGGGCCGAAGGTTCCTTAGAATAAAAAAAGGTTTCTTTTAAATGAGATATTTGAAATTATAAATTACACTAAATGTTCTCTTTTGTTTTCACCCCTGTAACTTATCCCAAGAGAACGGAAGTTTTCACCAGTGGTGCACAACCCCCTTACACGCGACACTATAATATATACACGAAATTATCGATTTTCTAAATGTGACTGAATTGAAAATTGGGCCAAATCCCATCTTACAGTTCAGGAAAAGACTCACCCATCCATATGTCAACCATCCATTTTGGTAGAAGGGTGTTGATTTTACGGCCCTTCCTATTTAGGTTATGTTTTTCGTTCTCGTCCCCTAAACTACCAAAAATTTCGAAAATTTAAGTCCGACCTTTGCGGCTTGTGATAGTACCTACTGATCATTACCTTTGCATGTCTAATTTTGAAAATCGGTTATACCATTCAAAAGTTACCGAGCTCAGAAATATGACTCAATTTCTAATTAAAAAAGGGAAAATTTTTGTGGATACAAACATTTTGTATGTATGTATGTGGAAAAGTTAAACCGATCTGAATTTTTTTTCTGTGCTTGAAGAGGGGTCAGGGCCGATTCAGAACCGGTGTAGTTTGTGACTTTTGACCACCCATAAGCCAGCTATAGGACTTGGTAGCTATAAAACGGCATATTTTTTGAGGTATATATCTTATCACATACACACCGCTCAGTATAGCCGAAAAACTGAAAAACTACACTGAAAATTTTGGTTTTTCGACAATTACTAAAAATTTCAACCTACGAATTGCACCAATAACTGAGCGTTTGTAGAAGAGCTCTAGGCGCATCTAACGGTGCATACCCCATATCCGGGAAATTCGAATTTTTAAGTTATAGGCTTCATAAGTATAATCAAATCTATTTCCTGTGAGAAAAAACAGTTTTTCAAGCTCAATAATTCCTGTAATACCTTCAGTTATGATACTTCACCTTAGATGCATCAGATACTACTTGTCAATACGTTTCAAACTCATGTTTAGTGATCAAAATCGGTTAAGCCGTTTAGAAGTTATTAAGCTACAAAAGCATAATCCAATTAACCATTATCCCCGAAATGGTGTATGTACTTGTAATGGTTACGACGCTAAATTTGATCAGGCAACAGACAATCCGAGTTCATTTACCGGCCATCCCAATATTTTTTTTTCAATCTATTTCGAATAGAAAAAAATCTAGTGTACATTCGATGTACACTAGAATCATTTTTGAGAGATAATGCGACAAAGGCGACAATTTATGAAGCTTAACGTGTAATCGAGAAACTTTACATTCAACTTCATACATTTAATGTATAAATAACTTTGAAAAACTCCTGATACAAGAATAAAAAACCGCTAAACGCCGTAAAAATGAGTGGCGCATACAATATTCCAGCTACAAAAGATCTGATATGAATATTACGTGGCGCGAAAATGTATTTTCATTTTGACGCAAAATAAAATTCCAGTTTTATTTTAAAAGATTTTTTCATAATATTTGCTAAATCTGAAGTAAACGCGCCACAAAAGATCTTCAAAATTCAAACTGTATCAAAGTTACTCTTTTGTGGCGCATTTACTTCAAATTTAGAAAATATCATGAAAAAATCTTTTAAAATAAAACTAAAATTTTATTTGGCATCAAAATGAAAATACATTTTCGCGCCACGTAATATTCATATCAGATCTTTTGTAGCTGGGATATTGTATGCGCCACTCATTTTTACGGCGTTTAGCGGTTTTTATTCTTGTTAAAATAAACATTAAAGATGTTCTGAAGCGATTTCCTTGTGGCATTTTTATGATTAATTATTTATATGGGAAATAAGCCACAATTAAAATGAAAAAAATAATTTTATTAACGTTTCGACGCCCAAATCGGGTGCCGTTGTCAAAATACAAAATACTACTAATGGAAACAAAAATGTTGTTGCTTAGTAAAAAAATTCTTCTAATAATTTATTTAATTTGACTCATTTATATCGGCAATTCAGATACATATGATACATTTTAAAGTAGAAGACTTTAAAATGATATTGCCAATATTTATGAGTTGCGTTCCTGGGACGACTTTACTGAAAGATAGTTCATTCGATTACATGAAATCAACCCCAACTCAAGAATATCCGTCACAAAAAAAATCATAGCATGTGATCTGTCTTTAAAAAGACAACCACATGCAACGGTGACATTAAAGAAGTTTTCAGGGACTTTCGGCCCTCAGTAATATTGTAATCTTTCATTCTGCGTTTAAATTTAAATAAAATAGGATTAAAAAATAAATTAATTAATTTAAAAAGTATTAGTCCGAAATTTTGCGCCTACGCTGTTAAGGAGTAGATGGAAACGTTTGGGTACCTCGAATTTATATTCCATAAACCGGGATATTCATATAACCGATATTCTAATCCGACTGTAGATATCATTATAAAACTTCATATCCGCTTTTAAAAACTCGGTTTCGGTGTTGAGGCTAACAATACATGCCTCCAAATATGGTCCATATAACTCGACTTTCACCGCTTCAAATAAAACAAATTTGTTTCTTGCTCACCTGAGTTACAGACACAAAAGTCAGATGCACACACCGAAAACTATTCTAGTAAACTAAACAAATATAATCAGCCGGTAGGTCGGTCACCGTCATCTGTGGCAGGTTCGCGATTTCTTAGGCTTAAAATAAATGAGAGTCACTACCGATGCCGATAACTGTCATTATATCATTAAGCAGATCTATGAACTTGTAATTAAATAAATCGTTACCAGCGAGAAATAAATGGCATTCTTCGTGGTTGCAGACCCGATGTTGCGTTTACAACAGTTGGAGGTCCGCTCGGGACCGAGTATTGGATGAAAGTCGTACCGTTGGCTTCACCGTAAGGTGCTTTACTACTTTACACCGACAGTGGTACCGGTGTGGTAAACGCAATTCGGAACATAAAAAAGTGTTGAGGTCACGTTAAAAAAGTATCATCTCTCGAGTAAAAATGTTCGATAACATCTAAAAATTTATAATTTACAACAAATTCTAAAAATTTAGATGTTATCGAAAATTTAACTCTCAAGGTACGTACCCAACGTTGGTGCTCCGTGTGGATGAATACGTAGTGATGTAAGAAGAGAATATTCTCTTGAGAGTTGCTTCGTCCTTAATCGCGCTAAGAAGATACATAAAAAAGAAAAATGGAAAACGGAAAATGTGCATATGGCTTTTCTAAGTAAACGCGAAATAATGAGTAATTTAACTATGGAAATAATGCTAGACAATTATTTGTTTAAGAATTTTACAAGAATGTCAAAAAGTGATTTCGAACTATTAATAAATATGATAGGGCCAAGAATAGAGAAGAAAGATCAAATATGAGAAACGTAATACCAATTTCAACAAGATTAGCAATTGTTGTTTATATATAGTAACAGTTTTAGTTTAATGTATTTATTCAGAGTGCACTACTCTTCCATTTGTCTCATAATTCCAGAAGTACGTAAATTCTAGAAGTACAACTCGGGATGTAAATGTACTGCATTAATAAACCTTATTGTGATTTCATTTGACCACATATTCATCTTTTCTTTGTATGTTTTGACAAAACGAAACTAAATTTCAAAAGAGTACAGGAAATAAACAGGAAATACAGAGCAACATGCAAAATTTTCCACAGCAGTAAGACTTTATCGGCAACGCATCAGGCACTGCAATAGTGTTCAAATACCAGTAAGATTTCGGCCACATGGCTCAGCCAAACGGCGATATTTTCACTAGATGGCTGTAATGTTGCCAGAAACATACCAAATATATATTTTCGGCAACATATTGCTTCAAAAACTAGCCCGTCTAAATGCCCCTTTAGACCTAGACCAATCCATGACTGAGCTGACGACTCGTGAAAAATAAAATCCCACAACTTCTCATCAGTACATTGAAATGCAGAATGTAGATGACCAGGATGAGCTAATGACAGAAATAGATTCTGAACCTGAGGCCTCATGTTTTTCTGATTAAATCACCACATCCATTACTTACATTATTTGTTGTTAAGAAGAAACTTTATTTTTTTATCAAATAAATTTTGTGTTCTCTGTTGTTTTTATATTTTGTTTATATATTATAAAGAACACTGTTGTTTAGTCTCATAATTTTGTATATAATTTCATGATTTTTAATACCCTATTTCATCTTCAACAATATCCCTAAGTGCGTCGTACGGTTCATTCTCAGAAAATTCTCCATATCGAGAATATTCCCTGATTTTTTCAACACTATGGATACGGCATGTGCTCGTCTACATATAAACAGCCACCGATTCAACCGATTGGCGATTGGATCGTCGAGGGTGAACCAGAGACATGTTAACAATAGACCAGGCTAGTTATATGCCACTCAATGCATCAGTAAGGCCAATATCAAGTACGATGGTCTAGCTATCTTTGTCTGTCGTGCGAGTGTGAAAGTATCTACAAAGAGGTGGGAGTAATGGAACGACAAAAACACAGGGGCGGCGACCACCATATGCTAGAGAGAGAAAGCTAAGCGCCGGTAGAGATAGATAGACCACCGACCCGAACTGCTCCGCGTTACGCTATTTTTCGGACCTGGCCTAATCTACTTGTTATTATATCTATGGGGTGAACGCCGCTCCGGGCGATCCAATCGGTGGCGGTTTATATGTAGAAGAGCGCATGCCGTATCCACACGGAACACAGAGCACCAACATAATGGAAACGTACCATTAGAGATGAGAGACTTTTTTAACGTGACCTCAACACTTTTTTGATTTTGAACAAGTATATTGGACTAGTCCATATAGTACAACAACTATATTGTAATCAAAAACTGGAATTAAGGATCACCAACAACCTATACACAGAAGAAATGGAGATAAGGATAGGCGTAAGAAAGGATTATATTCTCTCCCCACTAGGCATCAAAATTAATTGCCTTCATATTAATAACCAACCACCAACAATACAGTAACCGCCACGCTAGTAGGCACACGGGCACATTGAGCTAATACAGTCCTGGACTTTTCACTTGTTGAATTGTTTACTTTTATGCCGAGAAGTAAACAGATTGACCCTACAGATTGACCCTACATAGAAAAAATCCCTTGACGTAAAAAGAGAAGTATTCAGTTGGGAGACTATTCGAGATGTCATGGAATGACCCAGAGATGTGTAGCGACGCTTAGAACGTCAGAAAATGTAGTATATGTTACAGTTGAAGAGAGTTATTTAGAGACGGCTATTGAAATACTTGGGAAAACGTCAGGAAAGAAGTTTGAGGATAAAGAGACTTGGTGGTGGTCAAATGAAGTACAAGGAAAAATAAGAGAGAAGTGAAAATTATATAAAAAGTGGCAAGAAACCAGATCGGACATAGATCTTCAAAACTATATGGTCGCCAAAAAGGAAGCGAAAGTAACAGTAGCAAAAGCAGGAGCGTATTCAAACCTATACGATCAACTTGATACCAGGTAGTGCAGCCGATATGTGAAACAATTGTGCATTTGATGATAGAAGCATATAATTTGGACCATATACAGGGTGAGTCATGAGGAACTGTACATACTCCTACCTCGTATAGAGGCTCCTATGGGGAATAACAAATGACCATTAAAAAGTGTCTGCTCCCCTTGTTTAATAATATACAGGGCGAGTTTCGCATTTTGACAGAAATTTATATTCGTCATAATTTTTGAACGGTCAGATCGATGTGTCTTATTTTGGCCAATCGTTACACTATTACCACCTAATTAACTGATTTCTTCAAACTAAAAAAAAAATCAGGTACGGCTTTAAAAAATTAGTTCGTTTCGGTCTTAGAAAAAATTTCACCCTGTGTACGCTTTTTGAAAACTCTAATATGAATTTTACAAATTAGACAAATAGACAATTAAAATGGCATATTTACTATATTCCCCACACGATTAATTAATTTTTTATAAAAAAATTAAATTTGACTATGAATTAAAAGTTTGGTAAAGTAAACCATAGATTTAAAAAAATTAGCTTTTATTACAAAAATTATTTTTTTTTAACAAATAGTTGATTTATGTTACCACTTAATCAACTGATTTATTCAAACTAGAAAAAATCAGGTCCGGCTTTAAAAAATTAGTTAGCTTGGGTCTTAGAAAAAATTTCACACTGTATACGCTTTTTGAAAACTCTAATATGAATTTTACAAATTAGACAAATAGGCAATTAAAATGGCATATTTATTTTTTCCCCACATGATTACTTAATTTTTTATAAAAAAATCAAATTTGACTATGAATAATAATTAAAAGTTTGGTAAAGTGAACCATAGATTTAAAAAAAATTACTTTTATTACAAAAATTAAATTTTTTTTTAACAAATATTTAATTTATGTTACCACCCAATCAACTGATTTATTCAAACTAGAAAAAAATCAGGTCCGGATTTAAAAAATTATTTCGTTTTGGTCTTAGAAAAAATTTCACCCTGTATACGCTTTTTGAAAACTCTAATATGAATTTTACAAATTAGACAAATAGGCAATTAAAATGGCATATTTATTTTTTCCCCACACGATTACTTAATTTTTTATTAAAAAATCAAATTTGTCAAAATCGGAATTTTAACCTAAAAATGAAAAAAAAAAGATGAAATCACGGTTTAACTCGCTACGTTCCATTTTTTTTTCTGAAATTTTTACAGCACATATTTCCTACCATTGTGAAGACTATGACAATTGTTGTAGACTTTCAGTCTTCTTCTCGTAAAAGTTATGAATTTAAAAAAATAAAAGGTGCAGATTCGCAGATTGCAAAGTTAAATCGCAAAAATTAAGTGAAAAAATTTAAAATTTATCTATTTGATCACGTCTATGTTAAACTATAGAGTCCAAAGAGGAGTGTTATGGGGAGTTTTAGATCTAGACGTGTTATAGAAAAAAAAAATGGTGAAACTTTTAATTTTAAGAAAAACGTTGTTCATTTTTTTTTTATTTTTATGGTAAAATTGCGATTTTAACAAATTTGATTTTATAATAAAAAATTAAGTAATCGAGCGGGGAAAAAATAAATATGCCATTTTAATTGCCTATTTGCCTAATTTGTAAAATTTATATTAGAGTTTTCAAAAAGCTTATACAGGGTGAAATTTTTTCTAAGAGCCAAACGAACTAATTTTTTAAAGCCGGACCTGATTTTTTCTAGTTTGAATAAATCAGTTGATTGGGTGGTAACATAAATCAAATATTTGTTTAAAAAAATAAATTTTTGTAATAAAAGTTAATTTTTTTTAAATCTATGGTTCACTTTTAGTGTAGGAAACAAAGATTGAACCTTGCAAAATGGACACAAGTCCGGTTTTATTTTTTTTCTGGTATATCAAGGGGTGCTTATTATAAGACCAACTTTTTCTGAAAAAATTTCGCCCCGGAACCTCCCTTTTCACCCCTTTAAAGGGGATAATTTGTAGTTTTTGCGGAACGTAGCCCTTCCTGTACCTTTTACAAAAAAATTTTTTTACAGAAATATAAAAAGGACTATATTTTCTACGATATATTTCCGACAGCATATGTCCATCATCCACCGTTTAGCGGGGGTGGCGCCCCAAAGATGACAAGTTTTTAAAAAAGATGTTTTTAAAAAAAATATATTTTTCCCTAAGTGTAACGGAAATTACGAAGAAATCCTGCGACAATTATTCATAAATAAGTGACTTATTTTTTGGTATAGGTTTTGCTTAAGGGTAATTGCCTTATTTTTAATTACAGGGTGTTACGTTTTAAAAAACCCCTTTTTATACCATCTGAACCGTTTATGCTAGAGTAAAAAGACTTTCAGCGATTACCCATGTACTTGTGCTATTTACAAATTTTTATAATGCACACCCATTTTTCCCCGGAACCACCCCAAAAAGAAGAAGAATTAATAAATAAAGTGATTTTCTTGGAAGCCTTCACACACAATGCCCTTTATTAATATGCTTCATATATCATTTTGTGCACGTTATTATTACCCATGCATGGACACCAAAAGCGATTTCCTAGTGCAACCCCTGTAGCCAAAAAAAAAATAAATAAATGGGGCGTTGAAATTTTTTTTTTGTTTTTTGCTTTTTGATCCATATGGGCATATGCTTCATCAATACTGCTTTTCAGAAATATATATGGTTATTGCAACATCCCTGCGGAAACCACCCCTATCGAAAATATACTGCAGAAACTACCCCTATCCCTTGGCGAGCATGTTTTTACGATTTTCTCATTACCTATGCATTCTTTTTAAACAAAACTTATACAAGGTTAAAGACCACTATTTACTCTAAAAATTAGGTCCTATTCATTTTTTTCGTATAAGCAACCGTTACGGCACAGTGGCGCCGTAAACTTCATATATGCTTTGGCGGGCTCCAGTTTTTGTTTTTTTTTTCGTCATCTGTTCGTTTTATTGATAAAGTACTTATGTATAATAAAACAACATAGTGTAATCTACAAATTATGACCTATGCACATTTTACATTCTTTGCGCCCCAAAGCCACAGTGGTGGCCCAAAATCAATTTTTGCATATTTTCGCCACCTACACGCATTTTATTGCATTACTGCTACCTAAATAGCACAATATTCACCCTTAAGTGGTCGCTAAGCAGTGGCGGATCCAGTGGGTGATGAGGGCGATCACCCCCCCCCCCTCTCAAACCAAGTGATATTATATTTAAAGATTATAAAAATATCCATTAATTTTTATAGAAATTTAGCCAATTGGCACCCCCCTCTTAACGATGCTGGATCCGCCACTGTCGCTAAAGCATAAAAAGTACGCCATTCTTATAAAAATAATAATATAACATAAGTATTTCTATAAAAATAAATGAATATTTTTATAATCTTTAAATATAATATCACTTGGTTTGAGAGGGAGAGGGGGATGATCGCCCTCATCACCCCCTGGATACGCCACTGCTTAGCGACCACTTAAGGGTGAATATTGTGCTATTAAGGTAGCATTAATGCAATAAAATGCGTGTAGGTGGTGAAAATATGCAAAAATTGATTTTGGGCCACCACTGTGGCTTTTGGGCGCAAAGAATGTAAAATGTGCATAGGTCATAATTTGTAGGTTACACTATGTTGTTTTATTTTACATAAGTACTTTATCAATAAAACGAACAGATGACCAAAAAAAAACAAAAACTGGAGCCCGCCAAAGCATATATGAAGTTTACGGCGCCACTGTGCCGTAACGGTTGCTTATACGAAAAAAATGAATAGGACCTAATTTTTAGAGTAAATAGCGGTCTTTAACCTTGTATAAGTTTTGTTTAAAAAGAATGCATAGGTAATGAGAAAATCGTAAAAACATGCTCGCCAAGGGATAGGGGTAGTTTCTGCAGTATATTTTCAAGGATAGGGGTGGTTTCCGCAGGGATGTTGCAATAACCATATATATTTCTGAAAAGCACTATTGATGAAGCATATGCCCATATGGATCAAAAAGCAAAAAACAAAAAAAAATTTCAACCCCCCATTTTATTTATTTTTTTTTTTGGCTACAGGGGTTGCATTAGGAAATCGCTTTTGGTGTCCATGCATGGGTAATAATAACGTGCACAAAATGATATATGAAGCATATTAATAAAGGGCATTGTGTGTGAAGGATTCCAAGAAAATCACTTTATTTATTAATTCTTCTTTTTTTTTGGGGTGGTTCCGGGAAAAAAATGGGGGTGCATTATACAAATTTGTAAATAGCATCAATACATGGGTAATCGCTGAAAGTCCTTTTACTCTAGCATAAACGGTTCAGATAGTATAAAAAGGGGTTTTTTAAAATGTAACACCCTGTAATTAAAAATAAGGCAATTACCCGTAAGTAAAACCTATACCAAAAAATCAGTCACTTATTTATGAATAATTGCCGCAGGATTTCTTCGTAATTTCCGTTACACTTAGGGAAAAATATATATTTTTTAAAAACATCTTTTTTAAAAACATGTCATCTTTGGGGCCCCACCCCCGCTAAACGGTGAATGCTAGACATATGCTGTCATAAATAGATCGTAGAAAATATAGTCCTTTTTATATTTCTATAAAAAAAATTTTTTGTAAAAGGTACAGGAAGGGCTACGTCCCGCAAAAACTACAAATTATCCCCTTTAAAGGGGTGAAAAGGGAGGTTCCGGGGCGAAATTTTTTCAGAAAAAGTTAGTCTTATAATAAGCACCCCTTGATATACCAGAAAAAAAATAAAACCGGACTTGTGTCCATTTTGCAAGGTTCAACCTTTGTTTCCTAAAAAAAAACTAAGTAATCGTGTGGGGAAAAAAATAAATATGTCATTTTAATTGCGTATTTGTCGCTAAACGGTGGATGATGGACATATGCTGTCGGAAATATATCGTAGAAAATATAGTCCTTTTTATATTTCTGTAAAAAAATTTTTTTGTAAAAGGTACAGGAAGGGCTACGTTCCGCAAAAACTACAAATTATCCCCTTTAAAGGGGTGAAAAGGGAGGTTCCGGGGCGAAATTTTTTCAGAAAAAGTTAGTCTTATAATAAGCACCCCTTGATATACCAGAAAAAAAATAAAACCGGACTTGTGTCCATTTTGCAAGGTTCAACCTTTGTTTCCTAAAAAAAAACTAAGTAATCGTGTGGGGAAAAAAATAAATATGTCATTTTAATTGCGTATTTGTCTAATTTGTAAAATTAATACTAGAGTTTTCAAAAAGCGTATACAGGGTGAAATTTTTTCTAAGACCCAAACGAACTAATTTTTTAAAGCCGGACCTGATTTTTTTCTAGTTTGAATAAATCAGTTGATTAGGTGGTAATAGTGTAATGATTGACCAAAATAAGAGACACATCGATCTGACCGTTCAAAAATTATGACGAATATAAATTTCTGTCAAAATGCAAAACTCGCCCTGTATATTACTAAACAATAGGAGCAGACACTTTTTAATGGTCATTTGTTATGCCCATAGGGCCCTCTATACGAAGTAGGAGTATGTACAGTTCCTCATGACTCACCCTGTATACTACACATATAAAGGTTCAAATTTAGATGGGAGGCCATCTCAGATTTTGCCTTTTACAAAAATGGCGCGCATTCAAAATGGCGACTATACATATGTGACTAATAGCACGATAACTTTTGAAAGAAATTTCCGATTTTAAGCAAATCTGGTATATAGGTTCTTTTTTTGATGTGTAAAATTGAGGTTTTGAACCGGAAGAATCGGTTTACCAGAAGTTGTGTTTTTCCTGGTTTTTTATGTAAAAATATGTTGTTTTTATTTCAATTATTTCACCCTCTATATATTAATTTTTCAAAAAGGCAATAACGCCATTGAAAAGAGCGTAAGAATATTTTTTAGGAAATATTTTGAACTCTTTAGTTATATTAATTACCATTTAATAAATGAATAACGTATCAGATGTAGTGATAATAATATAAGAATTATTGTGAATTTAATGGTAGAAGCAGATAATTTGGATCACACATACTACACATGCAAAAATTCAAATTTAGATATGAGGCCATCTCAGATTTTGTCTTTTACAAAAATGGCGGGCATTCAAAATGGATCTGCCGCCCATAGGTACATGTGAACATACGTTAGGCATTTATTAAATGGTAATTAACATAACTAAAAAGTTTAAAATATTTCCTAAAAATATATTTACTCTTTTCAATGGCCGTATTACCTTTTTGAAAAATTTATATATACAGGGTGAAAGAATTGAAAAAGAAACAACATATTTTTACATAAAAAACCAGTAAAAACACAACTTCTGGTAAACCGATTCTTTCGGTTCCAGACCTCGAGAATATCTGGTTTCCTAAGGGATATAATCTGGCGGAATAAATATATGAGCACCGAAAGCAAAGTCCGCATTTATAAGACATGTGTTAGACCCGTACTGACATACGCAGCTGAGACAAGGGCCGAGACAACAAAGACCAAACAAATAATGAGAACAACAGAGATGAAAACCCTAAGATCCATAAGAGGTATCACACTCAGAGATAGAATACGAAACGAAGACACATTGAGAGAGCTAGGCGTTCAAGACATAGTGAGATTGACAAGAGCGCGACGACGCATGTGGAGAGACCACGTAGATCGGATGGACCCTGAACGTATGGCGCATTGGGCAAAAACACAGAAGCACAACACCAAGCGACCCATAGGAAGACCCAAAAAACGATGGTACGAGAGTTGGAGCTCCGGATCGCAGCAAAGACTGTAACAGAAGAAACAGGACATACTATTACAAGAAGAAGAAGAAGAAATCGACCTTATTCATCAAAGAAAGAACATATATACCAAATTTGGTTAAAATCTGACGTCTCGTTCAAAAGTTATCGTGCTGTTAGTTACATATGTATAGTCGCCATTTTGAATGCCCGCCATTTTTGTAAAAAGAACAAAAACTGAGATGGCCTCATATCTAAATTTTAACCTTTATGTATGTATTATATATGGTCCAAATTATATGCTTTTACCATTAAATGCACAATAATTCTTATAATATTTGCACGAATCTGCCGCACACAGGTACATGTGAAGATACGTTATGCCTTTATTAAATGGTAATTAACATAACTAAAAAGTTCAAAATAATTCCTAAAAACTATTTTTACGCTCTTTTCAATGGCGGTATTAACTTTTTGAAAAATTAATACATACAGGGTGAAAGAGTTAAAAAAAACAACATATTTTTATATAAAAAATCAGGAAAAACAAAATTTCTGGTAAACCGATTCTTCCAGTTCTAAAGCTCGATCTTACACATCAAATTAAAGATCCTACATACCAAATTTGGTTGAAATCGGATGTTTCGTTCAAAAGTTACGGTGCTATTAGTCACATATGTATAGTCGCCATTTTGAATGCCCGCCATTTTTGTAAAAAGCAAAATCTGAGATGGCCTCCCACCTAATTTTTAACATTTATATGTATAGTATATGTGGTCCAAATTATATGCTACTATCATTAAATGCACAATTCTTATATTGCACGAATCTGCCGCACTAAGGGAAAGCGAAGCAAAGATACACAGTGCGTCCATAAAGTACCGCATAAATTCATTATTTCGTAAACCGGCAACTTTAAGGAAAAATGCCTAAACCAGTCGATTTTTATTTTTAATTTACAATGTTGACGTCATCCATCTGGGCTTGATGACGTAATCGATGATTTTTTTTAATGGGAATAGGGGTCATGTGATAGCTCATTTGAAAGGGTATTCAATTCTCTATTCACTAATATAAACATTAACATAATTATTTATACAGGGTGTTCAAAAAAATATTTTTTAATTAAATTAATTGAGACAAAAAGAAGAATGTATGTACATACTTTATTTAATACACAATAAGTTTTACTGTTGTCAAAAAACAGAAAAAAAAATGTTTATTTGACAAATAAAAATTGATTTTCGCTTAAACGAAATGTTTAAAGTGCCAAGAGGCAGGTGGGCTGGAGTTTAACATTGGATTTAAGCGAAAAGCAATATTTATTTGTCAAAAAAACATTTTTTCCTGTTTTCTGACAACAGTAAAACGTATTTTGAATTAAATAAATTAAATACATTCTTACTTTTGTCTCAATTAATTTAATTAAAAAAAATTTTTGAACACACTGTATAAATAATTATGTTATTATTTATATTAGTGAATAGAGAATTGAATACCCTTTCAAATGAGCTGTCGCATGACCCCTATTCTCATTTAAAAAAATCATAGATTACGTCATCAAGAACAGATGGATGACGTCACTAGTATGATGTATAAGCCAAAAAATCATAAATTAAAAATAAAAATCGACCTGTCTCGGGATTTTTCCTTAAAGTCTCAGGTTTACGAAATAGTGAATTTATGCGTTACTTTATGGACGCACTGTATAAAATAGCCAAACAGAGAGCAAAGAAAGCAATAGATTTTAATCAGATTAGATGTATTCGAGATGAAAATAATAAAATACTAATTCACGAAAAGGATGTCAAAAAGAGATGGAGAAAGTATTTTGACAGTTTATTAAATGAAGAATTTGACAGACAGCCTGTGGAGTTAACGGAGACAGTAAAGGCTCGTTTTCACACTACGTCTTATTGTACGTTTTGTGTGTCACACAAGCGAATAAATAAAAAAACAGAATGTTACTAAAACCTGGAGCTATAGTTGGGTTTTAATTTCAATATTTTATAAAGGCTAAAATATTCCACAGGGTGTTGTAAAAATTGAGAAAAAATCCCAGTTTGATTGGGACACCCGGTATACAATGAAAATTTACCTGTCTATCAACAATATTATTACATCGGTATTGCTAAAGAATAAGGCTATAAAACATTTAAAAAATTACTTAAATTGGACAACAGGTTTAGAAGATACAAGCTATCAAAAATTACCCATTTTTTGGGGTGCCCGTTTTTCGTGCCGGTGAGTGTATCTTAACGGTGTCTAGTGGGACAAACTTTGATGTACGGGAACACTGGAACAGGGGAAGTTTTAATTGTGGAACAGTTTAAAAATTTAGAACGTCAGACTACGAAAACGTTCCATGTATTTTGTCGGGCAGAACTTCCAATTGATATGTTACCATTTCATTAAACTCTCATGAAAAAATCAGACTGGTGTTTATCACTAACTGGGCATTTTAATGAGTGGAACACGAAGAACATATCAAACGTCAGGAATCATGTTGGTTAGTAATAGCAGTCTGATTTTTGCATGAGAGGTTAATGAAAGAGTAACAAATCAATTAGATGTTCTGTCCGACAAAATACATGGGACGTTTTCGTAATCTGACGTACCAAATTTTTAAACTGTCCCACAATTAAAACTTCCTCTTATCCAGTGTTCCCGTATATACAAGTTTGTCCGACTAGACACCGTTAAGCTATTAACAAATTTTCAGCTTGCTATTAATAAACTTTTTTTTGGTACACGGGATCCAGGCCTATACATGAAAATCTCAAAAAGTGAAATAATACAAACACCAAATTCTTGAAATAAAATGTTACTGTACTGTGTATGTTCAAATCGTGATAAGTTGATAACAGTCAAAACAAAAGGATGCGCACGCAAAAGCACGTGCGATTCTACATTTACTGATTGATCCATGAATATTCATACTCTGGGCTAATAAGCAAAATACAAGGAAAAGTTATTTACCAGCAATTTTATTGCTGGAATCGAATCTTATTATTGTATGTATTAATAATATAGATATGCAAAGTCCGCAGATAGTGTGCTACTTTTTTTATAAACAAAATGGCGCCCGAAAATCGTGTTTTTTTCAATTTTTGCTCTATAACTCCAAAAATTTTAACTTTAGACCAAAAACACCCAAATAAAAATTCACTGCAATTAAATTCTGCCTAGAGACGTGTTTTTTCCGATTTACTTCGACGAAAACTTTCCCCGGAAAAAGCGGGGTTTTCCAACAAAATCTTTAATTTTCAACTAAACTTTTAGATAAGTAGTTGTTAATCAATAATTAAATGCCTTGGTAACGTACAAGCCCTTTCCGTATATATTATAATTCCAGAAGTCTATGGAAATTGAATGAACAGTTTAGCAACATTTAAAATGTTAATTAAAAATTTACGGTCGCTATAATAACGACAATAATTATGATGCATAAGAATAACTATGATTTTTTCATAAAAAGACACTATACCTATCTAATGTACTATACAAAATTGAAATTGGACTATTTTAGCGGCCTTAGGAATATTTTAAAATTATAAACAATTTTTTGGTTTATAAACAAATAGAATATCTCGGGAAATATTAAACTAAATTAAATTGTGAAAACGGTATTCGAAAGACAGCGGCAGGACGCTTCTTTTAAAAGAAAAAACGTTTAATTATGATGAGTGGTTCCTGAGATACAACCGGTCAAAGTTTACCGGAATTTACGGCAAAGATATAAACAATAGGATCATAATTTTCAAACCGTCACCTTTTTATTTTGTCCTCTTTCTCCACACCAATTTTCATATCTTTAAAATCCTCATAACATATATTATTATAATAAAAACTATCAATAATACGTGTGAAAATTGCCAAAAATAGCAAAATTCCAATCAAAAATTAGGTTGGAGAAAATGTAACCCTCAAAGTTCAAAATCGGTATACGTTAACAAAATGCATTTTCTCGGCTTCCCGTGGAGCAATTTCCTTCATTCTTTTTTTGTTCCCTAATAACTCGAGTAGAGCCATCGAACTAAAGCATTATTAAATGTCAAACTTGTTTTTGTTTTGTTATAATAGATTAATTTATTTATAAGAACAGAAAATTACATATTTTTTCCAGTTGTAGACTTTTTTTAGATAAACTTACTACAAGTGTACCTTTTAAAGTTGAAAACATAAATATTCTCATTTGAAAGCTGTATAATTATTTAAACAATTTTTATTTAAACAAATTAAAATATTGTGTTAAAATAAATAAATTAATTTATTATAACAAAACAAAAGCAAGTTTGACATTTAATAATGCGTTAGTTCGATGGCTCTACTCGAGTTACTTGGGAACAAAAAAAGAATGAAGGAAATTGCTCCATGGGAAGCCGAGAAAATGCATTTTTTTTAACGTATACCGATTTTGAACTTTGAGGGTTACATTTTCTCCAACCTAATTTTTGATTGGAATTTTGCTATTTTTGGCAATTTTCACACGTATTATCGATAGTTTTTATTATAATAATATATGTTATGAGGATTTTAAAGATATGAAAATTGTTGTGGAGAAAGACGACAAAAACAAAAAGGTGATGGTTTGAAAATTATGATCCTATTGTTTATATCTTTGCCGTAAATTTCGGTCAACTTTGACCCATTGTATCTCAGGAACCACTTGTCATAATTGAAAGTTTTTTTTTTAAAGAAGCGTCCTGCCGCTGACTTTCGAAAACCATTTTCACAATTTAATTTAGTTTAATATTTCCCGAGATATTCTATTTGTTTATAAGCCAAAAAATTGTTTATAATTTTAAAATATTCCTGAGGCCGCTTAAATAGTCCAATTTCAATTCTGTGAAATACATTAGATAGATATAGTGTCTTTTTATGAAAAAATCATAGTTATTCTTATGCATCATCATTATTGTCGTTATTATAGCGACCGTAAATTTTTAATTAACATTTCAATTGTTGCTAACCTGTTCGTTCAATTTCCATCGGCTTCTGGAATTATAATATATACGGAAAGGGCTTTACGTTACCAAGTTATTTCATTATTAATTAACAACTACTTATCTAAAAGTTTAGTTGAAAATTAAAGATTTTGTTGGAAAAACCCGCTTTTTCCGGGGAAGTTTTCGTCTCTATGCAGAATTTAATTGCGGTGAATTTTTATTTGGGTAGTTTTGGTCTAAATTTAAAATCTTTGGAGTTATAGAGCAAAAATTGAAAAAAACACGATTTTCGGGCGCCATTTTGTTTATAAAAAAAGTAGCACACTATCTGCGGACTTTGCATATCTATATTATTAATATATACAATCATAAGATTCGATTCCAGCAATAAAATTGCTGGTAAATAACTTTTCCCAAAAATGGCCTATTCTCCGATAATCAACCCAGACTATCAACTCAAACTATATTCCGTCTCACCTTGACTTTACAGTATAAGAAACATAGGCAATGCAGTCCTTATGAGAGTTTTTAGCGCGGTGATGCCGATTTTATCAAAAAGATTAAATTTAATTAAAACTGTTTTAGAAAAGCAATCTAAATTTTAGGATTCATATGCGATCAAGTTTATTTGATATAGGGGTGGCAAGCTCCATCATAGTCCGAGCCATTTTTCAAAATTTGAAATTTTTCGCGAGCCGCAATTAAACAGTGTAAAAAAGGTATTCAATTTTTCTCTCAGTTTTTGAATTTCACAAATTTAAAAGTGAATAAAATGGTTCACATTGTTATTTCAAATATGCAAATAATTCTAAGCAACCTTTACTACTTCGATTCTTCATCATCCTTCCATTTTTTTCTGGGACGGCCTACTGATCTTCTACCGTCTCTCAAAAAACACTGTATTCCTCTAATCTTACCACACAACCTGCCCATCTTATCTTAGCTTTTATATGTCTAACAATGTTTTCAGTGCCATCCACAGTCACCAATTCAGCTTTGCGGCATGCAGCGCCTTCACACTCTCCTGTCAACTCATCTCTTTGGGGACTTTTCAATATGATTCTGAGAACTTTCCTTTTAAAAACCAGCAGCATATTTATTTCCCGCTGATGTTGAATCCATGTTCACTTCCATGTATAACCATTGGAAGAATAATTGGCTTGTACAGTCTTAATTTAGATTGTCTTTTTAGTAACTTAGATCTTAATAATGATGATAGGGAATATAATGCTCTATTCCCCGCAGCTATCCTTGCGGAGACCTCTTGCCTCTTTTTATATGCGGTTGTCATCTGCGATTACCACTCCTAGATATTTAAACTCTTTTACTTCTTCGAAGTTGTGGTCATTGATAGTTATGTTCTGCCTAACTCTTGGTCTTGGATTTTTGGTTACTAACATGTATTTCGTATTCTCTTCATTTATTCGAAGGTCCGGACTACCTGTTTCTTCCTCGAGTTGTGAAAACACCTCTCTCACGTCTCTTGTAGAATGAGCGACTGCACCTAGATCATCAACAAACGCAAACAATAGTTTTAATCAGCGATTCGCAAATCCCCCTGTCAAATCAGATGATATTTTACTTATTACATATTCTAAGGACAAATTGACTAGCAACGGTGATAAGGGGTCTCCTTGTCAAAGTCCACACTACACTTAGTCTTTTACATTTCTTGTCACTAATTTAAGACATTTTGAAACACAAAAATTAAAAGTAATTCAGGTATATTTATTAAGAGCCACAAATAATCCTTCAAAGAGCCACATGTGGCTCGCGAGCCACAGTTTGGCCACCCCTGTACTATAGTTATTACGCATATGAATCCTAAAATTGTAGATTGCCTTTCTAAAACAGTTTTAATTTTAATATCTCTAGAGATTAAGAGTTAATTTTCTTTTTCCCGGAATATACGTTCACTGGCAAAGGTTTATAGTTTACTTCAACTAGTAAAAGTTGAATGTTGAATTTAACTTTTCAGAACAACTATTACTGCTCGTTTTAGTTTCAGTTTACTTGAACTAGGAATAGTTAACTTTAACTGAGAATCAACTCGAACTGTAACATATACATATAGAAATAGAGTGTTGACAGTTTATAGAACAGTTGTTTTTTAAGTTTATAGTTGTCATTGTGTTAAAGTTGTAAAATACTATTGTAACTTCACAAAAGGCGTCAATTATTACCATGAGTATATCAATTATTATCAATTATCATGACAGTCACATGAAATGACAAACATGAAAATCACATGTGAGAATGGGCCGGATAAGCTTAACAATTAGGTACTCGCGTGTCTAGTAGCGTGGCCAGCTGCAACATGTAGTGAATATCATAAATGAAGTAGGAGAAGAGTACCTATTAGCTTAATCAACCCTATATGGAAGCTCAGTTGAATATAAATTATAGAGCTATTGAACAGGTTCAAATATTTAACTACCTTGAAGGTACATTAAGCAGCGAATGGGACTGTGACCAGGAAGTGATGATAAAAAGAAGCAATGTGGCTAAAAACGCCATTCGTTAAATAATTTCCTTTAACTTTTCGAATCGGGTCTTGAAATGCTATATGTCGTCCATCCTGATGTACAGAAGTGAGACATGGTCCTAAAAGTGAAATCTCTGAATCGTGTGGATACTTTTGAAATGTGGTGTCTCAGAAAGCTGCTTAGAATTCCATGGGTGGACTATGTAACAAATTATGAGGTCCTAAGAAGAGCTAATCTAAAGAGAATTGTTAGCTCTTGTTAAGCAGTGAAAAGGTTCATACTTAGGCCAGATTCTATGAAAAAACAAATATAATCTAAATATCATCTAAATGTGTAAAGTTGAAAATCAAAGAGGCCCTGGGCGACAGCAACATTGATGGTTCAGAGACATACTGATGCGGCATAGGGGAGACCGGGGCAACATGAGGCTCGGGGCAGAACGGGAAATGCATCGGTGTGCATAACTTATAGTCGTCATAATATTGGCAGTAGCGCCATTCGAACGAACGTGGTTTGACTCACTTCAGTCATTAGAAAGAAACTTCTAGTCACGTAGTATGCTTCTTTAGACATAAAAACCATTTTCTTTTGTTTTGTTAAAAAATTTTGGTAATATTTATAGAAGTGCTATAAGGTAAGTAAGCAAGTTTTATCACGTTTTTCATTCAAATATGATAATACTTTGCTGAATTTTAATATTGCGTGCTGTGAACCGTTTTATATCTTTTACGTTAGAAATTACTAATTTTATTTGAAATGATGTCTGTTGGGGCAAAGCGGTTGGGGCAATATGGGATATTATCCCATCTTGCCCCGCTCTCCTAAATTGCCGCTACTTTACAGCATTTAAACTTTGTAAGAAGAATCTGATTAAAACTGACACTAATAAAAAAATCAAAGAAAACTAAAGAAGAAAACGAGATGGACACTGACTCATCAAAAGATGATGAAGACTGTGGATGCATCTGCTGTGGATACTTATATTTGCAGTCAATTGAAGGATGGGTAGTGTGTAGTGTCTGCCATGGATGGGCTCATAATTCCTGCATAGATGTTAAGGAAGAAAACGAAGGTGCTCATATTTGTGAACTCTGCCAGCCTGACTAAAATACATTCCCATCTTGCCCCGTAGCATTTCCCATTTTGCCCCGTAACCGGGGCAAAATGGGAATTTCGGACTGATAAGTTAAGTTCTTTATAACCAAATAACTAAGCAAAAGTTATATGAAGTTTAATAACAAGTGATCCTGTCTGACTACAAAATTACACTACAATTACAATAAAAATGCACTATATAGAAATAAACAAACCAAGACACTTTGAATGTTCGAGGAGCACTCCCAAATTATGAGTTGGGAGTGCTCCTCGTGTTTGTTTATTTCTAATGCATCCTTAGAGGTAACACAGACGGGGCGGCATACGTCGACTGAACCCCCGCTGAGATGTCAAAAGTGACGCATCCCTTACTATACTTTGATGCAGTAACACACACCAGACGCTCTTAAAATTTTCGATGCAGCGACTTTCTGGCGACATATCCTGGAACCCATCCACCGCCAATCGGTTTTATGACTTCGATGGCATATCATAAATGGGTGTATCATGGTGCAACACAGACGTTTGAGCTGTTTTCTAGCGAATTCTCTAGTGAGTGTTGTCAGATCGTGTTTTTGTGTTGGGAAATACAGATGTAGAAAAATTAATTAATGAAATTCAGATGAGACCAGCTATTTGGGATATGCGTATTGATGAATATTCAAACAGAATAATAAAAAAACAGGCCATATTTATTATTTTATTTATTATGCTCTACAGGCCTTGTATTTACAATTTTAGATAATACAGTTTATGCTAATAATTTATATATAATTGTATTTGATGTCTATGTAAAAATTGCTGAATTATGGTTCTCCACTATATCCTATTTTTCACCTCCTCTTTCCAGTGTGTAATTTCTATCGATACTATACCTTCCTGAAACTTTCTTGCTGTCTTTTTCTTGGTCTACCTCGTCTCCTAGACCCAACTGGTCTTCTGTGCAGTACCATCTTTGGTATTCTTTTCTTATCCATACCCTCGACATTACCTGCCCACCTGATTCTTTATGACTTTGTGTATCTTGTTACACTTGGTTCCTTGTAAAGCATCCTTAATTCTTGATTGGTGCTTCTATGCCAGCCGTCTTCTGTATATGTATTCTTTCCCCTGAAAATAGCTCTTAGTACGTTCCGTTCTCAACTCTATATCATTTTTTCTTGTTTTATTTAGCACCCATGTCTCACATCCGTAGGTGACTGTTGCTCTTATTACGGTTTTGTATATTCTGGTTTTCGTCTTTCTCGATACGTACTTTGGCTTTAATTTGAATAATTTTTTTGTTAATATTCATTTGTGAAACATCACTATTTCCCAATAGATGGGGTATAATAGAGGGGCATCAATTTAACACCTGTATTTGCTCAGTAGCGTACCATAGAATGGACAGCCTCTTAGCGTTATAAATAGTTTTTCTTAGGTGATATGCTTTCCCTCATAACGGTGTTATTTCTTGAACACGGCTCTTTAATACTCACTAATAACTCCTGAAAAGATTTTTTAGACATTCTTGTAAAATTAAAAAACATCTCTGGGCCTTTATTATATTAATTTCGTTAATATAATGTGTAAAAAATCCCTTATAATTTCGTTCCTTTATGATGGGATGTATCCAATATGTGCGTTTCTTTTTTTCTTTAATCTAAGATAAAATAAACTTGTATTTATTACAAAAGACAAATCGTCATAACTTTCAGAAATCGTAAAGTTATAGCGGACAGACTATATTTATTATACATAACAACGCATGAAAGGCAATCCTTCCTAACCGACATCTATACAAATGTGCAGGAGAGCTGATCAAAAATTTTTTTTATTGAAAAATTCTTATAAAATATTTACTTTCCATCATAGATAAATACTTGTTAGAGTTTATGCATTATAATATTGTGGGCTTTTATCTAAGAAGTAATATTTTTACTTAACACTTCAAGTTTACCATTTAGAGTTGGTTAGTAAAAGATTACCCCAAAAAAATAACAGGTACAACTATCTATGCGCCTGAGCCTACAAAAAAACTTTCAAGTATATTCAGTTACATACTTAAGCTATTTATATGCAAATAGGTAAAAATATATTAATAACGAAAAAATATCTTTGAAAAATAGGAAAAAAAAACTAAATAATTAAATTTTAGTCAGATCTTTCAAGAAAAATAATCTAATTACTTATTATAAAGTAACATTTGCAACTCTATCCGACATTTTTGAAGGGAGTGAGTTTAACAAATAAAACAATTTTTGTTTTTAATCAATATTTTTATTGTATTGCAGTATTTTTTTGAATTAAAAATGAAGAACTTAAACAAAATTTGGTTTTTATAATAAACACTGGGTATGAATAAAAAAAATCTTCTAAATAATTGTTAAATAACATAAGTAAGTAACATCAAGAATTTGCAAACAAGAAAGAGATCTCAACATATTATTATTAATTATTATTACTCCAAATAAGGCACAGTGTACAGTTTAACATCACAAGACTCATCAGAGTTAAAAAAGTTTCTTTAAAATCTCATACATAATATTATGTTCGTGTGTACTCTTTCATTAACACTTAACTATGGTTAAGATCCAAAACTCTAACTATTGGAAAAATAATTGGTAAAGAACACATTAAATGCAAAATTAACCAAGTGTACTTAGAGTAATATCCTATGTAAGACAATTTGTAAGGAATTCTATAATTCAATCTCAAACATATAACAAATGATAGCAAACAAACAAAACAAATAATAGTTAAAAAATCAACTTTAAATCGTATTTGGTCAAGACTGTAATACTGGAACCTCAAATAATTAAACTTATAAAAAAATATGCTATTTAGGGGGGCTTGCGTAACGCTTTCTAAATCAATTTATGCCTAAACGCATTTAATAATGTCATTGCATCTTTTTATAATCCAAACAGATGACGGAGAAGCAATAATTGCATTTTAATGCATTTACCCATAAATTTATTTAGGAAATGTTACACAAGCCGACCGTATACTTGTTATTAACCAGCCTTATTAACACTTTGACTTCTTATACCTTATAACATCAAAATGAAAGCAACCACAAATTATAATATACTCGTAATACTAATATTAATAACATAATATCAAAACAAAACTGCAGCAAAAATAAATGAAAAATCGTAATCAGGATCTTCTACGTCTGATTCTGGTAACACACCTTTCATATTCGCATCCCGTGGAATGTTCAAATATTCATGATGAAAACAAGCTGGAATGACTTGGTGAGCACAAAATTTCTGAAGATCGTCATATTTCTTTTTGGAAATGGGCAGTAGTGATCTATAGCAGGACATAAGTGGGACC
Organism: Diabrotica virgifera virgifera; assembly: GCF_917563875.1. Classification (NCBI taxonomy): domain Eukaryota; kingdom Metazoa; phylum Arthropoda; class Insecta; order Coleoptera; family Chrysomelidae; genus Diabrotica; species Diabrotica virgifera. The sequence continues at coordinate 56,325,449 of NC_065449.1, read as the reverse complement.
CTAGTCTTAGGCTGGACTTCAACATCGAATAATTTGACAACAGAATTCATAGATGTTTTTATAGAAACAATAAGTGCGTTCGCGGGTGCCAATTAGCAGCAAAACGCATGCGCACTTTAAAATGATATAAATAAAATCGTTAATAGATAAATATACAAGGTATATTTACCTAGTATAATTTTATAATTAGTTATTAATATTAATTAAATGTAAGTATACCTCGTATATTTACCTATTAACGGTATTATTTATATTACGTGAGGTTTGTCACCTAATGTGTTTGTCTTTCTTAAAAGTTGCAATCCGAACTTTACTTATTTTGCCAGTAAGATTTCCTTTGAAATATTTGTCTCCAATGTTATCCCATTTTTTAAATTGATCATAAGATATTCGGTCAACATTAAATGGCGATGGATTCTTTCTAGCAGTTGAGAAAATGGTGAACCATTGGGAAGGTGCATAAACAGTTGTATGTTTAAGGTTATTTTCAATGATGGCGTGAGACGTATCTACTGGCATATAAGTGTGTCCAGTTAGTAGGAAATTCAACTGAATTGTTTCAAGATTATTACATTCCTGCAAAGTTTGGTGAATCATACCCATAACAGTGCGGTTCCGGTTTTGCCCTGGACAACAATCGCAGTATAACAGCAATCGTTTAACATTTCCTCTGGCATCAACAGATTTAATGTATTTATGCAAAATTGTTGCTACTTCATTTGCACCTCGTTTACCATTAGATTCGTCCCAATAATAACAGAATACTTTACGAGTCCTGTTCTCGTAGAAACATAGGTTATAAACAGCTAGTTTTCTACTATAGTATAATAGTAATAAAGGTGAATATGGCGTATTCAAGACCTTTTGAAGATCAAAGCTGACGCATAATGTAAAAGAATCATCTTTGTGGATCTTTTTGTGACTTTTGAAACGGGCGTAACTTTCTTCTTTTTCTTTCTCATGCTGTTCTTTTTCTTTCAGTTTGTCAGGATCAGTGGTTTTTTCAAACACAAGGCATTTATTGCACTTATCTTTCTTTGGTACATGAAAGCCGACGTTAAACTGCTCATGAAATATTTTGCGAAAAATTCTCTCACTCACAATATCCATACCTTGATTAATGACATTATTTTTATAAATTCCGTAAAGAGTTGGTATGGTCTTGAATTCTTCTGGTAAATAAACTTTACTGGAATCTTGGCGGCCATAGTGCGATGGTAAAGCAGGCAAACTTTTTATAAAGTTTATAACGGTATCCAGAGTAGTTTGTTTGGTTTTATTTGACGGCTCCATCTTTCCTCTCATGTTTTCCTTGGCACATCCCCACTCTGCATTTTTAATAATACTATAAATAGTTTTATCTGAAACATTCATAGTGGCTGCTACGAACTGTAAGCATACATTTCTCTTACCTTCTCCTTCATTTATAAAATATTTTATAGTACAGTTGCGTTTTTCAGACTCACTGCGCTTGCGCTTCACACCTACTCTTTGCGCCAATGATACCAACCAATTTCGTCGTCGAGTTGTATCCAGTTTCCAGAAATGGTTAAATAGGCTTTCTCTTCTTTCTTCTGGGATAGATCCACAGTTATTGCCACATTTTTTTCCTTTACATGGATTCGGGAGAAATTTCTTGGCTGGTACTGTCACTCCCTTCTTAATTGTATATTCTTCCCCAGCTCTCTTCTTCTTAGATCTTTCTTTTCTTTCATTATTTTTTCTTTCCGTGAATCCAGCGTCACCTATAGTTTCTTCTTCTATGCCCGATCCATTCGTTGTTGGTTTTATTCTTCTGAAATTCTTTTTCTTTTTTCTTGTTTTACCCGTTGACTCTGCATCATTTGTTTCCTCGTCGCTTGCACTTTGTACTGGCAACCAGTCGTATGAATCCTCATTGTCGCCGTAAAAAGTTGAAAAATCTTCTTGATCAGACATGTAATCGATGTATTTCATGTCTCTTTTGCATTTACGAACAGTTTTTTTTTCTTTTCAACAATATTTGTATTATTTGATTGTTCTTTATTCATCTCAGTTACTTTTAGGACTATATCAATGTGTGGTGTATTTAAATCCATACTATTTGAGGGCTGTGCCAAATTTTCACCTTCATCAGGACTGTTTCTCGATATAAGTTTATGATTGTGAGTTAGTCCTCTTACTAGTATAATACGAAAGCAGTATGCAGTATGTTATGCATAACCGACATTCAAAACATGGTTGCGCCTCCTAAGCGCCTATTATTCGTTTTGAAATTCAAATAAAACTATCTAAGCGACACGTTTGGCACAACATTAAGGCAAGTAAAACTATTTAAGCGACATTCGGTTCCAAACTAATTAGTCAGGTAAAATTATCTAAGCGACATCAAGTCGGTATCGTTTTTTTATGTAAAATTATCTAAGCTCTTTTTTATACCTATTTCGCAACAAGCAAAAATGTCTAAGCACAAATGATGTCAAATACATTTTTAGGAACAAATGTATAAGGACACGTTTGGATGATATTTCTGTTTGTATAAAAATCGGTAAGCGACTATGATAGCAAAATCTAGAACAGGAAAAAATACCGTACTGCTTGGTGCATATGATTTTACTTTCAGTAAATTTATCTAAGTTAACGGTTAATATAATTTTAAGACAGGAACAAATTACTATTCGTTTTTTCTTATAACTCAAACTGTCCAACCAACCGATATATAGAAAATTAGGACTTTTTTGTTGCTTAGTCAGTTGAAAACGTGAGAATACTTAAGATTCACGTACTTCCTAAGCGACAACAAATCTCAACGCAGCGCTACGAGACCCAGACCAATCGACGCGGATTTTTATGGCGAGTCGAATGATATATATATGTCATTTTACCAAATCTTGTCGGTTAGGAAGGATTGCCTTTCATGCGTTGATAAGAAATACATGTTCGAATTATCCGTGCTTTTCAATTATCTGTGCCACCACCGGTCCCCGAGGAATACGGATAATCAGGGTTTTACTGTATGTGCAAAAAAATTTTGTATTTGCAGAATCCGTAATACTTTAGTTTAATTACCTTATAATATACAGTGGAACCTCGATAACTCGGATTAATCGGGACCACGACCGATCCGGGTTATCGAAAATCCGAGATAGCCGGAGAATATGGTAAAAATTAATAAAATACGGTATACTTACAGATAAACTCCATTAGAATTGAAATAACATGAAATATTTTTATAAATATGCACAGTACATATTACCTACTCATTACAATTCTAAAAAAAACCAAACCCAAACAATACAAGACACACAATACTAAAGACCATTGTTTATAAAAGAATTTTTTAAATAGTCTTTCCTAAACAATGCTGACAGTTTGAAATAAAAAGGAATAGATACTGCAGACAGCTGGCTGTTGTTTTTGCGGCATGTACTATGAGTAATTTTTAATCTCGTGTTCAAATTACACACATAAGTACAGGACACAGAGAGTCTAGACACATTATCTCTCAAATATTATATTACATACACTTTTATTGTTGAAAGGATTGTGGGATAATTAACTATTTTGATTGGAAATAAGCCACAATTAAATTGAAAAATACAAAATATTGAAAATCAAAATGTTTATCTGATGAAAATCGGTCCGGGTTAGCCGGACTTCCGGGTTATCGGGGGCCGACTTATCGGGGTTCCACTGTACTTACAATAATAATATTTAATCTTTTAAAACAACATTAAACAGGTGATTACACCACTAACATAATTATAAAACATGTTTGTCCAAATTGGTAGAGCAAAAAGCTATAGATTTAGGTACTGTATAATTGGGAGAGACCTGCACTCAGGATTGTATCGAAATGGTTGAGAAAGAAAAAGAGATATTCAAAAACAACTAAATTCCTATTTGTCTTGCCAAAATTCATTTAAATCATAGATATAACTGTACAAAATAAATAATTGGTTTAACCCTGAAGTACTATAATATCTAAAATCAATTATTACATAAACACTAACTATTTAACTGCCTGGCGGATGGGTTTAGCATTTTAGTGGAAATTCCTTTTTGTTAAATATTTTAGTGCACAAAACTATTTCAATGACTTACTGAAAGTATTATTTTTACTCCTTATAAAAATGTGGGATAAAAATTAAACAAATTAAAAAACCTTGGTAAAACAGTTATATAATCGAGTTAAATAAGGAGTACTTAACACACATGAAAACAAAAAAGTTTTCAAAAAATGACAAAACAAAAAAAAACTGACAAGTACTAAATTTGTTAAAGTGTAGAGCATAGGCGTAACAGGGAGGTTTGGGGGTTACAACCCCCCCTCCATTTGGATGTACTTTGAGCTCTATATGCTTAACACCATTACTATTCCATACCCCCCAGAGACTGTCAAGTAGTTGTAACCCGCCCCTTAGGATCATCCTCGTTACACCTCTGGTGTAGAACACCCCAAACAAATCTTTTTCTCACATTCCAAGCAAATTGGTATTGACAGTGGAAGTATACATAAACTGTTCTTCTTTTCTTTTTATAGTGGCAATAAGAACAGTATTTTTTTTTCTAATTTTTCAACTCTTACTTCTGGACTCTGACTCTGTTGAGGTTCATTTAGATCAAGTAAGTCGCATATGCTCAACTTCAGTTTTGTAGTTTAGTTCTGGTTTTCAGTCTTCTTACAAAGCCTCTTTGAGAACAGATAAACCTAGAAACATGTGTTAAATGATGGTAAGAGTAAGAGACTCGAATTGAATCAAAACGAAACTGTCTATTTTTATCTAGTTTTCTAGGTATGGAGGAACTTTCTAGTCTTCTATTTTCTATTTCATCAAGCCATTTCAAAAGAGTTTCCTCATGGTCTTTGTCCCCATATTTTTTTTGATAAACTGGGTCCCTCATCCATTTTTCAGTTAAATAGAAAATACACACAAACATTAACACCCAGTCTTTTAGATGGAAAACACACTTTGAGTCTAAACATCTTTCAAATAACAATTTGCTGCAAACTACTGAATTCAATACCCCTAAATAACAACACAACTTGAAAAGTAATAAAAATGGTCTTTGAAGGTAGATATCCTACATCCTACTTTCAATAAGAGATGCCATCTGAGAAGCAGGGTGTTAGTACTTAGGGAGCGTTCAAGTAATACGCAATGCAATTTTTGACCCCTCCCCCACCCCCTGCGTAACGCACTCTAATGTGAAACTAAACGCTCTTTTCAAACCTTATTTACAAATATGCTTTTTTAGCTTGATTTCAGCTAGTAAAACCATTATTTAGAAATAGAAGTGGATTTTGGGACAAAACCTTCAGCAGTACTAAACGCCAGGGAAATAATAAGTAATGACAGAGTAAGAAAAAACTTACCACTCAATATTTTTTTATTCTATGTCTAATATACCAATACTTAGATAGAAGGAAGTTTTATAACCAGTTTTAAAATAAAAATTGTTGAGCTATACAAGCAGGTGTCAAACTACTTTCCATAGATTTAAAAACTAAAAATCTGTTGATATGTTGGCAGATTGATAAATTTACAACTATATTATGCTTATAGACATATTATGCAGACTACAAGTTAACATATCACTCCATTATATTAATTGAATTAATCATTTGCCCCTTGCCCTAGATTAATATGTAAGTAAATTAATTAAATCGAAGCCACACGGGCAATTTCTATAAAAACCAGATAATATAGAAGAAAGCTTGCAAAAAACCTCAAACAGTTAACTCAAAAACAACAAAAAGCTCAAGTATGTTTAAAAAACATGATATAGCATGAACCATGACGTTTCTTAAATTATTTATTAAATTGGGACTTACCAATATGAAACAAATATCTTGAAATAATTGCACGTAATTTTAGAAAACACTACACTTTTTTAAAACAAACACAACAAAAATTAATGTAGATCTCGTCTACAAATTGCACTGGCCACGATCATCAATCAGAAACGTAGACATGTTAATAAATTTTAATTTTAGTTTATTTTCAAGAAAATGACATTGACAGAATAACAAATTGAGCAGTCGGTAAGACAGATTTCTTTTTCGGTCCGTTCGATCCCCACTCATTTTACAACAGTTCATTAGAATTAGACTTTTAATGAATCGTTTAAATAATAAAAATAGGTCAATAAATAATACTGGATAACTTAATTAATTCTTATTTTTAAAACCAATATTCATTTTGGATAACTATCGTACCATATAGAACTCTTCTCTGTCTCTACGTACCTAATTAAAAGAAAGAAGATCAATATGTCACATGTCATATGTCAATTATAACTCACTTCACTTTTATTTCTGTCATCTGTCAATATCAGTTGATTAATTTGCGGCGAGGTTGCTATAAAACTTATGTTTTAAAAAATGTCGATTTTAGCAAGTCCACTGTCTGTAGCCGGCTCCAGAACAACGGGAGCTTCGGTTCGCACTCAAAATGGTAAGTAACACTATATTTTATTGATAATTTGTACCGCACCTAACCTAAACGCCGCTCACGAGGTAAGTATATCCACCTACATCAGTTTGAATATCTCTTTAACTACAATAGATATTTCTACAGAACATGTCTACTTATACAATTAATTTTCATTGCTAAACACGACTATTCATTAACAGATTTTGACATTATTATTATAATAATTCAGAACTATAAAAGGTAGAGGATGAAATAATCAGTCTATGTTTCTTGCAAATATATGTTCTGGGCGTGAGTATTATAAGAGGCGGATTGAGGAGCTATTACAAATCTATTGGTGTTTGTAAACAAAAACTGTTTTTCTATATAAGCCTGAGATAAAAGTTATCAAAAGTTATGTCACTGGTAGTTCTTATACACCTCACCCTCTGTTCAGTAAACGCTGTAACTATTGTACACCCACAATATTAAAATTATGATTTTTAATACATAAAACCAATCAAAACGAATTCAAAAAGTACAGCAAATGTATACCTTGTCAAATATAGGAAATTTTCGATAGACTGCATTTGAACCGAAACACAAGAAGCATGCAACTAGCTAATTCAGTAAGGTATTTTATTCCAAATAGTATAACTCTTTGAGGAATACCAGTTTCAAGAGAGATTTCAGCTAGACTTTGTCACATCTAAAATTAAAAATCAAGCAAGAGCACATAATATATCAGTTAAAAGTTGAAAACAAACAATAACACATCACTTTATTTTATTATTTTTATTTTATTTATGAAGGGGCAAACATTTATACACATTACCATAAAAATTGCATAAATTTGAATTTAACAAAGATACCATACCGAAAAGCATTAAAATTAATAGTTTAGAAACTACACTTGCGATCATAAAAAGCGGGTCACTCGATGAATTATTCAAGTTAGATGTCTCGAATTTTCTAAACCTGTTGTCCGATTTTAGTGATTTTTTTAGTAGGTTATAGCCTTATTCTTTAACAATATCGCTATAATAATATTGTTGCTAGACAGGTAAATTTTCATTGTATACCTGGTGTAACAATCATATTGTGTTTATTCCTCAAAGTTCGAAACACCCTGTGGAATGTCTTAGCATAGATAAAATATTGAAATTAAAACTCGATTGTAGCCTTAGGCTTTCTTAACATTTTCTTTTTTTTATTTATTTTTTTTATGTTGGATAATAAAAAAGTTAGACACGTTAACAACTAACCATGTTCTTCATCATAAAGTGTGATTCTAAATAAGTGCTACAAACCTTAAGGGGTAATTCTGCATGAAAAAATAATGACTGTTTGCTTTATAAACGTATGGCCACAAATTATTCGGTTTCAAGATACGGGATGTTAAATTTTTTCTTACAAACTGACGATTTATTTATTGCTCTAAAACCGGTTGAGATATGCAAATGAAATTTGGTAGGTGCTAAGAGGTAGTTATGGCGAATTTTTTGACATACATTTAAGAATTTTATATTCACCATTGGCGTGCATACGGGATGTATCTAAAATGTTTATACCCATATGCACGCCAATGGTGAATATAGAATTATTAATTGTATGTCAAAAAATGCAAAATAATTGCCTCTTAAAACCTACCAAATTTCATTTACATATCTTCACGGGTTTTAGAGCAATAAATAAATTGTCAGTTTGTAAGAAAAATTTCAACATCCCGTATCTCGGAAACGAAACATTTGCGGACATATGTTTATAAAGCAAACTGTTGTTATTTTTTCATGCAAAATTACCCCTTAAAGTTTGTCGCACTTATTTAGAAACACCCTGTATTGATAACGAACATGGCTAGTCATTAACTTGGCTAACTTTTTTATTATCCAACATAAACAAATAAATCAAAAAATAAGATGTTAAGAAAGACTAAGGCTACAATTGAGTTTTAATTTCAATATTTTATCTATGCTAAAACATTCCACAGGGTGTTCCGAACTTTGATGAATAAACACAGTGTGATTGTTACACCCGGTATACAATGACAATTTACCTGTCTAGCAACAATATTATTATAACATTGATAAAGAATAAGGATATAACATAGTAAAAAAATCACTCAAATCGGCCAAGAGGTTTAGAAAATTCGAGACATCTAACTTGAATAATTCATCGAGTGACCTGCTTTTTATGATTGCAAGTGTATTTTAGTTTAGTATAAAAATTAATAGTTTAGAAACATGAAAAAAGTCAACAGTTTTAAAAAGTAAATAGCAAAATATCAGTAAAAATTATGGATCCAGAAGACCGTGAAGAGGATAAATTCTACTTAATGGTTTTTAAATAAGTTTCAGAAAATTGCTGAAATAGAAAATAAAATTACTTTTGCTATAATCTATACATTATTTAATTTAATGTTTAGGTAATTAAAAAAAAATAGTTTATGAATGCTGTTTTATATAAATTAAAAAATTGTAGCTTCTCATAACAAAAAATATTAGAAATATAATTTCGAAAAGTCTATCTTTAGATTTTAAACATACATACTTTATACAAAAGATATGACAACCCTGTTTTGCTAGGTTATGTTCAATGCCCTATTAGTGTAGTCACTGAAGGTGGATAAATATGAGCTATTAGGTTTGTTCTAGCATCAGTTTCAAACGGTTTGAAACCATCAGTGAATAGTGAACCAGCGTGAGTAGAGGGGATAGCACTGGTGACTGTATTATGTTTTCTCACTGACGAACTGTTTGCTGACGGTTTCTGACTAGTTTGACTGTTTGCTAGAACAAACCTAGTATCTCCCACTTCGTTGAACCGCCATCTATATTCATGAAAATTGGTGAGTGCTTAGGCTTAGAGGATACCTCAAGGAATAAAAGTGACATGGTGCCAACTTGAGTTTTTACCCTTGGGGTGGATGCCACACCCTGGGGGTGGTGAAAATTATTTTTAGGGCAGTCAATGAGGGTATTTGGCTCCGAATTCCATCCTACTACATCGATTTACTTGATATTTTCACAGTAAGTAGGGAATAGCTCAAGAAACATAGTCTACCCTATGCTGATGTGCGCTTTTATCTTAGGGGTGGTTCCCACCCCTTCACAAGGGTGAAAGTTCGGTTAAAAAGCCACGGAAGAGGCCAGAGAACCTAATTTTAAGCAAAAACTGTTCTATAATTATTTTTTGAAAACTCGATGCTTTTTGAGTTATTTGTGGTTGGAAATTGGCCATTTTCATTGAAAAATGACACCTTTTGGGACGGATTTTTGCGAATACCTGAACTATGCATATAACAAAAAAACTATATAAATTATTTCTGTAGGTTATAAAAAACAAAGAGATTGGTTCCTTCATAAATCTTCTAGTTAGAATACAAAGTTGGATATGGCAGGTAAGAAGAGTTTGTTTTTTTGCTTCAAAAATCGGTGTATTCAACTTGAAATAACAGAGAAACTAGATTTTAGGTGTATAATGATGCTAATAACTTTTGTAGTGCTTGGGAAGACCTTTAAAATGAGCAATACTAAATGTCGATTATATTCTAACTAAGCGAGATATTCTGCAAAAAAGTTGACTAATGTATTTTAAGAAGAAATGAGAAGTATATTTAACCTCATCCATCAGAATTTAAATATGTACATCATTTTCCTTCTACAATACTTTTTAATATAGTGTTATTTCTATGTTCAAAAAATTTGACCGGATTAAAATGAATGGTTTTTGAAAAAAATAAGATCAAATTATAGAGCGCATTTTTAAATTTTCTTAAAAATCTTCCTTTTCCTCGATGTAACTCGAAAAATATAAAAGAGATAGGAAAAAAACGACCACACAAAAATGTAGGGCTTTTTCAGATAAAAACTTCCTTTTTATTTTTCATTACTATATCTCTTATCATTTTCAAGTTACATGGAGAAAAAGGAAGATTTTTAAGAAAATTTAAAAATGCTCTCTATAATTTGATCTTTTTTTTTTTCAAAAACCATTCATTTTAAACCCGTCCAACTTTTTGAACATAGAAATAATACTATAATAAAAGGTATTGTGGAACGAAAACGATGCATTTACATTTTGCTGGATGGGGGTTAAAATTACTTCTCATTTTTTTCTTAAAAAATACATTAGTTATCAATTTTGTTTGCAGCATATCTCGCTTAGTTTTAATGTAATGGATCTGTAATATAGCTCATTTTAAAGGCCTTTTCAAGAACTAAAAAAGGTATTAGTAGCATTATACACCTAAAATCGACCGTTTCTCTGTTATTTCAAGTTGAATACACCAATTTGAGAATGTATCAAAAAACAAACCATTTTCATTTCACCTCTACCATATCTCTTTTTGTACTATAACTAGAAGATTTATGAGGGCAAGTGTCTCTTGGTTTTTATATAACCTACAAAAATGTTTAATATAGTTTTTTTAGTGAGATGCATTGTTTTTAAGGTATTCGCAAAAAAACCGTTCGAGAAGGTATTATGTTTCAATGAAAATGGCCAATTTCCAACCACGAATATCTCAAAAAGTATTGAGTTTTAAAAAAAAAATTATAGAACAGTTTTTGCGTAGAATTGGTTCTCTAGCGAATTCCGTGGTAATTTTAACCAAAAAATTTTCCACCACTAAGAAAGGGTGGGAACCACCCCCAAGATAAAAGCACACATCGGCATAAGGTAGACTTTGAATTAGGAGATAAGTAGAGGCTAGGCCCAAAATTTCATTAAAATCCATGCAGTAGGATAGAATTCGGAGGTAATATCCTATTCTTGCTCCCACTGACTGGCGTATTTAATAAAAATATCCCCTTAAATCAATAGAGGGATAAATTCTGAGAAAATTTATTATATAAAGGAATTTTTGAAACCTGTTAGGTGTTGTAAAGGATGATGCCAGGAATGACTTCTACTAAAATGTAACCAAAAATTTTGTGGGCTTTTTTATTTATGACATTTTTCATTTGTTAAATTTGCAATTTTTAAAGATTTTTAATTTTTCAGCTTAGGATAGATATATAGATATAGATAGATATCTTTATTTCAAAAATAGGTAACCTAATATACAAATTTAACTTAAATACATTTTTTTACATATAAAACGAAGGAAAATACAATACAATGATTCACAATAAAAAAATTCAATAAAAAAATAATAAATGTAATAATGAATTAAAAAATAATAACAAATTATAATCAAAATTAATAACGAATTATAATCAAATTAACAAGTTCCCCAACCAATAAAAGTCAATAAAAATAAACAAAAATATTGTGCACGTTCACCGCCAATTCAAATACATACTACTTTAAATTTTTAAGGAAAACCTTTAATTTATCTTTAAAACTTTTAACTGTCCTACAGTCTTTTAATTCATTAGGCAATTCATTAAATTCTCTGAAACCTCTAAATATTAATGAATTCATTGAGCTGCTATAATTCATTTTAGAAAAGTATATGTTATTTTTATTTTGAGTATCGTGTATGTGTGTATTAGGAAAATTAATAAATTGCTGAAAATAATCGGGAGCTATATTGTTTTTAATTTTATAAACAAAAATCAATGCAAAATATTGAAACCTTTGATATACCGAAAACCAGTTCAATGTATTCAGCATTAAATTTATTGGTGTCCATCGACCCATTCTTAATATTATACGCATGCCACGATTTTGTAATTTTTGAAGTTGCCCCATTTTATTTAGGTTGAACAAATATAAGACTGATGCACAATAATCAAAATGTGGTTGGATCATTGAATTATATACAGTAAGTCTAGTTTCTAAAGATAAATTTTTTGCTATTCTTGTAAAAAAGAATAATTTCTTGCTGATTTTTTTGTGTATATAAACAAAATGATCTTCCAATGAAAGAGTGTTATCAAGTTGAAATCCTAAGTATTTAATAGTTGTTGTTATTTCAATCTTTTCACCATTTATGGATAAATTAATGCTATTTATATTGATTTTTTTATACTTATATCTACTGGTTACAATTAGAGCTTTTGTCTTTGATACATTTAATTTTAACTTGTTTAATGTTAAATAATTATAAACAGCCTCTAGAATTGAATTCATTTTTGCCACTGCATTTTCCAAGCATACATCACTACAAGCTATTAACGTATCGTCAGCAAAAAGATTGACAAACTCACAATCCACAAACAGATCTATATCATTCAAGTAGAGAATAAAAAGTAATGGCCCCAGGACACTGCCCTGAGGTACACCTAGATCAATGTTAAGTTCATCTGACATACAATTATTGAATTTAACCTTCTGCTTGCGATTTGATAGATAATTATTCAGCCAGTCAAAAACTCCACCCCTAATGCCATACTGCCACAATTTTGCCAGTAAAATATTACGGTCTATGGTCTCAAACGCCCTCTTAAGGTCTAAGAATACAGATACTACATATTTGTTTTGATCCAATTCAGTTTTAAATTTACTAATTGTCAATTGAAGTGCCGAATCACAAGAGTGTTGCTTTCTGAAACCAGATTGATTACTTATCAAAATAGCATTTGTTTTAACATGTTCAATAATTTGATCATACACAACAAGCTCAATCAATTTTTCAATTGGGGGTAGTGTATTGATGGGTCTGAATTCTTCAGCTTTCACTGTATTATTGATTTTTTGAATTGGTACAATTGTACTAACTTTAAGTTGATTCGGAATTTTACCAGTAGACAGACAAGTATTGATTAAATTTAGTATAATATGCCCAATTGTTTCAAAAATGTCTTTGAGAATTTTAGCGTTTAATATATCATGAACTGAGCATTTACTGTCTAATTTATTAACATACATACATAATTCGTTTAAAGATACTAATTTAAATTTATTTATTGGTAGGTATAAGTTACTATTTTTATTACACCAGGTTTGCCTCAAATCCAAAGCTCCAACAATATTGTTGATACTTGAAACAAAGTAACTGTTGAACTGGTTAGCGATTTCTTTGCTATCTTGACATGTTGAATACATACCTGTTTCAAATTGAACATATTGAGGTGAACCCTTGGATTTAATGTTCACTAAATTTTTTAATGTTCTCCACATTTCTTTGGGGTTGTGTCTAAATCTATCTATTTTATTAAAATAATAAAGATTTTTTTTAGTTTTTAACAAATTAACAACTTCATTACGATATCTTTTAAAATTACTCCACAACTCCTGTTTAAACGGTTCAAGTGCTGTTTTAAAAGTTCTATAAGCATTATCACGTAATTTTATAAGAGAGTAAACTTCGTTATCAAACCAAGGTAGCTTTAAGTTAAACCGGCAGATTTGAATAGGTGCTGTTTTATTGATTTCAATCTCACAATTTAAAAATAACTCATTAAAAATCGAGTCAACATCAACAGAATTCAAATTCCAGTTATAATACATTAAATTAGTTTGAATTGTCAAAATATTACTCTGACTTAAATTTCTAAATTTCTTAACATTATAATGCTCTGTACTTTTAGTATTTCTTATATTAACAGAAATTATGGAGTGGTCAGTTAATTTTGGAGTTTCATGAACATTTACTATGATATTATTAGTATTTGACAGGACATAATCTACCAGTGTTTTAGATACATTTGTCACTCTAGTAGGTTCTGTAACTAATTGGCAAATACCGTAGCTCAACATTTGATCATTTATTTTTTTGACATAAAAAGTTCTTGACAATTGATCTAAATTGAAATCGCCCACTAAAATGAAAGAGTGGTTCGTTGAAACAATAAAATCAAAAATATTATCCAGTTCTTCCATAAACCTAGCATCTGATGATGAAGGCGAATGATATATATGCAACCTATGTACCAAGTTGATGTTAGAAAATTAACTTTTAAAATTACACACCAATAATTTTTGTCAAGGACATACTTTCTTACAACAGAACATCTATAGTCACTTTTAACATATACTAACACTCCACCAGTATACCTACTTGATGAATCACAACGAACACACATATAGTTTTCAATTCTTATTTCATTATCTTCTATGTCCTTGGTGGTCCTGGTCTCGCTTAATAAAATAACCTTCGGATTAAAACATAACAGACTTTCCCTAATTAGATCTAAATTTTGCAAAACACTTTGAGCATTTATATATATAACATCTGTATTAAGTCACCCGAATCGATCAGATTCTGTAGTTCATTTTGTACTTTTTTATAATACTCACGTTGCTGGTTGGTTTGATCTGCAAAGATCTTGATACCTGCTTCCTTAATCAGTTGTTTATTCTTCAGCACAGACATAACCTTTTCTTTAGATGGTAGTATAACTTTAATTGGTCTAGTTTTCATTGGTGTAAACTTACCAAGTCTAAAAACTTTAATGCTCTTTCTGTCTATATCAAAATTTTCCAATATCTTGTTTACCGTAGTCAAGTCTTCATCATTTCTGTCCTGTTGGGTCTTCATTTTGGACTCATTTACATTAAACACTACAATATTAGAAGCTCTCCTCTCTCTATCCATAATTTCACTGATTAAATCTTCCTTAACACTCAATGACATTTCCCCACTTCTCTTGTAACCTTCAACACATTTTTTTACTTCTTGCAACTCGTTTTGTAAATCACCAATTTTTTGTAGTAATGTAGGAATTAATTTAACTCCGGCTTCACATTCTTCACAGTAATACTTCAATAATCTGGTTCCCTTAAGATCAATAACTTTTAATTCACTAGCAGTAAGATTCGAACAATCCCTGTGTGTAGCCCTCTGGCAGCTGTCACATGTTATATATGGTCTGCTATTTATAATTTTACAAACAACACACTCCATAATAATCGTCAAATTAAAAATTAAAGAATTAGGAAAGTAGTAGGCACGCCACTGGTAATTATTCCAAAACAGACGGAGCTTATCCTTAATTGATTTTTAATGGTAATTGCTTTTGAGCCAAAAAAACGAAAAAGAGAACTGCAAAACTGCACTAATTTTCACAGATTTCTTAGATTAGAACACTTCAACTTCAAAAACACAACTTTAGGCAGAAACTGCAGACCTTTCTCACCATGTAGGTATGACTTTCAACAATTAAATTGAAGGTTTTACCACTAAATTTTGATAAAAACAATCACAAGAAAATATATACGTTAATGTTGTTGATATGTTGATATGTAGGATATGTTAGATATGTTGATATGTAGGATATGTAGGATATGTTAGGATATTCATTTTAGAGAAAAACTTTTAAATAGAAAGTTGTAGTAAATTAAAAAACCTACAATTTGAGCTATGGCAGGTTTAATTTCGTTAATTTGTTATTGCAAAACAGCCTGTGAAAAGTCCAAAATGACCGTTTTTTGCAATTGCATTATTTATTGTAAAAAATACCTTTCTTTTATTCTTTAAGGCTTTAAAATGAAGATCTTTCAATTCCAAACATAAAGAACATTTTTATTTTGTTTTTAATCTTCTTTTTGTCTTTAGCAACAATAATCTGCAAGTTAAAAACTCATAGGATGTATAAGGGGCCGCTTCAGTTCAAAATGTTTATAATGAAATTTGCCCCCTTATTTTTAAACCTGAAATAAGACGTTGAAAAATGCTATACGTATTTATTTACATCAGAATATGAAAATATAAGTCTTTAGAAGGAGAGTGGATCTAGGATTAACCTTCTACGATTTTTTTTTTTCAAAAAGTTATTGGGACCGTGCAAGTTCAGCAAAGCGACCCCTATTTCTACGCTCTGTACTATTATTCGCACTTTTAATTATATTGGCCAATTATATTAGTCCTGGTTACTGGATAATTGTCAAGGCCATAGTCCAAAAAAATAATAAGAAGAAAAAATAAGATTCAGGTTATGTTATGAAAACATCAACAATTGTATGTAGTAAATAAAATTAGTTATTAAAATGCAGTACTGCAAGCAAAATACAATTAATTAAAATTACCTTTATATAATAATTGCATATCATATCAATATTGTGGAGCAATATATAATTTTTCTGCTTCATTGACAGAAGGTATGAAATATACGTCAATTTGACAATTTCAATTGACAATATGAATTATTTAAGATAGTTGCAATATTTCTCCGCGACTCGCGCAGGGTCGTTTCTCGTTTCCCTTTCCAAGTACTTGCACATCGCGAATAGCCTTCGACATTTGACCTCTCGGGATAAATAATTTATAATATCTAAGCAACAAATTCACCAATCGGGCTTTACAATTTTTTTTATGTTTGGAATTGAAATATCTTCATTTTTAAAGCCCTAAAGAATAAAAGAAAGTTATTTTTACAATAAATAATACAATTGCAAAAAACAGCCATTTTTGTGTTTTCGCTGGCTATTTTGCAATAACAAATTAACGAAATTAAACTTGCCATAGCTCAAATTGTAGGTTTTTAAATTCACTACAACTTCCTATTTAAAAGTTTTTCTCTAAAATGAATATCCTAAATTGCAAAATTAAAAATCTTTCAAAATTGTAAATTTAACAAGTGAAAAACATCTTAAATAAAAAAGGGCACAAAGTTTTTGGTTACATTTTAGTAGAAGTTACTCCTGGCATCGTCTTTACAACACCTGATAGGTTTCAAAAATTCCTGAATTATAACATGTTTTTTCACCCACAGGCTGGGGTAAGGTGAGAATATAGTTTTCCACCTACCTCTACCCAAAGTATACGTTCCCTGGTCTCATTGTAGGGAGCAAAGTCGTACTTTTCCTCCCTTGGGAGACAAAGTACTTTTACTCCCTTGGGCTTAAAAGTAAAAGTGACGTCACAGTGTGTCACCGATGAAATAACTTATTGACATCTTATGTTATATTCTATTTTCTATTACGTAAGTATCTATACATTTTAACGTTTATTTGTAGAACACCCTGTATTATTCAGAATGATAAAAAACAGTAAATTGTTATTTTTATTTAACAATGTTTTCATTGATAAGTTGAATTTTATTTGACAGTTGACAGTTATACTGTCCTTACTTGTTAGTTTTAGTTTTCTTATAAATTTTGTTAGTTACGTAAATAAATAATTTAAAAATGAAAAAATGACATGTTATTTGAGGGAGGTGGAAAAATCATATATATATATATATATATATATATATATATATATATATATATATATATATATATATATATGATTATTAATATGTAGTGACTGTTAATAATACAAAATGAATAATTTTGGGGAATGCAGTCAATGTGTTTTGGGCTGATTATATATATATATATATATATATATATATATATATATATATATATATATATATATTATAACATAGGAGTAAAGTGCCTTTTCCTCCCTTGAATGATTACTGCCCTCCGCTACGCATCAGGCAGGCTTCATTCTCGGGAGGAAAATTAGCACTTTGTTCCCCTCTTATACAAATAGCTATTTACAAACATTTCTTGTACAACATTGAACCAGCCTTCCCAACTTTTTTCCTACAAACACAAACTATACTGAACAAATTTACAATATGAATATTGCCCGTTTTTTCTTGGATTCTCTGTGTACTACTTGCTCTCCTTATTTATTTATCTTTAATTATTATATAACTACATATCAGTTAATCTAATAATACACTGGTCACACAGAAACGATTCTAATAGATAATTTCCATTAAGTTTTAGTTTAATCTCATTTAGTTCAATGTAAATTAACTTTTTAGTTATGGCAGCCTCTACTATCGCAAATGTTGTAAAGAGTTCATTGGGACCAGTTGGTCTAGATAAAATGTTGGTTGATGACATTGGAGATGTGACAGTAACTAATGACGGAGCTACCATTTTACGTCTTTTAGAAGTTGAACATCCTGCCGCCAGAGTATTAGTAGAATTGGCTCAGTTACAGGATGAAGAAGTAGGAGATGGTACAACTTCAGTTGTTATCATAGCTGCAGAATTACTAAAGGTAGGTATAAAGTTGTAATTCTTTTAAATTTAAATGTCATAATATATAATTACATCATTTTTACAAAATAAGTAGTCAATTTGGAGTATTTAATGTTACTTAATAAGTTGGAGTTGGTCTGTGCCCATTGAACTGGCAAGTACCTAGCATTTTCGATCAGGGAAACATGTTGCCCTTTGAGCATGTATTCTAATACATCTAACAACATCGAATTGTAGTCAAAAACTCATGCTTCAAAAATAAAAGTGAACGAATATATCCTTTTCATATTTTGAGTCCTATAAATCGCAAAAACCTAAATTAAAAAAATACAAAACAATTATTTCTGAGAAACTAAACAATGACTAAATAAAAAACAAATGTTTGAGCTGCGCAAAGTAGATACATGAATAAACGGAAATAAGTCAATCTTCGCTGCTGCCTTCCGAGATTCTAAGATTCTTTCCTCAATGCCTTCTTCCATGTCGGTATCGTGGTCCTGTACTTCTTCATAATCTCCTTCCAAACTAGCATCATCATCGTCAGATTCAGCTTCTGGCTCAGAATCAGATAGAAATTCCGCATGCAGCTTTTCAAGATATGCTAGTTGCTTTTCTAAACTCATCTTAAAAAATCTGTAAAAAAAAATAAGTTTATATCAATCAAATATACAGAAAACGTAATCAGTAGATCACTCCCAATTATAAATTACATAAATATTTTTATATTTACCCTAAAAACAAAATATTTTAAAATTTAATCTTACCTGAAGATTTGTGACAACTTGTATACCATGCGGACTCACGTTCCGCAAGTCAATATAGCAGCAGAACTAAACGCACTAAGACAATTCTCACAACAGTACTGAATAGAGTATCCCCTCACTTGAAGCTAGCGAGCATGCCACGACCGAGGTCGTAATTAATCGTCAGAAATCGGCAAATATTTAGACAAGCGGAATCATAGTCCGCACGTTAACTCTGAAAGGTTAATAAGGTTTAAGCCAGGATAACAGGGGATAAGCGGCCAACTCCATAATCCAATTTTGATTTGTCTTTAATCCATTTAACAGTCGTTTTGACTTGTTCATTTGTTATTTTTGTCTTATTTATTTATTTATTTTATTTATCAACGGGCAAGCCCAATTACAATTAATGTTAAACTATAAATTCATAATACTGACTATATCTACAGTTGCAATACAAAAAGTTAATCTGTATTATTATACAATGCAATACAAAAGTTATCTATATCTATTACTCAAACCAAGAGTACACAAAACCTGACGCATGAATGAGCCAAAGGTTGCAAAGAAATCTATGTTGTCATATTGATTGGCTAGTCTAGCAGTTCTTGTAATGAAGTTGTTAAATCCATAGTTAGTGTGATGTATAGGGTAATGGAAACTAGCTATAGATCTGGTAGGTCTGGATGGAACATGTATATTAATTTTATTGAGCAAAGAAGAAGCAGCAGCTCTACCATGCAGAATATTGTAAAACGTAATAAAATCTCTCTTCTTATGACGCATAGAAACGGGTGGCATATTTAATGTAGCAAGTAAGTCTGCATCATTGTAGTTGTCCAAGATGTTTAATTTGAAAGCAATATGTTTAAGGAATTTATGCCCAACACGACACAAGGTCTTAATCTGACGTCATTCTCAATCAAAATCTGGCATTCATTGCCTACAGTTATGCCAACTTCTATGCATATTTTTTTTATTCTGTTGCAAGCAATTTTGAAATAATTTGGCACATATGTAAGTCATCTTAATGTTCTGGTTCAAGTTTCCAACACTTAAGTTTTTAGTAGATCCACTCACAGTAACACTACGATATTCGTCAATCAGAATCTCATATTTTCTGAATTTTCTGGTTTTATGTTGAAAAAAAACTGAAAGAATATTTCTATTTCATTAGATTCGCACCTACAGAGGGCGCTATAATGATTTGACGCAAAAAGTTGGAGAAATTTTTTTCAAGATTAGAATTTGCGTGAGGTAAACAATAAATATGCATAAAACTAAATATGCCTCTCGAGAATGACTATAGCGTCGCCATTTTGTACCATTATTTAAAAAATATGTTTAAAAATCACTAATCTCTTTTTGCAATTTTTAACAAGATGTAATACTTTTTGTTTTTTTGTATAGAATGCTGATGAACTCGTGAAACAAAAGATACATCCAACTTCAATTATAAGTGGATACAGATTAGCATGCAAAGAGGCTTGTAGGTACATTCAGGATCATTTGACTATTCCAGTCGAAGAATTGGGAAAGGAGTGCATCATAAATGTTGCCAAAACCTCGATGAGCTCAAAAATTATTGGAGCGTATCCTTTTAAATTACAAAATTATAACAATTTTTGGTAGATTCAAAACTATTATTTATGTTACAATCTGCTTGCTTTTTTGTATCAAATTTTCTATTATATATCAATCGAATATTTTTTAGACCTAAATAAAATGGGTTGGTTAACAATGTCATACAGTATTAAAGTTTATATTCTTACGTCATTTAGGATTTCTGATGGCAGAACCTCAAAACGTTGCCAAAACATTAGAATAGTAAATAAATGTGGATTATTTTCCAAATGCCAAACTGACATTTGGAAAATACTGTTTAAAATTGATTCATACATTTTCTTATTTGCTATTAATTTTAATGGTACAGTTATAGATAATATTAGATGCGAAGATAATGCGGTAATTCTAGTAGAGACACTAGAAGACTTGCAAGAACTGATAAACTGCATTGTAGATAGAGTAGGGAGATGGAGCTCAAGTTGCACATCAAGAGGACCAAATGAGCAAGTGAAAGAATGTGTTAGGTGTTTTGAACACATTCAGCAGTATTCTTTGTGTCACGATATAAGAAATTTGGCCTAACGCTGGTGGGTTGTCCCTACCGATTTAGTATCATAATAAATAGTTGATGTTACTAATATACTAATCCCTCAATTATCTTTGCGACGGGTGGCAATATTATTGGAACAGCTTACTAAGGCCGGACTTGATATTATTTACAGAACTGACTCGTTACCTGCCAATGCAAATAAATTATTAAAATTAAAATTTCTAGACAATGCTTCGTATTAAAAATTTTGTTTGCTGTAGACGAATTAATTTACTCATCTGAAATTAACTAGCTTGGAATCAATTACAAACGACCACAAACAATTTTTATGTCCAATGCGCTCATTACGTGAATTTTATGGAGTTAGATTATAATCTGTTTTATATCGTTTTCACTATCTTTAAATAAAAAAAATTAAAGAATCATTAGCAAGTGCATTAGTTAAAGCTAAGATATACCTCTAATTATTATTATATAGCTTTACACATAATTATGTATGGCTTGCTTGGAGTATGGCTGGATTGGAGGGGAAAGTTTTTTACTATCGGCAAAAAACATTAAAGATTCAAAGCTGGATTACCATGAAAATATGACGAGTAGCTTGATTAAGGAATGTTTTGAAAAGAAGGTGTAGCCAAATTTGCCTCCAAAAAGTGTCATTGTAATGGATAACGCGACGTATCACAGCGAACAAATTAGAAAAATCCCCGGTGTAGGTTCGACAAAAAAACAAATATCTGATTTTTTGTATGACAATGGTTTGTACTTTGAAGAAACATATACAAAAAAAAGAAATGTTGGAAGTTCTTCACACAAAAGTGTTTGAGAAACAGTTTGTTATAGACGAATTAGCCAAACGTGGTGGTCATAATGTATTGCGATTACCTCCTTACTACTGTGTCTTCAACCCCATTGAATTAATCTGGAGCCAACTTAAGGAAAGTTTACGGCGAAACAACTGCTGTCCCAAATTTAGTAGCCAATCGGTGTCACATGTTGTAGAAGAAATAAAAAATATTTCCCCAACGCTGTGGCAAAATTGTGTTTCACATGTTATAAAAACGGAAGACCATTACAGAACATTAACCTCACATATTAAACCAATAATTATAACATTAGATGATGACGATTCTAGTGAAGATGACAGCGATAGTGGCATAGAGTTGTAATTTGTATTTATTTTGTTCCGTCTAAACTTCAAATTTTATTTTTCTGTTATTTTCTATGTTATTTTTTTAATGTTATCTTTTAATGTTATCTTGTTGTTTATAATGTTATCTTTTTTAATTGTGATTTTTGCTACCACTCTTTTAATCTTTTACTGTTATTATCATTATTTTCCTTAATTTCTTTAATTTGTTCATTTCTCTTATTTCATTGTACATAATAATATACCTATAACTACATAGATATAAATACGTAATAAATATAATGATATGATATTTAAATTTATATTTATTATTCCAACCCAATTAAAATACTATATATACTTGAAGACTTGCACTTTTTTTTAAGGGGATGGGTACAAACTTTCGGCTTTAAGCCGTTACGTTATTACCGAGGGCCGAAAGTCCCTGAAAACTTCTATAATGTTTATTTTAATCAGTTACAGGGGGTGAAAAACTAAGAGAACATTTAGTGTGATTTTTAATTTCAAATATCTCGTTCAAAAGAAACTTTTAATTCATTCCAAGGGACTTTCGGCCCTCGGTAATAAAGTAATTTTTCATTCTGCGTTTAAATTTTTCAAAAATACTTACATTTTTCAGGATTCGAAAAAAATGATTACATTTAAAACACATTGAAAATTTTAACAGGCGTCAAAATCTTGCATTTTGTTCCTTTCCCCTTAATCCCCACTGGCGGGACAACCCACCAGCGTCAGACCAAATTTCTTATATCGTGACGCAAAGAATACACATATTTGGCCTGCTAACATGAAACTAGGACAGCAGCAAGAGATAAGATTCAGAGAAATTCAGGTTGCTTTTATGAAAATAAAAGGTTGCTGTGATATAAGTCTACCTTTGGAGACTTGAAGTCTTCTATATTATATCTTCAATATATTAATGTATGGTGTCGAAACATGGACACTGACGTCTCGAAGCAACTGGAAAGTTTCAAACAGTAGAATTATCAGTCTATGTTAACAAAATTAAAATGTTCACCTCCCAAATAGCTACCTCCCCAAAATTCTACCTCCCAGCTAGTATAATTTTCCTCTTTGACCAGTTAATTTTTTTTTTATTATAGTACTGTAGACAATATGTTGGATCATGGAGCCCGTGTGGTCCTTTCGGTTGGGAACCGCATGTAGGTTCACATAGCGCTTAACGTGTTAACACTTTGTAACGCTGCGTTACAACGCTGCATCAATGTGTAAACGCTTCCCGTATTCTATTGAATTTTAAAGTATATTTAAATATTCGGTATTCGATAATGTTGTATTGTTTTTCTTAACATGTAATAGTGATGCTGATCTTTTTTCACAAATCGTTGTCGATGCCGCCAATGCTGTTAAAGTGACAGATTCAAGAGGAAATAGCATGTATCCCATAAAGGCTGTCAATGTCTTGAAAGCACATGGTAAAAGCGCCAGAGAGAGCTTCCTTGTACCAGGTTATGCATTAAACTGCACCGTTGCCAGCCAAGCGATGCCCAAAAAAATTGTTAACGCCAAAATCGCATGTTTAGATTTTTCATTGCAGAAGGCTAAAATGAAGATGGGTGTTCAGGTAATTATGTCATTTCTCTAAACATACACGGTGATTGATTAGTAGGGTAAAGCTCAATAGCTCCGCTATAGTAATAGATAGCAATAAAAGTTAATAACAAAAATTTTAGCCACCTTTGAGCTTCACATTACAAAATTAGTTAGAATGTTACAGGGTGTTCGATAACATAGTGGCAGACCAAACTTATGTTTTTTTTTAAATGGAACACCCTATATTTTATTTTAAATTCGAAATCCTGTTAACTTCTCCATCACAAAAATATAAAGGTTTGTTATGTTGTACAGGTATTTACAAAGTTATAACCAATTTTATATGAAAGTCGTAACAAGTTCAACTCCCTGTATAAATAAAAATAAGCAAAACAACAATGGTTTATTAATGCCATATTTTTTAACGTATTGTCAAAATTTTAAAGAATGGTCGATATTGCTAATTTTCTTTATATCAAATACAGGGTGAGTCAAAACGAAAGTACATTATTTTCTCAGTAATTTTAAATGGAACACCCTGTATTTTATATCACTGTTGAAAAGTACCATTACCGTACTTTAATTTTTAGATAACCTTCCCTATGTCTAAATTTATTAGTTTTCGAGATATTTTCATTTTTCAATGGACCAGTAGCGTGGCCACCCAAATCACCAGAATTTAATAAACTGGACTGATTTTTTTGGGGTTACGTTATTAATGAAGTTTATAAAATACCTAGAACAACAAGGGATGAGATGAAAAATAGAATAGAAAGTATATTTCGATGTGTTAATTTACAAATGCTTCGTAGAGTAAGTAGCTCATTCAATGATCGTTTTTAGGCGTGCATAAATGTGTTTTGAACACCTTATGTAATTAAATATTAAAAATATTTTATGAAAAGTAGCTTCTAATTTTTTCAAACATGTTTTTTTTTTGCAAAATGTATTATTACTGATAAATTATTATTCGTTCTTTATTTGTTACATTTACATACAAAAGTAGTGTTTAATTGTCTTCACAAAATGTTGTATTTTGTGTGTTTTTTCGTAAAATTTATTACTAATTTTCTTTCTTTATTTGTTACATTTACATAAAAAAGTAGTTTTTAATTATTTCAAAAATGTTGCATGTTGTGGTTGTGTTTTTTTTTGTAAAATGTATTACTAATAAATTATTTTTATTTATTTATTTGCTACGTTGTTACATTGATTACCGGATTGATAATCAGTAATCGTCAATTGTCAATTCAGTCATGGCTTACTTAAAATTTAGATAAATTTAGACACCTAAAATAATTTGCTCTGAAAAATGAAAATATCTCGAAAACTAATAAATTTGGACATAGGGAATGTTATATAAAAATTAAAGTACGTTAATGTTACTTTTCAATAATGATATAAAATACAGGGTGTTCCATTTAACATTACTCAGAAAATAATGTACTTGCGTTTTGACTCGCCCTATATTTGATATAAAGAAAATTAGCAATATCAATAATTCTTAAAAATTTTGACAATAAATGAAAAAATATGGCATTAATAAACCATTGCTGTTGTGCTTATTTTTATTAATACAGGGAGTTGAACTTGTTATGATTTTCATACAAAATTGGTTATAACTTTGTAAATACCCTGTATAACATTACAAACCTTTATATTTTTGTGATGGAGAAGTTAACAGGATTTCGAATATAAAATAAAATATAGTGTGTTCCATTTAAAAAAACATAAGTTAGTGTTGTTCTGAAGCTATTTCCTTGTGGCATTTTTATAAATAAGTATTTTCTATGGGAAATAAGCCACAATTTTACTAAAAAATGAATTTATTAACGTTTCGAAGCCCAAATCGGGTTTCGTTGTCAAAATACAAAATATTAAAATAAACAAAAATGTTGTTGCCAAGTAAAAAAAATTCTTCTAATAATTTATTTAATCTGACTCATCTATATTGGCAATTCAGACGTATATTATACATTTTAAAGTAGAAGACTTTAAAATGATATCGCCAATATTTATGAGTTGCGTTCCTGGGACGACTTTACTAAAATATAGTTCATTCGATTACATGAAATCAATCCCAACTCAAGAATATCCGTCACAAAAAAATCATAGCATGTGATCTGTCTTTAAAAAGACAACCAAATGCAACGATGACAGTAAAATTCTCGCGTTAGATTCCATAGTAAATCACGAGGGAAAACCAGGAAAAAACCTCGTGATACTATCCCGACACCGTAAGTATTTGCTCTTACATTTAATTTACCTTCAAAAAACTAATACCAAATTGTGACTTTAATATGTTTAAATTATAAATAATATTAATAATACACAGATATACAATAAGTAATACTAAAATATAAAATTTGTACTAACTCGATATGTTATTGACTTACTAATCGTGGTATTTTCTTTCTATCGACTTCCTCTTTCAGTATGGGTAACCACATCCTACTGCATTCTACCGAGGAATTTGCGACACAATTGGTTTCATTTAGCATAATTAGAGCCGCTTCTTTGATTTTTCTCTTTTTACTATCTGATTCTTTCAGGACTATACTTGAATCTCTCCACTGAACTCTATGTTCATTATCCCATGCGTGTTGACATATTTGAGATCTATCAAATTCTCTATTTTTAATATAAGACTGATGTTCACTTGTTCTAACGTTTAATGGTCTTGATGTTTCACCTAAATAAAATTGTTCGCATTCACAAGGTATTTTATAAATTCAATTCTTTGTTCTTTCTTGTTCATTGTTAGGTTTAGTTTTAGATAGAATAGATCTCAATGTGTTTGTTGTTTTGATCTATGTTTTTTATCTCAAATACTATGGAATCTCTAACGCGAGAATTTTACTGTCATCGTTGCATTTGGTTGTCTTTTTAAAGACAGATCACATGCTATGATTTTTTTGTGACGGATATTCTTGAGTTGGGATTGATTTCATGTAATCGAATGAACTATATTTTAGTAAAGTCGTCCCAGGTTTATTTTAATAATATTTTGTATTTTGACAACGAAACCCGATTTGGGCTTCGAAACGTTAATAAATTCATTTTTTAGTAAAATTGTGGCTTATTTCCCATAGAAAATACTTAAACATAAGTTAGGTCTGCCACTGTGTTATCGAACACCCTGTAACATTCTAACTAATTTTGTAATGTGAAGCTCAAAGGTGGCTAAAATTTTTGTTATTAACTTTTATTGCTATCTATTACTATAGCGGAGCTATTGAGCTTTACCCTACTAATCAATCACCCTGTATATTATTAAAAATCATTATAATTTTGTCACTATATTTATTTCGGTGGATATTAACATTCGAAACGGAAGAAATTATGGGAGGCTTATTCCCACTGTTGGACAAATAAAGCTGAATTAGACATAAAAATGCCACTGATATTAAAATCATTTCTACTTTCATAAAAACCACCGAAAACTTGTACCCAGGAAATCCCGGGTAGCAAATATTCAAAAGGTGTGGTTTTTGCCTACCTAATAGAGATTTCGAAGTTGTCCCCTGCCAACCCCTTGACATTGGCTAGGCATTGCAATTATAATTTGAAGCGGTAGTATCTTTTTAGTCCGCTCGTCGTATTTGTTAGTTTAGAGTTTGGCTGCAAAACTCTCACGTATTTTTAGTGAAAAAGTACAAATCTAAAATTCGACCAGTCTTGTCGACGCATTTCTTGTTTAGAGTTTTTAACACTCGCGTATTGTATAATTATTGTGTGTCTAGGTTATAGTTTAAAAGCTACACGTTTCGCAAATGCTAATAGGGAACTTGCACATTTTTTTATTATATAATGTTCAGTTTTGTATAAAAATGAGATTTCCAAAATTTCCCGCTTCAAAAACTCATAATAACTTAGAAGTACAAATTTAAAGTCTTCTTTATTTTAAAATAGTTTAAACGACCCGTGACGTCACAGAGTTTAACTATACGCTGTGAGCTCGTAGGTAGAGGGGAAAATGAAAATTTCGCGAGCGCCAGTAGTGACAAGTCTGTAAGCTTTTACTGGAAATTTGACATAAATGTCAAAGTGATTAATTTAAAACATTGAAATTAAAAACATTAACATAAACGTCAAAACGATCAGCAAAATCTTAAAAATAATCATAATGAATAATAAATGCTGTACTTACTGATATTAATTATCGATTACAATCCAATTACTTCTTTACGTTGTAAATATTACACGATAAGAATTAAATAATAAGTTTGAAACAACTATTATTTGCTTTTCTACTGGCCACTTTAAAATTCCGGTCGAAATAGGAACACTAGTCAACCGCTAGATGGCGATACCAGCCATACCAGCGAAACTCACAGAGGATAGGCAACACTTTTTTCTTTCCAGAAATTTTCCGGTAAAAGTTATACTAGTCATCCTGTAGGTAGGTGGCGATACCAGCGAAGCTCGGAGCGTATATGGTTCCGTTTATGATTTTATTTACGTATATTCTTCTTCTTCTTTAGTTTATTGGCCTCCACCTACTTGGGTATTTGCCCAGCTCGTCGTCGGGGAATAAAGGAAAAATATTTATATTCTAATGGCATTTATCGTATGTCGTTGTAATAATATATACCAGTTTGTTGAGATTGGAGTTTGATACAGTTTTTGAAGGAAAGGAAAGAAGGTTTACTATTGAAAATAAAACCATTTTGTAAAAGTACAAATTTTCTATGAATAGTTCAAACGATCAAAAGCACTTTTAACGTCACATAACTGTATTTTTTACTGACGTTTATAATGTCTAATTTAAAATTATATATACAATTGGTGTAAAATGTAAATATACAACCCCGTGACGTCACGACGCGTTTTGGGGTGGCTGGTATAAGTTGAATTTTTAGTCGTCTTTAGGGGCTGAACGAAAGACAAACAAAACTTTTTTTTATCTTTGATACAGGTTCTAAATTATGTTCTGTTGTGATTTATACCATTTTTTTTCGAATTTAAAATTTTATGCAAGTTCCCTATTATGAAGTTTATTAATGCTAAAGAAAATATCCTTGGTTCCTGTTCAAATTAATGCTATTTAAAGGGTAACAGTGCTCTTGTGTAGTGTGTCGCGGACTAGTGTAAATTGGACATTAAATCGGGTTTAAATATAACAACTTTACACTAAAACTTCGACTAGATTTTAATTTAGTTATAGTGACAAAGTTAGTAATTAAATTACATATTTGTTAATGCGGGTATTATTTATTTCTTATTTTAGTGGGTAGTCATTCGAATTGTAATTTATTACATTGCTTATTAACGCTCTAAATGGTAGTAAGATCGCCATCCTAATTTATCGTTATCTTCCTACATTTTTGCTGAACAAATCTTCCATTTATCTTTACCATTTTTGGTGGTCATATACAGGGTGATTGATTAGTGGGGTAAAGCTCAATAGATCCGCTATAGTAATAGATAGCAATAAAAGTTAATAACAAAAATGTTAGCCACTTTTGAGCTTCATATTACAAAAATAGTAAGAATGTTACAGGGTGTTCGATAACACAGTGGCAGACCAAACTTGTGTTTTTTAAATGGAACACCATATATTTTATTTTAAATTCGAAATCCTGTTAACTTCTCTATCACAAAAATATAAACATTTGTTATGTTATACAGGGTATTTACAAAGTTATAACCAATTTTATATGAAAATCGTAACAAGTTCAACTCCCTGTATAAATAAAAATAAGCAAAACAGCAATGGTTTATTAATGCCATATTTTTTTACGTATTGTCAAAATATTTAAGAATAATTGATATTGCTAATTTTCTTTATATCAAATATACGGTGAGTCAAAACACTAGTACATTATTTGCTCAGTAATTTTAAATGAAAAACCCTGTATTTTATATCATTATTGAAAAGTACCATTACCGTATTTTAATTTTTAGATAACATTCCCTATGTCTAAATTTATTAGTTTTCGAGATATTTTCATTTTTTAATGGACCAGTAGCGTGGCCACCCAAATCACCAGAATTTGGTAAACTGGACTGATTTTTTTGGGGTTACGTTATTAATGAAGTTTATAAAATACCTCCAACAACAAGGGATGAGATGAAAAATAGAATACAAAGTATATTTCGATGTGTTAATTTACAAATGCTTCGTAGAGTAAGTAGCTCATTCAATGATCGTTTTTAGGCGTGCATAAATGTGGTAGGAGGTAATTTTGAACACCTTATGTAATTAAATATTAAAAATATTTTATTAAAAGTAGCTTCTAATTTTTTCAAACATATTTTTTTTGCAAAATGTATTATTACTGATAAATTATTATTCGTTCTTTATTTGTTACATTGTTACAT
Source organism: Diabrotica virgifera virgifera (assembly GCF_917563875.1). Taxonomy (NCBI): domain Eukaryota; kingdom Metazoa; phylum Arthropoda; class Insecta; order Coleoptera; family Chrysomelidae; genus Diabrotica; species Diabrotica virgifera. The sequence goes on along the minus strand of NC_065449.1, from coordinate 56,295,293 downwards.
TTACATACAAAAGTAGTGTTTAATTGTCTTCACAAAATGTTGTATTTTGTGTTTGTGTTTTTTTTTTGTAAAATGTATTACTAATTTTCTTTCTTTATTTGTTACATTTACATAAAAAAGTAGTTTTTAATTGTTTCAAAAATGTTGCATATTGTGGTTGTGTTTTTTTTTGTAAAATGTATTACTAATAAATTATTTTTATTTATTTATTTGCTACGTTGTTACATTGATTACCGGATTGATAATCAGTAATCGTCAATGGCAGCTAATCTGGAAAGCTCAACGTAGGTGGCGCTCGTGTAGTTGGAGGTCATGTCAACTTACGTCAATACTTCAAATCAATCTATTTCCAAGTAAATATTGCATATTTGTTTCGCTGTGTGAATTAAACTTGAGAAAATAAAATCCCTCAATGTTGTGCTGTGCATTTGTGCTCATCGAGAACATCAGGACACAGGTTTCCCAAAGATATTCTGATGAGAAAAAAGTGGATTGTAGCAATAAGAAGGGATAAATATGTGCCGAGAATAAATGCACGTATCTGCAATAAACATTTTGTTGAAACAGATTAAGTATTGCCACCAGATTCGACTGTAAAAAATAGAATACTTCACTATAAAATTCAGATCAAAATTTATTATAAACGCACGGATTAAGATATGCAATTTTATATACATTCACACTGTTGCCACATCTACAATCGCTTTTTATGGAGTGAACATGTAAAAAAATTTATATTTGAAGTAATAATATAGAAAAATGTGAAATACTAATTTTAAATATTTCTCAAGTTCTCAATATTTTTAGTGACTAAAATATAGCCTGACCAAATCTAACCTAGCGTCATCGAAAATAATATAAAAAAGTTAATAACTGAACATTTTAGTGATATATTATCTTTAAAATATTCTTTAAAATGACTAAAACATAACCTGAGCAAACCTAACCTAATCGAAAATAATATAAATAAGTTAATAACTGAAAATTAAAGTGACCTAGTACCATTCAAATATTCTTTAGTGACTAAAACATAACCTGATCAAACCTAACCCTAATTTTTTCTAATTTCACCTTAAATTTAAGGTCGCCTTTCACGTAGACAAACACCCAAATAATTATTCTTAATTAAATTAACACATTCTATATTTCCATAAGGAGTTATATTTTTTTTTTAAATAAGACAACATTGCAGAATCAACTGCGCTCACCCCATGCTTAAACCAAATTTACACCAAATGCGCAACTGTCATGGCAGCCATATTTTGAAAATATCACATTTTTAAATAAGATAAACACAAAAATTAATGCTGAGAACACTTAATTGTGAATTTTAAATTGATAAAAAAAGTAAGGCAGATCGCACATATCATATTATACACAGTTGTCAGACTCGTGTGGGGAGTTAATCAATACCAGATAAATACCCTCTGAGCTATAGAAATAAAACATTGAGACGATGATTAATATAGTTTATCATTCGATAAGTGTTTCCTTTTTCCAGTAACTCTCGCATCCCTTCTCAATTCGTTTTTCAACGCACAAACAGTCTCCAAGATCCGTATATTTCGGCCATAATTTATTATTTATTAAATCGTAATCAAAAACACCATATACAAACTTCACGAATAGTCAAAACTTTGACCTCCAACTAGACTAGCGCCGCCAGGCGGGAGCAACGGCGTACATAGGTGCCATTGTCAAAATGGCTTACTTAAAATTTAGATAGACACCTAAAATAATTTGCTCTGAAAAATGAAAATATCTCGAAAACTAATAAATTTGGACATAGGGAATGTTATATAAAAATTAAAGTACGTTAATGTTACTTTTCAATAATGATATAAAATACAGGGTGTTCCATTTAACATTACTGAGAAAATAGTGTACTTGCGTTTTGACTCACCCTGTATTTGATATAAAGAAAATTAGCAATGTCAATAATTCTTGAAAATTTTGACAATAAATAAAAAAATATGGCACTAATAAACCATTGTTGTGCTTATTTTTATTTATACAGGGAGTTAAACTTGTTACGATTTTCATACAAAATTGGTTATAACTTTGTAAATACCCTGTATAACGTAACAAACCTTTATATTTTTGTGATGGAGAAGTTAACAGGATTTCGAATATAAAATAAAATATAGGGTGTTCCATTTAAAAAACATAAGTTTGGTCTGCCACTGTGTTATCGAACAACCTGTAACATTCTAACTATTTTTTGTAATGTGAGGCTCAAAGTTGGCTACAATTTTTGTTATTAACTTTTATTGCTATATATTACTATAGCGGATCTATTCAGCTTTACCCCACTAATCAATCACCCTGTAGAGCGGGTAGAATCTTCTACAAATTGCTGGTTGAAAAACAAATTTTTACCCTAAACAACTTTAGTATGTATGGCCCAATTTTGATATTTTTTTGAACAAGTAGGACAGCTATCCTGCATTAATTCACATCACCCAGATTTCCGAATAAGGCCAGGTTTATACAAATAATAGGAGACAAAGAAAATTATGTTTCTATGAGATGTTTATATTATTATATATTTATTATTATTAGGTTTTGATTACTGATCCAAATCAACTGGAAGCAATCCGCACAAGAGAGCTCGACATCACCAAAGAACGCATCCAGAAAATCCTCTCTACCGGTGTTAATGTTATTCTTGCGAGTGGTGGTATCGATGATCTTTGCCTAAAATACTTCGTTGAAAATGGAGCGATGGGTGTAAGAAGAGTAAAGAAAGCTGACTTAAAACGCATTGCCAAAGCAACTGGTGCCACTTTCCTAACTTCTCTTAGTAACATGGAGGGAGATGAAAGTTTTGATTCTAGCATGGTAGGAGAGGCAGCGGAAGTTGTTCAAGAAAGAATTTCTGACGATGAATTGATAATTATTAAAGGGTAAGTTTACCAAAGCTTAAACCATTGTTTAAATGAAGCGAAAATACTCAGCTGGTGATCAGTTATTCTATGCACTTGAAAAATATATCTTTGTTTTCTCTTCGCAAAAATACTGCTTAGATCTTAATTACTGACTTCAAGGCATTATACAGTAATGCAATCGGAAATATCGGGAATCTCTCTCTTTAGTCCTGACCCCCCGGAGGGAGTTTAGTGATCATCATGTTCTCGTGTATTGTAGAGATGTTGAAAAAGTATGTATTCGTTACAAAGTACTTGTTACTTACGAATACCGAAAGTAACGATTACTATACAGAGAGGCAAATCGGTACTTTGATTACTCTGATTACTTCGTACTAATCGTATCAGAGCGAGTAACGACTATTGTATCTACTTTGATTACTTCGTACCAATCGTATCAGAGCGAGTAACGACTATTGTATCTACAACCAGTACACTTGATTACTTTCTACCAATCGTATCCCAGCGAGTAACGAACGGGGCCGGTATTTTACGAGTGTTATCGAATATCATGATCGGTATGAAGCGTTTTAAGGGTGTGAGGGTGAGGACTGAGAAATACGATTCTCGATATGATTACCGGTACTCAAATACAAAAGTAATTATAGTCATCAAAGTAACGAATACTGTAAATGATTACTTTATACAAAAGTAACGATTTTTAACGAATACTCGAAAGTAACTATAATCAACATCACTAGTGTATTGTCTGGCTCGAAAGATCTTTGTCTCTGGTCATTTCTTTTAACTCATGCATAGGTCTTTTGCAAAATCCTGTCATTTGGTTGACCCATTTTGTCAGGGATTGTCTGCTCTCATAAGATGTCCTTCTTCTTTCGGTGCCGTGTCCGTATTCAGACGTTGGCCGTCATCATGTTTACAATTTCCTGAAACTTTTCTCTATCGGCTGCTGCGCGAAATAATTCTTGTGGAACCGCACCATTTTCTAATATTACGCAACCATGAAAGTTTCTTTCGACCAATCCATCTCTTTCCCTCCACTTTTCCTTGTATTATAAGGCGAAGTAGATGATATTTTGATAACATGTCCAAAGTATTTTAATTGTTGGAGGTGGACTTGGCTGGACAGCCACTTGCTGACTTTTAGCTCACTTAAAATTAAAGTATTTGTTCTGTTGTCGGTCCATGGAATTGGTAACAGTCTTCTCCAACAGAACATTTCAGTGCCACTTATTTTTTTTTTTTTTTTTTTTTTTTCGCTTAGGATCCAAGTATTGACATTTGACCTTGTCGAGCGCTTTGCGATAATCTATAAAACAAATGCATAGTGGGATATTGAATTCCCTAGATTTTTCTATTATTTGTCTTATGTTCAGTAGGTGTTTTCGTGTACTTCTTTGGAATGATGTACCTTTGGTACATCCAGTTTGCTCTTGGGGTATTTCTCTTTGTAGGAATTTTTCAGACTAAATTTTCAGTCTCAATGATTATGTGTAGCATTATTTTACTGGCATGTGAGATAAGGAAGATGATTCTATAGTTGTCATATTTATGCAAGCTGCCTTTTTTATGTATTGTTGGTATTGTGGATTTTGTTGTCATCAGTTCTTTGCTTGGAATTGGTATTGTGGATTTTGTTCAGTCATCAGACCTTTGTTTGGACATCTACAGAGAAAGTGAAGCAATTTTATGCCCGTTTTTCTGTGGCTTTGAGCCTGCTGTTATCATATATGGACCTGGTGCTTTGTTATACTTGAGTTTACTGATCTTCAGTCTTATTTCATTCTTGAGACTATTAGGTTCTTTCATTTTTCAGGGGTTTGATGAATAAGTTCCTGGTGTTGATCATCTTTATATAGACCCCGGCAATATATTATCCATGTCTCTGTTATATCTTCTCTGTTGGGTTCCAGTTTGATATTTAATGGCCCAAATTATGTCTTTAAAGTTATGTTATGTAGCGTATTTTATAATAGGTGTGGATCCCGCGTATGAAAAAAAAGTTGATTAATACCAAGCTGAACATTTGTTAATAGTTTAAGGGTGTCTAGTCGGACAAACTTTGATATATGGGAACACTGAAACAGGGGAAGTTTTAATTGTGGAACAGGTTAAAAATTTGGAACGGTCAGACCACGAAAACGTTACATGTATTTTGTCCGACAGAACTTCCAATTGATTTGTTACGCTTTCATTAAACTCTCATGCAAAAATCAGACTGCTATTTATCGCCTGTCATAATTCCTCATTTGACAGATTCTACGTGTTCCACTCATTAAAATGCCCATTTGGTGACAAATAGCAGTCTGATTTTTGCATGAGAGTTTAATGAAAGCGTAACAAATCAATTGGAAGTTCTGTCAGACAAAATACATGTGACGTTTTCGTGGTATGACCGTTCCAAATTTTTAACCTGTTCCACAATTAAAACTCGCCCTGTTCCAGTGTTCCCATATATCAAAGTTTGTCCGACTAGACACCCTCAAGCTATTAACAAATTTTCAGCTTGCTATTAATCAACTTTTTTTTATACGCGGGATCCAGACCTATAAGTAGATCTCTTGGCTGATTATTTTGATCGTGGCTCTGAATTTCATTACATGTATGGTTATTGCATTGTTTTTTTATCGGCCTTGCATGTTCGTTTTATTTCTTTGTTGAGGTTTCTCAAACTAGCTTTATTCCTTTCACTATATACACCACTTTGACCAAGATTTCTTCTATTCTCAATTATTTTAAGGGTCTCATCTGTTATTAAGTGTTTTTGTTTCACAGGATTATTTAACTTTGGGCCATTAATAATAATTAGCGCTTTTTTACGGCATAGACTTGGTGTCAATTAGCCAGTCACAACTTTTTTGTTTTTTATTCATACATAAAGAAGGCAATGAGGTCCTTAGAGTTCCATAGCAAACTCTTCCACAGCTCTCTACTCAATTCAAAAGCTGCAGCTGGCAGCTATGGGCTATCCAAGTTGCTTACCACGTTTTTCCATTATACATCTTCTTTTTTCATATGTACATTAGGCCGGGCTGAAAAACTTTTTTTTATTTTTTCTACACGGCTAGTTGCCAAAAGTTGGATTTATTATTTATTTAATCCTATACCAAATTTGGGACAGTTTAAAAAATATTTAAGAGAGCCCCCTGGCCCTTAAAAAAATTTTTTTTGGGTCGAAAATTTTTTACTCTTACTTATACAAGGCTAGTTGCTAAAAGTTGTAACTAGTATTTATATAGTCCTTTACCAAATTTGGGCCGGTTTAAAAAGTAATTAACCGGGCTTTTAAAGAATTTTTATTTTGTTAAAAAAATGTTTGGGGCTATCAAAAGCTTTTGTTGTCATATTATATTGTTAAGCAAAAGAAAGATAATACAGTCGACAGGAAAAAATACTTCAGCTTTTAAATGCCGCTTTAGAAGATCTAAATAAAAATCGGAGAGGAGTTAAGGAATACAGACGACAACTCCAGCATGAGAATAGAATGTTAAACAAGTCAATTGAAAGGCTCTACTTTGATGAAAGGAAAGATCAAACCATGATCTTCGGAAACAAACCGTGACCACACAAAAGGTCCCTCCCCATTCATATTCTGAGCCGATTGGATCCCTTCTTCCCAATTGCGAAAAAATGCCTGTTATTAAATTTAAACCCATGAATTCTGTCCTGCCTCTTGTAAATGAAAATCATCTAAGTTCAGATCAATAGTATCTGTTCAAACTATCTAAAGCAATAATTGGAGATGGAATATGTTCTCAAAGTTTGGCAGAGATAAGTTGGCATTCTTAGAGTTTATGTAGCTACAACTGATGTAGCCTTGTGAAAGCTTAAAGATTTTAGCTGATACATGTTTTGTCAATACAAGTATATTCTCGGATGACGTTTGAGATAAAAACACAGCCAAGATTGTAATATAGTGCCAGGCATCTATGGAAATTAATCCAGGCCTCGAGAGATTTTCCGAATAATGCCTCATCAATTAATTATCAATAAAGTTATTCAAGACAATGCTTAATTTGCGCTCCTGGAAATCATTCAAACTTGTATGTTAATAGATTCACGTCAACGTATTAGAGAAGTTGCTGTCAGAAGAATTTTAAAATGTAGGTATAAAAATTGTATTTTCATAGTATCCCAAATCCCTAAATCAATTTCGATGCAGAAGATTACATAGATCTCATATACTGGATAAATATTGCTGTAACAGATCCTCTTCTAATAAATCCTCTTCTAATAATTATAATTTGGTCGACGAGGAATTGTGGGACATGGTGAAACAAGTTCCAAAGTTTGACAATTTTCCTTGCCATACTCAAGCGGTGAAGAGGTGTGTGAAGATAATTACTGATGCGTCAATAAAAGTGTGTGGTGAAGAATCTAGACATGGTTACATCCGAGCTAAACTTGATACCAGAAAGAATTAGTCGATATTTAAAAGTAAATGTCGATACCATGCTTCAAGAAATGAGTAAGTAAAAATGTTGAGCAAAGGAGAGTGGGCGGGTGGAACTCGCCGTGCAGCTCATCGTTCTGGGTTAAATGAATATACGAAATAATGTTAAATATGTGCATAATAGTGTAATGTAAAAACCTTTCGTGCCGAATATTGATTCAAGCAAAGAGCTGCACAGTTAACAGCGCAAAAATAATAAATAAATATGCATTGTTTACCCCTCTTTTATGTTTTTAGTCGTGGGGGCCGGTTAAATTTTTTTCGATCATGATGAAAATTTTTTAACGAGATAGCATCGATATTAATATTTTAGACACTAGCCTGCCCAAAAATAAAGCAAAAAAAATAATTTTTTCAGGCCCCCGGGGGCCCAGTCAAAAATAATTTAATTCGCCCTATGTTTGTTACACAGTATAAGGACTACCATACACAAATTTTTTTACTAGCCCGTTTAAAATTTTTTTTGTCCATTTTTTTCCCGGCCTAATATACATAATATATCAAATTATCAGGATTAATAAATTTAAAGGTTGATTTTAGTTTCACCGATAAATTTCATTAAACAATCATATATATTTTTGCTGTCCAGAGACAATAGATACGATATATTAAAAGGTGGAAAAACATTACATTTTATTAAATCTTCGATTAAATTATAGGTTAAATTAATAATTAGCCTTGTTACACAATGTTTAATAGTTTCCTAAATTTCTTGTGATATACTCTTACGAGTAGAGGGCATACTTTTTTGCACTTCTTGGAGAAGGTCGTCCTTCTTTCTTAGTTCTATCTACAGAGTTAGCTAGATAGAGCACATTACAATGTCAAGTCAATTAATGTCACAGTTTGGTGAACACTTCAATGTAAACTTGTTGCTTTTGTATTTTTGACTATGGATATGTCAAATATTGGTTGGAAATTATTTCACAGATTAAAAGTTTTTTATATATGTATTAAATTCTCTCTTATAATTTTAGACCAAAAGCACGTACAGCAGCCTCTATCATCTTGCGGGGACCCAACGATTTCTATTGTGATGAAATGGAAAGATCTGTTCACGACGCCTTGTCCGTTGTAAAACGCGTACTCGAATCGAAAAGCGTCGTAGTCGGTGGAGGCAGTGTCGAAGCAGCGCTTTCGATATATTTGGAAAACTTCGCAACCACGCTAAGCTCCAGAGAACAATTGGCTATCGCCGAATTCGCCAGGAGTTTACTGGTTATTCCTAAAACGTTGGCAGTTAATGCAGCGCAGGACGCTACAGATTTAGTAGCTAAGTTGAGGGCATACCAGAATTCCAGTCAAACGAAAAAGGATCATGCGCATTTGAAATATGTAGGATTAGATCTCATGGAAGGTAAATTGATATTTATATGTAATTATTATATTTAGTTTTAATCTTCTAAAAGCGTCTTTAGTATTTATTTTTAGTCTTTGTTGTCTGGCATAGCCACATCGGTTTGAACGTGATTTTTGGTTTACTGGACTATTCACAAATATGTTAGTGTAATTTGACATATCAGTATAATTCTCTCCCATTTTTGTTTATGTATTACTAATTATACTTAGTCACTACTTTTCTCCTTAAGGGGAAAGGAGCAAAATGTGTTTTAAATGTATTCATTTTTTTCGAATCCTGAGAAAACTAATAAATATTTCTGAACAATTTAAACGCAGAATGAAAGATTACGTTATTTCCGAGGTCCGAAAGTCCCAGAAAACTTCTATAATGTTTATTTTAATAAGGTACAGGGGTGAAAATAAAAAAGAAACTTTAGTGTCATTTTTAATCGTAAATATTTCATTCAAAAGAAATTTTTTGTTTATTCTAAAAGACTTTCGGCCCTCGGTAATAAAGTAGTCTTTCATTATGCGTTTAAATTTTTCAAAAATACTTGTTAGTTTTCTCAGGATTCGAAAAAAATGAATACATTTAAGGCCATGGGTACATAATTTGCAAATATTTTACGGCTATCCCTATCTTTTCTGTCTTTACATGGCAAATTACGTGTAGTAAAATTCACACTGGTATGGATATGTAAATATTACTAGAATGTCATTCTACTTGACAATGTCATAATTAGCTTAAAGAGATGGCTTTTGAATGTTCTTGGATAACTGTTGTTTGTAATAATTGCAAATTATTAATTCAGTTAAGAAATTTGATAATTTTTTCACTAACTATGTATTCAGTGATTGTAATAATCTATATATGTAGGTACAACAAAAACTAATATTCAATCGAGAAAAGAGGAAAAGTGTTAAAGTGATTTTTTAATAATATATTGTTACTATGGAACGCTTACAATTTTGAACATCTTTAACAACAAAATACTTGGATCAAAAATATATTATTATCCTGATGTATTCTCTGCTTGGATCTTCCACAAATAATGCACAATAAATAACTTTTTATTAAGTTCACGTCTTAAATCAATTATTTATCAAATACACTATATATCAATATTATTTAATCAACAACTCAAAATATTCCCGACTCATGTCCAATATTTAAAATTGTGACTAATTGTCACCGTCTGACTGACAAATATTCTATTCGACTGAGTGCGTTGTATGACAAAGATAGATGTGGAAAATATTACCACGGACATTGTGTTCATTTTTTTCGAATCCTGAAAAAACCAATAAATATTTTTGAAAAATTTAGACACAGAATGAAAGACTAAATTATTACCGAGGGCCGAAAGTCCCCTAGAATAAATAAAACGTTTATTTTGAATGAGATATTTAAAGTTAAAAATCACACTAAATTTTCTCTTAGTTTTTCACCCCTGTAACTTATTAAAATAAACAAACAAATGAAATAGAGTATGCGGAAAAATCCCCTTACGAATAATTCACACATCCACTACTTCGGGCTGGGAAAATTTTTTTGAATAGAATCAAAGATCCAAACACCAGTTCTTAGAAATGTGTTTCGCCCTCTTCAACCTCTCTGGGCTCATCAGTGAAGATGAGAGGTTGAATATCTTCAGACACATTCCAATCAAAAAACAACATTCGAGACCTAGACATAGCAGGAGCGTAAATCTACGCCCAATCTGACAATGCCCGTCTCAAGTTTTAATTCCCTAATTACTACTTAAAGTAAAATGTATGTTGTAAAACAAAAGATGTAGATCTTTGAAACACACTCAGTGATCAAAAGATCCAAAGTTACTGGTTTGGACGACCACTCGTACGAAAACAAACAAATGAAATAGAGAATGCGGAAAACTCCCCTTACGAATAATTCACACATCCACTACTTCGGGCTGGGAAAATTTTTTTGAATAGAATCAAAGATCCAAACACCAGTTCTTAGAAATGTGTTTCGCCCTCTTCAACCTCTCTGGGCTCATCAGTGAAAATTAAAATAAACATTATAGAAGTTCTTAGGGACTTTCAGCCCTCGCTAATAACGTAATCTTTCATTCTGCGTTTAAATTTTTCAAAAATACTTATTAGTTTTCTCAGGATTTGAAAAAAATGAATCCCCATTTGAATAGCATTGCAGCCGAAAATACGTACCCATCCTCTTAAAACACATTGAAAATTTTGATATGCGTCAAAATTTTGCATTTTGCTCCGTTTCCCTTAACTAGGAAAAGATCGACCTCACGAAACTGAAATTGTAAGAAATCGCAATTGAAACAATTTAAGTTCTTAACCATTTTGTCGAAAAGTTAAAAATAGCCGAGATATCGAACAAAACCAATTCCTATAAAATCAATCCTCTCAAGGTTTCACGCTCGCGCCTTTATCGCAAATGGTCGACTTTAAATAAGGATTTTACCAAAAAAAAAATGAAATAAAAATATAAAAATATTTGTATAAAAAATAATCTATATTTTTTAAACGCTTTTCTTTAGTTCAATCGTTTGCGTCAAATCTTTAAACATTAATTTGACTGCCTTTTCTTCAATGCAAATGAATGAAAATTTGCAGACATATGCATTCGCTGGAACAATACACGAATAGTCAAAAAATATTTTATGTTTATTAATTGTTTAAATAAAAAAAAAACGATTTTAATGGAAAATGCCTAAATTCTTTTGTTTTTTACAATGAAGAACATTGAAACTTTTACAGATTGTAGCTAATTATATGAACTATACATAATTTCACTTTTTACGTTAATTGTTTACGTTATGCTTCATAAATAAACAATAGTTTCAAATTTTTTGCCGATTCCGAATATGTACTTTTCATGTTTGTACATCATATGCTTAATACATATAGTTTAATAAGCATGACGATATATTTTAATGCTTGAAAAGTGTAAGACTAAAAAGTAAAAAATAAAAAAATATGAAAAAAAAATTAAGAAATGCTTTTCTTTAGTAAAGTCGCGTTTACACGATGGCAATTGGCGAGACAATTGTCATTGGACAATTGTCATCACGTGGTTGCAGATTGTCGGAGGCCAGTCCAGTTGAAAGAGAAGATGTTTACACGGAGCCAACTAAACATCATGGCCCCGTGTAAACATCTTCTCTTTCAACTGGACTGGCCTCCGACAATCCGCAACCACGTGATGACAATTGTCCAATGACAATTGTCTCGCCAATTGCCATCGTGTAAACGCGACTTTACGAATGATTAAAATTAACAATATAAAAAAAATCAACTAAAGAGCAAAAAATAAAAAAATTTAAACTCGAAGGATTATTCGAAAAAACTGTTAGACAGATTAAATATACAAAAATCTCACACATTCGTTAAAAAATTGAAAAAATCTACTGTCAGTTTTTTTTTTCGAATAATCCTTTGAGTTTGAATTTTTTTATTTCTTGCTTTGTAGTTGATTTTTTTTATTTTTAATTTTAGTCATTCGTAACTAAAGAAAAGCGTTTGTTTAAATTTTTTCAAATTTTTAATGTATATGTACATTCATGCTGAATAGCTAATAATAAACGAGATCATTTAATAATGATGCTTTGTCCCTATTTCCCCCCCAACTAACGATCGCACAAAAAAATTTCAAAAAGAAATTGGAGCAAATGGCACAATTTCAGTCCTTGCCATTTTTTTATGAGAGTTTTTAAAAAAACTTTTAAATTCAAGATAGCGACGGAATTCAGTCGCAATTTTAAATTTACAATACTGTTGACCTTAAAGGTTAGAACAACGATACTCAAAGTGTGTTCCGCGGAACCCTAGGGTTCCGCGATACCCCTGTGGGGGTTCCGCGAGAATTTAGAAAAAAAAATCAAAACACCTCTCTCTGGTCGACTTTTCTGACGCGGCATAGCACGATTCACGAGGCGTAGTCGAACCACAGGGCCCGGATTACGTACACTCGATACGCATCGTATCCGCCATGTTTTCCCATAGCGCCTTACGGGAAAACATGGCGGATACGATGCGTATCGAGTGTACGTAATCCCTATGCAGGTCGAACTTAGTTGCCTCTTGTTGCCTCATACAATTTTACTAGCCTGTCAACGCCGATGCACGACTTAGTGTGACCAAAGAATACCCCAACCAACTTGGTTGGTTGGGGCATTCTTTGGTGTGACTTAGTCCTTATTCAGTAGTAAGTCGACAATTAGGGTTCGGAGCGACCTGCTAGAAAAAAAGTGTTTATTTTTCTACTGCTGTATTCTGATTGTATCAATTTTGTACTTTTGTTGTTTGTGATCGTAAGTTATTTTGTGGTTTTTAATAAAGAAGAATGGAACGTTGGCTTAAAGGCGTTAAACGTGATGCAACAACATCTACTACCGAAGCCGAATGTTCAAAAGCAGTACGTGCGGAGTATACAGCAATTACCGGTCAAGACGATTATGCAACGACGTCAAGTTCCACGGTTTCAAAGGCGAAAAAGAGGAAATATGATGATAATAGATCCATGGCACCTGCCAAGTTGCGCCGACATTTAGAAACTGTACACCCCGATTCTAAAAATAAGAATAAATAATTTTTTATAGGTAAAAAAGAACAGTTATTGGAAAGTCAAAAAACTATGATGCATGTAACCCAAACTTTCAATGAAAAGGCCACAGAGGTATCATATTTAGTTAGCTATCGTATTGTACAAGCAGGTGAAGCGCACAATATCGCTGAGAATTTAATAAAACCATGTGTGTTAGACATAACAAAATGTATGCTCGATGAAAAATCTGCAAAGCATCTTTCTACTGTAAATACCGCTATCGAACGATACTGTTTCACTGCGTATTCATGATCTGGCCAGCTACGTCAAACAAGAACTACCTACTACAAAAAACACGATTCGCCTTGCAAATAGATGAGTCTACTGATATCGCTGGTCTGGCTACCTTGCTGGTTATCGTGAGATATCTATATGAAAGTTCTTTTGATGAAGACATGCTTATGTGTTCACCGCTGCCCACAAACACAACCGGAGAGGAAATTTTTAATAAAATAATTATGTTTTTTGAGGAAAATAATCTCAGTTGGAACGGGGGCAATGTACAGACATTTGTACAGATGGGACCAAGGCAATGACAGGTAATACAGCAGGACTAGTGTCACGAATAAAAAATAAAGCTCCTAATTATAGCTCTAGCCATAGTATCCTGCATAGACAAGCACTTGCGATGAAGCAAATGCTGTCAAATCTAAAATTAGTTATGGATGAAGCAGTAAAAAGAATTAATTTTATCAAATCACGACCACTACAATCCCGATTGTTTTCATTTTTGTGTGAAGATTATGGCATCAAATATAACTGCTGCTCCATACAGAAGTGCGATGGCTGTCTCGGGGTAAAACTTTAACAAGGCTATTTGAACTTAGAGCCGAGTTACAAGTGTTTCTTTCAGATAGTTATTTCAATTTGAAAGACCGTTTGTATGATAAAACTTGGTTGTTCCGAATGTCTTTTATGGCGGATATCTTTCAAAAACTGAACGATTTAAATTTATTATTGCAAGGTAAACAGACAAAAGTGTTCCAGGTCTGTAACAAAATAACTGCCTTCAAAAGAAAATTAGATTTTTTAATTATTTGCGTCAGAAAGAGAGAAATAGAAAGCTTTACATCACTCAGTTTGTTAGCGATACGGACTCAGAAATGTTCCGAGATGATGTATTTGAAGAATTGGTCAAATATCTCACTTCCATGCGTGCATCTTTTGAGAAGTATTTTCCCGAAGAACAGAACACAAAAATGAAACTGAATTCATCGATTCATAAACCCAACTTACAAAAGCCCGAAAATATGTCAAACGAGATATACGAATCTCTTTTAGAAATGTCATCAGACACATTTATGGAGTCATTGTTTAAAACGACGCCTCTCGAAAGATTTTTGGTGCAGAATCCGTGATGAATATCCAATGCTTGCCAAAATGGCTCTGAATATTCTTCTACCGTTCCCAACAACATATTTGTGCGAAACAAGATTCTCAACATATGCAGCCACGAAAACAAAATACCGCAATAAACTGGACGCCGAACCTAATATGAGACTTCAAATGTCATCTATTAAACCTGATATCAACCAATGGATGAAAAAAAAAGTTTCATACCTCCCATTAGTTAGATTTTTTCATTTTAATATTATATTATATTATTATACTTGTTACATATGTAAGTAAGTAATAAGTAACTGTTACATTGGAATTTGATTATGCTTATTAATAAAAAATACACTTTTAAAAACTATTGTTTTATTGTAGGGTTCCGTCAAGTATTTTGCTTTCCAAAAGGGTTCCGTCGCCAAAAAAGATTGAGAACCGCTGGGTTAGAACAATAAAATTTGAGGTAGCTTGCCATTCAAGTTTAAACCTTTTTTGTCTAAAGGTCTGCGCTCATTAGATAGAATCGGTCGGCAACGAAACGGACCGCTAAAGCCCGGAATTAAATTCTTAAAAATGATGATTGTTAGTTTGTTGTGCGCGGAAGAGGAACAATAAAATAAACTTTCAAAAAGAAAGCGTAATAAGTGGGTGCATGAAATTTGTAAACAACGAAACACAGAAAGTGAATTTGCTTCTTTATTTCCTGATTTAATCGATCATCAAAACAAATTTTATCAATACGTAATACTTCAGAATGAGTTACGAAACATATAAAGAACTCTTATCTATTACGAAAACTGATTACAACATTTAATTATTTCAGTTTTTATGGGTCTTTTTTTATAGTTTTCAAAGAAAGCATATAGTCGAAAAAATGAAGCATTTTGGCTCGCAATTTTTTCGTCCAGCATGGATTTGCTTGAAATTTTCACAGAAAGTAGGGAATAGTCCAAGGATCATTTTCTATATCATGCCACTATACGCTAAAACCTTGGGGGTGTTTGCCACCCCATCTCGGGGGTGGGAATTTTTTATTAAATTTTAACCATGTAAGTCGGTGTAAAACGTAATTCTAAACAAAAAATGTGTTTTACATTTTTTTTCGTAAAACTAATATTTTTCGAGTTATTCGCGGTTGAAAGTAACAGTTTTTCGACGAAAAAATCCACTTTTTAGAGAGTTTTTTGAGAATAACTCGAAAAATATGCATTTAATCTAAAAAACTGTAGCTACAGAAATTATGTCTTTTAGTAACACAAACCAAATTCTTTTTCTATAATATTTTTCCGACAGATACAAACCGAGATACAGCATGTTAAAGATTAGCTTTTTTCGTCAAAAAGTTTCTAGCATAAAAATTGAGTGACTTATGATCAAAAACAGTAGAAGATATTTTGAACTAAATAAATTACAGACATTCTTCTTTTTGTGCCAATTAATTTAATTAAAAAAAATTTTTTTGGACACCCTGTACAAATAATTATCTTAATGTTTATATTACTGAATAGAGAATTGAATATCCTTTTAACACGACCCATATTCTCATTTAAAAAAATCATCGATTACGTCATTACGCCCAGATGGATTACCTTGTTTATAATAGTTTTTAGTAAAGGACATCGCACACATCTTATGGAAAATATAATGTCACTCAAATTCAATAAAATTTATACGAATAGATTCGTTTTAAATTAACTGTCAATTCTTATCATTGCGCCAACTCTTAATTATGATTAATTACGGCGCAAATTGCAATTAAAGTTTATCGAAATCACATTTTTGGAGTCTATAAACGTGTCAGTTATAATCACTATTGCTCTGGGTGCTATTCAAAACAGCTTAAACCCTGCTGGGCCTAAGCGGATTAGTGAAACTATTATAATAAGATGCTTAAGAGCTCGAGAAGATTTATGAACTAACTATAATTTGGGTATTTTAAAATATTTTTTCTCTCTCTAACTTATGTACCTACCCATTTGATTTCAGATTGATTTATATCAATTTCTGCTCTTATTATTGAAAATTAACAGTTGGCGCAATGATAAGAATTGATCGTTAAATTGAAACGAATATATTCATATAAATTTTATTGAATTTGAGTGACATTATATTTTCCATAAGATGTGTGCGATGTCCTTTGAGCAATAAATATTTATACTTTAATTAACATTAATAATAGAATAACTCAAAAAGAATATTTTGAGCTTAGGAAAGTGTTCGTAGGTTTATTTTTGGCTTATTAGGTTCGTAGGTTTATTTATTTTTATAAGATATCAATAATTTAATAGCACGCTCTGAGGCTCAAGATCGGTCAGTCAAGTAATATCAAGTTAAAGACACCGATCGACTGCTCTGTTGTTACACTATTTTGCTCAGGAGGCCTTGGCCGTTCTTAATATGTCTGTTATTGTTTACAAATATAACATACTACTGTCAATTCTGTCTATTTGTAACAACAAAGTCATTGTTTCTTAATAGTGTAATGTAATATTGATTTGTTGCAATGATGAATAATTTAAGTAATAAAAAATTGTGTATTATATGTCAAAAAATATCATATATAAAGTAATTTGAAAAACCTTGTTTAGAAGTCCATTAATTAAGCTTTAAAATGAGATGTTGAAAAGCTCATTTGCTCGAGTAGAAGCAGAGTTACGATCGATAAAGCGTCGAAAAAAAAATAGATACTTGACTGTGAGCCGATCTTGCGCCTCATAGCGCGCCATTAAAATATCGATGTCTTGGCCAAAAATAAACTTACGAACATTTTCATAAGCTCAAATTGTTCCTTTTGAGTTTTTCTATCATTATTGTTAATTAAACTATAAATTTTTATAGCTCAAATTTGCTTGAAACTCTTATAAACAATATAAAGTACAATTTTTTTTAAGAAAATTACAACTTCAAACGGGTATAACTTTAAAACAAATGAAGATAAAGTAATATAACAAACGTTGTTTGGAAGCCTATTAATTAAGCTTTAAAATGAAACCCTCTAAGGTTCATTTGCATGCGAACTAGCCGAGTTACGATCGATAAAGCTTCGAAAAATACTTATTTTGTAATTTACAATTTGCATTGTGCACTAATTTTACAATATCTTGAGTTCTAATTGTTGGATTTAAGTTTAGTAAACGTTTTTTTCATCGTTGTTTATTAAGGAACAAATTTTGTTTGAACCATTTTTTTTATCTTTTTTAGTTTATGAGCCAGAGCCTTGTAAACAATTTATAAACAATTAAATTGTTTTTAACAATTTTTTTCCACTCGGATCGTAATCCACCCTCGAAATTCGCAACCAGCAGCCAAAAATCCATAAGAAACCGTTGACTTTGTCCATCAGAATTGAAAAAGACACGGTGACCTCTATTTGGCGCCTAGACTACATACTCTACAATGCAAAGAAAATTTTTTTGTCTGATACGTTCCTAGTACGGTCATAGTATGACACGGTGTAGTGGGCAGAGACCTTTACTCGACTGGACTAATACCATTTTTTTGTATTTGTAAAGGTGTCAGATAATCGTAACTTGATATTTAATTTCAGGTACCGTTCGAGATAACCGAAAAGCCGGAGTTTTGGAACCCACCATGTCCAAAATAAAATCCCTTAAGTTTGCGACAGAAGCTGCCATTACCATCTTGAGAATAGACGATATGATCAAATTGGATTCCGAACAAAGAGGCGGAAAGAGCTACCAGCAAGCCATGGAGAGTGGAGAATTATATGATTAATTTGATATATACTCTGTATTACTAATTTATACGTTTCTGCATATAATTGTCACTCATTTTCAGCTAATCTCCTTTAAAATAAACTTAATTCGAAGTATTTTTCAGTACTTCATCATTTGCGAGGATTTTTAATAATTACAAGACGTTTTTGAAAGCTTTTTCACAATATTTATTGTTACATTTTCAAATAATTTTTTAATAAACCATTAAAACAACATTTATTATGTTCTAACACCCAGATGACATTGCCAGGGCAGCGCTGGATTAGAATCCTCAATTCCGACGAAAAGTAGGCAGATCTAATAAAATTACAAAAGGATATAGTCCAGGGCGCATCTGTTTTGAGATGGACGTGGAGAGGTGTCTCATATTTTTTGCAGAAATTGCTTGAAAAAACTCATAATAATAGTCCTCCCACTCAAAAAGGTCCGGAACATTGTTTCAATAATCAAAATGTCAAAAAATGAAGGAAAAAGTCGATTTTTTCTTCGTTTTTTTTTTATTATAACTTTAAAAGTATTCACTTCCGAGAAAAGCCGCACTAACATAAAAGTTGCGTAATTAAATTTTCTACAATATAGGATTGGATAAACATTTTAAAAATGGTCACTCTTGTTGCAAAATAGCAATAATTGCGAAAACAACATAAAAAAACAAGTATTCGCATTTTACGTTTTTCAACGATTTATGCTACACTTAGGACCTTCATATTTTACCCAGAAAAACTTTATGGTATAATAAAAAAACTTTGTAAATTTCATTAACCCGGCATTGGTTGCTAGGTAGGTTGTTACGCGAGTGGTCGCGCGTGAGATTTTCGCTCACATATCCAACTTTTGTCTTTCTTTACAGAATTTTACAAAAAAGATAAGGTTTCATTAAAGATAAAGCCATTTGCTTTACAAAGACACGACATTTTTCTGTTTTATTATTATTATCTTTATATAAAATGTGACTATTGATGCCGCCAATATTTAACATTGAAAAATATATGGTAAGTGAACATCTACAACCAACCCGTGAAACAGAATATAGGATTTTCATATCATCGACCACATCCACAGCGCCTTTTATTACATAATAAAAGGATATTTTTGTAGGTTTCAAGGGGAAAACTAAAATTAATTTTTATACACAGTTGGTAACGCCGGTGGTCGCTTGATGAGAGAATCTCTCACATGAAGCGCACTGACTCAACAATATGGTGATACTAAGTAAACTGAGTCACTATCTGAGCGGACGAGTCTATTAGATTGTCGAGGGAGGATAGTTAGGAGACTAGAAGGAACAACAGCGCGTAAAATTTCCCAGAAAAAAAGTTGTGCGTAATTTTCTGAAACCGTGAGAGAAAATCTCATATAGCGACCACTGGTGGGTTAAGATCGGTTCAACAGATTTTGCAATCCAGCTTTCGCAAAAAAATTCATTTTTTCAAAATATTCCAGGACTTAAAATAAAGCAGATAGCAAGTTAAAAAAATTTTACACAGAAGAATACTGTACCTTTCATTTGCAATTTGCAAAATTAAAGTCAGTTAACTACCACGGCGTCAGGAATTTTTTTAAATAAACATTCATTTTTGGTGCTACGTGCAGGACAGCGGTGTTCGATTCACTCAAGTTGATTTCCACCAAAATGTCTTCCAATCTTTATCTAATATATTATTTTCTTACTCTATATTTTGTTGTATTTTAATTCCACAAAAATCAAATATTTTTATTTTGCAATAAAAAAAATTATTTATATCGAAATGTACTAATAATTAAAATTTATCAATAATTATCGAAGGTCACTGGAATGCCCAATCCAAGCAAACGTATCCGTGGTCCTGCGCGTAGCACCAAAAATTAATGTTAATTTAAAAAAAATCCTGACGCGGTGGTAGTTAACCGATTTTAATTTTGCAAATTGCAAATGAAAGGTACTAGGTCTGGATCCCGCGTATGAAAAAAAAGTTGATTAATAGCAAGCTGAAAATTTGTTAATAGCTTAAGGGTGTCTAGTCGGACAAACTTTGATATATGGGAATACTGGAACAGGGGAAGTTTTAATTGTGGAACAGGTTAAAAATTTTTAACGGTCAGACCACGAAAACGGCACATGTATTTTGTCCGACAGAACAGACTTAAACTCTCCGAACAGAGATTAAACTCTCATGCAAAAATCAGACTGCTATTTATCACCAAATGGGCGTTTTAATGAGTGGAACATGTAGAATATGTCAAATGACAGGAATTATGACAGGTGATAAATAGCAGTCTGATTTTTGCATGGGAGTTTAATCTCTGTTCGGAGAGTTTAAGTCTGTTCTTTCGGACAAAATAAATGTGCCGTTTTCGTGGCCTGACCGTTCCAAATTTTTAACCTGTTCCACAATTAAAACTGCCCCTGTTCCAGTGTTCTCATATATCAATGTTTATCTTACTAGACACCCTTAAGCTATTAACAAATTTTCAGCTTGCTATTAATCAACTTTTTTTTCATACGCCGGATCCAGACCTATACAGTATTCCTCTATACGTAAAAAAATTCAACTTGCTGTCTGCTTTATTTTCAGTCCTGCAACATTATGAAAAAATGAATTTTTTTTGCAAAAGCTGGATTGCAAAATTTATTTTGCAAAACCCGTTAAACCGATCTTAATGAAATTTACAATATTGGTTTATTATATCATAAAGTTTTTCTGGGTGAAATATGAAAGTCCTAAGTGTAGCATAAATGGTTGGAAAACGTAAAATGACAATACTTGTTTTTTTAAGGTTTTTTTCGCAATTATTGCTATTTTGCAACAAGGGTGACAATTTTTATAATTTTTAACCAATCCTATATTGTAGGAAATTTAATTACGTAACTTTTATGTTAGTGCAATTTTCTCGGAAATGAATACTTTTAAGTAATAATCAAAATACGAAGAAAAAAATCGAATTTTTCCTTCATTTTTGACATTTAATTATTTAAACAATGTTCCGGACCTTTTTGAGTGGGAGGATAACTCAAATATTATTATATGAGTTTTTTTCAAGCGATTTCTGCTAAAAAAATATGAGTCACCTATCAACATCCAAATGTACTAATATTTTTACAGATGCGCCCTGGTCTAATAATACAGAACGAATGGAAAGCAATATGAAAATTATGCGCTCAAAACAGAAGACAAAGATGTGAAACAAAAAAGAAATGCTCCAAGATGGTTTTAAAAAAGAATTGGACGAAACCTGGTTTTGGCTAATAAGAATAATAACCCATTTTTGGTCTGGTTTAAGTAATAATGATGGAAACAACTCGACGTTTCTTTGAAAATACTAATATACCAGCTCGCATCATCGGAAACGACGAAGAACTGATCCATCGTTTTCATATTATTTGACAAAGAATTCGAGTGGTGAAAAAAGTGATACAGAAAAATTTCGGAACTATTCTAACAGCCAGCTACTTTGTTCAACTATACAGTATAGTGAAAATGAAAGGAATAAATTCGTTATTTCGTAAACCGACGACATAGAGGAAAAATCCCGAAACAGGTCGATTTATATTTTTAAATCATGATATTTTGGCATATATGGCCTACTAGTGACGTCGTCCATCTGGGCATGATGACGTAATTGATGATTTTTTTTAATGAGAGTAGGGGTCATGTGCCAGCTCATTCAATTCTCTATTCAGTAATATAAATATTAACATAATTATTTCTACAGGGTGTCCAAAATTTTTTTTTAATTACATTTGACAAAAAAAAGAAGAATGTATGTAATTTATTTGATTAAAAATATATTTTACTGCTGTCAGAAATCAGCAAAAAATTTTACAAATAAACATTGAATTTAATCGAGAAGCAATGAAATAAACATTTTTTTCTGTTTAGGGCAACAGTAAAATGTATTTTGAATTGAATAAATTACATGAATTCTTCTGTTTTTGTCAAATAATATAATTAGAGAAAAAAGTTTTTGGACACCATGTATAAATAATTATGTAAATGTTTATATTACTGGATAGAGAATTGAATAACCTTTCAAATGAGTTGGCACACGACCCCTATTCTCATTTTTAAAAATCATCGATTACGTCATCACTCCCAGATGGATGACGTCACTAGTATGACATATTTATATGCCAAAACATCATAAAATAAAAATAAAAGTTCGGGATTTTTTCTTAAGGTCGCCAGTTTACGAAATAACGAATTTATTCCTTTCATTTGCACCATACTGTATACCCGGTACAACATACCTACCGGAATTCAGCATTACTAATCCATGGACCCGATATAACAGAAGCAGCATTATTACCAATTCGCCGTGTGCAACTACTTGGAGGGGATACGAGAAACGATCGTGCGCGAATATCGGAGAAATCCTGCAACTTTCTTAAATAATTCATTGTCTGAAATTGAAAAATTGACGTATATTTCATATCTACTGTCAATGAAGAAGAAAAATTATATGTTGCTCCACAATATTGATATGATATGAAATTATATAAAAGTAAATTTAATTAATTGTATTTTGCTTGTAGTAGTGTAGTGCATTTTAATAATTAATTTTATTTACTACATACATTTGTTAACGTTTTGATAACATAACCATAATATTACTTTTTCTTCTTATAATTTTTTTGGGCTATGGCCTTAACAATTGTCCAGTAACCAGGACCAATATGATTGGCCAATATAATTAAAAGTGCGAAAAATGTTGCCGAGCTATGAAACCAGTTGTCACTTTTACGTTCCCAAGGGCAAACTACGGTCCTTTTCATATGCATTTTTCAGTGCGTCACAAATGATAAAAAAAAGGTAAGTCCGTGATAATACACATTTATAACATTTATTCTAACATGACATTTTAGTTAAATCTGACAGTTGTCATATTTTATTTTCAATTTGGCATAAAAACAAATCAATTGTGTTTATTGCATTTATAAAATGGTATTTTCTTTGATTTGTATAGTCTTATAAATTGTACAGATTATATTCGTAGATAATTTTTTTTCGATTATAGCGCTATCTATCGACAACTAGAACAAATGTTATAAATGTCTGTAATCGCGGACGTTTCCCCAACTGTCATCAATATGACTAACTTCACGCGTAATTTTGATACGAGAATTATAAAAAAAAATATGCATTGAAATCCAGATCCCGAAATTTTTTAAGCGTTATAAAGTGAGTACAAAGACATACATATTTCTTTCTTTGTAATTCCACCTTCAATTTACCGTACACGTCTCGTAGACTCTGCCGATAAGGTAGAGTCGTGTTGGGGAAAGATCCGCGACCGATCACGGACGTGCCTTTTTTTTCTGTCACATACTATTTAATGCATTAGAAAGAAATCTAAAAACTGTGACGCACTGAAAGATGCCTATGAGAAAAAGATTATCAGAAAAAACTTATTACTCTAAATGCGCATTCTCACGGTTCGATTTTAGTTGATAAGTTTAGTGGATCAACTAAAAACGAATAATAATAGCTGCGAGAACACATATTTCAATTTTAATCGGTCAACTTTTGTCGATTTAACAAAAGATTGATAGAGTCAAACTTTATCGTTCAACTTAACATTTTTCAGACGAGTTGAATAGTGTGTGAAGCATATAAACATTTGTTGGTCGACTTGAATCACTCTTGTCTGCGTAAATTGCTATCGTTTAAATTAACAAAGCAAGTTCTTTTGCTGATTGCTGCTGATAAAGATGACGCCAGTTACATGATTAGAAAATTGAAAGAGGAGTACCAAAAATGGGGTTTGGAAATGAGCATGGAGAAAACTGAATACCTTGTAGTCGGAGGTGATACTGAAGACTTAGAATTAGAAGGGGAATACATAAAAGGATGTGATGAATTTAAATATCTAGGTTCAATTTTTGACAAAAACTCCACATGCGATCAAGATATAGAATATCGAATAAGCAAGGAAGAAAAGCTATAAAACAGCTAAATGGCATTTGGTGGAGTACAGGACTGCAAAATCAGACAAAGAAAAAAATCTACCAAACTATCGTGGAAGGAATTGTCCTGTACAACTCGGAAGTGTGGGAAGTAAAAGACCAACAAAATAAAAGACTTCAAGCTTTAGAAATGGACGCGCTTAGAAGAAGCTGCAGAATATCTAAACTGCAGCATATCCCAAACGAAGAAATAAAAGAAAGAATGGAAGTAGAAAAGGATATTATAGACAGAATAGAACAAAAAAGATTAATATGGTACGGGCATGTCCAGAGAATGGGACCAACAAGATGGCCCAAGAAAATGATCCAGTATGTACCACCCGAGAGAAGAAAAAGAGGCAGACCGAAGAGAACATGGATACAAGATGTAGAGAAAGCAATGAACAGTAGACAACTCAACGAGGAAGATATTCGTGACCGAAAAGCATGGCGAATAGGATGCGGGAAACGGCGAATGCTGTAGAACACCCGATATATATATATATATATATATATATATATATATATATATATATATATATATATAAGTTCTTTTAGCAGTTTTAAAGTTTCTGAAACACGACATTCATTCCTTCTTTTAATAAATTTCGTATCTAGAAACGACTTTTTTTTAGTTCTTTATTCCGTCTTAACGTAATTTTCGTGAATTGATGAATCAGTAAACTACTAATAATATTTATACTTTTGCGTATAACTAAACTTGGCGCCATTTTATTAAAACTAATTGCTTCAATTTTGTTTGAAATGTGTGAACAAAACCTTGACCGATTTTGGTTGATCAACTAAAATCGAACCGTGAGAATGCGCCTTTAGTTCCACTTCCGACTGCTTCGAACAGTGATGATGATTCAGAAAAGGATGTTTGTGGGAGCCACAGATTTCTACAAAGATTAAGACTTTGGCGCTACATTTGCGATTTTGAAAATGAACCTGAAGAAACGCTTACACAATATAATAGCGGATTTGACAAACAAAGACTATTGTATACGATTGTAATATTTCTATTGTTTTACATAAATATTTATTCATGTTCATAAACTATATTTATTGATGATTGAAATTTCTTAAGCTGACAAAGAAGTAATATAATTGTAAAAAAAAGTAAATATTATTTATTCAACGATAATATTACAGCTACAACAATTTTATTCGCCAATTTTGGATCCAGCATTTTAAGATTTTTACTTATGATATCAAATTCGTATTCACAAAAGTCAAAAATCTCACACTGTTATATCTGATACACTATTATATCTATTAAAAATGAATAACCATTTTCAGTTTCCCTTATCTTCCTTAGTCTCAGCATCCGTTATGGCTTGCAAATTGTAGAAGCCTCGGAGGTGTTACCAGAGAAGGTTCCCATTGTTTTCAATCTGGTAGGATGTAGAATAACATTTTTGGATGTTGTTTTAATGTGCTATTAGATTGAAAACTTAGTTTTTTTTATATCTATTGTTTGTAAATTTTAATAAATTTTCTTCACCATTTAGAATCTGCCGTTGGGACTATTTAAATTTTGACATCATAGTTCGTATAGTGCTTTTCATCGATTATCATTTGTTTCGAGCTTCTGTCATATGTTGTATAATCTGTGTATAATATTAATATACACGGATTATACGACATATGACAGAAGCTCGAAACAAATGACTGTGAATGAAAAGCCCTATTCTGTGAGGTCGAAAACCTTCCAGTACCTACCGATTTATGTCAAATTAAGTCCAAGTAATGAAGCTTAAAATAGGACAAAACCTCGCAATTTTTACAGAATGGATCGATTTGCTTGAAAATTTGAGAATAAGTAGTGGATAGTCCAAGGATCAAAATCTATATGAAGCTGAAAGGCGCTTTTACCATGGGGGTGGTTGCCACCCCATCTCGGGGGGTGGAAATGTTTTATTTTATTTTAACCACAAAAGTTGGTAAACACATTCATTCTAAGCAAAAAACGTTCTATACATTTTTTTAATAAAATTAATAGTTTTCGATTTATTCGCTATCGAAAGTGTTAGTTTTATATCGAAAAAATAAATGTTTTAATTAGTTTTCTGCTAATAACGCAAAAAGTTTTCGTTTTATCAAAACAACTTTGCTTAACAAAAATGTACCTTTTGAAAAAATAAACAAAACGTTTTTTTTTTAATTTTCTTTAAGACCAATAGTAATCTAGCTATACTTTATTATATTATGTTAGCTCTTCTTCGTCAAATGTTAAATATTGTAGTTTCAAAGTCAACAGACAGGAAAACTATGCATTTTTCGAGAATAACTTGTTCAAACTAAGTTAAAGTATTTAAAAATATTTATCTCCAGAAATAAGAATATATTCTCTAGCTCAAAAATTAAGTGACATAATAAAAAGAATGTCAGTCCCTATTTTTTTCTGTAATAATAATAATCCCGTCTAAATAGGTAATCACAAAAATGCCACAAGGAAATAGCTTCAGAACAACCTATTTTTTCAGCGAAAAAGTGATCGGAAACATTCCCCTACTCACCACCTTAATTAAAATTTCTTCTTTATTTATGTATTATTAATAAGTTCTAGAGGTTTGACCGGCTTAAAATGATTAGTTTTTAAAAAAATGAGTTAAAAGCGAATACCGAATTTTTGTAGTTTGGTAAAAAATGCGCTTTTCTTCAGAATAGAAAGATTAGCATCAGAGATACGAAAAAATATTTTAATATAAAATTGTAGCTTATTTAATTCACAAGAACTTGGTTTGCAAAAACTTTTTCTACTGCAAAAATTGAGTGAGCTATTGACAATTAAAACTTGTAATAACATGCAAAAACCACCTTTACCAACCTTTTCAAAGTCACCTCTTTTTGCGAATATCAATTTTAAAGGGATTTAATATTAATAGCCTTATAGATCTTGTAAAAAACTACAAAATTATTTTTTACCAAACTTTTTAGGATAAAAAATAAAAAAGTTACGGTTAAAAAGTCAATATATTTTTTTGAAAAATAAAAGGAGAAATCCAATTGAAAGCATAATAATGTAAGTTAGCGGTGTTTTTAGTCATAGGTCATTCGTCTTTATTTATGTATTATTAATAGATTCCAGAAACTTGACGGGCTTAGAATGATTAGTTTTTCAAATACTGGAGTTAAAAGCGAATAACGAATTTTTGTAGTTTGGTAAAAATTGCAATTTAATTCAGAATAGAAAGATTAGCATCAGAGATACGAAAAAATGTTTAAATATGAAATTGTAGGTTATTTAAGTTCCAAGAACTTGGTTTGAAAAAATTTTTTCTACGGCAAAAATTGAGTGAATCGTAAATGAGTATAATATCGAAAAACATTGATTTTGTCGATATAAAACTAACACTTTTGATAGCGAATAAATCAAAAACTATTCATTTTATCAAAAAAATGTATATAACATTTTTTGCTTAAAATGAATATTTTTATCAACTTTTGCGGCCAAAATATAATAAAAAATTTCCACCCCCGAGATGGGGTGGGAACCACCCCCATGGTAAAAGCGCCTTTCGGCATCATATAGATTTTGATCCTTGAACTAACTACTACTTAATCACAAATTTTCAAGCAAATTCGGTTCCTGGACTATCAATATTTTATGAAATCTGCCATATGGGATACGTCACTTTGAATTTTTCGTTTCTTTCGCTACAGTATGATACCTATTTATGTCTATATAATCGGAAATCGTTGCCTGTTATGAACACCTCGTATACATTGGCAGAAGAAAATATAATTTGTCATGAGGTGACATTCCAAATTTTGACAGTGTTGATTTACAGTTTTATATGAGACAAATTTTACAACTTCTTATATTATTTATACTATGTTCCTCCTCCATAAATACCGTCACGCGTGATACAAATCTAGAAAATGTATTTGAAGATAATGTAAATACAGATGACATGGAATCCAACTTTACCATGAAAACTTCAAAAGTTGTAATCAATCCTTATAAAGAAAAAATGAAAAATTTTGTCTACTAAAAAGGGGTAGAAAAATTTTGTCCCATCAAAACCATTTTCGTCAGTATATTTAAAGTGTGCAACTTGTTTGACAATCGCAAGTGAGGTTGGTATTATTTAAACGAAAAATGTTTTAGTAAGTTAAGTTAACAACTACTCTACTACTATTTTTAAGGGGAAGTAACAACAATATTAATTTCATTTAGTGTATGGCTTATATCACGGAATAGGTAATTAAATTTACAGTATGCGACACATTACAAATAGATATTATAGAGTCCAATCTGTTTTATACATACAGGGTGTCCAGAAACTCTACCAACAAACGAAGACAGGAGATTCCTCAGATAATTTTAAGACAATTTAACCCAATTCACCTAGTCCGAAAATGCTTCTTAAGGGAGCTAGAGCTCTTTGAAGATGGCGTCATGAAATTAGTTTTTCTTAAATACCTCCAGAACGCTTCTATTTAGAAAAACGAAAATTGATATGCATATGTACTTTTCAGAGATGAATCGATTCCATCCATTGCAAATTTCTAGTACCGGTCATAGGCGTCCGTTTTGGGTAGAGCAAATTTTTTTTTAGAAGTTATGTGACGCTACAAGTGTTTCTGATCGTTTGAACTATTCATAGAAAATTTGTACTTTTACAAAATGGTTTTTTATCCATAGGTCCATTAACTTGCCAATTTATTCTAAGAGTAAATATTTATTTAATAAATTAATAAAAGTCTTGTTTGACGTTAGTAAAATGGAGCAATGTCAGTTTAATGGTCGAATAACTTTATTCCTAGAATAAACTACTATTTGTCGTTGGTGAAACCGGCCATTAGTAAACCTTCTTTCCTTTCGTTCAATAACTATATCAAACTCCAAGCTCAACAAACTGGTATATATTATTACAATGACATACCTTAAATGTCATTAGAATATATGAGTAGCTGAGATGCACAACTCACTCGTTACCAAAAATTAAAAATTTGAGATAGTTGTGGATTCTGACACGTATGGCTGCCCTTTATAATAGTCTCATCCCAAAGTTAAGCAAAACGTGCTCGTTTCTCTTAATTTTCACCATATAAAATAGGAGTTGGTAGCAAAACTAGTTCGTTCTATGTAAGAGTTGGTTGCAAAACTAGCTCGTTGCATATTCTGCAGCAAAACTCGCCCGTACCTTGTTTTAGCGAATCTAACCTAACATTTCATGCTTGTATTCGCTTTGTTGTAAACATTAAAAAACTACTTTTTAAATAAAAGTAATACAGTTTTTGTTTTGATTACTGTTTTTAATAGTGTTAATAGTAATGGATCCTAAACCAAAGAAAACAAGAATAGTTAAAGATAAGTGGAAGAGGAATATTGAGAAACGAAATAGGTAGGTTTATTTGAGGTTATGTTGAGATAAATAATTTTTGCTTCAATTATTAAAACAGTTTATTAATTTTATTTTTATTTATTCCAGGCATACAGCAAAAGGCTTCCCCTCATTACCAACATGCACTCATTCAAAAACATTTTATTGTCCAAAACTTAAACTCCAAGATGTACGTCGCTTCCACCAATCTTTTTATGAGACACCAAATAAGGTGGACCAAGATAATTTTATTTTAAAACATACGAAGCAACTAGCTCCAGCAAAGAATAGAAAACGAAAAAATTATGAAAGACTGGATAACAATGTAGAGAGAAAAAGCTGTATATCCATAAAATATTTCGTGTTAACTCGGTTCGAAGGAATGGTACAGGTTTGCTCCAAAGCTTTTCTTACAATTTTGGGTATTTCTAAATACCGCGTTCAAAATATTGGCAAGAAGTATCTTTTAGAATATCAGTCTCCAAGAGAACGAAGGGGAGGTGACAAAAAAACTGAAAAATTTAAAGGTAAAAAAGAGGCTGTTTCAAATTTCTTAAAATCACTACAGTTTGTGGAGTCCCATTATACACGGGAGAAAAGCACCAGACACTACATGCCAAGTTATTGCACAGCAAAAAAACTCTGGAAACAGTACAACCAACCAGTGAATGACAACCTGCAGGTAAAGTATTGTTACTTCCTGTATATTTTCAACTATTATTTTAATATCAGTTTCAAGACTCCAGCAACAGATGCTTGTTCACAATGCATTCGTCTGAGATGCCAAATAAAAACGATGCCTGCAGGACCCAGGAAGGTTGAAGTTATGGCTGAACATGCGGTTCATAAAATGAAGGCAAAAACTTTTTATTCTATGCTGAAAAAAGACGACGGGCCTTCTGTACTTAAACTTTCTTTTGATTGTCAAAAGAATCTTGTGTTGCCACGTGTTCCAGACCAGGCTGCCTATTATAGCAGGCAACTGTACCTCTACAATTTTACCATCTGTGAGGGAAATTCTACTAGTGTTCAAAATCCTGGTTCGGTGTATGCTTATACATGGTGTGAACACCAAAGATATAAAGGGTCTAATGAAATTGCTTCGATTTTATACTACCATCTTAGAAATAGGGACCTTTCAGAAATAGAGGAAATAATGATTTTCTGCGATGGCTGCCCCGGCCAAAATAAAAACATTACTGTGATTGGCATGTTGTGCAAATTTTTATATGAAACATTAAGTTGCAAAAAAATTACTGTTACTTATCCTGTGGTTGGACACTCCTTTATTCCTCCCGATAGGGTATTCGGGAGGATTGAACAAAAAATTAGAAAAAAGGACACAATAATACAACCTAGTGAATATTGGAATTTGTTTTCCCAATTTAGCACAGTTAGAAAAGTTGGGACCCAGGTAGCCGTTCAAGACTGGAAAAGTGCAGTTGCTACAGTTGTAAAACCTCCTGGCCAACTCCACTTCAAATTTGCTGCTTCCAAAATAATAATCATAGAAAAAACTAATCAAAACAATGTGACTGTGCAGGGTGAAATTAATTACAGATGCAATCTAGGCGTCCAGAACCAATCTTAAAAAAGGGAAAGAAAATTAATCAGATTATTCCAGCTCTACTTCCAAACAACGTCATGGTTGCAAAAGAAAAAATTAAAGATGTAGAAAAACTCCTTAACACTCATTTTGGTGAGAACTGGAGAACCTACAACAATTTGCAGTTCTATGTCCCCATTGTGGATAATAATTTTGAAGGAGTAGAAGAAAACAATGAGGAAGAGCACGACATTGAAATAATAGAGGAAGCTAATGGGCTCTCTATTTAACATTTTTTTTGGCCTTAATAATAATGAAATTATTAGCATTACGTTTTTTTAATAAATAATATTTTTTTGTACAAGTTCTATAAATAAAAAATATTTCAAAAACTGTCTACTTTACTATGTCCTATTTGGTTGGGTTTCAATTATTATGATGCATAACTTGTTTGTTCCTAGGTGGTTCGCAGCAAAAGTGTTTCAATGCAATGCTTCGTTGCAAAACTCGTTCGTTCTAACTTTTAATCTAATATTTTACTATTAAAATACTGCTCCTGATTTTTTAATTCTTAATTTCTTTATGGAGACCAGGATAATGTTTCACAAGCAGAAGAATTCATTTTACTTAAGTTAATTAGTCAGACACAATAAGTTTTTTATATTTCCTGAAAAACTCGTTTAAGGGTAACGAGCGAGTTTTGCATCTCAGCTACTCATATATAAATATTTTTCCTTTATTTCGCGACGACGAACTGGCCAAGTACCCAAGTAGGTGGAGGCCAATAAACTAAATAAGAAGAATATACCTAAATATAACCATAAACGGAACCATATAGTTAAACCCATAGATATATAATACTCTAGATTGCGCCCTGCGATCTTAAAATGGGTGACGGTTGCGACAGAGATAAATGAGCCTATTTGGTCGGTAGTCTCTTTTTAATTTTAGGGGAATATCGACGACGTGACTATCCCACTTTATCGAGTAATATGTGTTGACAGTTGGAGCGGGTGGTGACGAGAAATGGTCTTTGGTCTTCGGACGTGGATAATCGTGGTTCGAATCCCATACCAACTTTACCTTTTTTATTTTTATTTAATCAATATTGCGTTTATTAGATATTTTTACTTCTGAAAAATGGACCTAAGTAAATCTAGCAGATAATAAATGTAGTACCTATGTATAGTAAGTTAATATTGGAATACATTTTGTGAACTGCATAGTAAAATAAAAGTCATTCGTTATTAATATAAATTCGTCCTTATTCGAATGATGTGAATAATATTTGTTTTGCTTCTACTTTTTTAAAAAATTGTAACAATAGTTTCATAAATAAAAATAATGTCTAATTACTTATAATTGAATCGGTCATTTCAAAAACAGCAAAGTCCACAATTTTGAGAAACTAACTTTTTGAGAGGAATAGACTCCTTTAAGATAAACGTTGTGTGCAAAAACGACACCAGTCCAGTAAAAACATTAGGAACAAAACTACAATATAACTTTGAATTTTGATGTCATCCATTTCATCCATCTTTCGACTATATAGTTAAGTTTTCTTTGCTCTTCTGTAAAATTAGGAATATGTGACTCGTGTTATTTTTTAAATGACCGATTCAATTAATAAATCGATGGTACATTATGTTGATATTAATTATTGGTATTTTTTTACGAATATTTTTAATTACTTTATAGTATTCTACCATTAACTTATTAAAAAAAATAACATTGGCTTTTATATTTTTAAAAATCTATAGGTACCTACACAGTTTTTCTTATGTGTTATATATTTCTTTGCATAGATTTATTTTAGAGATGTAATAATATCTAATAAACGCAATATTGATTAAACTAAAAATAAAAAAGTAAAGATTGGTATGGGATTCGAACCAGGATTATCCACGTCCGAAGACAAACGACCAGTTCTCGTCGCCATCCGCTCGAACTGTCAAACCATCTAAAATACTCGACGACAGAGTAGGATAGTGACGTCGTCGATACTCCCCTTGAATTAGAAAGAGACTACCGACCAAATAGGCTCATTTATCTCTGTCGCAACCGTCACCCATTTTAAGATCGTAAGGCGCAATCTAGAGTATTATAAATCTATGGTTAAACCTTAGACAAGGAAAGAGAGAGGACGAGTAATCCTATGACCAAAAGTGAAACCAAACCGACACCAGGGATTTTGATCATCGACGTATCTTTGGGGTATTGTTATGCATTGAGTATTTAAAATAAAAACATGAAATGTATTTAAAATGAAGAATTTGTGTACGGTAAATGTTTTATTAAATTGCTCATATTACGTACATATGTTTCAATACATACATATGTTTTTATTACGAATTTTAGATGATGATTTACTTTATTTTTTATGAAATTTTAACCTTCAACGAACACCCACCACTGGCAACCCATTGTTATTTTTGACGTGACCGCCATGTTTCTGGTGACAAACAAACCAAAAACTGGCTTCACTTTTGGAACGTGTGTGTTAAATGGGTGTTACCCGTCCTCTCTTTTTTCCTTGTCTAAGAGTTAAACTATGTGACGTCACGGGTCGTTTGAACTATTTTAAAATACAGATGACTTTAAATTTGTACTTCTAAGTTATTATGAGTTTTTGAAGCGTGAAATTTTGGAAACCTCATTTTTATACAAAACTGAACATTAATGTGCAAGTTCCCTATTGTGTCGTATTCTTTAACCAGTACCTTTTACAAATAAGAATTGTTGCTGAATATTTTGAGTCCGTTTTGTTCATTGCTTTTAATAGATTCTAAAAACTAAAAAGGCTAAACTGATATGGCTGAAATCCTAATAATTTACTCTTTTGGCCAAGATAATTTTGTATAGGTATATATGTAGGTACCATATTTTTATAAAAATAAAATAATTTGTAATAAGGGGTGTTCGGACTTCTATGTTACTTTGTATATTAATATATTTTAGATAGACAAAACTTTACGAAACGTTAGACCAATGTCCTCGTTTGATAAAAGACCCCCAGAAATTGTTCATTCAGAAATAGTTACGAAATTGAATTCGCTGTGTACAGAAGGATTTAACAGGTAACAATTATTAAGGTTTTGAGAACAAATAATATGATCAAACTTAACACAACAACCTATAAATACACATTTTGCTTACTTTCACATTTCTACATCATTAGAGTCTTTGTCTATAGAGCTTTGTCTATATCAAAAAATCTATTTTCACGATTTCTTTTTGTTTTGAGTTTTGTTTATGTCTCCTTTTTGCAGTTCAAGTTCTGCTAACACCTTCAAATTGTTGATTGTGATATTTACGCATGCCTATTGCTTATTTTTGATATTAAAATATTGAATTATTCACGGAACAAATGCAATGAATGGGGCAGTATGGGATAAACATAATACAGTCGAACCCGCTTGTTATAGTACCGCTTATAGGAATATCCCGGTTTAAGGAATAGAATTTTGAGATCCCGGAACATTTCCATTTACTCCTTAATAAATTTAACCGTTTATAGTGATACGTTTTAGTAAAAGAATACCGCTTTATCTAATAATCCTAAGTTACCAAAAACTTTTTAGGTACAATTTCCCACAAATTTTTATGTTTTCTGGTTTTATAGGACCTCTCGATAATATTTTATTCCTTACTTTATTATGGGTACCAATTCTACCTTCCGCCAAACATTTACCGATCGTAAAGTAGGTACCTAATTTTTCAATTGTGTAAACATTCTTATTCATTCACCGCCACGTCGTTGTCTGTTTAGATTTTTAACAGTTGGAAGTCATAAATAACCCCTTGTAATATAATAACCGCTGAAATTTTCTGGAGGGTAAAACCAATGTAAATTTTTTATTTATTATAATTTTAGAGCAACAAGTGACTAATATCGTTGATTGAGGTATTGGACCCATATTAATATTTCAATCAACGCTAATATCTTATGTAACAAAAAATAGTCTCAGATTACCGATTATTTTTCCAGAAAAAAGTAAGTCTGTTGGATATATGTTAATAAGAAAATATATATACGTATATCTACATATTGCATACATTTCATACTTATTTGTGTAGGTATGCATGCACAGATAATGTAGTTTGGTGTTTTAATAAAATAAGTAATAGTTACACTAGGTACTGTATTATTGACATAAAAAAATAGAACCATATACATAATATATGTACATAACGTATGTATGTACATGTAAATACATACTATGTACATGTACATACAGTATGTACCTCTACAAAGTGTGTTGTACTATTACGACGTATATTCGGTACATATATTTCTGCTAGCCACCACTGATCGGTTATTAGAATATCCCGGTTATAGGAATATTTTTGCTTGGCACGAAGGCTATTCTAATAAGCGAGTTCGACTGTATAAGTAAAGAAAACAAAATCGGAATATAATAACAACATTTCGAAAATGATAATCACATTATAGCTCATAAGTATGGCTCCTTAAAGAAAAAGTATAAAAATGCTACAAGCAATAGAAGAGGACCTCTGGAGAAGAGCAGAAGGTAGGTCAACGATGGAGAAAGTGACAAATGCAAGAATCAGAGAGATCATGAAAGCAATATCCCAATAACCGACAAAATAAAAGACAAACAGTTAGGTAATATGGTTTGGTCATGTACTGTCCAAAATAAGTTTTCCAAACAAATTAAAGAGTGGAAACCATGTGAAAAAAGGCGATAGGCCCAGATGAAATTAGAGAAACGGCGTAGACGAATATTTGAGAGATCAAGTTATAAAGGAAGATCAGGGCCCCCGTAAGGGTTGCTGGCGCCTGTGTGCAAAAAATATTTTAGCGCGCCTTAAAGGCATTTTGGATCAAGTTTTTTATGTATTTTTTTTGACGGTAGGTAGGTAGGTACGTGCTTGAAATAAAGCAAAAAAGTGAACTTTAGAAGTCATATTCATAGTTCATTCATCCTCGGCGAAATATTGTAAAACCGAATTTTAAAGAACCGCTTGGATTGTCATAAAACTTGTTTTACCATATCTAACATGTCAAAGAAGTGATATTGTGCTGATATGTGATTTGCCCTGGATGTAAGTTTCACCCTTTGTCGGAGATGAAAAAACATACGTTCAAAAAAATCCGGAATTGGATAAAATATCTAATTTTAAACAACTTTCGTTCTATCCAGTTCAATACTTTTCGAGTTATTTGCGAGTAAATATGTTCATTTTTCAATAAAAAAAAAACAGGTTTTTAGACGGTTTTTCACAAATAACGCAAAAGTAAGTATTTTATCGAATAAAATATTCTTAGCAAAAATATAGCTTATAAAAAAGTGAAAAAAATGGTGTATATTTGAAATCTGTACACCCAGTAGAAGAAAAGCTAATGAAAAGCAGGTAGTTGAAGCTAATGAAAAGTAGGTTCGTATTCGTCAAATTCCAAATCGAAGATTTCAACGTGAAATAACCAAAAAATCAAGCGCTTATTGGGAAGAACTCATTATAACGTTTTTAAAGTGTTTAAAAGGATCTTTCTTTTTGTTTCTTTTTTCTAAGTTTCTAACATAGAAAGTAAGATACGCTCAAAATAATGTTAACACTTTTATTTGGTAAAAAAAATCGTGAAAATTAGCCCATAATTAGAATCTCAAATGAAATTAATCGTTATCTCTTCACCACAAGCTACTTTACTTATGTATCGTTTATATTGATCTGAAGTTTCATCGGTTCAAAGTGCTTATTTTTGAAAAGGTTGTAGTTAAAAGGGCTTAAACGAGTCACTAATCACGAGTGTACATATTCAAATTTTGAAGTCATATCTTAACAAATGTTTGACTTAGAGGAAAACAAAAAATTCAAATTACTCAAAAAAGCAAAACCTACATTTTTTTACTTGAGATTTTGGGTATCACTAGATAATAATTTTTAAGTTATTTTGTACACAAGGAATTATTTTCAAGATTAAAGATTCCAAATCTTTTCAAAAATGAGCAATTTGAACCGATGAAACTTACAGATTCTATATTATAAACCGGTGCCGCCCAAAATCCCGACAGCCAAAATCCCGACAGCCAAAATCCCGAAGGCCAAAATCGCGACATGCAACACTCCTCGCATAAGTAAAAATTCCGACTTTTGTTTAATACTTTTAATACAAAATACTTTTGTTTGGTAACAAAAAATAAAAAACAGATGGCCATAAACAAAAAACAAGAAATAAATGTAATTATATGTTAAAAAGAAAATTATCAAACCTGTCGGGATTTTGGCCTGTCGGGATTTTGGCCTTTCGGGATTCTGGCGTGTCGGGATTTTGGCCGTCGGGATTGTGGCTGTCGGGAGTTTGGCTGTCGGGATTTTGGGGTAGACCCATTATAAACAATACATGCCTATCTAAAGTAAATGGTAAAGCAGTAACGATTAATTTCATTTGGGATGCTAATTAGGGGGTCATTTTTACGATTGTTTTTATCAAAAAAATAAGGGAACAACTTTATTTTCACCGTAGCTTACTTACTTTTTTATGCCAGAAACTTAAAAAAAAAAACAAAAATAAAACTTTTTTAAACACGTTAAAAAAGTTGTAATGAGTTTTACCCGAAAAGTGCTCCATTTTTTTGGTTATTTCACGAATAAATATTCGATTGGGAATTTGACGATTAAGAACCTACTTTTCGTTAGCTGCAGATCTGCTTCTACTGGGTTTACAGACTTCATAAATATAAGTACACCATTTTTTTTTCACTTTTTGTAAGCTATATTTTTGCTGAGATCATTTTTTTTTCGATAAAATACATACTTTTAAGTTATTTGCCAAAAACGGGATTTTTTGTTGAGAAATGAACATATTCACTCGCAAATAACTCAAAAAGTAATGACTTAGTGGAAAACCTATAGAACCAAAGTTGCTTACAATTAGTCAATTTATCCTATTCCGGACTTATTTTGAACGTATGTTTATTCACACCCGAGAAGGGGCATAACTCACCCCCAGGATTTTGTCCTCTGGGGCTCTGGGCTCTGGGCTCAATATCACTTTTTTCTTTGGAATATTAGCTATGTGTGTATGCCAAATTTCACGTCAATACAACGGGTTTTTAAAATTCACAACAAAAACTGTGAGTACCTAAATGGACTATTATTTTGTACACTAAACTATCAAAATAAAACAAACAGAATAAAATTATAACAAAATAAATTAAAATGCCTGACTTCTGACATGTTCTCTCACATAGGAATCAGCAGTAGCTGGATGATATACTAATAAAATTTTGTGTGTATTTATACCTTTTCCTTCTTTAGATGCCGTGTCCGTATTCAGACGTTGGCCGTCATCATGTTTACAAGTTCCCGAAACCTCTCTCTATCGGCCGCTGCGCAAAATTTTTCTACTGTGGCTCCACACCATCGTCTAATATTACGCAACGATGAAAATTTCTTTCGACCAATCTATTCTGTTTTTCACCTCTTTTTCTCCTCTTTATACCTAATCCTAATTAATTTCTCAACTTTTATTTTAAAATTACTGAACTTTTGTTTTTTTTTCAAATTATTTTGCAATTTTGGTCCCGGTTTTTGGCGCCCCTAAAAGATGACGCCCGTGTGCATTGCACACTTTGCACATATGGTAGCGGGGGCCCTGAGGAAGATGCTTGTAGATCGGAAATCGAAAGACGTAAAACGTTTTGAACCGTTATTTATAGTACTTCAAAAACATTGACTTTTAAAAATTTGTAGATTTGATTTAAGAAGGTATAACGATTATATTGTAATATCAAATAAACTGGCTTGTAGTGATCATGTTCGATCTGAGATGGATAACACTTGGACAAATAAGTAAGTTTTTAAATATGTCTTATTAATAATTATGTTCTATATAATTGTGTTATATTTTAGATTACGCGAAATATGTAACTTGTATATATCCTACATGAATGTCGAAAATATTATTGCTAATTTACCTACCAGTTTTATGGACATTTCGACAACCCTTTGCAGGTAATACCTACTTATAACTATTTCTAAATTAATTAAAGAGGAGTATCTTAAAAAATAATCTTTTAAGCTTTAGTTTTCTTATTCTTTATGAATTTGGTGATCATTAATAGTACATATCTGTATATCTTGTTCATTGGTTTTCAAAAAACCTTTTCGACGATATAGTTCTCAATTTTAAACTAACTAGCTTACCTTTAATATGATTATGCAAAACCTCTTACCCTAAATCAATGCTTCCTAAACTTTATTAGATCAAGGATCCCTTTAAACAAAAAAAAATTGAAGGCACTCGTGGGAGTGCCGACAGAAGTGAAAACTTCTTATAGTAAATAAATTACGAGCCCAATGCTTTTTCCCCACCCAGAAAGAAGTGCTATACCTATATCATATACGCGATGCGTATGACCTATGCTATTTATGTATACATACATGTAATTTATATACGTACAAAATTTATTTCAGCGAAGTGATGACTGTCGCAAATTCAATACTTTTCCCCATCCAAGAAGTGCACAACGTCCCTAAAGAAATTTTCAATCCAAAAATATATTTTGTCGAAGCGATGACGTTCCCTAATTTAATATTTTTCCCCATCCAACAAATGCACAACGCCCCTCAAGAAGTTTCACTTCAAATATTTATTTCGTCGAAGCGATGATGGTCGCGATGACGGTCGCTAATTTAATACTTTTTCCCCTCCAAAAAGTGCACGACGTCCCTAAAGAAATTTTCAATTCAAAAATTTATTTCGTCGAAGCGATGACGGTCTCCAATTTAATACTTATTCTCCATCCAAGAAGTCTTCATTTCAAAAATTTATTTCGTCTAAGCGATGACGGTCGCTAATTTAATACTTTTTCCCCATCCAAAAAGTGCACAACGTCCCTCAAGAAGTTTTTACTTCAAATATTTATTTCGTCGGAGCGATGACGGTCACGATGACGCATGACCGTCGCTAATTTAATACTTTTTCCTATCCAAAAAGTACACAACGTCCCTAAAGAAGTTTTCACTTTAAAAATTTATTTCGTCGAAGCGATGACGGTCGCGATGACGGTCGCTAATGTAATATTTTTTCCATCCAAAAAGTGCACAACGTCCCTAAAGAAATTTTCACTTCAAAAATTTATTTCGTCGAAGCGATGACGGTCGCTAATTTAATACTTTTTTCCATCCAAAAAGTGCACAACGTCCCTAAAGAAATTTTCAATTCAAAAATTTATTTCGTCGAAGCGATGACGGTCGCTAATTTAATACTTTTTCCCCATTCAAAAAGTTCACAACGTCCCTCAAGAAGATTTCACTTCAAAATATTTATTTCGTCGGAGCGATGACGCATGACGGTCGCTAATTTAATAATTTTTCCACATGCAAAAAGTGCACAACGTCCCTCAAGAAGTTTTTACTTCAAAAATCAATTCCATCGGAGCGATGACGGTCGCTAATCTAATACTTTTTTCCATCCAAAAAGTGCACAACGTCCCTAAAGAAGTTTTCACTTCAAATATTTATTTCGTCGAAGAGTTGACGGTCGCTAATTTATTAAAAGTGCAAAACGTCCCTAAAGAAGTTTTTACTTCAAAAATTTATTTCGTCGAAGTAACGACGGTATCTAATTTAATAATTTTTCCCCATCCAAAAAGTACACAACGTCCCCAAAAGAAGTTTTCACTTAAAAAATTTATTTCGCCGAAGCGATGACAGTCGCTAATTCAATACTTTTTCCCCACCTAAAAAGTGCACAACGTCCCTAAAGAATGTTTCACTTCAAAAATGTATGTCGAAGCGATGACGGTCGCTAATTTAATACTTTTCCCCATCCAAAAAGTGCACAACGTCCCTCAAGTTTTCACTTCTAAAAATTATTTCTTCGAAGCGATACGGTCGCGATGACGGTCGCTAATTCATTACTTTTTTCCATCTAAAAAGTGCACCACGTCCCTAAAGAAATTTTCACTTCAAATATTTATTTCGTCGAAGCGATAATTTAATACTTTTTTCCATCCAAAAAGTGCACAACGTCCCTAAAGAAATTTTCAATTCAAAAATTTATTTCGTCGAAGCGATGACGGTCGCTAATTTAATACTTTTTCCCCATTCAAAAAGTTCACAACGTCCCTCAAGTAGTTTTAACTTCAAAAATTTATTTCGTCGAAGCGATGGTGGTCGCTAATTTAATACTTTTTCCCCATCCAAAAAGTGCACAACGTCCCTCAAGAAGTTTTTACTTCAAATATTTATTTCGTCGGAGCGATGACGGCCGCGATGACGCATGACGGTCGCTAATTTAATAATTTTTCCACATGCAAAAAGTGCACAACGTCCCTCAAGAAGTTTTTACTTCAAAAATCAATTCCATCGGAGCGATGACGGTCGCTAATCTAATACTTTTTTCCATCCAAAAAGTGCACAACGTCCCTAAAGAAGTTTTCTCTTCAAATATTTATTTCGTCGAAGAGTTGACGGTCGCTAATTTATTAAAAGTGCAAAACGTCCCTAAAGAAGTTTTTACTTCAAAAATTTATTTCGTCGAAGTAACGACGGTAGCTAATTTAATAATTTTTCCCCACCTAAAAAGTGCACAACGTCCCTAAAGAATGTTTCACTTCAAAAATTTATGTCGTCGAAGCGATGACGGTCGCTAATTTAATACTTTTCCCCATCCAAAAAGTGCACAACGTCCCTCAAGTTTTCACTTCTAAAAATTATTTCTTCGAAGCGATGACGGTCGCTAATTCATTACTTTTTTCCATCTAAAAAGTGCACCACGTCCCTAAAGAAATTTTCACTTCAAATATTTATTTCGTCGAAGCGATGACGGTCGCTAATTTAATATTTTTTTTCATCCAAAAAGTGCACAACGTCCCTCAAGAAGTTTTCACTTCAAAAATGTATTTCTTCGAAGCGATGACGGTCGCCAATTTAATACATTTTCCCATCCAAACAACGTCCCTAAAGAAGTTTTCACATCAATAAATATACGTACAAAATTTATTTCGTCGAAGAGATGACGGTCGCGAAATAAATCCTTTTTCCCCATCAAAAAATAGGTTTTACATTTATTTTAAATTTTAATACTTCTATACAGTTTATGTATACATACACATAATATAGATACGTACAGAATTTATTTCGTCAAAGAGATGACGGTCGCGAAATAAATCCTTTTACCCCATCCTAAAAAAAGTTTTACATTTATTTGAAATTTAAACACTTCTATACAATTTATATATACATACAAATAATATACAGCATAAGCGATGACG
This sequence comes from Diabrotica virgifera virgifera, assembly GCF_917563875.1. Lineage (NCBI taxonomy): Eukaryota > Metazoa > Arthropoda > Insecta > Coleoptera > Chrysomelidae > Diabrotica > Diabrotica virgifera. The sequence continues at coordinate 56,252,897 of NC_065449.1, read as the reverse complement.
GTCGCGAATTCAATGCTTTTTCCCCTATCCAAAAATCGTACAACGTCCCTAAAGAAGTTTTCACTTCAAAAAATAGTTGGCGACCAACTATAAGTTGTGGAGTACACACTAACAGTTGGGGAAATTCAGGCAGCAAACAGATATACATATGTATAGCCTCCACAATACTATTAAATCTAAAGGGTCGTTTAAATCTAAAGCAAAACGCACGTCTTGTCGAATCGAAAAAATTAAATCTGCTTATTCACAAAACGTATGTTTTGTCGTACGTCTTGTATGACACACAAAACGTACAATAAGACTTCGCCTGAAAACGACCCTTTAGACGCTAACACGAGCATCAAAGATCAGAATATATAAAACAGTGATTAGACCGGTGTTCATGTATGGGTGTGAGACGTGGACTCTGACCAAAGCAATTGAAAGAAAACTTAGATGTTTTGAGAGAAATCCTCAGAAGAATCTCTGGACCTTATCACGACTATAATAGCAACCAATACCGAATGAGAACAAATGATGAGGTCAAACAGATGTATAGGGCGAGTGACATAGTTCAAGAAATTAAATCGCAGCTTCTTAGATGGGCTGGCCATGTCCATAGACTCACTAATAACCGCGTTACCAAACTGATCGAGGAGGAAGCCCCCATAGGAAGAAGGCCCTTAGGATGCCCACGAATGCGATGGAGAGACAATATATGGTCAGATCTAAGAACAATGGAGCTACCCACTGACCCAACTATCATGGACGACCGTTTGAGATGGAAGCGAGTTGTGCAGTCAGCCAAGATCCACCCCGGAGTAGTGCTACCAGAAGAAGAAGACCATCGTGGCTTATCATACCCAGTTGATTCGTCATTTTATAATATTACCAAACCTCTATCCTTTTTTTCAGATTTTTTATAACGTGTGTTCATCTTTGAGCTTTTGATGGAACTCTCCTCCATCTTATCCAAAATCTCGTTTCATCCACAATCGTTTCTTTCTTTTTGATGGTTTGAAGATTTTCTCTTTGTCTTGTTAAACCCTATGCGACTTGTCTATCTCCTGGTCTATTTACATCCATTTAAATACCGGTATGCAAGTTAATCTGTATATACCTACTGCTTTACACTCTGTTTTGTGTTTTGGTCTTTTAGTAGCCTGATGTATTTTGGATTAACACTAAGTCAAATCTTCTTTAGCCTTAGTCTAATTTTACCAATCAGTGGGATATGGTCTGACGATATTGGTCCTGGGTATGTCTTGACTTATGTTATGCTGTTACGGAAATGAATATACTAAAAAGAAAAACACTTTACAGTTACTTTGGATAAGCCAGGCCTTATTTGTGAAGCAGTTTTGTCAAAAGAAAGTATGTACTACATCCTTATTTTGAGCTGCTGCCAATAAAGTCACGATAGCGAATACAGTAGCCAACACGACATCCATTGATTGATAACGGTCATGAAACTAGAAGAACTATTGGACTATTTAGGGCCGGAGAATATAAAGTGAAAATAGCTAAATTAATCACCAATATCCGTATGGAATAAGCACGTTAAGAAGACAAAATGCATAAAAATTTACTGGTTATCTTTTCAGTTGACTTGCTTTCTTATTTTACGGTATAGTCATTCTTGCTTTTTCTTTTAATTTAGAATTGCGTACCTACTAAAATAAAAATATTTCCTCTTTTAGTACTGGAGGTGTATTTCGAGATTGCATAAATATTGATGATAATAACTACAAGAAAGTATTAACCGAGATTAATAATTGTGAAAACTGCAGTTGTAGAGGAAATCTTGTACGTTGGTAATTTAAGTCAATAAAAATATATTTTTTATACATATTATTTATTGTGTAATTTATTCGAAGAAAAAAATACTTGAGCAAATCTATCCTCATGTAGATTCTAAGTCTTGAAAATATTAGAGGAAAGTAGACATGGTACCTATAGAATATCTCACACGAAAAAAAACAACGTAGGAGACGAAACGGTAATACAGAAAATATAAACAGGTATTTAAGTACCTATCGAAACTAAATTTTAAAATAGAAATTTACGAAAATTCTATAACTAAATTAAAAACAAAAAAGAAATAGAGATATGTATTTGCAAAACCAATTTTTATAGAAGAGGAAGATGGAATTTTGATAAGAGATATTGAGCGGAAAAAAGTAGATGGAAAAATCATTTTCAGAAATCGCGTGGGCCCGAGGAAATAGAAGACATAAATATGTAGTCGAATACGGTTATATTACTGTAACTGCAATAAGATATAAGTATTGCCCAGGAAGATGACAAAAACTTTTCTTCTTCGTGTGCCTTATCCTTTAAGGACATTGGCTATCATAACGGTCCATTTTACTCGGTCTGCACTGGTTCTGAAGAGTTTTTTGTTTTTTTCCACTCCACTACTTTAAATTTTTCAACCAGGATGCGCCTCGTTTTCCCGGTCCTCTTTTTCCTTCCACTTTCTCTTGTATTAGTAGGACAGCAAAATATGCCAAATGTGCAGTCACTCGAGCGTTATGGGGACTCATTGGGTTGTGAAGAGTAGGTCCTAAAACCAAAAAGAGTTAAGTAAAGTTTTCCATTTTAGTGGGCGCTTACCATTTTTTAATTTAATTTTCCATTTCCAACAATCGTTTTTTCCGATTATAACGCCATCTATCCATAATTCGAAAAAATATTTCGAATAAGTTATGTACTTATTTTTAAGTAAGGAATCCAAATCTGCAATAAAAAATGGGGGCTCCTATTTAAGATTTTTAAGTAACCCCCACCCCACCTCCGTGGGGAGTCGTGTTTGGTGCCATTCGATAGATTTTTTAAAAATATTGAATAAGGGTATTTTACAGTTTTTCGACTTGATGTTCATTTCGAGAACTATCGCGGGATTCGTATTTAAAATATTAAATTTACCCCCCACCCCTCTCCGTGGGAAGTCGTGTTTGGTATCATTCAATAGATTTTTAAAAAATATTGAGCACATAGGTATTTTTTAAAAATGTAAAAACTGAAATAGTTTTGTACACACTTATGACAACAGGTAAATAGGGAGAAGTGTACTTTTGAAGTGTGTAAATTAAATAATTCCTAGCTGAGCGCTTTCGGCTTATAAAGCCATCTTCAGAGCTATGGTCAAAAGGTTCAAAATACCACTATGAAGAGAGATGGATCTCATGTACGATATAAAAAAACTTCTATTTCTTATGCAGTTTTTCCATCAATTAAAAAAATTTTTTGACCATAGCTCTGAAGATGGCTTTATAAGCCGAAATCGCTCAGCTAGGAATTATTTAATGTAAACACTTCAAAAGTACACTTCTCCCTATTTACCTGTTGACATATTTTTTAGTTTTTCGATCTGTCATTCATTTCGTGAAATATTCGTCTTTTCTTGTGAAACTTTGGGACTCACCCATTTCCTTACGCCCGGTTTAAATCGTCAGATTTTTGAAATAGACACTGTTTTGCATGTAGGGGAAGTCGGGGCAAAGTGAACCAGTTAAGATTTGTCAAATAATATGACTTATACGAAAATAATAATTACGACTATTTTTTGTTCATACTGTAACAAAATATTACTCTTGACCGACCGTCGTATAACAGGTCATATCTCCACACAGGCATTCCACGACGATGTTTCTAGATATGACGCGATGTAGCGGGACGGAAAGACGAGCAATAATTCTAATAACGTCTGGACGATAACTAGAGATGGGCAGAATTTTCGAGAAATAACGATGGGCTATAAATTGGAACTGTTTTTGTAAATAAGTGGAGTGTATAATATAAATTCGATCTGTAACTTGTATAAATAAATTCGTATATAAATACGAACCGCTAGTTTTATTGTAATTATAAGTAATTACAGTAGTCACGTTATATTGATGTCCGGTGTGGAGTGTAAATAAATGAAAAGACTTTTGAACTTTATTCGTCGGGAATAATCGGAGTGCGTTAATTGTTCGGTATACGGAAAGACTTTTAAAAGACTTTTGAACTTTATTCGTCGGGAATAATTGAAGTGCGTTGATTGTTCGGTATTCGGAAAGACTTAAAAGACATTGTGAAAAGTACGTGTGTGCTGACTAAAGATGTTGCTAGAAGAACTTTCGCTAAAACAGCTCCGTGAACAATTAGAAGAGTACGAGCAAGATGCCAGTGGGTCCAAGAAAGTCCTGAAAGCACGACTCGAGGAGGTCCTCAAGAAGAATGGAGATGACCCAAAGACGCTCCACTTCCAGACACAGAACAAGCGATCTTATCGAAATTCGAAAGTGTTTCTCAAAAAATTGATGAAAGTTCTAAAAAAAGCGACGATAAATTCGAAAACGTTGATAAAAAATTTGATGAGACTTCTCAAGTAATTAAAGAAGTTAGTAGACAGAACAACGAGAAACTTAAAGAAGTTAGTAGAAAAAGCGACGAGAAATTCGAAAACGTTGCTAAAAGATTCGACAAGACTTCTCAAAAGATTGATGAAACTTTTAAAGAGGTCTGTAGACAAAACAACGAAAAACTTGAAGAAGTTTGTAAACAGAACAGTGAGAAATTTGAAGAAGTTTCAAGAACATTCGATAAGATACAGAAAAGTGTAGACGACAATAAAGAAATGTTAGAAGAGAAGATCAAACAACTAGAGACTATGGTAACCAATACGAAAGTTCTACCTTCAGTTAATGCAGTAGTTTTGGCCGTAGAAGAGAAGATCAAAGAATTAGAGAGCATGATAACCGATACAAAAGTGCAACCGTCAGTTAATGCAGTAGCTTTAGATCCTGTAGTGAAAGATGAACTACCGAGAGACGAAATGTCGCATAATATGAGATTCAAATGACCACCATTTGATGGAAAGTCCTCTTGGTCCATATACCTTAGACAATTCGAAGCTATTGCGACCGCCAATCATTGGACCGAACAGGAAAAGGCTGTTTCCTTGACTGCTGCTTTGCGAGGTGATGCTGCAGATATATTAAGATCAATTCCTAAGGGTCAAGAAAAATGTTACCAGACCTTGTTCACTCGTCTAGAAAAACGCTATGGAGATGCCCATCTACAACAAGTATACAAAGCACAACTGAGAAGTAGAAGTCAACGAGCAAGTGAGAATCTGCAAGAATTTGAAGCAGATGTGGCTCGTGTGGTGCGGTTGGCTTATCCGGAGGTGCCAGACAGCGTTTTAGAAGAAATTGCGGTAGATACCTTCGTCAATGGGCTGAAAGATAGTGAACTACAGAAAGCTTTACGACTGGCAAGACCGAAAGTTTTAGATAAAGCACTTGCTATTGCATTGGAACACGAAACGTCTAGTCAAACTTCACGAAGCCATAGAGTAAGAACCATTGAAGAAAGTGACGAACACAACGATGAACGTCTGGAGTAAATGATACGGAGAGTATTAAGTAATCAGATGCCAAAGAGACGCGAGCCTAGATGTTGGAATTGCGGAGACGTAGGCCACATTCGTCGTAATTGTAAGAAGATCGTACCGGGTGTCCCAATAAGAATGGCTCTCGGCCATATCTCAGGAACCGTTTATAGTAGAGCTTTGAAATAAAAAATTTTATAACAAAAGTTGGCTCAGGAAAAGCCTGGAAATTATTTTCATAATTGTGGGTCCACCGCTAGAGGGCGTAATTGAATATCAAAAATAAAAAATCTAAATTTTACAAAATTTTCCTAATAAAGGGGCACTGGAAATCCGATTATTGTATTCTTCATCAAATTCTGCGCATATTTGATTTAACAAGTTTAACTCTACTTTTGCAAATAAGAGGTGGGGGTGAGTGGGAACCTTGTTATGAAAAAATGGCTGTAAGTCCGGTTCTGCTAAATCAAATTTTGAAAACTGGGTCTTGTTGAAGACATATCTTTTTCTTCAATGTAAGCGTGATAATTTTGAACCATCCTAATAAGTAATAAGCCAGCTGGGAGGTGTTATTTAATTTTTTTCAGAAATCTAGTTTTCTTTGGAAAATATTAAATACAAGTATGCATTTTTAATCATACTTTATAAAATTAGATTAAATTAGCAATAGAATAGCGAAAACCGCATGTCGATACCTTTTTTCTATCTCAAGATATCTCGAGAAACGTGTAAATTTTATACATAACTGTTACTATCACCGGTAAACTAAGTTAATGAAAAGTAGTGTGCTGTGGAAAAAAACAAAATAACATTTTCCAGATGTCAACGTATAAAAATATAATTAATTAAAACAACAATATAAAGAGAAGCAATACTATTAAAATTAAATATAACACAGAACAAAAAGAACTACTTAGTGACGACCTAAATATTCAAATTGTTGCCCATCATACACTACTCTAGAATACATTATCCAGAGAATACTAAACGCCATTCAAAGCATATCGAGAGCAGAAATTGAGACTGCTGTTCAATCTACTCTTGAAAGAGTAAATGTTTGCAACGAAAATGATGGGTAAAAATTTGAACGTTTATGTCATCACTAAATAGTTGTTTTTATTTCTTTGTAATAGGGCTTTTCAACGCTTCTCATTTGTTTCGAGCCTCTGTCATATGCCGTATAATCCGTGTTTAATATTAATATACGAGATATGAACGAGGCTCGAAACAAATGAGAAGCGTTGAAAAGACCTAATATACGTTGAGAGCTGGAAAATGTTTCTTTGTTGTTTCCATAGCACACTACTTTTAATGAATTATTTCGTTTACCGGTGACAGTAACAGTTATGTTTTTAAATTTACACGTTTTGTCAGATATCTCGAGATAGAAAAAAGGTATTAACATGCGGTTTTCGCTATTCTGTTGCTAATTTTGTCTAATTTTGTAATATGGTATTAAAAATGCATGTTTGTATTTAATATTTTCCAAGGAACACTAGATTTCTGAAAAAAATTAAATAACGCCTTCTAGCTGGCATATTACTCAGTAAGTTGGTTCGAAATCATAACTTTTACATTGATGAAAAAGATCTATCTTCAACAAGACCAAGTTTGCAAAATTTGATTAAGCAGAACCGGACTCACAGCCAGTTTTTCATAACAAGGTTCCCACTCACCCCCACCTCCTATTTCCAAAGGTAGACCTAAACTTGTTAAATCAAGTATGCGTAGAATTTTATGAAGAATACGACGATCGGATTTCCAGTGCCCCTTCATTAGGAAAATTTTGTAAAATTTGGATTTTTTAATTTTTGATATTCAATTACGCCCTCTAGCGGTGGTCCCACAATTATGAAAATAATTTCCAGGCTTTTCCTGAGGCAACTTTTGTTATAAAATTTTTTATTTCAAAGCTCTACTATAAACGGTTCCTGAGATATAGCCGAGAGCCATTCTTATTGGGACACCCGGTACAGTCGTCGGAAAACTAGAGCGGGTCGACACCAAGGGGCAACTGCCGACCTCGAGAACTAGAGCCCCCATAGTAGTAACTGTCAACCTTACGTCCTCCGGTGGAATCCACAACTTATACATCGAAGGTCGTATCAATAATAGACGTAGATCATTTTTGGTGGATACAGGTGCAACGAGAACTATCGCACGTCCAGATGTAGTACGAGACCATAATAAATTATTATCACCTGCAACAGTAAAGCTTAGAACAGCGACTGGTGAGCTAATTAATACATATGGCGAGGCTAATATGTCAGTATCCATTGGCCAGACCACAGTTGAACATCAAGTATTAATTGCCGAGATCTCCGACGAATTCATATTGGGGATGGACGTACTAAGAAAAGTGGGGGCAATATTGGATGTTCAAAATGGAGTTCTCAGGATCAATGGTGAAGAGTTGCCCTTTCACGACGACAAAGAAGATGTCATCCGCTTACTAACTACATGCTACGTAACCATACCCGGTAATAGTGAGAAAATTCTGATGACCATGCTTGATGGACACTGCCGAGAGGGAAGCTTAAGGATGGTCGAATATGTGGAAAATGTCGAGTTCCTAACGGCGAAAACTTTGGTAAGGGTTCGAGATGTCATCCCTGTAAGAGTTATGAATTTAAGGGAAACTGCTGTCAAGTTAAGTAGAGGAGCTTTGATCGGGCAGTGTGTTCCCCTGGCTTCAATTTGCTCTGTGAATACCAATGAGAAATCATCGAAGGCGAAGTATCCAAAGGAGCTTGTTGAGATGATCATTGAAAGATGCAAAGATCTTGATCGTGAACGAACGGAAAAAGTGACGTCTATGCTGATAGAGTATCAAGATGTTTTTGCTATTGATTAGAAGGATAACGGCAAAACAAGCATAGTAACGCATAAAATAAATACCGGAGACGCTCAGCCAATCAGACAACGGCCTAGACGTCTTCCATTTGCGAAAAGAGATGAGGCCGAAGAGATTATCAGGGATGTGGACAAACAAGGGGTAATTGAACCATCGAACAGTCCATGGACATCACCAGTAGTTCTGGTAAAGAAGAAAGATGGTTCGACGCGTTTTTGTATCGACTACCGCCAGCTCAACGCGGTAAAAAAGATTAGTTATCCTTTGCCCAGAATAGACGATACATTGGATACTCTCTCCGGTTCTCGATGGTTTTCCACACTCGATTTAAAAAGTGGATATTGGCAAGTAGACATGGAGCCAGCCGATCGGGAGAAAACCGCATTTTCGATAGGATCGGGGCTTTGGCAGTTTACGGCTATGCCGTTTGGTTTATGTAATGCCCCTGCCACATTTGAAAGATTAATGGAGGCAGTTTTAAGAGGTCTAACATGGAAAACATGCCTGGTTTACTTGGATGATGTAATTGTGGTTGGAAGGTCCTTTGATGAACACGCCAAGAATCTAATAGAAGTCTTTCAACGATTGAGGGCAGCGAACTTGAAGTTAAGTCCGAAAAAACACATGTTTCGACGAGAAGTTAAGTACTTGGGACATATTGTATAGAGTAACGGTGTAACAGCTGATCCTGAAAAGATTGAAGCAATTAAAGATTGGCCAGTACCAAAAGATAAACATGAAATTAGAAGTTTCCTTGGCCTGTGTACATATTACCGACGATTTGTCAAAGGATTTGCCAATATCTCCAAGCCCCTAACAAAGTTGACGGAGAAGGGCAAAGAATATACATGGAGTGAAGAGTGCCAAAAAGCTTTCGAACAACTACAAATGGCTCTGATCAGTGCACCGATATTAAGCTACCCGGGACAGGCAGGAAAATTTGTTTTGGATACCGATGCTAGCAACAGTGCCATAGGAGCTGTTCTCTCCCAAATCCAGGATGGACAGGAAAAAGTCATCGCTTATTTCAGCAAAGTCCTGTCGAAACCAGAAAGAAACTATTGCGTTACCAGAAGAGAACTGCTGGGTGTAGTAAAGGCTTGCGAACATTTCTATAAATAATTGTATGGCAGAAAGTTCCTTCTTCGAACAGATCACGCTGCTCTAAAATGGCTCATACAATTCCGTAATCCAGAGGGCCAGATGGCAAGATGGTTAGAACGATTACAAGAATATGATTACGAGATAGAACACAGGGCCGGAAGAGTTCATTCAAATGCTGATGCCCTTTCGAGACGACCATGCAGTGCAAATTGTAATCACTGTGCCAAATTAGAGGAACGATTTTGCCCCGTGAGACGAACCACCGTAGTTAATGAGCAATGGCAGCCCCAACAGTTACAAAACGCCCAAGAAGATGATCCATGTATAAAAAGAGTATTGGATTGGATGCGGCAAGGTGAGAGACCTAGTTGGCAGAACATTAGTGTATGTAGTCCAGAAGTCAAGGCCTACTGGAGCCAATGGAATTGCCTGGTACTAAAAGATGATCTATGTACAGAACCTTTGAGAACAATGATGGTACAGAATCTAAGCTTCAGTTGATTATACCTAAAAGTAAAGCGTCAGAAGTATTGCGTCAGTTGCATGACGGTACATCAGGTGGACACTTTGGTATTACGAAGACTCTGCAAAAGGTTCGAGAACGGTTCTATTGGGTGAACTGTAAAGATGATGTAAGAAGATGGTGCCGGAAATGTGAACTGTGTGCATCCGGTAATGGTCCAGTTGGTAAAAAGAGAGCACCCATGAGACAGTACAATGTTGGCAGTCCTATGGAAAGAGTAGCAATCGACATTGCAGGTCCATTTCCAGAAACCGATGCTGGAAATAAATACGTTTTGGTAGCCATGGACTATTTTACGAAATGGACCGAGGCCTATGCATTACCGAATCAAGAAGCTGCTACCGTTGCAGAGGTACTTGTTAAAGAATTCTTCAGCCGATTTGGTGTTCCCTTGGAGATCCACTCCGACCAAGGGCGAAACTTTGAGTCAGCTCTTTTCCAAAACGTTTGTAAATTGATTGGTGCCAATAAGACCAGAACAACACCCCTGCATCCTCAATCAGATGGAATGGTCGAGAGGATGAACCGAACGATGAGTAAACACTTGTCCAAAGTTGTATCTGAACATCAGCGAGATTAGGACCAACACATTCATTTATTCCTGATGGCCTACCGCTCGGCCGTGAATGAAACTACAGGTCAAACACCAACCTGCCTGATGTTGGGTCGTGAAGTTCGTTTGCCCTGCGACCTAGAGTTTGGCTGCAGACCTTCCGAGGAATATGTTGCAGGCGAAGAATACGTAGACCTCCTGAAGTTACGAATGAACAACATTCATGAACTTGCCCGACAACACATCCAGATAGCCAGTGACAGAATGAAAGATCAATATGATTCTCGCTGCAAGAATGAAAGCTTCGAAGTAGGTGATCTTGTCTGGCTTTATAATCCACAACGTCGTCGAGGCCTGTGTCCTAAACTGCAAAGACAATGGGAAGGTCCGTATGAAGTTAAGAATAAATGACGTAATATACAGAATTAAGAAGTTACCAAACGGTAAACCAAAAGTTATTCACATAAATCGTCTTGCACCATATGCTGGCTCAAATGAAACAGAGGAAGCCCGAGTCCTCCAACAGGAGATGAAAGATGCACCACAGCCAAGTTTTAAGGAATTTATGTCAAATTACGCAGAAAGAAAGAGTGCTAGATTCGGCGTGACCACAGAAGTTCAGCAAGATCTGTTTGGTGTTCCAGAAAACGTCTCTCTAGCCCACTGTGTTGTCCAAGACCTCGAGATGACTAAAGGAATCTCGTCCGTATTCAATAGAAAGTTCGGCCGCCTGGACGAGTTAAGGAATCAACAACCTAAAATTGGAAGAGTATTGCGATTGGAAGATGGTCCTCGCTCTTTGCTGTATATGGTGACCAGGAAGTCTTATACGGACACGCCAAGCTACGAGAACATATGGCGTGCTCTAACTAATTTCAAGAAAATCGTGTGTAATTATGACATCAAAGATTTGGCTTTACCAAAAATAGGCCATGCAGTAGAAAATCTGGATTGGAAGATTGTGAGAAGCATGCTTGAAGTGATCTTCAGAGAAACTGGCGTACGAATTACTGTGTGTTGCATGAACCCGAAGATGTCATACCCTTCAAAGACAGTAGACTGTTACTTCTTTTCTAGGGGTGTATGCAGAGCTGGAGAATCCTGTAGGTTTCGCCATCCTGGGCCATCTAGAGTTGCTGATCGGGACGCTCAGATCTTAAGAGGGGAGCAGTGTAACAAAATATTACTTTTGACCGACCGTCGTATAACAGGTCCCATCTACACACAGGCATTCCACGAGGATGTTTCTAGATATGACGCGATGTAGCGGGACGGAAAGACGAGCAATTCTAATAACGTCTGGACGATAACTAGAGATAAGCAGAATTTTCGAGAAATAACGATGGGCTATAAATTGGAACTGTTTTTGTAAATGAGTGGAGTGTATAATATAAATTCGATCTGTAACTTGTATAAATAAATTCGTATATAAATACGAACCGCTAGTTTTATTGTAATTATAAGTAATTACAGTAGTCACGTTATAATACGATAGTAGAAACATTTGGCTACATATTCCAATATCTAAAAACTAAAAAACAGTTTAATGTAATATGCTGTAAACATATTTCCCAAAAGTCGCAAATAGTTCACTTTGCCCCTCAGGCAGGGCAAAGTGAATTTTGTTTTTGGGGCAAAGTAAAACATATTAGATCAATTAAATATTTAATCAGGAAATACCATTAAAGAAACTTAAAACATAAAAGATTCTATATAAACTGAATTTTTCCATATCTGATTCTTTTAGAGCGAAGATTTCCCATGATTTGAGATGCAGTTATTACCGAGATATCATCTACCTCTGGAAAGACGAAGATATTCCAGTTTCCTCTGTACTGTCTCATAAATTTTACTTCATACCAGTTTTCTAATGGATCTTTAACTTGAGTAACAAATTCTTTTTTTATTTTATCATTAGTTAGTTGAACTAATAGGTATAAAATCTTCGGCAAACACATTTTTCGTTGGAACTGCAGTAAGCTGGTTTGTTTGCAAAATTTCAACATCTTCATCACTGAAGGTTTCCGTGTCACTGGAATCTTCGCACAAGTGGGCGTCATCAACATCATGGTCTTCGGAGTGAGAAGATTCTGGAACAGCAATTTTTCGTTTTACTGCAACTTTTTTTTCTTCTTTCACTATTTTTGCCTTCTGTTGTTCTTTTTCTGCCTTCAGGTCACTGGTCAGCAAGGTAAGGGGAAGACGTTATTACCGTTGAGATCCTTTTTTTCTTTCCTTTCTCAGAGCAGTTTTAGGGACAGGCACTATATCTCTTGGGGATATCGCTTGGCTAAAATTGGCTGAGCTTGTGGTATGGAGTTCGTTAGCTACCGAAACATTTTGCAGTTGATAATGTGACGAGCTAGAGGGTTTATGGATAGGCGATACATCTCTTGATGGCACCAAGTTGCCTAAATGTTTGAATTTTTGACAGCGCAGCGTCTTGAACTTAATTAGATGTTGAACGAGTTTGTTTTATTTGTGAAGTATGTCCATAAAATTTATTAGTGGATATAGTGGCGGTAGATTTTCATTTGTTCTGTTTTTTTTACTAACCGTACTGAAACTTACAGCCCAAACATGATCATTTTTGGGTGCACTACATTACAGCGGTCGGCAACATCTGCAGTATCACGAGTGATATTTTCTACACCGTCATTGTCATTATTTTGAGTTAAAAGAGGACGGTGACGGTCAGTAACCTATGCAGCCGCAAATGCCATATCTTGGAAAATGTTATCATAAGGACAAATGCCCGTTTTTTTAAAACCGGCTAAAGCATTTTTAAGTGTTGCAGCTCTCATATATGCTTTACCAAATATTTCGCTCACATCATGTATCGTCACGACTTTACCAGGATTATTTCTTAGCCAATTCTAAACACCCTGGCTATAATAAACGCAACATCAAGAGGCTGCAAACGATGAGACGTGTGTGGGGGAATTGTAATAATGTGAACGTTACTTTTTCTTGCCATTAAAATCAAATCTAAATTTTTAACATGTGTTGAATGACCGTCACAAATAAGTAACACTGGGTCTTCTTCTGTTGGCTTGGCATATTTTATAAAATGTGTGAACCATGTTGGTGCAAAAATATCACTTTGCATCCAACCTGAGAGGGCAGATGAGGGCTCTGCAGATTAGAGGCTACCGGCCTGTTTTTTCCTTTAAGAGATAACACTTTGGATTGTCTATTTGGAACTGTACTAATTCCGGTTTCCTCACAGTTATAAATACTACTGGGAGAAAATTTGTAAGTAAGATGTTTTAAAAGATTTGACATTTACTTTATTAAATGCAGATGCTCGGGCTCCAGATGTTGCCTCCGGTGTTCGAAGAGATAAGTTATGGTGTCTTTGCATAAATTTGGAAACCCAGTCTCTTCCTGCTAGTTGTTTTTCTTGAGAAAAAGTGTGCGGAATATTAATTCTTTCAGCATATTGATAGGCAAGGTGCCTAAAATTCTGAATCGTTAAACCAAACAAATGTCGTTCCATGTCAAGTACATGCTCATTTATTTCGTTTTCCTGTTCTGGCGTAAATACTGTTCTAAATCTACCCAGCCCTTTCTTTGCTGCCAGGTCAGATGTTCAAATCCCGACTACATATAGTTTCTAACCTTCAACCTTCAATAAACACATTCTACAAATCTACCTACTACAAAACCATAGTGGGGCAAAGTGAACCTAGTATCACTTTGCCCCTTGTGAAAAACTTCACTTTACCCCACACTGGTACTTTTTTGACATTTGATGTTAATGTGAAACTGTCACTACATATCGTCTTCGTTTTCTTGCAAAACTATCTGTAATTAGATGCCTAACATAATAGATTAACAACGTTTGAATGTAATAATAACTAGTTGAGTTATACATTAGATTACACACTTACCAGATTAGAATTTTACCACGATAAAATAAAAATTTCATCCACAACTTAGCAGCTTTCGTCAAACGTGTTCTCGTCGTAAGCACACTGTTACCAACTTAAATATATTAAATTTACGTGTGAAACTGTATTACTGGCGCGAATAATTTAAAAAGATAGTTCACTTTGCCCCAAATTCCCCTACGTAACTTACCTTATCTTAATCTGGTCTTTAATAACTCAAAAAGTGTCGATTTATTTTAATAACTTTATATAACAAATTTTGCTTATAATTTATCCCTCTATCGACTTACGGAAATATTTTTAATAAAATAATTTTCACCCCGAGAAGGGGTGACATCCTCCCCAGGGTAAAAGCGCAAGTTGGCATTATGTCACCTTTGTTCCTTGAGGTATCCTCTAATTACTCACCAATTTTCATGAAAATCGATTGAGGTTCAACGAAATCGGAGGTGAAAACCTTCAGTGACTGCACTATATTTAAAAGGTTAAAAAGAAAAACAGTTACTGTAAGTATAAAATCTATATTGTAATTATGAAATATACAATATTCTTCAAAGTTTTTAACAACTTTATAATACATTTGATATCTACAAACTACTAAAATTAAATTTAACCTAGATCAGACGGCTTCACTTCTTTAGTGGTAGCATTCTTCTGTGTTGTTTCTTGCAGCAAGTTTTTGCTAAACCATTGCGGCCTTGGTTTATTCATTTCTACTATCCTTTTTCCCTCAAAGAATTCCGCTGGTTTGTCATTTTTTTCGCCTTCATATAAAACAACAATCTCTTTTTCCACAGGTTCCAATTTTAATTCGTTTTGAATCTGCTCTTGCATTGCCTTTGTTTCATCAATAACTTTCTTGTAGCATGTTGCTGAAATAAACCAAAATTTTGTTACTGTAAAAATTATATACTGGATAATATAACTTTTTTGCTATATGCAAAATAAATAAATTTATAAATTAATATAAACATATTATAGTATATTTCGTTGCATTGGAATAACAAAGTTCTATCTGCCTCAGGTGCCATTTTTAGTTATGACTATTTGAAGTTTTTATGTTATGCATTTATTTTACTATTATCGCCACCTGTATGTGTTAACAATGTAAATTAAAAAAAAATAATATATTTTATTAACCCTGAAAGGTTACTTCAATAGTTAATACAACGGAGTTCTGATTTGAGAAATGATTTAAACTTATTTAATAAAGGTTTATTCTCCACATATACACTTGTTTAACAATTATATTATGATATAATAAAACAACTTCAAGTTATTTGATAAAGTCTTATTGTTAACTTATAAACACTTTTAGTTCTTGCAGATAGGACCTTGTGTATTTAGTTGACTGTTTTTTTTATCTCAGTTAGAACCTTGTTAACTTATCAACATTTAAAATTCTTTCAGATAGAACCTTGTAATTTACGTATTTCAGCCACCTGTTAATATATATGTCGGTGCTAGTATCATATTAAGGTGAAGAACATAAAATAGAACCAAGTTACATAAAAATCTCAGTTTAGACAAAAATTGCAGATAGAACCTTGTTATTCTGACGCAACGATTTATGTTTTAAGTAAATATGCAGCAAACCATAATACAAGTTTGATAAAATTCAGATAAGATTCTGGGTTTCCAGAAGAAAGGAAAGACCTTGTTTCCTTACTTCAAATCCATATTTTTTTAGCCATTTAGCGTCATTCGTTAATTCTAAATTATAAGAAAAAGATAGAACCAGGCAAAAAAATGTAGTGAGATAGAAAAGAAATCAAAAATTCTTTTATAGAAAACCAAAATCATGGTAAGGTGACAACAGATATCACATAACTTAAGGAGGGGGTATGGTTTGAAATATTTAAATTTTTTTATTATTTCAAATAAAAGTGCATACTTTCAAGAATACTCTCTGAAAATTTCAAAATAATCGGAGTAAAATTACCAGAGATGCAGGGGGTTGAATATCCCTACCTTCGACTCGCTTTGCCGCGGCTTCGCGCCAGCACGACGGAGCGTAGTGAGAAACGTTAAATAACTGTTCGCCTTCTCTTTTGTAGATTACTCCCCAATTTAAAAAACATATTTCAATGTTCATCACTTTACGATTTGGCAGACAAATAAGAAGATGAAGATGCAGTTGTCAAAACTTTAAACGCATTTTTCTCAAAACTGCTTTTTCAAATGCGGTGGACATTGTAACTTAAAAACTACTCGGCCGATCTACCTGATATTTTGCACAGATTTTCTTTAGACACTTCGTGAGGTAACAACGTCGAGATATTTTTCGTTTTGTGCTTATTTTTTGTTCAACAATATTAAATCTGTTGGTTTTCACAAAATTTTTATCAAAAATTTCGTATTTTTGACTTTTGAGTGATACCAAAAATTCAAAAATCATTAAAAATAAAAAAAACTCGACGTTGTTACCTCGTGAAACTCATAAGCTAATAAAATCTTTTTGAATTTTTTGTTTCGTATAATCCAGTGATGAGTTCTGATGTCCACCGCAAAATCCATTTTTTTTTAGCTGCCTGCCAAAATTTGTCGCCAATGGCTTATTTTTCAATATTTTGGATTGAATTTTTTCTTAAATATTCTTTGAATTGTACTTAATGTGTTTATTTAATTTAAAAATAAAATAATTCTACCATAGTTTCGAAAAAAATTCACAAAAATGTGCTTGATATGTTGATTTCAAACCATACCCCCTCCTTAAGGGGAAAGGCGCAAAATGTCGCCTGTCAACATTTTCAATGTGTTTTAAATGTATTCATTTTTTTCGCATCCTCAGATAACTAATAAGTATTTTTGAAAAATTTTAAACGCAGAATGAAAGATTGCGTTATTATCGAGGGCCGAAAGTCCCTTAGAATAAATGAAAAGTTTCTTTTGAATGAAATATTTGTAATTAAAAATCACACTAAATTTTCTCTTTTATTTTCACCCCTGTAACTTATTAAAATAAACATTATAGAAGTTTTCAGGGACTTTCCGCCCTCAGTAATAATGTAATCTTTCATTCTGCGGTTAAGTTTTTCAAAAATATTTATTAGTTTTCTCAGGATTCGAAAACAAAAATAAATACATTTAAATCACATTGAAAATTTTGACAGGCGACATTTTGCGTTTTCCCCTTAAATAAAAAATGGAAAAGGAAAATATGGTCCAATCAGAAAGATATAAGTACTTTCCTACTTGGAAAATGGAACATGGAGGAAGGTAACATATGAAATGAGGTTTTCAATGATAACAGACAATATACAGGGTGTGTCTAAATAAGTATTACAAATAGGGGTAATTATGCATAAAAAATTATGACACTTTGCTCTATAAACGGAAATAATTCATTTCCGAGCTAGTAAGTATTTGTTTGATAAATAAATAAAATAAGTCTTATTTGACTTTAGTAAAATGGAGAAATGTCAGTTTATTGGTCGAATACCTTTATTCATAGAATAAACTACTATTTGTCGTTGGTGAAACCGGCCATTAGTGTATAAAAATAGCACAAAACGGTATAAATAATGCCAATAATGAAGAAAACAACCACCATGAAATTAGAAACAATAATACAATATAATTGGCAAAGCCCCAGGATATAATAAAATAATGTAGCTCTAATTTTCCAAATACACAAGAAACGAGATTGCAAAAACTACCTAAGAATAGAATAATATTAATAAGTTTGAACAAATACTAAATAATAAAATAATGCATTCATTCATTCATTTGGCTCTACAACTCTATGTGAGTCTTGGCTGCATTTACTATTTCCCTCCATTGTTGTCGGTCCTGAGCAGCTATTGCTGTACTCCCATTTTGCGTATATTACTGGCTACTGCATCCTTCCATCCCTTTCTTGGGTGAACAACTGACCTGTTGCCACCGGGCCTTTCCCAGAATGTGGCGTTCAGAAGTCTTTTGTCACTTTATCTTAGCACGTGACGTGGCCCATCCATCTTATTCGGTTTGCTTTATTGTAGCATACTATGTTTTTATTTCCATATACTGTCTGGAGTTCATCATTGTGTCTTCTTCTCCATTCTCCTGTTGTCTCTTCTCTGCGAGGCCCATACATAGTCCGCAGTATCTTTCTTTCAGTACCAGTAATTTTGTCGTTTCCCGCTGGTTCAGAGTCCATGTCTCACTTTATTGAGGGATGCCATGCAATAAAATAATGCCAAAAATCAATAATACACTAGAAGCAGAAAAGGTGCAGAACAAGTAAATAGTTTTAAGGCCTAGAAGTAGACTTTGAAAATCAAGGGTTAGATTGAAAAACGATGAATGTCAATATTTGGTCATTTTGCGATTTTTGTGCAATCTGTCAGCTTAGAAACAGTACTATCAACCTGTGAATGGCCAAGGAGAAATAAAGATGATAATCGTCTTAAAATCACGTCACAAAATTGGATGCAAGGCGGAAAACAATGAATCTGTAACTTTGTTTCTCATTTTACCGAAAATGCTTGCAGGTAGATGTTCATCGTTCTTCCCCCTGACCCTTCAAATATGAATTATAAATAAAAACACAATAAATAAGACACTAATATTATAGGGCAATGAACAATCCTTTAGTAAAAAAAAAGGGATTTCCGAAGTGAAAATCGTAATAACAAATAAGGATATTTTAAAGTAAAATTGTAGTAAAAAATGGTAAAAAAAGAATTTCAAAATGAACAAAAATAAATGTCTTTAACTCTAACGCCAACATTTAGGTATGAATTAGGGACCCACCAAAAAACAATATTTACAGTAGAATCAAAGCAGAAATGGAACATTTCTGGTGAGTTAAAACTGTCACACCAATGGATGAAATAAGAAATACTGTGATAAGGGACAAGATAGAACTAGACCCAGCTATTAAATTCATAGAAAAATAAACAACTAGGTCGGTAGAGACATCTACAAATAATGTGATTCATGGTTCATAACCAATGGATGCATTCTGACAACCTCCGAAGCTGACTGTAAGCACAAAGAGGCTTAGTAGTTGCATCCAGCAGCATTAGGGAGCGTTTAGTAAATCTCACAGCGGCTAGCTGCCAGCAGTGTCGTCTGAATGCTACCGCTTACTCAGCTGTCTAGCTGCTGAGGTGGTCCGAATGTACCCAATATCTGTGTACCAGGTATAACCCTTCAGGTATCTTATTTATTTATTAACGGGCAATCACCCAATTAAAATACAGTATAAACATTAATCACAGGAGATTTATACCTAACCTAAAATAAATTTAATTTATTATCCACTTTTGAAATTTTTACAATCAATTCATCGCAAATCGCATTTTATTTTAAAATATTGATGTCTAATAACCAAAGACCAGAAAAAATGCACCAAAAAAATGTAAAAAAATGCAATTGATTTGTGAAAAATATGCAAGAGCCTATATGAAAAATGCAATATTAAAATGCAACATTAATAATCTTTTGGACTATTAGGCATTATAAATTAAATTAGTATAATGGTAGGTAGATTCAGATTCGTTTATTCATGTCACTAACACAAGTGTTTAACACATGTCAAATAAAATTACACAAAGATTTGGACGCAATACAAATTAAAAAGATGCACAATACGACTAAGAGTATTAATAACATTAAATACTAACATTAAAATCACATTAAATTTGATTACATTAACAATGGACATTGCTTAAAGTCATAAAATCCTAAAATTTAAATGCAAGAAATTCCTCATTACTATAAAAAACATTTTCTAACAAAATATCTTTAATTGTACTCTTAAATTGATTTAATGGAAGACACTTTAAACTATCTGGAAGTTTGTTGAAAAATTTAATAGCCCAGTATCCTGGCCCAGTTTGACACCTCCTCAATCTCCAGTAGGCTGGCACGAGATGGTGTTTATATCGGGTGTCATGTTGGTGTATGTTCTCATGGGTTTCAAAGTGCGCCCCTCCCCTCTTGATAAACATTAGGTTCTCAAGTATATATAGAGATGGAACAGTGAGAATTCTTAGGGACCTATATGCTTGCCTACAATCATCCCTATACCAAAGACCAGCAAGAACTCTAACTGCCTTATGCTGCCAACCAAAGACTGTCAACATTTCTGCTGAATGACCCCAGACTAAAATGGCATAGGCTAGATGAGACTGAAAAATTGCATGGTACGCTGTTAATAAGACTTTATGTGAAACATTAGATGCCAGATTCCTGAGTACAAACAGATTTTTTGCTAGCTTTTTACTTAGACTGTTGATATGTTCACCCCATTGAAGCTTGGGATCTAATAATACACCCAGAAATCTGACACTGCTCATACCATCATTTACATTCTGTGTGTTTCTGAGAGAAAAAACAACTCTGTTGGTTTTTGCTGCATTGAGCAGTAATCGGTTTACGCAAAACCATTCATTGGTCACTGACTGTGCAGACATAGAACCCTCAAGCGACTCCCCAAGTGTATCAGTTGTAAAAGACACTGTGGTGTCATCGGCGAAGAGTGTGTACTTTGCATTTGTGTTAATGCTCGTAAGGTCATTAATATAAATTAGAAAGAGAATGGGTCCCAGAACAGAGCCCTGGGGAACCCCAATATTAACAACACTCTTTCCCGATAACACCCCAGAGACCCTCACAACCTGTGTTCTGTTTTCTAAGTAAGATTGAACTAGTTTTACACTGTAAGGACAGAAGTTGTATTTTTTGAGTTTTTGCAAGAGCATTCCATGATCTACACAGTCAAATGCCTTGCTCAAGTCACAAAACAGAACAGTATTAAACTGCAACCTATGAAAGGAGTCTACAATATGTGAGACCAAGTCCAGTATGCCAAGTACTGTGGATTTGTCCTTTCTAAAACCGAACTGAGAGTCTGAGAAATAGTTATTATTTTCAAAAAATGTGGTTATTTGTACTGCCATAGCTTTTTCAACAATTTTAGAGATTATTGGAAGCAGCGAAACAGGTAATAGGTAGGTACTTAGAATTTTTGTGCACGCTGAGCAAAATAAATTACCTCTGTCCCATGAAAGCTCTGGATGCGCCTTTATCCACAAATGTTTAATACTTGTCACTTTCGGCATTTTGGCAAAAAAATTATTCGTTACTCAATTTAAACTATATGTCAAAAATAATAATAATGCAACAACACACTGCGAATCAAAACACGAAATGAACCAGCTTTTATACAAATGTTAAAATCTAAATTTCTGTACCTGCTTATTCCCCTACAAAGAGCAAACAAGTTTTTACAACCTATGTCAACAAATTGTTATCCTACCCACCAAGTTATATTAGGGATTAGTCGGCTTAGTCCCAAAAATAGATAATAGAATAAGAATATTACCCGATTTAAACATTTTTCTTAAAAAAATGGATTATACACAGTTATTGAATTTACCACTGATAGTTTTTAATTGAAAGTGAAAGTAAACCTTTGAGATCTAAAATATCGAATTAATGCAACTTTTCTGAATTTATCAAGAAAAAATGCAAAATGTTTAGGTATAATGTTTGAAAAAATGCAACATTTTCTAATTTATCAAAAAAAATGCAACATTTTCTAATTTATCAAAAAAAATGCAAATATATGCAAAAAATGCAGATTGCATTTAATCTGGTCCTTCCTAATAACTGACTGGCTTTTAGAGCTGGATAAATTCGACACTCCCATCAAACAAGATTGTAACTCAAGTTACATCTTTTTTCAGATTTCAACACATGCGAATTCAGCAAAAAATTGCGCACACGTCAATATAAACGACATAGTTTAATTCTCAATAGTTTGGCTAATACTCCATTGAAAAAAGTTGTATTTTAACTTACGTGTGCCATTCTAGCGTGAAAAAGGCAGTAACACTGGATACTCCCTATGTTAAATATTTACTTTCTTTATTCGCAGTGTGCAAGTACTTGGAAAGGGAAACGAGAAACGACCGTGCGCGAGTCGCGGAGAAATATTGCAACTATCTTAAATAATTCATATTGTCAATTGAAATTGTCAAATTGACGTATATTTCATACCTTCTGTCATTGACGCTGAAAAATTATATATTGCTCCACAATATTGATATAATATGCAATTATTATATAAAGGTAAATTTAATTAATTGTATTTTGCTTGCAGTACTGCATTTTAATAACTGATTTTATTTACTACATACAATTGTTTACGTTTGCTAAACATAACCTGCATCTTATTTTTTCTTCTTATTATTTTTTTGGACTATGGTCTTGACAATTATCCAGCAACCAGGACTAATATAATTGGCCAATATAATTAAAAGTGCGAATAAAAGTACAGAGCGTAGAAATAGAGGTCGCTTTGCCGAACTTGCACGGTCCCAATAGTTGACGCATAACAAGGTTTTTAAATGAGTTACGACTTTGCTGCACGTATGTTTAATTTATAAAGTAATCAAACATACGGTGAATCTCATAAGTCAATTTATCGAAATAAAAGTAAAATCTAAAATAAAAAAAACTAAATTATCTACCGACTTTTTTTCCTTTTTGATAGTTGCAGTGGACAAAACAAGTATAGAATAGTGTTTGCTACATACTTCTATGCAGTGAAAAAGTTTAATATTAACATTACACATGTATTTTTTGAAATAACACATTCACAAAACGAGGGTGATTCAATGTATACCCTTATAGAAAAACCGAAAAATATTAAGTCGTATATGCTCCACACCTATGGATAACAATGATACGATATGCCAAAGCATCAGGCAAGCCTAAATCCGTAACTGAAATAAATCAGAAACAGATTCTAAATTTTAACCTATTTAAGGACACACATGTTAATTTTGAAGTAGATATTATTAGTAAAAGAGTAAAGTAATAAAATAAAATGGTTTAAAATTAAATATTTACAGATACGCAATAAGAATGCGAAAAGTTTGAGATACTTTATACCATTGTTTTTTTCATAGTGATAGAATATTAATGTTATTGTAAAATTTATAATTTCCAATTAAAATTGTGTAAACTGTTAGTTGATATTTTGTTTAAATATACCATAAAAACTAATTTTCTCCTAGCTACATTGCAAATAACTCAAAACATACAACCTTTTAATAGTTAAACGGGAAAATAATTAACACGGAGAGTGTAAAATGGTTGTTAGGCGAGTTACAACCTTTTTCTATGGATACTCATGTTTAATCTCAAGGTTGTATATCAATCAAACTCAAGATTTTCAATAGCTAATAAAATTACAAAGAATACATCTCACAGTAATCCCTTATTATGTTATAAATATCATATCACATTAGTGTAAAAGAGTGTAATCATTTCGCTACAAATTTTTAAAAATTCATGTTTTCGTTTTTTGCCTCTCCTGTAAAATCGCTAAAAATGAGTTACAACCTTGTTCGATGGGGGTGTCGAATTAGTCAAATCTAAACAAGCATTACATAACTTAGATATACATTAAAACATTAGTCAGTACTGTTTTTCATTAAATAAAAACTTACGACATAAAACACCAGCCTCGTGGTCATCACCACACACATTACAGGTCCTTAAATCCTTCCTAGGCAATAAAATTTTCAAGACATAATAAGGATCACCAAATTTTCTTTTCCATCGTTTTTCTACTGAGCGCCGATGTTTAGGAACTGCCCATAAAAATCCCTCGCCTATTATATCTTTAATAGAAAATTTGGGCAAATTCTGAGGACTTTTGTTTAATTCTATTCCTGCTAGGCAAAGTGCATCTGTCAAAAAGTAAGGTTATGTTAGGTCATCAATTTAAAATCCTATCTAACATTATGTAATATTTGAAATTTTACCTGGTGGAAAACCTCTTCCAAAAGTATTAAGTACATGATGCTTCAAATTTTGAACTGCTAAATTAATTCGCGTCAAAATAGTAGCAGACATTATCTTGCAGGTTAGAAAACGTAGAAATCGTGATTGGTATGGTAATGGTAAAAGGCGCTCGAGGTAGTGGGACTACGGCGACGTCGTGTTTGTTGGTGGAAAGGCGCTTGTGAGGTGCTCCGCCACGCTTCTTAGTCGGTGATTGCGGTCTCGCAGCAGTCTTAACGATGGCTTCTTTAGGATATAGTAGAATTTGTGCCCGTGTTCATGAAAAACTGTGTCAGTGGGGACATTCACAGATAACCAAAAAAACAACTTGTGTGCGCGCAAAAATTGGATTTTTCACGCTGACAAGGAATTTCTCTGAAAATACAACAAAGGTTTGTTTTCTTTGATTATTTGATTTAAACTTTTAATATTTTCCTCATTTATCTTCCTCTTCTTTTAATAATTGACTCTTACTTTTAAGACGACCAGTTTCTGAACGAAAACGAAAGTAATTTTTTAGTTTTACACGAAAATAACTTTTACTTTTTGCTCGAGCATTCGAAAGTTTATTGGTGATGAGTTTATTGTATTAATTTCTCGTCCTACATACACTTTGACTCAAGATACTGGTTGAATATCTCCAGTTTGAGACACCTGTTATATTACATCTTTATTTTAGCTTTTACTTTCTTTATAATAGCCATAATGTAACAAAACAGATGCTAAAGACTACAGTTTATTCACAAATTGGTAGGAAGTTTCTCTTCTGTTGTAATCAATTATATTCTGATTTAAATTATATTCAAATAATTTTTGTATTATTTTTGATGAATGACACCCCATATCAAAAACAAGAGCAAGAGCGGAAATGAGTACCTACATACTCAAGATAAACCGGAAATACAAATTTTTAGCTTGCGCTTCTTAGCGATTTTTGTAGCTAAATATATCCAATATTTTTTTCTTTCAAGATCACTATTGTTTAAATATATACCTACATATTATTTAAAGATACTTACTTTTAGTAATATTTATAACCAATAAGAACAAATTGCTACTTACCTACTGTAGTGAGTTTATAGGATGAAATATAAATCATTAAAAAATATATATTTTGGTATTTAATATTTTTCTTATTTTATACTGCTGTCTAAATTGCTTTTATACATACATTATAATAGGTATATGTAGGTACATACCTTTATTTCATTTTTATAAAATTATTAGGTACCTAAGTACATTTTTTTGTAAATGGCATTCGCACAAAAAAATTGTACTTAATTCTTTAAATTGTATTGTGTACCTACTTACATTTTTCTATAAATACTTCATATAAATGTTGTTACACCATTTTCTTTGTAATCAATCTTCATATCATTATTTGTCTTTCCTCCACTTCCACCTGTATGATTTACTTTTATATTTTTTGTAGATTCTTCTTCTTTATTCTTCTAATGGCGCTACAACCCTTTGTTAGTCTTGGCCTGCTTAACAATGTTCTTCCATTCTGCTCTGTCAGATACTTTCCTTCGCCACTCCTGATGTTCATGGTTTTAAGATCTCCCTCTATGTTGTCTATCCATCTTTTACAGCATCTTTCTCTTGTTCTATTTCCTTGGGATTTCCATCTCTGGATTACTTCTAACTGCTCGATTATCTGGCATACTTTCTAAGTAACTAAGCCAGCTTAGTATTTGTGACATTACAAATCTAACATTATCTTTGGTCTGCATTAGTTAATCCAGCTCGTAGTTCATTTTAATTCTCCACTAACCATCGCTGCAATGGGTTTGTCCAAATATCTTCCTTAGTATTTTGCGCTCAAATATTCTCAGTTGATTTTCATCACTGGTTGAGAGGGTCCACTTTTCACATCCATATATGACCACTGGTCTAATTACTGTTTTGTAGATTCTAAGCTTAGACTCATGATTCAGTAACTTACTTTTCATTAAGTCCTTGTATGCATAAAGGCACTTATTACCGCTAAGAATCTGTGCTTGTATTTTTTGAGTGCTGTGTTTGTTGTTATTTATTATTGAGCTTAGGTAGGAAAAAGTGAAGGCATATATTTTTAGGTATGGTTGTCTTCCTTCAGATTCTCATGTAGATTTGACTCTGTACACTCCATATATTTTGTTTTACTTTTATTTATATATAGACCAAACGTAGCAGCTTCCTGCTTCAGCTATATAGCTTTTCCGCTTAATATCCTTTTGATGCGGCTTGTTATCATATATGATATAATTATCATTATGATATAACATCATCCGCATATACGCATATTTGCATAGAACTTGTATTAATACAGCCATTCATATCAAATTTTCTTACAACTTCCAAAGTTAGATTAAAAAGTGTTGTTGATAAGGCATCACCTTGCCTAACTCCATTTTCAATATCAGTTGCCTCTGTCATGTATCCATCTATTCTCACCATGGCTTTGGAACCCTCCAAAGTTACTCATTTAAGTTTAACTAACTTATTGGGTATCGCTAACATAGATAGTTGCCTTAACATCTTTTGTCTATCTACTCCATCAAACACCTGTTTGAAATCGATATACAAGTTGTAAATTGGTATGTTATATTTAACATATTTTTTGTAGATTAATATTTTTTTTATTTTGTAATGTACATTATTCATTTCCTTTTAAATGTCACTTCTTACTGATTGTCATATAGCAGAACTTTTTAATTGCATACTTTCCATTGTATTTCCATTTTTAAAAATATAATAATTTACTGTTGCTGTATAAATTTGTTATTATGAGGATTTTCATTCCACCTGTTCAGATTATTTAATTGCTTAATATTCGTTCTTATTTCATCTATTACCTACCTACTTTAATAACTAACACAATTACTGTTCGCTTTTTCTAGGGTGTGTTGTGTTGACAGCATGCTTCTATATTTTCAACACATGCTTTAGTACCTACTAGGCTGTTTTCAGTTCTGTAGTTGCTGAAGAGGTATTTTAATAACTCGATAGACTCTATTACTTTTGTTGTCTCGAATATCTGAGTTTCCCTGTGATATTTGTGTTAACAATGTTTGTCTGCGGTGCATGTACTTAATACGTTCTAGTAATTTTTATTTTACTTTCTGGTGATATTTTTTGTTACTTTCTTGTTAACTGTGTCTTTGTATTTAGTATCAGAGCTGTATTTTTTTATTATTTGTAGATTCTTATTTTGAAGAAATTATGGTTATTTGTGTACAGGACTTAATAATGTTATTACAAAAGTAACATATTAGTCTCGTTTATTGTCGTGATTTCAAGCAGTTTCATTTTTAAGGATAAAAACCGAGTTTAGGACTTGGTGTCAAAGAATTAAGATATAAATTTTAAAGGGACTGCATGTTGTGTATAACACTTTGAATTTTTATATTTATAGAGTAAACCAATACAGGGCACTCATACACTCAATGGTATGGAGCCTATTAAGTAAACAAATGTGCATTGAAGATTTCTTTCCTAAGAATGCATTGGTTCATAGTTACTAATATATTTATACTAATATAAATAAGACCATCATAATAATATATGTAAATACCACTTCAGTTTTCAAAAAACTAGATTTTTAGTACCTAGGTACTTATTGGCCTATGGGATTCTTTCAACTGTAGATAATATATGTTGTATGTTACCAATATTTATGTTTCCTCTAGGTTTAATTTATTTTAAAGAAAAATAGTCTTATTTTTAATTTTAGTGAAACAAAATTTTTTGTATGTGATTATTTTTTTATAAATCTTCGTTTCGTCTTCAGCAACAATAATCTGTAAGTTAGAAATCATAGGATGTACAGGGCCGCTTCAGCTCTAAATGTTTATAACGAAATTTGCCCCCTTATTTTCAAACCCAAAAATTAGAGGTTTGAAAATGTTTTACGCATTTATTTACATCAGAATATGAAAATATAACTCTTTAGAAGGAGATTGGATGTTTCACCAACTCTCTACGATTTTTTTTAAAAAAAGTTATAGCCTTCGACATTTGACCTCTTGGGATAAACAATTTATAATATCTAAGCAACAAATTCGTTAATCTGGCTTTACAATTTTTTTTATGTTTGGAATTGAAAGATCTTCATTTTAAAGCTTTAAAAAATAAAAAAAATTATTTGTACAATAAATAATGCAATTGTAAAAAACGGTCATTTTGGACTTTTCGCAGGCTGTTTTGCAATAACTAATTAACGAAATTAAACTTACTATACCTTAAATTGTAGGTTTTTTAATTTACTACAACTTTCTATAAAAAATTTTTCTCTAAAATCAATATCCTAAGCTGCAAAATTAAAAATCATTAAAAATTGCAAATTTAACAAATGAAAATCGCAATAAAAAAAAGCGCACAATATTTTTGGTTACATTTTAGTAGAAGTTATTCCTGGCATCGTCCTTTACAACACCTGATAGGTTTCAAAAATTCCTGAATTATATCACGTTTTTTCACCCACAGCCTGGGGTATTACCCAAAAAATTCGTGTTCTACGGGTCAAAATACATAAAAAAAACTTGGGTAAGTCCATATGAATAAACGAGGCCGTTGTACCCCACCTGGCGACTGGACTATATGGTTTATGCTTCATGTCAGCTAATATTAGTCCTGTCGCCAGGGGGGGTACAACGGCCTTCTTAATTCAGATGGACTTACCCAAGTTTTTTTATGTATTTTGACCCGTAGAACACGAATTTCTTTGGGTAACAGTTGATCCGGATGTCGATAAGATTGTTATAAACAAAGAAGTTGAGGAATTACATAACAGCGATTTCTCGCAAAGCAAAACATTTTTTTGTATTTTTTGGGTCATTCTAACCAAAAAATGTTCCTACAAGTTCTTTCGTACGATGCATAGTTTTCGAGATAAACGCGGTTAAACTTTCAAAAAATGGAAAAATTGCAATTTTTGAACCCGAATAACGTTTGAATAAAAAATAAAATAGCAATCCTGCTTACCGCCTTTAAAAGTTTAAGTCAAATTATATCTGTTTTGAATATTTGCATTGCTAAAAATTTATTTTTTGATTGTTAAAAAAAGCTATAAACACATACTGTTTCCCGTGCCTAATACATGCGTTTTAATGCATGCTACTTACAAATAGCCCCGCTTGCACTTTTACCTCCTCTACGTACTCGTTCGATTTTAAATGAGAAATCATTGAAACATCACTCAAGCACTAGGTGTTTATAGCTTTTTTTTAACAATAAAATAATATATTTTTGGCCATACAAATAATTAAAACCGATATAATTTGACTTGAACTTTCAAATGCGGTAAGCAGAATTGCTATTTTATTTTTTAATCAAAAGTTTTTCGGGTTCAAAAATTCCAATTTTTCGATTTTTTGAAAGTTCAACCGCGTTTATCTCGAAAACTATGCAGCCTACGAAAAAATTTGTAGGAACATTTTTTGGTTAAAATGGCCCAAAAAATACAAAAAAATGTTTTGTTTTGCGAGAAATCGCTGTTATGTGATTTCTCAACTTCTTGGTTTATAACAATCTTATCGACATCCGGATCAACTGTTACCCAAAAAATTCGTGTTCTACAGGTCAAAATACATAAAAAAAACTTGGGTAAGTCCATCTGAATACAGGAGGCCGTTGTACCCCCTCTGGCGACAGGACTATATATTTATTTTTATGTTTCAATATTTTTTTCTTTAATGTTGGACCTTGTAAGACGGGAATTGTCTGAAACAACTTGACTTAACAAACTATGTTATTACGCAGGATATATTATGAATATTACAAGGTAAAATTTGGAAATTATGTATAATTTTCGTCAGATATTAAGGAAAAATACATAACATTTTGAAATGAATAATTTATCACGTTTTAAATAATGAAATTTTTGATAACCTAAATACAGACAACAATTTTCTATATATATTTTTCTTTCAATATATTTCATCTTTTAATATACTTATTGACTTTTGTATTTATATATAGGGTGTCCCAAAAGTAGCGGGACGGTCGAATATTTCGCGAAATGAACATCAAATCGAAAAACTGACAAATACTTTTCTTCAATTTTTTCAAAAATCTTTCGAATGACACCAAACACCCCCAGGAGGTGGGGTAGGGGGTAACTTTAAAATCTTAAATAGGAATCCCCACTTTTTATTGCATATTTGGATTCATTAGGTACGTAAAAATAAGCAACTTTTATTCCAGAGATTTTTTCGAATTGTGGTTAGATGGCTCTATAATCAGAAAAAACAATTTATCATGAATACCCCAGGCTGTGGGTGAAAAACGTGATATAATTAAGGAATTTTTGAAACCTATCAGGTGTTGTAAAGGACGATGGCAGGAATAACTTATACTAAAATGTAACCAAAAATTTCAGGAGCTTTTTTATTTATGACGTTTTTCATTTGTTAAATTTTCAATTTTTAAAGATGTTTAATTTTGCAGCTTAGGATATTCATTTTAGAGAAAAACTTTTAAATAGAAAATTGTATTGAATTAAAAAGCCTACAATTTGAGCTATAACAAGTTTAATTTTGTTAATACGTTATTGCAAAACAAAATGCGAAAGGTCCAAAATGGCCGTTTTTTGCAATTGCATTATTTATTGTAAAATTAACTTTTATTTATTTTTAAGGCTTTAGAATGAAGATCTTTCAATACCAAACATAAAAAAAATTATAGAGCCCGATTGGTAAACTTGTTCCTTAGATATTATAACTTGTTTATTCCAAGGGGTCAAATGTCGAAGGCTATAACTTTTTGAACAAAAAAATCGTAGAGTTAATCCAAGATCCACTCTCTTTCTAAAGACTTATATTTTCATATTCTTATGTAAATAAATGCGTAATAGCTATTTGTATAACCTCCCAAGAATGAAGTTTGCGCCCGACGCGTAGCGGAGGGCAGTAATCATTCAAGGGAGGAAAAGGCACTTTACTCCCATGTTATAGGTACATATGGTTTTTCCACCTTCCTCAAATAACAAGTCATTTTTTCATTTTTACTTACTTAATTTATTTATGTAACTAGCCAACAAAATTTATTTGAACTAAAACTAACAAGTAGATATAATATAACTGTCAATTGTCAAATATAAGTCAAATTATTAATGTAAACATTGTTAAATCAAAATAACAATTTACTATGTTTTACCATTCTACAAAATACAGGGTGCTTTATAAATAAACGTTAAAATGTATAAATAGTTACGTAACAGAAAATAGATATTGTACAGAGCGTTAATAAGTTATATTTCATGAATGAAATTTCATGACGTCACTTTTACTTTTCCTCCCTAGGGAGGAAAAGTACAACTTTGCTCCCTGCAATCAGTTTCGCAAAAGTATACTTTCGGTAGAGGTAGGTGGAAAAACATTTTTCAACCTCTTATTTCGGGTTTGAAAATAAGGGGGCAAATTTCGTGAAGACAAAATAAAGATTCAAAACAAAATAAAAATTTTCTACGAACAATTGAAGCCGAGATAATTGCTTTTGTTTTTTTAAATCGTAGTGACTTTATTAATAACAATTAAGAAATTATTTCACAGTCATCAACTAAAGAAAAACTTATATTATCTTAAAATAAAAATTCTTTTAAACGATAATTACATTTAATTATTAAAAATGCTTTTTAAAGTTTAGTGGAGATTTATTTTTCTGTACGAATGTGATTTATTGTGTAGGTTGTCCTTAGACCGTAGAAACGGTTAGCAACTTATAGTACATTGAATCACGGTTTTTGCTCCAAATTTTAAAGCACCGCTTGGATTGACTTGAAATTTAGCAAACATATAGATAACATGTCAAGGAATAAAAAAGGGGGTGACCTTCACCCCTTAGAAGGGGTGAAAAAATATACGTTCAAAATAAGTTAGGAAATTGATAAAACGTATAATTCTAAGCAACTTTTGTTCTACAACATTTTCTCATTTAGTTAATACTTTTCGAGTTATTTCCGAGTAAATACGTTCATTTTTCAACAAGATGAAAATCCGTTTTTAGGCGGTTTTTTTCAAATAACTTAAAAAGTAAGTAATTTATTGAAAAAAACATTCTTAGCAAAAATATAGCCCATTAAAAATTAAAAAAAAATGGTGTATGTATGAACTTACTAGACTCAGCAGAAGCAAAGTTCTAGCTAATGAAAAATAGGTTCATATCCGTCAAATTTCAAAGTGAAATACCCATAAAATGAAGCACTCTTTGGTGAACACTAATTACAACTTTTTTAAAGTGTTTAAAAAATATGTGTATCTATCTGTTTTTTAAAAAGTTTGTAGCATCAATAGTAAGCAAGCTACACTCAAATCAAAGTTGGTCTCTTTTTTTTGGTCAAAAAAACTCGGGAAAGTTACCCCCTAATTAGTATCAAAAATGAAATTAATCCTTTAAAAAAAAACTAAAAAAAACTAAGTTTTCAGTTTTCAGTTTTCCTTAGTCTCAGCATCCGTTATGGCTTGCAAATTGTAGAAGCCTCGGAGGTGTTACCAGAGAAGGTTCCCATTGTTTTCATTCTGGTAGAATGACATTTTTGGATGTTGTTTTATGTGCTATTAGATTGAAAACTTAGTTTTTTGATAACAGTTGCCGCTAGGGCATCCCTGCCATTTCGTTCGTTGCAATCCGTGACTGCACGCCGGGGTTTGTCCTAGTTGGGTCAGAGAGAGCAGCATATGTGCCTCCTGATGAGAGACTAATAAGTTTCGAAACCGGTAGAATTGCTTGCTGCACTCTCTGATTGAACTGGAATAATGATGCGGCTGTAGTTTCGTGTTGCAACGAAATTGAAAATGGTTATTCATTTTTAATCCTTTTTACTTTATAAGTTGTTTTACTCGTGTATGTGTCGTTTATGTCTGCAAGATTCATTGGTTCAAAGTGATTATTTTTGAAGGGACTGTAGTTGAAAGGACTTGAACTAGTCAATAATCACGAGTGTATGCAAATTTAGAACAGCCATATCTTAACCAATTTTTGCCTTACAAAAAAAAACAAAAAATCCAAAATACTCAAAAAAGCAAAAACTACAGTTTGTTACTCTTTGTAATTTTTGGTCACACTAATAAATTATAAGTTATTTAAAAAAAAACATTTTTTTTTTCAAAATTAAAAATTAAAACAGTTAAAACCATTTTTTTTAAATAGGCCCTTTGAACCGATGATACTTACAGATTATATAAATAATACATGAGCAAAGTAACTTGTGAAGCGGTAACGATTAATTTGATTTAAGATGGTAATTAGGGGGTGACTTTTCAGAGTTCTTTTGATAAAAAAAAGAGATCAACTTTATTTTGAGCGTAACTTGCTACTTTTGACACTAGAAACTTAAAAAAAAATAATATTTTGTTAAAAACTTTAAAAAGGTTCTAATGGGTTTTCTCCAAAAAGTGCATTATTTTTTGGTTATTTCACTTTGAAATATTCACTTTGAATTTTGACGGTTATGAACATATTTTTCATTAGCTAGAACTTTGCTTCTGCTGGGTCTAGTGAGTTCATACATACACCAGTTTTTTTTTTATTTTAATGGGCTATATTTTTTCTAAGAATGTTTTTTTCAATAAAGTACTTACTTTTTGAGTTATTTGCCAAAAACAGCTTAAAAAGGTGTTTTTTCTTGTTGAAAAATGAACGTATTTACTCGGAAATAACTCGAAATATTAACCTAATGAGAAAATGTTGTAGAACAAAAGTTGCTTAGAATTAGACTTTTTATCTATTTCCTAACTTATTTTTAACGTATATTTTTTCACCCCTTCTAATGAGTGAAGGTCACCCCCAGGGCAAAAGCACACAGAGGCCCAATACCATTTTTATTCCTTGACATGTTATCTATGTGTTTGCTAAATTTCAAGTCAATCCAAGCGGAGCTTTAAAATTTGGAGCAAAAACCGTGATTCAATGTACTATAAGTTGCTAACCGTTGCTAAGGGCAACCGACACAATAAATCACCTTCGTACAGAATAATAAATGTCCACTACAATTTAAAAATCATTTTTAATAATTAAATGTAATTTTCGTTTAAAATAATTTTTATTTTAAGATAATGTAGGTCTTTCTTTAGTCAATGACTGTGAAATAATTCCTTAATTGTTATAAATAAAGGCCCAACGATTTAAGAAAACAAAAACAATTATCTCGGCTTCAGTTATTCGTAGAAAATTTTTATTTTGTTTTGAATCTTTAATTTGTCTTCAGCAACAATAATCTACAAGTTAGAAACTCATAGGATGTACAGGGGCGGGTCAGTTCTAAATGTTTATAACGAAATTTGCCCCCTTATTTTCAAACTCGAAATAAAAGGTTGAAAAATATTTTACGCATTTATTTAAATCAGAATATGAAAATATAAGTCTATAGAAGGAGAGTGGATCTTGTATTAACTCTCTACGATTTTTTTTAAAGTTATAGCCTTCGACATTTGACCCCTTGGGATAAACAAGTTATAATATCTAAGCAACAAGTTTACCAATCGGGCTCTATAATTTTTTTTATGTTTGGTATTGAAAGATCTTTATTTTAAAGCCTTAAAAAAATAAATAAAATTTGTTTTTACAATAAATAATGCAATTGCAAAAACGCCATTTTGGAATTTTCGCAGGCTGTTTTGCAATAACCAATTAACCAAATTAAACTTACCGTACCTCAAATTGTAGGTTTTTTAATTTACTACAACTTTCTATTAAAAAGTTTTTCTCTAAAATGAATATCCTAAGCTGCAAAATTAAAAATCTTTGAAAATTGCAAATTTAACAAATGGAAAACGTCATAAATAAAAAGCTCCTGAAATTTTTGGTTACATTTTAGTAAAAGTTATTCCTGCCATCGTCCTTTACACCTGATAGGTTTCAAAAATTCCTGAATTATATCCTGAAATCGACCTATTTTTCACCCACAGCTTGGACTAGAAACCCTATGTAAATCATAGAAACGGTCTAATATTTGGAGAAATATAGGTATTTTCAAGTAAAAAACCAAAAAACACGTGTTTAATATTTTCCAAAAACTTGTCGAATAACATCAAACACTACCCACCACTTCCACCCCCTGGGGTGGAATAAGTTCTTCACAGGAACATATCTTCCTGATGAAAAAATAAGTAACATTTATTCGAGACATTTTTTAGAATTGTCAATAGATGGCGCTATAATCGGAAAAATACGATTTAATAGCGCCATCTATCGAGAATTCAAAAAAATATCTAGAATAATTGTTTGATTGAATTTTTCCATGAGAAATCCAAATCTGCAATAAAAAAATTGGGGTTTCTATTTAAGATTTTAAAGTTACCCCTACCCCACCTCCAGGGGGTGGAGTTGGGGTCGTGTTTGGTGTCATTCGATAGATTTTTGAAAAATATTAAACACGTATTTTTCAGTTTTTCGATCCGATGTTCATTTCGCGAAATATTCGACCCTCCCGCTACATTTGGGACACCCTATATACAGAATTTGTATATAGAAGGAATGTATTTTATACTCATAGCGCTCATAGTGTATCGATATTTAAATTAGATATATAATCGATGCATCGAATATATTTTAATTCAAATTCTCTACGAAGTCTAAAGCCACATAATTGAAAATTTCAGATACTACGTAACACCTTAATGAATATTTTCTCTTAATTAGTAAAGTAGGTGCGTACTAAATTAACTTAATCAAAATAAGTTACTAAGTTACGAGATATTTGAACTTTTATTGTGACTTTTAACATAACTTAACAAATAAATATATCGTATTTATAGCCCAGTAAATGACCGTGTTGGGGTGTAATTTTGAGGGTCAACTCCGAATTGCATGAACATTTGGATTTAGGTTCTACTTACCCTCCACTTCAAAGTTGAATTTGTGCCGTTGGTTGCTTTTACTTGGGAGGTGAAAAAACGCGCGTTTAAATTAAGTCCGGAAATGGATAAATTGACTAATAAAGTAATAAATTGACTAGTTCTATAGAGTTTTTTAAGTAAGTCAATACTTTTCAAGTTATTTGCGATTGAAAATATATATCTTTCGACAAAAAATCATGTTTTTAAGTGGTCTTTCGCAAATAACTCAAAAAGTAAATATTTTATCGAAAAAATATTCATAGCAAAAATGTAGCATAGAACCAAACGCAACAAGTTGGTTGGCCCCCAAAAATAAAGTTGGCCCCGTTTATTTGATCAAAAAAATCGTGAAAATCTTCCCCTATTTAGCACCCTAAATAAAATTAATCGTTACTGCTTTACCTTTTACTTTAT
Source organism: Diabrotica virgifera virgifera (assembly GCF_917563875.1). Taxonomy (NCBI): domain Eukaryota; kingdom Metazoa; phylum Arthropoda; class Insecta; order Coleoptera; family Chrysomelidae; genus Diabrotica; species Diabrotica virgifera. The sequence goes on along the minus strand of NC_065449.1, from coordinate 56,216,595 downwards.
GTATATGTGCACTGTTCATACGATCTGTAAGTTTGACCGCTTCGATGTGCTTACTTTTGAAGAAATTTGGTTTTATTAAATAGTTTTATAGTAAAAAAAAAATGTTTTTTAAATTTTTTGAAAAGTGCCCTTTTGTCAAGATAACTTAAAAAAATATTAGTAACACGAAAAATAAATCTCGAAGAGTAAAAAAATGTAGGTTCTGATTTTATAAATATCATAGTTTCATTTTGTGTTTCTGTAGGACAAAAATTGGTTAAGATATGGCTTTTCAAAGTTTGTTTACACTCGTGATTAGTGACTCGTTCAAGCCCTTTCAACTCAACTATAACCCTTTCAAAAAAGAGCACCTTAAACCGGTTAAACTTACAGATCATATAAAAAATACATGAGTAAAGTAAATTGTTTGTAAAACGGTAACGATTAATTTCAAACAGGGGGTGCTAAACAGGGGGAGATTTTCACGATATTTTTTACCAAAAAAGGAAGCAAACTTTATTTTGAGCATAACTCGCTTAGTTTTAATGCTTTAAACACTTATAAAAATAAAATAAAAGCTTGTTTAAATAAAAGAATTTAATAAGTTTTTCCCGAAAATTGCCTAATTTTTTGGTTATTTCACGTTGAAATATTCGATTTGGATTTTGACCAATAAAAACGTTATTTTTCATGAGTTACAATTTTGCCTTTACTGGGTTTATATACTTCACGAATACACAAATTTTTTAGTTTGTTTCTATGCTACATTTTTGATAGGAATATTTTTTTCGATAAAATATTTATTGTTGTTCTGAAGCTATTTTCTTGTGGCATTTTTACAATTTTAACTATTTATAATGGGAAATAAGCCACAATATTATTAAAAAATGATTTTTTATTAACGTTTCGACGCCCAAATCGGGTGCCGTTGTCAAAATACAAAATACTACTAACATAAACAAAAATGTTGTTGCTTAGTAAAAAAATTCTTCTAATAATTTATTTAATTTGACTCATTTATATCGGCAATTCAGATACATATGATACATTTTAAAGTAGAAGACTTTAAAATGATATTGCCAATATTTATGAGTTGCGTTCCTGGGAGGACTTTACTGAAAGATAGTTCATTCGATTACATGAAATCAACCCCAACTCAAGAATATCCGTCACAAAAAAATCATAGCATGTGACATGTGATCTTTCTTTAAAAAGACAACCACATGCAACGGTGACATTAAAATTCTCGCGTTAGAGATCTCATAGTAAATCACAAGGGAAAACCAGGAAAAAACCTCGTGATACTATCCCGACATCGTAAGTATTTGGTCTTACATTTAATTTACTCTCAAAATTAATACCAAATTCTGACTTTACTATAATTTTGTTTAAATTATAAATAATATCAATAATACATGGATATATAAGTATGTAATATTACATTATAAATACAAACACTAGTAATATAGGTATATGACAAACTTTAAATAGTTACAAACAAACATTAAGTGTATTAATATAATCAATTGACTCTGAAGTTGCAAACAGAAAGTCTTCAGGGCTACCATTGTAGGATGTTGAGGGACACTCTTCAATAATGTGGTCAATGGTTTGGTTCTCTATAGAATTGAAAATTCTGAACTCAAAACGTTTTAATAAGTACCAAGTTGGTCTGGTTGTTAAAATCAAGCAAGCAAGCATAGTGATTTAACCCAGCCTGAGAGACTTGCTCACCCCTAGAGAATGACATTCGGGTGATACAATTCATTGGGACGAGGAGGATTAACTCCCGTAAGCAGGAATCACTCCACCCTGCTTCAATGCTCCAGACCATCCACTTACCCCCCGATAGCACTCTGATGCGCTATAGGGGCTCTCAATCAGCAAAGTGCTTATCATATGGGAGTCTTGGGTACACGGACTCCCATATGAAATCCTACCCCGATCAATGCAGACCAGCGTGAGGCGCTCTATTCCCGCTATCTCTAGTGACTTATCTTCGATCTGTTTTGTTTGCTCGGGCGCCGAGTCCCCGCTCTGGGCTATGTCCAGTTCGGTGACTCGGCGTTCGAGGATGTGGGCCCCTCATGCCCGTTTTTTGGGTTTTGTTACTAATATTTTTTTGTGGCTTTCGCCTATTGTTAATATTTTATTGATTTGTTTAGTGGCTGAAGCCGTTTTGAAGTTTTTGTATATTTTTTTTGAGGGACGTCTGAAACGTATAAAATCAACATTAATAAAATATAATGAGATGCCAAAGGTGAGCAAGTTGTTTTCTTTTGATAGAGCTACGATTATCTAGCCTTTATTATATATTTACTAATATTTGCTGTTTGGGTCTCCTGTGTTTCCATCTATGGAAATCACACATCATACCTTAATATCTCTTGCAGGATCCGGTTTGGGTGGTCTTCTAGCTCAGCAAATTTTGTTCTGGCTTTTTCCTCCATAATATCCGGTACTCTTATTTGTTTTAGGTCTCTAAATAAGAACCGTTCGGCGACATATCTGGGCACGTTTGCAGCTTCTCTGAGGCAGTTTTTGTGTGCCGCTTGTATCTTCTTTTTGTTACTTTGACTCGTGTGACCCCATGCAAGAGATGCGTATGTAATTATTGGCAGTATAATGCTATTTATTAGTCTTAATTTTGTTTTCATAGCTAATTTGCTTCTTCTTCCTATGAGTCCTCTTATTGCCGCTCTGGCCGCTGCTGTTTTCTGGACTGTTGCGTTGACATGTGATGTGAATGTTAGACCTTGGCCCATTGTGACTTCTAAATATTTAGCTTTGTTTTGCCATTCGATGGGTCTGTCTTGCAATGTTAGCTGTTCTTCTGGGTTATCTCTTCTCTTTTTGAAGATTACCGCTTGGGTCTTATCTGGATTTATTGCTATTTTCCATTGGATACTCCATTCTTCTATTGTATCCAATGCCATCTGTAGATTTCTTACAGCTATATCTAGGTTCACGTGTTTTGCAGCAATTGCAGTGTCGTCTGCATAAAGGCTGATCAATTTCCCGGGTGTTCTTGGAACATCTGCTATATATATGCTATACAGAAGGGGTGATAAAACTGCCCCCTGTGGTACTCCAGCTTCCGGCATTCCGTGTTCTGACAGAACTAGTCCTATCCGGACCCTGAACTTCCGGTCGCTTAGGTACGAGGAGATGAGTTTCGTCATGGCCCCGCTGTATCCATAATCTCTCATTTTGTATGTCAGTCCTTCATGCCACACTCTATCAAAGGCTTTGCTTACATCCAGAAAGGCTGCTCCCGTATATTGTTGGTCATTGAATCCAGCTACTATATATTCGGTAAGTCTTAATATTTGATGTTCGCTGGAATGTTGAGCTCTAAATCCAAATTGTGCGTCTGGGATTATACCTAGCCTGTCTGTCTCTGATTGGAGCCTGGTTTGGATGACTCGCTCCACTATCTTACTGACTGCTGGAAGTAAGCTAATCGGCCTGTAATTTTGCGGAAATATGTGGTTCTTTCCTGGCTTGGGTATCATAATTACATGGGCTTCCTTCCATCGATTTGGGAAGAGCCTGTATCTTAGTATTGCGTTTGTTATATTTGTCAAATACACAACTGCTTTCGAGGGAAGATACTTCAGAGCCCTGTTAGTGATTTCGTCTGGACCAGGTGCTTTCTTTGGTGAACTTTTTCGAATCAGTTCACTTATTTCTCTTGGTGATGTGGGATTGTTCTTCGGGCGTTTCTAGTTCTGTTTCTTCGACTTCTTCGATAAAGTCTATATCTTCGTCTTGGTGATAATTCAGTGTGCCCTCTCTTTCAAGTGTTCTTCTCATCACCTCGGCTTTATCTTCTTCTGTGTAGACGATCCCGTTTTCTCCATGTAGTGGGGGAATGGGTTTTCTATCGTTTCTTAAAGTTCTTTGGAGCCTCCATATTTCTTGCATATTTTGGCTCCTTTCCTCCATTTCTTTTATGCAGTTTTCCCACTTTTGGCTTCTATGGTCTATTAGTGCCTGTTTGACTTGTCGATTCAGTCGATTTGCCCTATTTTTATCTTACTGGTTTCTTGTTCTTCTTGCTCTCTTTTTGGCTCTGTTCTTTTCCCTTATCATTTCTTTTATTTCCTGATTTATGTCTCTAAATCTTCCCATATGAATTTCATATTCTTCTTCAGTAGTGCTATTTCTTAGTGCTTCTTTTATGATGTTTTCGAGCTCTAGGACTTTTTCCTCTATTTCTTGTGGATTGTTAAAATCAGTACGATCACAAATTAATTTTTTGCCGCTTATCGACAAAAAAATTCCTATTGTTTATAAGAAATGTCATAAAAAGTTAAAAATAATGTTAAAAAATAATAAAGTTAAGTTTATACATACCATATAATCCCATATTCTGAATCTGGCAATAAATGGGAAATATGTTATGGATCGAATTTTTTTAACCTGAGTGACGATTCGCCGAGGTTTCGTCAAGTCGCATTCGCCATTTTCTATACATTTATTATGCTATGGAACGAACATTTCATGAATACCTGGTGAAATGAGTTATCAATGAATTACTATTTCTGAACCACAAAACATTGTTACTTAATATGTTAGCTAAATAACGACTTGGAAAAGGCATCCAGACTTATAGGTATTATATTAAGTATCTAGTTGATAAACACTACTGAATTATTTAGCTAACATATCAAGTAACAATGTTTTGTGGTTCAGAAATAGTAATTCCTTGATAACTCATTTCACCAGGTATTCATGAAATGTTCGTTCCATAGCATAATAAATGTATAGAAAATGGCGAATGCGACTTGGCGAAACCTCGGCGAATCGTCACTCAGGTTAAAAAAATTCGATCCATAACATATTTCCCATTTATTGCCAGATTCAGAATATGGGATTATATGGTATGTATAAACTTAACTTTATTATTTTTTAACATTATTTTTAACTTTTTATGACATTTCTTATAAACAATAGGAATTTTTTTGTCGATAAGCGGCAAAAAATTAATTTGTGATCGTACTGATTTTAACAATCCACAAGAAATAGAGGAAAAAGTCCTAACACATATTATGTGTTTCAGTATTTTTCTCTTTGTTCTTTTCTATCACTTGGCTCATGATGAATACATTATCGAATATCTAGACATGATTTGGCTTTTCGGAATCCGGCTTGTTTTTTGACATCAAGATCCATGTGATATTATATTTTTTTTTGTAACTATGGAAAATATTCTTGCTTTTGAAGGCATTACAGTGATCGCTCTTTAGTTATTTGTTGACCTTTTGTCACTTGAAAATGGTGATTTATTATTGTATAATTATTTGTGTTATTTTTTTCCGTTTAAAACCATCTTCAATGTGTTTTATGATGTTAAAAGTTTAGTTGCAGCCGGGTTTTTCGTGTCTGAACTCTGCTTGTATTGTTCTGGAATAACGTTATTAGACAATTATCTGTCTACAAATTCAGTGACCTGGTTCAGTATCATTATTATGAACGCCTTGAAACGGTGACACAACAGTAAGATAGGCCTAAAACTTTTTGCATTCGCTTGATCCTTTCCTGATTTTTAAGAGGACCACCACTCTGGCTTTCCTCCAGATTGCTGGTATTTGTAATGTACGAATACGATTATTGGTTGAAAGTTCTTTATTTTTCTGCTCGTCTTTGGATCTGATGGATCGTGTCTCTCATCTCCTCCAGACAAAAGGAGGTAAATAGACCTAACCTTTCTTCGTCGATATTTTGTAGGACTCTCACCTTGTTCTTTCACCTCGATCTCGTCCTCCTCGGTTCGTCAGGTGACGGTGGACTATTTGATCATGTGTGACTTCTATTTGAGACTATTTAAGACGGTGGATCATTGCAAAGATTCCGAATCAATTTCCAGAAGCATCTGCTGTTTTGTTTCATGTCCAGATTCGAGACCAGCTTGCACCACATGTCCGTTCTGTTGGCGGATATAGCATATTGCATATAGTAGTTTTTTTACGTTTTCGTCAATATTTCTAAAACTATTCTTTAACGTAAACAATGTTCTATACACAAATGTTCTACATAAAATTTAAAACAAAAATGGTCCTATACATAATTGTTATAATCAACGGTTCCAGAGTTACGGAGGGTGAAAAGAGGAGGTTTTGGATACTTTTTATATTTTTTGGGCAATTTCTAACCTTATTACTGATGAAAGAAATTTATTACTGATGAAAGAAATCTAACCAACTTATTATTAAATGTCAAATTTGCTTTTGTTTTGTTATAGATTAATTTATTTATAAGAAAAGAAAACTACATATTTTTTTTAGTTGTAGACTTTTTTTAGGTAAACACAAATTTTCTCATTTGAAAGATGTATAATTATTTAAACAATCTTTATTTAAACAAATTAAAAATTTTTGTTATAATAAATAAATTAATTTATTATAACAAAACAACAGTAAATTTGACATTTAATAATACGTTGGTTAGATGGCTCTACTCGAGTTTCTTGGGACCAAAAAAAGAATGAAGAAAATTGCTCCATGGGAAGCCGAGAAAATGCATTTTTTTAACGTATACCGATTTTGAACTTTGAGATTACATTTTCTCCAACCTAATTTTTGATTAAAATTTTGTTATTTTTGGCAATTTTCACTCGTAATATCGATAGTTTTTATTATAATAATATATGTTATGACTATTTTAAAGATATGAAAATTGGTGTGGAGAAAGGACAAAAATAAAAAGGTGATGGTTCAAAAACTATGATCCTATTGTTTATATCTTTGCCGTACATGCCGGTCAACTTTGAACGGTTGTATCTCAGGAACCACTCATCACAATTAAAAGTTTTTTTCTTTTTGAAGAAGCGTCCTGTCGCTTTTTTCCAATACCGTTTTCATGATTTAATTTAATTTAATATTTCCCGAGATATTCTATTTGTTTATAAGCCAAAAAATTGTTTATAACTTTAAAATATTACATAGGTACATTTATACATTACATAGGTACAGTTTCTTTTTATAAAAAAATTATAATTATTCTTATGTGTCATAATTATTGTGGTTATTATAGCGACCGTAAATTTTTAATTAACAATTCAATTATTGTTACTGAACTGTTCATTCAATTTCCATCTGCCTCTGGAATTATAATTTATACGAAAAGAGCTTTTATATTACCAAGTTATTTAATTATTGATAAACAATTATTTATCTAAAACTTTAGTTGAAAATTAAAGATTTTGTTGGAAAAACCCGCATTTTCCGGGGAAAATTTTCGAAGTAAATCGGGAAAAACACGTCTCTATGCCGAATTTAATTACGGTGAATTTTTATTTGGGTGTTTTTGGTGTACAGTTAAAATCTTTGGAGTTATAGAGTAAAAATTGAAAAAAACATGATTTTCGGGCGCCATTTTCTTTATAAAAAAAGTAGCACACTATCTGCGGACTTTGCATACCTATATTATTAATATATACAGTCATAAGATTCGATTCCAGCAATAAAATTGCTGGTAAATAACTTTTCCCAAAAATGCCAAAAATTCGACAAATGCCTAAATGCGACCATTTATAACGCTCAACATGTAATCGAGAAACATTACATTGAAGTTCATACCTTTAATTTATAAAAAACTTTGAAAAACTCCTGATACAAGTAATTTTTGTTCACCTACATTTAGCATACACCTATCAATGAATGCAACAGCAGGTCAATATCTTCTGCATGCGTGTATAAAAATATTTAGCATTTCGCAACGCCAAACGTCTATTGAAAACGAGTCGTCATCGTCCAAGTTTATCCGTTACGGTAGGGCGTTTTGGTATAACTTGATCTAACGCAAAAGTAGGTTAAACGGACTCTCGATCGGCATTCGCGTTTGATGAAAAAATCACATTACACCGTCGCCATCGCCATCATCCACCGTACGCAACTTGAATTTACTTTCCCAATCTTCCGTCTCTGTCTCGCAGAATAAATAATACACTTTCTTTTTTACTAATCGTACGTAATGCATTTTATTTGAAAAAGTAAAACTGATTTGCTTCGCTTTGTAAGAGTGAACTTTAATTCTCAGTGGCAATGACCTTGGACGAGCGGTTTTGATTGTGATATTAGCATTTTATACTCAGTCAGTACATTTTTTGAAATTGTTTATTTTAGTATCTAACTCTTGGATTCTCTGTCTGAGTTTACGGCCCCAACATTGTTTAACCTGGCACTGGAGTATGCGGTTAGGTAAATGCAAACTGGACGAGGAAACCTACTGACCAACCGAACGGTTCAACTAGCCGCTTATGCCGATGATATTAATATGACTAGAACATCAACAGGAGCACAGGAAACATACGCAGAGTTAAAAACACAAACAAAAATGCTAGGTCTGGAAATTAACACAGAAAAACAAAAATAAGGACTCAGACGAGAAGAAATATAGTCCCACAAAATAATATACATGAAGATGACATTGAAACGGTTGGAAAGTTTACATACCTGGGAGTAGAAATATATGCCGACGGATCAGAAGATGGAGAAATACGGAAGAGAATAACGCAGGCAAACAGAGCTTGTTTTGCCCTCTCCCATATATTTCGGTCTAAAAGTGTCCACCGAAATACAAAGATGAGAATCTATAAAACTTTAATTCGACCAATAACATGCTATGGCAGTGAAGCCTGGGTCTTGAAAGAAACATCCAAAAACAAACTCGACAAATTCGAAAGGAAAGTACTGAGGAGAATACTAGGACCTGTGAGGGAAAACGGAATCTTCAGAAGTCGATACAACAACGAACTTTATTAAATTTATAAGGAATCACCCCTGTCAGACTTCATTAGAATACAAAGATTGCAATGGGCCGGACATGTGATAAGAATGGGAGAGAATAGGCTACCAAAACGAGCACTAAATGCTAGAATGCAGGGAAAGAGACCGGTTGGAAAGCCAAGAAAGCGCTGGGAAGACACAGTAAACAGCGACGCACAAGCCCTTTTAGGAGTCCGTGTATGGAGAAGAGCAGCCACAGACAAGCAAGGGTGGAGGCAAAAAATAAAGGAGGCCAAGGCTCAATTTGGGCTGTAGTGCCATAGAAGAAGAAGAACTCTTGGAGTGAGGACAGTAACGAATACGAATACAGTAACGAACATATCAAACAAGAAACCCCCATGGTTTAGAGAATAAGTGAAGATAAAATGTGAAGAAAAGCAGAAAGCCTTTTTACAATATAGAACAAAACAAACACAACAGGCATACAACCACTATAAACGAATCAGAAACGAAACGAACACTTTAGTCAGACAAATAAAAAGGGAACACTGGCAGAGTTTCTCAAAACAGATGGAACACGACTTCTACGGAACACAATGGAAATATGGAGAATGATCAGAGGACAAAGAGAAGAGATGAACGAAATAATAAAAACGAAACACATTCAGAAGGAAACATGGGCAGACTACTTTCGATCTCTATTTGCTAAGCGCCGGACACCACTGGCGATTTGTAGTTGCGCGATTGTTTTGTCGGGAAGATTGAACACATTGTTTCAAATACGAGTCAATGCATTTGCGACTAAATAATCATGGATTGACTTGTATTTGAAACAATGTGTTCAATCTTCGCGACAAAACAATCGCACGACTACAAATCGCAAGTGGAGTCCGGCGCTTAGGTGCCCAGCAGCATCTGAAGTGACAACAAGCGAAGAAATAAACATTGAAGTAGGAGAGGTAACGGAAGCATTACGAAAATTAAAAAATAGAAAATCAACAGTAGATGACAGAATACCGAATGAACTTCTAAATTACGGAGGACAAGATCTGACCAAACAATTATTAAAACTAATAAAAAAAAACAACAAAACGGAATACCACAAGATTGGAGATCAAGCATCCTAACTTTTCTTCAAAAAGGGAGGCAAATCGGAACCGGAGAATTACAGAGGGATTAATTTATTGATTAATAAACCTTATTGATAATAAACAAACTCAATAAAATTATAACATTAGCAGAAGAACAATAAGGTTTTAGGTCGGGAAGATCATGCACCGACTCTATATTTATAATGAGACCGGTTCAAGAGGAATCATTAGAATACAACAAACCGGCATACTTATGTTTCGTGGACTTTAAGAAGGCAATTGAGAGAGTTAGTGACTTTAAGATGGCATCACTGTTCAATGTGTCGAAAGCCTTGCGAAAGTCTATAAAAATCAGCGCCATGAGTCTATTATATTCAAAATGGTCATTTGTACTGCAATATTCTGACCGAAATCTATCCTGTTCACGAGGTTGATAGAAGTTTTCTTCCCTATTGGTAAGTGTGTTGTTCTCTTCGGAATTTTGCCTGAGCCTTGGTTTATTATCTTTATTGGTACACAGTTTTTCTGGATTTCTGTCATCTCATGATGGGTTGCATATAGCTCTCCATAAAAGTTTAACTGAATGACCATACTACACTAGCATCACTAGCATCAAAATTAATGCACCACCTTAAAATGGGACATTTTTGATCACTCATATTTACTAAACCTGTTGTCCGATTTAAGTGATTTTTTTAGTATAATATAGCTTTGTTCTTCAAGAATATCGACGTAATAATATTATTGCTAAAGAGGTAAGTGTCATTGTATACCGGGTGTAACAATGATAGTGTGTTTTTTCCTCAAAGTTTGGAACATCCTGTGGAGTATTCTAGCGTATATAAAATATTGAAATTAAAACTATTAACTGTAGCCTTAGGCTTTCTTAACATTTTGCTTTTTGATTATTCGCTGATTCATTCGCTTATGTGGGATAATAAAAAGTTAGGTACTTTAACAACTAACAATGTTATTTTCTAAATAAGTGCGACAAACTTTAGGGGTAATTCTGCATGAAAAAATAATGACAGTTTGCTTTATAAACATATGTCCGCAAATGCTTTGTTTCCGAGATACGGGATGTTGAATTTTTTCTTACAAACCGACGATTTATTTATTGAACAAACCAATACAGAAGTAAAAACTTCGAGATGTATTCTGGTATAAAATCGTTTATTTAAAACTATAAAATGTCATGGATTGCAGAACGTTTTCGTTCTAAACAGAACATCTTCAGTGCATCCTGCCGTGTATTTTGAAACTAGCACACTGTAAATAGTGTTAACATCATCATATATGGTTTACATAATGTAATATGTTAAAATGTTATGACTACAAGCCGATGTTAATAGATAAAGTGGCTTTATCTAGCCAGTTGTAAAGTGGCTTCCCACTTTATCTATTAACATCGACTTGTAGTCATAACATTTTAACATATTACATTATGTAAACCATATATGATGATGTTAACACTATTTACAGTGTGCTAGTTTCAAAATACTCGGCAGGATGCACTGAAGATGTTCTGTTTAGAACGAAAACGGTCTGCAATCCATGACATTTTATAGTTTTAAATAAACGATTTTATACCAGAATACATCTCGAAGTTTTTACGTCTGTATTGGTTTTTTAAACTATGGTATACAGCCAACTATTAATTGATTTTTTTAATTTATTTATTGTTTTAAAAGCGGTTGAGATATGCAAATGAAATATGGTAGTTTTTAAGAGGCAATTATTGCACATTTTTGACATACAATTAAGAATTTTATATTCACCATTGGCGTGCGTACGGGATGTATCTAAAATATTTATATCCGTATACACGCCAATGGTGAATATAAAATTCTTAATTGTATCTCAAAAAATGCGCAATAACTACCTCTTAAAACCTACCAAATTTCATTTGCATATCTCAACCAGTTTTAGAGCAATAAATAAATCGTCAGTTTGTAAGAAAAAATTCAACATCCCATATCTTGGAAACAAAACATATGCGGACATATGTTTATAAAACAAACGGTCATTATTTTTTCATGCAGAATTACCCCTTAAAGTTTGTCGCACTTATTTAGACACACCCTGTATTGATGAATAACATTGCTAGTTGTTAAAGTACCTAACTGTTTTATTATCCAACATACGCGAATGAGTCAAAAAGCAAAATGTTAAGAAAGCCTAAAGCTACAGTTGAGTTTTAATTTCAATATTTTTTATATGCTAGAATTTTCCACAGGGTGTTCCAAACTTTGAGGAAAAAACACACTATCATTGTTACACCCGGTATACAATGACACTTACCTCTTTAGCAATAATATTATCACATCGATATTCTTGAAAAACAAAGCTATAATATACTAAAAAAATCACTCAAATCGGACAACAGGTTTAGGAAATACAAGACATCAAAAATATTCCATTTTTAAGGTGGTGCGTTAATTTTGATGCTTAGTGTATTTATCTCTTAATTCAAAATTTTGTTCTTTCCCAGCAGATGATTTTTTCCTTAGTATTTATGTTTATTTTTTATTTTCTATCATCACCTGACCGTTTTAAGTCGACTGAAGGACGTGAGTCTCCCCTGTTTGTAACCAGAGTGTACGTTCTTGTGCAGTATGGATCCAATTCTTCGTCATTTTTCGTAGATCATCTGGCCATCGTCTCTGTGGTGGTCTTCCTTTGTTTCGTTTATCTGATATTGGTCTTCATTCAGTTAACTTCCACCTTCCACCCTTCATCCTTGCCACGTGGCCAGCCCATCCTCATTTAAATCTGCAAGCTTCCTCGCCATCATCTGTAAATCTTGTTCTGAAGCTATTTGTTTGTGGCATCTATGTAATTTACTACTCTAATTAGGAAATAAGCCACAATTTAACTTGAAAAATGATTTTATTGCCGTTTCGACTTCCACATTCCACGTTTTCACGGACGTCGTTATCAAAATATAAAATATTGCTTGGTAAAAAAATCTTCTAATAATTTAATTTAATCTGACTCAATTCATATCGGCAATTCAGACATTTTTTTTTTTTTTTTATTAACTCCCAGTATATTTACAATCTGTCACATATATAATATTGAAGGACAATAAGTAAATGGTCGGATATTTACATTGGACATGTAGGAAATATTTCCAGTGAATTATTTCCTTTACATAATTAACCTATTTATTTAAAACAGTTATTTGTTTGTTATTCTGAGTACACTTAGTTAAACCTGCTTATCAGGTCCGTTGGTTTAAATTTTTTTAAGCGGCGCACCTCACCTACTGTGTTAAATAGATCACTCGCGAGGGGGTTCACATGCGTATTTGCTCTATCCCGATATTTTTCACTATGTCGTTTTATTTCACTTTTGATGGTGGGGATTTCCAAGTCTCTTTCTATTGCTGTATTTGGCACGTACCAAGGGGCATTGACTATTATTCTTAAAACCTTATTTTGGAACCTTTGAAGTATTTCTAAGTTTGAATTTGACGCTGTGCCCCATAGCTGGATTCCATATGTCCAGATTGGTTTTAGAATTGATTTATATACAAGTATTTTGTTTTGAATGGTCAGTTTTGATTTCCTGCCGATAATCCAGTATAGTTGCTGCAGTCTAAGTCCTAGTTGTTTTCGCTTGTTGAATATATGTGTTCGCCATGTGAGGCGTTTGTCTAGGTGCATGCCTAAGTATTTCACACTATCAGCTTGTGCTAATTGGCTGTTATTTAGTTTCACTGGTGGACACTGATCTCTTTTCATCGTGAAAGTAATGTGAATTGATTAGGATTCATTCGCTTTTATTTTCCACTGTTTTAGCCATACTCCTATTTTGTTCAAGTTTGTTTGTAGGTTTCTTGTAGCTCCTGCAGGATTGTGATGGGAGGCTAGTATTGCTGTATCATCAGCAAATGTTGATACTGTTGTTTGTTCTGTAGTGGGAATGTCTGCCGTGTACAATAAATATAATATTGGGCCCAAGGTACTACCCTGTGGTACTCCAGATTCTATGTGGTAGATGTTAGTATATTCAGACTGCTGTTTTACTAAGAAAAATCTGTTAGTTAGGTATGATTTTAATAATGGATAGAAGTTGTGAGGTAAACCTTTTTTTATTTTATACAATAGTCCAGGATGCCACACCTTATCAAAAGCTTGGCTAATATCTATGAATGCGGCTGAACAATACCTTTTCTTTTCTAAGTCATTGTTAATTTGTTTAACGACTCTGTGGACTTGTTCTATTGTGCCATGTTTTGCTCTAAAGCCGAACTGATGATCTGGTATGAGCTTTTTTTCCGTTAATATTGGCTGCATTCGCTTGAGTAGAAGTTTCTCAAATATTTTTGATAAGATTGGCAAGAGACTGATGGGTCTGTACGAGCATATTTCATTAGGGTTTTTACCTGGTTTGGGAAGCATTATTATTTCTGCTACTTTCCACTGATTTGGAAAGTAGCTCAGCCTTAGCATTGCGTTAAAAATTTGTAGTAATGCTGTGATTCCTTTTCTAGTGAGTTTTTGCACTATAATGCCGGTTATTAGGTCATAGCCCGGTGCTTTTTTTGGTTTAATTTGGTGTACAATTACATCTCTTATTTCCTTGTATTTAAAGTTGCTTATGGGCTGTTCCATTTGGAGAGGTGACTCCAGGTAGTTTTGTATGTCGTCCATGTCTTCTTGTGTACTCTCTACTTCATTTGGTTTAAACACATTTGATAGGTGAAGTGCAAATGCATTGGCCTTTTCTTTGTCGTTTCTGGCCCATTTCCCCTGTTGATCTTTTATAGGGGGAATATGTTGTTGTGGCCTGTTCAATTTTCTTGTTGCTCTCCAGAGTGAGTAGTCTGTTGCTTCCGTTGGCGTTAGGTTTTCAAGATATGCCTGAACCGAGTCATTTTTCATCGTTAACAGAAGTTTTTTTAGGTCCTTACTTGCTTTATTGAGGTTTTTCTTATTTGCTGCTGTCCTTGTTTGCTGCCATTTCTTGCGTAGTCTTCTCTTTTCAGCAATTTGGTCTTTTATTATGATTGGGTTTTCGTCGATTTTATCACTGTCTTTTTGTATCGGGGTTGCAACCCAACCCGCAGTTTGAATGGAAGTTGTTAGTTTTTTTAATGCTACTTCTATGTCCTCGGTTGTTTTAAGAGGAATTTTAAGATCTATACATGCATCCACCCGTTCCTGAAAGGTGTCCCAATTTGTTTTATGATTGCATACTATAGGTTTTTTTGGTCGCCCTACTATTCCCTCAAACATGGTTAAGAGTATTGGTGAATGATCAGATGACAGATCAAAGCTGGACTGTATTTTGAGTTGTTTAGTATTAATGCCTTTTGTTACGAAAAAATCTATGGCATCTGGTGTTTTCTGTGGATCACTGGGCCAGTATGTAGGTTCTCCTGTGGCGAAGTGCTTTAAGTTACTGTGATTTATAGTTTGAAGTAATTCTCTACCTTTCGTAGTTATTAGTCTGGAGCCCCAGGCTTTGTGTTTGGCATTATAGTCTCCTCCTGCTATGAATCTGTTTCCAAGCGTTTCGAAGAATTTAGAGTATTCTTGTTTTTTATTGTTATGTTTTGGAGGACAATAGACTGCAGAAACTTTTAGAATACCGCTTCCAGTATTTAGAGCAACTGTTGTTGCTTGCAGGTGATCTTTCGCATAGTTTGTTTCTTCGTTGTGGTTTATATTGCTGCGAATTATAATTGCAGTTCCACCATGGGCTGCTCCATCTGGGTGATTTGTTTGGTAGATATTATATTTTGCGATTTTCATATAAGACTTTTTAGTAAAATGCGTCTCTGCTATTAACATGATGTCTATTTTGTTTTCTTTGAGAAACGTCTTTATTTCTTCTGCATGTTGGCTCAGTCCGTTTGAATTCCATTGAGCTATTTTTAGTAACTGTTTCATTTCGATAATTGGTTAACTAGGGCTGTGATAAGGTTCATCATGGTCCCCATCTGTGTGATTAGGTCCTTCATCATTCCTTTTAACTCGGTTATATCGTTTTGCTGTGGAGGTATCATTTGTAATGGTATCTGAGTTTGAGTATTACTTACTTGCTGTATTTGTTGCTGCTGTTGTCCCCACTGTTGCTTGAGCATATGATATTCCAGGTCTGATGTTTGATTGGTTCTCTCCATTGGTCTTTTCTCGTAGCTTCGGGTAAAGTTGTTGTTGTAACTGTTTGTGCACTACACAACCCCTGTAGTTAGCGGGATGGTTTTCTAAGCAATTCGCGCACTACACTGTGTTGTCTCTTGTTTTCCGGAGGCACTCTGCTGTATTATGTGGACCCGCGCACTTCACACACTTATGATTTCGCTGACAGAAGTTTTTTGTGTGACCGTATTGTTGGCATCTCGTGCACTGGGGTATTATCCGTTTCTTGCGAGGTGGTTCAATTATAACACTGCAGTTCATGAGCTCTTTTATTTCATAAATGGTGTTATTGTTGTCCTTGGGTTTCAAGTCCACAAAAAATAGTGGCAAAGGTTTTTTTGTACGACTTTGTATGCCATTAAAATTGTTTTGATTTTTTCCATGTCAGTGGAATGATGCAGATTTTTTAACACGACTCTGTAGGTTTTATCAGTTTTCGGCTTATACGTGTAGAACTGGGTTTGTTTTTCTTCCAAGGCTTTTATAATTTTAGTGTAGGCTTCACCTACTTTAGGTTGTACTCTGACTTTCTCTTGTTCAGACTATATTCAGACATAATATACTACATTTTTAAAGTAAAAGACTTTAAAATGATACCTATTGCCAATATTTATGAGTTGCGTTCCTGGGACGACTTTATTGGAAGATAGTTCATTCGATTACATGAACTCTTTTTTAACTCAAGAATATCAACTCAATAGAAAGAAAATACCACGATTAGTAAGTCAATAACATATCGAGGATAGTACATAATTTATATATTAGTATTATTTATATATTATTAATAATAATAATATATAAATAATACTAAAATATAAATTATGTACTATCCTCGATATGCATGTGAGAGTTCATTTTAAATGAAGTTAAAAAAGCGATTTTTAAATGATTGAGAGTACGTCTGTTTTTTACTTCATTTCTAATTTTATAATATAAAATATATTTTAGTATACATATCGAGGATGTATACTAAAATATATTTTATATTATAAAATTAGAAATGAAGTAAAAACAGACGTACTCTCAATAATTTAAAAATCGTTTTTTTTTTACTTCATTTAAAATGAACTCTCACATGCAACCCATTCAACATATAAAATTAGAATTTGGTGTTAGTTTTGAGAGTAAACTGAATATACCACCAAATACTTACAATGTCATAGTAGGTATCATGAGGTTTTTTCCTGGTTTTTCCTCGTGATTTACTATGGAATCACTAACACGAGAATTCTACTGTCACCATTGCGTGTGGTTGTCTTTTTAAAGACAGATCACATGCTATCATTTTTTGTGACGGATATTCTTGAGTTAAAGTTGATTTCGTGTAATCGAATGAACTATCTTTCAATAAAGTCGTCCCAGGAATGCAACTCATAAATATTGGTAATATCATAGTCAGATTAAATTAAATTATTAGAAGAATTTTTTTACTAAGCAGCAACATTTTTGTTTAATTTATTAATATGTTTTTTGATAACGACGCCCGAAGTGGAAGTCGAAACGTCAATAAAATAATTTTTTAAGTTAAATTGTGGCTTATTTCCCAATTAGAATAGTAAACCTTTAAATCTGCACCATATCCAGAAAGTCTCTTCTTTTCTATGGCTCATATTATTTTTGTTCGTTTATTTCTTTTTTTTGTTTTTTTTTGTTTTTCGGACAGAGTTTATTTTGGGTATCTGTATTGTTGTTTCTCTCTTCTGGTCTGTAATTTTTGTTCATTTGTGATTTTATGTCTTACGCATTTACTGAATTTTCTGTGAAGTCATTTGTGAATTTGTGGGATTATGAATGGGATTCCGAATTTGACATATTTTTGCAAGATTACACTAAAGCTAAATATAATATTTAATCTATGAAACAATGTAAGCCAGTTTTACTCTGAATGTAATTGGTTATGCGAATCGGAATAATATAATATATTACAGAAAAAGTCTAAAAGTAATTGATAACTGATAACAATAGAGTAAATATTTACGTGTGCTTTATCTGATAAATTTTAATTATAATGTGATAAATTTTAATTATAGTGTGGAAGATAAGTATTTATCACTAAATATTTTATTGAAATATTGATAGTATTGCTATTAGATTAAACATTGTACTAACGATTGGCAGATTTCTGAGTACACTTAATTTGCGCTTTTATAAGGTGACCTTAAATTGATTTCTGTTTATATAATATTTTCTATTATTTAATTCGGCGCTGCTTTGATATTTTGATAAATAGTATAAAAGAAAATAATTAAAGTGCATATCACCATCAGATCCCATTCCTAGACGGTATTGGTTTATTTCTTCTCTTGGCTTTGGTATGCTGTATGTATATTTTCTACGACATTCATAAGCTTATGTGCTATTTATATATTGCAGAAGAGTGGTATGACATTTTTCAATTGGATACGCCCAAATGGTTTTACTAAGTCAATAAAATATACATAGGCGGGTTTATTGTACTCAATTAATTTTTAGTTAGTTGTTTGAGGAAAAAGGGGGCATCCGCCAACTTCGTCTTATCATAGCATCTTGCGATTTTAGCTTTGTATCCTCTTTCGTGTCAATACGATATGATATTCTTACGAAATTCTAATTGTCCTACTTTGTTTATATGGATCGAGATTGAAGTATAAGTAATGTATTAAACACAGCAATCATTTTGCAACTATGTTCTTACTATATGCAGAATATAAACATTAATATTATTAAATAAGTAATTTACATTTTTAATAACTATAGATAAATATACATATTATATCAGGTCAGTTGCTATTATGTTCAATGTTAGCAGATTTGTGGTCGTCTTACATCTAATACATTCCGCCGTTTCTAAAATCACGTAAGTCTTGAATTATTAATGAAAATTTCATCATCAAATTGCTGAACGTTCATCAGTAATTTTTCCATACTCACATTCATTAGTTGTCTAATTCGTTTATTTTTCACGTTCTCTATTGTGTTAATCTGCAGCTTCTTCTCCAAAACAGCATTTTCACTGTTTTCCATCCTTTTATTTGTCACCCATGTCTCTCATGAGCCATACAGTGCGCAACTTTCCACTATTTCCAATGACCATGTATTGCATTTTATCATAATTAATTTCCAAACCCCAGCTCTGAATTGGTTAGCGACTTGTAGAGGGCACACCAAGTAATCATAGGCTGTGATACCGTAGGAAATCGTCTCCATGAAGCCAATATCCACAATCGAAGATCATTGAGATGTCCACTTATCTCCAGAGGCCATAGCGCTGCAAGATTAGAGTGGTGTCAAGAATATCAAAACTGGGATGCAAATGATTGGGCTACAGGTTTATTCTCCGACAAGTCTAGATTTGGATCTCATCCAGATTATCGTCGAATAAGAGTGTGGAAACATCTGGGAATGTAGGACGCTTATAACATGTTCAGGACGTTTACATATACACAGGTGGTGCAGTAATGGTATAGAGTAGAATAATAGTCGGTAGCGGAACGGACCTCGTTTTTCCAAACCGCTTCCTTACAGCTCAGCAGTACCTCGACACCATTCTACAACCTATCGTTCATCCGTTTGCTGAAGCGGTTGGTCAAAACTTCCACCTCATGCATGATATGTTCGTTCACATGTCGCACGCCCAGTGACATACTGGCTTACCAACGAAGGTATTGATTTGTTGCCTTGGCCAGCACAATCCCCTGACCTGAATGCATGTATAATGTATGGGACTTGCTTCAACGAGGAATTACTCTACATATGGGTAACATATACATGGTGTTTGGTAAAGAATGGGCCATAGCTTAACTTTAGATTCCTGAGCTTAAAATAGGTCGATCTAAGCTAACTTAACTTGATACAAAATCATCATTTTTATCATTTGATACGAAAGTTGATAATAACCCAAATACAGGGTGTCAAAGTTAAACTTTTATTTTATTTATTCTTGGGATATATTTCCTGACAGGCATGGGATAACAACAAGAAAGTTGGTAAGTGGGGGTTTTTTGGGATGTTAAATCTAAATTCGCCACCAAAATTGATGTATTACCCAGAGGGCGCCACATACGCCTTTCAGCGCTCATTTAGTAGGTTAAATTTTTTTTATTACTCACTTTATATACTTTTTGCATCAAAACTTTTATTTTTTTAATATTTTTACTTAAAAAAGGTATACTACATTCATCTCGCTAAACTTAACTGTTTTCGAGATAAACGCATTTTAAATCTGCCATACAACATAATTTTTTGCATATCATTGTAGTTATATCCGAAAAATAAACTTGAAACCATAATAATTGTGTCAGTTCTCATATTTATGTTATTGTATCGCAAATTCCATTTGAAGAAATTTGAGATACATTTTTGGAAATTTTTATAATTTAAAGTTATTTTTCGGGTGTAACTATAATGATATGCAAAAAATTATGTTGCCTCACAGATTTCAAATGCGTTTATCTCAAAAACAGTTGAGTTTAGCGAGATGAATGTAGTATACCTTTTTTAAGTAAAAATATTAAGAGAAAAAAAGTTTTTTCAAAAAGTAAATAGAGTGGGTAATAAAAAAAATTGAACATATTACGAACTTTCGTACTAAAGTAAGTTAGCTTAAATCGATCTATTTTAACCTCAGGAATCTAAGGTTAAGTTATGGCCCATTCTTTACCAAACACCCTGTATATACACCCCGTTTCGTTCCCGAGAACGTCTGATGGAAGAATGGGCAGACGTACCTCAACAGTGTATCGACAATATGATTTTGTCTATGAAAGACAGGTGTAGATCCTTAATAAACCAGGGTGCACGCGATACTTTGTATTCCTTTTGTTTTTTCTTCTTATTATGACCATATTATTGTGATGACCTATTTTTTTAATTGTACTTCTAGATATTTTTGACATTTCTGAAAGGGATTCTCGTTATTTTTGACATTTCAACAAATTTTGTTGTATATTAAATACTACTACTACTACAAGTCGATTATTATTTATTCAAAACAATTAAAGAAGAAATTAAATCTCTTTTTAAAAACATCCCTAGACTTTTCCGATGTGTGTACCGGCGCGCGTATAGGCGCGCGGCAGCATCGCGTAATTTTGGTAGTTATATATGTTTTCGAGGTCGCTGAATCTGAATATGAAGTTTATTTTTATTTAGAATTGGTGGAACATGTTCAAAAATCAAAGTTTATGCAAAAATGCGAAAAATCAATTTTGATCATTTTCGAACTTTACCTCGCTGTATCTATGGTCGCTACAAATATTTCCTTTTGAAAATTTTACTGTGTTATCATTAAAGTATTTAGATAAGAACGAGCTTTATACAAAATCTGTACATAAATTAAAAGAGGAGTTGTTAATTTTTGTTAATGACATTTTGTCATCAGGTTTCGTTAGTTTCATGTTTACTTAAAAACGTTGAGTGACAAACTTTTTAGTTTATAATTTTAACCAACATAGCAATAAAACATAATTCTTGAAGAAGTTTTCTGCAAAATTTTAAATCAAAATATGCAATAGGAAAAAAGCTATGTGACTTTATAGACGAATGGCACTCTTCCAAAAAACGCTTATTTCTCGAGATACTGTGTGGTGTGATGACCACGGTGTGGCGAATGGCTAATTTTGGTCATACTTTATGTTTTTGATGATGCTGAAAACGAAAATTAGGTTTATTTTGAATTTTACGTGGGGGAAAATTAGCAAAATCGTAATTGTACCCTAAAAATAAAAAAAATGAAATCACATTTTTTGTGTATTAATTCTGTTCCATTTTAATATTTTTTTTTCTGAAATTTTTATGGTATACCTATATTTCTTACTTTGCTGAAGACAATGGTACACATTTCAATCTTTCTGTCTCATTTTAATGAAAGTTATGAATTGTTTAAAGTGAAAGGTGCAGATTCCTGAATTTCAAAGTTTAATCGCAAAAGTTGAGGGACAAAATTTGAAATTTAGCTTTTTAATCAAGTTTATGTTAAAATATAGGGTACAAAGAATAAAATGTTTTATAGAAAAAAATAATGCAACTTTTAATTTTAAGAAAAACATGTCCAATACCAAATATTCAGCATAATATCTGAAATTGAACAGTATATTTTTATCACCCCGTACATCACACAAACCAATTTGTTATCATATTCAAACATGTGCGGGATATTTCATTTGTTTAATTGTTGTAATTTATAAACAATATTTTGGCAATGGACATAATTTTAGCTGACTAATTAAAAACATTTGTTCTTTTGTCGTGTGGGCTAGGACCCAATTCATGTTTCCAACAAGAAATAATACATTTTAGAATCATTCTCAAGAATCACTTCAACCAGGCCAGAAGTGCCTTTAACCTCAATCACTAGAATCAATATGTAGCATCAAATAGAGTCTTCAACTAATTCGCGTACAAGCAACATACCAGTACATCAAACGGTCTCTCGGGGTTGTAGGGTTTACTACCCTGGTGTCAGTCGATATCAATAAAATTGCTAAGTGCTATTGGTGTTTCAATAAACTGAAGATCATCCTCCACTAAGCCCGAAGATTATACAGTGATTTCATTTTTTTTTAATTTTTAGCCTAAAATTGCGATTTTGACAATGTTCCTCCATCCAAAAATTCAAAATAAACCTTATTTCCGTTTTCAGTACCATCAAAAACATAAAGTAAAACCAAACTTAGCCATTCACCATACCGTGGTCAGTATCTCGAGAAAAGGCGTTTTTTTTTTGGAAGAGTGCCACTCGTCTATAAAGTCACATAACTTTTTTCTTATTGCATATTTTGACTTGATATTTTCCAGAAAACTTCTTCATGAATTATGTTTAATTACTGTGTTGGTTAAAATTATAAACTGAAAAGTTTGTCACTTAACTGTTTTAAGTAAACATGAAACTAACGAGATCTGACGACAAAATGTTTAAAAGTTTCCAACAACCCCTCTTTTAATTTGTTTAAACAATTTGGATAAATCTCGTTGTCATCTAAATACTTGAAAGATGTTACAGTAAAATTTCCAAAGGAAATATTTACAGCGACCAAAGATACAGCGAGGTAAATATGAAAAATCATCAAAATTTATTTTTCGCATTTTTGCATAAAATTTTATTTTTAAACATGTTCCACCAATTCTAGATAAAAATAAACTTCATATTCGGATTCGCCGACGTCGAAAATATAAAGAATGACCAAAATTTGCCATTCACCTGTCATGGTCGGTTTTTCGATTTCTAAGCCTCAAATTAGGGGTGTGCCGCTCGCCTACTGTATCAGGCCAGTTGCTATTAAGTTAAATGTTAACAGATTTGTGGTCGTCTTACCCACATTCCAAATAAATTTCTTAAGATCCTACTAATATTTACAAAAAAAAAAAATGTTCAAACAATACATCTAATACATTCCGCCGTTTCCAAAATCACGTAAGGCTACGGCTCCACGGGCGGGAAATTGACGCTAGCAGTAGCAGTAAAATGAACTTAAGGTTCCGCGGAACGGAATGGGAATAGCCGAACTGAACCGACTACGCACAAGTCCTGTAATCGGTACAGTTCGGCTATCCCTATTCCGTTCCGCGGAACCTTAAATTCATTTTACTGCTACTGCTAGCGTCAATTTCCCGCCCGTGGAGCCGTAGCCTTAGTCTTGAATTATTAATGAAATTTTCACTTTTTAGCTGCCTGAAGCCGCCGGTCATCATCAAATTGCTGAACGTTCATCAGTAATTTTTCCATACTCACATTCATGAGTTGTCTAATTCGTTTATTTTTACTTTCTCCATTAGTGTTAATCTGCAGCTTCTTCTCCAAATCATCATTTCCACTGTTGTCATCCTTTTATTTGTCACCCATGTCTCTCATGAGCCATACAGTGCGCAACTTTCCACTATTTCCAATGACCATGTATTACGTTTTATCATAATTAATTTCCAAACCCCAGCTCTGAATTGGTTACCGACTTGTAGAGGGCACACCAAGTAATCATAGGCTGTGATACCGTAAGAAATCGTCTCCATGAAGCCAATATCCACAATAGAAGATCATTGAGATGTCCACCTATCTCCAGAGGCCATAGCGCTGCAATGTACCCTCACAACCTCAAAATGTGAATTCATACGTTATATTTTCGAGGGTGCTTTATTTTGAATTTCTTGTGGGGGAACATTGTCAAAATCGCAATTTTAACCTAAAAATAAAAAAAATTAAATAACGTTTTTTTTGCGTTTACCTCTCTAAAACTCTGTTCCATTTTAATATTTTTTTCTGAAATTTTTACAGTATATAGCTGTAACATTTCTGAAGGCAACGGTACCTGTTTCAAGCTTTTATTCTTATCCTGATAAAGGTTATGAATTGTTCAAAGGAAAAGGTGCGGATTTGTGCATTGCAAAGTTTAATCGCAAAAGTTGTGTGACGAAGTTTAAAATTTAGCTTCTTAATCACGTTTATGTTAAAATAGAGAGTACAGAGAAGTTTTCTGGTAAGTTTTAGACCAAATGTTTTATAGAAAAAAAAATCGTGCAACTTTTAATGTCGACATTAGAAATCCCCAATATAACGCTTATTTTTCGAGATACTGACCATGGGTGGTGAATGGCTAATTTTGGTATTAGATTATGTTTTTGACCGTGATGAAAACGAAAATGAAATTTATTTTAAATTTTAGGTGGGAGAATTATTTATTGTCAAAATTGCAATTGTACCCTAAAAATAAAAAAAATGAAATCACGTTTTTTGCGTTTAGCTCGCTACAACTCTGGTCAGTTTTAATATTTTTTTCTAAAGTTTGTACACTATATATCGCTCACTTTTTTGAAGACAATGGTTTCTGCTTTAAGCTTTTAGTCTTATTCTAGTAAAAGTTCTGAATCTTTTAAAGTACAAGGTGCAGATTCGTGAATTGCAAAGTTTAATCGCAAAATCAGTTTGAAATTTAGATTTTTAATTATATTCTTGTTAAAACATAGAGTACAAAGAAGTTTTCTGGAAAGTTTTGGTTCAAAATGTTTTATAGAAAACAAATGGTGCAATTTTTAACATCTACGTTATAAATCCCCAAAATAACGCTAATTTTTCGAGATACTGATCATTGGTAGTGAATGATTAATTTTGGTCTTACTTTATGTTTTTGATGGTGCTGAAAACGAAAATCAAGTTTATTTTGAATTTTAGGTGTGAGAACATTGTCAAAATCGCAATTTTGCCCTAAAAATAAAAAAAAGTTAAACCACGTTTTTCTTAAAATTAAAAGTTGCACCATATTTTTTCTATAACACATCTAGACCTAAAACTCCCCATAAAACTTCTTTGAACTCTATGGTTTATCATAAACGTAATTAAATAGATAAATTTTAAATTTTATCACCTAATTTTTGCGATTTAACTTTGCAATTCACGAATCTGCACCTTTGATTTTTAAAAATTCACAACTTTTATGAAGAAAAGACTGAAAGACTACAATTACTTTCATAGTCTTCACAAAGTAAAATGGAACAGAGTTGTAGCGAGAACGTAAAAATTCGTGACTTTACTGTTTTTTTCATTTTTAGGTTAAAATTGCGATTTTGGCAATGTTCCCTCACATAAAATTCAAAATAAACCTCTTTTTCATTGTCAGCACCATCGAAAACATAAAATAAGACCAAAATTAGCCATTCACCGCCACGGTCAGTATCTCGAAAAATAAGCGTTATTTTGGGGATGTATAACGTCTATATTAAAAGTTGCGCCATTTTTTTTCTATAAAACATTTTGATCTAAAATTTTCCAGAAAGCTTCTTTGTACTCTCTATTTGAACATAAACGTGATTAAAACGCTAAATTTTAAATTTAGTCACTCAACTTTTGCGATTAAACTTTGCAATGCACAAATCCGCACCTTTTCTTTTGAAAAATTTATAACCTTTATCAGAATAGGAATTAAAGCTTAAAACAGGTACCGTTGTCTTCAGAACTGTTAGAGCCTATATACGGTAAAAATTTCAGAAAAAAATATTAAAACGGAACAGAGTTGTAGCGAGGTAAACGCAAAAAAACATAATTTTATTTTTATTTATTTTTAGGATAAAACTGCGATTTTGATAATGTTCCCCCACATGAAATTCAAAATAAATCTCATTTTCATTTTCAGCACCGTCAAAAACATTCAGTATGTCTAAAATTGGCCATTCACCTCTCCGTGGTCAGTACCTGGTCATTTTGGGGGTGCCTGCCGCTAGCCTAATAGTTTTAGAAATATTGGCGAAAAACGTAAAAAAACTACTAATTTGCCGACTTTTCCCCCCTCTTCCCCCCAAACCCTACGCTCAAAACGGTGTGACTTTTTTCTGCACATTATGTGGACCAGTGGTTCCCAACCTTTTTCCGATGATCGCCCCCGTAGACATGTTTCGTCAGTTATGAATACTACAATCGCCCCCCCTCTCAAATTAAATTGAAACAAATAATTAATCAGTACAAATAGACAGGGCGAAAACGGCGAGTTCGTTGGGAAAAATATTCTCATGAGATTTTTTTGCATAATCATATTCGTGAGACATCCCAGAAAAAGGTTCAAGAAATCGCCCACGTGAAAAGTGGTCCAAATTTTTTTTAACAATTTTTTAAATCAAATTGCAAAAATCAATATTTTTGGCCCGGTCAATTTTTTTTAG
Source organism: Diabrotica virgifera virgifera (assembly GCF_917563875.1). Taxonomy (NCBI): domain Eukaryota; kingdom Metazoa; phylum Arthropoda; class Insecta; order Coleoptera; family Chrysomelidae; genus Diabrotica; species Diabrotica virgifera. The sequence goes on along the minus strand of NC_065449.1, from coordinate 56,190,021 downwards.
GTTTTTTGGACCATTCTAGACAAAAAAGAGCTCTTATAATTTTTCTTTAAAGTTGATCTTGTTCGAGTTATAAGCAATATAAAATTTGAAAAACGCGAAAATTGACATTTTTAAGACTTAATAACCCGGTTAAAAATTATTATGAAAGTCATAAAGTGACTAAAACAAAGTTTAAAGCCCCCACTACATGATCCTGAAGAAATCTGTGTCATTAATTTATTAGATTAATGAGCGGTTAGATCGTATTGACGCCGCTGTAAATGTGAGTGCGAGTAAGATGCACAATTGGACTGCCGGAATGGCATCTCTCTCGCACTCAGCATTGACGGCCGCCTAACACGTGCATGGCGCTCATTATTATTATTTAAAAGTAACAGCTTAGTGATAAAATAATGACAAAAATTTCTTCAGGATTCTGTAGGGAGGTCTTTAAACTTTGATTTAGTCACTTTTTGACTTTCAGAATAATAACTTTTAACCTAGTTGTTAAGCCTTAAAAATCGCCATTTTTCGTTTTTTTTTTCAATTTTAAATTGCTTATAACTCCAAAACAATCAACTTTAGAGAAAAATTATAAGTGAACTTTTTTGTCCAGAATAGTCCAAAAAAAAAAACAAAAAAAAATGTCCGGGACAAAAATATTGATTTTTACAATTTGATTAAAAAAATTGTTAAAAAAAAATTGGACCACTTTTCACGTGGGCGACTTCTTGAACCTTATTCTGGGATGTCTCACGAAGGTGATTATGGAAAAAAATATCATGGGAATCTTTTTTCCAACGAACCCGCCGTTTTCGCATTGTCTAAAAAGGTACGTATTCGTATTTATTTATTTTTACATTTCGTAAAATGATAAATGATTATAATGGCTTCCTTGGGCCTGGTGTCTCTCACATAATTTCTTTATGTCTGGCTTAATGTTGGTTAATAGCAACCTCAAATCACCTCTTTAAATTATGTCCAGCCTATTTCTTTGTTTGTTTTTCAATATGCATACAGAACTAAAACCTTTCTCCACTAGATATATTGTGGGGAATGCTGATAATCGTAATTTGATTGCATTCCACAAGATTGTATACACTTCTTTTATCTGCGGTCAAAATCTTTTATAGCCACACTACTGAAACAGACTTTCAATTTCAACATCATGTTTCAAATCAATCAAGCTTTCTTGAAGATAAGGACATGCCGTTGAAACTTCCACGCTAAAAGGATTGATAAACCAAGTTGGTACTTTCAGACTAGTCAGATCTTGGAATCGGGGCTGCAGATTTCTTTCAATATTTGAAGGTGGAGGCAATGTGTTTGATTGAAGATCCTCAGAATCACCACAACCACAAGAGTGGTTCTCTGCATATTTTGTTCAAAAATAGATGGTTTGTCACTGAATACTCCGACTACTCCCTTCGCTTTGGCCATATTTATCTTCTTCCCTTGTAGTTGCAGGTTCATTTCATTTAATTATTCGCATAGTATAGTTAAAATAATTACACTATAACTATTATTACGCAAGAGAAATTGAACGTTTTTTCTACTTTTAAGGACAAAAAAGTAAATTAATTAGCGAATCGAATTAAAAATTATTTTTCACATCAAATTTTAGTAGGGGACGAAAGTATGCTAAATTTGCAGTTACTCGAGCGTTATGGAAAAGTATTGGGTTGTGAAGGGTAGATCCTAAAACCAAAAAAGTTGAGTTAAGTTTTCCATAAGTGGGGGACTTTTCATTTTTTAATTTAATTTTTCATTTCCAACAATCGTTTTTCCGATTATAGCGCCATCTATCCATAATTCGAAAAAATGTCTCGAAAAAAAGGTACTTATTTTTACATAAGAAATCCAAATCTGCACTAAAAATATGAGGGCTCCAATTTAAGATTTTAAAGTAACTTCCCACCACACCTCCATGGGGGGTCGTGTTCGGTGTCATTCGATAGATTTTTCAAAAATATTGAATACCTGCATTTTTCAGCTTTTCGATCTGATGTTCATTTCGCGAAATATTGCGGGGTTCATATTTAAAATCTTAAATTTAGACCCACGCATCTCCGTAGGGGGTCGTGTTTGGTATGATTCGATAGATTATTGAAAAATATTAAATACGTATTTTTTAGTTTTCCGATCTGACGTTTATTTCGCGAAATATTCGCTTTTTCTTTGTGAAACTTTGTGACTCACCCGTTTCGTTACACCCCGCTCAAATCGTTAGATTTTTGAAATATACACTGTTTTGCATGTACTTACCTTATCTTAATCTGAAGATTTCGAGTTTTTCTAAGGATATATTTTTTTTCAGACCCTTCGACCCAGAACTTTTTTGAACCTTTTTCCTGAACGAGCTCCCCTGTATGAAGAGCCAATATATTTGTGGCAGAGGTACATTTACAGGGTACAGGGTTTTTCCCCCTGTGATTTTCTGACGCGCTCGAGTAACTGCAAAAATCCCCGCTTGGACTACCCTACCATTTGAAACATTGTTTGGTTGAAACATCTAAGTTTTTTGGCAAATATATATTTTAATTTGTCTGGATTCAATTATGGTTCTGTCGATATCTGAGAAGACTTGGTATTTACACAATGTCGCCAAACTGAATTTTGTTATAATCGGTTTAAATTTTCTAGTCCATTTGCGAGGCGACTATACCTATCGAATTAAATTGTGTCATGATTCATAGCCCTCTGTTACTAGACGAGATGCTTGTGTTATTATTATCATATTACCTGCACGGGTATACATATTCACTTTTTATTATCCTATGGATATCTGATCGGAAGTATTGTATTTTTTTTTCTCAACTACCCATTTCTCGTTTCCCGGATTCTAAACGCCCCCTGATCGCCCCCTTTTCTCTATCGCCCCCTTTTCTCTATCGCCCCCATATCGCCCCCTTCGCTGTGTCGCCCCCCTGAAAATCTTAAATCGCCCACCGGGGGGCGATTGCCCCCCGGTTGGGAATCACTGATGTGGACCATATAGAAGAATTTGGTGTTGGAGGATAACTTTCACTTTGGATGTCTGGGTTTGGGTCTAGTAGTTATACCATACTATTATTGCGACCATATTTTGTGATGTCCTATTTTTTTTAAATTGTACTTCTCGATATTTTTGACATTTCAACAAATTCTGTTGTATGTTAAATACTACTAAACACTACAAATCGATTATTATTTATTCAAAACAATTAAAGAAGAAATTAAATCTCTTTTTTAAAATATCCCTAGACTTTTCCAAGGTGTGTATATCAGGCCAGTTGCTATTAAGTTCAATGTTAACAGATTTGTGGTCGGCTTACCCACATTCCAAATAAATTTCTTAAGATCCTACTAATATTTACAAAAAAAATGTTCAAACAATACATCTAATACATTCCGCCGTTTCCAAAATCACGTAAGTCTTGAATTATTAATGAAATTTTCACTTTTTAGCCGCCTGAAGCCGCCGGTCATCATCAATTGCTGAACGTTCATCAGTAATTTTTCCATATTGTACGTCGTAATCACTTTCCATGTTGCGAAATACACCAAATAGAGGTTATAGATTAACTTCTTATTTAAAATGCCAGCGATATTCACGATTAACATTTTTGAGTAAAGTGACAAGCAGGGCCGGTTCGAGCGCAAAGAACCAGACTTATTAGTCTAAGATCTGATAGAAGAATGACCTTCACCGATCTGTTTAATGGATAAAGATTATTTGACATGTAAATTAGTACGTTAAAAATTATAAAAAACAAGGGTTGCACGATATAATTTTGTTCAGACTAAAATTAATTAATAATTAAAAAATGACTATTTTTTTATAAAAACTACTAGTTTTTTCGACCCGGATAGATATTATTTTGGATTTATTGGATCATTCGAAACAAAAAAGGTATCTTGTAATTTTTATCTTAAGGTGATACAGTAGCGATCAACAGGTAGCAAAAACGCGTTCCAAGATTGCGGCTGTAATTTTGAATATTTTTGGCACACGTATTCGTAATATAATAAAGAATGGCGGTACAGAGCCCAATTTGAAAAATATATTAATATGTGGAAATTACTCTGTAATTAAATAAAATATTAAAAAACGAGCCTGTACCGCCATTAAGAAGAACAAAAAAATACACTTTCTTCAAATAAACTTTTTTATCCGATGCCTAGATTTTGTGTCATAAATTTTTTATTTGATTAGTAGTTCCAAAATGACACAAAATCTAGGCATCGGATAAAATAGTTTATTTGAAGAAAGTGTATTTTTTTGTTCTTCTTAATGGCGGTACAGGCTCGTTTTTTTAATATTCTATTTAATTACAGAGTAATTTCCACATATTAATATATTTTTCAAATTGGGCTCTGTATCGCCATTCTTTATTATAACGTGTGCTAAATATCTCGAAAAAATATTCAAAATTACAGCCGCAATCTTTGATCGCGTTTTCGCTACCTGTTGATCGCTACTGTTTCCTCTTAAGTTTATCGTTTTCGAGTTATAAACAATTGAAAACTGAAAAAAGAACGAAAGATGACGATTTTCAAGACTCAAAGACACAAGTAAAAAATATCATTTTTGAAATTACTAAGTACCTAAATTCAAGTTCAAACCTTCTATCAGGTTCCGATAAGAATATTTCCCATGTTTTATTATAAAATATATTCTTTTAATTGTCAATGAAGAATGTTCCTTATGGGAAGACGGGGTCGGGCCAACTAAAAAATACTTATCAAGAACTGATAGAAGAAGGTTTGAACTTGAATTTACGTACTTCGTAATTTTAAAAATGATATTTTTTACTTGTGTTTTTGCCTTGAAAAGCGCAATTTTCAGTTCTTTTTTCAGTTTTAAATTGTTTATACATAACTCCAAAACGATCAACTTAGGAGAAAAATTACAAAAGACTTTTGTTTCGAGTGATCCAAAAAATCTAAAATACCTAATATATTCCCAGGCCGGAAAAATGTAGTAGAATTTATAAAAAGTCATTTTTTAATTATTAATTAATTATAGCCTGGATAAAATTATATCGGACATATCGGATATTGTTTTTTATAATTTTTAACATATGTATTAAATTACATATCAAATAACTTTTATCCATTAAACAGATCAGTGAAGGTCGTTCTTATATCTGTTCCTTTTCTTCTTCTTGATGTGCCTGTCCGTGACGAATGTTGGCGATCATCATGGCAATCTTCGCTTTATCTGCAGCAACGCGCAAAAGCTGATTACGTAAGTAGCTGAAGTGGGGATGATGCTTAATCCTGAACAGCCTACAACTAAAAAACAGTTAAAAACATATCGTTCAAAAGATTAAAACCAGACAAACCGAGGTGAACTTCTTCTAAGAGTGCCCTCTTCATTTCTGAAGGGCGGAAACAATTATGACAGATTTTTTTCTATCCTATGTGGCTCTCAATAAGTATTGAGTATTGACACCCGACCACTCTCCGATTTTTTTTCAATAATGAACTAGGATCTTAGCTTCCTTCAATATTCTTCTCCATCAACAAGCTCAAAATTTCATAATGGCTTCCCCAGTACACATGTCCCAGACAATTACGGGTTTTTCGCTTCTTGAAAATATTCAGAAGTTCTCTGTCATGGTCCATTTTACGCGATAGGTGGTCAATCATTTTACTATTTTTTTTTTGTTAAAGTCAGTTCAGAAGTTCTCTGTCATGGTCCATTTTACGCGATAGGTAGTCAATCATTTTACTATTTTTTTTTTGTTAGTCAATTTTTTTTTGTTAAAGGGACATCATTTGGTAATCACAGTTCTCTTTCATCCTTAAAGAGTTGTTGGATGTAATTGATCCAGTGATACAATCTCTCCTTCACATCACTAATCATAACATCCCTCCTGGTTTTTAGAGGTATTACTCCTCTATCCATTCTCTTTTATCCAGACTACATCGGGAGTAGTTTTTTTTGTATTTTTGGTATTTTTATACCAAATAATCATACAATACCGATTGTTTTTATTATTATAATACATATATGTTATCAGTGTCTTGAACATACGAAAATTTGTATGAAGAAAGAGAACCGAAAGAATAAGGGTAATGGTTCAAATATTACCATTCTATTGTCTATAACTTTGTCGAAAATACCGGTCAACTTTGACCGGTTGTATCTCAGGAATTACTCCTCGCAATTCAACTTTTTTTTTTTAAAGAAGTGTCTTACCGGGTCTTTTCCAGTGCCGTTTTTTCAATTTAATTTAATATAACATTTAGGAAGATATTCATTTGTTTAAAAGCCAAAAAATTATTTATAATTTTAAAACATTTGCATTGCAGAGGCCGCCTATAATTCGATTTCAATTCTGTAAAGTGTATTAGATATATTGAGTGCCTCTTTATATGCAAAATTTTTTTAAAACTTCTAACTAGTCTACTTTTTGTTATGTCAGTTTTTAAAAAATTTTAGCTTAAAAAAAATTATAATAAAATAAGATTGCAAAATTATGCAAAATCTATTTCGATTTTAATGCAATTTGGTGGACGGTTTAAATATATTATAAACATTTCCTAAGCTTATTATGAAAGTCCTAAGTGCAACCTAGATGGTTGAAAAACATTGAATAAGAAAAGCTTTGTTTCCCCCCATTTTCTGTATTTATTGCTATTTTGCAGCAAGGGTAATAAATTATGACATTTTTAACCACTCGTATATTATAGAAAATTTAATTGTCTTTATTTTATTTTGCTACATTTTTTTGCAAAATGGATCGTTTTAAAGTTATAAGAAAATAGAAAAAATCGATATTTTTTGTAATTTTTAAACATTTTAATTTATTTTATTAATGTTCCGGGCATATTTGAGAGGGAGCATAAGTCAATTATTATTATTGAAGTTATCACTTTTTCTGCAAAAATCCGAATGCCACCTCTCACATCCACCTCAAATCAGATCCGCCTTGGTCTAATAGTGTTCTGTAACAATTTTAAAATTCCCAAAATATATTTAAGCACTTCTTGTACTAGGTACTAGGCGTAGCTTTCTTGGTGTGGCTGTTTTAGAACGGATCCTTGAGATCCGTGCATATCTTGTGCAACTTCTAATATCTTGGATCTTTATTATAAGAAAATTGAAGTCTACTTAAATTTTAACATCCTCATATTAAGACATAATGAATCTTTTGTTGTTTATAAATATCATTATAAAATTTGGGTGAAGGTTACATTAAATAATGATGAACTGTCCCGACCTAACTTAATCATTAACTGTTAACCTATCGTACACAGTTTGTATACGCACACAGCATGAAATTGTTATTTTTCCATTAATTTATTTAATTGTAAGATTTTTTGTTCTGGCGTCTCCTTCATTTCGTCATCTTTAAAATACTGATCTACACTTTCGTGGTGTTGGAGCTCTGTATTGTAGGATAGGGCATGCTGCTTGTCCGCGATTTGTTTAATTTTGTCTATGTTCTATGCTATATTTCTGAGTGTTGAGTGATTTTTGCCTTTTATAGATTTGAGACTGGCGTCGGTTTCATGCATCCCGTTACTATCTCATGCATGTCTCATTTGGCGCAGTGTCCACTTTTTTGATATAAGCAGATGTGTTCCAAACGGGTACGCATATTCGGCAGTTGAAAACCTAGTGTCTGTGCCGTTGTTATTAAGACGCCAGGACATGCACCCCATTTACTTCCCGTTAACTTCCTGAGTAGCTGTTCCCTGTTCCTATTTGTTACTTTCCCTCTCGTTGATGCAGTGTTGTCTTTAGGTAAGAAACCGGTCCAGAGTTACTCCAAGATATTTATGTTGATCTGAGTGTTCTAATGTATTACCATTCCACGCAATTTGAAGTTTTCGCTTAGCTTCCTTTGCGCGAAAATGGAAGGCACAGACTTAGCTTTTAGAAGGAAAGGGTCTCGGGTAAATCTGAAGGTAGTACGCAGTCATTGTGTTAGAGGCAGTTTCAAATTTCTTTTGTACTTATTTGTTTGTTTGTTGTTTATTGTTGTTTGTTTCTTCAAACATTTTTCCTTGAGCTCATATTGCAAGTTCGTCAACGTAGAAAAAATACTTGGTTTCAGTCGTCGTCTGTTGGTCGTTTGTTTATATATTGAAAAGCATCGGTACTAAAACACTTCCCCGTGGGAGGCCCTTCTTTGTGGGAGCCTATCTTCTATCTTCCTACTTACTTTGCCCTCGAGCGTGACGAGAAAACGTCTATTTTGCAGCAAAAAATGCACAATCCTAACTAGATGGTGGTCATTGAGAGTATCGTACAATCCGTGGAGCAATGTCTTGTTTTATGGAAACAGATCTACGAAAACAGTCTCTGATTTTTTCTTCGAAGCCCCCTTCAATGTGTTCTGTTAGTGCGAGGACTGTCTGGTACCGGGTCTGAATCCCTCTTGTTCTGAAGTGAAGCACTTCTCAACATTTTTTTCTACTCTGGCCAAGATGAGTCTCTAGTAGTTTAAGAAAGTGATGACAATGAAATAGGTCTGTAGCTCCTGAGATTTTGTGGGTTCTTTCCTAGTTTTAACAAGACTATTATTGTAGATTTCCTCGATAAATTTGAAATTTCCCAGTCACGTGTTATACAGGGTGTCCCGAAAAGATTGGTCATAAATTATACCACACATTCTGGGGTCAAAAATAGTTCGATTGAACCTTAGAACAGGTTCAACAGAACGAATAGTTCGATTACCTTAGTACCTCATACTACCCCATAGTACCTCATAGAAAAAGTTACAGCCCTTTGAAGTTATAAAATGAAATTTTTTTCAATATATCGAAAACTATTAGAGATATTTTATTGAAAATGGACATGTATCATTCTTATGGCAGGAACATTTTAAAAGGAAATTATAGTGAAATTTGTCTACCCCATAAAAATTGTATGGGGGTTTTGTTACCTTAAACCCTCCAAACTTTTGTGTACGTTCCAATCAATTCATGATTGTGGTACCATTAGTTAAACACAACGTTTTTAAAACATTTTTGCCTCTTAGTATTTTTTCGATAAGCCACTTGTTATCGAGGTGCGCCTTCTTTTTTAATATGTTTACATAAAAATTTTATGGGAGCTTTGTTCCTTTAAACCCCCCAAATGTTTGTGTACGTTCCAATTAAACTATTATTGCGGTACCATTAGTTAAACACAGTGTTTTTAAAACTTTTTTGCCTCTTAATCTTCTTTTGATAAGTCACCATTTATCGAGATGTGGCTTCTTTTTAAAAATATACCTAAAAATATAAATTATAAATAAACTTTCAGATTATTAACAGGTTTCTATAATCGTACTTAACCATATACAAATGTGTGGTGGATTCGACAAATATTCAAAATTTCTCGATAAACACTGGCTTATCGAAAAAGCACTAACAGGCAAAAAAGTTTTAAAAACATTGTGTTTAACTAATGATGCCACAATAATAATTTAATTGGAACGTACACAAAAGTTTGGGGGGTTTAAGGGAACAAAACCCCTCATAAAATTTTTATGGGGTGCACAAATTTCATTTTAATTTTTTTTTAAGATGTTGCTGCCAAAAGAGTGCCACATGTCCATTTTCAATAAAAAATCTCTAAGAGTTTTCGATATATGAAAATAAAACCATTTTCATTTTGTAACTTCAAAGGGGATTTTGTAACTTCAAACTTTCACTTTGTAACAAACTTTTTTTGTGTGCAAAATTGTATATAGGTAAGTCAGGTTTAATCAACCTATTTTTGACCCCAGAATCTGTGGTATAATTTATGACCAATCTTTTCGGGACACCCTGTATATCTGCAAGATACATTTTTTGTTCTTTGGTGCTTTATTTAGGCGTTGCACATTATCATCCACACCTTCAGCTTTTCCGTTTTTCAGTCTTTTCATACCATGGAGTTCTTTTAGTTTAAATTGAGTTCCTAGCTGGTTTGCATCTTGATTTAGTCACCTTTTAGTATGCCGATTGTTAGTTCTCCCATTCACAATTAGTTGAGTAAGGACTTAGTGTGCTGTAACCTTGCAAGATGTTTTATGTTCCTTAGGATTACCGCTTGCAAGTCGTTTAACAAGGTTCTAGGCTATGTTGCTACTATGTGCCATTTTTTCTAGGGTTTCTATCCACTTTTCCTTTCTATCCACTTTTCCTAGCTTGACTTAGCTGTTAGAGTAGAGCTGCCCTGCAGTCAACCGCTTATTGGCCAAAAGGATCAGTTGCGTAGAGGGTTTGGTATGTCCTCAGTAGTTCTTTAGACTTGCTAGACAATCCTAGGAACAAATTGTGTCTATATCCACTGAGGATAACTTTAATATACATACATTTTATTATTTCTACAAATTTTCGTAGTTTCCTGGTTTTGGTTTAAGACGTAGCAGCTCAGAATCTAGCATGTCTGCATACTTTTCACAGTTTCCCTTTTTGAAGTTTACTCTTCCGGATTAAAGCCAGTGGTCTGAGTTTTTGTCATGATGTCTAACAAAGTTTTTGCTATGGGGCCATTATTACTTTGGTACACGATATTCGAGGTTAGTATTTGAAAAACAGATCTTCGGGTTATATTATCTTTTCCAAACGCTGCTCTGAAAGGATGGTGGAAGTTTAGAATCGTGGATTAATGTAAGGCCACTCGTTTCAACCCATGCTTCTACTGCGTCTCCATTTGCGTCCGAATCTGCGTAACCTCAGAATAAACTGTGACTCTTAAAGTGCCCCAATATAAGCTAATTTGGTTGTAATTGGAAGTTAAGTTAAAGTAAAAATATAAAGGGCTAGTTTATACCGCGAAGTTATAGTGGCTTTTTCTATCTCAATGGTTATAACCTATCTACTATCTATATACCGATTACGTTCCTACGGACGAGACTATGGTTTGAGTTCTCACATACCCACGCTCCCATGCTGTTCTGTGGTATCATACAATTATTATCGGAGCTAGGACAAAAAATCCCCGGACAATAAATTCCTGGGCAAATAATCCCCGGACAAAAAATCCCCACAAAAAATCCCGGACAAATAATAACCACAAATTTTTTTGGACAAAATATCCCCACAAAAAATCCCGGACATAATATCCCCAAGAAATATTTGCTGCCAATAATTCTCTAAAAGTTTTTCCGTGAATGCAATTGACGCAAATGTTTTTCAGCCTCAGTGCATGAAGCAATCGCCATGAAACCGCTTTTTGGTATGAAAATAATAAATAGCAATTAAGATTAAGCATGAATAGCAATTTCTAATTGCAATTCCATGTCAAAAACTTCAAATTTTACATGACAAAAGAGTTTTTTTTCAAAAATCGTGGAAGATATGGGGAATGAGTTAAGGCCGTGGGAATCATGTTGTAATTATTCGTTTAAATCTTTTGCTCGCTCTGCTTTGATTAACTATGTTCAAAACATTGCGTATTCGTGATGATAGCTGCTGGTCTTGAAAACGATAATCTTGATTGTAATGCAAAAAAACCTGTTCTTTTTTGTAAACTTAACGTCAAAAATATTTGTCATCATCATCAATGTCGTTATAACTCTTCGAGAGCCTTAACCGTGTTTACTATTGCTTTCCATGTTTTTCGGTCCTGTGACACTATGTCCCATTGTCTCACTCACATTTTCTCCAGATCTTCTCTGACTGCATCTTTCCACCTTTTTCTAGGCCGTCCTACAGACCTTCTCCCATCTGGCCTCTCCCCGAGCAGCTATGAAAGATTGTTGAAAAAACTCACATTCTTTTGTCATGTAAAATTTGAAATTTTCAGCATGGAATTGGAATTCGAAATTTGGTAAAATTTCGGAAAAACTTTTAGAGAACTATTCGGCAGTAAATATTTCTTGGGGATATTATGTCCGGGAATTTTTTTGGGGATATTTTGTCCAAAACAATTTGTGGGGACTATTTGTTCGGGATTTTTTGTGGGGATTTTTTGTCCAGGGATAATTTGTGGGGATTTTTTGTCCGGTATGATTTGTGGGGATTATTTGTCCGGGATGATTTGTCCGGGAATTATTTGTCCGAACTCCCATTTCGTATTGTGGAGGAATTCCGTACGCCATTTTTATGGCTGTAGTAACGCCCCCAATATTTATGGTCGCTACTGTCAGTAATGGTTTTGAGAAAAACCATTGTGGCTTAATGTTTGCCATCTATTTTGGTTTGGTCCGGTGGTAGAAGGATTAGCCGTCTACTAGTAGACATTTTGTATAGTCCAGGGCCCATCTGTTTTGAGATGGACGTTGAGAGGTGACTCAAATTTTTTTGCAGAAATTGCTTGAAAATAACTCAAATAATAATATTTGAGTTATCTTCCAACTCAAAATGGTCCGGAACATTGTTTAAATAATCAAAATGTCAAAATATGAAGGAAAAATTCGAATTTTTATTGGTTTTTTGATTATAGCTTTAAAACTATTTATTTCTGAGAAAAGTTGTACTAACATAAAAGTTGCGTAATTAAATTTTCTACAATATAGAATTGGTTAATAATTTAAAAAATAATCACCCTTGTCGCAAAATAGCAATAATTGCGAAAAAAACCATACAAAAACAAGTATTCGCATTTTACGTTTTTCAACCATTTATGCTACAACACTGTAAATTTCATTAAGATCGGTTTAATAGATTTTGCAAAATAAATTTTGTAATCCAGCTTTCTCAAAAAAAATTCATTTTTTTAATGTTGCAGGACTGAAAATCAAGCAGATAGCAAGTTGAATTTTTTTTGCTTATAGAAGTGTACTGTACCTTTCATTTGCAATTTTCAAAATTAAAATCGATTAATTACCACGGCGTCAGGAAATGTTTTAAATAAACATTAATTTTTGGTGCTACGCGCAGGACAGCGGTGTTCGATTCACACAAGTTGATTTCCACCAAAATTTCTTCCAATCTTTATCTAATATATTATTTTCTTACTCTATATTTTATTGTATTTTAATATTTTAATTCCACAAAAATCAAACTTATTTTATTGTTGTTTGTGAAATATTATTTAAACAATTGCATATGTTTAAAAATAATAAACTTTTATTCTCTAAGTTAAAATATATGAACAAAGAAAGTTTTCGCTAAAAAACGTGTTATTTCAAAGGATAGAGTATGTGTTTTTATTTTGCAATAAACAAATTTATTTATTTATATTGAAATGTAATAAAATTAAAATGTATCAATCATTATCAAAGGTTATTGGAATGCCCAATCAGAGCAAACTATCCGCTGTCCTGCGCGTAGAACCAATAATTAATGTTTATTTAAAAAAATTCCTGACGCCGCCGTGGTAGTTAATCGATTTTAATTTTGCAGATTGCGAATGAAAGGTACAGTACACTTCTATCAGTAAAACAGATTCAACTTAGTATCTGCTTTATTTTCAGTGCTGTAACATTTTGAAAAAATTAATTTTTTTTTGAGAAAGCTGGATTGCAAAATTTATTTTGCAAAATCTATTGAACCGATGTTAATGAAATATACAGTATTGTTTTACTGTATCATAAAGTTTTTCTGGGTGAAATATGAAGGTCCTAAGTGTAGCATAAATGGTTGAAAAACGTAAAATGCGAATACTTGTTTTTGTATGGTTTTTTCGCAATTATTGCTATTTTGCAACAAGGATGATTATTTTTTAAATTTTTAATCAATTCTATATTGTAGGAAATTTAATTATGCAACTTTTATGTCAGTACACCTTTACTCGGAAGAGAATACTTTTAAAGTTATAATCAAAAAACGAAGAAAAAAATCGAATTTTTCCTTAATTTTTTGACATTTTGATTATTTAAACAATGTTCCGGACCTTTTTGAGAGGGAGGATAACTCAAATATTATTATTTGAGTTATTTTCAAGCAATTTCTGCAAAAAAAATTTGAGTTACCTCTCAACGTCCAAATGTACTAATATTTTTACAGATGCGCCCTGGTCTAGTAGTTGATGTGCCACTATTGATGTGCCACTATTGATGTTGTGGAGGCTACTTCGTTGTCTTTTGCTACCTATACTAATAAGCAAATGTGTGTGGTATTAGTACCGTATTATTGGCCTATTTAAAAAAGTTAACTAAACTACCGTATGAACTTAATGTCATGCATACTAATCAACGAATGCTGTTTTGATGATATATTGCATTTAATTTCTTACTTGAGATGTTGGGTCTTCTGGCAGTTGAGTTTCTGCGAGTTTCTTGGAGACACAATACATCATACTTCGAGATCTTGTAGAGTTCTGATAAGACTTTTTTCTTAGTTGTATTCATACCTTACAATCATTCATTGAGAAGAATTCTTAATTCATTCAGAGATCCTAGGCGCAGATGTAGATGAAGAACTACCAATATAAATAATTGGTAAAAATATTACTAATACAACATGATTTTAAACCTACATGAATGATTCCAAAACTTTTCTTGCGTATAGTTTTGTAACTAGGATAATAATATGTAAAATTCACATGTTTTAAGTAAACATCTGAAGTATTGCGTAGAATTCGTCGCTCGAAGGGATAATAACCAAGTTGTAGTGAAAGTATAATGTACTGACGCACCCAAAAGATAAAACTTGTCTGAATCAATCCATTATTGTAACGGATAAGAAATTTGTAGATACTATTAATTTGGTGGTTATTATATTTTGAGGTTCTGTTATATTGATATCGGATGTTACATAAGGATATACCAAATATTTGTACATATTTTGTGTCTCTTAAATTTTGATTAAATCCTATACTTCAGTACCTAAGCGTGTGCTCACTACGGAGACCAAAGGATGGTATCCTAGCCTAGAGCATAGTATCCTACTCTTCATATTCGTGAATTCTGGCATTCAAAATAATGCATTTATTTTACATAGCGATCGATAATATAGTTTCCCCTTTGTGCTGTGGCTGTGTCAGGTCTTGTTTGTGACGCATATGTCATTATTGGTCTTGCACTGGTTTTATAAATTCTTGCGACTTCATCTCTGTGTTAATAAGTATATCGTTTTCGCCATATAGTGCTATAAAGGCATCAGGCCAGTTTATTAGCATTTTGTACTCTACCGACTCACAGTGGTTCCAAATGCCGAAAACGTGGTCATGAACTTTTAAAAGCGTATATTGTTTATACATTTTGGAATTACTTTCGTTCTTAAGGTGAAACAGTAGCGATCAACAGGTAGCCAAAACGCGTTCCAAGATTGCGGCTGTAATTTTGAATATTTTTTCGAGATATTTGGCACACGTATTCGTAATATAATAAAGAATGGCGGTACAAATCCCAATTTGAAAAATATATTAATATGTGGAAATTACTCTGTAATTAAATACAATATTAAAAAACGAGCCTGTACCGCCATTAAGAAGAACAAAAAAATACACTTTCTTCAAATAAACTTTTTTATCCGATGCCTAGATTTTGTGTCATTTTGGAACTACTAATGAAATAAAAAATTTTAGTAGTTCCAAAATGACATCGGATAAAAAAGTTTATTTGAAGAAAGTGTATTTTTTTGTTCTTCTTAATGGCGGTACAGGCTCGTTTTTTTAATATTGTATTTAATTACAGAGTAATTTCCACATATTAATATATTTTTCAAATTGGGCTCCGTACCGCCATTCTTTATTATATTACGAATACGTGTGCCAAATATCTTCAAAAAATTTTCAAAATTACAGCCGCAATCTTGGAACGCGTTTTTGCTACCTGTTGATCGCTACTGTTTCCTCTTAAGGGTTTTTGGCATCGCTGATTACGAATCTGACATTATTTTTTCTGAAAACCAAAATGGCGGATCCAACATTGCGGAAAGAAATTGAAAACATTAATCAGAAAGGAAAATTTTGTGTCAGATTTGATAGGTTAAGGTCGCTTCTTACAAATCTAACATTACTTTTTTAAAACAAAATGGCGGATCCAATATGGACGAAATAAATTCGAAAATTTTATTTTAGCCGCATTTTTGTTTAAAATTTTATATTATAAGGGACTTTTGAAACTGCTGATTACCAATACATTTTTTGTATGAAGTACAATATTCAGAACTTATTACCTACTTATGTACAACTGCCCATACATACTGAACAATCGCCAGAATCATGTTATATGCGTCATTTCCCACTTTTGTATTCAAAGAACTGCCAGCAATGCATAGGCAGTTATAGGTAGCTAAACCAAAGTGATTCTGTACCGCCTTACTATATATTTTAAGATTAATAAACAGTAGTCGCAGAATTATGCAGAATTTTGTACTTTTTGAATGCATCTTTACAAAATTTTAATTATTTCAAGTATATTTTCACTATTTATGCATTAGCAAATGTAAGGAATTTATTGTTAATAAATGTTGATTTAAGTTACATCTTACATTACTACATACTTTAATAAAAAGTAGAATCTGCTTTACAGCGATAAAATTGATAAACTATAAAACGTTTTACAGCGTTTTCAATATACGCGTTCTTTTTCACTTTCTCTGCCGGCCAAAATAATCCCGGACATGGCCCACTTGTTCTTGAGCTGTGAACCAGAATACATTAAGTCTGATCCTCATCCCAGCTTATTAGGACTCTACGATAGTATGAGAAAACAACTATAAACATGAAAATCCCTAAATAGGGATTTCTTTTTCGCCTCATGATCACGTTTTCAGCATTTGGAACCACTGTGCGACTCCACTAACGAAGATTGGCTATAAACATTTCAAATTCGTCTCTATCTTCTGCTTTTCTTAAAAGCGTGTGTGTGTTTAACCCGGTTCGATCGCTAATGTTTTTCAGCCAGAATATTTGTCGTCTACCACGACTCCTTTCTCCTTCGATTTTGCCCTTCATAATCAGCTGCAACAACTTGTACTTCTCATTTCTAAGTATGTGTTCCAGATATGCTGTCTTTCTCCTTTAAATGGTGGTGAAAAGTTCATTCTCTGTTTTTTCCCATTCTGTGCAACACTATTTCGTTCGTAATATGATCGGTCCATGCTATTTTCAAAATTCTCCTAAAAAGCCACGTCTCAAAAACTCCAGCTTTCTCATTAACTCAACATTAACAGTCCAATAAAGAAGAATAGAGTGGACATAACATTTTACCCTTCGATATCGAATTTGCAGATCGAGTCTTTGGTTACTCAGAAAAGTTTCGTCATTTTCGAAAAGGCTGGCTGCTCTGGATTGCTCTATTCTTGATCGAATTTCGGATTTTTGAAGTGAAAACTTCTTTAGGGACGTTGGCGATTTTTGGATAGGGGAGAAAGCATTGAATTTGCGACCGTCATCGCGACTGTCATCGCCACCGTCATTGCTACCGCCATCGCTTATGCTATATATTATGTGTGTGTATATATAACTTGTGTAGTATTTAAATTTAAAATAAATGTAAAACCTATTTTAGGATGGGGAAAAAGGATTTATTTCGCGACCGTCATCTCTTCGGCGAAATAAATTTTGTACATATCTATATTATGTGTATGTTTACATAAATTGTGTAGAAGTATTTAAATTTAAAATAAACGTAAAATATATTTTCTGATGGGGAAAAAGGGTTGATTTCGCGACCATCATCGCGACCGTCATCACTTCGACGAAATAAATTTTGTACGTATATTATAATTTACGTATAATAATAGTAATATTATTGAAGTGAAAACTTCTTTAGGGACGTTGAGCACTTTTTAGATGGGGAAACAGTATTGAATTAGCGACCGTCATCGCGACCGTCATTGCTTCGACGAAAATAAATTTTTGAAGTGAAAATTTCTTTAGGGACGTTGTGCCCTTTTTAGATGGAGAAAAAGATTGAATTAGTGACCGTTATCGCGACCGTCATTGCTTCGACGAGATAATTTTTGAAGTGAAAACTTCTTTAGGCATGTTGTGCCTATTTTAGATGGGGAAAACTTTTTTAGGGACGTTTTGCCCTTTTTAGATGGGGAAAAGGTATTGAAATAGCGACCGTCATTTCGTCGACAAAAATAAATTTTTGAAGTGAATACTTCTTTAGGGACGTTGTTCCCTTTTTAGATGGAGAAAAAGTATTGAATTAGCCACCGTCATCGCTTCTGCAAAATAAACGTTTGAAGTGAAAGCTTCTTTAGGGACGTTGCGCCCTTTTTAGATGGAAAAAAGTATTGAATTAACTTAGCGACCGTCAGTGCTTCGACGAAATAAATTTTTGAAGCGAAAACTTTTTTAGGGACGTTAAACACTTTTCAGATGGGGAAAAAGTGTTGAATTAGCGACCGTCATCGCTTCGGTGAAATAAATGTTTGAAATGAAAACTTCTTCAGGGACGTTGTGCACTTTTTGGATGGGGAAGAAGTATGGAATTAGCGACCGTCATTGCTTCGACGAAATAAATTTTTGAAATGAAAACTTCTTTAGGGACGTTGTGCACTTTTTAGATGGGGAAAAATATTGAGTTTGCGACCGTCATTACTTTGCCGAAATAAATTTCGTACGTATATATTATGTGTATGTATACATAAATAGCATAGAACGTACGCAACGCGTATATCATATAGGTATAGCACTTCTTTTTTGATGGGAAGAAAGCATTGAGCTCGTAATTTATATACTATTAGAAGTTTTCACTTCTGTCGGCACTCCCATGAGTGATTTAAATTTTTTTCTTTACTTCTGTATGAAACCATTTGAGTTCTTTGCCTTGGGAACGATTTATTTTTATTTATATCTCTGTATACTATTCTGAAGATATTTCCTAGTAACATCTTATGCAATTTACTATTTTATTTGGGAATAAGCCACCATCTAATTTGAAATTAAATTTATTTTACGTTTCGACTTATACTTCGGAAATCGTAATCAGAATTCAAAACATTAATAAATTTTATCTAACTCATTCATATTGACAATTCAGACATATATTATACATTTTAAAGTAGATGATTTGATATTGCCAATATTTATAAGTTGCGTTCCTGTAACGACTTTATTGAAAGATAGTTCATTAGATTACAACGAAAATAGCGGATATTGATATCTACTAAAGGCACCCAAATCGTAAAAGTGGTCTTCGAGGGCGGCGCGCGTCGCATCTAAACTATTAACCCCGGGTGCCATTTTCGAGCTTTGTGCGCTAATCTTTGATTCTCTGATATCTGATATGAGTTGTATTTTATATTTTGTTGTACCCACTGGATACGTTATGTGTGATTCTGGGGCGCAATAATCCTATATATGTATAATGTAGTTAAGGAGCGCAGAAAACTGCACCTGTAAATTTTAGGCCAATAATTGTCGGATGTACCACTCTTGCATTATAACAAGAAGAGCGGATACTGATACCTACTAAAGGCGCCCAAATTCTGAAAACGGTCTTCCATCGGTGGTATATATATCTTTTTACTAAGCGATCCCGCTAATGTGACAAAGATGGCTAGACCACTCAAAATGAATATTGACCGATGGCGTCCGTGATATCGGCGTTACACCTCGGTGCACAGAGCGGCCCATACCGTACCTTATCTAGTATCTAGTATCTTGCTATCTAGTATTGGCTTGATGCTTTTCATTATTAATTTTTACAGCACTTTGGAAAGCACAGGCAGTAAGCTTATTGGCCTATATGATGTTAATTCCTCTAGTTTTTTTCCTGGTTTTGGCCATTTTCAGTTGTTGCGGAAAATAATTTAATTTTATTATTGCATTAAAAATTTGTAATATTGCCGTTATTCCTTTCTTTGTTACTTTTTGTAGTATCCTACCCGTTATCAGATCATAACCAGGAGCTTTTTTAGGATTAATTTCTTTCATTATTACATCCTTAACTTCATTGTACTTAAATTTCGGTATGGGCAGCTCCATTTAGTAAGGTTCATTTAGTACTCTATTTATTTCCTCCAATTCTTCAACTCCAACCTCCAACAGCTTGATTCCAAGCTGTTTGGTTGAAAGACTTGTGAGACATAGCCACCAAAGGCATCTGCCTTTTCCATGTTATTTCTTGCCCATTTGCCATTGTTTTTTCTTATTGGTGGTATTGGTGTTTGAGGACTTTTTAGTTTCCTTGTGGCTTTCCATAGTGAGTAGTCGGTGGCTTCTGTTGGTGTAAGCTCTTCTAAGTATCTTTGTATAGAATCATTTTTTTCTTCAAGTATTATTTTTTTAGTTCCCTTGCTGCTTTATTAAATTTATTTTTATTGCTTACTGTTCTGTTTTGGTGCCAATTTCTTCTTAGCCTTCTTTTCTCTGTAATTTTTTCTTTTATAGTTGGAGGGCAGGACTCTTTTCTTGTTGACTGTTTGTAGTTTGGAGTTGCTGCCCATGAAGCTTTCTGTATGTTTTTTATGAGGTTAGTTATCGCCCATTCAACATCTGCAGGTGTTTTTAATGGTATTTTTAAATCTATTGCTTCATCTAATACTTCTTTAAAAGTATCCCAATTAGTCTTTTTATTGCACAGAGCGGGTGGATTTGGATTCTGAGTTATATCGGAGTACATGTTCATAAGGACTGGAGTGTGATCCAAAGACATGTCTAAGCTAGATGTTGCTGTGACTTGCTGTCAATTCCTTTTGTGATATAGAAATCAAAAAGGTCTGTTATTTTTTAAGGGTCCGAAGGCCAATATGTGGGTTCTCCTGTTGACAGGTAGTTTAGATTATTGCAATGCATTGCAGTTAGTAGTTCACGACCCTTAGTAGTTGTAACTCTCGCACCCCATACTGTGTTTTTAGCGTTGTAATCTCCACCCGCTATAAATTTGTTTCCAAGCGTTTTGAAGAAAATCTCATAGTTGTCTCTTTTATTGTTGTGCTTTTTTTTCATATCTTTGGAGGTGGGTGGGAAATCTTCTTAAGATACCGGTCTTATGCCTGGTTATGTGGGATTCCCTCGCCGCCGCTTAGATGGCTGCACAGCCCACCACGTGTGGTACGCTGAACCGCAATCCCCGCCGGGGCAAGAACCTACCCACTAAAACCCTCCGTCCTCTCAACCAAACATACTTGTGATCTGGGAATGCAGGCCGGGATCCGCTCTGGTGAGGGCATATCTGCGACACTGCATCCACCTCACGTCTCATTAAATATCTACAATGTTACATTTATATACACACACAGTTCGACTTAATTGCCACATATATACACACATACATATATATACACATATATACACACGTATATTTTTTTATGGGCGTAGTTGTCTTCCTTCAGTCTCCTTGGATTGGAGCGTTTGTCTCACGAACGCATGGGTCCTTGCCCAAGTACCTTCATCCTCACACATCCTTGCAATCATATCACTCACAGAGTCAAAACGAACACCATTCCTTCTCTCCAATTGTATTCTATCCACACTCCATCTTGCACACTCCAACAACGTATGTGACACTGTGTCGACCAAACCACAGTAAGGGCAGTTTTCTGTAGCCGCTTTCTTGAACCTGAAGAGATACGAACGGAAACAACCGTGACCGGTGAGCACCTGCGACAGGAAATAGTCCAAGCGCCGGTGCCCACATTCGAGCCACGTCTTCAGGTCCGGTATAAGTGATTTGGTCCACTGCGCCACATCCATAATTGCCTCCCATTCACTTTGCCACATCCGTATGGATATGGCTCTCTCCTCGCGTCTTACACTCTCGGTCGGACCGTTGTCCCTAGTACGATAAAATAAAGGGGCCCTCTCGGAAGCCAAGATGTGAGAGGGTACGCAGCCGGTGATGGCCCACAATGCTGCCGCAGACACAGTTCTGTAGGCGCTTGCCACACGTAAGTGACTTGCTCTGTCTGTGCGCATCAAGAGCCTCCGGTAGGACGATATTTCTACCGCCTCACTCCAGACTGGGACCGCGTAAAGAAGAATAGACTGTACCACACCGTGCAAAGCCCTCCTCCTTTCAGATTTGGGCCCGCCAATGTTGGGCATTATCCACCCCAACGCGGCCGCTCTCTGCGTGGCCGTGCGCGTCACCACCCGCAGGTGCTCGCCCCAGCTCCCATTCGTGTGGAGAGTCACTCCCAGATACTTAACACACTTTTTCGGGATGATCTCTGCTCCGCCGCACTCAAATATCACGTTCTCGCCTTTCCGTGGTCCCTTGAGGATCACGGCCTCGGTCGTCTCCCCAGCGAGTTTCAGACCGCGCTGACTCATCCAATCTTCCGCGAGATCACATGCACTCTGTGCTTTGTACAGAAGTTCATCCGTATCCCGCGCTACCACCAGCAACGCAAGATCATCCGCGAACGCGAAAGGACTAACCCCCTCACCGTATTCGAGACGCAAGACCCCGTCATATGCCAGGTTCCACAGCGTCGGGCCAAGGACGGACCCCTGCGACACCCCAGCCGTGACATCCACAATTACTCCTCTCTCAACAACAATTCTCCTGTCGGATAGATAGTCCGAGACCAGGTTCCTCAAGTAGCCAGGGAAGTTCCTATCCTCAATCGCTCTCATCACTGTACTCCATTGAAGTGAATTGAAGGCGTTTCTAACGTCGAGCAGGAGCAAGGCGGCCCATTTCTGGTCGCGGGCCTCCGTATTCAACGTTCGGTGCAACTCCAACACTGCATCAGTCGTGCTAACATTCTTCCGGAATCCATACTGTCTGGGGGATAAGCCTCCAGACCTCTCAATCGCTTCATTAATCCTCTCACGCAACATTCTCTCAAACAGTTTACAAATACACGAGAGGAGGCAAATAGGCCGATACTTTTCCTCTCCTTTAGGGAGTAGTATTAATTTTGATGTTTTCCAGTCCTTGGGAAAGGTCTGTTCAGCGAGTACAGCGTTCATATGGCCCAGAAGCCACGCCGGCTCCAGTAGACCCAGACATTTAACCGCCTCAGGCTGTATCCCATCTAGGCCTTCGCTTCACGCTTCAATTATTGTTGTGCTTGGGAGGGCAGTATACAGCAGATATTTTGGTGATTCCAGTAACTGGAATTAAATTAAATATGATACGAATAAATTATTAAAAAAAAACAACAACAAAAAAAACAATAAAGACAATACAAAACAAAATAAAGATGATTAAACACAAAGAATACAAAAAAATCGAGTTAATAAACCAAAACAAAATAGAAATAGGTACTTACTTAAAATACTAAAAATGTCAAAAAAACGTATTATACGGTAATTAAAAAAAATAAATTTTTTTTAAAATACATAGAGAATAAAAAAAGAAAAAAGGAAAAATTTATTTACATATTTTAGTTTAATTTCACTTCTAACTCAAACTCTGGTTGTTGTTCTGTGAAAACAAATTACAAATGGTCAACTGGCTATGTCAAGGAAAGAAAAAAAATTAGGGGAAACAAAAACAGTTTTGAAATAAAAAAAACTCAATTGGAAAGTGCAACTACAAAAACCTTGTTTTACAATAAAGGAAGCCGCACGATGGGTGCGATCTAAAAATTTATCGATATTAAGCAAATATACCAACAATCATGAACCTTGCGCAAAGCATCTTGTTAAGTAACAAAGAATAGAAATAATTATTTTCAATTGGTATGAACTATTAAGCAGTCGTGCAAAACAGACATAATAATTTTAATTAGATAAAATAAGGTGTTTCAAAACTAAACAAAGTTGCCCTTGACTAGGAGAAACAATACTGCAATTAATTAGAATTGTGAAAACAGTGTTAAATCTCGGTTACACATGCCGCTTGTTGCTTTACGCAGACTTTTGCAAACAGGTACTTTCATAGATAATTTGTATTTTAATCATTTTTGATGATGTTGGTACATATTGTGGGCAAATTAGGAAAAAACAAGAAAAGTTTTTTATTAGTTATTTTATGCTTCTTAAGGTGCCTGTCCGTTCCGAACGTTGGCGATCATTCTGGCTATGATGACTTTGTTAGTTGCTATACGGAATAGTTGTGTTGAGGTCTTTCCATACCATGTTCTCAGGTTAGCTAGCCAGGATATTCTTCTTCGTCCTGGGGCCCTTTTTCCTTCAATTTTACCTTGTAAAATGCACTGGAGTAGCTCGTATCTGCCTTGATTTCTCATTATATGCCCTAAGTACTGCAGCTTACGGCCCTTCACGATGTTGACTAAATCTGCGGTTGTGTTCATCCTCCGTAGTACTTCTTCATTGGTGACTTTGTCTGTCCATGGTATCTTCAGGATCCTTCTGTACAACCATAGCTCAAAAGCTTGAAGTTTCGATAAAGTTTCCGCCTTCAAGGTCCACGTTTCTACTCCGTATAAAAGCACTGAGTACACGTAACATTTAAGGAGCCTTATTTTTGTTTTTAGAGTGATGTCATGGCTCTTGAACACAGAGCTCATAGTCAATAATGCACTCTTTGCCTTTCCGATGTGACATTTAATCTCTTGAGTATTGTCCCACGACTCATTGATTATAGTGCCCAAATAGTTGTATTGTGAGACACGTTCAATTCTCATTTGGTTCACATACAGATTTACTCCAGTTATGTTTTGCTTGCTGATGATCATTAGCTTGGTTTTGCTGGTGTTTATATCTAGTCCATATATTCTACTGGTTTCAGTTATTTTATTCATTAAGTTTTGCAGCCCTTCTATGGTACTGGAAAACACTATTGTATCATCTGCATATCGCAGATTACTGAGCTTGACTCCATTTTATTGCCGGCATCAAATCTTAAGATGGCATATATTTAGTGTGACCAACTCTAATTCAGTCGAATTCGGGATAAGGCTGAAAAAATACCCGAAATCCGGGACTTATTTTTGTTAGTTTTTGATGTTTCGACTTCCAATCCTGAAATTGTTCTCAAAAAAGGAAAACTAAGAAAATCAACTGATGTTGGATTTCCATGTAAATATAACCTTAGGTTATTATAAAAATGTAATTATTACAACCAATTTTGGCTTAATTCCATCAAAAATATAATTGTCAAACATGCCAAAAGAAAACCGCTTCAGAACATTTTTATGTTGATTACTTCTTACTGTTGTAGCTTGTTTCTTAACATTACGTTAATACCACCATATAAAATGTATTCATTTTGGATATGGTATTAGAATATTAAACTCTAGAAATTGTCGACTTTTTTCGTCCTACCAATTCAATTTGATGTGAATTCATAGAAAAATAACGTATTCAAAATTTCAAAATAGAATTTTACCAAAACTTAGTAGTTTATACATAATTTAGTAGTTTATACAATACCTATACTTCCTGCCAAGTATGAAAAGGATACGTCGAATAGTTTT
The DNA here is from genome assembly GCF_917563875.1 of Diabrotica virgifera virgifera. Taxonomy (NCBI): domain Eukaryota; kingdom Metazoa; phylum Arthropoda; class Insecta; order Coleoptera; family Chrysomelidae; genus Diabrotica; species Diabrotica virgifera. Next base: position 56,164,950 of record NC_065449.1, on the reverse strand, counting down.
AAAATGCTAAGCAAAAATAGTTTTTAAATTTTTAGATAAAACACGCTGTAACTCAGTAAGTAACCACATTTTATTTAAGTGTTTTCGGTTAAATCTTTGTATTTTGTGCTAAGGATTCTCCAGTTACGATATGAACAATTCTTAATGAAACACCCTGTATACAATCATAAGATTCGATTCCAGCAATAAAATTGCTGGTAAATAACTTCCTTGTATTTTGCTAATTAGCCCAGAGTAATACATACATATTATTGAATCTGCACACTTTATTTTACGATTTTACTTTAAACAAAATTTCATGGAGACGGTTAATGGACCATATCATTTTTATAGAATGGTACATACATTTTTTATGCTTTCTAAATTGTATTTTAGTGGTTTTACAATATATAGATCTTTCCAAGATAAGCCAGTTCATCAAAATAGTCAGTGTAAGGCAGGAATGCAATCAGCACAAAATTCTGTCAAATTAAAAACTATTTTATTATGAATTATGTTTTTATGGGATTAAGACACAAGTATTGGTGAAAGGAAGTTCCATTTTTAAATAACTAATGTTTGACGTTTCGATGTCCACTCTGGAAATCGGTCTCGAAAAAGATTATTGTAAAAATTTTTGGGAAGATGTGCAAGTTAGTTTTATGAGATGTCTTTTCAGAATTGACATACCTAACGTTTATCGAAAATGGAGAACTGATGATAAACTTCTGCACGGATAACGAACTTAAAATAAACAACACATTTTTTGACAACAAAGACTAATACTATTTGTGTTGTTGTACATTCAATGTTGTACATGTGAATGTGTACATTCAATAACACCCGTGGTCAAAGATTTATGATAGATTATGTTGTAACCAACAGAGATATACATAATCCATCAAAAATAATCGACGTAAGATGCCTCAACTCAGCAGATGTAGGTAGCGACCATCGCCTAGTATTATCTAAAATAGAAATCATTATGAAATCTTTCACACCCAAGAGGGCAGCACCAACACAAACAAAAATCAAAGTCGAAGGACTACATACGGAATCCAATGAATACTTATACAGGAAAAAATGTCAGAGAAGATTGCTGAGAATGGAATATTAGAAAACGATAACATCGATAAAAGCTGGCAAAAACTCAAAGATAACATAATCAACGCTGCAACAGAATCACTTGGAGAGAGAAAAGTAACGAATACTCACATATTAAAGAAGAAAACCCCGTGGTTTAGAGAGGAAGTCAAGATAAAATGTGAAGAAAAGAAGAAAGCCTTTTTGCAATACAGAACAAGACAAACACAACAGGCATACAACCACTACAAACGAATCAGAAACGAAACGAATACTTTAGTGAGGCAAATAAAAAGGGAGCACTGGCAGTTTCTCAAAACAGATGGAACACGACTTCCACGGAACACAAAAAGAAGTATGGATAATGATCAAATGGCAAAGAAAGGAGATGAACGAATTAATAAAAGCGAAACACATTCAGAAGAAAATATGGGCAGACTACTTCCGATCTCTATTTGCTAAAGGTGACGATAATGAACCACTAACACCTGAAGTTACGACAAACGAAGAAATAAACATCGAGGAGGGAGAGGTAAAGGAAGCATTAAGAAAAAAAAATCATTAAGAAAAAAACCTCCAGGAGCGGAGAGAACATCGAACGAACTCCTAAAGTACGGAGGACAAGATTTAACTAAACAACTATTAAAACTAATACAAAAAATAATAGAACAAAACAGAATACCACAAGAATGGAGATCAAGCATCCTAATACCTCTCTTCAAAAATGGAAACAAATCGGACCCGGAGAATGACAGAGAAATTAAGTTATTAAACACAACATTAAAATTAACAACCAAAGTGATAACAAACAAGAGAAGTTCAACAGAAACGTTGGAATACAACAAACCGGCATATTAATGTTTCGTGGACCTTAAGAAAGCATTTGACAGGGTCACATTAGAGGACGTTATCCACTTATTATACTCGAGAGAGGTACCTCTAGGAATAATTAAAACGATCGAAAACATCTACCAGAACAACACAATAAAAGTAAAAGTGGAAGATGAACTAACTGACACAATTGAAGCCGGCAATGGGATAAGACAGGGGGATTCCTTGAGTCCTTTATTGTTCAACCTAATCATGGACGAAAGAATAAAAAAGTAAGAACTAAAAACGGATACTAAATGGGAGAAAATCAACTTAAAATAATCTGCTATGCAGACGATGCAATACTAATCTGTCAAAGTGAAGATGATTTACAACGTATGCTGCACCAATTCAACATAATCGCCAGAAAATTTAACATGTTAATTTCCTCAAAAAAGACAAAATGCATGGTTATAACAGCAGATCCAATAAGATGTAAATTGGAGCTGGAAGGTCAGATAATAGAATAAGTGATGAAGTTTAAATACCTAGGCATCACACTATCTAGCTACGAAAGGCTCGAAACAGAAGTGGAAGATTAAGTGAATAGAGCAAACAGAGCCGCAGGTTGCCTGAATGACACAATATGGAGAAATAAAAATATCGGAAAAGAAATGAAAGGTAGAATTTACAAAACAGTCATCAGACCAATAATGACATACGCGACAGAAACACGACCCGACACAGAGAGGACAAAAATATTGCTCGAAACAGCGGAGATGAAAACCCTCTGAAAAATCGATGGTAAGACTCTATGAGACGGGTCTAGGACGTTTCATCGCCGCCGTTTCGATGCCGCCAGTTCGATGCCAATGCCGGCCGATTCATCGCCAGTCAATTAATCGCTATCTGATATATTTCGGAATTTTCGACAGTTACAATTATTAGTTATTTTTAGTATTAATTAGGAATTCTAGGAAATGCGAGATATGACGGCGATGAAATGGACTGGCGATGAACCGGCGGCATCGAAACGGCCGGCGATGAACCGGCGGCATCGAAACGTCCCATTCCGTATGAGACAGAGCTTGAAGAACAGATATACGACGGATATGCAAGGTGGATAACATTAATAACTGGGTAAGAAACAGAAGAATAGAATGGAATCACCGCATAAGCCGAATGACAACAAATAGGGTAGTCAGGACAGCGAGAGACGGTTCCCCAATAGGAAGACGATCAGTGGGAAGTTCACGAAAACGATGGAACGACAACTTACTAGAGGCACATTGAAAAAACCGACAGAGTCATGTCTATACAAAAAGAAGAAGAAGGTTTATCGATAGGTATTAACGCTTCTGTAGTGTTTATTATATTTTATATTATTTATATTTATTTTTTTGGTAACATACAATATACTATTATTGTTAACTTTATGTTCTCCCTCTCTCTCCCTCTCTCTCTACTGCCTTCCCTCCTTATGGAGTATTAGGTGTTTTTGCGATTCTTAGCGAACAGTGAAATATGGCTGATGAGATCAGTGCATCCTCTTCTGTTTTATTCCTTCAAAATTTCATCTACAAATATTTTCCATTCCTCTTCATTTCCCGCTCCTGTTTAACGTCTCCCCATCTCAGGCCAACTGGTTACATTATTTTGGCTTTTCCTTAGTATATGTATGTCCAATCCATTTCCATTTCGTTTTTTAAGGACATAGGCGTCTGTCAAAATTTTCAATGTGTGTTAAATGTATTCATTTTTTTCGAATCCTGAGAAAACTTACATTATTACCGAGGGCCGAAAGTCCCTGAAAACTTCTATGATGTTTACTTTAATAAGTTACAGGGGTGAAAATTAAAGACTAGATTTAGTGTGATTTCTAATTGCAAATATTTTATTCAAAAGAAACTTTTTATTTATTGTAAGAGACCTTCGGCCCTCGGTAATAAGGTAATCTTTAATTCTGTGTTATAATTTTTCAAAAATATTTATTAGTTTTTTCAGGATTTGAAAAAAAAAAATGAATTAAACACATTGAAAACTTTGACAGGCGACATTTTGAGCCTTTCCCCTTAATCGTTATATTTTCTGTTATATTTTCTCTTGTTTTATTCTTCTTCATAGTTCTGCGTTTGTTATTTTATCAGGCCAGTATATTTATAGGATTTGTCTCATCGAATTATTGATAAAGTTTGTAATTTTTTGGAAGGGGCAGCTCTGAACAATCTCTTTGAATTTACTAAAGCTAGATTTTTCACAGTTGATTACTGTGAGTGTGTAGAGAAACATACTGCGGTCGGTTAAGCGAAACGTAGAACAGGGGTTACTGAGAGGGTATCAAAGTTGCTTTCCTACGAAGGTAATTATTTCCATTTACTAAGGCTAAAAATCAGTACACACATTCTAAATTAAATATAAAGAAAAATTATTATAGTCGGCCAGCTGTATGACGGGACAGAGACGGTCGGTCGGCCCTAATAGTCGATTGAGGAAATGAAGCATTTTGGCTCGCAATTTTTTCGTCCATCATGGATTTACTTCAAGTTTTCACAGAAGGTAGGGAATAGTCCAAGGATCATTTTCTATATCATGCCGCTATCATGCGCTAAAGCCTTGGGGGTGGTTGCCACCCCATCTCGGGGGTGGGAATTTTTTATTACATTTTAACCATGTAATTAGATGGAAAAAGTGATTCTAAGAAAAAAATGTTTTTTTCATTTTCTTCGTAAAACTAATATTTTTCGAGTTACTCGCGCTTGAAAATAACAGTTTTTTGACGAAAAAATCGACATTTTTAGAGGGTTTTTTGAGAAAACCTCGAAAAATATTCTATATATTTTTGGCGATAGAGTTTCGTCAAAAATGATTTTGAAGGATTTTTAAAAAGCTATAAGACTGTGTATATTAAATTCCGTAAGATCCCTTAGTTTTTAATTGGGACGGGTTTAAAGTCCTCGAATAAGGGGGTGTTTGCTATATCTGGCTAACTATTCACTGTAATGAAAATCTATGCACAGGGTAGTTTTAGTCATTAAAAAAGCTTCAATTTAGTAGTTTATAATTTTTTTCGTATCTTCAGTATTTTCGGAGATATTTTGAAGTAAAAGGTGAAAAATACCAAATCGCAAAAAATCAATTTTTCTTTAAACTCCAATTTTTCCAAAATTAGTCATTTTAAATACGCCAAACTCCTTGAGTGTATTGATAATATAAATATAAAAGGAACTACAGAAAGGTGAAGACCAATTTTGAATTAGGAAGGTAGTTAGGGGGTTGTTTTCACTGATTTTTTCGTAGAGAAAAGCAGGTACCGACATTTTTTTGATCGCTTAGTTTTCATGCTAGAAACTTTTTATTATTTTTTTTTGAAAGGCCTAATTGTATACTTGGAAAAAGATTATTTAAGTTTTCCTCAAAAAATGCAAATTTTTCCCATTATTTGGCTTTGAATATTTCAAATTATGCATTTGACGAAAAAAGCTAACCTTTAACATGCCGTACCTCGGTTTGTACTGGCCTTAAAGATATTATTGGAAAAGAATTTGGTTTGTGTTACTAAAAGATACAATTTTGATATCTAAAGTTTTTTCGATTAAATGCATATTTTTCGAGGTATTCTTAAAAAACCCTCTAAAAAGTCAATTTTTCGTCGCAAAACTGTTATTTTTAAGCTCGAATAACTCGAAAAATATTAGTTCTACGAAGCAAATGTAAAAAACATTTTTTTCTTAGAATCACTTTTTCCATCGAATTACAAGGTTAAAATGTAATAAAACATTCCCACCCCCCGAGATGGGGTGGCAACCACCCCCAAGGTTTTAGCGTATGATAGCGGCATGATATAGAAAATGATCCTTGGACTATTCCCTATCTTCTGTGAAAATTTCAAGTAAATCCATGCTGGACGAAAAAATTGCGAGCCAAAATGCTTCATTTCCTCAATCGACTATTGAGGCCGACCGACCGGCTCTGTCCCGTCATACAGCTGACCGACTATAATAACTTTTATTTATATATAATTTAGAATGTTTGTACTGATTTTCGGCCTTAGTAAATGGAGTTAATTACCTTCGTAGGAAAGCAACTTTGATACCCTCTCAGTAACCCCTGTTCTACGTTTCGCTTGACCGACCGCAGTATGTTTCTCTACACACTCACAGTAATCAACTAAAAAATGTAGCTTTAGTAAATTCAAAGAGATTTTTCAACGCTGCCTCTCCGTCTATTTCTTCTTGTCTACAATATTCTGCGACATGCAATAACATACCCTTAATACAGCTGTTAAATATTTTGATTTTAGCTAATTCTTAATTGGATTTACGTTAATTAATATATTACATGTATTTCAGATTTTCTTAAATGCATGTTGTGTCTTACTTCTCATTTACTACCGCCTTTTTTTCCATTATTGATCCGAGATATGTAAAGTTATCTACTTCCTTTATTTGTCTTCCATTTATTTTAATTTTAGTTTCTTCGGCTGTCTTTTAAGTGTTTTTTTTTGTATTTATCTTAATGCTCATTACTTTTCATAATTTTGCAAGCTTCTCCATCTTCATCTCCATATGGTTGCTATGTTCTGTTAGGAGACAAGTACCATCTGCGAACTCCAAGTTCTTCAGCTGGTTGTGTCAGTTCCACCTAATACCCGTTTTTATCGCATACTTTCGAAAAAAAAGAGAAAATTGAGTGCTATTTAAATTTTAAATATCTCGTTCAAAAGAAACTTTTCGTTTATTCTGAGGGATTTTCGGCCCTCGGTAATAATGCAATCTTTCATTCTGTTAAATTTTTCAAAAATATTTATTAGTTTTCTCATGATTCGAAAAAAATGAATACATTTATAAAGCATTGGACCGAAATTTTGCGCCTACGGTCTTAACTCCTGTATTTTATTTTCTTCGTCAATATCTGGTATTGCCTCGTGTTTGGAATATATTTCTCGAAGTATTCGATTTCATCGAAGTGCTCTTTCAATCTGTGTGTTATAACTTGTTCTGCCTTTAATTACTTAACAACATTTTTGATTAATTTAATAGTATTTTGTATTTTGACAACGAAGCAAAAAAGAACTACAAAAGTTAATGAAAAACATAATAACAGAAGCCAAAAAATTCGGACTTAAAATAAATAAGGGAAAATGAAAATGTAGTATGTCAAAGTGTGTAAATAATTTTATTTCCTTAGCTGAGCGCTTTCGACATAAACGTCATCATCGGAGCTAATGGTCAAATACTAAAAAAGTACCGCTACATAGAGGTGTAAAAAAGTGCATCTTAGGAATGTACATTTGATTTTTTTTTTTTGTACATTCCTAATGTACAAAAATCAAATGTACATTTCTAAGATGCACTTTTTTACACCTCTATGTAGCGGTACTTTTTTAGTATTTGACCATTAGCTCCGATGATGACGTTTATGTCGAAAGCGCTCAGCTAAGGAAATAAAATTATTTACACACTTTGACATACTACATTTTCATTTTCCCTTATTCATTCAAGTGTGTACAAACTTATCAGTCTTTCAACTATTCTTAAAATAAATGAAGAAAAGACAAAGTATATGATAATGGGAGAGATCCAAAAAGAAAAAGAGAATAACATCATAGTACAAATAGATGGAGAAAAACATACTCGTTTAAAAGAGCCAAAGAAATTATTTACCTGGGAGCCAAAATAGATGAAAATGGTCATGAAGAAGGGGAGATAAAGGCAAGAATAGCTAAAGGAAATAAAAAATATGGAGCATTACGCACATTATTGAAATCCAAATACGTATCAAGAAAAACAAAAATAAGAATTTATAAGACTGTTATCAGACCTACAGTAACATACGCAAGCGAAATATGGGTGCTCAAAAAGTCAGAAACAGACCTGTTAGAAAGATAGGAGAGAAAAATGCAAAGAGCAATATATGGAGGTGAGAAAATAGAAGGTCCGTGGAGAAGAAGAACCAATAAAGAATTGGAAGAACTATATCAAGAGCCAACGATTACGACGACGATCAAAGCACAGAGAATACGATACTTGGGGCACATAGAGAGAATGGGAAGTAAACGAATGCCAAAAATGGTACTTTCACGAAGACCAATACAAAAGAGGAGGAAAGGCAGGCCAAGGAAAAGATGGAAGGACAGTGTATATGAAGACTTGAAGAAAAGTAACATTGAGAGATGGAAAGAACTAGCATTGGACAGAAGGAGATGGAGAGAGGTTATGAAGGAGTGTATAAAAAGACTGAAGTGTATTTAAATAAAATTTATAAGTTATGTAAGTTATATTAAGTTATTTACTATATTATTTATGTAATCAGAAATGTAAACATTTTAGACCTAGGCCTACAAGGCCTGTTGCGCTTAATAAATAAATAATTTTGACAACGAAACCCGATTTGGGCTTCGAAACGTTAATAAAATATTTTTTTCAATTTAATTGTGGCTTATTTCCCATATAAATAGCTAATCATAAAAATGTCACAAGGAAATAGCTTCAGAACAACATTGTTCTGCTTTAAGGTGATTCAGTAGCGATCAACAGGTAGCCAAAACGCGTTCCAAGATTGCGGCTGTAATTTTGAATATTTTTTCGAGATATTTGGCACACGTATTCGTAATATAATAAAGAATGGCGGTACAGAGCCCAATTTGAAAAATTACATTAAATGTGGAAATTACTCTGTAATTAAACACAATATTAAAAAAACGAGCCTGTACCGCCATTAAGAAGAACAAAAAAATACACTTTCTTCAAATAAACTGTTTTATCCGATGCCTACGTTTTGTGTCATTTTAGAACTACTAATGAAATAAAAAATTTTAGTAGTTCCAAAATGACACAAAATCTAGGCATCGGATAAAAATGTTTATTTGAAGAAAGTGTATTTTTTTGTTCTTCTTAATGGCGGTACAGGCTCGTTTTTTTAATATTGTATTTAATTACAGAGTAATTTCCACATATTAAAATATTTTTCAAATTGGGCTCTGTACCGCCATTCTTTATTATATTACGAATACGTGTGCCAAATATCTCGAAAAAATATTCAAAATTACAGCCGCAATCTTGGAACGCGTTTTCGCTACCTGTTGATCGCTACTGTTTCCTCTTAATTATATTTCCGTATTTATCTTTGATTGATTTGTTTACTACTGTTTTCCTGTCAAATTTCGCATGATGGTGTATTGAGTATTGTGTTCTCAGGTCCATTTCTTGTGCAGCTCTTTCTGACATTTTCAGCGATCGCAATTTCTTTTATCTTTTCTGGCGTGCTTTTTAATTGCTATATTTTTTTCTTTGTATTTTCCTTCCAACGCTTTTCCTTCTTCGGGGTTGCTTACTTTTATAATTTTTAATTTCTTTCTTTCTCCTATAAGTTGTAATGTGTCTCGGGTTATCCATTTTCTATTTTCTCTTTTTTTCCCAATCGTTTCATTTGCAGTTAACCATATTGTCTTATTTATATTTATTTTGCACTCCGATTAATTCAGCAGACGTATTAAGACGTATCTAATTGGCTATTGCTTTTTGTCGTTTATTTGTATTTAATTTTTCACTACATCTACCCATTATTCCAATATTCGGAACAATGTAGGTAAATTGTTCGTCATAATGCCATGTTCCCACTCTCCATTCTCAATTTTAGTTTTGTCATCACATATTTCAGTATAATTAACATTTTCCATGTATTTTGCAAGCCATTATTTTTATAGAATGTATAAACACAATAACACAAGAAGAAACAAGTTCCACTTACCATCATCTTCCAAGAATTTTCTTGTAAACTCATTAAACTCTCACTTTTTACTATAACTCAGCTACATTACCGTGCCCATACATATGCGGCGGTTTTGGTTGAGGTTTTCAATCTGTTCCGGTCCAGTTCCTTGAACTCTTTGATGGTCGCTTGTTGAAGAAGTGAAATTTTACAAACAAATACATATTTTATTAATATTCGCGTTTAATGAATGCTTGGGATTTGTTAGTAGTGCAGTCACTGAAGGTGGATATGACGGTATGAGCTATTACCTCCGATTTCGTTGAGCCTCCATCGATTTTCATGAAAAATGGTTTTTACCAATTAAAACCAATTTAAACAAAAAAAAACCGCTTTTGTCCAAATAACCGAGATATAAACGTTTAAATCCTACATTTTAACCTAAAATCTAACCTTTTATCTTTAAAAAAATAAGAGATTTAAAAGTTTATATTTAATATGATTTTATAGCCATTGAAATTACATTTCATATGGTTTTTAGATGAACCTGATGTCATAAAAATTAGCGGAGGTATTCTAAAAAAACAATAACTTTTTTTGAAAAGATTTTTGGAACATAAATTTTGAAAAATATTTCGAGCATAAATTCTAATGCTATTAACTTCTTCTGAAGCTCATTTCTGAAGCTCATAGGTATTTCTGAGTACTTTGACGGTTGTTTGGTAAGTATATTTTATAAAATGTATCGTTTTCGCGTTATTTAAGAGCGTAGGCTCAAAATTTTGGACCAATGTTTTTTAAATGCATTCATTTTTTTCGAATCCTGAGAAAACTAAGAAATATTTTGAAAAATTTAAACGCCGAATAAAAGATTAACGTTATTACCGAGGGCTGAAAGTCCCTTAGAATAACCAAACACTTTCTTTTGAATGAAGTATTTGAAACTAAAATTCACAATAAATTTTTTCTTTTTTTTTTTCGTCCCTGTAATTAAAAAAAAACATTATAGAAGTTTTCAGGGACTTTCAGCAATCGGTAATAATGTAATATTTCATTCTGCGTTTAAATTTTGCAAAAATACTATTAGTTTTCTCAGGATTCGAAAAAAATGTCTGCATTTAAAGTGCATTGGCCCGAAATTTGGCGCCTACGCTCTTAAGCTTAAATATTTAGATCTTAGATTCGAGTTCTCGCCAAAAAAATTATACATTCAGTTACCTATAACTCAGTTTGAATTAATATTAAAAGGGTTTTCAAGTAAAGAATTTATCGTTTTTTTATTATCTTCAATTTTGTTAATGATAACTTTTTGATAAAAATTTATAGATTTTAAGTTATTTATGGAAAATCGCTTTAAAACATACATTTTTTCTTGAATGCTGTCTCAACTTTATATGACAATTTTGCTTAGAATTTGTCCCTCTATATATTTATGGAGTCATTTTTAATAAAATAATTTTCACCCCCGAGAAGGTGTGACATCCACCACCAGGGTAAAGGTGCAAGTTGGCATTATGTCACTTTTGTTTCTTGAGGTATCCTCTAACCACTCATCAATTTTTATGAAAATCGATGGAGGTTCAACGAAATTGGTGGTAAAAACCTTCAGTGACTACACTATAGTAGACATATATCTATATTTTTTTTATTACCGTCTGTTTCTTCTTTTTTAGTCTTCTATTAAAAAAAAAAGACTAAGTTTTCACTCTAATAGCATATAAAACAACATAATGCTATTCTACACCCCACCAGAATGAAATCAATGGGAACCTTCTCTGGTTACCCTCCGAGGCTTCTACAATATGCAAGCCATACGGATGCTGAGACTAAGGAAGATGAGGGAATTCTACAATTTACAATTCACGTCCCATCTGCTCAGCGCGGTAAAGTTCCAACGAGAATGGTTCCCTTCGTACTCCAATCAGAGTAAACATGTAAATCAAAAATGAATAACGGGACTGCACGCCGGGGTTTGTTTTGGTTGGATCAGAGAGAGCAGCATATATGCCTCCTGATGAGAGACTAATAAGTTTCGAAACCGGTAGAGGTGCTTGCTGCACTCTTTGATTGGACTAGAATATGGTGCGGCTGTATTTTCGTTTTGCAACGAAATTAAAAATGGTTTATTCATTTTTGATTCTATTTTTTACTTTACCTATGTAGTAGTCGAAAGTCTATTAAATGTAATGCAATAATAATTTATTGGAAATGGCCAATTTTGGAACTTCCTTTTTGCAGCTTTTATGGGTTTTTGTTACATTACAAGCGTTATCAGTTTATAATATTCGTGACATGAAGTGTGGAATAAATGCCAAATTACTCTTTTAGTGTGAATAAGCTAAAATACTTTAAAAGAAGTTTATTTGACTTTCAGTTTCTACTTCGAAAATAACAACAAACCTGGAGATGAGGGCTCTAAGATGCTACATATTTTCTATATCACTATACGGAATGGAAGCTTGGACTTTGAAGAGACAACACATAAGAAAAATAGAATCGTTTGAAATGTGGTGTTACAGAAGAATATTGAAAATTCAGTGGGTTCAAAAGATTACCAATGTTGAAGTGCTACGACGTCTAAATAAGGAGTAAGAAGTTATGAACAGTATAAAAACAAGAAAACTGGAATATTTGGGTCACATTACCAGAGGAGAAAACTATGAGTTGCTGAGAATTATTATGTAAGGAAGGATCCAAGGAAGAAGAAGCATAGGAAGAAGACGCATCTACTGATTGAGGAACCTTAGAGAATGGTTTAACTGTAGTTCATTACAACTGTTCAGAGCAGCAGCCAACAAAGTGACCATAGCCATTATGATATCCAACCTCCGATAGGAGATGGAACTTTAGAAGAAGGAGAAGAAGAAATGAGCAAGATTCATTTACCGGTTGGTTAAAATGTAGAGTAGTGTGGTGCGGTGATTTGCAAACCCTACATTTGTATGAAGAGTTCTTAAAAATTTCGACATAATTTAAAAATTTAAATCATTAAAATGTCTCCGCAAAAAAATGGAAGCAAACCATTAAAGTTAGTTTTTGGCACACTTTTCAAATATGCAAAGGTATTTAGAAAATTTCAATATACAGGGTGTTGTTTCAAGGTCACAATGAATTTATATTTTCTATTAATCCGGACCTGGATTTTTTTCTGATTAGGACTTGGGTGGTTTGGGTTCTAAATGATACATATGTGTACCAAATATCAAAAAAATATACAAGGTGGTTCTAAAGTTATGGGTCCAGAAATAAATGGGTAAAATCGATAAAACACCGTGTAACTCGGTTATAAAAATCGGTGGGGCAATAAATGTACCATATCTAGAACCGTCTGAGTGATCCCTACTCACCATTTAAGTATCCCCGTTTCCCAATGAAACACCCTGTATAAAATATTGAAGTAAACACTAAATACTGTTCTAAACAATATACAGGGTGTAACAAAAATACAGGTCATAAATTTAATCGCATATTCTGGGACCAAAAATAGTTCGATTGAACCTAGTTTACCTTAGTATAAATATGCACATACAAAAAGTTACAGCCCTTTGAAGTTACAAAATGAAAATCGATTTTTTCCAATATATCGAAAATTCCTAGAGATTTTTTATTGAAACTAGACATGTGGTACTTTTATGGCAGGAACATCTTACAAAAAAATTATAGTATAATTTTGACACCCCATAAAAATTTTATGGGGGTTTTGTTCCTTTAAACCCCCCAAACTTTTGTGTACGTTCCAATTAAATTATTATTGTGGTACCATTAATTAAACACAATGTTTTTAAAACTTTTTTGCCTCTTAGTACTTTTGCGAAAAGTCAGTTTTTATTGAGATATTTTGAATATTAGTCAAATCCACCACATATTTTTTAATGTACGATTATGGAGACTTGTAATCGTATAAAAATTTATTTATAATTTACATTTTTAGGCATATTTTGAACCATATTAAAAAATAAGCCACATCTTAATAAAAGGTGCCTTCTCGAAAAAATACTAAGAGACAAAAAAGTTTTAGAAACATTGTGTTTAACTAATGGTACCGCAGTAATAGTTTATTTGGAACGTACACAAACATTTGGGGGGTGTAAAGGAACAAAACCCCCATAAAATTTTTATGCATACATATTAAAAAAGAAGCTGCAACTCGATAAAAACTGCCTTATCGAAAAAATACTAAGAGGCAAAAAAGTTTTAAAAATAGTGAGTTTAACTAATGGTACCACAATAATAATTTAATTGGAACGTACACAAAAGTTTGGGGGGTTTAAGGGAACAAAACCCCCATAAAATTTTTATGGGGTGCACAAATTTCACTATAATTTTTCTTTAAGATGTTCTTAATGTTGTTCTGAAGCTATTTTCTTGTGGCATTTTTATAATCAAGTATATTCAAATGGGAAATAAGCCACAAATTTACCTAAAAATGATTTTATTAACGTTTCGACGCCCAAGTCGGGTGTCGTTGTCAAAATACAAAATAATACTAAATAAACAAAAATGTTGTTGCTTAGTAAAAATTTCTTCTAATAATTTATTTAATCTGACTCATTTATATCAATGGGCTCTTCTTTATCTCCATTATTGGCTAATATATTTATGGAGGATTTCGAAACTAATATCATTTCTAAACAAAATTTAAAACCCACAGTATGGTGGAGATATGTAGATGATGTGTTTTCCATATGGCCTCATAGATCGGAATTGTTGGATACGTTCCTGAATATTATAAACGATCAAGAAGAGACAATAAAGTTTACAATGGAAAAGGAATACAATAACACCCTACCTTTCCTCGATGTTTTGGTCTTAAAGGAGGATACTGGATATGAGACTCAAGTGTATAGAAAACCAACACACACCAACAGATATCTCAATTACAAATCAAATCATAACATCAACGTTAAAAAGGGAATCATTAAATCCTTATATGATAGAGCCAAAATTACTTGTTCTAACGAAAATTCATTTTTAGAAGAAAAACAATTGTTAACATCTGCTTTATTAAAAAATGATTATCCCATATCGTTTATAAATAAGGAATTGTCAAGATTGGATCGAATGGAACAGAACAACTTAGAACGGGATCCTACAACATTCACAAGAAATAATACGAGGAAAATATAAATACCATATGTAAAAGGACTATCCCAGAAACTTAAAACAATAGGAAATAAATTCAACATATCAACAACATTCAAAACAACAAACACATTGAGATCTATTCTATCTAAAACTAAACCTAACAGTGAACAAGAAAGAACAAAGAATTGTATTTCAAAATACCTTGTGAATGCGAACAATTTTATATAGGTGAAACGTCAAGACCATTAGACGTTAGAGTAAATGAACATCAGTCTTATATAAAAAATAAAGAATTTGATAGATCTCAAATATGTCAACACGCATGGGATAATGAACATAGAGTTCAGTGGAGAGATTCAAGTATAGTCCTAAAAGAAGCAGATAGTAAAAAGAGAAATATCAAAGAAGCGGCTCTAATTATGCTAAATGAAACCAATTGTGTCGCAAATTCCTCGGTAGAATGCAGTAGGATGTGGTTACCCATATTAAAGGAGGAAGTCAATAGAAAGAAAATACCACAATTAGTAAATCAGTAACATATCGAGTTAGTACATTTAGTATTTTAGTATTATTTAAAATTTAAAATATCAAGTCAGAATTTGGTATTAGTTTTGAGAGTAAACTAAATGTAAACCCAAATACTTACGATGTCGGGATAGTATCACGAGGTTTTTCCTGGTTTTCCCTCGTGATTTACTATGGAATCTCTAACGCGAGAATTTCAGTGCCAACGTTACATTTGGTTGTCTTTTTAAAGACAGATCACCTGCTATGATTTTTTGTGGCGGATATTCTTGAGTTGGGATTGATTTCATGTAATCGAATGAACTATCTTTTAGTAAAGTCGTCCCAGGAATGCAACTCATCAATATTGGCAATATCATTTTAAAGTCGTCTACTTTAAAATGTATAATACGTGTCTGAATTGCCGATATAAATGAGTCAGATTAAATAAATTATTAGAAGAAATTTTTACTAAGCAACAACATTTTTGTTTATTTAGTATTATTTTGTATTTTGACAACGACACCCGACTTGGGCGTCGAAACGTTAATAAAATCATTTTTAGGTAAATTTGTGGCTTATTTCCCATTTGAATATACTTGATTATAAGATGTTCTTGTCATAAGAATGCCACACGTCCATTTTCAATAAAAAATCTCGAATAGTTTTCGATATATTGGAAAAAATCGATTTTCATTTTACAACTTCAAAGGGCTATAACTTTTTTATGTGCACATTTGTATTAAAGTAAGTTAGGTCCAATCGATCTATTTTTGGTCCCAGAATATGTGATTTAATTTATGACCTGTATTTTTGCTACACCCTGTATATTTATAGTAAAAGCGATGAAATTCGTTGTTTGGATGGTCTTTATTTCTACCTGCTATTAAAATAAGAAGTTTCTACAATTAAATCTAAAATTAAACTAAGAATTTTGTCCAATGAAATTAGCATTTAATAAACACGTGTAGTGCGAAAGGATTATTCAAACAATTTCAATAGTTCTTTGTAATCTAACAATAAAGCTGATATAATTAATGATCAAACTTACGAATCGTGAAACCTGTGAATGTTCACACGAATAGCGTAAGGAACCAGGTGTTGAAGATTGGTTCGCAATGAAAGTAGTAATTTTTTACGAATATGCGTAATGTACAATAAACCGAATAAAAAAACACACTCTAATACAAACTCAGGAAGTTCGGTATTCTTTGTTACACCAGAATATACTAGGTCGGCGAAGTACTTAATCTACAAAAGAAAAACCAAAATTTTGGAAAAGTTGTGCTTTATTTCTCGACATAGTCTCCTTTTAGTTCAATACACTTGACCCAGCGATACTCTAACTCAGTGTTTCCCAACCTTTTTGTGCCATGTCCCACCTTAGCAATTCCAAAAATGTGTATGCCCCCCATATAACATATATAATTTTGAATATTAAAAAATTTAATTGTTTACTTAGTTAGAAGATTAAATGATAAACTTAAGAAAAAATCACTAGGAAATTGTTAACGAAACAGATAAGTAAATTTTCAAAACATAATAATAAAAAACTCAAATTCAGATTCCAAACAATTTTAACATAGATTTTTCTATATTAATTTGTTGTTTTAATTTAGTGAGATCCTTGCTCTTGATTCTTGCTGCACAGAGATTTTATATTAGGTTCCAATATGGTTAGTTTCAGTCGCAAGTGCCAAAATTGTGGTATATTCAGCTGATTTCTTTTTTACCAGTAAATCATTTACAGCACTAAATCCACATTCAGCTAAATATGAAGATGAAAAGGATAGCAATAGTTTTCTTGCATATTTGGTTGAATGTGGGTATTCGATTTCTATTTTCCCACAAAGCCATGCGATCGCTCCTTTTAAAATTAAATAAAGTTTTAACTTATTCATCATTTTGCAACTCTATAAGTTTTTCTTGGTACTGCGTATTTGATATATCGGACAAATTCACTAACATTGGCTGCATGATGTTGGAATATCAAAATATTTTAAATCAGAAAGTCTTTCTTTTAAATCAGCCGATAGAATATGCAGGTGATTGACAATAAGAAGTAAAGCGGTATCAGTTACTACACATTTTTGTCACATTCACTAACAATGAAACTGTTCATATAATAGGTTTCTGACATAATATGGATAATGAAACCAAATATCTTCGGTTTTACATCGACAAGAGTTTTATTTGTTCCTTGAAGTTGCTTATTTAATATGTTTACTTTTTCAAAGATTTCGGCTAAGTAACTCACAGATAGTTTACCATCGATTGTTAACAGATACTTTTAATTTCATGTGTGTGGCATAAAAAATCACTGATAGTATCAGACAGTAGTTCCATAAATTTTTTCAAGCAGTTGTCTTCAGATAGCTATCTTACTTCAGTATGAAGTAAAAGTCTCAGGTGGTCTTCATTTTGTTCTTCACAAAATAGCTTGAAGAGACGCTCACATTTGGCATTAGATTTAATAGCATTAACGCATTTTCTTACGGAATGTAGTATGTACTTCAAATAGAACAGCTGAGATGTTTTTAGCTATCAAGTTTTCCCTATGAATAACACAATGCACAAGAATCATTTATGGATTCGCATCTTTCAACAATTTTAAGCAAGCATTTTTCTTGCCCAATTTCCCATATTTTTAGGAGCATCATCAGCATTACAATATGTTATATTTTTCATTATTGTGCTTTCTAACATTTTACAGAACAATATTTCTTCAACAAAATGCCCTGTCAAAGCCCTATCCCAAAGTTGATTTATCCATTTGCACTAAGAAATTTCTTGTTTTCAGCTTTTCAACACGTTGTTTTTTAAAATCTTCACCCATTTCGTCAGTTCTTTTGCTAACACTATTGTTACTGTTACTGGTATCTTTTGCATTTTTGTCATCTTTTTCAAGAACCGTTGGAAGAAACGCTGATATTGTCGGTTTTATTAAATTCTCTCCTATAGTATGTTTTCTTCTTGTCTTAGCAATGAATAAAGATATTTGATAACTCGCCTCAAGAATACGATTATTAGCTGAAATACGAGCAGTAAATAGAGACTTTAATGTTTTTCACAGAAATCTAGAAATGGCCCATATCGTAAGGGGTAAAGTCATGTCGAGCCCCCTTAACAATCAAATTGCCCCTCTGTGGGCGTGGGCCCCATGTTGGGAAACACTGACTCTAACTTCTTCAACCCGCCTGAAAAATACAAAAATACGTTTTCTCGAGTTCTGCAAAGTAGCCTTCCGTGTCGGCGATGACCTCCTCATTCTAGTTGAAACTTCTGCCCAGCGAGTGCCTTTTTCAAGTTTGAAAACAAAAAGAAGTCGCACAGGGCCAATACTGGATGAGGCAACAGTTCATAGCCCAATTCGACTAATTTAGCCATGTCGACGGCGGAAGTGTAAGCCGGTGCGTTGTCGTGGTGGAAGAGCACTTTTTTCTTCGCCAAATGTGATCGTTTTTGCTGCAATTTGGCGTCGAATAGGACCAATAATTGGGCATAGTAGAGCGCTGTGATCGTGTTGCCCTTCTCCAGGTAGTCGATGTAGCTCACACCTTGTAAATTCCAGAAAATGGTAGCCCTCACCTTTTTCCGGCCGATAGGACAGTCTTCGCCTTCTTCGGAGCACGTTTGTCGGGTGCCGTCCACTCTTCCGACTGTTGCTTGGTCTTTGGTGTATACCAGGGAATTCATGTTGTTCTGAAGCTATTTCCTTGTGACATTTTTATAATTAACTATTTAGATGGGAAATATATAATTTTGGGGCATCTAGGCCTGACTAATCAAAAACCGACGTCCGACCAAGTTGAAACCCGTTAAACCAATTTTTGACGGTTGCCATCGAAGGAGTAGAGACTGTACACAGCATCCAAGCGCTCTTTGATTTCGCTGCGGGATTTCCCTTCAAAAAATAAGACTCGAATCACCGATCAATATTGCTCTTTTTCTCTTTATTTTTATAAATATATATTGCTCTTTATTTTAATAAATCCGCGGACACGCCCGCTTTCAAACGCGGTAAAAACAAAACTATATTTCGATTTATCTGAAATTTTGACATTAGCCATCTACGAAAATGCATTATACCATAATAGATTTCTTTTTCTAGAGTGGCACCATCGCGCGATGATACTAAGTACGTACCGGACCAAACACGTAATCCTGCTGGATCATTGTATGTCTAACTCTTGTGGACAAATTAAAACGTGCTAATAGTAACCTTCAATAAAATTAACCAAATCACGAGTCTTCTCGTCGACCTTATCGAAATTAAGTAATTATTCTTATAGAAGATTGTTTCTTGCGAAATACTAATTTATTAATTGATGGATTCGACCGTTACTTGATGGAAGTTCATTTTATCTAACAATAAAACACTGAAAACGTTTGTTTTCTATACTTCCACAAAATTTATTACAACTATGTGACTATAGCTGTTTCGGCAGGGTGCCTTTCTCAAGTGATTTAGTTTACTATGTGTTTGCCTTTTTAAAGTCTTTAACTGAAGAGGTTGAGGAGTGGGGAGCTGTTTGTCTCGAGTTGGTCATTCAGAATTATATCTTTATTTTTCAATTTATTAATTTCCATAGATTCTAATAAAGATAGCTTAAGGCCTTTATTTTGAATATGCAAAATTTGAAACTGTTCATTAAAAGAATGATTATGATCTAAAAGGTGAAGTGCGTATGTAGACGTGTCTGTTTTTCTATTGTTGAAAGCCCTTTTGTGTTCTGCTATTCGTTTGTCAAAGGTTCTACCAGTTTGACCGATGTAAGTTTTCGGACAGTCACCACAAGTTAGTTTGTAAACACCACTCTGTAGTTGTTTTCTCCCTCGGCTCTTATTGTTCTTAATATATTTGCTTAAGTTGTTGTTAGTTCTGAAAGCTGGTGTTATTCCTTTCTTTTTTATGTATCTGGCTATTTTTGTTGTTATCTTGTCAGTATATGTGATAGAGCAGAAGGTACTGGGTTCTTTCTGTGGTGGTGGATAAACTAATTTCAGGGTTTGCTTATGGAGTTTTTGGTTTAAAATTTTGTTAATTGTTTGTTCGTTATAGCCATTGTTTACTGCTATTTGTTTAATGATGTCCAGTTCTATCTCGAAGTTATTTTTGACATGGAAATTTCTGTCAGTCTATGTATCATGCTATGGTAGGCTGCTAATTTGTGTTGTGTAGGATGGGATGGTGAATTGTGTATAGTTGTATCAGTATGGGTAGGTTTATGATATACGGAGAACTCATGTTTGTTGTGTAGTCTGGTAATTTTTACATCTAGAAAGTTTATGGACTTATTCTGTTCTGTTTCTATTGTAAACTCAATATTACTATGAAGTGAATTAATGTATGATATAAATTGTTCAAGTTGCCTGTTAGTTCCTGTAAAGCATACTAGTATATCATCCACGTATCTCCACCAATAAACATCCAGTTCTAAACATACACCTAAACATCCCGTATTTAAACAGTTCTTATACTGATACAACTATACACAATTCATCATCCCATCCTACACAACACAAATTAGCAGCCTACCGTCGCATGATACATAGACGGACAGAAATTCCCATGTCAAAAAATAACTTCGAGATAGAACTGAACATCATTAAACAAATAGCAGTAAACAATGGCTATAACGAACAAACAATTAACAAAATTTTAAACCAAAAACTCAATAAGAAAGCCCTGAAATTAGTTTATCCACCACCACAGAAAGAACCCTGTACCTTCTGCTCTATCACATATACTGGCAAGATAACAACAAAAATAGCCAGATACATAAAAAAGAAAGGAATAACACCAGCTTTCAGAACTAACAACAACTTAAGCAAATATATTAAGAACAATAAGAGCCGAGGGAGAAAACAACTACAGAGTGGTGTTTACAAACTAACTTGTGGTGACTGTTCGAAAACTTACATCGGTCAAACTGGTAGAACCTTTGACGAACGGATAGCAGAACACAAAAGGGCTTTCAACAATAGAAAAACAGACACGTCTACATACGCACTTCACCTTTTAGATCATAATCATTCTTTTAATGAACAGTTTCAAATTCTGCATATTCAAAATAAAGGTCTTAAGCTATATTTATTAGAATCTATGGAAATTAATAAATTGAAAAATAAAGATTTAATTCTGAATGACCAACTCGAGACAAACAGCTCCCCACTCCTCAACCTCTTCAGTTAAAGACTTTAAAAAGGCAAACACATAGTAAACTAAATCACTTGAGAAAGGCACTCTGCCGAAACAGCTGTAGTCACATAGTTGTAATAAATTTTGTGGAAGTATAGAAAACAAACGTTTTCAGTGTTTTATTGTTAGACTAATTTATTAATTTGTACATCCTGTATACCTCGTCTAACTCTCGAATTGCGTCTTGCATAGTTTTCTTCTACTCTTTTTTAATAACTCTATCTGTGAATTAAACGTCTCCTGTGAATTTATTTTGGCAGCCAGAAGTGACACTGTAAAGGTAATTGGAGAAATTAATCGTAAAGTTCAGACAAAAAATGGTGATAAACCGTAATTCTTTTAGAAAATCCACAAGGGAACGAATTTGCTGTAGTCAGCTGTATACCATAAATCACAAAAAATTGTATTTAGGGAATTCCTTTATAAAATCTGTATCTACATATTAAAAAAGAACCCTTTCGAGTTACATCTCAGATCGTTTTCGTAATAACAATTCCATCTTCAGTGCTGCTTACCTAGAATTCAAATACCACTTTAATTATACATATTTATTATATTATAAAGCAAACGTAAAGGTTAAATTTGGACTAAGATTGAAGCAAATGTGGTTTGATACAAGGTGTATGTGGATAAAGCCACTAAAAATATATGGGTGAATATTTCATTCATAGAGATTCTAACCAATAGAAACCTACCAGAATGAAAATTACAGCGATTATTTCATTCATAGGAGATTCTGACCAGTAGAAAGCTACATAAATCTAAATTAAATCGATTATTTTTTGATGATTTTAACTTCCAATCGTATAGTAAGATATTTGATCACGTGTTTAATTCTGTCCAATCAGATTAAAATTATACTGAGAATTATCTACTGTAGAAAATTACCGATATAATTTTTTTAAGTAGATTGTTTCTGTTTAATGGCAGCCAGTTTCCTAGTTTTGACAACTGTCACATTTAAGAAAATATCCATAATATACGTATTAAAAAATAATCTTACGAATATCACACGACAGTAAGAATAAATAAGAAAATAATGCTTCATTTTTACTCAAATTTGTTGTCATTGGGCAAAAGCCACTCGAGCCCTGCGGGCTCTCGTGTCTATTGCCAGACAAGAAATTTTCGAAAAACTGCATTATTTTCAATTTATTCCCACTCTCTTGTGATATTATACCCGCTAATTTTTGATAATTTCCCGTCGTCAAGTATATTACGTCAGATGTCCTTCGTTGCTACGAAAAAATACATTCAGTGACATTATTGACAATTAATGTTTTAAAAATTATAAAAGTCATGACTTTCAACCGTCAAATTAATATTTATAACAACTGTGTGTTTAATTGTACTAATTTGTACTTACATAAATAAATTACAATAAAATTTTGCCAGACAAGAAATTTTCGAAAAACTGCATTATTTTCAATTTATTCCCACTCTCTTGTGATATTATACCCGCTAATTTTTGATAATTTCCCGTCGTCAAGTATATTACGTCAGATGTCCTTCGTTGCTACGAAAAAATACATTCAGTGACATTATTGATAATTAATGTTTTAAAAATTATAAAAGTCATGACTTTCAACCGTTAAATTAATATTTATAACAACTGTGTGTTTAATTGTACTAATTTGTACTTACATAAATAAATTACAATAAAATTTTGGTGTTGAACAGTTTTATTCATGAAATAATCGCAACAAATTGCACTCTATCTCTAAAATTAATATAGAATTTTTGCTCTCGTGACACTTTGACATGATTTCACTCGCCTTTCGTGAAATTAAAACTGTCACTCGCCTTCGCCTTCGGCTCGTGAAATTAAAAGTGTCACTCGGGAAAAATTCAATAATTTTAGAGCTCTTGTGCAATCACTACTGATAATTTTTAATAATTTCGCGTCGTCAAGTATATTACGTCAGATGCCGTTCGTTGCTACGTAAAAATACATTCAGTGACATTAGTGACAATTAATGTCTTACAACTTCTCACAGAGAACAACAAGAAACATCTTTAGCAAATATTCAGGCGAAGATATCACTAAAATATAAGTTAAAATGATTTAAGAAGACATTTTTATTTATGAAATAGTCTTACTGAATTACTCTCGAGCTCTAATTATCGATTTGTTTTGTCCTCGTGGCACACTGACATAGTTTCACTCCACTTCGGGTCGTGAATTAAAACTGTCAAAGTGTCACTCGGGATACAAATCGATAATTTTAGAGCTCTCGTTTAATTACTACTGAAAACGCTTTAAATGATATAAAATTGTTATTATATATACATTGTTTTACATAAGATTATAAGATGTCTAAACTTTAACGTGACTTACATCATGGGAACGCAGAACTGCCAACTGCTGAGCTGAGGCATACTTGGCGGAGGTATGCGATTGATATGGACGACTGACTGGAGAGAAATTCAAGAGCAGA
The DNA here is from genome assembly GCF_917563875.1 of Diabrotica virgifera virgifera. NCBI lineage: Eukaryota > Metazoa > Arthropoda > Insecta > Coleoptera > Chrysomelidae > Diabrotica > Diabrotica virgifera. The sequence continues at coordinate 56,141,139 of NC_065449.1, read as the reverse complement.
CTAGGACGCACAGAGCGTTGTAAAGCCAGAGTGATAATGATAAAAATGAGAGCTGTATTAAAAGTGGCGCAAGAACATCAGAATTTTTAAGAGTGAATACAAGATTGAGACAGGGTTACTACTTATCTCCAACTATATCTAAAATATACATTCACGAGGTACTAGATAGCTGACGCATGAAGTTTTACAGAATATATAAGCTTTTCTTCTTTTTCACAAATATGTTATACACAACGTCCTCTGAGAATACGAACAGTTTTTGTTAAACTATTAATCTGTATTGCGTATATGCCGTCCAATATACTAATGTGATTTTAATTTTGGCCAATATGAATGTTTAATCTTAATATCGCAATAGAAAAAGGAAGTAAATTACTTCTAATTGGTATTCACTAAATTATTTCTTATTGTTTTTAATATAAAAGTTCTTTAACATGGATACTGAAGTTTTTTTGTCTGTTGCAGGTATGAAAAAACAACATGCAAATAGTAAGTGTAACATGCAATGCATCAGTGTAGCAGTAACGATCACATACATACAATATTTCAAATACGCAATCATGCTAGTCTATTATCTCGTCATAACAGTGATATACATAAATATCGTTAAGTTAATAATTTCTTTTTTATTTTTATTCTTTAGGCTGTTGCGAATTGTTTCTGCTTTAAACAACGTTATTTGAAATAGGTATAGTAATGTAACTACACTTTTTACAATGAAGTCAAAACTTCTATACTTTATTTCACGTCAAGAACGGAACGTTGGGCTTATGCGGATCAGTGTTGCCAAACCTCTAAGTACCCTTTCAGACTAAGACATTTGTGTCTGACCACAGACTACAGACGATCCACTTTCGAGTGTCTGGCTGATTTTAGTGGCTCAACAATGCTTTGCTATGCAATTGAACACCGGTGGCGGACACCGGTGTAAGACACCAGTGTCAGACACCAGTGATTCATTCTAATCAAACGGCGTGGCATCGGCGCGCTTCTATCGTCCATAAGAAATCCGTAGCTCTATCTAAGTAACGCTTCGTTCTTAACGTGAAACGGTCTGATAGTGTAATTGGTATATTGGTAAAATTATTAAAATAATGAAAATAATTAAACATATTACCATTATCAAACACGTTTTCGGCCCTATCAGATCATTATCAGTGTAAACTTGACTTTATTTTGTTGATACAACTAATAGTTGGCTAGTAACCTTTGTCAGATTCACACGTGGTCACCGTTTCGAGTAAGATAAGGGCAAATAAAATGTTCCCTCTTGATTGTATCTGTAATGATCTACATTATGCCGTTTTAATTTTAATCTTCACAACTTTTAAAATGTAATTTAAACATTTTTTTATACTCTTTTGTAAGTGGCTTCTGTGCAAATACTCAAGTTTTCACTGATAATGGTTTGGCAGGACCAAAAACGTTTTGAAAATTGTAACACGTTTGGATATTTTCATGATTTTCATAATCTTACAAAATACCAATTACACTAGAAGTTTTTACTTCATTGTAAAAGTTATTTAACTGTGGTATATTTTATACAACCTACTACTGAGAACTACCCCATTTTAAGTTAATACGCAGTTCCTACCCAGGTCTTTTTTCAGTGTCTATTTATTTCTTATACGTTTAGCTGGAACCATCATAAATTCTGTATGCATGATTCAGATATTTATGTTATCTGTTGGTATTTTGTTGATGTTTGTTTAGGGTTTTTGGTATTCTTGTGCTCTTGCTAAATATACCTTTCTTGATCTCAGTTCTGCTCCTTTTTGTGCTTTGAACTTCTTAGGACTTATTATCACTATCAAGTCCCATTAGTATTCAAAAATTTTACCCTATTTAAATTTCTGTATCTTGCCTTGTTACGACTCTGCTTTGTATTTGTGTTATTTATGGTAATGCTATCGCAGGTGAAAAAATTCTTGCCTCGGTTGATTAGTTTTGGCTTATCTTAGATTTATGATTAATAGTAGGTAGTTTTACTCCTACCTTGCCCAGAATTTATACTTACTTGCAATTATTTCATTAGAATTATAGCACTTTTGATTAACCACTTTAGTCTATTGTTAAATTTAAATTAGTAATTTCGTTTAATTTCAGATTTTTTGCGTGAGCAGTAGTGATATGACTTTTCACTGTTTCATCTCTGCTTTTGTTTCTCATGTCAAGTATTTAAAAGATATCTCATACTTTCCTCTTTGATTTCTGTACACTCCTCGTTTGACATTTTACGTAGTCCAATAACATTAGAAGAGGCTTTTAAAATAAGTTTTTGAAGACGCACAGTAAGGGCTAAATTGTATTGATGATTCTCGATCGGAAGTAGTAGGCATTTGCATCGTATGCACTTTCAGCACATTTTCTGGAATATTCATTCATCGTATAAAATTTCTTTCTGGAGCAAACGTCCATAAATACAGCTGCGGTCACTAAATATTTTAGATCTTTACAACACAGAATTTACTTAATTTTTAATTTTTGCAGGATAGAAAATAACCGAGATATACGCTGTCATGGGCCGATTTAAAATCTACGAAAAGGTGTCGATATTATTGAATTCATTGGTTTTTTCCAGTATTTACCTTGGCACAAAGATCTGGTCTGTTGTTGATCGACCAGGCCTAAAACCACTTTGATATTCGCCAAGAAGCTCCTCTGAATATGCACTTAGATACTTGAAAATATCTTGTATTGTTGAATTTTGTTTTTGCTGAATTAAGGAGGGTTATTCCCCTATAGTTTTTACATTCCAATTGATCACCCTTTTTGTGTAGAGGGCAAACGATTCCAATACACCACTCTTGCGGATTTGTTCCTCATTCCAGGCTCTCAGTTTAATTTAATATATTTGATTAATCAGAGTAGTACCTCCATATTTAATAAGTTCCGCGGGTATAACATCACTTCCTGCAGATTTATTATTTTTTATGTGTTTTATTGCATCCCGTACGTTTTACTGCATGACATTTACAACAAAACTTTAAACATGGTGTAAAATAGCTTTGAAGTTAACTTTTGTCGTTAAAATTAGGTTTTATTAATTATTGCTTATAGTCCAGGGCCCATCTGTTTTGAGATGGACGTTGAGAGGTGACTCAAATTTTTTTGCAGAAATTGCTTGAAAATAACTCAAATAATAATATTTGAGTTATCCTCCCTCTCAAAAAGGTCCGGAACATTGTTTAAATAATTAAAATGTCAAAAAATGAAGGAAAAATTCGATTTTTTTCTTCGTTTTTTGATTATAACTTTAAAAGTACTCATTTCCCAGAAAAGATGTACTGACATAAAAGTTGCGTAATGAAATTTCCTACAATATAGAATTAGTTAAAAGTTAAAAAAATAGTCACCCTTGTTGCAAAATAGCAATAATTGCGAAAATAACCATACAAAAACAAGTATTCGCATTTTACGTTTTTCAACCATTTATCGTACACTTATGACCTTCATATTTTACCCAGAAAAACTTTATGGTACAGTAATACAATACTGTAAATTTCATTAAGATCGGTTCAATAGATTTTGCAAAATAAATTTTGCAATCCAGCTTTTGCAAAAACAATTCATTTTTTCAAAATGTTACAGGACTGAAAATAAAGCAGATAGCAAGTTGAAATTTTTTTTTGCATATAGAAGTGTACCGTACCTTTCATTTGCAATTTTCAAAATTAAAATCGATTAACTACCACGGCGTCAGGAATTTTTTTAAATAAACATTAATTATTGGTGCTACGCGCAGGACAGCGGTGTTCGATTCACATGAAGTTGATTTCCACCAAAATTTCTTCCAATCTTTATCTAATATATTATTTTCTTACTCTGTATTTTGTTGTATTTTAATATTTTAATTCCACAAAAATCAAACTAATTTTATTATTGTTTGTGAAATATTGTTTAAACAATTGTATATGTTTAAAAATAATAAACTTTTATTCTCAAGTTAAAATATATGAACAAAGAAAGTTTTTGCTAAAAAAAGTGTTAGTTCAAAGGATAGAGTATGTGTTTTTATTTTGCACTAAACAAATTTATTTATTTATATCGAAATGTAATAAAAATTAAAATGTATCAATAATTATCAAAGGTCATTGGAATGCCCAATCAGAGCAAACTATCCGGTGTCCTGCGCGCAACACCAATAATTAATGTTTATTTAAAAAAATTCCTGACGCCGTGGTGGTTAATCGATTTTAGTTTTGCAAATTGTAAATGAAAGGCACAGTACATTTCTATAAGCAAAAAAGAAATTCAACTTGCTATCTGCTTTATTTTCAGTCCTGTAACAGTTTGAAAAAATGAATTTTTTTTGCGAAAGCTGGATTGCAAAATTTATTTTGCAAAATCTGTTGAACCGATCTTAATAAAATTTACAGTATTGTTTAACTGTGTCATATAGTTTTTCTGGGTGAAATTTGAAGGTCCTAAGTTTAGCAGAAATGGTTGAAAAACGTAAAATGCGAATACTTGTTTTTGTATAGTTTTTTCCCAATTATTGCTATTTTGCAACAAGGGTGACTATTTTTTAAATTTTCAACCAACTCTATATTGTAGGAAATTTAATTACACAACTTTAATGTCAATACCACTTTTCTCGAAAATGAATACTCTTAAAGTTATAATCAAAAAACGAAGAAAAAAATTGAATTTTTCCTTCATTTTTTGACATTTTGATTATTTAAACAATGTTCCGGACCTTTTTGAGAGGGAGGATAACTCAAATATTATTATTTGAGTTATTTTCAAGCAATTTCTGCAAAAAAAATTGAGTCACCTCTCAACGTCCAAATGTACTAATATTTTTACAGATGCGTCCTGGTCTATTAATAGTCCACACTGTATCCTCGCCCCGTTAGGTAAATTATTCCGATTCTTTTTTTTTGCTTGAGTTCCTTATAACAAATCCACAGGGTGCCGGCGCGCGGCGATAACGCGGTCGGAAAATTGTTTAAACGATTTTTTTAAACAAATTAAAAAAATAAATTTTTTCACTTTGGATGAAATTTCAATTTTTTTAGTTTCTGTGGGTCATTCTAAGCAAAAAAGGTCTCTTGTGATTTTTCTCTAAAATTAATTGTTGTCGAGTTATACGCGATTTAAATTTTGAAAATCGAGAAAATAGCCATTTCAAGGCTTAATAACTCGGTTAAAAATTATTATTATAAAAGTCAGAAAGTGACGAAATCAAAGTTTAAAGCCCCCCTACAAGATCCTGTAGAAATTTTTATCATTATTTTATTACAAAGCTGCTATTTTTAATTATTATTAACAATGAGCGTTAAGCGGGTATTGAGGCAGCCGTCCAATGGTGTATCTCTCTCGTACTCACACCTCAAAACGCGCTTAGCGCTCATTGTTAATAATTAAAAATAACAGCTTTTTAATAAAATAATGACAAACATTTCTTAGAGGGGGTTTTAAACTTTGATTTGGTCACTTTATGACTTTCATAGTAATAATTTTTAACCGAGTTATTAAGCCTTGAAAATGGCCAAAAGTTTTTCAAATTTTAAATCGCGTATAACTCGACAACAATCAATTTTAGAAAAAGAGAAAAATCACAAGAGACTTTTTTGCTCAGAATGAGAAAGGATCTACAAAAAATTGTTCAAAGTGAAAAAAAGGTTTTTTGAATTTGTTTCAAAAAATGTTTAAACAATTTTCCGACCGAGGTACCGCCTGGTACCCTGTGGATTTGTTATAAGTTTATAACGACCTCTTTTTGAGTAATTTTGTGCAAAAAAACGAATAGGAATAATATGAGCATACAGCCTGGACTATAACGTTATAAAACCATACACTGTTAAATCCAAGCAGGTGTTTTGTAAAAATAACTGTGTAGGATTGATTTTCCATTATTTGGCTCGAGCGTATTCTGTTTGTAAAATGAGAATTCTGTGTCAAGTTTGGTACCTTGCGTAACCTAAAACAACATTCATTTGATTAATCAAACTTAACATTACCTAATCCTTTACTTTACAGTAGGTATACGTTACACTTGATTTATTTTTTAGTTTTTGTTTATGCTCAATAATTATTACGCGAGTAGATAAGTATCGACATATGTGGTGCTTTCTTCTGTTTTATTAGCCACTACTAATATATACAGGGTGTTACATTATTGGATTGTTTGTTGAAATTATTTAAGCAGCACTAACGTTTTTAATAAGAATTTTAACAAAAAACTAAAACTTTTACCGATGTCATAGGTATCAAATAAAGTAGAAAAATTATAGGCCATGTCACTTAGCAACTTTTTAACCATGAAAAAGTCTTCGACATCAACCATGGATGGTCGAGTAAATGGCTGCATCGATTCAACATATAAAAGGTTAATCCACAATATGTTATTAGTATTATCGTGGTCTCAATAATTCTTTTTGGAATATTTTTCAAGAATTCTCTATTCTGATTTATTTCGCCCTTTTCTTTTTCAATCTTTATTCAAATTGTGGTCTTGTCCTATTTGTTACTTATATTCACAGCATGTGCAGTGCAAGTGACAAGATGGTATTGTGAATATTCATATCCGCTGTGAGCTCGTAGGTAGAAGGGGTAATTAAAAGTTCGCGAGCGCCAGTAGTACTGGAAATTTGACGTTCTGCTGCATTAAGAATTGCATATAATTTTTGCTAAATGTATCAAGAAAGTATATTTAATTACATTAAATTATTATACTTTTATAATACTGCAGAATAAATTTTTTCTAATATTATCGGTCAACATAAACTTCAAAACGATAAGCAAAATCTTAAAAATAATCATAATGAATAGTAAATTCTGTAATTACTGATATTAATTATCGATTACAATCCAATTACTTCTTTACAGTTGTAAATATTACACGATAAGATTTAAATAATAAGATTGAAATAATTATTATTTGCTTTTCTCCTTTCCTCTTTAAATTTCCGGCCGAAACAGTACTAGTCATCCGCTAGGTGGCGATACCAGCAATACCAGCGATTAGCGAAGCTCACAGAGGATAGGCAACACTTTTCTCTTTAAATTCCCAGCGAAAGTGATACTAGTAATCCGCTAGGTAGGTGGCGATACAAGCGAAGCTCATAGCGAATAGACAGAGACAAATAATCATCATCATCATCACCGAGATTCTCGCGTTCACTGCAGGGCATAAGTCTCTTCCATACGCCTCCAGGAAATACTATTTTACGCAAGTGGTATCCACTTATGCACTATTCGCCGTATCTTTTAGTCCATTTGTCATCGCTAAGCCTTGCTAAATGTCCTGAAAATCTCTATTTTTGCCTTGATATTTTTTCTATGATGTCTTCTAGTTCCGTTTTTCTGCGAATCTCTTCGTTTTTAACGTGATCTGTAAGTATAATTCCGTGTCCTTTCCTTTTTACTTTTCTACTTGCTCTAGGTTCTTATTATTCTCTCTGTAGATGTACCTTAAACTTCACGTCAGATAAACATTTTACATATTATCTATGTTGTTGTCCCACTAAGAATCAGAAACAATTGTAACAACAAAGATAATAATGGACAAGAAAGACCGGAATATCGTCAGAGTATATGGTCCAGAAACTAAAAATCCTCAGACAACATGAGAAACATTTTATGACGAATTGCGACAAGTAGTAGACCAAGTTAGAGGGAAGATGATAATACTAGCGGATTTTAACGCCCGGAATGGCAACCAAGTAATACCCGAAATTAAGCAAAACATAACGAGAATGTTAAAAATTAAAATGGATAACTGGTGATAAACTTCTGCACGAATAACGAACTTACAATAAACAACATATTTTTGTACCACACAGACCAACACAAATATCTATTCGATAACACTCTATGACATATCAAAGATCTATGACATATTATGTTATAACTGATAGAGATATAGACTATAACAATACAGCAGTGGCGGCTCCTACCACTTTAAGAAGGTAGTGCCAGAATTCGGACAGCCGCCAAAATTTTTAGTGACGGTTTCACGATATTGTCAAAAAAGTTATAAAACAAAAATTAAAAAAAAATAGGCGCTGATACTTTTACCTTATGTATCTTATGTATATTTATCTGAGGTGCCAAGAAATTGTTCAAAATTTATCAAAACAGTTCAGTAAATTCATTAACAGTAAAAAACTCTCAACTTACAACCATTATTTACTGCTAATATTACTTAGCTTGTACATATTACGATTTAGTCTCTATTTACAAAATTATAAAAATAATACCTACTATTTCATTATTTACATACATGCACAAAGTTTGTTAATACCACTTTTAAAGTTTACGATACATTCTTCTTGTTTTTTTGGTTGCAAAGTTTTCAATAACTTTATTATTAAAATTATCAATACCATTTACAAAATGCTTTTCTGCAGATACCTAAGTCGTTCTTCCTTCATTGTATTTTTAACTAATGTTTTAATTCGTTTTAACATCGAAAAACAGCGTTCTGCTTCAGATATTGATATAGGAATGGTAATTAAAATGCTTAAAAGTTAAATAGTTTCTTCCAATGTGCTTCTTAAACCTTCCTCATTTAATAAAACTCATAGCGGAATAGCCCCAGAGGTAGTACTTAATTCGTCCCACTAATACAGTACTTCTAATTCAGTTTTAAGCCGAGTTTTGTTTAAAAATTAAAATTGTCTCCATGTTTCATTAAAAAATGATTCGAGGAACCGACGCTTGTAAGCAGAAAACTTCTCCGACATAAATAAATTAGAAGAAACTACATGTCAGGAGACGGTAGACCTTTGAAAGATCTGGAACTTTAAATATTATGAACCTTTAAGTCGTTGTCTAATTCGGCGCTAAAATTGACCAGTTCCTTAAATATGCCTCTATTTTGTGAATTTTTTTTCGTCGTGACCTATTTAAGCTAACTCGACAGCTCCACAAAACCTTATAAAATTTGTAAAGAAAAACCACCAAAAGAGTTTTTTAAGATACTAATCTGACTCATTGTCAATTAATAAATTAAACTAATAATCAAAATATTATTTATACTACACCCACGATCATGATGCACTAAAAGTTTAATAATAATATTAATATTATAAATACAAAAACTTTAACAGAAAATAGACATAACAAAAGCGACAAGCCAGCACTTAAAGAAACTCAAAATCTTGTGCCAGGCACGAGATTCCCATTTATGGTATACTAAATAGTCCAATATAGCTCTTTCTTTGTCACTTATATGGGATGCTCGTAAAATCTTTCTCTTTTCAGCCGTGGTAGTACCAATTTTGTCTCGAGATTCTCTGAGCCGAATAATCTCCTCTGTAAGTGGCAGCGATTGTACTACGCGCACAGTTGCCAGATTTGATATAATTTATGAAGATAAAAAGAAATACACACAAAAAGTTAACAGGCATTAAAAGATTTTAAAAATAAAAATATGCTTCTGCATAGTTAGTAAGGTAGTGCCATGGTTCTATGGCACTACTTCACGGGCCGCCACTGCAATACAGTCAAAGTAGAAGAAGAACACTGACCCAATTGAAGGTGGCAATGAGATAAGACAGGGGGATTTCCTGACTCCTCTATTGTTCATCCTCATCATTAATGTAATAATAAAAAAAAAATAAGAACGAAAAGAGACCCACTGGGAGAAAGAGAAATTAAAACAATTTGTTATGCAGACGACGCAACACTAGTCTCTCAAAGTGAAAATGATTTACAACGTATGCTGCACCAATTTAATATAACCGCCATGAAATTTAATATGTCAATTTAATCAAAATAGACAAAAACGCAAATTTATAACAACAGAATAAAATAGAATAGAAATATGCTTTATTGTCATGAAAAATTGTACAATTTTATCGACAAAGCTTACAAAAAGTCAAGAAAACAAAACAATAACAATTCAATTTACTAAAATTACATAAATCGTCGGTATAAATTAAAATAATAATACATAATAATAATGAAGTTAAACAGAAATAATCAATTGCAAAATTTAAATAAATTGCAGATTGCATAGTCTACCTCTACCTAGTAGTCTGACCGTTCCAAATTTTTAACCTGTTCCACAATTAAAACTTCCCCTGTTCCAGTATTCCCATATATCAAAGTTTGTCCGACTAGACACCCTTAAGCTATTAACAAATTTTCAGCTAGCTATTAATCAACTTTTTTTCATACGCGGGATCCAGACCTATAGTAATTAAGTTTAAAAGTTAAGCTGCTGCATATGATCTTCTACTGCATAATATGATCTTTCAGATAGGTAGGCTTTTGTCAATTTTTGCGGAATTTAGGGAAAGATGCTGCCGATTTAAGTTGTAGACGGAGATGGTTGTAAAGTTTTTTTGCGGAATATAATATAGATTTCTTTACTAACTTAGATGACGGGGTCGGTAAATAGACGTCAAAGGTAGAATTTCTCGTGAAGTAGTCATGATTAGGTCTTGGTGGAAAGACATGTAGATGTTTACGAATTAAGCAAACAGTTTCTAAAAAATATACAAAGATGGAAGGGTTAAAATTCCGTGATCTTTGAAATAACTTCTGCAATGTGTTGTTCTTCTGAGGCCAAACAGATATCTTATTGCTCTTTTTTGTACCGTGAAATGGGGTGAGATTGATCAATTTTAACTTTATTTGATTTATACAGTCGAACCCGCTTATTAGAATCCCTGTTATAGGAATATACCGGTTTATGGAATATAAATTCGAGTTCCCGAAACGTTTCCATTTACTCCTTAATAAATTTATCCTTTTATTGGAATAGGTTCTAATTAGATAATACCGCTTATTAGCATATTTTGCAGGTCAACGACTATTTTTTTTTACAATTTTACTAAAAATTTAAATTATGTTTGGTTATTATGGTCAGTCGTTAAGGATTATGGATTAGATATTATTAGGGTAATAAATATTTATTACTTTGTTACGAGTACCAATTCGATTTTTAGCCGACAAATGCATGGGTCATAAAGTAATTTTTATTTGTCTACACAAAGGCACTGTTGCCTGCTATAAAATTGTTAGAAGCAGTTTATTTAGAATTCACCCAGAGAGGCTTATGGCTTTGTTAAATTCAATTCATCCATTTCTTGCCGCCAATAAAAGTTCCATTCAACCAATGGATTAAGGATGACCGCACGGATTAACAACAAAAAGCTATAATTACCGATAATTTCTCAAGAAAAAATAAGTAATTTTGTTATATGCATTTTAATAAGAAAATATTTACATATCTACATATTGCATACATTTTATATTAATTACCTACTGCTACTGTATTCATTCACATATATAATATAATGTAATTTGGTATTTAACACATACATAGATAAGTAGTAGTTACACTACTGTATTATTGACGTAAAAAGACCTAAAACCATTTACATATACTGATTATGTAGGTGTACATATATGATATACATATTGGCATAGTATGTAAAACTACACATTGGCATAGTATGTAAATAATATTATTACGTATATTCGGTACACTTATTTCGACTAGCCACCAATGATCGGTTATTAGAATATCCCGGTTATAAGAATATTTTTGCCTGGTACAAAGGCTATTCCAATAAGCGGGTTCGACTGTATTTTAAACGTTTTTGTGACTGTTCTATAGTTAAGCACTTCACGTGTTATATTAATTTCTAAAGCGTAGTGATTTAACACTAGTTTTGTTTTAATTATTAAGAAAATCAACTTATCTCATAAAAAAAGGGTGATCAATCTTAGACCCGTAACTGGGGTGAGATTGATCATGATGATTTTATAGCATGAAATAGTAGTGCTTTTAAATAGAATATGATCAATCTTAACCCTGACCAATTCGGTAAGACAGTTTTTCGAATTTTTACAAAGGGGTGAGATTGATCATGCGGGGTGAGAATGATCACACTATTTTTATTGTATTATTCTTTATTTATACAAAAAAAAACAGATTTTAACAACTAAAAATGTAATTCAAAACAATTTATAAAAAAAGAAAATTTGACTTAACATTCTTTTATATTAATTTCTCCGCGAAAATGATATTTTTGTATCCTATCAGAAATCGTCTCAAGTGTCGGATCTGGTAGTAAGGCAACTACTTCCTTGAAGGGAACAGTGGATATGTCATTTTCAATTATTTTGAAAATCTTCCTCGATCCTGCTGATTTAAGGCCAAAAAAATTTGACGAACATTCTCAAATCCATTGCACTTGAGGATATCCCCAATCTGCACACGTTAAAATGCTATTTATAATGGCTACTTATTCTTCATATGTGAATACAGATTGTCCACCTGTTTTCTTAATCTTACTTAAATGGTACTTGTTATTTAAAGTTCCGTAGGACAATTTGTATTTTTTTGAGGCTTTTCTTAGCGATAATCCATTTTCCAATACATCGTGCAACGCCTGATTAACTTGATCTTCATTAAAATTGCCATACGTTTTACTGCTTAATTGTTTTTTGTACGTTCTTCCCATTTTGATTGATATTCTTAAATCTGTAACAAAAATTATAAATTAATTTCTGAAACGTACGTAACGTGGGGTTAGATTGATCACTTGATCAATGTCACCCCATTCAATATTATCCGCCATCTTAAAAAAGCTGGCGCTAGTTAAAATGCTAGATACTTAAAATTAATATTAGAGAACCATATAAAATAATTTTATAACACTAGAAATAGCAAACTTACCTCTGTTCTTCCTCTACCATCAAAAGTACACAAACTATAAAAATAGGCCAAAAATTATGGTTAATTTCAAAGCCACAGAACTTCTTCCCAATGCCAATTGCAAACTAACAACGACGTGAACTGATCATAGTCAAGATCCAAGAAATGAATAGTGCCACGCCGAGAAACAATTTTACATTGTTTCCGGTTGTATCTACATATATGTGATACAACGACACATGATCAATGTCACCCCGGGAGATCAATCTCACCCCATTTTACGGTAATTTGAAAATAACATCGAATTGGGCAGCTGCACCAGAACGCCAAAAAGGAAGACCATAACGAAGATGTGACTCAAACAAAGAAAAACATGTTATTTTGGAAGATGCTAAATTGAGTTCATTCGAAACAGATCTTATAACATAGCAAGCTGAAGATAGTTTCTTCCTTAACAAATCGATATGGAGGTTCATTTAAGGTTGCTGTCTAAAAAAATACCAAGAACAAATCTAGAACAAATCTACTAAAATGTAAAATGGAGCTGTGGTCAGATAATAGAACAAGTTATGGAGTTTAACTATCTAGGCATCACACTATCTAGTTACGGAAAGTTAGAAACATAAGTGGAAGATCAAGTGACGCAGGATGCCTGAATGAAAAAGTATGGAGAAATAAAAATATCGGGAAAGAAATAAAAGGCAGAATTTACAAAACCAATCATCACATCAATAATGACATACCTAAACGACAGAAACCTGACCCGACACAGAGAGAACAAAAAGAATGCTAGCCTTAGAGATGAAAACCCTTAGTAAAATCGAAGGTAAGATACTATCGGACAGAGCTACAGATCAAGAAAAAGAAGAAAAAGAAGTTGAATTTTAAGAATAGCTGTGAAAATAGCCTATTAGTTATTTTTTATCAATTTTCCGTTCAACTTATTTTGTGTTTGGAATTTGTTCCATTATTGCATTTCACAAAGAAATGCTGATCATTCCTCTGAAATTTTGAATTTTCAGAATTCTGTTCTTTAAATTCGCTAACAGAATCTTGTTAACGTGATTTATCAAATGTTTACCGGTATAAAAACACCAATAGAGACTTTCAACAAATCGAACACTATTTTATGTATATAACCTTGATTGCACTACTTCATTCTTGTATAAACAAATAGTACATTCTTTCACGGTTTTTGCTCTAAATTTTAAAGAACCGCTTGGATTGACATGAAATTTGGCGTACGTATAGCTTACATGTCAAAGAAAAAAAGTGATATTGTGCCGATGTGTGCTTTTGCCCTGGGGATGACTTTCACCCCCTCTTGGGGGTGAAAAAATATATGTCCAAAATAAGTCCTGAAATGGGTTAACTGACTAATTTTAAGTAACTTTTGTTCTATAGAGCTTTTTCGCCAAGTCATCACTTCGAGTTATTTGCGAGTGAATATGTTCATTTTTCAACAAAATAACCACATTTTTAGACGGTTTTTCGCAAATAACTCAAAAAGTAAGTATTTTGTCGAAAGAAACGTTCTTAGCAAAAATATAGCCTATAAAAAAGTAAAAAAAAAAATGGTGTACGCGTTAGGTCTCTGGATCTCGTAGAACCAGAATTATAGCCAATGAAAAATAGATTCATATTCACCAAATTTCAAATATAATATTTCGACGTGAAATATCCAAAAAATTAAGCAGTTTTTGGGGAAAACCCATTATAACTTTTTTAAAGTGTTTAAAAAAAGATTTATTTCTGTTTTTACAAAAAGTTTCTAGCAATAAATTTAAGCAAGTTAGGCTCAAAATAAAGTTGGTCCCTTTTGTTTTGGCAAAAAAAGATCGGGAAGACAACCCCCTAATTAGCAAATTAAAATGAAATTAATCGTTACCGCTCCACAAATTATTTTACTTATGTTGTGTTTATATGATCTGTAAGTTTCATCGGTTCAAAGTGCTTATTTTTGAAAAAATTTTGTTTCAAAATAAAATTTTTAAAAATTTTAATTTTGAAAAATATGCTTTTTTTCAAAATAACTTAAAAATTGTTAGAGATACCAAAAATCTCGAAAAACAAAAAAAGTCAGCATTGCTTTTCTGAATATCATGTACCTATTTTTTTGTTTTTCTGTTAGACATTGATTAAAATTTTGTGTTTCTAAATTTGCATACATTCGTGATCAGTTACTCGTTCAACCCCTTTTAACTACAGCCCTTTTCATAATAAGGACTTTGAACCGATGAAACTTACAGATCATATAATACATACACGAGTCAAAAAACTTGTGAAGTCGTAACGATTAAATTCATTTAAGATACTAATGATTTTCTCGATTTTTTTACCAAAACAAAAAGGGACTAACTTTAGTTTGAGCGTAACTTGTTTATTTTGATGCTAGAAATTTTTTTTATAAAACAAAAATGAAGCTTTTTTAAACACTTTAAATAATTTGTAATGAGTTTTCCCCGAAATGTGCTTCATTTTTGGTTATTTCACGTTAAAGTATTCCATTTGGAATTTGACGAATATGAACCTATTTTTCATTAGCTATAACTCTGCTTCTACTAGGTATAGAGACGTGATATATACACCATTTTTTTTTAGTTTTTTTACAGGCTATATTGTTGCTAAGTAAGAATGTTTTTTCGACAAAATACTTACTATTTGAGTTATTTGCGAAAAACCGTCTAAAAGCGTGGTTATTCTGTTGAAAAAATTAACATATTCACTGCCAAATAACTCGAAAAGTATTGACTTAGTGAAAAAAATCTATGGAACAAAAGTTACTTAAAATTAGCCAGTTTATCCATTTCCTGACTTATTTTGGACAAATATTTTTTCACCCCCAAGAGGGGGTGAAAATCACCCCGGGGCAAAAGCACATATCGGCACAATATCACTTTTTTTCTTTGACTTGTTAGCTATGTCTATGCCAAATTTCATGTCAATCCAAGCGGTTCTTTAAAATTTAGAGGTTTTGCAATATTTTACCGTTAAAGAAGGGACTAAAAGGAACATAAAATATTAATCATTACACTATGTCACGAGAATCACGACGATAACCCTAATTTGCTTGGTAAATTTTGCGAATGAGATTCTGAATACCGGTATTTGATATTTGAAATTTGAAATATCGGGATACCGGTATTAAAACCGGTATTCTAATGCCTTGTCTAATTTTTAAAAAATACTTAGATTTGTTAACTGCTCAGACTTTGAAAATATTCTTTCGGAAGGTACTGATGTGGCAGATATTGACAAATAATATTTTATAGCCAAATAATAAAGGCCAGGGAAAGTGGATTTGTATTTTTTCCAAAATTCCTTCGGGTTAATTTTTCTTGCAAAATGTGGCATTTCGAAAGAAAAGTGGCATTGGGTAGTAGACGTAAAACATAAACAATCGCTTTATATTGCCGTCACCGCCGCTTCTCGATGGTGCCATACTTGGCTCGATATATGTGTAATAAATGCCTGATGTAGATTTTAATACAACGAAATTGAATATTTATCTTCAAAAAAATTTTGTAATTAATTAATTTTATTTTAAATTAGATTTATATTGTGCATAAATTCAATTTTTATCAACTAATGTACCGGGTGTCCCAATAAGAATGGCTCTCGGCCATATCTCAGGAACCGTTTATAGTAGAGCTTTGAAATAAAAAATTTTATAACAAAAGTTGCCTTAGGAAAAGCCTGGAAATTATTTTCATAATTTTGGGTCCACCGCTAGAGGGCGTAATTGAATATCAAAAATAAAAAAATCTAAATTTTACAAAATTTTCCTAATGAAGGGGCACTGGAAATCCGATTATTGTATTCTTCATAAAATTCTGCGCATATTTGATTTAACAAGTTTAACTCTACCTTTGCAAATAAGAGGTGGGGGTGAGTGGGAACCTTGTTATGAAAAAATGGCTGTAAGTCCGGTTCTGCTAAATTAAATTTTGAAAACTGGGTCTTGTTGAAGACAGATCTTTTTCTTCAATGTAAGCGTGATAATTTTGAACCATCCTAATAAGTAATAAGCCAGTTGGGAGGCGTTATTTAATTTTTTTCAGAAATCTAGTTTTCTTTGGAAAATATTAAATACAAGTATGCATTTTTAATCATACTTCATAAAATTAGATTAAATTAGCAATAGAATAGCGAAAACCGCATGTCGATACCTTTTTTCTATCTCAAGATATCTCGAGAAACGTGTAAATTTTATACACAACTGTTACTATCACCGGTAAACTAAGTTAATCAAAAGTAGTGTGCTGTGGAAAAAAAAACAAAATAACATTTTCCAGATGTCAACGTATAAAAATATAATTAATTAAAACAACAATATAAAGCGAAACAATACTATTCAAATTAAATATAACACAGAACAAAAAGAACTACTTAGTGACGACCTAAATATTCAAATTGTTGCCCATCATACACTACTCTAGAATACATTATCCAGAGAATACTAAACGCCATTCAAAGCATATCGAGAGCAGAAATTGAGACTGCTGTTCAATCTATTCTTGAAAGAGTAAATGTTTGCAACGAAAATGATGGGCAAAAATTTCAACGTTTATGTCATCACTAAATAGTTGTTTTTATTTCTTTGTAATAGGGCTTTTCAACGCTTCTCATTTGTTTCGAGCCTCTGTCATATGCCGTATAATCCGTGTGCAATATTAATATACGAGATATGAACGAGGCTCGAAACAAATGAGAAGCGTTGAAAAGATACGTTGACAGCTGGAAAATGTTTCTTTGTTGTTTCCATAGCACACTACTTTTAATGAATTCCGTTTACCGGTGACAGTAACAGTTATGTTTTTAAATTTACACGTTTTGTAAGATATCTCGAGATAGAAAAAAGGTATTAACATGCGGTTTTCGCTATTCTGTTGCTAATTTTGTCTAATTTTGTAATATGGTATTAAAAATGCATGTTTGTATTTAATATTTTCCAAGAAAAACTAGATTTCTGAAAAAATTAAGTAACGCCTTCTAGCTGGCATATTACTCAGTAAGTTGGTTCGAAATCATAACTTTTACATTGACGAAAAAGATCTGTCTTCAACAAGACCAAGTTTGCAAAATTTGATTAAGCAGAACCGGACTCACAGCCAGTTTTTCATAACAAGGTTCCCACGCACCCCCACCTCTTATTTCCAAAGGTAGACCTAAACTTGTCAAATCAAATATGCGTAGAATTTTATGAAGAATACGACGATCGGATTTTCAGTGCCCCTTCATTAGGAAAATTTTGTAAAATTTAGATTTTTTAATTTTTGACATTCAATTACGCCCTCTAGCGGTGGTCCCACAATTATGAAAATAATTTCCAGGCTTTTCCTGAGGCAACTTTTGTTATAAAATTTTTTATTTCAAAGCTCTACTATAAACGGTTCCTGAGATATGGCCGAGAGCCATTCTTATTGGGACACCCGGTACATAATACCAAAATACCGGTATTTTTAGATAAATACCGGTTTTTAATACCGGAGAAAAATCGTCAGGGATTCTGGTATTCGGGATCCCGGTATTGTGTGTGTGTGTCAGAGTGGTAGTTGGCTTCGGACATAATCCATTAGCCACAGATTTTTTTTATTTTAATTAATATGTTAATTAATTAAGATTAAATACGAATTTGAGATTGTTTCAGGAAATCAATTAGTTCATCAAGAACCTCTTTATCAGAAGTGCATAATAACGTACTAATACTAGTAGGAAACTGTACATTACGTAAAATGAGCGAGTTTACTAAAACTGAAGTATTATTTTTATATTTAGTGCAAGAAAAAAATACGTGATTTAGGTCTCCATAAGAAGAATTATCACAGTCACAAAATGGAGTTCTATTGATACCTAATCTATATAAATGAGCCGGAAAGCATCCATGATTAAATCTTAATCTGGTTATGGTAGTGGCATATGCCCTACTGATACTATACGAAGATATATGTGGAATAGTTCTTGGAAGGGTCGGGTGAATATCGGCATAATGATTGGTCGAAGTTGTTACCAAAGTAGTCCAAATGTTTTCCCAGTTTGTACGTATTTCTTTCTTTAATACACAAATTAAATCATGAATAGTAAAAACATTCTCTATCTGTTCAAAGCCACAAGCCTGTTTAGCAGCCATGTCCACAGTTTCCCGGTATTGTAAGCCCTACATTCAACTGTAGAATAACGAACGAAATAATTTTAGTCATAAGTGTATGCACCACTATAACTACTACTTGTCGGTTTATAACTATCCAATCGCCACTTCGTCCGTTTGTTCCATAAGTCCTCTTCTATTTCTCTGCCTCTCAGCTCTTTAGTTATTCCTTCGCTCCAACTTTTTCTCGGTCTACCTCGTTTTCTCTTTCCTTTTGGTTGCCATTTTAATATTTCTTTTGATATTCGTTGTTCATCCATTCTTTGTATATTATGTCCGAACCAGATAAGTTGTTTTTTTGTTAGGTCACTGTGATTGTTCGTTTGATTCCCATTATTTCTCTAATGCGTTCGTTGGTAATCCTTTCTCTTCTAGATCTTCCTGCGGCTCTTCTCCAAAAATCCATTTCCGTTGCTCTCAGCGTTGCCAGTGTTCTTTCTTTCAGTGGCCATACCTCACAGCTGTATAAAGTGATACTTTTTACTATAATCTCATATATCTTCTTTTTATTTTCTTTGCTGATGGATTGGTTTCATAAAATGCTGTTTAACATTGTGATGGCTTTTCTCCCTGACGTATTTCTCTCTTTATACCTTTGTCTAATGTTCCATCGTTCGAAATAGTGGTACCTATAGGGTGGTCGGAAAGTCCCTTTACATTAATGAATTTCTGTTGTTGTACTACAGATGGAAAATGATAACACAATTTTGTTTATAATTTATTTGTTACTTATTTATTCATCTAAAATATCGGTGTGGGTGAGCATACATCTATTATCGCAACACAACTTGATACGACGCCATGTTCGTATGCTCATCCGTCTCAGCATGTTCGGAGTTACTGACGTAAAAGCTTGGCGAACTCCGTTTCGCAAGTCTTCATTTGAAACATATCTGCGTTTTCTAATCTCCTCTTTAGTGAAACTGCACAGTAAATTGTTCGGCGTTGTTAAATCTAGACTTTTTGGAGGCCAAGGAATTGGAGAACCTCGGCCAATCCATCGGTCCGGTAAAATTTCATTCAGGCGATTGCGAACAGCGAGAGGAAAATGGGGTGAGGCGTCATCTTGTTGAAAATGAACGAGGCCTTCACTTGTTAATCCTTTCGCATAATATTTTTTATGATCTTGAATTGTTGACCGTGCAATATCCAACTCTGCAGAGCGTTTCTGCGTCGAGTTCATCGGTGAACGTTCAATGGAATCCACAATACCAGCACACGTTTTGGAGTGCTTGGTCTTCCACTTATTGCTGCATCGAGAACGGTACCTAACCTTCTTCTTCCATGACATCAAAGTTGGTCTGGATGGTGATGGTTTTTAAAACGAACAACAAAGTCATTCATAATGTCGACTATTATTTTATTGTTATGACAACGTTCGTATATCCACACTGCAGCGACCAAACACTCTTTAATTGTGTACTCACTTGTGTCCGCCATTATGTTTCAATCGCAACTATGGTTGTCTGCGTGACCAGACAGGTGCCCTTGACGATGCGCATGTGCCGGAACGCCAACAAACATTGGCTCTGTGTTAAAACATTATTATTTTTAGTGTAAAAGGACTTTCCGACCACCCTATAGATACTTGTAGTTACAGTAGTGCTTTATCTTGGTGTTATCGTCTAATATGAGATCTTCTTGTTCTCCTCCAATGCACAAATATTCGATTTTCTTTTTATTTACTTCTAGACCCCATATATCATACTCTTCAATTAATTTTCTTGCCATATAGTTTAAATCGTCATAATCTTGAGCCATTATTACTTGAGCCAGTATGCACCACTAATAATAATATCGTGTGGCATTTTTGTCGAGGAGATCCTTTCTGACAGCACTAGCGCCACTAGCATCTTTAACCCTGTTTGACATAGCTGGTGTCGATGGTCACACTACCCCAGGGGGACCGACGGCTTAACGTATCCTCCGAAGTACGGTGAACGGCTCGTATCATTTTAAGAAATGAAAATTTGTCATTTGTCGGTGCCGGAAATCGACCCGTGCGCTCTGACTTATGGAGCCAGTATCTAGCCGCTGAGCTACGGCTGTCCACCGTATCAGGAACTCAGGATGGATATCATCAATATTCATCAAACCTAGGTGCCTTACCTGATTTCATTTCTTTCAGCGAATATCTGATTTCCCAAATAATTCCATTTTGTTCGTTTATTTTAATGCTCTTCTCTTTTCACCTTGATAGTATATGTTCGATCTCTTAGAGCTCTGGACTTAGATTCTTAAATATATGGAAAGTAACTTTATTAGGAGACATTTGATCCTCTATGGATTCTAGTTGGTTAGCTCCTCCAAACCAAAGTTTTCGACAGTCTCTATCCGTTTTTGGCGTCTAGATTTATCGATGTTTTGTAAGAGCTCATCGGCTATTTCTCGGTCACCACTTTTGAGAAACTGCGCCTATAAGTCTTCACATGTTTCAGTCCATCCGAGCACACATTTTGTGCGATATCCCCTAGGGATGGTTTCCTTGGTAGTGCTTATTAGTGCACCCACAAATCTCTCGTAATTTTTGCTGGTTGGAGGGACCCAGCTCAAGGTCCTGTCTAGTAGTTGAGGGTATGATTTATTTATGATTTATTTCACCTGAGTCGAGGGTATGATCTAATTATTGGGATTGATATGCCGGTGGGGATAAGCATAGGACTATGTTCAGTATGGGGGAACTCTGCTAAGGCACTTCTCGCAGTTGTTAGTCATTGGTGTCTTTTGAGACAAAGCATATATCTAAGTTATGTCCTTTTCTCCATGCAGCTGATTTATTTAAATGCTCCTCTGTCTTTGGCATCAACAACTAGATATGTGTTTTGCTTTTCAGATCATTCGACCAGTGCCTCCCCATTTTCATCATTTGTGGTATACTTCCAGAATTCGTGGTGCCTGTTGAAGTCGTCGATGTATATAGTAGGATGTGTATGTCTTTTTCAGTCTTTTTCACCTCTAGTTTCCATGTAGTGGCTGAAAGAGACCTTTTATTTGTAGAAAAATCGATGGTAAGACACTATGGGACATAGGTAGAACTACACACATAGGACGGATATGTCAAAATGGAGAATATCAAGGAATGGGTAAGAAAAATAAGAGCAGAATGGAACCACACATAAGCCGAATCACACCAACTCGAGCAATAAAGACGGCGAGAGACGGTTCCACAATAGGAAGACGCAGTGGGAAAGCGACGAAAACAATGGAATAACAAGTTACTGCGAGTCATGTCTACACAAAAAGACAAAGAAGAAGAGGAAGAAGAAGCATTTTAAAAATAGCTGTGAAAATTATGTTTTTTTATAAATTTTCCGTTAAACTTAATTATGTTTAGAATTTGTTCAACTGTTGCTTTCCAAGAAAAACTACAGATCCTTGTTCTGAAATTTTAAACTTTCAGAATTCTGTTCTTGAAAATCGTTAAGAGAATCTTGTTAACATCATGTTAAAACACCGATAGAGACTTTCAACAAATCGAACACTATTTTATGTATATAACCTTGATTGCTTGGTTTCATTGCTGAATAAACAAAGGAACATAAAATATTAATCATTACACTGTGTCACGAGAATAACGACGATAACCCTAATTTGCTTGGTAAATTTTGCGAATGAGATTTCGCAAGTACATTCAACTTTAGAATCACGAACGATACCATCTTAGTCATAAGAAATATAAAGTAGCCTGTCCATGTACAACCTTAATTGTTATTGTAAATGATTTATGTTAGTGAGTTAGTCATAGTAATTGATACTGCATAAGGAATTGTTAAAGTGCAATTACGTTTAAATATGCAAAACGTTAATTCTTGGATTGATATATTATGTTTTAAGAACCTTAAAAGAAAACAGGGACTTGGGTGAATGTATAAACTGTCTAGCAACCAGACACATCGACTGTGACATCGATTTTTTTTATAATTTTCACCCAATTCAATGTTATATCTTTAAAAAATTAGCTTTATCCACAATATGATTACTATATGATTATCATCATCAAATGATCAGTTGATTTACTGCTATTATGATTCCCTGGTCCACTGTATAATATGTTAGCAGATATATGTTGTTGTCTCCATGACTAACGCATTTTTGTTTAAATCCTCCTCCCCTATCTTTTATTCTTCGCAAGAATGTGGTGACGTTATGGTAGTTGACCTATTGTTGCTATTCACTCTTCTCTCTCTTGGACTTGGTGTGTCAGACAAAGATTAATCGGTGGTGATGTTTCTTTGGCCTAACCATCGGAGTCGCTATCTTCATCGGGTACGTTTACCATCTACTTTGTCTTCAATCACTAATATCTTTACACCTTCCCTTCTTCTGCCTATGTGTCCTTCTTCTTTTTGCAGTACCGTCTCCTATCGGAGATTGGCTACGATCACAGCAATCTTAACTTTGTTGGCTGCAGCTCTGAACAATTGTATTAAACTATGTGTTCAAAATACCTCAATATATTATGGTAAGCATAGTGTTGATGTCAAGTTATGTTAATATTGAGATATTTATGCAGTGTGCTGTCCAGGGTACGCATATCATTCCACGATATACCCACGTTTCAAAGGTCATACGTCGTGAGTCGGACTTTTTGATGGTCCAAGGTTATCCAGCATAGGTAGCGGTAAGAAAGATAAGCGCCCGTATCAGGCGCAGTTTCGTGGTTTTGGTTATGGACGTATCTCTCCAGATTTTAGTAATTTTTACCGTTGGTAATCTGGACATTGTGCTGCGTCGACGTATTTCTTCTTCGAATCCTCCATTGTTTCTAATAACAACTGCGTTGTTAGTTTGTTATTTTAAGTCCATATTCACGACTAAAATGATGATAGAGTTCCTCGAGAGATTCTGTGGTGGGCACTCAATAAGAAAGGAGTCCCTGGTGAATATGTAAAGATTGTGAGGGATATGTATGAGGGAGTAACGACTAGTGTTAGGACAGGTGTGGGAGAGACTGATAAATTTCATGTGAAAGTAGGATTGCATCAAGGTTCTGTGCTTAGTCCGTATTTATTCTCATTAGTTTTGGACCAGATAACAGCGAAAATACAGGGTAACATTCCATGGTGCTTAATGTATGCTGATGATGTCGTGTTAGTAGGAAATAGTGAAAGAGACTTAGAACAAAAACTGGAACAGTGGAGACAAGCTCTGGAGGAAAAAGGTTTAAAACTTAGTAGGACAAAAACAGAGTATTTGGAATGTTCATTTAAAGATGGAGCTACTACAAATAAAATGGTATCTTTGGATGGTGAAATGATTGTAAAAAGCAATAGTTTTAAGTACCTAGGATCGGTATTACAGAGTAATGGAGAAATAGATGGAGATGCATGCAGTAGAATTAGGGCTGGATGGATGAAGTGGAAAGAAGCGAGTGGTGTGTTGTGTGACAGAAAAATTCCAATGAAGCTGAAGGGAAAATTCTATAAAACAGCCATAAGACCAGCTATGATGTACGGAACTGAATGTTGGGCAGTGAAAAAGAAAGAGGAACAGCGAATGCATGTGGCGGAAATGAGAATGCTTAGATGGATGAGTGGAGTGACAAAGAAGGATAAAATTAGAAATGAGTATATTAGGGGAAGTCTAGGTGTGGCACCAATTGATGCCAAAATGAGAGAGCATAGGTTAAGATGGTTTGGTCATGTTCAACGTCGAGACGTTAACCACCCAATACGAAGAATAGCTGAAGTGCAGATTCCTGGAAGGAGTAGGAGAGGAAGACCAAAGAAGACCTGGGGGGAGACGATAAGGCAGGACATGTTGGTAAAGGGGATTAACATTGATATGGCCCAAGATAGAATTGTGTGGAGAAATGCAATTAGGGAAGCCGACCCCGCATAGGGATAAGGCAAAGAGAATGATGATGATGATTCACGACTAAAATGATCTAGTATGTTCATAATGTGTTCAAGTTCATCTGTTGATAATTCTAGTACACTCTGACTGCTATTCCTTCTTGCCATCCATCGAAGACAACGCACATGATGTGTTCGCTATATACACACACCCAAACTTATATGGAATCATCATGTATTTCAAAGTAATATTTATTTCTTTTGAAAAAACTTGTTATTGTTGCGAAGAATAAAGGTTTTTATTGCAAATAAACAAATATATAAGACAATCGGATAGTACAGCTCGGTACGGTATAGATTATTTGCTTGAGTTGCAAATTGAACGAAAATAAATAAACTAACTTTGGCGTCCAAAATCGAAAATATGCCTCATGTGGGGTTATAGAACTTACAACGAGGAAAGATTGTTGGTCTTGTGGAGAAAGTAATGTTCTCAGAGGGACATAGCTGTAGAGCTAGGCGTAATACAGGGCGTTCTGTCCAAAACCTCGGACTGGGACGTTTCGCCGTCGCCGTTTCGCCGTCGCCGTTTCGCTGTAGCCATTTCGCCGTCGCCGTTTCGCCGTCGCCGTTTCGCTGTAGCCATTTCGCCGTCGCCGTTTCGCCGTCGAGCCACTTCGCCGTCGGCCCTTTCGCCGTCGAGCCAGTTCGCCGTCGGCCGTTTCGCCGTCGAGCCAGTTCGCCGTCGGCCGTTTCGCCGTCGCCATCCCGGCATTGGTTAAGTTTACAAGAACGTGATAACATACTAACTTTTTTTTATACTAAATGTCAGTGTAAATAAAATGCTGATGTTGCTAGTAAAACCAAGTTATATTTTCGTATTCAACTATACATTGTTTTCGTCTAAAAAATAAAATATTTACAGTATTAAAAATATGACTATTATCAGATTCCCGGAAATAAACAATATTGAGAAAAGGGATTTCAATTTCAATTGTTTTTACTGTATCAAAAATAAAAAACTTCATTATGCAAAAGTGTTCGAAATATAATCGTTCGAAAACCATTCAAAACTTATATACAAGTAATGGCGACGGCGAAACGGCGACGGCGAAATGGCTCGACGGCGAAACGGCGACGGCGAAATGGCGACGGCGAAACGGCGACGGCGAAATGTCCTAGACCCCAAAAACCTATGCTAGGTAACAGGAACTAGGAAAGCTCAAAAATAAAGCAAAGGAAAGTCGCCAAAAGTAATAACGGCTCTCCACGATCGTTTAATTGTCCAATCAGCTGGAAGACACCCAAACATTTCTCACCTGCAGCTCAAAAGGCAGCTTTTGGAAGCTACAGGTGTAACTGTTTCAGTTGAAACGATAAGAAGAAGAGTTCGTACCAAGAAGTATACAGCAGGAGACAGTTATGGGTTCCCGAGTTATCCAGACAGTACAAGATTGATCGCCTAAATTGGTGTCTTCACCACCAAAACTGGAACATTGGGAATTGACAAAATGTGCTATTTTCAAAAAAAAAATCTGGATTTGTGTAAAATCAAATGACCCACGAAATCGTGTACTTAGAGGTCGAGGAAGACAAGCAAGAACGAAAACTGTCAGATCTGTTCATAAATATACAAGGGGAAGTGTAATGTTTTGGAGAGGAATTTTGATCCGTAATAAAACTCCCTTAATTTTCATCCAATCAACTTTAACTGCTCACAGGTATGTTGATAACCTGTAGTCAGGCTCTGGAGAGGTGCAACAGGAGAAAATTTAATTTTATTGCATGATAGTGGACCTCTACATACCATTAGAGTGACTACAGACATCATTGAAACATAAGGTATCCCTTGTTTGGAGTGGCCTGCTTGCTCACCCGAGCTTAATCGTATAGAGTATTTGTTTCCTACAGCCGTTTCAATTAAAAATAAATCAATAAAACATGACATAATATTTACAAAAGCAGACAAAGGTAACACTACTATTGCTATCGATAAAAGAGACTATAATAACAAAACAATAGAATTTAAACAATAGAATTTTTAAATAACCAAACTATTATAACACTAAACAAAGACCCCACAGAAAAATACCGAAAACAAATTAAACTAGCCATTAAAAATTCAAAATCAATACTAAATCCAACAGAACAGAAATACCTTAATATTATGAACCCACAACCTCCTAAACTATGTATACTCTTTTATTAAACTACACAAACCTGACCACCCAATAAGGCCTGTAGTTTCTTTTTATACAGCTCCGTCATATAAACTTTCAAAAAAACTGTCAGATATTATTACAGAATACACTAAATTTTCACCTAAATTCACCGTAAAAAATACACTAGAACTAGTTAATAAAATACAACATTTTCAATTGCCCAACAACTCCAGACTAATTTCATTTGACGTAAAAAATCTTTTTCCCAGTGTTCCTCCTACAGAAACTTTTGTTTTAGTTAAAAATGTTTTAGACCATAATAGTAGAAATCCGATCATTGCATCTGAAATTTTACACCTTCTTGAAATTTGCATAAATCAAGACTATTTTGAATTCAATAATCAAATATACACAAACAACAGTGCAGGACTTATTATGGGTAATCCTCTAAGCCCATTGCTATCAGATATATTTATGAACCAACTTAAAACAAAAATTTCTAAACATCCCGTATTTAAACAGTTCTTATATTGGGTGAGATACGTGGATGATATACTAGTATGCTTTACAGGAACTAACAGACAACTTGACCAATTTCTATCATACATTAATTCACTTCATAGTAATATTGAGTTTACAATAGAAACAGAACAGAACAATTCCATAAACTTTCTAGATGTAACGATTACCAGACTACACAACAAACATGAGTTCGTATATCAGAAACCTACCCATACTGACACAACTATACACAATTCATCATCCCATCCTACACAGCGCAAATTAGCAGCCTACCATAGCATGATACATAGACTGACAGAAATTCCCATGACAAAAAAAAACTTCGAGATAGAACTAAACATCATTAAACAAATAGCAGTAAACAATGGCTATAACGAACAAACAGCTAACAAAATTTTAAACCAAAAACTCCATAAGAGAGCCCTGAAATTAGTGTATCCACCACCACAGAAAGAACCCAGTACCTTCTGCTCTCTCACATACACTGGCAAGATAACAACAAAAATAGCCAGATACATAAAAAAGAAAGGAATAACACCAGCTTTCAGAACTAACAACAACTTAAGCAAATATATTAAGAACAGTAAAAGCCGAAAGAGAAAGCAACTACAGAGTGGTGTGTACAAACTAACGTGTGGTGACTGTCCGAAAACTTACATCGGTCAAACTGGCAGAACCTTTGACAAACGGATAGCAGAACACAAAAGGGCTTTCAACAATAGAAAAACAGACACTTCTACATACGCACTTCACCTTCTAGATCATAATCATTCTTTCAATGAAGAGTTTCAAATTCTGCATATTCAAAATAAAGGCCTTAAGCTATCTTTTTTAGAATCTATGGAAATTAATAAATTGAAAAATACGGATATAATTCTGAATGACAAACTCGAGACAAACAGCTCCCCACTCCTCAACCTCTTCAGTTAAAGACTTAAAAAGGCAACCACATTGTAAACTATATCACTTGAGAAAGGCACTCTGCCGAAACAGCTGTAGTCACTTAGTTGTAATAAATTTTGTGGAAGTATAGAAAACTAACGTTTTTAGTGTTTTATTGTTAGATTCCATATAAGTTTGGGTGTGTGTATATGTATACTGAATAGCGTGTAAGAGATATTTCCTTGATGAGCACTGGCTGGTAGTTTTAAGATATCGGGAGTATGTGTTGTTGACTCTTTCGTTTGCTGTGTTTTTGATACTATACCTACTAAAACAACTATATAAATGTAGTTATATAGTTGTTATTTAAATATAGTTGTTTTAGTAAGTGTATACTAGATGTTCTTGTAGTGAACACCTTCACAGAGTGCCTATTTCTTTTAGTATTCTCCACATTTTATGCCACTTCACATTATCGAATGCTCGATGAATCTCAAGTATGTTTCTATGAATAAATTCTCTAGATTTTTCTATAATTTGTCTGACATTGAGAATATGCATGTGGGGCATTAAGGCTATAGAATGGTATTTATTACAATCAGTTAATACACTTTCTTGTAGATGGGTATGAAAGTGAGCTCACACCAATTATCTGTACATTTTGCTATGTTCCAGATTTAATTACATAGTTTTTCCAAAGTGTGCCAAAAACAGTGCGAAAAAGTAAATCACATTTAAAATAAATTGTTTCATACAATATTTTATCTACGATAAACAAATAAAAAAACTGTAACTCTTCGTCACTGGAATTCATTTCTGTTCTACAATTTTTAGAACTTTAACATTTAAAAATTCTAATTTTTTCAAACCACAAAACTGTCAAAACTTTTGTTGTAATTTATTGCTCACATGTCATCACCATGACAACGCGAAACTTAAGGTTATTTGATTATATGAAAGTGTGCCAAGAACAGTGCGAAAAAGTAAATCCCATTTAAAATACATTGTTACTTCACGCACACTTTAAATCCTCCACGCACTGCTATCTATAATGACAGTTTTCACAAACTAAAAATGTATACATAATATGAGATAGAGTATAAATACCTTTTTCTATGGATGCGGTTTTATCAAGAGTTCAAACTTCAAAATTAAATAATTTAGGTGCTTTTAGGTATTTTGTATGTGTTACAGTTCAAGTTGATTATCCAGTTGGAGTTGACTCCAACTAGTTGGAGTCAACTCTAACGGCTAGTTTCAGTAAAAGTTGATTATAAATATAAAATGAAGATTTATATTCAACATTTACTAGTAAAAGTAGACTCCAACTAGGAAAAGTATACTCTTCCCAATGCCATTTAGTAAAAGTTGATTCTGATTCACACAAACAGCCGATTCTAGAAATTAAATGTTACTGAATATGTTCAAATTAGTCTAGCCTATATCGTCGCCCCCGTTAGGTAAATTACTCCGATTCGAATTTTTTGCACAAACTTACTCAAAAAGAGGTCCTTATAACAAATCTACTGGGTGCCAGGCAGTACCTTGATCGATAAATTGTTTTTTAAACAATTTTTTTAGACAAATTCACAAAAATAATTTTTTCACTTCGAACAATTTTTTTTAGATCATTTGGGTTATTCTGAGCAAAAAAAGGTATTTTGTGATTTTTCTCTAAAATTGATTGTTGTCGAGTTATACGCGATTTAAAATTTGAAAAATGCGAAAATAGCCATTTTCAAGGCTTAATAACTCGGTTAAAATCCATTATTATGAAAGTCAGAAAGTGACCAAATCAAAGTTTATAGCCCCCTCTACAAGATCCAGCAGAAATTTTTGTCACTATTTTATTACTAAGCTTTATCTTTAATTATTAACAATGAGCGCTAAGTGCGTATTAGGCGGCCGTCAATGGTGAGTGCTAAAGAGATGCACCATTCCAGCCATCCAATGGTGAATCTCACTCGCACTCACATTGACGGCGCCTCAATACACGGTTAGCGCTCATTGTTGGTAATTAAAAATAATATCTTATTAATGAAATAATGACAAAAATTTCTTCAGGATCTTATAGAGGTAGCTTTAATCTTTGATTTTTTTAGTTTCTGACTTTCATAATATATAACATCGTATGGCATTTTTGCCTTTCGGACAGTTCCGGTGCCAATTACATCTTTAAACCTGTTTCAAGTAACTAGTGTCGATGTACACTAGCCCAGGGGGACCGACTGCTTAACGTGCTCTCCGAGGCACGGTGAGACGGCTCGTGTCATTATTGAAAATGAAAATGGTTTGTCTTTAGCAGGGCTCGAACCCACGTGCGCTGGCGTATGAAGCCAGCGATTATGCCGTTACTCCACGGCCGCTCGCTCGACTTTCACAATAATTATCTTTAACCGAGTTATTAAACCTTGAAAATGGTTATTTTGGCGTTTTTCAAATTTTAAGTCACTAATAACTCGACAACAGTCAATTTTAGAGAAAAAAAGGCCCAACGGATCTAAAAAAATATTGTACAAAGTGAAAAAACTATGTATTTTTGCGAATTTGTTTAAAATCATTGTTTATCGCCAAACTTCACTAAAATCATTCATTATTGTACTCGTTTGCCCTCATTTTCGGCAGTAAAGTAACACTTTGTTGTATTGAAAGAAGAATGTTACTTTACCTGCCGCGATAATTAATCAAATTAACCGAGATTGAATGTAAGTGGTCAATGGCAGCAATCGATTATTTATTTAAGTGAAATTAAAATTTATTTACTTTAATTATTAAAAATATTGTACAAAATTTATCGTATTATTAATAAAATTTATGTCAAAAAGTAAAATTCTGTAGTGTTTCGCAATTATATTCATACAAAATAAATCAAAACTTTACAGATTTAGTAATTAGGTAGGTATACAATATTAATAACTATCGATTAAACATCAAAACCGGCCATCATGCAAAAGTCATCTGTCATTACTGTCATTACTGTCATACGAATTTTTTATTTCGTCTAAAATTAAAAAAATTTCCTCAAAGTTGTAAGTAAGTGTTAATGTTTTTTATGATTAACGATACAATTTTGTACGCACCACCTCAATACTCTTTATCGAACGCGTCTGTTCCTCTGCTCGTAATATCAGACACGTTCGATAAAGAGTCTTTACTGACTGACTTTACTGAAATTGGTTAAACAATTTTTCGACCGCGGTACCGCGTGACACCCTGTGTATTTGTTATAAGGATTGTTATACGGTTGTATTTCTTTGAGTAAGTTTGTACAAAAAATCGAATCAGAATAATTTACCTAACGGGGGCGACGTTACAGTTGGACTAATAAGTAGTTGAAACGGTCAAAACAAAGAAAGCACACTCATCAAAAATGTACTTGAGATTCTCGTATAATCAACATTTACTGAATCGATCCAGGAAGAGTCAACTCCAACTAGTAAAAGTTGATTTAAATTTTTAAAATCAATTTTTACTGCTCGTTTCAGTTGGAGTTGACTCCAACTAGTTGGAGTCAACTCTAACTGAGAATCAACTTGAACTGTAACATATGCATAAATTGAAATACATATACATGTAAGTATTTAATATTCTTAAAATTTATCTACTTACGTTTTATTTAAAATTCTAATTAACAGTTATTTTCGAACGGTTTTGAAAGTTAATTCCTGGTAAGTTTTGCTTCAACATATTTTATTTGAAAACATTAATTGTGTTTGTATCGTGCATGTTACCATGGAAACGGCGATCATATATGGAAAACCGTAGGAGAACCCGTGAGAAAAAATATTTCTCACTACAATGGCCGACTTTTCTCACTGCATGAGAAATTATTCATTTTGAATGTATGTAAGTAGTGAGAGAAGTTGCACATTGTATAGCATCCATAGAAAAAGTACAGTGTACAACACATGAGAAAATGACATAATTCTCCCTCACTTGATTTGCGGCACTCGCCTCGTGGCTAGGCTCGTACCAACAAACTTCTGCGCTCGTGAGAAATATGTCTTTTTTCTCACTTGCTGTACAATATACTAGTTTTAGTTCTAAAAGGAATATTGTATTAAAATTTTTTTCTTCCAAACTTTGTACCTAGTACATTTAGTGAATCGTTTTTTATTTTTTTTACGAACAATTCTTAAAAACTATTATGATAGAGCTCATTAAGTTGATTGTACCGTAGTACTGGTTATATTATAAAAGCAATCGTACTTTGATAATAATACCGCAACAAAGGAATGATTAATAATTATTTAAGAAGAACTCATCTACAACTGAATGACATGCGGTTTTTTATATTGGCATTGGCACAATTTTTTGAATAAAGACAATTTATTAGAGACCTTCTTTGTAATAAAAATATGAAAAAGAGAATGTCAAAATAGCAAAACCTTGATGCGTTTAATATTAAGTAATAATCCTCTGAATGCAGTTTATTAAGAACAGCAACGAAAGTTAACATTTGCATTGTTCAAAGGTCAAACATAATGGTAGGAATAATTTTAAATAAAATTTTTGATAGATATAACTTTATTAGTATTCTTGCGTTTATTCCTTTGTGGTTCTGCTGCTCTAATTCAATTTATCCACATGTTTGTATCTTGAGTGATATCAATGTTGATGCCGTTTGCAAACCTGTTCGTTTAGCCATCGCTCACCATGTTTTCTTCTGCCTTGATTTCCTGAAACTTTCAGAAACTTGATATGAGATATGAATAAGGTGATACCGATTTTAACGATGGACATCACGTAACCATATATTTACTCATCTTCGCATCAAATAGATGTCACATCTAGACCTATTTCAAATTTTATTTGAATGTTTTTCACTTATTCATTTTTCTTATTATGCAGTTCTGTATGATATTTATAACAAAAACATAAAATAGGGAGAAAACTAAATTGTGATTTTATGCATTTTTTAACAAGTTTCGTTATAGTAGTTTTTTATACTTCAGTTCAAGAAGTGGTAAATAAAAAAATAACAAATATGAATAAAAAAGTGAATAATCAGTTTTCATCAGTTTAGTATTAAATAGTACCGTTAATTGAAATATGCATATGGAATAAAAATTAATATACCCAGTACATCAATCAACGATAGTAGATATACAGTAATTCTACTCACTAAGTATAGATTATGCACCCAAATTATGTACTGATAGCCTATTCTTCGTGCAGACCATGAAAATAATGTCATTATAGAGGTTAGTGAAGAAGCTAGCTGGGTTCCCTGATACCAGGGAACCCAGAAGACATAATACAACGAAAAAAACCTACTATTTGCGGAATTAATGATGTAGAACAGCGATTTCCAACATTTTTCTTTCTGCGAACCCTTTACATTTTTTTACGCTAAGCCAAAAGTCTGTTATTAACAGCTGTCTGTCAAAAACAGCTTTTAGGGAATTGTCAGAGGGTAAGTTGCCGTCCATTAATCACGTGATGTTCTTTTGGCATTTTTTAACTCCCCCTTCCCCTTTTTTTAGTAGATATCTACTAAAAATCTTAATTTTTACAGGAATAAGTAAATACAGGAATAAGTATCATCTAATTTTATTATAGAAAATTAAAGACTACAATAATAACGTAGACAGAAAGGTTGGAGGTTGTTTTTCACTGTTATAAAAACAATGAAAGAAATGCGAAAAACTTTTTTGTACTAGTACATGAACATTATTTTAATGTGTCGGATCTTCTTCAAACCTTAATTGAAGGAAAGATCGAAGAAAGAAGAGGAGTTGCCAGGAAGAAAATGTCATGGTTCCGTAATGTCAAACAATTAACAGGACTAAGAAACATTGGAGACCTAATACACAATGCAAGGGATAGAGAAAAATGGCCAAACGTGATCGCCAACATCCATTAGTGGATTGCATAAGAAGAAGAATCCTCGGACAAAGGATTAGCAAGACTTTCTTTAACAACAATAACTGGATAAACATCTTGCAAGTCAGTTGTTGGTACAGTGCTTTGTTGAAGATTAATGTCAGTTGCTTTATTACTTATATGTAGCCACTCAGCGTCATCATTTTCGCACACTACGCAGAGAATCTCTATCGATCTACCGCTCGATCGTCGCCTGAGGATGCGAGAAGGACCAACAGTGTGCATCTCTAGAATATTATTGCTCGGATTAGTTTTTGTGACAAGAATACATATTATGTGATTTAGATTTTTTCTTTGTACAAAAGTAACTGAACAAAGGCCCGAATACTCACAACCAACAGAGACGGAAATACAAATTGTAGGGGAAGAAATAAACATAAACAGTGTAGCAGTTAAAAATGCAATTAAACAACTAAAAAATGGAACTGAAAAAAAATGAATAACCATTTTCAATTTCGTTGCAACATTGTTTTCCCGTTGTTTCCCGTTGGAGGGTTCCCATTTTGTTTTCAATCTGGTAGGATGTAGAGTAACATTTTTTGATGTTGTTTTATATGCTATTAGATTGAAAACTTAGTCTTTTGCTAGCAGTTGCCGCTAGGGCATCCCTGCCGTTTCGTTCGTTGCGATCCGTGACTGCACGCCGGGGTTTGTCCTAGTTGGGCCAGAGAGAGCAGCATATGTGCCTCCTGATGAGAGACTAATAAGTTTCGAAACCGGTAGACGTGCTTGCTGCACTCTCTGATTGAACTGGAATAATGATGCGGCTGTAGTTTCGTGTTGCGACGAAATTGAAAATGGTTATTCATTTTTGAGTTCTCACAAAGTTCACGAATAGATGAGAATTTGCAGCACGGAAGTTTAGAAAATTTACAATTTTTACAGCGTCGCGCCTAACTCTACAGGAATACCCTTACAAGCCTCTTAATAAAACAGTGACTTCATTCTATAGTCTCGTTGATCTTCTTTACTCGTGTCCAAGACCAGAATATGTTCCAATCATTGATTTTGCACCATCTGTGCACATGGGCGCCCATACCCATGGGAAGAGGGGGGCGTGACCCCCCCTGGCTTTTCGGGTGCTTTAAATTATATATGGCTATCCAAAGTATACAAAATATAATGTGCAACATCTTCACGTTTAGCCCTCCCCCCTAAAAATTTTTATATGGGCGCCCGTGTCTGTGCATACACACAGATCAAAAAGATAAATTTATTTCATGTTTTTCAAAGTAGCTATTGATCCGATTAAAAGTTGCGGCACGAATCGTACAAATTTCCAATGGTTTTGCAAATAACATCTTCATCTTCTTGAAAGCTAATAAAGAGAACCAAGCAATTGAAGTACATAGAAGAAAAAAGCGAAAGTTTCCCGTTTTTTGATCTTTATTTGTTTATAACTATGTATATCATCAAAATTGGCTGCAGGAAACATATATGTTATTATTATAGATGTCCATACTACTCAAAAAATTTGGTTTCGGCCTGGAGGGGGTTGTGTCACCAACAGGATATTTTTTTTCCTTATTTCTCAGAACAAATATTACACGTTTATTGTGAGTGGGGGGGTATTTATTTATAATTTTTGTATAAAATCTGAAAAGTATACATTTAGTATAATAAAACATTTTTTATGTGACTTACTTCTTATTTAACGGTCTATTGTCTTTTAACAAGTAAATCACGTTTTTTGTGATTTAATTTGTTCTTTAAATGATTAAATGATTTTTTCCAGAATAATATAATAAAGGAAACATTTTCCCTTAATTTATGACTAATATTACACGTATATTTTATGTAGGTGCTGTCCAAGAATTTGTTTGTTGCTTACAGCCCAGTAAATGACCGTTTTGGAATGTAATTTTCAGGGGCAACTCCGAATTGCATGAAAATTTGGATTTAAGATCTACTTAACCTCCACTTTAAAGTTGAAATTTGTACCGTTGGTTGCTTTTACTTGTGGGGTGACAGTCACCCCTTCTCGGGGGTGAAAAAACGAGTGTTTAAAATAAGTCCGTATGGATTGTCGATTTTCATCAGACAAAACAAACATTTTTTAACTTTGACTAAGTTTTTTACCAAGAAATAAACAATATTGTATACAATTGTACGTAATTTAGATGTACTGTGCATATGTATTTCATGTTTTTGCAATTATAATGGAGATTATCTGTAAATCTACAGTGTTTTATTAATTTTTACCATATTCTCCGGATAACCCGGATTTTCGATAACCCGGATCGGCCGCGGTCCCGATTAATCCGACTTATCGAGGTTCTACTGTATGTACCGGGTGTCCCAATAAGAATGGCTCTCGGCCATATCTCAGAAACCTTTTATACTACAGCTTTGGGAAAAAAAATTTTATAACAAAAGTTGCCTCGAGAAAAGCCTGGAAATTATTTTCATAATTGTAAGTCCTCCGCTAGAGGGCGTAATTGAATATCAAAAATTAAAAAATCGAAATATTACAAAATTTGCCTAATGAAAGGGCACTGGAAATCCGGTCTGCGCATATTTTATTTCACAAGTTTAAGTCTACCTGTGGAAATAAGAGGTGGGGGTGAGTGGGAACCTTGTTATTAAAAAATGGCTGTAAGTCCGGTTCTGCTTAATCGATTTTTGCAAACTTGTTCTTGTTGAAAACAGCTCTTTTTCATCAGTGTAATAGTTATAATTTGGAAACAGCCTATTACGTAATATGCCGGCTAGGAGGCTCTATTTATGTTTTTTAGAAATTTAGTTTTCTTTGGAAAATATTAAATACATGTATGTATTTTTTTTCCTGTATTACAAAATAAGATCAAATTAGCAACAGAATACCGAAAACCGCATGTCGATACCTTTTTTCTATCTCGAGATATCTTAAGAAACGTGTAAATTTTAAACATAACTGTTGCTGTCATATAAGTGGAAATATATAGAAGCAAGTAGTGAGCTATGAAAAAAAAAACAAAGAAACATTGTCCAGATGTCACCGTATATAATGAATCAAAACAACAATAAGACAAATAACACTATAAAATATAACAAAAAAAGAGTGTGTGTACTTTGTACGCGCGTAAGAAGTTATACTTCTATTATTATGATTTTAACGGAATAAATATATTTTAAACAGTTTAATTTTATTTTTATTTGAATATTGCACTATTCTTAATACTTATCATAATACCAATACTTAAAAATAGCGTTAATATGTAATTTTTTATGAATTGTTGCCTCCGCGCATTTGCTTTTCTCTCGATGAATCATAGAAAATGTAAAAACGTCAGATTTTCTACGCAAATTCTTAATTTTTATTTCATTATATTTTAATACCAATTATCCTATTCTCAACTAAGATAAATACATATCTGTTATTGTCACCGGTAAACTAATTTAAGGAAGTCAAAATGGAAACAAGTAGTGTGCTATGGGAAAAATAGAACGATTAGAAGTATTAACTTCAAAAAGTCATCATGTGTCAAATTATGTGTCAAATCAGTAAAACATAATTTTTTTAACATTTTAACATTCAACATTTTCTACGATTCTACGTATTAACGTTATTTTTAATTTTTGATATTATTTTAAGTATTAAAATTAGTTTAATATTTAAATAAAAATACAATTAAACAGTTTAAAATATATTTTTTTCGTTAAAATCATAATAATAGATGTATAATTTTTTTTGTATAAAGTCCAAATTCTTTTTTTTTGGTTATATTTTATAGTGTTATTTGTCTTATTTTGTTTTGATTTATTATATGCGGTGACATCAGGAAAATGTTTCTTTGTTTTTTCCAAAGCACACTACTTGCTTCTATATATTTCCACTTATATTCCAGTTATGTTTAAAATTTACACGTTTCTTAAGATATCTCAAGATATAAAAAAGGTATCGACATGCGGTTTTCGGTATTCTGTTGCTAATTTGGTCTAATTTTGTAATACAGGAAAAAAATGCATACTTGTATTTAATATTTTCCAAGGAAAACTAGATTTATATAAAAAAAAAACAAAATAGCGCCTAGTCGGCATATTACATAATAGGCTGTTTCCAAATTATAACTATTACATTAACGAAAAAGAGCTGTTTTCAACAAGACTAAGTTTGCAAAAATCAATTAAGCAGAACCGGACTTACAGCGATTTTTTCATAACAAGGTTCCCTCTCACCCCCACCTCTTATTTGCACAGGTAGACTTAAACTTGTGAAATGAAATATGCGAAGAATTTTATGAAGAATACGATGATCGGATTTCCAGTGCCCTTTCTTTAGGCAAATTTTGTAATATTTCGATTTTTTAATTTTTGATATTCAATTACGCCCTCTAGCGGAGGACTTACAATTATGAAAATAATTTCCAGGCTTTTCTCAAGGCAACTTTTGTTATAAATTTTTTTTTCCCAAAGCTGTAGTATAAACGGTTCCTGAGATATGGCCGAGAGCCATTCTTATTGGGACACCCGGTACAAAGAAGAATCGGATTGGCGTGGGCAGCGTTCGGAAAGTTAATAAATATTAGGGATGGCGGTTGTTGACAAAATATCGGTTTTCGGTTATGCCGGTTGTTTTACTTACGGTTTAACCTGGCGGTTATAACCGGTCAAAAAACCGGTTATTCCAAAAACCGGTGTTCGGTTTTTTTAGTCATAGCCAATACCCAATAGGTTACATTTACATTGCGCTTTAGTTTGCGACACTTCATTCGAATCGATATCAGTAAAGAAATCAGTCATCAGTGTTGTGAAATTGGTTTCAGTCAGACCTCCGAAATTTTTTTATTTCATTAGTAGTTCCAAAATGACACAAAATCTAGGCATCGGATAAAAAATTTATTTGAAGAAAGTGTGTTTTTTTGTTCTTCTTAATGGCGGTACAGGCTCGTTTTTTAATATTGTATTTAATCACAGAGTAGTTTCCACATATTAATATATTTTTCAAATTGCGATCTGTACCGCCATTCTTTATTATATTACGAATACGTATGCCAAATATCTCGAAAAAATATTCAAAATTACAGCCGCAATCTTGGAACGCGTTTTTGCTACCTGTTGATCGCTACTGTTTCCTCTTAATAACAAAGTCGGAACGTGGTTTAAGCTATCACTACTAGCGGCAATCGATTTAGCGTATAAAAATACTATGAAAAAGACTACAAACTTGCTGTAGATAGCGCATTTCGAGCTTTTCGGCGAATAAACAATTATTTTCTTATTAACAAAATAAGAACATATTGTGAGTAATCGCGACTAGTTGCATTCGATTCAGCGACCAAAAATACACCAGAGAAGACCTTAACACTATCAATTTATTTACAGGGCTTCTAATAATTCCTGAAAAACACCTAATTTTACCATAATTTGTTAATAACAATTAAACGCACCACATTTGGGCTTCCAGACCACTTCCATTGGATTCAGCGACCCAAAAAACCTATAATACCACCATCAAATTGCGGCGAGCTAAAAGTGTCCACGGGACCCAAGACAACATCTTTTACATAAACATCCAGAATAAGACTGAGGCCTTATTTATCTGCCCTTTTAGGTCTCTCAATGGATCATGGTAACTAGATAAATCAACGCAATAATTTACATGATAAAATAAGAAAATATGACCTAATATTTTCCATACTGAAGTGTTTTCGTTTGTTAAAGTGTACCACATAACCAAATTAAATTTTCCAATTCCCCCGTATTTGTTCACTGATGTAGAAATTGGCTGTTGTTCAGACGTGCATGCACTTAATTTCTTTTCACTTTCGTTTCATCTTTAACTTGACATTGGTTAAATATTCAAGAGCACGGTATTGTTTGGTGGAAGTTATGCATTCAAAACGTTATAGACATTGACATAACTGTATCAATTTCAGTGGTGTGGTGGGATAAGTGGTAAAAGGTGTTATTTACATGAACTTCCGTCTAAAAAAAGGTTTATCAGTTCAAACAAGAATTTGTTCTTCTTATTCTTCTTATTTTTGTATAGACATGACTGTTTTTTAAATGTGCCTCCAGCAAGTTGTTGTTTCATCGTTTTCGTGATCTTCACATTGATCGTCCCAGTGACGGTTTAAGGCATCATGGGGCCCTAGGCGGTCATAAGAAGTAGGCCCCTTTATAGCGACCATTTACTTAAAACAAATTTACAGATATTTATGTTGTTTTGGGACGTAGTTACTCCAAAAATAAATTACGATAATGTAAAAAAGATCATTTTTCTTTTTTTACATTTCGCAACAACTTCTCATTAAGAGGATCGGTACGTATTTTCGGCTGCAATGCTATTCAAATGGGGATTCATTTTTTTCAAATCCTGAGAAAACTGATAAGTATTTTTGAAAAATTTAAACGCAGAATGAAAGATTACGTTATTAGCGAGGGCCGAAAGTCCCTGAGAACTTCTATAATGTTTATTTTAATAAGTTACAGGGGTGAAAAGACTAAGAGAAAATTTAGTGTGATTTTTAATTTCAAATATCTCATTCAAAATAAACTTTTTATTTATTCTAAGGGACTTTCGGCCCTCGGTAATAATTTAGTCTTTCATTCTGCGTTTAAATTTTTCAAAAATATTTATTGGTTTTTTCAGGATTTGAAAAAAATGAACACAATGCCGTGGTAATATTTTCCAAATCTGTCTTTGTCTTACAACGCACTCAACCGAATATAATATTGTCAGCATATATTGTCAGTCAGACACTGACAATCAGTGAAAATTTTAAATATTTGACATTGCATCGGGAATATTTTGAGAAATTGATTAAATATTATTGATATGTAGTGTATTTGATAAATAATTGATTTAAGATGTGAACTTAATAAAAAGTTATTTATTGTGTATTATTTGTGGAAGATCCAAGCAGAGAATACATCAGATATATCCTGTGATCCAAGTATTTTGTTGTTAGAGATGTTCAAAATTGTAAGCGTTCCAAAATAACAACATATTATTAAAAAATCACTTTAACACTTTTCCTCTTTTCTCGATTGATTATTAGTTTTTGTTGTACAAATAAATTATTACAATCACTGAAAATATAGTTAGTGAAAAAATTATCACATTTATTAACTGAATTAATAATTTGCAATTATAAAAATAACAGTTGTCCAAGAACATTCAAAAGCCATCTCTTTAAATTAATTATGACATTTTCAAGTAGAATGACATTCTAGTAATTTTTACATATCCACACCAGTGTGAATTTTACTACACGTAATTTGCCGTGTAAAGACAGAAAAAGTAGGGATACACGTAAAATATTTGCGAATTATGTACCCATAGCCTTAATAGTTCATAGGTAATATGCCAAAGAAAAAAAGGGATATTGTGTCGATATGTGACTTTGCCCTGGGTATGAGTGCCACCAATTCGGGGGTGAAAAAACATACATTCAAAATAAATGCGGAAATGGATAAACTGATTAATTCTAAGTAACTTTTGTTCTATTGAGTTTTTTCACTAAATCAATACTTTTTGAGTTATTTGCGAGTGAATATGTTTATTTTTCAACAAAAAAAATACGTTTTTAGACTACAAAATTAAGCATTTTATCGAAAAAATATTCTTAGAAAAAATATAGCGTATACAAAATTTAAAAAAATGGTGTATGTGGTATGTATGAAGTATGTAGACCCAGTATAAGCAGAACTGGAGCTAATGAAAAGTAAATTCTTATTCGACATATTCCAAATCAAATATTTCAACGTACATAATCAAAAAATGAAGCAGTTTTCGGTGAAAAATCATCAGAACTTTTTTAAAGTATTAAAAAAGTTTTATTTTTGTTTTTTTTTTAAACAAGTTTTAAGTATCAAAATTAAGCAAGTAAAGCTTAAAATAACGTTGATTCCTTTTTTTGGCAAAAAACTCTTGAAAATTTATGAAAATCTTGAAAAAACTTATAATAAGTATATTATTTACATATATGATCTGTAAGTTTCACGGGTTCACACCGGTATTTCAAAACATTGGGGTTTAAAGTAAAACAAATTTTTTGAAATTTTGAAAAAAATGCCTGTTTTTTCAAAATAACTTAAAAATTATTAGTGGTACCAAAAATCTTAAAGAATAAAAAAATGTAGGTTTTGCTTTTCTGAATATTTCAGATTTTTGCTTTTTTGGAAGATAAAAATTGGTTAAGATATGTCTGTTCAAAATTTGCATACCCTGGGTAGAGAATTTTTCGTTTATTAAAAATTAATAAATAAAAATAGTTTCTATCCTTGTGGGATCGGTACTTATCGGAGGGACCGCAGAATGTTCGGATACAATTAGCATTTCTTTGCAAAAACAATGACGACTTTGCTAAATAACACGACATTTACTCAACACACACACTACCCATTATACTAGGTACCTGATTGGAAAAATCCACTGTACCATGCTAATGGCCATTAGTTGTCGAGGCATTAAGCCAAATAAAAAAAGAACGTACCATACCAAAATAATTACCAGCTTCTAAGCAAAATTTGCTTGCAAAATTGATTACCAAATTGAGGAAATGATTAGAACATGGAATATAAAAATGCCTTTGAAGATAACTGCTTAATTTGTCTTGAAGTCGGTTGTATTTTCCTGATATTTGACAGAAGACAAAGCAAAAAACTGAGTTTGATTGGAAATAATAAATTACCCATTCTCTTTTTTTTTGTCTCAGTTAGCCCTATTTGATTTTTTTAATATTTTAATTTTTTTTTAAATTACTGCTTAAATAATTCGATATTAATTAATGCATTTGTGTGGGATGCGGGCCCCATCAAGTGCTCGGGCCCTAGGCGGCCGCCTAGTCCGCCTAATGGTTAATCCGGCACTGGATCGTCCTCCTATTGGGGAACCGTCTCTCGCTGTCCTTACTACTATATTTGTTCACTCTGTCATTCAGTTTATGTGGTCATTCTATTCTACTTTTCTTTTTCTTACACAGTTATTAATGTTCTCAACCTTCCATCTCCATCGTACATCTGTACTTCGGTCCACAATGGACTTATTTCCAGTGGCGTAGCTGAAGATTTAGGGGCCCCCACGCGACAATTTTTGTGGGCCCCCGTATTATAAACATAACGACACCAAATAACAGTATAATTACTAAAATATGTGTAAAGGACAATATTTGGTCTTTCTTTAATAATTCTTCATCCGTTAATGTTAATAGATTTTTGGGAATAGACATGAAAACCTATTATACATGTCTCTTAATCCGAAAAGTTTTTTCAAAAAGTTGAAGGGCGACCGTTAACTCTGCCTTTTCAGATTGCAAAAGTTTTGATGTTAGATTAATAAAGTTGAGTATTTTAGATTGAATAGTACAGATTATGGGGTGCACAATGAACATAGGAAGCAGTTTTTTCAATGTCAGTTATGCGCCTTTGTACGCCTGAATATACACCACTCATAACGCTTGTCCCAGCATACCCCTTTGCTCTTCAGTTGTGTACGGAAAGGTTTTTTTTATTTTATTTACAAGACAA
Source organism: Diabrotica virgifera virgifera (assembly GCF_917563875.1). Lineage (NCBI taxonomy): Eukaryota > Metazoa > Arthropoda > Insecta > Coleoptera > Chrysomelidae > Diabrotica > Diabrotica virgifera. The sequence continues at coordinate 56,097,669 of NC_065449.1, read as the reverse complement.
TTTTTATTTACAAGACCGCCTACACTTTGGTCCGAAATGCAGAATGGGACGTTTCATTGCCGCCGGTTCATCGCCGCCGTTTCGATGACGCCGGTTCATCGCCAGTCCATTTCATCGCCGTCCGTTTCATCGCCAGTTAGACAGTTGATTTTTTATTATGGGAGATGACAAGACACGACGTTAAATTCAGTTCAAAACTTATGAAAATTCAAAAGATAAAAAATACTATTATATTTACTGTTCTACTTCCCCTAAATTTTTGTACAGAAATTTTGGGTTCTTTTCGAATTTAAAGAAACAGTTTCTCTTGGTTGGAAATGTTGACCGTGAAATTTAAAAGATTATCAGTAGTAATTGCACAAGAGCTCTGAAATTATTGAATTTTTCCCGAGTGACACTTTGACAGTTTTAATTTCACGAGCCGAAGGCGAGTGAAATTGTGTCAAAGTGTCACGAGAGCAAAAATTCTATATTAATTTCAGAAGTCGAGTGCAATTTGTTGCGATTATTTCATGAATAAAACTGTTCAAAACCAAAATTTTATTGTAATTTACTTATGTAAGTACTAGTCCTGTCGCCAGGGGGGGTACAACGGCCTCCTGTATTCAGATGGACTTACCCAAGTTTTTTTATGTATTTTGACTTGTAGAACACGAATTTTTTGGGTAACAGTTGATCCGGATGTCGATAAGATTGTTATAAACCAAGAAGTTGAGGAATCACATAACAGCGATTTCTCGCAAAACAAAACATTTTTTTGTATTTTTTGGGCCATTCTAACCAAAAAATGTTCCTACAATTTTTTTCGTAGGATGCATAGTTTTCGAGATAAACGGGGTTGAACTTTCAAAAAATCGAAAAATTGCAATTTTTGAACCCGAATAACTTTTGATTAAAAAATAAAATAGCAATTCTGCTTACCGCATTTGAAAGTTCAAGTCAAATTATATCGGTTTTAATTATTTGTATTGCTAAAAATTTATTATTTTATTGTTAAAACAAAGCTATAAACACCTAGTGCTTGAGTGATGTTTTCAATGATTTCTCATTTAAAATCAAACGAGTAGGTAGAGGAGATAAGAGTGCAAGCGGGCCTATTTCTACGTAGCATGCATTAAAACGCATGTATTAGGCACGGGAAACACTATGTGTTTATAGCTTTTTTTAACAATAAAAAAATAAATTTGTAGCAATGCAAATATTCAAAACAGATATAATTTGACTCAAACTTTTAAAGTTGGTAAGCAGAATTGCTATTTTATTTTTTATTCAAAGGTTATTAGGGTTCAAAAATTGTAATTTTTCGATTTTTTGAAAGTTCAGCCGCGTTTATCTCGAAAACTATGCATCCTACGAAAAAACTTGTAGGAACATTTTTTGGTTAGAATGACCCAAAAAATTCAAAAAAATGTTTTGTTTTGCGAGAAATCGCTGTCATGTAATTCCTTAACTTCTTTGTTTATAACAATCTTATCGACATCCGGATCAACTGTTACCCAAAAAATTCGTATTCTACGGGCCAAAATACATAAAAAAAACTTGGGTAAGTCCATCTGAATTAAGAAGGCCGTTGTACCCCCCTGGCGACAGGACTATACCATTAAACACACAGTTTTTATAAATATTTGACGATTGAAAGTCATCACTTTTATAATTTTTAAAACATTAATTGTCATTAATGTCACTGAATGTATTTTTTCGTAGCAACGAAGGGCATCTGACGTAATATACTTAACGACGGGAGATTATCAAAAAATCAGATAGCGATTAACTGACTGGCGATGAATCGGCCGGCGATGAATGGGCCGGCGATGAATCGGCCGGCGATGAACTGGCGGCATCGAAACGGCGGCGATGAACTGGCGGCGATGAAACGTCCTAGACCCTCCAAAATGCGAATAAATCCCAAAAAAACTTTCATCAACTTCTGCTTTGGAAGATAAATTATTTTCATTGCAAGTTAGTTTTACATAACGGAAAACAAAACTAAGCTGATCGTGTTTTAAAATATTTTGAGTGGTATCAAGAATTATTGGATAAAAACAACTTTTTTAATTAAATTGATCAATTTGTTTTCAGTTTCTTGAGCCAGCAAATTCATAACTTCGTTTTGTATTTGGGGCTCAAGTAATTTGTTTTTAAGATATTGTTTTTATCGATTAATTTCGCTGAAGCAGGATCAAATTGAGCTAGTAAAAAAACCACCGACAAAAATTCCTTTTTTGGTATTCATTTTTATCTAAACTACCAATTTGTCCACGAAACGCTAAATTGCACCCGAAAGGATTACGTCAATTATCCGCTTAATTACTTTCTTCCAAACTCCCTATTTTGATGCTTATTAGGAAAATATGTTTTGGTCTCTAATTTAAAGAAAGTAGAAGTATGAAGCTTGAAGGCTTTAAGGGGCCCCTCATAACGTCGCCCCCCCGCCTTGCGGGCCCCGCGGGCCTGTCAGCTACGCCACTGCTTATTTCCCTAACATTAATAGGTACATGTTAAAATAAACTTTTATCTACTCTATGTCACATTATGTATAAGTTTTTGGTTTGTGAAAACTGTCATTATAGATAGCAGTGCGTGAAGGGTTTAAAGTGTGCGTGAAGTAAGAATGTATTTTAAATGGGATTTACTTTTTCGCACTGTTTTTGACACACTTTCATATAATCAAATATCCTTTACTTTCGCGTTGTCATGGTGATGTGATGACATAATGAGCAATAAATTACAACAAAAATTTTGACAGTTTTGTGGTTTGAAAGAAATTAGAATTTTTAAATGTCAAAGTTTTAAAAATTGTAGAATAGAAATGAATTCCAGTGACGAAGAGTTACAGTTTTTTTATTTGTTTATCGTAGATAAAATATTGTATGAAACTGTGCGTGAAGTACTTTTTGCGAACTTACGCGATGTATAGCACTCGCTCTGTTGTCGCTCGTGCTCTAAACATCGCGTGCGTTCGCAAAAAGCATACTTTACGAACTGTTTCATAAATAACTATTTTGAAAACAATTCCGGATTATAAATCGAAACGTCAACTTTTTTTGATGTAAAAATGTAATTGTTATGACAAGCAACTGTCACTTCATCCCCTATAAACATATTTAAATTAGACATGCCACAAGAAAGCAGTTTCAGAACCTGTTCTTGATTCTGTATCGTTTACTGCTAGTATTATGTTCTTTGTCATTTACTACTAGCATAGGCGTAACCAGGATGATCCTAAGGGGGGGGTTACAACTACCTGAAAGGGGGGGGTTAAACTACTGGAAGGTCTCTGAGGGCTATGGTGTTAAGCGTATAGAGCTCAAAGTACATCCCAATGGGGGGGGTTACAACCCCCAAAACCCCCCCCTGGTTACGCCTATGACTACTAGCAGTCATGCAATCCACTTCTAACCAATTATACCCTATCTCCTTATTTATCTATAATAATACCTACTTATCAACTTACATCAATCTGGGAAATTTAAGATCTATTATTAAATTTACAGGTATAATACATTTAACTGGCTGTCATTATTGCTACATACGCCAGGGCAGATAAATAAAAATGAGCGATTTCAGGGTAAAAATCAATACAGGTATTTGAAGGTGGTAAAACGTAGGGGGGACATAGATAATTAAAAATACATACAGAGATACTCGCAAATCAACCTCAGTTTTTTATAAACAAAGGCTAAAGTCAGAAAATATTGTTTTTTGCCTGTACCATTTTTTGTATCATGTTTACAGCAAAAGTTGTATTATGAAAGTTGTGTATCATAAGAAAACGATTAATTTTAATTTTGATTAGTTAAAATTAATAAATAATTAACCGAGATAATTGCAAAAAACCACATTTTTTGCACTATTTTGTAAATGTTAATAACTTTTAATAAATATGCCCTAAGGAACATATTGTACCTTAATTATGAGGATATTATGTGCCTTTATTAGAGTGCAAAGTATCAAGAACATCGTTTTGTTAGTTTACGAGTTACGTTAATTGTTTATCCAAAACATTGAATGTTTAAACATCTATTGTTGCCCAAGGAGTATTTTCAGAGCTTTTTAGCAAAGTTAAATGAGTTTTTAAAGACTCAAACTACTAAGAAATAAAAAAAAAATGATACATTTATTATTTAAATGTTCTTAAACAAGTCGTTTAATAAATAGCGAGTTTTTTCCTTATAAACATTTAGAATAACTTTGTTATTTTTCACGACAAATAATTATAATTAGTTGTATCAGAAAAGTGGTAAAAAACACACATTAAAAACTAAAAATAAACTTTCTATGACCAATAATACCCAAGTTATACTTTTTTTTTTGAAAAATCATATCTGTATTGTTTATAAATATTAAGAGTCAAAATTTGCAAAAAATCATAATAGACATCTATATTTTACATTGCAATTAATAACTACAGTATATCTTCTATTTAAAATGAGTAATAACCCTTTAAAATGAAGGTACTCGAGCTGACTTAACTGGGACCGTGTGATGGGGGAAGGATCTCTGAGTCCGCTTTCGCGCTTCGAGATTTTGGTATTGAAAGTTCAAATTGGAACACTTGAAAATTTTACAATAACTCCGCTTCCAGAGAACGTAGAGCCTTCATTTTTTTAAATTGGGGTAACTGGACGAAATAATAACGACTAGCTAATTTCCATTCACCGGAAAAATCGGGAAATTCTGGAAAATGGACTTTTTTATTCAACATTCATTTACAATGTTAACACTAATATATTTCAATAAATATTTTCATAACATATTATAAATTTGTAAATAAATAATAAATGTATAGTATATTATATATCTTTATATATATACAGGGTGGTTCATCGTATTTTCCTCGGTCTCTGTACGGAAAACGACTTGATATTTAAAAAAAAATTCTTGACAGCAATTTACAGGGCAATTAACACTACAATCTAAAACTAATGAAAATTATACAGGGTGCTTCAAAAAAATAGGGGAATATTAAAGTTATATTTTCTCTTATGGAACACCCTACTCGTGAGCCATTTTTGAATTTTCCTTAAAAAATAAGCTATACTTTTATAAGGGTTTCCTACACGTAATACATGGTGTTTTGATTTATTTCGATTTTTATAAGAATGTAAGGTTTAAGAAAAAAATTAATATCTACGAATCTGAGAATCGGTGACAAATTTTTTCTTGGATTTTTATAATAGACTATTCAGCATATTGGAACAGATATTTATTGTAATAATATTTATAATTATTTAATCGTACATTTTTAGATTTAAAAATTAATTAAAAACAAAAACATTCAACAAAACTGAAAACATAAACAAAAACATACCTCATTATAGAGCCAAAACTAGTTTTAATGTGTAGCTACAAAAACACATAATAAGTATGTGTTTTTGTGTTTTGTGTTTCTCCACAATACACCAGGGTAGAAAAATAAATATGAGCGATTTCAGGGTAAAAATCAATACAAGTATTTGAAGGTGCTAAATCGTAGGGGGATATAGTTTATTAATAATACATACAGAGGTACTCGTAAATCGACCTCATTTTTTTATAAACAAAGACCAAAGTCAGAAAATATTAGTTTAGTATAGTTTAGTATATAGAAAAAAATCAATACAGGTATTTGAAGGTGCTAAATCGTAGCATAATCGATTTTTTTATAAAAAAATGCCAAAGTCAGAAAATATTGTTTTTTGCCTATAGCATTTTTGGTATCATATCTACAGCAAAATTTGTTTTATGAAAGTTGTGTATCACAAAAAAACGATTAATTTGAATTTTTACAAGTTAAAATCCATCAAGAATTAACCGATATAATTGCAAAAAACAACGTTTTTTGCACTATTTTGGAAATGTTAATAACTGTTACTAAATAGGTCGTCAGGAACTTATTGTACCTTGATCATGAGGTAATTAAGTGCCTTTATTAGTTTACAAAATCTCAAGAAGATCTATTTGTTAGTTTACAAGTTATGTTAAATGTTTATCCCAGACATCGAATGTTTAAACAATCATTGTTGCCCAAGGAGTGTTTTCAGAGCTTTTTGGCAAAGTGCAATGACTACTTAAAGACTCAAAGTACTAAGAAAGTTAAAAAAAATAATATATTTGTTTTTTAAATGTTGTTAAACAAGTCGATAAAAAAATGGTAAGTTTTTTCCTTATAAACAAGTAGAATATCTTTGTCATTTTTTCTGATAAATAATTATAATTGGATGTGTCAAAAAGCTGGTAAAAAATGTATATTAAAATGAAAAAAAAACTTTCTAGGACGAATAATAGCCAAGTTATACTTTTTTTTTTGAAAAATCACATCTCTATTCTTTATAGATATTAAGAGTTTAAATTTTTAGAGCATGGTAATAAATATCTATATTTTATATGACAATTGATAAATACCTTCTATTTAAAACGAGTAATAACCCTTTAAAGTCAAGTTACTAACGCTGACTGAGCTGGGACCGTGTGATATGGAAGAATGTCGGAGTCCAGTTTCTCGCGTTGAGATTTTGCTATAAAAAGTTCAATTTGGAGCGCTTGAAAAATTTTACAATATCTCACCTTCCAAAGAACGTAGAGCCTTTAATTTTTTTGGGGTAACTCGACGAAAGAATAACAACTAGCTAATTTTCATTGGCCGAAAAAATCGGAAAATTCTTTAAAATGTATTTTTTATTCAACATTCATTTACAACGTTAACACTAATATATTTTGATAACTATTTTCATAAAATATTATAAATTTGTGAATAAATATTAAAATATAATTATAGTATGTATACAGGGTTGTTCATTTTATTCTCCTCGGTGTCTGTACGGAAAACGAGTTGATTTAAAAAAAATTCTTCATAGAAATATACAGGGCCATTAACACTACAATTAAAAATAATATGAATTATACAGGGTGCTTCAAAAAGAGTGGTATATCAAAGACATATTTTTTATGGAACACCCTACACCTGATGAAATGTTTGAATTTGCCCTTAAACAATAAGCTAGACTATACCTAAGTACAGGGTCTTTTGATTTATTTCAATTTAAAAAAAATGTAATGTTTGAGAAAAAAAAAATAAACAGGTATTTACGAATCTAAGAATCGGTGACAAATTTTTTTTGGATCTTCATAATAGACTATTTAGCATATTTAAGCAGATTTTTATTGTAACAAAATTTATAATTACATGATCGTACAATTTCAGGTTTAAAAAGTAATTGAAAACAAAAACGTTCTCAAATTGAAAAAAAAAAAAGTATGGATTATAATTATTGATCTTCGTTAATTCTACACAGTTTTTGTACATGTTCATCAATTTCTTCCACATTATCCATAATTTCTTAAAATAAATCAATTGTACCGAGCTTTGCATAAATTGCAAAGATTATACTGACGAAAAAAGATGCTACAACCTTTTGGCAGTTATTATAGATGACAAAAGTGAAGTTGAAGAAGATTTGTTTAAAAAAATTGGGGATAATGTTTAAGAAATTAATAAATCTGTACATAAACTGTGTAGAATTAACGAAGATCAATAATTATAATCTATGCATATACATTTTTTCTTAATTTGAGAATGTTTTTGTTTCCAATTAGTTTTTAAATCTAAAAATGTACGATTAATGGCCGGTTTCACCAACGACGAATAGTAGTTTATTCTATGATTAAAGTTATTCGACCAATAAACTGACATATCTGCATTTTACTAACGTCAAATAAGACTCATTTTATTTATTTATCAAAAAAATACTTACTCTTTGAGTAAATTGGCAAGTTAATCTGACTGTAAATATTTAGAGGAAAGTAAATTCGCCAGTTTCACTTTAAATTATTAAAATTATATTGAAACAAAATATAAACTTAAACATCTAATACATTTTATTCGACGAATAGCATTCATTGATTTATTTGTTGTTGGTGAAACTGGACCTAAGTAATTATAAATTTTGTTACAATAAACATCTGTTTAAATATGCTAAATAGTCTATTATGAAGATCCAAGAAAAATTGTCATCGATTCTTAGATTCGTAAATATTTATTTTTTTCTAAAATTTCACATTTTTCTAAAAATTTAAATAAATTAAAACACCCTGTACTTAGGTATAGTCTAGCTAGAAGCTAGCATATTGTTTCAAATTGAGCAATTCAAAAATTTCATCAGGTGTAGGGTGTTCCATAAAAAATATATCTTTGACATACCACTCTTTTTTGAAGCACCCTGTATAATTCATATTATTTTTAGATTGTAGTGTTAATGGCTTTGTATATTTCTATGAAGATTTTTTTTTTAAATCAAGTCGTTTTCCGTACAGACACTGAGAGGAATAAAATGAACAACCCTGTATATAAATAAATATATACATACTATAATTATATTTTATTATTTATTCACAAATTTATAATATTTTATGAAAATATTTATCAAAATATATTACTGTTAACGTTGTAAATAGAATGTTGAATAAAAAAATCCATTTTCCAGAATTTTCCGATTTTTCCGGTCAATGAAAATTAGCTAGTTGTTATTCTTTCGTCGAGTTGCCCCAATTTAAAAAAAAATTGAAGGCTCTACGTTCTCTGGAAGCTGGGATATTATAAAATTTTTCAAGCGCTCCAAATTGAACTTTCTGTAGCAAAATCTCGACTAGAGAACCTGAACTCCGACATTCTTCCATATCACACGGTCCCAGCTCAGTCAGCGTGAGTAACTTGATTTTACAGGGTTATTACTCGTTTTAAATAGAAGATATTTCGTACTTATCAATTGTCATATAAAATATAGATATTTATTACTATGCTGTAAAAATTTCAACTCTTAATATTTATAAACAATAGAGATGTGATTTTTCAAAAAAAAACTATAACTTGGCTATTATTGGTCCTAGAAAGTTATTTTTTTCATTTTAATGTGTATTTTTTTACCAGATTTTTGACACAACCAATTATAATTAGTTTTCAGAAAAAATTGCAGAGATATTCTAATTGTTTATAAGGAAAAAACTTACCATTTTTTTATCGACTTGTTTAACAACATTTAAAAAACAAATATATTATTTTTTTTAACTTTCTTAGTACTTTGAGTCTTTAAGTAGTCATTGCACTTTGCCAAAAAGCTCTGAAAATACTCCTTGGGCAACAATGATTGTTTAAACATTCGATGTCTGGGATAAACATTTAACATAGCTTGTAAACTAACAAATAGATCTTCTTGAGATTTTGTAAACTAATAAAGGCACTTAATTACCTCATGATCAAGGTACAATAAGTTCCTTGCGACCTATTTAGTAAAAGTTATTAACATTTCCAAAATAGTGCAAACAACGTGGTTTTTTGCAATTATCTCGGTTAATTCTTGATGGATTTTAACTTGTAAAAATTCAAATTAATCATTTTTTTGTGATACACAATTTTCATAACACAACTTTTGCTGTAAATATGATACTAAAAATGCTATAGGCAAAAAACAATATTTTCTGACTTTGGCATTTTTTTATAAAAAAATGAGGTCGATTTACGAGTACCTCTGTATGTATTTTTAATTGACTATATCCTCCCTACAATTTAGCACCTTCAAATACCTGTATTGATTTTTTTCCCGTTTTTAATTTTCTACCCTGGTCTAACAGTCTGATTAACATTGTCTTCTAAGGTCTCAAAGTTATTTGAATAACACACATTTGAATTTATTAACAGATTAATCAATAATTAGTTTTACAGTTCAAGATGGTAAAAGATACTAATGTGATTTTCAAGAAATTTACAAAACAGAATTTTCCAATCTCATTCAATACTTTATTCACTTTGGTGGCATATAGTATAGTAGCAACGTAATCAAAAAAGGGCTTATCCAACAATAGATAGTGTAAGTTTCTTTACTTATTGGAGAAAATTTAAGAACTGAAGACACATGGTTTGAAGATAGTTTTAATATGATGCGCATATCTAATAAAAAAAAACACTTATAGTGATAGTGATAGTATACTCAATCGTTTATTCAGAGCTATCAAAGTAGATAACGCCTTCTTAGCTATTACAATATTGTCATAGGCGCCTATACCCTTGGGCAGGGGGGCATGTCCCCCCACTCGCTTTTCGGTTGCTTTAAACTATATATTGTCATGCAAAGTATACAAATTATAATGTGCAAAATCTTCACGTCTTTCCCCCCCCCCCCTATATCCATAATCTCTTCATTAAAAGGGATCAGATATGGAATGCAATGGCAGAACTTTTAGTTCCAAAAAACCTTATCCAGCATGTTAAAATATGTGTAAATGGCTGTAGATCCAAAATACAAATATCTCTGAAAATCGTTTGAACTTAACAGTGGCATGAAACAAGGAGACGCGCTGTCACCTTTCCTCTTTAATATTATCGTGGAGAAACTGGTAAGAACAGCACAAATTAGAACAGAACTACTGACAGTAAAACAATATTAAATCAAGGCTCTGAACTCATGCCAGAAATAACTCTCAGTGAAATTAGACAAGCGATGAATAAAATGAAATCCAATAAATCACCAGGAGACGATGGAATAGTGATCGAGGCTGTTAAGAATGGCGGTGAACCGCTAATGAGAAAAATAAAAAAATCTCTTTAATCTATGTTTGACAAAGAAATCGATACCATCTGAATGGAATAGAGCCAAAACAATTCTTCTGCACAAAAAAGGAGAAAAAACTGATCTGGAAAATTACCGACTAATCAGTCTGTTAAACCATCTTTATAAACTTTTCACTAGAGTAATCACCACAAGATTAGACAAGAAATTAGACCTGTATCAAAGTAGAGAACAAGCTGGATTCAGAGCAAACTTTGGAACCAACGATCACCTCCAAACAATAAAACAACTCATCGAAAAATCCATAGAATATAACAAGCCCTTAGTTTTAGCATTCGTAGATTTCCACAAAGCATTCGACTCAGTAGAACTCGACAGTGTTATAGAAGCACTAAACGAGAGCCGCATTGATAGCCGATATTCGAGGCTAATATGTAATATATATATATATATATATATATATATATATATATATATATATATATATATATATATATAAATGCGACAAGCTCGATACAACTACACGCTAACAGCAAACAAATAAAAATCCAAAGAGGTATCCGTCAAGGGGATACGTTGTCACATAAACTTTTCATATTGGCTCTAGATCAGCTCTAGATAAGCGATCAAAGCCCTCTAATGGGGTGATAAAGGAATAAATGTGGACGGAGAGATGCTACACCACCTAAGCTACGCAGACGATATAGTCCTGATTGCAGACGATTTGGGACAAATAAAGAAAATGTTGGAAGAACTTTGTACGGCATGTCATAAAATAGGCTTAAAGATGAATATAACAAAAACAAAATATATGACGAACTTAGTATGTACCAAGTAAACACCTTGAAATACAAAATGAACAAATAGAACTGGTAGACAAATACAATATATCTGGGTCACGAAATTAAGATAGGTAAGGACAATCAAACAACAGAAGTATCCAGAAGAATAATACAAGGATGGGTAGCATACGGAGCTCTTAGGGACATTTTTAAGAGTGACATTCCAACTAACATGAAGCCCTCTGCGTAGGGGGGACATAGATAATTAAAAATACATACAGAGATACTCGCAAATCAACCTCAGTTTTTTATAAACAAAGGCTAAAGTCAGAAAATATTGTTTTTTGCCTGTACCATTTTTTGTATCATGTTTACAGCAAAAGTTGTATTATGAAAGTTGTGTATCATAAGAAAACGATTAATTTTAATTTTGATTAGTTAAAATTAATAAATAATTAACCGAGATAATTGCAAAAAACCACATTTTTTGCACTATTTTGTAAATGTTAATAACTTTTAATAAATATGCCCTAAGGAACATATTGTACCTTAATTATGAGGATATTATGTGCCTTTATTAGAGTGCAAAGTATCAAGAACATCGTTTTGTTAGTTTACGAGTTACGTTAATTGTTTATCCAAAACATTGAATGTTTAAACATCTATTGTTGCCCAAGGAGTATTTTCAGAGCTTTTTAGCAAAGTTAAATGAGTTTTTAAAGACTCAAACTACTAAGAAATAAAAAAAAAATGATACATTTATTATTTAAATGTTCTTAAACAAGTCGTTTAATAAATAGCGAGTTTTTTCCTTATAAACATTTAGAATAACTTTGTTATTTTTCACGACAAATAATTATAATTAGTTGTATCAGAAAAGTGGTAAAAAACACACATTAAAAACTAAAAATAAACTTTCTATGACCAATAATACCCAAGTTATACTTTTTTTTTTGAAAAATCATATCTGTATTGTTTATAAATATTAAGAGTCAAAATTTGCAAAAAATCATAATAGACATCTATATTTTACATTGCAATTAATAACTACAGTATATCTTCTATTTAAAATGAGTAATAACCCTTTAAAATGAAGGTACTCGAGCTGACTTAACTGGGACCGTGTGATGGGGGAAGGATCTCTGAGTCCGCTTTCGCGCTTCGAGATTTTGGTATTGAAAGTTCAAATTGGAACACTTGAAAATTTTACAATAACTCCGCTTCCAGAGAACGTAGAGCCTTCATTTTTTTAAATTGGGGTAACTGGACGAAATAATAACGACTAGCTAATTTCCATTCACCGGAAAAATCGGGAAATTCTGGAAAATGGACTTTTTTATTCAACATTCATTTACAATGTTAACACTAATATATTTCAATAAATATTTTCATAACATATTATAAATTTGTAAATAAATAATAAATGTATAGTATATTATATATCTTTATATATATACAGGGTGGTTCATCGTATTTTCCTCGGTCTCTGTACGGAAAACGACTTGATATTTAAAAAAAAATTCTTGACAGCAATTTACAGGGCAATTAACACTACAATCTAAAACTAATGAAAATTATACAGGGTGCTTCAAAAAAATAGGGGAATATTAAAGTTATATTTTCTCTTATGGAACACCCTACTCGTGAGCCATTTTTGAATTTTCCTTAAAAAATAAGCTATACTTTTATAAGGGTTTCCTACACGTAATACATGGTGTTTTGATTTATTTCGATTTTTATAAGAATGTAAGGTTTAAGAAAAAAATTAATATCTACGAATCTGAGAATCGGTGACAAATTTTTTCTTGGATTTTTATAATAGACTATTCAGCATATTGGAACAGATATTTATTGTAATAATATTTATAATTATTTAATCGTACATTTTTAGATTTAAAAATTAATTAAAAACAAAAACATTCAACAAAACTGAAAACATAAACAAAAACATACCTCATTATAGAGCCAAAACTAGTTTTAATGTGTAGCTACAAAAACACATAATAAGTATGTGTTTTTGTGTTTTGTGTTTCTCCACAATACACCAGGGTAGAAAAATAAATATGAGCGATTTCAGGGTAAAAATCAATACAAGTATTTGAAGGTGCTAAATCGTAGGGGGATATAGTTTATTAATAATACATACAGAGGTACTCGTAAATCGACCTCATTTTTTTATAAACAAAGACCAAAGTCAGAAAATATTAGTTTAGTATAGTTTAGTATATAGAAAAAAATCAATACAGGTATTTGAAGGTGCTAAATCGTAGCATAATCGATTTTTTTATAAAAAAATGCCAAAGTCAGAAAATATTGTTTTTTGCCTATAGCATTTTTGGTATCATATCTACAGCAAAATTTGTTTTATGAAAGTTGTGTATCACAAAAAAACGATTAATTTGAATTTTTACAAGTTAAAATCCATCAAGAATTAACCGATATAATTGCAAAAAACAACGTTTTTTGCACTATTTTGGAAATGTTAATAACTGTTACTAAATAGGTCGTCAGGAACTTATTGTACCTTGATCATGAGGTAATTAAGTGCCTTTATTAGTTTACAAAATCTCAAGAAGATCTATTTGTTAGTTTACAAGTTATGTTAAATGTTTATCCCAGACATCGAATGTTTAAACAATCATTGTTGCCCAAGGAGTGTTTTCAGAGCTTTTTGGCAAAGTGCAATGACTACTTAAAGACTCAAAGTACTAAGAAAGTTAAAAAAAATAATATATTTGTTTTTTAAATGTTGTTAAACAAGTCGATAAAAAAATGGTAAGTTTTTTCCTTATAAACAAGTAGAATATCTTTGTCATTTTTTCTGATAAATAATTATAATTGGATGTGTCAAAAAGCTGGTAAAAAATGTATATTAAAATGAAAAAAAAACTTTCTAGGACGAATAATAGCCAAGTTATACTTTTTTTTTTGAAAAATCACATCTCTATTCTTTATAGATATTAAGAGTTTAAATTTTTAGAGCATGGTAATAAATATCTATATTTTATATGACAATTGATAAATACCTTCTATTTAAAACGAGTAATAACCCTTTAAAGTCAAGTTACTAACGCTGACTGAGCTGGGACCGTGTGATATGGAAGAATGTCGGAGTCCAGTTTCTCGCGTTGAGATTTTGCTATAAAAAGTTCAATTTGGAGCGCTTGAAAAATTTTACAATATCTCACCTTCCAAAGAACGTAGAGCCTTTAATTTTTTTGGGGTAACTCGACGAAAGAATAACAACTAGCTAATTTTCATTGGCCGAAAAAATCGGAAAATTCTTTAAAATGTATTTTTTATTCAACATTCATTTACAACGTTAACACTAATATATTTTGATAACTATTTTCATAAAATATTATAAATTTGTGAATAAATATTAAAATATAATTATAGTATGTATACAGGGTTGTTCATTTTATTCTCCTCGGTGTCTGTACGGAAAACGAGTTGATTTAAAAAAAATTCTTCATAGAAATATACAGGGCCATTAACACTACAATTAAAAATAATATGAATTATACAGGGTGCTTCAAAAAGAGTGGTATATCAAAGACATATTTTTTATGGAACACCCTACACCTGATGAAATGTTTGAATTTGCCCTTAAACAATAAGCTAGACTATACCTAAGTACAGGGTCTTTTGATTTATTTCAATTTAAAAAAAATGTAATGTTTGAGAAAAAAAAAATAAACAGGTATTTACGAATCTAAGAATCGGTGACAAATTTTTTTTGGATCTTCATAATAGACTATTTAGCATATTTAAGCAGATTTTTATTGTAACAAAATTTATAATTACATGATCGTACAATTTCAGGTTTAAAAAGTAATTGAAAACAAAAACGTTCTCAAATTGAAAAAAAAAAAGTATGGATTATAATTATTGATCTTCGTTAATTCTACACAGTTTTTGTACATGTTCATCAATTTCTTCCACATTATCCATAATTTCTTAAAATAAATCAATTGTACCGAGCTTTGCATAAATTGCAAAGATTATACTGACGAAAAAAGATGCTACAACCTTTTGGCAGTTATTATAGATGACAAAAGTGAAGTTGAAGAAGATTTGTTTAAAAAAATTGGGGATAATGTTTAAGAAATTAATAAATCTGTACATAAACTGTGTAGAATTAACGAAGATCAATAATTATAATCTATGCATATACATTTTTTCTTAATTTGAGAATGTTTTTGTTTCCAATTAGTTTTTAAATCTAAAAATGTACGATTAATGGCCGGTTTCACCAACGACGAATAGTAGTTTATTCTATGATTAAAGTTATTCGACCAATAAACTGACATATCTGCATTTTACTAACGTCAAATAAGACTCATTTTATTTATTTATCAAAAAAATACTTACTCTTTGAGTAAATTGGCAAGTTAATCTGACTGTAAATATTTAGAGGAAAGTAAATTCGCCAGTTTCACTTTAAATTATTAAAATTATATTGAAACAAAATATAAACTTAAACATCTAATACATTTTATTCGACGAATAGCATTCATTGATTTATTTGTTGTTGGTGAAACTGGACCTAAGTAATTATAAATTTTGTTACAATAAACATCTGTTTAAATATGCTAAATAGTCTATTATGAAGATCCAAGAAAAATTGTCATCGATTCTTAGATTCGTAAATATTTATTTTTTTCTAAAATTTCACATTTTTCTAAAAATTTAAATAAATTAAAACACCCTGTACTTAGGTATAGTCTAGCTAGAAGCTAGCATATTGTTTCAAATTGAGCAATTCAAAAATTTCATCAGGTGTAGGGTGTTCCATAAAAAATATATCTTTGACATACCACTCTTTTTTGAAGCACCCTGTATAATTCATATTATTTTTAGATTGTAGTGTTAATGGCTTTGTATATTTCTATGAAGATTTTTTTTTTAAATCAAGTCGTTTTCCGTACAGACACTGAGAGGAATAAAATGAACAACCCTGTATATAAATAAATATATACATACTATAATTATATTTTATTATTTATTCACAAATTTATAATATTTTATGAAAATATTTATCAAAATATATTACTGTTAACGTTGTAAATAGAATGTTGAATAAAAAAATCCATTTTCCAGAATTTTCCGATTTTTCCGGTCAATGAAAATTAGCTAGTTGTTATTCTTTCGTCGAGTTGCCCCAATTTAAAAAAAAATTGAAGGCTCTACGTTCTCTGGAAGCTGGGATATTATAAAATTTTTCAAGCGCTCCAAATTGAACTTTCTGTAGCAAAATCTCGACTAGAGAACCTGAACTCCGACATTCTTCCATATCACACGGTCCCAGCTCAGTCAGCGTGAGTAACTTGATTTTACAGGGTTATTACTCGTTTTAAATAGAAGATATTTCGTACTTATCAATTGTCATATAAAATATAGATATTTATTACTATGCTGTAAAAATTTCAACTCTTAATATTTATAAACAATAGAGATGTGATTTTTCAAAAAAAAACTATAACTTGGCTATTATTGGTCCTAGAAAGTTATTTTTTTCATTTTAATGTGTATTTTTTTACCAGATTTTTGACACAACCAATTATAATTAGTTTTCAGAAAAAATTGCAGAGATATTCTAATTGTTTATAAGGAAAAAACTTACCATTTTTTTATCGACTTGTTTAACAACATTTAAAAAACAAATATATTATTTTTTTTAACTTTCTTAGTACTTTGAGTCTTTAAGTAGTCATTGCACTTTGCCAAAAAGCTCTGAAAATACTCCTTGGGCAACAATGATTGTTTAAACATTCGATGTCTGGGATAAACATTTAACATAGCTTGTAAACTAACAAATAGATCTTCTTGAGATTTTGTAAACTAATAAAGGCACTTAATTACCTCATGATCAAGGTACAATAAGTTCCTTGCGACCTATTTAGTAAAAGTTATTAACATTTCCAAAATAGTGCAAACAACGTGGTTTTTTGCAATTATCTCGGTTAATTCTTGATGGATTTTAACTTGTAAAAATTCAAATTAATCATTTTTTTGTGATACACAATTTTCATAACACAACTTTTGCTGTAAATATGATACTAAAAATGCTATAGGCAAAAAACAATATTTTCTGACTTTGGCATTTTTTTATAAAAAAATGAGGTCGATTTACGAGTACCTCTGTATGTATTTTTAATTGACTATATCCTCCCTACAATTTAGCACCTTCAAATACCTGTATTGATTTTTTTCCCGTTTTTAATTTTCTACCCTGGTCTAACAGTCTGATTAACATTGTCTTCTAAGGTCTCAAAGTTATTTGAATAACACACATTTGAATTTATTAACAGATTAATCAATAATTAGTTTTACAGTTCAAGATGGTAAAAGATACTAATGTGATTTTCAAGAAATTTACAAAACAGAATTTTCCAATCTCATTCAATACTTTATTCACTTTGGTGGCATATAGTATAGTAGCAACGTAATCAAAAAAGGGCTTATCCAACAATAGATAGTGTAAGTTTCTTTACTTATTGGAGAAAATTTAAGAACTGAAGACACATGGTTTGAAGATAGTTTTAATATGATGCGCATATCTAATAAAAAAAAACACTTATAGTGATAGTGATAGTATACTCAATCGTTTATTCAGAGCTATCAAAGTAGATAACGCCTTCTTAGCTATTACAATATTGTCATAGGCGCCTATACCCTTGGGCAGGGGGGCATGTCCCCCCACTCGCTTTTCGGTTGCTTTAAACTATATATTGTCATGCAAAGTATACAAATTATAATGTGCAAAATCTTCACGTCTTTCCCCCCCCCCCCTATATCCATAATCTCTTCATTAAAAGGGATCAGATATGGAATGCAATGGCAGAACTTTTAGTTCCAAAAAACCTTATCCAGCATGTTAAAATATGTGTAAATGGCTGTAGATCCAAAATACAAATATCTCTGAAAATCGTTTGAACTTAACAGTGGCATGAAACAAGGAGACGCGCTGTCACCTTTCCTCTTTAATATTATCGTGGAGAAACTGGTAAGAACAGCACAAATTAGAACAGAACTACTGACAGTAAAACAATATTAAATCAAGGCTCTGAACTCATGCCAGAAATAACTCTCAGTGAAATTAGACAAGCGATGAATAAAATGAAATCCAATAAATCACCAGGAGACGATGGAATAGTGATCGAGGCTGTTAAGAATGGCGGTGAACCGCTAATGAGAAAAATAAAAAAATCTCTTTAATCTATGTTTGACAAAGAAATCGATACCATCTGAATGGAATAGAGCCAAAACAATTCTTCTGCACAAAAAAGGAGAAAAAACTGATCTGGAAAATTACCGACTAATCAGTCTGTTAAACCATCTTTATAAACTTTTCACTAGAGTAATCACCACAAGATTAGACAAGAAATTAGACCTGTATCAAAGTAGAGAACAAGCTGGATTCAGAGCAAACTTTGGAACCAACGATCACCTCCAAACAATAAAACAACTCATCGAAAAATCCATAGAATATAACAAGCCCTTAGTTTTAGCATTCGTAGATTTCCACAAAGCATTCGACTCAGTAGAACTCGACAGTGTTATAGAAGCACTAAACGAGAGCCGCATTGATAGCCGATATTCGAGGCTAATATGTAATATATATATATATATATATATATATATATATATATATATATATATATATATATATAAATGCGACAAGCTCGATACAACTACACGCTAACAGCAAACAAATAAAAATCCAAAGAGGTATCCGTCAAGGGGATACGTTGTCACATAAACTTTTCATATTGGCTCTAGATCAGCTCTAGATAAGCGATCAAAGCCCTCTAATGGGGTGATAAAGGAATAAATGTGGACGGAGAGATGCTACACCACCTAAGCTACGCAGACGATATAGTCCTGATTGCAGACGATTTGGGACAAATAAAGAAAATGTTGGAAGAACTTTGTACGGCATGTCATAAAATAGGCTTAAAGATGAATATAACAAAAACAAAATATATGACGAACTTAGTATGTACCAAGTAAACACCTTGAAATACAAAATGAACAAATAGAACTGGTAGACAAATACAATATATCTGGGTCACGAAATTAAGATAGGTAAGGACAATCAAACAACAGAAGTATCCAGAAGAATAATACAAGGATGGGTAGCATACGGAGCTCTTAGGGACATTTTTAAGAGTGACATTCCAACTAACATGAAGAAAAAAGTTTTCGACCAATGCGTGCTACCGGTGATGACCTATGGTGCAGAAACATTATCGTTCACAAAGAAAACGCACAAAAACTAAGAGTAGCGCAGAGAAGAATGGAGCGATCAATGATAGGGGCCACTCTGCGAGACAGGATAAGAAACGAAGATCTACGAGCTACGACCAAAGTCATAGACGTCATTGAAAGAAGCTGTAATTTAAAATGGAAATGGGCTGGACACATTGCCAGAATGAAGGACGGAAGATGGACTCGCAAACTAGTTGAATGGAGACCAAGGGTCGATAAACGTAGCAGAGGAAGACCACCAATACGATGGCAAGACGACTTACGAAAGACAACAAAAAACTGGATACAGAAAGCATAAGATAGAACACTTTGGAGACAAACAGGGGAGGCCTATGTCCAGCAGTGGCTTTAGAGAGGCTGATGATGATGATGGACCAAAATTACTACCAGGATATTAATGACATTGACATTGTTGGAAACACAGTCACCAATGTAAAAGAAGCTTTCAACAAATTAGAGAGAGAGGCAAAAAACCGGGACTATGGGTCAAGGCAAAGAAAACCAAATATGTGTGTATTAACAGACAAAGAAGACGAGATAGAATAGGGCAAAATGTTACAATAAACCCATATAATTTTGAAGCAGGGGAGAGCTTTAAATATTTCGGAGCGACTATCACTGCAGATAACGATATCATTTAATAGATCAATGGGAGAATTTAGGCAGGAAAAAGATGTATGTAGGTATAGCCTCCACAACAGTATTAAATCCAAGAGGATTTACTCACGATATATAAATGTTTTTGGTGATTTAAGCCCAACATTGATGTTTTCTTTTAATGGCATGGACTTTATGTTAATCAGCCAGTCACAACATGGCTACTATATCAAGAAGAATAAATATTTAAAGACCTTAAGTCCATAAAATATCAATAACGAAGAAAAATTAGTTCAATAGCTGTTGAGACGTAATTTAAGTACTGAAATAAAAAGATGGTACTAAGCTAAGGTAAGCTAATTATAGCCTCCTTTCAACATCATAGGTGTGTTCAAAAACGATTTACAAAAATTTAATAACAATAACAATAATATAAGAATAATAATATAAGAATAATAATAAACAAGACGGTCAGGTTCTCAAAGTTCCGTAGCAAGTTTTTTCTGTGTTTTTATCTTCCGCGGCTCTCTACTCAATTCAAAAGCTGCCTTGCTATGGACTGTCCAAGTTGCTCACCACATTTTCTCTATATACATACATACACACATACACACATATACCATGCCCCGCTAACTCTAATAAAAAACATGTAATCGTATTTATTTTCCTTCCGTTTAGTCAGAGGCGCTGATGTCGGCATTGTGATTGGTGGAACATGACTTTTGACAAATCGTGCGCTATCTGTGAATCTGTAATCTGTGTTCGTGTTCGTTCGTTCGTTGTCGTTCACTTATTTGGTCGGTTATGTGATGTGTTTGGTGTTTGTGTCACCATAAAAAGCTGATATTCAGTCGTGTTTTTTGATATTTTTGTTATTTCATAATCGAGTACCTTTTTAAAGGTAAGTTTTTCTGATTGTAGGTACTGTTTATCCAACAGTTTTAAAATACACATTTTATTTCGCGTTTTGTTGTTGGGTCTAATGGCCGATCAGCTGTTGTGTGCAGCCGATAAATTCAACAAGTAAACATATATTTAATCGAAATTAAATACTAATATTTCTATGTAAAATGTCACATTATTGTATAAATAAATAATTAAGAAACAAAAGTTGTTTGTGTTTTACCTTTATATCCACTTTAATAAAATAATATTAAATATTGGAAGTACCGTATGGAGGCTATGGTGTACCTAGCGTGGAGGCTAGATAACGCTACCCTTCCTATCCAATCAACAGCAAGAACGTTTAAAATTTCACACCTATCATGTCGAAGCTACAGACCACTTATGTGGAGGCCAGATTTGTAGTATCCTTCCAATTTCCCAGGTGCTGAAATACGTGACATATTTTTTGAAGGGTAAGATCGCATTCTACCAAATCAGACAACACTTTTTTCTATGACATATACTTTTAATACTTGACACTACAAAACTATTTTGGTACTTGACAGAAACATCACTAACGCATTATACATACTCACTTGTCCATTGGCTAAGATACTAAGGATATTAAACGGAGCTGGTATCTTAAGTCTATGTAGCTGCTGAATAAATCGATCTGTTTCATTCTTATATTTTTGGCATTCAAAAAAAAAAAGAATGTGTGTGTACTTTGTACGCACGTAAGAAGTTATACTTCTATTATAATATAATTTCAACGAAATCAATATACCTACTTAACAGTTACAATACAAAAAATTAACAATAATTACCAAAACTTAACAATGCCAAATAGTAAAAAAAAGAAAAAAGTATGAATCGTCCGGAAATTGAACCCGCAATCTCGCGATTTCTCGATCTCTGGTCCAATGCTCTAGCAACAAGGCCATCAAGGCGCATACTACTGACGTTTCAGATATACATAATTACACATCACGGTGAGAAGTGAAATATAAAAATAGATATTTTATTATTTTACGCCCAAGGAAGACAAATCCAAAGACACAAAATTATAATAAAAAACCTTTTAAACCACCTTTTTCAAATTGCGCAAGTTGTATTATTAATATTAATGTTAATAAATGAAATATAAATATTTTGACATTTCACAATTTGACAATTCACTTTTAACTGCAGTGCCTTAAAAATTTTAAAGCACTAGTGCCTTAAAGTAGCATTTTTAACGCTCCTATGGAGTGCTAAAAATTGTATTTTTAACACGTTTGTAGAAAAATATATTTAAAAACACTAACATATTCTTTCCACACCTTTTCTGGACTGATACATACATAAATTAAAACGTTTAGTAACTAACTCCATACTGCCTGTGTGCGCATGCGCGCAGATCAATAAAATTTCACCCTCAATGAAATCGCGCCTAAAGAAGAATAACTTCAAAAATATGATCTAAATCACCTTTTTTATCACAATTTGGACATAGATAATTTTCGAGAACACGAATTTTATGCAGGTGTGTGGGATTACAGGCCAGACCAAAACGAAGACGTGTTATAGTTGTGATGTATTTTCTTGAATAATTAAATGGCTGGAACCACATAATCTATAAGTATTTTGTATATTTCTTCGGTGAAACCATTAATCAATGATGGAACCATTGGAAAATTTAATTATGTCTTCTACGGTATATACACGAAAACCTTACATTCTTCTTATGCATTTGATTAAACAAGACAGCAAAAGTTGATAGTATCGATCTCTTTTATATTATTGATAGTGTATTAAACTATTGAAGCACATCGTATGTGAAAAATATTACTGAACGAATTAAATAACGAGCTGAACGTTGAAATTATCAAACTGTAGGTAATCTGCACCGATTACGACTGGTTATTACGTCCATCGACATACCAATCGAGACAAGTGTCTCAGTCTCATTTGAGTTTACACATGCAACGAATCTCTTTAACTTTAATACAGTTTAACCCACATTTGCAGTCGGTATGGAATGTGAAAGTGAATTCACTAACAACGGCAGCTCTCTAAGGAAGAACTGAACCTGATCGTGGACAGCAGCGTATCTGAGGGTATATTAGTGGTTAAGGATGACTAAAATTTATATACAGCATTACTTTATTGATAGTATATAAAACAATGCAAAACACTCATCGAGACAAAAACTTTAGCAAAAAAGGTAGATATCGAGCACAGGTCTTTATTAAACCTTGATCAAGTACTTTCGCTTTCAGATCATCTTCAGGGGCATTTCGACAAAAAAAAAATGCAAAAAAGGCAATCCAGCCCATCTAAGAATGTGATCCTTCTTTGTCACTTTCCTTATCTACCTAAGAATTCCTCTTTCTGCAACATAATTTCGTATCTATTCTCTCTGATGTGAGTTTTTATTGAATTTTACCCCAACAGTGGCGAAAAGGGTTTAATGATTCCTTCGATATTCACAAACTAGTGAACTTTTAGGGCAACTGGTTCTCAGATTTATTTGGTCCGGTTTTATAGTTACTAATAAACAGGATATGAAGGATTGTGCAAACGAGAAATAAAAGTGTTAAGCGAAAAAAACATTTATTAACAACAATGAGTTTAACAAATGCACGGAATTAACGATTAATTGTCTTAGTAGCGAAAGAGAGAGTCTTTATTATACACATTAGGTACCGTCTTAAAATTTAGCGTGCGAGGTAATTACTGCGAGCGGGAGAACAACAGAGCAACATACGAACTAGTCGCCTTGGACCCTCAGAAGGGACTGCCCCTCTAAAAACTGCATAATATCTTAATTTACACTTATCTGACTGAAAAAGGGCGTCTCACATGTTTTTCTTAGTTCGCTAAAGGGTAAGAATGGCACTTAACAAGAGCGTATCCACATTCACACATGTTTATACCCTTGCGACCACCGAAGACGCTAAACAGCAACCATATGTCCGTTTTATTTTTCGATATCTATTCGATTCAAGAGCTATGGTAAAATGTTCAGAGCTAGTGGTATTTTAACATTTGACCATAGCTCTGAAGATGGCGTTGTAAGCTGAAAGCGCTCAGCTAGGAATTAATAAAGGTTTGCACACTTCAAAAGTTCTTTTCTTTTCCGTAATTCAGTTGTTCTCTAAGAGAAGAATCGTCGCAATGGATTCGCCACTTTTATACTGGTTGGTGGAAGTTGATCTGTTGGTTTGTTTTAGGATTTAAATAGTCGTAGATAACATCCGTTTCTCCCGTTATTTTTCTGAAGGAATTTCCTACACGTATAATTATGCCCTTTAACCTTCGGATCACCAAGGGGGCTAGACCCCAGTGTATGTTTTTTTAAATAAATTCAAAAGTATTTCCAATTTTTAACTGAATATTTTTTTATTTGTCTTTAATATCATTCTAGATATCCTCATATTTTGAAATAAAAAAAATTCCCTATATTTTACGAATAAAAATATATTCTGAAGTTGATGTTTGGTAAAATACCGTCTATTATGTGGAATTCCAAGTAGTTTTACACTGCGCGTTATCAAAATCTACTTTTAGACTGTGGTGCTTGTTATGTACGAATCATGACATTCCTGTCTGCTACAGTTAGTTATTATTATTATTTCCTGGAGTATATTATTATAGTTTCTTATAGTCCAGAAAGCCACTGCGCATCCGCTGGGAAAAATATTCTAATTCGGATTTTTTGCACAATCTTACTCAAAAAGGACTCCTTTTAACAAATTTGCATGTTGCCAGGACCAAAAGGTGGTCAAAAATTTTTTAAACGTTTTTTTTTTGTTTTTTTCCTAAAATTATTTTTTTGCTTGGAAGAAAGTTTTTTTAGGTTTTTTGGATCATTTCAAACAGAAAAGGTCTTTAGTGACTTTTCTCTAAAAATTATAGTTTTTGACATATAAGCGATTAAAAATTGAAAAATTTCGAAATCGGCCATTTTTAACCCTCAAAAACTATGTGAAAAACTGAAAATTTAAATGTTGCCAAAGTAGGTAGATACTCTTTAAACATCGATTGATAAAATCCCGAAGAGTTTTTTGCAATACACTATTCAAAACGCCTTGTTTTTTAATTTTTAATCACGCGTGCGCGACACCGTTGCATGTGTATACAGTATGGTGCAAATGAAAGGAGTAAATTCGTTATTTCGTAAACCGGCGACTTTAAGGAAAAAACCCGAAACAGGTCGATTTTTATTTTTAAGTTATGATATTGTGGCATATATGGTATACTAGTGACGTCATTCGTCTGGGCGTGATGACGTAATCGATGATTTTTTTAAATGAGAATAGGGGTCGTGTGGTAGCTCATTTGAAAGGTTCTTCAATTCTGTATTCAGTAGTGTAAACATTTATATAATTATTTATACAGGGTATCCAAAAATTTTTATTAAATTAAATTATTTGACAAAAAAAGAAATAGAAATACACCCTGTATAAATAATTATACAAATGTTTATATTACTGAATAGAAAATTGAAGACCCTTTCAAATGAGCTAGCACACGACCCCTATTCTTATTTCAAAAAATCATCGATTACGTCATCACGCCCAGATGGATGACGTCATTAGTATACCATATATGCCACAATATCATAACTTAAAACTAAAAATCGACCTGTTTCGGGATTTTTCCTTAAAGTCGCCGGTTTACGAAATAACGAATTTATTCCTTTCATTTGCACCATACTGTCGATGGAAAATAGTGTCGCGCACGCTTGATTAGCAATTAAAAAACAAAGGAGTTTTGAATATTGTATTGCAAAAAACTCTTCGGCATTTCATTAATCGATGTTTAAAGAGTATCTACCTACTTTGGCAACATTTAAATTTTCAGTTTTTCACATAGTTTTTGAGGATTAAAAATGGCCGATTTCGCAATTTTTCAATTTTTAATCGCTTATATGTCAAAAACTATCATTTTTAGAGAAAAGTCACTAAAGAACTTTTCTGTTTGGAATGATCCAAAAAACCAAAAAAAACTTTTTTCCATGCAAAAAAAAATAATTTTAGGAAAGAAACAAAAAAAAAACGTTTAAAAAATTTTTGACCACCTTTTGGTCCTGAAAACATGCAAATTTGTTAAAAGGAGTCCTTTTTGAGTAAGATTGTGCAAAAAATCCGAATTAGAATATTTTTTCTAGCAGATGCGCAGTGGCTTTCTGGACTATTAGTATTTTGTGTACCTACATATAAGATATGTACGATATATAAGATATATATAAATTGTTACTGCTAGCGATTTTTATGATGATATAGAAGATGAAATAGTATCAGAAAACGAGGATGTATTGTTAGATGAAGATTTAAATGCTGAAAACATTCATTCCAGGTAATTTTTGACCTGGGGTCGTTTTTTATCCCCGCTGGTCATCCGTGTAACAAAATATGGCTGGTCATCGGAAGGTTAAGGACCAGGTGGAAGACGACTTGCCAGTGTTAGGAGTGCGAAATTGGAAAACCAAAGCGAAGGATAGGAAGGAATGGAAGCTGATTGTGAATCGGGCCAAGACTCACCATGGCTAGTAGAGACAAGTATGATGATGATACACACTTATGCCCCTACAGTACTGATTGATGCAGTATGAGAGAGCCCCTATCAAAGAAGATTCTGGAGTTGTGGTTCCTAAAGAGGGCATGAGACAGCCTAGGCTCTACTTAGCGGGACCTTCCTAGAATCTCACATTTCATGAGATTTAGAGCTTCACGATAAGATACAATATCGATACATTTTAAGTATTGAGTATTGTATTGGTTATGCCAATGAAGTATCGTATCGAGTATTGATATCGGCAATACTTTCTTATAATACTTTCTTATATTATTATCGTATTGATATTGATTTCGATACGATATCGATACAATACTCGATAAAATATCGACATAAAAAGGATTATACATCTGAGCTGTGTAGGCCCTTTATGCCCACTTTTGCATGCTGCTGTGTAGGCCCTTTATGCCCACTTTTGCATGCTTGGCAAATGGACATTATTCTAAAAATATTAGGAATATTGCTTATAACTTATATGTATATTCTTATAAAGATTGAATATGGCTGAATGCTTCTTTGAAAGTCGACAAATACTTACTAATTCTGTATTGTTTAAAAACTACTTTTGAAGATATAGGGAAATCCCTTACTTCCATAATATTGCCACAAATGCCACATGATATAAACAGTGTAATCATAACAGACATTTACTCACTCTCAAGAATTTCAAGTTCATGCACTCAAGTGTAAAATATAACAGCTGATGCTTGGGTTGCAGATCACTTATACTTTTATGTAATAAATAATTATGATCTAAACACCTATTCAACAAAATATAATCAAACAACTGTGGCGTTTTATTTTTTTTTTCTCGATATCGATATTTTCAATAATATCGAGGCAAGCGTATTGACAATACAAGAGTATTGTATTGATTTCAGATAATGAGTATCGTATCGACATTAATATTGCTAAGGTATGTATTGTATCGGTATCGTATTGGTTTTCGATACGATATCAATACAATATCGATATTTTCATCGAATATGGTGAAACTCTAATGAGATTAAATTTTAATACAGTTTGGAGCGCTTAAATCTTGGTAGAGACTCATTTTAAGCAAACAAACGGGGGTTCAGCGGAATGGTGTCTTTTGATACGGTCGGAAACAACTATGGTCTGGAGGAAAATTCTCCATTAACTTTGTATCATAAACCATATACCACGAATAACTCTGATACATATTTCATATTATTCTTATTTGTGTATGGTTTGTTCTAAACAAAACCATTTAATTGATCCGGTTATGACAAGGATAATATATCTTCTGATTTACTAGGCTAGAGCTTACGGCTAAGACTACCGTGTAGTACCGTGTACAGTTAGCAATATGTATTTACAATTGTTACGTTTGTCTGTAAAGTGTATGCAATCAATCATATCAGAGTACTGTTTAGCCATGCAGCTAGTAATTGCCTTATAATCGATTCACTTATATACATATTTGAGACAGTTAAGCGTATAAGATTAAACAACATTACTCTTGTCAGTGAATATTTCTCCTTCTTTTTTATTTTTCGCATTAGATATATAAGAGGGAGATATTTCAGATGTAATATTTCTTCTAGTTACGTTGACTGATATCTCTATATTTTTAGGATGATTTGTTGGAAGCAGTTTAGCAAATATGCTGCCTTTAATTATTATTTTTGTTCATTTCTCTTAAATGTTTATATCTCTCGCTTCTTTTTGACTGTGCTAACTAACATCTTATGGTTTCTTGTTTTGTCTTATATGGAACGTAGGTTTTTTTATTTAAGTAATGTGAAATTATCATAAAACTGTATGAAAAAAGTGTTAATAATTAACAATTTTAATGAAATACAATATTCAACATGGAGCATACAAGTAAAGAGTACCACAAACCATAAGAGTATTTCTTCAACAAGAGTTTTGAGTATAATCTAGGGTATACTCTAAAAAATAGAGGGAAAGAAAGTCAATAAATTTAGAAGCGGATCGTAGAAGCAAGGAAAACTCTTAGGCTACGGCTCCACGGGCTGGAAATTGACGCTAGCAGTAGCCGCAAAATGAACTTAAGGTTCCGCGGAACGGAATGGGAATAGCCGAACTGAACCGACTACGCACAAGTCCTGTAGTCGGTACAGTTCGGATATTCCTATTCCGTTCTGCGGAACCTTAAGTTCGTTTTGCGGCTACTGCTAGCGTCAATTTCCAGCCCGTGGAGCCGTAGCCTTAGAGCTTTGTATAAGTTACTGAAAGCAAAAACATTCCCATAACAGAAAAATTGGGGATATACAATAGTGATCAATATTACAGTTCCTTATGTGGGCGAAAGGAAAATAGAAGGGACTCTTCTATGCTGAAGCTTTGTTCGGCGTTTCTATTTCTATCTCTGCTATTTGGAATCGATGCCAACATTTTGGTTTTTCCTCGTTTATTTTAAGGCCCTTGTATTGTGCTGCCATTAAGAAGGTGGAAACCATCTCTTTAAAGGCACGTTCGCGCGACAGGCGCTTAACGCGCATTTTGGCAATGCGCATTTATAACTACATATACATTCCGTCCACATCACACAAGGATCTACAGTTCGAGCGAGTCTCGTAAATTGCACGACTTCGAGCCACGCTTCACGCAACCGTATTTGCGTACTTATGTTTCGAGTTGCGTTTAATTGTGCGGAGTTTAATTTACCAAATTTAAATATAATCGTTTCTACTGATTCATAATATGTATACTATAATATATTATATTAAAGTTTTTAAATATTGTTAAAGTTTTTAACATTGTATTTTAATATGTTTTGAGTTGTGTGGTCGTGCTCTGGTCGAGTGGAGTTATAATTTACCAAATTTAAATATACCTAATCGTTTCTACTGATTCATAAAATGTATACTTTTATATAATATATTAAAGTTTTTAAATATTATTAAAGTTTTTAACATTGTATTTTAATATACTTTGTTTTATTAATAATAATATTACCTAAGTATTGCACCTTGTTCAAAAAAAGTTCAAGATAAATACCGCGGTTTTTCCATATGAAAATGCAAAGTAAAATAATACAATTTGCAGAGTTTGTAAATGCTTGTTTTTTGATAAAATAATACAAATTGTATGTAGGTAGGTAGAGTAGCAAAGCGTTGAGTAGTTATAGCAAAAGTAGCTACGCCATCTGAGACACGCGATAAGGATGAAATTAGTTTTATATTTTCTTTTCTCATGGAGCATGCATGATGGAGAGTTTTTTTAATTACGTAACAAAGCATGTTGTTTTGTTATCTAAGTTGCAAATATGTTTTTTTTAATTACAAAATATGTTGTTTTCAATACAAGTACCTAATTGTTGTTATTATTTACTGAGCATTTAGAATTTTGACTAACGCTCGATTTCATAATAAAGTTAAAGTGTGTGTTACCTTAAAAAAAATGCAATTGTTACAGTTAAAGAAAACTTTAAATTTAAAGTCCACTTTAACTTTATTAATATAAAATCGAGCGTAAGAAATTTTATTTGACCCCTCCGTGGCTCAGTGGTAAGAGCGCCTGCCTTTGGATCGAAAAAATCCGAAAGGTTGTGGGTTCGAATCTCACCAGGGTCAGAAATTTTTTATTTATTATAAATTAATGAATGAATATAGTTTCTGTCCTTGTCGGATCGGTACTCACCGGAGGGACCGCAGACGTTCGGATACAATTAGCGTCTCTTTGCAAAGACAATGACGTCGACTTTGCAAACTAACAAGACACTTACTCAACATACACACTACACATGACACTAATACTCATGTTGTGACTGGCCGAATGGCATAAAGTCCATGCCAATATAAACAAAAAAAAAAAAAGAAAGAAAGAAATTTTATAAACTTTGGAAAATAGCATTTCAAAAAAAGTACTGTAAGTATGCCGTGACCCGTCAAAATAGCCCGATCAAAACAGCCCCGTCAAAAAAGCCCCGTCAAAATAGCCTCAACACAAAATAGCCTCGACAAAATAGCCCGCACACAAAATAGCCCCGACAAAATAGCCCGCACACAAAATAGCCCCGGTCAAAACAGCCCCGGCTAAAATAGCCCCGGCTAAAACAGCCTCTTATAAACAATTACATAATTATTTATACAAGGTGTCCAAAAACTTTTTTTTAATTTAAATTATTTGACAAAAAGGAAGAATGTATTTAATTTATTTAATTTAAAATGCATTTTACTGTTGCCCGAAAACAGAAAAAAATGTTTATATCATAAATTAACATTTATTTTTGCTTAACTTTATTGTTCAAACTTCCAAGAGGCAGGAAAGACAGGACTCGAGTTCTCTGAAAAGACAATTTTTATTTAATGTGGTTAAGATAAACATCTGAATAGAGGGTAATTACCATTTCCGAAAAAAATGTATTTTTAAGGAATTATTTCATGATGAATTCTGAAGGGAGCTTTTTTCCGGGGCTATTTTGTCGGGGCTATTTTGTCGGGGCTATTTTGTCGGCGGGCTATTATTCCGCGGCGATTTTGTCTGCAGGCTATTTTGTCGGAGCTATTTTGTGTGCGGGATATTATGTCGTGGCTATTTTGTCGGAGCTTTTTTGACGGGGCTATTTTGACGGGGTACCGTAAGTATGCTGTATTTTTTATTTTTTCTCAAAAAATAAAACAATTTTATTTTAAAATATATATTTTATATTGACACATAAAAAAATAAATTATTTTTGAATCAAAACTTTTGCAGCCATCATATCGACTTCTTCTGAGGACGGCTTTTGAAATTTTGACCTTTTCTTTCCCTTTTTAATTTTTTTCGTTGGAAAAATTTCCTCTGAGGGATAATTTTTTATTGGAGGGTATTCTGGATGTGGATGGAAAACCCAAATTGATATCTTTTTGATTTCTTATAGCATCTATGGTGGGTTTTATCGGGACTACAATTTTTTGTACAGCCTTTAATTCTTCGAAAGAAACTAAACACTTAGTACAACAATTCATTTTCTACTTACAACAAAAAGAACACTGAAAATAAAACAAAAGTTTAACCACACTTGTTGTTATTTCTCTATGAACCACACTCACACTTAAAAGTTTTAGAACTTCACACCACAGAATCAAGTTACTCAAATTTTCAAACACCTCACCTGACACAGTGTCTCAAATACGATTGCGCGAATTCGTGCAATTTACGAGACGCGGCCGGTCTGTAGATCTAAGTCCACATCACACCTATCGGTGTGTTCATAAAACACACCGATACTGGGCGAAAGACATACTGGGTTGGGATAAAGTATGGAACCAAGCAAATATCTTTGAAACGAAATGAACAATATTTATGAAACTTTGCATGCAAGTATAGTGATGCAAAAGGCATCTGATGCCATATTTTTTGTTACTACTACACTTCCGGTTTCACCGGAAATACCCTTAACTTATTTACTTTAAATAGGACACCCTGTATATTTTTGCAGATTTTAAAAGAACTTGTTATTTTTAATTCATACATACCTGGAAGAAAAAATTTGTTAAAAAGTGTCTGTAGATAATGTTATCTATTAATACAACGTAGTAGGAAATACACGAGTTACCATCTATACTGTAGACTGTAGACTAAAATTGTTGTTTACATGCACTGCATGACTTATTTGAATTTAGTATATGTAGTAGGTAACTGTTAGATACTGAACTAATTGACAGAAATAAGTTGTATTAAAAATTGTTCATTTAAGTGAAAAAGATCGTATTTAAATATTAATGATAATCGGTTATGGTAAATTTTTATTTTTTGGAGGCGAATTTTCCAAATCGATGGATTGATTCCAACCCGTTAAATTTTTTTCTTTTGGGTTATCAAGCATCACGTGTTTACGTCAGGCGACCAGTATGCTTGCAGGATTTGAGACAAAGAATAATTGATGAATGTGAACTAATACGTGGCGAAATCTTGCAAAGAGTGACTCAGAATTTTTTTTTATAGGCTTGCACGTTGTCAGGAGGTGAACGGCGGGCATTTTCAACATTTGAAATGATTTTTTTTTATTTTTATTATAATTGGTCTAACGTAAATAAATTAACCTACCTATTCTTTAACTGTAAAGAGATTTATTTCTTGTTTTAATAGTTTTTCTTCCAAAGTTCTTTTAAAATCTGCTAAAATATTCAGGGCGTTTCATTCAAAGTAAATAAGTTAAGGGTATTTCCGGTGGAACCGGAAGTGGAGTAGTATAAAAAATATGGCATCAGATGCCTTTTGCATCACTGTACACTAAAGCCTCGATATAACGGACCTCTATTTAACGGACTTTGGATATAACGGACAAAAAATCAGATCAAATGTAAAAAAATTTGAATGCAAAAAAATATGAAAAATCAAATTCTAGAAGGAAAAACAACAAGGACAGGATCTCGGCACTGCTTTGTGCTAACGCCGCCGCCGATGGATCGCATGGATTGACTACGATAATTGTTGGTAAATGTTGTAAACCTAGTGTTGTCAAAGATATAATCATCAGAAGGCATCATCTGCCCCTTTCATATTATAGCTCTAATAGGGCATCGTTCACCAGAGATATTTTCAATTTGTAGAGGTTTGTAAATGCAGTGAGAAAAATTCAAGAGAAGCAACTGGTAATACCGCCTACAGAGGTGAAATGTTTATTGATTTTACACAAAGCTCCTGCTAATCCCCCTGAAAGTATTCTAAATTCAGAAGATGGCAACTTTAATTGTATGTTGTGCCAAAAATACATTGCTTATTCAACCCATGAATCAGTGAATAATTTTGTCAACCAAATGTGAGTATATTACAGAAAGTTTTTATATGAAGCAGAAGAGTAAAAAGGAGCGAACAAAACTTTATTCCTTTTTTAACTCATAGATTTGTACAATGTATCTAATACAGTACCTACATAAATAAAAAAAAATTTGATTGATTTTAAACCTATTTTTATACAACGGACTTTCTGCTTTAACGGTCATCCCATCCCCCCAATTAGTCCGTTATATCGAGGTTTTACTGTACTTGCATGCAAAGTTTCATAAATATTGTTCCTTTCGTTTCAAAGATATTTGCTTGGTTCCATAGTTTATCCTAATTCTGTATATTGCATGCTGGTGGCCCAGTAAATGAACCCAGTAAATAATAGCCCAGTAAATGAACGAGAAATACGGCGATACCGTGTAATTTTCAGGATCAACTCCGAATTGCATGAAAATTTGGATTTAGGTTCTACTTACCCTCCACTTCAAAGTTGAAATTGTGCCGTTGGTTGCTTTTACTTGTGGGGTGACAGTCACATCTCGGGGGTGAAAAAACGCGTGTCTAAAATTAGTCCGGATAAATTGACTAATTCTAAGAAACTTTCGTTGTATAGAGTCTTTTATGTAAGTCAATACTTTTCGAGTTATTTGCGATTGAAAATGTTTATTTTTCGACAAAAAAAAAACACGTTCTCAGGTGGTTTTTGGCAAATTACTTAAAAAGTAAATATTTTATCGAATAAAGTTGTTTTATTCGTGAAGTCTATAGATCCGGCAAAAGCAACATTTGTAGCTCATGAAAAATACGTTTTTATTCGTTAAATTCCAAATCGATTATTTCAACGTGAAATAACCAAAAAATGAAGCACTTTTCGGGAAAAACTTATTAACATTTTTTAAAGTGTTTAAAAAAAGCTTTATTTTTATTTTTTACAAAAGTTTCTAGCATCAAAAATAAACGAGTTACGCTGAAAAAAAGTTGGCCCCTTTTTTGGTTTAAAAAAATCGTGAAAATATCCCTCTATTTTAAATACGACACCCTACTTGGGCGTAGAAACGTTAATAAAATCATTTTTTGGTAAAATTGTGGCTTATTTCCCATTGAAAATAGTTGATTATCCCTCTATTTAGCACCCTAAATAAAATTTAGCACCCTAAATAAAATTAATCGTTACCGCTTTACCGTTTACTTTAAATGTACATAATATATGTATTGTTTATATAATCTCTAAGTTGACTTTTACGTGACTTTGCATTTTCTTTGCTTCGGTTTATAGATTTTAATAATACACCATTTTATTCGTTTTTTTATAAGGTACATTTTTGCTAAGAATAATTTTTTCGATAAAATATTTACTTTTTGAGTTATTTGAGAAAAACCGTCAGAAAACGTAGTTTTTTGTCGAAAATAAACATTTTCAATCGCAAATAACTCGAAAAGTTTTGACTACATACAAAACTGTATACAACGAAAGTTGCTTATAATCAGTCAATTTATCCATTTCCGGACTTATTTTAAACACGCATTTTTACACCACCGAGAAGGGGTGACTGTCACCCCCCAAGTAAAAGCAATCAACGGCACAAATTCAACTTTGAAGTGGAGGGTAAGTAGAACCTAAATCCAAATTTTCATGCAATTCGGAGTTGCCCCTGAAAATTACACTCCAAAACGATCATTTACTGGGCTATAAGCAACCAACAATTGGACGGGATTCTGCAGAAAGGATCCAACCACACTTTGTTAAAATTGAGATATTATCCAAAAACTTTAAAATTATTCGATAAAAACTACGATAAAATTTAAAATTCTCTATAAAAAATAATCATGGTTTAACATTAAAATCGTCATTAGATTTGATTTCACACATATTCAATAAAACAGTTGTTTTAAACAAAAAATCCACTTTTGTGGCTGGGTTCCCTTTTGCAAAAAAACTTAAGTGAATTCAAAGTTAACAAACATTTATTTTCCATTATTGAGTTACATAATCAGGCGTATAATATAAAAAAAATGTTAATTTGAAATTACTGGGATTTAATAATTTGTTCTGTAAGTCCCGTGAATTCAAGAAAACAGTTGTTTAAAAAAAATCCACTTTTGTAGCTTTGTTCTCTTCTGCAAAATAACTTAAGTGAATTTGCATAAAGGAACCAACCCACATGGATCTTTTCTGCAGAACGCTGTCATGCTGCAACGATAATGTTGGTTGGTTCTTTCGCTCATAGAGGACGGTATATCATGTGGCTTGGTTCTTTTCTGCACAAGTATATACGGGGTATTTTACAACCTATGAGACTGTTTGGTTCCTTTCTGCAGAATCCCGTCCAATTCTTGGACAGTACCTACATAAAAGATACGTGTAATAACGTGTAATATAGTCGGTTCGCTAAACTCAGACGCAAATGGCTAATGATTTTAGTTCGTAACTTTTTTGTTTTTTGCCAATTTTGACAAAATTTGCAAAATTACTAAATATTTAGTAATTATTAACTATTTAATAATGATTTTTTTGGCAATTTTATCAAATTGGCAAAATTACTAGCTTAAATCACTAGCCAGTTGAGTCTGAGTTAGCGAACGGACTATATTAGTCATAAATTAAGTAAAAAAGCTTCCTTTATTATATTATTCTGGAGAAAAACATTTAATCAGTTAAAGAACAAATTAAATCACAAAAAACGTGATTTACTTGTTAAAAAACAATAGACCGTTAAATAAGAAGTAAGTCACATAAAAAATGTTTTATTATACTAAATGTATACTTTTCAAATTTTATCGCACGAAAATTATAAATAAATACTCCTCCACCCACAATAAACGTGTACTATTAGTCATAAATAAGAGAAAAAGCTTCTTGCTTTATTAAATTATGCTGGAAAAAGTAATTAAATCAGTTAAATGAAATTTATGAAATATAAAATAATAAAAAACAATCATGAAAAACATTAATATACCGGTAAATAAGAATCAAGTCGCATAAAGAATATTTTATTATACTGAAAGTTTACTTATTTTGCGAATTTAAAATGAAATAGAATCTACAATGAATTGCGGACTTTCACATAACAATTACCGGTAACCATTTACTATCTAATCTAATACGCGTGTACATACATAAAGGTTTTATTAAACGGCATAAGCTCTTGAATCAGGTTTATGTCTAGATTAGAAACTTTACAATTTTATGGCTTTTTTTATAAATCAGGTTAATCAAATACAATACAGTTCTTAATCTGGCTGTAATACTAAATCCTTAAAACAATATCGTTCGCGACAATGCTGCACTTAACAGCAAAAAAATCGACTCAAAAGAAGGCTGTGGTCTCCAATAAATGCCGTAGGTTACGTAGAACCGTTGTAGAACGTCAGGCCGTAGGAAAATTGCTCATTTTCGTTGCTTTTAATAATTAATAGTCCAGGGCGCATCTGTTTTGAGATGGACGTTGAGAGGTTTCATATTTTTTTGCGGAAATTGCTCGGTATTAACTCATATAATAATAATTGAGTTATCTTACCACTCAAAAAGGTCCGGAACATTGTTTAAATAACCAAAATGTCAAAAAATGAAGGAAAAATTCAATTTTTTTTTTCGTTTTTTGATTAAAACTTTAGATGTATTCACTTCCGAGAAAAGTTGAATTGACATAAAAGTTGCGTAATTAAACTTCCTACAATATAGTATTAGTTGAAAATTTTAAAGATTGTCACCCTTGTTGCAAAATAGCAATAATGGCGAAAAAACCATAAAAAAACAAGTATTTGCATTTTACACTTTTCATCCATTTCTGCTATACATAGAACCTTCATATTTTACCCAGAAAAACATTAGGATATATTAGAACAATACTGTAAATTTTACTAAGATCGGTTTTATAGATTTTCCAAAATAAATTTTGCAATCCAGCTTTCGCAAAAAAATTCATTTTTTCAAAATGTTGCAGGACTAAAACTAAAGCAGATAGAAAGTTGAAATTTTTTCTACATATAGAAGAATACTTTGCCTTTCATTTGCAATTTGCAAAATTAAAATCGGTTAACTACCGCGGCATCAAGAATTTTTTTAAATAAACATTAATTTTTGGTGCTACGCGCAGGACAGCGGTGTTCGATTCATAAAAGTTGATTTCCACCAAAATTTCTTCCAATTTTTATCTAATATCTTATTTTCTTAGTCTATATTTTGTTTTATTTTAGTATTTTAATTCCACAAAAATCAAACTAATTTGATTATTGTTTGTGAAATATTGTTTTAACAATTGCATATGTTTAAAAATAATAAACTTTTATTTTCTAAGTTAAAATATACGAAGAAAGAAACGGTTATTGTTACAAACCATTAGTTCAAAACGCACGAAAAATTTACCAGTGCGGACACGCCAATAAGTATATAATATACAAATATATACTGGGTTGGGATAAAGTATGGAACCAAGCAAATATCTTTGAAACGAAAAGAACAATATTTATGAAACTTTGCACGCAAGTGCAGTGACGCAAAAGGCATTTGATGCCATATTTTTTGTTACTACTCTACTTCCGGTTTCACCGGAAATACCCTTAACTTATTTACTTTAAATGGGATACCCTGTATATTTTGCAGATTTTAAAAGAACTTGTTATTTTTTATTCATATATACCAAATTTGTAAGAAAAAATTTGTTAAATAGTGTCTGTAGAAATTTTTTTGTATTAATACAAGGTAGTAGGAAATACACGAGTACCATCTATAAATCTATACTATACTGTAGACTAAAATTGTTGTCATGCACTTGTACAGGCAATTGTACATGCACTGCATGACTTCTTTGAATTTAGTATAGTAGGTAACTGATACTGAACTAATTGACAGAAATAAGTTGTATTAAAAATGGTTCGTTTAAGTGAAAAAGATCATATTGAAATATTAATGATAATCAGTTATGGTGAATTTTAATTTTTTGGAGGTGAATTTTCCAAGTCGATGGATTGGACGTAGAGAGATTCATAGAGTGACCCGCTCGTTCTCCGTACCTCAACTCGTTATATTTTTTTCTTTGGGGTAATCTAAAATCACGTGTTTACGTTAGGCGACCAACATGCTTGCAAGATTTGAGACACAGAATAATAATTGATGAATGTGATCTAATACGACGAGAAATCTTGCAGAGTGACTCACGAATTTATTTATAGGCTTGCACGTTGTCAGGTAGTGAACGGCGGACATTTCCAATATGTGAAATGATTTTTTTTTAATTTTTATTATCATTGGTCTAACGTAAATAAGTTAACCTATTTTTTTAACTGTAAATATATTTATTTCTTATTTTAATAGTTTTTTCTTCCAAACTTGTCCCCTTTAAAGTAAATAAGTTAAAGGTATTTCCGGTTAAACCGGAAGTGGAGTAGAAACAAATAATATGACATCAGATGCCTTTTACGTCACTGTATTCTGTACTTGCATGCAAAGTTTCATAAATATTGGTGTTTTCGTTTCAAAGATATTTGCTTGGTTCCATACTTTATCCCAACTCTTTATACATGCATATATACATATACTCCATCTAATTTACTTACCGTTGCACGTCATCCGCGTCATAGCCCGAAACGTCACATGATACCAACACGAAATATTTAGGCGGTAGGTGTGTTCTTTTTTACAATCACTTAGCCGAGTACACTGGCGTTACAGCCACTAGGCATATTTTATTATATACGCGTAGAAATAATATTTAAAGATTTCTATTAATGTTAACTTAAAGAAATGCACAATGTGTTTCATTTAATTTGTATAAATGGTTTCTTAATGTTGTTCTGAAGCTATTTTCTTGTGGCATTTTTACAATTTTAAATTTTAAATATTTAGAATGGGAAATAAGCCACAATATTATTAAAAAATGATTTTTATTAACGTTTCGACGCCCAAATCGGGTGCCGTTGTCAAAATACAAAATACTATTAATATAAACAAAAATGTTGTTGCTTAGTAAAAAAAATTTTTTTTTAGATAAATTATTAGAAGAATTTTTTACTAAGCAACAACATTTTTGTTTATATTAATAGTATTTTGTATTTTGACAACGGCACCCGATTTGGGCGTCGAAACGTTAATAAAAATCATTTTTTAATAATATTGTGGCTTATTTCCCATTCTAAATATTTAAAATTGTATAAATGGATTATAAAGCGTTTTTATGAAGCACATTTGTTCGGAATACACTGTAACTATAATCGAACGAATGTGATATTTTGGCACAAAATGGTAACATTTATTTGATAGTTGCGGTGATGACACTTCATATTTGTTT
Source organism: Diabrotica virgifera virgifera (assembly GCF_917563875.1). Classification (NCBI taxonomy): domain Eukaryota; kingdom Metazoa; phylum Arthropoda; class Insecta; order Coleoptera; family Chrysomelidae; genus Diabrotica; species Diabrotica virgifera. The sequence goes on along the minus strand of NC_065449.1, from coordinate 56,058,039 downwards.
ATATTCTTTACTATAAGTATTTGTTTCATTATATTTACTGTTTTATTATGTACTTTAACGTAAGATTATAACTTAATTCTTGTTTTCTATTTCTAAAGTTTTTATTTATTTACATTAAATATTAATTTGTTTTGCTGTATAATCCACTTCGGCAAAAATTGTGTGATGTATTTGATTTAAAATGAATTCAAGAATTTTTTGTAATTGGGCAACAATGTCAACTTAATCTCTAACGTAAATAATGACGTGCAACGGTAAGTAAATTAGACGGACTGTACAGTACATACCTACATACAATACATAGACACGTACATACATATAATCATAAAATGCACTCATGATGCCTCTTTCACTTATTTTTTAATTAATATTAAAGTATTTCCCGGTGCTTGCACTTATCTTCATTTATTTGTAATTAGTCAATAGATGTCTGAAATATTGCACATTCTATTGTTAAACAATGATGTTTCTCCAAATGTCTTCAGACAATATTCTTGCGCTTAACATTTTGTAATTTTTCATTTAAAATATGTTGGGTGGTTAGACATATTAATTGGGAATTATTTCGAGTGAGACCGACCATGATGACACAGATTAAACGCATAATGCAATATAGGTATAATAGTAAGTAAATAACGTAATGGTGAATCATTTTTTATTGCCTTTTTTCTATTCGAATTATCGAATAAAGTATGTGTGTTTCCATTTTAGAACGTCTTTCGACGTTGTCCGATGCCTTACTTCGGGTCTAGGACGTTTCATCGCCGACGTTTCGATGCCGCCAGTTCATCGCCGGCCGATTCATCGCCGGCCGTTTCGATGCCGCCGGTTCATCGCCAGTCAGTTAATCGCTAACTGATATATTTCCGAATTTTCGACCAATTTTCGACAGTTACATTTATTATTTATTTTTAGTATTAATTAGGAATTCTAGGAAATGCGAGATATGACCATTCCCGTTGCCATACTTAATCTTTTAATAGACTTTTAAACTTTTATAATATAAAATATAATTTAACACTACAAATTTAATACTGTTTAGTATCAAATTTAGGGAAAGTAGAAATAGAACAGTAAATTAATATAATAACATTTTTTATCTATTTATTTGTCATAAGTTTTGAACTGAATTTAACGTCGTGTCGTGTCATCTCCCATAATACAAGATCAACTGACTAACTGGCGATGAAACGGCCGGCGATGAAACGGCCGGCGATGAAATGGACTGGCGATGAACCGGCGGCATCGAAACGGCCGGCGATGAACCGGCGGCTATGAAACGTCCCATTCCGCCTAACTTCCATGTCCTTATATCATCCCATTGGCCATCTCTAAGATCCCTTGTACTCATTGCTTTGGTTACCCCTTCTTTCCATGTCTTTTTGGGTCTTCCTCGTTTTTTGCGGTTTGGTGGTACCCACTGGAACGCGTGATGCACTATTCGCAACCCAAGTTTTAATTCAGAGATGCAGAGATGTAAATCATGACGTTTTCATGTGCGCGATTGATTTTGAAAAGGCCTTTGATAAAGTTCGCCATGAAAAAATGCTACATATTCTCAAAACTACCGGTCTGGACGGTAGGGACATTAGAATAATCGCAAATTTGTATTGGGGCCAGGCTGCATGTATTAGGGTTGCGAATCAGTGCTCTGAAGAAGTAAAAATCAAGCGCGGAGTTCGACAAGGCTGTATATTGTCACCAATGTTGTTTAATCTTTACGCTGAAACAATCTTAAATGAAGTCTTGGAAAACGCAAAAGAGGGAATACTCATTAATGGTATGCTTATGAACAATATCAGATACGCAGATGACACCTTGTTGCTGACTGGATCAATTGAACATCTTCAAGCGTTATTGAATCGAATGGTGGCATTCTGCGCGATATATGGACTCAAACTCAACGCAAGAAAAACAAAGTTTATGGTTATTAGTAAACAGGCAGCCGTAAATAATAATAACTATAACGTAACAATCGGTAATGACTCAATTGAACGAGTAAGTAATCTTGTATATCTGGGTACTCATATTAATGAAAGCTGGAACCCTAGTACAGAAATAAAAAGTAGAATTGCCAAAGCAAGAACAAGTTTTATGAAATTTAAGAAAATCCTGTGCAGTCATGATCTAAATTTGGAACTTCGCATAAGAATGGTCCGATGTTATATATTCCCAGTACTACTTTACGGGGTTGAAGCATGGACACTGACAGAATCGCTTTTAAAAAACCTAGAAGCATTTGAAATGTGGGTCTACCGCCGTATTCTGAAGATCAGTTGGGTAGAAAGAGTCACAAACGAAAGGGTTTTGCAACGTTTGAATAAAAGTTGCGAAGTAGTGAACACGGTTAAAAGGCGCAAATTGGAATACTTTGGTCATATAATGCGTCACCCAGAAAAATATGACATACTTCACCTTGTCATGCAAGGTAAAATAATGGGAAAAAGAAGTGTGGGCCGCCGTACAACTTCTTGGCTTAAAAACCTACGCCAATGGTTTGGGAAAACTAGCACTGAACTATTTCGTGCGGCTGTAAATAAGACAATGATTGTTAATATGCTGCACAACATGAGAGCCAACGATCGACAAGCGGTCTCGGCACCTTAAGAAGAAGAAGGTACCCACTGCATAATCTTTTTGGGCAATCTTGTGTCTTCCATTCTTTGAACATGACCATACCAAATCAACTGTTTCCTCTCAACGTCTGTTGTTAAGTAACCATCTATTCCAATTCGTCGTCTTACTTCCTCATTTCAAACTCTTTCCCTACTGGATATACCTAACGATCTTCTAAACGCATCCATTTCTACAGCTTCTAATTTTTCCCCGTTGTTCTCGGTTATTCTCGAAGTTTCTGCTCCGTAAAGTAGGCTGCTTTTAATAAGTGGTTCATAGATAATGTATTTTCGCTGTATTCCTATTTCGGAACTCCAAAGTTTTCCATTTAGGCAGCCAATTGTTCTTCTAGCTTGTGTTACCCTTTTCTTTATTTCCTCGTCGTCTTTTCCCGTTCTATCGAAGATTACTCCCAGATATGTGTATTCACTGCAGGATGTGACTTCTTCATTATCCTCTAGTTCGATATTGGATAACTCAGCTCCTATGGGTAGGTATTTAGTTTTTTCCACATTAATTTCCAAACCCCACTGTTCATATTTCTTCTTTAGTTTTCTTGCCACATACTGTAGATCGTCTTTATCATCAGCTATGATGACTTGGTCATCAGCAAATTGTAAGGTATATAAACAAACCTCTCCGAGGTCTATACCTATACCGTGGCATTTGCGTTTTCACTGGTTTAGTACTTTTGCAACATATATCTTGAACAAAGTTGGTGAAATACAGCAGCCTGCTGTATTATCGATAAAGGCCTCTCCCATTTCTCGCCATGCATCCCTGTTGTGTGTGAGGCATTTCCACATTGGTCCTGCGACTCTTTTGATGTCGTCGCTTTAGCGCATTTGAGGTCTTCCTATTGGTCTCTTCACTTCGTACGGTTGCCAGTTTCCAACTTTTTTTGCTCCATACACATTTTCACTCATTTTCGAGACGTTCGTTGCGTTCAGACAATTGCCATGTTAATTTAGCTGCTTGTTCCACGGCACTTCTTACTTTTGTTTTGTTTTAGGTTGCTTCGTTTGTTTGCCGATCTATGAGTGAGATACCAAGCATCTGTCGTTCCATGGCTCTTGTGAGTTTTTCTAATCTTGTCAATTTTCATTTTTGTGAATGTCCAGGTTTGAGCTCCGTAAGTGAGAACGGGAAGGATACAAGAATCGAACACTTTGGTTCGAAGGTTGTGTGGTATCTTTTTATCTTTCAGTATATAAGGCTCTATGATATTGTTTAGAGCACAGTGTTGGTAGATACGTCGGGATACACAGGATGTGACCAATTTATACAAAGTTGGAAGACAAGTAATTGGGCGGTACTTGGCTGGATCGTGGGTGTTATTTTGATCCTTTGGTATTAAATAAGTGGTTCCCTGAGTTAGAAATGATGGCATTTCCTGCGGATTAGAAATAACATGATTAATACTCATGAACACTCCAAAACTTCTTAAGCGAGAAGTTCTGAACTCCATCTGGTCCAGGAGATTTCCAGTTATGAAGCTCTTTGATGACATTTGAGACCTCTTCAGTCGTGAATGGTTCGTAGTTAGTAGTAACGTAGTGGTGACAGTTGTGTGTCGTATCTTCTATTTAGCCAGCATTGTTGTTAAAAGCAGCTGGTGTGGAAAGTTGATTTCCCCAAAACTCATGAATTTCTTCTTGGCTTGGGTAAGACTTGTCGACACTTTCTACGGTGGAATTGAGTTTTTGGTAGAACGCCTTGTCGGAATTTTCAAAAAGTGCATTGTCACATTCTCGGTTGTTACTAACTTTGTACCTCCTTAGTCGCCCTGAATAGACGGAGAGTTTTTGTTTTAATGTATCCAGACACTGTTAGGCTGTGTTATTTTCTGGATCGTATCTCTAGAGTCTTGCAGTGCTCCGCATTATTTCTTCAGCTTTCTTAATGACTTTTCTACTTGTTACACCTCTTATATATTATGTGACTTGACCAATATCCCTACGCATTAATTCAATTTTTCCGAGAAGTCTTTTTTCCCAGGGTGCAATTCTGTTACCAGTCCTTCCGTTATTAGTACCCCCCAACTCCATTATTATTATATTATTATTATTAAGTTTGGATTAATAGAAATCTTCAAATATTATTTCTACGCGTATATAATAAAATATGCCTAGTGGCTGTAATTCCAGTGTACAATATTGTAAGAAGGAACAGACCTACGACTTAAATATTCTGTGTTGGTATCATTGATCTCACTTGCTATGACGCTGATGACGTGCATCGAAATTTATACTGTACCAACTTTACTGTTCTTCCAGTTTTATTAAAACTGCTCTATTTTTATCATATAATGTACTATTATTAACTAATTCATATTATTGTTTCAGGCACAAGCTCTACAAAATGCGGTAGCTGCTGCAGCAGCGTCTCAGTCATACCTAACGCAAGGGTGTTGCCATCCTTGCATAAGGCCCGAAATACCTGGTACAGCTCGTACTTTCGCCACGATGCGAACGCAGCAACCAGGATCCCTTCCGGAGTACCAAATCGATCCGTACGCCTTACTTGAAGACGACCTCAAAGATGTATATGTGTATATAAGAAATGTAAGTATGTACTAATATTTTTTATCCATTTCAAAGATCGACTTCATGCAAATATACAGTGATGAGTCAGCTGAGAACAGGAAAAGAACGCAAAAGATGAAAAACATAATATCGCCGGTGCGGAAGAAGAATGACTGAAAATTTTGTCAATTTCTTTTTATTGCGTAATTACGTTCTAATATACAGATGATACAAAAGCGACAGAACTGTTACTATATGCTGAGTCACTACAGGATAGTTACGTCGTTATTGACGTAACGTCGTTATTGAAATACGCGCCATTTTAGACCTTGTTTCAGATGAATAATGACGCAAATGTAAATAGGGTTGAAAATGGGGGGATTAAATTAAGATAATGAATTTCGGACCAATAGGAATGAAAATAGAAGCCATCGCTGTAAGAATAAACGGCATACTAAATATTTAAAAGTCGTTTTTTTTGTACAGACAAATGTTAATATGAAGAACGACGCAACTGTAGAAGGGTTGAAAATGGGGGGATTAAATTAAGAATTCGAACCACTAGGGATGAAACTAAAAGCCATCATTGTAAGAATAAACTATACCAATGCTCCTGGACGGTCCACGAAACATAAATATGCCGGTTATTTGTATTCTAACGATTTCTCTTTAGTCCCTGTAGTGAGACCGCTCCCGTCTGGAAAAATTTCTGATTCGGGTTCTTTGTGGATTCCTATTCAAAAATGTCTCCTTAAACAAATCTGAAGGGTGCCGGCCAGAATTTTTGGGCAGAAATTGTTTAAACAATTTTTTTAAACAAATACAAAAGATCACGTTTTTTGCCTCGGAACATATATTTTTAAGTTTTGTGGGTCATTCTAAACAAGAAAAGTATCCTGTAAATTTTGTTTGATATCCAAAATTTGTTATCCAAAAAATTGATAGTTTTCGAGTTATAGGCGATTTAATATCTGAAAAATGCGAAAATACGAATTTTCGAGGCTTAAAAACTCATATTTAGATTAATATTTTTGAGGTTGTCAGATACTTAAATTGAAGTTTAAACATTCAGCTTCAAGATTCTGAAGAGTGATCGCGTCTAACCTTAATTTAAACCGTTGTTTTGTAATTGTTAAATTATGCATGTCCATCCGATCCTTTTACCGGAGCGGCGCGCTCTATTTCAAAAATCTCCTATTTTCCCTCGAAATAGTTATTTTCCTAACTAGTGCGGAAAGTGATACTTTCACGAACGACGCGATAGCGGAGTTCGGGCAGGCAGTCGAGTGCGGGGAAGGCACTTTCCGCATGAGTTAGGAACAATATTTTTTCTAGGGCCGTACGTTTGGAAAAAAAGCCACAAAAATAGAGTTATATAAATTTTTATTTAGAAGTGAAAATACACAAATTAATTCGTTGACAAGGTTGTCAAAACCAAACTTTCAATATAATGGGTTACCACGACGACAATATTGGTTTCCATGACTACGATTCAAAACCATTTTAAATAGGTTTGTTCTAGCATCAGTTTCAAATGGTTTGAAACCTCAGCGAATAGTGGACCAGCGCGAGTAGAGGGGATAGCACTGGTGACTGTATTATGTTCTCTCACTGACCAACTGTTTGCTGACGGTTTCTGACTAGTTTGATTGTTTGCTAGAACAAACCTACTGTCTACTGATCTGACTTTTAAATATTATGTCAAAATAATTTTATTTCATCGAATTATCGCGCTAATTTCATTAAAACATGAACACAATAAGATAAATTTGAAATAAATTCGTAAATAATATCTAAATATTAGTTTATTACATGTATTATAATACATATATTATAATGTCATATTACAAGGTATTTTACTTTCCTGCATGCTCAAATCGGTGTATTCAACTTGAAATAATAGAGAAACGGTTGATTTTAGATATATAATGATACTTACAACTATTATAGTGCTTGAAAAGACCTTTAAAATGAGCAATACTAAATGTCCATTACATTCAAACTAAGCGAGATATTCTGCAAAAAATTTGATGACTAATGTTTTTTAAGAAGAAATGAGAAGTATATTTAACTCCTCATCCATCAGAATTTAAATACATCATTTTCCTTCTACAATACTTTTTATTATAGTGTTATTTATATGTTCAAAAAGTTGGACAACTTTAAAATAAATGGTTTTTGAAAAAAAAATAAGATCAAATTATAGAGCGCATTTTTAAATTTTCTTAAAAATCTTCCTTTTTCTCCATCTAACTCGAAAATGACAAGAGATACGAAAAAAGATACCACACAAAAATGTAGGGATTTTTTAGATAAAAATTTCGTTTTTATTTTTCATTACTGTATCTCTTATCATTTTCAAGTTACATGGAGAAAAAGAAGATTTTTAAGAAAATTTAAAAATGCTCTCTATAATTTGATCTTTTTTTTCAAAAACCATTCATTTTAAACCCGTCCAACTTTCTGACCATAGAAATAACACTATAGTAAAAGGTATTGTAGAAGGAAAATAATGCATTTACTTTTTGGTGGATGAGGGTTAAAATTACTTCTCATTTTTTCTTAAAACACATTAGTTATCAATTTTGTTCCCAGCATATCTCGCTTAGTTTTAATGTAAGTGACCTTTAATATAGCTCATTTTAAAGGCCTTTTCAAGCACTACAAAATGTATTTGTAGCATTATACAGCTAAAATCGACCGTTTCTCTGTTATTTGAAGTTGAATACACCAATTTGAGAATGTACCAAAAAAAAAAACAAACTATTTTCACCTACCGTGTCTCTTTGTTTTTTATAACTTACAAAAATGTTGAATATAGTTTTTTTCCTTAGATGCATAGTTTTTAAAGTATTCGCAAAAAACCGTTCGAAAGGGTATTATGTTTCAATGAAAATGGCCAATTTTCAACCACGAATAACTCAAAAAGTAATGAGTTTAAAAAAAAATATAGAACATTTTTTGCTAAGAATTAGGTTCTCTAGTGAGTTCCGTAATAATTTTAACCAAAAATTTTTCAACCCCTGAGAAGGGGTGGCAACCACACCCAAGATAAAAGCACACATCGACATAGAGTAGACTTTGAATTAGGAGATAAGTAGAGGCTATTACCAAAATTTCATTAAAATCCATGCAGAAGGATAGAATTCGGAGGTAATATCCTATTCTTGCTCCCATTGACTGGCATAATGATCTTCCCGACCTAAAACCTTGTTTTTCTTCTGCTAATGTAATAATTTAATTCAGTTTGTTTGTTATCACTTTGATTAATTATTTATATGGGAAATAAGCCACAATTAAAATGAAAAAAATAATTTTATTAACGTTTCGACGCCCAAATCGGGTGCCGTTGTCAAAATACAAAATATTACTAAAATAAACAAAAGTGTTGTTGCTAAGTAAAAAAAATTCTTCTAATAATTTATTTAATCTCACTCATTTATATTGGCAATTCAGACATATATTATACATTTTAAAGTAGAAGAGTTTAAAATGATATTGCCAATATTTATGAGTTGCGTTCCTGGGACGACTTACTAAAAGATAGTTCATTCGATTACATGAAATCAACCCCAACTCAAGAATATCCGCCATAAAAAATTATAGCATGTGATCTGTCTTTAACCCGCGAGTAGTCGCGCGGTGAGATAGAATCTCAATTTTTATCCTTTTTCGCGATAACTTGATGAAAAATTTTGCAATTTTAAAAAAATTTCGTAAGTGCCTCGAGGAAGGGTGTAATAATGCGTAAGAATTTTATTTTTTCTTCTTCTTCTTTTTGTGGAATATATGGCTTTGGGGAGAGCCGATTAGCTTTAACCCGCGAGTAGTCGCGCCGTTAGATAGAATCTCACATTTCATCCTTTTTCGTAATACAGTAAAACCTGTCAGTAACGGCCACTAAAAATGAAAAAACTATGGGCCGATATAGAAAGGTGGCCGCTATTGCCAGTTTTTGTAGTCTACATATCATTGGTTTGGGAAATTTTTAAACTGGACATTAGGTCAGGAGGCCGATGTTGGCGGGTGGCCGTTAACACAGGTTTTACTGTACAGTAAAATTTGTCAGTAACGGCCACTAAAAATGAAAGAACTATTGGCCGATATAGAAAGGTGGACGGTATTGCCAGTTTTTGTAGTCTACATATAGCTGGTTTGGAAAATTTTTAAACTGGCCGTTATGACAGGTGGCCGATGTTGGGAGGTGGTCGTTAACACAGGTCTTTTTAATAAAATTGTTAGAAATATATATTTTCAATATAAAAAGTAGATAAAAATAGTACAAAATAGAAATTTGTTTTAAAATTCCTGTTTTGAGATAGAATCTCACACGCGACTATCGACGTTACAGAAGTGAGCGCGACTACTCCCGGGTTAAAAAGACAACCAAATGCAACGACACTAAAATTCTCGCGTTAGAGACTTCATAGTAAATCACAAGGGAAAACCAGGAAAAACCCTGTGATACTATCCCGACATCGTAAGTATTTGGTCTTACATTAATTTACTCTCAAAAAATAATACCAAATTCTGACTTGTAACATGTTTAAATTATAAATAATATTAATAATACTAGATATATAAGTAATACTAAAATATAAAATATGTACTAGCTCGATATTATTGACTTACTAATCTTGGTATTTTCTTTCTATTGACTTCCTCTTTCAGTATGGGTAACCACATCCTACTGCATTCTACCGAGGAATTTGCGACACAATTGGTTTCATTTAGCATAATTAGAGCCGCTTCTTTGATTTTTCTCTTTTTACTATCTGATTCTTTCAGGACTATACTTGAATCTCTCCACTGAACTCTATGTTCATTATCTCATGCGTGTTGACATATTTGAGATCTCTCAAATTCTCTATTTTTAATATAAGATTGATGTTCACTTATTCTAACGTCTAATGGTCTTGATGTCTCACCTAAATAAAATTGTTCGCATTCACAAGGTATTTTATAAATGCAATTCTTTGTTCTTTCTTGATCATTGTCAGGTTGAGTTTTAGATAGAATAGATCTCAATGTGTTGGTTGTTTTGAATGTTGTTGAAATGTTGAATTTATTTCCTATTGTTTTAAGTTTCTCGGATAGTCCTTTTATATATGGTATTGATATTTTCCTCGTATTATTTCTGGTGAATGTATATTATATAAATAATAAAATTATTTTTTTCATTTTAATTGTGGCTTATTTCCCATATAAATAATTAATCATAAAAATGCCACAAGGAAATAGCTTCAGAACAACGTTATCACTTTGGTTGTTAATTTTAATGTTAGGTTTAATAAGTTCTTAATGTTTAATACATGTTCTTGTCTGTGCTAATCTGCTGATTATCTTTTGCTCGGTGGTTATATTCTTTGAGAGTATGAATCCTAAGTGTTTGAATTTTTCAGTGCCGTTTTCCCTATCATCGTCCATTTCCAAATTTCTCACTGGTTCTTGTTCTGTTGTTAAGTATTCGGTCTTTTCTAGGTTTATTTCTAGTCCATTTTTTGTGTATTCCTCTTCTAATTTTCGGAGCATATAGGACAGATCTTCTTCATCTTGAGCCGTTACCACTTGGTCATCTGCAAAATTTAATGTATACAAGAAGTTATCCCGGATTGGAATTCCCATCCCTTCACGTTTCCTTTTCGATGGTTTTAATATTTGTTCTAGGAATATCTTGAACAGTGGCGGAGATGTAGAGCATCCCTGCAATAAGCTTTTTGTGGTCTTAAATTCGTTGTTAGTAGTAAATGGTGAAAATAGGTCTGGGATCCCAGACTAGATGTTTCTAGTAATCTTTGTGTTGTGGTTGTATCGGGTCTTGTTTCTAATGCATCATATGAGTCTTGTTTCTGATACATAAACCTGAACCTATAAATTGTTCTACATTTTTCATGTAGACCAATAAATGACCGTTTTGGAGTGTAATCTCCAGAGGCAACTCCGAATTGCAAGAAAATTTGGATTTAGGTTCTACTTACCCTCCACTTCAAAGTTGAATTTGTGCTGTTGGTTGCTTTTACTGGGGGGGGGGGTGACATTTACCTCTTCTCGAGGGGTGAAAAACGCGTGTTTAAAATAAGGCCGGAAATGGATAAATTAACTTATTTTAAGCACCTTGTGTTCTATAAAGTTTTTTACGTAAGTAATACTTTTCGAGTTATTCGCGATTTAAAATGTTGATTTTTCGACAAAAAAACTACGTTTTCAGACCGTTTTTCCCAAATAACTCAAAAAGTAAATATTTTATCGAAAAACAATATTTTTAGCAAAAGTGTAGCCTATAAGAAAACGAAAAAAATGGTGTACCAGTAAAGTCTACAAATTGAGTAGAAGCAAAGTTGTAGCTCATGAAAAATACGTTCTTATTCGTCTAATTCCAAATCGAATAATTAAACGCGAAACCACCGAAGAAAGAAGCGTTTTTCGGGAAAACCTTGTTAACATTTTTAAAGTATCGAAAAAAAGCTTAATATTTGTTTTTTACAAAAGTTTACAGCATCAAAAATAAACGAGTTAAACTGAAAAAAAAAGTTGGCACCTTTTTTTTTGGTAAAAAATTCGTGAAAACCTCCCTCTGTTTAGCACCCTAACTGAAATTAATCGTTTGGCTTTACCATCTATTTTAACTGTATGTGTATTGTTTATATGATCTGTAACTTTGATTGGTTTGAAGTGCTTATTTTTGAAAACATTTGGTTTTATAGTAAAAAAAAATTTCTAAAAATTTTTGAAAAATTTCATTTTTTCAAAATAACTTAAAAGTATTAGTTATAAGAAAAATCTTAAAGAGTAAAAAAATGTAGGTTTTGCTATTATAAATATGCTAGTTTCATTTTGTTTCTCCGTAAGACAAAAATTGGTTAAGATATGGCTGTTCAAAATTTGCATACACTCGTGATTAGTGACCCATTCAAGCTTTCTCAATTATAACCCTTTCAAAAATAAACACTTTAAACCGGTGAGACTGAGAGATCATATAAAAAATAGATAGGTAAGTAAATTGTTTGTAAAGCGGTAGCGATTAATTTCATTTGGGGAGCTAAACACGGCGAGATTTTCATGACTTTTTTTCCAAAAAAAAAGAGGGCCACCTTTATTTTGAGCATAACTCGCTTATTTTTAATGCTAAAACTTTTGTTAACAATTAAAACAAAGCTTTTTATAAACACTTTAAAAAAGTTTAAATGGGTTTTTCCCGAAAAGTGCTTAATTTTTCGGTGATTTCACCTAATATTCGATTTGGAATTAGACGGTTAAGAACGTATTTTTCATGAGCTACAACTTTGTTTTTATTTGATTGATAGACTTTTTTATAAGGTGCACTTTTGCTAAGGATATTTTTTTCGATAAAATATTTATTTTTTGAGTTATTTGCGAAAAACCGTCTGAAAACGTAGTTTTTTTGTCGAAAAATCAACATTTTCAATTGCAAATAACTCAAGAAGTATTGCCTTACGTAAAAAACTCTATAGAACAAAAGTTGCTTAAAATCAGTCAAATTATCCATTTCCGGTCTTACCTTAAACGTATGTTTCCCCCCCGAGAAGGGGTGACTGTCACTCCCCAAGTAAAAGCAACCAACGGCACAATTTCAACTTTGAAGTGGAGGGTAAGTAGAACCTAAATCCAAATTTTCATGCAATTCGGAGTTGCCTCTGAAAATTACACGGTATCGCCGAATTTTCCCGTTCATTTACTGGGCTAACATAACAAACTATGTATTTGCTATCTATTAAAACAAAGTCTTTACGTACACTACTCTGATTGCTACTGTTTACTTTATACCATTAAATTATATTAAAAGGCTGTGTATGTAATCGTATTGCGTATTATACAGTTTGTTGAGAAACTAGTTATTTACTGACAGTTACGTGTTTCATTAGCCTTACCAATACATAATAATTATAAGTAAGAGCATCTTTTCTACGTTCTATAAAACTTGCGTGGACACTTTTTGTGTCATTGTCATCTATCGTTTAAACAAGATGGCAATAAAAGAAAATTGTGTTTATACTCTGGGCAAATTAGGAAAAAACAAGGAAATTTATTTACCAGCTAAGTACTCAAATTAAAGAAGAACCACAATAATTTTATTAAAATGTTTAAAGGTTACAATATTGGACTTGTTTCGGTCCAAATCGAGCCATCATTAGCAATTACAGGAAGCCAAGAACTCATAGGAAGGAGCAAGAATCGACGAAATGGGACGTTTCATCAGCCGCCGTTTCGATGCCGCCGGTTCATCGCCAGTCCATTTCATCGCCGTCCGTTTCATCGCCAGTTAGTCAGTTGATTTTGTATTATGGGATACGACACGACACGATGTTAAATTCAGTTCAAAACTTATGACAAATAAAAAGATAAAAAATATTATTATATTAATTTACTGTTCTATTTCTACTTCCCCTAAATTTGATACTAAATAGTATTAAGTTTGTAGTGTTAAATTATATTTTACATTATAAAAGTTTAAAAGTCTATTAAAAGATTAAGTATGGCAAAAATTGGTCGAAAATTCGGAAATATATTCGTTAGCGATTAACTGACTGGCGATGAATCGGCCGGCGATGAACTGGCGGCGATGAAACGTCCTAGACCCAAGAATCGATTAGGCTCGATGAGTTAAAATTCACGTAATGTACACAAACATTAAAAATTTTGTAACGATTTACATTTTTGTGCTTCAGAAATAGTGGTTGGTAGAGGAAGATGTGCTGTTAGTAATATAGGTATGCAAGATCCTCAGAATGTGTGCTATTTTGTTTATAAACAAATTATCTTCTTTCAATTATTGCTCTGTAACCCCGAAGATTTTAACTTTAAACCAAAAACACCCAAATAAAAATTCATCGTAATTTAATTCTGCACAGAGATATTTTTTTTTCGATTTCCTTCGACGAAAATTTTCCTCAGAAAATCCGGGATTTACCAATAGTCCACAGAAATAAGATTTTTCTCGTGACACATCTCCCTCCAGGCCGAAACCAAATTTTTTGAGTAGTATGGACATCTACAGGGTGTCCAGAAACTCTACCGACAAACGAAGACAGGAGATTCCTCAGATAATTTTAAGACAATTTAACCCAATTCACCTAGTCCGAAAATGCTTCTTAAGGGAGCTAGAGCTCTTTGAAGATGGCGTCATGAAATTAGTTTTTCTTAAATACCTCCAGAACGCTTCTATTTAGAAAAACGAAAATTGGTATGCATATTACCTTTTCAGAGACGAATCGATTCCATCCATTGCAAATTTCTAGTACCGGTCATAGGCGTCCGTTTTGGGTAGAGCAACGGGTATTTTATCGCATAACTTTTTTGTCCTTAACTTTTATGCATTGTTGACACCGGATTATTAAATTGTGAGGTATTCTAGTACTAAAAGGTACTCTTGCTTTAAGTCGGTAGGACACACCGTTTTCTAGGAAAATCGATTTAAAAGTTTTTCGTTCTTGGAATTTGAAAAAAAATTAAAAGAACTTTTCAACAAAAAACGAAGTATTTTACCAACATAAAGTAAGAGTAACTTTTAGTACTCGAATACCTCATAATTTAATAATCTAGTGTCAAAAATGCTAAAAAATTCAAGACAAAAAAGTTATGCTATAAAATAACTGTTGACCTACCCAAAACGGACGCCTATTACCAGTACTCAAAATTCGCAAATCGATTTATCTCTGGAATATAAATAAATGTACCAGTTTTCGTCTTTCTAAACAGTTTTTTTTTTAATTATTTTTTTAATTCAAAAAGCGAAAAGTTTTCAAATCGATTTTTCTAGAAAACGGTGTGTCCTACCGATTTAAAACAAGAGTACCTTTTAGTACTAGAATACTTTAAAATTTTAATCCAGTGTCAGAAATGCATACAAGTTAAAGCTAAAAAAGTTATGCGATAAAATAACTGTTGCCCTACCCAAAACGGACGTCTATGACTGGTACTAGAAATTGACACTGGATGGAATCGACTTATCTCTGGAAGGTAAATACGTGTACCAATTTTCGTTTTTCTAACTAGAAGCGTTCTGGAGGTATTTAAGAAAAACTAATTACACGACGCCATCTTCAAAGAGCTCTAGCTCCCTTAGGCATTTTCGGACTAAGTGAATTAGGTTAAATTATCTTAAAATTATCTGAAGAATCTCCTGTCTTCGTTTGTCGGTAGAGTTTCTGGACACCCTGTATAATAATACCCTATATGTTTCCTGCAGCCGATTTTGATGATATACATAGTTCATAAACAAATGAAGATCAAAAAACGGTAAATTTTCGCTTTTTTCGTCTATTACTAAACAGTGAAAAATCTTCAATATGATGTTCGCTGAATATGTTTATCCTTCTTTGTTGCTTAGAAAATTGCAAAATAAATCATACATTTTCAGATTTTATATATGTTCATAACTTATGTAAAAATTAAGTTAAAACCTTGTTATTACACGGAATGCTGAGATTTATTGTGCTTAAATTATATTTTAAATTTCAAAGCAATTGGTCAAATAGTTATTTAATTTGTTTATCCCAAATTATTTTTTTTTGCAACACTAGGTCAGAAAATTATGAGGTTACAGTAATACTTCGGACAGTTTATGAAAGATGAATATTTATACTATTAACTTAATTAAAAAAAATGACAAAAAGTAATTTTAAACAGTATAAAATTATCTTGCAAAAACATGTCGATTTTTTGGTTACTTACTAACCGTTACTCGTAGAAAAATTATTTTTTCATATTTAGAAAGACTGAATTTTTATACACATTTAGAAAGAAAAACAATTGCCCTAGGACAATTAGGGACGAAGTTAGCCCCCCCCTTTTTGAATTCACATGTTCTTGCAAAATAATTTTGCAATATTTAGAATTATTTTTTGTCTTTTTTTTAATTAAATTAATAGTGTAAATCTTCTTCTTTCATAAACTATCCAAAGTATTATTGTAATTTAATCTTTTTCTGACTTATAGTGTTGCAAAAAAAATTAATTTGGGATAAACAAATTAAATAACTTCCAAACTATTTGACCAATTGCTTTGAAATTTAGGACATTATTTAAGCACCCGAAGTTTCAGCATTCCGCGTAATAAGAAGGTTCTAAGTTAATTTTTACATAAGTTATGAATATTTATAAAAATTCAAAATTTATGATTTATTTTGCAATTTTCTAAGCAACCAATAAGGATAGACATATTCAGCGAACGCCATATTGAAGTTTTTTATACGATTTATGAGTTTCTTACACTAAAATTTGTTTAAAATACTTATATTTTTGGTAATAGACAAAAAAGCGAAAATTTACCGTTTTTTGATCTTCATTTGCTTATAACTATGTATATCATCATAATCAGCTGCAGGAAACATATAGGTTAATAATATAGATGTCCATACTACTCAAAAAATTTGGTTTCGGCCTGGAGGGGGTTGTGTCACCACCAGGATATTTTTTTTCCTTATTTCTCAGAACTCAGAACTACAACAAAATCTTTAATTTTCAACTAAAATTTTAGGGAAGTACTTATTATTTATTAATAATTAAATAATTTGGTGACAGACAAGCTTTTTTAAAGTAGATTATATTTTCGAAAGCGGCTGACAATATAACAAATAGTTTAGCAACAATTGTAAAAATTTGTGGTCGCAATAATAACCGGAATAATTATGATCCACCAGAATAACTATGATTTTCTTATAAAAAGGCACTATACTTATCTAACGTACTTTACATAATTGAAATTGGACTGACTATTTGAGAGGCCTCAGGAATGTTTTACAATTATAAAAAAAATTGGCTTATAAACAAATCTCGACTACTATTAGATTAAATTGGTGTTGGAAAGAACACGGCGGGACGCTTCTTTTAAAAGAAAAAAATTTGAATTTTGATGGATGTTTCCTGAGATATAACCGGTCAAAGTTGACCGGCATTTGCGACGAAGTTATAAATAATAGGATGCTAGTCTTCGAACCATTACCTTTTTATTTCGGTCCTCTTTCTACGTACAAATTTTTATATTTTCAAGAGACTCATAGCATATTATAATAATAAAAAAAGATCGGTATTACGCGTGAAAAATACCAATAATAAGGATTTTGTCAGTTTACGGAATTTGGGGAAAGATGCTGCAGATTTAAGTTGTAGAGGGAGATGGTTATAAAGTTTTTTTGCGGAATATAATATAGATTTCTTTACTAGCTCAGATGACGGGGTCGGTAAATAGACGTCAAAGGTAGAATTTCTCGTGAAGTAGTCATGATTAGGTCTTGGTGGAAAGACATGTAGATGTTTACGAATTAAGCAAACAGTTTCTAAAATATATAAAGATGGAAGGGTTAAAAATCTGTGATCTTTGAAGTAACTTCTACAATGTGTTATTCTTCTGAGGCCAAACAGATATGTTATAGCTCTTTTTTGTAATTTGAAAATAACATCGAATTGGGCAGCTGTACCAGAACCTCAAAAAGGAAGACCATAACGAAGATGTGACTCGAACAAAGAAAAATATGTTATTTTGGAAGATGCTAAATTGAGTTCATTCGAAACAGATCGTATAGCATAGCAAGCTGAAGATAGTTTCTTCCTTAACAAATTAATATGGAGGGACCATTTAAGGTTGCTGTCTAAAAAAATACCAAGAACTTTTACAGAATCAACAGTACTGATCTGGCTGTTATTAAGAGGTAAGGGTTGAAGAGCTCCTTTATAAGATAATGCTACTGTTTTATCTACGTTAAACGAGAGTAAATTAGAGTCAGACCAGGTTTTTATTGTAAATAGATCAGAAGTTATAGTAGCATGAAGAATTGCAATATTTGAGTTGCTCCAAGTGATACTGGTATCATCAGCAAATAGAAAGATTTTTCCATCGATTTTTAAACTAGTGATGTCATTAATAAAGATAAGGAAAAGTAGAGGACCCAATACTGATCCTTGAGGTACCCCACATACAATGTTTTTAAGACTAGAGTCTGTATCATTTGCTCTAACCAGTTGTTTCCTATCATCAAAGTAAGATTGGAACCAATTCAAAGAAATACCTCGAATTTCGTAGAAATTTAGTTTTTTTATCAAAATGTTATTTACACAATCAAAAGCTTTGGCGTAGTCACAAAAAACGGTGGCACTGTGAAGATTATTGTTCAGTGCTTGATAAAACTCATGTAGTACAGAAAACATGGCATCAGTGGTGCATTTATTATTTAAATGATATTTTGTGATAAAATGTTGTTTTCAACGAGAAAGGACATAAGTCGGGCTCATGAGTCTCTCAATACGTTTGGAGAGTACCGGTAGTAGTGCAATAGGTCTATAATTGCAGGTATTAGATATTTCACCACCCTTATGAAGAGGAATAATGATGGCAGTTTTAGGCACTCTGGAAATTTGCCTTTCTCAAAAGAATCATTAATCAGTGAGATGAGGACTTCCAACACATTTTCTGGGAGATTAGAAAAAATTTTTATCGATAGACCATCAGTACTACAGGAAGATTTGCTTTTGATACTATTCGAGAATTCGAGACCTTTCTTGAATTAGGGAGATAGGAAATGGGATCTTTTTGGGGAAAAACCGTTGATGTAATACAGTCGAACCCGCTTATTAGAGTACCGCTTATAGGAATATCCCGGTTTAAGGAATAGAATTTTCAGATCCCGGAACATTTCCATTTACTCCTTAATAAATTTAACCGTTTATAGTAATACGTTTTAGTAAAAGAATACCGCTTTATCTAATAATCCTAAGTTACCAAAAACTTTTTACCTACAATTTCCCACAAATTTTTATGTTTTCTGGTTTATAGGAGCTGTCGATAATATATTTTATTTCTTACTTTATTATGGGTACCAATTCTACCTTCCGCCAAACATTTACCGATCGTAAAGTAGGTGCCTAATTTTTCAATTGTGTAAATATTCTTATTGCTCACCCATCGCCCACGTCGTTGTCTGTTTAGATTTTTAACAGTTGGAAGTCATAAATAACCCCTTGTAATATAATAACCGCTGAAATTTTCTGGAGGGTAAAACCAATGTCAATTTTTTATTTATTATATTTTAGAGCAACAAGTGACTAATATCGTTGACTGAGGTATTGTTGGACCCATATTAATATCTCAATCAACGCTAATATCTTATGTAACAAAACAAATAGTCTCAGATTACCGATTATTTTTCCAGGAAAAAAGTAAGTCTGTTATATGTAGGTTAATAAGAAAATATATATACGTATATCTACATATTGCATGCATACATTTCATACTTATATTTGTGTAGGTATGCATGCACAGATAATGTAGTTTGGTGTTTTAATAAAATAAGTAATAGTTACACTAGGTACTGTATTATTGACATAAAAAGAAATAGAACCATATACATAATATATGTACATAACGTATGTATGTACATGTACATACATACTATGTACATGTACATACAATGTACATGTACATACAGTATGTACATGTACAAAGTGTGTTGTACTATTACGACGTATATTCGGTACATTTATTTCTGCTAGCCACCACTGATCGGTTATTAGAATATCCCGGTTATAGGAATATTTTTGCTTGGCACGAAGGCTATTCTAATAAGCGGGTTCGACTGTATTTTTACTCACATTAACAAAGTATTCATTTAGATTTTCAGGGCCTGGAAGGGAAAATGTTTGAGCAGTGTGGGTTTTATTTCGAAGATCGTTTATTATGGACCACGTTTCTTTTTTTAGAGCTTCCCAGACGGTTTTGGTAGTGGACTTTTTTTTAGCTCATTTTATAAGTTTAAGATAGGTTGCCCTGTACTTGGTGATATATTCAGTGATAGAGACGTTGGTAAATTTCTTGATGTAGAGTAGAGAACGCATATTCTTGGAAGATATTCGGATACCTTTAGTAGTCCAGGGTTTGCGATGTTTTGGCTTAATTGGAATTAAAGGAAATGCTTTATTGAAGATACAGACAAGCTTGTCTAAAAAATCACTGAAATTATTATCCACGTCCATAGCAGGAAAGTGTAAGTGACAATTTTGAAGAATTAGGGTTAAACACAAAAATGGACTCCCAAACACATAGAAAACATGGTATGGTTCTTCTCAGAGACTTTTTACAGTGTGACGCAAGTGACAGAAAAAAAGGCACGTCCGTGATATATACCTACGCATGTATAACAGTTATTCCAGTTCTTGATAGATGGCGCTATAATCGAAAAACAAATTTAGGTTTACCGATTTACTGATTATTTACCTATTACATATCTTATACGACTATAATTTAAAGTTCTTCTCAGTCTTTTATGCCCGGTTGCACCAACAGATCTTAAGCTTAAGTCGAGAATATCATAAGAATTTATATAATATAATTATAATATATTACAATAAGAATACCATAATATAATAATAGATATAATTGATAATAAGGTAAGAACCTAAAAGTGCAACGTAAGTGATACTCAAGGAGGTCCTATCTATAAGTAGAGCTTAGCTAAGATGGAGCTTAAGATCTGTTGGTGCAACCAGGCATTAGTGTGTCATTAATGATGTAATATATGATCTTAAGAATATAGAAGCATGACATTTTAATTAAAACTGACAGTTGTCAGAATCGTAATCGTAATTTGGTGTAAAAACAAATCAATTGTGTTTATTTCATTTATATACAGGTATGATTTGCATAGTTTTATAAATTGTACAGATTATAGTAGTGTAGATAATACATAAATAATTTTTTGTTCGATTATAGCGCCATCTATCAACAACTAGAATAAATGTTATAAATGATTTTAATCACGGACTTACCTTTTTTTTCTGTCACTTCCAACTTAATGCGTTAGAAAGAAATCGAAAAACTGTGACGCACTAAAAGATGCCTATAAGAAGGAGATTAGCTTCAAAATTTCTATATGAACTAGCAATAACATAATCAAAAATGACATGGAATTGAAAACATGCTAAGTAGCACCTACCTAGATTTTTTAAATTTGAAAACTTTAAAAAAAGTTTTCTCAAAACTTGGCACTTACACCCCTTGTGTTCTAAGGGCCTCAAATACGCTCATTTAAAAGCTGTGTAATTATTTAAACAATTTTTGTTTAAACAAATTAAAAATTTGTTATAACAAATAAATTAATTTATCTAAAACTATAGTATATTGTGCAACAAGTGCAGAAAGGTACTAATTTCTCACGAGTTTGAAAAGTTGCGGTACGAGCGCAAGCGAGTGTCGCAATTCAAACGAGTGAGAAATTACCTTTCTGCACGTGTTTCACACTATACTTTTTCTACAAGCACAGTTTTTCCTAAAAATAAAAATCACAATTTACAAACGACGATTAATTATAATAGGTACCTATGTGATAAATTTTAAACTGTATTTAATTAATACCTACTAATCAATTTAAATTCCTTATACCTAAATAAATTGCACAGAAATCAGTTAAAAAATTAATGCACTGCCTTAATTTGTTTAAATTTAAACAATTATTACACATTATTGACATTATATTTATGCAGTCACGGATTTACACAAAACCTACTTCATTCGACGTCTCTTGCACAGGTTGCTAAATCCTTATTGGGTATTTGATAATTATAAAATGTTTAATAAGAATAAAATTGTAAAATAAAACAGTTGTAACATCCATAATTTACTTTCTATGCTATAGTTAAATATAATAATTGTCTTATAGGTTACATATTTGTCTAAAGTTTAACCACGGATGTAAACAGAATATAACGTTACTCAGAATGCGGTAGTCCACGGATGTAAACAGAATATAACGTTACTCAGAATGAGGTAGTCAACTGTGCAGAAAAGAACTTTGCGGCACAGAAACGTCACTTTGCGGCACAGAAACGTCACTTTTCTGCACACTAATGTCAAATATCTTATACTGTGAGAAAATATCAAGTTTGCTAACATAAAACCATGCAGAAAAGTGCACTTTGAATAGTGGTTGTAGAAAAAATCATTTTTGGCATTTAGTTATGCGTTAGTTAGGTGACTCTACTCGAGTTACTTCGGATTAAAAAAAATGCTCTATGTGAAGCCGACAAAATGCATATTTTTTCTACGAGCGTGCAAAAATTTTTACTTTCGCGCACGCGTTTTAGTTTAGAAAGTTTTACTTTTCCGCACGCGTTTTACTTTTCCGCACGCGTTTTACTTTTCCGCACGCGTTTAGATATTTTAATATGGCCTTAAAATAATTATAATACATGCAATAAACTAATATTTAGATATTATTTACTATTTTATTTCAAATGTTTCTTATTGTGTTCCTGTTTTAATGAAATTAACGCGACAATTCGATGCAATAAAATTATTTTGACATAATATTCGAAAGCCAAATCGGTAGACAATAACAGTTGTTTTGAATCATCGTCATGGAAATCAAGATCGTCGTCATGCTAACTAATTATATTGAAAGTTTGGTTTTGACAACCTTGTCAAATAATTAATTTGTGTATGTATTTTCATATTACATAATTAAATTAATTGATTAAGATTTGGTCATTTTTTAAAGACTCGTAGAAAAAATATTGTTCCTAACTCTTGACGAAAGTCTCTTTTCCGCACTCGACTGCTTGCCGAACTCCCGCTTCGCGTCGTTCGGCAAACTGCAGTCGCGTGCGGAAAAGTATGACTTTCTGCACTTGTTAGGAAAATAACTTTTTAACGTACAACATACCGATTTTGAACTTTAAAGTTCTATTTTCTTCAACGTGGTTTTGTGATTGGGATTTTGGTATTTTTGGTGTTTTTCACGCGTAATTCCGATCGTTTTTATTATTATAATATTACGTTATGAGTCTTTTGACGATATGAAAATTTTGATGTAGAAATAGAACCGAAATATACCGTATTGTTAATTAACTTTAATCTAATGGTTGTCGAGATATTATATTTGTTTATAAGCCAAAAAATTCTTTATAACGTCAAACAATTCCTGAGGGCGTTCAAATAACACAATTTCAATTATGTAAAGTACGTTAGATACTATAAATTTTTAATTAACAATTTAATTGTTGCTCAACTATTTGTTAGACTGTCGACGGCTTCCAAAAATATAATCTACTACAAAAAAGCTCTTATGTCACTAAGCTATTTAATTATTGATAAATAATTACTTCCCTAATATTTTACTTGAAAATTAAGATTTTGTTGGGAAAACCCGGATTTTTTGATGAAAATTTTCGTCGAAGGAGTTCAGAAAAACAATATATCTGTGCAGAATTAAATTACGGCGAATTTTTAGTTTAGGTGTTTTTGGTTGAGAGTTAAAATCTTCTGAGTTACAGAGCAATAATTGAACAAAAAAAGATTTCGGAGCGCTAATTTGTTTATAAACAAAATAGCACACTTTCTGCGGACTTTGCATATCTATATGTATTACTAATATACAGTCGGAAAAATGAAAGAATACCCATGAACGATCACATCAATCACTTATTTTGTATTTGCTATCTTTTTCTATAACAAACGTTTGTTATTTATTTATTTTGTATTTGCTGTCTTTTTCTATAAATAACAAAGGTTTGTTATAGAAAAAGATAGCAAATACAAAATAAGTGATTTAGGTGATCGTTCATGGGTATTCTTTCATTTTTCACTGTAAGCAACCTTAAGATTCGATTCCAGCAATAAAATAGCTGGTAAATAATTTATCCTTGTTTTTTCGTAATTTTCCCAGAGTATTATAAGAAAATTACCTTAAGTTACGACAAACATTGATGATGTGCTTGATTATTGTTTATGGACGGTGTAGGTGTTAATTTTTTTCTTGGTAGTGACATGTAAGACGATAAAATTAAGCCTAATCACGTAATTGATGGACACCAATATTGTATCACGGAAAAAATTATCGATAAAAGGTAATTGTACAAGACACAAATCAATCAGTTCTTGGAGTGCTTTTTCTACGGCATTCAAAACGCTATTAATGTTTTTAATTAAGTTTAAGTTTTTATTGTACTTCAAGTTGTGACTAATTTTATTAAAAACATTAAGCGTTTGGCCACACGGGCGGTTTTTTACGGCCGCCGTAAGAGCAGTAAAAATCAGCGCGAAAATGGGTCCCACGGTGAGAATAGCAGATGGACAGACTGTTGCTGCGCGATATTTTACAGCTCAGTCTGGCCATCTACTATTCTCACCGTGGGACCCATTTCGCGCTGATTTTTGCTGCTCTTACGGCGGCCGTAAAAAACCGCCCGTGTGGCCAAACGCTAACAGTCAACATTTCTACGTTGTGGTTGTCGAATCATACAAATTGGAACTACCTATATGTAAATCAGCTAAACGGGTCTTATATTCGTAAGGCTTTTATCTTAGATACTTAGGACCTAATATGAGAAGAATAGAAGTCTTAGAACAATAATAATAAACAACTAGAGATGCATCAAGTCAAACTAGTTTGATTTTATTCAACAAACTTGACTTGACTTGAAAATCAAACTTTTTTTGTAAAAAAGTTTGACTTGACTTGATTTCGATATCTTTAGGTTTGACTTGAAATCAAACTTCTTCAAACAGTTTGAAGTTGGAATATCATATTGGCCACGTGTTTGTTTCCAATTCTAATTGAGAGCGTACGGATTTTGTTGTGACTTATTTGGATAGGTCTGAATCTGTACTCTGCTACTCCGCAAATTGGTTTGTAGTTCATATTTAGACGTCCATGTTTGGGTTTATTACGTTCGTTTTGAAGTGTGTGGCTTTGGGAGATAATATCTGAATTTGGATATTTTTCGATTCAGAATAAGTACAAGAACAAATTGAGTCTGATATTGAAGGTATTCCCACTGCAAAAATTAAGAGAAACAATCTGTAGTCGAAGCAGTATTAATTAAGAAAAATAAATATATTGATTTATTTGATGTTGCGGCAGGTGATTTCAAAGTAATGAAAATTGTAAAGTGCATACATACTTCTATTATGTAAAAATAAAGAACAGCGTTATAAAATCACAAACAATGAACTAATTCTTTAAAAGGACGGCGTTATGCATAACTCGACCAAGCGCCATTTCTTTAAAATCGAGATAACAGGGGATTCTGGTGACACATAGCTAAAACTATCTTGGAAAAATCCCTGTTATTGTCACGTTAACGGTTACTAAGAAAAACAAAAATAAACCAAGCGACATTCTGTCTATTAAGGGTTTTTAGTTTTGCATAACAAGACTATAGTCATAACTGCCATTCTTAACTGCCATTCATAACAGTTTCGCAATTGTAGACTAAGCGCGGACTAACCGTCTTTGGTCTGTTTATGCTAAACTAAGCGTTTGGCCATAATAACATTTTTGTCCCCATTAATTTACACATTAATTTTGAAGTTTCGGTCAAGAAATGATGGAATTTTTTTAAAGTGAAAGTGTTGTGTTTATATATAATTAAATTGAAAGATACAAATAATCTATATAAAATCTCTATATTATATCTAACGTGCTATGTACCAAGAGTATAGTATAAGTCATAAAATGGACCTTTCGGGATTCTTCTATATTTCTGTACTAAGAGTATAAGTCAATAGCCTGTTTTTTATGTATAAATATTGATTTTATTCCAACAGTAAAACTTTTAATTTCAAAAGTCTGCTTTGTATTAAGAATACAAGTCAACTTATACTGTTAGTACCTTCCGCTTTCACTTACGCAGCTTGACTTATACTTTTAGTACACCACATGTTATGAGATTCTGGGACGTTTGTATTGAAAAAATGTAGATAAGTAATCCAAATTTGACCATAAAATTTCAAGGAATTAACATGCTTAAAAAGGGGTTGGTACGAAAAGAGATTTTTGAGGTTCTTTGTTTTCTTCCTTTTTAACTTTCCTAAACCTTTTTTATGACTTTCGTTCTGTCGTTGAAGACGGTGCCGGTGTTTATTGTTATCGGTTATAAAAGCAGAAAATTATAAAAATAACTAGACCCAATTAAACCAAATACTGTTCATTTAGTATTTTTTTATTTAATTTTGTTGTGCGTGCTTAAAATAGTTTACTGTGAAAGTGTCAGAGTTCTATTGTACATGATTTTTAAAAATGAGGATGATTTATATGGCACTCAATGTATTATTAAATTTCTTATTTTAATTGGCAACTGACATGTCTATCTCAACAAAATAGTATATCTACGAAATAAATTATTTTTCAAACTCTTTCAAACTAGTTTGACAAACAGTTTGAATTTTCAAACCTGTACGATTGACCAGTTTGAATTGACTTGAATTATTTGTTAGAGGGATTGACTTGAGTTTGACTTGAAATTAAGTCAAACTCAAGTCAAGTTCAAACATTCAAGTCAAACTTGTGCAATTCTATAAACAACCACGAGAAAGCTCACCTACACGCTGGATGGATCAAGTCAGAGGCATTATTAACCATCCATGGTCTATTCGAAGCTTCCCAAGCAACTCAATACAGAGAAGCATGGAGAACCACGATCCGCATAATTTATATATGATGTTACTATAACTACTTTTTAAAGAGTCAACAGTAAAACAAAGAAGTGCATCTTACACTTAAATCAAATAAACGCTCGAGGATCTATTAAGAACATGTTGATGGGAGTGCAACTGTAGATTAGTTAGGCTTACCATAATTGAGGCGCTCAGAGCAACAGTGGCCTAACCCCAAAAACGAAGTTTTGAGATAAATGCAATCTTTGCATTCGTGTTTACATTATGCTTATGGTGTGACGCTACATATTATGTAGCGCCATGTAGCCAAATATAGAGATAGGTTGTATAGATCCTTGTCAATCCGAAGATTTAATGTTGCTGCTTTTATTGATATATTAATCTAAAAATGCTTAATGTGTGGTTTACGTCACTGTTGCTCTGAGCGCCTCAATTACGAAAAGCCAAACCCGCAGGGACGCAGAAGAGGCCACTCAAATAGTCCAATGTTCATTCTGTAAAGTACTTTAGATATGTATAGTAGCTTTTGTACGAAAATCATAGTTATTCTGGTGTGTCATAATTATTATGTTTATTATCAACTATTTTAAATGGGAAATAAGCCACAATTTTACCAAAAAAATGATTTTATTAACGTTTCGACGCCCAAGTCGGGTGTCGTTGTCAAAATACAAAATAATACTAGATTAAACAAAAATGTTGTTGCTTAGCAAAAAATTCTTCTAATAATTTATTTAATCTGACTCATTTATATCTAAAAATATAAAATATAAAATATTTTATATTTAAAATAACTTCAGAGCAACATTATGTTTATTGTTGCGACCGTAAATTGTGAATTAACAATTTAACTATTGCTAAACTATTTATTCGTTCAATTTCCACCGGTTTCTGGAAATATAATCTATACCAAAAAAGCTTTTTGCTAAAATTTTAGTTGAAAATAAAAGATTTTGTTGGGAAAACTCGGATTTGGAAAATTTTCTTCGAAGCAAATCGGGAAAAATATCTTTGTGCCGAATTAAATTAGGGTAAATTTTTATTTAGGTGTTTTTGGTGTAAGGTTAAAATCTTCGGAATTACAGATCATTAATTGAAAAAAAACCACGATTTCGGAGCTCTAATTTGTTAAAAAAAAATAGCACAATATCTGCGGACTTCGCATAGCTATATTAATAATATATTATTATATACAAGCATAATATTCGATTCCAGCAATACAATTGCTGGTAAGAACTTCTCCCAAAAATGACCTATTTTGCGATAATCTGCCCAGACTAATACCATCATACATCAGAAGTTTTCCTAGCCAACCACTGGAATTTTCCCTTTTAATTTTTAAAAAAGTCGGTATATGTAATTGTTTACGTTACCGGTGGAAAGTAAAAAAATAACGTTGTTTTTATGTATATTTATCCATATTTAATTGACTATTTACTTTTTTCTATTTTTTTTATGACGAGGAATCCGAAAATTTGACCGAAATATTTTACACTATATAATTAGCCGTTAATTGACAAATAATTCGCGTTATTAATCCTAACATTGGCCGTTGGTAAAAACAGAGGTCATGACTAATCTAATTTTGATCATGACATGCATTTTAGTCCACCTTTACGTGGGTATTAATTTTTTTTATATAATTAATAATTAGCCAGAAGCACTAATTTTAATGCAGTAGAGGACGTAACATACATAATATATGATCTAATGAGTAAAGGTGATAGCATTACATAAATGCATTTTTGCAAAGAAGTAAGAGGCCAATTTTATATCACTAATTCAATGTTCTGCTCAATTTAGAACTCAGTTGGTATAATATAATAATTAATTATTGTAGCAGCTCTTGACCAAAAATGTTTGTACATACAAGGTTAAGGTGAGAGAAAAGTGGTTTAAATAAACGAATATTAGTAAGTGTTCGAATAAGATTTATATACTAAAATATAACAGCGCCGATGATATATGGGCATTCACCAATATTTAAAAAATATTTATACATAATATTATGTTTACATGTGGGGGAGTCAATAATAATTATTGTAAATCGAAAACTTGCATTGTTTCGGAAAAAATCAAAAAGCCTATTTTTTTTAAAACTTTTTTGTGCGTTTATATATATACCGGGTGAGGCAAATAAAGGGCCTATTAGCAATATCTCTAGAACTAAAGGCAACAGAATCATGAAAATTGGAATAAAGGGGTTTTGAAGGATGATCTATTAAATGAAAATATTTTCATCTCTTTGCAACTTCCGGTTATACCGGAAGTTGCTTATAACTTCGTTTTTTAAATGGGATACCCTGTATATTTTTACATTTTTGGATTCTCTTCGATGTCTTCTTTCTTAAAATATGAGGTTTTGTAGTATTATACAGGGTATTTTAAAAGATAATTACGTTTTTTTATTGATTTCGTAGCAAAATTAACACCCTGTAGAATTGTAGTAGTTTGACATCTAAAACTCTACTTACGTTCAAATGATTTTTAATATACTCTACTATTGTTAAGAATCATTACAGTATAGCTAAATTTTTAATTTTAGTATACAGTGTTGGTCGAAATTCGGAATGAGTATTTTCTGAGTTTTCTTAAATGGAACACCCTGTATTTTAGTATTGTAATGAAATGATATTTTATGGTACTTTTTTATTTCTTAAGCATTCCCTATACCTAACTGCTTTAATTTGTGCTTAATTGTTAATCGCACCAACAATCTTAACTAAGTAGGTATTTCGATAGCTAAACCATTATTGGTAATTTTAAGGGCCAGTCTGGATTAATATGTATTTATTTCTGAAAAATTATTTGGGATTGAGTATTTTCACGGCCAACCTAATAAAATTTTACGTATTTTTTGTTGCAATTAATGTTTAGCTTGAATCACCGATAACTCACAAATTAAAGCAGTTAGGTATAGGGAATGCTTAAGAAATAAAAAAGTACTATAAAATATCATTTCACTACAATACAAAAATACAGGGTGTTCCATTTAAGAAAACTCAGAAAATACTCATTCCGAGTTTCGACCAACCCTGTATACTAAAATTAAAAATTTAGCTATACTAATGATTCTTAACAATAGTAGAGTATATTAAAAATCATTTGAACGTAAGTAGAGTTTTAGATGTAAAACTACTACAATTCTACAGGGTGTGAATGTTGCTACGAAATTAATAAAAAAACATAATTATCTTTTAAAATACCCTGTATAATATTACAAAACCTTATATTTTAAGAAAGAAGACATCGAAGAGAATCAAAAAATGTAAAAATATACAGGGTGTCCCATTTAAAAAAACGGAGTTATAAACCGGAAGTTGCAAAGAGATGAAAATATTTTCATTTAATAGATCATCCTTCAAAACCCCTTTATTCCAATTTTCATGATTCTGTTGCCTTTAGTTCTCGAGATATTTCTAATAGGCCAGTTATCTGCCTCACCCTATATATGTTAAAATAATTGTTTATTAACTGTTTAAACAAAAAAAAACTGTTTTGTATAAACAATTTTAAAAATATCGGTGAATTCATCATTATGTTTTTGAATATGCTGAATCCGAATCTGACATTACAATTATTGGAAGATTAAAAAATCACTTTGTTGAGCTCTTATAGGGTGACTGATTAGTGGGGTAAAGCTCCGTAGATCCGTTATATTAATAGATAGCAATAAAAGTTAATAACAAAAATTGTAGCCAACTGTGAGCTTCAGATTTCAAAATTAATTGGAATGTTAAAGGGTGTTCGATAACATAGTGGCAGACCAAACTTATGTTTTTTTAAATGGAACACCCTGTATTTTATTTTATATTCGAAATCTTCTTAACTTCTCCATTACAAAAATATAAGGTTAAAATTATGTTATACATGATATTTACAAATAGGTCTGGATCCCGCGTATGAAAAAAAAGTTGAATAATAGCAAGCTGAAAATTTGTTAAGAGCTTAAGGGTGTCTAGTCAGATAAACTTTGATATATGGGAACACTGAAACAGGGGCAGTTTTAATTGTGGAACAGGTTAAAAATTCGGAACGTTCACACCACGAAAACGGCACATTTATTTTGTCTGACAGAACAGAATTAAACTCTCCGAACAGAGATTAAACTCTCACGCAAAAATTAGACTGCTATTTATCACCTGTCATAATTCCTGTCATTTGACATATTCTACATGTTCCACTCATTAAAACGCCCATTTGGTGATAAATAGCAGTCTGATTTTTACATGATAGTTTAATCTCTGTTCGAAGAGTTTAAGTCTGTTCTGTCGGACAAAATACATGTACCGTTTTCGTGGTCTGACCGTTCCAAATTTTTAACCTGTTCCACAATTAAAACTGCCCCTGTTCCAGTGTTCCCATATATCAAAGTTTGTCCGACTAGACACCCTTAAGCTATTAACAAATTTTCAGCTTGCTATTAATCAACTTTTTTTTCATACGCGGGATCCAGACCTAAAAGTTATAGCCAATTTTATATGAAAATCGTAACAAGTTCAACTCACTGTATAAATAAAAATAAGCACAAAAGCAATGGATTATTGATGCCATATTTTTTATTTGGTGTCAAAATTTTCATAAATGATTGATATTGCTAATTTTCTTTATATTGAATACAGAGTGAGTCAAAACGCAAGTACATTATTTTCTCAGTAATTTTAAATGGAACACCCTGTATTTTATATTACTATCGAAAAGTACTGATTATCAATCTGGTAATAATGTAACAATGTAGCAAATAAAGAAATAAATATAATTTATTAGTAATAATTTTTACAAAAAAACACAACCACAACTTAAAAAATTTTTGAAACAATTAAAAACTACTTTTGTATGTAAGTGTAACAAATAAAGAAAGAAAAATAATTTATTAGTTATACATTTTACAAAAAAAAACACAAACACAAAATACAACATTTTGTGAAAACATTTAAAAACTACTTTTGTATGTAAATGTAACAATGCAACAAATAAAGAACGAAAAACAATGTATCAGTATAAAGTTTTACAAAAAAAAACATGAATACAAAATACAACATTTTTGAAAAAATTAAAATCTACTTTTAATAAAATATTTTAAATATTTAATTACTAAGTTGTTCAAAATGACCTCCTAACACATTTATGCATGCCTAGAAACGGTCATTGAATGAGTTACTTACACTACGAAGCATTTGTAAATGAGCACTTCAAAATACACTTTGTATTTTATTTTTCATCTCATCTCTTGCTGTTGGAGGCATTTTATAACCTTCATTCTTAAAGTAACCCCAATAAAATCGGTCCAGTTTATTAAATTCTGGTAAGCTGGGAAGTTCCGCTACTGGTCCATGGAAAAATGAAAATATCTCGAAAACTAATAAATTTAGAAATAGGGAATGTTATAATATACAAATTAAAGTACGGTAATGGTACTTTTAGATAGTGATATAAAATACAGGGTGCTCCATTTAAAATTACATACTGAGATAATAATGTACTTGCGTTTTGACTCACGCTGTATTCAATATAAAGAAAATTAGCAATATCAATAATTTATGAAAATTTTAACAATAAATAAAAAAATATGGCATCAATAAACCATTGCCGTTGTGCTTATTTTTATTTATACAGGGAGTTGAACTTGTTACGATTTTCATATAAAATTGGTTATAACTTTGTAAATACCCTGTATAACTTACCAAACCTTTATATTTTTGTAATGGAGAAGTTAAGAAGATTTCGAATGTAAAATAAAATGCTTTGTAATGAATAATGCTTTGAATGTAAAATAAAATGTTCCATTTAAAAAAACATAAATTTGGTCTACCACTATGTTATCGAACACCCTGTAATATTCTAACTAATTTTGTAATGTGAAGCTCAAAGTTGGCTACAATTTTTGTTATTAACTTTTATCGCTATATGTATATTACTATAATGGATCTACGGAGCTTTACCCTACTACTCAATCTCCATGTATAGTATGTCTTTGCTCAGAAGAGATATTTAAAGAGGTACTAGTATCAATGAAGGTATATCAATTAACGGAACACTAGTGAATAATCTCAGATATGCAGACGATACAATACTCCTTGCAGATAACAGAGAAAGGATGAAAATTTTGATTGATCGCACTGCGCAGTATTGTGAGAGGTATGGAATGGATCTGAATACAAAAAAACAAAAATCATGATTGTCAGTAAGAATAAGATGGAAGATGAAACAACTACGTTAAATGAAAAGCTTTAGATAAAGTACCCACATACAATTATTTGGGATGTGAGCTAAGTGAAAAATGGTAACACTATGAAGGAGCTACTTTGATCACATACTAAGAAATGAAAATATGAGTTGATGCGATTGGTTACAATGGAAAGTGGAAGGAAATATAGGATCAGAGAGACGACGCACGTCTTGGTTGAAAAATTTAAAGCAGAGGATTGGAAAAACAACAATAGAACACTTCAGAACCGCTGCAGACAGAGTAAAATGGACTATGATGATCGCCAATGTCCTTAAAGGATGAGACCCATAAAGAAGAACTTGAAGGATGTCTGCATAGTTTACCTGTATGTTAGAAGGAGAGTCGACAATATATGTCTTGGTGTGAAGTGTATACTCACAATGTTGCATTAGTTGGAAAGATATTTAAAGTAAAGATACAGACAGAGACTCCCGACGAAGCCATTAAAATGTTTACATTTAGTACATACTTACAATACAAAACAAACGTGTAGGTGGTTCATTATTTGTAAGTGAAAGTATTTTTTAATATAAGGTAAATATTTAAACGCAACAACAAATTCATTTAAAAATTTCTATTATTCTTTGAAGATGATCATGAGGCGATGCGGAAAACAATCTTGAATGGTTTGCCATCTGTGTCATTTTAAGTCGAAATAAATGTACCTATAACGTCTAATATCTATGGGAAAATTGATGTAGTACCTATAGAACAACACCAAAATTAGCAAATAATTATTAAAATTTTAATTACAGATATTGACTACGTAAATGTAACCTCAAGTCTAAATTTTAATAAACATAAATCAACACCTTTTAACAATAAAATATTGTTTTTGTAATAGGAAGTCATCGACAACCTTTTATGTAATGAATCTAATTTGATCGAAATAGAAAATTACTTTGACAACGACTATTAGTGCAGCCGATATGTGAAACAATTGTGCATTTCATGATAGAAGTATATAATTTGGACCACATATACTAAACATATAAAGGTTCAAATTTAGATACGAGGCCATCTCAGATTTGGCCTTTTACAAAAATGGCGGGCATTCAAAATGGCGACTATACATATGTGACTAATAGCACGATAACTTTTAAACGAGACGTCAGATTTCAACCAAATTTAGTATATAGATTCTTTTTTGATGTGTAAGATGCAGGTCTAGAACCGGAAAAATCGATGTACCAGGAGTTGTGTTTTTCCTGGTTTTTATGTAAAAATATGTTGTTTTTTTTTCAATTCTTTCACCCTGTATGTATTAATTTTTCAAAAAGTTAATACCGCCATTGAAAAGAGCGTAAAAATATTTTTTAGGAAATATTTTGAACTTAATTATGTTAATTACCAATTAATAAATACATAACGGATCTTCACATGTACCTATGTGCGGCAGATTCGTGCAAATATTATAGGAATTATTGTGCATTAAATGGTAGAAGCATATAATTTGGACCACATATACTACATATATAAAGGTTCAAATTTAGATATAAGGCCATCTGTTTCTGTTCTATTTACAAAAATGGCGGCCATTCGAAATGGCGACTATACATATGTGACTAATAGCACGATAACTTTTGAACGAGACGTCAGATTTCAACCAAATTTGGTATACAGGTTCTTTTTTTGATGTGTAAGATCGAGGTCTTGAACCGGAAGAATCGGTTTACCAGAAGTTATGTTTTTACTGTTTTTTATATAAAAATATGTTGTTTCTTTTTCAATTCTTTCACCCTGTATATATAAATTTTTCAAAAAGGTAATACCGCCATTGAAAAGAGTGTAAAAATATTTTTTGGAAATATTTTAAACTTTTTAGTTATGTTAATTACCACTTAATAAATGCATAACGTATGTTCACATGTACCTATGAGCGGCAGATTCACTTTGAATGCCCGCCATTTTTGTAAAAGACAAAATCTGAGATGGCCTCATATCTAAATTTGAATTTTTGTATGTTTAGTATGTGTGGTCCAAATGATATGCTTCCACCATTAAATGCACAATAATTCTTATATTATTATTTGCACGAATCTGCCACACATAGGTACCTATATGTGAAGATAGGTTATGCATTTATTAAATGCTAATTAATATAACTAGAGTTCAAATTATTTCCTAAAAAAATATTTTTACGCTCTTTTCAACGCCGGTATTGCCTTTTTGAAAAAATAATATATACAGGGTGAAAGAATTGGGAAATTAAACAACATATTTTTACAAAAAATCAGGAAAAACACAACTTCTGGTAAACCGATTCTTCAAGTTCAAGAGCTCGAACTTAGACATCAAAAAAAGAACCTATATACCAAATTTGGTTGAAATCGGACATTTCGTTCAAAAGATATCGTGCTATTAGTCACATATGTATAGTTGCCATTTTGAATGCCGGCCTTTTTTGTAAAAGGCCAAATCTGAGATGGCCTCATATTTAAATTTGAACCTTTTTATGTGTAGTATATGTGGTCCAAATTATATGCTTCTACCATTAAATGCACAATAATTCTTATAATATTTGAACGAATCTGCCGCACATAGGTACATGTGAAGATTATGCATTATTACATGGTAATTAACATAACTAGTTCAAAGTATTTCCTAAAAAATATTTTTACGCTCTGTTCAATGCCGTTATTACCTTTTTAAAAAATTAATATATACAGGGTGAAAGAATTGAAAAAAAAAACAACACATTTTTACATAAAAAATCGGGACAAACACAATTTCTCATAAACCGATTCTCCCAGTTCAAGAGCTCGATCTTATACATAAAAAAAAAACGAACCTATATACCAAATTTGTTTGAAATCGGACTTTTCGTTTAAAAGTTATCGTGCTATTAGTCACTTATGTATCATCGCCATTTTGAATGCCCGCCATTTTTGTAAGAGGTAAAGTCTGAGATGGCCTCGTATCTAGTTTTGAACCTTTATTTGTGTGGTGTATGTGGTCCAAATTATATGCTTTTATCATTAAATGCACAATTCTTATAAATATTTGCACGAATCTGCCGCACTATATCGATCTGAAAAACAAAAGTTTTTATTTTCTACACTTATATTTTGTATTATTCCTCTCTACTGCCTTCCGTCCTTATGAAGAATTGGGAGCTCTAGCGTTTCTGAGCGAAAAGTGAAACATGGCTGATTTTCTGGATAAGCGCATTCTCTTCTATTATATTTCATCGAAAATACCCCGCACAAACCTTATGGAAATTAGGTCCCAGTGGATTTCGTTCATACTTTGGGAAAATACTCTTTGAAGCATCCTGATAAAAAGTTCCCATTGGCACAACTCAATCGTATGAAGGATTTTCAAGATATAGAGGCACAAACTCGGAAAATTATAAGATTTACTGGGATACTGGGTATTCCAATTCCCTGAGTTACTGGTTATCTGACAACATGTAGAAGTTTTGATCAAGGAAAAGTACTAGTAGTCTAGGATTTTTTCCTGACTATCCAATGGCGACCTTTACTGTAACCTTGACCTTCAACGGACGTCATCTTCTAGAGTTTCGAGGGTTTTCGGCATTAAATTGATATAAACAGATTACTCATGGGTTTTTGGGATCGCTTAACACGAATATGCCATCAGAATTGACCTCCGGAGGACGTGGTGGCCAGGGCCACTGTAAGGGACGTCATCTTCCAGAGTTTCGATGGTTTTCGGCATTTAATTGATGCAAATGAATTACTGGAGGCTTTTTTGAGATCGCTAAACACGAATATGCCATCAGAACCGACTCCCGGAGCACCTGGTTTCCAAGATCAATGCAAGGCGCTCCTGGAGTTTCGAGGGTCTTTGGTACTACATTAATGCAAACGGATTAGTTATAGATTTTTGGGGTTGCTGAACACGAATACGTGATCAGCACAGACACAGGAGCACCTGGTGCCTAAGACAGGTTTTCTTCTGGAGTTTCGGAGGAATCAAATGGAGGAACCAAATGGATTACTGTTAGGTTTTTAACTACAGAAGCTAACCTGTCTTAGGCACCAGGTGCTCCTGAGTCTGTGCTGATTCGTGTACGTATTCGTGTTCAGCAACACTAAAAACCTATAACTAATCCGTTTACATTAATATAGTACCAAAGACCCTCGAAACTCCAGGAGCGCCTTTCATTGACCTTGGAAACCAGGTGCTCTGGGAGTCGGTTCTGGTGGAATATTCGTGTTTAGCGACCTCAAAAAATCCTCCAGTAATTCATTTGCATCAATTAAATAACGAAAACCATCGAAACTCTAGAAGATGATGTCCCTTGCAGTGGCCCTGGAAACCACATCCTCCGGAGGTCAATTCTGATGGCATATTAGCGCATATTATCGATCCCAAAATCCCATGAGTAAACTGTTTATATCAATTTAATGCCGAAAACCCTCGAAACCTAGAAGATGACGTCCGTTGAAGGTCAGGCTCAAAGTAAAGGTCGCCATTAGATAGCCAGGAAAAAATCCTAGACTACTAGTACTTTTCCTTGATCCAAACTTCTACATGTTGCCAGATAACCAGTAACTCCGGGAATTGGAATACCCAGTTTATCTTAGAATTTTTAGAGTTTGTGCCTCTATATCTTGAAAATCCTTCATACGATTGAGTTGTGCCCATGTGAATTTTTTATCAGGATACTTCAAAGAGTATTTTCCCAAAGTATGATCGAAATCCACTGGGACCTAATTTCCATAAGGTTTGTGCGGTATGGTGGCTCCTGGCTTCTGAGCCACCTTAGATAATTAGGGGTTGGTTACCCCCGACCATAAGGGTTGATGTAGTAAATAACTCTCACAGTTAATACATTTATTTATACGTGGAGTATTTAACGGTAAGTAGCTGGTGGTATATTATTTGCTTAATGTGATGTTACTCGCTGGAATCTCAACTACTAATTCATTTATCTGTTCCCCGTGAAAGTATAATTAAAGGTCGATTGTTTTGTTTTATGTTTTGGTAAGCAAAAGTGAGAGTGATTCAAAACTGCTGACTGCTAACAAACATACATTGATTATTATTGCAACTTGACCTTGTATCAAATACTAGCATGTATCGATGTGGTAATCTAGGTTAATCGTATTTATTAAAAACAAACATATTTGTTTTTACCACGGGCATTTAATTATTAAAGAGTTTGTCTTAAGAAGATGTTTACTGAGATGCTGTGTATCCCAACACAGCGGGGTTCTTTCCTCTACAAGTCTTTTACATTCCTCCCTATTTGTCCAATTTATGTATGTCCAATTTATTCCGATTTCCTTCTTTTAATCGTGATTTGGTATTTTATCATGCCGCTATATTTTTGTGGAGCATTTAGCGCGAAAGTCTACTTGGTTGCTTCTTAGTTTCTTCTTTAGCTCTGGCTTCAATCTGTTCAATATGATCTTGGACATTATTTTGGATAAAACGCCCAGCAGTGTTATTGCTCGCTAATTCTCGCATCTACTTAGATCGGTATTTTTTAGTATGTTAATTATTACACCCGGGGTCCATTCGTTTGGTAGCTCCTCATCAGCCCATATCTTGTTAAAGAGTTTATGTAACATTTATATTGTATTATTCGCACAATATTGGAAACCAAGAAGGGAGTTTAAGGAAAAATAATATACTAGCAATGTTAGAATGCGACAGTATCCATCACAGATTAACAGAATAAGAAATAATGGAGATAGTTACTTAAAAAACAATAAAAGCCCGGAAGAAGCTGAAAGTGCAGTAATATTGAAAGCAGATATAGAGCTATTAGAGCTAAATAAGGATAAAATCCAGTACAAACAGTTACAAAAGGCCATCAAATACAAAACAATAATAGCAAAAGAATCGTATTAAATTGGCACATTTGTCGTTTTGAGAGAGCCGTAGAAGTTTGACAGGTCACCTTGGTTTAGGTTAGCACCTTTTGTAGACCAGGGCTTTTATAAAAAATAAATCGATTTTTAAATACAACATTTAAATACTTGCAACTTTTTGCATTGTGTTCAGGATGATGTCAAGAAAAAAGTCTATAATAGAAAAATGAGTCGATATGCATTATTGTGTTATGAAGTGCATAAAATGCATCAAAAAGTGCATGAACATATCAAAATTAGTGTATTTATACCAAATTTTGTAACTCGGGGGTTTTTGGGGTCTCTGAAGACCAATACACCATCAGAACCGACCCCCGGAGCACTCAGTGCCCAGTTTCATTGCTAAGGCACGTTGTCTGGAGTTTCGATGGTTTTCGTGATGCAAACAGATTACTTAAGAGTTTTTGGTATCGCTTAACAGGAGTACCCATTAGAACCGACACTCGGTGCTCCTGGTGCCCCAGAATCCTTCCAAACTCTAGAAGATAACATGCCTTAGCAGTAACCTTGGGCACCGGGTGGACCGGAAGTCGGTTATGATGTGGTATTCGTATTCAGGGACCTCATAAACCGCCTAGTAATCTATTTGCATGTATTCAGTGCGGAAACTTGAAATTCCAAAAGATAACGTGTATTAGAAGTGACCGTGGGCACCAGGTGGTCTGGCTGTCGGTTCTGATGGCATATTCGTTTTCAGCAACCATAAAAAACCCCCGAGTCATCTGTTTGCATCAATTTAATGCCGACACCTCTCGAAACTCCGGAAGATGACGTGTCTTAGCAGTGACACTGGGCACCAGGTACTCCGAGGGTCGGTTCTTATGGCCTATTCGTGTTCAGCGACTAGAAAAACTTTCTAGTAATCTG
Organism: Diabrotica virgifera virgifera; assembly: GCF_917563875.1. Classification (NCBI taxonomy): domain Eukaryota; kingdom Metazoa; phylum Arthropoda; class Insecta; order Coleoptera; family Chrysomelidae; genus Diabrotica; species Diabrotica virgifera. Next base: position 56,018,554 of record NC_065449.1, on the reverse strand, counting down.
TTTGCATCAATTTATTGCCGATATCCCTCGAACCTCCAGATGACTAGCCCTAGCAGTGATCCTGGGCACCAGGTGCTCCGGGGGTCGGTTCTGATGACATAGTCGTATTCAGCGACCCCAAAAACCCCCCGAGTCACAAAATCTGGCCCTTAATATGCTTATTTTGGCATGTTTATGAATTTTGGATGCATTTATGAACTTTAAAATGCAATTATGCATTTCGACTCATTTTCCTATTGTAGAATTTTCCTGACTTCTTCCTGAACAGAATACATAAAGTTGTAAGTCGATACGTACTGTATTTAAAAATCGATTTATTCCTGTAATTTTAGCGCTAAATGCCCCGTTCTATTTAACTTTGACTGTTAGAATTAATATAACCTGTCTTACATTTAACAAGTCATTTTTGAGATGCGTAGATGTCAACGAGAGTTTTCGTAAGCTCTAAAGAAATTAAAAAGTGACCGTCTGCAACACTTGCACATCGATTTATTCCCTAGTTCAGTCTCTTTCTATAATTTTCTGTATCAAGGTACCTTTTTAAAACTTTTGACACAGCAGATTGAATTATATGGAGACAGCGCGTCGCCTTCATATAACTTGCACTATCTTTTATATTGCTCCTTGCAATATCTTATCGTATGTAATACCCTTTATTACAGTTGAGTCCGCGAATCTTTACCCGTGCGTCATCATTTAAAGCATACGAAATAAGTCGGAAATTTACTAAACGCAACGGCACGTGGATATTATTCCGATCACGGGTTATAGTATAAAATTTGACGTTATCAAATAAATAGAATGTCAAATTTAAGTTTTGCTTTAAAATTTTGGTGCATAATTACAGCTACATTTGAAGTAGCTTAATAAATTATTTTATTATCATTGATTAATAAATAAATAAACAATTTATAAAAAAATTCGATAACATATTTTCTTTTTGTTATTTTAGTCACTTTGGCGGAACCTTAAACACAAGCATTCAACTGTGTCAACAATGAGGTTAGCTTTGTACGTTGTCAAAATTTATCGTAAAATAACATAAACTTATTACAAAATTTTTAACTCCAATATAAAATTAGGTGTGAAAACAACTGTTTGTATACTATAAAAAAATTCAAAATGCAAAAATTCGACAAAATAACAGCAAAAATTCAACAACCTGACAGCCACAAAAGTAAACAAACCAAAACGTCAGAAATTGTACTTAAAATATGTGAAGACATCCCCAATCGTCTTTCTTTGTACCTATCTCTTTTCAATGTACTGAGTCTAAATCGTTCATAAAAATAACATGTGTCTTTACTTAATAACAGGCGGCAGCTGGTTTGTCATTAATTTCATGCGTGGAAGAGAATGATGGTAAATAAAAAGTATGTGTTTTATCTCGCCAGGTATTAATTACGCACGGGTAAAGACTCGCGGACTCAACTGTAGGTAGAGTTACAATTTGTATTATTTCATCTTCATTGTAGTGTATATACCTATAACTGGTATACACTGATCCAAAATAATGTCATCATAGTGGGTCCTGAAGGACAGAGATAGCTATACAGCGCATGTCTATCATTAATTCAGATATACTTGTCAGTTTATATCAACTTTGACTATGTTCAGATACATAATACTTTTCAAAACTGGTTTTCACGAATGAACAAAAGCGATCTGTGCTCGAAATGTATTTTAGAAATGTCTAAAGAATTAGCGGAGAATGGATTTACTCCAAACGAGATGCTTTTGAAGATTTTGTTGAAGAATTTACCAATGTTGCGGTTCATTATGACGTCTTTTGCACAACTATGCAGTCGTCTTTGACGTCTATGACAACTATGACGTCTTTTGCAGGCAGGCCTAAAGTGCGAACTGAAGAAAACATCGAACTGGTCAGAACAGTTGTTGTAGATCAACTACATACATCAATTCGGCATTTACATCAACGGGTAGATCTTTCCAGATCATATGGAACTTACCAGCATATTCTTAAGCAAGATTTACATCTTCAGCTGTATCGTTTATAAGCCTTCCATGAAATCACCCTAAACGTCTATCCCCAAAGAAGAGCCTTCTGTAATTGGTTTCTGAACAATCTCAATAATAATGATGGTGTATTAGGTAAAAATCTTTTTTACTGACGAATGTTGGATTCATCTTTCTGGGTACACAAATCGTCAGAATATGAGGATTTGGAGTGCAGATATCCCTCATTATTTTATTGAAACGGCTTAACATCCACATAAACTTGGAGTTTGGATTGCTATAAGCAAGCGACGTATTGCAGGATCCATATTTTTCGAAGGGATTCTAAATGCTGGAATATACCGTCAAGACATTTTAACTCCATTTTTAAATCAATTAATGAATGATGAATTAATAGAAGGATATTTTCAGCAAGACGGGGATATTTTCAACAAGATTCATACAACGCAACGCTGCAACATTTGAATTTTATTGTGGACTTTTTCGACAATATAGGGTCATCAGTCATCACTCCTATTATGTATATTCCCCCCATCGATACTGTGATTTGACTCTTTGCGATTTCTTTCTGTGATTTGAAAAATCTTTTGAAACCTTTTTGAAAAATTTATATATACAGGGTGAAAGAATTGAAAAAGAAACAACATATTATTAAGTAAAAAAACAGTAAAAACACAAATTCTGGTAAACCGATTCTTCCGGTTCAAGACCTCGATATTATTCATCAAAAAAAGAACCTATTGTTATGATCTGCTTTTTATTACTTTTATATTAATTATTATTTATTTGATCAATTATTTAATTAACGCAAATCATACATAAAAATATTAAGAAAAAATCTCAGGGTACCTTTTGTCAAAAAAAAATTTAATTAAATTATACAGTGTGTCCACGGTTGGGGTGCCCAAGAGGAAAAACTTTTTTATTTTCATTTTTAGCAAAAAATGTCATTTTTGATAAAACGTTTTGCTTGTTCTAAATCCCCATAAAATGAAATAAAATTCAAGTTTTTCAAAACATGCTTAATTTTGTAGCCAATTTTATGTAAATCCATACAGCTTTTTGCAGTAAGTTTGAAATTGTACTAATAATAACTTAGGAAAACAACTCTTTCGCTTCTTTGGATTATGAAACCAAACTTTGTCGTTCTCCTTGAAACATCTAATGATTTAATATTGTAGCGGAAGAGAAATCTTGGCCGATCCCCGTATAACAGTAAACACCTCGAGAATGACGTAATCGGATGTGCTAGGCCTCGCCGGAGAATTCTGGAAGGTACGTCACGTAGGCGGAACAAGCCGATAGCTCGAGATGGGAGTCGATTGTTCCAGAATAACAACTGGGTATAAATACGGGCATATTTTGTGAATAAGTTTAGTGTATAAGATAAATTCGTCTGTAACTTATATAAATAAAGTCGTATATAAATTACGAACCGCTAGTTTTATTGTAATTAGAAGTAATTACACTAATCACGCTACAGTTGGTGTCGGTGTTCGGTAAACTTAGTGCGATATAAATAAGTGAATTACAGAGAGACTTTAAAAGACTTTTGAACTTTATTCGTCGGGAATAACCGGAGTGCGTTAATTGTTCGGTATTCGGAAAGACTTTAAAAGACTTTTGGACTTTATTCGTCGGGAATAGTTAAAGTGCGTTGATTGTTCGGTATTCGGAAAGACTGTTAAAAGACATTTTGGAAAGTACGTGTGTGCCGACCAAAGATGTTGCTACAAGAACTTACAGTAAAACAGCTCCGTGAACAGCTCGAGGAACGGGATCTGGACAGCAGTGGGCTCAAGATAGTCCTACAAGCACGACTCGAGGATGTCCTCACGAAGAACGGAGAAGACCCAAAGACGTTCCACTTCCAGTCAGCAGAACAAGTAATCTTATCGAAATTAAAAACTGTTTCTGAAACGATCGATGAAACTTCTAGAAGAAGCGACGAGAAACTTGAAGAAGTTAGTAGACAGAACAACGAGAAATTTGAAAGTGTTTCTCAAAAGATCGATGAAACTTCTAGAAGAAGCGACGAGAAACTTGAAGAAGTTAGTAGAAGAAGCGACGAGAAACTTGAAGAAGTTAGTAGAAAAAGCGACGAGAAATTCGAAAATGTTGCTAAAAGATTCGATGAGACTTCTCAAATAATTAAAGAGGTCTGTAGGCAAAACAACGAAAAACTAGAAGAAGTTTGTAAACAGAACAATGAGAAATTTGAAGAAGTTTCTAGAACATTCGATAAGATGCAGAAAAGTGTAGAGACCGTAGAAGAAAAGATCAAACAGCTAGAGAGCAGGATAACCGATACAAAAGTACAACCATCAGTTAATGCAGCAACGTTAGATCCTTTAGTGAAAGATGAACTACCGAGAGACGAAACGTCGCATAATATGAGATTCAAATTACCACCATTTGATGGAAAGTCCTCTTGGTCCATATATCTTAGACAGTTTGAAGCTATTGCGACCGCCAATCATTGGACCGAACAAGAAAAGTCTGTTTCCTTGACTGCTGCTTTACGAGGTGATGCTGCAGATATATTAAGGTCAATTCCCAAGGGTCAAGAAAATTGTTACCAGACCTTGTTCACTCGTCTAGAAAAACGCTATGGAGATGCCCATCTACAACAAGTATACAAAGTACAACTGCGAAGTAGAAGTCAACGAGCAAGTGAGAATCTGCAAGAATTTGAAGCAGATGTGGCTCGTGTGGTGCGGTTGGCTTATCCAGAGGTGCCAGACAGCGTTTTAGAAGAAATTGCAGTAGATACCTTCGTCAATGGGCTGAAAGATAATGAACTACAGAAAGCTTTACGACTAGCAAGACCGAAAGTTTTAGATGAAGCACTTGCTATTGCATTGGAACACGAAACGGCTAGTCAAACTTCACGAGGCCATAGAGTAAGAACCATTGAAGAAAGTGACGAACACAACGATGAACGTCTGGAGGAAATGATACGGAGAGTATTAAGTAATCAGATGCCAAAGAGACGCGAGCCTAGATGTTGGAATTGTGGAGACGTAGGCCACATTCGTCGTAATTGTAAGAAGATCGTACAGCCGTCGGAAAACTAGAGCGGGTCGACACCAAGGGGCAACTGCCGACCTCGAGAACTAGAGCCCCCATAGTAACTGTCAACCTTACGTCCTCCGGTGGAATCCACAACTTATACATCGAAGGTCGTATCAGTAATAGATGTAGATCATTTTTGGTGGATACAGGTGCAACGAGAACTATCGCACGTCCAGATGTAGTACGAGACCATAATAAATTATCACCTGCAACAGTAAAGCTTAGAACAGCGACTGGTGAGCTAATTAATACATATGGCGAGGCTAATATGTCAGTATCCATTGGCCAGACCACAGTTGAACATCAAGTATTAATTGCCGAGATCTCCGACGAATTCATATTGGGGATGGACGTACTAAGGAAAGTGGGGGCAATATTGGATGTTCAAAATGGAGTTCTCAAGATCAATGGTGAAGAGTTGCCCTTTCACGACGACAAAGAAGATGTCATCCGCTTACTTACTACATGCGACGTAACCATACCCGGTAATAGTGAGAAAATTCTGATGACCATGCTTGATGGACACTGCCGAGAGGGAAGTTTAAGGATGGTCGAAGATGTGGATAATGTCGAGTTCCTAACGGCGAAAACTTTGGTAAAAGTTCGAGATGTGATCCCTGTAAGAGTTATGAATTTAAGGGAAACTGCTATCAAGTTAAGTAGAGGAGCTTTGATCGGGCAGTGTGTTCCCGTGGCTTCAATTTGCTCTGTGAATACCAATGAGAAATCATCGAAGGCGAAGTATCCAAAGGAGCTTGTTGAGATGATCATTGAAAGATGCCAAGATCTTGATCATGAACGAACGGAAAAAGTGACATCTATGCTGATAGAGTATCAAGATGTTTTTGCTATTGACACGAAGGATAAGGGAAAAACAAGCATAGTAACGCATAAAATAAATACCGGAGACGCTCAGCCAATCAGACAACGGCCTAGACGACTTCCATTTGCGAAAAGAGATGAAGCCGAAGAGATTATCAAGGATATGGACAAACAAGGGGTAATTGAACCATCGAACAGTCCATGGACATCACCAGTAGTTCTGGTAAAGAAGAAAGATGGTTCAACGCGTTTTTGTATCGACTACCGCCAGCTCAATGCGGTAACAAAAAAAGATAGTTATCCTTTGCCCAGAATAGACGATACATTGGATACTCTCTCCGGTTCTCGTTGGTTTTCCACACTCGATTTAAAAAGTGGATATTGGCAAGTAGACATGGAGCCAGCCGATCGGGAGAAAACCGCATTTTCGATAGGATCAGGGCTTTGGCAGTTTACGGCTATGCCGTTTGGTTTATGTAATGCCCCTGCCACATTTGAAAGATTAATGGAGGCAGTTTTAAGAGGTCTAACATGGAAAACATGCCTGGTTTACTTGGATGATGTAATTGTGGTTGGAAGGTCCTTTGATGAACATGCCAAGAATCTAATAGACGTCTTTCAACGATTGAGGGCAGCGAACTTGAAGTTAAGTCCGAAGAAATGTCACATGTTTCGACGAGAAGTTAAGTACTTAGGACATATTGTATCGAGTAATGGTGTAACAGCTGATCCTGAAAAGATTGATGCAATTAAAGATTGGCCAGTACCAAAAGATAAACATGAAATTAGAAGTTTCCTTGGCCTATGTACATATTACCGACGATTTGTCAAAGGATTTGCCAATATCTCCAAGCCCCTAACAAAGTTGACGGAGGAGGGCAAAGAATATACATGGAGTGAGGAGTGTCAAAAAGCTTTCGAACAACTACAAAGGGCTCTGATCAGTGCACCGATATTAAGCTACCCGGGACAGGCAGGAAAATTTGTTTTGGATACCGATGCTAGCAACAGTGCCATAGGAGCTGTTCTCTCACAAATCCAGGATGGACAGGAAAAAGTCATCGCTTATTTCAGCAAAGTCCTGTCGAAACCAGAAAGAAACTATTGCGTTACCAGAAGAGAACTGCTGGGTGTAGTGAAGGCTTGCGAACATTTCCATAAATACTTGTACGGCAGAAAGTTCCTTCTTCGAACAGATCACGCTGCTCTAAAATGGCTCATACAATTCCGTAATCCAGAGGGCCAGATGGCAAGATGGTTAGAACGATTACAAGAATATGATTACGAGATAGAACACAGGGCCGGAAGAGTTCACTCAAATGCTGATGCCCTTTCGAGACGACCATGCAGTGCGAATTGTAATCACTGTGCCAAATTAGAGGAACGATTTTGCCCCGTGAGACGAACCACCGTAATTAATGAGCAATGGCAGCCCCAACAGTTACAAGACGCCCAAGAAGATGATCCATGTATAAAAAGAGTATTGGATTGGATGCGGCAAGGTGAGAGACCTAGTTGGCAGAACATTAGTGCATGTAGTCCAGAAGTCAAGGCCTACTGGAGCCAATGGAATTGCCTGGTACTAAAAGATGATCTTCTGTACAGAACCTTTGAGAACGATGATGGTACAGAATCTAAGCTTCAGTTAATTGTACCTAAAAGTAAAGTGTCAGAAGTATTGCGTCAGTTGCATGACGGTACATCAGGTGGACACTTTGGTATTACGAAGACTCTGCAAAAGGTTCGAGAACGGTTCTATTGGGTGAACTGTAAAGATGATGTAAGAAGATGGTGCCGAAAATGTGAACCGTGTGCATCCGGTAATGGTCCGGTTGGTAAAAAGAGAGCACCCATGAGACAGTACAATGTTGGAAGTCCTATGGAAAGAGTAGCTATCGACATTGCAGGTCCATTTCCAGAAACCGATGCTGGAAATAAATACATCCTGGTAGCCATGGATTATTTTACAAAATGGACTGAGGCCTATGCATTACCAAATCAAGAAGCTGCTACCGTTGCAGAGGTACTTGTTAAAGAATTCTTTAGCCGATTTGGTGTTCCCTTGGAGATCCACTCCGACCAAGGGCGAAACTTTGAGTCAGCTCTTTTCCAAAACGTTTGTAAATTGATTGGTGCCAATAAGACCAGAACAACACCCCTGCATCCTCAATCAGATGGGATGGTCGAGAGGATGAACCGAACGATGGGTAAACACTTGTCCAAAGTTGTATCTGAACATCAGCGAGATTGGGACCAACACATTCATTTATTCCTGATGGCCTACCGCTCGGCCGTAAATGAAACTACAGGTCAAACACCAACCTGCCTGATGTTGGGTCGTGAAGTTCGGTTGCCCTGCGACCTAGAGTTTGGCTGCGGACCTTCCGAGGAACATGTTGCAGGCGAAGACTACGTTGACCGCCTGAAATTACGAATGAACAACATTCATGAACTTGCCCGACAACACATCCAGATAGCCAGTGACAGAATGAAAGATCAATATGATTCTCGATGCAAGAATGAAAGCTTCGAAGTAGGTGATCTTGTCTGGCTTTATAATCCGCAACGTCGTCGAGGCTTATGTCCTAAACTGCAAAGACAATGGGAAGGTCCATATGAAGTTAAGAAGAAAATAAATGACGTAATATATAGAATTAAGAAGTTGCCAAACGGTAAACCAAAAGTTATTCACATAAATCGTCTTGCACCATATGCTGGCTCAAATGAAACAGAAGAAGCACGAGTCCTCCAACAGGAGATGAAAGATGTCGCACAGCCAAGTTTTAATCAATTTATGTCAAATTACGCAGCGAGAAAGAGTGCTAGATTCGGCGTGACCACAGAAGTTCAGCAAGATCTGTTTGGTGTTCCAGAAAACGTCTCTCTGGCCCACTGTGTTGCCCAAGACCTCGAGATGACTAAAGGAATATCGTCCGTATTCAATAGAAAGTTCGGCCGCCTGGACGAGTTAAGAAATCAGCAGCCTAAAATTGGAAGAGTACTGCGATTGGAAGATGGTCCTCGATCTTTGCTGTATATGGTGACCAGAAAGTCTTATACGGACACGCCAAGCTACGAGAACATATGGCGTGTTCTAACTAATTTGAAGAAAATCGTGTGTAATTATGACATCAAAAATTTGGCTTTACCAAAAATAGGCCATGCAGTAGAAAATCTGGATTGGAAGATTGTGAGAAGCATGCTTGAAGTGGTCTTCAGAGGAACTGGTGTACAAATCACTGTGTGTTGCATGAACCCGAAGATGTCGTACCCTTCAAAGACAGTAGACTGTTATTTCTTCTTGAAGGGTGTATGCAGAGCTGGAGAGTCGTGTAGATTCCGCCATCCTGGGCCTTCATTTAGAGTTGCTGATCGAGACGCTCAGATCTTAAGAGGGGAGCAGTGTAGCGGAAGAGAAATCTTGGCCGATCCCCGTATAACAGTAAACACCTCGAGAATGACGTAATCGGATGTGCTAGGCCTCGCCGGAGAATTCTGGAAGGTACGTCACGTAGGCGGAACAAGCCGATAGCTCGAGATGGGAGTCGATTGTTCCAGAATAACAACTGGGTATAAATACGGGCATATTTTGTGAATAAGTTTAGTGTATAAGATAAATTCGTCTGTAACTTATATAAATAAAGTCGTATATAAATTACGAACCGCTAGTTTTATTGTAATTAGAAGTAATTACACTAATCACGCTACAATATTTATATAATTATTAATCCAATAATTTTACCAATAAAATTGATCCCAAGATAAATTCTTTTTTGAACGCTTAACATTGTCAAAAAAAATGACAATTAGCAAATTATTGATCGTAGTTGACAGTTACTAAGCTACATTGTGGCTTGCCAACACTAGATTATTGTTACGTTTTTGAACTTAGTGCAAAAATTTATAGAGAATTACATAAAATTGACTACAAAATTAAGCAGGATTTGTAAAACTTAAATTTTATTTCGTTTTATGGGGTTTTAGAACAAGCAAAACTTTTTGTCAAGAATGATATTTTTTGTTAAAATTGAAAATAAAAAAGTTTTTTCTCTTGGGCACCCCAATCGTGGACACACTGTATTAAAAAAAATAAAAAATTGTATTCTATCTTTGATTGATAAATTGAAACACAATACTATATACCAAATTTGGTGAAAATCTGACGTTTCATTCAAAAGTTATCGTGCTATTAGTCACATATGTATAGTCGCCATTTTGAATGCCCGCCATTTTTGTAAAAGGAACAAAAACTGAGATGTTCTCGTATCTAAATTTGAACCTTTATATGTGTAGTATATGTGGTCCAAATTATATGCTTCTACCATTAAATACACAATAATTCTTATAATATTTGCACAAATCTGTCGCATATAGGTACATGTGAAGATACATTTTGCATTTATTAAATGGTAATTAACATAACTAAAAAGTTAAAAATATTTCCTAAAAAATATTTTACCTTCTTTTCAATGGCGGTATTAACTTTATGAAAAATTAATACATACATGGTGAAAGAATTGAAAAAAAAAACAGCATATTTTTACATAAAAAACAGGAAAAACAACTTCTGGTAAACCGATTCTTCCGGTTCAAGACCTCTATCTTATACATCAAAAAAGAACCTATATACCAAATTTGGTTGAAATCTGAAGTCTCGTTCAAAAGTTATCGTGTTATTAGGCACATGTGTATAGTCGCCATTTTGAATCCCCTCCATTTTTGTAAAAGGCAAAATCTGAGATGGCCCCATATCTAATTTTGAACCTTTATGTGCAGTATATGTGATCCAAATTATATACTTCTATCATTAAATGCACAATTGTTTCACATATCGGCTGCACTACTAGCGATTTTAGTAAGTAATTTTGTCAATTTGGTAAAATAAGCAATAAAATAATTACTAAATATTTAATAATTACTAAATAGTTAGTAATTTTGTCAGTTTTGGCAAAAATCTCCAAAAACAAAAAAATTACCTACTAATATCGCTAGCCAGTTGTGTCTGAGTTTAGCGAACCGACTATACCCAATAATTAATTTAAAACATGTAAAAATAAATCATGAATATTACCTAATACTTGTTTCAAATGAATGTGCTCTCAGAGTTTGACATTGAAAATACTCTCAAAGCTAGTTCCACCGATATTCACAAGAAGTCGTTTGTGACTTAACATCGCGAATAAATCTTACAATAATTTTAGGAAAATTTCTTTCAACAAAACACTCAACCTGAAATAAATGTTATTACAACGAAATTTCAAAATAAATCATATGTCAAAATAATTGTACTGCTTACTAAATAAATGACATCAGTTCAAATATTAAGTTTAGTAAAATATTTCGTAATTATTTTAAGTTATGGGGTCAATTATTATCAAAGTTAAGATTATTAATTAATTATGTTAAGTTATTGCATTCTCACGCTTTACACGAAAATTTAATTGAACATTTTATAAAATAGATATATTATCTTAAACCTAAAAAATCTGAAAATATTCCACATTGACTAATTTAGAACCTAAATTATGAAAATATTCCATAATGACTAATACGGTTATAGTCTGGTGGCATTTGTCGAGAAAGATCGATGTCTTTTATGACAACCTATTTATTTATAATAATTTTTAAACAAATTATAATATAATTCATAATTCATTCTAAGCAAAAAATGTTCCATACATTTTTTGATAAAATTAACAGTTTTCGATTTATTCGCTATCGAAAGTGTTAGTTTTATATCGAAAAAATCAATGTTTTTCGATAATACTCATTTACGATTCACTCAATTTTGGCCGTAGAAAAAATTTTTCAAACCAAGTTCTTGGGAATTAGATAACCTACAATTTCATATTTAAACATTTTTTCGTATCGCTGATGCTAATCTTTCTATTCTGAAGAAAAGGCATTTTTTACCAAACTACAAAAATTCGTTATTCGTTTTAGGTCCAGTTTTTTAAAAAGTAATTATTCTAAGCCAGTCAAACTGCTAAAATCTATTATTAATACAGAAATTAAGAAGAATGAATAAGGCCAATGACTAAAAATACCGCTAACTTACATTATTATGCTTCCAATTGGATTTCTCCTTATTTTTTCAAAAAAATATGTTCATTTTTTGACCGTAACTTTTTTATTTTTATCTTACAAAGTTTGGCAAATAAGAATTTTGTAGGTTTCTACAAGATCTATAAGCCTATTAATATTAAATCCTTTTAAAATCCTCAGCCGCAAAAAGAGGTGACTTTGAAAGGGTTGGTAAAGGTGGTTTCTGCATGTTATTACAAGTTTTAATTGTCAATAGCTCGCTCAATTGTTACCGTAGAAAAAAGTTTTGCAAACAGTGTTCTTGGGAATTAAATAAGCTACAACTTCGTATTTAAACATTTTTTCGTATCTCTGATGCTAATCTTTCTATTCTGAAGAAAAAGCCATTTTTTCCAAACTATAAAAATTCGGTATTCGCTTTTTTACTAAATTTTTTTTAATCTAATCATCCTAAGCCGGTCAAACTTCTAAATCCTATTACTTACTTACTCAAGCCGTCCTCTTGTACCTTACGGTGTCGAGGATTAATACCTTAAATCCTATTAATAATACATAAATAAAGAAGACTAAATAAGGTCAATGACTAATTTTAATTAGTGTGGTGATTAGGAGGTTGCTTCCGATCACTTTTTCGCTGAAAAAAATAGGGACTGACATTCTTTTCATTATAAGTCACTTAATTTTTGAGCTAGAGAAATTTTTTATTTCTGAAAAGAGATATTTTGAAATATTTTAAATTAGTTTGAACAAGTTATCCTCGAAAAATGCATAGTTTCCCGTCTTTTGACTTTGAAATTACAATATTTAGCATTTGACGAAGAAGAGTTAAGATATAATAAAGTATATCTCGATTACTATTGGTTTTAAAGAAAATTAAAAAAAAACGGTTTTGTTTATTTTTAAAATGTACATTTTTGTTAAGTAAAGTTGTTTTGATAAAACGAAAACTTTTGGAGTTATTAGCAGAAAACTTATTAAAAACATTGGTTTTTTCGATATAAAACGAACACTTTCGATAGCGAATAAATGGAAAACTATTAATTTTATCAAAAAAATGTATAGAACGTTTTTTGCTTAAAATGAATGTTTTTACCAACTTTTGCGGTCAAAATATAATGAAAAATTTCCACCCCTAGGTGGGGTGGTAACCACCCCCATGGTAAAAGCGCCTTTTGGCATCATATATAGATTTTGATCTTTGGACTATCTACTACTTATTCTCAAATTTTCAAGCAAATCGATCCATTCTGTAAAAATTGCGAGGTTTTGTCCTATTCTAAGCTCCATTACTTGGACTAAAAAAGTTGTAAGTAAACCAAGCTTAGTTGTAAAAATTAATTACCAGAGCAAGCTTCACAAGCTGCATTACAGAAAAGTCAAATTTTTCGACAGCTGCTCGTTGTATCACATATTTTTCTACAATTGCAAAATATCATTACAAGCAGTTCTTCTGGTGCATGGCCTATTTAGAATTTTTACTGTTGTTACTTTTTTAGAATTAGTAAATTAGCATTGACCTATTAGGTAATCTACGAATACATATTAGTCCAGAAAGCCAATGCGCATCCGCTAGGAAAAATATTCTAATTCGGATTTTTTGCACAATCTTACTCAAAAAGGACAAAATTAACAAATTTGCATGTTGCCAGGACCAAAAGTTGGTCAAAAATTTTTTAAACGTTTTTTTTTTTGTTTTTTTCCTAAAATTATTTTTTTTGCATGAAACAATTTTTTTTTAGGTTTTTTGGATCATTCCAAACAGAAAAAGTCTTTAGTGACTTTTCTCTAAAGTTGATTGACATACATATAAGCAGGTAAAAGGGGGAGAAGTGTACTTTTGAAGTGTGTAAAATTAATAATTCTTAGCTGAGCGCTTTCGGCTTATAAAGCCATCTTCGGAGCTATGGTCAAAAAGGTCAAAATACCACTATGAAGAGAGATGGGTTCCATTTATGATATGAAATACTTCTGTTTCTTATGTAGTTTTTTATTGGTTGGAAAAAACCTTGTCTGTCTGTTTAAAAAATTGTTCAATTTGCTGCTGGTTATTTTTGTATCCAGAAAAGTTAAACATCAAGAACGAGCACAAAGGACTTTCACACGAAAATTACATTATATATAAAACGAATATTTGATCATGGTAAGGTCAAAAAGACCTTACCATTTGAATACTGCGGTGTCAGATAGCAGAATGGTCGCCTCGCATGGAGGATTTTTAATGACAGTCTTAAAAATCCTCCATGCGAGGCGAACATTCTGCTATCTGACACCGCAGTATTCAAATGGTAAGGTCTTTTTGACCTTACCATGATCAAATATTCGTTTTATATATAATGTAATTTTCGTGTGAAAGTCCTTTGTGCTCGTTCTTGATGTTTAACTTTTCTGGATACAAAAATAACCAGCAGCAAATTGAACAATTTTTTAAACAGACAGACAAGGTTTTTTCCAACCAATAAAAAACTACATAAGAAACAGAAGTATTTCATATCATAAATGGAACCCATCTCTCTTCATAGTGGTATTTTGACCTTTTTGACCATAGCTCCGAAGATGGCTTTATAAGCCGAAAGCGCTCAGCTAAGAATTATTAATTTTACACACTTCAAAAGTACACTTCTCCCCCTTTTACCTGTTGTCATAAGTGTGTACAAAACTTTTTCAGTCTTTACATACATATAAGCGATTAAAAATTGAAAAATTGCGAAATCGGCCATTTTTAACCCTCAAAAACTATGTGATAAGCTGAAAATGTGAATGTTGCCAAGGTAGGTAGATATTCTTTAAACATCGATTGATGAAATCCCGAAGAGTTTTTTGCAATAGAATATCAAAATCCCCTTCGTTTTTTAATTGGCAATCAAGCGTGCGCGACACTATTTTCCACCGTTGCATGTGTATACAGTATGGTGCAAATGAAAGGAATAAATTCGTTATTTCGTAAACCGGTGACTTTAAGGAAAAATCCCAAAACAGGTCGGTTTTTATTTTTAAGTTATAATATTGTGGCATATATAGTATACTAGTGACGTCATCCATGTGGGCGTGATGACGTAATCGATGATTTTTTTAAATGAGAATACGGGTCGTGTGCTGGCTCATTTGAAGGGTTCTTCAATTCTCTATTCAGTAATATAAACATGTACATAATTATTTATACAGGGTGTCCAAAAAATGTTTATTAAATTAAATCATTTGGCAAATTGACAAAAAAATTAAATTATTGGACACCCTGTATGTAAATGTTTATATTACTGAATAGAGAATTGAAGAAACTTTCAAATGAGCTGGCACACGACGCCTATTCCCATTTTAAAAAATCATCGATTACGTCATCACGCTTAGATGGATGACGTCACTAGTATACCATATATGTCACAATATCATAACTTAAAAATAAAAATCGACCTATTTCGGGATTTTTCCTTAAAGTCGCCGGTTTACGAAATAACGAATTTATTCCTTTCATTTGCACCATACTACATACACATGCAACGGTGGAAAATAGTGTCGCGCACGCTTGATTAGCAATTAAAAAACAAAGGAGTTTTGAATACTGTATTGCAAAAAACTCTTCGGGATTTCATCAATCGATGTTTAAAGAATATCTACCTACCTTGGTAACATTCAAATTTTCAGGTTTTCACATAGTTTTTGAGGGTTAAAAATGGCCGATTTCGCAATTTTTCAATTTTTAATCGCTTATATGTCAAAAACTATCAACTTCAGAGAAAAGTCACTGAAGACCTTTTCTGTTTGGAATGATCCAAAAAACCTAAAAAAATTTTGTTCCATGCAAAAAAAAATAATTTTAGGAAAAAAACAAAAAAAAAACGTGTAAAAAATTTTTGACCAACTTTTGGTACTGGCAACATGCAAATTTGTTAAAAGGGGTCCTTTTTAAGTAAGATTGTGCAAAAAATCCGAATTAGAATATTTTTCCTAGCGGATGCGCATTGGCTTTCTGGACTATATACAGTGTGTCGTTTTGAAAAAGTACCTCTATAATTTGGTCCCTATAGAAGATCTAAGAATAGGCAAAAACACGTCAAATTATTTTTGTGAGGGGGACATTTTGTAGGATAGTTTTTAACTAAATTACATCAACCCTCGCTCAACCCTCTAGCGAGGGTGGACACAACCCTAAATATCTTTAATGGAAAGGAGGTTGAGTGGTTTTTACCTCATGTTATTGGTAGTCCAACTAGCTTTTCAAAAATACAACATATATTATATTTCTTTTCAATACTTTCGGAAAAATCAAGTAAAACCGTAAAGATATTAAGTACATATTGAGTTTTCAATTATACATATTGAGTACAAAACTTCAAAATTTTTTTTTGGAGTATAGAACTCCAAATTAATTTTTTTTGAGTATTGGAGTAGCTGGAATATTTTTTAATGTATTTTTTTTTCTTTTTTTTTTTTGAGATGTTTCCTAGGCGTATTTCAAACTTATATCAATCGAAGCGTTTCTTTAAAATGCTGAGCAAAAACCGTGAAAGAAAGAAAGAATGGACTAATGTGGTGCAGTAATTGAAGCGTAAAATAGGTTTTTACCTCCGAAATTTTTTACTATGAACCGATTTACATGAGATTTTGGAATTAGACTTATCTTACCCTTTACTTCAAAAGGATATTGACCCGAACTCCGTTTTTTATTTTTAAGGGGTGAAAACAACCCCTTAATGGAAAAATTGACATTGAGCCATTTTATCGCCAGAAAACCTGTTTCATAATAAAGAGTGACATTGTGAAGTGTTTTTTAACACAATAACCTCATGTTAAACTCATTTTCATCCCCTTGAAAACCGTACAACCCTTGCAAACAACCCCTAAATTGAAAAAAATTACAAAAAATTAATTTAGTATGACATAAAAAGATTTAAATATAGAGTAAAAATGATATTTTACGTTCTCTGTCTTAATTATCATATTGTTCACCCTCTTTCAACCCTTAAAAACAACCCCTAAAGAGAAAAAATTTACAAAAAATTAATTTGGTTTGACAAGAAGACTTAAATCTAGAGTAAATAATATTTTACGTTCTCTATCTTAATTATTTGTTAACCCCTTTTAACCCTTAAAATCAACCCCTCGATTAAAAATTGGATAAAAAATTTCTTTTGATAAACTAAAAAGAATTTAAATATCGTTCCACGTTCTCCAAAAAGCTATGCTGGAAAATCATATGCTCAAGTTCTTTAACCCTTAAAACTACCCCTAAATTAAAACATTGAATATGTATGATTTAGTTTTTGGACCATAACTACTTCAATTTTGAAGCTATCACAACTTATATATTATAAATAACCATTTTGAAGGTAATTAAAAGAGCTACAACTTTTTTCATTATAATATGTAATGAAAAACCTTTTATTTTGAAACGGTGAAGGGTTAAAGGGCTCGAGAGAGACTGTGCTCTTTAATCAATCATATCTTCGTCAATTTTTGTGTGAGAGGAAAAACAAACAAACCAAAATTTTTGTCAAAAAAACCTATTTTTTTATTACTACACTTTTTTACGTATCTTTCATTATTTTCGAGATATTATGAAAGGTAAGTGTTTTTTTTAATTCGAAATTTTTTTTCTTAAAATCGTGATTTTTTCAAGAAATATGTGTTCCAAAGCAGCGAAACTGCTAGAATCCATCAAAATCTTTATATTAAAGTTGATTCTAGACGGAATACCATTAATTTTAATTCTGGTGGAAATGGCACTTATGAAATCCATTGATTTAAAAAAACCATTAGATGTTCCTTTTTTTTTCATTACAGCTCACTCATTTTACGTACAAAAGACTTTTAGCAGTGCTCATTTTAAAGCTTATTTTAAGCACTATAAAATCCTTTCTCATTAGCATGCATAAAATTTATTCGCTCTGCGCTAGATGGCATTGAATACATCGATTAAATTTCACACAAAATAAAAAAACGGCTTTGATCTTCAGTATCTCGCTTAATATTGCACTTAGAACACTCTTTAAAAAACCAATTTGTTCATTTTTTACCTGCTACAATTTTGTTTATTATAATATTATCGTTAAAATGCATATTTTTGGAGATATTTGCAAAAAACTGTTGAAAATCATGAGAAAATTCCGAATTTTCAATTGTCAATAACTTAGGTCTTCTATCTATATCTGAGCTTATTTAAAAAAAAAATTCCACTACCGAAAAGGAGTGGCAACCACCCCCAGGGTGAAAACGAAGTTCGGGTCAATATCACTTTTCAAGTTAAGGGTAGGAAAAGCCTAATTCCAAAATTTCATGTAAATCGGTTCATAGTAAAAAATTCTGAGCTAAAAAGCTTCAATGACTGCACTAATAATGATTTCTACATGAGCAATTAAATATTAAGTAGGGTACCTATTTGACTTAATGATTTAGTAGTAATTCCTATTGATTTTGCTCTTACTTTTAGGTTCGTTCATCCATAGGCAACGTTTGCTCAAGTATTTCTCTGAAGTGGTCCTTAACTCCTTAACGTTATAATTAGCAAAACCTTTAAGACGTTTTGAATAATAACATTGTATTATGAAAGCGATTAAAATAACAAGCAATATAGTTATTAAGGGGGGGTATGGTTTGAAGTCAATATTTCAAGCACATTTTTGTGATTTTTTTTGAACCTATGGTAAAATTATTTTATTTTTGAATTAAATGAACCTAATCAGTAGGTACAATTCAAAGAATTTAAAAAAAATCAAGGCTAAATTGAAAGATGAGTCGACGGTGGCAAATTTTTACAAACCCCTAAAAATGGATATTGAGGTGAACTCATTTTATTGGCATATAACTTTCTCAAGGTACCGCTGTCGAGTTTTTTAGTTTTAACGATTTTTCTGTTTTTGGTAACACTCAGAAGTAAAAATAACAATTTTTTTGTAAAAAAGAGTGAAAATCAAGATATTTATTATTGTTAAACAAAATATAAGCAAAAAAATCTCGACCTCGTTACCTCACTAAATGCCTAAAGAAAATCTTTACAAAATTTCAGGTGGATCGGTCAAGTAGTTTTTGAGTTAGATACAGTGTCCACCGCCTTTGAAAAAAGCAGTTTTGAGAAAAACGCGTTTCAAATTTTGACAACCTTTATTTTCAATTTCTTTTTTGTCTGTCACATCGTAAAGTGATGCCACCGAAATAGGTTTTTGAATCGCGGAGTAATATACAAAAGAGAAGGGGAACAGCTGATGAACGTTTCTCACTACGCTAAAGTGCGCTGGCGCGAACATGCTACAAAGCGAGTCGAAGGTAGGGATATTCAACATATCCGGTAATTTTGCTCGATCAATCTGAAATTTTCAAAGAGTAAATATTCTTGAAGTTATGTACCTACTTTTAAAAAAAAAAAAAAATCGAAAATTTTAAAATTTTCAAACCATACCGCCCCCCCCCCTTTAAAAAGATAGAAAATAATAAAACATTTCATTCAACGAAAACTTTTCGTTTATAAATTCGCAAAGTCTGTGTGTTATTGCGTTGCCGGTCCTGCAATACTTAAAGCAGATTTATCAATGGAATCTTATGTAGTTTTGTCTTCTGAATCCAAATTTGAAAACGGCATTTCGATATCTCTGACCGTCTTCGAGATAATCAACCTCAAAGACTAAAATGTGACGCCACAATCCTTTTATTTTCTGCCGACACACTAAACATCAGCTGAAATCGTTGCTAGTAAGTAGGCTAGTTTTTTAATCTGAATTTGTTAAGCAAAGCAGAGGTTATTTACATTATTTGAGTTTGACACTTCGTCAATGTCAGAATAAGTTTTAAACAAAGTATTAATAAAATATCAATGACATTTGATAGTGAATTTAATTATTATATGAAATAAATACGATGTTCAAAAATACAATTTGAGTATATTTTGAAAGCAATAGTTTAAACAATTTTAAAAATGTTTATACGACTATACGGCTCTCCCTTTAATGGGAGTACCTAATGATAAATTGACTGTTCCAGTTATTATGAAATGAAAATTGTTATTATAGTCGGTTCGCTAAAGACACAACTGGCTAGTGATTTTAGTAGGTAATTTTTTTGTGTTCTGCCAATTTTGCCAAAATTGGCAAGATTACTAATTATTTAGTAATTATTAACTATTTAGTAATTATTTTTTTTGCCAAATTGATAAAATTACTGACTAAAATCACTAGCCAGTTGTGTCTATAGCTAACCGACTATATGAAATGTTGTTTGGAATAAAAAATTATGGTCTGATATGTGCAATTACATCCTTCTAATGGAAAAAAATATAAAAATATCAATTACATCCTTCTAAAAAAATATTTGAAGATTTTTCTCAAATTATGGATACTAACAACATTTTTATTTATACCTAACTCTTTTATTTTTAATTTGATGAAGAAAAGTTATTCTTCATAAAAAGCTCTTCAATGGGTCTATTGAATAAAAGAAGTATTTGCTTTTACTTACAAGTATTTAAGTATTTACTTAATAGTAATTGAATAAAGTCATTTCTTTAATGCTTTATTTAATTACTATTAAGTAGATACTTAAATACGAGGAAGTAAAAGCAAATACTTCTTTTTATTTAACAGACCCATGGTGTAAGATTTATGATGCAACCATTGTAATATCCTGGTAAACCTGCCAGGGTATAAAGATGAATAGGGCTTTTCATTCACAGTCATTTGTTTCGAGCTTCTGTCATGTGTTGTATAATCCGTGTATATTAATATTATACATGGATTATTCGACATTTGACAGAAGCTCGAAACATATGACAATCGATGAAAAGCCCTATAAATAGAATATGTTTGATTCAAGACCTTTTATTGTGATCATTTTCATGACACATTCCCCATGTTGACTGCTCCCTATGATGACAGGTTATGTCACTACCAGGCTCATGTCATGTTGGTTGCCTAACAGTGGCACCACATATATTACAACCATCATATATCAAATTTTATTAATTTTATACGAGGTATATACAAAATATGAATTTCGATCAAGAGTAAAGTACCTTTATAATTCACAATATTTAAGTTAGAATTATATAATTGCACATTAAAACATAATTTTTAATTCTAAACAACTTTTCATAATGGCAATTTTCCATATTATGAATTAAAATACGTAAATAAACAAAGTTTTCGTTATGATATTGCTCGGCATTTTAACTTGTTAATATAGATTCTTTGATATTTTAGGAAAAGAGTAATTATCTTCCTGGTTGAATTTTCTTAGATTTGATTTCCTATTTTACTTTTGTTATTTTTCTAATTTTAATTTTTTTTTCTTTTTTCTAGGCCCTAAGGAGAAACACATTCCAGAATAATTTATATGAAATAGCAACATATTACTTCGATGGACATGGAAAAGCTGTGCGACCAATGGTTACAATTTTAATGGCAAAAGCAATCAACTCACATATGTATAAAGAAAACAGGTAACATTTTTAGTCTACCATCTAAGAATTAAAGTATATTTTACGAATTTGCGACTGTTTTGGATTATCGCTAGACACTCGATAACCAATGGTCCAGTCTACTGTACAGCATAAGAAGGGCGAAAATAACGAATTTCTAAATTGAATTAAAAAAATTCTTTTATAATATTTTTCTTTTTCTTTCCTTTTTCGGCTTTTTCGCATTATAAGTTCGCTGTTTTCTTCCTCTATTACACTTTATTTTCCCAGTTACCTTCCTCTGAGGTTGTAATGTGAAAGTTTAAATTCAGCGTTTCTTAGGCACATTTCAAATGACTTACATTCTTTGTTGCCAAAAGTCAAAATCGAATTTCATATTGTACGTTTTGAAGATTAGGCTCTAAACATGGAAATTCCACAGCGACCGGTCAATGGAAGTGATACATTTTATTGATATAAGAATCATAAAAAATGGAAAAAATCACGCAAAGTTTTTTGATGTAACACCTTTTAAAAACTAACTTCTTTTGCTATAAAATGCAAAAATTGCATGTGAAAGCTTCACTCTTTACCTTTAGAACTCATTTTGATTTATGTCGACACTGATAAAAGAATATCAAATATTTACCGTCGAGTTGATACAAATTTTATTTAAGTTTGTTTCTGAGAGAACGGTTCATTCTACACAAAAAGTGTTAATAATATTTTCGGTCAAAATTTTCTCAACAAAAATTCTTGTTTGAAACATTTTTTTTTCTACGGCGTACAGATTTTTGGTAAGTTGATGTTTTCCGTTACCCCCTCCTCCTACGTGGTGGGGTTTTAGGGTGCACGGTGGTAGGAATCGCAAATTTTTTTTGAGAACCAAGGTCGATTTCCTTGAAAATTTGAATTTAGGTAGTAATTATAACCCCTTTGTCAAAATCTGCCCTATGCCGAACTGCGTTTTTGCCCTGGGGGTGAAAGCAAGTCCATCTAGGGGATGAATATTGTTTAATCAAAATAACTACGGAAATCGATAAAGTGACCAACTCTGAGTAAATTTTGTTCTATAATTTTTTTTTGCAAAATTGACACTTTCCAAGTTACTTGCGATTGAAACTATGCATTTTTCATTGAAAAAACTTTTTATAACCGTTTTACATGAATAACTTAAAAATATTTTATTTTATAGAAAAAATCATCAAGGAAAAAATTGTAGCTAATAAAAAAACAAAGATATTCGCGTCTGAAAGACCTGTGTAAACCCAATAACGACTTAGTTATTGCCCTTTAAAGGACGGTTATTTTTGAAGAACATCGAAATGGAGAACCTTTAATCTTAAATAACTCGAATGTGGTGCAATTTTTTGGGAAAACTTAACAGACATCTTTTAAAACTCATTAAAATACCTTTCAAGTAAGGTATGACAAAAGTTTTTTGCATAAGAACTGACTTATGACGAAAATAAAGTCGGTCTCTGTTTTTTTTTGAAATGTAAAAGTTAAACCCTCGTCGTTACAATCCTAATATAATTGAATAGCTTCCCACTTGAAATTAACTATATTTAGGTATAATCGATACGATCCATGTGATTCGACCGGTTTGGAATGCTTAGTTTAGAAAAAATAGTTGACTAAATCGAAAATGACATTTTTAAAATTTTAAAAGCTGCATTTTTCTTAAATACTTCTAAAAGTATTTATAATATGAAAAAATGTTTCAAATATTAATTGTAAAAGTTCTTTTACTGAATATTTTGATTTTTGTTTTTGTATCAAGAATACTTTTAGGTTTATTTAAGAAAAAATCATTTTTTTTTTAATTTTAAAATGTCATTTTCAATTTAATTAACTATTTTTTCTAAACTAAGCATTACAAACCGGTCGAATAACATGGATCGTATCAATTATACCTAAATAAAGTTAATTTCAAGTGGGAAGCTATTCAATTTTATTAGGATTGTAACGACGAGGGTTTAATTTTTACATTTCAAAAAGAAAAAAAGCAGAGAGCGACTTTGTTTTCTTCATAAGTCAGTCAGTTCTTATGTAAAAAACTTTTTTCAGAGCTTACTTGAAAGATTTTTTAATAAACTTTAAAAGATGTCTCTTAACCCTTAAAGGACGGACTTTTGTTTTTATTAAAAAACTGAAAAAAAGTTCGTGATTTATGTTTTATTTTGAACAAATATTAAAATTATCATAAAAAAATTAAACAATTTAAGTATTTTTTATAAAAAAAAGAAGATTGCCATATGGCAACCGTAGTCCTTCCTACTACCTATATTATAATAAACATCAAAAATTACTACAACTATGAATATCAATAAAAACTATGACTAACAATAAAAACTATAAATTATTTAGTGTGAAATTGCACATTGCACGCTAGGCATAAGCCAACGTTACATTTAGAGCACATCGTTCTCATTATAGACTTGCACGTTTTATTTGCACATTTCTTTTTCTTATTTTCCGGAGCAGATACCACGAATGGCTAAGATTATCATACCTAATATCATCACTAACTCTACTATTAGTGCTGGATGATAAGCTAACCTAACCTAAAATTTTTGGTGGATCTCGAAACTTAGCAGAAGCTACTTTTACAATATCACGTCTAAATTGTAGCTGTGTACAGTTGTGGCCAGACTTGTTGTAATAATCCATGCATTTTGTATCGATACATCAATAAGCCAAGAAAAAATGCACCACCACAATTTTTTACCCCTTATACGTATTCTATACCTGGCTATATTTTCGTCCTTGAGATCTGTCCCTCCCATTGCTAAATTGTATTTACCGAAAACCTATGGTCTAGGAACTAAAATATTTTTCTTTTCTTTTTGGGAAAACCTTTTTACTTTCTGTAGCGGCAAAATTCCGATAAAACTATCACCTATATTTGTCGTAAAAATACAAAATATACCTTGGTAGCGTCTATTTTCTCCATTGCAAATTGCAAAATCCTTTTCGTTCGAATTGCGAACCTGAAGCTCGGCTGGAGCTCGTAATTGACTTGCTGGTAAATTATCTACCATACCACCATTATCCTCATCAGCAGAATCTTCACCGGTCAATTCATTTTGTGTCTGTTGGTTCAATGTAGATTCCCCCCACGTCTAAATCGTCCGTTTACGCCATTTGTAACGCTTCTTCAAGAGTAAAGCCTCTTCTAAAATAAAGTAAAAACATTCAATAATAGGTACTGAAAGAAACTCTGGTTGCCATATGGCAATTTTAGTTTTTCCCGCCCTAAAATAATTACACACTAAAAGAAAAAGACAAACTAATGCAACATTTTTAAAATCTAGTATATTCTTATAAATAAAATCGTATACTAAACAAAAAATAATTTATATTAGGTATTAAAAAGTTACTTACACAAATCTGATGTACATTTTTTTGCACCAACAAAAATCGGATATATACACAACGATGTTAATCAAACAAACACTAACTTGAGACTGAACTTTCAGTACTACCTTAAAATGTACTTATTTTACTATTCAGAACAGCATGAGCCATCTGCTTTTTAATAGAGAAACCTACTGAAAAAATTATTTAGATCACTGCTTACAATGGTTGCCATATGGCAACCATAGTCTTTTAAGGGTTAAGTTCTCACAAAAAATTGCACCACATTCAAGGTTCTCCATTTTGAGGTTCTTCGAAAATAACCATCCTTTAAAGAGCAATAACTCTTTGCTTTTTTATGAGCCACAATTTTGTTCTTAATGATTCTTTCTATAAAATTATGATTAACTATTTTTAATGGGAAACAAGCCACAATTTTACCAAAAATGATTTTATTAACGTTTCGAAGCCCAAATCGGGTTTCGTTGTCAAAATACAAAATACTACTAAAATAACCAAAAATGTTGTTGCTAAGTAAAAAAAATTCTTCTAATAATTTATTTAATCTGACTCATTTATATTGGCAATTCAGACGTATATTATACATTTTAAAGTAGAAGACTTTAAAATGATATCGCCAATATTTATGAGTTGCGTTCCTGGGACGACTTTACTAAAAGATAGTTCATTCGATTACATGAAATCAATCCCAACTCAAGAATATCCGTCACAAAAAAAAAATCATAGCATGTGATCTGTCTTTAAAAAGACAACCAAATGCAACGATGACAGTAAAATTCTCGCGTTAGATATTCCATAGTAAATCACGAGGGAAAACCAGGAAAAAACCTCGTGATACTATCCCGACATCGTAAGTATTTGGTCTTACATTTAATTTACTTTCAAAAAACTAATACCAAATTCTGACTTTAATATGTTTAAATTATAAATAATATTAATAATACATAGATATACAATCAGTTATACTAAAATACAAAATTTGTACTAACTTGATATGTTATTGACTTACTAATCGTGGTATTTTCTTTCTATTGACTTCCTCTTTCAGTATGGGTAACCACATCCTACTGCATTCTACCGAGGAATTTGCGACACAATTGGTTTCATTTAGCATAATTAGAGCCGCTTCTTTGATTTTTCTCTTTGAATTGATTGATTTCATGTAATCGAATGAACTATCTTTTAGTAAAGTCGTCCCAGGAACGCAACTCATAAATATTGGCGATATCATTTTAAAGTCTTCTACTTTAAAATGTATAATATACGTCTGAATTGCCAATATAAATGAGTCAGATTAAATAAATTATTACAAGATTTTTTTTACTTAGCAACAACATTTTTGTTTATTTTAGTAGTATGTATTTTGTATTTTGACAACGAAACCCGATTTGGGCTTCGAAACGTTAATAAAATAATTTTTGGTAAAATTGTGGCTTGTTTCCCATTAACAATAGTTGATTGTAAAAATGCCACAAGGAAATAGTTTCAGAACAATATTATAAAATTATGGTTATTAAGGTACCAAGGGTATTATAAGGGTAATAACGCTTGAGGTCAATGGTGTATAGACCGAGTGCCTTCAACCCGAGGTATATACGTTGACCGAAAGCGTTATTATTATAATACCCGTGGTGCCTTCAACGTTTAACGTCCGACTAAATTATTCTTTATATGCAAACAATTTGAATGAATTTTGAATTAATTAGTTTTCAAATAAGTACATTTACCAGAAATAGTCGTAACGTAATTGTGGTAACCATCGTTTTACTTAGAGTTTTATTTGTCAACTTGACAGTATTTAACTCGTTATTTAAATTTAATAGGCCCTAGGGCGTTATTTTTCGCGTTAATAGGCTTCGCGCCCCTAGGGCGTTAATAGACTTCGAAATAATGTCATTTAATAGATAATGTCAATTAAATTTTTTAAGTTATTCATGAAAAACGGTTATAAAACGTGAATTTTTTCAATGAAAAATGCATAGTTTCAATCGCAAATAACTTGGAAAGTGTCAATTTTGCAAAAATATTTATAGAACAAAATTTACTCAGAATTGGTCACTCTATCGATTTCCATAGTTATTTTGATTAAAAAATTTTCATCCCAAAATGGGGTTGTTTTCACCCCAGGACAAAAGCGCAGTTCGGCATAGGGTAGATTTTGAGGAAGAGTGTCAACAGAGCTTAAACCCAAATTTTCATTAAAATCGGTGTTGATTCTCAAAATTCCACGGTTTTACAGTTTTTTACCGCTGATGAGTGGTCTATATGTTGTTCTGCTCCATTCAGTCTATTCTTATATTTTCTTATATATAAACGACATTTTTCTTCTTCTTCTTATTGTGCCGTTTTCTAACGAAGGTTAGCGATCACTTTTTTAAGCGGTTCTCTATCTTTTGCAATGTGAAATATCTGTTCAACAGCCAAGATTTTTTCTTTCTTCCCAAGCCTTTTGTTCATTGCAAGATGTCGTGCAACAGAGAGTTATTTATCGTTTCGAAGTATGTTGCCGACGACATCATTTATTTAAAATAACATAGAGATAAAATCAGAGTTTGGTATTAATATTGAGAGTAAACGAAATGTGAAACCAAATAGTTCACATGTCTGGATAGTATCATGAGGTTTTTGCCTAGTTCTTCTCGTGATTTACTACGGAATCACTAACACGAGGGTTGTACTGTCATCATTGCATGTGGTTGTCTTTTTAAAGACAAATCACATGCTATGATTTTTTCTGACGGATAGTCTTAAGTTAAAGCTGATTTTATGTAATCTAATGAATATCTTCCAATAAAGTCGTCCCAGGAATGTGTAATACATACTTTAAAATATGTAATATATGTTTAAATTGTCAATCTGAATGAGTAAAATAAAATAAAATAATTATTTTTTTACCAAGTAACAAAAACAAAATTTGTTTAATTTATGAATTTTTTTCATTTGGAAAATGATTTCCGAAGTAGAACTAGAAACCTCAAATTAACTTATTTTAAAGTAAAATTATTGTGGCTTATTCTCCGTAAAAATCTTAAATTGAATTAAATCATTTATATTAATAAGACCATATTGGATAACAGAATATATTACATATTATAAAACTAATCTTGAAAACTAATTATATATTTTGGGTAAGTGTGTTCCCACAAAATGCTGATTTTAAGACGAACGTCATAAAATTAGAGAACAGACACGTGTAGTGTCCTCTGCCAAAAGTAAGTTATTTATACCTATTTTTAGACATGTGTTAGGGAAAGTAATATTTGGAAATAAATACTTATTTTAGTCGTGTGTGCCTGTGAAAAATTTCTTCGACTAAATAAATATTATACCAAATGCTATAATCACAAACATTATATTGTTTAATGCAATTTACTATTTTTTGTTGTGAATAAGCTACAACTATTTTACTTTAAAATTAATTTATTTATTCAAAATACAAGATATTAATAAAACAAATTTTATTTTAGTTGCTTCGTAAAAAATTCTTCTAATAATTTAATTTTATCTAATTCTAAAGAAGACTTTAAAATTATATTCTCGATGTTTATGAGTGGCGTTCCTGGGACGACCTTATTGGAAGATAGTTCATTCGATTCCTTGAAATCAACTTTAACATAAAATATGTACGTATTTGAAAAAAATAATATGTGTACTTTTTACGCACGTAAGACGTTATACTTCTATTATATGATTTCAACGAAATAAATATACTTTAGTTTATTTGTATTTTGTTTAAATATTAAACTAATTTTAATACTTACTACTTTCCAAATTTTTTTATTAAGGTACTAGTACACTTTAGAAGACCAAAAATTAGCATTTTTCAAAAATTTTTTTAGAGCCGTTATTAAAAATGAACGTAAAACTTTTTACGTATTAATATATCTAACTCTTAGAGAATACAACAAATATATCTTTTGTGATTTATGCACGTACGCTAATATTGTAGAGGGCCCCAAAATCGAGGCCTCAAAAAAGTAGTTCCGATGGCGGACAGTTAATCTCAGGATTGAGATCTCTGAAACAAAAAAAAATCATACGGCATTTGAAAAAGGAAGGTTTCTTATGTGACAGTTTACCACCGTTAGTGGAAAATTCCGCAAAAAAGAGATTTTACGGAAATTTGAAAAAAATTTGTGAAAAAATCGCTCGTTTTTCTTCAGTTTTTCATGGTTAAAAAACACTTATTTTTTATTTTTTGATCAAATTGTGGTAAATTGGCACGTAAAAAACCTTCCTTTTTCAAATGCAATACGATTTTTTTGTTTCAGATATCCCAATCGTGAGATTAACTGTCCGCCATCGGAACTACTTTTTTTCGAGGCCTCGAAAAAAGATATATTTTTTGTACTCTCTAAGAGTTAGATATTAATATGTAAAAAGTTTTATGTTCATTTTTAATAGAAGTTCTGAGAAAGAAATTCTTGAAAAAAATGATTATTTTTGGTCTTAAGTAAGTGTACTAGTACCTTAAAATAACACCAAAAATTAAAAAAAAAACAAAAAGGGATAGGAAACACGCTGATTTGGAGTGGGGACCTCTTGATCTATAGTCGAATGCTCCACCACTGACCCTA
This sequence comes from Diabrotica virgifera virgifera, assembly GCF_917563875.1. NCBI lineage: Eukaryota > Metazoa > Arthropoda > Insecta > Coleoptera > Chrysomelidae > Diabrotica > Diabrotica virgifera. The sequence goes on along the minus strand of NC_065449.1, from coordinate 55,989,298 downwards.
AAATCGCGATGTTTGCATTGGATTATAAAATTACAAGTGAAGCAATATAAAAATGTTTTAATAATACAGTGGATCCTCGATAACTCGGATTAATCGGGACCGCGACCGATCCGGGTTATCGAAAATCCGAGGTAGCCGAAGAATATGGTAAAAATTAATAAAATACGGTATACTTACAGATAAACTCCGTTAGAATTGAAATAACATGAAATATATTTATAAATATGCACAGTACCTACTCATTAAAATTACTAAAAAAAACACCAAACCCAAACGTAAGCAAATGGAAGCGAACAATACAAGACACACAATACTAAAGACCATTGTTTATAAAAGAATTTTTTAAATGGTCTTTCCTAAACAATGCTGACAGTTTGAAATAAAAAGGAATAGATACTACAGACAGGTGGCTGTTGTTTCTGCGGCGTGTGCTATGAGTCATTTTTAATATCGTATAGTTCAAATTACACACATACACATTATCTCTCAAATATTATATTACATACATTTTTATTGTTGAAAGGTTTGTCTGATAATTAACTATTTTGATTGGAAATAAGCCACAATTAAATTGAAAAATACAAAATATTGAAAATCAAAATGTTTATCTGATGAAAATCGGTCCGGGTTAGCCGGACTTCCGGGTTATCGGGGGCCGACTTATCGCGGTTCCACTGTATGTACTTATCTTATTCCCGAGGAAGACAAATTCAAAGACACAAAAATATATTAAATATATTTACTAAAAACACTAATATATTCTTTTCACTCCTTATGTACTGATACATACATAACTTGAAATATTTAGCAACTAACTCCATACTGGCTGTATGCGCATGCGCGTGAGGTTTTATAAAAATTCACTCTTAACATTTTTCCCAATCGTGCTTAAAGAAGTATATCTTCAAAAAATTCAGATATTTATAACGATGAGGTTAAAAGTTATAACAGTTTAAACTATAATGGTTTATCGCCGGAAGTTGCACACGATTTATTGCTACCATTTACAATCCATTTAAAAATATTCTAAATTTCACGAAGATGTTAACAGCTTCACGCTAAACTATCTGTTGCAAAAATAACAGCACTGCAGAAGTTATCGCGCTCGTATCCTCCGCTATTTCAACATATAGGTACAGAGAAGTTCAAAATAGGGAACTTGCACATAAAAATATTTTTGCATAAAATTGTTAGTTTATTAGGTCTGGATCCCGCGTATGAAAAAAAAGTTGATTAATAGCAAGCTGAAAATTTGTTAATAGCTTAAGGGTGTCTAGTCGGACAAACTTTGATATATGGGAACACTGTAGCAGGGGCAGTTTTAATTGTGGAACAGGTTAAAAATTTGGAACGGTCAGACCACGAAAACGGCACATTTATTTTGTCCGACAGAATAGATCTAAACTCTCCAAACAGAGATAAAACTCTCATGCAAAAATCAGACTGCTATTTATCACCTGTCATAATTCCTGTCATTTGACATATTCTACATGTTCCACTCATTAAAACGCCCATTTGGTTATAAATAGCAGTCTGATTTTTGCATGAGAGTTTAATCTCTGTTCGGAGAGTTTAAGTCTGTTCTGTCGGACAAAATACATGTGCCGTTTTCGTGGTCTGACCGTTCCAAATTTTTAACCTGTTCCACAATTAAAACTTCCCCTGTTCCAGTGTTCCCATATATCAAAGTTTGTCAGACTAGACACCCTTAAGCTATTGACAAATTTTCAGCTTGCTATTAATCAACTTTTTTTCATACGCGGGATCCAGACCTATATGTTTAAAAATGTTATATTCAAAATATTACGTCTTAACAATGAATGGTGTACGTACAACAACTGATTAAAGTTCCGCGCCCAAAATTTCCGTTTCAAACAACTTCAAAAGCGCGAGCTGGGGTCTGACGTCACCAACCACTGTTCTCGTTCGCCCGTTCGGTGAGCTATTGCATTGAATGCATTTTGCGATTGCTAGTTGTGCGTGTCGAATAACTGTGTTGTTTGCTCGGTGTTTATATTATTGTATTTAGTGTATTTAGTGTATAATATACTTTATCAAAATTAAAAACAAATCTGCGTAATATAAGTACTATAGTGCCGGAATGCCAAAGCACAACTGTCAGAATATCCAACAAACATTTTTTTACTCTACTAGCAGAACCAAAAACGTCGATTAATAAGGCTATAGTCAGGCTTGCGAGATAAAAAGGATATTTCACAAAGTATCAAAGGTCTTTATTTCTGTGAGGATCATTTCGATGTGAGTATTTATCTAATTAGGTACCTAATAAGACATTTTCTATTTCAAGAAAAAATATTAGTTGCCGTTTCATGAAATGTGCCTACTTAAATTTGTTTATTGGTTACAGTTGGAACATGACATGGATAACTATATATAATTCAAGATTATGGGTGGTACCAAAATTGTTAAGTCAGGTGTTGTCCCGCACATATTTGATTGTCAACCAGATATAAAACGTGCTTTTTCTCAGCCTGTGAGGGAAGCAGCCCTTAAAAGGGTTAAACGACAGCTTCTTGAAGATGCCGCTTCTATATCTAAGTCTGTTCTAGTTCTAGAGGACAATGATGATAAGAGTAATGATGAGGTAATGATGAGGACAATGATGATAATATTAGAGGACTAATTCACAAGCTTAGTTCAATCAGGACCTGAATTAAACCAACCAGCTTTACCTCAAAAACGGTATCTCAATAAAGGCATTCAGTTAAATTTCAAAGGAGTGTTACAGTCGGGTTGTCACCATTGCAAATACATAATAAGGATGCAGGAACTTCACCTATAAAAGACTTGAAACAGTATCTGAAGATATAAAAAGTGAATCAGGAAGTTCTGTATTTGAAGATAATAGTAAATATAGTGGTAGTGATGACTATTGGTACAATGAAAGTGATTCTGTATCTTGTGATGAAGATGCGAAAGAATAGGAAGCAAAACAATTTAAAAGTTTGTCTCCGAATTGTACAGTGATGAAGTTTCAATACAGACCTAGACTGTACCTATACGTTTCATTTTATACATTTTATACGTTTTAATTAATGGAAATAAAACACAAACAATCAATGACACACATTTATGTCTCTTGGAGATGATTTCGCCATAAGCCAAAGAAATGCTTCGAGAATATTTGCAAAATCTGTTCCATTAATTAGTTAATATTTAAGATCTTGTATTTTTAATCCCCAAGTTAGTTCAATTAAATTAAACTTACCCTTAGCATTTCAATTATTAAAGACGATTAAAATGTACTATACAATCCCCAGAATAACCTAATCGCTTTGTTTTGAAAAACCCTCATGAGTAATGGTACTTATGCATTTTAAACCCTTTAGATTTCTAAAGATTTATAAATTTCACGTTGAAACTATACAATTGATTGTAGAACTATACAAGAATACAAATACTACCTGGTAATTTCAAATTAACTACGATTAAAATGTAATATACAATTCCCGTAATACTCTAATCGCGTTGTTTTCGACTCCTAGCCCGGTTGACTGTGGTCGTTACGTCAGACCAATAGAAGCACGTTCAAGCGCGTCCTAAGAAATTTGAATTTCACAGCATTTTCAAAGCATCGTAATAAACATATGGGTTAAAAATATTTGTTTTTTTTTTGCATGCAAACGTTTTAAGATCATGTTACCTTATGTTTTTTAATATTATTTTAATATTTAAAAATTTATGCAAGTTCCCTATTATGGAATAAATTCATTTTTTCGAGAATAGGCTACTTTGGAGAAAAATCCCTAGACATGTCGAGTTTTAACTTTATATTACGATTTTTTGACATATCATACTAGTGGCGTCATCCATCTGGGCGTGATGACGTAATCGACGATTAACTATTTTGATAATTAGTAATTAATTATAATTAATATTTAGTAATCGATGATTTTTTTAAATGAGAATATGGGTCGTGTGCTAGCTTATTTGAAAGGTTATTGAATGCTATAGTCAAAAATATTTTTTAAATTAAAATAATAGAGACAAAAAGAAGAATGTATTTAATTTATTGAATTCAAAATACATTTTACTCATGCCAGAGGACAGACAACAAAATTTATTTGACAAATAAATATTGCTTTTTGCTTAAATTAAATGTTTACACTGCCAAGAGGCAGGTGGGTGAGAGCTTGAATATTCAATAACATTTTTTTTTCTGTTTTCTGATAGCAGTAAAATGTATTTTGAAGTAAATAAATTACACACATTCTTCTTATTGTGTCAAATAATTTAATTCAAAACAAATTATTTTGGACACCCTGTATAAATAATTAGGTTAATGCTTATGTTACTGAATAGAGACATGCATATCCTTTCAAATGAGCTAGCACACAACCTCTGTTCTCATTAAAAAACATCACCGACTACGCCATCACGCCCAGATGAATGACGTCACTAGTATGATATTATGTCAAAAAATAATTTAAAAATAAAAATCGGCCTGTCTCAGGATTTTTCTACAAAGTGACCTATTCTCGAAAAACCACCTTTGGTATTTGCAGTTGATGGCGATTACCATAAACAAATTATAATCTACTTACCATACAGACAAAAACGTTATGGGATAAAATAACCGTTGCCCTACCCAAAACGGACGCCTATGACCGATACTAGAAATTCGTAACTGATGGAATTGCTTTATTTCTGGATAATAAACAGAGTTACCAGTTTTCATTTTTTTTAATGGAAGCGTTCTGGAGGTATTTAAAAAACTATTTACAATACGCCATCTTCAAAGAGCTCTAGTTCCCTTAGGAATTAGGAAGCATTTTCGCACTTCGTTTGTCAGGAGAGTTTCTGTACAACCTTCATTTATTCAAAAAAAGTGTATCATTGAAGATTTTTTTTGTAAATTTCTCAGGATTCCAAAATTTTTGTATTGACTGTCTCGAATAAAATTATTACAATTTTTTATCATTCTTCATCATCAGTTAGCCTATATTTATCCACTTCTGAATGTAGGTCTCCCGTAAAATTAAAAAAAAATCATTCTTTAGGATCACCAATATATAGTGTACGGTGGCATGTATGACGGCTTGTTTATATTTTAAAAACGTTTTATATTCATTCATCGATTTCCTTTCCATTAATAATTATACTTTTTCTTTTAATTTGTCCTTACGGTTCAAATATTTTAGTTTTAATCACCATAATTATTTGTCTAGTTGCCTTGCAGCCGATAATCTAAAAAGAATGCCGAATAAATCGAACATACCGAATCGTCTGGGTCTTTAATTTGCGGTATTTCTTCTGATATAACAATTTAGTTTCTTATGAAATCACATATTAATCCCAGTAACAAAAATGATTAATTCAACATTCGAAAAATGTGAAAGTGACCCCTCGTCGCCGGTCATCGTCGATGAGTAGGTACTGTGTGAAAGAGAAACGCCAACGTTGCCAAATCCATAAATTAGTTTACAACCATTTACAACCACATAATATTTTTTCTGGATTATGACAAAAACTGAGTGACAAAGGAATAAGTGGACGGCGAGCTGCTATACCACCTAAGCTACGCAGGCGATAGTACCTATAGTCTTGATTGCAGACGATTTGGGACAAATAAAGAAAATGTTGAAAGAACTTAGTACAGCCTATCATAAAATACATACATACATACAATATCAACATCATCCACGGAGATTATACACATGGCGCAGCCCAGATGGAAGAACTAGGAACCAAATAGACTACATCCTAATAAGATCAAGATGGAAGTCGTCGTCCATCAACTGTAAAACATATCCTGGCGCAGACTGTGGAAGCGATCATCAACTCCTGGTATTGAACGTTCGACTTCATTTTGAAGTCTCCAAAAGAAGACCCCAGGGAAAAGTCATGTCTCTAAATCCATCAAAAATCAATGACTTCCAACAAAACCTAGAAGAAGCTCTTTCTTTAGACCAAGTAGATAGTGACCCTGAGAGCACTTGGATCTTTCTGAAAGATAAGGTAATCGAGGCTGCAAAAGACTGCGAGGCAGCGGTTTCCACTGGCCGTAAGCCATGGATATCCCATAATACGTGGACTGTGGTTCAACGCAGAAAAGAACATAAAACTAGGTACGGAACAAACGATGAATACAGAGCGTCATCGAGAGAAATCAGAAAACAGTGCCGCAAAGATAAAGCTGATTACATCTCTCAAATATGCAGAGAGATAGAACGAGGTATCAGCAGAAAATCAGTGGCCTTCTGACTACCCTAGAGAACCTACTGTCTTACTCTCTGAAGTCAAAGATGCAATTAAATCACTAAAGAGAAATAAATCCCCAGGAATTGATTCAATACCATGTGAAATACTAAAGTTACTAGGTGACAAAGAATTACATATCCTCCATTCTATCTGTGTCGCTTTTTGAAATTCAGGAAAATGGCCATCTGATTGGTGTACCTCAATTTATATCCCACCACACAAAAAAGGAACCACTACCAGATGTGAAAACTACCGCACACTGTCACTAATAACACATGCTACTAAAATCTTGTTGCATATCATCAAAAACAGATTAAAAACCTATCTATACCCCATTCCACGAATATACGACCCTCTTGGATTATCGCGACAACGAATATTTTACTGTGCAAAATATGAAGAACGAAAGTAAATTGCAAATTATATTGTTGTTTATTAGAGTAATTATTAGAGCAAAATACTTCCGTACTTCTTATGTTGCACACTAAAATATTCGTTGTCGCGATAATCCGAAACAGTCGTATATTCGTGGAATACACCATACATTACCAAATACCTCAGAACAAGCGGGGTTCGTAAAGGGTTAAGGTACAAGGGAACAAATCCTGAACCTGAGACAACTCATTGAAAAGTCTAGAGAATTTCAAGTACCTGATTATATGCTTCGTTGACTACCGAAAAGCATTTGATTGTGTAAGCTGGATAAATCTGTGGTCGATTTTAATAGAAATGGGCGAACCAGTGCACCTGGTGACACTTATTAAAAATCTGTACCAGTCTAATATAGCGAGAGTACGACTAGATCAGAAGTTCTCAAACCAATTCAAGACCGAGAGAGGTGTTAGACAAGGATGGGTGTTGTCACCTGGCTTATTTAACATTTATGGTGAACATGTCATGAGGATGGTTTTAGAAGGATGGGGCGGTGGAGTAACAGTAGCTGGTAGGAAAATCTCCAATTTACGATTTGCTGATGACACTACACTTGTAGCAGCAAATGAGCAAGAAATGTTTGATCTTCTGCGAAGAGTTAAGTGCGAAAGCAATAAAGTTGGTCTGCACATCAATAAAGCTAAGAAAAAAATAATGGTGGTCGACAGATTCGACACTATTCAACTGACTAACATGTTACAGGAATACCAGATAGTAAACACCTTTATCTATCTCGGGTCTAGTATAACTAGCGATGGTAACTGTGAAGCAGAAGTTCGGAGACGTATTGGTATGGCAAAAAATGCGATGAGTCGCCTAACTAAAGTTTGGAAAGACAGATCTATCTCTCAAAATATTAAGATGAGACTGGTGAATGCTCTTCTATTCTCAATGTTTCTATACGGAGCAGAGACTTGGTCTCTTCGAGAATGCCAGCGCCGAAAAATTGATACCTTTGGGATGTGGTGCTGGAGAAGAATGCTGCGCATACCTTGGACAGCTCATAGGACAAACGTTTCCTTTCTAAACCAACTCAATATTAAAAAAAAAGGCTGTCCACAATATGTCTGCAACGAATTCTGCAATTCTTTGGTTGGTTCGCAGAGGTGACGACAGTTTGGAGAGATTAATTGTTTCTGGAAACGTTCCGGGGAGAAGATCAAGAGAACGATCACCAACTAGATGGTCTGACCAAATAAAGCATTCAGCTGGAAACTCATTCGGCGAGGCTCTTAGAGCAGCTGAAGATAGAGACCAATGGAGAAACATTGTTAGGAATATTGGAAGAAATCACCATCCTCAGTAATGGGGAAACGACAAGAGAGAGAGATCATAAAATAGGCTTAAAAATGAAGAATAATACCAGGATGGGCAGCATACGTAGCTCTTAGGAACGATATTAAGAGTGACATTCCAGTTAATACGAAGAAGAAAAGTTTTCGACCAATGCGTGCTACCGGTGATGACCTATGATGCAGAAACATTATCGCTCACATAGAAAAACGCACAAAAACTAAGAGTAACGCAAAGAATGGAGCGATCAATGATAGGGGTCACTCTACGAGACCGAATTAGAAACGAAGATCTACGAGCTAAGACCAAAGTCATAGACGTCATTGAAAGAAGCTGTAACTTAAAATGGAAATGGGCTGGACACGTTGCCAGAATGAAGGACGAAAGATGCACTCGCAAACTAGTTGAATGGAGACCAAGAGCCTATAAACGTAGCAGAGGCACCAACACGATGGCAAGACTACTTACGAAAGACAACAAAAATCTGGATACAGAAAGCATAAGATAGAACACTTTGTAGACAAACAGGGGAGGTTTATGTCCGAAATGGATCAAGAGAGGCTGATAATAATGATAACAAAAACACATAAAATCGCATGTACACAATATGTGTCTATTGTGGTCTTCTTCTTCTTCTTCTTCGTCTAGCCATTCACGTCCATATCTGAACATAAGCCTCTTCAAGTCTTCCTTTCCATTGTTTTTTGTTGTACGCTACTTGTAGCCAATTTTTCCCTGCAGTTCGTTTCAGATCATCTCATAGGAGGTTTGCCTCTGGGTCTTTTGTGTTGGTATGGTATTGTGGTAAGTGATAATAAAAACAGTCCTCAACAATTGAACTGAATAGTTCTAACTGCTCTGGATATTTAATTTTTAATTGTAATCGCTCCATATTTTTAGCTTAAAAGGACTGCTGTTATTTCTTTAACAAAAACATGGATATGTGTTTGAAATAATTCGAATACTGCGATCAAAGAGAAGTACTTTTTCACTGTTGACTTGTAGCCTCCTATTTGTTTACATAATTATGTACTTTAGAAGTAATGAACACAATGTACAGGTTACCAAACCGTAGATTGTACACGTGGACATCACCAAGGGATAATGCAGACAACATCGTCAGGAATCAAATCGATTATATACTAATCAGAAGCCGGTTTAAAAACTCCATCACGTATACAAAAACCTATCCAGGCACTGATATAGAATCGGATCACAAGTGGCTGTAGTAAATATAAGATTCAAGAAACTACAGAAAAATGCAGCTAAACAAAAGATAGACGTTAAGCAACTGAAAGACGCAACTATACTGGAAAGGACAAGAGAACAGGTAAACAACAATCGTAGAAACCTTGCTGCAAAAAATAGGAACATAGGCAATGTAGAGGACAAATGGATGGAGATAGAAAAGGCCCTTATGACAGCTGTTAAAGGCTCCTTAGCTCCAAGCAGAATAAAGAAAAAGGAATGGATAACAAACGAAATTTTGTACCTCATGGAGGAAAGGCGAAGAAATAAAAACAACAAGACAAAATACAAAGAAGTGAGAACCGTGAGATTAAGAGAAAAATTAGAGAAGCCAAAGAGAAGTGGGTTCTGGAAAACTGCAAGGAAATAGAAGAATATGAAAGAAAGTACGATAGCTTTAACATGCATAAAAAGATCAAGGAAATAACAGGTTAAAAAGTGAAACAAGCATCCATCGTAAAGGATAAAAAAGGTAAAAAATTACAGATTTAAATGAAAAACTGGCAAGATGGACAGAATACATTGAAGAACTTTTTGCAGAAGAAAGACCAGAAATAGCAGTGGCAGAACCTACAGACGACACAACAGGGCCTGAAATCCTAAAAAGCGAGATAGAATATGCTATAAGGAACACAAAAGGGGGTAAAGCTGCAGGACCAGATGAAATTCCTGTAGAATTGTTGAAACTTATAGACGACGACACACTTGAAATAATGGTGAACCTCTTTAACACAATTTATAGAACAGGCATCATACCAAAGAAATGGCTCTCCTCTACTTTTGTCACAATCCGGAAGACGAATAACGCCAGAGAGTGTTCAGACAACAGAACTATAGCATTGATGAGCCACACACTAAAAGTATTTTTAAAAATAATTCACAAAAGAATATTTAATCAATTAGAAGAGGACATAAGCGCCACACAGTTTGGATTCAGAAGTGGACTGGGAACACGGGAAGCTTTGTTTGGTCTGAGTGTGTTATTGCAAAGATGTTTGGATGTAAACCAAGATCTCTACATAGGATTCATAGATTTTGAGAAGGCCTTCGATATGCCTGTATGAAATCCTAAGAAGCAAAAACATTGACTGTCGCGATATTAACATCATATCCAGGTTGTACTGGGGACAAACAGCAAAAATCAAGGTTGATAATGAGTTAACCGAAGAAATTGAGATTCTTCGAGGTGTGCGTCAGGGTTGTGTGCTTTTTCCACTACTATTCAATATATATATATATATATATATATATATATATATATATATATATATATATATATATATATATAGTTTTATTGATGTTCTTGAACCATACTAATTATATATAATATATATTTGTTTTTCTTGGGTTTAGGTTCAGAGATTATGTTTTAAATTTGGAACTAGATTTTATTGTTCATTTACAATCAACGTTTCGGCAGAAACTCTTGCCTTTGTCAAGATTGATTTCTAAAAATTTTTACAAATGAAAAACAATACATTATTTTAGAACAATATTAAAACTTACCAAACACGTAAAACGACACACTAACGACGATGAACAGATACAAATTAAAAATTGAGTGTTGATATCTCATTGCTTACTGTGCTAGTTAATTACAGGAGCGTATCTTTAATGTAGTAAAAGGGATGCAATAAAAAAAGCAAAAGATGCTCTCCTAAGTAATGCATATCCCGAACATCTAATCGAATCGGTATTTAAGTCAAGAATAAACAAATTTTATAACAACACCAACAACAATAAAAGTAGTAGAACCAAAACTACGTATACAACTCTTCCATATATAAAAGGTTTATCCGAACAACTAATGCATCTTCTAGCCCAACACAACATAACAGTGGCTCATAAAGGCAACAACCTTTTAAATAAATATTTCACCAAGCTAAAAACAAAAACTCCCAAACTCAAAAAATCGCATGTTGTTTATGAGATACCCTGTACAAACTGTGATGGTGTCTATATTGGTCAGACTAGTCAACTACTTCAATCCAGAATTCGTTCCCACAAATACGACAAAAACAATACAACTGCACTGACAAAACATGAGAAGGGGAAGAAGCATACATTTGACTTCGAAAGCACAAAGATTTTAAAAACCGAGAAGAACAAAAAGAAGAGGGAGATTTACGAATCAATAGAAATAAAAAGAAACAAAAATTCAATCAACGATAGGAAAGACACGGACAACCTGAATAGAATTTATTTTAATCTAATTTAATTAATAATAAATAACACCATTAAAAAATTTCTTAAAGTAACATATTTCCATTTTGTATCCCTTTTACTACATTAAAGATACGCTCCTGTAATTAACTAGCACAGTAAGCAATGAGATATCAACACTCAATTTTTAATTTGTATCTGTTCATCGTCGTTAGTGTGTCGTTTTACGTGTTTGGTAAGTTTTAATATTGTTCTAAAATAATGTATTGTTTTTCATTTGTAAAAATTTTTAGAAATCAATCTTGACAAAGGCAAGAGTTTCTGCCGAAACGTTGATTGTAAATGAACAATAAAATCTAGTTCCAAATTTAAAACATAATCTCTGAACCTAAACCCAAGAAAAACAAATATATATTATATATATATATATATATATACATATATATATATATATACATATATATATATATATATATATATATATATATATATATATATATATATACATATAAGATTATGGTATTCTTGACTGTATATTCAAATATCAAGCAGTGATTCTTGAGGATGCAGTCTATTTTGGCCCACAAGACAAAGAAAACTCTTTGAGTTACTGTCAAGCTTTCGAATTTATTTTAATTCTTTTTCAAGACATCTGTTGACAAAAATATACAATTATAAAAATTATGTAGGTACTTAGTATGTATATTTTTGTAAAAATTATTATGTATATTTTTGTCAACAGATGTCTTGAAAAAGAATTAAAATAAATTCGAAAGCTTGACAGTAAGTCAAAGAGTTTTCTTTGTCTTGTGGGCCAAAATAGACTGCATCCTCAAGAATCACTGCTTGATATATACATATATATATATATATATATATATATATATATATATATATATATATATATATATATATATATATATATATATATATATATATATATATATATATATATATATATATATATATATAGCGAAACAATATGTCAAGAAGCGCTCCTAGAGCAAAACATTGGTATGAACAGTAACGGAGAGTTAATTAACAATATTCGATACGCTGATGACACGCTAATAGTAACAGATAACCTAGGAAATTTACAGTATTTGATGGAAAACATAAACACTCATACCAATAATTTTGGTCTAAAACTGAACATCAAAAAGACTAAATTCATGATTGTAACAAAGAAGCTATACACCAATGTGAATTTAACCATAAATAATCAGCCAGTTGAAAGAGTTACGTCCTACAAATATTTAGGGATTTTCTTCACGGATACTAATGACCAGACAAGAGAAATCAAGAGGCGAATTGAGATAGCGAGACAATCGTTTGTCAGAATGAAAAAGTTCCTATGCAGCCGGGACATAAATATAAACTTAAGAACGAGAATGTTAAGGTGCTATGTTTTCTCCGTTCTGCTGTACGGCATGGAAGCTTGGACACTGAAAAAGATAAACATCAAAAACATTGAGGCATTCGAGATGTGGTGTTACAGGAGAATGTGGAAAATACCATGGACAGAAAGAGTAACAAATCAAGATGTTTTGCTGAAGATGGGGAAGGAATGCGAAGTCATAAAAACCATACAAACGAAAAAACTGGAGTATCTAGGCCACATAATGAGAGGAGAAAAGTACTCTCTGCTAAGACTCATAATCCAAGGAAAAATCTCGGGAAAGAGAAATGTGGGACGTAGGAGGATTTCCTGGTTGCGAAATTTAAGGGAGTGGTATGGGTGCAGTTCAATACAGTTGTTCAGAGCTGCAGCCAACAAAGTTAAGATTGCTGTGATGGTAGCCAACCTCCGATAGGAGACGGTACTGCAATAAGAAGTACTTTAGAAAAGAACTAAAACGTTACCTATTGATTCATGTGGTCAATGCTGACCGTATGTAGATGCAAAGCTGAACTGGAAAACACACGTAAAGAAATATTAGGAAGAATGGAGTATCAGATTCAAAAATATGTATTGGCTTCTGAAAAGACCTTGTCAATTCAAAACAAGCTTTTACTCTACAACCAGATTCTAAAACCTAAGTGGACGTATGGCATCCAACTGTGGGGTTATACCAAAAAACTAATAATAAAATAATCCAAACTTTCCAAAATAAAGTATTGGTGCAAGGTGCATGGTTTATGCATCTTGGTACATCCGCAACCAAGATATCCACAGAGACCTAGGAGTGGGTATGTTGATGAAGAAATACAAAAAATCGCCAGCAGGCACGAAGAAGGGCTTTCACTGCATCAAAACGTCGAGGTCATTCAGTTTCTGGATAAATCTAGCCAAAAAGAAGACTCAAGAGGACAAAGCCATATGCGTTAGTGTAGAGGATAATGCAAGTTAAGTCAAAAAGCTATTATTGTGATTGGTGCACAAGAACAAAGTGCTTTAAAAATTAGAACAAGCTAAGAATACACCACGGGATGATTCTTAAATTAAATTAGATAGTAAGTTAGGATCTACACTCACCGGCACAAAATTCCGTCACCCAAAAATTTTTGATTAAGTTTGACAATCTATAACTTTATTATTTGTACTACGATTTTCAAGATTCTTACATAAGTTTGTAGGTACATGTATTGATGTCGTTTGTTATTATTCCGGTAATAAAATTTTTTTACTTAGATGGCATTGTACGGGGTTGCATGGAAGCGATGTTTTTTCTCCTAATTTTAAAAAATTCTGTGGAAAAATTGGAGGGCTATTTTTGTTTCATACTCCTTTTGTATTATCCTGGAGGTATCACTAAGGTTTTATTTTTTGAATTATCCGAATATCTCTTTTCTTGTAAGAGATGTAAATAAAAACACTGCTTTGAAGGTTTATTTAATTAAAAATATCAAACACACTAAAATTAACAAAACAAAACAAAATTAACAGCAAAACAAAATAATTTAATAGCGGGTATGTCCACCTCTTGCAGCAACGACTGCTCGCAATCTGTTTAGCATCGAATAAAGATGTGTTATCCTTGCCTGGGGAATAGCCGGATATTCCTCTACCAGGGCCATAATTGTATTAAATTTGCTGGAGACCTAGGATTACGGCGAATAGTTTTTTTCAATTCATCCCATAAATTCTCAATAGTATTGAGATCTGGGCTGCATGCGGGCCATTCTAATCTTATCAATCCAACCTTTATTTTATGAGTCAATCAGTGTTTTTATTTACAAAAAATTGTACAGCTCTTACAAGAGATATTCGGATAATTCAAGAAACAAAATTTTAGTAATTCCTCCGGGATAATATGACAGGACTATGAAACAAAATCAGCTATTCCATTTTTCAACAGAAGTTTTCAAAGTTAGGAGAAAATATAACGCTTCCATTCACCCCTGTATAATGCCATGCAAGCAAATTTGTTTTGTTACTGGAATAATATCAAACGATATAAATACATGTACCTACAAACTGGTGCAAGAATCTTGAAAATCGGAGCACAAATAAGAAAGTTATAAATTGTCCAAACTCAATCAAAAATTTTGGGTGGCGGAATTTTGTGCCGGTGAATGTATAAAAAAGTTACTGATTGGACTTTGACTAGATTTTAGCATTAAATAAACAACAAGAAAAAATATGGTCAATGGACCCCCAAATTTGAAAAAACCGCGGAGTTCGATCATTTAAAGTTCCTAAGCACTACAGAAGAGTTGTTCAAAATTAAAATTGCTATCGAAGAGTTACCTTCTAAAGTTAAAATTTTTTTTACAAAAACATATTGAAAAAACGAAGCAATAAAACGAAAGAAGGCGATTTTGTTGTTTGTCCCATAGATTTATGAAAAAAAGGTCAATACTCACAATAGGCCCAGTAAAGAGTTTGTTTATACAAAACAAAACTACAGGCTAAAAATACAAATAGATATAGATGATTACAAACAAATAACAAACTATGGTTAAAATTGAAATAAAAATTAAGGGGAAAGCGCAAAATGTCGCCTGTCAAAATTTTCAATGTGTTTTAAATGACGTACCTTAGCAGTGATCCTGGGCACCAGGTACTCCGGTGATCGGTTCTGATGGCGTATTCGTCTTCAGCGGTCCCAAAAACCCCCGAGTAACAAAATCTGGTAATATGGATTAATACGTTTATCTGGAGTTTATACGTAATCTGGAGTAATACGTTTATTTTGACATGCTTATGCACTTTAAAACGCAACTATGCATTTCCACTGATTTTTCTATTAGCCCAGGAACCGAAGCAAGCTTTTCACCTCCCAATTTTTACAGAATAGATCGATTTGCTTGAAAATTTGGGCATAATGAGTGGATAGTCCAAGGATCAAAATCTATATGATGCCGAAAGGCGCTTTTACAATCGGGGTGGTGGCCACCCCATCTCGGGGGTGGAAACTTTTTATTATATTTTGACCGCAAAAGTTAATAAAAACATTCATTCTAAGCAAAAAATGCTCTATACTTTTTTTGATAAAATTAATATTTTTAGATTTTTCCGCCTTCAAAAGTGTTACAGTTTTATATCGAAAAAATCAATGTTTTTCGATATACTCATTTACGATTCACTCAATTTTTGCCGTAGAAAAATTTTTTTAAACCAAGTTCTTGAGAATTAAATAGCCTACAATTTCATATTTAAACATTTTTTTCGTATCTCTGATGCTAATCTTTCTATTCTGAAGAAAGTGGCATTTTTTACCAAACTACAAAAATTCATTATTCGCTTTTATCTCCAGTTTTTTAAAAACTAATCATTCTAAGCCAGTCAAACTTCTAGAATCTATTAATAATACATAAATAAAGAAGAATAAGTAAGGCCAATGACTAAAAACGCCGTTAACTTACATTATTATGCTTCCAATTGGATTTCTCCTTTTTTTTCAAAAAAATATATTGATTTTTTAACAGTAACTTTTTATTTTTTATCTTAGAAAGTTTGGTAAAAAAGAATTTTGTAGGTTTTTACAAGATCTATAAGGCTATTGATATTAAATCCTTTTAAAATCCTCAGTCGCAAAAAGAGGTGACTTTGAAAGGGTTGGTAAATGTGGTTTTTACATGTTATTACAAGTTTTAATTGTCAATAGCTCATTCAATTTTTGCCGTAGAAAAAAATTTTGTAAACCAATTTCTTCAGAATTAAATAAGCTATAATTTCATATTTAAACATTTTTTCCTATCTCTGAAACATTAGGGGGTTCATTTCAATCACTTTTTCGTGGAAAAAAATAGGGACTGACATTCTTTTCATCATAAGTCACTTAATTTTTGAGCTAGACTTTTTTTATTTCTAGAGATAGATATTTTTAAATACTTTAAATTAGTTATACTGAACAAGTTATACTCGAAAAATCCATCGTTTTCCCGCCTTTTGACTTTGAAACTACAATATTTACCATTTGACGAAGAAGAGCCAACATATAATAAAGTATAGGACGATTACTATTGGTCTTAAAGAAAATTAAAAAAAAACGGTTGTGTTTATTTTTTCAAAAGGTACATGGTACATTTTTATTAAGCAAAGTTGTTTTGATAAAACGAAAACTTTTTGAGTTATTAGCAGAAAACTGATTAAAAACATTCATTTTTTCGATATAAAACTAACACTTTCGATAGCCGATAAATCGAAAACTATTAATTTTATCAAAAAAATGTATAGAACGTTTTTTGCTTAGAATGAATGTTTTTACCAACTTTTGCGGTCAAAATATAATAAAAAATTTCCACCCCCGAGATGGGGTGGCAACCACCCCCATGGTAAAAGCGTCTTTCGGCCTTATATAGATTTTGAACCTTGGACTATCTACTACTTATTCTCAAATTTTCGAGCAAATCGATCCATACTTAGTAGACTTTTTTCTTGACATCGTCCTGAACGTAATGCAAAAAGTTGTAAGTTTCTAGATGCTGTATTTAAAAATCGATTTATAATGTTTTTTTTAGTGCTAAATGCTCTAGTCTATGTGAGGCTGGTGAATATAGTAGAAATTAAAATTAAACTACGACATTAATAAATATTAGAAGAAATTACATATCAGTTTACAAGATGATAGTCGGGAATGTCCTCGTCTTTTCCTTAATACACTATCTATTTAGGTGTAGAGTGTAGAAGGATGTTAATTCCTGTTTCCTGTTTCAATAATTTTAACCCTAGTTTGTTATTTGTTTGTAATCATCTATATTTCTATATTAAACTTGTATTTTTAGCTTGTAGTTTTGTTTTGTGTAAACAAACTCTTTACTTTGCCTGAGGATGGGCATAAATTGTAAGTCCCGAAACCGGTAGCCTCTATTAACATCTAATAAATAATAAGATTGTGAGTATTGGCTTTTTTTCATAAATCTATACATCAGCGACTCACACTTGCAACCTTTTCATCATAGTAAATAATATTAAAATGTCACCACGGAATAGTTTCAAACACTTTTCTAAATGTTAAGATTTTTTTTTAATAACATCCAATGTTTATTGCAATCTGTCTCATCACAAACAATAAGCAATATGCATAATTATTGTAAAATAACATAGAGGGAAGCTGCCCAGTGGCGAGCACCCAGTAAGACATATAAAATTATAACTTTAAAATACAATAACAGTTACTTGGAACATAATAGATAAAATTTAGTATAGTAGACAGCACTGGCAATAAATATGATTATTAGAAGTCTAAAAATAAGAATAAAAATACTAAAAAAGTTTAAAAAATCACTGAAACTAACACTTGATTATTTCACCGCCCTATGACACTGCACTCTTTTTCTCCAGATGAACTAGAGGTCCAAAGGGTCAGGGCCTGGATTCCGTGCACTGTAGATATCTACACGTCGCTTTCTATCGATGTCAATTTTCGTAAAAATATTTGAATTTTTAGCTTTAATTGAATTATTTTCTAGTTTTGATAGATAAGCTCTCATACCAAAAGCGATATCCGATCGATATATGTAACACGCAACATCCCATATAGTCCAGACTGTATCGTCGTCCCCGTTAGGTAAATTATTTCGATCCGTCTTTTTTTGCACAAACGGTTTTACTTAAAAAAAGGTCCTAATAACAAATACACGGTGCCGGGAGGTGCCGCGGTCGGATAATTGTTTAAACAATTTTTTTAAACAAATTTAAAAAATCAATTTTTTCACTTCGTACCAATTTTTTTAGATTCTTTGGGACATTGAAAAATTACAAGAAACCTTTTTTGCCCATAATGACCCAAAGAATCTAAAAAAAATTGTACGAAGTTAGAAAATTGATTTTTTGAATTTGTTTAAAAAAAATGTTTAAACTATTTTCCGATCGCGGCACCTCCCGGCACCCTGTGGATTTATTATGAGGACCTCTTTTTCAGTAAGTTTGTGCAAAGAAAACGAATCTGAATAATTTACCTAACGGGGACAACGATACAGCAGGGTCTAATAAATATCAACCGTTAATATATATGTATTCAATGCACTTAAACTATTACCTAGAATTCTTTGAAACGTCGTTCGGGGTGGGATACTCAAAAAAGGTCAGAGTGTGCCGTTGCATATGCCCAGATGTGTATACATATTTGGGATTGAAAGCGTAGAACGAGAGGGATCCTAGGGCTATATAATTTTTGAGATAATAGGTTTATTGAAATCAATTTTTTACAATAATTTGTTTACTTACATAATAAACTTAAAAAAGTCTTAAAAGAATAAACATGCTTGTTGACTTATCTATCTAATGTTTACAGATTAATATTTACAGTTTTTAGACAAATCATTTTTTTCTAGTATAATTTTTTGTTAAATTGGTACACAAATCCCTTTTTTATTTAGTCCAAGTAGTAAATAATTTTATATATAATCTATATCTAAACCTTTCTTAAGGTGTTTGAAAAATACATTTCATGCATCTATATCATATACAAATCGTCTCCACTCTTGCTTATTCTTGGACCTTCGTTTCGCTTCAGTCCAAGTTGTATTTTTCTTCAGAATTCTTACCACTTCATCGTTCCAGGTTTTCTTTGGTCTCCCTTTTTCTCCCTTGTTTTGTACTGATGCCTCCCATACGCGTTTTACTTGTCTATTGTCGTTCATTCTACACAAAACCCAAAAAGATTTAAGCTTGTTCTTATCTAGTATTTGTGTTTTTGGTTCGACTTGTAGTTCTTCTCTTACAATGCTGTTTCTTATTCTATCGCGTCTTGTAATTCCTTTTACTTTTCATGAGTACTTAATGTCCATTGAGTTTATTCTATTTTTCGATGATTGTGTTAGCACCCAGCTCTCACTACCATAGGTGGGGATCGGCCTGAAGATCATTTTATACACCCCCATCTTCGTCCTACTGCTTACTTCTTTCTTTCCAATGAATGCTCTGTTTAAGCTGTAGTACATTCTGGAAGTCATGGTTATCCTTTCGTTGACTTATTCTTCTGATCTTCCTCCATTTTCTATTTTCACACCCAGGTATTTATGTATATGTTGTTACTTGTTCTAGTTTTTGGTTATTTATCTCTATATTTACTTGATTATCCTCATTTCCCATGACCATTATCTTTGTTTTCTCCATGTTTATTTTCATATTTCTTTCCCTAATAATACAAAAAAATAATTTTTTATACAAATTAAGTTAAGTGATATTTTTAAAGTTTATGGGCAATTGATAGTTTGTTCGCTGACGGTAAAATAATGCAAAACCTATAAATTTTAAAGATCCGCTTAGATTGACATGAAATTTGGCATATACATATTGTTTTTTGGTAGGGGAGCAAAGTATGCTAAATGTGCAGTCACTCGAGCGCTTTGGAGACCTATTGGGTTGTGAAGAGTAGGTCCTAAAACCAAAAAAAGTTAAGTAACATTTTCCATTTTAGTGGGCGCTTGCCATTTTTTAATTTAATTTTCCATTTCTAACAATGGTTTTCTCCGATTATAACGCCATCTATGCATAATTTGAAAAAATGTTTCGGATAAAACTTACTTATTTTTTCGTAAGGAATCCAAATCCGCAATAAAAAATGGGGGCTCCTATTTAAGATTTTAAAGTAACCCCCCACCCCACCTCCGTGGGGGATCTTGTTTGGTGTCATTTGATAGATTTTTTAAAAATATTAAATAAGTGTATTTTACAGTTTTTCGATCTGATGTTCATTTCGCGAAATATCGCGGGATTCGTATTTAAAATATTTAATTTACCCCCCACCCCTCTCTGTGGGAAGTCGTGTTTGGTATCATTCGATAGATTTTTAAAAAATATTGAGCACATATTTTTTAGTTTTTCGATCTGTTATTCATTTCGCGAAATATTCACTTTTTTCTTGTGCAACTTTGCGACTCACCCATTTCCTTACGCCTGGCTCAAATCGTCAGATTTTTTAAATATACACTCTTTTGCATGTACTTAACTTACCTTATCTTAATCTGACAATTTCGAGTTTTTTTAAGGATAGATTTTTTTTTTCGGGCCCCCCTTAACGAACTCCCCTGTGTTAAGAGCCAATATATGGTAGAGGTACATCTGCAGGGTACCAGGTTTCTCTCCATATGATAATCTGACGCGCTCGAGTAACTGCAAAAATCCCCGCTTGGGCTCCCCTACCATATATAGGTAGCATGGGGGCGAGTTTCATCCCTTCTCGAGGGTGAAAAAATATACGTTCAAAATAAGACCGGAAATGGATAAACTAACTAATTCTAAGCAACTTTTGTTTCATAGCATTTTTTCATTAAGTTAAAACTTTTCGAGTTATTTGCGAGTAAGTGTGTTCACAAAAAAACACATTTCCAGACGGTTTCGTGCAACTAACTTAAAAAGTAAGTATTTTATCGAAAAAATAACATTCTTAGCAAAAATATATCCCATAAAAAAGTGAAAAAAATGGTTTAAGTATGAGATTACCTAGTAAAAGAAGAGTTATAAGTAATGAAAAACACATTGATACTCGCCAAATTTCAAATTGAATATATCAACGTGAAATAACCAAAGAATAAAGCACTTTTTGGGAAAAACCACTTTTTAATTGTTTAAAAAACTTTAATTTTGTTTTAGTAGCAAAAGTAAGCAAGTTACGCTTAAAATAACGTTGGTCCCTTCCTTTTTTCGTAAAAAGAAATCGTGAAAATCACCACCTAATCAGCATCCCCAGTGAAATTAATCCTACTAAATGATTCTTTTACAACTTATTCTTATTCGCATACTGCCCAGAGCTTTTCATTCTCCAATTGCTTAATTTTATCATTAAGGCTTTTCAAGATTTTGCTTAGACTTTCTTGTATACTGTTTTTTTTTGTACTTTTTTGGTATTCTCTAACTCCTCTAATATTTTTTTTCGTGTATGGAGCCCTTTATATTTTTTACTTCGTAAATAGTATATTTATTTGTATTGTTCTGTTTTCTAGCGACACTCTGAAACCGTATGTTGTTATTTTTTTGACTGGGCCATTGGTCCTTGGAAGATGGGTAGGTAGGCCCTTTTTAATAAAAGAAAAAGTATTGATTCCAAATGTTTTTTATTTTGAACTGCCTCCTCTTGACAGACAAAAGTTTATGGCATTATTTTTTATGGCATCATTTAACCCGAGCTTCGAATCTCCTACTGACACTTGTTTTCTGTTCCAGTTTAAGTCAAAAAGCTTAACGTTGCAGTTTACTGAAGTTTCAAAATTGGCACGCTCCTGTATTCTACATAATATATAAAATGTGTGATGCGAAGTTATCTCTGTTGAGTTGAGTGTAAACAGATGTACGCTATTAATTATGAACTGTGCAACATTTTACGTATAAATTTTATTTTATCTGTTGCATTTGGTATGAGAGCTTCCTAAATCGTGGTGTAATCTGTGGTTCGTAACATACCAAGGAGCATTGCAGATCTGGCGCAATGCTTTTGATTAGAATCGTTGAAGTTTTTGTATATTGGTGTTACTTACTGTTCCCCATATTTGTGCTGCATATAGCCATACCGGTTTTAAAATACATTTATAAATCAGAAGTTTGTTCTCCAGGCTGAGATTTGATTTTCGACTCATGTACCAATACATTTTCCTGTAGATTAAGCTGAGTTGAAGACGTTTTTTCCAAATGTGAGTGCCCCAATTAAGTTTACTATCCAAATTAATTCCGAGGTATTTTACGACTGTATTGACTGGTAGTGGAGTGTTATTTATAGAAACAGGTGGCGCGACACCTTTTTTAAGTAAATGTTATCTTTGTTGATTTTAAACTGTTTACTTGGACTCGCCACAGTTTAAGACAGCTCTCTAGTTTATGCAGATGATTTTGGAATACCTTGGATGCTTCCGTTGCTATAGAATTTGAAGCCATGATAACTGTGTCATCCGCATATGTAGCAATTGTTGTATTATTGGTGGTTGGGAGATCTGATGTGTAATTAAGTAGAGTGTTGGTCCTAATATGCTTCCTTGTGGAACTCCGGAACATATTGGAAACAGGTTGGTAATTTCCCCACCTCTTTTGACTTGAAAAAATCTATCTGTCTCATAGGATCTTCATAGAGAACTTATGGGATAAGGAAATATAGATTTAATTTTGGAGATAAAACCTGTATGCCAAACTTTGTCGAATGCCTGTGAGATAACTAGAAATGCAGCTGTACAGTAATTTTTGTGTTCGAGCGAATTTCTGATAGTTTTTACCACTCTATGAATTTGCTCGATGGTACCATGTTGTTTTCTAAAACCAAACTGATAATTAGGTAAAACATTGCTTCTATCCAACAGGCTGTAGTCTTCTCAGGAACAGCCGCTCAAATACTTTGGATATAATAGGCAACAAACTATTGGACGATATGAAGATACTTCCGTGTGATCCTTATTAGGTTTTGGGATTAGAACAATTTGAGCTACTTTCCATTGGAGTGAAAAATAACCAATATTGAATTAAATATATAAGTAATTAAACTTAAACCTTCGTTGGGTAGATTTTTTAGTACCAAGCTAGATATTATATCATATCCAGGTGAGTTCTCATTTTCCAGATTATCAATTACTTCTTTAACTTCAGATTGCTTAAAAATTTTAATAGGTGGAGCCATTTGATATGGTGCGTTTACGATTTCATCAATAACTTCTTCTTTTTCAGCTGATACTTCCCTCTGATGCGGTTGAAATACCTCGCATAAATGATTTGCGAAAGTATATGCTTTATCTTTGTCAGTTTTAGCCCATGTGCCATTTGGTTTCCTGATTGGCATATTCATTTGTTCGTTGTCTTTAAGTTTTTTTGTTAGTTTCCACAGAGAATAATTTGTATCATCTGCAGGTGAGAGGTTCTTTAAATAATTGTTGATTCGATTGTCTTTATGTTGAATCAAGTTTCTTTTGAGTAATCTGCAAGCTCTATTAAGATTTGTTTTATCTTCTGGGTGCCTAGTGAGCTGCCACCCCTTTCTTAGTTTTCTTTTTCCAGTATAAGTGTATTTATGTGAGCAGGATACGACTCGGATGTGAAGATGGCAATGTTATTATTATGAATAAAAAAGTACATAGGTACGTCCAAGGTCCAAAAAACAAACCGAGAAAAATCTATAGAAAAAACAGAAACTTTAACGTATATTTCCATAGACATGTATAAATACCAAATAAAATTATTTTTAAGTGCAAAGAACCTATAAAGTACCTATCATTACTTTAGCTATTGATATAATGACTATTTCAGTGTCAGGCTTAATTACCACCTGCAAATGTGCAATTCGGTTCCATTTCGTAACTTCGTAAGCAGTTACTAAAGACATTCTAAATGAATTTGAAGGTTGATTTTACATTGCACCAGAAATGACAAGGAGACAATTAGCTAAATTTTTCTGTGTCTATAGTGAGCCTAGATCGAGTTTTTGCATGATTAAACACAAAGTTCGTGTAATAAATAGCAGAAATATCATAGATCACACATACAGTAATTATACAGGGTGTAACCAAAAGGTAGGTCATATATTAAATCACATATTCTGGTACCAAAAATTAAGTTTGATTGAACCTTAACTTAAGTACCTTAGTACAAATGTGCACATAAAAAAAGTTACAGTCCTTCGAAGTTACAAAATGAAAATCGATTTTTCCAATATATCGAAAACTACTAGAGATTTTTTATTGAAAATGGACATGTGGCATTCTTATAGCAGGAACATTTAAAAAAAATAACAGTGAAATTTGGGCATCCCATAAAAATTTTATGGGGGTTTTGTTCCCTAAAACCCATCCCCCAAACATTTGTGTGCGTTCCAATTAAATTATCATTGTGCTACCATTAGTTAAACACAATGTTTTAAAAAACTTTTTTGCCTCTTAGTACTCTTTCAATAAACCAGTTTTTACCGAGATATTTTGAACATTTGTAAAATCCACCACATAGAGGGGTTGTTTAAAGGAACAAAACCCCCAGTTTTTATGGGGTGCACAAATTTCCCTGTTATTTTTTTATCGGCCATAGGAATGCCACATGTTCATTTTCAATAAAAAATATCAAATCTAATATATTTCGACATTGGAAAAACTCTATTTTCATTTTGTAACTTCAAAGGTCTGTAACTTTTTTATGTGCACATTTGTACTAAGATAAGTTAGGTTCAATCGAACTATTTTTGTCCCAGCATATGTGATATAACCTGCCTTTTTGTTACACCCTATATAGTGCGCCTAGATTGAGTTTTTGCATGATTGAACACAAAGTTCGTGTAATAAATAACAGAAATATAATAGATCACATATATTGATAATTATGCAGTAATGAGCGCGCTTATAACCGACAAAATAACGCAAAAGGTGGAAAACATAATACATTGTGAAATAAAAGCGATGAAACTAATAGAGGTGAAAATTATCGGTATAAACGTATCAATTAACATTACATTACATAGTTTCCCACCTTTATGGAACCATATTAGCCTCCTAAATTGTTTAAATAACCGTTTTTGACTGTACTTTTCAAAGTCAACTCCGAATTGCATAAAAATTTGGTTTTAGATTCTACTGACCCTCCACCTCAAAGTTGGACTTGTGCCGTTGGTTGCTTTTACTTGGAGGGGGAAGGGGCGAAAAAACATACGTTCAAGATAAGTCTGGAAATGGATAAATTGACTAATTCTAAGTAAATTTTGTTCTATAGAGTTCTTTAACTAGGTCAATACTTTTCGAGTTATTTGCCAGTGAAAATATGTATTTGTCAACAAGAAAAAAACATGTTTTCAGATGGTGTTTCGCAAATATCTCAAAAGTGAGTATTTTCTATAGCACGAAGTCTATGGATCCAGTTTATAATCCAGTAAAAGCAAAAGTGTAGCTCATGAAAAATACGGTCTTATTCTTCAAATTCAAAACCGAATATTTTAACGTGAAATGACCAAAAAATTAAGCAATTATCGGGAAAACTTATTAATTTTTTTTAAGTTGTGTAAAAAAAGATTTATTTTTATTTTATTATAATAGTTTCTAGTATCAAAACTAAGTGAGTTACGGTCAAAATAAAGCTGGTTCTTTTTTTTTTGGTAAAAGAAACCGCGAAAATCTCCTACTATTTAGCATTCTAAATAAAATTAATCGTTACCGCTTTACCATTTACTTTATATGTGTGTATTGTTAATATGAGCTTTAAGTTTGACCGCTTCGAAGTGCATATTTTTGGAAAAAAATTGATTTTATAGTAAAAATTATTTTTCTAAAATTTTGGAAAAATGCTCTTTTTTCCAAAACAACTTACCAAAACGTAATAGTGTTACAAATAATCTCAAAGAGTAAAAAATGTAGGTTTTGCTTTTATAAATATGCTAGTTTCATTTTAAATATCTGTAAAACAAGAGTTGGTTAAGATATGGCTGCTCAAAGTTTGCATACGTTCGTGACTAGTGACGCGTACAAGCCCTTTGAACAATAACCCTTTCAAAAATAAGCACTTTGAACCGGTGAAACTTACAGATCATATAAAAAATATATAAGTAAAGAAAAATTGTTTGTAAAACGGTAACGATTAATTTCCTTGGAGGTGCTAAATAGGGGGAGATTTTCACGACTTTTTTTTAACAAGAAAAGTGGCCAACTTTATTTTGACCGTAACTCGCTTAGTTTTGATGCTAGAAACTTTTATAAAAAAATAAAAATAAAGCTTTTTGTAACGCTTTTTTAAAAAAGTTTTAATGCGGTTTTCCCGAAAAGTGCTACATTTTTTGGTTATTTCACGTTGAAATATTCGATTTGGAATTTGGCGAATAAGAACATATTAATCATGAGTTACAGCTTTACTTTTGCTGGGTCTATAGACTTCAGTAATAAATAATTTGTTTCATTTTTTTTATACTACATTTTTCTATCTATCTATAAGCGACGTTCCTACAGCCTCTGCCGCTTCTCTAATTTCGACTGCCATCGTTTTCTGTCCGTTATGTGCCGTACATTTTCTTCCCAGGCAACTGAAGGCATTCCCCCTTCTTCTTCTTTGTTGTGGTAGGTATATAATTTAAAGCTTTCTTTGCCCATCTATCTTCATTCATTCGTTTTATCTGACCATACGATACTAGTTGTCTCGTTTCAATTCTATCTGCACTGGAATATACAGTATTTGTCCTCCTTCTAATATCTTCATTCCGGATGTGATCTTTTTTGGATATACCACACGCTCTCAGATAATCCATTTCTACTACTTCTATTCTTTTTCTATCTTTTTTCGTGATCTGACAAACTTCTGCTCCATAAGTCATAATAGGCTCTATCAAGGTTCGATAGATTGTCAATTTCGTTTTTTGTCTTATAATATCTTTAGACTTAGACCATAGTAGAGAGCTTAGAATGTTTACCGCTTTTTTGCCCTGCTGCGTTGTTTTCGATGTCTCTTTTGGTAGTTTCTTTTTTAGATATTATAAATCCGAGATACTTATATTCTTTACATGTTTTTGTGGTTCTAATTCCTAACTCTGGATCTTCTTCATCATCCCCTATTTTAAGATACTCTGTCTTTGACATATTCATATCGAAGCCCCATTTTTCATATTCCTTCTTTAGTTTTCTAAACATGTAGTCCATATCATCCTCATCATTCGTTACGACTACCTGATCATCTGCGAAAAACACAGTTGTTAAACATTTAGCCACCTCCTATGTCTATTCTCACTCCGGATACTGGTTTCCTCCACTGCTCTAGCGATAATTGAATATATAAATCAAAAATGAATAACCATTTTCAATTTCGTTGCAACACGAAACTACAGCCGCATCATTATTCCAGTTCAATCAGAGAGTGCAGCAAGCACCTCTACCGGTTTCGAAACTTATTAGTCTCTCATCAGGAGGCACATATACTGCTCTCTCTGACCCAACTAGGACAAACCCCGGCGTGCAGTCACGGATTGCAACGAACGAATATACATTTTAAATAAGGTCGGAGACAAACAACATCCTTGCCTAAGCTCATACATTTTTAATAAGAATATTTTTTTGATAAACTTCTCACCTTTTTGAGTTATTTGCGAAAAACCACCTGAAAACGTGTTCTTTTTTGTCGAATAATAAACATTTTCAATCGTAAATAACTCGAAAATTATTGACTTAGTTAAAAAAACTCTATAGAATGAAAGTTGTTTAGAATTAGTCAGTTTATCAATTTCCTGATTTATTTTAAACGTATGTTTTTTCATCCCCGAGAAGGGGCGACTGTCACCCCCCAAGTAAAAGCAACCAACTGCACAAGTTCAACTTTGAAGTGGAGGGTAAGTAGAACCAAAATCCAAATTTTCATGCAATTCGGGCTTGACCCTGAAAATTACACGGTATCGCCGTATTCCCCGTTCAGTTACTGGGCTACGTCTATTTAACCAGTTTTTTATCCACCCTGTTCTTTGCCTCCTTTTTTTCCTCTTCTTGAGAACCAAAGCAGATGCGATTAGAAACTCTAGATCCATTCTCCTTGACTGCACAATTGAAACTGACACTTTATTGATCAATATTATTGAGTCGTGTGAGGGCTACCGTTTTTTTCCTTTATTGATCAATATTATTGAGCCGTGTGAAAACTACCGTTTTCTTACCATTTATTGGTCAATAATATTGCATCAATATCAATATCGGTCAATATCAATAATATTGACCGAGTAAAGTACGCTTAATATGGTACGCGTGTATGGCATTTAAAATTCATAGGTTAATTAATTTATATCGGCGATGAAGATGAGTCGCCATCCACAGAATGCGAGAAAACCATCATATTAGGTATATTCCATTTATTAGAAAGGAATCCAAAAAGACTGAAAAAATTACAGGGTAATTAATTAGTGTTCTGCAGCAAGGTTTTATTAATATAATTTGTTCGGTAATAAGGCTTTATAGTCCAGGGTAATAAGGTTCTTTCCATGCCATTTCAACAGCCAGGGTACTGAAGCGTATTTTTGACAGGAAATACCTATAGGAACAAATTGTAGCTATTTCCTGCGTAGGATCTGGCGGCCATTTTTATTTATAAACAGTTTAGTGCCAAAAAACGGCTTTTTTCCTTTTTTTTTCAAATTAATGGAAAACAGTAAGACATATTGTTTTCTTAGTACAAACATCTTCGAGAGAATGGAAAAAGCTTTAAAATGGCGTATTACAAAGTTTAATATACTCATTTATTGTTAATATAATTGCGAAAAAAGTTCGAAATTTCAAAAAAATAATTTCGCAATAACTATTTTAAAAATAAGTGTACAACTTTGAAACTTTTGTCAAATTAGGGTTCTTTGGTGCTTAATATGTGACAAAAATTTCAAAGCGATTCATTCAATTGTTTAAATTTGATTCAAATTGTTTATCCCAGAGAGCTTTTTTTACAATAACATAAGTCAGAAAAAAATGCTGGTAGAACCATTCTACAGGTGTCAAATGAAAGAGCATGAGCTAAATTTTTAAATTGATTTAAAAAAAGTGAATAAAAAATGCATTTATTAGTAATAATATAATTATGCAAAAGTATGGTCAATTTTTCCTTACAAACTTTTTATTTTTTTATATAATATATTAGATATATTTATTACAATTTTTCATCAAGTATCATATACATAACATTACTTAGTAGTTGTGCACCTAAAACACGGTAAAAAATAGATTTTTTTTTAAAAAGTTATTCAAAAAGTTTACAATAAAATATTGACGATACTTTTGCATAGTTATTTATTACTAATAAATGCACTTTTTATTCACTTTTTTTAAACCAATTTGAACGTTTAGCTCATGCTCTTTCAATTGACAGCTGTAGAATGGTTCTAACATTAGTTTTTTCTGACTTGTGTTATTGCAAAAAAAAGTTCTCTGAGATAAATAATTTGAATAAAATTTAAACAATTGAATGAATAGCTTTGAAATGTTTGTCACATTTTAGGAATCAAGAACCCTCATTTGACAAAAATTTCAAAGCTGTACACTTATTTTATAATAGTTATTGTGAAATTAATTTTTCTGAAATTTCGACCTTTTTTTGCAATTATACTTACAATAAATGAGTATATTAAACATTGTAATACGCCATTTTATAGTAATTTACGTAACGAGTTCCGAAAGAGATATTTAAGGGACGAGTAGGAAGTTTCCAGGGCGAGCCGTAGGCGAGTCCTGGAATCCTGTGAATCTCGTAAAATAACTTTTGGATCGTGTTACGTACAATATTTTTTCTGCAGCCGTTTTGTACGTTAAAAAGAATATATGGATAAACTTTACTTATGAACTTTTATTAAAGACTTTCAAATTACTCTCGTGAATTCAACATTAGAAAAATCTACTCATGAATATAAATAACACAATTATAAACAATTATTTACATTGATATTGTTAGGAATATTAACAGAAGTGGCAGTATTGAAATTAGTGTTAGACGTGTCAGTACTTTTAGTATTTTTTGAGATATTAATTTGGTTGAGGCCATTTTCAATCTATGAAGCTATGTGAATTTTATTTCTTAAATAATTTTCTACGTATCCCCTCTGCTACATTAGTTTCACTGCTGATTTCCATTACTTGGAATTGAAAAACGAAAATCTGAGCGAAAACACACACGAAATTTATTTGACAGGCGTTGTCATAATAAAATACAAAGTTGATGTTATTGTCAAAGTCGTTACCTAGCTACCCAAAATCGTCCCGAAAGTAAAAAAAGCGTCCCGAAAGTGAACAAATTAGTCCCGAAAGTAGCTACTTTCGGTATGAGTTGTGTAAAATGGTACTTTCGATTCAATAAATCATACCGAAAGTTTTATTTTCGGGACGGTTGCAGAAAAAAACTTTTTCCGTTCTCTCGAAGATGTTTGTACTAAGAAAACCATAAGTCTTAACGTTTTTCATTAATTTGAAAAAAAGGAAAAAGGCCGTTTTTGACACTAAATTGTTTATAAATAAAAACGGCCGCCACATCCTACGCAGGAAATAGGTACAATTTGTTCTTATGCTAGGGTCACAGTCACGTCTAATGCCGTTAATTAACGTATTATTTGCCATTTCTGTAACGCAAATAATGCGTTAATTAACGGCATTAGACGTTACTGTGGCCCCAACATTATAGGTATAACCTGTCGAAAAAACGCTTCAGTACCCTGGCTGTTGAAGTGTCACGAACAGGGTATAGTAGGTTTGTTCGTAGTACGATCCAATCGATCAGCAACCGTTGCCAACCATCAGACGCATGCGCAGTTAACAGTTAGCGCTGCGCAGTTAACAGTTCGAGTTCGTAGACTACGAACGCGCTTGCGTCTGACGGTTGGCAACGGTTGCTGATCGTTCTACGAACAAACCTATTATAACATCGTGAAGAACATCACCTTTCCACTGCCGTGCGTTCATTATATTCTCTGGTGTTAATCCGGTCAACTTAGACATCAAAATAGTTGGCCAATAACAAAAATTGCCGGAGAGCCGAATTTTGGTGGAGAGCTAGAGTTTACCATAACAAATAAAGTTTTAAAAGTCCCCATCGATCCCATGTGTGCAACAAAAGTTATTCAGGGTCAAAGGTCAAAATTTGAGATTTTTTGGGTTTTTCTCGAAAACGGTAAGTTTTATCAAAAAAAAAACATCAAACCAAAGTTGTATATCTTAACATTCTCTACAAAAATATCCCTTACAATTTTTTTACTAAGAGTTACCATTCCTGAGATGTCGCGATTTTAAAAGTTACTTTATACATTATATGCACATATTATAAGCCACGTATATGTATACATAATGTGGCACTTAAGACAAGTATAAATGAATATTTGTGTCTCTTTTATATAATATATTATACTACAGTGGAACCCCGATAAGTCGGCCCCCGATAACTCGGAAGTCCGGCTAACCCGGACCGATTTTCATCAGACAAAACAAACATCTTTTCACTTTGACTGAGTTTTTTACCAAGAAATGAACAATACTGTATACCTACTACTGGACGTAATTAAGATGTACTGTGCATAAATGTATTTCAGGTTTCTGCAATTATAATGTGTACTTGTTTATTATTTATATGTATTTTACTAATTTTTACCATATTCTCCGGCTAACTCGGATTTTCGATAACCCAGATCGGCCGCGGTCCCGATTAATCCGACTTATCGAGGTTCCACTGCATTCTGAAAATATTTCTTCAAAAGATAATCAGTCCCAAACTGAATTTCCTCTATCCACGTGGCCTTGAAAAACATTTGGCTGTACCATTGTTGAAAAAAAGAACAGATTGTCGATTATTGTAAACAATGGCTACAGTATTGTCCGTAGGTTTCGTTCATATTATCTGTTTCTTTTAGTGCTAAAGGTTCAGTTCAAGTGAATATAAGTACTTATTACAAGCGTCTACCATTTAGCAGACATTACGGGCTTACAGTGACAGTGGTATTTGACGGCTACAGTGACTCGACAAAGAATATTAAAGCTACAGAACAACGTCGTCGAATTACAAAAACATCATCGGGTTCCGAGATTATCTTTGATGAAAATATAACAGTTCCAGCGAATCAACAACAATTTTTCGCTATCATTAATAATAAATCTCGTTTCATTTCCATGTTAACTGACAAATTACAGCTGCGAATATTGAAGTGAAACAAGCTAAAAATGACGCAGATGTCCTTATAATTGAGACAGCAATTGAAAATTTTAAGGCAACAAACACAACAGTAATTGTAGTTGGTGAAGATGTTGATTTGCTAGTACTGCTTATTGCAAGGACTCCAGTAGATAAAGTTATTTATTTTCTGAAACCTGGAAGGGCTCAACAGCGAACAGAGATATATTCTTCGAAAAGTTTATCGGCTTATCCCAAATGCCAAAAGTATATTTAATTTTTGTATGTGATAACCGGCTGCGACACTACGTCAGCAATATACAGAAAGGGCAAAACGTCAGTACTTAAATTATTTGAAAAAAAAAAAGATTTGACTGACTGCTCTAAAGTTTTTACAGAACTTGATTCCACACCGCAAACAATAATTACGGAAGGAATTCGCTTTCTTCTTGCGGTTTATGGAGCTCCAAAAAAATTAGTTGTCTTGATAAATACCGATACTTAACTTTTGTAAAAAATACGCGAAACAAGAAACAAGTACAACTATTATGTCTTTCTCCAACATCAGCATCTGCTTTTCAACATTTGTATCGAGTATATTATCAAGTTCAAACATGGCTAGGCAATGAACTGAATCCAGAAGACTGGGGTTGGAAATTAATAGATAATACTCTGGAACCGATTAAAACCTTACTCCCACCTGCTCCAGAAAAACTCCTTAACACAATTTTTTGCAATTGCAAAAAAGGTTGTAGTACCAAATGTGGATGTAAAAAAGTCGGGTTGCTGTGTTCTCTAGCGTGTACCAACTGCTCAGTCAGTCTTGCTCAAAAGTCCAGTTCAGTACAACAGAGGAAGACTCCTGTGATTTTATTGAAGAGACCAATGACTCAGTCACATTTGAACAATTTTTGAACATCCAGCAAGAGGAAGAGGAAGAAGATGAAATCGAAGAAGACTTGACTGTTGAAGTAGACTTTCAAGAATATGAATCTGATTAAAATATCTAAAAAAAAAATCAAAACAATAGTTAACCTAAAATCAATAGCAATATCAATAATCAATATCAATAATAATGTAATATCTAGAACTTGACCGGTATTGTTTCCTTAAATTATCCTAAAATTGTCAAAACAGTTAGTGGAGTAGGCCTGCAGGGGAAACCACGGTAAAAAACGCGCCGAGTACACTACCTCACAGGTGGTGTGGAAACGTGTGCATATCATGTATAATATGACTCTTAGAATCGCGATATCTCAGGAATGGCAACTCTTAGGAAAAAAATAGTAAGGACTATTTTTGTAGAGAATTTTAAGATCTACAACTTTGCTTTAATGTTCTTTTTTAATAAAACTTAACGTTTTCGAAAAAAAAATCCAAAAAATCTCAAATTTTAACCTTTGACCCCGAATGACATTTGTTGCACACATGAGATCGATGGGGACTTTTAAAACTTTATTTGTTATGGTATACCTACCCTAGCTCTCCACCAAAATTTGGCTCTCCGGCAATTTTTGTTATTTCAAATGTCTATATAGACCGGGTTATGTGTAGCAGTAAGGCGGTTCTCTGGTGTGTTGCAGTAAGAATGTTAAGAAGAATAGTCGGATAGTATGTATACAGGGTGTAACAAAAAGGCACGTTATAAATTAAATCATATTCTGGGATCAATGTTTTACACATGAAAACATTGCAGCAGCACAAACATTTCACGGCCAAGTAATGTTTGATATTTGCTTATGGTCAGTGGCTTTGGTTAATAACATTTTTATTCAGAATTAGGCGCAAAACATATTTTATATTAATTGTATTAAGCGTGATTAACAGTATAACACACATTTATGCATCCAAAAATCTATACAATTATGTTTTTAATTATTTATTTTTGTTTCAGTGGTCTTTTATCATCGCAAAGAGAAGTAGCGATGATATCAGAAATGATCCACACAGCCTCACTTGTTCACGACGATGTCATCGATCAGTCAGACTTTCGAAGGGGTAAACCTAGTGTTAATGTCAAATGGAACCACAAACAAGTAAGTTATTTATTTTTTTCCAATATATTTACTACTGCTAAAATAAGTACTTAAATACATACACTATTTTGGATTGTACCCATTGCAAATTAGAAACTTTGTCTTTCTATACAAAATACAAAATATAGAAGAAGAATAAAAAAAATATGTTTGTTTGATTTAATAAAACAGCATATCACAAGCAAGTAAATATAGATACAAAAACTTGAATATACGTTAAACATAAATATAAGAGCGAGTACAAAGGTTCCTAATTTGCTAATGTACGTGTTCTCCATGTGCCTTCTCCACCAGGTTGACAATGATAACTGTTATCCTTATAAAGGGCGATTCATTTAGGTCCGGTTTCACAAACAACAAATAAATCAATTAATAGAATATATAAATATACTATTCGTCGAATAAAATTTAATAGACGTTTATATTTATATTTATATTTTGTTTCAATATAATTTTGATGATTTAAAGTTAAACTGGCGAATTTACTTTCTTATAAATATTTACAGCGAGATTAGCTTGCCAATTTATTCGAAGAGTAAAGTATTTATTTGATAAATAAGCAAAATAATTCTTATTTGACGTTAGTAAAATGGAGAAATGTCAGTTTATTGGTCGAATAACTTTATTCATAGAATAAACTACTATTTGTCGTTGGTGAAACAGGCCCTTCGAGGTTCTTTTGTCAAAAAGAAAAAACAATGAAAAAAATGAATTTTATTTGAAAATCTTTATTGTCATTTAAAAGAACAATTCCTTACAATTACTTCTTAAAGATAATTTCTTTCAAATGCTGACCGTGACTGCTGTTAAGATGGTCGTTTCTAAAGTTTCAATTCTCGGTGACGCGTTCGATCATTTAAATTGGTATTGGAAAAATGACTCGGGTAATATTGGCCTCCGATGCCTCACTCGTAGCCGGTTTATTCATGTAGACTTTGGACTTAGGTAGCTCCTAACGAAAAAATCAAGAGGTGTGATGTCACAGGATATAGGCGGCCAATTCACTGGTCCGAAGCGTGAAATAAATTGCTTACCGAATCGTTTTCGCAGTAAAGCCATGCTTTCACGGCAATTGGCGCCATATTTTTGGAACCAAATGTCATTGAAACTACGAGCTTCAATTTCTGGCACCAATTAGTCCGTTATAATGGCGCGATAACGGTCTCCATTTACAGTAACATTCTGGCCGACCTCTGTTTCAAAGACATATGGACCGACGATTACACCGCCCCATAAACCACACCAAACAATTGTTTTTTCTGAACGTAATGGCAACTTCTTCGGGTTTCTCATCAACCGAAATGCGGGCATTTTGTTTATTCACGTCCCCATTAAGCCAAAAATGGTTATCATCGAAACACAATTTTTTTTCGAAAACAGTGGATCTTCTGCAAGCTTATCAAGAGCACTTCGACTGAAACGGTGACGACTCGGAAGGTCGATCGGCCTCAGATCTTGCACTAATTGAATTTTGTAGGTTTTGAACTAATTGAATCGATTCTTAGTTATATTCGCGTACACCATCCGCTACCGCCGCTATGTTTTCTTCAGTATGTGCTGGATTTGATTTATTTAGTCATGTGTTATCCAATAATGAAAACTGGGTTTTAAACTTACTGATTGTATAGCGAATTGTGCGTTAGGTATAGAGATGCATCAAGTCAAACTAGTTTGATTTTACTCAACAAACTTGACTTGACTTGAAAATCAAACTTTTCGTATAAAAAAGTTTGACTTGACTTGATTTCGATATCTTTAGGTTTGACTTGAATTCAAACATCTTCAAACAATTTGAAAAGTTTGAATATTACGCAACGTGTTTATTTGTTCAGTGGCGGATCAATGGGTGGGGTAGTAATTGGTGGGGGAGGGGAAGGGGAAATCCCCCCTCCCAACAAGGTCCAAAAAATTTTTTTTGGCGAATTTCAATAAACATCGAAATGTATTGGCTGATATGCTATTTAAACCGCAGACAGACAAATAAAACCCAATAAACGCGCCAGTTAGGATAATAATTATTAAGAAAGCTTATAGCGTCTTATAGTATGATACAATTGATCCAAATAATGGCATAAACCAGACATCCAAAGTGAAAGTTATCATCCAACACCAAATTGTTCTATATGGTCCACATAATGTTCAGAAAAAAGTCACACCATTTTGAGCGCCGGGTTTGAAGGGGAGAGGGGGGAGAAATCGGTAAATTCGTAGTTTTTTACGTTTTTCGTCAATGTTTTTAAAACTATACGGTTTAGCATGAACAACCCTCGACAAAAAATTGTTCTACATTAAATTTGAAATAAAAAAGGCCCAATGCATAATCCTTCTAAAATGAACGGTTCCAAAGTTACGGAGGTAGTATAGTATAACTGGTCAAAAAAAGGCCTAACCCAAACATCCAAAGTAAGAGTCTTCCTCCAACACCAAATTGTTCTATATGGTCCACATATTGTTCAATAAAAAGTTACACCATTTTCAGCGTCCGGTTTGGAGGGGAGATTGGGGAGAAATCGGTAAATTAGTAGATTTTTTATGTTTTTCGTCAATATTTCTAAAACTATACTTTAGCGTAAACAATGTTCTATACAAAATTGTTCTACATAAAATTTAAAACAAAAAAGGTCCGATATATAATTGTTATAAAATCAACGCTTCCAGGGTTACGGAGAGTGGAAAGCGGAGATTTTCGATATTTTTTATATTTTTTGGGCAATTGATGATGATATTGTGTGGTGAGGTTGACGTTTCTTCAAGGGGTTATCACTAACATGCCACTGAAATAGCAAATTTTATTTACAAAACACAATAAATACTGTTAAAGAAAATTTCTTTCATCAGTAATAATATTATAAATTGCCCAAAAAATATAAAAAGTATCGAAAACTTCCACTTTTCACCCTCCGTAGCTCTGGAACCGTTGATTTTATAACAAATATGTATAGGACCTTTTTTGTTTTAAATTTTATGTAGACTCCTTTAGAAACCGCATAGTTTTAGAAATATTGACGAAAAACGTAAAAAACTCCGAATTTACCGATTTCTTCCCCCTCTCCCCCCCAAACCCGACGCTCAAAATGGTGTGACTTTTTTCTTAACATTATGTGGACCATATAGAACAATTTGGTGTTGGAGGATAACTTTCACTTTGGATGTCTGGGTTTGGGTCTACTTATACCATACTATTAATGCATATTTATACATTAATTTTTTAAAAATTTAAACCCAACATTTGTAGCCTGTATCCGAAAGAAATTTAAATTGTAAGTATAAAACCATATAGACCTGGATCCCGCGTACCAAAAAAAAGTTGATTAATAGCAAGCTGAAAATTTGTTAATAGCTTAACGGTGTCTAGTCAGACAAACTTTGATGTATGGGAACACTGGAACAGGAAAAGTTTTAATTGTGGAACAGGTTAAAAATTTGGAATGCCAGACTACGTAAACGTTCCATGTATTTTGTCCGACAGAACTTTGAATTGATTTGTTACCATTTCATTAAACACTCATGCAAAAATCAGACTGGTGTTTATCACCAACTGGGCATTTTAATGAGTGGAACATAAAGGATATGTCAAATGACAGGAATCATGTTGGTTAGTAATAGCAGTCTGATTTTTGCATGAGTTTAATGAAAGAGTAACAAATCAATTGGATGTTATGTCCGACAAAATACATGGGACGTTTTCGTAATCTAACGTTCCAAATTTTTAAACTGTTCCACAATTAAAACTTCCACCGTTCCAGTGTTCCCGTACATCTAAGTTTGTCCGACTAGACACCGTTAAGCTATTAACAAATTTTCAGCTTACTATTAATAAACTTTTTTTGGTACGCAGGATCCAGGTCTAATAACCCAATGGTTAGTTTTGAATTTTAAAGAAATACCAACGAATTTACAGCAATACTTTTGTATTGTATTTTCGAGTGAACTAGCAGCTTGGTACCCGATATTTTTTCGAACTGGCCCTAAGATAAATAAATGCCTTTTTTAATAAAAGAAAGTCGTAAAAATTCCAAATCATTTTATTTTGAGCTGTCCATTGAGACACATGTTACTGTGCTTGATCTGCTAAGTACAAATTTTAAGATTTTTTCACTTGAATACTATTTTGTCCTATTGTAACATAAGCGGAGCGTGAGGGGTCAATATAATACAATCCAGGGGTTCTATGTAAAATATAAACGAAAGTTGAAAAGGTGGAAGATTGTGATTCGGTAGTTTTTTTATTCAAGTTAAAAAAAACAATGTTACGTAATGCGCTGTTCGAACCATCCTACTCCCTCCCCGTGTAACGCGCCGTAACGTTTTACATGACCCTTCCCCCCATCTTGCGTTACGTAATACTTGAAAGTAGATTAAAATTAAATTTGTATAATAAAAAAACTATCCAACGAATTCTTTGTATTAATCTAGTAACACTTAAATATAAAAACGTTATATGGATAAAACGAAACTTGCCAGCAAGCAGTTCTAAGCATTCAGGAATCATTTTCAAGAAATTTAAATTTACGACCCTATTTTGATTATAATCGCTTCCTCTATTAAGTTACTTTTATGTGGCACTCATTGTATTATTACTTTTCTTATCTTAATTGGCAACTAACATGTCAATCTCGACAAAAAGGTATATCTACTAAATAAATTATTTTTCAAACTCTTTAAAACTAGTTTGACAAACAGTTTGAATTTTCAAACCTGTACGATTGACTAGTGTGACTTGACTTGAAATATTTGTCAGAAGGATTGACTTGAAGTTAAGTCAAACTCAAGTCAAGTTCAAACATTCAAGTCAAACTTGTGCAACTCTAGTTAGGTAGGCCAATTATGTGGACCATGAGTTGCGCTAAGCTCACGAAACACGTTACTCATTGAACGCCTATTTTCCTAATACAGCTGAATAATTTCTAGACGTTGTGCTGAGCTAAGTCTTTTCAGGATGAAATGTCAAACAATACTGAATAAAAACGCAACGTCAGGTCATACGATTCATGCACGATCTTTTATCAAAACCCCACCAAAAAAGTACGTCTAAATGAATCACCCCAGAGAGATGGTATATGTACATATGTTGGAGGTCTTCCAACTTTTTTAAGTGTTTAAAAAATGCTTTATTTTTGTTTTTAA
The DNA here is from genome assembly GCF_917563875.1 of Diabrotica virgifera virgifera. Classification (NCBI taxonomy): domain Eukaryota; kingdom Metazoa; phylum Arthropoda; class Insecta; order Coleoptera; family Chrysomelidae; genus Diabrotica; species Diabrotica virgifera. Next base: position 55,949,836 of record NC_065449.1, on the reverse strand, counting down.
AAAAGTTTTTAGCATCAAAAGTTAAGTTACGCTTCAAATAAAACTGGTCCCTTTTTTTGGCAAAAGAAATCGGAAAAATCACCCCCTAATTAGCATCTCAAATGAAATTAAGCATTATATATATACACCGATTGGTGTACCGCACTATTTACTCCCATTCATAAGAAAGGCGTAACCACAAAATGTAGTAACTACCGAACCATTTCACTAATTTCACACCCAAGTAAAATTCTGTTGAGAATCATCAAGTGTCGCATGCAGACATACCTGGATAGACAAATACCACAAGAACAGGCAGGCTTCGTGAAGGGTAAAGGCACAAGGGAGCAAATTCTTAATATGCGACAACTCGTTGAGAAAGCACGAGAATTCAAAATTCCGATAATCATCTGCTTTCTGGATTATCAGAAGGCATTTGACTGTGTAAACTGGACAGTTTTGTGGAAAGTTCTACATGAGATGGGGGCTCCTGATCATCTGTCAGCTCTGGTGAAAAGCCTATATGAGAACAGTGAAACCAGAATAAGAATTGAAAACCATAAGTCCGATCCTTTTAAAATAGGTAGAGCAGTCCGACAAGGATGTATTCTATCTCCAAGTCTTTTTAATTTCTATGGGGAATATATAATGAGAAAAGCACTCGACAAATGGAATGGCGGTATTTCTATCACAGGAAAGAAGATCTCAAATCTCAGATATGCAGATGATACAACCTTAATAACAGCATCCTAAGAAGAAATGTCCAGCCTGCTGCAGCTAGTGGAAGCCGAAAGCAATAGATGTGGTCTCAAGATCAATAAACAAAAAACAAAAATTATGATAGTAGATTATTCAAATTCACTTCAGACAACAGGAGCCTTGGACCAGTTTGAAGTGGTTAACGAGTTCAATTATCTAGGATCCTACATCAGTAATACAGGATCTTGTGAAACAGAAATACGTAGGAGAATAGGCATGGCCAAAAACGCTATGAGTCGATTATGGAAAATCTGGAAAGATCGCTGCTTGTCGAAGAGCACCAAAATAAGATTAGTACGTGCCTTAATTTTTCCCATATTTAATTACGGATCCGAAACATGGACAATGAAATCGGACGACAGAAAAAGGATTGACGCCTTTGAAATGTGGTGCTGGAGAAGAATGCTTCGGATCTCATGGTCGGAACACATAACAAATCACTCAATCCTCCAAGAGCTTAATATTCAGACTCGACTTTCCTCTATTTGCCTCTCCACCGTCTTAAAATTTTTCGGCCATATTGTAAGAAGAAGTGATGATAATCTTGAGAGACTTATAATTTCGGGAAACGTTAAAGGGCGCAGAAGTAGAGGTCGCTCACCTACTCGATGGACGGATCAAGTACAGAAAGAGGGAAGCTCAGGACAGAAGCCGATGGAAAGAGGTAGTTGCTTGTATTATAGGGAATCACGACACTCAGCAATGAGGAAACGAATGAGGAGGATATATACACCGTTTTTAGGAGTCAACGCCCTTCCGGTAGGGATCTATGGAGGAGTATCACCGAGCTACAAGCCCTTATCCCTTGCCATACCGCTCCCCCATAGGCCGATCAGACACCAGTTTATTCCAGACCAAGTCGTAGATTCTATTGAATTTTATACTACGACGTTGGCCTTTTTATTTTTCTATTCATCGGCCGGGGCTCGATCGCACATCCTCTAGATTTTTCGATCGAGCGCCTCAGGCTTAAGTTCTTATTTTTTAAAACATTTGTTTCTAAATTAAAATTTTGCTAATGTTTAATTTAAAAAAAAAAATAAGTTTTACTATTCTGAAAATTTTGCATTTTTTTTCTGAAAGGCAAAAATTGGCTAAGATATGGCTGTTCAAAATTTGCACACCCTTGTGATTACTGACTCGTTCAAGCCCATTCAACTACAGCCCTTTCAAAAATAAGCACTTTGAACCGGTAAAACTTACAGATTATACAGAGTGTCCCAAAAGTAGTGGAACGGTCAAATATTTCGCGAACTAAACATCGGATCGAAAAAATGAAAAATACGTGTTCAATCATTTTCAAAAATCTATCCAATGACACCAAACACCAACCCCCACTACACCCCCTGGAGGTGGGGTGGAGGGTAACTTTAAAATCTCAAATGGAAACCCCTAGTTTTTCTTGCAGATTTGGATTCGTTACGTAAAAGTAAGTAACTTTTATTCAAGACATTTTTTCGAACTGTGGATAGATGGCGCTATAATTGAGAAAAACCATTTATCCTGATACCATAGGTAAATTATAGAAACGGTCTAATATCTCGAGAAATACACTTCCAAATGAGAAACCAAAAAAAAGGTTTTTAATACTTTTCGAAAACCTATCGAGTAACACTAAACATGACCCTCCAACCCACCCCCTGGAGGTGGGGTGGGGGGTAGCTTTAAAATCTTAAATAGCAACCCCCACTTTTTATTACAGATTCAGATTTGTCATGAAAAATTAAGCAACATTTATTCGAAACATTTTTTAGACTTATTGATAGATGGCGCTCTAATTGGAAAAATACGATTTATTAGCGCCATCTATAAGCAATTTTAAAAAATGTTTAGAATAAATATTGCTTAATTTTTCATGACGAATTCGAATCTGCAATAAAAAGTGGGGGTTGCTATTTAAGATTTTAAATTTACCCCCCACCCCGTCTCCAGGGGGTGGGTTGGAGGGTCATTTTTGGTGTTTGTCGATGGGTTTTCGAAAAATATTAAAAACCTGTTTTTTGGTTTCTCATTTTTGAAGTGTATTTCTCGAGATGTTAGACCGTTTCTATAATTTACCTATGGTATCAGGATAAATGGTTTTTCCCAATTATAGCGCCATCTATCCACAGTTCGAAAAAATGTCTTGAATAACAGTTGCTTACTTTTACATAACGAATCCAAATCTGCAAGAAAAACTAGGGGTTTCCATTTGAGATTTTAAAGTTACCCCCCACGCCACCTCCAGGGGGTGTAGTGGGGGTTGGTGTTTGGTGTCAATGGATAGATTTTTGAAAATGATTGAACACGTACTTTTCAGTTTTTCGATCCGATGTTTAGTTCGCGAAATATTCGACCGTTCCACTACTTTTGGGACACCCTATATATAAAATACATACACGAATAAAATAACTCGTAAAGCGGTAACGATTAATTTCATTTGGGATGCTAATTAGGGGATGATATTCATGATTTTTTACCAAAAAAAAGGGACCAACTTTATTTTGAGCGCAACTTGCTTACTTTTGATGCTAGAAACTTGTTGATAAAAAACGCAAATAAAGCTTTTTTTAAACACTTTAAAAAAAATGTAGAGTTTTGCTCAAAAAATGCTTAATTTTTTGGTTATTTCACGTTGAAATATTCGATTTGGAATTTGACGAATATGAACCAATTTTTCATTACCTACAACTCTGCTTCTACTGGGTCTAGATACCTCAGACATACACAGTTTTTTTTCACTTTTTTATAAGTTATATTTTGCTAAGAATGTTTTTTTTTATAAAATTCTTACTTTTTGAGTTATTTGCGAAAAACCGTCTAAAAACGTGGTTTTTTTGTTGAAAAATGAACGTATTCACTCGCAAATAATTCGAATCGTATTAACTTAGTGAAAAAATGCTATAGAACAAAAGTTGCTTAGAACTAGTTTATCCATTTCCGTACTTATTTTGAAAGTATATTTTTTCACCCCCGATAAGAGGTGAAACTTGCCCCTAGGGCAAAAGCACACATCGGCGCAATTTAACTTTTTTTCTTTGACGTGTCAGCTATGTGTGCATACAAAAATTTCATGTCAATCAAAGCGGTTCTTTAAAATTGGAAGGTTTTGCAATATTTTACCGTCCGTGAATGGACTAAATGGGCCCAATGTTCAATTAGAAGGGATGAACCGAAATATGGAGAAAGAGTTAGCGAAATAAAGATATATTTCATTAGAGAGTTAATAAAAAAATATGACCCTTCTTATACCAACCGTATACGCCTCTGTTATACTGCTTGAACCCCAAAACAAAAACTTTCATTGATTGAAAGCGGTATCTGGTGAATTTTAATGAAATCTCACTTTTAGCTTTACTATCATTTGTACACAGTTTGAGTGTTTGTCATTGGAATGTTTTCACATGCCCATCTATTTTCATCATATTTACACAACCCGATTTAGTCTTCGAGTGATGTAAAAATGTATATTTTGCACTATTATAATTATGTACGAAAACTTTCACGCAAATTTATTTGGACACTGTTATATTAAACTGATGGGTTATTCGGTACTCTTGTATGATTGTACTTGTGATCACATATACGAAAGAGATATAAAGGAAAATAAGGATATAGAAAATTCGCTCAACTGAGATATTCGATTCAGTCATGGTAAAATGTAAAATATTGCACAACCTCCAAATTTTAAAGAACCGCTTGGATTGACATGAAATTTGGGATACACAGAGCTAACATGTCAAATAAAAAAAAAGTGATATCGTGCCGATGTGTGTACTTTTGCCCCGGGGGTTAGTTCCACCCCATCTCGAGGGTGAAAAAATATACGTTCAAAGTAAGTCCAGAATTGGATAAACTGACTAATTCTAAGTAACTTTTGTCCTATAGAGGTTTTTCACCAAGTCAATACTTTTCGAATTATTTGCGAGTGAATATGTTCATTTTTCAACAAAAAAAAAACTCGATTTTAGACAGTTTTTTGCAAATAACGCAATAAGTAAGTATTTTATCGAAAAAAAAAATATTATCGGCAAAATATAGCTTATAAATAAATGAAAACAATGGTGTATATAAAGTCGGTAGACCCAGTAGAAGCAGAGTTGTAGCTAATCAAAAGTGGGTTCTTTCTCGACAAATTCCAAATCAAATATTTCAACGTGAAATTATCAAAAAATCAAGCACTTTTCGGGAAAAACTCATTACAACTTTTCTAAAGTAACTAGGCGTTTTTAAACAACTAGACAACTTTTTTAAAGTGTTTTAAAAAAGCTTAATTTTTGTTTTATGAAAAAGTTTCCAACATCAAAATTAAGTAAGTTACGATGAAAATAATGTAGGTAACTTTTTTTTGTTGGAAAGAGTTATTTGCGAAAAACCGTCTAAAAACGTGTTTTTTTTTTGTTGAAAAATGAACAGATTCACTCGCAAATAACTCGAAAAGTATTGATTTGATGAAAAAATTCTATAGAACAAAAGTTGCTTAGAATTAGTCACTTTATTCACTTCCGGACTTATTTTGAACATGTTTTTTACCCTCGAGAAGGGATGGTAGCGGCACTACTGGGGATGTTAGGCAACTCACCTACTCACCTCCAGGGCAAAAGCACACATCGGCACAATATCATTTTTTTCTTTGACATGTTAGCTATGTGCATTGTGCATGCCTTTCGTGTCAATCCAAGCGGTTCTTTAAAATTCGGAGCACAAACCGTGAGTAAATGGACTACTATAAGAAAAACAAACTTATTGAATTAGGGCCTTGTAATCATTGGTTGGTACTTATTTTGTTTGTGGAATTTAATATCAATTATCAGGTTATAAACCTATGTAGTGTATTAAATAGATTCCATTTAAATAGTCTTTTCACACATTGCTATTAGTGGCTTTCACTCATAATATTGTACTGTAAGTTTCTAGTAACTACTATACGTTAGCCTTTGCACTAATATTTATTATTATTAAACTTTGACTGGTAATAGAGGTGCTGGTTTTTATATTGTACCTTGTATAAATACGAATATTATGGTGTATAATAACATTTAGAAAATACAGTCGGAAAGAATATGACCTAACAAAAACTTATTTTTTTTTCTTACAAACGATTTTTACATATGCCACCGACTACTCAACAGCTATACAGGGTGAGTCATGAGGAACTGCACATACTCCTACCTCGTATAGAGGCCCCTATGGGGAATAACAAATGACCATTAAAAAGTGTCTGCTCCCATTGTTTAATAATATACAGGGCGAGTTTCGCATTTTGACAGAAATTTGTATTTGTCATAATTTTGTAACGGTCAGATCGATGTGTCTCTTATTTTGGTCAATCGTTACACTATTGCCACCTAATCAACTGATTTATTCAAACTAGAAAAAAATCAGGTCCGGCTTTAAAAAAATTAGTTCGTTTGGGTCTTAGAAAAAATTTCACCCTGTATAAGCTTTTTGAAAACTCTAATATGAATTTTACAAATTAGACAAATAGGCAATTAAAATAACATATTTATTTTTTTCCGCACACGATTGCTTAATTTTTTATAACAAACTCAAATTTGATTATGAATTAAAAGTTTGGTAAAGTGAACCATAGATTTAACAAAATTAACTTTTATTACCAAAATTAATTTTTTTTTGAACAAATATTTAATTTATGTTACCACCAATCAACTGATTTATTCAAACAAGAAAAAATCAGGCCCGGATTTAAAAAATAAGTTCGTTTTGGTCTTAGAAAAAATTTCACCCTGTATACGCTTTTTGAAAACTCTAATATGATTTTTACAAATTAGACAAATAGGCAATTAAAATGGCATATTTATTTTTTCCCCACACGATTACTTAATTTTTTATAAAAAAAATCAAATTTTACTATGAATAATTAAAAGTTTGGTAAAGTGAACCATAGATTAAAAAAAAATAACTTTTATTACAAAAATGAATTTTTTTTGAACAAATATTTAATTTATGTTATCACCCAATCAACTGATTTATTCAAACTAGAAAAAAATCAGGCCCGGATTAAAAAAATTAGTTTGTTTGGGTCTTAGAAAAAATTTCACCTTGTATACGTTTTTTGAAAACTCTAATATGAATTTTACAAATAAGACAAATAGGCAATTAAAATGGCATATTTATTTTTCCCCACACGATTACTTATTTTTTTTTTTTAAAATCAAATTTGACTATGCATAAAAAGTTTGGCAAAGTTTTTGCATACATTTAAAAAAATTAACTTTTTTTACAAAAATTAATTTACAACAACAACGTTTTTCTTAAAATTAAAAGTTTTACCATTTTTTTTTTCTATAACACGTCTAGATCTAAAACTTCCCATAACACTTCTTTTGGACTCTATAGTTTAACATAGACGTGATAAAATTGATAAATTTTAAATTTTTCCACCTAATTTTTGCGATTTACAAGGTTGCAACTTTTACAAGAGGAAGACTGAAAGTCTACAACAATTTTCATAGTCTTCACAATGGTAAGAGGTATGTGCTATAAAAATTTCAGAAAAAAAATATTAAAATGGAACAGAGTTGTAGCGAGTTAAACCGTGAGTTCATTTTGTTTTCATTTTTAGGTTAAAATTCCGATTTTGACCAATTTGATTTTTTAATAAAAAATTAAGTAATCGTGTGGGGAAAAAATAAATATGCCATTTTAATTGCCTATTTGTCTTATTTGTAAAATTCATATTAGAGTTTTCAAAAAGCATATACAGGGTGAAATTTTTTCTAAGACCAAAACGAACTAATTTTTTAAATCCGGACCTGATTTTTCTTTAGTTTGAATAAATCAGTTGATTGGATGGTAACATAAATTACTTATTTGTGCAAAAAAAATTTATTTTTGTAATAAAAGATATTTTTTTTTTAAATCTATGGTTCACTTTACCAAACTTTTAATTCATAGTGAAATTTGATTTTTTTTATAAAAAGTTAAGTAATCGTGTGCGGAAAAAAATAAATATGCCATTTTAATTGCCTATTTGTCTAATTTGTAAAATTCATATTAGAGTTTTCAAAAAGCGTATACAGGGTGAACTTTTTTCTAAGACTCAAACGAACTAATTTTTTTAAAGCCGGACCTGATTTTTTTCTAGTTTGAATAAATCAGTTGATTAGGTGGTAATAGTGTAACGATTGACCAAAATAAGAGACACATCGATCTGACCGTTCAAAAATTATGACGAATATAAATTTCTGTCAAAATGCGAAACTCGCCCTGTATATTATTAAACAAGGGGAGCAGACACTTTTTAATGGTCATTTGTTATTCCTCATAGGAGCCTCTATACGAGGTAAGAGTATGTACAGTTCCTCATGACTCACCCATATGCTGAAGGAGATCAATGTTTAAGGCAAAAACAAAGATCTTGTTATACAAAGTCTTATTACAACTATTTTATGCTTACTGGATTCTATTACTTGGTTTTATCTATTCTCTTCAAATGCTCTTTCTAATAGTTTTCTCTTATTTTTGTTCGACATAGTCAGTAGTCAGTATTGCCAGAATGGTATCTTCCACACTGGAGGAAAAAAATTCTGACAAAAGAAGGATAAGAAGAATTTGCCAACAAAACACAAAAGTCAGTAATAAACTTAATAGAGGAGCAATAGAGCTAAAAAATAATACTTTATATAAAAATCATTCTGTATAATATACTTAGAGAAATATCGCCAACAGAAGTCGCCGACTACTCGTTATGGAAAATAGTCCAGGGTAATTGGGTTTTTTCCATGACACTTCAACAGCCAGCGGACTGAAGCGTTTTTTCGACAGTTAATACCTATAAGAACAAATTCTAACTATTTCCTGCGTAGGATCTGGCGGCCATTTTTATTTTTAAACAATTTTGTGTCGAAAAACCGCCTTTTTTCCTTTTTTTTTCAAATAAATGGAAAACAATGAAACTCATGGTTTTTTTTAGCACACACATCTTCGAGAGCATGGGAAAAGCTTTAAAATGGCGTATTATAAAGTTTTCTATACTCATTTATTGTTAGTATAATTGCGAAAAAAGGTCGAAATTGAATAAAAATTAATTTCGCAATAACTATTGTAAAAATTAGTGTACAGCTTTAAAATTGTTGTCAAATGGGGGTTCTTTGGTGCTTAATATGTGACAAAAATTTCAAAGCGATTCATTCAAAGGTTTAAATTTTATTCAAATTGTTTATCCCAGAGAGCCTTTTTTGCAATAACTTAAGTAAAAAAAACTGATGTTAGAACCATCCTACAGGTGTCAAATGAAAGAGCATGAGCTAGATTTTCAAATTGATTTAAAAAGGGAATAAAAAATGCATTTTTAGTAATAAATAATTATGCAAAATTATGGTCAATTTTTCCTTATAAACTGTTTAATTTTTATAAATAATAAATTATAAATATTTATTACACTTTTTTATCAATAATTATATACATAGCACTAACTTAGTAGTTGTGCACCTAAAACACGGTAAAAAAGTAGATTTTTTTGAAAAAAATTATTTAAAATACTTATAAGGAAAAATTGACGATACTTTTGCATAATTATTTATTACTAATAAGTGCATTTTTTTATTCACTTTTTTAAACTAATTAGAAAATTTAGCTCATGCTCTTTTATTTGACACCTTCAGAATGGTTCTAACATAATTTTTTTCTGACTTATGTTATTGAAAAAAAGAGCTCTGTTGGATAAACAATTTGAATAAAATTTAAACAATTGAATGAATCACCTTGAAATGTTTGTTACATATTAAGCACCAAGGAACCCTTATTTGACAAAAATTTCAAAGCTGTATACTAATTTTTACAATAGTTATTGCGAAATTATTTTTTTTTGCAATGTCGACCTTTTTTCGCAATTATATTAACAATAAATGAATATATCAAACTTTGTAATACGTCATTTTAAAGCTTTTCCCATGCTCTCGAAGATGTGTGTACTAAAAAACCATAAGTTTCACTGTTTTTCATTTATTCGAAAAAAAAAATGAAAAAAAGCCGTTTGTTGACACTAAATTGTTTATAAATAAAAATGGCCGCCAGACCCTATGCAGGAAATAGTTACAATTTTTTCTTATAGGTATTATCTGTCGAAAAAAACGTTTCAGTAAGCTGTTGAAGTGTCACGAACAGGGTATATTTTTGCCTTATTACCCTTGCCTAAAACCACATGAAAACAAAAACGAACATATTATTAAGTCATTCATTACATTGACCTAGGAATTAGTGGGTACGATATTACATATATAGAAAACAGTATTCAGAAAAAAATGTTTTAAAAATTTAGCAATCAGAACAAATATTTTTTCTTTTCAATTGATAATAAACTTAAGTAAGAATCTTGAATATTTAACAAAGAATAATGTATGATATTATGAAATATACATAAAGAAACCACATATCTTTTTATTTACAATATATTTCTTTATGAATCATTAAATGTAAGAGATATCTATAATCTCCAATTAGGCAATTGGAAGACGGATAATATATCCTAAACAAATAAATGCAACTAGTGAAAAACTTTTTGTTATTCTTCTCTATCTTAGGCTTTGTACACATGCGAGCGGTTTGCCAACGGTTACGTCGCGTTTTACCTGAAAAACCCAAATGCCGCATAGTATCGCATGATACTATAAATAACGAGATAGTATCTTCCTGTAGCTCAAATACGTCCGAGTTGGCGCATGATGACGTAACTGGAGACCGGAAGTTGAATTTGAATTCTTGATAAAGTTAAATGGGATTTGTATGCATTCTGTGATAAAATTATTCAATTAGCAACATAACATTAAACTTCAATGTATTCGAAAAAAATTTAGTGTCGAGATTCCTGTCAAAATTTCGTCAAAAATAAAATATAAAATACACTTAGCTTACAACCGCGAACAATTCAAGCTAATCGGACATTACGAATGATTACGAACGATTACGAACTTGCCGGTCTCCAGTTACGTCACGACTTCAGGATGTGCAATATATTATCTTGTTATTTATAGTATCATGTAGTATCGTACACATGCAACCGCTAAACGTCGTCAAACGGCGGCGGTTGTAAGTTACTAGAGGAGGAATGGGACCGCCAGTCAAACGCTGTCATGTGTATGGTACAAACGTCAGCTAACCGTAGCGTCAACCGCTGGCAAACCGCCCTCATATGCACAAAGCCTTAGGCCGCTTTCACGCCCGAGTTTTTCGTCGCATGTAGCGTGGCGACAAAACGCCGTTTTTGTAGTTGAAACAAAATGGAACTTCTATTTACGCTGTGATCTCCAATAGAAGCCATACGTTGCATTCAATGTTTGTCGGTCGCCTGCAACTTTACGTAGTCACTACAGAAATTTAGGCTATGATCATTAATAAACGTCGTACGCTGCTTATAGCGTCAGGTTGTGGTCTTCTGACATAAACGTCTGAATAATTCTCGAAAATAACTAAAGACGTCGCGTCCAACATTTGAAGCCACGTTTAGCAGTTACACGCCTTAAAATAGTTACACGTATACAATAGAGACCACTTCCATCATGTATTATATTCAGCATACAGACGTGACGTACGGCGAAACGCTATACGGCATATATTGGAGAACACTGCCTGATGCTGCATACATGTCAAAGAAAGAAAGTTATATGGTGCCGATTTGTACTTTTACCTCAGGGGTGAGTGCCACCCCTTTTCGGGGGTGAAAATATTTAACTTTTAAATAATGCCCGAACTCTATAGATAATTCAATCTATAACAAAAAATGTTTTAAAGACTTTTCTTGGTTAAGTCAATATTTTCCAAGTTATTCACGCTTGAAATTGTTGATTTTCTACCTAAAACAGCATGTTTTCGAGTGATTTTTTATAAATAGCTGGAAAAGAGTACATTCTAACCAAAAAGGCATAAAGATCCAAAAGAAACCTTTCAAAATATGTAATAAATCAAATAATTTTTTAAAATGTTTGTGACGGCTATACAACTCGAGTAGCAACCTGTTGAAGATGAAAATTTATTTGAATTAACCTGCAATCGAACCTTTTATCATCAAATATACGATATTTTTCAAAAAAAAAGTTTTGAAATGTTTCTAAAAGTTTTTATTTTTAAGCATTTTTGACAATAGATTATTAAATTATGAGGTATTCTAGTACTAAAAGTTAATCTTGATTAATTATTTATATGGGAAATAAGCCACAATTAAAATGAAAAAAATAATTTTATTAACGTTTCGACGCCCAAATCGGGTGCCGTTGTCAAAATACAAAATATTACTAGAATAAACAAAACTCCTTTTTAGCAGAAAAACAATTATTAACATCTATTTTATTAAAAAATGATTATCCTTTATCGTTTATAAATAAGGAGTTGTCAAGATTGGATCGAATGGAACAGAACAACTTAGAACGGGATCCTGCAACATTCACAAGAAATAATACGAGGAAAATATCAATACCATATATAAAAGGACTATCGGAGAAACTTAAAACAATAGGAAATAAATTCAACATTTCAACAACATTCAAAACAACAAACACATTGAGATCTATTCTATCTAAAACTAAACCTAACAATGATCAAGAAAGAACAAAGAATTGCATTTATAAAATACCTTGTGAATGCGAACAATTTTATTTAGGTGAGACATCAAGACCATTAGACGTTAGAATAAGTGAACATCAATCTTATATTAAAAATAGAGAATTTGATAGATCTCAAATATGTCAACACGCATGGGATAATGAGCATAGAGTTCAGTGGAGAGATTCAAGTATAGTCCTGAAAGAATCAGATAGTAAAAAGAGAAAAATCAAAGAAGCGGCTCTAATTATGCTAAATGAAACCAATTGTGTCGCAAATTCCTCGATCGAATGCAGTAGGATGTGGTCACCCATACTGAAAGAGGAAGTCAATAGAAAGAAAATACCAAGATTAGTAAGTCAATAATATCGAGCTAGTACATATTTTATATTTTAGTACATATTACTTATATATCTAGTATTATTAATATATTTATAATTTAAACCTGTTACAAGTCAGAATTTGGTATTATTTTTTGAGAGTAAATTAAATGTAAGACCAAATACTTACGATGTCGGGATAGTATCACAAGGTTTTTTTCCTGGTTTTCCCTTGTGATTTACTATGAAGTCTCTAACGCGAGAATTTTACTGTCGTTGCATTTGGTTGTCTTTTTAAAGACAGATCACATGCTATAATTTTTTTGTGACGGATATTCTTGAGTTAGGGTTGATTTCATGTAATCGAATGAACTATCTTTCAGTAAGTCGTCCCAGGAACGCAACTCATAAATATTGGCAATATCATTTTAAAGTCTTCTACTTTAAAATGTATAATATATGTATGAATTGCCAATATAAATGAGTCAGATTAAATAAATTATTAGAAGAATTTTTTTGCTTAGCAACAACACTTTTGTTTATTCTAGTAATATTTTGTATTTTGACAACGGCACCCGATTTGGGCGTCGAAACGTTAATAAAATTATTTTTTTCATTTTAATTGTGGCTTATTTCCCATATTAATAATTAATCATAAAAATGCCACAAGGAAATAGCTTCAGAACAACAAAAAGTTAATCTTGCTCTAAGTCGGTAAAATACACCGGTTTTTTAACATTTTTTCAAATTCAAAAAGCGAAAAATTTTCAAATCGATTTTTCTAGAAAACGGTGTATCCTACCAACATAAAGCAAGAGTACCTTTTAGTACTAGAATACCTCACAATTTAATATTCCACTATCAAAATGCTTAAAAGTTAAAGACAAAACAATTATGCGATATAATAACTGTTGCCCTACCCAAAACCGAAGCCTATGACCGGTACTAGAAATTCTTAATTAAAGGAATCGATTTATCTCTGGAAGATAAATAGGCGTACCACTTTTTGTTTTTCTAGATACAAGCATTCTGGAGGTATTTAAAAAAAAACTAATTACAAGGCACCATCTTCCAAGAGCTCGGGGTCCCTCTAGGAAGTATTTTCGGACTACGTGAATTGAGTTAAATTGTCTTAAAATTATCGGGGGAATTTTCGGTCTTCGTTTGTCAGGAAAGTTTCTGGACACCCTGTATACCTATTATATTTATTATATTTACCAAATATTTATATTTTATAAAATGCATCCTCAAATGCTAAGCAAATGTTTATTTAACATGATGAAAATTCTGCAGTTTTTAATTTTTGGTAAAAACGGATAGTTTTCACCCCTTAAAAAAATAAAAATACACATTTATTTTAATCGTATAACTTTTCCTAAAGTGGAAAGTACTTGCAAAATATCATCAAAATCGGTACGGTTCGTTAGAATTCGGAGGTTTTACAATATTTTTACTATTTGTAGTAAATCCGCAACATGCTTGGCGTATTTACCGATAGGCGACAGTTATACATAAATTTTAACACGTCCCATTTATTTTACTTGAATGTAAAACATTTTGTAATACAACAGTCTAGTCAATTGACATAGTTTGCGTAAAATATAAGTGCGCAACCCAGAGACGCTAATGAAAGCTTTTCTTAATTGAAGCTGAAACTTTACCTCAAGCCAGTACTGTCCGGTTGTTGTCCACTTTTCCTGTACCTGGTATTATTACAGGTTTTACATAATTCTCGATGTTACGTCGAGCGACACAAGACATGTGCTTTGTTCATCGTGATACTTTTTTTCAAGGGAGTGGCAGAATCGAATCTTAAAACTTTTGTGGAAAAATTTGACTAATTGATTTTTCCGCGATTTTCCGATGGTTGTTATTGTATTGAGCTTCATCACATGCGGAAATGACAGAACATAGCACTGATTGTATCAGCGCCCTAGCTTCGTCGGAAGGGTGGACGCTTTAGTACTTGTATGGTAAATTCCTTTGAAACGTGTCATTTTACCGACAATTCACGGGAAAAAACACGCCGCTCCACAGAGGCCATAGATTAGGGTTCGGTATTAGCTTAAGGATCATAAATACCAAATTTTGAGAGAAATTTCACTATTTCACGTTGCATTGATTTCTGTCTTCAGTTCTTATCTTTTTTTGATACTCAACACGCTCCGTCGAAATTCTTTTTTAGATTTTTACGTTAAATCGACGATTTTTTCACAGATAGACTGGGGTATAGTTTTTTAATCGTTTTTGTAGTAAATCTGCTTTGCGTATTTACTGATAATCGACAGTTATACACCAATTTTAACACGTTCCATTTATTTTACTTGAATGTAAAACATTTTGTAATACAATACTCTAGTCAAATTTCAAATTTCAAATTTATTCAAAAATATGTGTGTACAACATTTTACATTTAGATCTTATATTATTATTAGTATCGACTGACTCAGCACCATGCCTAGGCAAGAGTTGCCTGTTTTGCACTGTACTATGTCAATCGAAACTGTATCAATTGTACATAAAAGTAGTATTAAGGTTGGAACTAAGAAGTAACATACCTAACTATCGAAGAGATAATGCAACAGAACAAGACGGACGGTAAACCTCTCTAGCTGCTGAATACTTTGTTAATTATAATACCAATATACACCCAAATTCTACTCTGATTATACTGTCGTTCATACATTAAGACATTGCGTCCAAAAATAATTGTAAGTGGGTTTTTAGATAGGTTTTTATGTATTTTTTAAATTTAAATAATTTAGGTTCTTGTTTGATATGTATAGGAATTATGTTATAAAATTTAGGTCCAAAGAACATTAGGGATCTTTGTGTTACTGATTTTTTGAACTGCTGAATACTAATATCCATATTTGCTACTTATCGAGTTAATCGGTTGCTTTGAAATTTAAATTTTTTTGAGTTTATATAAACATTTAAAACACAGTTGTAGATGTAGAGGGATTTAACACTAAATATCTCGGATTCATCATATAATTTTTTTGTTGGATGCAGTTTTCTTTTTTTAAAAATTATTTTTAATAGAGTATTTTGAACTGTTTCTAAAATATTAAGAGTTTTGTTAAACGCGCCACCCCATGCTACAATAGTCAGTTGACATGGTTTACGTAAAATATAAGTGCGCAACCCAGAGACGCTAATGAAAGTTTTCCTTAATTGTAGCTGAGACTTTAGTCCATGTTGTGATGCCGCTCCCGTCTGAAAAAAATTCTGATTCGGTTTCTGTGCGGATTTCTATTCAAAAATGTCCCCTTTCGGCAAATCTGAAGGGTGCCGGGCGAAATTTTTAAACAGAAATTGTTTGAATATTTTTTTAAACACATTCAAAAGATCACCTTTTTTGCTTCGGAAAATATTCTTTTATGTTTTTTTGACCATTCTAAACAAGAAAGGTATGTTGTCATTTTTCTCAAAACTTGATAGTGCTTGAGTTATAGGCGATTTAAAATCTGAAAATGCGAAAATTTCGTGACATAAAAACTCATAATTAAAGACATAAGTGGATAAAGGTCATATGTCGCAAAATAATGTTTTTGAGTAATGAGCATTTTATGCCTGGTTGCACCAACAGATCTTAAGCTCCAGCTTAGCTAAGCTCTACTAATAGATAGGGCCTCCTTGAGTATCACTTACGTTGCACCATAATTTTAGATTCTTACCTTATTATCAATTATATCTATTATTATATTATGGTATTTTAATTGTAATATATTATAATTATATTATATTAATTCTTATGATATTCTCGACTTAAGCTTAAGATCTGTTGGTGCAACTGGGCATTATAGATAGGGCCTCCTTGAGTATCACTTACGTTGCACCATAATTTTAGATTCTAACCTTATTATCAATTATATCTATTATTATATTATGGTATTTTAACTGTAATATATTATAATTATATTATATTAATTCTTATAATATTCTCGACTTAAGCTTAAGATCTGTTGGTGCAACTGGGCATTATAGATAGGGCCTCCTTGAGTATCACTTACGTTGCATCATAATTTTAGATTCTAACCTTATTATCAATTATATCTATTATTATATTATGGTATTTTAATTGTAATATATTATAATTATATTATATTAATTCTTATGATATTCTCGACTTAAGCTTAAGATCTGTTGGTGCAACTGGGCATTATAGATAGGGCCTCCTTGAGTATCACTTACGTTGCACCATAATTTTAGATTCTAACCTAATTATCAATTATATCTATTATTATATTATGGTATTTTTATTGTAATATATTATAATTATATTATATTAATTCTTATGGTATTCTCGACTTGCTTAAGATCTGTTGGTGCACCGGGCATTAGTGTCTTTTGTTCCAAGTTAATTATTTATTTTATAACTTTACATTGCTATACCCTATTCCACGAACATATGTCTGTTTTGGATTACTTCGACAACGAATATTTTATTCTTATGATATTCTCGACTTAAGCTTAAGATCTGTTGGTGCAACTGGGCATTATAGATAGGGCCTCCTTGAGTATCACTTACGTTGCACCATAATTTTAGATTCTAACCTTATTATCAATTATATCTATTATTATATTATGGTATTTTAACTGTAATATATTATAATTATATTATATTAATTCTTATAATATTCTCGACTTAAGCTTAAGATCTGTTGGTGCAACTGGGCATTATAGATAGGGCCTCCTTGAGTATCACTTACGTTGCATCATAATTTTAGATTCTAACCTTATTATCAATTATATCTATTATTATATTATGGTATTTTAATTGTAATATATTATAATTATATTATAACTATTAATTCTTATGATATTCTCGACTTAAGCTTAAGATCTGTTGGTGCAACTGGGCATTATAGATAGGGCCTCCTTGAGTATCACTTACGTTGCACCATAATTTTAGATTCTAACCTAATTATCAATAATATCTATTATTATATTATGGTATTTTTATTGTAATATATTATAATTATATTATATTAATTCTTATGGTATTCTCGACTTGCTTAAGATCTGTTGGTGCACCGGGCATTAGTGTCTTTTGTTCCAAGTTAATTATTTATTTTATAACTTTACATTGCTATACCCTATTCCACGAACATATGCCTGTTTTGGATTACTTCGACAACGAATATTTTACTGTGCAAAATAAGAAGAACAAAAGTAAATCGCAAATTACATTGTTGTTTATTGGAATAATTATTAGCGCCATTTACTTTCGTACTTCTTATGTTACACAGTAAAATATTCGTTGTCGAAGTAATCCAAAACAGGCGTATGTTCGTGGAATGGCCCATATACTTTTTTAAACAGGTATTTGAAGGTACGTTGTTACTCTTTAAATTGAATTTTAAAAAGTTACCTTAAGCCAAATATTTCAAATTTTGTGGACATATTACCTTTATCCACATAGAAATAATATAAAAAATGTTAGGGTTAAGTGGATAAAAGTGTTGAGTATCAAAAATGGGCATTTATTAAAAAAAAAATAACAAAACAAGATGTACAGCTGGTTCCTAAAAAAACTGATACGACTCTTAAATCGTATTTTGTAGAAAATTGAGCAGTATATTTTGAAGGATAAATACTTATTATTTACGTACTGTCACTGTCACTGCCAAATCTTAAAATTTGCCAGATAACTTATTCTGTTCAACCTCAAAAAATAATAATAACAGCCCTATTTTATGTAAAAACCATCATTTATTTTATAGGTAGGTATAGGTACTCTTTATAAAATGCAGGAATTTAAAATAATATCAAAATTTAGACCTTAATAATTATTACAATTTATGAATTAACATATAATCAGTTGTTTGTTGTTTGTTTGTTTATTTTAGTATTTGTCTGTCATAATAAATATAATATAATGTCAGACCAATCAAATACACTGCTCAAAATGATCAAATCTTACTAATATTCGTATCAGTTTTTTAGGAACCAGCTGTACAATAAATACATATTTTTTAGTACGTAAGTCCTTTTTTTTATTTTTGGGATTTTCTTTATTTTCCTCTATCGCGTTTTCATAAAACCAACTGTACTCTTCAGGAACAAATTTTATTTAGTCTCTTAGATTTTCCAGTTTTCCAAACTCAAATCACCAGTTTTATTTTCCAGTTTTCTTGGTCTATATTCAGTTCTGGTCAGATGTGCCGTCCTTTTTTTTCTTAAATCTACTTGCTGAATTCACATGTAGTCATTAAGGCATGTCTGATAGTGATATAAGCCAAATTCTTCCACTCTTATCCATTTTGCACTACAAAAATTAACCTTTTCATTTGAACCGTTGCTTGCTTTTTAAATAAATAGGGGTTCGTCAGCAGATCTTCAAAGTGATAACAGAATTCTCCATATTTACACATTTTACGTGGATAAAGGTATTATGTCCAAACGCGATTTTAAACATAATACCTTTATCTACCCGTTTAACTTATACCTTCCTGTTTTTAATTTCGCTAAAGATAGGTAATTTTAAAATTTTAAAGGGTTAAACAGCATATCAGAAGAAGTAAAACCGAATAAAACAATTTTCTCAAAAAATGAGATGACTTTTATCCACTTATGTATTCAATTGAATTATTATTTTTGAGGTTGACAAGTGCTTATATTGAAGTCAAAACATTTATTTTCAAGATTCTGAAGAGTTATCGGGTCTAACTTTAATTTAAACCGTTGTTTTTTAATTGTTAATTATGCGCGTCCATCCGATTTTGATGCCGGGGCGGCACACTCTATTTCAACAATCTCCTATTTTGCTCCGAAAAACATTTTGTTAGGTTTTTTGGGTTGTCCTAAACAAAAAAAGTGTTCTCGTCATTTTTCTGAGAAGTTAATAGTTTTCAAAAATCCACAAGGAAAAGAAATTACTAGGTTTCAAGTTATAAGCAATTTAAAATCTGAAAAATGCGAAAATACGCATTTTCGAGGCTTGAAAACTCATATGGAAATTATTATTTTTGAGGTTGCCAAGTGCCTAAATTGAAGTTGATTTCAATTTCCAGATTCTGTAGAGTAATAATTCTGTAGAGTGTGTCAATTTAGACCGTTGTTTTTTAATTCTTACCTAACAACGATCTATATTGAAATAAGCCTCGATCACTCTTCAGAATCTTTAAACATAATGTTTATACATAATGTAATCTAACCGATCGAAAACTATCTTTATTTATTAAGCGCAACAGGCCTTGTAGGTCTAGGGCTAAAATGTTTACATTTCTGATTACATAAATAATATAATAAATAACTTAATATAACTTACAAAACTTATAAAACTTATAAATTTTATTTAATTACACTTCAGTCTTTTTATACACTCCTTCACCACCTCCCTCCATCTCCTTCTGTCCAATGCTAGTTCTTTCCATCTCTCAATGTTACTTTTCTTCAAGTCTTAATACACAGTGTCCTTCCATCTTTTCCTTGGCCTGCCTTTCCTCCTCTTTTGTATTGGTCTTCGTGAGAGTACCATTTTTGGCATTCGTTTACTTCCCATTCTCTCGATGTGTCCCAAGTATCGTATTCTCTGTGCTTTGATCGTCGTCGTTATCGTTGACTCTTGATATAGTTCTTCCAATTCTTTATTGGTTCGTCTTATCCGCTGACCTTCTATTTTCACACCTCCATATATTGCTCTTTGCATTTTTCTCTCCCATCTTTCTAAAAGGTCTGTTTCTGACTTTTTGAGCACCCATGTTTCGCATGTTTTTATGTTACTGTAGGTCTGATAACAGTCTTATAAATTCTTATTTTTGTTTTTCTTGATACGTATTTGATTTCAATAATGTGCGTAATGCTCCATATTTTTTATTTCCTTTAGCTATTATTGCCTTTATCTCCCCTTCTTCACGACCATTTTCATCTATTTTGGCTCCCAGGTAAATAATTTCTTTGGCTCTTCTGAACGAGTATGTTTTTTCTCCATATATTTGTACTATAATGTTATTCTCTTTTTCTTTTTGGATCTCTCCCATTATCATATACTTTGTCTTTTCTTCATTTACTTTAAGTCCGAATTTTTTGGCTTCTGTTATTATGTTTTTCATTAACTTTTGTAGTTCTTTTTTGCTTGTTGCTAATAGCGTCAGATCATCTGCAAATGCTATGCATTGGTGGCCGTTTTTAAATATCGTTTCTTGCATGTTTATTCTGCTTTTCCTGATTATTCCTTCCAATGTTAGATTGAATGCCGTTGTTGATAGTGGGTCTCCTTGTTGTAAACCTTCCTTGGTTTCAAACTTTTTGGATGTATACCCTTTCCAAGCTATTTCATTTGTTGTGTTTTCCATCGTCATCTTTACCATCCTGACAATTTTACTTGGTATCCCCAATTCTTTCATCAGTTAGTACATCTGCTGTCTATTTACTGTGTCGTAAGCCTGCTTAAAGTCTATGAACAAAGCATATAGTACTGTTTTATGTTCGTAACAGGTAGTCTGTATTTCTTTTAAGGTAAATATTTGGTCAGTCGTTGATCTGTTGTTTCTAAAACCTGCCTGGCATTCTCCCAGTATTTTTTCCGAATATTGACTTAGCTTTTTTCTTATACTTTGTGCCAATATTTTGTAAACTATTTCTAATAGTGCGATGCCTCTGTAGTTTTCGCATAGCATTCTATCACCTTTTTTACGTATAGGGCATATCCTTGCTATGGTCCACTCTTCTGGCATTTTTCTACTTCCCATATTCTTTTTATCAGGTCATATATCTCTTTCTGTAGTCTTTTCCCTCCTGATTTTATCATTTCGGCCTATATTTCTGTTATTCCTGGGCTTTTGTTATTTTTCAAGCTCTTTATTTCGTTCTGTATTTCTTGTTCTGTGGGTATTTCTATTGCTATCTGATCATCTTCAATTTTATGGTTTGTTTCCTTTTGTACTTAGCTCTTATTTATCAGTTCTGTGAAATAGTTTTGCCAGTTTCCCATTATTTTTTCCGGCTCATTTAGCAACATCCCTTTATCATCTCTCATATATGGGTTGTTTTTTTGATATCCTCTTTCCATTTTTTTTGCTTCCTGGTAGATTGATCTTATTTCTTTTTTTTTGAAATTTTTCTTCTATTTCTTTCAGTTTGTTCTCGTTGTATTTTCTCTTTTTGCTTCTACATTTTCTTTTCATGATTTTTCTCAATTCTCTGTATTCTTCTCTAGTGCTTTCTTCGTCATTTGTGAGATTTTTGAGTCTTACCTTTCTTATTGCTTCTGCTACTTCTTGGCATTCTTCATCATACCAATCTTTTGTTTAGTGTTTTCTTTTGGTTTTCGCTAGGATTGCTTTACTTGTGTTCAAGATTGCTTCTTTTATATTTTCCCATTGTTTGTCGAAAACTATTTACTTCTGGGAAAAATGACAAGGGACCTTTGTCTTAATTTTTGAGACAATTGTTTAAACAATTTCTGCCCAAAAATTTCGCCCGACGCCCGACACAAATATTTATTTGTGTAATAGGCTATTGATTATGTACTATAGAAAGGAACTACAACGTTAACGGGGTTTTATTATTTCATATGGTTAACGAATCTCTATATATAAAAAAACCGCTGAGTGCTACCATTTAAAGGGGTGCGTTTTTGAGAAATGGGTGAATTAGTCCCTGGGCACAGGTTACATTAGGGTGAGTTCTATGCACTTTTGGTACAAACACGTCTACATAAAAATTGTTCCTGGTTAAATTTCCTATCTAAATATAACTTTTTAAAGTCAAAGATTTTTTTTACAAAAATATATTCAAAAGAAAAAGCACAAAGAAACCCAAAAGTAAGAAATTTTGTTTTTTGTCCCATAACTTTTGTCCACGGAGATATAGGTATAGACATTGCTTCACAGAAAAAAAACTTACATATTTTCTCTTTAAAATGATGTTTGGTAGAGGTCATTAGGATTTACAGTTTTCGAAATATGATTTTTCAAAGTTCGCCACTCACAGCAATTTTGGGCAAATTTCCTTGTTATTTCGCAAATATTGTTCTGTAACTTTTTTCTACGTAACGTTAGGCATATGCAATGCTACATGTAGAAGGAATAGAAATCAACTACCTTTAAAATGTTCTACTGTATAATGTTGTACAACTTCTAAAGAGGTTATCTTTTTCAAGATTTTATACTTTTAACAAGTTGTATTTATGTATGTATGTATTTTTTACGATTATTTTTTAAATTTCCCATTATAACTTTTTTTTTCTACATTTAGGTATATATTATATAATAAAAAAGAAAGCTTATTCTGTTTACTTTAAAATGGTGTATTACAAAAAATTCTAGGATTATTTTTGAATAAGATATGATTTTTCATAATGTAATATGTAGGTACTTGCAACGATTTTTGATTTTAGGATTATTTTTTAAATTTCTCATTATAACTTTTTTATGTGATTGTGTGTTATGATTGAATCTCATTTTTTATAGGTAATACTTTGGATTCACTTGACTCGGCCGGGCAAACTTCAAAATATGGATTAATTCCAATATTTACTGTCCAAGCTCCTGTACCACAAGCTTTACTTGAAAAAAATAGCATGTAAATGTACCAAAGGATATACAAAAACTGCGGTTGTAGGAAGATAGGAATTAGTTGTTCAATATATATGTTGTACCCATGTGCATGGGTACTAATTGTGGGAACTCTAAGATAACTGAGGTGTCAGAGGAAGATATTGAAGCTAATGCTAACGAAGAGATGGACTTTGATTTTGAAAAATTTTTAAATGTCAACGTTTAAATAATTTTAACTATGATGTTTTCTAAGACTAATGTTTATGTTATTTTTGTAAAAGAAATAATTTTAAATAATACAGGTAACAAAAATATCAAAGAATCAATCGATTTCCATTATTTAAATATAGATGATACACCATTTTAAAGAACAGAAAGTAAGCCCTCTTTATTGAGCAATATATAGTATATTCATGTACAAGAAAAAAAAGTTATAATGAGAAATAGAAAAAATAATCCTAAAATCAAAAATGTTTGCAAGTACTTATTACATTTTGAAAAATAATATCTTATTCAAAAATAATCCTAGAATTTTTTGTAATACACCATTTTAAAGTAAACAAAATAAGCTTTTTTTTATTATATAATATATAATATATAATATATAATATATAATATATAATATATAATATATAATATATAATATATAATATATAATATATAATATATAATATATAATATAATATTATTATTTTATTTTTATATTATATAAAAAATCGTTAAGAGTATAAAACCTTGAAAAACCATAATCTCTTTAAAAAAAGTCGTACAACGTTATACAGTAGACCATTTTAAAGGTTATTGATTTCTATTCATATTATGTGTACCATTGCATATACCTAAAGTTACGTAGAAAAAAGTTACAGAACAATATTTGCGAAATAACAAGGAAAATTGCCCAAAATTGCTATGAGTGAAGAAATTTGAAAAATCATATTTCGAAAACTATATATCCTAATTACCTCTACTAAACAATATTTTAAAGAAGAAATATGTAGGTTTTTTTTCTGTAAAGCAATGTCTATACCTATATCCTCGTGGACAAAAGTTATGGGACAAAAAACAAAATTTCTTTCTTTTGGGTTTCTTTGTGCTTTTTCTTTTGAATATATTTTTGTAAAAAAAGTATCATTGACTTTAAAAAGTGATATTTAAATAGGAAATTTAACCCGGAACAATTTTTATGTAGATATATTTGTACCAAAAGTGCATAGAATTCACCCTAATGTAACCTGTGTCCAGGGACTAATTCACCCATTTCTCAAAAACGCACCCCTTTAAATGGTAGCACTCCGCGGTTTTTTCATATATGGATGTCCATTGACCATATGAAATAATAAAACCCCGTTAACGTTGTAGTTCCTTTTAGCTATCTTATTTTGAATATAATCAATAGCCTATAAAGGGGACATCTTTGAACAGGAATCCGCAAAGAAACCGAATCGAAAATTGTTTCATATGGGAGCCGCCTCACAACATGGACTAACGAAAGTTTTCCTTAATTAGCTGACACTTTACCTCGGGCCGGTACTGTCCAGTTGTTGTCCACTTTTCCTGTGCCTGCTATTATTACACGTTTTACATAATTTTTGATGTAACGTCGACTGACACATGTGCTTTGTTCATCGTGATACTTTTTTTCAAGGGTGTGGCAGAATCTTAAATTTTTGTGGTAACATTTTGTACTGTCTGATTGCATCTAAATATTTACCATCGACTGTTAATTTTAGCTATTTAAATTTATTATTATTGCCGTCAGTCTTTAGACGAGAGTGAAGAAATATGAAGAGGCAATTCACAGTACAGGACAGGATGATCATAAGAATGATCATTCTGTGGTAGTTGTCTATATTTCTGTCTGAATCATCTGAGCACATTATAGGCCAGCGTCCTGATTAAAGATCACTGAAAAATTTATGTTTTTTGAAACGGTGAGAATAATCACTGGAAGCAATAAAATTAACAACTTCACAAAAGAGCATGAGCGACTGAGATCTACATAGAAATCCTTCAATAAAATCTGCCCTAAAAATTGGTGATTCTTATGATATACATTGGGAATGGTCAACAAAATGGATGCCAACAATATTATCAGATTATATTCATATCCTGGGGAAGTAAGGAGAGCATTGGGAGAGACAGGAACAAGGTGGCTAGCAGGTTTATTTAATATAATTATGGAAGTTGGACAAATGCCAGACGAATG
Source organism: Diabrotica virgifera virgifera (assembly GCF_917563875.1). Lineage (NCBI taxonomy): Eukaryota > Metazoa > Arthropoda > Insecta > Coleoptera > Chrysomelidae > Diabrotica > Diabrotica virgifera. The sequence continues at coordinate 55,924,526 of NC_065449.1, read as the reverse complement.
GAGAAGCAGTATACTACTACCTGTCTTCAAAAACAAGGCAGATATACAACAATGTACAAACTGCAGGGCTACAAAACTGCTTAGCCACACCATGAAAATATGGAAAAGAGTAACTGATAGACGGATACGTGAAGAGACCGAAATATCCGAGAATCAATTTGGCTTTATGCAGGGCAGATCTACAACAGATGCAATTTTCATTATAACGCAGTTGATGGAAAAATACAGGAGTAAAGAAACAAACGCTCATATGGTATTCATTGATCTTGAGAAAGCATATGATAGAGTTCCTCGAGAGATTCTGAGGTGGGCACTCAATAAGAAAGGAGTCTCTGGTGAATATGTAAAGATTGTGAGGGATATGTATGAGGAAGTCACGACTAGTGTTAGGACAGGTGTGGGAGAGACTGATAAATTTCATGTGAAAGTAGGATTGCACCAAGGCTCGGTGCTTAGTCCGTATTTATTCTCATTAGTTTTGGACCAGATAACAGTGAAACTACAGGGTAACATTCCGTGGTGTTTAATGTATGCTGGTGATGTCGTGTTAGTAGGAAATAGTGAGACTTAGAACAAAAACTGGAACAGTGGAGACAAGCTCTCGAGGAAAAAGGTTTAAAACTTAGTAGGACAAAGACAGAGTATTTGGAATGCTCATTTAAAGATGAAGTTACTACAATTAAAATGGTATCTTTGGATGGTGAACTGATTGTAAAAAGCAATAGTTTTAAGTACCTGGGATCGGTATTACAGAGTAATGGAGAAACAGATGGAGATGCATGCAGTAGAATTAGGGCTGGATGGATGAAGTGGAAGGAAGCGAGTGGTGTGCTGTGTGACAGGAAAATTTCAATGAAGTTGAAGGGAAAATTCTGTAAAACAGCCATAAGGCCGGCTATGATGTACGGAACTGAATGTTGGGCAGTGAAAAAGAAAGAGGAACAACGAATGCATGTGGCGGAAATGAGAATGCTTAGATGGATGAGTGGAGTGACAAAAAAGGATAAAATTAAAAATGAGTATATTAGAGGAAGTCTAGGTGTGGCACCAATTGATGCAAAATGAGAGAGCATAGGTTGAGATGGTTTGGTCATGTTCAACGTCGAGACGTTAATCACCCAATACGAAGAATTGCTGAAGTGCAGATTCCTGGAAGGAGTAGGGGAGGAAGACCAAAGCAGACATGGGGGAGACGATTAGGTAGGACATGTTGGTAAAGGGGATTAATATTGATATGACCCAAGATAAAATTGTGTGGAGAAATGCAATTAGGGAAGCCGACCCCGCATAGGGATAAGGCAAAGAGAATGATGATGATTCAGATATCCATCCCAACTCAAGGTTTCATTGGATCAAATTTGCTCTGGTCCATCTGGGCGAGGCTTAATCGCATATGTATACTTTGGTATTTATACTACTTTGCAGTGGCGTAGCTAGAGTGGGGCGGAGGGGGAGGTGCGCCCCGGGTGTCACCCGTTCGGGGGTGACACCCGAGAAACCCAATTGCAAAAAAATGAGATCGCAAGGATCACAAAAGAATCAAAATACAATTCGATATTATTTTGTGAACACACGAAACCGAGAAAAATCTAGGTCAAATTGGCACTTCTTGGATTTTTTCCGTTAAAAGGAAAAACGAAGCTAAAAGTAACGAAATATTACAGCCACTAAATGGTTAGCTGTGTATCGGTTGCTTCATGTGAGAGAAATTTTAGTAAGCTAAAATTAATTTTTTCATATATGGATGTCCATTGACCATATGAAATAATAAAACCCCGTTAACGTTGTAGTTCCTTTTAGCTATCTTATTTTGAATATAATCAATAGCCTATAAAGGGGACATCTTTGAACAGGAATCCGCAAAGAAACCGAATCGAAAATTGTTTCATATGGGAGCCGCCTCACAACATGGACTAACGAAAGTTTTCCTTAATTAGCTGACACTTTACCTCGGGCCGGTACTGTCCAGTTGTTGTCCACTTTTCCTGTGCCTGCTATTATTACACGTTTTACATAATTTTTGATGTAACGTCGACTGACACATGTGCTTTGTTCATCGTGATACTTTTTTTCAAGGGTGTGGCAGAATCTTAAATTTTTGTGGTAACATTTTGTACTGTCTGATTGCATCTAAATATTTACCATCGACTGTTAATTTTAGCTATTTAAATTTATTATTATTGCCGTCAGTCTTTAGACGAGAGTGAAGAAATATGAAGAGGCAATTCACAGTACAGGACAGGATGATCATAAGAATGATCATTCTGTGGTAGTTGTCTATATTTCTGTCTGAATCATCTGAGCACATTATAGGCCAGCGTCCTGATTAAAGATCACTGAAAAATTTATGTTTTTTGAAACGGTGAGAATAATCACTGGAAGCAATAAAATTAACAACTTCACAAAAGAGCATGAGCGACTGAGATCTACATAGAAATCCTTCAATAAAATCTGCCCTAAAAATCTGAGAAAAATCTAGGTCAAATTGGCACTTCTTGGATTTTTTCCGTTAAAAGGAAAAACGAAGCTAAAAGTAACGAAATATTACAGCCACTAAATGGTTAGCTGTGTATCGGTTGCTTCATGTGAGAGAAATTTTAGTAAGCTAAAATTAATCAAGAATTAGTTGCGAGCAACAATGGCGCAAACAAGGCTAAATAACCTCGGTTTATTAACTATGATTCTTAATTTTTTTCATTATTCCAAACATACATTTATCGGATTTCCGTTGATTTTAACAATCTTTATTTTTTGGATTTGGGGTGACACCATCGATTACCGCCCCGTGTGTCACCCATGCTAGCTACGCCACTGCTACTTTGGTACTGTATACTTTGGTATTGTATATAGTATACATGGTATACTTTTTGTCAGAGGCTTCTTTCAGTCCGTCACAGTTTTTCGATTTCTTTCTAACGCATTAAGTTTGAAGTGACAGAAAAAAACGTAGGTCCGTGCTTGTGCTTATACTCATTTATAATATTTATTCTAATTGTTGATAGATAGCGCTATAATAAACAAATGATTTACATATTATCTATAGGTAAATTTATAGGTTACCTACGAGTATAGTACAATTTATACGACTATATAAATCAAAGAACATACCCTTTTATAAATGCAATAAACACGATTGATTTGTTTTTATACCAAATTGCAAATCAAAGGGTTATACTGCAATAACCTTTTCATATTTGGCTTATTACGATTCTGACAACTGTCAGATTTAACTAAAATGTCATACAATGATTATCTACATTCTTAAAATCATATATGACGTCAAAATTAATGTCACACTGAAAGACTGAGAAGAACTTTAGATTTTAGTCGCGTAGATATGTAATAGGTAAATCATTTTTTCCGATTATAGCGCCATCTATCAACAACTAGAATAACTGTGTATAATCACGGACGTACCTTTTCTTCTGTCACTTGTGACTCACTGAAAAAAGCCTCTGAGAAGCACCATAAATGTACTGATTCGCTATTCAAATGGGGCCGTGCGGAAAGTTTACAATGCGATTGCGGATCATCTAGACCCGTGGTGCTCAAACTTATACTGCGTGGGATCTACCACATAAACTTCAAGCTTCCAACGATCGACTGATAGTAAAAAAAAAACAATTTTGAAAATGAAACACTTTATTGCACATTTCTATTTGATAAAAAGTTGTAACCACAGAGAGTCGTAATTAAAATCATATTTTTCATCTTAATTTTATTTGGATGTTGATGCATGGCACTGCGTATCATCCACAAGTTTTTCATATTATGATGGTACGTAATTACCGAGGACCAAAAATGATTACGAAAATGATTACCAAAATCAGTTAGCCGATTACGATACTTTGATTTTACTACCTTAATTTGGGGAAATGCAGACTGACACAAGTATGTTGATCCAATAATGTTGTGAATTGCAGAGCTACTTGCCTCAAAGACGGATATTTGTCTGGCGATATAAAAGGCAAAGAAATTTCGTATTGGTCGCTCTGGATTGAAGATATAATCCGACATTATTTTCAGTACCTCATTTTGGACGGAAATTAGCTGATTGAATCTAATTGAAAGTAATGGAGATTTCAGTGGCAATTTTTTTCATCTCTTCACAAGAAAATTGATTAGACATAAATATTACAATATCTGTGTTTTTTAAAATCAGCGAAGCGTCTATCAAACTCACTACGAACTGCTTGCAGCTCAGTCTCCTAATAATAAACATAATTCAAATGAGGGTTACCTTTTTTCAACGATGGAAAGTTGTTTAAATCCTTTCTGTTCATTTGATTAATCAATAATTTCAATTTGTCGATAGAAGAATGTAGGTACTGTGCTCATCACATCGATAATAACTGTTTTATTTTTATCCTGTAGTTTCAAATTAACGAGGTTCAAATAATTTGCTAAATCTGATACGAAAGCCAAATCACTGAGCCATTTTTTGGTTTTGAAGTAGATGAGCGTCGTTCCCTCGTTCGTCTAGAAAACAAATTATTTCGACAAGTAACTCCTGGAACCTATCTAAAAATTTTCCACGTCTCAACCACCTCATATCTGCAAGCAAAAGTAAATCAGTGTGTTCAGCAGAGTCGCTAGCTTTAAATTGCGCTTTAAAAAGACGTCGTTGCAAGCTTCGCGCCCTGATTGAATTCACAATTTTTGTTGTCATCTTCATGACGTCTTTCATATTTAAAATTTTGGAACACAAAAATTGGTGGTGAACGATGGAAAGTCATCGTTAGCTCGACACAGTGCAACACATCCATTGTTAATGTCAGTCATGGATGGTGCACCATCTGTTGTAACACACACTAGTTTGTAAATCGGTAGCTCCTATTATCTTACAAAATTAAAAAACAAAACGTTGTATATATCTTCTCCGCAAATTTTTTCTTTCAGATGCATTGTTAACAATTCTTCTTTAGCCAACATATCAGAAAATACCATCCGAATAAAAATAACAACTGGGCGGTATCATTAATATCAGTTGAGTCGTCAAATTGCAAAGAAAAGTATATTATACATAGTATCACTTTTAACTTTGCTTTCCAAATCTTTTTCATGATTTAGATACGTCTATAGAGCGTTTCACGTTAAGTATTTAACATTGCGGAGATAGCCGCATGATAGTAACCGTTGGACGTTACAACAGGACTTCTTTGATAGCAGACATAATATCTTTTCCATTTGTATTTTTCCGAGAATCGCGATCGACTTCCACGATCCACTGATCTAGACAGACCATAAGCCATTGTGTTTTAGACTACCCAAGCCCTAAACCGTGTATACCGTGGAAACCTCCAGGACTGTGGAATGTTCCCCAGAATCAATTGAATTGCTATGTAAATTAAACATTAATATTTAGTTTCGTTTAGATTAATAAATAAAATAAAATTTATCACTTCCAGTAACCAATCGCTGTGGAGTTTCCATTGGCAGAGTCTAATCTTCAAAACCTAAATCATGAAATTTCGATTTGGAGTTTTGACAACAAATATGAGGCATATTTCGTTTGTAATATGAAAGTTTAAATTAAATGTTTCTTAAACATATTTCGAATAATTATGCAGGGGAAGATAGCAGGAAAAGGGTCCATAGGAAGAAGACGAAACTCCTGGCTAAAGAATCTACGGGAATGGTATAGCTGTAGCAACAACGAATTGTTTCGGTCAGCAGTTTCGAAAATACGTATAGCCCTGATGATCGCCAACCTTCGGAACGAAGATGGCACTTGAAGAAGAAGAAGAAGAAACATATTTCAAATGCCTCAGTGTCAGAAATTCCGCAGTAACATGTCAATGGAAGTTATAAATTTTATTGATATCACAAGAATCGTAAAAAATGGCAAAAATCGCGCAATGTGCTTGGCTGAAAGACTTCGGTCGATGGCCTTTTGGTACATTGTATCAATAAATTATGTCTCTCTCTCTCTCTCTCTCTCTCTCTCTCTCTCTCTCTCTCTCTTTCTCTCTCTCTCTCTCGCGCAATGTTTATTTATTTAATAGTCTGGGCAATTTTATTACTGGACATAATTTATTGCTGGAATCGAATCTTATGATTGTATATATTAATAATATATGTAGGTATGAAAAGTCCGCAGATAGTGTGCTACTTTTTTTATAAACAGAATGGCGCTCGAAAATCGTGTTTTTTTCAATTTTTGCTCTATAACTCCAAATATTTTAACTTTACACCAAAAACACCCATATAAAAATTCACCGTAATTACATTCTGCATAGAGACGTGTTTTTCCCGATTTACTTTGACGAAAATTTTCCCCGGAAAATGCGGGTTTTTCCAACAAAATCTTTAATTTTCTACTAAAATTTTAGATAAGTAGTTGTTTATCAATCAATAAATAACTTGGTAATATAAAAGCTCTTTTCGTATAGATTATAATTCCAGAAGCCGATGGAAATTTAATGAACAGTTTCGCAACAATTAAAATGTTAATAAAAAATTTACGGTCACTATAATAACCAAAATACTCGTAATTATGATACATAAGAATCACTATGATTTTTGCATAAAAAGAAACTGTACCTATCTAATGTACTTTACAGTTTACAGACTATTTAAGCGGTCTCAGGAATATTGCGGGGAATATTAAATTAAATTAAATCATGAAAACGGTATTGGAAAAAAGTGGCAGGACGCTTCTTTTAAAAGAAAAACGTTTAATTGTGATAAGTGGTTCCTGAGATACAACCGGTCAAAGTTTACCGGCATTTACGGCAAAGATATAAACAATAGGATCATAATTTTCGAATCATCACCTTTTTACTGCGGTCCTCTTTCTCCACAATAATTTTCATATCTTTAAAATACTCATAACATATATTATTGTAATAAAAACTATCGATATTACGAGTGAAAATTGACAAAAATAGCAAAATTCCAATCAAAAATAGGTAGGAGAAAATGTAATCTCAAAGTTCAAAGTCGGTATACGTTAAAAGAATGCATTTTCTCGGCTTCCCATTGAGGATTTTCTTCATTCTTTTTTTGTTCCCAAGTGACTCGACTAGAGCCATCTAACTAACGTTTTATTAAATGTAAATCTTGCTTTTGTTTTATTTGTAATAAATTTATTTATTTATTATAACAAAAATTTTTAATGTGTTTAAATAAAGATTGTTTATATAATTATACAGCTTTCAAATGAGAATATTTGTGTTTTTAACGTTAAAAGGTACATTTGTAGTAAATTTATCTAAAAAAGTCTACAACTGGAAAAAATATGTAGTTTTCTTATAAATAAATTAATCTATTATAACAAAACAAAAGCAACTTTGACATTTCATAATGCGTTAGTTAGATGGCTCTACTCGAGTTACTTGGGAACAAAAAAAAAAAGAATGAAGAAAATTGCTCTATGGGAAGCCGAGAAAATGCATTTTTTTAACGTATACCGATTTTGAACTTTTAGGTTACATTTTCTCCAACCTAATTTTCAATTGGAATTTTGCTATTTTTGTCAATTTTCACTCGTAATATCGATAGTTTTTATTATAATAATATATGTTATGAGTACTTTAAAGATATAAAAATTATTGTGGAGAAATAGGACCGCAGTATAAAGGTGATGGTTCGAAAATTATGATCCTATTGTTTATATCTTGGCCGTAAATGCCGGTCAACTTTGGCCGGTTGTATCTCACGACCAATCATCGCAATTAAACAAAAGAAATGAAAGAGACGAAGCACCACAACTGAAAAAAAGAAACTAGAATCATTCAAATTTGTTTTGTTACTACACTCACCGGCACAAAATTCCGCTACCCAAAATTTTTGATTAAGTTTGACAACCTATAACTTTGTTATTTTTACTCCGATTTTCAAGATTCTTCCATCAGTTTGTAGGTACATGTATTGATGTCGTTTTTTGTTATTCCGGTAACAAATAATTTTTGTTTAGATGGCATTATACGGGGGTGAATGGAAGCGTTGTATTTTATACTAATTTTAAAAAATTCTGTGGAAAAATTGGAGGGCTGATTTTGTTTCATACTCCTTTTGTATTATCCTGGAGGTATCACTAAGGTTTTGTTTTTTGAATTATCCGAATATCTCTTTTCTTGTAAGAGCTGTAAATAAAAACACTGCCTTGGAGGTTTTTTAATTAAAAATATCAAACGCACTAAAATTAACAAAAGAAAACAAAATTAATAACAAAAACAAAACAATTCAATAGCGGGTATGTCCACCTCTTGCAGCAACGACAGCTCGCAATCTGTTTGGCATCGAATAAAGATTTGTTATCCTTGCCTGGGGAATAGCCCGATATTCCTCTACCAGGGCCATAACTGTACCAAATTTTCTGGAGGCCTAGAATGACGGCGAATAGCTTTTTTCAATTTATCCCATAAATACTCAATAGGATTGAGATCTTAGCTGCATGCGGGCCATTCTAATCTTATCAATCCAACCTCTAGTTTATGAGTCAATCAGTGTTTTTACTTAGAAAAAAATGGTACAGCTCTTACAAGAAAAGAGATATGTATTCGGATAATAGGGAACTTGCACATTTTTTTTATTACATAATAATGTTCAGTTTTGTATAAAAATGAGATTTCCAAAAGTTCACGCTTCAAAACCTCATAATAACTTAGAAGTACAAATTTAAAGTCTTCGGTATTTTAAAGTAGTTCGAACGGCCCGTGACGTCACCTAGTTTTACATTAGTTATTATTATGGTTAAATGTCGCTGTGTCTAGGTAAACGCTAACGTGTACGCAAATAAAAAAGTTAGGTACATACACGCGAATTAAACTTCATGAAGCCAGTGACGTCATTATTTAACGTACGCAGTGACTGTATATTTTGGTAAATACATGCTATTTTGATATGTTTAGTGTTTGTTTGATAGAAAAATATTGGTTAAGGGAAGGGAAGCAGAACTATTCAGATGTTTCAAACTTAATTGTAATAATTCAATGTATATAATAAAAGTATATATTTAGGTTAGCAAAATAAATATATGTATTTAGTTGACATGACACGTACAAAATATTGCTAAAATAATTTTTATACGTAAGTTAATTATTATAATCAACTATTCTAAATGGGAAATGAGCCACAATTTAACTAAAAAAAGATTTTATTAACGTTTCGACGTCCAAATCGGATGTCATTGTCAAAATACAAAAATTAGTCAGATTAAATAAATTATTAGAAAAAATTTTTTACTAAGCAAGAACATTTTTGTTTAATTTAATAATATTTTGTATTTTGACAACGACGTCCGATTTAGACGTTGAAACGTTAATAACATCATTTTTTTAGTTAAATTGTGGCTTAGTTCCCATTTAGAATAGTTGATTACAAAAATGCCACAAGGAAATAGCTTCATAACAAGTTAATTATTATTGTGAAAGCTTAAGGTCTTCCTTTTATTTTAATTTTGGACGGTAATACTAAATATTGTATACACTAAATTGTAACATATTGTGTTATATTGTAATACTAAATACTGTATTTCACTTAGAACTAAAAAAATATATATTAATTTATAGTCTCTTAACTTTTTTAAAATGTTGTTAAACTCATTAAAACAACTAAATAATTGTCCACACTGCATAGTTAATTTAAAAACAAACACTAAACAAATAAAAAATAAGAAATCTCTTTACTAATCAATATTTAAATTAAAGTATAAACACAACGCAATTAAACAAATTCCAACACTCTGACACGAACTTTTTTATTTGCGTACACGTTAGCGTGTACCTAGACACAGCGTTATATTTAGGTACCTTCTTCTTTTCCTTCTTTAGTTTATTGGCCTCCACCTACTTGGGTATTTGGCCAGCTCGTCGTAGGGTAATAAAGGAAACATATTTATATTCTAATGACATTTATCGTATGTCGTTGTAATAATATATACCAGTTTGTTGAGATTGGAGTTTGATACAGTTTTTGAAGGAAAGAAAAGAAGGTTTACTATTGAAAATAAAACCATTTTGTAAAAGTAAATATTTTCTATGAATAGTTCAAACGAAGAAACTGTCACATAACTGTATTTTTTACTGACGTTTATAATGTCTAATTAATTTTGTTTACTTTTTGGTGTAAAATGTAAATGCAAAACCATATGACGTCACGACGCGTTTTTTGCTAGCTGGAATAATTTGAATTTTTAATTGTCTTTAGGGGAAAAACGAAAGACAAACAAAACTTTTTTATCATTGATACATGTTTTAAATTATGTTCTGTTGTGATTTATAACATTTTTTTCCAATTTTAAATTTTATGCAAGTTCCCTATTCAAAAAACAAAATTTTAGTGATGCCTCCGGGATAATATGACAGGACTATGAAACAAAATCATCTCTTCCATTTTTCCACAGAATTTTTTAAAGTTAGGAGAAAATATAACGCTGCCATTCACCCCCGTATAATGCCATACAAGCAAAATTTTTGTGTTACCGGAATAACACCAAACAATACCAATACATGTATCTACAAACTGGTGCAAGAATCTTGAAAATCGGAGTACAAATAATAAAGTTATAAATTGTCAAACTTTATCAAAAATTTTAGGTGGCGGAATGTTGTGGCGGCGAGTGTAGTTGTGCAAAATACAATCCTTGAAATCCTCAACATAGTCTCGAAAACACTGCAATCTAAATCTTTGGACGTTTTAACAGCTTACAGTTTACTTGAAGAGAGCCTCTTAAAACTAACTGAAATGAGAGGATAATTTGAAACCTTCTTTGAAGAAGCTTCAAATATATGTGTCAACGTTGGGAATACCAGTAGGGTTCGCTCCAAAAATAATGCAGAAGACATTTCGTGAACTGTGCGAAGATGAAAGATTTCAAGATACCAAGTCATGCTTTAGAGTAACTGTGTTTTATACAATGATCGACACATTATGCCATCAGCTACATTCGCTTTCAAGGAATCAAAGCAGTGTTAGATAGGTATGTACCGAATTATTGTTCAACCTGCTTTTATTTTGAATGCAAACAAACAAGACCTTTAAAACGAAGCAATCAACTTCGTAATACGTTTTCCAGATAAGAGATGGGGGTTTACCCCCTCTCGAAACCCCCGATAGGGGGCCTCCTTCAGATGGGGAAACCCCCCGATAGGGGCCCCCAGATCACGTTTGCCCCGGGGCCCCCAACATCGTACTTACGGCCCTGCATTAACATCAAATATGTCATGTGTATCATATGTTTAACGTCAAATTATGTTTGCCAAAAATTTCAGGCGACTACGCTAGGTGTCGCATTAGTCATGCACGTAGCGAATATTTCGTGTTTGATACATTTTTTTCTACGGTGTAGAGTTTAGAGGGAAGCCCGGGGTCGGGGTGGAAGTAGCAAACTCTTTTGTATCTTTTTTAGGGTCCCTAAATTGACATTCTTAGCAAAATTCAGCTTGATCTTATGATTTTTAGGGGATCATTGGCATTTTCTTATCTGACAACTAGACTGCTTGGTCTACTAAGTTTATTTAACCCGGGAGCAGTCGTGCTGTTAGAAAAAATAACATTTTATCCTTTTCCGTGATAACGGGATGAAAAATTTTGCAACATTTCTACTCGTAAGTGCCTCAAGGAAGTGTTTAGTAATGCGTAGGTTTATTTTTTCTTTGTTTTTCTTCTTCTTCTTCTTCTTATTTTTGTGGAATTTATGGCTTTGGTGAAAACCAAGCTTTAATAATTGTTAGAAATAATATTTCTACACAATAACATAACAAGTAAATAAAAATACTATAAAATAAAAATTTATTGTAAATTCGTAATTAAATTCGTATTTCGCGCGACCGATTACGTGACAGAAAAGAACGCGACTGTTCCCGCGTTAAAGGTGGATAGTGTTGCTTAGATTTTAATGTGTTTATTATTACACAATTTTAAATTAAAAAATAATATTTCGATCTAATCATCTTTCTATAAGCCTTGATAGTTTGCCATTGATTTTAAAATGATATTATAGTTTGACCCATTGATCTAAAATATCGATATTTTGACAGACCGCCTACCGAGATACTTATACGACTAACAAAAAGTTGTAAAGTATGTTAACTATATACACATTTAAAAATAATCATAATCAATGGACCTTTCACAATAATGTTTGTTGCCCAAATAGGAAGTTTATGATATGCTAATGCTTCTGTGATTTTTTTGTTAATTGTTTTGACAATAAATTAGTTGTTTTTAATAGATGAGTAGGTGTTTTCTATTAGCGACTGTGTTGTACAGAAGATTTAACCAATTTATTGTAGAATTTGTCTTTCCATGAATAAATATAATTTTTAACACTATAGGACAATTTTAACGTTCAACAATTTATGTAATACTGTTGTTTTCGTTGAGTAGAGTGCATTGTTATAAAAGTATATTTAGTCCAGAAAGCCACTGCGCATCCGCTAGGAAAAATATTCCGATTCGGGTTTTTTGCACAATCTTACTAAAAAAGGACCCCTTTTAACAAATTTGCATGTTGCCAGGACCAAAAGTGGGTCAAAAATTTTTTAAACGTTTTTTTTTTTGTTTTTTTTTTCTAAAATTATTTTTTTTGCTTGGAACAAAGTTTTATAAGGTTTTTTGGATCATTTCAAACAGAAAAGGTCTTTAGTGACATTTCTCTAAAGTTGATAGTTTTTGACATACAAGCGATAAAAATTGAAAAATTGCGAAATTGGCCATTTTTAACCCTCAAAATCTATGTGAAAAACTGAAAATTTGAATGTTGCCAAGATGGGTAGATATTCTTTAAACATCGATTGATGAAATCTCGAAGAAATTTTTGCAATACAATATTCAAAACTCCTTTGTTTTTTAATTGCTAATCAAGCGTGCGCGACACTATTTTCCACCGACAGTATGGTGCAAATGAAAGGAATAAATTCGTTATTTCGTAAACCGGCGACTCTAAGGAAAAATCCCGAAACGGGTCGATTTTTATTTTTAAGTTATGATATTGTGGCATATATGGTATACTAGTGACGTCATCCATCTGGACGTGATGACGTAATCGATGATTTTTTTAAATAAGAATAGGGGTCGTGTGCTAGCTCATTTGAAAGGTTCTTCAATTCCCTATTCAGTAATATAAACATTTATATAATTATTTATACATGGTGTGCTTCTACTTCTTTTTTTGTCAAATAATTTAATTCATTAAACATTTTTTGGACACCCTGTATAAATAATTATGTAAATGTTTATATTACTGAATAGAGAATTGAAGAACCTTTTAAATGAGCTACCACACGACCCCTATTCTCATTAAAAAAAAATCATCGATTATGTCATCACGCCCAGACGGATGACGTCACTAGTATACCATATATGCCACAATATCATAACTTAAAAATAAAACTCGACCTATTTCGGGTTTTTTCCTTAAAGTCGCCGGTTTACGAAATAACGAATTTATTCCTTTCATTTGCACCATACTGTATACACATGCAACGGTGGAAAATAGTGTCGCGCACGTGTGATTAGAAATTAAAAAACAAAGGAGTTTTGAATACTGTATTGCAAAAAACTCTTCGAGATTTCATCAATCGATGTTTAAAGAATATCTACCTACCTTGGCAACATTCAAATTTTAAGTTTTTCACATAGTTTTTGAAGGTTAAAAATGGCCGATTTCGCAATTTTTAAATTTTTAATCGCTTATATGTCAAAAACTACCAACTTTAGAGAAAAGTCACTAAAGACCTTTTTTGTTTGGAATGATCCAAAAAAACCTAAAAATCTTTGTTCCATGCAAAAAAAATAATTTTAGGAAAAAAACAAAAAAAAAAAAAACGTTTAAAAAATTTTTGACCCACTTTTGGTCCTGGCAATATGCAAATTTGTTAAAAGGGGTCCTTTTTGAGTAAGATTGTGCAAAAAATCCGAATCGGAATATTTTTCCTAGTGGATGCGCAGTGGCTTTCTGGACTAATTAGCCTCATCTTCTTCATGTGCCGTGCTCGATTATCGAGCGTGGGCTATCAAATTGGCTACAGTAATTTTGTTGACGGCAGCTTGGAAAAGGGATGCAGAGGATCTGTGAAACCATTCTCTCAGGTTTGCCTTGCCTTGTATTAAATGGAGAATATTATATCTCTCTGAGTGTCGCATAACCTGGCCAAAATATTCCAAGTTTGAGATTTTTAACTGTTTGGACGACTCCGTAACTTTTCCCATCCGATACAAAACAACTTCATTACGAACTCTATCTACCCAACTTACTCGTAGGATTCTCCAATACACTCAGATTTCAAAGGCTTCCAGGTTCTTGAGAAGTGTATCGGTTAAAGTCCAACCTTACACCTACTGGTGTTTCCAAGCAAAGTCCAACCTATTTCAAGCCGAAGTAGGTGCTATACAAAGGTGCGCTATGGAACTAATCAGCCGAAATCTAGATAGCGACTCCATCGTTATGTATTCGGATAGTCAAGCGGCTCTAAAGGCTCTCAATTCGGTACAGGTCGATTCATGGCTGGTATGGAACTGTTTGAATGTCCTCTCTCAGGTGGGAAGTCGAAACAAGTTGACACTTGCCTGGGTGCCGGGACATAAGGGTCATCGTAGCAACGAGAAGGTCGATTAATTGGCCCGAGAAGGCGCATCTACGCCACTGGTTGGTCCGGAACCCTTCTTTGGAATCGAAAATACGATAAAAAGAGCGGCTATACACAAATGGGTGCAACAGAAGTCTCTGAAATGGTAGAACAACTCCCCAGGACAGAGGCAGGCTAAACAATTCATCAAAAAACATTCGGCTAAATTTACAACAGACTTTCTTTCGCGCAGTCGCAGCACTGTCAGAATGATAGTGGGTCTGTTGACTGGACATTGTAGACTCAATAAACACTTGAGTCTCATAGGCCTGACCATTGATTAATAACTACATCTATGGAATATGTGGAATATTTATAATCAATGGCCTGACAGAAGAGGACACCTGTCGGTTCTGTCTGGAAGAAGAGGAAACCGCTCTGCACGTTTTGTGTCATTGCGAAGGTCTCGCACGAGTGCGGTTTCTAGAACTCGGGGAGGAAAAACCGGAAGCACCAGGCTACATGCCTTTGCACAGGCATACACAAAATGACATGGATTTCACCAGATGGAACCACAACCAATCAAATTGACCATGTGCTGATAGACAAAAGGGCAGCCAGTAGTATCTCCGATGTGAGAACACGACGAGGAGCATGCTGTGGATCAGACCATCTTTTAGTACAAACCAAATTTAGATGCAGAGTTAACAGCAAAAGAAACGAAAGACAACAAAGAACAAACAAACTGGACCTGGAAAAACTGAAGATTCAGAAATGTAAAGAGAAGTTCGAACAAGAAGTCGCAAATAAGTTAAGGACGCTAGAACTGCACTCCATAGAGGGCAAATGGACTAATATCAAAACAGCAGTACTGACAGCAGCAGCGTCCACCCTGGGAAACAAGAAAAAAGAGAGAAGAGCAGCATGGTTTGATGACGAGTGCAGACAAGCAATCGAGGAAAGAAATGAAGCACACAAAATGTACATAACAAGAAGAACACGGGAAAGACGAACATTATTTGAAGTCGCAAGACGGAAAGCAGACAAGACATGTAGAAATAAAAAGAGAGCCTATGAAAATGGACAAATAGAAAAATGGAAGAACATTTCAAAAACAACGAAATTAGAGGGGCTTACGAATACCTAAAAAAGATAAAAAGTGGGTATAAACCTCAAACAAGTCTATGTAAAGATGAAAGTGGGCAAATAATCAGTGACCAACAGAAAGTCACAGAAACCTGGAAGCATTATTTTCAGACACTACTTGGAACTCAAGTAGACATGGAAGATGAAATGGGTATGATCTACGTAGAAGAGAATGGAGTAGAAGCTCCAACCACAGAGGAAGTTTTCGAAGCCATTAAGGCCCAGAAAAACAATAAAGCTCCGGGAGTTGATGAAATACCAGCAGAACTATATAAGGTAGGTGGCGACCACCTAGCAAGTCACATCCACGCGCTCATCAGAGACGTATGGCAAGAAGAGAAAATACCCGACGACTGGAAGAAAAGTATAGTATGCCCGATCTATAAAAAAGGAGACAAACTCCAGTGCAAAAACTACCGTGGAATCTCTCTACTATGTACAGCATATAAAGTCCTCACGTATATTATAAACCAGCGGCTCCAACCACTAGCAGAAAATATTATTGGAGAGTATCAGACGGGCTTCCGACGGGGAAGATCGACACTGGATCAAATATTCACAGTAAAACAGATCTTGAGCAAAGCATGGGAACACAATATTGATGTTCACAACGTGTTTGTAGACTTCAAACAGGCATACGACTCAGTCAAAAGGAACAAACTATACTATATATTGGCTGAATTAGCAATACCACACAAGTTAATAAGACTCATTAAAGCCACAATGGATGAAACTCAGGCATGTGTACGAATACAAAACCACCGGACAGACTTTTTTAACATTTCGCAGGGACTAAAACAGGGAGATGGGCTGGCCCCAACATTGTTTAACCTGGCACTGGAGTATGCGGTTAGGCAAATGCAAACTGGACGAGGACATCTACTGACCAACCGAACGGTTCAACTGGCCGCTTATGCTGATGATATTAATATTATGAGTAGAACATCAACAGGAGCACAGGAAACATTTGCAGAGTTAGAGACACAAACAAAAATGCTAGGTCTGGAAATTAACACAGAAAAAACAAAACTAATGACTCAGACGAGAAGAAATATAGTCCCAGAAAACATTATACATGAAGATGACATTGAAACGGTTGAAAAGTTTACATACCTGGGAGTAGAAATATATGCCGACGGATCAGAAGATGGAGAAATAAGGAAGAGAATAACGCAGGCAAACAAAGCTTATTTTGCCCTCTCCCATATATTTCGGTCAAAAAGTGTCCACCGAAATACAAAGATGAGAATCTATAAAACCTTAATTCGACCAATAACATGCTATGGCAGTGAAGTCTGGGTGCTGAAAGAAACATCCAAAAACAAACTCGACACATTCGAAAGGAAAGTACTTAGGAGAATACTAGGACCTGTGAGGGAAAACGGAATCTGCAGAAGTCGATACAACAACGAGCTTTATCAACTTTATAAGGAAACGCCCCTGTCAGACTTCATTAGATTACAAAGATTGCAATGGGCCGGACATGTGATAAGAATGGGAGAGGATAGGCTACCAAAACGAGCACTGAATGCTAGAATGCAAGGAAAGAGACCGGTTGGGAAGCCACGAAAGCGCTGGGAAGACACAGTAAACAGCGACGCAAAAGCCCTTTTAGGAGTCCGTGTATGGAGAAGAGCAGCCACAGACAGGCAAGGGTGGAGGCAAAAAATAAAGGAGGCCAAGGCTCAATTTGGGCTGTAGTGCCGTAGAAGAAGAAGACCAGGCTACATGAAAAGGCCACTATCAAGGCTGTTGAGTCTTATTAAGAAGACCAACCTAGATGAACTGCTTTAAAAGAAGGGGAAACACAATAGATCTGCAAAGGTCGCAGTGCACCAGGCTCTATTGGCCGCCTTATTTTCTACATTCTACACCTACACCATACAAAAGAGTAGAGAACACATAACATCACTAATCTAATTTTCAGACTTAAAGTGATATTATCTCCACATATCAGTTTCTTCATTTTGAAGAATGCAGCTCTGGCCTTCGCTATACATACTCTAATTTCTTTGCTCACGTCCCAGTTCTCATTTAGATTACAACCAAGGTAGGTGATACTGTTATTTCTCTCCAGTTGTTCACCATAAGCTGTTACCACTTCCGGTTGTATTGGTGTTTTACTGAGGACTATCACTTTTGTCTTTGCGGTGTTTAGCCTGAGTCCGTATTCATCAATCCTATTAATCAGATGTTAAAGTTCTTCGTTACTTGATAATACTTGTAAGGCTCATAATGAAATGAAAAAACAACAAACGCTAGAAAATTCTGTGGCTTCATCACGACACATTAACCAATATGTACATGACTTTTTTTTCTATTATCTATACGTATAAATCTCTTGGCTTATACCTACCTTCATATGTGAAATGGATAAAGGACCCCTTAGAAACCTTATGGAAAATGGCTCTCCGTAAAATGCTCTGAAACTTTGGGTTTTGGTAGTCCTTGATGTATAGAACAAAAGACTCAATGGGCGCGTAGCTCCAAAAAATCATGATTTTAAGATATAAGCCTCTGAAGTTATAGGTACAGTAAGGACGTTTGAGTTGGAATAAATTCATTTTCTCGAGAATGGGCAACTCTGGAGATAAATTACAAATCAGGTCGATTTTTATTTTTAAATTATAATTTTTTGCCATATATATCATACTAGTGACGTCATCCATCTGGGCGTGATGACGCAATCGATGATTTTTTTAAATAAGAATAGGGGTCGTGTGTTGAAAGGTTATTAAATTCTCTATTCAATAATATAACCATTAACAATATTATTTATACAGGGTCCCCAAAAAATTTTTTTTAATTAAATTAATTGAGACAAAAAGAAGAATGTATATAATTTATTTAAATAGAAATACATTTTACTGTTGTCCGAAACCAGAAAAGTATGTTTATTTGATAAATAAATATTGTTTTTCGCTTAAATTCAATATTAAAGCTGCCATCCACCTGCCTCTTAGCAGTTTGAACATTTAATTTAAGCGAAAGGGGTCGTGTGATAGCTCACTTGAAAGGTTATTTAGTTCTCTATTCACTAATATAGACAGTAACATAATTATTTATACAGGGTGCCCAAAATTTTTTTAAATTAAATTAATTGAGACAAAAAGAAGAATGTATATAATTTATTTAATTCGAAAAACATTTTACTGCTGTCAGAAAACAGAAAAAATGTCAATTTGAAAAATAAACATTGTTTTTCGCTTAAATTAAATGTTCAAACTTCTAAGAGGCAGGTGGGTGGCAGCTTTAATATTGAATTTAAGCGAAAAACAACATTTATTTATCAAATAAACATTTTTTCCTGTTTTCGGACAACAGTAAAATGTATTTCGAATTAAATAAATTATATACATTCTTCTTTTTGTCTCAATTAATTTAATCCAAAAAAATTTTTGGGCACCCTGTATAAATAATTATGTTAATGTTTATATTATTGATTAGAGTATTAGAGAATTGAATAACCTTTCAAATGAGCTATCACACGACCCCTATTCTTATTTAAAAAAATCATGGATTGCGCAATCACGCCCAGATGGATGACGTCACTAGTATGATATATATGCCAAACAATTATAATTTAAAAATTAAAATCGACTTGATTTCTAATTTATCTCCAGAGTCGCCCATTCTTGAGAAAATAAATTTATTCCTATAACTTCAGAGGCTTATATCTTAAAAGCATGATTTTTTGGAGCCATGCGCCCATTGAGTCTTTTGTTCTATACATTAAGGACTACCAAAACCCAAAGTTTCAGAGCATTTGACAGAGAGCCATTTCCCATAAGGTTTTTGCGGGGTCCTTTTTATAATGTTACAATCTGTACATGAAACAGATTTACCAAGAAAAACTATATGAATGTTTTACATCCTATCAATATTCTTACGACCTCTCAGTTTTTTTTATTATTAATATATATTTTCTCTCTTCCAGGTCACAATGGCAGGTGATTTTATTTTAGCGGTAGCATCCATGTTGATCGCTAGGTTAAGAAACAATGATGTTACGTCAGTACTTAGTCAAGTAAGTTAAATATTAATATTTTTCTGTTCCTATATTATCTGCATTTTGGCTAAATACAGCAGATTTAGGTAACGACCATAAAATGAAATTATATCACTAGCAGAAGAACAACAAGGTGTCAAGTTGTGTTCATTACGAGGCGCCAAGCCTTACTCCGATCAATGTATCGTACCCATGTATCCAATACCAGGTATACTGTCGGCAAACGTACAACAAACACTGAGTAAATACGAAGGGGGACGACAACAATAGATACTAGGCGAGGATACAATCCATTGCTCTCCGTAGTGAACAAACCCTTAGGTGGGAAAGATCATGCACCGACGCTATATTTATAATAAAGCAAGTGCAAGAAAAATCATTAGAATACACTACACCGGCCTGTTTATGTTTCGTGGACCTTAGAACGCCTTTGAAAGGGTCACATTAAAGGACGTTATCCACTTAATGTACGCAAGAGAGATACCTCTAGAAAAAATCAAATCGATCGAAAATTTCTACGAGAGCAACAAAATAAAAGTAAAAGTAGAAGAAGAACTAGCTGACCCAATTAAACCTAGTAATGGGATAAGACAGGGTGTTTCACTGAGTCCCCTATTGTTCAACCTGATCATGGATGTAATAATAAAAAAGTAAGAACTAAAAATGGATACCAAATTGGAGAAAAACAACTTAAAACGTTCTAGTCTCTCAAAGTTAAGATCATTTACAACTACGCCAGGGAAATAAGGCAAAAATATACCATGTTTGGGACACTTGAGCAACCAGGTTGCAAATGGGTTTTTTGGGTACTACATACCTAATACATTATAAATACAAAAATTCCCGTCACAGATCGGACGAGAATATTAGTTATAACAAATAAGGCTCAAAAATGGCAGTTTTTTCGTTTAAATCGCTACAGGTAAAAATAGGGTAGATATCTTATTTATGGTATTCTTCTTTTAGTAGATGATCCAAGGTTTATAAGGGCAGTTTTTGAATTTTGGTGACATCATTTGTTGCTTCGTAAATTGCAAAATAAAACTAAAATTTTGAAAATAAAAAAATTGCTATATCTTTTGTGAAAATGACCTTAAGATTTTCATATTGCACGAAAAGTTGGGTCAAACAGTCCATATAATGCACAAACATTTTTAAGACGATTCGTCAATTAGTTTAAATTTTATTCAATTTATTTATCCCAAAGAGCTTTTTTTTCGCAATGTTATTGTTCAGAAAATAATAATGATGTAACAATTCTGTGGAAACCACATGAAAGAAGAATAGTCATATTTTCAACACATTTAAAAAAATCATTAAATCATTCATATCACTCCGAAAACATTTTACTAAAGTAGAGTCATTTTTGGATTATAAACAATTTGAATAACTTTGTTAATACTGATTGTAGGCTAAAACTACAATGGGATTTGAAAAGCTGGTATTTTTACACGAATTCTCAAAAAATAACTTTTCGACTAGTTTCATTTCGGTCAAAGTTAGCCACTTTTTTTATTTAATTGACGGCTACTTTGTTTATAACAATTAAGCAACCTAACTAGCGCAATTTTGAAGATGAAGGTATATATTTTAATACAGAGTGGTTAATAAAGCCTTAAAAAAGACGTCCTAACGAAATCGATTCGTGGTCGGCGGAGGGGAATTATTAAAATCCGTGCACTCAAAAAATGAAACTGATTCTTGAAACATATGCTGCGATTAATATCTCCGGAGCTTGTTGATGGAATTTTATCATAATTTTTTTAATTTGTATGTACTCGTAGTCTTATAGAGTACGTTATTTACACATATCCCCACCTAAAATTACAAAATGTTAGGGGGGGGGAAGCCCCCTTACCACTCAGGGATATGAAAAATATATTACGACCAATTGTAAAACCTACCAAATATACATATATTATAATTTCATAACAATCGGTCAAGCGGTCTCGGAGGAGTATGGCCACTAACACTGTGACAGGAGAATTTTGTAGATGTAAATATAATATATGGCTATTAACAAATAGGGGTTGGCGATAAAAAAGTGAAAATTAAGGGTTGTATGTATTTTTTAATTATAAATCATATAAAATTAAGGTTGACAATTTTGTACAAAAAAATAAAAAAAATGTCAGGTGAGCAACCCTCCTTATAACATATGGGTATGAAAAATAAATTAAAACCTTTACTCAGTCCTATTAGTCGAGGAAATGAAGCATTTTGGCTCGCAATTTTTTCGTCCAGCATGGATTTACTTGAAATTTTCACAGAAGATAGGGAATAGTCCAAGGATAATTTTCTATATCATGCCGCTGTACGCTAAAACCTTGTGGGGTGGTTGCCACGCCATCTCGGGGCGGGAATTTTTTATTACATTTTAACCATGTAAATAGATGTAAAAAGTAATTGTAAAAGAAAATGTTTTTTACATTTTCTTCGTAAAACTAATATTTTTCGAGTTATTCGCGCTTGAAAGTAACAGTTTTTCGATGCAAAAATCGACTTTTTAGAGGGTTTTGTGAGAATACCTCGAAAAATATGCATTTAATCAAAAAACTGTAGATATCAAAATTGTATCTTTTAGTAACACAAACCAAATTCTTTTTCAGTAATATCTGTAAGACCAATACACACCGAGATACGGCATGTTAAAAGTTAGCTTTTTTCGTCAAATGCATAATTTGAAATATTCAAAGTAAAATAACGGAAAAACTTTGCATTTTTTGAGAAAAACTTAAATAATCTTTTTTTAAGTATACAATTAGGACTTTCAAAAAATAAGAATAAAAAGTTTCCAGCCTGAAAATTAAGCGACTTATGATCAAAAAAGGTCGGTACCTGCTTTTCTCTATGAAAAAATCAGTGAAAACAACCCCCTAACTACCCTCCTAATTAAAAATTTGTCTTCACCTTTCTGTAATTCCTTTTATATTTGTATTATCAATACATCCAAAAAGTTTGACCTATTTAAAAGGCCTAATTTTAGAAAAATTGGAGTTTAAAGAAAAATTACATTTTTTTTAATTTCCCATTTTTCACCTCTTACTTCAAAATATCTCCGAAAATACAGGAGATACAAAAGAATTATCATTACTAAATTGTAGCTTTTTTAATAGCTAAAATTCCCTTGTGCATAGATTTTCATCACAGTGAACAGTTAGCGAGATATAGCTGTTTAAAACCTCTATTTACGAGCAAACACCCCCTTATTCGAGCCCTTTAAACCCACCCTAATTAAAAACTAAGGGATTTTACGGAATTTAGTTTACACAGTCTTATAACTCTTCAAAGATCCTATAAAGTCATTTTTGAAAAAACTTTTTATCGCCAAAAATGAAGGAGCGATGTTTATAAAACGATTTTTTTTAGAAAAATTCGGATAGTCCGCTTATGGATAATTTTCAATGTATGTATAATACCACAGAAACGGTTCGTATACTGGAAGATGACTAAAAAACTATTTGTAATTGTATTTGTACATATTTGTAAATTCGTATTTTTGTGTAAATAAATGTTTTTGTAATTCTTTCATTCTACTTTTTTTCTGTATAGATCTATTAAAATATCTACTTATAAAAACTGTATTGTTATTAAGGGTGGTTTTTAAGGGTTGAAATATTATATTATATCCTAAAGTATAAAACAATCATTATTTAACCAATCACAGCCAAATTTTACCCATATTAAAGTTTACATTGTTTTTATATAATTTTTGACAATGAGGGGCAGTTTACACCCCTAAAAATAATCAACGCCCTTAAGTATGATATAGAATATGAAGTACAGGGTGAGATGATCCTAATTGTATAAATCTATTAAAATATCTACTTATAAAAACTGTATTGTTATTAAGGGTGGTTTTTAAGGGTTGAAATATTATGATATTATATCCTAAAGTATAAAACAATCATTATTTAACCAATCAAAACCAAATTTTACCCATATTAAAGTTTACATTGTTTTTATATAATTTTTGACAATTAGGGGCAGTTTACACCCCTAAAAATAATCAACGCCCTTAAGTATGATATAGAATATGAAGTACAGGGTGAGGTGATCCTAATCCCAAATTTTTATGTAAATCGATGCAAGCCGAAATTATTCTTTTAGGATAAGTAATTTTTTATATATAGCTCCAACAAGGGTGGTTTGAAGGGTTGAGATAGTATGATAGTATATATTAAAGCATAAAACAATCATTATGTAACTAATAAGAACCAAATGTTGACAATATTAAAGTTTAAAATGTTATTTTATAATTTTTTTACAATTAGGGGTAGTTTTCACCCTTAAAAAACAAAAGCGTACAACGGCTCAATATAGAAAATGAACTAGTGGGTGTAATGAGCCTAATCCCAAATTTGTGTACAAATCGATGCTGGACGAAAAAATTGCGAGGTTTTGCCATTTTTTCAGCTTCATTTCCTTGACTATATAGGATATCAGTGTAAAATTTCATAAAAATCGGCCTAGCCCTTTCGGAGTAGTATGGTAACTAACACTGTTACAGGAGGATTTTATGTAATATATGTAGAAGTAACTGAATTAAATAATAAAAGGGGCTAACTTTGACCGTAATTAACCTAGGCCAAAAGATTTTTTTTTAATTCGTGTAAAAATACCAGCTTTTGAAATCCTAAAGTAAATTTACTCTGCAGTCAATATTAACAAAGTTATTCAAATTATTTATAAGCCAAAAATGACTCTGCTTTAGTAAAATGTTTTCGGAGTGATAAAAACGTCTTTTTAATGATTTTTTTCAATACGTTGAAAACATAACTATTCTCCTTTCACGTGGATTGCACAGAATTGCTATATCATTATTACTTTCTGAACAATAACTTTGCGAAAAAAGGCTCTTTGGGATAAACAAGTCGAATAAAATTTAAACTAATTGACGAATCGTCTTAAATTTTTTTGTGCAATATTTGGACTGTTTGACTCAACTTTTCGTGCAATACGAAAATCTTAAGGTCATTTTCACAAAAGATATAGCAATTTTTTTATTTTCGAAATTTTAGTTTCATTTTGCAATTTCCGAAGCAACAAATGATGGGACCAAAAATCAAAAACTGCCATTTTAAACCTTGGGTCATCTACTAAAAGAAGAATACTACATTACATTACATTATCCTATTTTTACCTGTAGCGATTTAAACGAAAAAACTGCCATTTTTGACCCTTATTTGTTAATAACTAAGTTTTCCGTCCGAACTGTGACGGGAATTTTTGTATTTATAATGTATTAGATAT
The DNA here is from genome assembly GCF_917563875.1 of Diabrotica virgifera virgifera. Classification (NCBI taxonomy): domain Eukaryota; kingdom Metazoa; phylum Arthropoda; class Insecta; order Coleoptera; family Chrysomelidae; genus Diabrotica; species Diabrotica virgifera. The sequence goes on along the minus strand of NC_065449.1, from coordinate 55,899,605 downwards.
ATAGTACCCAAAAAACCCATTTGCAACCTGGCTGCTCAAGTGTCCCGACAAATACCTTATTTCTCTGGACTAAACGTATACTGCACCAATTTAATATAACTGCCAGATAATGTTAATTTTGGCAATGGCAATAAATAGAGTAGTAAAAACGGCGAGAGAGGGTTCCCCAGTAGGAAGAGGATCATTGGGTAGATCACGAAAACGATGAAAAGACAACTTGCTGGAGACAACTTACTGACTTAAATTGAACTGAAAGTAGGTAAGTACCTAATAAGTAATTGCCCGCAATAGAATGAAAATATTTTTATATTCATTATCTTTCCATCGATGCTAATACCCTTTGATTCCCACTCTAGTCGTTTAAATGCGTACTCCATGAACGTTATAAGTAAATATTTTAGAGACAAGGTATCTCCCTGCCGTACCCCTATGCCAATTTTTATCTTCTCAGTCACGCAATGGAGGTTAACAGTTGTCGCATTTTCGTATATATTTCGAATAATATTCGCATACCTGTGGGTTATTCCGCACTCTGGTCGTTTAAATGCGTACTCCATGTTATAGATATTTTTGGAGACAAGGCATCTTCCTGCCGTACCCTTCTGCCAATTTTTATCTTTTCAGTCATGGAATGGAGGTTAAGAGTTGTTGTCGCATTTTCTTATATATTTCGAATAATATTCGCCTACCTGTGGTCTATTCTGCATCCTGATAGTGCTTTTAAGATAGCACCTGTTTCCACTGTGTCAAACGCTTTGTAGAAGTCGACAAATATAAGAGCAGGTGGTCTATTATATTCGATAGACTTTCCGATTAGAGTTTTAAGGCATTGCAAATGGTCGTTTGTTCCGTGTCCAGATCGAAATCCAGACTGTTCTTCTGTCTGATAGAAATCGAGTTTTGCTTCCAACCTGTTTGTCAATATACGAGTAAAAAACTTGCATAGGTGGTTTAGCAAACTAATTGGCCTATAGTTTTCAAGATCTAATTTATCTCCTTTGTTATGAAGAAAGATTGTAAACGAATTCTTCTATTTTTTTGGAATGCTTTCATTATGCGGACATAGATTAAAAAGTGTTTAGATTCGTATCATCAAAAGTGTATATCATAGTTTAATTATTGTCTCAATGACTACACCATCTTCCCCCGGAGCTCTATTATTTTTCATATTTTTGAGGGCATGTTGAATTTCCTGCCGTGATATATTCTGGCATATCCTCCTATCCTACATTCTGTACTGTACCTTTTGTATTGGTTGTTCGATGAGCTCTGGAATAACTTGAGTTTTAGGTATATTACTTATGTTTTCATATAACAGAGTGGGCCAAGCAAGAGAGTCCACCTCGATATTTGGCAGTATTTATTAGATTTTAAGAAAATAAAAAACAGATCAATTTTTGATCTAACGGGGACACATTTTTACGGTACAAACATCTGTCATTTGTCAACTTCCTCCCTTCCACTTCCTTATCCCTTATTTTTAAATAGGGAATAGGGGTCGTGTAATAGCTCATTTGAAAGGTTATTCAATTTTCTATTCAGTAATATCAACATTGACATAAACATTTATACAGGGTGTCTTAGAAAAATTATTTTGAATTTAATTAATTGACACAAAAAGAAGAATGTATGTAATCTATTTAACTCAAAATACATTCTACTGCTGACAGAAAACATAAAAAAATGTTTATTTGATAAATAAACATTATTAGAGCTATCAAATTTTCTTAATTTGTTTTAGGTTGTTACAGATCTAGTCCAAGGAGAATTTATGCAGTTAGGATCGAAAGAAACAGAAAACGAACGATTTGCTCACTATCTACAAAAAACGTATAGAAAAACTGCCTCGTTAATCGCCAACTCACTGAAAGCAGTTAGTATTTTTAAAATATTATAGAGGTCCGTCATTAGGGAAGGCACTAATTTGCATATTATTGTACTTGTACAGAGGTCAAAATTTGTAGTTTCTTCCTCTGCCACGCCTTAGCATTAAATAATTTAAATACTCAGTAACAGTTTCAAATGTCAGTAACCAATCACCAACTTGCGATTCCTAGATAAATTCTAGATGAGCCATACCTAATACGCAAATTAGTGCCTTCCCAAATAACGGAACCTTTATGTATTTGTTTGACTAATTATATAAGTTTAAATATTTTATGCCCTTGTTAAATTAACTTTATCTTTTCTCACAATAGGGGAGTGCAATTAGAACGAAAACATGTATTGTTTCGGATAAATTCAAACAAGCTTATATTTTTCTAAAACCTTTTTTGTTGGTTTATTTACATGTTAAAGTAAAATGTTCTACTCGCAGATTTGGCCGCTAATTGTTTATTAATTGTTTAAACAATAACAATTTTTTTGTATAAATAATTTTAAAAATATAGTTGAATTGATCATTTTACTTTGATCAAATATGTTTCTATTTTGTTTTTGGTTATGCAGAATCCGAATATGGCATTACAATTTTAAAATTCTTATACAGAAGCTCTTATACAGTATGTTTGCGTAGCTAGGGTACCACATGGAAAACTTTTTTATTATCAATTTTACGAAAAAAAGTTATTCTTCCTAAAATGCTCTATCTGGTCTAGAATCTAAGATACAACCATCAGATATCAAATTTTTTTAGATTTATACGAGGTATGTAAATAATATGAATTTTTCTTAAGAGTTAAGTCCCAAGCAGCAAGAGTCAGTCGAAGAGACGTCGAATGTACGTCACTACTCGACGTCCAAATACGTCGAAACAACGGTCGGTTCAACGTGAATTCGACAGCACAATGTCATAGTTGAAACGACGTCGACTTATGACGTTTAATCGACGACGAGATATACCTCACTGATAACGTTATATAGACGTACAATAGACGTTGGCAGTTATAGTTTCTTCGAATGGCAGCTTTCAGTCGTCAATTGGATGTACATGCAGTTCATTTTTAGCATTTTCAAGTTAAAAAATAAACAGGGCATGTGTCTTCCGATTAGCAACTGCTGCTCTAACAAACGTAACCTGTGTCAAATAATAAAGAAATCAAAAACTCTGTCAAAACTTTTATTATATAAAATACAAAAAACTTTGTAAAATGACAGGTGAATATAAAATACAAGAAACTTTGTAAAGCAAATGGCAGGTAGGGTGGCTAAGATATACCTGGTGACGAGATCAGGTAACAGTGAATAACTTTTTTGTTAATAAACCGATTATTTTGAAATCACATAAATATTCAGCTTTTGGCGGTGCTTCAATTATTACTTCCGGTTTAACAGGAAATGAGATAATTTTTTTGTGACAATATTGTTCTTCACAAAATTTCAAATCTAGTGATGTATCATATTTGACAATGTATCTTTTTGAAAATCTTGAATCGCATCCCCATGGCTATTTAAAAATAATATTTGAATGGTCATAAATAAGTATTTTTTTTTAATAAATATAACTTTTTAATAATAATCTTTTTCATAAAATTTGCAAAATATTGATGTGTAAAACATACTTTTTTAAATAGTCAAAAAATTTAAATTTTTTTGAACATAATCGAGAATATTTTTATTTTTAAATTTTTTGACTATTTTTAAATAAAGATGTTACATTTTATACATCAACATCTTGCAAATTTTATACTTATCCTTAAAAACTTACTAAACGGTATCACTATGTACTACTGTTTTACTAACAAGGGAAGAAGCCTGATTTAAATTACTATTAAGACCTTCAATCGTATTTTTAAGTTCCTTAGCCACCCTCCTACACATTTGGCGTTCACCTACAGTTTCTTTATAAAACCTTTGCATGTTTAATCAAATAAAAAACTAAAATTAAAACAATTCCAAATTAGTAATTTTTCTTGTTACGGTTAGGAGCATGTTTTAACCAGCGCTTAATAGCGTTCTCAACTTCATGAGTTGTAAAGTCAGTTCCTTGTTTTACCGCATCTATAATAAAAATAAAATTCAGTGTATCAAAAAATATACAATATATGGGTTGTTTCATTCAGAAACATAATAACACAATACGGACTAAAACTGTTTGTACTAAAAATGAGTTTTTTCACTCTTTGCAAATAATATTACAACCCATTCACACAAAATATAATTTCTTAACTTTTCTTTTAAATCTGGGTTTGGAAATTTAAAAAGATTAAGATTAAAAAGATTAAAAAACAATATACAAGGCAGTTGGAAAGAAATAACTGGGCAAAATAGATAAAATGCCCTATACCTCAAGTTATTAAAGGAGTACAACCCATTAAATATGAACCTTCTGCAAAACACCTAGGCATGCCCTATCAGTAGTTAAAGTATGTCTATTTTAGAATGAAACACCCTGTATAAACACCTTTCCTTATTTTCTTCACAATCCGTGTTTACAATCGAAGCAAGTTAATAAAAAACAAAAAAATTGAAACCACAAGACTCACCTAGAACCACTTTGTTTAAGCGCAGTTGATTAAATGGTCGCTTATTTGATACTCTGTCTTGCCGCCGGTTGTTACCGAAGTAATTAAAATGCTTCGCAATATTATCTGTCAAAAGAGATCTTAATATCCTATTATTCTTCTGGGTAACATCTTTCAGGTTTGAAATTGAGGCACAGTATGATTTCTAAAAAAATATAAATTAAAAAAAGTATTTTTACATTTAGGTGCAACTAATTTCTTTTAATTTATACAAAGAAAGTTTAATAAGGGAATAATTTTCTATTATAAACAAATCAGCAAAAAATTTAAATTTTCTTAATTTCTACAATTGGGTACTAGATTTATACAACTTACAAAAGTGTTGAAGTTCTCTTCTTCTGTCAAATATATCTCTAGTTCTTCCAGGTCTTGTAAGGATTCTATTGGCAATTTTATTTTGAAGTCATCAGGTAAATCTGAATTTTCAAATGGTTTTGATTTCTCCAAAATATTTAGAATTTTTCTGTTCTGTTCCTTAATTGTTAATATATGTTTAAGTAGAACCTTCAATCCTAGAAACAAAACATATTTACAACACATTGAATAAAGTACAGAAGGTTTTCCATTAGTTTTTTGCAATTATTCATTGATACTTATAATGAATGCATGCTAACATTGTGTACCTATATCGTTGGTTGTACCTATGCCCATAAAAAATTGTAAGTTTGGGGAAAACACAATTTGACCATTTACATTAATAGTATCAGTAATAACAACTATAAAAATTAGATGATTTGTTACACTATTGGAAGCTTTTTCAAGTCAATTTTTACTGTGTGCTTTAAACCAACAATATTTTTGGCAAATCAATAAGGTAGTGTTGTGCAAAATTACTCCCATAAATAAAAGAACTTACCATTTGTATCCTGAAGACTATTATCAAAATTTAGAGACTCGTTCAGAGTCGGTGTTTGTATTTCAGTTGCTTCTTGCCTACTAAAAGACGATGAAGATTTTGGTGTAGATATCTGAAATGATAACTTATCCCTTGGTGTGGATATGCTTTTCATAAATTGAGAGCCAGAAGGTATGCCAGGGTCAGACTCATCTGTCCCAGATTCCAATTCTTGAGACGATCCTACAATTTTATTTATTACTCCCTTAATACTTTATGATACCAGTGAGGTTCATAATGGATAAATTAATTATTGTCTAGCTGATTAATGATTTGGAAGAAAATCCTACAACAGACCAATTTTTACTTTCCCTCAATTTTACATATCCTATCCTTAGATAGGATATGTATTATCGAAGCGAAGTATTGTGATGGTGTAAAATTTCGACTTCGGGATTTTCATTGATTTTCAATGTGTGTCTGTGGAGAAATTTTTCGTCAACGGTTTAGCAAAAATTGCTAAACAGATTTTTACAAAATTTGGACCAAAAATCAACTATGTGAAAATCTGGATCTGATTAGTTTTTTGGAAAAACTATTTATCACACATAATAAACCCACTGACATACGTTAACGGGGTGTTAAAGACATTTGAAAATTAAAAAATATTTAAAAAATTCATAAAAACTAATGAAATTTAAACAAAATAATCTCTATTATGTTTAGTAGATCAATACAGTCTATTTTTCAAATTATTAAACTCATAGGCTAACGTTAATGGAGTTTAAGAGGCTTTGAGACTTTGAGGGAAAGTACCTTGTGTCATAACACACAACTAGTTAATTTTTATCTATTTTTTTTACACTGAAAATTCTTACGGACTACACTGTACAATAATATGCTGGCATCATCAAATGTACAAAATAATAATTTAGGTTTAAAATTGTTAAACAAGTGTTTGTGTTTAAAATATTAATATTGATGTAAATCTTAGAATCACTAACCTCTTGGATTTGTATAGAGTTTATTAATTCCCACAGGTGGAGGCTGTGGTAAAATTTGCTTCAACTTTTTGCCAGGCTTAAATAGCGAAACCTGGTCGTTGCTGTCCTCATCCGAACTAAATTTTCGTTTCAGGATCTTTCTTCTGGGTCTGGTATTATCATCCTCAAGATCAGTTTGTAGATCAGATGTTATTTCTGCTCTTTTTAATTTATTTGTGGCCTTTTCAAAATCATCTAAAAATGTACGGGGTAATAAAAGGGTTAAAATAACTTTACTGGTATCACTATTTTCACTTACACTACCACAAATGAAAAATGACAAATCGCAATTAAATTTTTGCCTTATACTTTTGTAAATTATGCTAAGCATATTTATGGCACACAATCTTCTGACAAGGGGTATTTCGCTTCAACAGAATGTGTACACCAGATTGGATATTGTGAGATTAGAAGCATTTTTACAAGATTCATGAAAATTTATGAAGAATCTTGAGCCTGAAACCTTTAGTTTTCTTCAAACTGATTCAAAGAGTTCACCATTAACCAAAACACATTTCGTTGACTATGTCAACATCATCAGGAGACGATAGAAACATACTTCGAGCTTAGATTTGTGATATTGTCACCATATTTTCGAAATAGATTGAGAGATTCAAATATATATTTGAGGATTTCTGAGATTGTGCCTGGGATTGGTAAGATTTCTGACATTTTAAGCTGATTTAAAGCACAATGTAAAGACCAATCACTATTTAGAAATCCTTTCAAGCTGAAAACAAGAGAAATGGGAACAGCAGACTCGAACGTCAGACAAACGTGGTGGCAAAATTTGCAAAAGGACTTCCAAATAGTGATTGGTGTCTACACTAGATTGCGTGAGTGAGACACCCTTTGTGTTTTAATTAGCTAAATTATTATCATTACCTGTTGAATAAAAAATTTTCTGGACACCATATATCTTCCAAGTTTCATCAATTTCAGGTTCTAGTTTGCGTAGCACTTTTTTAAATTGAAGGTTATCTTTTATAGGGGGCCAACGTACTTCAGTTTTTCTAGGTGTCAACCAAGTTGAATTTACTATAGATAGTCCACCACCATCTTCTTCTTGTTTAAATTCTATTACAGAATACATTTTTACCTACATAATTGTGAAGAAAAAAACTGTATTTTAATTTTTCTTGACTATTTTATCTTGTTACTAATACTAATACAGTGGAACCTCGATAAGTTGGATTAATCGGGACCGCGGCCTATCCGGGTTATCGAAAATCCCGGTTAGCCGGAGAATATGGTAAAAATTAATAAAATACGGTATACTTAGAGATAAACTCCATTATAAATGACAAAACATGAAATCCATATGCACAGTACATCTAAATTACATACAGTTGTATAGAGTATTGTTTATTTCTTGGTAAAAAACTCAGTCGAAGTGAAAAAATTTTTGTTTTGTCTGATGAAAATCGGTCCGGGTTAGCCGGACTTCCGGGTTATCGGGGGCCGACTGATCGGGGTTCCACTGTAGTTATAAAATGTTTTAAACAAAATAAGTATATATTCTTAATAGGGTTATTTAGAAAAATGCTGTAAAAATGATATTTTGTTAAGACAAACATGTGTAATGTTCCTGATTATTACTATTTTTTCATATTCACCCACCATAATATTGTCTACAGAGATTAGTCAGTGAAATGTATTTCACCAGTTGAAGTTCATTTTCGTAAGTAGAAGTGAAAAAATATACCTGTTTTTAAGTTATGATATTTCTAAAAATTAGACTTACCTAAAACAAGAAATAATCCAAATATAAACTAATTTAATAAACAAGGAGCCAATGGATGGAAAAAAGCGAACTCCTTGAACACGATGGATCAAGAAAAACAGGAAACAAACTTAAACTAACGGAAGACGGAAGACGGCATACACCACCATAACCAACAAAGCCATTTTGTTTGATTTGACTGTCAAAAACGTCAATTGTCATCCAAAATACACAGATAGCGGCAAGACTTTTTTTAGCCAATCACTACATAGTATTTCAAAGTACTAATAATTTGATTGGTTAAAAAAATGAACTCGATATTCTGTGGACAGGACGACAGGACGTTTTGCGCCGTTATGACACCCCAATGAGAAAGTTTCGCGCAAAATTTGAATTTATTTAATGATAAGTTTTTTGAAGATCGATGAGTGAAATCATTGTTATAGGTACTAATATTAAATTTATAGGTCTAACGATTAAAATAATGTTGTTTTGCTTTGTACCTCTGGTGTTTTACTGTGTTTTTACTTTGAACTAAACTTTAGAATTGACGCGCGAAGTATTGGTATATTATAGAGTACCTACGCATTCGTATGTCTAATGTCTATTTTCAGTTTGATTTATAGATATTTATATATCAAATAACTATAATATTGATGGTTACTTTCATAACGTCTTTTCAACGTTCATTTTTGGTCGATAAATTTTGAAAACCTCTACCGCCCTACAATCGACGTTAAATCAACGTCTATATTATGATGTCGAAAAGACGTCTACAAATCGACACCTAATCGATGTCGTTTTAAGGTCGATCGACGTCAAGGTCTACAAATGACTTAGTATCGACGTATATTCGACTAACTCTTGCTGCTTGGGGTGCCTTTATTGTTCACAATATTTTAATTAGAAGGATGTAATTGAGCACTGAAACATATGTTTGAATTCCAAACAACTTTTCTTAATAACAATTTTCGATATTGTGAATTATAAAAGTACTTCACTCTTGAGTAAAATTCATATTTTTTTACATACCTCGTATATAATTAATAAAATTTTATATTTGATGGTTGCATCTTAGATTATATACGATGCAGAGTATTTTATAAAGAATAACTTTTTTCGTGAGACTGAGAATAAAAAAGTTATCAATAGGTTCCAAGTTACGTAAACATACTGTATAAGAACTAAAAAAAAATTTTTTGTTGAACATTTATTATTGTTGAAGCTTATTATTAAATGTATTTTAGGTAAGTTTTACAGAAAAAAGTTTTGATCACTTTGTATAAACATTTTTTTAGCTGGTAATTTTCGGTTTTTGTATTACATTTTTGTTATCCTTCTTAATTTTCTTAAAAAGAAATAGTTTATTTCATTTCTAAAGTAAAATAATTTAGTGCATTTGAAAGACTACATCCTAATCTTAAAAAAACAGCTACAAAACTGTAACAGATCTGTTCAAACTTAAGTAATAATACCGTCTTAAAGTGGTGTTAATTCTGTAAAACTATGAAATTATCAAAAATTACGTTTTTTGAGACGTCATATCATTTGAATTCAATTTTTGAGATTTTTTTTTGAATAAAACATCGTTTAGTAAGATGTTTGAAAGGTAAGTTGTGCAATATTTAGAGTTTTATAAGAAAAATTGTATTAGTTACACATTTTTAAATCATTTTTAAACAAAATTCATGTAAGTCTCACTTTCAGCCCACACCGTACTTATGCCCATACATTTTATTTCTTTTTATTATAACCATAATATAGTTTAATTATTCTTCTTTCATGTTCAATTTGTAAAATTTCATTTGATCGACTAGTTAAAACATTACATTAAAATAACTCAACCAAGCACTTCGCCGTACGCTAGTGTACAGTGCGCCAATGTTTGTGAGAAGGGTGACTTTGGCGTTAAAAATAAAAAATTATAGAAGCTACAGATTTAATTTTAGAAAAATCTTTATACAAGGTTTTTTTGGTAAAATTTTCTGAATTTTGCAATGGTCAAGTCAGTTTTTTTCTAAAATGTATATTTTCGGAGTTATTTAAAAAAACATCTAATTTCGCAATTCATTTGTTTAATAAAAAATGAAGCACCCACTCCTCGAGTAGAACTTTTTGATATGTTGTTTATTAAACATTTCTTAACGAAATTCCAAAAAAGTTCTATCTTATTTGATTTTTCCGAAGTGAAAATCTATATGCACTCCCCTACAAAACAATTAGAATGTAAACTTACAAAAAATATTATCAGCGTACAAGTGAGGGTTGTATTATTTTACATTGTTTAACCGTTAGACAGGTCTTCACTTTCTTTATTCATTATAGTCCCGGCCCTATCCTCGCCTCCGTTAGGTACAAAGTTATTTTTTTGCATAAATGCACTTTCTGACTTTCATAATAATTATGTTTAAACAAGACATTGGGTCTGTTGAATAAAAAAAAGTATTTGCTTTTACTTACAAGTATTTAAGTATTTACTTAATACTAGTTGAATAAAGTCATTTCTTTAATGCTTCATTCAATTACTATTAAGTAAATACTTAAATACGAGGAAGTAAAAGCAAATACTTCTTTTTATTCAATAGACTCATTAAGCCTTGAAAATGGCCATTTTCGTATTTTTCAAATTCGAAAATGGCTATTTTTGTATTTTTCAAATTTTAAATCGCCTATAACTCGCCAACAATCTATTTTAGAGAAAAATCACAAGAGACCTTTTGTGCCCAGAATGACCCAAATAATCTAAAAAAATGTCCGAAGTGAAAAAATTATTTTTAACAATTTGTTTAAAAAAATTGTTAAAACAATTTTTTGACCACGGTACGACTAACGGGGGCGACGATGCAGCCTGGACTATTAACCTTTTTACTGTCTGTGGGTACACCTGGACCCACTAGGAAAGTTCAAATGTTTATATCTTTGTTGTATCGCCAATTTGAGACGTGATGTTCAAGATAAGGTTTATACCCAGTTTAACATATTAGCATTTTAAAATATCATTTTGCTTATTTTTTGAATTGAGTAAAACACATCCGTTGGTTATGGGTCCATTTGTACCCAGAATTTTTTTTCAAATGCGGCGACTATTTTTTGATTATTTTTTTGGGAAGGCTGTTTTTGCTGGTGTACATACAGAGCATAAATCTGGTGGAGAATCTCTGGAAGAACTTTTGAATAATTCTGATGTGTATTGTACAGAAGTGTATACATAAAAAACAGAAAATCAGCCTCGTGACGTACCTACGTCAGGACAGAAGTGTGATGTTAGTACTTGTAAAAGATGTTGAAAATTCTGGGAGAAACATAACCACCAATAATTTTTTTCACTGACTATAATTTGCCTAGAGCTACTGAAACTACTAAAATACGACCTCGAGTCAATAATACACAATAAACAAGTTTTGTACTAAAAGTAAAAGTAGTAGACATGCCAGATTCACACAGATATTTTTCTCTGTCTCCTCTAACTCTTCGTTTTCTTTCAATAAATTGATTTTAATATTGTTCTGAAGATATTTCTTTGTGGCATTTATGTAATTTATTATTCTAATTGGGAAATAAGCAACAATTTAAAAAACTAAAAAAAACACTAAGTTTTCAATCTAATGGCACATAAAATCACATCAAAAAATGTTACTCTACATCCTACCAGATTGAAAACAATGTGAACCTTCTCTGGTAACACTTCCGAGGCTTCTACAATTTGCAAGCCATAACGGATGCTGAGACTAAGGAAGATGAGGGAATTTTACAATTTATAATTCACGTCCCATCTGCTCAGCGCGGTAAAGTTCCAACGAGAATAGTTCCCTTCGTACTCCAATCAGAGTAATGTAAAACAAAAATGAATACCCATTTTCAATTTCGTTGCAACACGAAACTACAGCCGCATCATTATTCTAGTCCAATCAGAGAGTGTAGCAAGCACCTCTACCGGTTTCGAAACTTGTTAGTCTCTCATCAGGAGGCACATACGCTGCTCTCTCTGACCCAACTAGGACAAACCCCGGCGCACAGTGTTCAAAATTGGTTAAAACGTGATCGAAACTAAATTTGTTTAAACTGTAAAAGTTATCTCGCTGAAAACTTAGAATATTTGAGGTATTATACCGTATGACGAGTATATATATATATATATATATATATATATATATATATATATATATATATATATATATATATATAAAAATTATATATTGGATCTTTGGTTCACTGAGTGTGTTTCAAAGATCTACATCTTATGTTTTTAAACATATATTTTACTTTAAGTAATTAGGGAATTAAAACTTGAGACTGTCATTGTCGGATTTGCCGTAGACTTACGCACCTTCTATGTCTAGGTCTCGAATGTTGTTTTTTGATTAGAATGTGTCTAAAGATATTCAACCTCTTGTCTTTACCGACGAGCCCAGAGAGGTTGAAGAGGGCGAAACACATTTCTAAGAACTGGTGTTTGGATCTTTGATTCTATTCGAAAAAATTTTTCCCAGCTCGAAATGGTGGATGTGTGAATTGTTCGTAAGGGGATTTTTTCCACATTCTCTATTTCATCTATTTGATTTCGTACGAGTGGTCGTTAAACCAATAACCTTGGATCTTTGGTTCACTGAGTGTGTTTCAAAGATCTACATCTTATGTTTTTATATATATATATATATATATATATATATATATATATATATAACAGGGGTCGTTTTTTAGTTTTCATTCCTTCATTAGGGGGTATTTTACTTAAAAAATATCGTTATAAAGGGTGTTTCATTAAGAATATCCAATATTGAGTTGTAGATTCTAGACCTCAAAATATTAGGATTTAACCCAAATCACTTAAATAAAATGTGGCTCCTTACAGAGCTACAAGGTGTTTTATTTAAAAATTTAAAAACTATTTTTGCTCAGTGTTTTTAAACTTTTTAACGTATCCTTTTAGTTGGCAAAAAGTCTAGGTACTGTACACCCTATAAAATTATGTTAAACAAACGTTTCTGGCTATTACCAGAGGAGTACGACAGGAGACAGTGAATGGTTGACCCTTCCCAAATTCTGCGCCACTGGCGGAAATGCCATTTTAGCGCTATTTTTCGATTCTCCAATACTCTATGTAAATAACATGCACTCATTCGCAACGATAAAGTCATTAGTTTTTGAGTTATTTGAAGTTAAACATGTAACGGCACAGATATTTGATTAATGTATTGTGCCGTTTAATTTTAAATTTCAAATATCTCTAAAATCAATGATTTTATCGTTAAGACTGAAGAGTATATTTTTCATTCATAATGAGAAAATCATTGGTTTTCAAGATATTTGAAATTAAAAATTATTACGTTACGCACAATACGTTAATCAAAATATCTGTACCGTTACTTGTTTAAGTTCAAATATCTCGAAAACTAATAATTTTATCGTTAAGAGTAAGGAATATATTATTTACATAGAGAGTATATTCTCTATTGAGGAATAACACTACTTCATCAAAACTAAAATCTCTTTTCGTAACCCTAACAAATAACATGTCTTTGACATACTTGTAAACAATACGTACGAGTGCAATTATTAATTCAGACAAATGCGCGCGGCGCTAGATGCAAACTTATGCTCATGTACTCAGTTGCGCACCTTTGCGCAGTTTGTCTTATATATTTTTTTATTCCTTACATTGTAGTCTTTCATATAGTGAAGGATTTAATTTGGCACAAGATGGCACAGTAAACGTAATACGCTGTCAAACATTCATTTTATCAAAAATTGGATAGGTTTTTAGACAGACGATTATATCAAAATCAAAATCACCTTTCAGTGAGGCTAACTATGCTATTTTATTCTTTAAAGTATGTAATTTTATCTCAAATAATTACTTTTAAATTAGCTATCCACGTAAATGAAGTAATAATTAAAGTAAAAGGCAGCCTCTGAGAATTTAAATATGATGTATACAATTATATTGAATTTTGTACTTTTGATCATTAATACATCTGGCCCTAACAAACATAAAAAATCAATTTTTGTTGATAAGTTGCATCATGAGTAGTACAAACAAACCCCTTAATTTCGGCATTCTCAGATTTTTTTTTGTACTTACGATCACGTTTCCTTCAATTTTGAACACTGTACGGCATGCAGTCACGGATTGCAACGAACGAAATGGCAGGGATGCCCTAGCGGCAACTGCTACCAAAAAACTAAGTTTTCAATCTAATAGCACATAAAACAACATTAAAAAACGTTACTCTACATCCTGCCAGATTGAAAACAATGGGAACCTTCTCTGGTAACACCTCCGAGGCTTCTACAATTTGCAAGCCATAACGGATGCTGAGACTAAGGAAGATGAGGGAACTTTACAATTTATAATTCACGTCCCATTTACTCAGCACAGTAAAGTTCCAACGAGAATGGTTACCTTCGTACTCCAATCAGAGTAATGTAAATCAAAAATGAATAACCATTTTCAATTTCGTTACAACACGAAACTACAGCCGCATCATTATTCTAGTCCAATCAGAGAGTGCAGCAAGCACCTCTACCGGTTTCGAAACTTGTTAGTCTCTCATCAGGAGGCACATATGCTGCTCTCTCTGACCCAACTAGGACAAACCCCGGCGTGCAGTCACGGATTGCAACTAACGAAATAGAACATAAAACAACATCCAAAAATGTTAATCTATATCCTACCAGATTGAAAAAAAAATGGGAACCTTCTCTGGTAACACCTCCGAGGCTTCTACAATTTGCAAGCCATAACGGATGCTGAGACTAAGGCAGATGAGGGAACTTTACAATTTATAATTCACGTCCCATCTGCTCAGCGCGGTAAAGTTCCAACGAGAATGGTTCCCTTCGTACTCCAATCAGAGTAATGTAAATAAAAAATGAATAACCATTTTCAATTTTGTTCCATCACGAAACTACAGCCGCATCATTATTCTAGTCTAATCAGAGAGTGCAGCAAGGACCTCTACCGGTTTCGAAACTTATTAGTCTCTCATCAGGAGGCACATCTCTCTCTGATTGGACTAGAATAATGATGCGGCTATAGTTTCGTGTTGGAACGAAATTGAAAATGGTTATTAATTTTTGATTTATATTACTCTGATTGGAGTAACAATGGAACCATTCTCGTTGGAACTTTACCGCGCTGAGCAGATGGGACGTGAATTATAAATTGTAAAATTCCCTCATCTTCCTTAGTCTCAGCATCCGTTATGGTTTGCAAATTGTAGAAGCCTCGGAGGTGTTACCAGAGAAGGTTCCCATTTTTTTCAATCTGGTAGGGTGTAGAGTAACATTTTTTTGATGTTGTTTTATGTGCTATTAGATTGAAAACTTAGTTTTTTGCTAGCAGTTGCCGCTAGGGCATCCCTGCCATTTCGTTCGTTGCAATCCGTGACTGCACGCCGGGGTTTGTCCTAGTTGGGTCAGAGAGAGCAGCATATGTGCCTCCTGATGAGAGACTAATAAGTTTCGAAACCAGTAAAGGTGCTTGCTGCTTTCTTTGATTGGACTAGAATAATGATGCAACTGTAGTTTCGTGTTGCAACGAAACTGAAAATGGTTATTCATTTTTGCAACAATTTAAATTGGAAAAATGATTTAATTAACGTTTCGACTTTCTCTTCGGAGGTCGAAATAACGATTTCGATAAATATATTTATAGGTCGTTATCGAAATAATGTATTTTGATAACGACCTCCGAAGTGGAAGTCGAAACGTCAATAAAATCATTTTTTAAACTTAAATTGTGGCTTATTTCCCAATTAGAATAATACATTTATTTTATAAAGATATTTATGGTATACACCAAATATTAATCAAGTTTTCCTTTAGGTTGCGATATTAGCAGAAGCAGACGAAAACTTAACTGATATTTCATATCAGTACGGAAGAAATTTGGGAATAGCTTTCCAATTAGTAGATGACCTATTGGATTTCGTGTCTTCTTCTGAAGCTATGGGTAAACCAACAGCAGCAGATTTAAAATTGGGTTTGGCCACAGCTCCAGTATTGTTTGCATGTGAGAAGGTATGTTATCGTAGAATATAGAATTATGACAAATAAAAATCATTTATACTCACTCACGTTTATATCAACAAAGCCTTATTCTTTAACGAATCTATGTAAATAACAATTTCTTTTTGTACGTAAGTTTCATGAAAGCTCTCAACGATACTCACAGAATAGATGCATGTCTTTCATAGAATTTCCGCCGAGTATGGAGCGACCCCCGTTCATGGTTTTCCACGTTTCAAAGCCTAAAGATTGGCCAGTCCATTAAACCTGGGGAAGAGCAAAATACTAAGGCAGTTCATCCTGCACTGTTCCAAGGAAGTTTCTCCTGGATTTTAGTCTCTTTCATGATGTTTCAGCTTTGTATATGGCATGCCGCTTATCCGTGATCTGTTTAATTTTCTCTATGTGCTCTGCAACGCCTCTGCGTGTTGAACGTTCTGCAAAACCCGCTGCTTTATATAGATTTGAGAGTGGCGTTGGTTTCATGCACCCCGTTACGGGGTGCATGTTTCGCATGTTTCATGTGGGCAGATCAGCCCCAAACGGGGTATTCAGCAGTTGGAAAAAATAGTGTCTGTACCGTTGTTCTTAAGACGAGAGTACATTCCCCCCATTTACTTCCCTTTAGCTTTCTGATTATACTGTATAGTTTTTACTTTTATGATACTCCAAGATATATAGCTTACTCCAATTACTCCCATACTTTGAATTACTCCAAGATATATAGGTTCGTCGTCTGTGTGTTCTAATGTATTACCATTCCATGCAATTTGGAGTTATCGCTTGGCTTCCTTTGCGCGAAGGTGGAAGGCGCAGACTTGCGTCTTAGAAGGATTGGGTCTCAGGGAATTCTGCCAGATAGCACGCTATCATAGGTTTTAAGACAGTTTCGAGTTTCTCCTCCACTTCTTCAAAATTATTTACTTGAACACATATTGCGAAACCGTCAGCATAGAGAGGAGCTTGGTTTCACCAAGGTTACTTTGCACTCCAGCATAACAAAAAAAACGTCTGTTTTGCAGTAATGCTGGGGCCACAGTAACGTTAACGTCTAACGTCCATTATCGTATTAATTAACACACCAAAAATGATGGAATAAATTGCGCGTTGAAGTGACTGGCCACACTTATTTTAGCGCGTAGTCAGCAGAAAACGCGTTTTTTAATCCAACAATTTCAAGATGGATGTCGAAACTGCTACGCTGTTATATTTTATGAGTGCTAATTATTATTTTATGAATTTATTATTTTATAAATAGATCAAGCAAAAACCAAGACTCAAAAGAAGATGATGGGTGATAAAAATGCACAGAAAACGAACACCACGATTTTTATGTGATTTTTGTCGGGGATCCCATAAACAAGGTTGTTTCAAACACTGTTAAAAATTCAATTATTTTCTCATTACTTCACCCCATTTTCGTAGAATAGTATGTACCTATTTCACAAAACAAATTACTCTACTGCGCTGCAAGCTAGAACTTGTTGAAACAGTGCAAGTGTAGCCACAACAACGCGATAAGTAACGGAGTAACTCCTTTGAAGTGTCGAAAGTAACCGCCACCCGATCTATCGCCCAAAGTTTAACGGCATTAATAATGGCAATAACAAATTAGCGCGCTAAGTCGTGGCTACACCTCTCTTTAATGTCAAATAACGCGTTAATTAACGGCATTAGACGTTACTATGGCCCCGGCATAAAGAGAGGCATAAAACACACTTATGGGATACTATAGGACCCGTTTAAATAAATATAAAAAATCGTTAAAATCTGGCATGGGAACGAATGAGGTATATAAAACAAGCTGGATTGTATTTGATGTCGTTACCGTGTTCGTTTTCTTTGCATTTTTATCCATCATCTTCTTTTGAGTCTTGGTTTTTGCTTGATCCGTTTATAAAATAATAATTAGCACTCCTAAAATATAACAGCGCAGCAGCTTCGACTTCCATCTTGAAATTATTGGATTAAAAAACGCGATTTCTGCTAACTACACGCTAAAATAAGTTTGTCCAGTCAGTTTAACGCGCAGTTTATTCCGTCATTTTTAGTGTGTTAATTAATACGATAATGGACGTTAGACGTTAACGTTACTGTGGCCCCAGCATAATGTCAAATAACGCGTTAATTAACGGCATTAGACTTTACTGTAGCCCCAGCATTTTATAGACTGCATTTTATAGACGTTACTGGTCGGCGACTAAAAGACCGAAGTTTTTTGATTCAACAAATTATCTTAGGTTGTTCAATATCGTACGTAATTCAATAATAATTATGTAGAATTCATCAATTATTTTCCGAATTACTACTTCTTTAATATTCGTTTTTGTAAACATATGTAAAGTCGTTTATATTAGCATTATTTCCTGTATTTATACTTATACATTTCAATATGTTTTAGTATCCTGAGCTCAACCCAATGATAATGAGAAGGTTTCAAGAACCAGGAGATGTAGAAAAAGCATTTGAATTAGTTCACAAATCCCGAGGACTTGAGCAGACACAATTTTTAGCACGACAACATTGCCAAGAAGCAGTGCGACTTGCTAATCTCATAGAACAGAGCTCGTATCAAAAGGGTTTGATAGTAACAGCGGATTATGTCCTAAACAGGATGAAATAGTCTACAAAATAGTAGATTAGGTAGTTACTTTTAGTTATGAAATTATTTTATGTATGATGTATAAGTGGCAGGTATTTCTGAAATATTTGAAACTAAACTGGAAGTTACATAAGGCTGTCGTACTGAGATATCAAAAAATACACTTAAAAATCTAATAATCCCACCCATGTTACATTAATTGCATAAAAAATACATTATTGTCTAAATTGTGCCTCGAGTTAATAAAAAGAACTGATTCATCGACTGAGTCCAACCTGCATATAACAACTTGATGAACAACTTTGGCTTTTTGATATCTAGATGGAAATTATAGTCCTATGATAAGACACGAAAATTTCTTGTAACTCATCATCAGATTTCTGCAATCTTTTATTTCCTCTGACTATGATAAAGGTAATGACCGTTTTAATCTTACAAAACAACAATATTAAGTTCGTTTTTCTTCCTGGTCCGGGTCTGCTCGCCTTTGCCATTAACCAATTTTTGAATATCGACCCCATTTATCCTGTACACTATTTTTGCGTATCATCAATAGAGATGCAAACACTCCTCAGGTAACTCCTTAATAAGATCCCCAATTAAAACGACCGTTTGAGAAACGTTGGCATTAGTTGCAAGTTGCCATTATTCAATTTAATTTTACATTTTTCGCCTTATCATTCCTATAATTACCATCCTTAATTTGTAATCATTACATAAGCCAACCTTTCTACTACTGACTTTACTCCACCCTAGAAAAATACAGACATTTAGCATCTTTGTAAATCGTGCTCTTAAAAAACTGTCCAAAATGAGTGAAATAATAACACAAAATTTACCAAGTAATTTTTCATAAATAAAAACGTTTAAGTTTTACGTAATTTTACTTTTATTTTAGTTTAAGAATTTAAGAAATTCGTAAGGTACTTAAGTGGCAAAGAGAAACAAGTGCAAAATTTGAAGCAGAGAGGTACAAGTGCGAACATTTTTTTCCAAATTTCAAATATTTTGAATGAAAATAAATACTAACTTTACAAAAGCTTTTACAATTAGATAAATAAAAGGTATAAAATTAATTCAAAATAAGTCCATAAGTGATTAATTCGCTGTAGAATTTACTATGTAAATTTAACTTTGACTTCGTTTTTCTCAATTAAACCATTTTGTCACTTGTACCCCTTAGCATCTAATCCCCTCATTTATAATAGATGTTTCAGTATGGCCGTTGTTTTCGCTGGTTTCTTTAGAAATATCTTTGAACATTCCAAGTTTAAAATTACCAATGTTGCTAAGATTTTTAATAGGGAATGTCCTGTATAGTACTAAATTCACCGCAACATTTAGCAGCACCGTAAGTGTATTAAAATATTTCAGTGATACCTTCTACAATTGATAGATCGATCTAACAAAATAATTTTGCTCTATCCATATTTATTGATACATATATTGACCGTTTAAAAAGACAGATAGGCATACCTAAAGTCTTCTTAAACATCAATATTACCTTTTACTTATATGTAAAATCTGTAGTTAGTTCACTACTTAAAAGAATCTTGGATGTTTCCTTAAATGTAATTAACATGTAGGCCATCTGCACATAAGTTATTTTATTGGAGGGGCTGCTTTTTGAAATTTGTTTTAAATGCTGTCTAAAGTGTTATTCTGCTGCAACTGTGCTAATTTTTTTTATACCAGCTCCTCTGGTTGACCTCTTTGTATATCATTATATCATCTTCTCCATGTTATCCTTTCAGACATCGAATTGTAGTCCTGTTTTACAATTAATACATTTTACATAGTTTTCTACATTGACCGGTCTTTTCATTTTCTTAAGGTTTTTCCTTTACTTCTTCCACATTCTTCTCAATAGGATAACCCTTTCAGTGCGGCGTTAAATAGGAGGGAGTTGCGCTGTGCGGCCATGCTCTGCTTAATTAAAAGTTAAGTGGGACGAGAGCACACCGGTTCCACAGTATAAAGAGGGACAGTAGAACCACTCTCCGAAAAATTGGAAGTAAAATCTGTAGTCGCGCATGGCGACCGCGCAATGTTGGCAGTCGCTTTTGCCCCACTCTCGCATTGCTATTCGCATAGAAACGTACGGCTTTTAACAGGAAAAACCTGCATTCACCACTGGTGAATTACCAATTGCGTACTGCCGGTATTACTTCGTGAGATCAAAGGGCCGACAGAAGAGTGATTTTACTGTGGAAAGGGTTAACCTCTCCTTATGTTACTCTTAAATATTTCGTTTAATGTCCCACAAGTTGCCAGATGGTGGTTATTTTCCTTCATGTCTTGTTGTTTGCTCCCATTTTCATTTATTGACTCAGGTATAATTATTTTCGCACTTGTTTTGAAATTGTGAAATTTTAGCTTGATATCATACTGTTTTCTATACAGAGTATGGATAAAGTATGGAACCAAGCAAATACCTTTGAAACGAAAAGAACAATATTTATGAAACTTTGCATGCAAGTACAGTGACGCAAAAGGCATCTGATGCCATATTTTTTGTTACTATTCCACTTTCGGTTTCACCGAAAATACCCTTAACTTATTTAATTTAAATGGGACACCCTATATATTTTTGCGGATTTTAAAAGAACTTGTTATTTTTAATTCATACATACCAAGTTTGGAAGAAAAAACTATTAAAACAAGAAATAAATCTCTTTACAGTTAAAAAATAGGTTAATTTATTTACGTTAGACCAATGATATTCAAAAATAAAAAAAAAAATAATTTCAAATGTCGAAAATGTTTGAGGTTCAGCTCCTGACAACGTGCAAGCGTATAAATAAATTCGTGAGTCACTTTTTGCAATATCTCTCCACGTATTAGTTCACATGCATCAATTATTATTCTTTGTCTCAAATCCTGCAAGCATGTTGGTCGCCTAACGAAACACGTAATTTTAGATAACCCAAAGAAAAAATCTAACGGGTTGAGGTCCGGAGAACGAGCGGGTCACTCTATGAATCCTCTACGTCCAATCCATGGATTTGGAAAATTCACTTCCAAAAAATGAAAATTCACCATAACCTATTATCATTAATATTTCAATACGATATTTTCCACTTAAATGAACCATTTTTAATACAACTTATTTGTCAATTAGTTCAGTAACAGTTTTACCTACTATACTAAATTCAAATAAGTCATGCAGTGCATGTAAACAACAATTTTAGTCTACAGTATATAGATAGTACTCGTTTATTTCCTATTACGTTGTATTAATACAAAAAATTATCTACAGATACTTTTTAACAAATTTTCTCTACCAAATTTGGTATGTATAAATTAAAAATAACAAGTTCTTTTAAAATCCGCAAAAATATATAGGGTGTCCCATTTAAATTAAATAAGTTATGGGTATTTCTGGTGAAACCGGACGTGGAATAGTAAAAAATATGGCAACAGATGCCTTTTGCGTCACTGTACTTGCATGCAAAGTTTCATAAATATTGTTCTTTTCGTTTCAAAGATATTTGCTTGATTCCATACTTTATCCCAACCCAGTATGTATTTACATACAGTGCATTCGTAAAGTGTGAAAACGGTCTATTATCTCATGACCTAATTATTTTCAGAGTTAAAGCTCTGACAGGCCGATTTTTATTTTTAAATTATGATTTTTTAACGTAGGTATAGTACATAATAGTGACGTCATCGATTTAGCCGTAATGACGTCATCGATGATTTTTTTAAATGGGAATAGGGGCTGTGTGGTAGCTCATTTGAAAGGTAATTCAATTCTCTATTCAGTAATATAAACATTAACATCATTATTTATACCGGATGGCCAAAAAAATAATTTTTGAATTAAATTAATTGAAGCAAAAAAAGAATATAAATATGTAATTTATTTAACACAAGATACATTTTACTGCTGTCAGAAAAGAGAAAAGAAATGTTTATTTGACAAATAAGCATTGCTTACATACATTCAAACGGTAAAGAGGCAGGTGTGTGGCTGCTTGACATTTAATTTAAGCAAAAAACAATGTTTATTTATAAAATAAACATTTTTTTACTATATGTGGCATCAGTAAAATGTATTTTGAGTTAAATAAATTACATACATTTTTCTTTTTGGGTCAATTATTTTAATTCAAAAATTATTTTTCGGCCACAATGTATAAATAATGATGTTAATGTTTATATTACTGAATAGAGAATTGAATCACCTTTCAAATCAGCTATCACACTACCCCTATTCCCATTTAAAAAAATCATCGATGACGTCATTACGCTGACGTCACTATTATGTACTATACGTCAAAAAATCATAATTTAAAAATAAAAATCGACCTGTCAGATTTTTAACTCTGAAAATAATTAAGTCGTGAGATAATAGACCGTTTCCACATTTTACGAATGGACTGTATAACAAACTCCCGGTTTGTGACCACGATGGTCTTTATAGTGCCGTTAAATATTACACCTATTAAAATCATAAAACTTTTAATTGATTTTTCCTGTTCTCTTATTCTTACGGTGCCTATCCGTTTCAGATGTTGGCGATCAGCATGGCTATCCTAACTTTGCTTGCTGCTATTCGGAATAGTTCCTCTAACATTATTCTTTATCCTCGCCTAGTATCTACGATGAAAAGATAGGCAGCAAAACATACAATGACACATATTTTCTTCGTCAATTTTAGTTCTCTTTTGATTCGATTTTAATGGAATTAACTTTTTTTTTACGATTCGATTTTAATGGAATAAACTGGCGTCTGATCGGCCTATGGAGGAGCGGTACGGGAAGGGATAAGGGCTTCCGGCTTGGTGATACTCCTCCATAGATCCCTACCGAAGGGCGTTGACGCCTAAGAACGGTGTATACATTCAACTTTTTTTTTTTTGCATTCATAGATTTTGTTCTATTTTTTATCGTCTGAATAGTGTGTATCATTCCCTTTTGTTGGCTAATATATATTTCTTTTACAGGCAAATTCAAATTCAGTGACGAAAAACTTTAGGAAGGCTTTCTGACGTAGAACATAGGATAACTGTGGTGTATTAAAATGTATATCTCGGGATGTCATTGATAAAACAATTTAACATTTATTCTAAGAGTTTTCCATCACTCGATTTGAATTTTACTGTACGTTTATTACTTTTATTTGTTATACATTTATACCGGAAAACCCCGAGTTCTTAAGTGTTAATTATGTTCTATTGCTCAATGTTTATGGCCCTAAAAGTCTAGTAAGTACACGCTACTCAAAGATAGTAAAATATATAGAACCATTGTGTTTCAAGTGAAACCAAATAATTATGTACATATTGAAGCTATAATATCAATCATGAAGTGGCATGAAGAAGATGTAAGCTTGTATATATTTGTCTGAAAAACAATAAGTAAAATAACCTTCGCAAAATTTGATAATAGTTTTATAGACAAACTTCCCCATATTTTCCAGTAGGATGTGGACAGGAGCACTTAGACGCTATCTATGTAAGAGACCTGCCATTCTATTTTCGAATTTGTCTGCAAACAACCATTATCTGGTGTCGTCATCCATTTACTGGACGATGTTAGAAATAATAGACGTAGAGGCAGCGCAGAAAAATCTATTTGAATTTACTAAAGCTAAATTTTTCACAGTTGATTACTGTGATTGTGTAGAGAAACATACGGGCGGCGGTCGGTCAAGCGAAGCGTAGAACAATGGTTACTGAGAAGGTATCAAAGTTGCTTTCCTACGAAGGTAATTAAATTCATTTACTAAAGCTGAAAATCAGTACACACATTCTAAATTAAATATAAATCGAAGTTATTATAGTCGATCAGCTGTATGACGGGAGCCGGTTGGTCGGCCCCAATGAGTGTACAGGGTTATTCACTATATTTTGACCCCCTTGTAAACTGCTTTATTTACAAAATTAGAAAAAAATGTAAATGTAAAATTAGAAGCATGAAAGGAACAAAAAGGAAACAAATAAGAGGAATTAGAAATGAGCGAAATGAATTGAAAACAAACATACAGGACATACTAACCATATGGAATAAGCACTATAAAGAAAAATTCGAGGAAAGTAACCAACAAGATGAGGAGAGAGGACAGCAGGCAAGAGAAGTGGATAGAGACAATCGAGTAGACGAAATTCATATCAAAGATATTGAAGAGGGATTTTCAAGAATAAAGATTGGAAAAACGGGAGGTGCCGATGACATAGATCCGGAGATGATGAAGTACGTGAGAGAACGAGGCAAGCTTTGGCTGCTGGAAATAATGAGGGAAGCATGGAGAACAGAAAAGATACCGGAAGACTGGGAAGAAAATTTATTGATACCAATACACAAGAAAGGAGATGAAGCGGAATGTGATAACTATAGGGCTATATGCTTATCATCAGTGGCATATAAAGTCTACACCGGGATAATAGAAAGGAAGCTCAGGAAAGAACTGGAAGGAAAACTAGAAGAAGAACAAGCGGCTTTTAGGAAGGAAAGAGGAACAACAGATAATATATACATACTGAGAAATATAATTGAAAGGAAAAACGAAATAGGAGAAGACTTATATATTACGTTTATAGATATTAAAGCTGCTTTTGATTCTATAAATAGAGAAGTAATATGGTCAGTAATGGAAGATCTGCAAATCCCGCAAAAGATAGTAAGCGTGGTAAAAAGTACGTATAGAAACGTACTTGCTAAAGTACAAATAAATGGAAACAGATCGCCAATAATAAACCTAAGGAGAGGAATAAAACAAGGGGACAGTCTCAGCCCAGTTTTGTTTATATTAGTAATGGATAGAGTAATGAAGAGCGCTAAAAGAAGGTCAAGGCAATAACAGTCAATAATAGGGTACATGAATTTAGTACCAGTGAGAATGGAGGGATTACTATATGCAGATGACTTAGTAATAATAGCAGACAATAAAAAGAAAATGCAAAAATTAATCAATATATGGGTGGAGGAAATAGAAAATTTGAAAATGGAGGTAAATGTAAAGAAAACGAAGACCATGATAGTAACCCAAAAGAAAAGGGAAGAAATAAACCAAACGATATTTAGGTGCAAAAACGAAATAATAGAAACAGTCTCTACGTTTGAATACCTTGGAGTAATAATATCAGAGGATGGAAAGATAGATCAGGAAATCTCATACATAGCGAAAAAAGCAAATAAGATCTACTATGCACTAAATAAAACAATATTTGGAAAGGAAGAAATAGATAAAGAAATAAAACTGAAGGTATACAACGCAATCTCTGTGCCAACTTTAATATATGCAAGTGAGACATGGGTAAACAATGCAAAAATAGACAGTACAATAAACGCAGCGGAGATGAAGCAGCTAAGAAAAATAGCAGGAAAAACGAAATTGGACAATATAAGAAATGAAGATATTAGACAAAAACTGAAACAGGAATCGATAATAACCAAGATACAAAAAAGAAAATTAAAATGGTATGGACACATTAACAGAATGGACCAGGGAAGACTACCAAAGCAGGTGATGGAATCGAAAAGATATGGAAAAAGAAGGAAAGGGAGGCCAAGGAAGAGATGGATCGATCAGATTATAGAAATTGGTCAGGAAAAAGGAAAAACACATCAACAAATGAAAGCGTTAGCAAAGGACCGCAAGAAATGGAAGAGATGGATAGAAGATGAATAAAACCTCGGACGCCCCTGAGGGGCATAAGGAGTTTCGAGAAAGAAGAAGAAGAAGAAAAAAATGTAAAATATAAAAGTTATTCGATTTTTTAATTATGATTTTTTGGCATATATATCGTACTAGTCACGTCATCCATCTGGGCGTGATGACGTAATCGACTATTTTTTTAAATGAATAGGGGTCGTGTGCTAGCTCATTTGAAAGGTTATTCAATTCTCTATACAGTACTTACATTAACATTACTTACATTAACATTAAAAACGTTTTGAATTTTTGTGTCCAAAAAAATTTTTCGAATTATTAATTAAACAATTAATTTAATTAAAAAAAATTTTTTTGGACGCCGTGTATAATTAATCATGTTAATGTTCATATTACTGAATAGGGAATTGAATAACCTTTCAAATGAGCTAGCACTCGACCCCTATTCCCATTTAAAAAATAGTCGATTACGTCATCACGCCCAAAGGGATGACGTCACTAGTACGATATATATGTCAAAAAAACATAATTTAAAAATCGAATAACTTTTGTATATTTTACATTTTTTTCTAATTTTGTAAATAAAGCAGTTTACAAGGGGGTCAAAATATAGTGAATAACCATGTAGATTCATTGGGGCCGACCGACCGGCTCTGTCCCGTCATACAGCTGACCGACTATAATAACTTTTATTTATATTTAATTTAGAATGTATGTACTGATTTTCAGCTTTAGTAAATGGATTTAATTACCTTCGTAGGAAAGCAACTTTGAAACCATTTCAGTAACCCCTGTTCTACGTTTCGCTTGACCGACCGCAGTATGTTTCTCTACACAATCACAGTAATCAACTGTGAAAAATCTAGCTTTAGTAAATTCAAAGAGATTTTTCAGCGCTTTTTAGATTGCATTTCATTTCAGTTTGAACTACCACAAGTGTTCCTGATGAGAGTTGAATAACTCGAAACAAGTGTAGAACAATGGTGGAGTCCGAGTTGAAAGGAAATGCAATCGTCGACTTTTATGTATAAGTTCTAATGCATTCGTAACTTTCATAATACTTGTTCCTACAAGTGTTACCTAGTGTTACTAAAAAATAAAGACCAGAATAAACCTGTCAAATATATTTTTACATAAAACCTACCTTCATAAAACTCATTGTCTGACCTGAACATCACACTGGAATGGAGCTATCTTATTTCAAACAATTATTATCTTTATTACTGTTGTCTAATATAATTTTTATGTCATAAGAGAATCAAAATCATAACTGTGTTTGAAGATCGCTAAGAAACTTCAGAATATTATTGTATTATTGTTTTGAGGACTAAGAAATACAGTTGAATCCGCTTATTAGAGTACCGGTTATAGGAATATCCCGGTTTATGGAATATAAATTCGAGGTCCCGAAACGTTTTTGTTTACTCCTTAATAAATTTATCCGTTTATTGGAATACTTATTCATGAAACAATACCGCTTATTACAATAATATTTTTCAGATCGACGAATAAATTTTTACCTACAATTTCGAATTTCCTAAAAATTCAAATTATGTCTTGTACCATGGTTTCTCGCCAAGGGCTTCGAAGGCCTGTAGTGCTGTTTTATTTATATTATTTGGCTTTGTCAGATAGGTAATAAATATTTTATTGCGTTGTTATGACTACCAATTCAATCGTTTACCGACAAATCCAGTCGTAAAATAATTTCCTTTCTCTAGAAACTATACATATTGCCACCCAATTGCATGTTATAAAATTTTTAAGAAACAGTTCGACCATCCTAATCGCTTGTAAAGTTATAAAACGTTTTCGGGATGGCCAAACCTTTGTAAATTTTTCCAATTTATATAATTCAGAGGAACAAAAGTGACTAGTATTTTTTGTAACAAAAAAACAAAGCTACAATTACCGATTATTTTTCAAGACTAAATAAGTAATTTTCTTATTAAGTATTATGTATTTTAATACGAAAATATTTACATAATCTATATTATATTGCATACATTTCATATGAATTACTGTATGCATCCACATAATATAATGTAATTTGGTTTTTTAATAAATACGTTACGCTATTGTATTATTGATATAAAAAGACATAAAACCATATACATATACATAATATTAACATAGTATGTACTATTATTACGTATATTCGGTAGGTACACTTATTACGGCTAGCCACCAATGATCGGTTATTAGAATATTCCGGTTATAAGAATATTTTTGCTTGGCACGAAGGCTATTCCAATAAGCGGGTTCGACTGTACAATCAGTGTGACAGTGCTAATATACGTGGGTGATCCGATAAGTACTTAGCCTATCCGCCAGATGGCGCCACTGTCGCAAGAGAAATTTACTATCGTATAATACATTCTTGTAGACGGCCTATATCAAAATCTCGACGTCACAATGGGTGCCGCGTTTGCTCACTCAGGACAACAAACGCAACCATGTGACTAGTTCAGAGCAGTGTTTTAGGCTGTTTAAGTATAATTCGAGGGAGTTTCTACGTTGTTTCATAACTGTCAACGAAACGTGGATCCACTGGTACATATACTGGACATACTCCCGCCAATGTGCCCCGAAGCCCCGCAAACTGTCCTATTAGCCATAAAAGTGATGGCCACCGTTTTCTGGGATTTCCAAGGTGTGATCTATATCAACTTCCTGGGAAAGGACAGAACGGCCACATGGCTTTACTATGCCGCATTATTCAGCTGATTCGACTCCGAATTGCAGAAAAAATATCCCCAATTGGAGAAGAAAAAACTGCTCTTCCATCATGACAAGGCACCTGGTCACAGTTCTGCCGTCGCCATGGATAAATAAGTCGAATTGGGATATGAACTGCTGTCCTATCCACCGTATTCTCCAGATTTGGCCCTGTGTGACTTCTCTTTCTTTTTAAACGTAAAAAATTTGGAAAAGTGAACAAAATACAAGGAACACTAGGAAATAGGTACCACTTTTATGATGATAAAGGGTTAAAAATAACTGGTATTTGGTTCAAAGTGTGATTAAAGTTAAGAGTGTTAAAGAAAACGTGGTTTGATTAAAAATTATCACTGATCTATGTGAGACTAAGGTCGCTGCATATTATCATGCACGTAGCGTTTCCAGCACGTAGCGTTTAGTTTCCGAAAAATATTATTTTAGTGAACATAAGGCTTCTGATACGGTACGTTCCAGACAGTGTGAATTGTTCATATTTAAAACCATTAAATCATATTTTTCGGAAACTAAACGCTACGTGCATGATAATATGCAGCGACCTTAAAATTTATTCAATGAAATTGTACTATTTATGTAATGGATATAAAGTGTGTATGTCCTAATGATTTTCAATGAGAAAATCTTGTGACAAACACTGGCGAAGCGTCCATGTAACCACTGTTACCATTGGTAACAGTTAAAAATCTTGCAAATAAATATTTTATGACCATGAATAATTCCATTTACCTATATTTTTACCAATAGAAATATATTATTATATTATGTGTTAATAGTACCTAATTCAGTAAATAGCCCAACTACTCATAGACACACGAAAATATTGGCGAGTTTATGTGACTCAGTTGCACTTTATTATACTCTGTAACCAGTCTCATTTGTGGTTACAATGGTTACATCATCGCTGTTGCTCGGGACCGGATAGTGTCTCAAAATTTTGAAGCAGCGACGGCGTGAGCGCGCTGCGTGCAGTTAACCATGGATGAGTGTCGCTGCGTAATTGATCAACTACTTGAAAAGTAATTCTCCTTGTATAATTTTAAAGAAAAAAAAATGAGATTATTGAAAATGAAAGACCTATTTTAAACGATTTAAAAAAGGAATCAAAAAAAGTAGTTGGATATTTTAAAGTTAGTTGGTACAGTGAAAATCCTTGGTTATGTGGTTGCAAGAAAAATAGACTGTATTGTTGACCATGTCTTCTGGTTGCTACAGAAAAAATGGGTGGACCAGGTTCACGATTTAAATAGTTTTAGAGTTTTATTGAGTTTAGTAAAACAAGAATCGAAAGTTCTCTTAACCAAGCTTTTAAAGCAAATATTGCTAAATATAATGGGTTTGTTAAAAAAAATTACATAGGTATATCCTTAGCACACTTATTATAGATACCGTATGTTTTTTTGGCCAAACAAGAATTAGCGTTTCGTGGTCATTTTGAGGGCGACGACTTTGACAATCGAGGCAATTACAGGGAATTGTTAACATTAATTGCCAAAAAAGATCAAAAATTTTGCCAACATCTAAAAACATCAACTGTTTTTTCGAGAGTTTCAAGTGGTATACAAAATTATATTATTGAAGCTAGAAGCTTTATATATTTAAATTTTTATTTAAATATATAAAGCCATATATATTTAAATATATATGGCTTTATATATTTTATACTTTATACATTTAGCCATATCTTCATTTTTTTAAATAAGATTTTTTGCATCTGGTTTTGGTAACACTTTAGAAAAAGTCACGCGTCGCCACTGGTGACAAATGTAGGAATATGACGAGACACATTATGGAAAATAAAGGAGAGACTATCAGAAACCAAAAATGGATATCATGTACTATGCATTGTACTAAGTTAATTGTTCTAAGGTTGTTTATACACTTTTATAAATAATATCACTTTGAGTTTTTAATTACTATCTTTAAGTAGCTAAATTAATAATATATTTTTAAGAACAATTTGGTTTGGGATATTATGCACAGTATGACAAATACAATATAAATGGATTTAGATTCTATTTCAAGGTCTTATTTTTGCATATTTTATCTCACCAATTTGTCGAAAAATGTATTAGTTGCAACCGTTGGAAGGGTAGTTTTCTTTTTAATTCGAGTCTCACTATTTCTGTTATACGCCTGTAGCGCCCTCTGTACGGAGAAACATGAGGTAATAAGTGTGTATGTGTTTAGTGTATTGGTTTTATGTATGTAAGACAATGATTTTGGGTATTTAAATGGGTTTATCCGTTAAGAGTTTGGTTTACTTTTGGTACAAAAGATCTGTAGACTATGAGAGCTAGATATTGTGAATTAGAAACCATAGCAAGTTAGACTGCAGTGTTCTATTGGTTAAGGACTCTTAAAAGGAACTTAAAATTAATTTGGGTCAGTTGGCACATGTTTAATTTCTGTCCAAAGCATACTATTTTGTGTTTTTATTTTTGTATAAAATATTCGTTTTGAATAACAAGTATTTACAGAAAGTCATTTTGAATGACGTTCTGTGACAAATACTCACATCAGATTAGGTTGCTTTTCTGCACAGATTCATTATGCAGATATTTTTCTTCAACATTACTTTTATTTATTATTACAAACATACTCTATTTTCTTTAACGTTGCAACTAATACATGAATTATTTATACTAATTTTACTGTATTGTATGAGGCAATTGTATGGAATAGCCCAATGATTTCGCCAACAATGTTGCACAAAGTTTTATTAAATTAAGTTTACGTAATCAATATTGATCTTTAAACGGTATTTAGTTAGTAGTCAGATCTTTGGCTTTTTTGAAAATGCAGAGACCGTTGTCTCTCAGGAAACTGTATATATATTTTATTTTGTTAATTTTATATTATTTTTAATGATAAAACTGTAAATATTATATTATCGGAGTTATTTGTTTTTTTTTTGTTAATATCCATTGTTATGTATTGGAAATAGTAAAACTTGCTGTAGTTTTGAACAACCCAAAATCTCTCTATACTGTAAATACCGTTTAAAGATTGACTACCATACGTATCTTCCACAACACATTTTTTTTTAATATTGGGGAAAAAACCTTTTGGAAATAATCAAGTCGTTCCGTACACTAGCCTTACATTACATAGTCATAATAATTATAGTTTATAATATAAAACTTATAGAATGAATGAAGATGGATGAATTTTTTCAAATTGCGGGGCACATTACAGTTATTCTTTATTAGTTGTTAATTAAAAGAGTACTTATCCCTGTACAGTCATTAATAACATTACCACATATGCATAGCGTTTATATTATATGTACAAAAACTATTGTCTTTATTGATATTATAATGAATTATGATATTTTCTTGTACCTTAAAATTAAATTGGTATTTTAAAAATATAAAAAAATGAAGAAACATTGTTCATTATTAATTGTCCCAATAATGTACGTGGCATTTGTCAAAGGACCCCGCAGCACTCCTTATGGCAAACTGGTCCCGGATAAAAACGAAAGTTCAGTCAATGATACTTCTCAGTGCGTAGATTAAAAAGTCCATGAGACCTAGGTCTAAAAAACTATTGTTCTGTATATAGGGTGTCAATTTGAAAAGTTGCCACCCCCTATAATTTGGTCCCTATAGAAAATCTATATATAGAAAATCTAAAAATATACAAAAACACGTCAAATTTATTTGTGAGGGGGACATTTTGCACACCAGTTTTCAACTAAATTACATTAACCCTTTAGCAGGGGCGGACACAACCCCCAAAATCTTTAATGGAAAGGGGGGGTTGAGTGATACCTCATTTTAAAGATCGTTCGATTACCCTTTTAAAAATACTACATATATTTCTTTTCAGTACTTTTGGAAAAATCAAGTGAAACCGTACAGATATTGAAAGTATCGAGTTCAAAACTCCAAAACTTTTTTTGGAGTATTGGACTCCAAATTGAATTTTTTTGGGTGTTGGAGTATTTAGAGTATTTTTTTGAAGTATTTTTGGAAAAATCAAGTAAAACCGTAAAGATATTAAGTATCGAGTTCAGAACTCCAAAATTTTTTAGAGTATTGAGCCAAATTTTTTTAAAACTACTAAAAAGAAATATAAGGTATGTGGTATTTTTTAAAAGGTAATTGAATGACCTTCAAAATGAGGTATCACTCAACCCCCCTTTCCATTAAACATTTTGGGGGTTGTGTCCGCCCCCGCTAGAGGGTTGATGTAATTAAGTTGAAAACTGGTCTACAAAATGTCCCCCTCACAAATAAATTTGACGTGTTATTTTTAGATATTCTATAGGGACCAAATATAGGGGTGGCAACTTTTCAAATTGACATACTGTATGCCAAACGCACTAATTCACATTCAAGTGAATGAAAATATATATTATTGAAAGAACAGATACTCAGTTTCTTCGGACATATTTTCCCGCTGAATACGAATCTGTAGTCAAAAATAGTTGCATCGTATTTAGTCTTCAGAAAACCGCTGAAAAATTCTCAAAAAACTGAAGAAATATAATAATAGAAAAATAGAAAATATGCTGCTAGAGCGACATAAGAAGTATCATGTTTTCACGAATGCTGCACACCTCTCCAATACCAGCATACCTGCATTTTTCACGCCCGCATATACAGGG
The DNA here is from genome assembly GCF_917563875.1 of Diabrotica virgifera virgifera. Lineage (NCBI taxonomy): Eukaryota > Metazoa > Arthropoda > Insecta > Coleoptera > Chrysomelidae > Diabrotica > Diabrotica virgifera. Next base: position 55,865,957 of record NC_065449.1, on the reverse strand, counting down.
TGTCCCAGACTAATTTATTCAGGCTATATCATCCCCTAAATATTCATCCCTTAGTTACAACAACCCCCAACTAATTTTTTTAATAGCACCCTGTATATTTTTTTATAGTTTTGGATGTGATCTTCTATCGTCTATTCAACACGTTTTTAAAAAATAAAATCGGTTCGTAAGTAATCAAGATAATATCAGTTTATTTTTGTTGATTATGTGTCCCAGACTAATTATTTATCCAGGCTATATTTCTTAAACGAATAGAGATTTTCGAATGGAACAAAAGCTAATCTATTCCATTTGTAATACACTTTAATGTGGCTTAGAAAAAATCATCCCCTGTATTTCATCCCTTAGTTACAACACCTAACTTTAATTTTTTTCATAGCACCCTGTAACTAAGGGATGAATATTTAGAGGATGATTTTTTTACGCCATATTAAAGTGTATTACAAATGGAATAGATCAGTTTTTGTCCCATTCGAAAATTCGTATTCGTTTAAGAAATATAGCCTGGATGAATTAGTCAGGGACACATAATTATCAAAAATAAACTGATATTTTCTTGATTATTTACGAAACGATTTTATTTTTAAAAAGAATGTGTCTGTACTTTGTACGCACGTAAGAAGATATTCTTCTATTATATAGTTAATTTCAACGAAGTAAATATACTTAACAGGTTATTTGTATTTTATTTAAAAGTTAAACTAACTTTCTTATCTACCAATTTCAAAAAAATTTTAATAAAACAAACAAAAATAAAAAAAAATATGAATCGCCCAGGACTCGAACCCGCGTCGTTCAAATCTCGGAGCTAACGCCCTACCAACTACTCTAGCGAGGTCGTTGCAATTGACATGTAAGTTTCGGATACAATTACACAACACGGTGACGAATAGTGTAAAAATGTTATGCCTACATAATATTTTATTATTTTACTACAGAGAAATACAAATCCAAAAACACAAGAATTATAATAAATAATACATTTACTAAAAACATTAATATATTCTTTTAATGACTTATCTGCACGGATACAGATACATACATACCTATCTTGAAAGATTAGCAAGGAACTACATACTGTCTGTGTGCGCAGGCGCGCAGATTTATGTACAATTTTACCCTCAACCGAATCGCCGCTAAAGAAGAATATCTTCAAAAATGTGTTAAATAGACGATCGAAGACCACATCCAACACTCTACAGGGTGCTATTAAAAAAATTAAAGTTAATGGTTGTAACTAAGGGATGAATATTTAGGGGATAATTTTCCCTACGCCACATTAAAGTGTATTACAAATTGAATAGATCAGTTTTTGTCCCATTCGAAAATCTCTATTCGTTTAAGAGATATAGCGTGGATAAATTAGTCTGGGACACCCTGTATACCTGATTTCAGCAAAGCAACAGCACCATTTAATTTTCAAAAAAACGTTGAATCATTATTCACAAAGTGAAGAACCGCAGCAGTAACACTTGCTGCATCGATAATACCTAAAATATCACGTTATTACTTATGCATAACCTCTTTACGATTTTAGAAAAAGTTCTTCAAATAACCAGTTAAGACAAGTTCGTTTTAGGTTGGATACATAATAACGTCATACTTTAGCTACTGTCGATGCTGCAAGTGTCACTGCTGCGGTTCTTCATTTTTTAAATAATGATTCAGCGTTTTTTTTGGAAATCAAATGTTACTGTTGCTTTCCTTCAACCTCTACCAGCACTTGTAGTTGTAGTTCCTCAGTTTTCTGAAAACGTTTCAGTAGGCTGCTATTGGATAAGTGTGCATAATTTTTCCTGCCTATCTGAAGGCGCTTCAGTGGTTTTCTGAAGATAAGGCGGAACTGCAGCTAAGCTCGTAAATGTCCCTCATTCGTGAGAACATGTCTAATTCTTATGTCGCATATTTTCTATTTTTATATTTCTTCAGCTTTCCGAGGACTTTTTCTGAAGACTAAAATACGATTCATCTATGTTTGTCCACGGATTCTTATTCAGCGGGCAAATATGCATGAAATGAGTCTCTGTTCTTTCAGTAATATATATATTTTCGTTCACTTGACTGTGAATTAGTGCTCTTGATGTTAGTCCAAGAGGAAGCGTTGAAAAATCTCTTTGAATTTACTAAAGCTAGATTTTTCACAGTTGACTACTGTGATTGTGTAGAGAAACATTCTGCGGTCGGTCAAGCGAAACGTAGAACAGGGGTTACTGAAATGGTTTCAAAGTTGCTTTCCTACGAAGGTAATTAAATCCATTTACTAAAGCTGAAAATCAGTACACACATTCCAAATTAAATATAATTAAAAGTTATTATAGTCGGTCAGCTGTATGACGGGACAGAGCCGGTCGGTCGACCCCAGTGAGTGTACAGGGTTGTTCACTATATTTTAACCCCCTTGTAAACTGCTTTATTTACATAATTAGAAAAAAAATGTAAAATACAAAAGTTACTCGATTTTTAAATTATGATTTTTTGACATACATATATCGTACTAGTGACGTCATACATTTCAGAGTGATGACGTAATCGACTATTTTTTAAATGGGAATAGGGGTCGAGTGCTAGCTCATTTGAAAGGTTATTCAATTCCCTATTCAGTAATATAAACATTAACATGATTAATTATACAGGGTGTCCAAAAATTTTTTTAATTAAATTAATTGTTTAATTAATAATTCAAAATTTTTTTTGGACACCCTGTATAAATAATGACCTTAATGTTTATAGTACTGTATAGAGAATTGAATAGCCTTTCAAATGAGCTAGCACACGACCCCTATTCTCATTTAAAAAATAGTCGATTACGTCATCACGCCCAGATGGATGACGTCACTAGTACGACATATATGTCAAAAAATCATTATTTAAAAATCGAATAACTTTTGTATTTTACATTTTTTTCTAATTCTGTAAATAAAGCAGTTTAGAAGGGGGTCAAAATATAGTCAATAACCCTGTACATTCATTGGGGCCGACCCACCGGCTCTGTCCCGTCATACAGCTAACCGACTATAATAACTTTTATTTATATTCTATTTAGAATGTGTGTACTGATTTTCAGCATTAGTAAATGGATTTAATTACCTTCGTAGGAAAGCCACTTTGATACACTCTCAGTAACCATTGTTCTACGTTTCGCTTGACCGACCGCAGTATGTTTCTCTACACAATCACAGTAATCATCTGTGAAAAATTTAGCTTTCGTAAATTCAAAGAGATTTTTAAGCGCTGCCCTCTCCGTCTATGTACACTGAACACCTGAATCCAATAACATCAAAAAGTTGTAGGTTCAGAGTAATATTTTTTCAGACGTAAACCGCGTTTACACGATGACAATTGGCGAGACAATTGTCATTGGCCAATTGTCATCACGTGGTTGCGGATTGTCGGAGGCCAGTCCAGTTAAACGAGAAGATGTTTATACGGGGCCAACTATTGCCATGGCAGTAGACAGCTAAAACATGGCCGACTGCTCGTCATATGTTGTGTCCGGTGAGGACTTAAAACTAATGTTAAATCAGCTTTACCGGGAATTTATCAGTGAGTCTTGCAATGTGCTAGAAGAGGAGTTACATAAGAAGAGGGAGTGGACAAGGAAATGGCTTCGTCACTCCACTTTGGTGCCATTTTTCTAAAGAATAACCAGATGGAACACGAATAACACAAACCACGTGTATGTTTTGACTGACACAAGAGAACTAGAGGGAACTGGCAAAAAACAAGACAGCACTACTGGCCTACACCGTTCACACGGCGCCAATTGTCGCGACAATTGAGATTTCGAGTGGGGGGGGGGGCTCACTGGGCGCAACTCATTGTCCTCAGTCTACTCCCGGAGACAACTGAATTTTGGGTCAATTGTGAGGGCAGTTGGCAAGGCAATTGGCCTGAAGTGTTTAGACGAAGACAATAATTTCATGCCAGTCAGTTGTCTTCTGACAATTGTCTCGCCAATTGTCATCGTGTAAACGCGGCTTTAGGTCACATTGACTTTTTTAGAACCATCATTTACCGAACTTTCGTTAAATTTGACCGGAACATGCTTTCCATGGCGAGTGTTGCGAGGTCCTTTTAATACAATTAGTTAATTCCAGCTGGACCTATTTTAGTTCAGCAAAAAAGAATATAGTCGGTATACAATTTAAAAATTTAACACAATACAATACAATGCAACTGGTATTGTTTTAATTTGTTGCACTATACAATACTGTATTACCTAACTGCCTTTAAGTTGTATCAGTAAAATTAGGGACTCTATTATTGTTATTACTCTAATAATAAAGTTGTATATAGATTGTTAAACTCTATTATTGTTAAAAGTGTAATTAAAATAAATAATTTTGTACCAATATAGTGACTTATGTTCTTTTTAAATATGTATAAACATTTTCAATTTCTTTGCAACACGAAAATGCAGCAGTTGCATAATACTTTGGTTAAGTCGGAGAGTGCAGGAAGAGCCTGTACCGGTTTCGGAGGTCTTTTCTCCCTCATCAGTAGTCCCATATCCTCTTCTCTCCGATTTCTCCACGCATCATACTTTGGGCCTTTCCGAATTGCAAAGAAAGAAATATCACGGATGAACTAGAGCCATCTACCGAAAAACAAAGTAAGTTATCAATCGAAGTAGCACCGAAAACGACAATAAATATCGTCTCCATACCACTAGATTGACAACAGGTGAAATACTTTCTTTGGTTACACCTCCTGAGATTTTCAAAATTTCTCAGCGCGGTAAAAGTTCCAACAAGAAAGATTGCTTAATATCCTACAAAAGAGTAAATGACTAATTTGTAGGAGTACTCTTTACTCTTTTGTAGGAGTATTAAGGAATCTTTCTTGTTGGAACTTTTACCACGCTGAGCAGATGAGTTGTGGATTGTTTAAGATTCTCTCATCTTAATTTCCTCGGCATCCTGCTTGATTTATAAATTTTGAAAATCTCAGGAGGTGTAACCAAAGAAAGTATTCCACCTGTTATTAATCTGGTGGTATGGAGACGATATTTATTGTCGTTTTCTGTGCTACTTCGATTGATAACTTACTTTGTTATATTCTTCTTATTTGTTAGACACGTCTGCATACTACCGCGGATCAAGGTAACGTGGAATAGATTAGAACTAAACGGAGTTTGTTGGATTGCTAAATGAGCAATTTTTTCGTAGTTTTGAAGCCCTCCAGATGGCACATCTGAAGAAGTAAAACGAAGGATGCCGTTAGGCGAACAAATGTTATTTTGGACTAATCAAGCAGCTAAAAAACAGAAATTTTGTGCCAAAAAACCAAACTAACAAAATATTGAACACTCATCCTAACTGTGCTGACATATGAGTCAGAAACATGGACCATCTCCAAAACAGACGCCGATCGTCTACTCGTTTTCGAAAGGAAGATACTGAGAAGAGTAATGGGCACAATATGTGATAACAGTGGCGGATCTAGAAATTTGTCGTGGGAGGGAAAGTTTGCCTTAGGGGAAACTTTCAATGAAACACCACCGTAAAGACACAAAAAACATAAACCCAACTACGTAAAAAACGTAAATAATAACTCATATGCATTAAGTTCCCTTAGTTTTCCTAACTAGCATGTTTTTGGGTTGAATTTGTTTATCTGTGGTTTAAGTTTCATGTCAGCTAATATATTTTTACGCTTCAACAATTTTTTTTTAATTTTAGACCCTGTCAGGGGGAAGCGGAATTTTCCCTCCCCGTAGATCCGCCACTGTGTGAGAATGGTATTTTGAAAATACAATATCACTTCGAATTATACGAGAAGTTAACAAGACAGTAAATGGTACAGATGTTATATTTTTTATAAAAAATAGGTAGCTTAGATGAGCTAGACATCTGTCAGGAGCAAATAAAAATTGCCCACTCAGACGAACCCTATTAGTGGTACCAGTAGGAAATAGAAGTAGAGCTATACTAAGACAGATGGAAGGACGGTGTGGACGAGGACCCGAGGAAGATCGGCGCAGCAAATTGGCAACGGTTGACCAGAAACTTCTTCTTCTTTTACTTCTTGGAGATCTTTCGATCTGTTTAATTCTGAAGCTGCCTCTGGTTAATTTCCTGGGAGGTAGATTGCCAACTATCCCTCCATCTTTTAGGTGGTCTTCCGGGGGTCTTCAACCGGGCGGGTTGTTTTCTAGGGCAATTTTTGGGAGTCTATTCTCATCCATTCGTCTCACATGGTTGTACCACATCCTCTTGCGCTGCCTTTCCCATCTTACCATATCTTGAATTTTGCATTGCTCACTAATGTCTGTATTTCTAACTCTGTCTCTTCTTGTTTTCCCCCAGGGGCGTCATTTGAAATTTTGATTGGGGGGGGGGCAGCATTATGTATACAATACTGTACTAATAAAATTGATGTATTTTTTGTAAATTTCAGTCATTTTCAGGGTCAGGGGGGACCAATGCCCCCCTGACCCTGTCAAATAACGCCCCTGCTTTACCCACTATTGTTCTTAGAGTTTTCATTTCGGCAACTCTTAGCATCTGTTTCGTTTTGTTGGTGTCTTCGCGCACTTCTATGCCATAATATATGTCATGATCGGTCGTATGCAAGTCTTGTAGATTCTAATTTTACTATCTGTGCGCATATACGGATTTGACCAGACTATCTCCCGCAGACATCCTGACAATGCTTTGTTGATCTGACTCCTCAAGTCCTTTACTGGGTCGTGAATGCTTGATATATCTATGCCCAGATATCTGAATTGCATCACCTGTTCTATGGGGTTGTTTTCAACCACTAACTTACATCTGAGTGGATCTTTTGTTGTTGTCATGCATTTAGTTTTGTTGGTAGAAATGTTCATATTTAGTTGGCGGCTTACTTCAAAGAACTGAAAGAGCTGTCTCTGAAGATCATCTGATTCAGCAATAATTGCTGCATCATCTGCGTAACACACCATAACAATTCTTTTGTTGCCCATTCTATATCCGAGATTAAGAGATGTTACTTTATTTATAATTTTGCCCATGAGTAGGTTAAACAAGAAGGGGTTTAAACTGTCTCCTTGTCTAATTCCTCCCGGTGTTGGAATATTTTCAGTGAACTGGTCTTCTGCTCTAACTTTGCTTACGTTGTTGTCATTTAGGTTATGGACTATCTTTGTTATGCTGGTCGGTGTTTTATTTTCTATTAATATATTTATAATGTCTCCCTAGGCGAACTCTGTCAAACGCCTTCGTCAGATCAATACCCGTGAAAAGTTTCATCGTTGTATTTAAGAGGGTTATTCCTCTGTAGTTGTGTGGGTTTTGTAAGTTTTTATCCTTTTTTGAAACCAGAAACAACTGGCGAAATAGACTGGGTAAGGTCGAGGCTTAACTAAGCTTGTAGCACCACTGATGATGATGAAGCCACCTAGTATCGAGGACACTGTTTATGAGTGCATAAAGCAGGGTCGGGTTATTGTGCGAAATAAAAGCAAATCAGCACATTAGAATACTACCTAAGGTCCGTCTAGAGACTACGTCTTTGAACCAGTAAGTCACGTTGAGAGTTTATGTGGCCATGAATTTAATTTACTTACAATTTTAACATCCTATAAAATTACAGGATTTTAAGCCAAGTTTTAGTGACTTTAAACATGTGTAACTAGTATCAGCACGGAATATGGAATATTTATTCCGAAAACGTCCTGTTATTTAGCTTGAAAGAGTTTTTCAAATATTATTTTCAAATTCTATAACGGATTTTTTGCTAAATTTTTTGTGATATATAATGATAGTCCAAGTAATGAAGCTTAAAATAGGACAAAACCTCGCAATTTTTACAGAATAGATCGATTTGCTTGAAAATTTGAGAATAAGTAGTGGATAGTCCAAGGATCAAAATCTATATTATGCCGAAAGGCGCTTTTACTATGGGGGTGGTTGCCACCCCATCTCGGGGGGGGGGGGGGGGGGGGAGGGTGTGGAAATTTGTTATATTTTGAGCGCAAAAGTTGGTAAAAACATTTATTTTAAGCAAAAAACGTTATATAGATTCTTTTTGATAAAATTAATAGTTTTCGATTTATTCGCTATCAAAAGTGTTCTATATCGAAAGAATATGTATATCGAACAAATCAATGTTTTTAATCAGTTTTCTGCTAATAACTCAAAACGTTTTCGTTTCATCAAAACAACTTTGCTTAACAAAAATGTACCTTTTGAAAAAATAAACAAAACCGTTTTTTACTTTTCTTTAAGATCAATAGTAAAATAATAATCAAGCTATACTTTATTAAATGTTAGCTGTTCTTCGTCAAATGCTAAATATTGTAGTTTCCAAGTCAAAAGATGGGAACACTATGCATTTTTAGAGTATAACTTGTTCAAACTAATTTAAAGTATTTAAAAATATCTATCTCCAGAAATAAAAAAAGTCTTCAACTCAAAAATTAAGTGACTTATAATGAAAAGAATGTCAGTCCCTAATTTTTTTAGCGAAAAAGTGATTGGAAACAACCCCCTAATCACCACCCATAATTAAAATTAGTCATTGGCCTTATTTGGTCTTCTTTATTTATGTATTATTAATATGTTCTAGAAGTTTGACCGGCTTAGAATGATTAGTTTTTAAAAAAATGGAGTTAAGCGAATAACGAATTTTTGTAGTTTGGTACAAGAGCTTTTCTTCAGTATACAAAAGATTAGCATCAGATATACGAAAAAATGTTTAAATATAAAATTGTAGCTTAATTAATTCCCAAGAACTTGGTTTGCAAAAATTTTTTATATGGCAAAAATTGAGTGAGCTATTGGCAATTAAAACTTACTGTAGTAACATACAAAAACCCCTATTACCAACCCTTTCAAAGTCACCTCTTTTTGCAACTGTGGATTTTAAAAGGATTTGATATTAACAGCCTTATAGATCTTGTAAAAACCTACATAATTCTTTTTTAACACACTTTCCAAAATAAAAAATAAAAAAGTTAGGGTTAAAAAATCAATATATTTAAAAAAAAAGGAGAAATCCAATTGGAAGCATAATAATGTAAGTTAGCGGTGTTTTTAGTCATTGGCCTTATTCATTATTCTTTATTTATATATTATTAATAGATTCTAGAAGATTGACTGGCTTAGAATGATAAGTTTTAAAAAAAACTGGAGTTAATAGCGAATAACGAATTTTTGTAGTTTGATAAAACATGTAATTTTCTTCAAAATAGAAAGATTAGCATCAGAGATACGAAAGAATGTTTAAATATAAAATTGTAGGTTATTTATTTCCCAAGAACTTGGTTTGAAAAAAAAATTTTCTACGGCAGAAATTGAGTGAATCGTAAATGAGTACCTATATCGAAAAACATTCATTTTTTCGATATAAAACTCTTTCGATATAGAACACTTTCGATAGCGAATAAATCGAAAACTATTAATTTTATCATGAAAGTTTTTATGAACTTTTGCGGTCAAAATATACTAAAATATTTCCACCCCCGAGATGGGGTGGTAACCACCCCCATGGTAAAAGCGCCTGTCGGCATCATATAAATTTTGATCCTTGGACTATCCACTACTTATTCTCAAATTTTCGAGTAAATTGATCCATTCTGTAAAAATTGCGAGGTGAATAGCTTCGGTTCCTGGACTATGATATTTATACATACAGCCGACTAACGACGACCAAAAATTAACTTTTCCTTGTGGAAATTAATTTTTGGTCCCATCTCTCGTCCCACCGTATTAATGGACTTATGACATTGCAAGTTTACATTGAGACATATTTACGTTGATCTCAACATTTCTGTAGCAAAACATTCAGTACAAAAAAAGTACAATTCTCTAGTTCCCAATCCATCTCTAAATCCAAACTGCGTTTTATCTTCATCTTCTTCACCCTTGTTCCTTATTCTAGTGTGGACAATAATACGTAGGAATAACTTCAAAGTGTGACTCATAAGACTTTTAAGTCTATAGTCGCTACATTGTCTCGGACGTTGTTTTTTTTTGTAAAGTTATGAATTCAGACCTCAACCAGTACTCTGGGACTTCATCGGTTATCATCAGAGAACACATGATTGAAAAACCAAAAGTTTACTGTTTTCTTCCTTAATTAGTTTTAACATGTCTGCCGGTATGTTATCATAACCAACAGCTTTCCTGTTTTTGCGATTTTAATAGCATGCAGTACTTCTACTTTTAGCAATTCTGGTCCTTCATCTTCATCTTCTTCTTCTTCTTCTTATAATAGGCCTCTTGGCCTGTTCTTACCGATTTTGAGCTTGTATTTGTAGCTGTGATGTTGACTGCCAGCTATCTTGCCACCTTTTAAAGGGCCTTCATATTGGTCTCTTGCCAGTTGGCTTCGAATCCCTGGCTATACGGGCTATTCTCTCGCTGTCCATTCTCGTCATATGCTGATTCCACTCTCGTCGTCTCTGTCTTCCCCACCGCTATATCTTTTATGTTACAGAGATCTCTTATTCTGTCGTTCGGTATTCTGTCTCTCAGTGTTTTCCCAGTTATTGACCTCGGCGTTCTCATTTCTGATGTTCTCAGTATCCTCTTGGTTTCTGCTGTGTCACATCTTGCTTCTATCGCGTACGTCATGATCGGTCTTACACATGATTTGTATATGCGTACTTTCCCTTCCAGCCTCATATCTTTTTTTCTCCAGATGACATCCCTCAGACATCCTGACACGTAATTGGCTTTATTTGCTTGCTTTCGGACGCTCTCTTTAACATCTCCATAACTACATATTTCGATTCCCAGATATTGGAATCTCGAGACTTGTTCAATTTGTTCGTTGTTAATTACTAATTTGCATCTTATGGGTTCCCTGGACACTACCAGGGATTTTGTCTTGGCTGTTGATATTTTCATGGTGTAGTTATTCGCCACTTTATTGAAAGTTTGTGCCATTCGCTATAGGTTATCCTCGTTATCGGAGATTAAGATTGCGTCGTCAGCATAACAGAGGATTTTTATTTGTTTTTCCGCCATCTTATATCCTTTTCCAGTACCTTTAATGTTTTGTATGATTTTGTCCATGACTAAATTAAAAAGCAATGGGCTCAAGCTATCCCCTTGTCTGATTCCCGAGTTGATTTCTACTTCCGATGTTAGTTCATTCTCGACTTTTATTCTGGTTTTGTTCTTCGTATTAATGTCTTTAATTATCCTTATCATCTTGTTGGGCTGATTTTTCTCCTTTAGCAATGTTAGCACATCTTCCAATCTTACACAATCGAAGGCCTTAGTCAGATCTACAAAGCACATAAATGCAGGTTTATTATATTCCAGTGCTTTCTCAGTAATTTGTCTGGCTATGAATACGGCGTCTATTGTGGACCTATTTTTCCGAAAACCTTGTTGTTCCTCACTAATTGTGTATTCTTCATTTATTTTATTGGCAAGTATTTTTGTTAAGAGTTTAAGAGTTGTGCTCAGCAAGGTGATGGTACGGTAGTTGCTAGGGTCTTTGCTGTTTCCTCTCTTGTGGTATTGTACTCGTCCTCCACTGGTCTGGTACACGCTGGCTACATATTATTTCTTGAAAGAGGATCTCTATATTGTCGATTAAGGTTTTTCCTCTTTCAGGAGTTAATTTGGTATCCCATCGGGTCCTGGTGCTTTTCTGTTTTTTAATTTACGTGTGTTATTCCTTATTTCTTCTTTTGTGATTTCTAGTTCTGTGTCTATGTTGGATTCGTCTTCATTTTCTGTTTCTTCCTCTTCTTCAGGTACTATAGTATTTTTCTTATATAGTTCTTCTATATAGGCGGTCCATTGTTCTGCTTCTATTTTATTTAAACTTCTATATTCGTTAATGGGTTTTTTATTTTTTAGTATTTTCCAAACTTTTCTTTGCGCCCCATACAAATCGTGTTCCATTTCTTTGGTAAAGCGTGTACAATATTCCCTTTTTATATTTCTTATCTTAGAATTGATGTAATTTCTTGTGTCTCTGTATTGTTGGTAATTGTTTGGTGCTTTGTTAGTGCAGTAGGTATGCTTTCCTCTTCTCATACGCTAGATCTCTTATTTCAGTATTGAACCAGGGCTTTGATATTTTTGTTGCATTCAGGTTAATTTTTCTGACCCCTATGCTTTCTTTTGCGGCTTGTAATATATTATATTCTATTTTTGCCCATGTCTCATTTACTCCTTCACCTGTTGTTACTGGGTTTATCTCAAATCTTTGTTGTAAACGTCTTTTATACAGCCATTTTGTGTTTTGGTCCTCTAGAGACTCAATGTTTAGTTTTTCGAAGTACTTGGGTGGTTTTTTCTTGTTTTGTGGTATTTTGAGCAAAAATTTTCCAAGCACCATCTTATGGTCTGATCCGATATTGGGCGATGTTAATGCTCTTACGTCTAGTATTTGTTTAGGTATGATTTCTCTATTTGTAATTATATAGTCTATTGTTGATTGTTGGTCTTGCTTGTTTTGCCACGTGTATTTGTGTTGGGGTTTGTGTGGAAAAAACGTGTTGTTTATTCTCAACAAATTTTGGGTACAGAATTCAACAAGATATTCTCCATTTCGGTTCAATGTATCTTCGTTAAATCGTTGTTTGATATTATCTATGCTGTCGTTTCCTATTCTTGCATTGAGATCTCCAAGAATAATTATTTTTTCGTTCTTCTGTATCTTGTCGATTACATCCTGTAGTTTATTATAGAAGTCTTCAGTCTCCCCCTCGGGTTTACTTATATCTGGTGTGTAGACTGATATGATGTGGAGTTTAGTGTTTTCCATATTCAAAGTCGTCATCAGGATTCTATGGTTGATATATTCGATGTTTTCTATGCTCTTTTCAAATTTCGTGTGGATTATAAGGCCCACTCCGGAGCTAGCATAGTCCCCATTGTCTTTTCCGCTGTATATGAGTAGGAAATCTTGGTATTTTGAAGTTCCCTTTCCTTTCCGTCTGGTTTCGGAGAGCGCGCATAAATCTATTTTGTGGGTGTTCATTTCTATTAGTATCTCTTGGTCTCTCTTTGTCCATGACTTAATGTTCCCGCATGCTATTCTTAATTCTTTATCCTTTTTCGTAGTCCTATTCTTTGCTAGAGGCGTCTTGAAAAAATGTTTCTGTCCGGTATCCGAGGCTTGGTGATCGGTTCTATGAGCATTTTCGTTTTTACCGTGGTAGGTCGCTAGCCTCACCCTCGAAACCTCCTCCTTTATCCGGACTTGGGACCGGCAACCCGCTGCTGAGCTACTCAGTTCACCCAACAGCGGATAGGCGGAGTTCATCTTCATCTAATGTCTGTTATTCTTCTAATAACGTCATCAAATAGTCATGCATGTACGTATATCAAGTTGCTCAAATTTTTTCTTCATTTTCCCTCTAGAGTCTGGAGTCTACAATTGAATGAGAATGAAGAGTTTTATTATCACAGAGGCTATTTCTTTGCTGCGTTTTTTGAACATATTAAGTGTGTCGTGTTTGCATTCTAACTCGTCATTTCAATGCATTCATGTTTATCTTCTGTTTTATTAATTTCTGTGTTTTCTTACCTTCCTCCCTGTTGTTTTCCTCTTGTCTTTTTCTTGTGCTCTATCAATTCACGAATTTGGAATGTGAGAAGTCAAAGGGAAAAAGGTAGTACAAATTAATACTCTAATTAGACGGGTACAATTTAATAAGTGCTGTAGATAGACAACGATTTAAACAAATCATAAATTGAGATTATACAATTTTACTTATTTTGATATACAGGGTGTCCAGAAACTCTACCGACAAACGAAGACAGGAGATTCCTCAGATAATTTTAAGACAATTTAACCCAATTCAGCTAGTCCGAAAATGCTTCCTAAGGGAGCTAGAGCTCTTTGAAGATGGCGCCATGTAATTAGTTTTTCTTAAATTCCTCCAGAACGCTTCTATTTAGAAAAACGAAAATTTGTATACATGTTTACTTTTCAGTAATGAATCGATTCCATCCATTGCGAATTTCTAGCACCGGTCATAGGCGTCCGTAGGGCAACGGTTATTTTATCGCATAACTTTTTTGTCTTCAACTTTTAAGCATTTTTGATAATGGATTATTAAATTGCGTGGTATTCTAGTACTAAAAGGTACTCTTACTTTAAGTCGGTAGGACACACCGTTTTCTAGAAAAATCGATTTGAAAGTTTTTAGTTTTGGGAATTTGAAAAAAAAAATTGAAAAAAATTAAAAAAAAACGATGTATTTTACCAACTTAAAGCAAGAGTAACTTTTAGTACTCGAATATCTCATAATTGAATAATCTAGTGTCAAAATACTTAAAAATTAAAAGACAATAAAATTATGCTATAAAATAACTGTTGACCTACCCAAAACGGACGCCTATGACCGGTAGTAGAAATTCGCCACTAATGAAATCGATTAATCTCTGGAAAATAAATAAATGCACCAGTTTTCATCTTTCTAAATAGTTTTTTTTAATCTTTTTTTTTGACATTCAAAGAACGAAAAATTTTCAAATCGATTTTTCTAGAAAACGGTGTATCCTATCGACTTAAAGTAAGAGCACCTTTCAGTACTAGAATACCTAACAATTTAATAATTTAGAGTCAAAAATGCTTAAAAATTAAAGACAAAAAGGTTACGCGATAAAATAACCGTTGCCCTACCCAAAACGGACGCCTATGACCGGTACTAGAAATTCGCAATATATGGAATCGATTCATTTCTGGAAAGTAAATAAGCATACCAATTTTCGTTCTTCTAAATAGAAGCGTTCTGGAGGTATTTAAGAAAAACTAATTACATGACGCCATCTTCAAAGAGCTCTAGCTCCCTTAGGAAGCATTTTCGGACTAGGTGAATTGGGTTAAATTGTCTTAAAATTATCTGAGGAATCTCCTGTCTTCGTTTGTCGGTAGAGTTTCTGGACACCCTGTATATGTCTTTGATATTTTTAATATGTATTAAAAAAACTTACAGTATACAATACAAAATCTTTTTTATAAACAATAAAAAAATTTTATCTGATGCAAGAATATTATGAATATATAATATTATAATATATAATATATAATAAGAATATTATAATACATATTATACAACCTACAATATACAGGGTGTTTCATTAATAATTGTCCATATAGTAACTGGAGAAAACTTAGCCCAAATTACGAAGATTTAACCTAAAACACTTAAATAAAATGTGGTCCCTTACTGAGTTACAGGGTGTTTTATCTAAAAATTTAAAAACTATTTTTGCTCAGCATTTTAAAACTATTTGACGTATCCTTTTCATACTTGGCAGAAAGTGCGACTACTATACACCCTACTAAATTATGATAAACAAACTTTTCTAGCTACTATCAGAGGCGCACGACAGGGGATAGTGAATGGTTGAGCCTTCTCAAATTCTACGCCACTGGAGGAATTACTATTTTAGTGCCATTTTTAGAGTCTCCAATACTTTCTACGTAAATAATATACTCTTCATTGTATTGTATTGTATTGTATTGTATTGGTAACGATAAAGTCATTAGTTTTCGAGATATTTGAAGTTAAATATGAAACAGCACAGTTATTTTGATTAATAATTTATGATATGATTCATATAATTAAAATTTAAAAATTATTTGTACCCAGTACTTTAAAACTATTTGGCGTCTCCTTATCATACTTGGCAGAAAGTGTCAGTACTGTACACCCTACTAAATTAAGATAAATAAACGTTTCTAGCTACTACCAGAGGCGTACGACAGGAGATGGTGTCTGGTTGACCCTTCCTAAATTCTACGCCACTGACGAAATTGCTATTTTAGTGTAATTTTTTGATTTTCCAATACTTTTTATGTAAATAATATGCTCTTCATTTGTAATGATAAAATAATTAGTTTTCGAGATATTTGAAATTAAAAATGAAGCGACACAATAGATTAATAAAAATAACCGTGTCGTCTCATTTTTAACTTCAAAGATCTCGAAAACTAATTACTTTATCTTTACGAATGAAGAGTACATTATTTACATAAAAAGTATTGGAGAATCCAAAAATTGAACTAAAATAGCAGTTCCGCCAGTGGCGTAGAATTTGGAAAGGGTCAACCATTCACTTTACCCAGTCGTACACCTCTGGTAATAGCCAGAGACGTTTGTTTAACATAATTTAGTAGTTTGTACAGTACCTATACTTCCTGCCAAGTATGAAAAGGATACGTCGAATAGATTTAAAATGCTGAGCAAAATAATTTTTATATTTTTAGATAAAACATCCTGTAACTCAGTAAGGAATCACAATTTATTTAAGTGTTTTAGGTTAAATCTTCGTATTTTGTACTAAGGTTTCTCCAGTTACTATATGGACAATTATTAATGAAACACCCTGTATAAGTAAAATACATCTCAATATGACACACAATTTTGCAATTCCAAATATTTTTGAGTACATTGAAATATTGATAGGTATTTATGTAACCTTTTTCTCAAAAACACGTCAGGTAGTCTTTTTCGCATTGTTTTGATCATCGTCTACTAAACACTAGTACATTTCAGGAGAAAAATTAAATAGCGGTGGCAAAAAACGAGATGTCTCATGCGTTTTGTGCATAAGGAAAATGCATTTCCAAATGCATAGAAAATCAAAAATTTGCAACTCGAAATTGCAAGAAAACATCGACAGGCATGAGTTTAATTTAGTTACACGAAGGTTTTCGAGATCGATAAACCCAAATATGATAACCGCGATGGTCTCCGAGCCACCTGGTGTCCAGGATAGACCACGTCTACTGTAGTTCCATGTCAATTTCATTCTAAATTAGTCGACAGTCATGACTCGGGAGTTGTCGGTGTTGCTGAACACGAATATGATAACTTCATAGTCTCCAAGATATCTAGTACCCAGGTAGGACTTTGTCGCTTGAGATTTTATGTTAATTTATTATTTAAGATTTTTATGAAAGTGTGGTATCAGATAGGATTTAAAATATTTCTTGAATATAAATAAATCAAATTTTTTTATTAGGTAAAAAAGATTATTAACAAAATAATCATATTGTTCAAATTTATTTCTTCCTCCTCTTCTTCTGTATCAGCAAATTGATTTTCTTTATAGTAGTTCTCCATATTCTTGCTGCCGCAGTCTTTTTGCAACTGCAAAAAATTAAACTCATAACATTGGCAGATCAGGAGGCTGTGTCATCTTCACTGGATAATGGGAATTTTCTTTGAGCTCCCATCTCCAGTCTGTTACATTCAAAACTCCTTCTCCAAAGTCTGAACTTGTTTACAGTAAGTAAATACACCCTTTTTAGATAGGTACTGGGTATTTGTCAATCGACACCCTTTTATTACTGAGAGACCAACTTTTTCGAAATGTGCTTCCTGGGCAAGGTCGGTTTGTTCAAACATTTAAAAAAAAATATTTTCCCTTTAAAAAAGCTGGCAGAAACCGTATCGCAAGCTGTAAAAGCATGAAAAAATAAATCTATCTATCTATATAAGGATTTTTACAGCTGTATAAATGAAGATTTCTTCTTCTTCTTTAGGTGCCGTGTCTGTATTCAGACGTTGGCCGTCATCATGTTTACAATTTCCTGAAATCTCTCTGTATCGGCTGCTGCGCGAAATAATTGTTCTACTGTGCAGCCACACCATTGTCTAATATTACGCAGCCATGAAAGTTTCTTTCGACCAATCCATCTCTTTCCCTCCACTTTTCCTAAATTTAAATAAAGATTTACAGTTATATAAATGAAGAATTTGACAGACAGCCTGTAGAGTAAACGGAGACAGTAGCAGCAATGGTCAACAAAATAACAAACGAGGAAGTAGCTCAAGCGCTTCAAAAAATAAAGAAAGGAAAAGCGGTAGGACCAGATGATATTCCTGGGGAAGTATGGAGAGCATTGGGAGAGACAGGAATAAGGTGGCTAGCAGGTTTATTTAATATAATTATGAAAATTGGACAAATGCCAGACGAATGGAGAAGCAGTATACTAGTACCTGCCTACAAAAACAAGGGAGATATACAACAATGTACAAACTACAGGGCTATAAAACTGCTTAGCCACACCATGAAAATATGGGAAAGAGTAATTGATAGAAGGATACCTGAAGAGACCGAAATATCCGAGAATCAATTTGGCTTTATGCAGGGCAGATCAACAACAGATGCAATTTTCATTATAAGGCAGTTGATGGAAAAATACAGGAGTAAAGAAACAAACGCTCATATGGTATTCATTGATCTTGACAAAGCATATGATAGAGTTCCTCGAGAGATTCTGTGGTGGGCACTCAATAAGAAAGGAGTCCCTGGTGAATATGTAAAGATTGTGAGGGACATGTATGAGGGAGTAACGACTAGTGTTAGGACATGTGTGGGAGAGACTGATAAATTTCATGTGAAAGTAAGATTGCACCAAGGCTCGGTGCTTAGTCCGTATTTATTCTCATTAGTTTTGGACCAGATAACAGCGAAACTACAGGGTAACATTCCATGGTGCTTAATGTATGCTGATGATGTCGTGTTAGTAGGAAATAGTTAAAGAGACTTAGAACAAAAACTGGAACAGTGGAGACCAGCTCTGGAGGAAAAAAGGTTTAAAACTTAGTAGGACAAAGACAGAGTATTTGCAATGTTCATTTAAAGATGAAGTTACTACAAATAAAATGGTATCTTTGGATGGTAAACTGATTGTAAAAAGCAATAGTTTTAAGTACCTGGGATCGGTATTACAGAGTAATGGAGAAATAGATGGAGATGCATGCAGTAGAATTAGGGCTGGATGGATGAAGTGGAAGGAAGCGAGTGGTGTGCTGTGTGACAGGAAAATTCCAATGAAGTTGAAGGGAAAATTCTATAGAACAGCCGTAAGACCGGCTGTGATGAACGGAACTGAATGTTGGGAAGTGAAAAAGAAAGAGGAACAACGAATGCATGTGGCGGAAATGAGAATGCTTAGATGGATGAGTGGAGACAAAAAAGGATAAAATTAAAAATTAGTATATTAGGGGAAGTCTAGGTGTGGCACCAATTGATGCCAAAATGAGAGAGCATAGGTTGAGATGGTTTTTCCATGTTCAACGTCGAGACGCTAATCACCCAATATGAAGAATTGCTGAAGTGCAGATTCCTGGAAGGAGTAGGAGAGGAAGGCCAAAGAGGACGTGGGGGGAGACGATTAGGCAGGACATGTTGGTAAAGGGATTAATATTGATATGACCCAAGATAGAATTGTATGGAGAAATGCAATTAGGGAAGCCAATCCCGCATAGGGATAAGGCAAAGAGAATGATGATAAGGATTTTTACAGCTGTCGTCGCCCTCTTTCTTTCGGTCAACGTCTCCAGTCTTTTCAATAATGCCATTCTCCATCTCTAAGGTCTCGTATCTCCATGGTCTCGTCCACTTCATCGATCCATGATCTTCGGGGTCTAACTCATCTTCTCTTTGCTATTTAGCTCCAATCCGAAATCTTTGATATCCACCTTGTACGATCTGCTCTTCTCACATGCCCATACCAAACTAAACGTTTTTCTTCGATGTAGCTGATTATGTCTTGTTCTACTGCCATTCTTCGTTTTATCTCCTCATTTCTAATGCGATCTATTCTTGCCACTTTGCAGCTTCTTGTCATGAACTCCATTTCAGTTGCTGTAATTTTGAACTTGTTTCGTTTGTTTATTACCCAATTCTCTACTCCATAGGTCATTACACTACGTACCAAGGTGTTATATTATATTCTTTTCTTGGTATTTCTGGTAATTTGTCTATCTCACAGTGCTTCGTTCATTTGTTAATCTTGCTCGTTGGTTCCATTCTTTAAGAGTATGAATCCTAAGTATTTGAATTTTTCAGTGCCGTTAATTTCCCTATCATCGTCCATTTCCAAGTTTCTCACTGGTTCTTGTTCTGTTGTTAAGTATTCGGTCTCTTCTAGGTTTATTCCCAGTCCATTTTGTGTGTACTCTTCTAATTTTCGAAGCATATAGGACAGATCTTCTTCATCTTGAGCTGTCATCGCTTGGTCATCTATTGAAAAAATAAAATATGCCTCAAAACAAATGGGATATCATGCAAACTTTTCATAGAATATTCTTATTTGGCTTTGTTTGGTCCAGCCGGTTTCAGAAAGAAAATTTCGGAATAAATTGGAGTGAGAGCAGTTTGGTATCTGCTTCTGATACAACGACTACTTTTTGTTAGCATTTTCTGCTATTTATATGGCAGTAGAATTGCTCAAAATGCCTAGAGCGCGTAAAATTCTCAGGATGTCCCAGCTAAGTGAGTTTGACAGGGGTCAAATTGTCGGGTCAATGGTGGGTTGCGTGGAGCCAATCTATAAATAAGAGAAGTTTCTAGGAAGACCAACAGATGCTTACCGCAGTATACTGCAGTGTGTAGGTCCTCCTTGGGCACCAGATAGCTCGAGGACCATCTTCTTTATCATATTCGTGTTCTACGATCTCAAAACCACCCGAGTAATGAGTGTGGACTGATTTAGAATGAAATTAGCATACAACTTCGGAAGACGAGGTCCACCCTGAGCTCTAGGATTATACTCTGGGCTAATTAGCAAAATACAAGGAAAAGTTATTTACCAGCAATTTTATTGCTGGAATCGAATCTTATTATTGTATGTATTAATAATATAGGTATGCAAAGTCCGCAGATAGTGTGCTACTTTTTTTATAAACAAAATGGCGCCCGAAAGTCGTGTTTTTTTCAATTTTTGCTTTATAACTCCAAAGATTTTAACTTTACACCAAAAAGACCCAAATAAAAATTCATCAAAATTAAATTCTGCATAGAGACGTGTTTTTCGCGATTCACTTCCACGAAAACTTTCCCCGGAAAAAGCAGGTTTTTCCAACAAAATCTTTAATTTTCAACTAAAATTTTAGATAAGTAATTGTTAATCAATAATTAAATAACTTGGTAATGTAAAAGTCCTTTTCGTATAGATTATTATTCCAGAAGACGATAGAAATTGAATGAATAGTTTAGCAAAAATTGAATTGTTAATTAAAAATTTACGATCACTATAATAACGACAATAATTATGGTGCATAAGAATAACTATGATTTTTTCATAAAAAGACACTATAGATATCTAATGTACTTTACAGAATTGAATTTGGTATATTTAAGCGGCATCAGGAATATTTTAAAATTATAAACAATTTTTTGGCTTATAAACAAATAGAATATCTCGGGAAATATTAAACTAAATTAAATTGTGAAAACGGTATTCGAAAAACAGCGGCAGGTTGCTTCTTTTAAAAGAAAAAACGTTTAATTATGACGAGTGGTTCCTGAGATACAACCGGTCAAAGTTGACCGGAATTTACGGCAAAGATATAAACAGTAGGATCATAATTTTAAAACCATCACCTTTTTATTTTTGTCCTCTTTCTCCACACCAATTTTCATATCTTTAAAATACTCATAATAAATATTATTATAATAAAGACTATCGATAATACGTGTGAAAATTGCCAAAAATAGCAAAATTCCAATCAAAAATTAGGTTGGAGAAAATGTAACCCTCAAAATTCAAAATCGGTATACATTAAAAAAATGCATTTTCTCGGCTTCCCATGGAGCAATTTCCTTCATTCTTTTTTTGTTCCCAAGTAACTCGAGTAGAGCCATCTAACTAACGCATTATTAAATGTCAAACTTGTTTTTGTTTGGTTATAATAGATTAATTTATTTATAAGAACAGAAAACTACATATTTTTTCCAGGTGTATACTTTTTTTTAGATAAACTTACTACAAGTGTACCTTTTAAAGTTAAAAACATAGGGGATGGCCCGTTTCGGCGCCGGCGATTCGGCGTCGGCGTTTCGGCGCCTGCCGGTTCGGCGCCCGCCGATTCGGCGCCCGCTGATTCGGCGGCCGCTGATTCGGCGCCCGCCGATTCGGCGCCGGCTGATTCGGCGACAGATACTTTGGCAAAGTGAGAGAGAAAAAAAATAGTTGTTAATGTATGATAGTCTGAAATTTTCTTTAACAAAAAATGTAGAGTCAGGGCTCAAATGTGTAGAGGACGGGATATTTTTCTTGAACGGCTGATTGCTGGAAACGAATCTCCAAGCAAGTTAAAGAAATATATTCAGGCAGACCAACGAATTGAATTGAAAGTCTAGTGTTAGACTACGAAAATAGAAACCTAAATGATTTTTTGAGGAATATCGCCTATAATTTTGAAATGCGGCAAAATTAAGTAGTTTTTAAAACTTGTACATATTGTATATAGATATATTTTTTTGAATAAAGAGTCTCAATAAACTTGAAAATTTGTTTTTTTTTTAACCTTTAATCCATAAAGAAATCCATAAAGTTGGAAAAAATAACATTTAATATATTTTTTTAGTGTGGTATAGATATAAATCAAGAGCCTCTTAAATTTCTAAAAAAGTAACGTAGGTATAATCTGGCGCCAAAACAGCCGACGCCGAACCGGCCGGCGCCGAACCGGCCGAAGCCGAATCGGCGGCGCCGAACCGGCCGCGCCGAACCGGCGGCGCCGAATAGTACTAGACCCAAAAACATAAATATTCTCATTTGAAAGCTGTATAATTATTTAAACAATTTTTATTTAAACAAATTAAAATTTTGTGTTATAATAAATAAATTAATTTATTATAACAAAACAAGAGCAAGTTTGACATTTAATAATGTATTAGTTCGATGGCTCCACTCGAGTTACTTGGGAACAAAAAAAGAATGAAGGAAATTGCTCAATGGGAAGCCGAGAAAATGCATTTTTTAACATATACCGATTTTGAACTTTGAGGGTTACATTTTCTCCAACTTAATTTTTGATTGGAATTTTGCTATTTTTGGCAATTTTCACACGTATTATGGATAGTTTTTATTATAATAATATATGTTATGAGTATTTGGATGTGAAAATTGGTGTGGAGAAAAAGGACAAAAATAAAAACGTGATGGTTTGAAAATTATGATCCTAATGTTTATATCTTTGTCGTAAATTCCAGTGAACTTTGACCAATTGTATCTCAGGAACTACTCATGATAATTAAACGTTGTTTCTTTTAAAAGAAGCGTCCTGCCGCTGTTTTTCGAATACCGTTTTTCCAATTTAATTTAGTTTAATAATTTCCGAGATATTCTATTTGTTTATAAGCCAAAAAATTCTTTATAATTTTAAAATATTCCCGAGGCCGCTTAAATAGTCCAATATCAATTCCGTAAAGTACATTAGATAGGTATAGTGTCTTTTTATGAAAAAATCATAGTTGTTCTTATGCATCATAATTATTGTCGTTATGATAGTGACCGTAAATTTTTAATTAACAATTCAATTGTTGCTAAACTGTTCATTCAATTTCCATCGACTTCTGGAATTATAATCTATACAAAAAGGGCTTTTACATTACCAAGTTATTTAATTATTGATTAACAATTACTTATCTAAAAGTTTAGTTGAAAATTAAAGATTTTGTTGGAAAAACCCGCTTTTTCCGGAGAAAGTTTTCGTCGAAGTAAATCGGAAAAAATACGTCTCTATGCAGAATTTAATTGCGGTGAATTTTTATTTGAGTGTTTTTGGTGTAAAGTTAAAATCTTTGGAGTTATAGAGCAAAAATTGAAAAAAACACGATTTTCGGGCGCCATTTTGTTTATAAAAAAAGTAGCACACTATCTGCGGACTTTGCATACCTATAAGATTAATATATACAATCATAAGATTCGATTCCAGCAATAAAATTGCTGGTAAATAACTTTTCCCAAAAATGGCCTATTCTCCGATAATCAGCCCAGACTATTAATCTAAGAATTCTGAACTCATTTCTGTCGATATTTTCCGAGTTACAAACCTGACCAAACCCAAACATTTCCCGAATCGAATGCAAAAAGTTGCATAGTCGTTCATGTTGCTGCCGAAAATTGGTACGTTTAATGTTTTTTAGTGCTTAATTACCTCCACCAATATGCGTACCTAATATTAGACCATTTTCCTTCGATTTCAGTTATTCTTTCCATGTGTTCTTATATACATTCTTACATACTACAGATTCCCCTTAAACATGTTCTTTCTTTCCATCTATATTTTTAAAGAAAAAGTTTAATTATTATTCTAAATATCACGTTATAAAACAACGTGTACATATAATCAATAGATAATAAAAAAAATAAATATTATTCTAATGTGAATATTCCAAAATAAGCAAAAACATTTTAATTAAATTAATAATATATTAATTAAACATTTTAATTAATTAATTTCTGTGCAAACACTTTTTGAAATCATAGATTCTTAATTTTATTTTATTCTATTTAAAACAAGTAACTGCATGATATGGAATTGTTTAATGATGGTAAACACCAAATAAAAAATCTAGTAAAAACTCAAAAAGAGTTACACAAAGAAGCAATATTAATAAGAAGAGCAAATGAAATAATTAAAATCATTTATGTGAAAAATTTTAACAGAAAATTTAAATTACCTACGAAACCATAATAGTAAAAGACACAATTTTAAATAATAACTAAGAATAGTGTGAATACAGGAAATTTCAAATGAAAATGTAGAGAATAACGTGAAGTCTCACTAAAAAATTAGAAATATTGACTTTCTTCCGAAATGCCCTTTATTATAAGGTCTGGATCCCGCGTATGAAAAAAAAGTTGATTAAGAGCAAGCTAAAAATTTGTTAATAGCTTAAGGGTGTCTAGTCGGACAAACTTTGATATATGGGAACACTGGAACAGAAGAAGTTTTAATTGTGGAACAGGTTAAAAATTTGGAATGGTCAGACCACGAAAACGTCACATGTATTTTGTCCGACAGAACTTCCAATTGATTTGTTACCCTTTCATTAAACTATCATGCAAAAATCAGACTGCTATTTATCATCTGTCATAATTCCTGTCATTTGACATAGTCTACATGTTCCACTCATTATAATTCCCACTTGGTGATAAATAGCAGCCTGATTTTTGCATGAGAGTTTAATGAAAGGGTAACAAATTAATTGGAAGTTCTGTCGGACAAAATACATGTGACGTTTTCGTGGTCTGACCGTTCCAAATTTTTAACCTGTTCCACAATTAAAACTTCCCCTGTTCCAGTGGTCCTATACATCAAAGTTTGTCCGAGTAGACACTCTTAAGCTATTAACAAATTTTCAGCTTGCTATTAATCAACTTTTTTTTCATACGCGGGATCCAGACCTATTATGCTCATTTGTAATTTGAATTATCTAATGTTGTTCTGAAGCTATTTCCTTGTGGCATTTTTATATTCAACTATTTTCAATGGGAAATAAGCCACAATTTTACCAAAAAAAAAATGATTTTATTAACGTTTCGACGCCCAAGTCGGGTGTCGTTGTCAAAATACAAAATAATACTGTATTATTTTGTATTTTGACAACGACACCCGACTTAGGCGTCGAAACGTTAATAAAATATTTTTTTTTTTGGTAAAATTGTGGCTTATTTCCCATTGAAAATAGTTGATTGAATTATCTAGGTACTGTTTAAGGGAATTAATCTCGATATATAATTTGTTCTGTTGTAGATATATTTAATAGACAATATGTCGCAATTTAGTGATGCCATTCTATCTAATATCCTTTGTTTGACATTTGGCGAACATTTGTATTCGTTCGCTTTTTATTTTAAATGTAACAATATTCTTCATGAATTATTTTTGTCTTCATTAGGGTTATTAATTGGCAGTTCGTGTAATTGAGAGTTTATCCAAGTTTTACTATACCTACTGCAAATACTCAAATTATTCAAATACATATTAAATAATTTAGTCTCAAGGCAGAGCAGATAGTTTTTGCTTTTTGCACACATTTATATTATCCTCATTTTACTCTCAACTGCTAAACTTATTTTACTCTCAATAATTTTTATTATAAAATTGGTCTTTGTTAAAATGTTATTATTTTAATGGTATGGCGATTGTTTCCTAGTTCTACGTTTACGGTTTATTACCGAGTTATTGTTTTTTCCTTTAATATTTGAAGCGTGTAGGTAATTTTGAATATTTGTTACCTACGGCCACCATAAAATAAGATGTACGCATCATATCAGAAACTAAGAAGAAAGGTAAAAACAACTTAAGTACCAAATCATATACTATTCTACAGTTGAGTTGAAAAATATGCTCGAGCACAGGTAGAAGCAGCAATACTGCTTCACAAGAAAGCTAATCGAGGAGCTAAAAGCAGATGGGTATCGTAGTGTGACAACTCGGCAGATATGCTCGCTAAGAGCGGTTCCAGACCCGTTGGCTGGAGAAAGAGGAGGTGGGTTTAGTCGGTAGGCGGCTCGTGATACAGAGAGGGCGGGCCGAATCCGACACACCTGGATACCTTCCCAGACGGTCTTAAGAAGATTCCCACCTCAAAAAAAAAGTGGGACAACTTATCTATGCAACAGATACGAGATATAGTCTTGACAATAAATTGAAAAACAATATAACAGGCCAGGAAGACTGGAAGGAAGGTGTACCCATTCAAGCGGAAGATACCTGGTTGGTTTTGAGCCGTCAATACTGATGACTCAAAAGCATTGGACGTTGTAGGAGCCGTATAATAGGGACAAAGCAAGGGATACATTTCCGGTAAGTCTAAGGATGTCACAATTTTTAGGCGGAAATACCGGCAATCCATAACTGCGTAGAAGAAATAGGAAGCTTCAATTGCCATCTTCACATATAGCCAGGCAGCGCTTAAGGCACTCAGTTATGTTGAGATCAATTCTAACATAGTCTGGGATTGTGTGGGCGTCCTAAATAAACTAGGAGACCGCAAGGTTACGGCAGCCTGGGTACCGGGGCTTGAGGGTCATAAGGGCAATGAAAAAGTAGATGAAATGGCCAAATAAGACTCATTAGTGCGATCCATTGGAGCGGAACCTTTCTGCGGCGTTGAAAAGGAAGGGGCTACAAGATAGTGGGTAGTTCACAAATCTCTGGAATGGTGGAGGAATTCACCAAGATAAAGACAGACGAAACAGTTCATTATAGAGCATTCGTCAAAATTTACTGCAAAGCCATTAAGCAGACAGGAAAACAGCCAACCATAAGAGGTCTGCTAATAGGGCATTGTAATCTGAACAGGCAGTTGAAGCTGAAGAGATTGGCAGATTACCTTTGCAGATTCTGTCACCAGAAGAAGAGCCAGCAGAGCATATTTTGTGCCAATGTTACATTTGGTGAACAAAAACCACCAGCATAAAGCTACATGGAAAGTTCAGTTTTAAAGTTATTAGACCATTTTAAAGGGCCAGGCTAGATCCAATAATCCAGTTTAAAAGAACCAATAATCTAGTGTTAGAGGACCACAATAGATCTCAAAAGGTCGCAGTGGAATAGGGCAAAAGCCAGCTTCTTGAATCTATCTTTCTATGGCAATTAAAGGATTTTATCCATTTTTCTCCTGAGAGAGGTACATCTAGGAGTAATTAAAATGATCGAAAATATCTACCAGAACAACACAATAAAAGTACAAGTAGAAAAAGAACTAACTGATCCAACTCAAGCTGCAATGGGATAAGACAGGGGGATTCCCCAAGTCCTCTATTATTCAACCTGATCATTGATGAAATAATAAAAAAAAGTAAGAACTAAAAAAGAATAACAAATGGGAGACAGATCTATGCGCAGACGATGCAGTACTAATCTCTCAAGGTGAAGATCATTTACAACGTATGCTGCACCAATTTAATATAATCGCCAGAAAATTTAACATGTTAATTTCCCCAAAAAGACCAAATACATGGTAATAACAGCAAATCTACTAAGTTGCAAATTAGAGCCGGAGGGTCAGATAATAGAACAAGGCATAGTCATAGAACAAGTCATATGGAGAGGTCGAAACAGAAGTGAAAATCAAGTGAATAAAGCAAACAGAGCCGCAGGTTGCCCGAATGAAACAATATGGAGAAATAAAAATATCTGAAAAGAAATGGAAGGCAGAATTTACAAAACCAGGATTTAATCAGACCAATAATGACATACGCAGTAGAAACACGAGCTGATACAGACAGGACAAAAAGAATACTAAGAAACAGCAGAGGTGAAAACCTTTCAAAAAATCGATGGTAAGACTCTATGGGACAGAGCTAGAAGTGCAGATATATGATGGAGATGCAAGGTGGACAACATTAATAACTGGATAAAAAACAGAACAGTAGAATGGAACGACCACATAAGTCGAATGACATAAGGACGGCGACAGACGGTTCTCCAATAGGAAGACGATCAGTAGGAAGGCCACTAAAACGTTGGAATGACAATTTACTGGACGCACATTGAAAAAACAGACAGAGTCACGTCTACACAAAAAGAAGAAGAATAATTTTAAAACTTTCTAGTGATCTGAAAGGAGAAAGTACAAAATAAAAATGGTCATGGTAAGAGTTTAACCATAAATAGTCGTTTTTAACATTTTTAATGACTTTATGTGTGTATTTTTTAATAACTTTTAAATTTACTTGTTAAGTTTTTGTCTTATTTTGAAATACTTTGACTTATTAAAAATATATCACATCATTTTCAATTAAGGAAAATTAACAATGAATGGTTGTTGGAAATCAGCTTGTTCTACCTTTGAATCTGGAACTGGATATTGTCGTTGTTTTAATAAATTTAGGAGTCTAATTTCCTTCTTGTGTTTTTCCTGCAAATACAAAATTTTATGAGTTAATGTTTATTGTTAATTAAATAATGAAAAGTTTATACATATATGTAGTCAATATAGTCATTAATGTAAACATTTTAAAGGTATACCTTATCGAAGCCAATCAAAAAAACTGTGCAGACATTCCTTACGGAATATAATTATTTATAATTATTTTTTTAATTATAGTAAACGCAGGGTGATGTCAACTTTTTAACTTAATCACTTAATCTTCTTCTTCTAAGGGCGCTACAACCCTTTGTGAGTATTGGCCTGCTGCCTGCTTAACAATGTTCTTCCATTCTGCCCTGTCGGATACTATATACTTTCCTTGGCCACTGCCTGATGTTCATGGTTTAAAGATCTTCCGCTACGTAGTCTATCCATCTTTTACATGGCCTTTACAGGAAAGTAAGGACCGCTCTATAATCGTTTTAGATTTTTGGAGAGCCTTCCACCTTTCCTTGTATAATAAGTCTTTTCATGTTTTCTGTGTTTGCTCTCATAACATGTCCAAAGTATTTTGATTGTTGGAGATTGTCTTTATTGGAGAGTTGTTGGCTAACTTTTAGCTCTCTTAAAATTGAATTATTTGTCCTACGGTCGGTCCATGGAATTCGTAGCATTCGTATCCGACAGAACCGATTGTTTCCGATTATCTCAGGGTCCAAGATTCACATCCGTAGGTCAGTATTGGTAATTAGGCGCGGCGCAAATTGAAGCGAGTCACAACCTGCGCCGGCTGGACGGGTGACCCGTGTATTTATTTTTCTAGCGTGTCGCATATTGAACACGAGCCAGCCCAACCGTTGGCCATCGACGTGGCGAATAGAGACGGGCAAAATCAGTTCGGACATGTAACGGTTACTTTTGATACCGGTTCTAAGTGGTACTGATTATAAAATACTGATGTAGTATCTGTTCCTTGTACTGAATTGAGTAGGCAACTTAAAATCGGTAGTTCCGTACTTTTAACTATAGTAACGTTTTAAAAATATCTTACACAGGGATGCCAGGTCTGGGGAATTTTCCCCATAACTGGGGAAAATTGATAAACTTTGGGGACTGGGGAAAAACTTTTTTAAAATGACTAATATCTGGGGAAATCAAACTGGCTAAAATATGTTATTAAATTTAGTAAAAAATAGTTATTTTAGAAAGTCCATTCCTAATTATGTGAATATTAAATGTTTTACAACGACAAGATCGTGGTGACTGATTCCACATATAGGCCACACTCAATACAGTTTGGTCAATTGTGACTACTGCGAACAATGATATTCCCTGGGGTTCCCTAAATAAAACCGTTCTTGAACGGTTACGAGTATGCGCAGTAACGAGAAATGTGTAACTGCGCATAAATTTTCGTTATTGCGCATGCGCGTAACGGTTCAAGAGCGGTTTTGTATCGAATTGGAACAAACCTTACAAACAAACAAACACAATATGGGGAAATAAATTATTTGGGCCTGGCAACGCTGATCTTACACGTCCCTAGTAGTCGTAGCGGTATGACTTTCGAAAACATCTAATTTGATCATAAGCGGGTGCATAAAAAGATATCTTACACTGAGTATTTTATTTCTGGATACCTTTATAATAACAAGCATAAGTTAAACACTGCATTGATTGTGATTCCAAAAACGGTTCGCATGTTTTAAATAAGATTTTTGCTGATTATGTATTTTGCTAAAATATTAAATAACACAAAAAATACAATTCACAACCATCATTTAATTTGTAACGATAAACAAAATTCTAATATGATGACAAGTTTGAAATTGATCCACTTTGTCGATAACAGTGTCATTAACAGATATTTTTAAACACCATGAATCATTTTCCAATGATTGTGTGGATTTAAGAAATACATACTAAACAATTTTTTTGCCTGTATAAAGGAGATTATAATTATGACACCTTATGGTACTCCTTATTTTTCAAATAATATGCTCTTGTAAACGCATAACTTTAATTTATTGGCTAAACCTATATTAGATATGTCACAAGAAATTAAAAATAATTAATATGTAATAAATTCACTGTTTTAATCAGATATATTATGGTAGTGGAGCAAAGTATGCTAAATGTGCAGTCATTCGAGCGTTATCGGGACCTATTGGGTTGTGAAGAGTAGGTCCTAAAACCAAAAAAAAGTTAAGTAAAGTTTTCCATTTTAGTAGGCGCTTGCCATTTTTTAATTTAATTTTCCATTTCCAACAATCGTTTTTTCCGATTATAACGCCATATATCCATCTTCTTCTAAAAGTGCCTATCTTCTAGAGATGTTGGCGACCACATTGACCCATCTTATTCTATTTACGGCAGCTCGAAATAGATCAGTTGACGTTAGACCAGTCCACTTCCTAAGATTGGCCAGCCAGGATATACGTCTACGTCCAGGGCCTCTCCTGCCCTCAATCTTGCCTTGTAGAATCAACTGCAGCAGTCGGTATTTTTCATAACGCATAATGTGGCCGAAGTAAGCCAATTTTCTGTTCTTTACGGTGTTAATTATTTCTTTGTCTTTTCCTAGCCTCTCGAGAATAGTTATATTAG
Organism: Diabrotica virgifera virgifera; assembly: GCF_917563875.1. NCBI lineage: Eukaryota > Metazoa > Arthropoda > Insecta > Coleoptera > Chrysomelidae > Diabrotica > Diabrotica virgifera. The sequence continues at coordinate 55,834,818 of NC_065449.1, read as the reverse complement.
TTGTGTGGTGTATATATGAGACCTTCAACATACGTTGGTAGCACCACATTTCAAACGCCTCTAACCGTTTTATGGCATCTTCTGTCAGGCTCCAGCTTTCAACTCCGTATAGGAGGACACTAAAGACGTAACATCTAAGAATTCTTATGCGTATATTGATACTTAAAGACAAGTTGCAGATAATTTTCTTAAGACTGTTAAAAGAGCTTCTGGCTTTTTCAATACGAGTTTTTATTTCGTAGCTATGATCCCAAGTATCCTTAATGTTGCAGCCCAGGTAGCATATTTTCTGTACTCTCTCTAGAGGTGTATTGTTTACTGTAATTTGGGCGTTTATGTTGGTGTTTTTACTAATGATCATTATTTTTGTCTTCTTACAGTTTAGTTTTAGGCCGTATTTGTTACATGCTCATACAATATTATCCATGATCCTTTGGAGCCCCTGCGCACTATCCGCCAGCAATACTGTATCGTCTGCATATCTAATATTATTTATAAGTTGTCCATTTACTGCAATACCATCTTCTGATTCGTCCAAGGCCTCTCTAAAGATGTTTTCAGAGTATATGTTAAATAATGTTGGTGACAGTATGCAACCCTGTCTGACTCCTTTTTTAACCGTGAAGATTTCGGACAGTTCATTTTCGAATCGAACTGTTGCTTTTTGTTGGAGATATAAGTTTGAAACGAGTCTTATATCCTTACCATCGAGTCCTGATGTTTTTAGGATATCGATTAGTTTTCCATGTGGGACTTTATCAAATGCCTTCTCGAAATCTATGAAACATGCATACACATCGCAATTGACATCCCTGGCTCTCTGTATTAGAACTTGCAAGCTGAAAAGTGCTTCCCTCGTTCCGAGTCCTGATCTGAATCCAAATTGAACTTCACTCAGCTGTTCTTCTAATTTGGTGTATATGCGCGAGTGAATGATAGTAAGGAGTACTTTAAGTACATGGCTCATCAAACTAATTAATCTATGTTCTTCACATTTTCTAGCGTTGGCTTTTTTGGGAAGTGGAATGAATATTGATAGTAGCCAGTCTTTTGGTAAGTAACCAGTCTCGTATATGTTGTTGAATAACTTCGTAAGAGCTGTAATTTGTTGTGCCTCTAATAGCTTTAAAATTTCACCATGCACCTCATCAGGTCCTGGTGATTTCCCATCTTTAATCCGCTTAGTGGCCATAGTTACTTCTTCGTTTGTTATTTCTGGGCCATAGGGATTGTCTATTTCATACGGACTTCGTGCAGCATCTTCGAATAATTCTTGCATATATTCTTTCCATCTTCTTAATTTATCTTCAATTGTAGTCAAAATTTGACCTTCGACGTCTACGACTATGCCTATATTGCGTTGTTTTCTGATGTTCTGTACTTCTTTAATATTTTTGTGCATATGGAAATCGTCATGTTTGCGTTGTAGTGTTTCAATTTCTGTACATTTCTCCATCAGCCATGCTTCTTTTGCCCCTTTTATTTCTCTTAGTATACTCTTATGCAACTTTTTGTATTCATTGTCATTTCTACCTTTTAATTTCCTTCGCTCTTCCATCATCTGCAATATTTTATCTGTCATCCATTCTTGCTTCTTTTCTCTTTTTGATTTAAGATATTCATGCGAAAGTGTGTTGATAGATGTCTTCATTTCGTTCCATTGTTCTTCTACGCCACTAGGAGCGTCTTCAACTATTTTCGCAAAATTCTTATTAATCTCTGTTTTTACTTTTTCCTGGATGCTATTTTCTTTCAGTAGTTTTATATCTATCTTGGGTCTTACTTTCTTTTGAATTATTTTGAGTCGTATGTTGATATTTGCAACTAACAGACTATGATCTGAGAAGACATCGGCGCCTGGATATGTTTTTGTTGAGGTGACAGAATTTCTAAACCTTTTGCTTATGTTAATAAAATCAATTTGGTTTCTTATGATTTTCCCTGGGGTATCACCGGGTGCTTTCCATGTATAAAGCCTTCTTGGATGTAATTTAAAGAATGTGTTCATTACAACCATATCCGTCTCTTGGCAGAATTGTATCAGTCTTTCTCCTCTTTCGTTTCTTGTGCCAAGATCATATGACCCCACAACATTCTCGACTGTACCTTGTCCTATTTTGGCGTTGAAATCGCCCATGATGATAGTTATCTCATGTTTTTTTGTCAGCTTTAGAGAGTTTTCTAGAGTCTGGTAGAAATTTTCTATTTCTTCTTCGGTTGATTCGGATGTCGGTGCGTAGACCTGAATGATATTTATATTAGAGGGACTTGAATTAATCTTCAATAGCATAACTCTATCTGATATGGGCGTAAATCCTATTACTGCTTTGGCTATTTCCCTTTTTACTATCATCGCTACGTCATTTCTGTTTCTTGTTGTGTCATCCCCCGAATAATAGATATGGTGTTCACCTATAATTTGTATGCCAGAATTTGGCCATCGAACTTCACTGCATCCTAAAATATCTATGTTTAGGCGAGTCATTTCTTGAATAATATTTGCTGCCTTGCCTGCTTGATACATGCTTCGAATGTTCCACGTACCGATCTTTTTCACTTTTGGGACATTATTGGCTGACCGGGGGATTCTTAGCACCCTCTCCCCATTTAAGGGTTGCCCGGGACTGAGGGCCGTTTGTTTTGGGTTTTCAGCCATTGTGGTGTCCTAGGGATATCCTTATGGATCTTTAATGTGGTAGTCATCCCGTGGCTTTCCACATCTCAATGCCGTTGGCTAATTTAGCTCATCCGTCTTCGGAGTCAATTTCCCAGCTCCAGGGCAATGAAGTGCCCTACCAAATGTCGGTTATTCCACCCGTAGCTGTTGACCAACAAATGGGAGATTACTTATACCGGTAATCGTTCGGTTAGTAGAGGGTGTAGTAGCAGGAAATATAGTGACCCGTCTGCCTTCGGAAACCTAATCGCCATTCGGGGTCGGAAGAAACAAGAGTTAGCCAAGAAAGGCTGATAGGAAAGATTGAAAGACATTTCACTCAAGACAAGTTGAAAGAGAGTAAAATGTGAAGGCCCTTATGATCCGCCAGGTGCGTTTCATAAGCGTATGAGTATTAATACATTTTGTGTTCCCGCTCATACTTCGGGGTGTTGACTACAGACTGTATGGCTCGTCCAGCATGCCATAGCATGGAGGATGGGGTACACGACATTTTTACAATATAGATACTCCAACTCCATGGCCTGGTCCATATATCCATAATTCGAAAAAATGTTTAAAATAAAAGTTACTTATTTTCACGTAAGGAATCAAAATCTGCAATAAAAAATAGGGGCTCCTATTTAAGATTTTAACGTAACCCCCCACCCCACCTCCGTAGGGGGTCGTTTTTGGTGCCATTCGATAGATTTTTCAAAAATATTGAATACGTGTATTTTACAGTTTTCCGATATCATGTTTATTTCGCGAAATATCGCGGGATTCGTATTTAAAATATTAAATTTACCCCCCACCCCTCTCCGTGAGAAGTCGTGTTTGGTATCATTCGATAGATTTTTAAAAAATATTGAGAACGTATTTTTTAGTTTTTCGATCTGTCATTCATTTCGCGAAATATTCGCTTTTTTCTTGTGAAAATTTGGGACTCACCCAGTTCCTTACGCCCGGCTCAAATCGTCAGATTTTTGAAATATACACTCTTTTGCATGTACTTAATTTACCTTATCTTAATCTGACAATTTCGAGTTTTTTTAAGGATAGATTTTTTTTTCGGGTACCCCTTAACGAACTCCCCTGTGTTAAGAGCCAATATATGGTAGAGGTACATTTGCAGCGCACCAGGTTTCTCCCCATATGATAATCTGACGCGCTCGAGTAACTACAAAAAACCCCGCTTGGACTCCCCTACCATTATATTCCCTACTATTGCAATAAAATATTAAAACGAATAAACGAAAACTTGTTGAGTAGTGCTGATTGATACAACAGAGCAATAAAATGTTATTCATAAAGTGTAAAATATATCGCCGTTTATCATAAATACCATCCGTATTCATTTCAGATACTTCCATCTCGCAAACAAAAACACGTAAAAATAAACATCTGGCGGTGAGTCACGCGTCCCAAGGCCCAAGAAAACTGTACGTCGATGACAAACCTTCCCAAACGAGACCTGCGAACGCATGAACTGATAGTAGGATGCGCAGAACGGTCTACGTAGTCCGCCGACGCAGGTTGTGTCTCGCTTAGGTTCAATTTGCGCCGGGCCTTAAGCAGTTGATCAACCTCATCTTTAACACTCCTTCACTCCTTCACTTCCTTTTTCACTCCTAATTTGACAGTCCTTCCATATTGTGGTCATTTTTGCTGTTGGAACTTTTGCTAAAACACATCTACGTTTTATTTCTTCTTGTAGTGACCCTGTATTTGTGATCAATGATCACACATAGGTATAAGTATGAGCTCACAACCTCAAACCGGTGAATTGTGGTTATGTGTGGATGATTCTTATGTATATAGTCCATCCACTATCATGATCTTTGTCTTTGATATGTTTAATTGTAGACCAAATATTTGACTTTCGTTTTCTACCAGTCGTATAAGATCAGTCAGCCCTGCTTGACTATTTGCAAGAAGGGCTGTGTCATCTGTGAAACGTAGGTTGTTTATTTTATTACCATTTATTGAGATGCCCTTTTTCCATCCTTCATCCTTTGGTTTAAAAGTTATTGGCGTTGATCATCTTTATTTAGATCCCTGTAATACGATATCCATGTCTCTGCTATATTTTCTCTGTTCGTTCTCAGAGTTACAGTGTTGTCAATGGCCCAAATTCTGGCATTGAAGTCTCTTGTTAGGTAGCGTATTTTTCTAAATAGATCTCTCGGCTGATTATTCTGTAGTGTTTATGGTCTATGTAAATAATACAGAGTGAAATTTTAAAATGGATTATAAATCTCTTTTCATTAAGATGAAAGAAAATATTAACAATAATACAAAATATTATTTTAAATTTCTGAGCCTAAAATCAATAATTATAATATTTACAGAAAGCAAACCCACACCAACAGACATTTTTTTTTTTCATTTTATTAAGTGCAAATTTACAATCTACTCCAATTACAACACAGAGTATTTAGCAAATAGTAGCAAAGTCTTGAATCCTGGCATGCTTTGGGCACCATCCATCGATGGTTCTCCAATACACCTAATCAGTTAGGTCCTCTGGCCATGTCCTTTTCAGTCTTCTTCCCACAAGTGGCGGCTGATAGAGTTGTTGAATAGTTTGACTTTCATGGGCGAAATTTCTTTCTTGGGCTTTGGTTGCCTGTAGTCTAATAACATCTTCGATGAATGGTATCCCAAGGTCATTATGGATAGTTATATTGGAGACGTACCATGGTGCATTCGCTATCATGCGCAGCGTCTTTGATTGAAAAGTTTGCAGTATTTTAGTGTTGCTCGGTTTGCTGCAGCCCCATAACTCTATACCATAACTCCATATCGGCTTTAGTATAATTTTGTATAATAATACTTTGTTTTCTAATGATAACTGGGATCTTTTACCTAGCAGCCAATACATTTGTCTGACTTTTAAATTTAGTTGAGCTTTCTTGGTTTTGATATGGTTCTTCCATGTCAGCTTTCGGTCCAAATGGAGTCCCAGGTACTTGACATCTGATTTTAAGGGGATAGGAATGTTGTTAATATGAACCTGTGGACAGTCGATCCTTCTTGTTGTGAACGTAATTTGTGAAGACTTTTCACCGTTTACTTTAATCTTCCATTTTGTTAACCATGTTTGAAGTGAACTTAAATAGTTTTGCAGTTTGTTAGAAGCTCTATCTGGGTTATCGTCTGATGTAAGGATTCCTGTATCGTCGGCAAATGTGGCCATAGTAATGTCATCATCAGCAGGTATATCAGCAGTGTAAAGGAGATAAAGGAAGGGACCGAGGACACTACCTTGAGGTACTCCGGATTGTATAGGATGATATTTGGAAAGTGAGGTATTTACTTTGATTTGGAAAAATCGCTCGTTCAGATATGATTTTAATATCAGGTATATTTCATTAGGCATATTCTTTTTCACTTTATACAACAGGCCTTTATGCCACACCTTATCAAATGCTTTTTCCACATCAAGGAATACTGCCGCACACATTTTCTTTCCCTCTAAAGTTTCTTTTATATAATTTACAATCCTATGGCACTGCTGTATTGTTGAGTAGTTCTGTCGAAAGCCAAATTGATGGTCAGGTATTATGTTATTTATGTTTATTCTTTCGAGAATTCGGACTAAAAGAAGTCTTTCGAAAATTTTTGACATTATTGGTAGAAGGCTTATAGGACGATAGGAGGAGGGTTCTGTAGGCGGTTTTCCCGGTTTTGCAATCATAATTATTTGTGCGTATTTCCATTGAATAGGAAAGTGACACAGTCTTATCATGCTGTTATATACAATAGTTAGCAGGACTATCGCTTTTCTAGGCAAATGCTTTAGTACATCACCATTAATTAAGTCATAACCTGGAGCCTTATGAGGGTTTGTTTTATTTACCGCCTTCCAGATCTCTGTTGGTGTACATGGTTTCAGTGGTAGTGATAATTGACAAGGAGCGTCGAGAAATGTGTATACTTCTTCATCTTCAGCATTGACTTCTGTATGTAGACTAAATACCTGGGCGAGGTGTTGTGCTAATGTGTTTGATTTTTCTTCATCAGTTTTTGCCCAGCTTAGATCCGATTTTCTAATTGGTGGAATAGATGTTATTGGTCTCTTGAATTTTTTGGTCGCTTGCCATAATGAATGGTCATTAGGTGTTAGGTTGGAGATGTAATATTTAAAAGTCTCATTACGGGCCTGGATTAAAGCTGTACGCAGTTGATGTGTTAACCGATTTAATTGTGTTTTATCCCGGGGATTCCTTGACCGCTGCCATTTGGCTCTAGCTCTTCTTTTTTCATTTAAAATTTCTTTAATTTGTAAAGGAATGTTATGCTCATGGGTGGTAATTTTTTTATCATCTGGAGTTGACTTCCATGCAGCATCTTGTATTACTTCTGTTAAATGTTGCACTGCTTTTTCTATTTCATGGGGTTCTTTAATTCGATGTTTTAAGTTTATATTTGTGTTAATAATAGCTTGAAATTGTTCCCAGTTGGTTCTTTTATTGCAGAGTTTTGCCACAGGTTCCTTCCAAATTACAGTTGTACTTAGTGTTATGATTATTGCGGTGTGATCTGAACTTAAATCAAGACTGGGTTCTATTTTGTAATGTATATTTGAGATACCTTTGATAACGGCAAAGTCTAGCAGGTCAGGAATCCTGTTTTGATCGGTCGGCCAATACGTTGGCTGACCTGTCGAAAGGAAGTTTAAATTATTTCTCTGCGAGCACGCCAATAAATTTCTACCCTTTGGTGTTATAAGCCTCGATCCCCATACGGTGTGTTTGGCGTTCCAGTCTCCAGCTGCTATAAATCGGGGTCCTAGTTCTTGAAAAAAGGTCTCGTATTCTTCAATTGATATGGAGTGTCTAGGAGGACAGTAAATTGCTGCAATGGCAAGTGGCCATGTGAATGTTTCTATTTTTAGTATGGTTCCTTGTATTTTAGGTGTGGCGTAATTTTGTAGGAAATAGTGTTTAATAGAAGATTTAATAATAATTGCTGTTCCTGCGTGAGCAGTTCCATCAGGATGATGAGTAAGGTACGTTGTGTATAAAGGGATTTTTACTACTGTTCTTTCGGTTGAGTGTGATTCTGAGATGAGAAGAACATCTAATTTATTTACTTTTAAAAATGCTGTGATTTCCAGTACATGGTTTGGTAGCCCGTTGGCGTTCCAGGCGGCTATTCTAATTGATGGAGCCATTAATTCGTTATTTTACTAATGACTGTTGTTAGCATGTTCAGAATCATGCTATTTTGGTTCAGAAGTTGATTAAATAGATTTTTGAATTCATTTAAGAAGCTTGACATCATGTGTGTTATATCTTCACCATTATTTGGTCTGTTGATGTTTCCTGAGGTTACTTGAGCATAATTCATTCCATTTTGCGCATATTGTTGAGTCATTTGGTGCAGTGCTGGATTGGGATTTATGTATCCTTGTGTGTTTCTAGGTCCAGTTGTGTCGTTATTCCTGTTCTTTGCTTTTAATAAGTCTCGATAAACAGTGCAGCCTTTATAGTTCGCTGGGTGGTTGCCCTTGCAAAGAGTACATGTTGCAGGTGTGTCTTTCGGCTTTGTGCAACTTTTGGTGTCGTGTGATCCTCCACATTTAACACATTTATAAGGTTTATAACAGTATGACTTAGAGTGTCCGTATGCCTGACATCGAGTGCATTGCACAATGGTGTTCTTGTGTTTCGGAGCTTCTACTCTAATTCTGGTATTGTATATAAATTCCACATTAAAAACTTTATTATTGTTGTTTTTTGGTTCCAAATCGACGAAAAATAATGGTAGGGGCTCTTTTGTTACTCTGTGCCGGATGTTTAAAACATTTCTGACTGTGTGGCCTTGCCTTAATAATTCAGATTTTATTTGCTCTAAGGGTATAGAATGGTGTAAACCTCTTAGTACGACTCTATATGCTCTTTCTTGTTTGAGTTGATAGCTATGGTGTACTATTTTTTCTTCTCTCATGTAATTTATTATTTTTCTATAAGAATCAGGTGTTTTAGCATTTATTTTAACAACATTTTCAGGAAGAGTGGTAGTATAATATGTTTCATCTTCAGTAACTTGCGCTATAGAGTCAGTCATTGCTTTGTAGTCTATTACTCCGTAAACATAAATAGGGGGCGGCTTGGGATCTTTCGTTTGGGTATTTGGGTTGTCATCGTTTCTTTTACTGGTATGGATTTGGTTTGTATCTGCGTTTTCTTCTGAGAGAGTTTGAAACCTATTAGATGTGCTTACTGAAGCACCTTGCTCAGTAGTTTCTGCTATTTTTCTACGTTTTCTTTTTGATCTCGACTCTTTTAGTTGTTGCCACGGACAAGCATTTGCATCACTTTCCATGTTTTCATCGTCACTTGATGAGGACGGTAGGGAATAATCTATTCCTTCTTCGAATGTTTTTGAGTGTATCTCTGGCTGCGGAGGAACTGAGTTTTGGCTCATTTGAGGTAAGGATAAATTTTGAAAATTAGATGGATTGATTTTGATAATAGTGCATCATGTCTGCTGATACAGAGTTGTGTTGTTGCATATATTGATGATTTGGTTGCATTGGTATCATTGTATTTGAGGGTTGATTCATTTGTGCATTATATATATTGTTGACTGGACCGGATCCGTTCCCATTTCCAGCCAAAAACATTTTTATAAATGGATGATTAATATTTCTTGTCTAGTGCAATTGAGTCGCACCCAAGAATAATAAAATAAAAACATTTGAAAATAAATTGCTGATAAAAAGTCTATATAGTCTTTGTGTAATTCTAATTCTAATTAATAGTCTATTTGGACACTTTGAATTTGGCAAACACTTACCCAGCTAGTGGATAGTGTAATGTTCTTGCTGGACCACTTTCACTATTTTTAAACGATGCTAATTCACTATTTTTGAGGTATTAGTACTCAACAACAATGGCTGATGTTTACCATATCGTGGGTCAACTGCACCTAACAGACATTTAAATTTCTACTCAAATCGCAATGTAAATATCAAAAAAGGAATCATCAAATCATTATACGATAGAGCCCAAAATAGCTGTTCCAATGAAAAGGCATTTAAAGAGGAAAAACGTGCTAACAAAGGTTTTAACAAAAAATGACTACCCATTGTTATCTATAAACAAGGAATTCTACAAGAAAGGAAGCAACAAAACAACATCAGTAATTCAGCTACATCCAAAAAAGGGACTTAAGATTAACAACAATACTATTACATATATGTAATGGGCTGTCCAAAACCAAATCGAACAAACACACAGGAGAGGTAAAAAACTGCATCTACAAAATACACCGTGAACTGCAAAAATAGCATTTATAGCATTTATATATTTTGTATTTACAAAAATAAAATTGCAACAAAACAGAAGAAGCCGTGGAGAAAAATGTGAAGAAACCGTGGACCGTATTATGCTTACCTCATTTTTAAGTAGTTGTTTACATTTACAGTTTCTTTTCTTTCGATGGTGTTGATACCTGCCATGAGTTGATAGTTCAGATGGAGCATTGTCTAAAGCTAAAGCTTGTTTTTGTCTAGAATTTCGGGACCTAATATTTTCAGCTGATGATCTTGGCATAGTGTACCTTTCGCTGGAATCGACCTCAGTATTCTTATATATTTCTAATGCGGCACTAAAAATAAATAATAATAATAAATCATAATAAACATACCTAAAAGTGAATAATTTAACATTTAACGACTAATTTGGTTGAATTTTAGGACTACCAAAAATGATCAGCGCGAATTGGATGCTGAATTGTGTTTGTGTATGAAGGTCCTTTCATTTCTGCCAATATTTCTCTACAAAAATTATAAAACGAGATATGAGAGATATTCCAAATTTGGCAGTTGCATTAAATTGGGATGTTATTATCTCCTTCTTCCCAGTTGGCAGTCCAGTCTGGACATTCTACCACCTTGAATTCTCAATGATGTTTTGTGATTGGTTTCCATCTTTCTCTATCTTCTGCATCTCTAAATCAATGGTTAAGAGGGGCTGCGACTTCCTTTGTAATGTGGTCTACCTATCTTGTTGGTGCTCTTCTGCAGGATCTCGCTCGTTTCACTTTTCCCTGAAGTGTCAGTCAGACATGTTTCTAGAACTAGACTATCTCCACGCATGACCAAAGTAAGCTTTTCCATATTTTGGAAAGAGTAAAAAGCTTAAAAAAGCTTTCCAAAGTAAGTTTTTTTAAGATAATTTCGGGTTTTTCATATTTTGCAGAGCTTTGTCATTGCTCTGTTGACAGTTGTTGATCTTCTTTTGATTTCCACTTTAAGGGGCCATAATATTCATATGTTTCACTTTTTAAACAAAAAAGAGTAACTGACTTAAGAGCATGCAGTATCGATCAACAGGTAGCAACAAACGCAGTCCAAGATTGCGGCTGTAATTTTGAATATTTTGTCGAGATATTTGGCACACATATTCGTAATATAATAAAGAATGGGGGTACAGAGCCCCATTTCAGAAAATATGTGGAAATTACACTATAACTAAATAAAATATTGCAAAAAGGAGCCTGTACCGCCATTAAGAAAGACAGAAAAATACACTTTCTTCAAATAAACTTTTTTATCCCATGCCTAGATTTTGTGTCATATTGGATCTACTAAAAATCGATTTTCTATAACAAGAAATTGAACGTGACTGATTCGGCAACATTTCGCGTCTATGAGTATAAAAATTATAGACGAGGGCATTTAGCACAAAATATATAAATTTTTAAATACAGCACCTAGAGACTTACAGCTTTTTGCATTATATTCAGGATGACGCGACGTCAGGAAAAAGTCTACTATTCAAAAATGGGTAAAAATGCATAATTGCACTGTAAAGTGCATAAAATGCATCCAAAATATAAAAATAAATTCAAAAGCAGTATACCAAGGAACAAAATTTATTATTTGTGGTTTTTTGGGGTCAGTGAATACGATTACGCAATAAGAACTGACCCGCGGATCACCTGGTGCCCAAGGTCACTGCAAGGGACGTCATCTTCATCTTCATCAACAAAATTTATTATTTGGGGGTTTTTGGGGTCATGAATACAATTACGCAATAAGAACTGACCGGATCACCCGGTGCCCAAGGTCACTTGCAAGGGACGCCATCTTCTGGACTTTCGAGGGCTTTCGGTATTAAATTGGTGCAAACGGATTACTCGGGGACTCTGTGGTTTTTGAGGTTGCTAAACACGAATATGCCATCAGAATAGACCACCGGATTACCTGGTGCCCAAGGTCACAGCAAGGGACGTCATGTTCTGGAGTTTCGAGTGATATCGGTATTAAATTGATGCAAACGGATTACTTACGGGTTTCTGGGGTCGCTAAACACGAATATGCTCTCAGAATTGAATTCATTCCGGAGTACTTGGTGCCCAGGATCGCTACTAAGGCACGTAATCTTCTGGAGTTTCGAGTGTTTTCGGCATTAAATTGATGTAAATGGATTATTCACGGATTTTTTTGGGGTCGGTAAACACGAATATGATATCAGAACTGAATTCCGGAGTACCTGGTGCCCAGGGTCGCTACTAGGTCATGTCATCTTCTGGGGTTTCGAGGGTTTTCGGCATTTAAGTGATGCAAATAGATTACTAGAGAGTTTTTGAGGTCGCTAAACACGAATATGCCATCATAACCGACCCCCTGTGTACCTGGAGCCCAAGGTCACTGCAAGGGACGTCCTCTTCTGGAGTTTTGAGGCATTTTGGCATTAAATTGATAAAAATGGATTACTCGGATGTTTTTGAGGTGTTAGACATGAATATGCCATCAGAACAGACCAACGGATCACATGGTGCCCAAAGTTACTGCAAGGGACGTCATCTTCTGAAGTTTCGAGGGATTTCGGTATTAAATTGATGCAAATGGATTATTTACGGGTTTTTGGGGTCGCTTAACACGAATATGCCATCATAATTAAACTTCGGAATACCTGGTGCCCAGAGTCTCTACTAGGGCACGTCATCTTCTGGGGTTTCGAGGGCTTTCAGCATTTAATTGATGCAAATGGATTACTGGGGGGTTTTTAAAGTCGCTAAACACGAATATGCCATCACAACCCACCCACTGTGCACCTGGTGTACAGGGTTAATAAAAGGGACGTCATCTTCTGAAGCTTTAAGGAATTTCGGCATTAAACTGATGAAAATAAATTACCCGGGGGTTTTTGAGGTCGGTAAACACTAACATGCCATAAAAACAGACCATCGTAGAACCTGGTGCCCAGGGTCCCTGCAAGGGACGTCATCCGCTATGCGAGGTTTTCGGTACTATATTAATGCAAACAGATTACTTATAGGTTTTTGGGGATGCTGAACACGAATACGCCATCAGAAGAGACACCGGAGCACCTGGGCCTAAGGCACGTTATCCTCTGGAGTTTTGAGGGTTTTATCCTATCTTATGGAGTTTAGAGAAATTTTGGTACTAAATTGATGTAAACGAATTGCTCATGGGTTTTTGGGTTTGCGGAATACGAACTCTACTATGTTGATCTATTAATTTTTTTATATGAGTTTTATTATGCGTTGACGTTATTAGTGATTACCGTAATCACAAACAGCCCCAAAACCAAAAAGTAATCCATTTTTCATCAATTTAGCACCGAAAACTCTCGAAACTCCAAAAGATAACGTGCTTTAGGCACCAGGTGCTTCGGTATCTGTTCTGATGGCGATTTCGTGTTCAGGTTCCTCATAAACCCATGAGTAATCCATTTTCATCAATTTAGTACCGAAAACAGTGGAAACTCCAGAAGATGACCTGCCTTAGGCACCAGATGCTGTGTGGGTTGGGTCTGATGGCATATTCATGTTCAGCAACCCCAAAACTCAACAGTAATCCGTTTGCACTAATTTAGTACCGAAAACTATCGAAACTACAGAAGATAACTTGCCTTAGGTACCAGGTGCTCCGGTGTCTGTTCTGATGGCGTATTTATGTTCAGAAACCCCAAAAACCCATGAGTAATCCATTTGCATCAATTAAGTACCGAAAACCCTCGAAACTCCAGAAGATGACGTGCCCTGGGTACCAGGTGCTCTGGTGTCTGTTTTGATGACGCAATCATGTTCATCAACTCCAAAATCGGATTAGTAAGTAATCCGTTTGCATCAATTAAATGCCGAAAACCCTCTGAACTTCAGAAGATGACATGCCTTAGGTACCAGGTGCTCCGAGGGTGATATCTGATGGCGAATTCGCGTTCAGCAACCCCAAAAACCTATGAGTAATCCGTGTGCATCAATGTAGTACCGAAGACTCTCGAAGCTCCAGCAGATGACGCCCCTAGCAATAACCTTGGGCACCAGGTTCTCCGGGTTTCGGTTCTGATGGCCGTATTTAGTGAACTTAAGAACTCCTCAGTAATCCATTTGCATCAATTTAATGCCGAAATTTCTCGAAACTTCAGAAGATGACGTCCCTTGAGTGACCCTGGACACCAGGTGCTCCGTGTGTCTGTACTGATGGCATATTCGCGTTTAGCGACCTCAAAAACCCCCCGAGTAATCCATTTGCATCCATTTTATGCCGAAAACCCTCGAAACTCCAGAAGATGACGTCCCTTGCAGTGACCTTGAGCACCAGGTGATCGAGAGGTATGTTCTGATGGCATATTTGTATTTAACGACTCAAAAACCCCCAAGTAATCCATTTTTATCAATTTAGTGCCGAAATCTCTCAAACTCCAGAAGAGGACGCCCCTTGAAGTTAGTTTGGGCTCCAGGTGCACAAGGAGTCGGTGTTGATGGCATATTCGTGTTTAGCGACCTCAAAAACCCGTACGCGACCGTAAGTAATCCGTTTGCATCAATTTGATACCGAATGCCCTCGAAACTTCAGAAGATGACGTCCCTTACAGTGGCCTTGGGCACCAGGTGATCCTAAGGTCTGTTCTGATGGCATCTTCGTGTTTAACCACCTCAAAAACCCCCCGAGTAGTCCAGTTGCATCAATTTAGTGCCGAAATCCCTCGAAACTTCAGAAGATGACGTGCTTTAGTAGCGACCCTGGGCACCAGGTACTCCGGAGGTCAATTCTGATATCATATTCGTATTTAGCGACCCCTAAAACCCTCGAGTAATCCGTTGACATCGATTTAATGCCAAAAACCATCGAAACTCCAGAAGATGACGTCTCTTGCCGTGACCTTGGGCACCAGGTGATCCGGGGATCAGTTCTGATGGCGTAATCGTATTCAGTGACCCCAAAAACCCCCAAATAGTAAATTTTGTTCCTTAGTATACTGATTTTGACTTTATTTTTATATTTATGCAATTTTGGATGCATTTTATGCACTTTACAGTGCAATTATGTATTTCCACCGATTTTTAAATATAGTATTTTTACTACAAAAGCGATATTACGTAGGTCAAAATTTTTGACGTAAGAGAACTGTCAAAACATTAGAATGTGACTTTTCTTATTGCCATGTTTATTATAAACGGAACATTCTGATGTTTTGACAGTTCTCTTACGTCAAAAATTTTGACCTACGTAATATCGCTTTTGTAGTAAAAATACTATAGTAGACTTTTTTCCTGACGTCATCCTGAACATAATGCAAAAAACTGCAAGTCCCTAGGTGCTGTATTTAAAAAATTAATTATTCGGGTGTTTTAGTGCTAAATGCCCTGGTCTATTATTGCTTTTGATAGTCACTGTCAGTGTCGAATTACCGACGCACTGTTGCCTCACTGTTGATAGTTCGCAGAACTTTTGAAAAACAAAAATATTGATGAAGCACTACTGTTTACTCTTAAATGAAGTAAATGAGATCAAATAAGATGTTATTAGAATATAAATTTACCTGTTGACTGTTTCGCAATAATTTTCAAGCAAATAATCCAACGAACATTTTTGTTGACAGCATTCTTTAACAATTTGCCTCTTGTTTCGATAAAGAGATTCTAAAAAAAAACAATTAATTCAAATGTCGTCAAATATTCAAAAGTCGAATATGTATATTATAACAATGTGATATGAAACAACTATTAAAAAAAAATAGTCGGTAAAGAGTCAGTAACTTTTAAAAGATCAAAAGCGAACTCTGCTACCACGGTCGGACAAAAGCTGAAATAAGATGAGCAACATGGGAAAGCGGCGAATAGAATGAACATTTCTAATAACCTGAGCATTTACTTATTGGTTTGTGCGCGCTCGGCTTGTTTGGTTCGTTTGGTTCTTTCGGAAGAAAATGCTCTAAGTAGTCAGTACCTACGCACCTTTAAGATCAAATTTTTGAAG
This sequence comes from Diabrotica virgifera virgifera, assembly GCF_917563875.1. NCBI lineage: Eukaryota > Metazoa > Arthropoda > Insecta > Coleoptera > Chrysomelidae > Diabrotica > Diabrotica virgifera. The sequence continues at coordinate 55,818,916 of NC_065449.1, read as the reverse complement.
TGACTATTTATCACTCGCTATATTTGTACATTTTTGCAGTATTCGCTGTGCGTATTGACGGTAGCGCTTTCTCGCGGTTTGAAACTTGTACTTTTCTTTTAAAATTGGTGTACCTATGTTAAATGGGTGCCGTCCAAAACAAATACGACTCTACTTTATCGATAATAGTCTACGAGAAGGGCAGGGTAAATTGAAGATAAAATTGCAAAAAAAATATGTATGTCTTTGTACCTACTCACTTTATATTGCTCAAAAAATTACGCGATCTGGATTTCGCGTAATTGCGCGTGAAGTTAGGCGTGTTTAATGACAATATCGGTTTTGGGGGCGACCCATGTTAAATATTATAAAACGAGAAAAATAGATATTTATCTAGACAAACACAAATTATGAACTGAAATATTATTGTAAACTGATCACTGAACACAGAATTAATAGTAAATTAAATGCTTTTTATTTTATTCATTATATTTATAATATTTGATATATAAGTTCCTGCGACTGGATGTACTTTTCTTGTAAAATTGTTTGAGTTAAATACAAAAACCTGCCACTAACAGCGCTGGCGAAAACTATTTAAGTTTACTATAAGTATATAATAATTACATTTAGTAACAAGTAGTACAGTACATTAGTATAAACAAAATTCATATTTTTATTGTAAAACTTTCACTTTAAGGGTTTGAGCATGAAAATTGAACATCTTACTACATAGGTATATGGTTAATTCCTTAAATGGTTAAATCTCAAGAAAATTTTTCATTTTATTTCATAAGTCTTTTATATATATTTCATAAGTTTTATTTTATTTTCATAATTAAATGAACAGTTTGACAGAAAACTAGCAGAAATTAACGGAGACACTAACAACAATGGTCACCAAAATAGCATGACGACTGCGTAAGATCAAATACAAAAGTGGAGGACATCACAACAAAAAATGTCAAACTCTAATGGAGCTTCGCAGGCCATACGGCTAGACAAAAAGATTAACGTTGGAATGCCGCAATACAAAGTTGTAGATTTTACATAGTAGCCTAATAAAATAAAAAAGGTCAAAATCTAAATTCGTACAGGTTAAAACAAATTTTATATTAAAGTTTAGGTGGGTACAAAAGATGTTTTCAAGAAAATATCCAAATCATACAAGGGGATCATTGTTTAAATAATTAAAAAGGGGTCATTTTTTCAAAAAAAAAATACTTTTTTAACTGCTTATTAAGGCTTTTTAAGGCAATTCACTTATTAATGAAGGTCTATGGGATTTTTTTTTCAAAGTTGAAGGGTAAATATTTCACATAAGACTTACTAAATTAAATTTGACCCCCTATTTATTTAAATAATTGTATATAAAGCTTTAAAAACAAATTTGCAAAAAATTATTTTTAGCGTTTTAAATAAGCACTATAAAATATCTTATTTTACAGACTAAGTTGCGCTATATTACCATTATTAAGAAAAAAAAATTGGTCGAAAGATATTTATTATTTTTTGAGATATTGAATTTATTTATTAAATGTTACTATATTTTCAATTTCAAAAACGTGGTTGTTTCCAAAGAAATATTCACCTGCTTAAGATCTCATTATTTTTATTTTTATGTATATTTTCGATAAATGTATTGATAAATTCAAATTTCAATTAAACTCCCCCCCAAAAAGACATTTGAAAATTATTCAAATTTGTTTATAATTTGTTTTTTTAATAACGTCGCGGGGGTTAAGTATTTTGAAATGTCGTTTCGATAATTGGATTCCTGGGAATTTTTTACTAATTAACAAAATTTTTTTGTAGTTTTTTCTTCTTCTTTTTTTCTTGGAGTTATACTACTACGGGCCCTTTTAGGGTTAAATTTTATTAAGAATGTCGAATCTCTGAGTTGTAGATTCTAGACCTAAAAATATTAAGATTTAACTAAAATCTCTTAAATAAAATGTGGTTACTTACTGAGTTACAGGGTGTTTTATTTAAAAATTTAAAAATTATTGTTACCAAGTACTTTAAAACTATTTGACGCAACCTTATCATACTTCGCAGAAAGTGTGGATATTATACACCCTACTAAATTGTGATTAATAAACGTTTCTAGCTAGTGCCAGAGGCGTACGACAGGGGATAGTGAATGATTGACCCTTCCCAAATTCTACGCCACTGAGTGAATTACTATTTTAGCAAAATTTTTCGATTCTCCAATACTTTGTATGTAAATAACTTTATTGGTATCGATAAAGTCATCAGTTTGAGAGATATTGGAAGTTTAAAATGAATGAATGAATGAATCAAAATAACTATGCCGTTTTATTTTTAACGTCCAATATCTTGAAAACTAATGACTTAATCGTTACCAGTAAAGAGTATATTATTTACATAGAAAGTATTGGAGAATCTAAAAATTTGGCTAAAATAGTAATTCCCTCAGTGGCGTAGAATTTGGGAAGGGTCAACCATTAACTATCCCCTGTAGTACGCCTCTGGTAGTAGCTAGAAAGTTTTATTTATCACATTTTAGTAGACTGTATAGTACCCACACTTTCTGCCAAGTATGATAAGGATATGTCAAATAGATTGAAAGTTCTTGGTAAAAATAATTTTTAAATTTTTAAATAATGTAACTCAGTTAGTAGCCACATTTTATTTATTCGACATTCTTAATGAAACTTAACCCTAAAAGGGCCCGTAGTAATACAACTACAAGAAAAAAAAAGAAGAAGAAAGAAAGACAAAAAACTTGTTAATTAGTGAAAAATTCTCAGGAATCCAATTATCAAAACGGCATTTCCAAATATTTAATCCCCGCGACGTTTTAAAAAAACAAATTATAAACAAATTTGAATAATTTTCAAATGCCATTTTAGGGGGAAGTTTAATTAAAATTTGAATTTATCAATACATTTATCGAAAATATACATAAAAATGATAATAATAAGATTTAATACAGGTGAATATTTTTTTGGCAACAACCGCGTTTTTGCAATTGAAAATGGAGTAACATTTAATAAACAAATTCAATATCTCAAAAAATATTAAATATTTTTGGACCAATTTTTTTTGATTAATATTGATAATATAGCGCAACTTCTCCTGTAAAATAACATATTTTATAGTGCTTATTTAAAACGCTAAAAATAATATTTCGCAAATTTGTTTTTAAAGTTTTATGTATAATTATTTAAATAAATAGGGGGTCAAATTTAATTTAGTAAGCCTTATGTGAAAGATTTACCCTTTAACTTTGCAGAAAACAATCCTGTAAACCTTTATAAGTAATTGAATGACCTCAGCAGTTAAAAAAGTATTTTTTTTGCAAAAATGACCCCTTTTTAATTATTTAAACAATGATCCCCTTGTATGATTTGGATACTTTCTTGAAAATATCTTTTGTACCCACTTTGATATAAAATTTGTTTCAACCTGTACGAATTTATATTTTGATTTACATGTAGTGTAATTTTATTTTACTAGACTATAGGTAGACAACCAAGGGGAAGGCCACAAATGAGATGGGCACAGGCACGTAGCCAAATGGGGGTCCATGGGGTCCAGACCCCTCCCAAGCCTGCCTCGGCTTTGGTACCAAGGCAGCCAGTTTATCCCCAAGTTATTATTATTATTGTTAAAATAGTGAACGATACTATTATTATTTTTTACTAGGATTATTTATGTTTTTATTCAGTGTACGGATAAACTTATATCCAATTTAAAAATCAGATTTACCAATTTATTCTATCAGCATTTCAAATTCTTTTATCTGGATAGGAAAAGAAAAATTGCTAGAAAACTTGTCTGCCTATTACTACCGCAACACTTCCCTTACAACAATAAAAGCTAAATATAAATGGCATGGTCTAACTGTAATACAAGATCATATTTGGAACCACATACCGAGTTCTCCGCCTAATGGAACATTGTAATAAAGATTTTTTCCAAATATTTACAAATTCCTTACAATTTTGATAACTATCCCTGTCATAACAGCCAAGTCTTCGAAATGCCGCCCCTTAAATATTATTGAAACTTAACTTTTATTTTTATTAAAAGAAACTACACAAAATGAACGCAAACTTTTATTTTAAAAACAAAACATATTTTAAATGCATTAAAACAATACTTTTTTAATGCATTAATTTTTTTCGAATATTGAGAAAACTAATTAGTATTTTTGAAAAATTTAAATGCAGAATAAAACATTACATTATTACCGTGGGCCGAAAGTCCCTGAAAATCTCTATAATGTTTATTTGAATAAGTTACAGGGTGACAAAAAAAAAAAAAGAAAATTGAGTGTAATTTTTAATTTCAAATATCTTATTCAAAAGAAACCTTTTGTTTATTCTAAGGGAATAATGTAATCTTTCAAGCTGCGTTTAGATTTTTCAAAAATATTTATTAGTTTTTTCAGGATTTGAAAAATAGTGAATGCATTTAAAAAGTATTGTAAGCAAATTTTGCGCCTATGCACTTAAGTAACATTTACAAAAATTATAAGCAGGTGAAAGCAGGAAAGGAAAGGTCAGATTTGGACAAAAAATGAAAAAAGATTATAGGGAAAACCAAAAACTCTTCTACGGCGCATTAAAACAACTCAGACAAAAGAAAGAGCACACGATGCCAAATATAAAAGGCAAGAATGGAAACGTACTAACAGAAGAAAAACAAATAATGGAAAGATGGAGAGAACTTTTCAAAGAGCTAACTCATGCAGACACGGACAACATAGGGGAGATACAAGAAACGAATGAAGAACAACAAGTGGAATACATAACAAGAGAGGAATTAGAGAAAGCAATAGAAAGAGTAAAATTGGGCAAAGCACCAGGCAAGGATCATATCACCCCGGAAATGATAAAATTCATGGGGACAGAGGGAATGGATAGCATGAAAGAACTATTGAACAATATCATAAATAGAGCAGAATTACCAAAGGACCGGAAAAAAGACATTATATTACCAATACACAAAAAGGGAGACAAGAAAAACTGTAATAATTACCGAGGTATCACCATATCAAATATCCATGGGAAGGTATTCGCAAGAATAATAGATACAAGAATAAAAACCCAAACAGAAACAACTATGGAAGACACACAGTGTGGATTCAGGAAGGACAGAAGCACGCAAGACCTAATATTCACATTAAGACAAGTAAGTGAGAAGGTAATCAAGAAGAATAGAGAGATACATATGTGCTTCATTGACCTGGAAAAGGCGTTTGACAGAATCCGAAGAAAGGACGTATGGAAGACACTAAAAGAAAGGGGAGTCGACAGACACACAACGGAAATAATAAAGGATATGTACAAAAATAATACAAATACAGTAAGAACCAATAACGAGGAATCCAGAGAATTTACTACAAGTCAAGGCGTCAAACAGGGATGCGTGCTGAGTCCACTGCTATTCTCAGTGGTACTGGATGAAGCGATAAAGAAAGCCAAGAGAAGAATGAGAAAACTAACATTAGGATACTGGCAAATAAAACGGACTCAACTATCGGAGCTACTATTTGCAGACGACATGGTATTGATAGCAGGAAACAGAGAAGACTTACAGAACAATCTTGAAATCCTAGAAGAAGAACTATCGAACATAAATATGAAAATTAATACAGAGAAAACAAAAACAGTGATAACTTCAAATACGCAAGGAAGAGGAAGCAAGAGGAAGACACACGCAATAGAATTAGAGCAAGTGGAATATGTAATGTGACGAACAGGAAGCTTATTTAACACTATGAAAACAACATTTTTGGGGAAACAAGAGATACCGGAGAAAGTAAAAACGGCAGTCGTTAAATCAGTAGTTAGACCAACAATCATGTATAGCACAGGGCCGCGTTTAGGTCAAATGACGCCCTAGGCAATTCTCAAGTAGCCGCCCTTCAAAAATGTACCATTTTTGCAAAAAAAATGCAAGCAGATTTTTTTATTTAAATAAGAATGTTAGGTTCTTCAAATAATGTTTGGAAATGTGTTAAAAATATTCTTTATTTTACATCAGGCGTAATGTTAAATATTACTATTATAAGTATGTTTGAGCGCTTTGACCTGTGCCCAATGCATGAGTTTTAACGCATGATACGTAGAAATTGCCTGTTTATAGGCGCCTACTCGTTTGATTTTAAATGAGATATGCATTGAAACATTACTCGAGCATTATGTGTTTATAGCTTTGGTTAATAATAAAGAAATTAATATTTAGCAATGCAAATAATCAAAACCGGTATAATTTGACATGGACTTTCAAATGCGGTAAGCAGAATTGCTATTTTATTTTTTAATCAAAACTTATTTGAGTTCAAAAATTGCAATTTTTCGATATTTTGAAAGTTCAACCGCGTTTGTCTCGAAAACTATGCATCCTACGAAAAAACTTGTACGTACATAATAACATTTTTTGCTTAGAATAATAAAAAAAAAGGTTTGTTTTGCTAAGAATCGCTGTTATGTAGTTAATTCCTCAAGTTCTTTGTTTATAACAATCTTATCGACATCCGGATCAACTGTTAACCAAAAAATTCGTATTATACGGGACAAAATACATAAAGAAACTTGGGTAAGTTCATCTGAATAAAGTAGGCCGTTGTACCTAAAGTTTTTTAAAGTTATTCTAAATGTTTATAAACTAGGATTTTTTACTATATTAGTTAATTTTTTGAAGATATTCTTCTTTAGCGGAGATTCGATTGAGGGTAAAATTGTACATAAATCTGCGCGCCTGCGCAAACAGACAGCATGTAGTTCATTGCTAATCTTTCAAGATAGGTATGTATGTATCTCTAACCGTGCAAATAAGTCATTAAAAGAATATATTAGTGTTTTTAGTAAATGTATTATTTATTATAATTCTTGTGTTTTTGGATTTGTGTTTCTCTGTAGTAAAATAATAAAATATTATGTAGGCATAACATTTTTACACTGTTTGCCGCCGTGTTGTGTAATTATATCCGAAACTTACATGTCAATTACAAGGACCTCGCTGGAGTAGTTGGTAAGGCGTTAGCTCCGAGATTGGAACGACGCGGGTTCGAATCCTGGGCGATTCATATATTTTTTTTATTTTTGGTTGTTTTAATAAAATTTTTTTGAAAGTGGTATATAAGAAAGTTAGTTTAATTTTTAAATAAAATACAAATAACCTGTTAAGTACATTTACTTCGTTTAAATTACCTATATAATAGAAGAATATCTTCTTACGTGCGTACAAAGTATACACACATTCTTTTTTTATCTTTTATTAATACATTTTGATAGTATCACTTTTCTACTTTCATTTGGCATACGCAGAATTATTTTCTGTCATTTGTTATTGCAAAACAAAGGTCTCTGGGATAAACAAATAGAATAACTCTTAAACTAATTAATGGATCGGTCTCAAATTTTGAGGGTCTGTTATGTACCCCAAAAACCGACTTTGAGTGAAACACTACAGTTCTAAGTTAGTTTTAGTAAAAGTTATTAATTACTAACGATTTTCAGTTATTTTGCAGTTTACGAAGCAACAAATTAACTTTTTGACTTTCAAAAATCGTCATTTTTAAGGGTTTTCAATGTTCTAAAAAAATGAATTTTGTAATTTTATGTCAACTATTTAGCTTTTTAATTGAGTGCAAAAATGGAAAAAATCGCGTTGATTGCACTAAATTGTAAATAATTAAAAAACGGACGCGAACTCTAGGCAGGAAACATGTAGGTTTTCATCCTATAGGTCAACAGTCAACAAAAACTAAAAAAGTAGTCAGCTACCTCGATATTTCAGTGTCCCGAACATGGTCTATTTCTTGCTTATTTCCCTGGAGTATATCTGTGCGACAACACGAACCTTATCTACTTGTAATAATACAGTTTGAAAATCCCAACTCTAACTCGATGTCCTACTGTAGACAAGTCAAATCTTAAGTTTCTGCAAAATGTGCAATATTGAAGTGTTCAATGGCCCACCGCCTTTGCCCAGCTGCCGGCGGCCTAATAATCACTAAATTTATGACTTGCGTCCTATTTGAATGAATAGTGTTAAGATAAAAGAATGCTATGTTTGTTTTATTTTTGTTATGAATGCAATTTGTTTTATTCTATTTAAAAATGAATGCCCACTTCTATTTTCATTGATGGGTGAACATACATACTTGTTATTCGATTTTAATTTTTATATACAAATATTTTTTGTACAGTATTTTTGCCGCCCTCTCACAATTTGCCGCCCTAGGCAACTGCCTATATTGCCTAATGGATAAAGCAGCCCTGGTATAGCAGCGAGACATGGACATTGATGGGGAGACAAAAATCCAGAGTCAATGCTATGGAAATAAGGTTCCTGAGGAAAATAGCAAACAGAAAGAGGACAGACAAAATACGAAACGAAACAATTAGACAAAACCTAAAACTAGAACCAATCAATGAAAAAATAGTGGAGGGACAACTTAGATGGTTCGGGCAAGTGTGTAGAATGTCGAACGAGAGGCTAACAAAACGAGTGTTCCAAACAAGAGTGCAGGGGAAAAACAAAAGAGGAAGACCAAGCGTTATGTGGGTAGATGAAATCAGGAAAGAAGTCGAGAAGAAGGGATTGACATTGGAAAGTGCAAGAAACCTAACGCAAGATCGGAAAGCATGGAGACTACAATGCCAAACTCAACTCCACCAGCCTTACACCTAAAGGTAGAACGGCTTAGGACTAAGTAAGTAAGTAAGTATAAAAATTATAACTTTACCCTTCTGAATAATTTTGGTAAACTCGTCAATCAGATTGGTCTAGTGGGGATAGATAGCTGTAGCAGCTAGTCAGAACTCTATTGAAATAAGTGCTAAATTTTTTAGTTTTGTTCGTCTCATGGAGCTTCGTAAATAGCTTTTAATTTTGAAAAACTTCTTTCCTCACTAGCTACCGAGACAGGGAGTGTTTATAAAATTCGTAGTTTACAACTACATCTATGTATAAAGAAATTAGGTCAGTTTGGCACAAATAGTTGAAAACCTCTAAAGGTTTCATGGAGTATGGTATCATGTGAAATTTATCACGTTATTCTTCTAGATAATTATATCATCAGATTTATTTTTTTTTTCTATTGAAAATATTGAATGAAGATTCATACAATTTTTTTCTAGTATTTCATCATCTGTTTCCCCCAATTTAAAAATATCATAGGTATATAAATTTAAAATTTTTATTAGGAGTTTCTAGAAACGAAAATCCATCAATCAAAGAATTAACGGTAATGTCTATAATATAGATGAACAAATTTATTTTAAATTTAGCTTCATCTGTTAAGAGCTCGTCCACAGATTTTTATTAATCAAATAAACGCTTTTTTCTCATGGCTCGAATTTCATTTTCAGCTGGAAATTTCAGTTTGTACACTTTTTTGTCGAATAGTTAAGATGGCGGCTAACGCAACAGTGAAATTCAGTCGAGATTTTAAATTTACACTACTACTGACCCCTTCTAAAGATTGCAAAAATAAAATTTGGGGCAGCTCCTAATGCAAGGTCAAATGCTATCCCAACTGGGCTACTAGTCAATAATCACGAGTGTATGCAAATCTTGACCAGCCATATCTTAACCAAAAAAAAAAAAAAAACAGAAGAACAAAACAGACAGAAAAACAAAAATCCAAAATATTCAAAAAAGCAAAACCTACATTTTATATATACAGGGTGGTTCATCTTATTCGCCTCGTTCTCTGTACGAAAAACCACTTGATATTTAAAAAAATTTCTTCACATAAATATACAGGGCGTTTAATACTACAATATAAAAATAATGTGAATTATACAGGGTGCTCCAAAAAAGAGTGGTATATCAAAGTTTTATTTTTTCTTATGGAATGCCCTATATCTGATGACATTACTGAATTAGCCTAAAAAATAAGCTGTACTTTCATAAGAGTTCCCTACACCTAAATACAGGGTGTTTTGATTTATTTCGATTTTTATGAAAATGTAAGGTTTTAGAAAAAAATAAATATCTACGAATTTAAGAATCAGTAGGTAACAAATTCTTTCTTGGATCTTAATAATAGACTATTTAGTTTACTTAAACAAATGCTTACTGCAACAAAATTTTTTACAGGGTGGTCAAAATATGAGATTGTTCTATTACCAAATTCAGGCTGTAATAACTTACTTATTTTAAATACAACACCCTGTATCTTACTAGTCTATCGCGTAGAAAATTTACTTAGCTTTCAATTTATATTAGGGTTTCCTATACCTATCTTTTTACAGGGTGGACCAAATATTAGATTGTTCTGTTAACAAATTCAAGCTGTAATAAATTACTTATTTTAAATGGAACACCCTGTATCTTACTAGTCTACAGCGTAGAAAATTTACTTAGCTTTCAATTTGTATTAGGGTTTCCTATACCTATCTCCCTTCATTTTTAAAATATTTAAAGATTTCCTAATTTGTAAGTTTTAAAAATTAGAATTGAGTACGTATGTCTTGGTTATGTACAACACATCACCAACACCGGCAATATACTTAAATATCTTAGTTAAGATACTTTCGTTAATAAAATTCACATTTTTATCATTTGATCACACAGAGTGTTCTTATTTTAAATGACATACTCGATATTCTATTCTTTATAATGGAAGATATTTAAAATCTCTTCAATTCCATGTAAACATTCTCAATACACATGTTTTTCTGTAAATATAAATTCTCATGTTAGTCTGTAAATACCCATTTTTACATATTTTTGTACAATAGGCTCGTTTTCGTCATAGTAGCCATTGCATTTAATTGTTTGTAATTGCAATCCAAAGATTCAAACAAAAAGTGGTGTTCTTAAATTTACTTAATAACCTTTGGTCTAAGATATGGAAAATACTTATACGGAATGAAATATAATAATTTAAATATCTTCCAGAATACGGCATCTAATATAGGGTATGCAGTTTATTATAAACATATTATTCAATGTCACCTGTAGGTAGGCCAAAATCAACTAAAATAATACAACACTCTGTGTGATTACATGATAACAATGAAAATTTTATTAATAACAGTACCTTGTCTAAGTATATTGCCGGTGTTGGTGATGTGTTGTACATGACCACGACTGAGGTACTTAATTCTAATTTTTAAAGCTTACAAATTAGGAAATCTTCAAATATTTAAAAAATGAAGTGAGTTAGGTATAGGAAACTGTAATAAGAATTGAAAGCTAATTAAATTTTCTACGCGATAGACTAGTAAGATACAGGGTTTTCCATTTAAAATAAGTAAGTTATTACAGCTTGAATTTGTTAATAGAACAATCTCAAATTTTGACCACCCTGTAAGAAACTTTGTTGCAGTAAGCATCAGTTTAAGTATGCTAAATAGTCTTTTATTAGAATCCAACAAAAAATTCCAACAATAAAAGAGTACGAAATGAATTAAACTCAATAGTAAGAAGGAAGAAAACAGAACATTGGGAAGCATTTTCAAAAGAGATGGAGCACGACTTTTATGGGATGCAAAGGGAAATGTGGAAAATTATAAGAGGTCAAAGAGCAGAGATGAAGGAATTGATAGAAGTAAAACATATTGATACAAATACATGGAAAACTTACCTAAAAAACCTTTATCAAACAGCTAATCACAAAGAACTGGAAACACCACGATCAGAATCGGATGAGAAAACAGAAATTAAAGAGGAAGATATAAAGAACGCCTTAAAAAAGATGAAAAATCGAAAAGCTCCTGGGAAAGATGGAATAGCTAATGAACTTTTAAAGTACGGAGGAGATAGACTTTACAAAGAACTGAATATCCTTATAAATAAAATAATAAATACAGGAAGAATTCCAGAAGAATGGAGAACCACTCAAATGATAGCGTTATTTAAGAAAGGTGATAGGGCAGACCCCAGTAACTATAGAGGGATAAATTTACTGAGCACTTTACTGAAACTCAGAACAAAAATACTTATGGAGAAAATAATGGCGTGCATAAATATATCGGATGAACAACAAGGATTTAGAAGTGGAAGATCATGTAACGATGCAGTTTTTGTGATAAGGCTAATAGCGGAGAAATCATTAGAATATAAAAAACCAGCCTTTTTCTGTTGCATTGACCTAGAGAAAGCGTTTGATAGAATCCAATTAAAAGATGTGATACACCTTCTATATGAGAAAAATTTACCACTGGATATCATAAAACTGATAGAAAACATATATGTAAGAAATAAAATAGAGATGAAAGTCAATGGAATAATAACAGAACCCATAGAAACAAACACAGGAATCCGGCAAGGAGATTCACTAAGCCCTCTACTGTTTAACATAATATTGGATGCAATAATAAAACAAGTGAAGAAAAAAAGAGGGTACAAAATGGGCAATAGAGAGATAAAAATACTCTGTTACGTTGATGACACCGTGTTAGTAGCAGAGTGCGAAGACGACCTACAAAGATTATTGCACGAGTTCAACATTAACGCAAAAGAAATGAATATGAAAATATCAGTCCAAAAAACAAAAAGCTTAGTAATTGCCAAAGAACCAATAAGATGCAAATTGGAGTTAGACAATCAAATTATACAACAAGTAATGACTTTCAAATATCTGGGAATTAATCTATCAGCCGACAACAATATCGAAGAAGAGGTAAAAGACCAAATAATTAAAGCCAGTAGAACGGCCGGATGCCTAAACGACACAATTTGGAAAAACAAACACCTAAGATTGGAAACAAAGGCCCGAATATATGAGTCAGTTATTAGGCCAGTTATGACTTACACGGCCGAAACAAGACCAGATACAAGCAAAAGACGAAGACATCTGAAAACCAACGAAATGAAGATCTTAAGAAGGATTGCTGGAAAAGGAATACAGGATAGGGTAAGAAGTGAGGAAATCAGACGCATATGTGGAGTAGACAATATAAATACCTGGGTAAAGAACAGAAAGGAAGATTGGAATGAGCACATAAGCAGGATGTCTGAATCAAGGATAGTAAGAATAGCCAGGGACAAGTCAACGTTAGGCAGAAGTATAGGACGCCCAAGGAAAAGATGGAATGACAACTTAGGGGCAGAATGAAAGGCACCGTTGAAGAAAAACAGGCAGTACTGCCTATATAAAAGAAGAAGAAGAAGAAGAAGAAGAAGAAGAACAAAATATTTGTTACTGATTGTTAGATTCGTAGATATTAATTTTTTTCTAAAACCTTACATTTTTATAAAAATCTAAATAAATCAAAACACCCTGTATTTAGGTATAGGGAACCCTTATGAAAGTATAGCTTATTTTTTAAGGTCAATTCAATAATGTCATCAGATATAGGGCATTCCATAAGAAAAAATGTAACTTTGATATACCACTCTTTTTTGGAGCACCCTGTATAATTCACATTATTTTTTGATTGTAGTATTAATAGCCCTGTATATTTCTGTGAAGAAATTTTTTTAAAATATCGAGTGGTTTTCCGTACAGACACCGAGGCGAATAAGATGAACCACTCTGTATATAGATTCGAGTTAGAACGTCCTGCGACGTTGTCCGATGCCCAATTACCATCGCGTCCTATCATTACAATCGTCCTCTGTTAATCCTCGTTCGCTCATTGATCTTCGAATTCCTTCCATCCACGATTTCTTTGGTCTTCCTCGTTTCCTGTGTTCCGGTGGTATCCATTTTGCTACTTTCTTTGGTAGTCTTTCTTCTGGCATTCTTTGAACATGCCCATACCATATAAGTTGTTTTCTATCTATGCAGTCGGTCACAGTTTCTTTAGACCCATTTCTTCCTTAATTGTGTTGTTTCGAACCCTATCAAGTTTCGTTTTTCTAGCTGCTCTTCTTAGTGCATCCATTTCTGTGGCTTCTATTTTCCTTATTTGATGTTCTTTCAGACGCTTAGTTTCAGATGCGTACAGCAGTGTGCTCTTTATCATTGTGTCATATATTCTCAATTTTTTTACCTATTTACATTTTTTACCTTTGTAATTTTTAGTACCACTTAAAAATTTTGAGTTATTTTGAAAAAAAGCATTTTTTTTTCAAAATTAAAAATTAAAAAATAATTACTTTAAAACAAAATTTAAAAAAAATAAGCCCTTTGGACCGATGAAACTTACAGATCATATAAATACATAAGTAAAGTAACTTGTGAAGCGGTAACGATTTATTTAATTTAAGATGCTAATTAGGGGGTGGTTATAGGGGGTTAGTTTTTTGACCAAAAAAAGGACCAACTTTATTTTGAGCGTAACTTGCTTACTTTGATGCTAGAAACTTTTTTAAAAAACAAAAATAAATTTTAAACTCTTTAAAAATATTGAAATATTGTAATAAGTTTTCCCCAAAAAGTGCATCATTTTTTGGTTATTTCACGTTAAATTGTTTCGTTTGAAATTTAACGGATATGAACTTATTTTTGATTAGCTACAACTCTGCTTCTAGTGGAGTCACTGAAGGTTTTCACCTCCGATTTCGTTGAACCTTCATCGATTTTCATGAAAATTGGTAAGTAGTTAGAAGATACTTCAAGGAACAAAGGTGACATGATGTTAACTTGCGCTTTTGCCCTGGGGGTGGTTGCCACCCCTTCTCGGGGGTGAAATTTTTTTTATTAAAAATAATACCAGAAATCGATAGAGGGGCAACTTCTAAGCAAAATTTGTTATATAAAGTTATTAACATAAATCAATACTTTTTGAGTTATTAAATATCAAATATTTTATTTTTTCTTAAAAAAATGCATGTTTTAAAGCTGTTTTTCACGTATTACTCAAAAACTATAAGCTTTTGTAAAAAAGATATTATTACCAAAATTAAAGATAATAAAATATTTAATACACTCCCTACTTAAAGAACTAAACTAATGTTATTTTAAAGTGAGTTATGGGTAATTGAATGTATATTTTTTTCGACGAGTACTCAAATCTAAGTATTTAAGCTTACATAATGGGAAAACGATGCATTTTATAGAATATACTTGTTAAGCACTTGTCAAAGTACTTCGGCATACCTATCAAATGAGCTTCAGTAGAAGTTAATAGCATCAAAATTAAGCAAGTTATGATGAAAATAAGAGAACCCTTTCGATTTTTAAGGAAAAAGTTAAAAACTAAACATACGCCATTTCCGCAAAAATTAAAATTTGTAGTAATCCTCACAAGAATTTCTTTATGTCATCATAGTTAATTATTTCAACAAATTTGACCGGTTTAGAATGCATATTTTTGAAAAAAAGGTGAAAAAATTTAGAATGCATATTTATAATTTAAAAAAATCAGAATTTTTAGAATTATCGTACTTTTCATTTTCTTTTGATAATAACTCCAAAAATACTCAATATACGTAAAAAATGATAAACAACTAAATTTTAGTTTTTCTTTAACAAATACTTTACCCATTTTACTATTTTCGTAGAGTAAAAAATAACCGAGATAGAAACGTTTAAAATTTCAATTTTGCTGCGAGAACCATGTAACCGGGGCCATTTAACCTTTTATTTTTAAAAAAGTAAGAGGTATAAATGACTATTTTGACGTTTTTTAATAGCTATTGGAATAAAATTTTAACCAGTTATTAGATGAACTTGCTACTTTAAAATTTGACGGAGTTATTTACAAAAAAAAACAATAACATTTTTTAGAAAATTTTTTAAAAGATACATTTTGAAACATTTTTGGTGCATAAACTTTAATGCTATCAACTTGTTCGAGCACTTATTTGATAGATATTTCAATGAGCTTTGACAAATGTTTAATAAGTTTATGTTATAAAATGCATAATTTTCCCGGTATTTAAGCTTGAATACTTAGATTTGGGTACTCGACGAAAGAAATATACATTCAATTACCTATAACTCACTTTCAGTTAACATTGAAAGGTTTTTCTAGTAACGAATTTATTTGATTTTTTATTAGCCTCAATTTTGACAATAATAACTTTTTTGTAAAAACTTATAGTTTTTGAGTTATTTATGAAAAATCGGTTAAAAACATGCATTTTTCTCACGAAAAATTAAAATCTTTGATCTTTAATAACTCAAAAAGTTTTGATTTATTTTAATAACTTTATATAACAAATTTTGCTTATAATTTGTCGCTCTATCCAATTGTGGGGTTATTTTTTATACTATAATTTTCACCCCCGAGGAGGGGTGGCATCCACCCCCAGGGTAAAAGCGCAAGTTGGCACCATGTCACATTTGTTCCTTGAGATATCCTCTAACCACTCACCAATTTTCGTGCAAATCGATGGAGGTTCCACGAAATCGGAGGTAATAGCTCATATTCACCTTCAGTGACTGCACTATTCTGCTGGGTCTAGAGAGTTCATACGTACACCATTTTTTTTTTATTTTTTATGTGGTACATTTTTGCTAAGAATGTTTTCTTCGACAAAGTATTTTGAGTTATTTGCAAAAAACCGTCTCGAAACTTTCTTTGGTTTTTTTGTTAAAAAATGAACATACTTTCAAATTACTCGAAAAGTATTAACATAGTAAAAAACGCTAACAAAATTTGCTTGTAATTATAGTCCAGAAAGCCACTGCGCATCCGCTAGGGAAAATATTCTAATTCGTATTTTTTGCACAATCTTACCCAAAAAGGACTCCTTTTAACAAATTTGCATGTTGCCAGGACCAAAAGGTGGTCAATAATTTTTTAAACGTTTTTTTTTGTTTTTTTCCTAAAATTATTTTTTTTGCATGGAAAAATTTTTTTTTATTTTTTTTGGATCATTCCAAACAGAAAAGGTCTTTAGTGACTTTTCTCTAAAAATGATAGTTTTTGACATATAAGCGAATAAAAATTGAAAAATTTCGAAATCGGCCATTTTTAGTCCTCAAAAACTATGTGAAAAACTGAAAATTTGAATGTTGCCAAGGCAGATAGATATTCTTTAAACATCGATTGATGAAATCCCTAAGAGTTTTTTGCAATACAATATTCAAAACTTCTTTGTTTTTTAATTGCTAATCAAGCGTGCGCGACACTATTTTCCACCGACAGTATGGTGCAAATGAAAGGAATAAATTCGTTATTTCGTAAATCGGCGACTTTAAGGAAAAATCCCGAAACAGGTCGATTTTTATTTTTAAGTTATGATATTGTGGCATATATGATATACTAGTGACGTCATCCATCTGGACGTGATGACGTAATCGATGATTTTTTTAAATGAGAATAGGGGTCGTGTGCTAGCTCATTTGAAAGGTTCTTCAATTCTCTATTCACTAATATAAACATTTACATAATTATTTATACAGGGTGTCCAAAAAAAATTTTATTAAATTAAATTATTTGACAAAAAAAGAAGTAGAAGGACACCCTGTATAAATAATTATGTAAATGTGTACATTACTGAATAGAGAATTGAAGAACCTTTCAAATGAGCTACCACACGATCCCTATTCTCATTTAAAAAAATCATCGATTACGTCATCACGCCCAGACGGATGACGTCACTAGTATACCATATATGCCACAATATCATAACTTAAAAATAAAAATCGACCTGTTTCGGGATTTTTCCTTAAAGTCGCCGGTTTACGAAATAACGAATTTATTCCTTTCATTTGCACCATACTGTCGGTGGAAAATAGTGTCGAGCACGCTTGATTAGCAATTAAAAAAATTAGGAGTTTTGAATATTGTATTGCAAAAAACTCTTCGGGATTTCATCAATCGATGTTTAAAGCATATCTATCTACCTTGGCAACATTCAAATTTTCAGTTTTTCACATAGTTTTTGAGGGTTAAAAATGGCCGATTTCGCAATTTTTCAATTTTTAATCGCTTATATGTCAAAAACTATCATTTTTAGAGAAAAGTCACTAAAGACCTTTTCTGTTTGGAATGATCCAAAAAACCTAAAAAAACTTTTTTCCATGCAAAAAAAATAATTTTAGGAAAAAAACAAAAAAAAAAAACGTTTAAAAAATTTTTGACCACCTTTTGGTCCTGGCAACATGCAAATTTGTTAAAAGGAGTCCTTTTTGAGTAAGATTATGCAAAAAATCTGAATAAGAATATTTTTCCTAGCGGATGCGCAGTGGCTTTCTGGACTATTAGTCAGTTTATCCATTTACAGACTTATTTTAAACGTATATTTTTCACCCGCATGAAGGGGTGAAACTTACCTCCAGGGTAAAAGTACACATCGGCATAATATCACTTCTCTTCATTGACATGTTACCTTATGCGTATTGTGTATGCCAAATTTCATGTCCATCCAAGTGATTCTTTAGAATTTGGAGCAAAAACCGTTATTCAATGTATTATTTAATAAAAATTTGATTATTTTGATAGATGCAACCAAAATAAATAATTTGTGCTAAATTTGACTACAAAACTGTATAAAACGGAATAGATAATTAAAATAGATCTATTAATTATACCGCCCAGTTAACAATAAAGTAATAATTAATAGAAAAACATATATTCTCATTACTGTCTATTATCTCGTTCCTAAAAGTTTAGTTAAACCATCAAAAATATAACAAACAACAATTATTATTGTATAATAAAATTATTTGTCCAAAAATTCTAAATCAATTATGTGATAATATTAAACACAGTTGTGGACACTACTTATCAGAAACTAAAAATATTTACCAAAACTAATTAAAGCACAAAGAATAAAATGTTTGTGTTAATGATAAAATTCGATAACTATAAAATGGTTGTAAAAAGTTTGTATAGTGAAAATAAAAATATTATTGCATAAAAATAATTCTTTCATAACGCAGGTGCCGTTATTTTTAAGTGAACTGAGATCACGTGACACCTCGATTCTTTTTTCATGCAGAATTACCCCTTACAGTTTGTCATACTTATTTAAAAACATCCTGTATTGATGAAAAATATGGCTAGTTGGTAAAATACCTAACCATTTTATGGTCCAACATAAGCGAATGAATAAAAAAACTGAGTGCTGAGAAAACATGAGACTATAGTCGGGTTTTAATTTCAGTACATATTTTATAAATGCAAGAATATTCCACAGGGTGATGCGAACTTTGAGAAAAAACACCGTTTGATTCGTACACCCGGTATACATTGAAAATTCACCTGTTTAGCAACAATATTATTACAGCTATATTGTTAAAGAATAAGGCTAAGGGTTAAAGAATATTAAAAAAACTTCTCAAATCGGACAACAGGTTTAGGAAATTCGAGACATCAAAAATTACCCAATTTTTAAGTGGGCCTTCTATGCTCTCAGGAACGAAAATAATATTTTTTTGCAAATTTGATACTCAATTTTTATTTATTAGTTATTTATGATATAAGTGTTCAAAGTACACGTTTAAGGCACGCATGTGAAAGTTTGCAGAATGAGCGAAAGCGAGTTCTGCAATTCACATGAGTGCCTTAAAAATGTACTTTTTGACACGCATATCATACAATATTTTTTCTACAAACGTAATTACAGGACAATATCTACACAAACTTTTACTTGAACTTGACTGACATTCCAATTTTATATTTTTTTGACATTACATCAGAATTGCATATACGGTCAATACGAACTGCAGTGCCTTAACATTTTTTTTAAGCACTAGTGCCTTAAAGTAGCGTTTTTAACGCTTGTATGGAGTGCTTAAAATTGCATTTTTAACACGGTTGTAGAAAAAATTATTTAAATAAATTATGAGTCAAATTTAATTTAGCAAGTTTTAAATAAAGGCTTTTAAAAAAAAGTAAACTGTCTGCAAAAATAATCCATTTTTCATTATTAAACCAATGATCTCTTTATATAAATCATATACAGCGTGTCTACTTAAGTTGGAAACATATGGGAAACTTTTTTATTATTAATTTTACGGAAAAAAGTTATTCTTTATAAAAGGTTCTGCATGCCCCAAAACCTAAGATTCAGTTATCAGATATCAAATTTTCTTGATATTATACGAGGTATGTCAAAAAATATGAATTTCGGTCAAGGATAAAGTACCTTTATTTCTCTCAATATCGAAAATTCTTATGATAAAAAGTTGTTTGGAATTAAAAACTAAGATTAAATATGCAATTACGTGCTTCTAATTGGAAAAAAAAATTTCTCAAATTTAGGGATACCCAACATCGTTTTTAATTATTACAAATATGATAACTCGTTTATTATTCATTTTATGAAAAAAAGTTATTCTTCATAAAAAGCTTTGCATGGTCTAAAATCTAAGACACAACCATGAAATATCAACTTTTATTAATTTTATACGAGGTGTGTCAAAAGATATGAAATTCGCTCAAGATTATAGTACCTTTATATTTCACAATATTTCAATTAGAACGATGTTATTTCATACTGAAACATAGTTTTAATTCTAAACAACTTTTTTAATAACCGTTTTCAATATTGTGAAAAATAAAGGTACTTTACTCCTGAGTGAAATTCATATTTTTTGACATACCTCGTATAAAATTAATAAAATGTGATATCTGATGGTTGCATCTTCGGCCTTAGGACATACAGAGCTTTTTAAAAAGAATACCTTTTTTTCGTAAAAGTAATAATAAAAGAGTTATCGTATGTGTAATAAATAAAAACGAAGTTAGTATCAATAAATTTGAGAAAAATTTGGAAAATATCTTTTTCCAATTAGAAGCATGTAATTGCATATTTGATCTTAGTTTATATTTCCAAACAACTTTTCATAATAAGAATTTTCGATATTGAGAGAAATAAAGGTACTTTACTCTTGAACGAAGTTCATATATTTTGACATACCTCGTATAATATTGACAAAATTTGATATCTGATGATTGAATCTTAGGTTTTAGAGCATGCAGAACTTTTTATAAAGAATAACTTTTTTTCGTAAAATGCATAACAAAAAAGTTTCCCATATGTTTCCAACTTAAGTAGACACGCTGTACTTGTTCCTTTGTTCTTGCTCTTTGTTCCAAGAGGTACCGAATTTTATTCTGATTTCATTTGATTTCATCATTTCAAAATTTTTAATCCCTGCGACGTTATTAAAAAAACAAATTATAAACAAATTAGAACAATTTTTAAACACCATTTTGGAGGAGAGTTTAATTGCTATTTTGATTTCTCAATACATTTGTCGAAAATACAGAGTGGGCCAAAGAAAACAGTCCACCTCGATATTTGGCATTATTTATTAGATTCCGCCGACGGGTCTGGAACCGCTCTTAGCGAGCATATCTGACCCGTCGACCTTTCTCATAGCTCCCCTCTGGCACTCTTAGCGGGCATTCCACGGATTGGTTGGCCGCCCGGCCGTCCCCCGCCCACGCCCCGCACCAGGCAGGCAGGTGATGCGAACGTCTAGCTCAACCCTTGTGCGGGGTGACCCCCAACCCAGGATGGAACTAACCAGAGAATGTCAGTTGGTAGTTACGAGCAACTTCAGTCATTCATACTTTCATCTATGCACACTTACTCGTCCACCCATTCATTCTGACATTTAGATGGGGTAGTCTGTGTAGGTCGGATGTAGAAGGTCCTTCCCCACTGACTGTCTCAAAACGATACAAAGCATGCTATAACATACAAAGAAAGAACTAGAGTAAAAGGAGATGAAAAGAGAAAGCAGAGATAGAATTAGAGAAGAGAGAAGAAAGAGAAAAGAAAGAATAGAAAAGAAGCAAAAAATAAAAAGAGAAAGTAAAGATAGAGAACATAAACAGGAAATATAAAGATTGTTCAAAGAACTATGACTTTATAGATAAAATTAGGTAAATAAATAAATAAACTATGATAAAATAAATAAGTAAAACCATGTAAAAATAAAATAGGCAGCAGTCTGGTTTGGATGTAAAGGGTCCTCCCCCCGCTGACTGCCCGCCACGACACAAACACATTTTAAAGAAATGAATGTAGTGGTCAGCCCGTCTGCAGACGCTTCTCCTTCTCTTCCTTGTGTTTCATTGTCTTGGTGTCAAAAGCAATGACCAGGTCGAAGTCTCTCTTGCTATTAATGGCTTTGTCTATTAGCTAATGTCGCTCACCTAGAGGGGATCCCAGACCCAGCTACAGCTCGCCACGCCCCGCATGGTACGCAGGGCACACGAACACGACATGCCGCGCGTCATCAACCACCCCACACTCGGGACATACACACCACCTCACTACATCCGGGATCAGGGATCTCGTCCAGACCACCTTCTCGACTTCGACTACCCATTTCCTCTGCCACAACTCTACACTTCTCTTTCTTTCTAATGGTCTTGAACCTATTGCCCGATGGCCCCTTTGGTACATTGGGACTCTCTCTCCGGCCAGGATGTGCACCGGCACCGGCACAGAACCAGCCCCCACCTGTAGGGCAATGGTTGATACGGTCAATATTCAAGCAGCCACCCATCTGCCTCTTCGTAGGTTGAATATTGAATTTAAGCGAAAACAATATTTATTTGTCAAATAAACATTTTTCTCTGTTTTCTGTCAGTAGTAGAATGTATTTTGAGTTAAATAAATTGCATACATTCTTCTTTTTGTGTCAATTAATTTAATTCAAAACAATTTTTCTTGGACACCCTGCATAAATAATTAAGTCAATGTTAATATTACTGAATAGATAATTGAATAACCTTTCAAATGAGGTAGCACACAACCCCTATTCCCTATTTAAAAATAAGGGGTGGGGGAAATGGAAGGAAGGAGGTTGACAAATGACAGATGTGTGTACCGTAAAAATGTGTCTCCCTTAGATCAAAAATCGACCTATTTCTGCATTTCCTTAAAATCTAATAAATACTGCCAAATATCGAGGTGGACTATTTTCTTTGGACTACTCTCTATATTCAAAATATTTTTATAGATTAAACCCCATGTAATCAAAATAGTTTAAATATAAGTCATTACCTGGTGATGGTGAAGGATATTCCAAACAAAACCTATTTAACATCCTCGTGAGCCTTGATCCGCACAAGGCTCTCTTTCTCGACATCTTTGGATTGTCTATCGCGTATGTTGTATATATTAAAACTAAAAACCAGTAGATAGCTACCAGCTTCAGTTCGTAATACATACCGCGGTATATTATTTACCTAAAATAAATTATCTACATGAAAAACCATCGTTTATTGTTTAAAATGATAAAGAAGTGGGGACAGAAGTAAATAAAAAACAGGAGTGGTACAAATAATTTTTGCAAAAATTCAAATATAGCGGGTGGACCAAAAGTCAGTTAACCGTTTTGTATATTAATAAAAGCAAAAATACACTGGGGTGCAAAATTAACCGGACACCTTAAAAATTGGTCATTTTTGATGTCTCGAATTTCCTAAACCTTGTTGTGCGATTTAAGTCATTTTTTAATATATTATAGCCTTATTCTTTAGCAATATCGCTGTAATAGTATTGTTGCTAAACAAATAAATTTTCATTGTATACCGGGTGTATCAATCAAACTGTGTTTTTTTCCCAAAGTTCGCATCACGGTGTGGAATATTCTAGCATTTATAAAATACTGAAATTAAAATCCAACTATAGCCTCATGTTTTCTCAACATTTTCTTTTTTGATTAATTCGCTTATGTTGGATAAAAAAAAAGGTATGTACTTTAGCAACTAGCCATGTTTTTCATCAATACACCCTGTTTTAAAATAATAGTTGGCAAACTTTAAGGGGTAATTCTGCATGAAAAAATAATGACAGTTTGCTTTATCAACGATATGTCTGCAAATGCTTCGTTTCCGAGATAGGGGGTGTTGAAAGTTTTCTTACAAACTGACGATTTATATACTGCTTTAAAGCCGGTTGAGGTATGCAAATGAAATTTGGTGGGTTTTAAGAAGTAGTTATTGCACATTTTTTGACATACAATTAAGAATTTAATATTCACCATTGGCGCGCATACGAGTAATATGAGGGCTTATATTACCCGTATGCGCGCCAATGGTGAATATTAAATTCTTACTTGTATGTCAAAAAATGTACAATAACTGCGTCTTAACACCCACTAAATTTCATTTGCATATCTCAACTGGTTTTTAAGTAATAAATAAATCGTCAGTTTGTAAGAAAAATTTCAACACCCTCTATCTCAGAAATGAAGCATTTGCGGATATAGGTTTATAAAGCAAACTGTCATTTTTTTTCATGTAGAATTACCCCTTAAATTTTGTGGCATTTATTTAGAAACACCCTGTATTGATAAAGAACATGGCTAGTTGTTAAATTTCCTAACTTTTATATGGTCCTATTTAAGCGAATGAATAAAAAACAGAATGTTGAGAAAAAATAAGGCTACAGTTGGGTTTTAATTTGAGTATTTTATAAATGCTAGAATATTCCACAGGGTGATGCGAAGTTTAAGAAAAAAACACAGTTTTATTGGTATACCCGGTATGCAATGAAAATTTACTTGTTTAGCCGCAATATTATTACAGCGATATTGATAAAGAATACGGCTATAACATATTAAAAAATCACTTAAATCGGACAACAGGTTAAGGAAATTGGAGACCTCAAAAATGACCCATTTTTAAGGTGTCCGGTTAATTTTGCACCTAAGTGAAACTGAAGTAAAAAACGTTTATTAGTCCATTCTTTCTCGGTTTTTGCTTTAAATTTTAAAGAACCGCTTGGATTGACATGAAATTTGGCATACGCATAGCTTACATGTCAAAGAAAAAAGTGATATTGTGCCGATGTGTGCTTTTGCCCTGGGGGTGACTTTCACCCCATCTTGGGGGTGAAAAAATATAAGTCTAAAATAAGTCCGGAAATGGATAAACTGATTAATTTTAAGTAACTTTTATTCTATAGAGCTTTTTCGCCAAGTCAACAATTTTCGAGTTATTTGCGAGCGAATATTTTCATTTTTCAACAAGATAACTACATTTTTAGACGGTTTTTCGCAAATAACTCAAAAAGTAAGTATTTTGTCGAAAAAACATTCTTAGCAAAAATATAGCCTGTAAAAAAGTAAAAAAAAATGGTGTACGCGTTAGGTCTCTGGACCTCGTAAAACCAGAGTTATAGGCAATGAAAAATAGATTCATATTCACCAAATTTCAAATAGAATACTTCGAAGTGAAATATCCAAAAAATTAAGCACTTTTTGTGGAAAACCCATTATAACTTTTTTAAAGTGTTTAATAAAAGCTTTATTTCTATTTTTATAAAAAGTTTCTAGCATTCAACTTAAGCAAGTTACGCTCAAAATAAAGTTGGTCGCTTTTGTTTTGGCAAAAAAAATCGGGAAGACCACCCTCTAATTAGCAACTTCAATGAAATTAATCGTTACCGCTCCACAAATTATTTTACTTATGTTGTGTTTATAAGATCTATAAGTATCATCGATTCAAAATGCTTATTTTGGAAAAAATTTGGTTTTACGTAAAATTTTTAAAAATTTTAATTTTGAAAAATATGCTTTTTTTCAAAATAACTTAAAAATTGTTAGAGATACGAAAAATCTCGAAAAACAAAAAAAGTCAGCATTGCTTTTCTGAATATCATGTATTTTTTGTTTTTCCGTTAGACAAAAATTGATCGAGATTTGGTGTTTCTAAATTTGCATACATTCGTGATAAGTGACCGTTCAACCCCTTTTAACTACAACCCTTTCAAAAATAAGGACTTTGAACCGATGAAACTTACAGATCATGTAAACAATACATACACGGGTCAAGAAACTTGTGAAGTCGTAACGATTAAGTTCATTTGAGATACTAATTAGGGGGTGATTTTCCCGATTTTTTTAACAAAAAAAATGGAACTAACTTTATTTTGAGCGTAACTTGTTTACTTTTGATGCTAGAAATTTTTTTTATAAAACAAAAATGAAGCTTTTTTAAACACTTTAGATAAGTTGTAATGAGTTTTCCCCAAAATGTGCTTCATTTTTGGTTATTTCACGTTAAAGTATTCCATCTGGAATTTGACGAATATGAACCTATTTTTAATTAGCTATAACTCTGCTTCTACTAGGTATAGAAACGTGATATATACACCATTTTTTTAAATGTTTTACAGGCTATATTTTTTCTATGAATGTTTTTTCGACAAAATACGTACTATTTGAGTTATTTGCAAAAAAACGTCTAAAGGTGTGGTTATTTTGTTGAAAAAATGAACATATTCACTGGCAAATAACTCGAAAAGTATTGATTTAGTGAAAAAACTCTATAGAACAAAAGTTACTTAAAATTAGTCAGTTTATCAATTTCCGGACTTACTTTGGACGAATAATTTTTCACCACCAAGAGGGGGTGAAAAGCACCCCCGGGGCAAAAGCACATATCGGCACAATATCACTTTTTTTCTTTGACTTGTTAGCTATGTGTATGCCAAATTTCATGTCAATCCAAGCAGTTCTTTAAAATTTAGAGGTTTTGCAATATTTTACCGTTAAAGAACGGACTATATTGTTTATTGTAAATAAGTAGGTACAAAGAAGTGCATGCTTTACATTTTATGTTCAAAATGTAAACCACCTTCATCAATACATTTTTGGCAACGCTTATACACAGCGAAACAAGTCTTTCTACAGACTTCCAAGTTGGCACGGAGAACTTCAAATTGGCAAAAACTTTATCTTTAAGGCCACAAGGCAAAATCTCAGGACGTCAAATCTGGCGAACGCGCGGGCCATTCAATTGTATCTCTTCTCCCTATCCTAAATAGTCACAAAAAAATCACTAAAGTGGTCATTTAGAAACTCACGAACTTACAATCCGTAATGAGGCGCTGCACAGTCTTGCTGAAAATATCGAATAACTTGTAACTCTAGATTATTTGCAAGGCCCTTCACAGAGCATGATATATTTTCTTGGAGACGCCGCAAACTTGCGTGTGACTTTTTTGATAGCGTTAACTCACTTTTGGTTCACCCGGTATTTGAATAAAATACAGTATAGCCGAAAATAAACAGTACTGAACTTGTAAATATTTTAATGCTTTAAGAAATACATATTATTGACACTTTATCCTTCTTCTCCTAGTGCCGACTCTACTAATGAAGGTTGGATATAACCATTGCAAATACGTCTCTATCTTCTGATTTTCTGAAAAGCGTCTATGTGTTTAACCCGGTCCAGTCACGAATATTTTTAAGCCAGGATATTTGTCGTCTACCAGGACCCCTTTTCCTTCGATTTTACCCTTCATAATCATCTGTAATAACTTGTACTTATTATTTCTAATGTGCTCCAAATATGCTGTTTCCTCTTTTTAATGGTCGTCAAAACTCCTCTGTCTTTTCCCAGTCTGTGCAACACCATTTCGCTGGTAATATGATCTTCTTCTTCTTCATATACCATGTCCTTTCAGAACGTTGGTTACCATCATAGCTATATTAATTTTATTCACTGCCACCCTAAATAGCATGCTTGTATCAACACCATACCAATCTCGCAAGCTCTTCAACCATGAGGTTCTTCTTCGTCCTGGACTGCGTTTGCCTGCTATTTTTCCTTGCATGATATTTTGTAGCAACCTATATGATCTCAGTAGTCTTGCTGAGACGTTCTAGTATTGTGGAGTTTCGAATCTTCTCCACCCAGGAAACTTTTAAAATTCTTCTATAGCACCACATTTCGAAAGTCTCAACGCGATTTAGATCGATTTTATTCACAGTCCAGGACTCTAAACCATAAAGTAAGACCCGAGAACACGTAGCAGCGAAGTAGGCGGATCCTCAATGCCAATTTTAGGTCTCTGTTACATAACAGAGGGTCTCGAGTCTAGTAAAACTAACGATGGTAACTGTAAAGCAGAAGTTCGGAGAGGTATTGGTATGGCAAAAAATGCGATGAGTCGCCTAACTAAAGTTTGGAAAGGCAGATCTATCTCTCAAAATATCAAGATAAGACTGGTGAATGCCCTTGTATTCTCAATATTTCTATACGGAGCAGAGACTTGGAATCTTCGCTCATGCGAGCGCCAAAAAATTGATGCCTTTGAGATGTGGTGCTGGAGAAGTATGCTGCGCATACCTTGTCAGCTCATAGGACAAACGTTTCCATTCTAAACCAACTCAATATAAAAAAGGCTGTCCACAATATGTCTGCAGTGTCAAGTTGACAAATGCCAAAGTTATAATAATTTTTGGATCTCTTACAGAAAATATTGAATTTTGGAGGTTTTTTAGTAGATAGTGTGTTGGTTTGTGTTCCCGTTTGGTTTTTTAATTTGTTATTTGCAGTTTAGAATAGTTTACTGACAAATTATTTCTTCTGATAAGGTAAGGTATTGGAAACTTTATTATACTATAGTATTAAGGTAATATGGACGATAAAATAGGCGGGGATCAGCCCCCGCCTAAACAGGATCCACCCGATAGAAGCGTAATAAACTCAGAAATGGATATAACGAAAAATAATGGTAAAGTTTATGATATCCAGAACAGGTATGCAGCAATAGATATAGGTCCCTTTTATGTCATTGTTGAACCAGTAGATAATAGTTATCGTTAATCACCAGTAAAAGTAGGTCATTTTCTTCTTAATAATTCTAGCTTTAAAAACGAGGTTGTTGACATTAAATTAATAGGTAGAAACAAAGTAAAAGTTATATTTAAAACATTCCATACAGCAAATAAAATCATTGAATATGAGGTTATTAAAAAAAATAATTTAATCGCTTACATTCCTATGTTTTTTAACCACAAAAAGGGTATAATCAAAGAAATTGACACGTTTTTAACTGACAAATATATATTAGATAATATTGAGAGCGAAAGAAAAGTAGTACAACATGTAAAAAGAATGACGAAGAAAATAATAGGCTCAGATAATGAGGTACAATATGTACCTAGACAAATGCTTATCGTGACATTTTTAGGTAATATTTTACCACAATACCGGGTGTCCACCTATATTTTCCCCCATTTTAACTGCCTATAACTTCTAAACGGCTCAAGATAGAAATATGCGGTTTTCGCTGAAATATTTTATTTTAGTAATAGTTTTGTATGAATGGACTGAATTATTTATATCGCTTTTAAATACGAAAATAAAAATGGCGGATTTTTGAAAAAAACGTTGTTGACTTTTTTTAATGGAACACCCAATATATTTTTTTGTAAATTGAAAGAAAGGTCATGCACCTATCCAGCGATATAAATTTTTTAAAAATCGGTTGTCAAATCACTGAGTAATTAATTTTTAAAATGAGAGGTGCAACGTGGATATCACATACCTAAATAACATAACTAAGCAAATTGATATTATGTTATGTGAATTCCACATTGCATCTCTCATTTTAAAAATTAATTGCTCAGGCATTTGACCACCGATTTTAAAAAAAAATTATATCGTTCTATAGGGAAATGACCGTTTTTTCAAGTTTTTGGGTAAATGACCATTTTTTATATCGGTTTTAAATTAAAAATGGCGGATTTTTGGAAAAAAAACGTTGTTGACTTTTTTTATTGAAACACCCAGT
Source organism: Diabrotica virgifera virgifera (assembly GCF_917563875.1). NCBI lineage: Eukaryota > Metazoa > Arthropoda > Insecta > Coleoptera > Chrysomelidae > Diabrotica > Diabrotica virgifera. Next base: position 55,789,606 of record NC_065449.1, on the reverse strand, counting down.
ATATTTTTTTGCAGCTTGAAAAAACGGTCATTTACCTATCCAGCGATATCAAATTTTTTAAAATCGGTTGTCAAATGACTGAGCAAATAATTTTTAAAATGAAAGATGCAATGTGGAAATCACATCATTTTGCTTAGTTATGTTATTTAGGTATGTGATATCCATGTTGCACCGCTCATTTTAAAAACTAATTACTCAGTGACTTGACAACCGATTTTGAAAAACTTTATATCGCTGGATAGGTGAATGACCTTTCTTTCAATTTTCAAAAAATATACTGGGTGTTTCATTAAAAAAAAATCAACAACGTTTTTTTCAAAAATCCGCCATTTTTCTTTTCGTATTTGAAAGCGATATAAAAAATTCAATCCATTCAGACAAAACTTTTACTAAAATAAAACATTTCACCGAAAACCGCATATTTCTATCTTAAGCTGTTTAGAAGTTATAGGCAGTTAAAATGGGGAAAATATAAGTCGACACCCGGTATGTAAAAATAAATTTGGTCAGGTTTGTAGTAGGACCATATATTTATCCGGTGGTCCAGTGTTTCAAATGTATAAGATATGGACATACAGCAAAGTACTGTAGAAGTACCACAAATAAATGTAAACGATGTGGCCAAATTCACGAAAATGCAGACACTCAAGAATGCACAAAAGAAGAATATTGCATACATTGTGAAACCAATGGACATCAGTCTATTTCCAAACATTGTCTAAAATATTTGCAACAGTTAAATATAAAAAAGATTATGTCACAAAAAAATGTATCTTTTAAGGAAGCGGAATTGTTAGAAGAAAATAGCAGTTACTCTAAATTAACTTCTAATAATAGATTTGATATATTGAACAATTTGGAAAATTTTCCACAAATGAGTCAAATTGATAACTATCAAATTGACATATCATCTACACCAACCAGTTCAAATAAAAATTGGGTACCCCGACCACAATCACAACCAAAAAAGCGTAAAGCTATTTTACCGATTATAGAAGAAACACCAAATTTTCAAAACAAAATTAAAATAAGTAATTCAATCTTGCCGAATACTCCCAGAGAAGACTTTCAGATATACAAGGAAAAATTAGAAATTATAGTAATGCAAAAACTACCTATAATATTCGAAAATATATATAAAAAACTTAATTTAGATATCACAGAAATGCAGGTTATAAAAGACACACAAAATGAACTAAAAAATTTATTAGGATCTATTCAACAAGATGATGGAAATCAACAAAATGAATAAGGAGTTCAATATATTACAGTGGAATGCAAAATCTATTATACAAAATAAACCAAATCTCTTAAACCATATAAATCAAACACAAAATGTTGATTTAATTGCACTAAATGAAACTTGGTTATCACCTAACCAAAGTTTTAGATTAAATAACTATAATTTTATAAATAAAAGTAGAGCAGATGGATATGGTGGCGTAGGAATACTTATAAAAGATCATTTTTGTTATTCTGAAATAAAATTTAGAAACAACTTTAATACAAAAATAGAAATTTGTGCAATATATATAGAAGACCTCAAAATATCAATCATATGTATATATAAACCACCAAATGTACAAGCTACTAAAAATGATTGGACGAACATATTTACACAAATACAAGGAGAGAGTATAATTTGTGGGGACTTCAATGCACATCATAGCATATGGGGCTCGGTGCACGACAATATTCAAGGTAAAAATTTAGCAGACGCTCTAGAAAATCTCAATTTTATTGTTTTAAATGATGGTAGACCTACAAAAATTACTAGACCAAATGAAAATCCTTCTCCAGTAGATCTAACACTTATTTCACCAAGCTTGATCGGTTACATAGGATGGAATCCTTTAGATGATACGCTAGGCTCAGACCACTTTCCCATAAGTACAATCTTAACAAGGAGATATAATAACAACATAATACAACCAAGTAGAGAATGGATAGAATCTTCGGCCAACTGGGAACACTATCAAAATATTTTAACACACAGCATGGAAAATGAAAGTTTCGCTTCCACTGAAGACAATTTTGAACAGTTAGTCTCTAATATTAATAAAACAGCTGTTGAGGCAATGAAATGTCGCACAGACTCTAGTAAGAAAACCACAAGAGCAGTGTGGTGGGATAGAGATTGCGACGAGAAAGTGAGAGATAGAAAAGACGCTTTAAAGAAGTATAATAGAGTATCAAATTTTCAAAATTATATAGATCTACGCAAAATACAAGCACAGTGTAAACTACTATTTTTAAACAAAAACAAAAAAAAATTTGGGTAGAATTTATCAATCAACTAAATAAAAACACACCTATATCAAAAATTTGGTGTGTATAAGTAAAATCTTCCAAAGATTAATCAAAGCTCGACTAGAATGGTTTTTAGAATCAAATTGTATTTTACCTAGTACACAGTATGGATTTCGCCGAGGCCTTGGATCATTGGATGTAGTAACGAAGCTAGTTACAGATATACAAATTGCGCTGTCTAAAAATGAGTACCTGGTTTGTTTGTTTCTGGATATAAAAGGAGCTTATGGTTCAGTAGATCTTAACATACTAAAATATAAAATGTGTTTTCTTGGTTTCAATAATGAAATCTGTAATAATATATTAAATCTATATACTAATAGAACAGTATGGTTAAAAGATCATAGAAATATACTACACGGACCAAGAGTTGTAAATCAAGTTCTGCCACATGGTTCAGTATTAAGTCCAACATTATTCAACTTATATTCTGCTAGTATTCATAGTTTGTTTGACGAAAACATTAAATGTTTACAATATGCAGATTATATCTACGACGACTGTCTACGGTCATTGAGGCATATAGTTGAAATTATTATACAATGGACAAATGAAAATAATATGACAATGTCCACACAAAAATCCAATATTATGTTTTTCACCAGGCACAGGTTGCCCGCACCGGGAAACGTAACCTCGAGTGGGCGTACTATACCAGTGGTGAATCAGTATAAGTATCTAGAGATAGTACTAGATAATAAATTTCTGTGGACTAAACATATTCAATACATCCAAGGTAAGTGTGAAAAAAAAATAAATATACTAAGGTGTATTACCAACAGAAAATGGGGTGTAGACCCCAAAACAGCTTTATTGTTCTACAATGCTTGTATTCGGTCAGTCGTGGACTATGGGTGTTGGATATATGGATCAGCAAGCAATACGAATTTAAAAATATTAGATCGGATACAATACAGATGCTTGAGAATATGTTTAAGTGCAATGGTATCCACTCCGACAAACGTTATGCTAGCAGAGTGTAACGAAATCCTATTAAATTTACGTAGACAATTTTTAGCTCAAAAATACTGCATAAAGCTAAGAAACACTGAGTCAGACCTTTTAACAAATCTGGCTTTATTAAACATGGAAAACTTAACTAGCAAATATTGGAGAATAAAAAATTCACCACCACTAACAGATGCATTCATTGAAACCAGGAATTATACAGATTTACACAACAGTAAATTATTACCAATTTATAAATTTCCGTATAAAACTTTGATTAAAAAGCCAAGCATAATTCCTAAATATACAGAATCAAATCATTTAAATAATATTTTAGTAAAATCTATACTGAGCGACTTTGTGGATTACACAGTAATTTACACAGACGGTTCTAAAAATCAAACAGGGGTAGGATATGCTATGTATGTGCAAAATACCCATCAACATAATAATTACAAATTATCTAGTATTAGTAGTATTTTTACAGCTGAGATTATAGCCATCGAAAAAGCTCTAGAATGGATCAAAGAGAATAATATTGAAAAAGCTGTGATAATAACAGACTCCAGATCTGCAATATATGCAATTGAAACACTGATTTTAGTTCATACAGATCAAAAATTTTATGTAATATAAAAATAATTTGTCTAAAGTGGAAGTAGTATTTATATGGGCAAAAGGGCATGCCGGTATACTGGGTAATGAGAAAGTGGATGAGTTGGCCAAAGAAGCAATAAAAAATGGTGAGATTCTAACTCAGATCTTATCGACAGATGCAATAAATGACGTCAAAGCTAGAATAAATAAAATATGGAAAAAACAATGGAAAAATATTTCAAGCATATCAAAAAAATTATATTTTTCTTTACATCAAGAACTTCCTCCGCCACCTGAATACATATTTAGTCAACAATGAATACAAGTATAACCTGCCAAAGCAAGATATTTCTACTATCGTCAGATTAAAAACTCAACACGGAAAATATGAGGCACATCTGCACAAATGAGGAATAGTTAATTTATCAGTCTGTTTTTGTGATAATATTTCGATTAGAGATTTGAACCATATTTCCTTTGAATGCAAAATTAACGAGAGATATACAAATAAATTATATTACAATTTACGACAAACACAAGTTCACTTTCCCATTTGTATAGAATATCTAATAAGTTGTCATAAAATGGAAATATTTAAATTACTCATTAACTACTTGAGAGAAACAAATATAGTCATTTAAGTGAAATAGGTATAAATATAACAAAACTAATAAATTGAGGTAAAAATAAAATAAAAATCTGTGGCTAACGGACCCGCATCCAAGCCATTTTTTCTCACGCACAAACACACACACACACACGCACGCACACACACACACACACACACACACACACACACACACACACACACACACACAATATGTCTGCAACGAAATCTGCAATTCTTTGTTCACGTGGTTCGCAGAGGTGACGACAGTTTGGAGAGATTAATTGTTTCTGGAAACGTTCCGGGGAGAAGATCAAGAGGACAATCACCAACTAGATGGTCTGACCAAATAAAGCATTCAGCTGAAAACTCATTCTGCGAAGCTCTTAGAGCAGCTGAAGGTAGAGACCAGTGGAGAAACATTGTTAGGAATATTGGAAGAAATCACGATCCTCAGTAATGGGAAAACGACAAGAGAAAGAGAGAGTTACATAACACCTTGAACATCCTTCTAAAAGCGGCTCTAGCCTGCTCTATCCTAGATCTAAGTTCGCCGTGACTTTCTGCGTTACAATTTAATTGCTGTCCAAGGTAAACGATTTTATCAACTTGCTCAAGTTTGGTATTATTTACATATATAGACGGTTTTATATGCTGTTGTTTACTTACTACGAGTGTTTTGGTTTTCCGTATGTTCAAATCCAGACCTGCCTCCCTACAACTCTCAACGACACTATCAAGTAGTGTTTCCAGATCTTCTTGAGTAATATGATCGGCCCACGGTATTTTCAAAATTCTCCTGAAAATAAAAGCCACCTATCAAAAGCATTTAGCTTTCTCATCAAGTCAACATTATAACTGTCCAAGGTTCGACACCATAAAGAAGAATAGAGTTGATATATAACATTTTATCATCCGATATCGGAGTTGAAGATTGTGTCTTTGGTTACTCAGAGGCTGCTCTTGATTGCTCTATTCTTGATCGAATTTATGATTTCGGGTTTAGATCTTCCGTAATCCAGACCCCTGAGTATTTCATTTTGTCCACTTGTTCGATATCTTCACTATATATGTTCTAAATGTGCTCCTCCTCGCTAAAGACAGACTTCATACCGATGTTTCAAGTTTCTCGTCATGTTATGGAATAAGGATTGTCTCAGGTCCGCGAAGAAGGCTTTAACGGTATCCTTTAATTCATCGATGGTTTGTGGTACCCGTTTAAAAAGGCAGTTTTAACCAGGCTCCAAATGTATGAGTCCGAAGTTGTGAGATCTGAAGAACTTGAAGGATAACGGAAGTCAGTAAATCGTGAAGTGAATTAGTGGAGTCACTGAAGGTTTTCACCTCAGATTTCGTTGAACCTCCATCGATTTTCATGAAAATTGGTGAATAATTAGAGGATACCTCAAGGAACAAAGGTGATATGATGACAACTTGCGCTTTTACCCTGGGGGTGGATGCCACCCCTTCTCGTGGATGAAAATTATTTTATTAAAAATAATATCATAAGTCGTTAGAGGGACAAATTATAAGCAAAATTTGCTATATAAAGTTCTTAATATAAATCAACGCTTTTTGAGTTATTAAAGACCAAAGATTTTATTTTTTCGTAAAAAATGCATGTTTTAAATCCGTTTTTCACGTATTACTCAAAAACTATAAGGCTTTACAAAAAAGTTATTCTTACTGAAATTGAAGATAATAAAAAATTGAATATACTAATTACATAAAGAACTAAATTAATGTTAGCTCAAAGTGAGTTACTGGCAATTGAATGTGTATTTTTTTCGACGAGTACCCAAGCCTAAGTATTCAAGCTTAAATAACGGGAAAACGATGCAATGTATAAAATATTCCTACTAAATATTTGTCAAAGTATTTCGGAATACCTATCAACTGAGCTTCAGAACAAGGTGTCAAAATTAAGCAAGTTATAATGAAAAAGTGAAAAATGAAACATACGCCATTTCCAGAAAAATTAATATTTATAGTAATTCTTACAATAACTTCTTTATATTAGCAAGTAATGTTTTCGATAATTTTGACCGGTTTAGAATGCATATTTTTGAAAAAAAGGTTTATTTAAAAAATTAAAATTTTTAAAATTATTGTAATTTTCATATTCTTTTGATAATAACTCCAAAAATACTCAATATACGTAAAAAATTATATATAACCAAATTTTAGTTTTTTGTGTGCCAAATGTTCTACCTTTTTTACTATTTCTATAGGGTAAAAAATAACCGAGATAGAAACGTTTAAATCTTAAATTTTGCTGTGGGAACCATGCAACCGGGGTTATTGAACCTTTTATTTTTAAAAAAGTAAGGGGTTTAAAAGATTAGATTTAAAATTCTTAAATAGCACTTGGAATTAGCTTTCAAACAGTTTTTAGATGAACCTAATATAGTAAACACGAACGGAGTTATTAAAAAAATAACAATAACATTTTTTGGAAAAATTTTTAAAAGATAAATTTTGAAAAAATTTTGGAGCATAAATTTTAACGCTATCAACATGTTTGGGGGCTCATTTGATAGATATGTTTAAGTACTTTGACAAATGTTTTATAAGTTTATGTTATAAAATGCATAGATTTCCCGTTATTTCAGCTTGAATACTTAGAGTTGTTTACTCTCCGAAAAAAATAAACATTCAATTACCTATAACTCACTTTTTGTTAACATTAAAAGGTTTTTCTAGTAAGGAGTTTATTTCGTTTTTTATTAGCTTCAATTTTGATAATAATAACTTTTTTGTAAAAACTTACTTGGTTAAAAACATGCATTTTTCTCAAGAAAAGTCTAAAGTTTTTCTTTAAAAATCTTTGATCTTTAATAAGTCAAAAAGTTTTGATTTATTTTAACAACTTTATATAAAAATTTTGCTTGAAATTTGCCCCTCTATCGAATTATGGGGTTAATTTTAATAAAGTAATTTTCACCCCGAGAAGGGGTGGCATCCACCCCCAGGGTAAAAGCGCAAGTTGGCACCATGTCACCTTTGTTTCTTGAGATATCCTCTAACCACTCACTAATTTTCATGCAAATCGATGGAGGTTCAACGAAATCGGAGGTAATAGCTCATATCCACCTTCAGTGACTCCACTAAATCTACTTCCGCAAAAATTTCCCTAAGAAATGGACGAACTGCGACAGAAGTAATTCAAGTACCCATACTGCTGTCCGTCCTGCTGAAAAAATAGGTCTCCAAATGCCAAATTACGTGCACGACAGAATTGACGTATATCAGAGATAAAACGTGTTAAAATTTGTATGTACCTACGTTGATTAAGTGTGACTTGCCTACCATTTTCTTCGATAAAGTACGGACCAATGATTCTGAAACTGCACACTATATTATAGACACTCACTTTTGCACTATGTAAAGGACGTTTTTGAACTTCATCTCGTTTGGCGAAGCCCACAAAACCAATTTGTGTGACGATTTACATGGCCCGACAAATGAAAATGTGTTTGAAAACTATACATTTTTTAAAAATTCAGAATTTTCATACTGTAACGCAAGAATTCTGGCGCAATATTCCACTCTACTGCGATAATGCCGATGATGTAATTGTAAATTCTACCCCAAAATATCACAGAGAATCCTTTTAACAAAGTGGTCTCCCTTATGTTACGCTTTGCATACCGCTCGACAAATAACTCATAGGGTTTGGACAGAATTGTTAACGTTATGTGCTTTCCTGTTTTTAAAGATTTGTTAACTGTTTTTTTATTGTTAATTTAGTTTTCTTTGAGTTAAAACACGTCATGTTAAAAATAAAAGCGCATATTTTCTTTGTTTCTAAAGTTATCGGGGACATTAAAAAAACAAAATGTTCACAAAATATAAGACTACAACACGATTTTAATGCATACATATATCTTGTCCTCCCTATAGGATGTCTCAAACATAATATAAGAAAAACATTTATTTTCTTCCACTCAGTATAAGTTCAAAAAAGAAGTTTGAGTAAACCTTGGCTCAACTAGGTAAATACCAAAGAAACATCTAAAATAATAAAAAAAATTAGCAGAATGCGCACGAAAAAATCAACTAGAAAATGACCATAATTTTATGTGATGCATAATTTTTGAAACTATATGTATTATAATATACTATTACGGTATAATAAACTGCTCGTCAAAAGTTAGGGATATAGAAAATTATGCTGATTTTCATAGTTGATTTTTTCGCGAACAGACGGATTCCGCTATTTTTTTTTATTTTAGCCTTTTCTTTAGTATTTACACAATTGTGCAAAGGTTTACTCAAACTTATTTTTTGTACTTATACCGGGTGGAAGAAAAAAATATATTTTTCTAGTGTTAAGTTTGAGACACCCTGTAGGGAGAACGAGGTACAAATGTGAGTAGACATCAAAATAATATTGTAGTCTTATGTTTTGTGAACATGCTGTTGTTTGAATGTCCCTGATATCTTTAGAAACAAAAAATAGACGGTTTTGTAATTTAACATGTGTTTTAACCGAAACAAAAGTTTGAGACACCTTGTAGGGAGAAAAAGGCACAAAGGTGAGTAAACCCCGATATTATGTTGTAGTCTCATATTTTTTGAATATTTTATTTTTTCAATTTCTCTGATATCTTTAACAACAAAGAAACTAGACGGTATTATTCTTTAATATGTTTTTCTATGTTTCACATGTGTGATGTGACGCATGTCGTCAGTTAAAACGCATATTAAAGAGTAATATCGTCTAGTTTCTTTGTTATTAAAGATATCAGAGAAACTAAAAAAAATAAAATATGCACAAAATATGAGACTACAACAAAATATCGAGGTATACTCACCTTTGTGTCTTTTTCTCCGTACAAGGTGTCTCAAACTTTTGTTTCAGTTAAAACACATGTTAAATTACAAAACCGTCTATTTATTTTATTTCTAAAGATATTAGGGACATTCAAAAAACAAAATCTTCACAAAACATAAGACAACAACACGATTTCGATATATACTCCCATTTGTACCTCTTCCTTCCTACAGGGCGTCTCAAACTTAACAAAAGAAATACATTTCTTTTCTTCCACCCGGTATAAGTACAAAAAAAAAGTTTGAGTAAACCTTTGCATAACTGTGTAAACACTAAAAAAATGTCTAAAATAATAAAAAAAATTTAGCGGAATCCGTTAATCTGTTCACGAAAAAATCTACTATAAAAATTCAGCAGAATTTTCTATATCCCTAACTTTTGACGAGCAGTTTATCATGCTATACCAGTGGCAAATTTTGTTTTATGACTTACCCTTCTGGAAAGAAACTAGCGGAGGAAAATGAAAATAGTAGTTGACTCACTTTTGACTAAACTATATTGGATGTATTTTCACTGTATTTATTTCCAAAGGGTGTATCAGATTTCTTGGTCGTGTTACGTTACCAAGTATTAAATATTTAGGAGGGTCTTTTTGTAATTTATCGAAAATATGATAGGTAATATGATACTATTGTAAAGGAAATTGGAATGAAGAAGTTTTCATTGCATTGCAGTAAATTCATTCTAAATAAAATTACTATTTGGGAAACCTTTTCATACTTTAATTTTGACCTGAAATATCCCATTTCCTGTATGATAGGTTTAAAATGAAAACTAAATGCTGTTCAGAAAATAGATACAGATTTTTAACGATTGTATAATTGGCAGGTACAGCTATATTTATTTTATATTATATAAACAAAGAAAGTAGCGAAAGTAGCGAAAGATTTGTAGTAGCGGATAGATACAGTTATACGATCCCGGTGTAAGTCAGATCTATTTCAGGGACGCGACCCTGCTCACGCAAGCCATGGCTTCCCCCAAACTATCCCCCAAACCCAAATAGGGGAGGTCATGTCCCGATCCAAGTTTCCTACCAAATATCCAAAAATCCTTGCCGATTATCCAACCCACAGGAGTAAACCTAATGCGCCAGAAAAATCATTGGGGAAGGCAACGTGAAACCACTCCAATTATTTCTCCCGAGTAAAGTTAACATGGCGCAATCCAAACATAATCAGAGTATTACTGATCATGGATCTCGGAAACCAAGATCCGGCAGGGAAGGGTGCGCACCAGACTGTAGGGCCTTCCCGGTCGTCACCACACGAAACCCCTACAATTTAAAAAGTACGACAACTTTAAAAATGTCTAGCAGTACAATCAGATTAGGCACATGGAATGTTAAAAGCCTCTATGCAGCAGGTAAGCTCAGTAACTTAGTTCAAGAGGTTAAACGCTTAAAAATTGATAAAATGGGCATAAGTGAGCTCCGCTGGCCTGGAGCGGGAACATGTGAACAAAATAAAGGCACACTATATTATTCTGGAAGTGTAGAAGATGACGTACATCATAGGAATGGAGTTGGCATATTTATAACATCTAAATTCAAGAAATATGTAAAAAATTTTTTACCTGTAAACGACAGACTAGCGATACTCCAATTAAATAGTAAACCATTTAATGTCAATGTTATCCAGATATATGCCCCTACTTCAGAAAATAAATATGACAATGATGTTGAATCATTCTATAGTCAATTAAAACAGACACTTAACAATCTAAAAAGGAACGAAATCACATATATTATTGGAGATTTTAACGCGAAAATTGGTCAAGGATGAAGATCTGACCTGGTAGGTGAATATGGACTAGGGGAGAGCAATGAAAGAGGCGATAGATTATACCAGTTCTGTCAAGAACATGACATGATAATCGCAAATACATGGTTCAAATTACACAAAAGAAATTATATACATGGAAGGGACCAGGAGATAACTCACTTCATATAATTAGAAATCAGATAGATTATATTCTAGTAAACAAGAGATTTAAGAATGGTGTCAAGAGATCAACGACATATCCTGGTGCAGATATCGGTTCAGACCATAACCCTCTAATAGCTGACATCCAAGTGAAGCTCAAAAAAGTCGAAGAAAGCCCCAAAACACCAAAATTACATATATCAGCATCCAACAAAACGCTAATAGAAAATGACCTGAATAATCAGCTAAAGAATTCAACAAATGAAAACAATACAGAAATATGGAACACGTTTAAAGATCTTACCTGGAAAGTAATGGAAAAATATACAACAACGATGCAGAGGCACAAAAAATAACAATGGATGACTGATGAAATCCTGGAATTGATGGAGCAGAGAAGAAAACTGAAAGATAACAAAACAGAATACAAAGAAAAACAGAAACTAATTAAACAAAAAATAAAGGTAGCTAAAGAAAAATGGATGGAGGATAAATGCAAGGAATTAGAAAAGTTGAATGAAAAACAAGATACGTTTAATATGTTTAAAAAAGTTAGAGAAGTAGCTGGTCTATATTATAAGAAAACTCCACATACTATAACCGATTCGTCGGGAAAAATGATAATAGACGAACACGAAATTCGAACTACCTGGTATAATTATATAAAGGAACTGTATAATGATGATAGACCCGAAGAACTGGACACTTTAGATGAAGGTGAAGGACCAGAAATACTAAAATCAGAAATACAACATGCTATAAAATTGGCAAAAAACAAGAAAGCCGTTAGTCCCGACAACATACCTACAGAAATGTTAAAGCTCATAAATGAGGAAAACATTGGAATACTAGTCAAACTTTTCAATGATGTTGATTCGACTGGTGATATCCCTGAAGATTGGTTAAAGTCCGAATTCATAACCCTACCAAAAAAACAACGTCCGAAAAACTGTAGCGACTATAGAATGATAAGCCTTATGAGCCACACCTTGAAAATCGTTCTACGTATCATCCACAGTAGAATCAGAGATAAATGTGAAGAAGACCAGGATGAAACACAATTTGGCTTCAGAAATGGACTGGGAACCCGGGACGCACTCTTTGCACTAAATGTGTTATTGCAGAAATGCCGAGATCAAAGGAAAGACGTCTTTGCTGTATTTATTGACTATGAGAAGGCCATTGATCGAGTACAACATCACAAATTAATTAAAATATTAAAGGATAAAGGAGTTGATAGTCAAGATGTGCGAATCATAGAAAAATTATACTGGCGTCAAACAGCGACAGCTTGCATAAATGGAAAATCAACAGAAATATGCAAAATACAAATAGGTGTCAGACAGGGTTGTATACTGTCCCCACTGTTGTTCAATTTGTATTCAGATAGAATATTTAAGGAAGCGCTGCATAATTTGGAATGGGGTGTGAAGGTTAATGGAATTCTGATAAATACAATCAGATATGCAGACGATACAGTTATTTTAAGTGATGATATGAATGGATTACAACACCTTTTAAATGCCATTGACACAGTGGGAAGAGAGTTTGGCCTAAATATAAACTGTTCAAAAACAAAATACATGGTATTTAGCCGTTTTGCCCATCAAGATTCACGTTTATATGTTGATGGTCATATAATTCAAAGAGTACCCAGTTTTAAATATCTTGGTTGCCATATTACTGAACAACTAGATCCAGATAAAGAGATAAAATGTAGAATCGAGATAGCCCGCACCACATTTTTAAAAATGAGGTCATTCTTCTGTAATGATACCTTGCAACTTCAACTTCGAAAGCGCATGATTAAATGCTACATTTGGTCAGTCCTCTTGTATGGTGTCGAAGCATGGACATTAAAAATATCCACCATAAACCGTTTGGAGGCCTTTGAAATGTGGCTGCACAGACGTATTCTGAAAATACCATGGACCGCTATGCTGACAAATGTGGCAGTCCTTAAGAGAGCAAATGCTACCCGCGAGCTGCTTGATAACATCAAATATAGAAAGATGGCCTATTTTGGACACGTAGTAAGGGGAGACCGGTATAATATTCTTCAACTTATTATGATGGGTAAAATCGAAGGACGCAGAGGAATTGGTAGAAAGCAGGCCTCTTGGTTGAAGAATATCCGGGAGTGGACATGAATAAAGAAAGCAGAACACCTATTTAGAATAGCTCGAGACAGAGACAGTTTCGCCATGTTAATCGCCAACGTCAAGGGGACTTGATAGGGCACGTTAAGAAGAAGAAACAAAGAAAAGCGGTGAATAAACAATCAATTGGACTTCTTAAGTCAAAAGGTTTTCACTCAATGTGGCCGAAAGTAGAACCGAAGGTTAATATTTGAACTCTTCGTGTAACTTTGCATCGATTGATATACGATTTCGCCGATTTTGAGACAGTTTTGACAAACTTCCTGTCATAACTTTTTAACCGAAAATGACATCAAAACCAAAACTAAATATTCGAGCTCTACTTTTCAATACACGTCGATTGATATATCACATGTACAATTTATGCGACTATAATGAGGTACTTCCGTCCTTCCGTGTACAAACGGAAGGGATATAAAGACCGGAAGTATACGTTTGTTCTCGTCTGGCTAAGGAGCGTCGAATAATATTTCGCTTGTACTATTTAGGCGGCTTTAAACAATACTTCCCGTTCAAACTCTGGAACCCCCTGCCCGGAATTTTTGATTATTTTACTTTCACCCTTAAAACAGGGTAGGAATATTCTTAACACTCCAACATTTTTTAATAGCAGTGGGGGTCAAATAAGATATAGGTTGAAAGCCCTTGCAATTCCCTATACATTAGTTTTTAAATTTTTAAATTCGGTCCGATACACAAAATTATTATTAATAACATTAAAACTAATTAAAAAAATATCACAAGAATGGAGATCAAGCATGAAATTCATATGCACAGTACATCTAAATTACGTATAGTTGTATAGAGTATTGTTTATTTCTTGGTAAAAAACTCAGTCGAAGTGAAAAATTTTTTGTTTTGTCTGATGAAAATCGGTCCGCGTTATCGGGGGCCGACTTATCGGGGTTCCACTGTGTTTGAAATTAAAAATCATACTAAATTTTCTCTTTTTCACCCCTGTGACTTATTAAAATAATCATTATAGAAGTTCTCAGGGACTTCAGACCCTCGATAATACTGTAATATTTTATTTTTTGTTCAAATTTTTCAAAAATACTAATTAGTTTTCTCAGGATTCGAAAAAAATGAATACGATAATAGACACACGAAAACTTCCTTCCAGTACGAACAACACTTGGAAACTAAATGAAATTATTCGGCACTTCGGCAGAGGTAACAGTATGGTTTAACAAACAATTATTTTTTAAACAATGGTAACACAGAGAAGCTCGGGGTATTACGATAAGGAAAAGCCGTTAGTTTTCAATTGGCCAGGAAAAACATTTATTGTTTCAACAACTGCGATTATTGTTACCATGAACGCATTGATTGTGGTTATTAAACTCAGTAGTAGATTGATTAATGCATTCGTTGTCACAACAATCAGTTTACATCTATGGAATAATCAAATATTACTCTATATTAACAACATTTGTACATTGTTTTAATGAAATCTGTACGTTGTCACGATAAACCAGGGTAATTGCTTATCATCTACGAAATCAAGAAAGTAAGTTGCTGCCAGAATTAACATTATTTATTTAATATTGGCTGAATAAATTGAATGTTATTGATTATTGTACTCTAGTTATTTTCACAATTATTATTCAGTCATTGTGACAATAACCAAATACATTTATCAATGTCTAAAACTTCGTTGAAACAAAAAATTAAATTGTTGTTACAACGAAATAATATTCAATATTCACTGTTAGTCCTGTCGCCAGGGGGGGTACAACGGCCTCGTTAATTCAGATGGACTTACTCAAGTTTTTTTTATGTATTTTGACCCGTAGAACACGAATTTTTTGGGTAACAGTTGATCCGGATGTCGATAAGATTGTTATAGACCAAGAACTTGAGGAATCAAATAACAGCGATTTTTGGCAAAACAAAACAATATTTTGTATTTTTTGGGCCATTTTAAGTAAAAAATATTTCTACAAGTTTTTTCGTAGGATGCACAGTTTTCGAGATAAACCCGGTTGAACTTTAAAAAAATCGAAAAATTGCAATTTTTGAACCCGAATAACTTTTGATTAAAAAATAAAATAGCAAGTCTGCTTACCGCATTTGAAAGTTTAAGTCAAATTATATCGGTTTTGATTATTTGCATTGGTAAAAATTTATTTTTTTATTGTTTAACAAAGCTATAAACACGTAGGGTTTCCCGTGCTTTTACATGCGTTTTAACGCATGTAACGTAGAAATAGTCTTGATTGCACTAGTACCTATTCTACCTACTCGTTCGATTTTAAATGAGAAATCATAGAAACATCACTCACGCACTAGTTGTTTGTAGCTTTGTTTAGCAATAACACAATAAATTTTTAGCAATGCAAATAATCAAAACCGACATAATTTGACTTGAACTTTCAAAGGCGCTAAGCAGAATTGCTGTTTTATTTTTTAATCAAAAGTTATTCGGGTTTAAAAATTGCAGTTTTTCGATTTTTTGAAAGTTCAACCGCGTTTATCTCGAAAACTGTGCATCCTACTAAAAAACTTGTAGAAATATTTTTTGCTTAAAATGACCCAAAAAATACAAAATATTGTTTTGTTTTGCCAAAAATCGCTGTTATTTGATTCCTCAAGTTCTTGGTCTATAACAATCTTATCGACATCCGGATCAACTGTTACCCAAAAAATTCGTGTTCTACGGGTCAAAATACATAAAAAAAATTTGGGTAAGTCCATCTGAATTAACGAGGCCGTTGTACCCCCCCTGGCGACAGGACTATGTTAATCAATATTACGAACTAATTTTTTTTGAGTGTACGTTATTACCGAAGGCCGAAAGTTCCTTAGAATAAACAAAAAGATTCTTCTGAATGAAATATTTGAAATTAAAAACCTCACTAAATTTTCTCTTTTTTTTTTCACCACTGTAACTTATTAAAATAAACATTGTAGAAGTTTTCAGGGACTTTCTTCCTGGGTAATAATGTAATATTTCATTCGGCGTTTAAATTTTTCAAAAATACTTATTAAGATTCGAGAAAAACGAATGAATTTAAATAGCGTTGGGCCAAGTTTTTCGCCTACCCGCTTAAAACCTTTACCAGCCGTATGTTGCAATGCTCGAAAATAACTAAAGACGCTGCGTCCAATATTTGATGTCGCTCATAGCAGAGAGACACTGCGTTCGACATCCAATAGAGACCGTATCTATTATTTATTGTATAAAGCATACATACGCAACCTACTGCGTGACAGTGTAGGCGGCGTACGGCGTTTATTAGTGGCCACCGCCTGTGAAGCCGTGTACAGCAGTTTGATATTACGTTCGGAGTACGATAACAGACCGCAACTATTATTATTGTATTTAGCATAAGCATACAACAGACGCGTACATAAGCATACAGAACAAAAACTGGAACAGTGGAGACAAGCTCTGGAGGAAAAAGGTTTAAAACTTAGTAGGACAAAAACAGAGTATTTTTAATGTTCATTTAAAGATGGAGTTACTACAAATAATAAAATGGTATCTTTGGATGGTGAGATGATTGTGAAAAGCAATAGTTTTAAGTACCTAGGATCGGTATTACAGAGTAATGGAGAAGTAGGTGGGGATGCCTGCAGTAGAATTAGGGCTGGATGGATGAAGTGGAAAGAAGCGAGTGGTGTGTTGTGTGACAGAAAAATTTCAATGAAGCTGAAAGGAAAATTCTATAAAACAGCCATAAGACGGGCTATGATGTACGGAACTGAATGTTGGGAAGTGAAAAAGAAAGAGGAACAACGAGTGCATGTGACGGAAATGAGAATGCTTAGATGGATGAGTGGAGTGACAAAGAAGGATAAAATTAAAAATAAGTATATTAGGGGAAGTCTAGGTGTTGCACCAATTGATGCCAAAATGAGAGAGCATAGGTTAAGATGGTTTGGTCATGTTCAACGTCGAGACGTTAATCACCCAATACGAAGAGTAGCTGAAGTGCAGATTCCTTGAAGGAGTAGAAGAAGAAGACCAAAGAAGACCTGGGGGGAGACGATAAGGCAGGACATGTTGGTAAAGGGGATTAGCATTGATATGACCCAAGATAGGATTGTGTGGAGAAATGCAATTAGCGAAGCCGACCCCGCATAGGTAAAGGCAAAGATAATGATGATAAGCATACAGACGCGATCTACTGCGTAACTCTGTATGCAACCTACGGCATTTATTGGAGACTAAGACAAAGTTGGCGAGCCAATTATTTTCTTTTTATGTCTTCAGTTTAATCGGCGACCCAGAAACAAATTTAAGTAATTTATGTCTCTTTTTTAGCAGGAATTGCCACGTTAAATATACAAACTTTTCTCATTTGTTTCCAGTATTAATTTTTTTAACCAATTATAAAAATTGTTAAGATTGCCTGAAGTTTGATTGTGGCCACAGCTGAGTCCTCATCTCATGTGAGTACCGCTGTGTTTAAATCTTAATTTGTGTTCATTATTTATCTAATAAATAAATTAGTTTTATTTACAATATGGTGATGGGTTTAATGATTTCACTTTCATCCTCGGGAAAAAGTATAATTGATCATTAAAATTTTATTATTTATGTTGATGTACAGACGCCGCATTATTTACCAGAGTATAAGGGAATTAGTAGTTGTTGATTATTTTGTTCGAGAAAAGTCACTCGTTTCAGGAGTGTAGTTATAGTGCAGTCACTGAAGGTAGATATGAGCCATTACCTCCGATTTAGTTAAACCTCCATCGATTTTCATGAAAATTGGTGACTGGTTAGAGGATATCTTAAGGAACAAAATGACATGGTGATAGTATTCAAATTTATGCTCCAAAAACTTTTCAAAATTTATGCTCCAAATTTGTTTTGTTTGTATGATATCAGGTTTATCTACTGATATAGTAACTGATGAAAACGCCAAATATAGTAACTCATGAAAAGACCGAAGTCTCCCAAATAGATATGAAACAAGGAATAACCAAATTACAAAAATAGATAATCACCAGGGGAAGATCAAATATCAAATGGACTCTTAAAATATGGAGGTGATCACCTTGTACAACAACTGCAACTTCTTATTCATAAAATAATCACGATGAACAGAATACCAGATGAATGGAGGAGAGCGATCATGCTGATGTTTTTCTAGAAAGGAGATAAGAAAGACCCAAATAGTTATCGAGCAATAAATATTTTAAATACAACATTCAAATTGACAACAAGTATTATAGCGACAAAAATAAACGAACACATAACTCTGCAAGAGGAACAGCAAGGATTTTGGACAAGAATATCATGCACGGATGCAGTTTTTGTAATAAGACAAATAAAAGAAAAGTCCCTGGAATACAACAAACCAGCATATATGTGCCTGATAGATTTGAAGAAAGCGTAATGACAGAAAATAGAATAGTACGAATAGCAAGAGACAAATCGCCAAATGGAAGAAGATCATTGAGACGACCGAGGAAAAGATAATGAGACAATGTCAATTGAGGCTAAAAACTGAGGTATTAAATTTAATATTTTGTAACCCTTATTTTTTTAAGATAAAAGATTAACTGGCCCCGGTTACAGAGTTCTCACAGTAAAATGTATGCTTTAATTGTTTCTATCTCGGATATTTATATCCGGTTTTTATCGGTTATTTTTATCCTTCAATAATAATAAAAAAAGTAAAATATTTGCTAAAGAAAAAATTTAAATTTAATAAAAAATTAAGTTAAAAAATAATTTTTTACGTATATCGATTTCTTTTGAAGTTGTTATCAAAAGAAAAGAAAATTTACAACAATTATTAAAATTATTAAATTATTAAATTTGACAAATTATGATCCTTTTAAATCACATTCTTTTTTTTCAAAAATATGCTTTCTAAACCGGTAAAAATTTTTGAGGTCATTAGTCTTATATAAATAGGGATCAAAGTCTTATATAATAGGGATTACTATAAATTTTAATTTTTGTGGAAATGGCGTTTGCTTAATTTTTCACTTTTTCCCCAAAAAAATTCGAAAGGGTTCTCTTATTTTCCATATAACTTGCTCAGCTTTGATGCTATCAACTTCATCTGTGGCTCACTTGATTGGTATTCTGGGGTACTTTGAAGTATTTAGTAATTATATTCTCTAAAATGCATCGTTTTCACGTTATATAAGCTTAAATACTTAGATTTGAGTCCTCGCCGAAAAAATATATATTCAATTACCTATAACTCACTTTTAGTTAATAGTAAAAGGTTTTTCAAGTAAGGAACCTATTCGATTTTTTTATTTTTAATTTTTAATTTTTTTAGTAACAACTTATTTGTTAAAACTGATAGTTTTTGAATTATTTATGAAAAACCGCTTTACTCCATGCATTTTTTTCACGAAAAATTCAAATGTTTGATCTTTAATTCTCAAAAGGTATTAATTTACTTTAATAACTTGATATAACAAAGGGCCTAGCCGGGTAAGATGATGAAAACTGCCCCCCAACTCGATTCGAATTCCATATAGGTCACCGTTTAGAACATACAGTAAAACTAACTTTCTGAAATTTTTAGCCTCCTAGGTGGTCATTTGACCCACCTAGAACCTAATTAGGGTTTTTATGTTTTTATTTTTTATCTCAGCCGCATCGAGAACTAGCGAAAAATTTTAAATAAAAAAGTTGTAAGCTTTAAAAAGTTCTTTCCGAAAACCATTTTTTTAAGTTTTGGCGGGAAATTTAAATTTAAGAACGATTTTAAAATTTTAAATTAGTATAAAAAATAACTAAGACATTGGTTTTCACGAAAAAAATATGTAACGTGTATTTTTGCATATTAATTCACCCCGAATTTTTTAAAATTTTTAAAATTGGTGAAACGCACCTTTAAAAATAAACAACCGCATTTTTTCGTTTTTTTTTTCGTTTTTTGATACACTTTTATACATATTTTTCAAAAAGGTAACACCGTCACTAAAATAGGTAAAAAACTGAAAAATAATTGGGGTTTGCTTAATAAAAATTTTTTGCAATGCCATCAATTTTCAAGATACAAGGCGTTGAAGAAAACAAAAATTTTACACATTTTTTACGATTTTGCTGAAACTACTGGCAACATTGTAATAAAATTTGGCGAGTTTTAAGAGGTATTTGTTGTGCTTTTTTTGACATACAATTAAGAATTTTATATTTATCATTGGCCGCATAGTGGTAATGGTCTGAACTTTTTAAAGAAAAAAAAAAAATAGTACGCCACTGACATTTTAAATTTGTGACATTCAAATCGTATGTGACAAAATCGTAAAAAATTCGTAAAATTTTGTTTTTTTCAACGCCCCGTATCTTGAAAATGAATGGCGTTACAAACATTTTTTATTAAGCAAACCCCAATTATTTTTCAGCTTTTTACCTATTCTAGTGACGGTGTTACCTTTTTGAAAAATATGTATAAAATTGTATCAAAAAACGAAAAAAAAACCGAAAAAATGCGGTTTTTAAATATTTTAAAAAAATTCAGAGTGAAACATTATGCAAAAATACACGTTATATATTTTTTTCGTGAAAAAGAATGTCTTAGTTATTTTTTTATACTCATTTAAAATTTTAAAATCGTTCTAAAATTTAAATTTTCCGCCAAAAAATAATTTCGGACAGAACTTTTTAAAGCTTACAACTTTTTTATTTAAAGTTTTTCGCTAGTTCTCGATGCGGCTGAAATAAAAAATAAAAACATAAAAACCCTAATTAGGCTCTAGGTGGGTCACTATGCTTAACGGTGACCTATTTGGAATTCAATTCGAGTTGGGGGCAGTTTTCATCATCTTACCCGGCTAGGTCCTTTAGCTTAAACTTTGTTCCTCTATCGATACGTTGGGTTATTTTTAATAAAATAATTTTCACACACGAGAAGGGGTGGCCCCACCCCCAGAGTAAAAGGCACCATGTCACTTTTGTTTCTTGAGAGATATTCTCTAACTACTCACCAATTTTCATGCAAACCGATGGAGATTCAACGAACTCGGAGGTGAAAACCTTTAGTGACTGCACTATTAAGAAAAATAAAATGTTTATTGACATGGTAAAAAATAATAATTGTTAGTACACAATCGAGACAAAAACATTGTTATTATTATGTCTGCTTGGAAATTACTAGAACTTTGGGTTGATCTATAAATAAAAGATCTTTGTAAGCGGTTTATTATTACCATGTAGACTTCTAAATATATTCATTCTTGCTATAAATATAATTTTCTAGATAGAGAAAAGTTATTTTTTAATCGCCCAGTACATGACCATTTTGGAGTGCAATTTTAAGCGTCACGACGGATTTGCTTGAAAATTTGGATTTAGGTTCCTTTTACCATCTACTTCATTTTTGACTTTAGCACAGGATTGTTTTTACTTGGGCAGTGAAAGTCTCCCCTTCTCGTGGGTGAAAAAACATACATTTAAATTAAGTCAGGAAATAGTTTACTAATTCTAAGCAACTTTTGTTCTATACAGTTTTTTCAACTAAGTTAATACTTTTCCAGTTATTTCCGAGTGAAAATGTGTATTTTTTAACAAAAAAAAAACACGTTTTTAAATAACTCAAAAAGTAAGTATTTTATCGAAAAAATATTCTTAGCAGAAATATAGCTTATAAAAAAAAACGAAAAATCTATAGACACAGCAAAGTTGTAGCTCATGAAAAATACGTTCTTATTCGTCTAATTCCAAATCAAATATTTCAACGTGAAATACACAAAAAATGAAGCACTTTTCGGAAAAAACTCATTACAAAATTTATAAAGTATTTAAAAAAGCTTTGCTCTTATTTTTATATAAGTTTATAGCAACAAAACTAAGTGAGTTACGCTCAAAATAAAGTTGGCCTCTGTTTTTTGGTAAGAAAAATTCGTGAAAAGCTCCTCCTATTTGGCACCCCAAATGAAAACGAACGGGAAATACGGCGACACACTGTAATTTTGAGGGTCAACTCCGAATTTCATGAAAATTTGGCTTTAGGTTCTCCCTACTCCCTTTTAGTTGGGGCTGACAGTCACCCCTTCTCTAGGGTGAAAAAACGCGTGTTTAAAATAAGTACGGAAATAGAGTACTGTAGAGTTTTTTTTACGTAAGTCAATACTTGTCGAGTTATTTGCGATTGAAAATGTTTATTTTTCGACAAAAAAAAAACAGGTTTTCAGACGGTTTTTCGCAAATAACTCAAAAAGTAAATATTTTATTGAAAAAAATATTCTTAGCAAAAATGTAGCATAGAGAAAAACTAAAAAAGTTGTATATACGTGAAGTCTATAGTCTTAGCAAAAGCAAAGTTGCAGCTTATGAAAAATACGTTTTTATTTCTCAAATTCCAAATCGAATATTTCAACGTGAAATAACCAAAAAATGAGGCACTTTTAGGGAAAAACTCATTAAATCTTTTTAAAAGTGCTTAAAAAAGCTTTATTTTAATTTTTTATTTAAGTTTCTAGCATCAAAACTAAGCGAGTTACGCCCAAAATAAAGTTTGCTCCTTTTTTTTGGTAAACAAATTGTGAACAATCTCGCCCTGTTTAGCACCACAAATGAAATTAATCGTTATCCCTTTACAAATAATTTACTGGACTTATACTCCGTCCAATATACTTACACGAAATATTTAAGCGATAGGTGTGTTTTTTTTAGAATCATTTTGCCGAGTACACTGGAATTACAGCCACTATGCATATTCTTTATATACGCGTAGAAATAATATTTGAACATTTCAATTAATGTTAACTTAAGAAATACACAATAATATGTTTAATTTAATTTGTATAAATGGATTATAAAGCGTTTTTGTGAAGCACATTTTTCGGAACACACTGTAACTCCAATCGAACGAAGGTGACACTTTGGCATAAATTGGTAACATTTATTTGACAGTTGCGGTGATGACACTTCTATTTACTTTAATATAAGATTATATTTTAATCCTAGTTTTCTTTCTATTTATTTACATTCAATATTAATTTTTGTTGTTGTATAATCCACGTTTGCAATATTTATGTGATCTATTTAATTTAAAATGGATTCAGTTTTTTTTATACTTTGGCAACTATATCAACTTAGATATCTGACAAAGATAATGACGCGCAACGGTAAGTATATTAGACGGTAAGTACAGTTGTGTCCGCGAGTCTTTACCCGTGCGTCATTAATACCTGAAGAGATAAAACACATACTTTTTATCTAGCATCATTCTCTTCCACGCATGAAACTCATGACAAACCAGCTGCCGTTTGTTATTAAGTAACAACACATGTTATTTTTATGAACGTGTTATGTATTGATAGGTACACAAAAAGACGATTCGGTATGTTTTCATATTTTAAGCACAATTTGTTTGACGTTTCTGCTTTGCTTACTTTTGTGGCTGTCAATCAGTTGAATTTTTTGCGGTTTTTGTCGAATTTTTGCGTTTTGAAGTTTCTTTATATTACACAAACAGTTGTTTTCACAACTAATTTTATATTGGGCTTTGAAATTTTAAGGTAAATAATTATATTTTGGCAATTAATATTTAACCCTTAAACGCCCAAGGGTGGGTAAAAAATGTCCACCTAATGCATATTCCTTTGTAACATATTTAAGTATTATGTGTTTAAAAAATTTTCAAAAATTATTTATTGTTAAAAAGACAGCCCTTTATCGAATGTTAATTTGGTTCTACCGATATTTTTGAAAATAAAAGTAATATCTTGAGTTAAAACTGTATATGTATTTTTTTATATGATGTGTACATTTCACCGGTTTAAACTGCTTATATTTGAAATGGTTATAGTTGAAAGGGCTTGAATGAGTCACTTATCGCGTGTGTATTCTGTGTATGCAAACTTTGAACAACCATATCTCAACCAATTGTTGTTTTACAGAAAAACAAATAAAACTAGCATAATTGTAATAGCAACACCTACATTTTGTTGCTCTTTGACATTTTTTGTATCACTAAAATTTTTTAAGTTAGTTTGATAAAAGGTCATTTTTCAAAATTAAAAAAATTTTTTTTAATATAAAATCCAAAATTTTTCAATAAGAAGCACTTTAAACCGGTCAAACTTACACATCATATAAACAATACACATACATATAAAGAACATTGAAAAGCGGTAACGATTAATTTTATTTAGGGTGATAAATAGGGGGAGATTTTCACTAGAAACTTTTGTAAAAAATAAAATAAAACTTTTTTTTTAAACACTTTACAAAATTCAAAAAGTTTTTTCCGAAAATTGCTTATTTTTTGGTTCTTTTACATTGAAATATTCGATTTGGAATTTAACGAATAAGAACGTATTTTCCATGCGCTCTAACTTTGCTTTTTCTGGGTTTAGTGATGTCATTAATGTAGGTTTTCTTTAAAGACAATCGTAATAAAAGTCCGTTTGATGTTTAACAGTTTTAATTAATAAAATAGATGACCAAATTATTGTTACTATTAAATTAACGAAATGTAAATGTGCTTGTGTAATTTGCGACTAAAATCTTACGTGTTCTTATTCTTACAAAAAGAAATGTATTTATCGATAATTTGCGTCTAATCAATATAATACCCGTATTAATTCGTTTTTTACGTGTTATTATAAATAACACGTCTATCGTCGCTGAGATCTTAAAATCGACTAAATGTATTCGTTCTATTTCCTTACGCTAAAACAGACCGTCTTAGGCTAATCTCCTTTTTCCTGTGAAACAACCCAATTAAAATTGGTTCAAAGCATATACCGACATCTTCCAATAACCCAATAATACAAAAATTAAAAGTAGTCCGCTACCGTCGCCGTAATCCCCAATTCGTTCCACCCATCTGTGCCAACGTAGGTCCATATGTGTGAGACTCTATCCCGTTCTCGTACTAATAATTAAGAAAATGATATAGAGGGGAATTTAAAATATAAGGTAAATTATTTACAATCCTACATTCGGCCATCCTGTTCGGAATCCGACTCGGATTCCATGTAGTTATCTATCCACGGCTTCATGTACTCTGCACACGTTGAATCCAGATTTCTTTACCTCGTACCTGTCATTTGGATTCACTTGTACTACCACGTACGGTCCAAAATATTTCTTCAGCAGTTTGAGTCCTCCACCAAACTGTGTTCTCTTGATTGCCACTAAGTCCCCCTTTTTACACATCCTCGGCCTTTTTCTTCGTAGATCATATCTGCGTCTGTTTTCCTCTGGAATTTTGATTAACTGACGTCGACTCTCTTTTCTCAGCATCTCTCTATCTTCATCAAATTGTTTAATTATCTCCTGTTCTATGATCTCCTTCATCCCCAGATCTTCTTTGTTCTTCATCTTCGTTCCGAACAGTACTTCAAACGGCGTCGACTTTATGCTTCTCTGTTCTCAATAGTCTTCGAATTCCTTCGCCGTAAATACGGTACCTCTGTCAGATATTATACGGAGCGGATTTCCGAAATCCTTTGGATGTCTCTTCACGCATCCTATAACTTCTTTTTTGCTTCCAAGTATACATTTAACGCAATTCCCTCTGCAGTGCTCGATTTTTTCTCTAAGATTTGGAATGTAACATTCTCTTCGAATCAAATCTTGTGTTTTTGTTACAGCAAAATATCCTACCTCGTGTAAGCTTCTAATTACTTCTGTTTGCATTCTTTTCGGAGTGACTAACACTTCCTTGCCGTCTTCGTATTTAAAAGGAATATTGTTTTTTATAAAGAAGTCCTCGTATGTTTCCATCGTCTTTGTCTTGTCGGGTTCGTAACTTTCGATTAATTCCTCTATATCCGTCTTTATTTTTTTATCTTCTGTATGGTTCAGCTGAAAATCATTATTGACTGTCGTCTCGCTAATTACTGTGATCCTCCTTATAAAAGTATCTAGTCTTTTTTTAGATAAAATTATTCCGTCTTCGGTTAGTGTAACTTCTGCTTGTCTCAATATATTGTTTCCGATAATAATTTCCACGTCTAGTGTTGCTCTTGGAATAACATGAAACAAGATATTAAAATCCTCTCCTTGAATTTCTACCATTTTATTAAATGAACCTAATGTTTTAACTCTCGTACCTCCTAATCCACTTAAATCTAATACGTTTTGTGAAAGAATCACGTCATCAAAATATTTTTCAAAAATATCCTCTCGTATTAAACTAATGTCACTACCTGTATCCAATAATGCACGTAGTGATGTTTTTCCAACCTTCAATGTTACCGAGTTTTTATAGCCCAATTCAGTAACATTTACATGTCCAGAAGTTGATGGTTCTTCTTCTTTCTCATTGCATCGAAAAGACTTGTGTCCAAACTGAAGGCATCGAAAACATTTTACTCCCTTGGCTTTGTCAGGACAATCCGTCGATCTGTGTCCCTCAATTCCACAATTGAAACATTTTTCCTCCTTTTTATTCCTACTTTGAGGCGCTCTTCTTTCATCTCGTCTTACTTCCTCGTTCGTCCGCGTCTTTTTATGCGTCTCAGTTTTAAGTGACTTTTGCGTCGTCTGTTTTTTAATTAATTCGTACAGTTTAATCTTCTCTTTAAAATCATTGAAATTTTTGGCACCATAAAGTATTACTTTATTAGCAGGGTCGTCCATAATTCCCTCAATTATATACTGCATTTTGACTTTCTTCTTTCGATTCATCAGCATTCTGTGAATTTCAGCACTACTTATTTTGTTCTCAAACTCTGCTGTCAGTCTCTTCTTCAGGAGCTTCCAGCTATTAACTCCTTTCTCTGACTGTATATACAGTTTAGCTATTCCTTTTAGAGATCGTTTAGCAAAAATTAGCATTTGCAAATCATTCCATCCCATCAGATTGGAAATTTCTTCAAAATCAGTGATCCATTTTCCTATGGGATAATCGTCTTTTCCGTCGAAATTTCTTATACTATCCTCTACGTCTCTAAAAGTTAAGGCAAATGAATAATTCAATCTACCTCTCGTGATTTTGTTTGATTTTGATCTATTCCTCGTAAATAAATCCGTCGTCCTTTCATCATCCATATCGTCATCATTACTATCGTCGTCGGCAAAGTCTTTACCTTCTTCCTCGTGATAAGCGTCTTTATCACTATTTGCGTCGTTATCTTCATTATAGCGATCGTCTTCGGTAACGTCTTTACCGTTTTCCTTGTGATAAACGTCTTTATCACTGTCATCATCGCTAGCGTCTTCGTCTTCATCGTCATTCTCGTCTTCAAGATTAAAGTCGTCCAAAAATGAACAAATACGTTCAATCACGTCGTCTTCTGAACCAGTGTAGTTCAGATCTAAAACACTGCAAACTGATACTAAGTCCGGCGTACTTAGTTTGTTTTTAATGTCGTCTATTTTTGTGGAATATTCCTGGGATTCTTTATCCCACGCAAAATTTGTAAAATTCCGCAAATTCTTCCTAGTTTGTCGCGGCAGCCCTTTATCCCCGTACGCGACAACATGCAACGCCTTAACAGCAATTAATGCCGAATTTTTAAGGTTTAAACTAATTTTTGGAAAATCGTTAAGAGTTTGTTTAGACTGCATTTTAAAAAGGTATATAATAATAATACAAAAAAAAAACAAAATTAAAAGGATAGATTATCTTTTAACTAAAAAGTTAGATTATTTTTTTCCGTGTGCAAATTTTACTTGTGAACTGTAGAATTGTAGTCGCTTTTACTTCAAAATTATCAATATTTACTACAAATACTAACAAAGTTATGATTTATTAAAATAAATGAACAAAAAGAAAAACAATGAAAAACAAAAAAAATTAATCGTTAAATGATTTATGATAGTTCTTTCGCAACATTCACTGTTTATCGTCAAAGTTACAGTCCACAGCTCCTCGAAAAAAATAATCTTTGGTCAGATTTCTAATTTCCAGACACAAGACCAAAGTGTCTTGACTATTTTTAAAATATTGGAACAAACACACCTGATTTCTCCTTGGTAATACTGCTTGCTATGATTGCGTCTCGTCGTCGTCGTCTTCACTGCCCAAACAGCTGTCGTATTTGCCTAACAGCGTCGTCTACACTGTACTAGCCTGCTACTCCACCAACACAACCATTCACCAACAGTTCACAAAGTCCGGAAGTCACCAATAGTTTAAAACAGTCCGAAAATCACCAACAGTTTCCACGTTTCCCGAACAGTCATAAACAGTTTCCAAAAATTACGTCACGTCAATTGAGCCGATTTTTTTTAATTACACGTCACTTCACGGTATTTCGCGAACTTTATAACGAAATTGTCTTTCTTAGATCCGCGGTTGAGCCCCCAAATGTAGGTTTTCTTTAAAGACAATCGTAATAAAAGTGCGTTTGATGTTTAACAGTTTTAATTAATAAAATAGATAACTAAATTATTGTTACTACATATTAAATTAACGAAATGTAAATGTGCTTGTGTAATTTGCGACTAAAATCTTACGTGTTCTTATTCTTACAAAAAGAAATGTATTTATCGATAATTTGCGTCTAATCAATATGATACCCGTATTAATTCGTCTTTTTACGTGTTATTATAAATAACACGTCTATCGTCGCTGAGATCTTAAAATCGACTAAATGTATTCGTTCTCTTTCCCTACGCTAAAACAGACCGTCTTAGGCTAATCTCCTTTTTCCTGTGAAACAACCCAATTAAAATTGGTTCAAAGCATATACCGACATCTTCCAATAACCCAATAATACAAAAATTAAAAGTAGTCCGCTACCGTCGCCGTAATCCCCAATTCGTTCCACCCATCTGTGCCAACGTAGGTCCATATGTGTGAGACTCTATCCCGTTCTCGTACTAATAATTAAGAAAAATGATATACAGGGGAATTTAAAATATAAGGTAAACTATTTACAATCCTACATTAATACATCATTTTTTTCATTTTTTTATAAGCCACATTTTTGCCAAGAATATCTTTTTCGATGAAATAATTACTTTTTGAGCTATCTTCGAAAAACCGCCTAAATGTGATTTTCTTTTCGAAAAATAAAAATTTTCAATCGCAGATAACTCATAACTTATTGAATTACATAAAAAACTCTATAGAACGAAAGTTTATTAGAATTAGTCAATTTATCCATTTCCGGACTTATTTTAAACGCGCGTTTCTTCACCCCCGAGAAGGGGTGAATGTCACCCCCCAAGAAAAAGCAACCAACATCACAAGTTGAACTTTGAAATTGAAAGTAAGTAGAAGCTAAATCTAAATTTTCATACAATTCGGGGTTGACCCTGAAAATTACACTCCAAAACGGTTATATACTGGGCTATTTATATTATCTGTAAGTTTGAACGGTTCGAAGTGCTTATTTTTGAAATTGGTTTTACAGTAAATTTTATAAAAAAATGCCATTTTTTTAAAATAACTTAAAAAGTATAAGTGATACGAAAAATCTCAGAGAGTAAAAAAATATGCTTTTATAAAAATATTATGATTTTTTTTGTTTTTCTGTAAGACAAAAATTGGTTAGGAGAGGGCTGCTGTTCAAAATTATTATACAATCATGATTAGTGACTCGTTCAAGCCCTTTCAACTACAACCCTTTCAAAAATAAGCACTTTGAACCGGTGATAAATTGTAAAGGGTTAACGATTGATTTCATTTGGGCGCTAAATAGAGGGAGATTGTCACAATTTTTTCATGACAAAAAGAACTTAGCCAAGCTGAAAACATTTCTGTTTCCTACCGTTCCTACCAGGCGGACTTTTAGGGGAAAGTCTGGGGTAACAAAGGAAAACTTTTTTGCTTACTTTTTGGCTTTTCCAAATTGACATTCAGAGCAAAATTCAACTTGTTCATATGAATTTTAGAGATAAAAACCCTGACGACAGGGCTCTATATAAAAATATTAAAAATATTATGTGAAAATTTTGCTTCAAAACTTCAAAAATCAATATACGATTGAAATGAATTAAAATCAATTAGTTTAGATAAATAAGGATTTTCTCAGGACACCGAAATATCCAGTTAGCTGACTACTATTTTAGTTATTGTAGGCCTAAAGGAAGAAAACCTACCTGCTTTCTGCCTAGAGTTTCGCGTCCGTGTTTTAATTATTAACAATTTAGTGCAAAAATCGCGATTTTTTCGATATTTTACACCTTCCTAAAAAGCTAAATAGTTGACATAAAATTACAAAATTTGATTTTTTAGAACATTTAAAAAGCTTCAGAATGCCGATTTTTGAATGTTAAAAAGTCAATTTGTTGCTTCGCAAATTGCAAAAATGAAAATCGATATTTGTTAATAACTTTACTAAACTTAACTTAGAACTTTAAGGTTTCGCCCAAAATGGGATATTTGGATACTTAACAAACCCTCAAAATTTGAGACCGATGCATTAATAAGTTTAACAGTTATTATATTATTTGTTTATCCCAGAGATCTTTGTTTTGCAATAACATAAGATAGAAAATAATGAAGGTGGGACAATTCTGCGTATGCGAACTGAAAGTAGAAGAGTCATACGGTCAAATTGTATTAAAAAAAGATAAAAAAATTATTTAATATAGTCAAAAATCCTAATGCCAATTTTTTGAAATTTTGTAGTTTATAAACATTTAGAATAACTGATGGATTCGACCGTTACTTGATGGAAGTTCATTTTATCTAATAATAAAACACTGAAAACGTTTGTTTTCTATACTTCCACAGAATTTAGAATAACTTTAAAATATTTTCCGTAGAAATAATCTTTTTATACATTCGAAAAGCTAGTATTTTAACACGAATTTTCAAATAAAAAAATTTAGCCTAGGTTCATTTTGGCCAAAGTTAGCCATGTTTTTTTTAGTTCACAGCTAATTTGTTTATAATAATAAAGGAATCTAATTGATGCCATTTTAAAGAATGGGATCTGTATTTTTCGTTAAAAAATTTGCATTAAAAAACATGGTACCTTCACGAAACCCTCTATGAATTTTCAAAAACGTAGTTCAAATGGTTACTAGGGGGATCCCACAAATCCACCAAATTCAAATACCGAAAAAGCAATTTTAAACTAATACAATTTTCTTCGGATCTACTCAATGGATTTTGATCTTTATTTTTTCAATTTGTATGTAATTTATAGGTACATTAGAAATATGCAATTTGTTTATAAATTTATTAATTAATAAACAGACTAATTTGTTTAAACCATTCTTGAAAAAATAATTTTTTTCAAGAAATCTATTTTTTTAATCAGAGTATCATTAATTATCATAGAAAAAGTTAGAGTACACTTTAACAAATAAATTTTTTTTATTAAATAATTATTTATTAAAGACAGTTTATTTATTAAAGAGCACTTTAACTTTTCCAATGATTAATAATGATAGTGTGAGTAAAAAAATGAATATTTGGGAAAAAATTATTTTTTCAAAAATTGTTTAAACCAAATAAACTGTTTATTAATTAATAAATGTCTAGACAAATTGCATAATTGTAATGTATACAAAAAGTACATACAAATTAAAAAAGAAAGATTAAAATCTATAAAGTAGATGCCGATATAGAAAATGATAATAGTTTTAAGTTGCTTTTTTAGTTTTTGAACTCGTGCGTTTGTCGGCTCCTCTAGCCTTCACTTACCACGGCCAGTCACTATTTGAACTACATTTTTAAAAAATTATGTAAAATACCAGCTTTTAGAATTAGTAAAAAGATTTTTTCTACGGACAATATTTTTAAAGTTATTTTAAATGTTTATAAACTACAAAATTTCAAAAATTTGGCATTAGGATTTTTGACCATATTAGATAATTTTTGAAGTTATACTTCTTTAGGATCGAGAGTGAAATTTTATAATGCCGGGCGCATGCGCACACAGACAGTATGTATTTCTTTGCTAATCTTTCAAGATATGTATGTATCAGCGCTGTCAGCGCAAATAAGTCATATTACATAATATATCATATAAAAGGATATATTAGTGTTCTTAGTAAATGTATTATTTATTATAGATATTTTATTATAATAGTAAGTATATTTAAAATATTTTTGTATATTCACTTGGTCTATTAAATTTGTCAGTATGTATGAGAAATCTTGCAACCCTTCAAAGCAAAAGGGATATAGCTCAGTGGTAGAGCGTGTGACCGGAGATCAAGAGGTCCTGGGTTCAAATCCCGGACGATTCATATTCTTTTTTTATATTTTTGTTATCGTTTTAATAAAATTTTTTTAAAAGTGGTAGGTAAAGAAAGTTAGTTTAATATTTAAATAAAATACAAATAACCTGTTAAGTACATTAATTTCGTTGAAATCATAATAATAGAAGTATAACTTCTTACGTGCGTACCAAGTACACACACATTCTTTTTTATCTCTTTTCAATATCTACATTTTGATACACTTTTCTACTTTCCTTGGGCATACACCGAATTGCCCTATCTTCATGATTTTCTCTCTTATGTTATTGCGAAACAAAGGTCTCTGGGATAAACAAGTAATAACTTTTAAACTAATTAATGGATCGGTCTCAAATTTTGAGGGTTTATTAAGTACCCCAATACCCAACTTTGGGTGAAACACTAAAGTTCTAAGTTTGTTTTAGTAAAAGTTATTAACATATAACAATGTTCACTTATTTTACAGTTTGCGAAGCAACAAATTAACTTTTTAATTTTCAAAAATCGGTATTTTGAAGGTTTTTCAGGGTTCTACATAAATTTGTAATTTTATGTCAACTATTTAGCTTTTTGATAGAGTGCAAAAAATCGAAAAAATCGCGTTCTTTGCACTAAATTGTTAATTATTTAAAAAGCGGACGAGAACTCTAGGCAAGAACAGGTAAGTTTTCATAGGTCTACAATAACTAAAAAAGTTGTCAGCTATATACCTGGATATTTCAGTGTCCCGAACTTGGTCTATTTCTTGCTTATTTCCCTGGAGTAACTGTCAATATTAAAAACTAAGGCTTTGGTAGTATAGACAATCAGGTACCTATCTTAAATAATCAATAATCTCTAATAGTGTTTTTTGGACTTGTTTACGACTAAAATTTAAATATTAAAGTGTACATAGTTATCTCAATAATACATTATTTATAGTATCATTATCGTTAAACCTAATTATTTACAGCATTCATTGTCTCGCATTTTCTAATTTGATTGTATTATTGGTGGTCCAGTTTTCGGGCCTAGTTTTAATACTAATTACAAACATCATTATATCCAAGAAGATAAGGTGCCAAATGTTTGAACTGTAATGTCAGGGTTTGTATATTGTTTGTAAAAGCTTTTTAATTAACTTTTCAAATTAAAAATATAAACGGATAGTTATTGTTTATAAATATATAGTCCAATCACTCACGGTAAAATATTGCAAAACCTCCAAATTTTAAACAACCGCTTGGATTGACATGAAATTTGGCATACACATAGCTAACATGTCAAAGAAAAAAGTGATATTGTACCGATGTGTGTTTTTGTCCTAGGGGTAAGTTACACCATTTCTCAAGGATGAAAAAATATAACTACGTTCAAAGTAAGTCCGGAAGTGGATAAACGGACTGATTCGAAGCAACTTTTTTTCTATAGAGTTTTTTCAGTAAATAAAAATTTTCGAGATATTTGCGGGTCATTTTTCAACAAGATAAAAACACGTTTTGAGACGGTTTTTCACAAATAACTTAAAAAGTAGGTATTTTATCGAAAAAGGCACTCCTAGCAATAATGTAGTCCATAAAAAGTGGAGAAAATGGTGTTTGCATGAGGACTGTAGAAGCAGAGTTGTAGCTAATGAAAAGTAGGTTCTTATTCGTCAAACTCCAAATCGAATATTTCAACGAGAAATAACCAAAAAATAAAGCACTTATCGGGGAGAACTCCCCTGAAGTTTTTCAAAGTGTTTAAAAAGCTTTATTTTTGTTTTTCAAAAAAAGTTTTTAGCATCAAAAGTAAGCCAATTACTCTCAAAATAAAGTTGGTGCCTTTTCTCTGGTAAAAAAATCGTGAAAATCACCCCCTAATTAGCATCACGAATGGAATTAATCGTTACCGCTTCACAATTATTACCTTACTTATGTATTGTTTATATATTATGATCTGTAAGTTTCCTCGGTTCAAAGTGCTTATTTTTGAAAGAGCTTGAAAGAGTCAGTAGTCACGAGTGTACCAATTTTGAATATCTTAAACCAATTTTCGTCTTCCGGAGAAACAAATAATACAAAATATTCAAAAAAGCAAAACATAATTTTTTTACTCTTTAGGATTTTTGGTTTCACTAATAATAATTTTTAAGTTATTTTGAAAAAAGGCAATTTTTTTCAAAATTTAAAATAAAAAAAAATTTCTATAAAACCAAATTTTTTCAAAAATAAATACTTTGAAACAATGAAATTTACCGATTATATATTAAAAAATACATAAGTAACGTAAACTGTGAAACAATAACGATTAATTTCACTTGAGGTGTTAATTAGGGGCCGATTTTCACGATATTTTGAACAAAAAAAAGGGACCAACTTTATTTTGAGCTTAACTTACTTACTCTTGATGCTAGAAACGTTTTAAAGAAACAAAAATAAAGCTTTTCTTAAACACTTTAAAAAAGGTGTGATTAGTTTTCCCCGAAAAGTACTTCATTTTTTTTGTTATTTCAAGTTGGAATATTCGATTAGGAATTTGACGAATAAGAGCCTATTTTTCATTAGCTACAACTCTGCTTCTATTAGGTCTACGGGTCTGTAAACCTCACATATATATATCATTTTTTTTCACCTTTTTATAAGCTATATTTTTGCCACTAATGTTTTTTCGATAAAATACATACTTTTTGAATTATTTACGAAAAACCGGCTAAAAACATGTTTTCTTGGTGAAAAAACTCGATAGAAGTCGTTTAGAATTAGTCAGTATATCCACATCCGGACTTAATTTTGAACGTAAAAATTTTCGCCCCCGACAAGGGGTGAAACTCACCCCCAGGACAAAAGTATACATCGGTACAATTTCACTTTGATATGTGTATGCCAAATTTCATGTCAATCCAAACGGTTTTATAAAATTTAGAACAAATACCGTGAGTAAATGGATTAATATCACATGCTATTCCTGTTAATTATTTTATATTATATCAAATATAATTTATATTGAGTACTTAGAAAATGGTACGGAATCAGTACAACTATCTTTAGAAAAGCTGTTAACAAACAACAGATTGCGTTGATGATTGTTATCATTCATAGGAAAAAAACAGGAATAAAGAAGGTTAATATTGCCATAATAACTGTCAATAGTTATAGATAATGAATATGCACTAAAAAAAGTTGAACATTTTAACTACTTTTATAATTAATTCAATAAAAAACTTTAGGTACTTGTACATTCAAGTACCTAAAGTTTGTTATTGAATTAATTATAAAATAAGTTAAAATGTTCAACTTCTTTTAGTGCATATTCATTATCTATAACTATTGACAGTTATTATGGCAATATTAACCTTCTTTATTCCTGTTTTTTTCCTATGAATGATAACAATCATCAGCGCAATCTGTTCTTTATTAACAGCTTTTCTAAAGAGAGTTGTGCTGATTCCGTACCATTTTCTAAGGTTCTTTATCTAGGAATAACGCATACGACCTTGAGCTCTCTTTCTTTCGATCATTCCTTCTTTTCGCATTTCTTAAGATGTGGTCAAAATATTCAAGCTTTCTTGATTCTTATCTAATCTTGAAAGAACTTCTTCGTTACTCATTCTATCCATCCTTTGACCAACCTAGAGTAGCACCATATCCCAAATTCTAGCAGTGTTTTACACATGGCGCTAGTAAGAAATACACGACATTACAAATTGCTCAATATAATATAAATATAGCAGCGTAGTACCCGAGTTCACAAAGTAGCGCTAAGATAGCGCATACACAAAACCTTTTTTTCTACGAGCGTGCAAAAATGTCTACTTTCGCGCACGCATTTTAGTTTAGAAAGTTTCACTTTTCCGCATGCGTGTTACTTTTCCGCACGCGTGTTACTTTTCCGCACGAGTGTTACTTTTCCGCACATATATAATACATGCAATAAACTAATATTTAGATATTATTTACTAATTTATTTCAAATATATCTTATTGTGTTCCTGTTTTAATGAAATTAACGCGACAACTCGATGAAATAAAATTATTTTGACATAATATTCGAAAGTCAAATCGGTAGACAATAACAGTCGTTTTGAATCATTGTCATGGAAAACAAGATCGTCGTCATGCTAACTAATTATATTGAAAGTTTGGTTTTGACATCCTTGTCAAAGAATTAATTTGTGTATGTATTTTCGTATTAATTAAATTAATTGATTAATATTTGGTAATTCTTTAAAGACTCTTGGAAAAAATATTGTTCCTAACTCTTGCAGAAAGTCTCTTTTCCGCACTCGACTGCTTGCCGAACTCCCGCTTCGCGTCGTTCGGCAAACTGCAGTTGCGTGCGGAAAAGAATGACTTTCTGCACTTGTTAGGAAAATAAATATTTTAAACTTGTAGTACATACTTTAATTTACAAAGAAACGTATTAAATTTACATTATATTGTAGACCAGGGCGAATCTGTAAAAATATTAGTACATTTGGACGTTGAGAGGTGACTTAAATTTTTTTGCAGAAATTGCTTAAAAATAACTCACATAATAATATTTGAGTTATCCTCCCTCTCAAAAAGGTCCGGAACATTGTTTAAATAATCAAAATGTTAAAAAATGAAGGAAAAATTCGATATTTTTCTTCGTTTTTTGATTATAACTTTAAAAGTATTCATTTGCGAGAAAAGTTGTACTGACATAAAAGTTGCGTACTTAAATTTCCTACAATATAGAATTCCTTGTTGCAAAATAGCCACAATTGCGAAAAAACCATACAAAAACAAATATTCGCATTTTACGTTTTTCAACCATTTGTGTTACACTTAGGACCTTCATATTTCACCCAGAAAAACTTTATGATACAGTAAAACAATACTGTAAATTTCATTAAAAGCGGTTCAACAGCAAAATAAATTTTGCAATTCAGCTTTCGCAAAAAATATTCATTTTTTCAAAATGTTACAGGACTGAAAATAAAGCAGATAGCAAGTTGAATTTTTTTTTCTTATAGAAGTATACTGTATCTTTCATTTGCAATTTGCAAAATTAAAATCGATTAACTACCACGGCGTCAGGAATTTTTTTAAATAAACATTAATTATTGGTGCTACGCGCAGGACAGCGGATAGTTTGCTCTGATTAGGCATTCCAATGACCTTTGATAATGATTGATACATTTTAATTTTTATTACATTTCGATATAGATAAATAAATTTGTTTATTGCAAAATAAAAACACATACTCTATCCTTTGAAATAACAATTTTTTAGCAAAAACTTTCTTTGTTCATATATTTTAACTTAAAACTAAGAGAATAAAAATTTAATATTTTTAAACATATGCAATTGTTTAAACAATATTTCACAAACAATAATAAAATTAGTTTGATTTTTGTGGAATTAAAATATTAAAATAGAACAAAATATAGAGTAAGAAAATAATATATTAGATAAAGATTGGAAGACATTTTGGTGGAAATCAACTTGTGCGAATCGAATACCGCTGTTATTCCTAGCGCACTCATCACTGTATATGTATATACAGTAATGAGGGCGCTAATAACCAGAAAAATAACGGAAGAGACAGAAAACATAATACGTTGTGAAATAAAAACTTAAACATAATACGTTGTGAAATTAGTAGAGGTAGAAAATTATCAATAGAAACCTATTAATTTACATTATATTGATTATTTCATTAATAGAGATTCTGACCAATAGAAAGCTACAGAAATAAAAATTACAGCGATTATTTTTTTAATTATTTTAACTTCCAATCATATAGTAAGATTTTTTATCACGTGTTTAATTCTGTCCAATCAGATTATTATTTCATCGGTAATTTTCTACTGTAGAAAATTACAGTGATTATTTCATTCATAGGAGATTCTGACCAATAGGAACCTCTGACCTACAGAAATGCAAATTAAGGTGATAATTTTTGATAATATCCCGTCGACAAGTATATTACGTCAGATGCCCTTCGTTGCTACGAAAAAATACATTCAGTGACATTAATGACAATTAATGTTTAAAAGTTATAAAAGTAATGACTTTCAACCGTAAAATATTTTATATCAACTGTGTGTTTAACAGTACTAATTTGTACTTACATAAATAAATTTTGGTTTGAACAGTTTTATTCATGAAATAATCGCAACAAATTGCACTCGATCTCTAAAATTAATATAGAATTTTTGCCCTCGTGACACTTTGACATAATTTCACTCGCCTTCGGCTCGTGAAATTAAAACTGTCAAAGTGTCACTTGGGAAAAATTAAATAATTTTAGAGCTCTTGTGCAATTACTACTGAGAATTTTTTAAGTAGATTGTTTCTGTTTAATTGTATCTATCTATCTAAAATACTTTTAGATCTGTATCTAATGTCAAATTGTCACGAGGAGAACACAAATAGGCAAATTTAAGCGTTCGATTTACTTCGGTAAGATTATTTCACGAATAAAACTGTATTTATAAATAAATTAACTAATATTTTATTAATATCTTCATTTAAATATTTGCTAAACTGTGCTTTTCACTTTGCCAAGTTGAAAAATATGGGTCACATTATAGTCCAGGGCGCATTTGTTTTGAGATGGACGTTGAGAGGTGACTCAAATTTTTTTGCAGAAACTGCTTAAAAATAACTCAAATAATAATATTTGAGTTATCCTCCCACTCAAAATGGTCCGGAACATTGTTTAAATAATCAAAATGTCAAAATATGAAGGAAAAATTCGATTTTTTCTTTGGTTTTTTGATTATAACTTTAAAACTATTCATTTTTGAGAAAAGTTATACTGACATAAAAGTTGCATAATTAAATTTCCTATAATATAGAATTGGCTAAATATTTAAAAATTAGTCACCCTTGTTGCAAAATAGCAATGATTGCGAAAAAACCATACAAAAACAAGTATTCACATTTTACGTTTTTCAACCATTTATGCTCCACTTAGGATCTTCATATTTTACCCAGAGAAACTTTATGATATAACAAAACAACACTATAAATTTCATTAAGATCGGTTTAACAGATTTTGCAAAATAAATTTTGCAATCCAGCTTTCGCAAAAAAAAATTCATTTTTTTAAATGTTGCAGGACTGAAAATAAAGCAGATAGCAAGTTGATTTTTTTTGCTTATAGAAGTGTATTGTACCTTTTATTTGCAAAATAAAAATCGATTAATTACCACGGCGTCAGGAAATTTTTTAAATCAACATTAATTTTTGGTGCTACGCGCAGGAGAGCTGTGTTCGATTCACACAAGTTGATTTCCACCAAAATGTCTTCCAACCTTTATCTAATATATATTATTTTCGTACTCTATATTTTGTTGTATTTTAATATTTTAATTCCACAAAAATCAAACTAATTTTATTATTGTTTGTGAAATATTGTTTAAACAATTGAATATGTTTAAAAATAATAAACTTTTATTCTCTAAGTTAAAATATATGAACAAAGAAAGTTTTTGCTAAAAAAGTTTTAAAAGAATGGATAGAGTATGTGTCTTTATTTTGCAATAAACAAAATTATTTATTTATATCGAAATGTAATAAAAATTAAAATGTATCAATCATTATCAAAGCTCATTGGAATGCCCAATCATAGCAAACAATCCGCTGTCCTGCGCGTAGCACCAATAATTAATGTTTATTTAAAAAAATTCCTGACACCGTGGTAGTTAATCGATTTTAATTTTGCAAACTGCAAATAAAAGGCACAGTACACTTCTATACGCAAAAAATTTCAACTTGCTATCTGCTTTATTTTCAGTCCTGTAATATTTTGAGTAAATGAATTTTTTTGCGAAAGCTGGATTGCAAAATTTATTTTGCAAAATCTATTAAACCGATCTTAATGAAACTTACAGTATTGTTTTACTGTATCATAAAGTTTTTCTGGGTGAAATATAAAGGTCCTAGGTCTAGCATAAATGGTTGAAAAACGTAAAATGCAAATACTTGTTTTTGTATATTTTTTTCACAATTATTGCTATTTTGCAACAAGGGTGACTATTTTTTAAATTTATACCCAATTCTATATTGTAGGAAATTTAAATTACGTAACTTTTATGTCGGTACAAGTTTTCTCGGAAATGAATACTTTTATAGTTATAATCAAAAAACGAAGAGAAAAATCGAATTTTTCCTTCATTTTTTGACATTTTGATTATTTAAACAATGTTCCGGACCTTTTTGAGAGGGAGGATAACTCAAATATTATTATACGAGTTATTTTTAAGCAATTTCTGCAAAAAAATTTGAGTCACCTCTCAACGTCCAAATGTACTAATATTTTTACAGATTCGCCCTGGTCTATTAATTGGGATCAATTTTTACTGGACTGTTTTTTTATAAAGACTTGAATTTTATATGTAAGTATTAAAAAATAATCTTACGAATATCACACGACAGTACGAATCAATAAGAAAATAATGCTTCATTTTTTCTCAAAATTGTTGTCATTGGGCAGTAGCCACTCGAGCCCTGCGGGATCTCGTGTCTATTGCCTGACAACAAATTTTCGAAAAACTGTCGCATTATTGTCAATTTATTCTCACTCTCTTGTGATATTATACCCGATAAGTTTTGATAATTTCCCGTCGTGAAGTATTACGTCAGATGCCCTTCGTTGCTACGAAAAAATGAACATTCAGTGACATTAATGAAAGTTTATGTTTAACAACTTGTCAAAGAGAACACCAGGAACAGGTTTAGCTAATATCCAGGCGTAAATATCAATACAATATTAGTTAAAATGATTTAAAAAACAGTTTTATTCATGAAATAATCTTATCAAATTACACTCGAAATCTTAAAAATTATCGATTTGTTTTGCCCTCGTGACACTTTGACATATTAAATTAAAACTGTCAAAGTGTCACTCTGGATACAAATCGATAATTTTAGAGCTCTCGTGTAACTACTACTGATAATTTCCCACCTTAGACGTATCGGAGGAGTTTGACAACTGCCACTGTGACAGGAAAATTTAATAAAATTCTCTTGTGACAGTTTGACAATCGAGTTTTAAAGAAACTATAATAGTCGAGGAAATGAAACTGAAAAAATGGCAAAACCTCGCAATTTTTTCGTCCAACATCAATCTGTACAAAAATTTGGGATTAGGCTCATTTCACCCTCTAGTTCATTTTGTATTTTGAGCGGTTTTACGCATTTGGTTTTTTAAGGGTGAAAATTACCCCTAATTTTAAAAAATTATAAAATAACATTTTAAACTTTAATATTGTCAACATTCGGTTCTTATTAGTTACAAAATGATTATTTTATGTTTTATGATATAATATCATCATATTTCAACCCTTACAACCACCCTTGTTGGAGCTATATATAAAAAATTGACTTATCCTAAAAGAATAATTTCGGCTTGCATCGATTTATATAAAAATTTCGGATTAGGATTATGTCACCTTGTACTTCATATTCTATATCATGCTCAAGGGCGTTGATTATTTTTAGGGGTGTAAACTACCCCTTATATAAAAATCATATAAAAACATTGTAAAATTTAATATGGACAAAATTTGGTTTTGATTGGTTAAATAATAATTGTTTTATGCTAAAGGCTATAATATCATAATATTTGAACCCTTAAAAACTAACCTTAATAACATTGCAATTTTTATAAATAGATAATTTAAAAGATCTATACAGAAATAAAGTAGAACTAAAGAACATTTAACATAAATTAAACATTTATTTACACAAATATACGAATTTACAAATATGTACAAATATCTACAAATAGTTTTTTAGTCATCTTCCAGTATACGAACCGGTTTTGTACCGGTTTTGAAAGGGTCTAGGACGTTTCATCGCCGCCAGTTCATCGCCGCCGTTTCGATGCCGCCAGTTCATTGCCGGCCGATTCATCGCCGGCCGTTTCGATGCCGCCGGTTCATCGCCAGTCAGTTAATCGCTAACTGATATATTTCCGAATTTTCGACAGTTACATTTATTATTTATTTTTATTAATTAGGAATTCTAGGAAATGCGAGATATAACCATTCCCGTTGCCATACTTAATCTTTTAATAGACTTTTAAACTTTTATAATATAAAATATAATTTAACACTACAAATTTAATACTGTTTAGTATCAAATTTAGGGGAAGTAGAAATAGAACAGTAAATTAATATAATAATATTTTTTATCTATTTATTTGTCATAAGTTTTGAACTGAATTTAACGTCGTGTCGTGTCATCTCCCATAATACAAGATCAACTGACTAACTGGCGATGAAACGGCCGGCGATGAAACGGCCGGCGATGAAATGGACTGGCGATGATCCGCCGGCATCGAAACGGCGGCGATGAACCGGCGGCGATGAAACGTCCCATTCCGCATTGAAAATGCTATATTAGCGGACTATTCAAATGTTTCGAAAATAAAAATTCGTTTTATATACATAGCTCTTTTATTTTTGGCGATAAAAAGTTTTTTCAAAAATGATTTTGAAGGATTTTTGAAGAGCTATAAGACTGTGTAAATCAAATTCCATAAGATCCCTTAGTTTTTAATTGGGGTGGGTTTAAAGGGCTCGAATAAGGGGGTGTTTGCACGTAAATAGAGGTTTTAAACAGCTACATCTTGCTAACTGTTTACTGTAGTGAAAATATATGTACAATAAAATTTTAGCCATTAAAAAAGCTACAATTTAGTAGTCCATCACTTTTTTCATACCTCCAGTATTTTCGTAGATATTTTGAATAAAATGGTGAAAATTACGAAATTGCAAAAAATCTATTTTTCTTTCAACTCCATTGTTTCTAAAATTAGGCCTTTTAATTAGGTCAAACTTCTTGGGTGTATTTATAATGCAAATATAAATGGAATTACAGAAAGGTAAGACCAATTTTTAATTAGGAGGGTAGTTAGGGCGTTGTTTTCACTGATTATTTCGTAGAGAAAAGCAGGTACCGATTTTTTTTGATCATAAGTCGCTAAATTTTTATGATAGAAACTTTTTATTGTTTTTTTTGGAAGGTATAATTATATGCTTGAAATAAGATTATTCAAGTTTTTCTCGAAAAATGCAAAGTTTTCCTGTTATTTGACGTTGAATATTTCAAATTATGCATTTGACGAAAAAAGCTAACTTTTAACATGCCGTATCTCGGTTCGTATTGGTCCTAAAAATATTATAGGAAAATAATTTGGTTTGTGTTACTATAATATACAATTTTAATATCCACAATTTTTTTGATTAAATGCATATTTTTCAAGTTAATCTTTAAAAACCCTCAAAAAAGGTCGATTTTTTCATCGAAAAACTGTTACTTTCAACCGCAAATAACTCGAAAAATATTAGTTTTACAAAGAAAATGTAAAAACATTTTTTCTTAGAATTAATTTTTACATCGATTTACTAAATTGTAATAGACTAAGAGCCGCTATAGGTGAAAATTCTTAATCATTTTAGGCACGACGAAACCCTATAACTTAAATAGTAGAACCTAAAAGAAAACGTTTGAGCACTGTGCCGTCACTTTTCAGTGGCACATGCGTCTACAGTGGCGCATCAAACTTTCCACTTATGGACGGGATACATAAATTAAAAAATACCCTCCCTCATTACCAGAATTTAATTTTTTTAATTTTTTTAAGTTTTATGTGATTAAGACATAAGATTCATCGTAATTTTAACCCACCACCCCCTTCTCCCTGCCCCCACCATCAAAAAATTTATTTTTCGATTTTATTTTTTTTTGGTGGGATGCAATAAATTTTAAAATTTCAAAAAATTTACACGCATAGTTAAGGCTTTTATAAAACACGTCCATTTTTTATAGACCTGTAGGTTGAATGTACATAGCCTCAAAAAAATTTAAAAATTTTTTTTTTGAAAAAAAGTATATAAATTTTTTTTGGGGATAGCT
Organism: Diabrotica virgifera virgifera; assembly: GCF_917563875.1. Lineage (NCBI taxonomy): Eukaryota > Metazoa > Arthropoda > Insecta > Coleoptera > Chrysomelidae > Diabrotica > Diabrotica virgifera. The sequence goes on along the minus strand of NC_065449.1, from coordinate 55,745,345 downwards.
GCAGATCTAATTTTTTCTTAGTCTTGTGTATTTTATCAAACACTATATTCCTAATTTTTTTCAGATTTTTCTGTAACGTTAGTCACCTTCAAAAATCCAAAAAACTGTTTTTTAAGGGGGTTTTGGGGGGTTTGAACGTGTTTTTCTGATTTTTAAATATTCTAAAGAACTCAGTTACTTCAAGTTATATATAACCTATAAAAACAAAATTGATTTGATATATTATGAAGTCTATAAAATAGGGAAAATCCCCCAAAACCCCTCAAAAAACAGTTTTTAGGATTTTTGAAGGTGGGGAGGCTTACGGAAAAATCTGAAAAAAATTAAAAGTATAGTGTTTGATAAAACACACAAGATTAAGAAACAATTAGACCTGCAGCTATTCCTCAAAAAAAAGTTATACGCTTTTTTGAAAAAAAAAATCTTTTAATTTTTTGAGGTTATGTACACTCTACCTATGGGTCTATAAAAAATAGGCATGTTTTATAAAAGCCTCAACTATGCGTGTGAATTTTTTGAAATTTTAAAATTGATTGCATCCCACCAAAAAAAATAAAAACGAAAAATGAAGTTTTTGATGGTGGGGGCAGGGGGAAGGGGGTGGTGGGTTAAAATCACGATGAATTCTATGTGGTAATCACATAGAACTTAAAAAAGAAAAAAAAATTAATTCTGTTAGTAAGTTCTGTTAACTTTTAATTTATTTATCCCGTCCATAAGTGGAAAGTTTGATGCGCCACTGTCGACGCATGTGCCACTGAAAAGTGACGGCACAGTGTTCAAACGTTTTCTTTTAGGTTCTACTATTTAAGTTATAGGGTCCCATCGTGCCTAAAATGATTAAGAAATTTCACCTATAGCGGCTCTTAGTCTATAATAAAAAATTCCCACTCCCGAGATGAGGTGGCAACCACCCCCAAGATTTTAGCGTACAGCGGTGTGATATAGAAAATGATCCTTGGCTATTCCCTACCTTTTGTGAAAATTTCAAGTAAATACATGCTGGACGAAAAAATTGCGAGCCGAAATGCTTTATTTGCTGGCCTATAATAACTTTAAAAAAGAATATGCTTCATTTAATTATTTAGACGAAATGTGAATTTTTGCTAAAGGTGGCATAAAACAGATTTGGTAGGACAATAGTATAAAATCCATAAAACACACCGATACTGAGGGAAACAGACATTATACTGCATGGAGGTCGTGTTTTCAATAGTAATACCACTAATGATTCAATTTTCGCGATAAGTCTGTCGATTTACTTCTAAACGAAACTGAGTTGCTTGAAAACACCACGAGTCCGTAGGACGAGTGGTGTTTTCTTTAAGCAACTCAGTTGAGTTTAGAAATAAAAGACAGACTTATAAGATAAATTAAATCACGAGTGGTATTTTATTAGACTATTTCACGAACAAAGTGATAGGTCAAAAATTCAGTAGAATGAGAGGAAGGAATTTAATAATAATACATTTGATCTAGGTAACCCAAATCTACCCATTTTTTGAATAATTCACAATTAGTCATAATCATGAAATATTTATTATAACTATAAATAATTTGTTATAATTATTTTTTACCTATAACAATAAGTAGTTGAAGGCCCAATCTTTTAGAATGAATGCTAGTCTTTCATTGTTATTTTCTGCATCTAATTTGTAGTTTCGATCCACACAGAACATCATAAATTGTCTCCATATATAAGATTTAGATTTTCTTGTGTTACTCGGTATATTTTCTTCAATGTTTTGGTTTATAACTTTGTTTGAAGTACCACCGAAACGACTCATTTTGACGTATACAGCTACAATAATTTTTTTGGCAAACGTCAAACTTTGCTTTGCGATCGGTATCCATGGTTACGTCGTTGAAAACACGAAGCTGATAGACCAATCAGAATTGAAAGACAGTTGGTGTTTTCGCGATAACACAAGTTGTCTTTGGTTTGTGATTGGTCAGATTATGTGAAAATTTTAAGATGAGTGACATAGTCGTCAAAATCAAACTCAGCTGATTATCACGATAACATACATACGGAGATGTTTGGGAGACAGTTGAAAAGAAAACTGCTTCTAAGTTTATGAACCATCTGTTACTGTTGTGGATAATGTCCCATACCATTCGGAAATTTTAAATAAGCAACCAACAACTTTCTAGACAGTAGGTACATACAATAGAACAGTGGTTAAACTTAAAGAATGAAAATATTTCATGTCCCAATATAAGCCAGAAATATTACAGTTAGCCATAAGGAATGAAAAACCAAAATATTTATGGTAGGGGAGCAAAGTATGCTAAAAGAGTAGGTCCTAAAACCAAAAAAAAGTTAAGTAAAGTTTTCCAATTTAGTGGGGACTTGTCCATTTTTAATTTAATTTTCAATTTCCAACAATCGTTTTTTTTTTAGATTATAGCGCCATTGATCCATAATTCGAAAAAATGTCTCGAATAAAAGATACTTATTTTTATGTAAGGAATCAAAATCTGTAATAAAAAATGAGGGCTCCTATTTAAGTTTTTAAAGTAACCCCCACCACACGTTTGTGGGGGTCGTGTTTGGTGCCATTCGATAGATTTTTCAAAAATATTGAATAAGTGTATTTTTCAGTTTTTCGATATGATGTTCATTTCGCGAAATATCGCGTGATTCGTATTTAAAATATTAAATTTACCCCCCACTCCTCTCCGTGGGAAGTCGTGTTTGGTATGATTCGATAGATTTTGAAAAATATTGAGTACGTGTTTTTTAATTTTTCGATCTGTCATTCCTTTCGCGAAATATTCGCTTTTTTCTTGTGAAACTTTGGGACTCACCCATTTCCTTACAAAATCAAATCGTCAGATTTTTTAAATATACACTGTTTTGCATGTACTTATGTAACTTACTTTATCTTAATCTGACGATTTCGAGTTTTTCTAAGAATAGATTTTTTTTCGGCCCCCCTTAACGAACTCCCCTGCATTAAGAGCCAATATATTATGGTAGAGGTACATTTTCATGGTACAAGGTTTCTCCCCATGTAATATTCTGACGCGCTCGAGTATCTGCAAAAAACGCCCTTGGGCTCCCCTACCATTATTACCCCAGGCTGTGGGTGAAAAAACGTGATATAATTCAGGAATTTTTGAAACCTATCAGGTTTTGTAAAGGACGATGCCAGGAATAACTTCTACTAAAATGTAACCAAAAATATTGTGCGCTTTTTTTTATTGCGATTTTCATTTGTTAAATTTGCAATTTTTAATGATTTTTAATTTTGAAGCTTAGGATATTGATTTTAGAGAAAAACTTTTTAATAGAAAGTTGTAGTAAATTAAAAAACCTACAATTTGAGATATGGTAAGTTTTATTTCGTTTATTTATTATTACAAAACAGCCTGAGAAATGTCCAAAATGGCCGTTTTTTACAATTGCATTATTTATTGTACAAATAATTTTTTTATTTTTTAAAGCTTTAAAATGAAGACCTTTCAATTCCAAACATAAAAAAAATTGTAAAGCCAAATTAACGAATTTGTTTCTTAGATATTATAAATTGTTTATCCCAAGAGGTCAAATGTTGAAGGCTGTAAGTTTTTGAAAAAAAAAATCGTAGAGAGTTGGTGAAACATCCAATCTCCTTTTAAAGAGTTATATTTTCATATTCTGATGTAAATCAATGCGTAAAACATTTTTAAACCTCTAATTTTTGGGTTTGAAAATAAGGGGGCAAATTTCGTTATAAACATTTAGAGCTGAAGCGGCCCTGTATATCCTATGAGTTTCTAACTTACAGATTATTGTTGCTGAAGACAAAACGAAGATTTATAAAAAAATTAAAATTTTTTACAATCAACTGAAGCCGAGATAATTGTGTTTTTTTCTTAAATCGTAGTGCCTTTATTTATAACAATTAAGAAATTATTTTACAGGCATTGACTAAAGAAAGATTTATATTATCTTAAAATAAAAATTATTATAAAATATAATTACATTTAATTATTAAAAATCATTTTTTAAATCGGTGCTTTTGCAAGCGGCCGAATTTTGCAAATCGCCCGGCTCTTGTATTAAATTTTGACAGAAAACAATTTAATAATATTACCATTATAATATACAGTCTATTTACTTTTTTATTTACTGTATTTGTTTTTCTTGATAAACTTTTATATGTGAAATCCAAAAGAATAGTCACTACAAGAAGAAAAAGTTTTATATTGTATATTATAGTAAGAAGTAACATTATTATAATTATATTTATATAACAATGAAAAAATTAAAAATATAGTTATATATTTCATATATATGTAACATTTTTGTAATATTATTTCCACAGAAATGAAATTTCACATATAAAAGTTTATCAAGAAAAACAAATACATTGGTAAATAGACTGTATATTATAATGGTAATATTATTAAATTGTTTTCTGTCAAAATTTAATACAAGTTACGTAAAAATTTTCGGACCGCGCGGATTTGAAGTGAGCCGGGCGATTTGTAAAATTCGGCCGCTCGCAAAAGCGGCAAAATTTTAAAAATAATTTTTAATAATTAAATGTAATTATATTTTATAATAATTTTTATTTTAAGATAATATAAGTCTTTCTTTAGTCAATGACTGTAAAATAATTTCTTGTTATAAATAAAGGCACTACGACTTAAAAAAAACAATTATCTCGGCTTCAGTTGGTTGTAGAGAATTTTTATTTTTTTATAAATCTTCGTTTTGTCTTCAGCAACAATAATTTGTAAGTAAGAAACTCATAGGATGTACAGGACCGCTTCAGCTCTAAATGTTTATAACGAAATTTGCCCCCTTATTTTCAAACCCAAAAATTATCTAGGCTTCAGTTGGTCGTAGAAATTTTTTATTTTTTTTATAAATCTTCGTTTCATCTTCAGCAACAATAATCTGTAAGTTAAAAACTCATAGGATGTACAGGACCGCTTCAGCTCTAAATGTTTATAACGAAATTTTCCCCCCTTATTTTCAAACCCAAAAATTAGAGGTTTAAAAATGTTTTACGCATTTATTTACATCAGAATATGAAAATATAACTCTTTAGAAGGAGATTAGATGTTTCACCAACTCTCTACGATTTTTTTTTCAAAAAGTTATAGCCTTCGACATTTGACCTCTTGCGATAAACAATTTATAATATCTAAGCAAAAAATTCGTTAATCTGGCTTTACAATTTTTTTTATGTTTGGAATTGAAAGATCTTTATTTTAAAGCTTTAAAAAATAAAAAAAAAATATTTGTACAATAAATAATGCAATTGTAAAAAACGGCCATTTTGGTTTTTCGCAGGCTGTTTTGCAATAACCAATTAACCAAATTAAACTTACCTTACCTCAAATTGTAGGTTTTTTAATTTACTACAACTTTCTATTAAAAAGTTTTTCTCTAAAATCAATATCCTAAGCTGCAAAATTAAAAATCCTTGAAAATTGCAAATTTAACAAATGGAAATCGCAATAAAAAAGGCGCACAATATTTTTGGTTACATTTTAGTAGAAGTTATTCCTGGCATCGTGCTTTACAACACCTGATAGGTTTCAAAAATTCCTGAATTTTATCCTGAAATCGACCTATTTCTCACCCACAGCCCACAGGTATATAGTAGACGAGATTATCCACATGTTTTTTGGATATAATGTGTTAATACTGACCCCTTACCATTGTGAATTTAATCAAATTGAACAAATTTGCAAAACTTACTAATATAACTATATTGGACTTAACGGTCATAGTGACGCAGTTTTGGAAACGTGGCAAGAACCATTTAATACTGCTACACCTGCAATTTGGGAAACTTTGCTTGAGTTCGACAGTGCTTCAAATATTGGAAGAAGTTGCTGAACATTTTCAGCAGAGCTGACTGTTTAAATCAAAGCCTTCCTGATCCTAATCAAATTAGCATCCCTAATCCAAAATATTCGAAATTCGTGAAATATTCTATAGTTCAAAAATAAACTACATTAGTAGTTCATACATACTAGAACTACAGTTGAGTCCGCGAGTCTTTACCCGTGCGTTATCATTTAAAGCATACGAAAATAAGTCGGAAATTTACTAAACGCAACGGCAAGTGGATATTACATATTCCGATCACGGGTTATAGTATAAAATTTGGCGTTATCAAATAAATCATCATCATAATTTGGCTCTACAACCCTATGTGAGTCTTGGCCACGTTTACTATTTCCCTCCATTGTTGTCGGTCCTGAGCAGCTATTTCCCATTGCTGTACTCCCATTTTGCGTAGATCGCTGGCTACTGCGTCCTTCCATCTCTTTCTTGGGCGACCAACTGACCTTTTTCCATCGGGCCTTTCCCAGAATGTGGCGTTTAGAAGTCTTTCGTCACTTGATCTTAGTACGTGACCCGCCCATCGTATTCTGTTTGATTTAATTTAATCAAATAAATAGAATGTCAAATTTAAGTTTTGCTTTAAAATTTTGGTGCATAATTACAGCTACATTTGAAGTAGCTTAATAAATTATTTTATTATCATTGATTAATGAATAAATAAACAATTTATAAAAAAATTCGATAACATATTTTCTTTTTGTTATTTTATTCACTTTGGCGGAACCTTAAACACAAGCATTCAACTATGTCAACAATGAGGTTAGCTTTGTACGTTGTCAAAATTTATCATAAAATAACATAAACTTATTACAAAATTTCTAACTCCAATATAAAATTAGTTGTGAAAACAACTCTTTGTATACTATAAAAACTTCAAAATGCAAAAATTCGACAAAATAACAGCAAAAAATTCAACAAACTGACAGCCACAAAAGTAAACAAACCAAAACGTCAGAAATTTTACTTAAAATATGTGAAAACATCCCGTCTTTCTTTGTACCTATCTCTTTTCAATGCACCGAGTCTAAATCGTTCATAAAAATAACATGTGTCTTTACTTAATAACAGGCGGCTGCTGGTTTGTCATTAATTTCATGCGTGGAAGAGAATGATGCTAAATAAACAAGTAATTGGACTTCGTAAGTCCTAGGATTTCACCCAAAGTAATCGAAAGTAGAACTAGAAGTCGATCTTGTATGTTGGCGCCTATCTCGCTTCACTGTTGGAATGGGACGGGGCCATTCCATCAGTGTTGACAGTTCATTGGTTTTATCTCGCCAGGTATTAATGAAGCACGGGTAAAGACTCGCGGACTCAACTGTACATAAATTACATTTACTCTGACTGGAGTACGAAGGGAACCATTCTCGATGGAACTTTACGGACGGATGGGACGTGAATTATAAATTGTAAAATTCCCTCATTTTCTTTAGTCTCAGCATCCGTATGGCTTGCAAATTGTAGAAGCCTCGGAGGTGTAACCAGAGAAGGTTCCCATTGTTTTCAGTCTGATGGGGTGTAGAGTAACATTTTTTGATGTTGTTTTATGTGCTATTAGATTGAAAACTTAGTCCTTATTCTATAGTTGTTTTAAATTATATTTCATAATTGCTTTTGACGCTTCGACTTCCACTCCGGAAATCGTCTTCTGAAATTATTAAAAACATATCTATAGATTTGAAACTATTATTTACGAAACAAAAGTTAAATACGTTAATAAACAAACAAATTTTGGAATACACAAACATAAAGAGAACTTTGGCACGGAACACTAAAATGCAGACAAAATAAAAGAGGACGAATAACATAAAATAGTAAGTATTATGAAGAAATAAAGAGTAAATAAATTTCATTTGAAAGTATTTAGTACATTAATAATGATATAATGAATATTAATTTATATCAATTTATGCATATAAATCCATAAACACAATGTATTTTTTTAAATTTCTTAAATAGTCCGTTCTTTAACGGTAAAATATTGCAAAACCTCTAAATTTTAAAAAACCGCTTGGATTGACATGAAATTTGGCATACACATAGCTAACAAGTCAAAGAAAAAAAGTGATATTGTGCCGATATGTGCTTTTGGCCTGGGGCTGGTTTTCACCTCCTTTTGAGGGTGAAAAAATATTCGTCCAAAGAAAGTCAGGAAATTGATAAACTGGCTAATTTTAAGTAACTTTTGTTCCACAGAGTTTTTTCACTAAGTCAATACTTTTCGAATTATTTAGCAGTGAATATGTTCATTTTTTCAACAAAATAACCACGCTTTAAGACGGTTCTTCGCAAATAACTCAAATAGTAAGAATTTTGTCGAAAAAAGATTCTTAGCAAAAATATAGCCTATAAAAATTAAAAATGGTTTATATATCACGTCTCTACACCTAGTAGAAGCAGAGTTATAGCTAATGAAAAATAGGTTCATATTCGTCAAATTCCAAATGGAATACTTTAACGTGAAATAACCAAAAATGAAGCACATTTCGGGAAAAACTCATTACAACTTATTTTAAGTGTTTAAAAAAAGCTTCATTTTTGTTTTATAAAAAAAATTTTTAGCATCAAAATTAAACAAGTTACGTTCAAAATAATGTTAGTCGTTTTTGGTTTTGGTAAAGAAATCGAGAAAATCACCCCCTAATTAGTATCTTAAATGAACTTAATCGTTACGACTTCACAAGTTTCTTGACTCGTGTATATAGTGTTTATATGATCTGTAAGTTTCATCGGTTCAAAGTCCTTATTATTGAAAGGGCTGTAGTTAAAAGGGGTTGAACGAGTCACTGATCACGAATGTATGCAAATTAAAAACACCAAATCTTAATCAATTTTTGTCTAACAGAAAAACAGAAAGATACATGATATTCAGAAAAGCAAATCTGACTTTTTTTGTTTTTCGAGATTTTTAGTATCTCTAACAATTTTTAAGTTATTTTGAAAAAAAGCATATTTTTCAAAATTTAAGTTTTTAAAAATTTTATTTTGAAACCAAATATTTTCAAAAATAAGCACTTTGAATCGATGAAACTTACAGATCATATAAACACAACATAAGTAAAATAATTTGTGGAGCGGTAACGAATAATTTCATTTAAGTTGCTAATTAGGGGGTCGTCTTCCCGATTTTTTTTTGCAAAAACAAAAGGGACCAACTTTATTTTGAGCGTAACTTGCCTAAATTTAATGCTAAAAACTTTTTGTAAAAACAGGAAAAAATCTTTTATTAAACACTTTAAAAAAAGTATAGTGGGTTTTCCCCAAAAAGTGCTTAATTTTTTGGATATTTCACGTCGAAATATTCTATCTGAAATTTGGTGAATATGAATCTATTTTCCATTGGCTATAACTCTGGTTCTACGAGATCCAGAGACCTAACGCGTACACCATTTTGTTTACTTTTTTATAGGATATATTTTTGCTAAGAATGTTTTTTTCGACAAAATACTTACTTTTTGAGTTATTTGCAAAAAACCGTCTAAAAATGTGGTTATTTTGTTGAAAAATGAACATATTCACACGCAAATAACTCGAAAAGTGTTGACTTGGCGAAAAAGCTCCTGTAGAACAAAAGTTACTTAAAATTAGTCAGTTTACCCATTTCCGGACTTATTTTGGACATATATTTTCTCACCCCCAAGAGGGGGTGAAAGTCACCCCCAGGGCAAAAGCACACAAAGGCACAATATCACTTTTTTTTTCTTTGACATGTAAGCTATACGTATGCCAAATTTCATGTCAATCCAAGCGGTTCTTTAAAATTTAGAGCAAAAACCGTGAAAGAATGGACTATAATAATAGGTACATTAGCAAATAAAGTATGCGTGAATATGCAATAGATGGGAGTGCAATTAGAACGAAAATATGCATTGTTTCGGAATAATTCAAACAAGCTTATATTTTTCTAAAACCTTTTTTGTTAGTTTATATACATGTTAAAGTAAAAAGTTCTACTCGCAGATTTGGCCGCTAATTGTTTATTAATTGTTTAAACAATAACAATTGTTTTGTATAAATAATTTTAAAAATATCGTTAAATTCATCATTTTACTTTGATCAAATATGTTTCTATTTTGTTTTTGGTTACGCTGAATCCGAATGTGGTATTACAATTTGAAAATTCTTATACAGAAACTCTTATACAGTATGTTTGCGTAGCTAGGAACCACATGGAAAACTGTTTTATTATCAATTTTACGAAAAAAAGTTGTTCTTCATAAAATACTCTGGATAGCCAAAAATCTAAATCTCAACCACCAGATACCAAATTTTATCAATTTTATACGAGTTATGTCAAAAATATGAATTTCTTTAAAGAGTAAAATACCTTTTTATTCCAGAATATCAAAAACTGCTATTATGAAAATTTGTTTGAAATTAAAAACTATGTTTTAATATACAATTACATTATTCTAATCGAAAAAAAAAATTCAATTTTTTCTCAAATTACGGATACCCATCATCATTTTATTACAATTATTGTAACTATTTTATTATCAATTTTACGAAAAAAAGTTATTCTTCATAGAATGCTCTACCTGGTCTAAAATCTATGATATAACCATCAGATATCAAACTTTTTCAGTTTTATACGAGGTATGTAAAAAATCTGAATTTTTCTTGAGAGTAAAGTGCCTTTATTATACACAATATTTTAATTAGAAGGATGTAGTTGAACACTGAAACATATTTTTTAATTCCAACCAACTTTTTTTTATAACAATTTTTGATATTGTGAAATATAAAGGTACTTTACTCTTAAGTGAAATTCATATTTTTTGACATACCTCGTATAAAATTAATAAAATTTTATATTTGATGGTTTTTTCTTAGATAATATACGATGCAGAGTATTTTATAAAGAATAACTTTTTTTCGTAAAACTGATAATAAAAAAGTTATCAATAGGTTCCAAGTTACGCAGACATACTGTATAAGAGCTAAAAAATTTTTTTTGTTGAACATTTATTATTGTTGAAGCTTATTATTAAATGTATTTTAGATAAGTTTTACAGAAAAAAGTTTTGATCACTTTGTATAAACATTTTTTTAGCTGGTAATTTTCGGTTTTGTATTACATTTTTGTTATCTTTCTTAATTTTCTCAAAAAGAAATAGTTTATTTCATTTCTAAAGTAAAATAATTCAGTGCATTTTACAGACTACATCCCCAGCTTTAAAAAAAAAAACACCTATAAAATGGCAATAAATCTGTTGAAAATTGGGTAATACCGTCTTAAAGTGGTGTTAATTCTGTAAAACTATAAAGTTTTCAAAAATTACATTTTTTGAGATTTTTTTTGAATGAAATATCGTTTAGTAAGATGATTGAAAGGTAGTTGTGCAAGATTGAGAGTTTTATAAGAAAAATTGTATTAGTTACACATTTTTAAATCATGTTTAAACAAAATTCATGTAAGTCTCATTTTGAGCCCACAACGTACTTATGCCCATACATTTTGTTTCTTTTTACTACAACTCTAAGGTAGCTTAATTATTCTTCTTTCATGTTCAATTTGTAAAATTTCATTTGATCGATTAGTTAAAGAATTACATTAAAATAACTTAACCATGCACTTCGCCGTACGCTAGTTTACAGTGCGCCAATATTTGTGAGCAGGGTGACTTTAGCGTTTTCAATAAAAAATTATAGAAGCTACAGATTTAATTTTAGAAAAACCTTTATATAAGGTTTTTTTTTGTAAAATTTTCTGAATTTTTCAATGGAGAAGTCAGTTTTTTTCAAAAATTTATATTTTTGGAGTTATTTAAAAAAACATCTATTTTCGCAGTTCATTTGTTTAATAAAAAATGAAGCACCCACTTCTCGAGTAGAACTTTTTGATATGTTGTTTATTAAACACTTCTTAATGAAATTACAAAAAGTACTATCTTGTTTGATTTTTTCCGAACTGAAAATCTATGAAAATCTATATGCACTCCCCTACAAGTTACAAGTATAAAGTTATACCTCCTATCCTGTTCAAGGCGTTTTTTTTTATCAACGGGAAGACATACTTAAATCACCCACACAACACGTTTTGTCACAGACCACTCAGTAGCTCATATCACTTTATTTCAATAAATTCGAACAGAGAGCACTTATATAATATGGTCAACCAATCACGATCTGTATGTTCACAAGCAATAACAAAACTTTCGCGATACTTAAGTAGTTTTTTTTGGAAATAAAAATTATAAATATAAGTGGGACAATCACGCTTGTGGTGTGGTTATTACAAAAGGGTAAACATAGGAATGTTTGTAGAACATCTGTTGACAAGTTGGGTTTGTATTTTAAGATCAACAACGGTAATTTGTTAGCTGGAAATTAAAAGAAAAGGAGGATAACCTAATAACCAAATACACTCCTGGACAAAAAAATTGGGACACCTTAAAAATGGGTCATTTTTGATGTTCCGAATCTCCTAAACCTCTTGTCCGATTTTAGTGATTTTTTTAGTATGTTATGGCCTTATTCTTTAAGAAGCTCGATGTAGTAATATTGTTGCTGAACATGTAAATGTCATTATATACCGGGTGTAACAATAATACTGTGTTTTTTCCTCAAAGTTCAAAACACCCTGTGGAATATTCTAGCATTTAAAAAATATTGAAATTAAAACTCAATTGTAGCCTTGGCCTTTCTTAACATTCTGCTTTGTGACTCATTCACTTATGTTGGATATTGAAAAAGTTAGGTACTTTGACAACTAGCCATGTTCTTCATCAAAAATTCTTCATCAATACAAAACATATCACAAAAGGATGTCCACAAGGATCAGTTTGTGGACCTACGTTCTGGGATGTAATGCTAGAGGAACTGTTGGAACAATTGACTATAGATCCTGAAGTGCTTGGAAGCATAGCATATGCAGATGATTTGTTGCTGATCATAGATGCAAACTTAAGAAGAGAATTAGAAAATAAATCAAATGAAGTATTAATAAGAGTAAATGATTGGATGAATAAAGTAAAATTAACAATATCAGATTCAAAAACAACATATAGTTTAATAAAAGGAAATTTAGAAAGAGATCCAATTATAAAAATTAGAGGGAAAACAATAAAAAGAAAAATGGAAACAAGATATTTAGGTATTATAATAGACGAACAAAAATTATTTACAAAACACATGAGTTGTGTCTGTGAAAAGGCAACAAAGATCATGCATAGCATTGCTAGTCTAGCACAGAAGGAATATAGAATTTCGTTCCGACAGATGAGAATATACCTAAGTACAATACTTGCATCAATTGTAGGGTACGGTTCAAGTGTATGGGCACATAGATTAATAAATAAAAAAAACGCAGAAAAATTAAATAGAGCTCAGAGAGGATTTCTTGTAAGAATGACGGGAGCATTTGGAACAACTGCAACACAGGCACTCACAGTTTTAACTGGAGTAATGCCAATGCATTTAGAAACACAAAAAAGAGCATGTAATTATTGGCTAAAAAAAGAAAAATATGAAAAAATAATACAAATAATAGGATTAGATATAAGAAATAAAAGAGAATTAAAAGAAATAATAAATAGAAAAAGACAAAATGAATGGGAAAATTCAACAAAATCTAGACGTTTATACAATTTTATACCAATATTAGAAAACATTCCAAATTATTTTAATCCAAAACAAGGTTTAATACACTTTTTAATAGGACATGGACCGTACCCAACATATTTGGAAAGATTTAACTTAAAAGATGATGCATATTGTGAATGTGGAGAACTAGGTACACCAGAACATATAGTGTTACATTGTGAAAATACTATAGAAAATGAAGAACACAGAGAAATGAGAAGAAGATTAGAAAGAATTGCAATAAGAGATATATTACAAAATGAAGAATATTTTGAAATATTAAACAATCTCACACAAATAATATCTAAAAAACAACAAGAAATCTATAATAATAGAAGAAGACAACCAATAATCCAACCCTGATGAAGTTGAGTAAGATAAAGTTAAAATAAATAAAATAAAATATAAATTCAAAAATAGATATTTACAATGATAATAATAATAATTCAATATAAAATAAATAAATAAAAATAATAATTCAATACATAATTCATAAAAAAAAAACTACCAACTCTCTTCTGAAAATAGAGGGACTGTCTTTATAACTTAGAAGGGAGTTGATAGTACCAAAAATATTTTAAATTGTTTATTTAAATTTGTTTGTTATACGTAATTAAGAGATTATGGCAAATTGTTATTGTAAAAATAGATTTAATAGTTGAGTAAAAAATGTAAAAATATAAAAAAAAATATCTGTAATCCCATCAGGAAAAAACGACCTGGATTAGTCACTAGAGGCCAGGTCATATGTATAAATAATAAATAAAAAAAAAATAAATAATAAATAAAAATCAATACAGGCTGTTTCTAAATAAGCGCGACAAGTTTTAAGGGGTAGTTCTGCATGAAAAAATAATGACCGTTTGATTTATGAACATATTTATGTCTGCAAATGCTTCGTTTCCGAGATACGGGATGTTAAATTTTTCTTACACACTGACGATTTATTTATTGCTCTAAGACCAGTTGAGATATGCAAATGAAATTTAATGAGTTTTAAGAGGTAGTTATTGCGCAATTTTTGACGTGCAATTATGTATTTTATATTCATAATTGGCGTGCATACCGGTCATATAACCCGGTCATATACTCTGTATGCACGCCAACGGTGAATATAAAATTTTTAGTTGTATGTCAAAAAATTTAAAATATCTACTTCTTAAAACCTACTAAATTTCATTTTCATATCTCAACCGGTTTTAGAGCAATAAATAAATCGTCAGTTTGTAAGAAAAAATTCAACATCTCGTATTTCGAAAACGAAGCACTTGCGGACATATGTTTATAAAGCAAACTGTCATTATTTTTTCTTGTAGAATTAACGCTTAAAGTTTGTCGCACTTATTTAGAAACACCCTGTATTGATGAAGAACATGGCTAATTGTTAAAGTACCTAACTTTTTTATTATCCAACACAAATGAATGAGTCAAAAATGATAATGTTAAGTAAGCCTAAGGCTACAATTGAGTTTTAATTTCAATATTTTTTAAATGCTAGAATATTCCACAGGGTATTCCGAACTTTGAGGAAAAAACACAGTATTAGTTTTACACCCGGTATATAATGATATTTATATGTTTAGTAACAATATTGCTACATGGAGATTCTTAAAGAATAAGGCCATAACATACTAAAAAATCACTAAAATCCGACAAGAGGTTTAGGAGATTCAAGACATCAAAAATTACCCATTTTTAAGGTGTCCCAATTTTTTTGGCCAGGAGTGTAATATGAATATATATATAAATATTTATAAATACGAATAAATGAAAAATTGAGTGAAATTTTCTTCTTCTCCTTGCAGTATTGCCTGTTTTTCTTCATAGGTGTCGTTTATTTTGCCCCTAAATAATTGTCCTTTCATCTTTTCCTTGGGCGTCCTATACTTCTTTTGCCTAACGGTGACTTGTCCCTGTCTATTTTTACTATCCTTGATTCAGACATCCTGCTTATGTGTTCATTCCTCTACCTCACATATGCGTTTGATTTCCTCACTTCTTACCCTGTCCTGTGGTCCTTTTCCAGCAATCCTTCTTAAGATCTTCATTTCGTTGGTCTTCAGATGTCTTTGTGTTTTTCTTGTGTCTGGTCTTGTTTCGGTCTAACTGACTTATATGCTTGAGCCTTTGTTTCCAGTCTTAGGTGTTTGTTTTTCCAAATTGTGTCTTTTAGGCATCAGGTCGTTCTACTGGCTTTAATTATTTAGTCTTCTACCTCTTCTTCGATATTGTTGTCGGCTGATAGATTAATTGCCAGGTATTTGAAAGTCATTACTTGTTGTATGTTACAGAAGCAGAGATGAAATACCTCAGAAGAACGATTGGAGTAAAAAGAACTGATAGAATCAGAAATGAAGGAATAAGAGAAAGTCTCAAAATCAAACCGATACTCGACTCAATCCAGGAGAAAAAATTGGCATGGTTCGGACATCTAACCCGGATGGACAATAATAGACAAGTAAAAAGAGTGTGGGACGCCAAACCAATAGGGAAGAACAGAAGAGGAAGACCCATTAAAGAATGGAACAGTGACATCTCGCAGATACTGCAGAGTAAGGGTAAGACTTGGCAGGAAGCAACACAGATGTCATCCAATAGGAAGGAATGGAGAGAGTTCGTTAAGAGCTAGGACACCTCAGAAGATTGTAAAATATTGTAATTTAATGAATTGTATTATAAACGGCCCAACACCGAAAGGTACAAATGGGTCTACTGATTAAGTAAAGTAAAGTAAGTACTTGTTGTATAATGTGATTGTCTAACTATAATTTGCATCATATTGGTTCTTTGTCTATTACTAATAGACCAGGGCGCATCTGTAAAAATATTAGTACATTTGGACGTTGAGAGGTGACTCAAATTTTTTTGCAGAAATTGCTTAAAAATAACTCAAATAATAATATTTGAGTTATCCTCCCTCTCAAAAAGGTTCGGAACATTGTTTAAATAATCAAAATGTGAAAAAATGAAGGAAAAATTCGATTTTTTTCTTCGTTTTTTGATTATAACTTTAAAAGTGTTCATTTTCGAGAAAAGTTGAATTGACATAAAAGTTGCGTAATTAAATTTTCTACAATATAAAATTGGTTAAAAATTTAAAAATGGTCACCCTTGTTGCAAAATAGCAATAATTGCGAAAAAACCATACAAAAATAACTCTTTGCATTTTACGTCTTTCAACAATTTATGCTACACTTAGGATCTTCATATTTTACCCAGAAAAACTTTATGATACAGTAAAACAATACTGTAAATTTCATTAAGATCGGTTCAATAGATTTTACAAAATATATTTTGAAATTAAGCTTTCGCAAAAAAATTCTTTTTTCAAAATGTTACAGGACTGAAAATAAAACAGATAGCAAGTTGAAAAACAAAGCAGTTTTTTTTGCCTATAGAAGTGTACTGTACCTTTCATTTGCAATTTGCAAAATTAAAATCGATTAACTACCACGGCGTCAGGAATTTTTTTAAATAAACATTAATTATTGGTGCTGCGCTCAGGACAGCGGATAGTTTGCTCTAATTGGGCATTCCAATGACCTTTGATAATGATTTATACATTTTAATTTTTATTACATTTCGATATAAATAAATAAATTTGTTTATTGCAAAATAAAAACACATACTCTATCCTTTGAAATAACACTTTTTTTAGCAAAAACTGTCTTTGTTCATATATTTTAACTTAGAGAATAAACGTTTATTATTTTTAAACATATGCAATGTTTAAACAATATTTCACAAACAATAATAAAATTAGTTTGATTTTTGTGGAATTAAAATAATAAAATATAACAAAATATAGAGTAAGAAAATAATATATTAGATAAAGATTGGAAGAAATTTTGGTGGAAATCAACTTGTGTGAATCCAACACCGCTGTCCAGCGCGTAGCACCAATAATTGTTTATTTAAAAAAATTCCCGACGCCGTGGTAGTTAATCGATTTTAATTTTACAAATTGCAAATGAAAGGTACAGTACACTTCTATAAGTAAAAAAAATTTCAACTTGCTATCTGCTTTATTTTCAGTCCTGTAACATTTTGAAAAAATGAATTTTTTTGCGAAGGCTGGATTGCAAAATTTATTTTGCAAAATCTATTAAACCGATCTTAATGAGATTTACAGTGTTGTTTTATTATATCATAAAGTTTTTCTGGGTAAAATATGAAGGTCCTAGGCGTAGCATAGATGGTTTAAAAACGTAATATGCGAATACTTGTTTTGTATGGTTTTTTCGCAATTATTGCTATTTTGCAACAAGTGTGACTGTTTTTTAAATTCCTAACCAATTCTATATTGTAGAAAATTTAATTCGACAACTTTTATGTTAGTACATATTTTCTCGGAAATGAATACTTTTAAAGTTATAATCAAAAAACGGAGAAAAAAATCGAATTTTTCCTTCATTTTTTGACATTTTGATTATTTAAACAATATTCCGGACCTTTTTGAGAGGGAGGATAACTCAAATATTATTATTTGAGTTATTTTCAAGCAATTTCTGCAAAAAACTTGAGTCACCTCTCAACGTCCATCTCAAAACAGATGGGCCCTGGACTAAAGCTTTTTGTTGTTGGGCTGATATTTTCATATTCATTTCTTTTGCGCTAATGTTGTATTTGCGCAGTAATTTTTGTAGGTCTTCTTCGCACTCTTCTACTAACACGGTGTCATCAGCGTAACATAGTACTTTTATCTCTCTATCGTCCATTTTGTACCCTTTTTTTTCTTCACTTGTTCTATTATTGCATCCAACACTCTGTTAAACAGTAGAGGACTTAATGAATCTCCTTGCCTGATTCCTGTGTTTGCTTCTATGGGTTCGGTTATTATTAATTTGATTTTCATTTCTTTTTTTGTTTCTTGCATATAAGTTTTCTGTCAGTTTTATTATATCCAGTGGTAAATGTTTGTCATATAGTAGGTGTAGATGTGTTTTTTCATATATAGTAGTAAATGAAATTTTGACCTCAAGAAAATAAGGGAAAACAAACATGTAACGGAAAACACTAATATCATTCTTGTATGAATATGGGATTTTCCAATATTTAGCTATGCCTCTCAAACGTTGACCATCTGAATAGCAGATAAGAATAGAATCAGTGCATCTGAGATGTAGCGTATGAGAAGAATACGTTGAATATCTTGTACAGTCAGAAGAACAAATGCACCTGTTGTTGTGGAAGTTAAATATCTACAAAATCTCTCCAGTTTCGTCAAAAATATTTACATTCTTCTGACATCTGACATAATACAGAGAAAATAGTAGTCCAAGGAAAATTCTTCGTTAAAAAAGTAGTTTTCTGGGAGGAAGAAATGTCGGGGCGATCACCTACTCGATGGCCGGATACGCTCTAAAAATGACTGACGCAGAATAGAGATCTACCAAGTATGAAAGGGATACGTCGACTAGTTTTAAAATACTGAGCAAAAATATTTTTTTAATTTTTAAATAAAACACCTTGTAACTCAATAAGGAGCCATATTTTATTTAAGTGATTTTGGTTAAATCCTAATATTTTGAGGTCTAAAATCAACATCTCAGAGATTGGACATTCTTAATGAAACCCCTTCTATAAGCAAAACTATATCTTTTACCATAAGGAAAAAAAAAGAAGAAGAAAAAACGACAAAAAACCCGATTATCGGAACGGCATTTCAAAATGCTTAACCCTTAAACGCCCAAGGGTGGGTAAAAAATGTCCACCTAATGCGGATTCTCTTGTAACATATTTATTACGTGCTTAAAAATTTTTCCAAAATTATTTATTGTTAAAAAGACAGGCCTTTATCGAATGTTAATTTGGTTCTACCGATATTTTTGAAAATAAAAGTAATATCGTGAGTTTAATGTGGGTGAGCATAAAAAGTACACCCTTAGTAAAACTTGTTACTAAAGGTTTGTATATAATTTCTCGTTGGAAGGAACATAATCCATATAATTATCGACGTATATTTACATAATCGACACAATTATCGGCCAATGAGGAGCCTGAAAAGAAGAATGTGGAGAAAATCGACAAATGTGAATTACTGGCTTTTAATGGTATGTTTATTTTGATGTACATTGTAATTTTGTTGTAAGGTTTTTAAATTGTTTAAATTAATATTATAGATGATGCTGTGTTTATTAAGCATAAGATTCTTAAGTTTAATCCATTTCCAACAACTAACAATAAATATATTAGCTATTTTCGAGGTGGACATTTTTTACCCACCCTTGGGCGTACATGGAACCTAAAAAAGTTTGGGCGTTTAAGGGTTAATACCCGCGACGTTATTAAAAAAACAAATTATAAGCAAATTAGCACAATTTTAAATGCCATTTTACAGGGAAGTTAAGTGAAATTTGAATTTTCCAATACATTTATCGAAAACACATAAAAGTAAAAGTAATGAGATTTTAAACAGATTTATATTCTTTTGGTAACAACCGCGTTTTTGCAATTGAAAATATAGTTTTCAATAAATATTTCATAAATTATTAAACATTGTTTAACTTTTTTTTTGCTTAATACTGGTAACATAGCGCAACTTATCCTATTAAATAAAATAATTTTTTAGCGCTTATTTAAAACGCAAATAATATTTTTTGCAAATTTGATTTTTAAATTTTATATATACTTACTTAATCAGTAGACCCATTTGTACCTTTCGGTGTTGGGCTACCGGTGTTGTTAAATTTTATATACATATAATTATTTAAATAAATAGGGGGTCAAATTTAATTTAGTAAGTCTTAGGTAAAAGATCTATCCTTCAGCTTTGTAGAAAAAAATCCCAAAACCTTCATTAAAATGTAAATTACATCAGCAGTTAAAAAAGTAAATAATGTGCAAAAATGACCCCTTTTTAATTATTTAAACAATAATCCCCTCACATGATTTGGATATTTTTTTGAAAATATCTTTTGTATTCAGCTAAACTTTGATATAAGCCAACCTGTACGGAATTACATTTTGATTGTTTTATTTTATTAGGCTATTATACCTGTATATTCTAATAATTAAAACAATATTATTAAAAATATTAATAGGTACTTACTTGCTGTAAATAAAAAAAGTTAACAGATTTTGAATATATATTACAAAATGTCACGAGATGCATGTCAATAGAAACTGAGCTAAAATGACACTAGTAATGATATGCTATACTCTTATAACTATCTATTACTATGTACATTGACAATATTCGAAATAAATGATTTGTATACACATAACAATGATAAAGAATATTGTTGGCACGAAACAACTATCAATTTACTCAAAAAAATAAAAATTCAAGAATTGTAATTATTCTTAATAATTCAATAATTGATAATTCAATAATTAATAATTCAATAATTGTAATTATTAATTAATAAATGAATATAGTTTCTGTCCTTGTGGGATCGGTACTCACAGGAGGGACCGCAGACGTTCGGATACAATTAGCGTCTCTTTGCAAAGACAATGATGTCGACTTTGCAAAGTAACAAGACACTTACTCAACACACACACTACACATGACACTAGGTACCTAACTGTTCAAAATTACGGTACCTACCATGCCAATGGCCATTAGTTGTCGAGGCATTAGCTAAATAAAAAAAAAAATTATTCTACAGAGTAGTAGTTATTTATTATATTAAGGGGCAAAAACAGCAGATTTTAATACATGAAAGTTATGTCCCGACGCACTGCGATTCCAAATGCCGAAAACGTGGTAATGAACCTTTTAAAAGCGTACCTATATTGTTTATACATTTCGGAATTATTTTCGTTCCTAAGGATTTTTGGTATCGCTGATTACGAATCTGACATTATTTTTTCTGAAAAACAAAATGGCGGATCCTACATGGCGGAAAGAAATTAAAAATATCAATGAAAACGCAATTTTTTTTATCAAATTATGTAGCTTAAGTTCACTGATTACAAATCTAACATTATTATTTTTTTTTAAACAAAATGGCAGAGCCAATATGGCCGAAATAAATTCGAAAATTTTATTTTAAACGCATATTTTTGTTTAAAATTTTATATTATAAGGAATTTTTGAAATTGCTGATTACCAATATAGTCCAAGTAATGAGGCTTAAAATAGGGCAAAACCTCGCAATTTTTACAGAATGGATCGATTTGCTTAAAAAATTGAGAATAAGTAGTGGATAGTCCAAGGATCAAAATCTATATCATGCCGAAAGTCGCTTTTACCATGCGGGTGGTTGCCACCCCATCTCAGGGGTGGAAATTTTTTATTATATTTTAATCACAAAAGTTGGTAAAAACGTTCATTCTTAGCAAAAAACGTTCTATACATTTTTTTAATAAAATTGATGGTTTTAGATTTATTCGCTATCGAAAGTGTTAGTTTTATATCGAAAAAATCAATAAGTTTTCTGCTAATAACTCCAAAAGTTTTCGCTTTATCAAAACAACTTCACCTAATAGAAATGTACCTTTTGAAAAAATAAACAAAAACGTGTTTTTAGATTTTCTTTAACACCAATAGTAATCGAGTTATACTTTATTACAGTGGAACCCCGATAAGTCGGCCCCCGATAACCCGGAACTCCGGCTAACCCGGACCGATTTTTATCAGACAAACATTTCAACAATAAAAATGTATTGCTGTTACAAAATCTCGTAAACCTAATTCATTCATTTGGTGACGTCAATATACGAACGAAACGATTGATGAATCCGACATTACTGAAAATATCAGGGCAATCAGGGTGCAGATGGGACTCTGTCGCGCAATTCGCAGCAAATAAAATAGTCGTATGTTTTTGGCTTCATTTTATTTCGTTTATACATACGCATTTTCAAGGTTCACGAGGTTTTGTACCAACTCTATGTAATATAATATTTGAGAGATAATGGAACCGGATTGAACTACATATAACATAGTAAAAATGACTCATGGTACACCACATTCATTGTCGAAAACAACATGCACCTGTATTATCCTTTATTTTTTTGAAACTGTCTGTGTTAGCATTGTTTAGAAAAGACTATTAAAATTCTTTTTTTAACAATGGTCTTAGTCATCACTTTTATTAAATAACATAACATCAGAGACGGTATTATGTGTAGTAAAGTCGTATTATTGTTCGCTTCCGTTTTGTAATCGTTCGTAAATTTATTCAGATTTTGTGTTTGTGTGTCTTTTGTCTATAAGGGCAACAAAACGTAAAAATGTTGTAGTGACAATGGAAAAGAAACTAGAAGCATTAAGTAGAATTGATAAAGGTGAATCTTGCAGCATTATATTATGGTGTCGGTACATCTACAGTATCGGATTGGAAGAAAAATAGAACTAAAATCGAAGAATTTTTTTTTTCAAAATGATAACAAAAGACAGTTTAATCGGTGCAAAGCTAATAAAGCTAAGAATGAGACTTTTGACGACGCTTTGTATGTGTGGTTTTGTGTGGAATGCGAACGTGGTTTACCAGTGTCTGTGTGACAATTATAACGGAGTTTATCTGTAAGCATACCATATTTTTCGATAACCCGGATCGGCCGCGGTCCCAATTAATCCGAGTTAACGGGGTTCCACTGTATATGTTGGCTCTTCTTCGTCAAATGCTAAATATTGTAGTTTCAAAGTCAAAAGACGCGAAAACTATGCATTTTTCGAGGACAACTTTTTCAAACTAATTTAAAGTATTAAAAATATTTACTCCAGAAATAAAAAAAAAGTCTCTAGCTCAAAAATTAAGTAACTCATAATGAAAAGAATGTCAGTCTCTATTTTTTCAGCGAAAAAGTGATTGGAAGCAACCCCCTAATCACCACCCTAATTAAAATTAGCCATTGCCCTTATTTTTTATTTTTTTATTTATGTATTATTAATAGGTTCTAGAAGTTTGACCGGCTTAGACTGAATAGTTTTTTAAAAAGTTCAGTTAAAAGCAAATAACGAATTTTTGTAGTTTGGAAAAAATTGCCGTTTCTTCAGAATAGCAAGATTAGAATCAGAGATACGAAAAAATGTTCTAAAATGAAATTGTAGCCGATTTAATTTCCAAAATCCTGGTTGGAAAAAATTTTTTCTACGGCTAAAATTGAGTGAGCTATCGACAATTAAAACTTGTAATAACATGCAACAACCACCTTTACCAACCCTTTCAAAGTCACCTCTTTTTGTGACTGAGGATTATAACAAGAATTAATGTTAATAGCCTTATAGACCATCTAAAAACCTACAAAATTATTTTTTACCAGACCCCTAGGATCAAAATTAAAAATGTTAGGGTTAAAAAATAAATATATTTTTTTGAAAAAAAAAAGGAGAAATCCAATTGGAAGCATAATAATGTAAGTTAGCGGTGTTTGTAGTCATTGGCCTTATTCATTCTTATTTATTTAGGTATTGTTAATAGATTCTAGATGTTTGACTGGCTTAGAATGATTAGTTTTTAAAAACAGGAGTTAAAAGCGAATAACGAATTTTTGTAGCTTGGTAAAAAATGCTCTTTTCTTCAGAATATAAAGATTAGCATCGGAGATACGAAAAAATGTTTCAATATAAAATTGTAGGTTATTCAATTCTCAAGAACTTGGTTTACAAAAAATTTTTCTACGGCAAAAATTGAGTGAATCGTAAATGAGTATACCTATCAAAACATTGATTTTTTCGATATAAAACTAAAATTTTCGATGGCAAATAAATTGAAAACTTTTAATTTTATCAAAAAACTGTATAGAACATTTTTTGCTTCGAATGAATGTTTTTATCAACTTTTGCGGTCAAAATATAATAACAAATTTCAACCCCCGAGATGGGGTGACAACCACCCCCATGGTAAAACCGCCTTTCCGCATCATATAGATTTTGATCCTTGGTCTATGTACTACTTATTTTCAAATTTTCAAGCAAATCTATCCATTCTGTAAAAATTGCGAGGTGAAAAGCTTCGGTTCCTGGCCTAATATATTTTATTTATGAAGTACAATATTCAGAAACTATTACTTATGTACAACCGCCCATACATACTCAACAATCGCCAGAATCATGTAATACGCGGCATTTCGCACTTTTGTATTCAAACAACCGCCAGCAATGGATAGGCAGTTAAAGGCAGCTAAAACAAAGCGATTCTGTATCTTCTTATTATATATTTTAAGATTAATAAACATTAGTCGCAGAATTTTGCAGAATTTTGTACTTTTTGAATGTATCTTTACAAAATTTTGATTATTTCAAGTATATTTTCACTATTTACGCTTTAACAAATTTAAGCTATTTTTGGTTACTAAAACTTCAGTTAACTTACATTCGTACATTATTAAAAACTTAAAAAAGAAGAATCTCTGCTTTAAAGCGATAATATTGATAAACTACAAAAGGTTTTACAGCGTTTTCAATATACGCGTTCTTTTTCACTTTCTCTGCCGGCCAAAATAAACTCGGACATGGCTCACTTGTTCTTAAGCTATGAACCAGGATGCATCCAGTCTGATCATTATATCTACGTATTACGACTCTTAGAAAGTATGATAAAATAACTGTAAACATGAAAATCCCTAGACAGGGACTTTTTTTCGCCTCATGACCATGTTTGCAACAATTGGAACCACTGCGACGCGTGGAGGAGGGATGTAATCATGAGAGCACTAAAATCTGCATTTTGTCCCGTGTATAATACAATATATTATGTTTTCTATAACTCCCCAGAAACACCAGTTTCAACAATTTTGCCGTAAAACATAAAAAAGTATGTGAAGAATGTGTGTGTACTTTGTACGCACGTAAGAAGTAAGAAGTTATACTTCTATTATATGATTTCAACGAATTAAAATATGCACTTTAAACCGTTTAATTTTATTTTATTTAATATTAAACTAATTGTAATACTTACCACTTTCCAAGTATCTATGAATTTAAACAAAAGACAGCAATTGTTCGCATTTAAACCCGGGACTTCTCGATCTGTAGTCGAATCAATGCCCCACGACACTACGACCTCATTTTTTATACGGTTTCTCGGACATTATGACAAATCACGGTAACAAATAGATGAAGTGAGGTATAAATTATAAAAATGTTTTAATAATACGTATTATCTTACTCCCGAGGAAGACAAATCCAAAGACACAAAAATTATAATAAATATATCTACTAAAAACACTAATATATTCTTTCCACACCTTTTTTGGCCTGATACATACATAACTTAAAAGATTTAGCAAAGAATATAGACTTTAAGAGAGAGAACCTATATATTCTTTGGATTTAGCAACGAACTCCATACTGTCTGTGTGCGCATGCGCGCAGAATAATAAAAATTCACTCCCAATCGCGCCTAAATAAGTATAACTTCAAAAATAAATAGAATATCAAGAAATATAATACGGAAAGTGGAAGACGCTGCCTAGGTAACTACTAAAATCACAAAAAAACTTGTGTTAAAGTATGCTCAAAGTTTATCAAAATCTGGCAAATTGAACAGGTTCATAATTTTCCATGTCAGGAAGCAGAAAACACACTGATTGTTTTAAGTTTGTTAACCATTCAATAATTACACTAGTTTACAACCAATTTGCGACTGGAATGCAAAATGGTGTTTTTTGTTAATTTTTGCTCTCTGAATGTGAATATGATGATAAAAAGTTCCTAACACGTAAGATTATTGAGTTATGATTTAAAAAAAAAAAAAATAAGTTACGATTTTTGAGTTATGAGTATTTTACCAATTTTTTTTTTAAAAGAGTCGTTTGTAAGATATCGGTGAGTGATGTTATCAAATTAACGTTTTTCCTAAAAATTGTGCATAATTTGACAACACTGGGATATCTAATGCCTACGAATAACACATTAACATCTAAATAAAGAATAAACCAAAGGTAATCCTTAATCAGTAAACCTACCCATTTAAACTTATTAGTTCTAAACAGTTTTAACAACTGTTACTTCTGCATGACAAAAGTGTCTGGGTTTCCAAGGACAGGCAAGCATAAAATTGAATATCCAGAT
Organism: Diabrotica virgifera virgifera; assembly: GCF_917563875.1. Lineage (NCBI taxonomy): Eukaryota > Metazoa > Arthropoda > Insecta > Coleoptera > Chrysomelidae > Diabrotica > Diabrotica virgifera. The sequence goes on along the minus strand of NC_065449.1, from coordinate 55,718,940 downwards.
ATTATCTCAGCAATAAAACCGGTTTTCCATGGAGAAGAGTTACCAGTTCCAGGACCCCTGGCAAATTGGGAAGAAGATTTGGAAATGTATTGCGATAAAAGTAAACCCGATGATGTATTAGAAAAGAATAATTCTTATTTTCCTAAAAGAGACGAAAAAGCACCTTATTGCATCCAACAAGCCGAATAACATGATTTAGTTCGAGACCTTCACTTGCCCAAAGGACATGCTTAACTCTAGGTTCTACATTACAATAATGGATTTTTTAAATGGAATTTACTAGCCAGTAAAACTTACAATATTTAGGAACCGTAACCAAGAGCTATCCTAGTTGTTTACTATGCATAATAATATGTGTTTGTATTAATCTACATAGTGTTATGGGAAAATTGGGATAGGCAGAAAATTGTGTACAAAAGACTTACTATGGATTTTGTTTCTAGTTCTGAACTTATGTGTATGTATTGTTATATTTCTGTGTGATATGAAAATTAAAATTTGATAATTATAAACAGAATTCAATTTAATATAAAATATTTTCAATTTTCTCAACCACGGGCATATAAATTTAGAACAACCTGTATACAACAAATTGTTATATTTAATTTTAAGAAGTGATTAAATAAGACTCAAGTGAAATCGTTAAAAGGTCATTAAAATTTGTATATAGTAGAAAGTAATTTTAGAATGGGAATTAACTATTTTCTTTGAAATCCATTAAGCATATTTAGAAAGTTTAAAAATTGGTTTTGAGGAATACTGCGAATGAGAGTTGGTGGTGGAAGTTTGATTTGTGAATCTGGAAGGGATATTTAGAAAGTAGGGGAATGAATGACAAATAGAGATCAGAATGTTTTGAGCTGTCGAGAAGTGAAGTCGAGTAGTAGACGGTAGTGTACGGAGAGTGAGAAAGCCTGTGTAGTTCCGTGAGTGTGGAGTATCTATCGTAGAACGAGAGGTAGGCCAGGTTGAGAGTAAAAGAACCTCCTTGAGCCAAGAGTTCCCGGTAGCTGATTGCAGTTTCAAAAAAGGTAGAAGACAGCATCACGACAGAAGCAGGAAACGAGAGCTATACGAGCTAGTTTCAGAGGAGAACATTACTGGAAGCCAGGACGAGGTTTTGATTGCAGCCAAGGATAGCAGGAAACGGGTCTTGTGTGAAGACATTCTCAGTGCACCAGAAAAAGGTCAGTCTCATTTTTTTGGACATGAATGTATGGGTTTTTCGTAGTAAATACCACATTTAAAATTGAAGAAACATAATCAATAATATCAGAAAAGCTTCATCAAACTTAAATAGAATTATTGCTAATAAATCATAATAGTTAAATGTTAATAAAAACTTTCAATTGGAAATCAAAAGAAAATAAGATTTCCATATGTAAATGTTATGTTTAAGAATAATAAGATACAGCAAATATTAAGCAGTGATTGCCATTTGAATAAAATAAACAATATTTTGATTACAATTGTAACCCATATGTGTTATTATTTTACTCTTTTCTTTCCTATCCCGATTAGGAACCATTAAGAAATACTTAGAAGCCACGTATGTAAGTAATTAATTTTATAAAAAGCCCTGAGATTGAAAACATATTGATATGTGATCTGGTAAATTAATTAGATTATTAGTAATGCATTGATTAAATTAAATGACATATAAAATTATCATCTCATATCAATAATCAAGATCACAACAACTGTCGTCCAACGTGGAGGGCATTGATAAGTATTTCTAGTGGCAAATTTGAAGGATAGAAAGAGTAAAGCCGGTATTTGAAAATTTATATGCCTGTGGTAAAAAGTGAGATACTTACATTTGATAACATAAAATTTAAGATCTCTTTAGGTACAAATTTTACATAACTGATTTAATATTTTATTTTTACGATATTTACATTTGATATATTTATTGACAATTGATAATATTTGGGTAAAAAAAAAGTCGTCTTGGTAACATACTAGTAAAATTTCATATTTGGCGGGGATAATACTTCTTGAAAACAAATGTCTGTGACAAGAAGCCAAAGCAAGGACAACAAAAAACAAAAAGAACATTCAGACCAAGAAGATATTTTAGACACGACAATCATGGCATCAGAACAGCAAGAATTATCAGGAATAGATAAACTATTACAACTGATGCAACTCCAGTCACAAAAGCTGGATGACAATCAAAGAGAAACAAAACAAGCAATGGATGAAGCAAAAAGGACAATGGATAAAAATCAGGAGGAAACACAACAAAAAATGGATGAAACACAACAAAAACTGGATGACAATCAAAGAGAAACAAAACAAGCAATAGATGAAACAAAAAGAATAATGCAAGAAAATCAGAAGGAAACAAAACAAGCAATAGAAGAGAACAACAAGAAAATGGAGGAACGCATAGGAAAGTATGAAAAGGAAGTAAAAGGATGTTTGACAACAATGAAAAACGAGATGAAAGAACAAGAAATGAAAATCCAAAATAAAATTAAGGAGATAACGAATTGCCAGAAAAAAGAAATGGAAAGTTTGGAAAACAAGTTGCAAAACGCTATTCAAGCAATCAGAGAAGAAATGGAAAGAAAGATTGCGGAAATCAATATTCAACAAAATGTAGGAGAAAGAAGAGAAATGGTTATACATAGCACAGATGACGTGAAGATAAGGTTTGGCGGGGATGTAAGAAGATTACACCCAGTGCCGTTCATAAATAGCCTGAAAAAGAAAATACAACACATCGGAAATTTCGAAACAGCAAAAGAAACTATCAGAAACCATCTAAAAAATGAAGCAAGCCTATGGTTCGATTGCAAAGAAGAAGAATTTGACAGTTGGCAACAATTTGAACAAAAATTTTTGAATTATTTCTGGGGAAAAGTCCAACAATTGGAAATTAACAAGGAATTGCAAAATGGGAAATACAATGATAGGATGGGTATATCAGAAAGGACATATGCATTACAAATTTACTATAACGCAAAACATTTACAATATAATTACTCATCGGAACAATTAGTCGAACTGATTGCAAGACATTTCGAAGAAACGCTGGAAGACCATATCACATTGCAAAACTACAAAGACATAGATAGTTTATGCCAATTCCTACAAATAAGAGAATCACGTTTAAGGGAAAGAAAATCAAGAAGGTCGCGAGAAGATTACAGGCCCCGAGAAACACAGGATTACAGAGATAGAAATCAAAATAGGAGGGACTATACAAGACGAGATTTTAATCCCAGAAGGGAAAACGAAAATAGAGACAACGGAAGAGGAAATTATGAACAAAGAAATAGGCAATGGAATGAGAACAGAAATCGAGAATACCAGAATAGAAACACCACACGCTCAAATCAAGAAAACAGAAATAATGGTAGACAAAATGAACAGGGATATCGAGAAAACCGAAACAGATCCGACAGACCAAGAGAAAATAGAAGAGAAGTAAATAATACCCAGACAGATGAATATGACGGAGAGAGACATTATGACGAAAATATAAACTACGATGAGCAACCGGCGTTTTTTCACGACGGCGCTCACTAAAAACCAAAAATCAAACAGGAATCTTTTGTAACCCCAAGGAGTTTATTAAATTGGCAAGGAACAACGAAAAGAAAAATGGAGTTAATTTAAAATTTGTGGATGGATTTATCAACGAGAAACCAATTAAAATTATGATAGACACTGGATCTGAAATAACATTGGTCAACAGAAAACTAATAGAAGAAGTTAACTTAACAAATTTAATTTACAAAATACCTAGGGTAAATTTAGTGGGCGCAAACAAACGGACATTGGCAACTATAAATGAAGGCATACGAGTAATGGTACGACTGGGTAAGAAGATGTATGCACTACAATGTGTAATAATGCCAAACATGTCACATGACATGATAGTAGGAGTTGACGAATTGGCAGAAAAACATGTAGTGATAGATTTTAAAAATAATACGATGAATCTAACAGAAGAAAAAGAAGAAGAACAGGACAAGGAACAGGAGAAACAAAATACGGACGAATCAGGTAAAGACCAAACAGTGGAAATGAATTTGGCAACGAAGCAAGGACAAAGAAGAAAAGGGAGAAAAAGTCAGAAAAAGACAAAAGAAAATGAAACCTGTGGCTCCTCAAAAGAAGAGTTGAGCCCAGAAGAAGAAAAATTGAGAGTATCAAAAGCAAAAGAAAACTGGGATTCCTCAAAAGAAGAGATGAGCTCAGGAGAAGGAGAAATAAAGCTAACAAATGAAAGCGAAAAAGATATAATCGAAACAGTGGCATTTGAAGAGGAGGCATATGAAAACGAGGATGCAGAATGCACGGTAAAAGTATGTGAAAAATCTGAGGAAAAAGACAGAAGATTGATATGGGAAAAAGGGAAAGACAACATAATAGCCGACACTCTAACACAGGATGAGGACACTGAAAATAAGGAAACAATTACTCTACAGGTGGGACTAATTAGAGTAATACAAGAAGAAGGGGTATAAGACGTAGATTAAAGTAAGGAAATATACAGGGAGTTGGTTTTGCCTCGAGAAAATTTCTTTAAAAATGCAGATAAATTTTATCGAATACAAGGCGGGGATTTGTTATATTTCTGTGTGATATGAAAATTAAAATTTGATAATTATAAACAGAATTCAATTTAATATAAAATATTTTCAATTTTCTCAACCACGGGCATATAAATTTAGAACAACCTGTATACAACAAATTGTTATATTTAATTTTAAGAAGTGATTAAATAAGACTCAAGTGAAATCGTTAAAAGGTCATTAAAATTTGTATATAGTAGAAAGTAATTTTAGAATGGGAATTAACTATTTTCTTTGAAATCCATTAAGCATATTTAGAAAGTTTAAAAATTGGTTTTGAGGAATACTGCGAATGAGAGTTGGTGGTGGAAGTTTGATTTGTGAATCTGGAAGGGATATTTAGAAAGTAGGGGAATGAATGACAAATAGAGATCAGAATGTTTTGAGCTGTCGAGAAGTGAAGTCGAGTAGTAGACGGTAGTGTACGGAGAGTGAGAAAGCCTGTGTAGTTCCGTGAGTGTGGAGTATCTATCGTAGAACGAGAGGTAGGCCAGGTTGAGAGTAAAAGAACCTCCTTGAGCCAAGAGTTCCCGGTAGCTGATTGCAGTTTCAAAAAAGGTAGAAGACAGCATCACGACAGAAGCAGGAAACGAGAGCTATACGAGCTAGTTTCAGAGGAGAACATTACTGGAAGCCAGGACGAGGTTTTGATTGCAGCCAAGGATAGCAGGAAACGGGTCTTGTGTGAAGACATTCTCAGTGCACCAGAAAAAGGTCAGTCTCATTTTTTTGGACATGAATGTATGGGTTTTTCGTAGTAAATACCACATTTAAAATTGAAGAAACATAATCAATAATATCAGAAAAGCTTCATCAAACTTAAATAGAATTATTGCTAATAAATCATAATAGTTAAATGTTAATAAAAACTTTCAATTGGAAATCAAAAGAAAATAAGATTTCCATATGTAAATGTTATGTTTAAGAATAATAAGATACAGCAAATATTAAGCAGTGATTGCCATTTGAATAAAATAAACAATATTTTGATTACAATTGTAACCCATATGTGTTATTATTTTACTCTTTTCTTTCCTATCCCGATTAGGAACCATTAAGAAATACTTAGAAGCCACGTATGTAAGTAATTAATTTTATAAAAAGCCCTGAGATTGAAAACATATTGATATGTGATCTGGTAAATTAATTAGATTATTAGTAATGCATTGATTAAATTAAATGACATATAAAATTATCATCTCATATCAATAATCAAGATCACAACAGTATATAGTATAAAAGAATTTTTATAATAAACAACAATATATTGTTATTTTCCATTAAATAATAAAAAAAGGAGTCGTATAGATAGCAAACTAGTACAAATTACTGCATATGCAGACGATGCGGCTATCACTGGTAGGAGCAAGCAACGGCCAATGGAATCGTTCAAGGAAATTGTTCTTCAAGTATGAACAAGCTGAAAATGCGAGCATTGTCATAACGAAAACTTTGTATATTTACGTATTTTAATTCATAATATGGAAAATTTCTATTATGAAAAGTAGTTTAGAATTAATAATTATGTTTTAATGTGCAATTATATCATTATAATTTAAATGTTATGAACTATAAAGGAAGTTTACTCTTGATCGAAATTCATATTTTTTATATACCTCGTATAAAATTAATTAAATTTTATACAAGGTGTCTCAAAAGTAGTGGAACGGTCGAATATTTCGCGAACTGAACATCGGATCGAAAAACTGAAAAATACGTGTTCAATCATTTTCAAAAATCTATCCAATGACACCAAACACCAACCTCCACTACATCCCCTGGAGGTGGGGTGGGGGGTAACTTTAAAATCTCAAATGGAAACCCCTAGATTTTCTTACAGATTTGGATTCGTTACGTAAAAGTAAGCAACTTTTATTCAAGACATTTTTTCGAACTGTGGATAGATGGCGCTATAATTGGGAAAAACGATTTATCCTGATACCATGGGTAAATTATAGAAACGGTCTAATATCTCGAGAAATACACTTCCAAATAAGAAACCAAACAAATTTTTTTAATACTTCTCGAAAACCTATCGAATAACACTAAACATGACCCTCCAACCTACCCCCCTGGAGGTGGAGTGGGGGTTAACTTTAAAATATTAAATAGCAACCCCCACTTTTTATTACAGATTCGGATTTGTCATGAAAAACTAAGCAACATTTATTCGAAACATTTTTTTAGAATTGTTGATAGATGGCGCTTTAATTGGAAAAATACGATTTATTAGCGCCATCTATCAGCATTTTTAAAAAATGTTTCGAATAAATGTTGCTTAATTTTTCATGACGAATTCGAATTTGCAATAAAAAGTGGGGGTTGCTATTTAAGATTTTAAAGTTACCCCCCACCACACCTCCAGGGGGTGGGTTGGAGGGTCATGTTTAGTGTTTATCGATAGGTTTTCGAAAAATATTAAAAACCTGTTTTTTGGTTTCTTATTTGGAAGTGTATTTCTCGAGATATTAGACCGTTTCTATAATTTACCTATGGTATCAGGATAAATCGTTTTTCCCAATTATAGCGCCATCTATCCACAGTTCGAAAAAATGTCTTGCATAAAAGTTGCTTACTTTTACGTAACGAATGCAAATCTGCAAGAAAAACTAGGGGTTTCCATTTAAGATTTTAAAGTTACCCCCACCCCACCTCCAGGGGGTGTAGTGGGAGTTGGTGTTTGGTGTCATTGGATAGATTTTTGAAAATTATTGAACACGTATTTTTCAGTTTTTCCATGCGATGTTTAGTTCGCGAAATATTCGACCGTTCCCCTACTTTTGGGACACGGTTGCATCATAAATCTTAGAACAAGAAGAGCTTTTTATGAAGAATAACTTTTATTTGTCAAATTAAAAATAAAAGAGTTATAAATGAAAATGTTCTTGGTATCCATAATTTGAGAAAAATCTTCAAATATTTTTTTCCATTAGAAGGATGTACACAGACACAATACTGGTTAGTGATTTTAGTCAATAATTTTGCCAATTCGACAAAAAAATAATTTCTAAATAGTTAATAATTATTACTAAATAATTAATAATTTTGCCAATTTCGGCAAAATTCTCAAAAAACAAAAAAATTACCTTCTACAATCACTAGCCAGTTGTGTCGAGTTTAGGGAACGACTAGGTATACATAATATTTTAATGTTATAGCAAATGGGACAGTCCATTTATCATAAAGGGGAGGCCGTATTTATACTGGTATAAACCTTTTTAAAACTGTTAATAAATTATTGCTTTTAAAATATTTATACTCAAATTGTATTTTCGAACATCTTATTTATTTTATATAATAATTAAATTCACTATCAAATGTCATTGATGTTTTATTAATACTTAATTTAAAATTTAGTTTGACATTCACGAAGTGTCAAACTCAAATGTAAATAACCTATGCTTGGCAAATCGAGATTTAAAAAAAAAGTAGCCTACTTCCTAATCAACCATTTGAGCTGACGTTTAGTGCGTCGCGGTCGGTAGGAAATAACCGGATTGTGACGTCACATTTTAGACTTTGAGGTCGATTATCTCGAAGACGGTTAGAGATATCGAAATGCCGTTTTCAGATTTGGATTTAGAAGAAAAAACTACATAAGAATCCATCGATAAATCTGATCTGAGTATTGCAGGAGCGGCAACGCAATAACACACAGACATTTGCAAATTTATAAACGAAAAGTTTTCGTTGAAAATAGGAATTAAAATTACCGAAACCAAAAAGCAGCATATGACCGTCAAAATAACATATGATAATGCAGTGCCGGTTTAAACTAACTTCGGGCCCTGGGCGCTGGAGGTTTAGGGGCCCCCTTCATTGCTATTCGTTGTCAGTTTTTTAACAAGAAAACACATGCACGAACTATTAAGGTTTATTTTATAAAATATTTTTTTAAACAAGCAAGGAGAATAACAAACGTAAAAAATAATCCAAAAAATACATTTAAAAACATAAATAAAACACACAAAGTTCCCCAAAACAAACATGACAAACAAAAAAACATATTCTAAAAAATACATAAAGACAAAATTTAGATCACTTTTTTTCTTGACTTGGCGTTCGCAAACTCGAATATAATATTATCACAATTCAGTTTCTCCAGTTCTTCATTCTCTATATACATTAGTGATAATGCGTCTAGGTTTTCTTGACCCAAATTTGACCTTAAATATGTTTTTATTCTTTTTAAAGCCGAAAAAGACCGCTCGCCTGACGCATTAGAAATTGGTATGGTTAAATAAATTTGCAGTAAAGTTAAAATATTGGGAAAAGTTTCCTTTACACCCTGGATGACATCAAATTTTTTATAAATTGTATGTTTATTCAAATTTTGGCATAACGTTACAAAATGGGTAATTTCATTATGCAAGTTCTCTTCTGTTTCATCAACATCTTTTTTATATTTCTCACATAAAGTAATAATTGACGTCTTGATTTCTTCTTTATCTAGCGTAAAAAAACATCTAAAAGCTGATGTAACACCCTTATAGCATTCAATTCTCTTTAAAAGATCTTGAGTAATATTGTCGCATATAACATTAAATACATTAATTCTGAATCTCTCTTGCCCATTTAAAATCGTTTTACTTTCACCTGCTTCATCGAAAAATGTTTTTCTTTTCTTTGTTCTTTGAAGGTCAGCTGTATATAGTAGATGTTTGAAATATCCTCGCCTTCGCAAAAGAAAATTTTAGCTTCTTGTTCAATTTCGCTAAACTTCTTTCTTACGTCTCCAACAAAGCTCAAAAGAGATGTCATTAATTCTACTCCAATTGACACGTTTAAGTCCACAGTTTCTAACGTTTTGCTTGTTGCATTCACTCGTTCCAAAATTCTTGCCCAAATCAGTGTCAATAGAGCTGTCTCAAAGGTATCCATTTTATTGTGCAGTAGGTACCTTGGCTTCATTTCTAACTGCTGATTTTTCATCTCTATTATTGCTTAACTGAAAAAAATATGTTTGATGGCTACGTAGTTTTTAAGTAATGCATTTACAGCGTCAAATCGGGCGGACCATCTGGGTTCAATTAATCTTTTTACACAACATTTACCGCTTTCTTTCAGCAAATTCCACCTTTGAGGAGAAGCCGAAAAAAACGTGTAGATACTTTGAACAGTGCTGAAATAACCACTTGCTTCCAAGCTGGATTCACATGCAAAATTCACTGCTAGATTTAGAGAATGATTCGCACATGGGACATAAATAGCAGTTGGTGATAACGCTCGTATTCTTGCTTGAAGCCCTGTGTAACGACCCGACATATTTGCGGCATTATCGTAGGTCTGTCCTCGAGAATTTTCAATATCTAAGCCTAACTTTTCTAATTTGTTTATAACCACATCTGTTAAATACTGTGCGGTGTGTCTTTCCAACTGAATAAAACCAAAGAATCTCTCAACTACCGTATTGTCCTTTACATACCTGAGGATAAAAGTAAGCTGGTCTTGATGGCTGATGTCTGGAGTAGAGTCTACAATTATAGAGAAGTATTTGGCTTCTTTAATTTCCTGTATAAAAGTTTCTACAAGTTTTGCTTTCATCACTTCCAGGAATTCATTGCAAATTTGGTGAGACAGATAGCTAATTGAACCTTTTCCTGTATTCGCATTCCGCTGTAAATGTTCAGCTAAGAAGTTGTCAAATTTAGCCAAGTATACAAGACAACTTAAGTAATTGCCTCTATGACGACTTGTTAAATCCTCATTGGATCCACGGAAAGCAAGTCCTTGAGAAGCAAGAAATTTACTGGTAGCAACAACTCTTCTTAGGACTTTTACGCAATAGTCAGCTTCGCGTTCCACTTGCTCTTTCAAGCCAGCGTCTATAACTCCAATTAATGATGATCTTGTTATTAACGTGACCATAGAGTTCAGATGAAATTTACTCTCTTCGTGGGATTTGAGCACACTATTCAAATGTTTCCAGTCGGTACATCCAAAATCACTTAAACTATTTTTTTCAATTGAAAATAATTTGCATGGGTAAAATAAACAGCTTTAACACTTGCGTCGTATATTAGCCAATCTCTCTTTTCTTTGCCTCCATTCGGTTTAACTCTATAAAAGTTGCTTTCATTTAATCGTCTATAATAAATTTTGTCTCCATCTTGATACATTTTTTTACAATTTTCTAAGGGATCGCTCTTTGGTTTAGAAGTTATCACAGTTCTTATAAAATCATCAGTCTTAAAATCAGGCCATATAGATATCGCAGGTATTTCATCGTATTTTTGAATAACTGTGTCCACCGGTACTACATCAGATCTGCTAGAATTTTCTAATGAGATAAGATCATCTTGTCTGTCTATATTTTTATGTTCATTTGTTTGAGATCCAGTGACAGTGTTCCCGCTGACTTCCATCAGAAAAGAACAACCAGCTTCTGCTTCTTGGGCTTCATTTTCGGTATTTGTAGCAAAAAAGGTTATTTTTATTAATTTTTCCTTGGATTGTTCCTGCACCTTCTTCCTTTTTCTTTTTTCCGCGCCTGATTGATGTCGGTAACTCATTTTTGCACCTGCAACAGTAAAAAAATCTTATTTTTAAACGACACCTTTCTTTTAAAATTATTGTTTTTATTTATATGCAAACTTAAGAATAAAATAGGGATCACATAGGATCTCACAAATGAAAATGAAAACTTTAAGAACTAAAGTAAGAGAGATAAGGAAAAATGGAAAAATGATCAAAATAGGATACCTCATAATAGGAAACACATTCAGTGAACAAACCATTGAAGACAAATATAACATGTGTGGCTAAAGACAGAAATGCAAAGAGCTTAATCGACTGTATAGTGTCTACGAGAAATTTAGAACAAAACATACAAAATATCTTAACGGAAAAGGAACCGGAGCAGTCCACACAACACAGGCTTGTCACTGCAAAACTGAAGGAAGAAAAAATAGAGGAGGTGGAACGAAAAGAGTACAAGAAAGTAAAGGTATACAAACTCAAGCTAGAACGTGTGCGAGAACTTTACAAGAAGAAAACTAATAAAATATTCAGACAGATAGAGTGCCAAAAAAACATGAACTATGGAAAAAAGATACATCACAGGGAAGTAAGAAAGAAAGCAGCTGCTGAAGTATGTTCAATTAAAAAATGTAATAATCAATAATTGAAAAGGATAATGTGGTGGAAAAAAGAAGTAAAAACGGAAATAAAAAAGAAGAAAATGGTATGGAAAAAATACATCGAAACGGGATTAAAAGAAGATAAAGATGAATATTACAAGCAGAGACGATTGGTAAAAAAGACATTCACACAAGCAACAGCAAAATCATGGAAAGAATTTGGAGAAGAACTACAAGAAGAATATGTAACAAGTAACAGAAATTCTTGGACGACAATACGACAAATGAAGGGGGAAGAGCGATAGAAAATAAATGCAGTAAGAGATACATCAATGCAAATTCAAATATATTTATACAACAAATTATGAGGAAAAATCTGGTACCGAAGTAGTAAAGGAAGACAATGTAATAAATGAAGAAAGAAAGAAAAGAATGGGTAGAAAGAAAGAAATCGGTAAGGGTATCAACGTGTAAAAAATAAAATAAAATAAAATATTATTTCTTACCTCTCAATTTGTTCATCAATTAATATAGGTACTTTCGCATTAAGACTTAACGCCCTATTATATCGATCCTAATAATAATTATTCTTGTAAACTATAACACACAATATACATATTATACAATAACTTATAAAATATTGACCGAGAAAATCACCTGACTTGTCCTATCTGTACGAATATTTGTGTATTAGTGTGTGCTCTTCCGTGTCTGACAAAAATCCATTTAAAAAAATTGAACAAAATACTTATTCTACAATTTCACTATTATGTCGTTTTGAAACAGTAGTATGTATTGTTACGGTGTTGGCATTTTCGTGTAATGTATTCTTTATCTAAACCTATATTATAAATGATATTTATATTATGGAGGTATAATATCTATCTGCTTGTTATAAGAGTTTCTTTGTTAAGTTAATTTTCATTGTCCATTTATCGTTAGCTGTGTGTGGCCACTGTATAATGCGAAATTGCAATTTTTGTAATCGCTTTACTTTTGAATATTCGAAACAGATATACCTATTGTTTGGGTATTGGCATTTTCGAGTATAATCTATTCTTTATCTATAAATTAGATGTCTATTTTTGTCGTTCGTCAAATAATAAATTATAATCCTATTTTATAAGAACTTATTTTAAAGCAAAAAAGTGACATAAATTATTAATTATACAATTCAAAATGAAATTATTAGTTTACTTGGAAGATACAGCAGTTAGGGAAACAATTGTCTCAGAAACAAAAAAAAACTCCGTTTATGCGATTATTTTGGATACAATTCGAGACATGGCTGAATCTGACAACTTTCTGTAGTTTTTGGAAGAGGGCCCCGCCATAAACATGGCTCCATAAACATGCCCTGTGGGGGCATTAGCGTGTCTGCGTATGAGATTATTTTCGGAAAATATGTAGAGTATTTAGCAACTATATTTTTTTATAACTAAAAGGAACGGGCCCCTCCGGGCCCCTCCGGGGCCCGGGCCCCTGGGCGCCAGCCCCAAGCGCCCAGTGGATAAACCGGCACTGTGATAATGTGATAATATCGTGTGGATGCTTTCACATTTCACAATTTCACATATCTGGGCACAGAAATCAATCAAAAGAATTCCGTAAGTAGCGAAATTAATACACTTATTTCCAGTTGTAGTACATTTTTGAGGGTTTTTGCTGTAAATTTTAAAGAACCACTTGGATTGACCCATAGAGTTATATATTATCATAGAGAGAGTGTCATTCAGAGCGAATTGACGACACCATCTTTTTTACTTGGCTCAGTGCTGTTTCACTCTAATGCGGGCTCCAGACTCTAGGCGAAGTTACTTCGCCAAAGTTGACCGAAGTCCGAAGTACCCTCTCTACACACTCGTTCTACTTCGCGAGGAAGTGCGATACCGACAAAGAGCGGTGCGATACCGACAAAGATCCCTTTGACTCGGACGCGCCAGACCGACGGAGAATGGAAGTAGAACGAAGTGAGGCAAAGTTGCACAAGGTGGCCGTCTACAGTTAATATATACCTCTATGGATTGACCTGAAACATGTCAAAGAAAAAAAGTAATATTGTGCCGATGTGTGTTTTTGCCCTGGGGGTGAATTTCACCCCTTCTTAGTGGTGAAAAACATACGTTCAAAATAAGTCCGAAATTCTGACATATTTTGAACTGAGTTCAAAAAAGTGTTACATAGAGTTTATTCTATAGAGTTTTTCACTAAATCGATATTTTTCGAATTATTTGCGATTGAATATATTCATTTTTCAACAAAAATAAACACGTTTTTAGACGATTTTTCGCAAATAATTCAAAAAGTAAGTATTTTATCGAAAAACATTCTTAGAAAAAACATAGCCTGTAAGAAAGTGAAAATAATGGTGTATGCATCAAGTCTCTAGACCTAGTAGAAGCAGAATTATAGCTAAAGAAAAATAGGCTCATAATCGCCAAATTCCAGATAGAATATTTCAACGTGAAATAAATAAAAAATGAAGAACTTTTTGGAGAAAACTCATTACAACTTTTTTAAAGTGTTTAAAAAAAGCTTTATTTATGTTGCTTTATTTATGTTGCAACTTGTAAGCAGTTACTCTCAAAATACAGTTGGTCCCTTATGTTTTGACAAAAAAATCGGGAAAATCACCCCCTAATTAGCAACTTAAACTAAATTAATCCTTACCGCTTCACAAGTTGCTTAACTTATGTTGTGTTTATATGATCTGTAAGTTTCATCGATTCAACATGCTGATTTTTGAAAAAAAAAGTTGTTTTAAAGTAAAATTTTTAATTTTGAAAAAAAAATGTTTTTTTTTCAAAATAACTTAAAAATTATTAGGGGTACCAAAAATCTCAAAGAGTTAAAGAAGTCGACTTTGATTTTCTGAATAAATACCTTGTATTTTTTTTTGTTTTTTTTGTAAGACAAAGATTGATTAAGATTTGGTATTTCTAAATTTGCATAAACTCGTGATTAGTGACTCGTTCAAGCCCTTTCAAAAATAAAGACTTTAAACCGATGAAACTTGCAGATCATATTAAACAATGCATAGGTACACCAGTAAAGCAATTTGTGAAGTGGTAACGATTAAGTTCATTTGAGATGTTAATTAGGGAGTGATTTTGCCGACTTTTTTACCACAAAAAAGGGACCAACTTTATTTTGAGAGTAACTTGTTTCCTTTTAATGCTAGAAATATTTTTATATAACAAAAACAAAGTAACTTCTTTTAAACACTTTAAAAAGTTGTAATTAGTTTTCCCCAAAAAGTGCTTCATTCTATTTGGAATTTGATGAATATGAACCTATTTTCATTAACTATAACTCTGTACTAGGTGTGGAGATCTAATACATACACCATTCTTTTCACTTTTTTACCGGCTTTATTTTTACCTAGAATATTTTTTCGACAAGATACTTACTTTTTCAGTTACTTGCGAAAAGCCGTCTAAAAACGTGGTTATTTTGTTAAAAAATGAACATATTCACTTGCAAATGACTTGAAAAATATTGACTTGGTATAAAAACTCTATAGAAAAAAAAGTTGCTTAAATTAGTCAGTTTATCCACTTCCGGACTTATTATGGACGTATATTTTTCATCCCCGAGAAGAGGTGAAATTCGTCCCCAGGGCAAAGCACACATCGGGAAAATATCATTTTTTTTCTTCGATTTGTGTGGCAAATTTCATGTCAATCCAAGCGGTTCTTTAAAATTTAGTGGTGTTGCAATATTTTACCGTTAACGAACGTACTATGGGAAAATTAATACTCTGGGCTAATTAGCAAAATTCATGGAAAAGTTATTTACCAGCAATTTTATTGCTGGAATCGAATTATAAGATCCTATATATTAATAATATAGGTATGCAAAGTCCGCAGATAGTGTGCCAATTTTTTTGTATAAACAAAATGGCGCCGACAAATCGTATTTTTTTTTAATTATTGCTCTATAACTCCGAAGATTTTAACTTTACAACAAAAACACCCAAATAAAAATTCATCTAATTATAAGATCTTATATATTATTAATATACGTATGCAAAGTCCACAGATAGTGTGCTACTTTTTTTATAAACAAAATGGCGCCGAAAAATCGTATTTTTTTCAATTATTGCTCTATAACTCCGAAAGTTTTTAACTTTACACCAAAAATACTCAAATAAAAATTCACCTCAATTTAATTCTACATAGAGGCTTTTCCCGATTTGCTCCGACGAAAATTTTCCTCGGAGAATGTGGGTTTTCCCAACAAAATCTCGAATTTTTAAATAAATTTTTTGGGCCAGTAATTATTTATCAATAATTATATAGTTTGGTGAAATAAAAGCTTTCTTGGTATAGATTATAAATTCAAAAGCCGGTTAAAATGAAACGAATATTTTAGCAACAATTCAATTGTTAATTAACAATTTACAGTCGCAATAACAACCAAAATAATCATGAGACATTAATCAAACTTAGAAAGATTATAAAGGTGTGATGCCTATTTAATATTTTGTCGACAAAATATAAATTTTTCATTTTTTTGCATAATCTTTAAATGTTTAAAAAGATTGTTATAAACAAATTAACATTTCTTAGAAATTGTTTATTATATTCTAATTTTAAAAAATACTTAAAATTCTTATTTCATAGGTCTTGAAAATGAATGCTTTAAAAATTTTTCCAACCATTTGCAAAAAAGTTGGGAAACAGCAAAATAAATATACAATATCTCCATTGTTTATAATTTGTTTTAATTGTTTCAAAGCCTAAATGTGAGTCTATGGTACAATCTAATTACTCACAAAGAATGTCAAAAATTAGTACAATGGTTATATTTTAATCAAAGATTAAAAATACTTTTTTTTGTAATTTTTAGCGCGAAAGTAGGCTTGATACAGAGCCGGAGATAAAATGTTCACTCGAAGCGACTGACACGCTTAAACTCGCGCGAGTTGTGTATGTGGGCGGGTAGCTACGGTACTGTATTATTCTACTTTCGCGCGTGTAAATTAAAAAAAAATATAATTATAATCTTTAATTAAAATATAACCATTAAGCTGATAATTGATATTGTTTTATAAATAATTAGCTTGTACTTTAAACTCACTTCTACGCATTGAAAGAATTAAAAAAAATTATTAACACCGCAGTAATAGTATGTTAATGTTGCTGTTTCATAACTTTTTTGCAAATGGTTGCAAAAAAGTTTTAAAGCATTCATTTTCAATATATTTGAAATGCGCTTTTTGGCCATTTTTTTAAATTATAATATAATAAAAACTTTCTGAGAAACGTTAATTTGTTTATAACTATTTTTTTAAACATTTAAAGATTATGCAAAAAAATAAAAAATTTATATTTTGTCGACAAAATGTTAAATAGGCATCTCATCTTTATAAGATTTCAAAGTTTGATCAGTGCATCATAATTATTTTGGTTATTATTGCGACCGTAAATTATTAATTAACAATTTAATTGTTGCTAAAATATTCGTTTAATTTTCACCACCTTCTGGAACTATAATCTAAACCAAGAAGGCTTTTAAGTCACCAAATTATTTAATTATAGGTAAATAATTACTTATCTAAAACTTTATTTGAAAATTAAAGATTTTGTTGGGAAAACCCGCATTTTCCGAGGAAAATTTTCGTCGGAGCAGGTCGGGAAAAACAAGTCTCTATGCAGAATTTAATCACGGTGAATTTTTATTTGAGTGTTTTTGTTGTAAAGTTAAAATCTTCGGAGTTCTAGAGCAATAATTGAAAAAAACACGATTTTCGGGCGCCATTTTGTTTATAAAAAAAGTAGCACACTATCTGAGGACTTTGCATACCTATATTATTAATATATAGGATCTTATAATTCGATTTCAGCAATAAAATTGCTGGTAAATAACTTTTCCCAAAAATGTTCTATTCTCCGATAATCAGCCCAGACTATAATGGCATTGAAATTATTAGAAAAAAGAACTAAAATGACTGTCTACCGAATCTTAATTAGATCCGTAGTAACCTAACTACATACATTTTACTTGAGATTGTTCACATGCCAACACGCGTTTTAATAACCTCAAATGCGCGTGTGCATGTGAACGGTCTCAAGTAAAATGTATGTATTAGTTGTAATCGCGCATTATCAAAACGTGCGTTAAGCGCCTGTCATGTGAACGGGCTCTTATCATCAGATACAGAACGTTTTCCGTCATAGCTATTACAGCATATTTCGAGAATTGAATAGTTTGGGTTCTTAATTTAGGCCTGGTTAATATCTCAAAAAATACACCAACCAAACATGCATCCAGTAATAAACCCACTACGTTCTGGACACACATAAGTACTACCACCGCATCAGCGCATTTTTCTAGGATTATTTCCGTATTTTTTGAAAACTTTGGATGTGACAGAAAAAATAACATATTAGAAACCGTAGGTGTTACTTTTCATTATTAGTTCCGGTTTCACCAACAACAAATAAATCAATGAATAGTTATTCGTCGAATAAAATTGATTATACGTTTATGTTTATATTTTGTTTCAATATAATTTTGATTATTTAATTCATAGGAGATTCTGACCAATAGAAAGCTACAGAAATCTAAATTAAATTGATTATTTTTTGATGATTTTAATTTCCAATCGTATAGTAAGATATTTTATCACGTGTTTAATTCTGTCCAATCAGATTAAAATTATACTGAGAATTATCTACTATAGAAAATTACCGATAGAATTTTTTTAAGTAGATTGTTTCTGTTTAATGGCAACCAGTTTCCTAGTTTTGACAACTGTCACATTTAAGAAAATATCCATAATATACGCATTAAAAAATAATCTTACGAATATCACACGACAGTAAGAATAAATAGGAAAATAATGCTTCATTTTTACTCAAATTTGTTGTCATTGGGCAATAGCCACTCGAGCCCTGCGTGCTCTCGTGTCTATTGCCAGGCAACAAATTTTCGAAAAACTGTCGCATTATTTTCAATTTATTCTCACTCTCTTGTGATATTATACCCGATTATTTCTGGGGATATCTGGCGGAGATTCTGGAGGAGATTCTGGCCAATAGAAAGCTACAGAAATCTAAATTAAACCGATAATTTTTGATAATTTGCCGTCGTCAAGTATATTACGTCAGATGCCCTGCCCTTCGTTGCTACGAAAAATACACTCAGTGACATTAATGACAATTAATGTTTTAAAAATTATAAAAGTGATGACATTCAACCGTCAAATTAATATTTATAACAACTCTTTGTTTAATTGTACTAATTTGTACTTACATAAATAAATTACAATAAAATTTTGGTTTTGAACAGTTTTATTCATAAAATAATAGCAACAAATTGCAGTCGATTTTTAAAATTAATATAGAATTTTTGCCCTCGTGATACTGACATAATTTCACGAGCTGAAGGCTCGTTAAATTAAAACTGTCAAAGTGTCACTCGGGAAAAATTCAATAATTTTAGAGCTTTTGTGCAATTACTACTGATAATTTTTGATAATTTCCCGTCTTCAAGTATATTATGTCAGATGCCCTTCGTTGCTATGAAAAAATACATTTAGTGACATTAATGACAATTAATGTTTTAAAAATTATAAAAGTGGTGACTTTCAACCGTAAAATATTTATAACAACTGTGTGTTTAATTGTACTAATTTGTACTTACATAAATAAATTACAATAAAATTTTGGTTTTGAACAGTTTTATCCATGAAATAATCGCAACAAATTGCGCTCGATCTCTAAAATTAGTATACAATTTTAGAGCTCTTGTGCAATTACTACTGATAATTTAAAGTTAAACTGGCGAATTTACTTTCTGATAAATACTTACAGCGAGATTAACTTGCCAATTTACTCGAATAGTAAGTATTTATTTGATAAATAACTAAAATAAGTCTTATTTGACGTTAGTAAAATGGAGAAATGTCAGTTTATTGGTCGAATAACTTTATTCATATAATCAACTACTATTTGTTGATGGAGAAACCGGTCATATGAGATGTACTTTAAGGCCATCGGTACATAATTCGCAAATATTTTACAGCTATCCCTACTTTTTCTGTCTTTACACGGCAAATTACGTGTAGTAAAGTTCACACTGGTATGGATATGTAAACATTACTAGAATGTCATTCTACTTGAAAATGTCATCATTAACTTAAAGAGATGGCTGTTGAATGTTCTTGGATAACTGTTATTTGTATAATTGCAAATTATTAATTCAGTTAAGAAATGTTATAATTTTTTCACTAACTATGAATTCAGTGATTGTAATAATTTATATCTACAACAAAAACTAATACTCAATTGAGAAAAGAGAAAAAGTGTTAAAGTGATTTTTTAATAATATATTGTTATATGGACCGCTTACAATATTGAACATCTTTAACAACAAAATATTTGGATCACAGAATATATTATCCTGATGGTTCTCTGCTTGAATCTTCCACAAATAATACACAATAAATAACTTTTTATCAAGTTCACGTCTTAAATCAATTATTTATCAAATACACTATATATTAATATTATTTAATCAACAACTCAAAATATTCCCGATGCCATGTTAAATATTTAAAATTGTCACTGATTGTCACTGTCTGACTGACAATATGCTGACAATATTCTATTCGACTGAGTGCGTTGTAAGACAAAGATAGATTTGGAAAATATTACCACGGACATTGTGTGCATTTTTTTTTCGAATACTGAAAAAAACAATAAATATTTTTGAAAAATTTAAACGCAGAATGAAAGATTTCGTTATTAGCGAGGGCCGAAAGTCCCTTAGAATAAATAAAAAGTTTATTTTGAATGAGATATTTAAAATTAAAAATCACACCAAATTGTCTCTTAGTTTTTCACCCATGTAACTTATTAAAATAAGCATTATAGAAGTTCTCAGGGACTTTCGTTCCTCGCTAATAACGAAATCTTTCATTCAGCGTTTAAATTTTTCAAAAATACTTATTAGTTTTCTCAGGATTCGAAAAAAATGAATCTTCATTTGAATAGCATTGCAGCCGAAAATACGTACCCATCCCCTTAAAGCCCAGTAAATGAACGGGAAATTCGGCGATACCGTGTAATTTTCAGCAGCAACTCCGAATTGCATGAAAATTTGGATTTAGGCTCTACTTACCCTCCACTTCAAAGTTGAAATTGTGCCGTTGGTTGCTTTTACTTAGGGGGTGACAGTCACCCCTTCTCGGGGGTGAAAAAACATACGTTCAAGATAAGACCGGAAAGAGATAAATTTACTGATTTTAAGCAACTTTTGTTCTATAGAGTTTTTTACGTAAGTCAATACTTTTCGAGTTATTTGCCATTGAAAATGTTGATTTTTCGACAAAAAAATTACGTTTTCAGACGATTTTTCGCAAATAACTCAAAAAGTAAATATTTTATCGAAAAAAATATCCTTACTGAAAGTGTAGCTTATAAAACACCCAAAAAATGGTGTTTCAATAAAGTCTATCAATCAAATTAAAACAAAGTTGTAGCTCTTGAAAAATACGTTCTTATTCGTCTAATTTCAAATCGAATATTTCAAGGTGAAATCACCGAAAAATTAAGCACTTTTCGGGAAAAACCCATTTAAACTTTTTTAAAGTGTTTATAAAAAGCTTTGTTTTAATTGGTAATAAAAGTTTTAGCCATTAAAAATAAGCGAGTTACGCTCAAAATAAAGTTGGCCCTCTTTTTTTTTTTGTAAAAAATCATGAAAATCTCGCCGTGTTTAGCTCCCCAAATGAAATTAATCGCTACCGCTTTACAAACAATTTACTTACCTATCTATTTTTATATGATCTGTCAGTCTCACCGGTTTAAAGTGTTTATTTTTGAAAGGGTTATAATTGAAAAAGCTTGAATGGGTCACTAATCACGAGTGTATGCAAATTTTGAACAGCCATATCTAAACCAATTTTTGTCTTACGGAGGAACAAAATGAAACTAGCATATTTATAATAGCAAAACCTACATTTTTTTACTCTTTAATATTTTTCTTATCACTAATACTTTTTAAGTTATTTTGAAAAAATGAAATTTTTCAAAAAATTTTTTTTACTATAAAACCAAATGTTTTAAAAAATAAGCACTTCAAACCAATCAAACTTACAGATCATATAAACAATACACATACAGTTAAAATAGATGGTAAAGCCAAACGATTAATTTCATTTAGGGTGCTAAATAGAGGGAGGTTTTCACGATTTTTGTTACCAAAAAAAAGGGGCCAACTTTTTTTTTTCAGTGTAACTCGTTTATTTTTGACGCTGTAAACTTTTGTAAAAAACAAGTAATAAGCCTTTTTTCGATAATTTAAAAATGTTAATAAGGTTTTCTCGAAAAACGCTTCTTTCTTCGGTGATTTCGCGTTGAATTATTCGATTTGGAATTAGACGAATAAGAACGTATTTTTCATGAGCTACAACTTTGCTTCTACTCAATTTGTAGACTTTACTTGTACATCACTTTTTTCGTTTTTTTATAGGTTCCACTTTTGCTAAAATATGTTTTTCGATAAAATATTTACTTTTTGAGTTATTTGGGAAAAACCGTGTGAAAACGTAGTTTTTTTGTCGAAAAATCAACATTTTAAATCGCGAATAACTCGAAAAGTATTGACTTACGTAAAAAACTTTATGGAACAAAAGGTGCTTAAAATAGGTCAATTTATCCATTTCCAGCCTTATTTCAAACACGCGTTTTTCACCCCCCGAGAAGGGGTAAATGTCACCCCCAAGTAAAAGCAACCAACGGCACAAATTCAACTTTGAAGTTTAGGGTAAGTAGAACCTAAATCTAAATTTTCATGCAATTCGGAGTTGCCCCTGGAAATTACACTCCAAAACGGTCATTTATTGGGCTATTAAATGAATTAAGACTTTCTTTGCAAATATACGGTGCAAATATCGAACAAAAATCGTGGACAGTCGGTATGTCTGAATACATCTAAATGCCTTTCTAAAATGATGAGCCTCATATATGGTATATTCCCTATTTAAAAATAAGGGGTTGGAAACGTGGTAGGAAGGAGGTTGACAAATGACAGATGTATGTATCGTAAAAATATGTCCTTAGAACAAAAATCGACCTGTTTCCTCATTTTTTTTTTAAATTATATGCAACATAGTTAGGACCGAAATGGGAAAATAAATAATAAATGAGAAAGTTAATGTGACTAATAGCTTTATTTGGTTTTTATCAAACTAATTAATTTAAATCTAAACAAAATAAATTTAATTTTTTTTTATTTACGACAGATCATTATTAAGTAGGTATATAAGTTTCTTTACTATTTCTATTTCGATTTTTAAACTCAGATGCAGGTCCTACAGGTGTATCAACTTGAACTAAATCATCAAATCTGGTATAGTCAACCCTATATCCGCTTTTTTCTTGGCAGATTGACATTAGAGAAGCAAACTGGTACCCCCATAAAATTTCATTAGCCAGGTAGCTTGATCTAACCTGTGTTTTTTGGTCAGTACTTTCGATAGTACCTTCTAATAGTATTATTATCTCAAAGGTATGCTCAGTTAAATTTTGTTTTGAAATGTTATAAAAAGGTGACGAGGAATCTATTTTGTGAACAATGGTCATAGGCCAAATAAACAGCAAATCGTTTTCGCAGTCATCTATAGTTACAGGAAGTTTGGTTAAATAGTTTGAAAATGTGTCACCACGTTTAGTAACCCGTTGTCTTACTAATTGTGCTTTAACCTTCGCCTCTATTATCCGACTCCTTTCTCTTAGATCACCAAGTCTTATCATCAGACACAAAACGTTGTCCCTCATAGCTACGACAGCATATTTCGAGAATTGTATAGTTTGCGTTCTTAATTTAGGTCTGGTTAGTTTTGCAAAAAATACACCAACCAAACATGCATCCACCACTAAACCTACCACATTTTGAACACACATAAGTACTACCGCATCAGCACATTTTTCTGTTGGTCTCTTTTCACCATAACCTGTAGTTTGTTGAGTTTCTACCGAAAATAGAAAACAGGATCTAAAATTATAAATGTCTGTAACACATGGAGTCCAGTTAGAAGCCATCTGATTCATAGGTAAATGGTGATCATCCAAATCACCGTGGTAAAACGCTATCAACCACCAAAGTATGGCAAATATAGTCCAGGTTATAATAAAACCTAGAGAAAATACTGTGAAGGTATATCTCCATTTCATGTCTATAAGTGTTGTAAAAATGTCCCTCAAAAATCGCCTTTTTTGTACATTTGAAGGATAAATATTGCAGTCTCCATTTTTTGCAACTGCTCGTATGTATGGCAAGCTTGTGGTATTTATTCTGAAATAAAAAAGACACGAAATTAAACAAAAATAAATAAGGTAGGTATATATTGTTATTAATTATGATTTAAGCGATAGATACGACTGTTACTTGATGGAAATTCATTTTATCTAAAAATCAAACACTGAAAACCTTTTAGTCGGAGAGATAGAAGCGGATTTTGTGCGTGATAAGTAATATGGAAAAACTATACGGGGATATGTTGAATTAGTTGTATACATGACTGTCCCCAATGGCCGGAAACCAGAGTGGGGGACGAGGGTAGTTATAAGGGGTCAAAGTCGCGGTTTCTATTATTTTTTTTGTGACGCTCATGATCGAAATAGTGCACTAAAATTTGGGATTAAGTAGGTCATGACGTAACTAAGTAAAATCTTCAGGGGTGGAACGCTGCGTGGCCGACAAAGGGGTGGGCAGGGGTGAATATAAAAAATATAAGGGGTTTCTTGCGACGTTCGTGATTGAGATAGTACACAAAAATTTGGTAATAAGTAGGTCATGACGTAACTAAGTAAAATCTCCAGGGGTGGAATGCTGCGTGGTCGACAAAGGGGTGGGGCAGGGATGAATTTAAAAATTATAAGAGATTTTTGTGACGTTCGTGATCGAGATAGTGAACCAAAATTTGGGAGTAAATAGATCATGACGTAACTAAGCAAAATCTCCAGGGGCGGAAACCAGATTTGGGGATGACGGTAGTTTTAAGGGGTAAAAGTCGCAGTTTGTATTATTTTTTTCTTGTGACGCTGCACAACATTTGTCCCCCACGCAGCGTTCAGCCCCTAGAGATTTTACTTAGTAATGCCATGATCTATTTATTCCCAAATTTTGATGCACTATCTCGATCACGAACGTCAAAAAAACCCCTTATATTTTTATACTTACCCCTGCCTACCACCCCTTTGTACCCCAAGCAGTGTTCCGACCCTGGAGATTTTACTTAGTTACGTCATGACCTACTTACTCCAAATTTTTAATGCACTATTTCCATCATGAGCGTCACAAAAAAAATAATAAAAACCGCGATTTTGACGCTGGTTTCCGGCTCTGGGGATTTTACTTAGTTTTTAATTTTTAATGTCATGGTCTACTTATTTCCAAATTTTTGTGTACTATCTCAATCCCGAACGTCGCAAGAAACCCCTTATATTTTTTATATTCACCCCTGCCCACCCCTTTGTCGGCCACGCAGCGTTCCACCCCTGAAGATTTTACTTAGTTACGTCATGACCTACTTAATCCCAAATTTTAGTGCTCTATTTCGATCATGAGCGTCACAAAAAAAATAATAAAACCGCGACTTTGACCCCTTACAACTACCCTCTTCCCCCACTCTGGTTTCCGGTCGTTGGGGAAAGTCATGTACACAACCAATTCAACATATCCCCGTATAGTTTTTCCATATTACTTATCACGCACAAAATCCGCTTCCAGCTCTTGGACTATTTTGTAATAGAAATTTAATACAGGGCGAGGCAGATAAAGGATCAATTATCAGAGAGAATTATCATTATTGAGAACTAAATGTAGCTGAGTCCTGAAAATTTAAATTAAGGGATTTTGAAGAGTGAACTGTTCAATAAACATATTTTCATCTATTTGCTACTTCTGCTTATACAGGAAGTTGCTTATAACTTCGTTTTTTTTTAAATAGGACACGCTATATGTTTTTATAATTTTGGATTCTCCTAATCTCTTCTTTCTTAAATTATGAGGTTTTGTAATATTATACCGGGTAGTTCCAAGGGTAATTATGTGTTTTATTAATTTCGTAGCAACATTCACACCCTGTAGAATTGTACTGATTTGACATTAAAAACTCTGTTAAAATTGTTTGTAATATTGTTTACTATTGTTAAAAATTATTAAGGCTATGGGTACATAATTCGCAAATATTTTACGTGTATCCCTACTTTTTCTGTCTTTACACGGCAAATTACGTGTAGTAAAATTCACACTGGTATGGATATGTAAACATTACTAGAATGTCATTCTACTTGAAAATGTCATCATTAATTTAAAGAGATGGCTTTTGAATGTTCTTGGATAACTGTTATTTTTATAATTGCAAATTATTAATTCAGTTAATAAATGTGATAATTTTTTCACTAACTATGTATTCAGTGATTGTAATAATTTATTTGTGCAACAAAGACTAATACTCAATCGAGAAAAGAGGAAAAGTGTTAAAGTGATTTTCTAATAATATATTGTTATGGAACGCTTACAATTTTGAACATCTTTAACAACAAAATACTTGGATCACAGAATATATTATCCTGATGTATTCTCTGCTTGGGTCTTCCACAAATAATACACAATAAATAACTTTTTATTAAGTTCACGTCTTAAATCAATTATTTATCAAATACACTATAATATAGTGTATTTACACTAATATACACTATAATATATATTATATCAATAATAGGTCTGGATCCCGCGTATGAAAAAAAAGTTGATTAATACCAAGCTGAAAATTTGTTAATAGCTTAAGGGTGTCTAGTCCGATAAACTTCGATATATGGGAACACTGTAACAGGGGCAGTTTTAATTGTGGAACAGGTTAAAAATTTGGACGGTCAGACCACTAAAACGGCACATTTATTTTGCCCGACAGAACAGACTTAAACTCTCCGAACAGAGATTAAACTCTCATGCAAAAATCAGACTGCTATTTATCACCTGTCATAATTCCTGTCATTTGACATATTCTACATGTTCCACTCATTAAAACGCCCATTTGGTGAGAAATAGCAGTCTGATTTTTGCATGAGAGTTTAATCTCTGTTCGGAGAGTTTAAGTCTGTTCTGTCGGACAAAATACATGTGCCGTTTTCGTGGTCTGACCGTTCCAAATTTTTAACCTGTTCCACCATTAAAACTTCCCCTGTTCCAGTGTTCCCATATATCAAAGTTTGTCCGATTAGACACCCTTAAGCTATTAACAAATTTTCAGCTTGCTATTAATCAACTTTTTTTTCATACGCGGGATCCAAACCTATAATATTTAATCAATAACTCAACATATTCCCGATGCAATGTCAAATATTTAAAATTGTCACTGATTGTCAGTGTCTGACTGACAATATATGCTGACAATATTATATTCGGCTGAGTGCGTTGTAAGACAAAGATATATTTGGAAAATATTACCACGTCATTGTGTTCATTTTTTTCGAATCCTGAAAAAACCAATAAATATTTTTGAAAAATTTAAACGCAGAATGAAAGACTAAATTATTACCGAGAGCCAAAAGTCCCTTAGAATAAATAAAAAGTTTATTTTGAATGATATATTTGAAATTGAAAATCACACTAAATTTTCTCTTAGATTTTCACCCCTGTAACTTATTAAAATAAACATTATAGAAGTTCTCAGGGACTTTCGGCCCTCGCTAATAACGTAATCTTTCATTCTGCGTTTAAATTTTTCAAAAATACTTATTAGTTTTCTCAGGATTCGAAAAAAATGAATCCCCATTTGAATAGCATTGCAGCCGAAAATACGTACCGATCCTCTTAATATAGCAAAGTACATGGTAGTCACTAGACTTAGGCAAATATGCAAATAAAAGGGTATAAAATATGCTCATAAATATGCAGTATTTTACGTAAAAATATGCAAAAATATGCAAAAAAATTAGATATTATTTACAAAAATATTAATATATTATGAAATATCTTCAGATGTTATATTTATTAACATGGACGTATGTATTTTACAAACTAAGTTTATGTAATTAAATATTTAAGTGTTTTAACAAATAAATAATATAATTTCGAATTGTGGTAACAATAAATTATCAAATGCTGTTCAAAATTTTCTAACAAAAACTTATGACTTCTATTTGAGTATATATTGCCACAAAATGAGCAATAAATTTTATACATATCCACAGATAGCTCTTTAAAAGTAGTTGAAACACAACACATCCAAGTGGAAACAAAGTTTATTTTCGGCATTTTCAAAGCACAATAATTATTTATAAATTACAAAATCAAGTGTTAAGGCCTTTAATTTTACAATAGGAAAACTGACCCTCAAAATAAAAATGTTTACCTTCTGTATAAACTGCAGATTTTGGAACCCTCATATTCAAGGAAAAAACGTGGCAAAACTATAAAGCCGCTATCTCTTATTAGTACTATATTCCGACACCAAAAATTTGAATACCAAGAGATTATAAAACAAAATTAAATATTGGGATTTGCAAGTTATTTGTTACATTAATATAAAAATGGGTATATACAATCAAAATTTTTAATTATATGCAATTTATGCACACGTTTATGAAAATATGCAACATTTTACATTTTTGCATTTTTTATGCATAATATGCCAAATATGCAATTTGTATATTTGCCTAAATCTAGTAGACACTAAGCGCGAAATATTAAATACACAATAGTTGGTTAACCAACAACTAATTGACAGGGTGGACACTGTGGACAGCTACACATAATTTTATACCATCATAAACAGCCAATGAGACTACTCGCAAGTGAAATAAAACAACGCATACGAAAAGCGAGATCAGCGTTCATAATGATGAAGTTACTTTTCAGAAGTCACAATTTACCATTTGCTACCAAAAAATTTCTATCATCAGATGCTATGTATTGTCTACGTTAATATACAGAGCAGAGGCCTTGGCATATTTCCAATGGTCTATTATATCGGCATTGGGAAAGTCGCGATGGTGTACAGTTCAACAATAATTGGTACTGCAAAAATCACACAGTAAAATAGTGTTTCACAGAATATGTGCCCGGATGGATTGAAACATGTAAAGACGCGCAATTTCTCGAAAGTACAAAGTAAAAATTGGACGAGCTCACCGACTGAGATCCAGAGAGTATAATATAAAATGTTTCCTAACAAAAGGGACGTAAGAGTTCGTACCGTATAGTAAGTACCATACTCCATTGGACATCATAGACAAACCTGGCGAATTTGAAAGTCCCCGTAAGATTTGGGCAGCCCTTAGAAAATCAGAACAAACTGTGGACGATCCGCCGACTCCCTCTACAGATGGCATGGGGAAAACTTCATTCGCCTTCTTGTGATTGCGGCGCTGTAAGTAAGACGACCAGCCACATAGTACAGGACTGTGAACGCAGATCATCCACAGACGATCTTACAGACTTTGCAGTGGCGTAACAAACTCCGTCGGGCCCCCCCACAGAATTGGAAATGGGGCCCTCTTTAAAAAGTTACTAAATACGACTTATGTAACAAAAAAGTATATGTAATAGCCTAGTAAATAACCGTGAAATACGGAGATTCCGTGAAATACGGAGATTCCGTGTAATTTTCAGTGTCACCACCGAAGTGAGCAAGTCAATACTTTTTAAATTATTTGCGAGTGAAAATGTTTACTTTTCAACAAGAAAAACACGTTTTCAAGAGGTTTTTCGCAAATAACTCAAAAAGAATTTGATCTAAAATACTTTCTTAGCAAAAATGTAACTTATAAAAAAATGATACCTATCCACCCAGTAAAAACAAAGTTGTGACTTATGAAAAATTCTTCTTATTCTTCAAATTCCAAATCGACTATTTCAACGTGAAATAACCAAAAAATGAAGCACTTTTCGGGAAAAATTCATTGAAACTTTTTTAACAAAGCTTTATCTTTATTTTTTATAAAAATTTCTAGCATCAAAACTAAGCGAGTTACACTCAAAATAAAGTTAACCCATTGTTTTGGTAAAAAATCGTAAACGTCTAGCAACCTATTTAGCACCCCAAATTAAAGTAATCATTACCGCTTCAAAAATTACTTAACTTTTTTTATACGATCTGTAAGTTTCACTGGTCCAAAGACCTTATTTTTGAACTAGTCACTAATCACGAGTGTATGCAAATTTTGAAAGGCCCTATCTTAATCAATTTTTGTGTTATAATATTTGTATAATATTAAAATATTACAAATTATTAAAATATTACAATAACAAAATAAAACCATAATATTTTTAAAAGCAAAACCTACATTCCTTTACTATGTGAGATTTTTTGTATCACTAATACTTTTTAAGTTATTCTGAAAAAGGGCATTTTTCCAAAATAAAAAAAACCCTTTTCTACTAAAAAACTAATTTTTTTCAAAAATAAAAACTTTGGACCAGTCAAACTTACAGATCATATAAACAATACATATATAATAATATAAAGTAAATGGTAAAGCGCTAACTATTAATTTTATTTGAGGTGCTAAACAGGGGAAAATTTACAAGATTTTTAAAACCAAAAAAAGTTGGTCAACTTTATTTTGAGCTTAACTCGATTAGTTTTGATCCTAAATACTTTTATAAAAAATAAGGCTTTTTAAACATTTAAAAAATGTTATTGAGTTTTCCACGATAAGTGCTTTATTTTGGTTATTTTACGTTGAAATATTCGATTTGGAATTGGACGAATAAGAACAATTTTTCATGAGTTTTAACTTTGCTTTTACTGTGTCGATTGACTTCATGAATAGACCACTTTTTTATTTTTTATAAGCTACATTTTTGCTTAAAATATTTTTTTGATATTTTTTTCGATAAAAATTTTTGAGTTATTTGCGAATCACCGCCTTAAAAACGTGTTTTCTTTTTGTTGAAAAATAAACAATTTCACTCGCAATAACTCGAAAAATATCGAAAAATATTCAACAAAAGTTGTAGTCCACAGTACAACGTCCTTTTTGGAAGATAATTAGAAAAGTCTTAAAAATGGCTTCGTTTGAGCGAGTCTATCACTTTCTGAAAAAAATTAGAGTGCAGGTTGGACGCGTTTCCGCGTCCCGCTTGATTAACATATTTACGTTGTCGGACTAACAAAACGTAGCTGTAAATTTGTCGGACAAGAGATCGACAATCTTTAATAATTGAATATGTATAAGTACTTTAACTGAAACGGTCCAGTTAGCTGGGGCGCAGTCGATCAACAAGTTTAGTGGATTTGCGATTTGCGGTCGCTGGTTCGAGCCTCAGCTAGGTCATGAAATTTATAAAACTCAATAGAGTCTACGGCTTGGTCTGGATAAACTGGCGTCGGATCGGCCTATGGAGGAGCGGTACGGCAAGGGATAAGGGCTTGCGGCTTGGTGATACTCCTCCATAGATCCCTACCGAAGGGCGTTGACGCCTAATAACGGTGTATATACATACTTTAACTGAAAATTGAGAGGTTTGTAATAACAAAACTACCACACTAGAGTGATATCTTGCGGGTGTCGGACTTTAAGATTTTGTGATTACAAAACCCTTAATTTTCAATTTAAAGTATTTGTATTTAAATAATAAAGATTGTCGATATCTTGTCCGACAAATTTACAGCCGCGATTCGTAGTCCGACAGCGTAAATATGTTAATGTCGCAGGATGCGGAAACGCGTCCAACATGCACACTGGAATTTTTCAGAAAGTCGTAGACTCGCTCAAACGAAGCAGTTAAACCCATTTTTAAGACTTTTGTAATCATCTTCCAAAACGGACGATGTACTGGACTACTTATTGCTTATAATTAGTCAATTTAACCGTTTCCGGACTTATTTTAAACATATGTTTTTCACTCCCCCAAGTGGAGGGTAAGTAGAACCAAAATCCAAATTGTCAAGCAAATCCGTCCTGACGCTGATAATTACACTCCAAAACGGTCACTTACTGGGCTATCAGTGTATTCATGCACTGTATATGTCAACTTACATTTTCCATATTTATTGGTATAGAATAAAAAAAAGAAAAAAATATAATAAATGATTACAATATTTCATAGTATTATTGATGAGAGAAACAACTTTCTTCGAGTACTACTATCAGCGAATATATCTACAATTTTATTAATACATATCTATCTGATAAACAACTTTAGTTTCAATACACTGCTTAAAAAACGTTGCGTATGTACTTATGCCTATAATAATATGAAAATGACACATTTATACATATCTTAAGACTCAAATATGTAATCTATCTTCTGTATAATAGAGTTCCTGGAAAATACATGGACAACTTACAGAATCTATAGCCATAGGCAACGGAATAAGGCAGGGGACTTATTGAGCCCAATTCTCTTTAATTTAATCATAAATGAAATCATTAACAGCATCAACAAAGGAAGAGGATACAGAGTGGGAAACAAAGAAGTAAAAATACTCTGTTATGAAGACGACGCAATATTGATAGCCCATGCTACGGGGGCCTCTGTTACGCCTCTGGAAACTACTGCCGATAATTGTATCGAAATACTAAATGTAAAGAGAAAACCCATTTCTAGATTTGGAAATATTGTTCTGAAATTCGGCAAATTGCAATTCTCAAATCTTTCAATGGTCACGTACATTATAGTTATACAATTTAGTTTATTGCCGTTACCATAAAAATTCGTCAGACCGGAAAAGATTAAATTTATAGATATAAGATGATTCACTTGCCGAACAGGCCTATTTAGAAATTTACGTTCTTAAATTTAAACACACAACGTAAACTAATATACCAATAACAGATTTTAACATAATATTAGACGACAAGATGGGGCCCCAGATCGATTGGGGCCCCCCTGCAAGCTTCATGCTGCGGGGGCCTCTGTTACGCCCCTGAGACTTTGTAATGGCAACGGAAGAGTCAATAGAATCTATAAAAAGTGGGCATATGTTTGTAATTTATTGTATAATGCATACCTTTAATTTAATTAATTTAATTACCTACTCTTTGATGTAAGCCATATGCTAAATAAAAATCAATAAATAAAAATCAGCTAATGTTTCCTTTCGGTTCAGAGGTGATCCACCATCCCCATACGTACGTTTCTGTCTCTCCAGACGTCTTCAGTGTAGCAACATGAACACCTATAAATGAAAACTAAACCAAGCTGCCTATAAATGAAAACCTAGCGACCATATTACAGAGAAATGAGAAGTCCCAGATCTAAACAATAAATCTGAAAATTCTCTTCGAACCACTTTCTGATAACATCATTAATCTCTGCCTTTTACAAGGCAAGGAGGCGACGAATAAAGAAGACGAAAGGGACTCTACAATATGCAGACGTATTTTGTCGATTTTTCTAGAAAAAAAATCCAACGAAAGTTGATTCCTTGGACTCGAAATATGAGTAAAATGATAAATTAAAAAATATAATAATAGGCAGCTTGGTTTCGTTTTGATTCAGAGGTGTTCATGTAGGACCATTGAAGACGTCTGGAGAGACAGAAACGTACGTATCGAGATGGTGAATCAACTCTGAACCGAAGTGAAACATAAGCTGTTTTTTAATTTTTCATGTTACTCATATTTTTAGTACACAGAATCAACTTTCGTTGTTATTTTTCTTGACGAATAGTGAGCCTTTCGTCTTCTTTGTTCGTCGTCTCCTTGCCTTACAAATTGTAAAAGGCAAAGATTAAGGACGTTACCAGAAAGTGGTTCCAAGAGAATTTTCAGATTTATTGTTTAGATCTATGACTTCTCATTTCTCCAGGAATAAATCAATTCTCAAGGACATTTTGGAGTCAAAAGAAAAACTCTCACCTCCTCATTTTATTCAGTTAAAGACTGTAAAGTATAGACGGTTAGTAAAACTGCAACACTTCAGATAGGTACTCTGTCCAAACAGCTGTAGTGAAAATAATTGTAATGAATTTTGTGGAAATGTATTGGACAATAAATAAAAGTATAGACATGTTCTAGGACTTTTGTAATAGTTAGGAGCCCTTTTCTGGTAGCGCAGTAATTATTTTCAGCCTTTCCTAATATTTTACTAAAATATGCAATAACTTCTTCGTTCATGTTCATCAAAGTAGATGGTGCACCTTCATACGCTAATCATTTGAATAGGAAACAAGTAGAAAACATTCGATGGCTTTCCGTTTTCGATTGGTATGCAGTCCGAATGTCTGATGAGGCCAATGTTAGGCCAATATGACATCATAACCAATTCGAGCACAAAAAATAAGTTCTTTTTTTACCATAATCGCATTTATTATCCTTACCTTGGTTTTAATTTAAAAGACGATTGTTTATCGTTAATCAATAGAGGTTGCTTAGATTCGGGTATTTCTTTTCCATCGATGGACAGTTTCACCTCTGTATCATTTGTTTCCTTTGTATCTACATCTTTGCAGGACACCAAAGCTACCGCTTCCATTTCCTATAATGAAACACTATCCTAAAACACAAATTAAAAATAAAAATTGAAGAAAAAAAATTTTCTATCTAAAAGGTATATTTATTTTAAAACCTCAATAAAGGGTAACATTAAAAAACATAACGTTTTCGCTCTAAAGAGAGAATCATCAGTGTCCTTTGCAAGCTCTACATGCTAAGCCACCAAAAATTAAAATCGACTAAAAGTCTTACATTGACATGTTGTATACTAAATTATGGCGATGGATGAAATTTATAGAAATACCTTAAGGCATTATATGACTATTCCACGAAGCATGTGTGTGATTGAGTCGATTTCTCTTTGTGAAGACAGAGAAATCGACTCAATCACCCACGTGCTTCGTGGAATAGTCATATAATGCCTTAAGGTATCTCTATAAATTTCATCCATTGCCAGGATTTAGTATACAACATGTCAATGTAAGACTTTTAGTCGACATTTTAAGGGTTTTAACCCATGTATTTTTGGTGACTTAGCATGTAGAGCTTGCAAAGGACACTGATGATGCTCCCTTTAGAGCGAAAACGTTCTGTTTTTTAATGTTACCCTTTATTGGGGTTTTAAAATAAATATACCTTTTACACAGAAGATTATTTTCTTCAATTTTTGTACTTAATGGTATTCAGCCAGCTACAGGAAATTAAAAATATTCAAGGACGTCTTCCAGTTGACTACTTATTTCGCTGTATACAGAGTACGCAGTAATAGGACTGTCCAATAAGTACTTAGCATTCAAAATAAAAGCGATTATTTCATTCATAGGAGCTACAGAACCAATAGAAAGCTACAGAAATAAAAATTAAAGTGATAATTTTTGATAATATCCCGTCGTCAGGTATATTACGTCAGATGACCTTCGTTGCTATGAAAAAAAAACATTCAGTGACAGTAATGTCAATTAATGTTTTAAAAGTTATAAAAGTGATGACTTTCAACCGTCAAATATTTATAACAACTGTGTGTTTAATTGTACTAATTTGTACTTACATGTAAATAAATTACAATAAAATTTTTGATTTGAACAGCTTTATTCATGAAATAATCGCAGCAAATTGCACTCGATCTCTAAAATTATTATCGAATTGTTTCCCTCTTGCCACTTTGACATAATTTCACTCCCCTTTGGGTCGTGAAATTAAAACTGTCAGTGTCACTTGGGAAAAATTCGATAATTTTAGAGCTCTTGTGCAATTACTACCGATAATTTTTAACGAGTGGTGATTTATTTCTGAACGTAGTTTCCTTTCTGAACGTAATATTCACCATTAATCGTTTGGAGGCCTTTGAAATGTGGCTGCACAGACGTACACTGAAAATACCATGGACGTCTATGCTGACAAATGTGGCAGTCCTTAAGATAACAACCAATATAGAAAGATGGCCTATTTTGAACACGTAGTAAGGAGAGACCGATATAATTTTCTTCAACTTATTATTATTTTAGCAGTGAATTTATTGGACAACTCTACACAACTAAATAGACTGAAAATTAGAACTCCTCTTGACTTCCCATTTAGAACATAAGTGTCTTAAAGTGTTTTAAGGTTTTAAGTGAAAATAAGTGACGTAGTGTATTTATTAGTAACAAACCTACTAGGAGTTGATAGTCATTGGACTAAAACTCCTCTCACATTTGTTCGTTCAACAAAAATGCTTAGTGTTACTTTTTCTTGTGATGTAACAGATTGTATTTAAAAACAAATAAAAAAAATAAAATCGAAGGACGCAGAGGAATTGGTAGAAAGCAGGCCTCTTGGTTGAAGAATATCAGGGACTGGACAGGAATAAAGAAAGCAGAACAGCTATTTAGAATAGCTCGAGACAGAGACAGTTTCGCCATGTTAATCGCCAACGTCAAGGGGACTTGATAGGGCACGTTAAGAAGAAGAAGAGGTCTCTCTCCTTTTAGCTCTATACACTTGACCCAGCGATGCTAGGTCAATGAAAAATATGTTTAATATAATGGAAAATGGTGGGAAAACAACTAGAGACATTTTGTACATACTTATGAATCAAATTTTAATGACAAAACAAATATCCAACACTTGGAACGAAGCACTAACACTGTTACTATTTAAGAAAGGAGATAAAAAGGATCTAAAGAATTACAGACCCATAACTTCACTAAATGTGATGTATAAACTATTAACCAAGAGATTAACAAATAGATTAACAACTAAATTAGGTGGATACCAGGCAAGAGAACAAGCCGGATTTAGAAAAAACTTGAGTACAAGTGACCACCTTTTAACGATCAATATATTAATCGAAAAAGCTAACGAATATCATATCCCACTATACATGGCATTTATTGACTTCAAAAAAGCATTTGATAGTGTTGAACACTGGGCAGTAAAGGATTCCCTACAAAACAGCAGAATAGACTACAGATATACCGACTTAATTACAAATATATTTTATATATATATATATATATATATATATATATATATATATATATATATATATATATATATATATATATATATATATATATATATATACAAAATATGCATAAGATGGAATGCAACCACAGACACGTGTTTCTGACTTATTAGTATATTATTAGTATATATATATATATATAAAATGATGTTGGATAATCGAGTACAAATATAAAAATAAATAAGCAAAATCATTGGCTAATACTCGTAAAGTGAATGTGAATTTAGTTGGAAATATATAAAATGATGAAGGGTCATCATTCCATACATTTCTGTGCAACTATATACACCGGTGTTTCGGCCTATTTGGGCCTCGTCAGTATAGTGTAGCAAGTTAAAAAAGTTGTTTGTTAACTTGTAAAAGGATTACTACAGGAGCAAGGTTACCATTTTTGGTCAGATTGTTAGAAGACCCGCAGTCGCAAGGCTACAACTAACATTGCCAAGGAGGTAAGGCTACCTGAGGAAATGAAAAGCCATAACATTATTAAATAAAATGATGTTGGATAATCGAGTACAAATATAAAAATAAATAAGCAAAATCATTGGCTAATACTCGTAAAGTGAATGTGAATTTAGTTGGAAATATATAAAATGATGAAGGGTCATCATTCCATACATTTCTGTGCAACTATATACACCGGTGTTTCGGCCTATTTGGGCCTCGTCAGTATAGTGTAGCAAGTTAAAAAAGTTGTTTGTTAACTTGTAAAAGGATTACTACAGGAGCAAGGTTACCATTTTTGGTCAGATTGTTAGAAGACCCGCAGTCGCAAGGCTACAACTAACATTGCCAAGGAGGTAAGGCTACCTGAGGAAATGAAAAGCCATAACATTATTAAATAAAATGATGTTGGATAATCGAGTACAAATATAAAAATAAATAAGCAAAATCATTGGCTAATACTCGTAAAGTGAATGTGAATTTAGTTGGAAATATATAAAATGATGAAGGGTCATCATTCCATACATTTCTGTGCAACTATATACACCGGTGTTTCGGCCTATTTGGGCTTCGTCAGTATAGTGTAGCAAGTTAAAAAAGTTGTTTGTTAACTTGTGAAAGGATTACTACAGGAGCAAGGTTACCATTTCTGGTCAGATTGTTAGAAGACCCGCAGTCGCAAGGCTATAACTAACATTGCCAAGGAGGTAAGGCTACCTGAGGAAATGAAAAGCCATAACATATCATTTCCTCAGGTAGCCTTACCTCCTTGGCAATGTTAGTTGTAGCCTTGCGACTGCGGGTCTTCTAACAATCTGACCAAAAATGGTAACCTTGCTCCTGTAGTAATCCTTTTACAAGTTAACAAACAACTTTTTTAACTTGCTACACTATACTGACGAGGCCCAAATAGGCCGAAACACCGGTGTATATAGTTGCACAGAAATGTATGGAATGATGACCCTTCATCATTTTATATATTTCCAACTAAATTCACATTCACTTTACGAGTATTAGCCAATGATTTTGCTTATTTATTTTTATATTTGTACTCGATTATCCAACATCATTTTATTTAATAATGTTATGGCTTTTCATTTCCTCAGGTAGCCTTACCTCCTTGGCAATGTTACTTGTAGCCTTGCGACTGCGGGTCTTCTAACAATCTGACCAAAAATGGTAACCTTGCTCCTGTAGTAATCCTTTTACAAGTTAACAAACAACTTTTTTAACTTGCTACACTATACTGACGAGGCCCAAATAGGCCGAAACACCGGTGTATATAGTTGCACAGAAATGTATGGAATGATGACCCTTCATCATTTTATATATTTCCAACTAAATTCACATTCACTTTACGAGTATTAGCCAATGATTTTGCTTATTTATTTATATATATATATATATATATATATATAGTGATTTTTTGAAATCATATATAATTATATATATATATATATATATATATATATAAATATATATATATATATATATATATATATATATATATATATATATATATATATAAAATGATGTTGGATAATCGAGTACAAATATAAAAATAAATAAGCAAAATCATTGGCTAATACTCGTCTTCATATCAAGGCGAGATCCGACTAAATCGAGGACAACCCGAGATCCACCAATAGGAAATTAATTATTGGAGTATATTGTTCATAAGTATCTTTATAATTAACATATTAATCATGGCACACTTAGAGGGGAAAAGATTTTTGTACTTAAATTTTTCTGATAAATTTACAGCGAAACGAGATCCGTAGCTGAAAAATAAAGGGGAGGACTTATATACGAAATTTTAGATATTTACCGATC
The DNA here is from genome assembly GCF_917563875.1 of Diabrotica virgifera virgifera. NCBI lineage: Eukaryota > Metazoa > Arthropoda > Insecta > Coleoptera > Chrysomelidae > Diabrotica > Diabrotica virgifera. Next base: position 55,680,086 of record NC_065449.1, on the reverse strand, counting down.
AACGCGAGATCACACACTGATGCCAGCTCTAAAGAGTATTAGTCGAGCGATTGGAGCTCGTGTTGTATTGTATATTTCCCACGATATAAAGATATATAGTGGGCGGAGTCAATGCCGGTAGCAACAGCGTTGTCTCGAATTCTTTATGTAACTTTTAAGTATCGCTTCTTTTGTGTCTTTAACGTCTACGATTGACCTTTCAGAAAGTCCCTTAGTTTTGTTACATACATAAGGGTGTGAAAAAAGAAAAAGAATACTTCACAAATAATAACCATTTAATAATGATAATTATTTGCAATACAATATTTTAAAACTATACATTAATATTCTTAAAAAACACTTACTACGAAACCAAAATGTAATTATTATATTCTTAAATAATACAAATTGTTACAAAATAATTATTTAAATGATTGCTTGTTTTAAAAATACATTACAAGAAAGTAAAAATTTTTATAAATATTATTAAAGTTTAAAAAATAAAATAACTCAATATGTAATTATTATTTGATAGTTAAAAAATGATTTTAAGTAAAATGATTTAAAAGATAAAAAGAAACACACATAATTTTCAGGGTCAACTCCTAATTGCATGAAAATTTGGATTTAGATTCTACCCATCCCCCACTTCAAAGTTGAATTTGTGCCGTTGATTGCTTTTACTTGGAGGGTGAAAAAATATACGTTTAAAATAAGTCCGGAAACAGATCTGACTAAGTTTAAGCAACTTTTGTTCTATAGAGTTTTTTTAACTTAGGTACTAGGTTAATTCAGTAGTAGGTACTAGAGTCACTTGCAACTAAAAATATTTACTTTTCAACAAAAAAAAAAAACACATTTTTCGGCGGTTTTTCGCAAATACTCAAAAAGTAAGTATTTTATCGAAAAAATATTCTTGGAAAAAATGTAGCATATAAAAAAAACGAAAAAATGGTATATTCTTAGTCTATAGAACCAGTAAAAGTAAATTTGTAGCTCATAAAGAAGACGATCATATCCTTCAAATTCCAAATCAAATATTTTAACGTGATACATAGTACCAAAAAATGAAGCTCTTTTCGGGGAAAGCCCATTAAAAATTTTTAAAGTGTTTACAAAAAGCTTTATTATATTTTATAAAAGTTATATACGGGTAGGAAAGACAACGGAATGAATTTTCGAACGTTTAAACAGACGACATCCCAGATTTACCAATTTCTGGACAATTGATCCAAAGGCTGGATTCTAACAACGAAACAGTTGTGGATTTTCAAGTTTTCAATGAGAGTCAGATTGAAAAAACATTAGTGACCTCGAGTATGATGGTTTGGAGAATTTGGCTGGTTATATCTGCCATAAATTGAAGGACTCAGTATTCAATCCGAAGATGTTTCAACGTACACGTGGGTTGATCATTTGAGTAAGTGTGGTTTATGTAAACCATCAGACACTCTCTTGTCATATATTAAGTAACTGGAGACAATTTTTCCTTCCACATGAATGGTGATTCCATTTTGGTAACTAAAAATTATTTAGAAAACCTTATGTCCAAAAGTGTAACTGTAGACTGTTCTAACAAAGCGAACAAGTTATTTTTTAGGTCTCGGATGTACTTCCGAATTAAAGAATTAAACAAGTCTCTTAACAACCTGACATTGCGTAAAAGAAAAATTATGAAAACTGCTACATAGTTGCTGTATGTACGTCTATTTCACATGCACAAAATTTAAATAAAGTGCATGGCATGAAAACTGTAAAACTTATTTTTGTCTTTTTTAAGCCTCTTACTTAAATCTGATGAAATACATTATTTAAAAAGAAAAAAATTTTGTTTTTTATCAATCCATTAAATTTATGGTTTTATTTTGGGACTTTTCTTCCCCTTGGTAAAAATTATATTTACTAATGTGTAGGCCACTAATCAATTTTTGCCAACTAACGGAATATAATAATTTTATTAGATATCGATTATATGAATATTTTTATTTTCCGGATCAAGAAACTGGGAACTATACAAATAACTGAAAATCAATTTAAATAAAAGTAAATAGTTTAATAATTTTCCTCTAAACTATAAAAATCACTTAGTTTCTTTTAGTCATAATTCATTCATTTTTACTATTCTCAAATTTCATTCGCGTTCGTATTACGAACGCATAGACGGGACTATGCTTTACTCTGTTGCTGACGTCATGCGCCAATCGGACGAGCTTACGTAACTAGAATATCAGGGTGTGCATATTTCCGGGTCCCGGTGAATTCGTATCTATTTTAATCCCCCATCCTAATTACAGGCCAACTGGCAACTCTCGTGAGCAGGTAATTTTTAGATAACCCATTAACTACCGGTGAATTGGTAACTTTCATTTTTTAAGTATTGTTGATAATCTAATATCGGTATTCCAGGTATTTAGCGCTGCACTCCTAGAAAATGGAAAAAATGGCACAGGAAGTGAAACCGATGATGAAACGAAACGCAGAAGAGAAAACTTGGATGATTGTTTTAATAGAAGTAAAATTAAAAAACGGTCACCAAGCAAAGCAGGCAACGAAAACAAGGAAGACATGGAAAATGTTATGATTACAATAATGAAAGAGCTAATGAATAAAAACGATGAAATGCTTCAGGAAATAAAACAAATAAGGAAAGAATAACAACAAACCAATAAAGAGTTAATGGGTGTAAAAGCAGAGAAACAAAAACTAAAAAAAGAAGTAAAACAGCTACATGAATGAATGGAGCAACTGGAGAAATTTAGCAAAAAGAAAAGCTTGATCGTAACTGGGTTGAAAGTAGAAACAAATGATTATAAGAAATTAAAAGAAGAAATGGAAAATTTCAGAGCCCAAGAGTTGCAAATACAAATAAAACTAAGAAGTGCAAAAAAAATAGGAGAAGCAGTATGCGCAATAGAAACAGAAGCCCTCACGGATAAAATGGAAATCCTAAACAAGAAACGTAAAATAAAACAGCATAAAGATCGTATCTATATAAACAACGATTGGACATCGAAAGAATAAGAAATACAAAAGGAAATAACTAAAATAGGAAAGGACGAAAGAAGCAAAGGTAAGCAAACGAAAATCGGCTACAAGAAATTAATAGTGAATGGCAAAATCTAGATATGGGACGAAGAGAGAGAACAGCTGATAGAAAATTCAAAAAACTAATAAACGAAGAAGAGCGGCCGAAATATGATATTGACATGGCAAAAAAAGACTCGAAAATGCAAACAGTTAACGAAAACAAAATAACGCACACAAAATAAAGAAAGAATCTCAATAAGAAGAAAAGAACAAAACCCATTAGAATGGGATCTTGGAATATTAGAACCATGCTGGCAGTAGGTAAGATGCAAGAAATAGCTCTTGAAATGAAAAAATACCAACTAGAAATCCTAGCCCTACAGGAAATACGATGGAAGAAAGAAGGAAAAATTGAGAAGAAAAACTTTAGCATGTATTATTCGGGAGAAAACAAACAGGGAACTAATGGTACGGCATTTATGGTGAACAAAAAATGAGGGAAAAACTGATACAATTCAAAGCAGTTAATGAAAGGATATCTTACATAAGAAAATAAACAAGCCAACATCTCGATAGTCAATTGCTATGCACCCACCGAAGAAGCAAACCAAGAAGATAAAGCAGAATTCTACGACATCCTGGAAGAAACCTGTGAAAATATTCCGAGGAATGACATATTAATAATATTGGGTGATTTCAATGCAAAGTTCGGAAAGGAGGATTATAACCGTAATGTAGCCATAGGCGTAACCAGGATGATCCTTAGGGGGGGTTACAACTACCTGAAAGGGGGGGTTACAACTACTGGAAGTTCTCTGAGGGCTATGGTGTTAAGCGTATAGAGCTCAAAGTACATCCCAATGGGGGGGTTACAACCCCCAAAACCCCCCTGGTTACGCCTATGAATGTAGCTGCCAAAGAAACCATTCATGAAACTACGAATGATAATGGAGGAGAAATCTGCAACCTAGCAGCAGCAACAATACATATATAGTTAGTACTGGGCATAAACATAAAAAAGAACACAAAATAACATGGATGATACCAGGAAGAATGTATGGAAACTAAATAAATCATACTCTAATTTCGAAAAAGTGGACACAAATAGTACAAGACTTAAGGCCATATAGAGGGGCAAATGGAGGCACTGACCACATATTGTTGATAGCAAAACTTAAGATGAAAATAATTAAAGCAAATAATCATAAGGAACGAAAAAGGAGGAAATGGAATATAGCCAACCTGAAACCGCAAGAAACCAAGCAACAATATACAGAACAACTGGAACAGAAATTGGGTCAGTACGAGCACATAGAAATAGAAGGAGAATGGAAAAATATAAAGAACATCATAATAGAGACAGCAGAACAAATAATAGGATTCCAAAAAAACAAAGAATCGAAAGAATGGTTTGATGAGGAATGTCACCAAAAAAGTCAACTGAAGCACCTCGCAAGAAACAAATGGCTACAAAGTGCCGAACAGGAACAACTGGACCAATATAGAAAAGAAAAACAAGAAGCACTGAAACTCTATAGAAGAAAGAAGAACACATGGATCTCTGAACAAATGCAAGAATTAGAAACGAATAATAAAGACAACAAGAAATTGTTCGAATAGATAAAACAACAATACAGTACCAAAAAATCTGTCACAAAAATAAACAAAAAAGATTGGGAAAAATATTTCACGGACCTATACAAAAACGACAATAAGGCATATTCAGAGGATGAGGATATAAGAGATAACAGAGATGAAGAGGAAGGCGCACCTACTTATCAGGAATTCATGGAGCTATTAAGACAACTAAAAGTAAACAAAACGCCAGGGCCAGATGAAATCAACAACGAACTGATCATCAACGGAGGAGAGGAGCTCACGAAGCGAATGCACAAGTTAATGGTTACAATTTGGAAGGACGAAAGCATGCCCATAGAATGGAAAAACGGACACATCGCACGAATCTTTAAGAAAGGAGATCCAACTAAGTGCTGCAACTACAGACCAATTATGCTACTAAATACAACGTATAAGATATTGACCACAATTATAAGAAACCGACTAAATCAATACACAGAAAAAATTATAGGACCATACCAACAGGGTTTTAGAAAAGGAAGATCAACAATAAATGCAATACACGTACTGACACAAACAATTGAAAAAAGCTATGAACATGACATAGAATTACACATACTATTCATCGACTTCCAACAGGCCTTCGACAGCATATACAGACAACAATTATTAAAAGAAATGAAAAAAATGGAGATACCGGCAGAATTAATAAGACTAACTAGAATGACAATAAAACACTCAACAGCAAAAGTTAAAACAAATGAGGGCGATACAAATGACATCAAAATAGAACGTGAAGTAAGACATAGAGACAGTCTGTCAACGACAAACGACACTATTTAATATCGCTCTAGAAGGAGTAATTAGGGACACAGGGCTGAAAAAGACAATTATTCAAAGCTCAACACAGATCATAGGATATGCAAATGACCTGGGACTGGTAGCACGAGATAAAGAATGACTACAAGAGGCACCTTTAACCCTGGTAAGAGAAGCAAAGACGAGAGGATTAATAATCAATCAGAATAAAACAAAATATCTTATAAGCACACGAGACTATGTAAACAGAATAGCAGAAATAAAGATAGGTGAAAATACATTCCAGAGAGTAGATTGCTTCAAATACCTGGGGGTGATGGTGGACGGCAAAAACGGAAGGAGTATAGAGATAAACGACAGAATTAAAGCAGGTAATAGAGTATATTGGAAATATCACCAACTACTCAAGGACAAAAACCTGAGCAAAAAAACAAAATCAAAAATATACACAGCAGCAATCAGATCAGTGATAGCCTATGGAGCAGAAGTAATATGCCTTACGAAAAAAGACGAAGAAAATTAAAAATAATTGAGAGAAAAATTATAAATAAGAATACAGGGCCCAGTAAAGACAGAAACAGGGGAATATAGAAAGCTGATGAACCATGAAATAATAAATATAAATAAAGGAGAAGATATAGTAAAATTCATTAAAGCACAAAGGCTCAGATGGTTTGGGCACACACAAAGAAGAGGGGTAGAAGAACTGATCAGGAAGATAATGAACTGGAAACCAGTAAAAAATAGACCAAGAGGAAGACCAAAAATTGGATGGGAAGATCAACTGCTAGACGATATATCAAAGATGGAAATTGCAAATTGGAGAGAAAAGATTCAGGACCGGAGAGAGTGGAAGAAGATAGTAGAGAAGGCAAAAAAACATCACAACCTATGAACTACGACCTAAAGGAAAAGCGGACTAATTTACCGCGTGAAATGGATTAAAAGAGCTCATATTTGAGCGAACTATACTCTAACAAGAGTGAACAGTCCATATAATAATTTCAGATATGTACCTGTATAAATTACCCTCCTTGAAGTTGGTGTAAAAGGTATTCATCATTTATGTATTGTCTTTTGGAAGGATTACTAGAGAAAATCCAAATTAATTTTGAAAAAATGCCTGAAATCGCTGAAATTCTTGTAACAGATTTCGTAATGAGTGAACATGGGTGTAAGTTATTGGTGGTAAATGATTTTAAATTTCACTTAAAGAAAGTGCTAAAAAGTCTAAAACATTTATGGTACTGTTCTGCATCTGGTTGCCAGGAAACCTGTTATACCGACGGTTAGTTTTTTTTAATATTTTGAGTAGTAACTATGTTGGTTATCAACAATTTGATGTCAAAAATGCACATTTTGCCATTTTTTGTCTACCAGTAAGAAGAAAAACATTCAAAACAAAATTTAAGATAACCGCATTATAGAGCATGTAAAACAATTTAAACAAGGTTTTATAAATTTCGCTATACTTAATTGTTGCTTATAAAACTATAAATTAAGTCAGTTTAACGTTAATACAGGGTGAGTCATGAGGAACTGTACATACTCCTACCTCGTGTAGAGGCTCCTATGGGGAATAACAAATGACCATTAAAAAGTGTATGCTCCCATTGTTTAATAATATACAGGGCGAGTTTCGCATTTTGACAGAAATTTGTATTCGTCATAATTTTTGAACGGTCAGATCGATGTGTCTCTTATTTTGGCCAATCGTTACACTATTACCACCTAATCAACTGATTTATTCAAACTAGAAAAAAATCAGGTCCGGCTTCAAAAAAATTAGTTCGTTTGGGTCTTAGAAAAAATTTCACCCTGTATACGCTTTTTGAAAACTATAATATGAGTTTTACAAAATAGACAAATAGGCAATTAAAATGACATATTTATTTTTTTCCCCACACGATTACTAATTTTTTATAAAAAAATCAAATTTTGAGTATGAATTAAAACTTTGGTAAAGTGAACAATACATTTAAAAAAAATAACTTTTATTACAAAAATTAATTTTTTTTAACAAATATTTAATTTATTTTACCACCCAATCAACTGATTTATACAATCTAAAAAAAAAATCAGGCCCGGATTTAAAAAATTAGTTCGTTTTGGTCTTAGAAAAAATTTCACCCTGTACACGCTTTTTGAAAACTCTAATATGAATTTTAGAAATTAGACAAATAGGCAATTAAAATGGCATATTTATTTTTTTCTCCACACGATTACTTAATTTTTTATAAATAAATCAATTTGACACTGAATAGTTAAAAGTTTGGTAAAGTGAACCATAGATTTTAAAAAATTAACTTTTATTACAAAAATTAATTTTTTTGAACAAATATTTGACTTATGTTACCACCCAATCAACTGATTTATACATACTAGAAAAAAATCAGGCCCGGATTTAAAAAATTAGTTCGTTTTGGTCTTAGAAAAAATTTCACCCTGTATGCTCTTTCTGAAAACTCTAATATGAATTTTACAAATTAGACAAATAGGCAATTAAAATGGCATATTTATTTTTTTCTCCACACGATTACTTAATTTTTTATTAAAAAATCAAATTTTTCAAAATTGGAATTTTAACCTAAAACTGAAAAAAAAATGAAATCACGGTTTAACTCGCTACAACTCTGTTCCATTTTAATATTTTTTTTTCTGAAATTTTACAGCACATATCTCTTACCATTGTGAATATGAAAATTGTTGTAGACTTTCCGTCTTCTTCTCATAAAAGTTATAAATTTTTAAAAATAAAAGGTGCAGATTCGTGAATTGCAAAGTTAAATCGCAAAAATTAAGTGAAAAAAATTAAGATTTACCTATTTGATCACGTCTATGTTAAACTATAGAGTCCAAAGATAGGTGTTATGGATTTTAGATCTAGACGTGGTATAGAAAAAAAAATGGTGAAGCTTTTAAATTTGAGAAAAACGTTGTTTAATTTTTTTTATTTTTATGGCAAAATTCCGATTTTGACAAATTTGATTTTTTAATAAAAAATTAAGTAATCGTGTGGGGAAAAATAAGTAAGCCATTTTAATTGAGTATTTGTCTTATTTGTAAAAATCATACTAGAGTTTTCAAAAAGCGTTTACAGGGTGAAATTTTTTTTAAGGCAGAAAAGAACAAATTTTTTAAATCCGGGCCTGATTTTTTTCTAGTTTGTATAAATTAGTTGATTGGGTGGTAACATAAGTTAAATATTTGTTCAAAAAAATAATAATTTTTGTAATAAAAGTTATTTTTTTTTTTTAATTTATGGTTCACTTTACCAAACTTTTAATTCATACTCAAATTTGATTTTTTTATAAAAAATTAAGTAATCGTGTGGGGAAAAAATAAATATGTCATTTTAACATTTTTAACAAAATTTATGTAAATCTGACCAATTTTTTCTCAATTTAATTATTTATTGACAATTTAAATGAAAAATAGCCGATTTTAAGAATTTTCGTCTCTAAGTTACAATATTTTACCAAAAAACTGAAAAAAAAACCGATTAGTTTATTGAAATAGCCTTAAAATGAGTTGAAGTAAAATAGAATTGGAGCTTTGTTTATCAATTAACATTAACTATTCAAATTTATTTCTTACGTTTTCAGCTAACTAACTGAGGTACCCCTAAACCCTAAAAATGTCATCAAAACGACGATTTTGAAGCTCTTCCGACTGGACTAAAGAAGATATTATCGATTCAAACAAAAGTTGTGTATTTGTAATTCTAAATTTCAACTATTTAATTAAAAATAAAGGGTTTCAGTTGAAAATTCAAAGTTGCTACACCCACCGCTTTCGCAGGCAGAATAAGAACCCTGCTATTGCATAAGTATATAGATTTTGAAAAACCATTCAAAAAGCATTCCAAAGTTTTTTCGATATGCCGTCTAGTTCTCGAGATATTTGACAATCGCCTTTCTGGACAGAGCCCTTAAATAATGTAAACATTCTTATTCAAGCTAGACATAAGCCGAGTGAGAGAGCTGACCGTGAAATTCATTTGCGATGTTTCCAAATTTACCGGATCTCGGGTTGTCTGCAAAATATATATTTATCATATACACAACGGATCGCGCGCGCTGCCCTCTACAGCGGATTTAGTGGAACCACTCCAATATAAAATTCACCAAAAGTGGTGCAAAATGAGGTCCAGACAAAAATCGATTTCCTTGTACCTTAACCATTGTTACATCGAGATGTCACTATATACACGTGAATACAAGGTGAGATCCAAAATCGGATCTCGCCTTGCAAAACGGATCTCATCTTGTATAGCTTATGATACAAACGGATCTCGCCTTGATATGAAGACATATATATATATATATATATATATATATATATATATATATATATATATATATATATATATATATATATATATATATAATGAGACCAGAAGGGAAGTCTTTGCTGACAATGTTATATAACAAGGTTGTATTCTTGGGGAATTCAGCAAATTTTATGTGAAAGAAAACACTTTTTACTTGATCCAAGCTTTCGTAAACTTTAATGAATCGTTTACATCATCAGGGTAGATTGTAATAAAAAACGATGGTAGTTTTTTTTGGTATAGGACCTTATAAATTAATATACTCACAGTAAGTTGTGGTTGTTCACAAAAAGGTGTTGTAAAAAAGTATATAATATATATATATATATATATACTGTCATAACAATATATATATATATATATATATATATATATATATATATATATTGTTATGACAGTTCCGTAGATTGTTCCTACATAGAAAGAGTACCTCGACGTGAAAGAAGAAGTAGTCACGTACGAGAATGTTCTGGATGTCATGGAATAACCCAGAAATGTCTGGTGACGTCTAGAACGTCAGAAAACTATATAAACATTGTGTTTGACATTTGATAGTTCAGTTGTATTTTGAGATTTTGAGTATTTAAAGTTGTCAGTTTGTTCAAGTTGTTAACGTATTGTAATATTGTATTGGAGTTTAAATAAAGTATTGTAAAGAACTTGTAACATTGGTGACAGCGGTGGGATAAGAAGACATTAAGTAATTTGTATATGGTCAATACAAGATCTACTAAATTCGAGAAAGAAATGGATACATCCGGACCACCAGAATGGTTTTTAAAAATGGAAGAGTTGAAAGAGAAACGTAGGCAAGCAGAGAAAGAAAATGAAGAGAAACGTAGGCAAGAAGAGAAAGAAAATGAAGAGAAACGTAGGCAAGCAGAGAAAGAAAATGAAGAGAAACGTAGGCAAAAAGAGAAAGAAAATGAAGAGAAACGTAGGCAAGCAGAGAAAGAAAATGAAGAGAAACGTAGGCAAGAAGAGGAGGAGAGGCGTAGACAAGTAGAGGTAGAAATAATAAATAGTTTGTCACAAATTCAAGAAAATTTTACATTAGAGGTAAGTCAAATTAATAGTAGAATTGACACATTAGAAGAAAAACAAAACTATTTAGATAATAAACTAGAACAGCAACAAAATGATTTAAAGCAACAACAAGATAATTTAAAATCTAGTTTAGAAAGACAAATAGTTATGTTAGAACGAAAAATTGATACCCAAGCTTCTTTATCTCGTATTGTTTCAGTAACGAATGTCGAATCTGAAACAGCCCCTTCATCTTCACATCCCCTAAATCTTCTTGAATCAGGCACAATCAGAAAGAGCAAAATTTTGAAACCACCCACCTTCGATGGCCAAACAGCATGGGAAACGTATCGTTTCCAATTTGAAGCTGCAGCAAGAGCAAATGGCTGGACTGAGAGAGAAATGGCAGCTTCCTTGGTGGTGTCGCTTCGAGGCCAGGCAGCAACCGTCCTTCAATTTCTTCCTCAGGATTCACCTAGTTATGACTCACTTGTTCAAGCTTTAGAAATAAGATATGGCCAACAACATCTGAAGCAGGTTTTTCAAAGTCAGCTTAAAGTTCGGTATCAAAAACATAACGAGAGCCTACAAGAATTTGAAGCTGATATTAAAAGATTACTACATTTGGCATACTCTCAGGCACCTAAAGATTTTCTTGAACAAATCGGTATACAGGCATTCATAGACGGACTACATGATATCGAAATGCAACAGGCTCTCCGATTACAACAACACAAAACGCTAAATGGAGCACTAGTTTCAGCCCAGGAGTTTGAAGCGGCTAAAAGTATTTCAAGATCTCGCCCAAGATTAAAAGAAATAAGATTTCTAGAAGATGAAGAAGTCACTACCACAGATAATCGACAACCTATTTTGTCCCAGATGTTGAACATACTCCAAAACCTTCAACAAAATCAACAAAAAGCTCAAAATCAAAACAGAAGATGTTTTAACTGCGGAAGAATTGGACATTTGCAGGCCAATTGTAGAAGCCGATCCCAAACGAGAAAGGAAGAATACAAGAATGATGTCAGAAGGTCGCCTAGATCGACATCCAGAAGCCCATCATATAGTCCTACTAGAAATATTAGTAGAGATAGGTATGTAAGAAGTCGATCTCCCACAACTGACCACAGATATTCAAACAATAGCCAGGGAAACGAATAAAAGTCGACACTAAGGGGCGGGCGTCGACTGAATCTAATAAAAGCCCCCAAATTCGCAGTTATACGTTAAACAAAAATGAACAGAATTTATTACTTAAGGGCTACGTTGACAATCAAAAATGCACTTTTCTTATTGATACCGGTGCAACAAGATCTTTCGTTCGCAAAGAACTTCTCAACAGAAAACTGCAGCCATCTAAAACAAACTTAGTTCTTGAAACAGCTTCAGGTCAAACCATTCCAATTCATGGAGAAGTATCGGCGACCATAAAGATTGGCAACACCTTGATAAAACACATATTTCTTGTAGCCGATATTAAAGATGAATGCATTCTTGGAATGGACATTATGCAAAACAAATTTATCATAGATCTTCAAAATAAAATTTTGTTTGTTGAAAATGAAGAAATAGTACTAAATTTTGAAGAGTCGACACCTCAAGTAAGAGTTATAGTTAGTGAAGATACAGAAATTCCTCAAAATTCTGAAAGTATAGTCCTGGCGAGGCTGAGTCAAAAACCTGAAGGTTTACATTTCGGCGTTGTTGAAAGCGAGGAACTTGTTAATGACGGAATCTTGATAGCCAGATGCCTTGTGAATGTAGATGAGATAATTCCAGTAAGGGTTGCTAATTTGTCCAAAAAGCCTTTTAAGTTGAAGAAAGAACAACAAATAGCACTCTGTACACCAATAGAAAAAATAGTCAAGTGCGAAAAGTGTCTGAAAAAGAATACAGCTTTAAGTTACCAAGTTGACGCTAACTTGGCGAAAGAACTGATCAAAAATGTTGATCACTTAAGAAATGAAGAAGTAGAAAAAGTTAATGAATTTATTAATGAAAACTATGACATTTTTGAATCCGAGAAATCTACAGGGCGTACTAGTCTAGTTCAACATAGAATTGATACTGGGGATGCAAGACCAATTCGTCAAGCCCCACGCAGATTACCGTTTGCTAGACAAAAAGAAGTTGAAAACATAATACAAGACATGATAAATTCCGATATCATCGAAGAAGCTTCGGGACCCTGGTGTTCACCAGTAGTCTTAGTAACTAATAAAGACGGATCTACTCGTTTTTGTGTAGACTACAGAAGATTAAACCACGTTACACAAAAGGACAGCTATCCATTGCCACGAATAGATGATACACTAAACACTTTATCAGGTGCTAAATGGTTTTCGACTCTAGATTTAAAAAGCGGCTACTGGCAAGTAGAAGTACATCCTGATTATCGAGACAAAACAGCTTTTTCAACTGGCCGTGGTCTCTGTAGGTTTCAGGTTCTACCATTTGGTCTTTGTAATGCTCCAGCTACGTTTGAACGCCTGATGGAAATGGTTTTAAGAGGACTTACTTGGAGAACATGTCTAGTATATCTTGATGATATAATGATTATGTCCAAAACCTTTGATGAGCATCTGAAAAACTTAAGCGAGGTATTTGACAGATTGCGAAATGCCAACTTAAAGCTTAATTATAAGAAATGTTCACTATTTCAAAGAGAAGCGTACTATCTAGGACATATCGTTTCAGCAGATGGAATTAAAACTGATCCAGAGAAGATTTCAGTTATTAAAGATTGGCCTAAACCAGGAAATAAAAAAGAAATTAGAAGTTTTCTTGGACTCTGTTCATATTACCGAAAATTCATAAAAGATTTTGGCCGCATCGCTAAGCCCCTTTATCGACTAACCGAAAACAACATTGAATTTGACTGGACACCGGATTGTCAAAATGCCTTCGTAGATTTAAAAAAACTACTTACAACAGCACCTATCCTAGCCTATCCACGAGAAGATGGAAAATTTCTGTTGGATTGTGACGCATCTCAGCATGGTATTGGCGCTGTATTATCACAAGAACAGGAAGGTGAAGAAAAAGTTATTGCATATTTTAGTAAAACCACAGGAAAGGCAGAAAAGAATTATTGTGTTACCAGAAAAGAGCTCCTAGCTATTATAAAAGCCCTAGAACACTTTCATACCTTCCTTTATAACAGAAATTTTACAATTAGAACAGACCATAGCGCTTTGCAGTGGCTAATGAATTTTAAAAAGCCAGAAGGACAAGTGGCTCGATGGATAGAGAGACTCCAACAGTATAACTTCGACATAGTACATCGAAAAGGGCGTCTCCATAACAATGCCGATATTCTTTCTGGGCGACCCTGTTAAAAACGACAATGCCAGTACTGTAAAAGACTTCAAGAAAAAGAGAGCGTAACTGAAGAAGTAAGTCTCTGCATGACCACGGTTGAACAGGAAGAAGATAATGATCAGACTTCACTGGAAAACATTAAGAAGAGTCAAAAGAAAGATAATGACTTAAGAGTCATACGAGAATGGCTTAAAAATGGAGTAAGACCTATTTGGCAGGAAATATCTAAATACAGTCGAACTATAAAGGCGTACTGGGCTCAATGGGAATCTTTGCATCTTTCGAATGGTCTATTATATCGGAAGTGGGAAAGTCCCGATGGAGTACGTATAGTTCAACAAGTGGTACTGCCAAAATCACACATTAAAAGTATGTTGCAAGAACTTCATAGCAGCCTGTCTGGAGGACATTTTGGGGTAAAAAGAACACTGGCCAGGGTTCGAGACAGATTTTATTGGATCAATTGTCGCCGAGATGTAGAAGAATGGTGTAAGAAATGCGACTTGTGTAACGGTAGAAAAGGCCCTAGAACAAGAAGTCGTGGTAAAATGGCACAATATCTTTCCGGAGAGCCTTTTGAACGACTTGCAGTTGATATTCTCGGTCCACTTCCAACGACAGAGAGAGGTAACAAGTACTTAATGGTTGCAATGGATTATTTTTCAAAATGGCCTGAAATTGCACCTCTTCCTAATCAAGAAGCGACGACTGTAGCGGAAGCATTCATAACACACGTCGTATCAAGACATAGAGTTGCATTCTGATCAGGGACGAAATTTTGAATCCGAATTATGGCAAGAACTAATGAAAATCTTGGGTATTAAGAAAACTCGAACTACGCCTCTCCACCCACAATCAGACGGAATGATCGAAAGATATAATAGAACTATTTGTCAATACCTCTCAATGTTTGTTGCTGATAATCAAAAAGATTGGGATACCCTAACACCTCTATTCCTGTTAGCCTACAGAAGTTGTGAACATGAAGCAACCGGTTATTCTCCATCAATGATGATCACCGGAAGAGAAATGAAGCTTCCTCAAGATCTTATTTTCGGAAAATTGCCTACCTGTGAAGAAGAACCTTCATCCCTGACGTACCTAGAAAGCTTAAGAGAAAAACTGGAAAAAGTCCACGAATTTGCTCGTAAAAGTTTGAAGCTTCAAAGTGATAAAGCCAAGTCCAGGTTCGATGTGCAAGCTACTGAGACAATTTTCGAAAGGGGTGACCCAGTATGGCTATACAATCCCACACGCAAGAAAGGACTTTGTCCGAAACTTCAACGAAACTGGGAAGGTCCGTACACTGTCTTAAAGAAAATAAATGATCTAGTCTACCGCATCCAGTTTTCAGCGAGAAGTAAACCTAAGGTAGTTCACATTGAGAGATTAGCCCCATATCATGGAACTGATCCACCCTGTTGGCTTCAACCAGACCCTGATAGACCAGTTATTCGAGGCGAATAACTATAAAGGAGGGAGCAGTGTTATGACAGTTCCGTAGATTGTTCCTACATAGAAAGAGTACCTCGACGTGAAAGAAGAAGTAGTCACGTACGAGAATGTTCTGGATGTCATGGAATAACCCAGAAATGTCTGGTGACGTCTAGAACGTCAGAAAACTATATAAACATTGTGTTTGACATTTGATAGTTCAGTTGTATTTTGAGATTTTGAGTATTTAAAGTTGTCAGTTTGTTCAAGTTGTTAACGTATTGTAATATTGTATTGGAGTTTAAATAAAGTATTGTAAAGAACTTGTAACAATATATATATATATATATATATATATATATATATATATATATATATATATATATAAATCAAATAGATGAAATAGAGAATGTGGAAAAATCCCCTTACGAACAATTCACACATCCACCATTTCGGGCTGGGAAAAATTTTTCGAATAGAATCAAAGATCCAAACACCAGTTCTTAGAAATGTGTTTCGCCCTCTTCAATTTGGATCTTTGATTCTATTCGAAAAATTTTTCCCAGCCCGAAATGGTGGATGTGTGAATTGTTCGTAAGGGGATTTTTCCACATTCTCTATTTCATCTATTTGATTTCGTACGAGTGGTCGTTAAACCAATAACCTTGGATCTTTGGTTCACTGAGTGTGTTTCAAAGATCTACATCTTATGTTTTTAAATATATATATATATATATATATATATATATATATATATATATATATATATATGTATAATAAGGCAACAAAAACTATTAAGCTAATGAAACAAACGGAGCCAATTAAAATAAACCGAGGAGTAAGACAAGGAGATACCATCTTGCCCAAGCTATTCAACCAAGCGCTAGAAGATGTGTTCAAACAACTACACTGGGATGGCTTGGGTATAAACATAAACGGGCAATATCTAAATTACTTACGATAATGCTGATGATATTGTATTAATAACAGAAAGAAGTGACGAACTACAAAGAATGATGGAACAACTAGATAGAGAATCGATAAAGTAGGACTGAAGATGAATTACAGTGAAACAAAGACCATGACCAATCAACAAGAAGAACTAATAATTACAGTGGCACAAACAAGAATAGAACAAGTAAAAGAGTATATATATCTAGGACAAATCACTAGATTAATTAAAGAAAATCAGATCGAAGAAATAAAGAGAAGAATAAGATTGGCCTGGGCATCATTCCGAAAACTGTCTTATATTCTAAAGAACAGAAAATACCCGCAATATCTAAAAACAAGAGTCTTCAATCAATGTATACTCCCTGTTCTAATATATGGCTCTCAGACATGGACGTTTCTAGGTCAACAATTGACCTGTTTTTTAATTTTCTTAAAATCGAATAAATACTGCCAAATATAGGGGTGGCTCATTTTATTTGACCCACTCTGTATATTTATTGATTATTACTAAATATAGTCGGTTCGCTAAACTCAGACGCAACTGGCTAGATATTTTAGTCGATAATTTTTTTGTTTTTTGACAATTTTGCAAAAATTGGCAAAATTACTAACTATTTAGTGATTATTAACTACTTAGTAATTATTTTTTGCCAATTTTACTAAAATTGGCAAAATTACCGACTAAAATATCTAGAAAGTTGCGTCTGAGTTTAGCGAACAGACTATATAATATACCGTAAGATTAATATACAGTGAGCACGTAAAGGTTGGAATAAATTCATTTTCTCGAGAATGGACGATTTTGGAAAAAAAATCCCAAAACGGGTCAATTTTTATTTTAAAATTACGACTTACTAGCATATATATCATACTAGTGACATCACCCATCAGGGCGTGATGGCGTCATCGATGATTTTTTTAAATAAGAATAGGGGTCGTGTGATAGCTCATTTGAAAGGTAATTCAATTCTCTATTCAGTAATTTAAACATTAACATAATTATTTATACAGTTATAAATTTATTTACATAAAAAGAAGAATGTGTGTAATTTATTTAATTCAAAATACATTTTACTGCTATCAGAAAACAGGAAAAAATGTTTATTTGACAAATAAATATCGTTTTTTGCTTAAATTCAATATTAAACCCGCCACCCACCAGCCTCATGACAGTTTGAACATTTAATTTAAGCGAAAAGCAATGATTATTTTTCAAATAAACATTTTTTTCAGTTTTCTGAGAGCAGTAAAATGTATTTTGAACTAAATAAATTACATATATTCTTCTTTTTATATCAATAAATTTAATACAAAAATTTTTTTTGGACACCCTGTATAAATAATTATGCTAATGTTTATATTACTGGATAGAGAATTGAATTACCTTTCAAATGAGCTACGACTCCTATTCTTATTTAAAAAATCATCGATGACGTCATCACGCCCAGATGGGTGACGTCACTAGTATGATAGATATGCCAAAAAGTCGTAATTTAAAAATAAAAATTGACCTGTTTCAGGATTTTTTTCCAAAATCATCCATTCTCGAGAAAATGAATTTATTCCAACCTTAACGTGCTCACTGTATACATATTGCAATAATATACAATTTAACCCAACCATTTCAACTTATAAAAAATTTCCCAGACTCTTTCAAATGGGATTTAAAAAACATAATATCAACATAAATTAAATATTTTAGTTAAAAATAAATTGGATAATGCAATTTATCTTTTATTTTTACTACCATCAAAAAATTTATCATGTATTTCTTTTAACTCGTTTGTATATTTGTATAATAGGTACATTTTAACTCATTTAATACTTCCTGCATGGGTGTCTCGTTTTGAAAACGTAGGGAAATCCTTGGAGATTCGTATTCGTAATCGGTAATTCGACATTCATAGTCAGAACATTATTTTGGTATCAGAAAAAGTCATTCGCCCACTTTCAATGTCAAGAATCAAGTGTAAAAAATATATATTATGTTTGCGTCTACTTCAACCAGATCACGTCTTATGTAAATATTATGATTACAAATACCTTTTCAACGAAATATTATAATAAAAGTTAATTGTTTCTGGCTGATGTGAGTTTGCACTTTCAGTTTGCTTCTGTATTTATAAAATAAAATTCGAATTATGGTTTTGTTTGGAATAATTACTTGAGAATAATAATTATGATTAGGATCCAAAATAATACCTAACCTAATCCTAATCACCGTAAAAACCTAATAACCGGTTTTTACTTTAAAAAGAAAAAACCGGTTATAACCGGGACAAAAAAACAACCGGTAAAACCGGTTATTGCGAAGTAAAAAACCGGTTTTAGGTTAAAACCGGTAGGTTTTTCCCATCCCTACCACCCACTAGACTTATTTTTGTTACATGGCTTTGTCACATTGTGTCTTTTAGCATATTATATCTAGAAAATACTTTTTTATCTTTCATAAACTGTATGAATACTTTTGATATACACGTTATTTATAACAAGTCAAAAAACCATAACAAGAAAATACATATGGGCAATCATCTTATTATTGAGAAGGTTAAGTTTCCTCTGATGTGGGCGAGCTAATAATAATATGTGTTTCATGTCCCGTAATAATTATATTAACTAATAGTCCATGTGGTGAGACCGCTCTTGTCTGGAAAAATTTCTGATTCGGTTTCTTTGTGGATTCCTATTCAAAAATGTCCCCTTTAAACAAATCTGAAAGGTGCCGGGCGGAATTTTTGGGCAGAAATTGTTTAGACAATTTTTTTAAACAAATACAAAAGATCACGTTATTTTGCTCCGAAACATATATTTTTGAGTTTTGTCGGTGATTCTGAACAAGAAAGGTATCTTGTAAATTTGCTCAAAAATTGATAGTTTTCGAGTTATAGGCGATTTAAAATCTGAAAAATGCGAAAATACGCATTTTCGAGACTTAAAACTCATTCAAATTAGTATTTTTAAGGTTGCCAGATATTTAAATTGAAGACTAAATATTCAGCCTCCAGATTCTGAAGAGTGATCGCGTCTAACTTTAATTTATACCGTTGTTTTTTAATTGTTAAATATACCTCGTCCAATTTACTTACCGTTGCACGTCATCCGCGCCATAGCCTGTGACACGATACCAACACGAAATATCTAGACGGTAGGTGTGTTCCCCTTTAGAATCGTTTTGATTCTAAAAAAGAACACACCCACCGCCTAAATATTTCGTGTTGGTATCGTGTCACAGGCTATGGCGCGGATGACGTGCAACGGTAAGTAAATTGGACGAGGTATATGTGTGTTTATCCGATTTTTTTGCCGGTGCGGTGCGCTCCGTTTCAAAAATCTCCTATTTTCCTGCGAAAAATATTTTTTCTAGATTCTTTGGGACAATCTAAATAAAATAAGTTTCTTGACATTTTTCTCAAAAGTTAATAGTTTTAAAGTTATAAGCGATTTAAAATCCAAAAATGCGTTTTTTGTCATTTTTCGGATTTTCAATCGCTTATAACTTAAAAACTATTAACTTTTGAGAAAAATTTCAAGAAACTTATTTTATTTAGAATGTCCCAAAAAATCTAGAAAAAATATTTTTTGGACGAAAATAGGAGATTTTTGAAATGGAGGCAAAAAAATCGGATAAACACGCATATTTGACAATTAAAAAACAACGGTATAAATTAAAGTTAGACACGATCACTCTTCAGAATCTTGAAGCTGAATGTTCATTCTTCATTCTAAGTATCTGGCGACCTCAAAAATGCTAATTTAAAAAATGCGTATTTTCGCATTTTTCAGATTATAAATTGCCTATAACTTCAAAACTATCAATTTCTGAGAAAAATTACAAGATACCTTTCTTGTTTAGATTGACCCAAGAAATATAAAAATATATGTTCCAGAGCAAAAAAAACATGACCTTGTGTATTTGTTTAAAAAAATTGTTTAACAATTTCTTCCCAAAAATTCCGCCGGGCACCCTTCAGATCTGTTTAAAGGGGACATTTTTATAGGAATCCACAAAGAAACCGAATCAGAAATTTTTTTCAGACGGGAGCGGTCTCACCACATATACTATAAACACATGCGATATTTTAAAAGTTTTCAAAAATACACCAAAACCAGTTTTTTAATAAACTTTATCTTACATTATAATTTGGCTTCAATGGTATAGCTTCAACACTATGGCTGCTATAATTTTCAAAAATCGGAAGACCCTACTGAAAAATCCTACAGATATACATAAATATGTATTTGAAAACTTATAAATTTGTACACACTTGAATGAATAAAGGAAGTGAAAAAATAGTATATAAAAGTGTGTAAGAAGTAATTTATTTCTTTAGCTGAGCGCTTTCGACATAAACGTCATCATGCGAGCTAATGCTACAATAAAAATGAAATCTTAAGAAAAAGAAGTACAAAACTCTTTTTTTTTCTTACGTCCATAATTAGAAAAAGGTGCTAATACTTGCGGCATATGCGTGAGCATCTTGATAATATTAATCTGCATTACAATGTGTAATCATGTATGCTATTGAGTTGTTTTGTCCTCCGTACCACCCTCAAACAGAAAAAACAGAAAAAATGGCCACATAAACGTTAAAAGATAGTTTTAAGATACAAGATACTAAACAGACAAAAAACTTTTTTCATGGTGTGGGTGTATCACCCAACCATTTTAAGAGGCACTCTCCTAGGCCATTTAGTCTAGGTTTATGTATAATTCTCTTTTAAATAGGTATCTTACACCCTTTATTAAAATATTCTTGAAGATTAATAGTCCATTCACTCACGGTAAAATAATGAAAAACCTCTGAATTTTAAAGTACCGCTTGGATTGACATGAAATTTGATATACAAGTAGCTAACATGTAAAAAAAGGGGATATTGTGTTGATGTGTGCTTTTTCCCTAGGGGTGTGTTTAACGCCTTCGCGGGGGTGAATAAACATACATTCAAAATAAGTCCGGAAGTCGATAAATTAACTAATTCTAAGCAACTTTTATTCTATATAAATTTTTCTAAGCCAATATTTTTGATTTATTTGCAAGTGAATATGTTCATTTTTTAACAAAACAAAAACACGTTTCCAGACGGTTTTTCGCAAATAACTCAATAACTATTTTATCCAAAAACATTCTATTCAAAAATATAGCTTATACAAAGTGGAAAAAACGGTGTATGTATGAAGTATGTACACCCCGTAGGAGCAGGTCGTTATAGCTAATGAAAAGTAGGTTCTTACTCGCCAAATTCCCAATGAAATATTTCAACATGAGATAACCAAGAAATGAAGCACTTTTCTTGGAAAACCCATTAGAACTTTTTAATGTGCTTAAAAAAGCTTTATTTTTGTTTTTTTTTTCTTAAATTTCTAGCACCAAAAGTAAGCAAGTCAAAAATTAATGTTGGTCCCTTTTTCTTTGATACAAAAAGATCGTGAAAATCACCCCTCAATTATTATTATAAGCTTACACAACCCCTTAGTAATATGCATCAGCTTAAGCTTAAACTTATTAGTTCCTATGGTTGTATTATATTTGTTATATGTTCAACTTGCAATTTATTTAAATTTTGTAATATATTGTTTTTGTTTTGCTTTAATAACTTGTATTTTTTAGTATTGACGATTTATCTAATTCTAGTAAATCTGTCCATAAAATTGTAAAATTTTCATTGGCACTGTGGCAATAAAGCATATTTCTAATTAAGATTCCAAATGAAATTAATTGATACCGCTTCAGAAGTTAGGTACTTAACTTATGTATTTTTTATATTTAGGTTTCATCAGTTCAAAGTACTTGTTTTTGAAAGGGCTGTAGTTGAAAGGGCTTGAACGAGTCACTAATCACAAGTGTATGCAAATTTTGAACATCCATATCTGAACCAATTTTTATCTTCCAGAAAAATAAAAAATCCAAAATATTCAGAAAAGGGAAACATACATTTTTTTACTTTTTGAAATTTCTGGTACTTATCACTAATAATTTTTAAGATATTTTGAAAAAAAAGGAAATTTTTTTACAAAATTAAAAAAATTACTTTACCATTTTTTTTAGTAATCACCTTGAACCGATGGAACAACACAAAAGTAAAGTAGGTAAATTGTAAAGCACTAACGATTAATTTCATTCGGATTGCTAATTAGAGGGTGATTTTCACAATTTTTTTGTACCAATAAAAAAGGAACCGACTTTAATTTTGAGCGTAACTTGCCAACTGTTGATGCTGGAAACTTTTTTAAGCACTTTGAAAAAGTTCTCATAAGTTTTCCTGGAAAAGTGCTTCATGTTTTGGTTATTTCACGTTAAAATATTCGATTTGGAATTTGACGAGTAAGAATCTACTATTTTTTTCGATAAAATACCTATTTTTTGATTTACTTGCGAAAAACCGTCTGAAAATGTGTTGAAAACACATGAAAAATGAATATATTTCACCCGCAAATAACTGGAAAAGTATTGACTTAGTGAAAAAATTCTATAGAACAAAAATTTGCTTAAAATTTGTCAGTTTATCCACTTCACAACTTATTTTGAACGCATGTACGAGAAGGGGCGATACTCACCCCCAAGGCAAAAGCACACATTGGCACAATTTTACCTTTTTTGACATGTTAGCTACGTGTATGGTAAATTTCATGTCAATACAAGGATTCTTTAAAATCTAGAGGAAAAACCGTGAGTAAAGCAGAATAAAAAGCATAAGTCTTAAATGCCTCGACTAATGATAATTAGTATACTTACAAAGTCGTTTAATGAGGATTATTATTCCATAAGGCAGATTTTCAAAACAAACAATACATAGGTTAATTTGGAATCACATAGTCAAATACGTATCACAGTCTTCAACTTTTTCGTGCAGTTACTTGCTTCTGTATGACCTGCGCCTTTAATATGTAATAATTTTGCATTCCTTTATTATCTTGTTAACTTAATTCTACCATGAACAAAAGAAGCGACAACAATTTGTCTCCGTCGAAATTAAATTTTGGTGTAGGTTGGCAAAATAGTACAATAAAAGTGTAACACTTGTCTAAAACATAATCTCAGTATTTAAATCATTTTTTCATGAAAAAATCTAATAATGTTAGCTAAGTGTCAACTACTGGAAAATATGGTTTAACTTGTAAATCCAAGGATCCCTCACATGAAGCATAAATCAAATAGTTTATTTCCAGTTTTAATTTTCGTAAAACAAACAGGATTAAAATCACAACTAAAGAATACGCAAATAATTTAGGAAAAACCTCGCTGACCACGTGGCAAGGATGAAGGATTGTAGTTGGAGGTGGACACAAGTGGGGAACTGAGCATGGTAAAAATTTACTAAGAAACAAGGAACGCTTTGTAAGGTTCCTTACTTGTTTTTCCTGCTTAAGTGCAAGTTCTTTTTTCAAAGACTAACCGCCAGTGCCTTTCTACACGTGTTAACTTAATCACTTGTATTTTTTTTATATTAGCACGATCCATGAGTTATTTGTAGGTAAACTACAAAGTTGCAGAAATTCGGAAACTGAGATATTCAATCCAAGTTTTATACGATGGGACATACAAATAATTCCAATACAATAGGCTCGATGCTCGATACTCGTGTTTATAGCACCTTCATCCTTTATCCTGTAGGTACGTTAATTCTTAATAAATGAAATTAAATTCTAAATATGTATACACAATAGTGGTAAGGATAATAAGGATAAATATAGACACTAATTTCTTTTTAAGAAAATTTCGTCGTTTGATAAAAGATATCAACCCCACCGTTATCCAAGTTTTTTTTTTATATTTATTATCTTTCTAGAGGTTTGTATGTAAGCTATAAGTATAAGCTATGATATTTTTACTAACAATATTTTTTTCTATAAAATACTTACTTTTTGAGTTATTTACGAAAAACCGTCTAAAAACGTGATTTTTTTTTGTTGAAAAATTTACATATTCACTCGCAAATAACTCGAAAAGTATTGACACAGTGAAAGAACTCTATAGAACTAAAGTTGCTTAGAATTAGTCGTTTATCCAATTCCGGGCTTATATTGAACGTATGTTTTTTACCCCCGAAAAGGGATGAAACTTACCCCCATGGCAAAAGCACACAGCGGAACAATATTACTTTTTTTATTTGATTATATAGCTATGATGTTAGCTAGAGCTATATGTGTATGCCAAATTTCATCTCAATCCGAACGGTTTTTTAAAATTTACAGCAAAAACCGTAAATGGACTATAAATTAGCTTGACTTTTTATAAATATCTGATATTTATATTTTATGATATAATATGATGATTTGTATTTAATGTTTATTAAAAACTTTAATAACCACGGAGCGATTTAAACACACCTTGTCACTACTTCTACTAGAGATGGACGACCCTAACAAAAGCTATTAAACTAGGAACCTGGAACATCAAAACTTTGTATAACAAAGAGAAGGAACTAGAAATGGAATTTGAAAAGGCAAATTTAGATTTTCTTGCATTGACAGAAACTAAGAAGAAAGGCAAAGGAGAAATAGAGCTAGAAAATGGACATTTGCTATTATACAGTGGGGTCGACACAATTGAAAGAGCTGCATCAGGAGTAGGATGCATCATACACTCCAGAAACAGAAAGTTTGTAAAAAAGTGGGAGACCATATCCGACAGAATAATGGTAATTGAATTTAAATGCAATGAACAAAACAAAAGTATAATAGTGGCGTATGGGCCGAACGAAGACGAAAGAGCAGAACGAAAAGATGTTTTATACGAAGAACTATCAATAGCGACCGAAGGAAGTAAAGGATCCATATTAGTAGCGGGAGACCTTAATGGGAGAGTAGGGCAGAGAGATCATGAGTACAAGACAGTAATTGGAATACATGGGGAAAAAGAGAGAAATAATAATGGCAAGAGACTACTCGACTACCGTCAAATACACAATTTGATCGTCACAAATACCTTCTATGAACACAAAGATATTCATAAGTATACAAGGGAAGAACCTAGCACAGGTGAAAAATCCATAATAGACTATGTGTTGATAGAAAAAGAAAATAGAAGGAAAATCACTGATGTAAGAGTAAGACGCGGTCCAGAGATAGGTAGTGATCATTATTTACTCGTGGCAACAATAAAAGACGAAGTAACAGAGGATCACAACCAAAGAGCAATAACAAAAGAATTTAGAACAATCAAATCATACAGATTAAGACACAAAACTTTAGCGAACAAATATGTAAATGTTTTGAACGAAGAATTAGGAGGGAAAAATTGGGAAAACTTACAAGTGGAACAAATGTGGCAAACATTCAAAGACACAATTATAAAAACACCAGAGAGAGTTTGTGGAATACACAAAAGCAACAGTAAACAGAATCTAACAGCATGGTGGACAGAGGAAATCAGAAGACACACGCGCAAGAAAAAGGAGATGTGGAGAAAATATATAGGTAACCGAACAGAAGAAAATTATAAACAATATAGAGAGCAGCGGAAAAGAGTTAAAAATATAGTAGTAGCAGCAAAACAAAAGTCCTGGAAAGATTTTGGAGATAAATTAGAACACGATAGCAGAAGCAATCAGAAATTATTTTATAAGGTCATAAAAGGAATAAGAGGTAATAAACATAAGGAAGTAACATCATTAAAAGATCAGAATGGAGATCTACTGACTGATGAAGTGAGCATTATGAAAAGACGGAAAGAATATTTCCAGAAACTACTACAACACGAACCACACAGAACAAGTGAAGAAGATGAAGAAAGAACTGGCGAACAAGAAGTTGAATTTATACCAAACATTACAATGGATGAACTACCTGACGCGATTAGGAAGATAAAATGGAAAGGCACCAGGTCATGATCAAATTACGGCGGAAATGATCAAAAACACGGGTGATGTGGGACTACAAAAGTTATTAGAACTATTTCAAATGATTTGGAGAGATGAACAAATACCTACAGACTGGGAGATTGGTCTAATTGTACCTATACATAAAAAGGATGACAAAAAGAATTGCAATAACTATAGAGGAATAACTCTGTTAAGTACAGTGATGAAAGTTTATGAGCTAATAGTAGAGAGTAGACTGAGAAAAATAATAGAACCAACTTTAGAAGAATCGCAAAGTGGTTTTAGACCTGGTAGATGTACACAAGATCACATTTTTACGTTAAACGATATAATCAATAAAAGATTATCTAGGAAGAAAAAAACGTACTTCAGTTTCCTTGATATGGAAAAAGCATTCGACAAAGTACCTAGATCAAAAGTATGGAAAAGTCTGAAGAACAGAAACATACCAGAGAAACTTATACAGGTAACTAAATCAATATACAGAGACACTAGAAACCGTGTGATAAGTAAAAATATGATATCTGACCAGTTCAGAACAACTGAAGGTGTGTGTAAGACAAGGGGAAGCTTGAGCCCGTTACTATTTATTACTTTTATGGACGAAATAATAAAAGAAACAAAAACAAAAGTCAGACCATTACACATAGGGTATAGAAATCTGAAAAGCACAGAGATAGCAGATTGTAAATTTGCCGACGATGTAGTAATTTTAGCAGCGACTGAAGACGAGCTACAAAGAAGCGTAAAAACATGGAACACAGTTTTAAAAAAGTATGGTATGACTATGAACAAAGAGAAATCGAAGGTAATGGTAATAGCTAAAGAAAGAGAGGATGTACATGTCCAGGTAGATGATACAGAGATTAGACAGGTACAATCATTCGAGTACTTGGGAGTAACCATTGAAGAAACAGGTAGACAGGGAGCTGAGATCAACAAAAGAATTGATAAAGTGAATAGACTGTACCACGCAATAGGAAAAACAATTATTAACAAGAAAGAAGTATCGAAACATACGAAAATCAAGATATTTAAGGCTATATACAGACCAGTACTTACATACGGATGTGAATCCTGGGTACTAAATAGACAACAGAAAAGTAAGATACAGGCAGCAGAAATGAGGTATCTACGCAGAGTTCAAGGAGTCACTAGAAGGGATAGGGTAAGGAATAACTACATAAGAGAAGAACTGAAAATCGAGACAATGATGGAGTATGTTGAAAAAAGACAATTAAGTTGGTGGGGGCATCTACAACGACTACAGAAAGAAGTACCAGTTAAAAGATATGGGAAACGAAGGTGCAGGGAAAAATAAGTAGAGGAAGACCGAGAGAGACATGGAACGAAGTGATGGCAAAGATTCTTGGCAAAAAAGGAATATCATGGAAAGAAGCAAAGGCGATGGCACAGAACAGGAAACAATGGAAGAGATTTGTGCACTGTTAACAGAGCACACGTTAATACCTACACCCAAGAGGGTAGAAGGTCTAAAGATTATATATAAAAACTTTAATATTATTATCCTCGGCACCTCGACGTATAAGAGGACGGCTTAAGTAAGTAAGTAAATAAAAATTTTTGATACCTATACAATGTGTGTTTTTATAGGGCGGGCGGGCCTGCATCCCAACTGGAACCAGGGCCCGTTGATCTATCGGTACGCCACTGGTGGACACGCAAGTTAACCGAATGGAGACCAAGAACAGATTAACTAAACAGAGGAAGACCACCTACACGATTGCAAGATGATCAAAAAGATCAAGAAAATTTGTGTTTATGCTTATTTTGATATTCTTTCTATAAAATCTCTTGTGGTATTTTCTGTTTCAATCTGGTTGCTGATTTTTTCGATTATAGTTACTACTTTTCTCTAATTTTTTCTTCCTTATAAATTGATTAAATTTTAAATTTATTCTTGTTATTGCCTTTGCTGTCTATTCTTGTACTAAAGTGCTAATACAATATTTTTTTATTAACATCTAAGATTTCTTACAAGCTGTTTGAAGGATATTGGCTTGTTTACGGGTGGAATGCGCATTGAATTTATATAAACTGATACGCGAGCACGAAAACTAAAAATGGTACAGAACACAATGGCTAAGCACTGTTGAAGGCGTATCTTCCGCTGCTGTAGGCTCCATCAGGTTTGCTTAGGCCTCTCTTTGCTTGTTGGTTTTTGAGAAGATTGTAATAATAATAATAATAATAATAATAAAGGTCTTCGTATAGACAATCTTCAGCGAAAAGTACGAACACACCTAACAAAGGCACAAAAACACCACCCTAAAAGTGCAGTAGAACGAACGACATTACCCCGGTATTAAGAGGACTTATGGATATAGGTGAGCAATTAGATAAACAGATTGCTAATTTAAGAACTTATTTTCAGATGCAGGCTGAAACATCTACTCTACACCGCGCAATTTGCGCAGTAGATGACACAACACCGATCAAACTGAGGGAACCAGAAATGCGCATAAACCACCTTACTAAGGACGAAAAACTGCGCACCTGGATGGGTAAACCTTTGCACGGGCGACATCCCAATGAGGTCAGCCAAGACTATGTCGACAATACAGCGTCGAACTATTGGTTGACATCAGGAAAGATGTTCCCTGAAACGAAGGGTTCATTACTGGCAATTCAGGATCAGGTTATACCAACCAGAAATTACCTAAAATATATCGTCAAAGACCCTCAGGTTCAAAACGACAGATGCCAATATGGATGTCAAGCCCAAGAAACCATCCAACATATTACAGGGGGCTGCCAGGTATTTGCTGCAACTGAATACAAGGAACGGCATGACGCAGTGGGAAAATCCTTCATCAAGAGATAGCTAACAAGCTGGGACTTCTCCAAACGGACCATCTGCCATATTATCAATACGTTTTTGAGAGTATGCTTGAGGATGGCAACTACAAGCTATACTGGGACCGCACTGTGCTCACAGACCAAACAGTGGCACATAATAGACCAGATTTCGAACTAGTTAATAAATTAACAAGACAAACAACACTAATTGATGTGGCGATACCTAACAACAATAATCTACGTAGTAAATTTACTGAAAAGATCGCCAAGTACAGAGATCTGGAAATCCAAATACGGAGACAATGGAGAATGCAAAGTACCCAGACGATACCTATTGTTATGTCTACTACTGGAGTCATTCCGAAGACCCTCCTCGAAAGCATAAAAAAGCTGGGTCTCAATGAACATCTTTATAAGACCATGCAGAAAGCTGTACTACTTGCGACGGCCAGAAGTGTACGAAAATTTTTGGGAGATACACCTGCATTCCAAGTCACCTAGGGCTCGGTAACACGGAAAGAGTCCCACCAGAGCTCAATCCTTTTGATACCGTAGGTATCTGGGATGAGTCAATTTTCCCCTCAGAGGGAGTGTGAGCCGTATGGCTAAATCTGGATAAGGTCTTCGAAAACTCAACTCCATCGTAGAAAGTGTCGAAAGTGTAGAAAGTAGCCAAGAAGAGATTCATGAGTTTTGGGGAAATCAACTTTCCACACCAGCTGCTCTTATCAACAATGCTGACTGGATAGAAGATACAACGCACAACTGTCACCACTACGTCACAGCTAACTACGAACCATTTACTACTGAAGAGGTCTCAAATATCATCAAAGAGCTTCATAACTGGAAATCTCCTGGACCAGACGGAGTTCAGAACTTCTGGCTTAAGAAGTTTTGGAGTATTCATGAGTGCTTATCAACATTAATTAATCATGTTATTTCTAACCCGCAGGAAATACCATCATTTCTAACTCAGGGAACCACTTATTTAATACCGAAGGATCAAAATAACACCCAAGATCCAGCCAAATACCGCCCAATTACTTGTCTTCCAACTTTGTATAAATTGGTCACATCCTGTATAACCCGGTGTATCTACCAACACTGTGCTTTAAACAATATCATAGAGCCTCAACAGAAAGGATGCGCTAAGGGTTCTATGGGTTGCAAAGAATAATTTATCATCGACTCAGTCATTTCTAACCAAGCATTTACCAACCAAAGGAACCTTTTTACTGCCTTTATTGACTACAAAAAGGCCTTTGATTCAGTGCCGTATGAATGGCTTATAGATATATTAAGAATATATCTATAATGTCACTGACTCAGGTTATAGCATTAAAAACAAGAATACTGTAGTAGCGAAACTTAATCATCTGTTGTATATGAATGATTTGAAATTAATGGCTTCTACTCGAGACAATCTAGAACAGATGCTAAAAACAGTAGAAACATTCTCTAATGATATTAATATGCACTTTGAACTAGACAAGTGCTGCGTTTGAAATATAGTCAGAGGAAAGTCTGGACATACCAAGGGGTATTAGCGAATGTCCTCAAAATTTTGGATTTAAATCTTTGTATTTTCATAATAATAGATTTGCTAATTGATCTCCAGAGCTGCAAACCATATGACCAAATAGGTTTTATTATTGCTTTGTATATCAGCGGCTTGTTGACGATGATTAGGAAAATAATTTTTTCCCAACATCCAGTTAAATTTTCTGTATAAAATTCCCAGTTGAAGTCTTTTTGTCCATATATGTTTGGTCCAAGTTAGTCGTTTGTCAAGGTGAATGCCTAGATATTTTACGTCATCCTTTGGGGCAAAGGATGTCCATTGAGGTTAACTTGGGGACATGTATCTCTTCTTAGAGTGAATGTAATGTTTGTGAATTTTGAGGGGTTTACTCCAATTCTCTAGAGTTTAAGCCATTGATTTGTGTTCAGATGTAGTTGCAGTATCTCTGATGCTATTATTGTATTACCGTGAGAGGCCAAGAAAGCAGTATCATCTGCAAATGTTGCAACCCTTACGTTATTGCTTGTTGGTAAGTCAGCCGTAAATATCACGTACCTACAGGATAGGTTCGAGCACACTACCCTGAGGTACACCAGATAGGCTGGGGTAGTGTTTTTATAGGTTTCACTATGTTTTACTAGATATTTCCTTTCTGTAAGGTATGATTGAAGCAGTTTGAAGTAAGGATAAGGAAGTTTTTCTTTAATTTGTACAGAAGTCCTGTGTGCCACACCTTGACAAAAGCTTGAGAGGCATCTAAAAAGGCTGCAGTGCAGTATTTCTTGTTTTCGGGACTAGTTCTTCTTGTTGTGTATAGTCTGTGAACTTGTTCTATTGTATCATGTTGGTTACGAAATCCAAATTAATGGTCCATTTTACTCCAATATTGGCTTAGTTTTTCTTAACAAAAGTTTTTTAAACACCTTAGAAATGATTGGGAGTAGACTAATCGGTCGGTAT
This sequence comes from Diabrotica virgifera virgifera, assembly GCF_917563875.1. NCBI lineage: Eukaryota > Metazoa > Arthropoda > Insecta > Coleoptera > Chrysomelidae > Diabrotica > Diabrotica virgifera. The sequence goes on along the minus strand of NC_065449.1, from coordinate 55,648,485 downwards.
GAGTTAAAATCTTTTGGATCTTTACCATGTTTTTAAATGAGTATAATCTGTGCCACTTTCCATTTCAAAGCGAAAGAGAAGTAATGCAAAGGGAAGTAATGCTGACTTAACATAGCATTGAATATCATAGTGATTATTCTGTAGCAATCATTGGTTAGTTCCTGAAGGACCTTACTAGTTATGAGATCGAATCACGGCGCCTTATTAGGTTCTTATTCTTTATTATCTGTTTCACTTCTTTAATATTAAACTTGGAAATTGGCAGTTCCACTTGATATGGAGCCTCAAGAAAAGAATAAATGGTTCTTCTTTTTCTAGTGGTACTACTCTGGTAAATGGACTAAATATTGTCGAAAATACTGTCGAAAGATTTTCTGCGAATGGATTTCTCTGTGTTTGTTCTTGCCCATTTACATTTTTAAAGGAGGTATGGCGTCTTGTGGCCCTTTTACTTTTCTCGTCGTCTTCCATAAAGAATAGTTTGTATCTTTGAACGGAGTCAGATTTTCAAAGTAAATTTGGATCCCTCTGTTTTTTCTTCTTTTAATAGATTTTTAAGTCTTCTGATAATTCTGTTCGGATTTGCTTTGTCAATAGGTGCATGTGTGTTTTGCCACTTTCTCCTAAGTTTTCTTTACCCTTCGACCAAGTTTTTTTGCACTTAGAGAAAAATTTATGGCTTCCTTCCATATTGTCTCTGCGGGAGTAGCACTCCACCCCGACTTTCTTATGGAGTTAATAAGTTGTACTGCGTTTTCAATTTGTATTTCTGTTTAAGTGGCAAGTTCGTTGATACGTGTTCTGTTAGTGTACTTCGGAATATGTTCCAATTTGTTTGGTTATTGGTTAGGATTGGTGGCCTATTTCTGAGAATGATTTTGGAGTCTTAGTCAATTATAATGTGGGAATGGTCTGACGAGAGGTGCAAGATGAGAGGTTAGCAATATAATTATATTGCTAAGTTGTTAAGAGGGATACCTTTAATCACAAAGAAGTCTAAGAGATTTGGTGTTTTATTTGAATCTGAGGGCTAGTACAAATATGTAGAATAAATAAATAAAAACAATTATAAGATTTATTAAATTATATTTCAAAATATTAGTTTTATGATAATATTTATGAAGGTATGACTTCCCAAAGTTTTTGTAACGTGTATCCCTCTTTAATAGATTCAACGGCCAACCCCAATTCAGGACAGAACGCTGGTAGTCGGTCCTTGGAATGACCTTCATCGGCTAAATAAGCCGATATGGAATTTGATATCTCATTTTTACTTTCATCGAATGCTTCAAATTCCGCAATTATGTTATTATTGTGTTCTTTTGTATTCTGTGAAGATGTCCATTTGTATTCCACTCCAAAAGTAGGCTTAGTAGTGTAAACAGTGTGTAAAGAAGAGAGTTCTTTAAACAGTATTTTCAGTTTTTCTTCTGGATCTACTTTAAAGCCTAACACGTACAGTCCACTCGACTCTGAGCTTGTTATAACGAGTGCAGTTCCAAACTTTGAGTCTCTTATTGCAATCTAAAAAATACAAAAAATGTTATTCAAAACGATATTATTTCTTATCCTAATCCTAATGCAAGTCACGCAGTATGTCCGGTACGGTTTCGATATGTAAACATTGAATGACGTTTAATAAACGTCATTTCATTTTGTTATTTACCTGAAAGTAAAAGAAATATTCAATTTAAAAAAGCGGTTTTAGTCTGTATTTTTGCGCTATATTTAATGTATGAATTTATCTGGTCTGTTATACCTATAGCCCAGTAAATGAACGGGAAATACGGCGATACCGTGTAATTTTCAGGGGCAACTCCGAATTGCATGAAAATTTGGATATAGTATATATAAGTATATAAGTTTGGATATAAGTATCTATATATATACTTACCCTCCACTTCAAAGTTGATATTGTGCCGTTGGTTGCTTTTACTTGGGGGGTGACAGTCACCCCTTCTCGGGGGTGAAAAAACATATATTCAAGATAAGACCGGAAATGGATAAATTGACTGATTTTAAGCAACTTTTGTTCTATAGAGTTTTTTTATGTAAGTCAATACTTTTCGAGTTATTTTCGATTGAAAATGTTTATTTTTCGACAAAAAAACTACGTTTTCGGACGGTTTTTCGCAAATAACTCAAAAAGTAAACACTTGATCGAAAAAAATATTCTTAGCAAAAGTGTAGCCTATAAAAAACTGAAAAAAAATTTTTATCAGTAAAGTCTCTCAATCAAGCAAAAACAAAGTTGTAGCTCATGAAACATACGTTCTTGTGCGTCTAATTCCAAATCGAATATTTCAAGGTGAAATCGCGGAAAAATTAAGCACTTTTCGGGAAAAATCTGTTAAAACTTTTTTAAAGTGTTTATAAAAAGCTTTATTAGAATTGTTCATAAAAGTTTCTAGCATTAAAAATAAGCGAGTTACGCTCAAAATAAAGTTGGCCCTCTTTTTTTTTGTAAAAAAATCATGCAAATCTCCCCGTGTTTAGCTCCTCAAATGAAATTAATCGCTACCGCTTTACAAACAATTTACTTACTTATCTATTTTTTATCTGATCTGTCAGTCTCACCGGTTTAAAGGGCTTATTTTTGAAAGGAGTATAGTTAAAAAAGCTTGAACGGGCCACTAATCACGAGTATATGCAAATTTTGAACAGCCATATCTTAACCAATTTTTGTTTTTAGGAAAAACAAAATGAAACTAGCATATTTATAATAAGAAAATCTATATGTTTTACTCTTTAAGATTTTTCTTATCACTAATACTTTTTAAGTTATTTTGAAAAATGAAAATTTTTCAAAAATTTTTAGAAAATTTTGTTTTATTATAAAACCAAATTTTTTCAAAAATAAGCACTTCAAGCCAATCAAATTTACAGATCATATAAACAATATATATACAGTTAAAATAAATGGTAAAGCGGTAACGATTAATTTTATTTAGGGTTCTAAATAGAGGGAGATTTTCACAATTTTTTTTTTACCAAAAAAAGGGGCCAACTTTTTTTTTCAGTTTAACTCGTTTATTTTTGGTGCTAGAAACTTTTGTAAAAAACAAGTATAAATCATTTTTAGGTACTTTAAAAATGTGAATAAACTTTTCCCGAAAAGTGCTTAACTTTTCGGTGATTTCGTGTTGACTTATTCGATTTGAAATTAGACGAATAAGAGCGTATTTTTCATGAGCTACAACTTTGCTTTTTCTTAATGTATATACTTTACTGATACACCATTTTTTTTTGTTTTTTGATAAGCTACACTTTTACTTAGAATATTTTTTTCGATAAAATATTTACTTTTTGAGTTATTTGCAAAAAACTGTCTGAAAACGTAGTTTTTTTGTCGAAAAATCAACATTTTCAACTGCAAATAACGCGTAAAGTATTGACTTATGTAAAAAACTTTATATAACTAAAGTTGCTTATAATCGGTCAATTTATGGGCTTATTTTAAACACGCGTTTTTCACCCCCTGAGAAGGGGTGACTGTCACCCCCCAAGTAAAAGCAACCAATGGGATAAATTCAACTTTGAAGTGGAGGGTAAGTAGAACCTAAATCCAAATTTCCATGCAATTCGGAGTTGCCCCTGAAAATTACACACCAAAACGTTCATTTATTGGGCTACTAATCGTTCCCAAAATATTTAAATTGATTAACCTTTCTACTAGTGTAGGTAACAGAGGTTGAACCTTGCAAAATGGACACAAGACCTGTTTTATTTTTTTCTGGTATATCAAGGGGTGTTTATTATGAGACTAACTTTTCTTAAAAAATTTCGCCCCGGAACCCCCCTTTTCACCCCTTTAAAGGGGGTAATTTGTGGTTTTTGCGGAACGTAGCCCTTCCTGTACCTTTTGCAAAAAATTTCTGTTATAGAAATATGAAGAGGACTATATTTTCTACGATTAATTTCCCAACAGCATATGTCTATCACCCACCGTTTAGTGGGGGTGGGGCCCCAAAGTTGACAAGTTTTTAAAAAAGATGTTTTTAAAAAATATATTTTTCCCTAACTGTAATGGAAATTAAGAAGAAATCCTGCGGCTATTATTCACAAATTAGTGACTTATTTTTTGGTGTATAATATCACTTAGGGGTAATTGCCCTTTTTTAATTACACGGTGCCGGTGTTCCATTTTAAAAAACCCCTTTTTATACCATCTGAATCGTTTATGCTAGAGTAAAAAGACTTTCAGCGATTACCTATGTACTGGTGCTATTTAAAAATTTGTATAATGCCCCCGGAACCACCCAAAAAAAGAAGAATTAAAAAGAAAATGGTTTTCTTGGAATGCTTCACACACAATGCCCTTTATTAATATACTTTATATATCATTTTGTGCACGTTATTATTACCCATGCATGGACACCAAAAGCGATTTCCTAGTGCAACCCCTGTAGCCAAAAAGATAAATAAAATGGGGGTTGGAAAAAAAATTTTTTTTTACTTTTTAATCCATATAGGCATATACTTCATCAATAATGTTTTTCAAAAATATATATGGTTATTGCAATATCCCTGCGTAAACCACCCCTATCCTTGAACATATACTGCAGAAACTACCCCTACCCCTTGGCGAGCATGTTTTTACGATTTTCTCATTACCTATGCAATCTTTTTAAACAAAACTTATACAAGGTTAAAGACCACTATTTACTCTAAAAATTAGGTCCTATTCATTTTTTTCGTATAAGCAACCGTTACGGCACAGTGGCGCCGTAAACCTCAGATATGCTTTGGAGGGCTCCAGTTTTTGTTTTTTTTTTCTCGTCACCTGTTCGTTTTATTAATAAAGTACTTATGTAAAATAAAACAACATAGTGTAACCTACAAATTATGACCTATGCACATTTTACATTCTTTGCGCCCCAAAGCCACAGTGGTGGCCCAAAATTAATTTTTGCATATTTTCGCCACCTACACGCATTTTATTGCATTACTGCTACCTTAATAGCACAATATTCACCCTTAGGTGGTCGCTAAGCAGGGGACGATCACCTCCCTCTCAAACCAAGTGATATTATATTTAAAGATTATAAAAATATTCATTTATTTTTATAGAAATACTTATATTATACTATTATTTTTATAAGAATGGCGTACTTTTTATGCTTTAGCGACAGTGGCGGATCCAGCATCGTTAAGAGGGGGGCGCCAATTGGCTAAATTTTTATAAAAATAAATGAATATTTTTATAATCTTCAAATATAATATCACTTGGTTTGAGAGGGAGGGGGGTGATCGCCCCTATCACCCCTCCCTGGATCCGCAACTTCTTAGCGCTCAGATAAGGGTGAATATTGCGCTATTAAAGTAGCATTAATGCAATAAAATACTTGTAGGTGGCGAAAATATGCAAAAATTAATTTTGGGCCACATAGGTCATAATTTGTAGGTTACACTGTGTTGTTTTATTTTACATTTTACATTTACAAGTACTTTATTAATAAAACGAACAGGTGACGAAAAAAAAAAACAAAAACTGGTGCCCGCCAAAGCATATCTGAGGTTTACGGCGCCACTGGGCAGTAACGGTTGCTTATACGAAAAAAATGAATAGGACCTAATTTTTAGAGTAAATAGTGGTCTTTAACCTTGTATAAGTTTTGTCTCAAAAGAATGCTTAGGTAATGAGAAAATCGTAAAAACATGCTCGCCAAGGGTTAGGGGTAGTTTCTGCAGTATATTTTTAAGGATAGGGGTGGTTTCCGCAGGGATGTTGCACTAACCATATATATTTTTGAAAAACACTATTGATGAAGCATATGCCCATATGGATCAAAAAGCAAACAAAAAAATTTTTTTATTTATTTTTTTTTGGCTACAAGGGTTGCACTAGGAACTCGCTTTTGGTGTCTATGCATGGGTAATAATAACGTGCACAAAATGATATATGAAGTATTTTAATAAAGGGCATTGTGTGTGAAGGGTTCCAAGAAAATCACTTTCTTTATTAATTCTTCTTTTTTTTTTGGATGGTTCCGGGGAAAAATGGGGGTGCCTTATACAAATTTGTAAATAGCACCAGTACATAGGTAATCGCTGAAAGTTTTTTACTACATCATAAACGGTTCAGATGGTATAAAAAGGGGCTTTTTAAAATGTAACACCTTGTAATTAAAAAAAAGGGTAATTACCCTTAAGTGAAACCTATACCAAAAAATCAGTCACTTATTTGTGAATAACTGCCGCAGGATTTCTTCTTAATTTCCATTACAGTTAGGGAAAATATTTTTTTTTAAAAACATCTTTTTTAAAAACTTGTCAACTTTGGGGCCCCACCCCCACTAAACGGTGGGTGATAGACATATGCTATTGGGAAATAAATCGTAGAAAATGTAGTCCTCTTCATATTTCTATAAAATAAATTTTTTGCAAAAGGTGCAGGAAGGGCTACGTTCCGCAAAAACCACAAATTACCCCCTTTAAGGGGGTGAAAAGGGGGTTCCGGGGCGAAATTTTTTTATGAAAAAGTTAGTCTCATAATAAGCACCCCTTGATATACCAGAAAAAAAATAAAACTGAACTTGTATCTATTTTGCAAGGTTAAACCTCTGTTTTCTACACTATACTTGCTTTCCATATAATTCAATAGCTTTTCAACTAGTTGTTTTATTTTTTTATGTTTATACGTAATGGCTCGACAACTAGTTGATTTTGCAATCAGATACCTAGTGTAATGTGTCGTGCGTTGAATAATAATGTCTTGTTACTTATTAAAGTCGACTTTATTATCTTTACAAAGAGAAGCTAATTGTACCCGAACGTCCGCGGTCCCTCCGATGAGTATCTATCCCATAAGGATAGAAATATTGTCATTAATTAATTTTTAATTAACGAAAAATTTCCTACCAAGCTCAGATTCGAACCCACAAACCTTGGATCTAAAGGTATGCTCTAGTATTACTGAGCCACACAGGGGGAGAACTAGTTGTTTTAAAGCTACTGAGTTTAATTTAAAATTTAGTTTTATCACTACTATTAGTGTCTGATTTCCTTACCATTCAGCAGCATTTGAATTCTTTTTGATTTCATACAGTTAACCATCATATTCCCTATTTTATTTTATTTTTTGGACATTTATATTTGAATATTTTATTTATGGATCTTTCCCCAATTTTAAATTAGAAAATTTAATACGAACGATTTAATTTTAACATCAGTTCTTAGTCAGGTCGTAAACCTTCAACTTACGACAGATTATAAAACGCAAAAATAATTTATATAACTGTTTCAACACCAGACATAGTCAATATTTGAATCATCTAGCGTTAATTTGATTTATTTTAATAAACATTCTAAGTATGTGATCAGACCCAACTAAAAGAAGAAAAATAATGATATTGTAATTAATTGAAATAATTAATTAAAAATAATTATTCAGTGAAAACGAAACAGAAACATTTTCGGGAAGCTAATTAATTTTCTTGGAAAAACTTAGCTTAGATACGTCTATTTCACCCCTAAAATATTGAACAGAAAGGTGGGTCGAGTGATAACTCATTTTAAAGGTTGTTCAATTATCTTTACATTGATATTATGATGTATGGTAAATCGTATAATAATAAAATAATATGATCCATCATAATAAATCATTATACTATTGATCTCCAAAGATAAATAATATGTTAAATATAATACTTAAATCTCATTCTTTTAGTATAACACAAATAAACATTCAACTGAAACTGAAATTAATTTTAACTAAAAAAATTGGTATTATCTCTGTTGCCATCTGTTGTAAATCTAGAAAAACATTTCTTCAGGTGGACACTCTTTACTTACTATTTTTCAATAATTTAATAATTTATCCTTAGTTTATAGGGGAGTGCAATTAGAACGAAAACATGCATTGTTTCGGAAAAATTCAAACAAGCTTATATTTTTCTAAAACCTTTTTTGTTAGTTTATATACATGTTAAAGTAAAAAGTTCTACTCGCAGATTTGGCTGCTAATTGTTTATTAATTGTTTAAACAATAACAATTGTTTTGTATAAATAATTTTAAAAATATCGTTAAACTCATCATTTTACTTTGATCAAATGTGTTTCTATTTTGTTTTTGACTATGCTGAATCCGAATATGGCATTGCAATTTGAAAATTCTTATACAGAAGCTCTTATACAGTGTGTCTGCGTAGCTAGGAACCACATGGAAAACTTTTTTATTATCAATCTTACGAAAAAAGATATTCTTAATACAATGCTCAGGATAGTCAAAAATCTAAAACTAAACCATCAGGTATCAAATTTTGTCAATTTTGTACGAGTTATGTCAAAAATATGAATTCCGTTAAGGAGTAAAACACCTTTATATTCCAGAATATCAAAAAATGCTATTATTAAAAGTTTAGGTCTGGATCCCGCGTATGAAAAAAAAGTTGATTAATAGCAAGCTGAAAATTTGTTAATAGCTTAAGGGTGTCTAGACGGACAAACTTTGATATATGGGAACACTGGAACAGGGTCAGTTTTAATTGTAGAACAGGTTAAAAATTTGGAACGGTCACACCACGAAAACGGCACATTTATTTTGTCCGACAGAAAAGACTTAAACTCTCCGAACAGAGATTAAACTCTCATGCAAAAATCAGATTGCTATTTATCACCAAATGGGCGTTTTAATAAGTGGAACATGTAGAAGATGTTAAATGGCAGGAATTATGACAGGTGATAAATAGCAGTCTGATTTTTGCATGAGAGTTTAATCTCTGTTCGGTGAGTTTAAGTCTGTTCTGTCGGACAAAATAAATGCGCCGTTTCCGTGGTGTGACCGTTCCAAAGTTTTAACCTGTTCCACAATGAAAACTGCCCCTGTTCCAGTGTTCCCATATATCAAAGTTTATCCGACTAGACACCCTTAAGCTATTAACAAATTTTCAGCTTGCTATTAATCAAATTTTTTTATACGCGGGATTCAGACCTATTGTTTGAAATAAAAAAATGTGTCTAAATATAAAATTACATCATTCTAATCGAAAAAAAAAAAATTCAATTTTTTCTCAAATTACGGATAGGTATTCATCATCATTTTATTACAATTATAATAACTATTTTATTATCACTTTTACGAAAAAAAGTTATTTTTCGTAAAATACTCTCACTGGTCTAAAATCTAAGATACAACCATCAGATATCAAACTTTTTTAATTTTATACGAGGTATGTAAAAAATATTAATTTTTCTTAAGAGATAAGCGCCTTTATTATTCACAATATTTTAATTAGACACTAAAACAAATTTTTTAATTCCAAACATCTTTTCTTAATATTAATTTTCGATATTGTGAAATGTAAAGGTACTTTACTCTTGAGTGAAATTCATATTTTTTGACACACCTCGTATAATATTAATTAAACTTGTAATATGATAATTGCATCTTGGATTATAAACGATGCAGAGTATTTTATAAAGAATAACTTTTTTTCGTAAAACTGATAATAAAAAAGTTATTAATAGGTTCCAAGTTACGCAGACATACTGTATAAGAGCTAAAAAAAAATTTTTTTTGCTGAACATTTATTATTGTTGAAGCTTATTATTAAATGTATTTTAGGTAAGTTTATAGAAAAAAGTTTTGATCACTTTGTATACACATTTTTTTAACTGGTAATTTTCGGTTTTTGTATTACATTTTGTTATCTTTCTTAATTTTCTTAAAAATAAATAGTATATTTCATTTCTAAAATAAAATAATTTAGTGCATTTTAAAGATTACATCCTGAGATTTAAAAAAAAAGCTTTTATAAACTGTAATAGATTTGTTCAAACTTGAGTAATATCGTCTTAAAATGGTGGTAATTCTATAAAACTACGAAGATTTCAAAAATTACATTTTTTGAGACGTCATATCATTTGAATTAAATGTTTGAGATTTTTTTTGAATGAAACATCATTTAGTAAGATGCTTAAAAGGTAAGTTGTGCAAAATTGAGAGTCTTACAAGTCAAATTGTATTAGTTACACATTTTTAAATCATTTTTAAACAAAATTCATGTAAGGCTCAATTTCCGCCCACTCCGTACTTATGCCCAAATATTTTATTTCTTTTCTATCATAACCATAAGATAGCTTAATTATTCTTCTTTCATGTTCAGTTTGTAAAATTTCATTTGATCCATTAGTTAAGGAATTACATTAAAATAACTCAACCGTGCACTTCGCCGTACGTTAGTTTACGTTACAATGTTTGTGAGAAGGGTGAGTTTGGCGTTATAAATAAAAAATTATAGAAGATACAGATTTAATTTTAGAACATTTTTTATAAAAGGTTTTTTTTGTGAAATTTTCTGAATTTTTCAATGGTCAAGTCAGTTTTTTTCTAAAATCTATATTTTCGGAGTTATTTAAAAAATATCTAATTTCGTAGTTCATTTGTTTAATAAAAAATGAAGCACCTACTTCTCGAGTAGAACTTTTTGATATGTTGTTTATTAAACATTTCTTAATGAAATTACAAAAAATTCTATCTTGTTTGATTTTTTCCGAAGTGAAAATCCTATATTATATACTATATAAATTTAAAGTGTTTATTATCAACATTAACTTACTCTATCGATTTGCAGATAAGGCAGAGATATATTAAATCCTTCATTGACATCTGCGAACCATACGAACCTGACGTTCGTTACTATAAAGGTTCCAAGGCTTCCTTGATCACTTGATAAGTTCCATACACCACTGACCGTTGATACTACTTGTTCTAAAGGTAAAATTTTGAGCTGCTTGTTATGAACAACGGCTCCTCTTAATTTCAACTCCCTATAGAGTTTAGAAGAATTATATGCTCTACAAAGAAAACGCTTTATAGAAAACAAAACTCTAAATACTCTGAAGCTATTTTCTTGTGGCATTTTTATAATCAAGTATATTCAAATGGGAAATAAGCCACAATTTTACCTAAAAATGATTTTATTAACGTTTCGACGCCCAAGTCGGGCGTCGTTGTCAAAATACAAAATAATACCAAATAAACAAAAATGTTGTTGCTTAGTAAAAAATTCTTCTAATAATTTATTTAATCTGACTCATTTATATCGGCAATTCAGACACGTATTATACATTTTAAAGTAGACGACTTTAAAATGATATTGCCAATATTGATGAGTTGCGGTCCTGGGACGACTTTACTAAAAGATATTTCATTCGATTACATGAAATCAATCCCAACTCAAGAATATCCGCCATAAAAAATCATAGCATGTGATCTGTCTTTAAAAAGACAACCAAATACTCTATTCATATCTAAATATGTACACTCATGGACAAAAATATTGCATATTACAGTGAAGTAAAATTTTTTGTGCTGCAATACTTAGCCGTCCCCCCCCCCCAGTGTCATAAAAATAGGATTTCTTTTCCTAAAACGATGTTTTATAGTGTTATATAACTGCTCTATCGAATTTAAATCTGATATGGACTATTAGACCGGGAGATATTAAACACAAGTTCAGCCACGATTTTCTCAGTCCTGCCTTTTGCAATACTGGAAGGGTAGACGAAGTACTTACAATCTGTGGAAACATCCACAAATTTACTGTGACATTTTCCTGTAAAAACTAGATTTTCCCAAAAAATAAAAATAGGGTTTTGCGATGAATTTCTGAGTCCTGTCATATCCGTAGAATGACAGGATACTATCGATTTTATGAAGAAAATTTTTTGGGCAGGAGGGTTGCAAACCGGCTAACGTAGTATATATGTATACACACATGTAAGGAAAATAATGAAATTTTCATGATTTTCTGGGTCGTGCCAACTAAATAAATTAAACATATTTATTTCAAAATGATCAAAAAAATATTGGCATGACGCCTCCTAATGTTTAAGTATACTTGTCGCTTAGAAAATTCTGCGGAAAATTTTCACCCTGATTCCGTGATTTTCTGAGTCCTGACCTTAAAAAGTTTTAATACTCAAATGCAATCAATACTTTTTCGGTACTCGGTAGGAAGGTTAAACGGTTTTAGTAAGACGGAAGAAGTCCTAGATTTGTAAGAAAATTCGTGAAAATTTCCACGATGTTCTGAGTAATGCCATTTTGAATATGTTTCAAGAATCTTAATATAAGTCTATTTACAAAGAGGCAGGATTGTTTTATAGTTATTTCGTATACAGGGTGGGGCATTAGTGTGACAAAGTCAAATTACTCGTTTGTCGTAAGAGATACGAAAAAAAGTTATTTAGGTAAAACGTGGGGCAAAGATAAGATCATAATTTAAAAATATTTTCTAATATATAGGGCTACCCGTATTGACAGGGCGACACAAATTTATGTTTTCTTAAATGGAACACCCTGTATATAATTTTAAGATTCCTAAGATCATTTTAAGACAATTTAACACAATTCACCTAATCCAAAAATGTTTCCTAAGGGAGCTAGAGCTCTTTGAAGATGGCGCCTTGTAATTAGTTTTTTTTTTATATCTCCAGAACGCTTCCATTTCGATACACAAAAACTGGTCCGCCTTTTTATCTTCCAGAGATAAATCGATTCCATCAATTGCGAAACTCTAGTACCGGTCATAGGAGTCCGTTTTGGGTAGGACAACGGTTATTTTATCGCATAACTTTTTTGTCTTTAACTTTTAAGGATTTTTGACACTATATTAATAAATTGTGAGGTATTCTAGTACGAAAAGGTACTCTTGATTTAAGTCGGTTGGATGCACCGTTTTCTAGAAAAATCAATTTTAAAATTTTTCGTATTTTGAATTTAAGAAAAATTTTAATAGGATACCTCATAATTTAATACTCTACTGTCAAAAATGCTTAAAAATTAAAGCAAGTTATGAGATTTCGTTGATCTACCCAAGACGGACGCCTATGACCGATACTAGAAATTCACAATTGATAAAATCGATTCATCTCTGGAAGAGAAATAAACGTACCAGTTTTCGTTTTTCTAAATAGTTTTTTTTATTTTTTTTTCAAATTAAAAAACTGTGAAATTTTAAATTGATTTTTCTAGAACCTGGCGTATCCTACCGAGTTAAAGCAAGAGTACCTTTTAGTACAAAGTACAAGAATATCCCATAGTTTAATAATCCAGTGTCAAAAATGCTTAAAAGTTAAACACAGAAAAGTTATGCGATAAAATATCCGTTTCCCTACCCTAAATGGACGCCTATGACCGGTACTAAAAATTGACAATTGATGGAATCGATTTATCTCTGAAAGATAAATAGGTATAGCAATTTTCGTTTTTTCTAAATAGAATGTTCTGGAGCTATTTTAATAAAACTAATTACAATACGCCATCTTTAAAGAGCTTTAGCTTTCTTAGGAAGCATTTCGGACTAGGTGAATTGAGTTAAATTTTCTTAAAATTATCTGAGGAATCTCCGGGCTTCGTTTGTTAGAAGAGTTTCTGGACACCCTGTATAATAGGTACAATCCCTACTATAACCAATTAATTGTAAAATTATTGATTTTCTTCCTATTACTTTTATTACGTTTACTTAGATACAAATATGATCTAATCGCTTAAAATAAAGATCTTACAGTTTGGTATTAGATTTGAAAGGTGTGTAAAAATCCGAAACATTACTCAGGAAAATAATATTTAATACCGTACGATTGTTTTAACGATATAAAAATTAATTTTTATATATTAAATATCTTTGCGACTATCCTGCCACTTTGTAAACGGTTTTAGATTAGTGTTTTTTAAGCATACTTGACATGCCATGACTCAGAAAATTGTGGTGATATGAATATGTTTGTATAACAACCAGCAATAATTTTATAGACTTAAAATTTTATTTTTATATACGAAATACCTACACAACCATCCTGCCTCTTTGTAAAGAGCTTTATATTAACATTCTTGAGATATGTGCAAAATTGCATGACTCAGAAAATCGTGTAACTTTCCACGAATTTTCTTACACATTTTTTAACTATGTATAGGAAAAAAGGTGTAACTAAACATCCTGTCATTTTAAATAATGTCTACTTAAATTATTTATTATATAATAAAATTTATTTTATGACTCAGAAAATCAGGGAACCAGGGTGAAAATTTTCCACAGAATTTTAGAAGGGATAAGTACAGTTAAACACTAGGAGACGTCATGCCAACATTTTTTTCGATCATTTTTAAATAATTATGTTTAATTGATTAAGTTGGCTGGATTCAGAAAATTATGAAAATTGCATTATTTTCATTAAATTTTTGTATATCCATATACTCCCTAAGTTCTTTTGCAACCCTCCTGCTAAAAAATGTCCTTCATACAATTGATAGTATCCTGTCATTCTATGGATATGGCAGGACTCACAAAGTCATTGCAACTCCCCATTTTTTTCCTCATGGAAAATCTAATTTTCACAGGAAAATGTCACAGGAAACCCGTGGATTTTTCCATAAATTGTAAGTATTTTTTCTAACCTTCCAGTACTGCAAAGGGCAGGACTTAGAAAATCGTGGTTGAAGTTATGTTATTATCTCTCGGTTTATATATATGGTAGCCACATAATTTTTAAATTGAATCTCATGACGGTAATTGCCTACTCACTATTCCAGCGACATGAAAACGTGTATTAGGACGAATTTATCATATCCAATATGGCTGGCAAATGGCTAAACATGATCTTCTATAATGTTTTTAATTAAATATCAACTGCCATTCACCCAATCACCTCCACAAATTTGGTATGTCCTTTCCATAGCACTATGCCGCCTCCACCAAAAACTAACGCTCTGTATGAGATTACAACTCCGTACCTCAGAACAAAAGTGTATTAAGTCACAAAATGTAAATTTTACAGGAGAGCGAAAATAAAAATTATTTTTAGTGTTTTGTAACATTTTCCATTTAATACATTAAATTTTATTTAGCAAATTCTTATAAATGTGAATAATGATCATTGTTCTTTTTACCACTAAAAAGAAATTATTTTTGAAAATTACTGTTTTTGGAAAAAATGGACTTAACATATTTTCGCTCTGAAAAATAAATTTTTGACTATGACTTAATATGTATTTTGCTACCTATCATATGGCAAAGACGGAGCTCTATTACAAAAAATATCATACCTGTTTTACAAAATGTTTGGATATAAAGAACTAAAAATATTATACGGACGTATTTGTAACAAAACCATTAATACGACTACTAAAACATCTACGTAACAATAAAAAGTCGGAATAAAAAAAACAGAAATGGTTGTAATGCAACTGTTTTTTATTAACTAAAAAAATTAACAATAACTTTTTAAAGTACATAAAAAATAACTAAAAACTTAACAAATGCAGGGCTACTACCGCTATATCAGTAATTTGAATTGTGTCTTTATGCACTAGAGTCTAGAGTCTGAAAAAAATCGTGAATTCTCGCTGGAACACACTTTAGCGGAAGATCATTGAATTTTTTAGTACTTATTGGATATAAGGTATCTCTCAATGAAATCAGAGAATCTTCTACAGATTGATGATTTCTTCAACCAGCTCTCCGGTTAAGTCTACACTCTCAAATTCCAAATCGAAGTCTGTTTTAAAGTACAGAATCCCAGGATTTTCTTGTCTGAATTCTGAATTACATACATACTGTTTGTGAAATTAAATTTTTTTCATTATTCTCAGTTTTATTTTTATTTTGAAACGCCGAATCGTAAGAATTGCACATTTTATTAAAGTCTTTAAGATTAGAAATTGGCATTTCATACATTTTGAAATATTTGTTTTTTCCGAAAATTTTAGCCAACTGTAACCAATCCTATAGAGTAGATAATAATTTGAAAACTAGAGCATTTTTTAACCTCTCGTTCTATGAGTGTATACTGTCCACTGTCCACCTCCATGTGCGTATGCCCTCGCAAAAGGAATTTGCCATTATACCATATAAACCAGAGTTTTAGGCTGTAAAAACTTTGAGGATCAGTTAGCTTTGGGCAAGGAAGACATTTTTGTAAATTTATCATTAAAACTTTTTGTCCAGGGCTATTGATGGACATCTCCTTGTCTATTTGTTTCAATTTGTACCATCACTTGTAATGTTTCCCACTCAGCTTCAAACGCTGACTGTCTTAGATTGATTAGAAATTCGTCACATTTATCACAAGTGTCTTTCGAAAGAACATCTAATGATAAATTAAATTCTGTATTAAAAATGTGATTGTAAAGCCATTCTTTGTCTACTTCGTTCGAGGCAATGTTTTTCAAATCTCATTCTTGCTTAAACATTCTAAACATTGTAGAAATATTTTAGAGACCTCCTAAATATTTGTTCGCCGTCCTTCTTCGACTATAATGTGATTCTTCATAAGGATATGGATAGGCCATTATATGCTTATGAATCCTATCCTTTACTTCATTCTTTACTTTATTTTTAGATGGCTGCTTTCCTCTTTTGTCACATTCTAAAATTCCACTTGTTTGCATTTTTTTAAGTGAACATCTAACAATAGATTGAGAAATATCTAGAGTCTCTTTTCTTCAATGGTAAAAAAATATTTCCAGTTACAATGGCTAGCTTGAACACCTGTTCGTTCTCTTTTTCTTTTTATACACGTTTTTTTCAAGATAAGAACATAAAAACTGTCTTTTTGGATCTATGGTTGTCTCATGATTCCAAAATTGTCGGTGAATTTGTGCTCTTTGAGGCAAAAACTTGCAAAATTTTCAAAGATTGTGGACTTAATGCTGTGCCTGAATTGCGTTTTATGTGGGACATAATACTTTTTGTTGGACATAATATGGTTTTGCCCTGGGAAACGTATACACCATTTTGGACCTATTGCATTTGAATTGCAGAAGATACTGTTTTGCTCTAAGCGAAGTGTGGACTTAATACTGTTCATACAAGGCTATTTTGCCCAATTTCAGTCGAAAGAGAGAATAAGAAACACTAGTGAATAGAGCGGAAAATTTTAAGCCTAGTGAGCTAAAAAAGTAGAAAACTGAAATTTTGGACTTAATACAGTTTTGCTCTGAGGTACGGAACTGATATACTACTCCAGGGAAATAAGGTTTTTGTCGGGACACTTGAGCAGCCAGGTAGCAAATGGTTTTTTGGGTACTATATACCTAATTCATTATACATACAAAAATGCCCGTCACAGTTCGGACGAGAATTTTAGTTATTAACAAATAAGGGTCAAAAATGGAATTTTTTCGTTTAAATCGCTACAGGTAAAAATAGGATAATTAAATATCTTATTTATAGTATTCTTCTTTTAGTAGATGAGCCAATGTTTAAAACGGCAATTTTTTAATTTTCGTCCGATCATTTGTTGCTTCGAAAATTGCAAAATAAAACTAAAATTTCGAAAACAAAAAAATTGCTATAACTTTCGCGAAAGTGAACTTACGACTTTTATATTTCACAAAAAGTTGAACCAAAGAGTCCATATATTGCACAAAAAATTTTAAGACGATTAGTCAATCAGTTTAAATTTTATTCAATTTGTTTATCCCAAAGAGCTTTTCTTTGTAATGTTATTGTTCAGAAAATAATAATTATATAGAAATTCTATGAAAACCACATGAAATAACAATAGTAGAAAATCATTAAAAAGTAATTTTTTCAGTACGAAAACATTTTACTAAAGTAGAGTCATTTTTGGCTTGAAAACAGTTTGAATAGCTTTGTTAATATTGACTGTAGAGTAAATTTACCTTAGAATTTCAAAAGCTGGTATTTTTACACAAATTTTCAAAAAAAACTTTTCGCATATGTTAATTACGGTCAAAGATGGCCACTTTTATTATTTAATTCACAGTTACTTCAATATACATAAAATTCTCCTGTAACAGTGTTAGTTACTATACTACTTCGAAACGGCTTGGCCGATATTTATGAAATTTTATAAGTATGTCCTATGGGATTGAGAATAGGTTTTAATCTATTTTTCACACCCATAAGTTATAAGGAGGGTTGCCCCCCTGACATTTTTTAAAAATTTTTTGGACAAAATTGTCTATCTTAATTTTATATGATGTAGGATTAAAAAATACATACAACCCTTAATTTACACTTTTCCATCACCAACCCCTATTTGTTAATTCCCATCTATATATTTACATCTATAAAATTCTCCTGTCACAGTGTTAGTTGTCATACTCCTTCGAGACCGCTTGACTGATTTTTATGAAATTATATAATGTATATTCGGTAGGTCTTAGAATCGGTCGTAATCTATTTTTCATATCCCTGAGTGATAAGGGGAACTCCCCCTAACATTTTGAAATGTTAGGTGGGGATTAACGTACATAAGATAATCTACAAGACTACGAGTACATACAATTAAAAAAAATGATGATCAAAATCCATCAACAAGCTCTATAGATATTAATCGCAGCATATTATGTTTAAAGAATCAGTTTCATTTTTTGAGTGCTCGGATTTTAATATTCATTTCCACCGACCAAAAATCGATTTCGTTATAACGTTATTTTTAAAGCTTTATTAACAACTCTGTTGAAGTTTAAAATTGACTCAAACTTTTACACAAAAACTATATACCTTTAATTTCGAAATGGCGCTGGTTGGGTTGCTTAATTGTTATAAACAAAGTAGCTGTCAATTAAATAAAAAAGTGGCTAACTTTGACTGTAATTAACCTAGGCAAAATGTGTTTTTTGAAAATACGTATAAAAATACCAGCTTTTCAAATCCCAAAGTAGTTTTAATCTACAGTCAATATTAACAAAGTTATTCAAATAACTGTTTATGTACTAAAAATGACCCTACTTTAATAAAATGTTTTCGGAATGATAAAAATGACTTTTTAATGATTTTTTAAAATACTTTGAAAACATGACTTTTCTTCTTTCATGTGGTTTTCACAGAATTGCTATTACATTACTATTTTCTGAACAACAATATTGCGAAGAAAAAGCTCATTGGGATAAACAAATTGAATAAAATTTAAACTAATTGACGAATCGTCTTAAAATTTTTTGTTCATTATATGGACTGTTTGTCTCAACTTTTTGTGCAATATGAAAGTCTTAAGGTCATTTTCACAAAAATTATAGCAATTTTTTTATTTTCGAAATTTTAGTCTTATTTTGAAATTTCTGAAGCAACAAATGATCGAACCGAAATTCAAAAACTGCCATTTTAAACCTTGGCTCATCTTCTAAAAGAATAACAGTATAAATAAGATATTTAATTACCCTATTTTTACCCGTAGCGATGTAAACGAAAAAACTGCCATTTTTGACACTTATTTGTTAATAACTAAATTTCTCGTCCGAACTGTGACGGGAATTTTTGTATGTATAATGTATTAGGTATATAGTACCCAAAAAACCCATTTGCAACCTTGCTGCTCAAGTGTCCCGAACATGGTATATTTTTGCCTTATTTCCCTGGAGTATACCGTTCGCCAACTCTTCTGTAGATGAAGATTTGTTAATCTCTGGGTATGACAGATTCGTTATAATGCACGATATTGCCCGTCTTCACGTCCCTAGAATAGTAAGTACTTACCTTGATGAGGTTCAATTTAAAAATTATATGGCTGCCATATAATTTTTATCATATCAGCTTAATGTTTTTTTGAAAAATAAAAGATACAATATATTATGTTTCTCTGAACATTGGCTCAGAGAAAACGAATTAACAACATTAAAGTTTGATGGGTACTTTTTGTCAACTTTTTTCTGTCGGAAGGTAAGAGAACATGGAGGTGTTGCAATTTTTAGCGATAATAAATTTTCTACACGACCAGTTTGTTTGAATCATATATCATGTGAATATGAGGGTGAATTTTGTGCATTAGAAATTACAGATATTAAAACTATTCTAGTAACAGTGTATAGAACCGGAAATGGGAATTTTAAAATATTTCTAGACCTTTTTGAAAAGTTATTGGTGTTTTGCTCTGCTAATTTTTTGGAAATAATAATAATTGGGGATTTCAACATTGATTTTAAAAAATCTTCTAATGAACTCAGAATTTTCCGTGATCTAATTTCTACTTTTGGCTTAACAATAAATATTAATGAATATACTAGAATAACAACTAGATCAGCAACTTGTTTAGATAACATCTTAACAAACATAAACAGTGGGATAGTTGGTTGTGGAATTGTGGACCCATGTATCTCTGATCATCTTGCTCAATTTATTAACTTAAAAATAAAATCTGAAAAAAATCATAGTGCAATTACATACACAAGACGTATAACGAGTAATGGCATACTGAAGTTGAAACATTCGTTAAATAACGTTGATTGGTCTTTAGCTATTTCTCTCAAAACAGCAACAGAATTAGCTCAATTTATTACTGAAATATATCAAAAGTTAACTGAAATCAATTTTCCATTAAAAAAATTGCGAAGTCAGAATAAAGCTCCAATTTCTTGGTTTGATGATGAATTAAAACTTATGCGAGAAAATCTTTCCACAGTCAAGGTAATTGCTGACGTTACAAAAAATTATAGTGAATATAATAAGTTTAAGAAGCATTATAGATCAACAATATCATTAAAGAAAAAACTAGCTTATGGGTATTTCTTTTCAAATTCTGAAAATATATCTCGTGACAGTTGGAAAGTTATAAACTATCACAGAAATAAAGGTCAAAATAAAAAAGTTAGTCCTAGTACGATCTCATCAAACGATTTCAATAATTACTTTACTTCAGTAGCTAAAAATATTAGAGGTTCTTTCAGTTCTACAAATGAAAATGTAGCTATAGATATTTTGAAAGATGTACACTCTCCTTGCCACTCTTTATTTTTACTACCTGTTACTGATATTGAAATCAGAAATGTTTTGCGTGGCTTGAAAAATTCACATTGTACAGATTTTTATTTTTTAAACAAAAAAATAATTGTCGAAACTATTGATATTGTTATTGACAAATTAGTTTTACTTTATAATAATTGCCTTACTGAGGGGATTTTCCCTGATGTACTAAAAGTAACAAAAGTGTTGCCACTATTCAAAAAAGGGTCTTTAGATGAAATTGGAAATTACCGTCCCATCTCTATCATTCCCATTTTCGGTAAAATTTTTGAAAGCATTCTTAATACTCGTTTGACAGAATATCTAGATAAACACAAAATACTTCACTGTAACCAATATGGCTTTAGAAAAAAGTGCAGCACTACACAAGCTATACAGAAAATTGTGAGAGATATAGTCGACGGCATGGAGGAAGGTCATTTCGTGTCTTTGACATTGTGTGATTTATCCAAAGCTTTTGACTGTGTTTCGCATAAATTAATGTTGGAAAAAATGCATAAATATGGTATAAGGGGAACCACTCTCAATCTATTTAGATCTTATTTAACAAATAGAAAACAGGCAGTTTTTCTTAATAATAGCTATTCTGATTTGAACACGGTCGAATACGGGGTTCCTCAAGGTTCAATACTAGGACCCACTTTGTTTCTTATTTATCTGAACGATCTATTTCACTACACTTTTCCCATAAAATGTGTGTGCTTTGCAGATGATACCACTCTCATAAATACTGACATTAATCATCATAATTTGAAAATTAAAATAGATAGTGATACTCAGAAAGCAAAAAACTGGTTTTTGCATAATGGTCTGAAGCTAAATGAAGACAAAAATCAGAATTTGATGTTTAGTTCTGACCGGAAGTATGTCTTAGGAAATAGTGTTAAACTCTTAGGAATTTTCCTAGATGATAATTTGGACTGGAGTGCTCATACAGACTACTTAAGTTCTAAACTTGCTACAACTATATTTTTGATACGCAACTTAGTTTTTATGATCCCTAAAAGTACCCTTATAATGATCTACTTTGCACTGTTCCATAGCCATTTAAAGTACGGAATAACTGTTTGGGGTGGCTCTTGTCACGCAGACAGAATTTTTAAGTTACAAAAGAAAGTAGTGAGGATACTTGCTGGAGCAGAGTATAGGGAACACTGTAAACCTTTATTTCAGAAGTTAGGTATTATGTCACTACCTTCACTCTATATATATGAGACGCTGATTGAAATTCATTCCAACAAAAGTAAGTTTAACATAAACTCCAACTTCCATGATCACCATACAAGATCGAGTAATGCTATTAGAGCACAACGTTTTAGGTTGACGAAAAGTATAAAAAACTCAACTGATGTTAGTTTGTACAATTTTTTGCCAGATGAAGTAAAAAGTCTTCATTTACAGTCGTTTAAAAATAAAATAAAATCACACTTTTTAAAACATTGTTTTTACACAAAGACAGAGTACTTAGGTACCGCTTATAATACATTATAATAAGTACACTAGTTTGGTCAGGGTTTTTTTGCCGATTATGACGATATTTCATGTTTTTAAGTTTATTTCATGTCTTTACGTTTTTACATTAGTGTGTTAAATTTTTTGTTAGTACCTGTTTGTATATCTGTTCATTATAATTTATAATATTTATCTTTTAAATTTTGTCAAAATTTTATAATGTAGGTACGTACTCTTTTGACTTGTCAAAAACAAAAGAAATTTTGTATATTTGATGAAATAAATTCTATTCTATTCTATTCTATAGTCAATATCAGACTTAAATCTGATATTGACTATATAGTATATCTATAAAACATCGCATTCGGAAAAGAAATTATATTCCTATCACACCGGGAGGGGTGGGGGCTAAGAATAGCAGCCCAAAAAATTTTCACTTCACATGTTATATGCAATATTTTTGTCCGTGAGTATATTATAAATAAAGCTTACACATAAAAACAGGAGCCTAAAGAAAACCGCACACATCTTATGGAAAATAAAATGTCACTCAAATGAAATAAAGTTTACATAAATAGATTGGCCCAAAGTTAAAATAATTTCATATCATTGCGCCAAATCTAAATTTTATGGGAAGGATAATTTTATGAATAATTATCCTTCCATAAAGATTCTGTAATTCGGTACTCCATAAATCTTTGGGTGACTAGATAATTAAGTAGGTATAATTTGGCCATCCGTACCAGAGTATACAGTTCCTCTAATATGCTTAGCTCATGCTGGGGAAGCTCTTTTCAAAAGCATCTAGGCTAATAATATTTAGGGATGACAGTTTTCTGGACTTCACAAATTAACTGACTTTGAGTGACATTATATTTCCATAAGATGTGTGCGATGTCCTTTATATGTAGTTTATAAGCAATACAGGTGAACTATGCTAGGCTTGATTTTAACTTACTTGTGGACCCCCATAACTGAAATAAAATGACGTGTATTTCCTGGTACCAAATTTGTAAAAATAAATTCATATCGAGTTCCTCTGGATAGTGTTAAAACCTGCAAAGCCTGTGTTGTACCTCGCAATCTCTGTAAAAGTATATTGTAATAGCTTATTTGTTAGTATAAGTACATGGTGGTTGGACGAAAACGAAACAGACGCAACAACTCTGACAACATTTTTGAAAATTACAGCATTTTTTAATGGCAATGAGGATCATACAGTGCGCTGGAATAATTGTTACCCCCCATATTAACTTATTTATTAATAGCACATAAGCAAAACGCTCGGACAGGTCGATTTTTAAAATACTGATAGTATACTATAGAATCAATGTTTCGAACTTTACACGATCCCTCTTCAGATGACAGTCGTAACTTTGATTTTTTACTTACTTTGGGAAAGTACATCATGTGACACCTCATTTAAAAGCTTTTGAAATACTGATTGCAAAAATGTATAAAACTTGTGCAAAATTTCAGTCCAATGCTTGTTAAATGCATTAATTTTTTTTAATCTTGGGAAAATAACAATAATTTTTAAAAAATTTAAAAGTGAAATGAAATATTACATCATTATCGAGAGCCGCAAGTCCCTAAAAACTTCTATAATATTTATTTTAATAAGATACAAGGGTAAAAACGAAGACAAAATTTAGTATGATTTTTAATTTCAAATACATTATTCAAAATAAACTTTTTGTTTATTCTAAGGAACTTTCGGCCCTCGGTAATAATGTAATCTTCCACTCTGCGATTAAATTTTTTAAAAATACTTAATAGTTTTCTCAGGATTCGAAAAAAATAAAGGCATTTAAAAATTATTTGACCAAAAATTTTGCCCAAGTACTATACATTTTTGTTATTCTTTTTCTCATTTGCTATTCTCTCAAAGTACCGCTTGGATTGACATGAAATTTGATATACAAGTAGCTAACATGTAAAAAAAGGGGATATTGTGTTGATGTGTGCTTTTTCCCTAGGGGTGTGTTTAACGCCTTCGCGGGGGTGAATAAACATACATTCAAAATAAGTCCGGAAGTCGAT
Organism: Diabrotica virgifera virgifera; assembly: GCF_917563875.1. Lineage (NCBI taxonomy): Eukaryota > Metazoa > Arthropoda > Insecta > Coleoptera > Chrysomelidae > Diabrotica > Diabrotica virgifera. Next base: position 55,624,279 of record NC_065449.1, on the reverse strand, counting down.
AAATTAACTAATTCTAAGCAACTTTTATTCTATATAAATTTTTCTAAGCCAATATTTTTGATTTATTTGCAAGTGAATATGTTCATTTTTTAACAAAACAAAAACACGTTTCCAGACGGTTTTTCGCAAATAACTCAATAACTATTTTATCCAAAAACATTCTATTCAAAAATATAGCTTATACAAAGTGGAAAAAACGGTGTATGTATGAAGTATGTACACCCCGTAGGAGCAGGTCGTTATAGCTAATGAAAAGTAGGTTCTTACTCGCCAAATTCCCAATGAAATATTTCAACATGAGATAACCAAGAAATGAAGCACTTTTCTTGGAAAACCCATTAGAACTTTTTAATGTGCTTAAAAAAGCTTTATTTTTGTTTTTTTTTTCTTAAATTTCTAGCACCAAAAGTAAGCAAGTCAAAAATTAATGTTGGTCCCTTTTTCTTTGATACAAAAAGATCGTGAAAATCACCCCTCAATTATTATTATAAGCTTACACAACCCCTTAGTAATATGCATCAGCTTAAGCTTAAACTTATTAGTTCCTATGGTTGTATTATATTTGTTATATGTTCAACTTGCAATTTATTTAAATTTTGTAATATATTGTTTTTGTTTTGCTTTAATAACTTGTATTTTTTAGTATTGACGATTTATCTAATTCTAGTAAATCTGTCCATAAAATTGTAAAATTTTCATTGGCACTGTGGCAATAAAGCATATTTCTAATTAAGATTCCAAATGAAATTAATTGATACCGCTTCAGAAGTTAGGTACTTAACTTATGTATTTTTTATATTTAGGTTTCATCAGTTCAAAGTACTTGTTTTTGAAAGGGCTGTAGTTGAAAGGGCTTGAACGAGTCACTAATCACAAGTGTATGCAAATTTTGAACATCCATATCTGAACCAATTTTTATCTTCCAGAAAAATAAAAAATCCAAAATATTCAGAAAAGGGAAACATACATTTTTTTACTTTTTGAAATTTCTGGTACTTATCACTAATAATTTTTAAGATATTTTGAAAAAAAAGGAAATTTTTTTACAAAATTAAAAAAATTACTTTACCATTTTTTTTAGTAATCACCTTGAACCGATGGAACAACACAAAAGTAAAGTAGGTAAATTGTAAAGCACTAACGATTAATTTCATTCGGATTGCTAATTAGAGGGTGATTTTCACAATTTTTTTGTACCAATAAAAAAGGAACCGACTTTAATTTTGAGCGTAACTTGCCAACTGTTGATGCTGGAAACTTTTTTAAGCACTTTGAAAAAGTTCTCATAAGTTTTCCTGGAAAAGTGCTTCATGTTTTGGTTATTTCACGTTAAAATATTCGATTTGGAATTTGACGAGTAAGAATCTACTATTTTTTTCGATAAAATACCTATTTTTTGATTTACTTGCGAAAAACCGTCTGAAAATGTGTTGAAAACACATGAAAAATGAATATATTTCACCCGCAAATAACTGGAAAAGTATTGACTTAGTGAAAAAATTCTATAGAACAAAAATTTGCTTAAAATTTGTCAGTTTATCCACTTCACAACTTATTTTGAACGCATGTACGAGAAGGGGCGATACTCACCCCCAAGGCAAAAGCACACATTGGCACAATTTTACCTTTTTTGACATGTTAGCTACGTGTATGGTAAATTTCATGTCAATACAAGGATTCTTTAAAATCTAGAGGAAAAACCGTGAGTAAAGCAGAATAAAAAGCATAAGTCTTAAATGCCTCGACTAATGATAATTAGTATACTTACAAAGTCGTTTAATGAGGATTATTATTCCATAAGGCAGATTTTCAAAACAAACAATACATAGGTTAATTTGGAATCACATAGTCAAATACGTATCACAGTCTTCAACTTTTTCGTGCAGTTACTTGCTTCTGTATGACCTGCGCCTTTAATATGTAATAATTTTGCATTCCTTTATTATCTTGTTAACTTAATTCTACCATGAAGAAAAGAAGCGACAACAATTTGTCTCCGTCGAAATTAAATTTTGGTGTAGGTTGGCAAAATAGTACAATAAAAGTGTAACACTTGTCTAAAACATAATCTCAGTATTTAAATCATTTTTTCATGAAAAAATCTAATAATGTTAGCTAAGTGTCAACTACTGGAAAATATGGTTTAACTTGTAAATCCAAGGATCCCTCACATGAAGCATAAATCAAATAGTTTATTTCCAGTTTTAATTTTCGTAAAACAAACAGGATTAAAATCACAACTAAAGAATACGCAAATAATTTAGGAAAAACCTCGCTGACCACGTGGCAAGGATGAAGGATTGTAGTTGGAGGTGGACACAAGTGGGGAACTGAGCATGGTAAAAATTTACTAAGAAACAAGGAACGCTTTGTAAGGTTCCTTACTTGTTTTTCCTGCTTAAGTGCAAGTTCTTTTTTCAAAGACTAACCGCCAGTGCCTTTCTACACGTGTTAACTTAATCACTTGTATTTTTTTTATATTAGCACGATCCATGAGTTATTTGTAGGTAAACTACAAAGTTGCAGAAATTCGGAAACTGAGATATTCAATCCAAGTTTTATACGATGGGACATACAAATAATTCCAATACAATAGGCTCGATGCTCGATACTCGTGTTTATAGCACCTTCATCCTTTATCCTGTAGGTACGTTAATTCTTAATAAATGAAATTAAATTCTAAATATGTATACACAATAGTGGTAAGGATAATAAGGATAAATATAGACACTAATTTCTTTTTAAGAAAATTTCGTCGTTTGATAAAAGATATCAACCCCACCGTTATCCAAGTTTTTTTTTTATATTTATTATCTTTCTAGAGGTTTGTATGTAAGCTATAAGTATAAGCTATGATATTTTTACTAACAATATTTTTTTCTATAAAATACTTACTTTTTGAGTTATTTACGAAAAACCGTCTAAAAACGTGATTTTTTTTTGTTGAAAAATTTACATATTCACTCGCAAATAACTCGAAAAGTATTGACACAGTGAAAGAACTCTATAGAACTAAAGTTGCTTAGAATTAGTCGTTTATCCAATTCCGGGCTTATATTGAACGTATGTTTTTTACCCCCGAAAAGGGATGAAACTTACCCCCATGGCAAAAGCACACAGCGGAACAATATTACTTTTTTTATTTGATTATATAGCTATGATGTTAGCTAGAGCTATATGTGTATGCCAAATTTCATCTCAATCCGAACGGTTTTTTAAAATTTACAGCAAAAACCGTAAATGGACTATAAATTAGCTTGACTTTTTATAAATATCTGATATTTATATTTTATGATATAATATGATGATTTGTATTTAATGTTTATTAAAAACTTTAATAACCACGGAGCGATTTAAACACACCTTGTCACTACTTCTACTAGAGATGGACGACCCTAACAAAAGCTATTAAACTAGGAACCTGGAACATCAAAACTTTGTATAACAAAGAGAAGGAACTAGAAATGGAATTTGAAAAGGCAAATTTAGATTTTCTTGCATTGACAGAAACTAAGAAGAAAGGCAAAGGAGAAATAGAGCTAGAAAATGGACATTTGCTATTATACAGTGGGGTCGACACAATTGAAAGAGCTGCATCAGGAGTAGGATGCATCATACACTCCAGAAACAGAAAGTTTGTAAAAAAGTGGGAGACCATATCCGACAGAATAATGGTAATTGAATTTAAATGCAATGAACAAAACAAAAGTATAATAGTGGCGTATGGGCCGAACGAAGACGAAAGAGCAGAACGAAAAGATGTTTTATACGAAGAACTATCAATAGCGACCGAAGGAAGTAAAGGATCCATATTAGTAGCGGGAGACCTTAATGGGAGAGTAGGGCAGAGAGATCATGAGTACAAGACAGTAATTGGAATACATGGGGAAAAAGAGAGAAATAATAATGGCAAGAGACTACTCGACTACCGTCAAATACACAATTTGATCGTCACAAATACCTTCTATGAACACAAAGATAAGTATACAAGGGAAGAACCTAGCACAGGTGAAAAATCCATAATAGACTATGTGTTGATAGAAAAAGAAAATAGAAGGAAAATCACTGATGTAAGAGTAAGACGCGGTCCAGAGATAGGTAGTGATCATTATTTACTCGTGGCAACAATAAAAGACGAAGTAACAGAGGATCACAACCAAAGAGCAATAACAAAAGAATTTAGAACAATCAAATCATACAGATTAAGACACAAAACTTTAGCGAACAAATATGTAAATGTTTTGAACGAAGAATTAGGAGGGAAAAATTGGGAAAACTTACAAGTGGAACAAATGTGGCAAACATTCAAAGACACAATTATAAAAACACCAGAGAGAGTTTGTGGAATACACAAAAGCAACAGTAAACAGAATCTAACAGCATGGTGGACAGAGGAAATCAGAAGACACACGCGCAAGAAAAAGGAGATGTGGAGAAAATATATAGGTAACCGAACAGAAGAAAATTATAAACAATATAGAGAGCAGCGGAAAAGAGTTAAAAATATAGTAGTAGCAGCAAAACAAAAGTCCTGGAAAGATTTTGGAGATAAATTAGAACACGATAGCAGAAGCAATCAGAAATTATTTTATAAGGTCATAAAAGGAATAAGAGGTAATAAACATAAGGAAGTAACATCATTAAAAGATCAGAATGGAGATCTACTGACTGATGAAGTGAGCATTATGAAAAGACGGAAAGAATATTTCCAGAAACTACTACAACACGAACCACACAGAACAAGTGAAGAAGATGAAGAAAGAACTGGCGAACAAGAAGTTGAATTTATACCAAACATTACAATGGATGAACTACCTGACGCGATTAGGAAGATAAAATGGAAAGGCACCAGGTCATGATCAAATTACGGCGGAAATGATCAAAAACACGGGTGATGTGGGACTACAAAAGTTATTAGAACTATTTCAAATGATTTGGAGAGATGAACAAATACCTACAGACTGGGAGATTGGTCTAATTGTACCTATACATAAAAAGGATGACAAAAAGAATTGCAATAACTATAGAGGAATAACTCTGTTAAGTACAGTGATGAAAGTTTATGAGCTAATAGTAGAGAGTAGACTGAGAAAAATAATAGAACCAACTTTAGAAGAATCGCAAAGTGGTTTTAGACCTGGTAGATGTACACAAGATCACATTTTTACGTTAAACGATATAATCAATAAAAGATTATCTAGGAAGAAAAAAACGTACTTCAGTTTCCTTGATATGGAAAAAGCATTCGACAAAGTACCTAGATCAAAAGTATGGAAAAGTCTGAAGAACAGAAACATACCAGAGAAACTTATACAGGTAACTAAATCAGAGACACTAGAAACCGTGTGATAAGTAAAAATATGATATCTGACCAGTTCAGAACAACTGAAGGTGTGTGTAAGACAAGGGGAAGCTTGAGCCCGTTACTATTTATTACTTTTATGGACGAAATAATAAAAGAAACAAAAACAAAAGTCAGACCATTACACATAGGGTATAGAAATCTGAAAAGCACAGAGATAGCAGATTGTAAATTTGCCGACGATGTAGTAATTTTAGCAGCGACTGAAGACGAGCTACAAAGAAGCGTAAAAACATGGAACACAGTTTTAAAAAAGTATGGTATGACTATGAACAAAGAGAAATCGAAGGTAATGGTAATAGCTAAAGAAAGAGAGGATGTACATGTCCAGGTAGATGATACAGAGATTAGACAGGTACAATCATTCGAGTACTTGGGAGTAACCATTGAAGAAACAGGTAGACAGGGAGCTGAGATCAACAAAAGAATTGATAAAGTGAATAGACTGTACCACGCAATAGGAAAAACAATTATTAACAAGAAAGAAGTATCGAAACATACGAAAATCAAGATATTTAAGGCTATATACAGACCAGTACTTACATACGGATGTGAATCCTGGGTACTAAATAGACAACAGAAAAGTAAGATACAGGCAGCAGAAATGAGGTATCTACGCAGAGTTCAAGGAGTCACTAGAAGGGATAGGGTAAGGAATAACTACATAAGAGAAGAACTGAAAATCGAGACAATGATGGAGTATGTTGAAAAAAGACAATTAAGTTGGTGGGGGCATCTACAACGACTACAGAAAGAAGTACCAGTTAAAAGATATGGGAAACGAAGGTGCAGGGAAAAATAAGTAGAGGAAGACCGAGAGAGACATGGAACGAAGTGATGGCAAAGATTCTTGGCAAAAAAGGAATATCATGGAAAGAAGCAAAGGCGATGGCACAGAACAGGAAACAATGGAAGAGATTTGTGCACTGTTAACAGAGCACACGTTAATACCTACACCCAAGAGGGTAGAAGGTCTAAAGATTATATATAAAAACTTTAATATTATTATCCTCGGCACCTCGACGTATAAGAGGACGGCTTAAGTAAGTAAGTAAATAAAAATTTTTGATACCTATACAATGTGTGTAGACCTGGTAGATGTACACAAGATCACATTTTTACGTTAAACGATATAATCAATAAAAGATTATCTAGGAAGAAAAAAACGTACTTCAGTTTCCTTGATATGGAAAAAGCATTCGACAAAGTACCTAGATCAAAAGTATGGAAAAGTCTGAAGAACAGAAACATACCAGAGAAACTTATACAGGTAACTAAATCAATATACAGAGACACTAGAAACCGTGTGATAAGTAAAAATATGATATCTGACCAGTTCAGAACAACTGAAGGTGTGTGTAAGACAAGGGGAAGCTTGAGCCCGTTACTATTTATTACTTTTATGGACGAAATAATAAAAGAAACAAAAACAAAAGTCAGACCATTACACATAGGGTATAGAAATCTGAAAAGCACAGAGATAGCAGATTGTAAATTTGCCGACGATGTAGTAATTTTAGCAGCGACTGAAGACGAGCTACAAAGAAGCGTAAAAACATGGAACACAGTTTTAAAAAAGTATGGTATGACTATGAACAAAGAGAAATCGAAGGTAATGGTAATAGCTAAAGAAAGAGAGGATGTACATGTCCAGGTAGATGATACAGAGATTAGACAGGTACAATCATTCGAGTACTTGGGAGTAACCATTGAAGAAACAGGTAGACAGGGAGCTGAGATCAACAAAAGAATTGATAAAGTGAATAGACTGTACCACGCAATAGGAAAAACAATTATTAACAAGAAAGAAGTATCGAAACATACGAAAATCAAGATATTTAAGGCTATATACAGACCAGTACTTACATACGGATGTGAATCCTGGGTACTAAATAGACAACAGAAAAGTAAGATACAGGCAGCAGAAATGAGGTATCTACGCAGAGTTCAAGGAGTCACTAGAAGGGATAGGGTAAGGAATAACTACATAAGAGAAGAACTGAAAATCGAGACAATGATGGAGTATGTTGAAAAAAGACAATTAAGTTGGTGGGGGCATCTACAACGACTACAGAAAGAAGTACCAGTTAAAAGATATGGGAAACGAAGGTGCAGGGAAAAATAAGTAGAGGAAGACCGAGAGAGACATGGAACGAAGTGATGGCAAAGATTCTTGGCAAAAAAGGAATATCATGGAAAGAAGCAAAGGCGATGGCACAGAACAGGAAACAATGGAAGAGATTTGTGCACTGTTAACAGAGCACACGTTAATACCTACACCCAAGAGGGTAGAAGGTCTAAAGATTATATATAAAAACTTTAATATTATTATCCTCGGCACCTCGACGTATAAGAGGACGGCTTAAGTAAGTAAGTAAATAAAAATTTTTGATACCTATACAATGTGTGTTTTTATAGGGCGGGCGGGCCTGCATCCCAACTGGAACCAGGGCCCGTTGATCTATCGGTACGCCACTGGTGGACACGCAAGTTAACCGAATGGAGACCAAGAACAGATTAACTAAACAGAGGAAGACCACCTACACGATTGCAAGATGATCAAAAAGATCAAGAAAATTTGTGTTTATGCTTATTTTGATATTCTTTCTATAAAATCTCTTGTGGTATTTTCTGTTTCAATCTGGTTGCTGATTTTTTCGATTATAGTTACTACTTTTCTCTAATTTTTTCTTCCTTATAAATTGATTAAATTTTAAATTTATTCTTGTTATTGCCTTTGCTGTCTATTCTTGTACTAAAGTGCTAATACAATATTTTTTTATTAACATCTAAGATTTCTTACAAGCTGTTTGAAGGATATTGGCTTGTTTACGGGTGGAATGCGCATTGAATTTATATAAACTGATACGCGAGCACGAAAACTAAAAATGGTACAGAACACAATGGCTAAGCACTGTTGAAGGCGTATCTTCCGCTGCTGTAGGCTCCATCAGGTTTGCTTAGGCCTCTCTTTGCTTGTTGGTTTTTGAGAAGATTGTAATAATAATAATAATAATAATAATAAAGGTCTTCGTATAGACAATCTTCAGCGAAAAGTACGAACACACCTAACAAAGGCACAAAAACACCACCCTAAAAGTGCAGTAGAACGAACGACATTACCCCGGTATTAAGAGGACTTATGGATATAGGTGAGCAATTAGATAAACAGATTGCTAATTTAAGAACTTATTTTCAGATGCAGGCTGAAACATCTACTCTACACCGCGCAATTTGCGCAGTAGATGACACAACACCGATCAAACTGAGGGAACCAGAAATGCGCATAAACCACCTTACTAAGGACGAAAAACTGCGCACCTGGATGGGTAAACCTTTGCACGGGCGACATCCCAATGAGGTCAGCCAAGACTATGTCGACAATACAGCGTCGAACTATTGGTTGACATCAGGAAAGATGTTCCCTGAAACGAAGGGTTCATTACTGGCAATTCAGGATCAGGTTATACCAACCAGAAATTACCTAAAATATATCGTCAAAGACCCTCAGGTTCAAAACGACAGATGCCAATATGGATGTCAAGCCCAAGAAACCATCCAACATATTACAGGGGGCTGCCAGGTATTTGCTGCAACTGAATACAAGGAACGGCATGACGCAGTGGGAAAATCCTTCATCAAGAGATAGCTAACAAGCTGGGACTTCTCCAAACGGACCATCTGCCATATTATCAATACGTTTTTGAGAGTATGCTTGAGGATGGCAACTACAAGCTATACTGGGACCGCACTGTGCTCACAGACCAAACAGTGGCACATAATAGACCAGATTTCGAACTAGTTAATAAATTAACAAGACAAACAACACTAATTGATGTGGCGATACCTAACAACAATAATCTACGTAGTAAATTTACTGAAAAGATCGCCAAGTACAGAGATCTGGAAATCCAAATACGGAGACAATGGAGAATGCAAAGTACCCAGACGATACCTATTGTTATGTCTACTACTGGAGTCATTCCGAAGACCCTCCTCGAAAGCATAAAAAAGCTGGGTCTCAATGAACATCTTTATAAGACCATGCAGAAAGCTGTACTACTTGCGACGGCCAGAAGTGTACGAAAATTTTTGGGAGATACACCTGCATTCCAAGTCACCTAGGGCTCGGTAACACGGAAAGAGTCCCACCAGAGCTCAATCCTTTTGATACCGTAGGTATCTGGGATGAGTCAATTTTCCCCTCAGAGGGAGTGTGAGCCGTATGGCTAAATCTGGATAAGGTCTTCGAAAACTCAACTCCATCGTAGAAAGTGTCGAAAGTGTAGAAAGTAGCCAAGAAGAGATTCATGAGTTTTGGGGAAATCAACTTTCCACACCAGCTGCTCTTATCAACAATGCTGACTGGATAGAAGATACAACGCACAACTGTCACCACTACGTCACAGCTAACTACGAACCATTTACTACTGAAGAGGTCTCAAATATCATCAAAGAGCTTCATAACTGGAAATCTCCTGGACCAGACGGAGTTCAGAACTTCTGGCTTAAGAAGTTTTGGAGTATTCATGAGTGCTTATCAACATTAATTAATCATGTTATTTCTAACCCGCAGGAAATACCATCATTTCTAACTCAGGGAACCACTTATTTAATACCGAAGGATCAAAATAACACCCAAGATCCAGCCAAATACCGCCCAATTACTTGTCTTCCAACTTTGTATAAATTGGTCACATCCTGTATAACCCGGTGTATCTACCAACACTGTGCTTTAAACAATATCATAGAGCCTCAACAGAAAGGATGCGCTAAGGGTTCTATGGGTTGCAAAGAATAATTTATCATCGACTCAGTCATTTCTAACCAAGCATTTACCAACCAAAGGAACCTTTTTACTGCCTTTATTGACTACAAAAAGGCCTTTGATTCAGTGCCGTATGAATGGCTTATAGATATATTAAGAATATATCTATAATGTCACTGACTCAGGTTATAGCATTAAAAACAAGAATACTGTAGTAGCGAAACTTAATCATCTGTTGTATATGAATGATTTGAAATTAATGGCTTCTACTCGAGACAATCTAGAACAGATGCTAAAAACAGTAGAAACATTCTCTAATGATATTAATATGCACTTTGAACTAGACAAGTGCTGCGTTTGAAATATAGTCAGAGGAAAGTCTGGACATACCAAGGGGTATTAGCGAATGTCCTCAAAATTTTGGATTTAAATCTTTGTATTTTCATAATAATAGATTTGCTAATTGATCTCCAGAGCTGCAAACCATATGACCAAATAGGTTTTATTATTGCTTTGTATATCAGCGGCTTGTTGACGATGATTAGGAAAATAATTTTTTCCCAACATCCAGTTAAATTTTCTGTATAAAATTCCCAGTTGAAGTCTTTTTGTCCATATATGTTTGGTCCAAGTTAGTCGTTTGTCAAGGTGAATGCCTAGATATTTTACGTCATCCTTTGGGGCAAAGGATGTCCATTGAGGTTAACTTGGGGACATGTATCTCTTCTTAGAGTGAATGTAATGTTTGTGAATTTTGAGGGGTTTACTCCAATTCTCTAGAGTTTAAGCCATTGATTTGTGTTCAGATGTAGTTGCAGTATCTCTGATGCTATTATTGTATTACCGTGAGAGGCCAAGAAAGCAGTATCATCTGCAAATGTTGCAACCCTTACGTTATTGCTTGTTGGTAAGTCAGCCGTAAATATCACGTACCTACAGGATAGGTTCGAGCACACTACCCTGAGGTACACCAGATAGGCTGGGGTAGTGTTTTTATAGGTTTCACTATGTTTTACTAGATATTTCCTTTCTGTAAGGTATGATTGAAGCAGTTTGAAGTAAGGATAAGGAAGTTTTTCTTTAATTTGTACAGAAGTCCTGTGTGCCACACCTTGACAAAAGCTTGAGAGGCATCTAAAAAGGCTGCAGTGCAGTATTTCTTGTTTTCGGGACTAGTTCTTCTTGTTGTGTATAGTCTGTGAACTTGTTCTATTGTATCATGTTGGTTACGAAATCCAAATTAATGGTCCATTTTACTCCAATATTGGCTTAGTTTTTCTTAACAAAAGTTTTTTAAACACCTTAGAAATGATTGGGAGTAGACTAATCGGTCGGTATGAGTTAAAATCTTTTGGATCTTTACCATGTTTTTAAATGAGTATAATCTGTGCCACTTTCCATTTCAAAGCGAAAGAGAAGTAATGCAAAGGGAAGTAATGCTGACTTAACATAGCATTGAATATCATAGTGATTATTCTGTAGCAATCATTGGTTAGTTCCTGAAGGACCTTACTAGTTATGAGATCGAATCACGGCGCCTTATTAGGTTCTTATTCTTTATTATCTGTTTCACTTCTTTAATATTAAACTTGGAAATTGGCAGTTCCACTTGATATGGAGCCTCAAGAAAAGAATAAATGGTTCTTCTTTTTCTAGTGGTACTACTCTGGTAAATGGACTAAATATTGTCGAAAATACTGTCGAAAGATTTTCTGCGAATGGATTTCTCTGTGTTTGTTCTTGCCCATTTACATTTTTAAAGGAGGTATGGCGTCTTGTGGCCCTTTTACTTTTCTCGTCGTCTTCCATAAAGAATAGTTTGTATCTTTGAACGGAGTCAGATTTTCAAAGTAAATTTGGATCCCTCTGTTTTTTCTTCTTTTAATAGATTTTTAAGTCTTCTGATAATTCTGTTCGGATTTGCTTTGTCAATAGGTGCATGTGTGTTTTGCCACTTTCTCCTAAGTTTTCTTTACCCTTCGACCAAGTTTTTTTGCACTTAGAGAAAAATTTATGGCTTCCTTCCATATTGTCTCTGCGGGAGTAGCACTCCACCCCGACTTTCTTATGGAGTTAATAAGTTGTACTGCGTTTTCAATTTGTATTTCTGTTTAAGTGGCAAGTTCGTTGATACGTGTTCTGTTAGTGTACTTCGGAATATGTTCCAATTTGTTTGGTTATTGGTTAGGATTGGTGGCCTATTTCTGAGAATGATTTTGGAGTCTTAGTCAATTATAATGTGGGAATGGTCTGACGAGAGGTGCAAGATGAGAGGTTAGCAATATAATTATATTGCTAAGTTGTTAAGAGGGATACCTTTAATCACAAAGAAGTCTAAGAGATTTGGTGTTTTATTTGAATCTGAGGGCTAGTACAAATATGTAGAATAAATAAATAAAAACAATTATAAGATTTATTAAATTATATTTCAAAATATTAGTTTTATGATAATATTTATGAAGGTATGACTTCCCAAAGTTTTTGTAACGTGTATCCCTCTTTAATAGATTCAACGGCCAACCCCAATTCAGGACAGAACGCTGGTAGTCGGTCCTTGGAATGACCTTCATCGGCTAAATAAGCCGATATGGAATTTGATATCTCATTTTTACTTTCATCGAATGCTTCAAATTCCGCAATTATGTTATTATTGTGTTCTTTTGTATTCTGTGAAGATGTCCATTTGTATTCCACTCCAAAAGTAGGCTTAGTAGTGTAAACAGTGTGTAAAGAAGAGAGTTCTTTAAACAGTATTTTCAGTTTTTCTTCTGGATCTACTTTAAAGCCTAACACGTACAGTCCACTCGACTCTGAGCTTGTTATAACGAGTGCAGTTCCAAACTTTGAGTCTCTTATTGCAATCTAAAAAATACAAAAAATGTTATTCAAAACGATATTATTTCTTATCCTAATCCTAATGCAAGTCACGCAGTATGTCCGGTACGGTTTCGATATGTAAACATTGAATGACGTTTAATAAACGTCATTTCATTTTGTTATTTACCTGAAAGTAAAAGAAATATTCAATTTAAAAAAGCGGTTTTAGTCTGTATTTTTGCGCTATATTTAATGTATGAATTTATCTGGTCTGTTATACCTATAGCCCAGTAAATGAACGGGAAATACGGCGATACCGTGTAATTTTCAGGGGCAACTCCGAATTGCATGAAAATTTGGATATAGTATATATAAGTATATAAGTTTGGATATAAGTATCTATATATATACTTACCCTCCACTTCAAAGTTGATATTGTGCCGTTGGTTGCTTTTACTTGGGGGGTGACAGTCACCCCTTCTCGGGGGTGAAAAAACATATATTCAAGATAAGACCGGAAATGGATAAATTGACTGATTTTAAGCAACTTTTGTTCTATAGAGTTTTTTTATGTAAGTCAATACTTTTCGAGTTATTTTCGATTGAAAATGTTTATTTTTCGACAAAAAAACTACGTTTTCGGACGGTTTTTCGCAAATAACTCAAAAAGTAAACACTTGATCGAAAAAAATATTCTTAGCAAAAGTGTAGCCTATAAAAAACTGAAAAAAAATTTTTATCAGTAAAGTCTCTCAATCAAGCAAAAACAAAGTTGTAGCTCATGAAACATACGTTCTTGTGCGTCTAATTCCAAATCGAATATTTCAAGGTGAAATCGCGGAAAAATTAAGCACTTTTCGGGAAAAATCTGTTAAAACTTTTTTAAAGTGTTTATAAAAAGCTTTATTAGAATTGTTCATAAAAGTTTCTAGCATTAAAAATAAGCGAGTTACGCTCAAAATAAAGTTGGCCCTCTTTTTTTTTGTAAAAAAATCATGCAAATCTCCCCGTGTTTAGCTCCTCAAATGAAATTAATCGCTACCGCTTTACAAACAATTTACTTACTTATCTATTTTTTATCTGATCTGTCAGTCTCACCGGTTTAAAGGGCTTATTTTTGAAAGGAGTATAGTTAAAAAAGCTTGAACGGGCCACTAATCACGAGTATATGCAAATTTTGAACAGCCATATCTTAACCAATTTTTGTTTTTAGGAAAAACAAAATGAAACTAGCATATTTATAATAAGAAAATCTATATGTTTTACTCTTTAAGATTTTTCTTATCACTAATACTTTTTAAGTTATTTTGAAAAATGAAAATTTTTCAAAAATTTTTAGAAAATTTTGTTTTATTATAAAACCAAATTTTTTCAAAAATAAGCACTTCAAGCCAATCAAATTTACAGATCATATAAACAATATATATACAGTTAAAATAAATGGTAAAGCGGTAACGATTAATTTTATTTAGGGTTCTAAATAGAGGGAGATTTTCACAATTTTTTTTTTACCAAAAAAAGGGGCCAACTTTTTTTTTCAGTTTAACTCGTTTATTTTTGGTGCTAGAAACTTTTGTAAAAAACAAGTATAAATCATTTTTAGGTACTTTAAAAATGTGAATAAACTTTTCCCGAAAAGTGCTTAACTTTTCGGTGATTTCGTGTTGACTTATTCGATTTGAAATTAGACGAATAAGAGCGTATTTTTCATGAGCTACAACTTTGCTTTTTCTTAATGTATATACTTTACTGATACACCATTTTTTTTTGTTTTTTGATAAGCTACACTTTTACTTAGAATATTTTTTTCGATAAAATATTTACTTTTTGAGTTATTTGCAAAAAACTGTCTGAAAACGTAGTTTTTTTGTCGAAAAATCAACATTTTCAACTGCAAATAACGCGTAAAGTATTGACTTATGTAAAAAACTTTATATAACTAAAGTTGCTTATAATCGGTCAATTTATGGGCTTATTTTAAACACGCGTTTTTCACCCCCTGAGAAGGGGTGACTGTCACCCCCCAAGTAAAAGCAACCAATGGGATAAATTCAACTTTGAAGTGGAGGGTAAGTAGAACCTAAATCCAAATTTCCATGCAATTCGGAGTTGCCCCTGAAAATTACACACCAAAACGTTCATTTATTGGGCTACTAATCGTTCCCAAAATATTTAAATTGATTAACCTTTCTACTAGTGTAGGTAACAGAGGTTGAACCTTGCAAAATGGACACAAGACCTGTTTTATTTTTTTCTGGTATATCAAGGGGTGTTTATTATGAGACTAACTTTTCTTAAAAAATTTCGCCCCGGAACCCCCCTTTTCACCCCTTTAAAGGGGGTAATTTGTGGTTTTTGCGGAACGTAGCCCTTCCTGTACCTTTTGCAAAAAATTTCTGTTATAGAAATATGAAGAGGACTATATTTTCTACGATTAATTTCCCAACAGCATATGTCTATCACCCACCGTTTAGTGGGGGTGGGGCCCCAAAGTTGACAAGTTTTTAAAAAAGATGTTTTTAAAAAATATATTTTTCCCTAACTGTAATGGAAATTAAGAAGAAATCCTGCGGCTATTATTCACAAATTAGTGACTTATTTTTTGGTGTATAATATCACTTAGGGGTAATTGCCCTTTTTTAATTACACGGTGCCGGTGTTCCATTTTAAAAAACCCCTTTTTATACCATCTGAATCGTTTATGCTAGAGTAAAAAGACTTTCAGCGATTACCTATGTACTGGTGCTATTTAAAAATTTGTATAATGCCCCCGGAACCACCCAAAAAAAGAAGAATTAAAAAGAAAATGGTTTTCTTGGAATGCTTCACACACAATGCCCTTTATTAATATACTTTATATATCATTTTGTGCACGTTATTATTACCCATGCATGGACACCAAAAGCGATTTCCTAGTGCAACCCCTGTAGCCAAAAAGATAAATAAAATGGGGGTTGGAAAAAAAATTTTTTTTTACTTTTTAATCCATATAGGCATATACTTCATCAATAATGTTTTTCAAAAATATATATGGTTATTGCAATATCCCTGCGTAAACCACCCCTATCCTTGAACATATACTGCAGAAACTACCCCTACCCCTTGGCGAGCATGTTTTTACGATTTTCTCATTACCTATGCAATCTTTTTAAACAAAACTTATACAAGGTTAAAGACCACTATTTACTCTAAAAATTAGGTCCTATTCATTTTTTTCGTATAAGCAACCGTTACGGCACAGTGGCGCCGTAAACCTCAGATATGCTTTGGAGGGCTCCAGTTTTTGTTTTTTTTTTCTCGTCACCTGTTCGTTTTATTAATAAAGTACTTATGTAAAATAAAACAACATAGTGTAACCTACAAATTATGACCTATGCACATTTTACATTCTTTGCGCCCCAAAGCCACAGTGGTGGCCCAAAATTAATTTTTGCATATTTTCGCCACCTACACGCATTTTATTGCATTACTGCTACCTTAATAGCACAATATTCACCCTTAGGTGGTCGCTAAGCAGGGGACGATCACCTCCCTCTCAAACCAAGTGATATTATATTTAAAGATTATAAAAATATTCATTTATTTTTATAGAAATACTTATATTATACTATTATTTTTATAAGAATGGCGTACTTTTTATGCTTTAGCGACAGTGGCGGATCCAGCATCGTTAAGAGGGGGGCGCCAATTGGCTAAATTTTTATAAAAATAAATGAATATTTTTATAATCTTCAAATATAATATCACTTGGTTTGAGAGGGAGGGGGGTGATCGCCCCTATCACCCCTCCCTGGATCCGCAACTTCTTAGCGCTCAGATAAGGGTGAATATTGCGCTATTAAAGTAGCATTAATGCAATAAAATACTTGTAGGTGGCGAAAATATGCAAAAATTAATTTTGGGCCACATAGGTCATAATTTGTAGGTTACACTGTGTTGTTTTATTTTACATTTTACATTTACAAGTACTTTATTAATAAAACGAACAGGTGACGAAAAAAAAAACAAAAACTGGTGCCCGCCAAAGCATATCTGAGGTTTACGGCGCCACTGGGCAGTAACGGTTGCTTATACGAAAAAAATGAATAGGACCTAATTTTTAGAGTAAATAGTGGTCTTTAACCTTGTATAAGTTTTGTCTCAAAAGAATGCTTAGGTAATGAGAAAATCGTAAAAACATGCTCGCCAAGGGTTAGGGGTAGTTTCTGCAGTATATTTTTAAGGATAGGGGTGGTTTCCGCAGGGATGTTGCACTAACCATATATATTTTTGAAAAACACTATTGATGAAGCATATGCCCATATGGATCAAAAAGCAAACAAAAAAATTTTTTTATTTATTTTTTTTTGGCTACAAGGGTTGCACTAGGAACTCGCTTTTGGTGTCTATGCATGGGTAATAATAACGTGCACAAAATGATATATGAAGTATTTTAATAAAGGGCATTGTGTGTGAAGGGTTCCAAGAAAATCACTTTCTTTATTAATTCTTCTTTTTTTTTTGGATGGTTCCGGGGAAAAATGGGGGTGCATTATACAAATTTGTAAATAGCACCAGTACATAGGTAATCGCTGAAAGTTTTTTACTACATCATAAACGGTTCAGATGGTATAAAAAGGGGCTTTTTAAAATGTAACACCTTGTAATTAAAAAAAAGGGTAATTACCCTTAAGTGAAACCTATACCAAAAAATCAGTCACTTATTTGTGAATAACTGCCGCAGGATTTCTTCTTAATTTCCATTACAGTTAGGGAAAATATTTTTTTTTAAAAACATCTTTTTTAAAAACTTGTCAACTTTGGGGCCCCACCCCCACTAAACGGTGGGTGATAGACATATGCTATTGGGAAATAAATCGTAGAAAATGTAGTCCTCTTCATATTTCTATAAAATAAATTTTTTGCAAAAGGTGCAGGAAGGGCTACGTTCCGCAAAAACCACAAATTACCCCCTTTAAGGGGGTGAAAAGGGGGTTCCGGGGCGAAATTTTTTTATGAAAAAGTTAGTCTCATAATAAGCACCCCTTGATATATCAGAAAAAAAATAAAACTGAACTTGTATCTATTTTGCAAGGTTAAACCTCTGTTTTCTACACTATACTTGCTTTCCATATAATTCAATAGCTTTTCAACTAGTTGTTTTATTTTTTTATGTTTATACGTAATGGCTCGACAACTAGTTGATTTTGCAATCAGATACCTAGTGTAATGTGTCGTGCGTTGAATAATAATGTCTTGTTACTTATTAAAGTCGACTTTATTATCTTTACAAAGAGAAGCTAATTGTACCCGAACGTCCGCGGTCCCTCCGATGAGTATCTATCCCATAAGGATAGAAATATTGTCATTAATTAATTTTTAATTAACGAAAAATTTCCTACCAAGCTCAGATTCGAACCCACAAACCTTGGATCTAAAGGTATGCTCTAGTATTACTGAGCCACACAGGGGGAGAACTAGTTGTTTTAAAGCTACTGAGTTTAATTTAAAATTTAGTTTTATCACTACTATTAGTGTCTGATTTCCTTACCATTCAGCAGCATTTGAATTCTTTTTGATTTCATACAGTTAACCATCATATTCCCTATTTTATTTTATTTTTTGGACATTTATATTTGAATATTTTATTTATGGATCTTTCCCCAATTTTAAATTAGAAAATTTAATACGAACGATTTAATTTTAACATCAGTTCTTAGTCAGGTCGTAAACCTTCAACTTACGACAGATTATAAAACGCAAAAATAATTTATATAACTGTTTCAACACCAGACATAGTCAATATTTGAATCATCTAGCGTTAATTTGATTTATTTTAATAAACATTCTAAGTATGTGATCAGACCCAACTAAAAGAAGAAAAATAATGATATTGTAATTAATTGAAATAATTAATTAAAAATAATTATTCAGTGAAAACGAAACAGAAACATTTTCGGGAAGCTAATTAATTTTCTTGGAAAAACTTAGCTTAGATACGTCTATTTCACCCCTAAAATATTGAACAGAAAGGTGGGTCGAGTGATAACTCATTTTAAAGGTTGTTCAATTATCTTTACATTGATATTATGATGTATGGTAAATCGTATAATAATAAAATAATATGATCCATCATAATAAATCATTATACTATTGATCTCCAAAGATAAATAATATGTTAAATATAATACTTAAATCTCATTCTTTTAGTATAACACAAATAAACATTCAACTGAAACTGAAATTAATTTTAACTAAAAAAATTGGTATTATCTCTGTTGCCATCTGTTGTAAATCTAGAAAAACATTTCTTCAGGTGGACACTCTTTACTTACTATTTTTCAATAATTTAATAATTTATCCTTAGTTTATAGGGGAGTGCAATTAGAACGAAAACATGCATTGTTTCGGAAAAATTCAAACAAGCTTATATTTTTCTAAAACCTTTTTTGTTAGTTTATATACATGTTAAAGTAAAAAGTTCTACTCGCAGATTTGGCTGCTAATTGTTTATTAATTGTTTAAACAATAACAATTGTTTTGTATAAATAATTTTAAAAATATCGTTAAACTCATCATTTTACTTTGATCAAATGTGTTTCTATTTTGTTTTTGACTATGCTGAATCCGAATATGGCATTGCAATTTGAAAATTCTTATACAGAAGCTCTTATACAGTGTGTCTGCGTAGCTAGGAACCACATGGAAAACTTTTTTATTATCAATCTTACGAAAAAAGATATTCTTAATACAATGCTCAGGATAGTCAAAAATCTAAAACTAAACCATCAGGTATCAAATTTTGTCAATTTTGTACGAGTTATGTCAAAAATATGAATTCCGTTAAGGAGTAAAACACCTTTATATTCCAGAATATCAAAAAATGCTATTATTAAAAGTTTAGGTCTGGATCCCGCGTATGAAAAAAAAGTTGATTAATAGCAAGCTGAAAATTTGTTAATAGCTTAAGGGTGTCTAGACGGACAAACTTTGATATATGGGAACACTGGAACAGGGTCAGTTTTAATTGTAGAACAGGTTAAAAATTTGGAACGGTCACACCACGAAAACGGCACATTTATTTTGTCCGACAGAAAAGACTTAAACTCTCCGAACAGAGATTAAACTCTCATGCAAAAATCAGATTGCTATTTATCACCAAATGGGCGTTTTAATAAGTGGAACATGTAGAAGATGTTAAATGGCAGGAATTATGACAGGTGATAAATAGCAGTCTGATTTTTGCATGAGAGTTTAATCTCTGTTCGGTGAGTTTAAGTCTGTTCTGTCGGACAAAATAAATGCGCCGTTTCCGTGGTGTGACCGTTCCAAAGTTTTAACCTGTTCCACAATGAAAACTGCCCCTGTTCCAGTGTTCCCATATATCAAAGTTTATCCGACTAGACACCCTTAAGCTATTAACAAATTTTCAGCT
Source organism: Diabrotica virgifera virgifera (assembly GCF_917563875.1). NCBI lineage: Eukaryota > Metazoa > Arthropoda > Insecta > Coleoptera > Chrysomelidae > Diabrotica > Diabrotica virgifera. The sequence continues at coordinate 55,603,918 of NC_065449.1, read as the reverse complement.
TGCTATTAATCAAATTTTTTTATACGCGGGATTCAGACCTATTGTTTGAAATAAAAAAATGTGTCTAAATATAAAATTACATCATTCTAATCGAAAAAAAAAAATTCAATTTTTTCTCAAATTACGGATAGGTATTCATCATCATTTTATTACAATTATAATAACTATTTTATTATCACTTTTACGAAAAAAAGTTATTTTTCGTAAAATACTCTCACTGGTCTAAAATCTAAGATACAACCATCAGATATCAAACTTTTTTAATTTTATACGAGGTATGTAAAAAATATTAATTTTTCTTAAGAGATAAGCGCCTTTATTATTCACAATATTTTAATTAGACACTAAAACAAATTTTTTAATTCCAAACATCTTTTCTTAATATTAATTTTCGATATTGTGAAATGTAAAGGTACTTTACTCTTGAGTGAAATTCATATTTTTTGACACACCTCGTATAATATTAATTAAACTTGTAATATGATAATTGCATCTTGGATTATAAACGATGCAGAGTATTTTATAAAGAATAACTTTTTTTCGTAAAACTGATAATAAAAAAGTTATTAATAGGTTCCAAGTTACGCAGACATACTGTATAAGAGCTAAAAAAAAATTTTTTTTGCTGAACATTTATTATTGTTGAAGCTTATTATTAAATGTATTTTAGGTAAGTTTATAGAAAAAAGTTTTGATCACTTTGTATACACATTTTTTTAACTGGTAATTTTCGGTTTTTGTATTACATTTTGTTATCTTTCTTAATTTTCTTAAAAATAAATAGTATATTTCATTTCTAAAATAAAATAATTTAGTGCATTTTAAAGATTACATCCTGAGATTTAAAAAAAAAGCTTTTATAAACTGTAATAGATTTGTTCAAACTTGAGTAATATCGTCTTAAAATGGTGGTAATTCTATAAAACTACGAAGATTTCAAAAATTACATTTTTTGAGACGTCATATCATTTGAATTAAATGTTTGAGATTTTTTTTGAATGAAACATCATTTAGTAAGATGCTTAAAAGGTAAGTTGTGCAAAATTGAGAGTCTTACAAGTCAAATTGTATTAGTTACACATTTTTAAATCATTTTTAAACAAAATTCATGTAAGGCTCAATTTCCGCCCACTCCGTACTTATGCCCAAATATTTTATTTCTTTTCTATCATAACCATAAGATAGCTTAATTATTCTTCTTTCATGTTCAGTTTGTAAAATTTCATTTGATCCATTAGTTAAGGAATTACATTAAAATAACTCAACCGTGCACTTCGCCGTACGTTAGTTTACGTTACAATGTTTGTGAGAAGGGTGAGTTTGGCGTTATAAATAAAAAATTATAGAAGATACAGATTTAATTTTAGAACATTTTTTATAAAAGGTTTTTTTTGTGAAATTTTCTGAATTTTTCAATGGTCAAGTCAGTTTTTTTCTAAAATCTATATTTTCGGAGTTATTTAAAAAATATCTAATTTCGTAGTTCATTTGTTTAATAAAAAATGAAGCACCTACTTCTCGAGTAGAACTTTTTGATATGTTGTTTATTAAACATTTCTTAATGAAATTACAAAAAATTCTATCTTGTTTGATTTTTTCCGAAGTGAAAATCCTATATTATATACTATATAAATTTAAAGTGTTTATTATCAACATTAACTTACTCTATCGATTTGCAGATAAGGCAGAGATATATTAAATCCTTCATTGACATCTGCGAACCATACGAACCTGACGTTCGTTACTATAAAGGTTCCAAGGCTTCCTTGATCACTTGATAAGTTCCATACACCACTGACCGTTGATACTACTTGTTCTAAAGGTAAAATTTTGAGCTGCTTGTTATGAACAACGGCTCCTCTTAATTTCAACTCCCTATAGAGTTTAGAAGAATTATATGCTCTACAAAGAAAACGCTTTATAGAAAACAAAACTCTAAATACTCTGAAGCTATTTTCTTGTGGCATTTTTATAATCAAGTATATTCAAATGGGAAATAAGCCACAATTTTACCTAAAAATGATTTTATTAACGTTTCGACGCCCAAGTCGGGCGTCGTTGTCAAAATACAAAATAATACCAAATAAACAAAAATGTTGTTGCTTAGTAAAAAATTCTTCTAATAATTTATTTAATCTGACTCATTTATATCGGCAATTCAGACACGTATTATACATTTTAAAGTAGACGACTTTAAAATGATATTGCCAATATTGATGAGTTGCGGTCCTGGGACGACTTTACTAAAAGATATTTCATTCGATTACATGAAATCAATCCCAACTCAAGAATATCCGCCATAAAAAATCATAGCATGTGATCTGTCTTTAAAAAGACAACCAAATACTCTATTCATATCTAAATATGTACACTCATGGACAAAAATATTGCATATTACAGTGAAGTAAAATTTTTTGTGCTGCAATACTTAGCCGTCCCCCCCCCCCCAGTGTCATAAAAATAGGATTTCTTTTCCTAAAACGATGTTTTATAGTGTTATATAACTGCTCTATCGAATTTAAATCTGATATGGACTATTAGACCGGGAGATATTAAACACAAGTTCAGCCACGATTTTCTCAGTCCTGCCTTTTGCAATACTGGAAGGGTAGACGAAGTACTTACAATCTGTGGAAACATCCACAAATTTACTGTGACATTTTCCTGTAAAAACTAGATTTTCCCAAAAAATAAAAATAGGGTTTTGCGATGAATTTCTGAGTCCTGTCATATCCGTAGAATGACAGGATACTATCGATTTTATGAAGAAAATTTTTTGGGCAGGAGGGTTGCAAACCGGCTAACGTAGTATATATGTATACACACATGTAAGGAAAATAATGAAATTTTCATGATTTTCTGGGTCGTGCCAACTAAATAAATTAAACATATTTATTTCAAAATGATCAAAAAAATATTGGCATGACGCCTCCTAATGTTTAAGTATACTTGTCGCTTAGAAAATTCTGCGGAAAATTTTCACCCTGATTCCGTGATTTTCTGAGTCCTGCCCTTAAAAAGTTTTAATACTCAAATGCAATCAATACTTTTTCGGTACTCGGTAGGAAGGTTAAACGGTTTTAGTAAGACGGAAGAAGTCCTAGATTTGTAAGAAAATTCGTGAAAATTTCCACGATGTTCTGAGTAATGCCATTTTGAATATGTTTCAAGAATCTTAATATAAGTCTATTTACAAAGAGGCAGGATTGTTTTATAGTTATTTCGTATACAGGGTGGGGCATTAGTGTGACAAAGTCAAATTACTCGTTTGTCGTAAGAGATACGAAAAAAAGTTATTTAGGTAAAACGTGGGGCAAAGATAAGATCATAATTTAAAAATATTTTCTAATATATAGGGCTACCCGTATTGACAGGGCGACACAAATTTATGTTTTCTTAAATGGAACACCCTGTATATAATTTTAAGATTCCTAAGATCATTTTAAGACAATTTAACACAATTCACCTAATCCAAAAATGTTTCCTAAGGGAGCTAGAGCTCTTTGAAGATGGCGCCTTGTAATTAGTTTTTTTTTTATATCTCCAGAACGCTTCCATTTCGATACACAAAAACTGGTCCGCCTTTTTATCTTCCAGAGATAAATCGATTCCATCAATTGCGAAACTCTAGTACCGGTCATAGGAGTCCGTTTTGGGTAGGACAACGGTTATTTTATCGCATAACTTTTTTGTCTTTAACTTTTAAGGATTTTTGACACTATATTAATAAATTGTGAGGTATTCTAGTACGAAAAGGTACTCTTGATTTAAGTCGGTTGGATGCACCGTTTTCTAGAAAAATCAATTTTAAAATTTTTCGTATTTTGAATTTAAGAAAAATTTTAATAGGATACCTCATAATTTAATACTCTACTGTCAAAAATGCTTAAAAATTAAAGCAAGTTATGAGATTTCGTTGATCTACCCAAGACGGACGCCTATGACCGATACTAGAAATTCACAATTGATAAAATCGATTCATCTCTGGAAGAGAAATAAACGTACCAGTTTTCGTTTTTCTAAATAGTTTTTTTTATTTTTTTTTCAAATTAAAAAACTGTGAAATTTTAAATTGATTTTTCTAGAACCTGGCGTATCCTACCGAGTTAAAGCAAGAGTACCTTTTAGTACAAAGTACAAGAATACCCCATAGTTTAATAATCCAGTGTCAAAAATGCTTAAAAGTTAAACACAGAAAAGTTATGCGATAAAATATCCGTTTCCCTACCCTAAATGGACGCCTATGACCGGTACTAAAAATTGACAATTGATGGAATCGATTTATCTCTGAAAGATAAATAGGTATAGCAATTTTCGTTTTTTCTAAATAGAATGTTCTGGAGCTATTTTAATAAAACTAATTACAATACGCCATCTTTAAAGAGCTTTAGCTTTCTTAGGAAGCATTTCGGACTAGGTGAATTGAGTTAAATTTTCTTAAAATTATCTGAGGAATCTCCGGGCTTCGTTTGTTAGAAGAGTTTCTGGACACCCTGTATAATAGGTACAATCCCTACTATAACCAATTAATTGTAAAATTATTGATTTTCTTCCTATTACTTTTATTACGTTTACTTAGATACAAATATGATCTAATCGCTTAAAATAAAGATCTTACAGTTTGGTATTAGATTTGAAAGGTGTGTAAAAATCCGAAACATTACTCAGGAAAATAATATTTAATACCGTACGATTGTTTTAACGATATAAAAATTAATTTTTATATATTAAATATCTTTGCGACTATCCTGCCACTTTGTAAACGGTTTTAGATTAGTGTTTTTTAAGCATACTTGACATGCCATGACTCAGAAAATTGTGGTGATATGAATATGTTTGTATAACAACCAGCAATAATTTTATAGACTTAAAATTTTATTTTTATATACGAAATACCTACACAACCATCCTGCCTCTTTGTAAAGAGCTTTATATTAACATTCTTGAGATATGTGCAAAATTGCATGACTCAGAAAATCGTGTAACTTTCCACGAATTTTCTTACACATTTTTTAACTATGTATAGGAAAAAAGGTGTAACTAAACATCCTGTCATTTTAAATAATGTCTACTTAAATTATTTATTATATAATAAAATTTATTTTATGACTCAGAAAATCAGGGAACCAGGGTGAAAATTTTCCACAGAATTTTAGAAGGGATAAGTACAGTTAAACACTAGGAGACGTCATGCCAACATTTTTTTCGATCATTTTTAAATAATTATGTTTAATTGATTAAGTTGGCTGGATTCAGAAAATTATGAAAATTGCATTATTTTCATTAAATTTTTGTATATCCATATACTCCCTAAGTTCTTTTGCAACCCTCCTGCTAAAAAATGTCCTTCATACAATTGATAGTATCCTGTCATTCTATGGATATGGCAGGACTCACAAAGTCATTGCAACTCCCCATTTTTTTCCTCATGGAAAATCTAATTTTCACAGGAAAATGTCACAGGAAACCCGTGGATTTTTCCATAAATTGTAAGTATTTTTTCTAACCTTCCAGTACTGCAAAGGGCAGGACTTAGAAAATCGTGGTTGAACTTATGTTATTATCTCTCGGTTTATATATATGGTAGCCACATAATTTTTAAATTGAATCTCATGACGGTAATTGCCTACTCACTATTCCAGCGACATGAAAACGTGTATTAGGACGAATTTATCATATCCAATATGGCTGGCAAATGGCTAAACATGATCTTCTATAATGTTTTTAATTAAATATCAACTGCCATTCACCCAATCACCTCCACAAATTTGGTATGTCCTTTCCATAGCACTATGCCGCCTCCACCAAAAACTAACGCTCTGTATGAGATTACAACTCCGTACCTCAGAACAAAAGTGTATTAAGTCACAAAATGTAAATTTTACAGGAGAGCGAAAATAAAAATTATTTTTAGTGTTTTGTAACATTTTCCATTTAATACATTAAATTTTATTTAGCAAATTCTTATAAATGTGAATAATGATCATTGTTCTTTTTACCACTAAAAAGAAATTATTTTTGAAAATTACTGTTTTTGGAAAAAATGGACTTAACATATTTTCGCTCTGAAAAATAAATTTTTGACTATGACTTAATATGTATTTTGCTACCTATCATATGGCAAAGACGGAGCTCTATTACAAAAAATATCATACCTGTTTTACAAAATGTTTGGATATAAAGAACTAAAAATATTATACGGACGTATTTGTAACAAAACCATTAATACGACTACTAAAACATCTACGTAAAAATAAAAAGTCGGAATAAAAAAAACAGAAATGGTTGTAATGCAACTGTTTTTTATTAACTAAAAAAATTAACAATAACTTTTTAAAGTACATAAAAAATAACTAAAAACTTAACAAATGCAGGGCTACTACCGCTATATCAGTAATTTGAATTGTGTCTTTATGCACTAGAGTCTAGAGTCTGAAAAAAATCGTGAATTCTCGCTGGAACACACTTTAGCGGAAGATCATTGAATTTTTTAGTACTTATTGGATATAAGGTATCTCTCAATGAAATCAGAGAATCTTCTACAGATTGATGATTTCTTCAACCAGCTCTCCGGTTAAGTCTACACTCTCAAATTCCAAATCGAAGTCTGTTTTAAAGTACAGAATCCCAGGATTTTCTTGTCTGAATTCTGAATTACATACATACTGTTTGTGAAATTAAATTTTTTTCATTATTCTCAGTTTTATTTTTATTTTGAAACGCCGAATCGTAAGAATTGCACATTTTATTAAAGTCTTTAAGATTAGAAATTGGCATTTCATACATTTTGAAATATTTGTTTTTTCCGAAAATTTTAGCCAACTGTAACCAATCCTATAGAGTAGATAATAATTTGAAAACTAGAGCATTTTTTAACCTCTCGTTCTATGAGTGTATACTGTCCACTGTCCACCTCCATGTGCGTATGCCCTCGCAAAAGGAATTTGCCATTATACCATATAAACCAGAGTTTTAGGCTGTAAAAACTTTGAGGATCAGTTAGCTTTGGGCAAGGAAGACATTTTTGTAAATTTATCATTAAAACTTTTTGTCCAGGGCTATTGATGGACATCTCCTTGTCTATTTGTTTCAATTTGTACCATCACTTGTAATGTTTCCCACTCAGCTTCAAACGCTGACTGTCTTAGATTGATTAGAAATTCGTCACATTTATCACAAGTGTCTTTCGAAAGAACATCTAATGATAAATTAAATTCTGTATTAAAAATGTGATTGTAAAGCCATTCTTTGTCTACTTCGTTCGAGGCAATGTTTTTCAAATCTCATTCTTGCTTAAACATTCTAAACATTGTAGAAATATTTTAGAGACCTCCTAAATATTTGTTCGCCGTCCTTCTTCGACTATAATGTGATTCTTCATAAGGATATGGATAGGCCATTATATGCTTATGAATCCTATCCTTTACTTCATTCTTTACTTTATTTTTAGATGGCTGCTTTCCTCTTTTGTCACATTCTAAAATTCCACTTGTTTGCATTTTTTTAAGTGAACATCTAACAATAGATTGAGAAATATCTAGAGTCTCTTTTCTTCAATGGTAAAAAAATATTTCCAGTTACAATGGCTAGCTTGAACACCTGTTCGTTCTCTTTTTCTTTTTATACACGTTTTTTTCAAGATAAGAACATAAAAACTGTCTTTTTGGATCTATGGTTGTCTCATGATTCCAAAATTGTCGGTGAATTTGTGCTCTTTGAGGCAAAAACTTGCAAAATTTTCAAAGATTGTGGACTTAATGCTGTGCCTGAATTGCGTTTTATGTGGGACATAATACTTTTTGTTGGACATAATATGGTTTTGCCCTGGGAAACGTATACACCATTTTGGACCTATTGCATTTGAATTGCAGAAGATACTGTTTTGCTCTAAGCGAAGTGTGGACTTAATACTGTTCATACAAGGCTATTTTGCCCAATTTCAGTCGAAAGAGAGAATAAGAAACACTAGTGAATAGAGCGGAAAATTTTAAGCCTAGTGAGCTAAAAAAGTAGAAAACTGAAATTTTGGACTTAATACAGTTTTGCTCTGAGGTACGGAACTGATATACTACTCCAGGGAAATAAGGTTTTTGTCGGGACACTTGAGCAGCCAGGTAGCAAATGGTTTTTTGGGTACTATATACCTAATTCATTATACATACAAAAATGCCCGTCACAGTTCGGACGAGAATTTTAGTTATTAACAAATAAGGGTCAAAAATGGAATTTTTTCGTTTAAATCGCTACAGGTAAAAATAGGATAATTAAATATCTTATTTATAGTATTCTTCTTTTAGTAGATGAGCCAATGTTTAAAACGGCAATTTTTTAATTTTCGTCCGATCATTTGTTGCTTCGAAAATTGCAAAATAAAACTAAAATTTCGAAAACAAAAAAATTGCTATAACTTTCGCGAAAGTGAACTTACGACTTTTATATTTCACAAAAAGTTGAACCAAAGAGTCCATATATTGCACAAAAAATTTTAAGACGATTAGTCAATCAGTTTAAATTTTATTCAATTTGTTTATCCCAAAGAGCTTTTCTTTGTAATGTTATTGTTCAGAAAATAATAATTATATAGAAATTCTATGAAAACCACATGAAATAACAATAGTAGAAAATCATTAAAAAGTAATTTTTTCAGTACGAAAACATTTTACTAAAGTAGAGTCATTTTTGGCTTGAAAACAGTTTGAATAGCTTTGTTAATATTGACTGTAGAGTAAATTTACCTTAGAATTTCAAAAGCTGGTATTTTTACACAAATTTTCAAAAAAAACTTTTCGCATATGTTAATTACGGTCAAAGATGGCCACTTTTATTATTTAATTCACAGTTACTTCAATATACATAAAATTCTCCTGTAACAGTGTTAGTTACTATACTACTTCGAAACGGCTTGGCCGATATTTATGAAATTTTATAAGTATGTCCTATGGGATTGAGAATAGGTTTTAATCTATTTTTCACACCCATAAGTTATAAGGAGGGTTGCCCCCCTGACATTTTTTAAAAATTTTTTGGACAAAATTGTCTATCTTAATTTTATATGATGTAGGATTAAAAAATACATACAACCCTTAATTTACACTTTTCCATCACCAACCCCTATTTGTTAATTCCCATCTATATATTTACATCTATAAAATTCTCCTGTCACAGTGTTAGTTGTCATACTCCTTCGAGACCGCTTGACTGATTTTTATGAAATTATATAATGTATATTCGGTAGGTCTTAGAATCGGTCGTAATCTATTTTTCATATCCCTGAGTGATAAGGGGAACTCCCCCTAACATTTTGAAATGTTAGGTGGGGATTAACGTACATAAGATAATCTACAAGACTACGAGTACATACAATTAAAAAAAATGATGATCAAAATCCATCAACAAGCTCTATAGATATTAATCGCAGCATATTATGTTTAAAGAATCAGTTTCATTTTTTGAGTGCTCGGATTTTAATATTCATTTCCACCGACCAAAAATCGATTTCGTTATAACGTTATTTTTAAAGCTTTATTAACAACTCTGTTGAAGTTTAAAATTGACTCAAACTTTTACACAAAAACTATATACCTTTAATTTCGAAATGGCGCTGGTTGGGTTGCTTAATTGTTATAAACAAAGTAGCTGTCAATTAAATAAAAAAGTGGCTAACTTTGACTGTAATTAACCTAGGCAAAAAGTGTTTTTTTGAAAATACGTATAAAAATACCAGCTTTTCAAATCCCAAAGTAGTTTTAATCTACAGTCAATATTAACAAAGTTATTCAAATAATTGTTTATGAACTAAAAATGACCCTACTATAGTAAAATGTTTTCGGAATGATAAAAATGACTTTTTAATGATTTTTTTAAAATACTTTGAAAACACGACTTTTCTTCTTTCATGTGGTTTTCACAGAATTGCTATTACATTACTATTTTCTGAACAACAATATTGCGAAGAAAAAGCTCATTGGGATAAACAAATTGAATAAAATTTAAACTAATTGACGAATCGTCTTAAAAATTATTGTTTATTATATAGACTGTTTGTCTCAACTTTTTGTGCAATATGAAAGTCTTAAGGTCATTTTCACAAAAATTATAGCAATTTTTTATTTTCGAAATTTTAGTCTTATTTTGCAATTTCTGAAGCAACAAATGATCGAACCGAAATTCAAAAACTGCCATTTTAGACCTTGGCTCATCTACTAAAAGAATAACAGTATAAATAAGATATTGAATTACCCTATTTTTACCCGTAGCGACTTAAACGAAAAAACTGCCATTTTTGACACTTATTTGTTAATAACTAAATTTCTCGTCCGAACTGTGACGGGCATTTTTGTATGTATAATGTATTAGGTATATAGTACCCAAAAAACCCATTTGCAACCTGGCTGCTCAAGTGTCCCGAACATGGTATAATTTTGCCTTATTTCCCTGGAGATACCGTTCGCCAACTCTTCTGTAGATGAAGATTTGTCAATCTCTGGGTATGACAGATTCGTTATAATGCACGATAATGCCCATCTTCACGTCCCTAGAATAGTAAGTACTTACTTTGATGAGGTTCAATTTAAAAATTATATGGCTGCCGTATAGTCAATATCAGACTTAAATCTGATATTGACTATATATTATATCAATAAAACATCGCATTCGGAAAAGAAATTATATTCCTATCACACTGGGAGGGGTATGGGGGGCTAAGAATAGCAGCACAAAAAATTTTCACTTCACATGTTATATGCAATATTTTTGTCCATGAGTATATTATAAATAAAGCTTACACATAAAAACAGGAGCCTAAAGGAAACCGCACACATCTTATGGAAAATATAATGTCACTCAAATGAAATAAAGTTTACATAAATAGATTGGCCCAAATTTACAATAATTTCATATCATTGCGCCAACTCTAAATTTTATGGGAAGGATAATTTTATGAATAATTATCCTTCCATAAAGATTCTGTAATTCGGTACTCCATAAATCTTTGGGTGACTAGATAATCAAGTAGGTATAATTTGGCCATCCGTACCAGAGTATACAGTTCCTCTAATCTGCTTAGCTCATGCTGGGTAAGCTCTTTTCAAAAGCATCTAGACTAATAATATTTAGGGATGACAGTTTTCTGGACTTCACAAATTAACTGACTTTGAGTGACATTATATTTCCATAAGATGTGTGCGATGTCCTTTATATGTAGTTTATAAGCAATACAGGTGAAACATGCTAGGCTTCATTTTAACTTACTTGTGGACCCCCATAACTGAAATAAAATGACGTGTATTTCCTGGTACCAAATTTGTAAAAATAAATTCATATCGAGTTCCTCTAGATAGTGTTAAAACCTGCAAAGCCTGTGTTGTACCTCGCAATCTCTGTAAGAGTATACTGTAATAGCTTATTTGTTAGTATAAGTACATGGTGGTTGGACGAAAACGAAACAGACGCAAGAACTATGACAACATTTTTGAAAATTACAGCATTTTTTAATGGCAATGAGGATCATAGAGTGCGCTGGAATAAGTGTTACCCCCCATATTAACTTATTTATTAATAGCACATAAGCAAGACGCTCGGACAGGTCGATTTTTAAAATACTCCTGGTATACTATAGCATCAATGTTTCGAACTTTACACGATCCCTCTTCAGATGACAGACATAACTTTGATTTTTTACTTACTTTGGGAAAGTACATCATGCGACACCTCATTTAAAAGCTTTTGAAATACTGATTGCAAAAATGTATAAAACTTGTGCAAAATTTCGGTCCAATGCTTTTTAAATGCATTAATTTTTTTTAATCCTGGGAAAATAACAATAATTTTTAAAAAATTTAAAAGTGAAATGAAATATTACATTATTATCGAGAGCCGATAAAGTCCCTAAAAACTTCTGTAATATTTATTTTAATAAGATATAAGGGTAAAAACGAAGACAAAATTTAGTATGATTTTTAATTTCAAATACATCATTCAAAATAAACTTTTTGTTTATTCTAAGGAACTTTCGGCCCTCGGTAATAATGTAATCTTTCACTCTGCGTTTAAATTTTTTAAAAATACTCAATAGTTTTCTCTGGATTCGAAAAAAATAAATGCATTTAAAAATTATTTGACCAAAATTTTGCCCAAGTACTATACATTTTTGTTATTCTTTTTCTCATGATCATCTTTCAGTGCGTCACAGTTTTTCGATTTCTTTCTAATGCATCAAATTGTATGTGACAGAAAAAAAGGCACGTCCGTGATTACAGACATTTACAACATTTATTCTAGTTATTCTAGTTGTCGATAGATGGCGCCATAATAAAAAAATAATTTTTTTTAATTAGATAATAATATTACAAATATAATCTGTATAATTTATAAGACTATACAAATCTAAGAAAATACCATTTTATAAATGCAAGAAACACATTTGATTTGTTTTTATTCCAAATTGAAAATAAAATGTGACAACTGTCGGATTTAACTAAAATTTCATGTTAGAATAAATGTCATAAATGTGTATTATCACGGACTTACCCTTTTTTCTTTCATTTGTTACGCACTGAAAAATGCTCATGAAAAGGAGCAGTATATCAGTATTTCAAAAGCTTTTAAATGAGGTCACATGCTGTAGGTACTTTCCTATTTAAAAAAATCAAAGTTGTGACTCACCTGGAGAGGGATGGCGTAAAGTTCGAAACATTGATGCTATAATATACTATGATTATTTTAAAAATCGACGTGTCCGAGCGTTGCTTATGTACTAAAAATAAATAAGTTAATATATGGAGTAACACTTATTCAGGCGCACTGATTTTTGGTGTCGTTTGAAAGCTATTGTAATTTACTATACTTAATAGTCTTTAGTCTAATAGTCTTTACATTTTTAAATTCAGTCCAGTATATTATGTGATTTATTAGAAAAAAAAATAAATTAAATTTTTTAGCTGATTTCTTATTATTTCTGAGTTGACCAAATGTTGGAACTGATGATCTCATAAATGTTTATTCGAAACGTTATTTCACATTCCCAAGCGTTTGGGGAGTGATGCATAGCTATTCATTGACAATTCGTTGAAGTAAATCTTCTAAAGATACGAATGGTGTTCTATCGTTTTTACTTCTTAGGTGTCCGCACAAAATATCTAGTAGAGAGAAATCTGATGACCGAAGATGTTATTCGATGCTACCTCTCCTCCCAATCCAATGACATCGCAAATTTTGGTCTACATATTGACTAACAAGTACAGCATAATGTGGAGGAGCACCGTCCTGTGGAAAAATCAAATGATCTTTATCATGTTGTTGATCATTTTTAATAATCAGTCAATGCAGAATTAATCACTTCGAAATATTTAGTGGAGCATAACAAATAAAGTAGATGGACGACAGCTTGAACATAATAGATACGATACACACGAGTAAAGTAGCATAAATCATAATCAAAAAGCTCAAATATAGCTCCACTGAGATAAGACATTCCTATAAAACAACATCAGACCAAATGGCTTACCAGTTCCTGCTAAACTTAAACATAAACTTAAAACCAAACAAACGATAAATAATTAAAAGCCCCAATTCAAGTTGCCTTGATGTACCTTTCACAATTGAAAAAGCAAGCAAGGTATTTACTCAACGAAGAATGACAGGGCAGTATGTGTACATAATATCCGTCTGAAACAAACAAGAAAAACTTGACATAAGTCGCGGCAGCTGCAGGATCTCTATACTTCACTTCGACACTTCGACCAATCTCTCTCATGTGCCCTATTTTAAAAATATTCGAAATCCTAAATCATTGCTCCATACGATCATTGCCAAATAATAAGGCTTGGACTGGTATTCACTGATATATCACAGAAAGCTGTAAAAAAAGAAAACTCTATGTTATGCTTAAAAGTTTACCATCTAACAAAAATTGTCGAATCCTTCCTGTAAAGCTGTGTAAACTTGAAGTTTTGATTTTTGCTCCGAAATTCGTTCTATAAAATATAGGCATTTTAAAACGATTTAAAAGTGAAATTTTTATACCTTGTGGGATTGGTACTCACCGGAGGGACCACAGAAGTTTAGATACAATAACGATCTCTTTGTAAAGTGAAGTCGACTTTATTAAGTAACAAGACATTTACTCAACACACACACACACACACTATCATACACATTACACTATCAGATTGCGAAATCAACTAATGTAGCATGCCAATGGCCATTAATTGTTGAGGTAACGAGGTCGAGTTGTCTAAATATTAAGTAGTATTAAGCAAAAATTATATTTTAGTATACAGTGCTAGTCAAAAGATCGTGTCCCCCTGGTATCTTCTGAACGGTTATACTCATAAGAGTGAAATTTGGAGGGAGGAAATAAACGTACGTAGGCTTCTTAACTACCCACATAACAATTTCATGTTCTTAGTAGATTCATAGAACATACTTTTCAGAAAAAGTATATACTGAGAATATGCGTAATTACCATTGCGAATGTGCAGAGCACATACTGAGTATATAGGTACTACATTACAGTACTTAAACTTTGTATGTACATACTTAGAATGTACTACCGCACTTCTTTTCAGTATATACTAAGAATATACTTTTTAGAACATTCCAAGGACGTGCTATAAACCTTCTATTTATATACTTAGAACGTACTACCGCACATCTTTTTAGTTTATACTAAGAACGTACTTTTTAGAATATTCCAAGGAAGTGCTATAAACCTTCTATGTATATACTTATTAGAACGTACTACTGCACATATTTTTATTAGAATAATATATTTTTAAGGATATTCTAAGAAAGTGCTATCAAGTGCTATATTGCTCAGAAGTATGTTTTCAGCATCACCTAATCTCATCTTAGGTTCTACTGGTTCTACCAAATACCTATTATATTTACATATTTTAATGGCAAATGAGAATGTAGTTAGTACCTACATTCTGCAATATTACTTAAAAAGTAAGTACATATTTATAAATTTTAGTTATCTATATAAACTATTATATTATAATATTTAGCTAAACTAAACTATGTATAAGTAACTAAAATTTATATACTTATATGTACTTACTTATATGTATTTATTAAATAAAATTGAGTTACCAAAATAGATTATACCTATTTTGAAGCACCGCAAACAAAATAAAGGAGATTATGTATGTTCGTTAGTCCTAATACTTTATCATTAGTCTTCATCCTTAACACTGCATCATCACTGCATAAATACAAATAATGTCTATTTTCTATTTTCGATTTCATATTTCACCGTTATTCAGGCAACAAATGGTCAGAATAAGACAAGACGGGGTTAGGGGGATGGGGATATGTATTGTGGAATAACATCGGTGCACCGGTGATATAGTGTTGCCAAACCGAGGGAAATTTCACTTTTTGCGGGAATTTTCAACATAAAAGGTGATAAAGGGAAAAGTTAACTCAAAAGGGAATTTTTGTTCCAGTCCAAATTGTAAAATATTTAAAAAAATCAAAATATTTGAAAATAATTAAACATATTTTCTCAGATTTTGTAAACAGGGAGGGAATTTTTTTATAAAAGTGGGAATTTTTAAGGTTGACGGAAAAAGCTTACTCGACGGTTGGCAACACCAAAGCCGTGGGTTTTGGCCATAGATAAGGGGGTGGTTTGGCATGCTTTGGTTCTGGAATGGCCCGTATTGAATTGAATGTACCTAAATTCAAATTCCAACGATGTAATGGTAAATGGTAAAGTTATTTCAATTATGAAAACAAATTTTTAATAATAAACGTTAATACAATTAATGTTTAAACTTTTTTACCATACAAAAATTTTGAAATGAAATTCGTCCAATACTACCTACATACATAAATTTTATTAATTATTCTAAAATATAACGAAGTTTATAATCTATAAGGCTAATATTATTCATACTTCCTATACATACATATTATTTTTAAGATATTTTAAAAGTATCTACTTATAAGTATGTGTTAAGAATGTACTTATAAATATGTGCTAAGAATATTTGATAAAGGTATATTCTAAGAATAAACTTTTACGAATATTCCGGGCTACTACGTACACGAATGTACTCAGTATATTCGGTACGAGAATATACTTCAAAGTATATGCAAAGAACATGAAATTTAGAATGTTTTTTAAGGTACATGCTATGCTTGTACTACGCATATACTAAAAAGAATATACTCCGACGAATGTTGGTAGCATATGCTTAGAACATGATACGAACATCATTGTTATGTGGGTAGTCATGACAGGTAACGTAATAGTGACAGATGACTTTACAGCGCCACTGTGACAGATAATATGGTACCTTATGGCAAGTGATACCTCGTTTGAAAGGCATTCAAAATACCTATTCGGTACGAGTCATACTATTTATTTTTGGGTTTAAGTTGATTTTGATGTTGGTGAATAAATTAAATAAATATAATATTGTAGTCTCGCATTTAATTAATAAAAATTCAAATGTCCGCCTATGTTTTTTTTGTGAAAAAAGTTGACGTTTTTCAATTCTCTAGTAGTTTTTACGTCAACGTCAACCTTTTTGACAAGTAATCATAGGCGGAATTTTGAATTTTTATTAATTAAATACGAAACTACAATTTTATATTTATTTCATTTATTCATCCAAATGAGCCTAAACTCAAACAAAATTAGTATGACTGAATAGGCATTTTCAATACCTTTCAAACGAGGTACCACTTGCCATAAGGTCCCATTTAAAATTATCTGTCACAGTGGCGCTGTAAAGTCATCTGTCACTATTACGTCACCTGTTATGACTAGTTAAGAAGCCTACGTCCGTTTAGTTCCTCTCTCCAAATTTCGCTATTATACTGAATTCGCTCTATCGAGATTCACTTTGACACTGACGTTAGTAATTTCTTTTTTGGGAAGTTCAGTTGTCAGAAGTGATTGGAAATTACTACACAACCAACGCACCTGCTCATAGTCAATATTATTAATAGTAAACAGACATAAAAATAACATAAACCTTACGCCAATCAATAATTATTTATTTACAGTATTATAATGTATTGATAACAAATAAGAAAATTGTTTATTGTACAAAATAAAAATATTTTGTAGAAATAAACTCCACAAAATTTTTTGAGATTAGTAGACACTCCTACTATTTCTAATAATTCCTATTTCTAATAATTCTTCTTTTTTAGTGAAAGATTCAGTTGATTTTAGCAGTTAATAGTGTCAGGTAAGAATTTTTGTGTTGTATGTTTCCTATTCCGAATGTGTCAAAGTGAATCTCGGTAAAGCGAATTCAGTATATAAGTATAACCGTTCAAAAGATACGAGGGGGGACTATTGACTAGCACTGTATGTTTACAAAACAGGATGAAATAAAAAATATCTACAAGAATTAACTGAATTAAATTATATTTACGTACCGAATTAACCATCTTAGTATTTGTAGATAAGATGCATCCAAATCCTATGGCTAGAAAAGAAATCAATAAAATTATTGTTTATAAAAGTATTGTTTCGTTAAGTGTTACGAAGCGAATTTTTAGTAGCAAGAATATTTATTTAAACGCTAAAACTTAACGTATGCACCGTAATACTCACTGCAATCAAATTTGACTAAACCAAAATATATCGTAGTGTGAAAGAAGATAGATTTTTATAGAAAACAGACAACCATTCATGGCTTCCTGGCACATAAACAATTAAAAAAATAATAAATATTTTTTATAAATAAAACGTATAAAATAATTTGCAATTACAAAGAAATGTTTATTCATTTTTAAAGAAATGTTTATTTGGAGAAATAGCATTTGGAGAATGAAAGAAAAGGCAAGTAAACGGGGGTGTCATATCCTCCATAAAAATAATAGGGTAGACTGAGATGGACAGGACACCTCTCAAGAGCTAATAAAACCTACCCTTCTAGACGAACTCTATTTTCAATGTCTGGCTAAACTACTGTCGAAACATATTAAGGAAGGTTGAGGCTTAATTAGGGCTGTGGCACCACTGATGATAAGACATGGTAACTTATTCTAATGTACGAACTTACATAGATTTATACGTGGACTAGATGATGAATGCCATAAAACTCTAATATTTGTGATTATCAATCTACCTCTGAAGCCACTATTACCTTTGGTATCCTCAATATTATCTAGTTTATCTATCACCTTTTCTCCATTAATAAGCTTCATTTTGCTAAAATTAAAATAAAAATGTACTTTAGAGACTGGCGACTACAATAACGGAGTATGGAAAAGAAAACGGTCTATTGAAATAATGAAATGAACTATTGTTTCTAATTGTACTTGTACTTACGAATAAGGTATATCAAATCTAACTTCCTTGTCTTCCCATTGTAGTGCCATTTTAAATAATTTTTCAAATTCACACAGTAGTCGCAATTGTCGTATATAAATATATATTATGAACACTAAAGCTATTGATTATTCTATTCACTCTGTTGCTTCAGCAACAGACAATCACAACAAATACCATCTGAATGTATTTTAATGTTTTGATGGCTTGGCTGTTGGAGATACTAAGCAGAATATTTTGAAATTATACTTATATTTTTATTTATAAGATAATTTCATATAAATTAGTTAACCATATGTTTGTTTTAAAACTAGTTTTATAAATCTTTTGTAAAATTTTTAATGTAAAACTTTTGCATAACATAATACAGAGTGTCCACAAACACTCCTCACAAACGAAGACCGGATATTCATCAGATAATTTTAAAACAATTCAATATAATTCACCTAGTTTAAAAATGCTTTTTAAGGGAGCTATGTAGAGCTCTTTTAATTAGTTTTTTTAATACCTCCTTGTTATTTACGTGCCGTGTTCGTGTTCAGACGTTGGCCGTCATCATGTTTACAAGTTATTACAAGTTTGCTGCGCGAAACAATTCTTCTGCAGTGGAAACACACCATTGTCTAACACTACGCAATCATAAAAGTTTCTTTCGACTAATACATTTCTTTTACTCCACTTTTCCTTGTATTATAAGGCGAAGTAGTTGGTATTTATACCCCCGGTAATAGTCCCCCTTTTTATACCGCTAACGCGGCTTTTGGATTATAGCAGGGTGGTATGCTATATCTAGGGCACACGGTATACAAAGTTAATTTTGTTTAAAAAATTTCTGACACTATCCTTATCCCCAATATTTATTCAACCAATAACTTTTGACGCACAGTTCATACAGGGTGCCCAGAAACTACTGACAAACGAAGACCGGAGATTCCTTAGGTAATTTTAAGGCAATTTAAAAATTTAACCCAATTCACCTAGTACGCGAATGCTTCATGAGGGAGATAGTTGAAAATGACGCCGTATAATTACCTATTTATCTTCCACCAGAGATAAGTCGATTCCTTATAATTGTCATAGGCGTCCGTTTTGGGTAGGGCAACGATTATTTTATCGCATACCTTTTTTGTCTTTAACTTTTAAGCATTTTTGATACTGGATTATTAAATTATAAGGTGTTCTAGTATTAAAAGGTACTCTTGCCTTAAGCCGTAGATTTTCTTATTTTATTATTTTAAAAATATTTTTATTACGTAAGTAGTTAGTGGCTTCGATGGCGGGTACTTGAGGACTGGTTTATCCTGAGTTTTTTCCAAAAACGTGGCTAGAAGCGCTTCCTTGCGTACGGCACCAAAGTGCCGAGCTTTTTTAACCTTAGCGCGCTTTGAAAATCACAACCGCAACAAGCATTTTTATAAAGGGGCAACATTTTTTATCGAATACTACAAAATTTTTATTTTTTAAACGTTAAAACGTTAAAAAAATTAATTTATTGATTTTTTTATAAGCCTATGGCAGGGTACCCTTAAGAGGGTCGGTACGTATTTTCGGCTGCAATGCTATTCAAATGGGGATTAATTTTTTTCGAATCCTGAGAAAACTAATAAGTATTTTTGAAAAATTTAAACGCAGAATGAAAGATTGCGTTATTAGCGAGGGCCGAAAGTCCCTGAGAACTTCTATAATGTTTATTTTAATAAGTTACAGGGGTGAAAAACTAAGAGAAAATTTAGTGTGATTTTTAATTTCAAATATCTCATTCAAAATAAACTTTTTATTTATTCTAAGGGACTTTCGGCCCTCGTTAATAATTTAGTCTTTCATTCTGCGTTTAAATTTTTCAAAAATATTTATTGGTTTTTTCAGGATTCGAAAAAAATAAACATAATGCCGTGGTAATATTTTCCAAATCTATCTTTGTCTTACAACGCACTCAGCCGAATATAATATTGTCAGTCAGACACTGACAATCAGTGACAATTTTAAATATTTGACATTGCATCGAGAATATTTTGAGTTATTGATTAAATATTATTTATTTTTTTTTTATTATTTAGCTAATGCCTCGACAACTAATGGCCATTGGCATGGTAGGTACGGTAATTTTAAACAGTTAGGTACCTAGTGTCATGTGTAGTGTGTGTGTTGAGTAAGTGTCTTGTTACTTTGCATAGTCGACGTCATTGTCTTTGCAAAGAGACGCTAATTGTATCCGAACGTCTGCGGTCCCTCCGGTGAGTACCGATCCCACAAGGACAGAAACTATATTCATTTATTAATTTATAATAAATGAAAAATTTCTGACCCTGGTGAGATTCGAACCCACAACCTTTCGGATTTTTTCGATCCAAAGGCAGGCGCTCTTACCACTGAGCCACGGAGGGGGTTAAATATTATTGATATATAGTGTATTTGATAAATAATTGATTTAAGACGTGAACTTAATAAAAAGTTATTTATTGTGTACTATTTGTGGAAGATCCAAGCAGAGAATACATCAGCATAATATATTCTGTGATCCAAGTATTTTGTTGTTAAAGATGTTCAAACTTGTAAGCGTTCCATAACAATATATTATTAAAAAATCACTTTAACACTTTTCCTCTTTTCTCTATTGAGTATTAGTTTTTGTTGTACAAATAAATTATTACAATCACTGAATAAATAGTTAGTGAAAAAATTATCACATTTATTAACTGAATTAATAGTTTGCAATTATAAAAATAACAGTTATCCAAGAACATTCAAAAGCTATCTCTTTAAATTAATGATGACATTTTCAAGTAGAATGACATTCTAGTAATGTTTACATATCCATACCAGTGTGAATTTTACTACACGTAATTTGCCGTGTAAAGACAGAAAAAGTAGGGATTCACGTAAAATATTTGAGAAATATATACCCATAGCCTTAATGGGACGATATTATTATATATGAAATTCAAACAATCGTGCAAAACAAAAAAATAATTTATTTAAGTAATAATTGTATTACATTTTATCGAGAACAACAAAATTTTAATTTTTTAAACGTTAAAAGAATTATTTTTTTTACTGATTTTTGAGGCTATTTAGTAAAAACGCCGAAAACGGGGTTTTTGAGCATGCTGTAGGGAAAAAAATAAGTTCTAATAGCTGATTTTGATTGTAAATGTAACAATACATATAAAAATGTAAATGATGATTAATTTAGCTGTATGTTGTTGAGTTTATGAGTCAAAAACTTCAGAAAATGACAAAAAAAGAAACAGTTTTTTCGATTTTTAGGTATTTTTCACGTCGAAAATGATAATATGGCCTATGCCATTCGAAAGAATGGAAAAAATACACAAAACAACAATATTTTAAAGTTGGCTAAAAATTTACAACATAACCTAAAATTTTTTTGAAAATTTCAAAAAATTTTCCTGCACTCAATTTTGAAGCTAAAAATCTGAAAAAAATCAGGCAGCTTTGTGTTGTTAAGATACGCATTCATTAATTTTTTCAGATTTTTTGCAGCAATACAGCGTCTGAAAAAAAATGTTTTCAAAAAAACACGTTTTTTTCCATAGCGGACCCCCCGGTGCACCTAGGGACTTGAAAATTTGGCTGAGTGAGTTTTCAATTATATATTTTCGAATGGCTAAACCCAAAACTGAATCGAGCCTGGTGCAATTTTGACCATCTTATCCCGCTATAGCCTTTCAACAAAATTCCTTTCCAAAAAGCCCAATTCATTTTAACGAGCAATATTTTATTAAAACATAGAAGGAGATTTACTTCTGGAAACCAAGAGGTGATACTAAATACATCTCTTGATGTGAAGAAAATACCTTATATATAGCAACACAGGGGTGATTTGTCTAAAAGGAATAGAGGAAACAAGCTGCAGTTACAGATGGATAGACTGCATGCTGAGGAGCCGTGTGAAGTAGGTAACGTTCTTAGGGAACACTCAGCACTGTTAGCTAGAGGCTGTCTGCAAAATAATATCCTTTCTTCATGCATGAGCTGATAGGTATACTTAGCAACGACTGGCATCATGTTCTAGGCTAGGCTATGCGGATGACCAAGTCGTCGTAGCCAACTGCAAATATGTATAATGACACAGTGTGAGATGTAATGCAACTCTAACTGCATATTACATAATATTAGAATTTAATTGTAGAGCTTAACATAAGCTCTGTAAAGGCAAAAATTATGAAATTTATCAGAAGGACGAATTTAGAGTCGTTGGGTTCTTCTAAACTTAACCCACATAATAGACGGAGATTCAGCGCTGAAAAATCTCTTTGAATTTACTAAAGCTAGATTTTTCACAGTTGACTACTGTGAGTGTGTAGAGAAACATACTGCGGTCGGTCAAGCAAAACGTAGAACAGGGGTTACTGAGAGGGTATCAAAGTTACTTTCCTACAAAGGTAATTATTTCCATTCACTAAGGGTGAAAATCAGTACACACATTCTAAATTAAATATAAATAAAAGTTATTATAGTCGGTCAGCTGCATGACGGGACAGAGCCGGTCTGTTGGCCCCAATAGTCTATTGAGGAAATGAAGCATTTTGGCTCGCAATTTTTTCGTCCAGCATGGATTTACTTGAAATTTTGACAGAAGGTAGGAAATAGTTCAAGGATCATTTTCTATATCATGCCGCTATCATACATTAAAACCTTGGGGGTAGTTGCCACCCCATCTCGGGAGTGGGAACTTTATTACATTTTAACCATGTAATTCGATGGAGAAATTGTTTCTAAGAAAAAAAAGTTTTTTACGTTTTCTTCGTAAAACTAATATTTTTCGAGTTATTCGCGCTTGAAAATAACAGTTTTTCGACGAAAAAATCGACTTTTTTAGAGGGTTTTTTGAGAATATCTCGAAGAATACGCATTTATTCAAAAAAACTGTAGAAATCAAAATTGTATCTTTTAGTAACACAAACCAAATTCTTTTCCAATAATATCTTTAAAACAAATACAAACTGAGATGCGGCATGTTAAAATTTAGCTTTTTTCGTCAAATGCATAGTTTGAAATATTCAAAGCCAAATAATGGGAAAAATTTGCATTTTTCGAGAAAGACTTAAAATATCTTTTTTCAAGTATACAATTAGACCTTTCAAAAAGAAATAATAAAAAGTTTCTAGCATGAAAATTAAGCGACTTATAATAAAAAAATGTCGGTACCTGCTTTTCTCTACGAAAAAATCAGCGAAAAAAAAACCCTAACTACCTTCCTAATTCAAAATTGGTCTTCACCTTTCTATTGTTCCTTTTATATTTATATTATCAATACACTCAAGGAGTTTGACCTATTTAAAATGCCTAATTTTGGAAAAATATTATATCTAACCGTGTACTGATTTTCAGCCTTAGTAAATGGATTTAATTACCTTCGTAGGAAAGCAACTTTGATGCGCTCTCAGTACTGAGACCCCTCAAAAATGATTTTATAGGATTTTTAAAGAGCTATAAGGCTGTGTAAATTAAATTCCGTAAGATGCCTTAGTTTTTAATTCGGGCGGGTTTAAAGTGCTCGAATAAGGGGGTGTTTGCTGGTAAATAGAGGTTTTAAACAGCTGTATCTGGCTAACTATTTACTGTAATAAAAATCTATGTACAGGATAATTTTAGTCATTGAAAAAGCTACAATTTAATAATTTATAATTTTTTTCATGTCTTCAGTATTTTCGGAGATATTTTGAAGTAAAAGGTGAAAAATACCAAATTGCAGAAAATCAATTTTTTTTAAACTCCAATTTTTCCAAAATTAGGAATTTTAAATATGTCAAACTCCTTGAGTGTATTGATAATATAAATATAACAGGAACTACAGAAAATTGAAGACCAATTTTGAATTAGGAAGGTGGTTAGGGGGTTGTTTTCACTGATTTTTTCGTAGAGATAAGCAGGTACTGACATTTTTTTGTAAGACGCTTAATTTTCATGCTAGAACCTTTTTTTTTTTTGAAGTTATACTTCTTTACCGGCGATAGAGGGTGATTTTTTTATATGCTAAAACCTATCAGCCCGGCGCATGCGCATTATAACTTTGTTCTGATTGGATGTTCAAATGACATGTCAAAAATTATCCGATATGGCAGCTGTGGTTTGGAGGTAAAGGTAAAGGTAAACAAATGTATAATATATTAGTTTTATTGTTGTGAGGACAGAAACAAAAAAGTTTATAATATTCTAGTGACTTTTAAATAGTTTTTAAAAGCAACAGGTACGTAATGATTGTTAATGTATCATGGGTATAAACCTACCTATTTGATCTGACAAAATACATAGTATGTAATACTTTTATTTATATAATTTGATTACCATCAAAATTTCTATCAATATTCACCTAATATGTATATTGATTTTTTACTCTATGTTTTGTTGTATTTATTCAATTCTAAATCATTTCAATTCAAAATTAAAATAATTTGATCAATTTTCAAAATATCAAAATATCACAAGTTTAATCCGTTTAGTTAGTCGATCTTCGTAAATAATGACACATAGTGTCCATGGCTAAGCGGAGAAGGCGAATGAATTCCAATACCAACCGCTCTTATCAGCGCTGGTTCGAGTCCCAATAGAAACTTTCTTTTTTGTTTTTTTTAATACATTTTATGATTGTAAGTATATTTATTATATAATTGTATTTTAAGAAAATACGTGTTTAGTTAAAAAATTTTTCGACAATTAATGTTCAGACATCATTTGTGGCTTGTTTAATGTGTTTGTGTGTGTTTTATTCTTTTATTATTTTAATTTTTGGCACTGTTCTAATAAAAATGTATGAGAAGTAGTAAGTATAAATTAGTTTAATATTTAAACAAAATATAAATAAAAAGTATATTAATTTCGTTTAAATCATATAATAGAAGTATAACTTCTTACGTGCGTACAAAGTACACACACATTCTTTTTGAAAGGTCTAATTGTATACTTGAAAAAAGATTATTTAAATTTTCCTCGAAAGATGCAAATTTTTCCCATTATTTGGCTTTGAAAATTTCAAATTGTGCATTTGACGAAAAAAGCTAACTTTTAACATGCCGTATCTCGGTTTGTATTGGTCTTAAAGTTATTATAGGAAAAGAAGTTTATGTTACATCGAATTACATGGTTAAAATGTAATAAAAAATTCCCACCCCCGAGATGGGGTGGCAACCACCCCCAAGATTTTAGCGTATGATAGCGGCATGATGTAGAAAATGATCCTTGAACTATTCCCTACCTTCTGTGAAAATTTCAAGTAAATCCATGCTGGACGAAAAAATTGCGAGCCAAAATGCTTCATTTCCTCAATCGACTATTGGGGCCGACCGACCGGCTCTGTCCCGTCATACAGCTGACCGACTATAATAACTTTTATTTATATTTAATTTAGAATGTGTGTACCGATTTTCAGCCTTAGTAAATGGAAATAATTACCTTCGTAGGAAAGCAACTTTGATACCCTCTCAGTAACCCCTGTTCTACGTTTCGCTTGACCGTCCGCAGTATGTTTCTCTACACACTCACAGTAATCAACTGTGAAAAATCTAGCTTTAGTAAATTCAAATAGAGATTTCAGCGCTGCCTCTTGTTCTATAACAATGATGTTCGCATCACGTTCGAAGCATATATTACCAACATCCGCCGTAGTATTTTCTTTATAGTATGTACGTAGTAGAAGCGTAGCATGTACATTAAAAAACATTCTAAATTTCCTGTTCTTTCAATGCATTTACTTCAAAGAATATTCTCGGACCGAATATACTGAGCACATTTGTATTTGTGCAGGGTGCACGTAGTATCTCGGAATAGTTTATTCTTGGAATATTCTTTTATCGAATATTCTTTAAAAGTATATGCATAATACATACACTTGTAATAAATTATTAATGAAAGTTTATATTATATATAATTAATAATGAATTGATAATGAAATAAATAAAGTGTTGGACAGAATTTAAAAATTTAAAGATTGACATACAGGTACTTTAGTGTTGCCAGGGGATGGGGGTACAACGGCTTCCTTTATTTAGATTTAGATGGACTTACCCAAGTTTTTTTTATGTATTTTGACCCGTAGAATACGAATTTTTGGGTAACAGTTGATCCGGATGTCGATAAAATTGTTATAAACAAAGAACTTGTAGAATTTCATAAAAGCGATTTTTCGCAAAACAAAACATTTTTCTTTGTATTTTTTGGACACTCTAAGCAAAAAATTTCCTAACAAGTTTTTATAGTTTTCGAGATAAACGCAGTTGAACTTTCAAAAAATCGAAAAATTGGTATTGTTGAACACGAATAACTTTTAATTAAAAAATAAAATAGCAATTCTGCTTACAGCATTTGAAAGTTCAAGTCATAATATTATACCGACATTGATTATTTGCATTGCTAAAAATTAATTTTTTTTATTTTTAAACAAAGCTATAAACGCATAGTGCTTGAGTGATGTTTTCAATGCATCTCTCATTTAAAATCGAACGAGTAAGTAAATGCAAGCGCCTGCAAACAGTCAATTTCTGCGTATCATGCATTAAAACGCATGCATTGTATACGCGTCAAAATGCTGAAACACCATTTGTTTATAGCTTTGTTTAACAATAAAAGAATTAATTTTTAGCAATGCAAATAATCAAAACCAGTACAATTTGACTTGAACTTTCAAATGCGGTAAGCAGAATTGTTATTTTATTTTTTAATCAAAAGTTATTCGGGTTAAAAAATTGCAATTTTTCGAATTTTTGAAAGTTCAACTGCGTTTATCTCAAACACTATGCATCCTACGAAAAAACTTGTAAGGACATTTTTTGCTTAGAATGACCCAAAGAATACAAAAAAAAAAATGTTTTGTTTTACGCAAAATCGCTTTTTTGCAATTTGCAAGTTTTTTGTTTATAACAATCTTATCGACATCCGGACCAACTGTTACCCAAAAAATTCGTGTTCTAAGGGTCAAAATTTATAAAAAAAACTTGGATAAGTCCATCTAAATAAAGGAGACCGTTGTATCCCCCTGGCGACAGTACTACTTTTAAGAGCTTTAACCCGCGAGTAGTCGCGCTGGTAACTTGATGAACAATTTTGCCATTTTGAAAAAATTTATTTCGGAAGTGCCTCGAGAAAAGGTGTAGTAAGGCGTAGGATTTTTTTTCTTCTTCTTCTTTTTGTGGAATTTTTGGCTTTGGGGAGAGCCAATTAGCTTTAATTGTTAGAAATAAAATTTCTAACATAACAAGTAAATAAAAATTATATTAAATAAAAATTTGTTGTAAATTCGTATTTAAATTCTTATTGTGAGAGGGAATCTAACACGCGACTATTCACGTTACAGCAGTGAGCGCAATTACTCCCGGGTTAAAACGATATCTTATTTTGATCCCCAATGCCATTAAAAAATATTGGTGTGATTCTTACCCTGGCTTAGGGTTCAACGTAAAATAATGGAAAATACCGACAAAATATATCCAAATTTAAACAAAAATTGATATGTCGCTGGTTTTTCCAAAAATGTTCTAGTTTCTGATAATATCCCTGTTTCGTTTTCGTCCGGCTACCCTGTATATTAAATACAAATCTGTAGCGTGGAGGTACACAGTCGTAACTCCACTTTTTGCCGAAATGGAGTTAATACCACGCTCTTGTTGTCAGATTTTCATAGCATATTGCGGCAAATAATCGTACATCCAGCGTTATTAGTTGCCTAGATAAGGCGTATAGAAACAATAGCAACTCCATTAGTCAGTTGAGGTAAACAGTAGTATATATGTTATAGTCAAAGCCCGAATTTCAGGCACTCCTAGGTTTGACTAGGCAATCCTCAGGTCTGACTGACGGTCTTAGTCAAAGCCCGAAATAAATTACAGTGTCGGCCTTTGACTAGTCAAACCTAGGAGAGACTAAGTTAGTCAGGCAAAGGTCGAAATTTAATTTTATGAAATCGGGGTTTGACTAGTCAAACCCCGATCAGCTATTAAAATGTCGTAATTTGTTAGATAAGGTTTAATAAAACATCATTTTTTAATTTCAATGTTTATTATTTTTATATTATCTTAATTAATATTAAAAAAATACTGTTTATTCTCACATGTTGAGGCATTATGGCATTTAGAATTGAATAATACGTTAGACCTTTTACACTTACGTAATTTGAAAGAGCATTTCTTATTGCAGTAGCATTTTACAAATCCTTGTCCTTCAAATTTAGAATCTTTTTTACTAATTTCTCTTAGAGACAGAGACAGCTTAACGTCTGGAACATCTTCCAAATTAGGAAATTTCTCTTGGCATTATCTTACTTGATTTCTTGAAAAAAGTGTGTTTATTGTTCCGCATTTCATACCAAGTCTATATAAACCGTCAATTGTTTTATCTTGTATGCTACTCAAAATATTTCGAGCATCTTCTTCGGCTCTATCAAAGCTGGGAATAGGTATTGTTACAGTTTTTCCGATCGAAATTGGAGGAAATTTTTTTCACTTAATTGTTACATCGCATTAGCCTGGGCATGAAGACTTTCAATCGCATATCCTTTATTTATTCTAATCTTTTCTGTCTGTGCACAACCTATGCTCAAACGTGTGCAAAGGAGATGCTCGAAATATTTTTGGTATCATAAAAGATAAAACAATAATTGATGGTTTATATAGAGTTGGTACGAAATACGTAAAAATAAACACACTTTTTTCAAGAAATCAAATAAGAGAATGCAAAGAGAATTTTCCTAATTTCGAAAATGTTCCAGACGTTAAGCTGTCTCTAAGAGAAATTAGTACAAAAGATTCTAAATTTGGAGGACAAGGATTTATAAAATACCACTGCAATAAGAAGTGCTCTTCAAAAACATGTAAGTGTAAAAGGTCTAACGTATTGTGCAACTCTAAATGCCATAATGCCTCAGCATGCGAGAATAAACACTAATTTTTTACAGGTATTTTTTAACACGTATTTTAATTACGACAATATAAAAATAATAAACATTACAATTAAAAAATGACGTTCTATTAAATCTAATTTAACAAATTACGACATTTTAATAGCTGATCGGGGTTTGACTAGTCAAACCCCGATTTCATAAAATTAAATTTCGACCTTTGCCTGACCAACTTAGTCTCTCCTAGGTTTGACTAGTCAAAGGCCGAAACTGTAATTTATTTCGGGCTTTGACTAAGACCGTCAGTCAGACCTGAGGATTGGCTAGTCAAACCTAGGAGTGCCTGAAATTCGGGCTTTGACTATAACATATACATATACATAGCAACTCCATAAATACGTGCGTGTATAGATAGTATGCTTTCGTATGCGGTAGTGGTAAACAATCGTAGCTCCATTTTTATATTAAATGGTATTTTGAGGGTGTTAAAACGGGATAATGAAACACAAGAGTTCTTTTTTGTTCCAAACATTGTGATTTGGTCTTTGCATTTTT
The DNA here is from genome assembly GCF_917563875.1 of Diabrotica virgifera virgifera. Classification (NCBI taxonomy): domain Eukaryota; kingdom Metazoa; phylum Arthropoda; class Insecta; order Coleoptera; family Chrysomelidae; genus Diabrotica; species Diabrotica virgifera. The sequence continues at coordinate 55,574,216 of NC_065449.1, read as the reverse complement.
AAATACGGAATATACTATTTTTGTAATCACTTACGACTTTTATTTTGCATATTACCTGTTTAAAGACATAGAGGTAAAAAGTCGTAACTCCCATTATTATACATCAGATAAATAATTTCTTAACAATACTAATATCCAGTAATAGATTTGCATTTACATATTATAATATACCATTAATGTTGAATTCGACGTAATGGAAATAACATTTTTTTTATAGTTTATTGACTAGTCTGTATGTTTTGCGCTTTCTTGCAAATGTATACATTTTGGATATACGACTGTTTACCTCCATGGTACAGAAATAGATGTTTTAATGTTTTTAACTTTACACCGTCGTAAAAAAATTTAAGAAGAAAGTTTCAACATTTTTAGCATCTACACTACATATACATTAGGTGAAACGGTCTTGGGAAAATATATGCATTCACAGCAACTGAATATTGCGAATAATTTCATGCTAATTAGCAGAGACAAATAAATCTTATTATTAAAAATTAATAACAGTAGATTATAATTGTCGTATGCTCATTTGTTTGCTATACGATTGATGTTAAATGTTAGAAACTATTAGGAGATATCTATAAAAAAATTATTACCTACTAACTTAATTATCACTATGTTTTTGCAATGTCAACGGTGCCATGTTAACTATTAAAAGATATATAAATTTAAATTAGTCCCAAAGACCATGTCGTAGGCGCATGACTTGTCATACTGTCGATGAGGTATTTGCAATTTTCTATAACTCTTTACTTTATACAATTTTTAATTTACTAATATAGATACTACCTAATTATCTTTTAAATGGATGATCTAGACTAGATGGTTCTGTAGGCGGAGATCCATATGCGCTCTGCTCGGTGTGCGAGCCGCTCGCGCGCAGCGTATTCGTCAGATTAGTACGTGGTTTCAAGTGACGCACAAACGGCACGCACACGGCGCACCACGATCTAAATTCTGTCGGTTTTTCAACAAACGCTTTGATGGTTCGCAATACGTATTTGGACGGGTTTGCGAGTGGTTTGTTGGTTTTGGCGCGCATGAGTTGAATATTTGATAGTAATGGAATGGTCGGAACTGTCGGAAGGAAATTGATGTTTACCGTGGAAAATCATTATTGTGGGATCCTCAATAAAGAACCATTTAATTTAAAGAAACAACTTAAATCCGATCTGAACGGAAATAGAAGCTGAAATAAAAAAATGTACATGCGGACCTTTTTAAAAAATGTTAGTTCATTGTTGTACTAAAAATAACATGTATTAAAAATAAGATTTATTATTTTATTTGGGCATAAGCCACAATTCGAGTTTGAAATCAAGTTTACTTGACCTTTCGACTTTCACTTCGGAAATAGTTATCAATATCAAAAAAACATTCATAAGCAGATATATATTATGTGTCACCGGAAAGCGAAATAGGTAACGCACGACTTATAGAACTTATAGTTTTCTAACTTCGTGTCTGGTGAAGCAACGCAGTTGAAACAAGCGGATATAATATTATAATTGTGTCACCGGAAAGCGAAAAAGGTAAGGCACAACTTGGAAGACCCAATAGTTTTCTAACTTCGCTTCTGGTGAAGCAACAGAGTTGGAACAAGCAGATATATTATAATTGGGTCACCAGAAAGCCAAAAAGGTAACGCACAACTTGGAAGACCCAATAGTTTTCTAACTTCGCTTCTGGTGAAGCAACGGAGTTGGAACAAGCAGATATATTATAATTGGGTCACCGGAAAGCCAAAAAGGTAACGCACAACTTGGAAGACCCAATAGTTTTCTAACTTCGCTTCTGGTGAAGCAACGTAGTTGGAATAAGCATATATATTATAATTGGGTCACCGGAAAACGAAAAAGGTAACGCACAACTTGGAAGAGCCTATAGTTTCCTAACTTCGCTTCTGGTGAAGCAACGGAGTTGGAACAAGTAGATATGTTATAATTGTGTCGTCGGAAAGCGAAAAAGGTAACGCACATCTTGGAAGAGCCTATAGTTTCCTAACTTCGCTTCTGGTGAAGCAACTGAGTTGGAACAAGCAGATATATTATAATTGGGTCACCGGAAAGCGAAAAAGTTAACACAGGGCTTGGAAGAACCTATAGTTCTCTAATTTCGTTTCTAGTGAAGCTACGCAGTTGAAACAAGCAGATAAATTACAATTGTGTCACCGGAAAACGAAAAAGGTATCGCATGACTTGGAAGTACCTATAGTTCTCTAATTTTGTTTCTGGTTGTACGAACAAGCAGATATATTGTAGGGGAGATATTAAGTGTAGGGGAGCAAAGTATGCTAAATGTGCAGTCACTCGAGCGCTTTGGGGACCTATTGGGTTGAGATTATTAGGTCCTAAAACCAAAAAAGTTAAGTAAAATTTTCCATTTTAGTGGGGACTTCCCATTTTTTAATTTAATTTTCCATTTCCAACGATCTTTTTTCCGATTATAGCGCCATCTATCCATAATTCAAAAAAATGTTTCGAATAAAAGTTGTTTATTTTTATACAAACAATCCAAATCTGCAATAAGAAACGGGGTCTACCATTTAAGATTTTTTAAAGTAACCCCCCACCTCACCTCCGTGGGAGGTCGTGCTTGGAACCATTCGATAGATTTTTCAAAAACATTGATAAAGTGTATTTTGCAGTTTTTCGATATGATGTTTATTTTGCGAAAGATCGCGGGATTTGTATTTGAAATTTTAAATTTATCCCCCACCCCTCTCCGTGGGGGGTCAAGTTTGGTATTTTTCGATAGATTTTTGAAAAATATTGAAAACGTAGTTTTTAGTTTTTCAATCTGACGTTCATTTCGCGAAATATTCGCTTTTTTTGTGAAACATTTTGACTCACCCATTTCCGTACGCCCCGCTCAAATCGTCATATTTTTGAAATATAGACTCTTTTGCATGTACTTAACTTACCTTATCTTAATCTGACAATTTCGAATATTTTAAGGATAGATTTTTTTTCGGGCCCCCCTGAACGAACTCCCCTGTGTTAAGAGCCAATATATGGTGGAGGTACATCTGCAGGGTACCACGTTTCTCCCCATATGATAATCTGACGCGCTGGAGTAGCTGCAAAAATCCCCGCTTGGGCTCCCCTACCATTATATTTGTGTTGCCAGGAAGCGAAAAAGGTAGTTCCCGAAATGTTCCCAAACTGTGGCTTATTCCACATAAAATAGTAAATTGCATAAGATGACACAAGAAAATAGTTTCAGAACAATACCAAAATAAGATGTAGTAGAAGTACAGGACAGAGACATGATTATCTACAATTACTAAACGTTCGTAAGTTTCCTCTGGATCGTCAAAATGAAAAATTTTAACGAACAATAACCGCGCCACGAACGCGCGGCGCACACACGGCGCGGAGTTCGCGGCGCGGATATGTATTTCCGCCTTAATGTAGCCAGATTTACCATTTTTCTGATATCATTAGCCACTTTGGTTTTTTTAATAGAGCACTCTCTATATTGTATTACTATTGGAATCTTCACTTCAATACGAATTAAACAATATCTAAAACACCTGGTATTTTATATAGTCACGAAGGTCGTAAATAAATAAAAGTGCGAAACAGTTTTGAAATAATTCAGTAAAATCACAATCAGTAAATAACTAAAGCTGGCAGTTGTTTTGTGTGTTTTAAGACCTCTACAATAAAATTGGTTTTAATGAAAAAAAAAACGAATTTACTGTTTTAATGATGAGGAGCGGAGCCAACTTGTTCTGGACGAGTAAAAGAAGTATTTGAAGACGTAGACCAAAAATTGTTATGTATTGTTGTGATCTTATTTATTTATATGTGATGATATTCTTATATGTAATTTAATTTAATTAATGCATTAATGATAATCTAATTAATCAACCAGATCACATATCAATATGTTTTCAATCTCAGGGCGAATTATAAAATTACTTACTTACTTTCGTGACTTCTAAGTATTTCTCAGTGGTTCCTAATCGGGATAGGAAAAAATAAAATAATACACACATATGGATTACAATTTTAAATCAAATTTTGTTTATTTTATATAAATGGCAATTACTGCTTAATATTTGTTAGATCTTTTATTTATTTAATACAAACATTTAAAAATGGGAATCTTATTTCCTTTTGGTTTCCAATTTAAAGTTTTTATTAATAATGAACTATTAAGATTTATTAGCAACAAATTGATTTAAGTTTGATAAAAATCTTCTGATATTAGCGATTATGTTCTTCAATTTTTAATGTGGTATTTAATACAAAAACCCATACATTCATGTCCTGACAAATGAGACTGACCTTTATCTGGTGAACTGCGAATGTCCTCACACAAAACCCGTTTCCTCCTACCCTTGGTTGTGATGAAAAACTCGTCCTGGCCTCCAGTAATATTCTCCTTTGAAAACTACCTCGTATCGCTCTCGTTCCTGCTTTTCTCGTGATGCCGTGTTCTACCTTTTTCGAACCAGTTCAATCAGCTACCGGACACTCTTTGCTCAAGGAGATCCTTTTATCTCGACTCGGCCTACCTCTCGTTCCGATGGGTACTCAACACTCACGGAACTATACCGGCTTTTTCACTCTTCGTACACTACCGTCTACCACTGGACTTCACTTCTCGACCGCTCAAAACATTCTGATCTCTCATCAGTGTTCCCAGATGACTTTTTTGATAATCAGTAGGTGTCGCTTCAAAAGATCAGTAGATTTCAGTAGTATCAAGTCGCTTCAAAAATCTATCAGTTTATACATAGACAACTGGATGTCGCCCCGAAAAATCAGTAGAATTCAGTAGAATTAGGGGGAAAGGCAACCAGATGCCTCCAAAAATCGGTGGATTCAAACGATTTTTCGTTAAATTTACCGAATCCCTCTATTAAAATACGATGATTTTGAGTATTTTAGTAATTTTTAGTATTTCAGTAGGTTTAAGGATGCCATCAGTAGATCAGTAGACGAGGATCTAGATCAGTAGGTCTACTGATTTTTCAGTAGGTCTGGGAACACTGTCTCTCATCCTCATTCATTTCCCTACTTTCTCAATATCCCTTCCAGATTCCTAAATCAACATTCCACCACAAATTTTAATTCGCCGTATTCCTCAATACCAACTTTTAATATTTCTAAATATGTTTAATGGATTTCAAGAAAAAATAATCATTTCCCAATTTAAACTTACTTTCTACTTTTTACAAAACTTAATGACCTATTATCTATTTCACTGAGTCTTATTTAGCGTAGGCTAATGATCGAATCTTCCGCGAACTCTATAATGGTCCGCGTCACTCAAACTTGTTTATCTTAGGCGCATTGTTATCGAGTTTCGTACACTTCTTCGAATCACTTTCTTAAAAACTAAATATAATAATTTGTTGTATACAGGTTGTTCTAAATTTACATGCCCGTGGTTGAGAAAATTGAAGATCTTTTGTATTAATTTGAATTTTGCTTATAATTATAAAATTCTAATTCTCATATCAAATAGTAATATAACAGTATATGTTGCGGTTGATGTGATAAATCGGGTCTGTATTAATAATAATTACCGGTAAATATTAATAGTAACCGTAGCAGCTGGTCAATGTGATTAATAAATGCCTATATAATTAGATTTACCGGCTGTTATTAATACTTTCCTAACAATTCTGGTTAATGTAATAAAAACGCATTTTGGGCTTCACTATTGTTTATTTATGAAATTTGATAATAAAGTTGTTAAACACTTAAGGCTATGGGTACAGTTGAGTCCGCGAATCTTTACCCGTACGTCATCATTTAAAGCATACGAAATAAGTCGATAATAAGTTGGAAATTGAAATTTGCTAAACGCAACAGCAAGTCACTTACTGTCACTTGCTGTTCCGTTTAGTAAATTTCAATTTCCGACTTATCATCGATTTATTTCGTATGCTTTAAATGATGACGCACGGGTAAAGATTCGCGGACTCAACTGTACATAATTCGCAAATATTTTACGTCTATCCCTACTTTTTCTGTCTTTATACGGCAAATTACGTGTTGTAAAATCTTACTGGTATGGAAACTGTAGATGTAAACATTAGGTTGACAGGGACATTGTCATTAGAAAGGTAGAGATGGCTATTTCGGTTTCGTTCAGTTTTTGAATGTTCTTGGATAACCTTTACTTGTATAAATGATAGGATTATTTTTTCACTAATTATGTATTCAGTGGTTACCATTATTTATATACTATACAAATAGTCGAAAAAGAAAAAAGTTGTAAAGTTATTTTAATAATGTCCTGTTACCATGGAAAGCTTAGATAAGGTTTGAACATGTGAAGAACTGCGTTGTATAAATGTAGTATTACTCAAGTAATTTATAAAGACTTTATTTATTTCTTTATTTGCGCAAATTAAAATATGGGACGTTGTTACAAGAAATGTGTTACTGAAAAGCGAAGAAATAGACGGTTAGCTCAATTGAAGTAAGTACTTTTTTACATAAATCAAATTAATTACTTCTGTATTTTTCAAATTAATTTTAAATTTATAGTGAAAATATGATCTATAAAATCTATTGGAAAACCAATAATTTTCGCATTAAATTTTATTCTCGTTTACAATATTAAGACAATAATTTTGTGTCTGCATTACACCAATCGTGATGGAATTAGTTTTCCATGTGCTTGTGATTTGTGAATTCACATTTTTACGTACCAAATTATTAGAATTGTACCTGAGTAAAAATGAGTGACTCAGATCCGAAGCGACAAAAGAGTTACGCGAGGATAAAAATGAACAATTGTTATTTGTTAACCTTCTTCACAATTATTAAATTTTATTTGATAAAAGAATGACCCCAAAATTAAGAATCTTCTTAGTTTGTAAATTTTTCTATGACACACATTCATAAATGCTGCCATATTGTAACAAAAAATACCTACGCCGAAGACGTTCACCCACCAACTTCAGTTAAACTGAAGCAAAATACTACTAAACAAGCACATACTTCAAAAGCCTAGTACATTCTTCTATGTGGGCTGGTAAATAGTAGCAAATACTACGGAGAAAAGCAAATGCTTTTTAAGTGTAGCGAAATCTTCAAAAATGTAGTACGTACTTGAAGTATTAGCATTTATTACATTTTATGCCACCATGGGCACTTTACTTTATAGCTAAACTCGTATCTATTTACGGTTATCGGAACAAACTCTTAAAAAATAATACTTTTATTTGAACTTTAATAACTTGAAATACTTGGATTTTCCATAAAAAATATATATACAATAAATAACTTTTTATTAATTGTACGCCTTAAATCAATTGTTATTTTTCAAATACACTATCAATACTATTTAATAAACAACTCTTTGATTGATTTTATTATCATCGTAAAAGCGTTAAAAAGCAGTAGCAGAATCAACTGCTATATCAAAATAGCGGGTTGGACACATCTCTACTTTTGTCACTGTCTTGAGTCTTGTCATAACATTATATTCGAATGAGTGCGTTGTATGACAAAGATAGCGAATGTTCGATTTCCACGGACATGGTGTCCATTTTTTTCGAATCCTGAAAAAATTAATAAATATTTTTAAAAAATTTAAACACAAAATGAAAGACAAAATTACTATCGAAGGCCGAAAGTCCCTTAGAATATATAAGAAGTTTCTTTCAAATGAGATATTTGAAATTAAAAATCACACTACATTTTCTCTTAGTTTTTCACCCCTGTAACTTATTAAAATAAACATTATATAGAAGTTCTCAGGGACTTTCGGCCCTCGCTAATAACGTAATCTTTCATTCTGCGTTTAAATTTTTCAAAAATACTTATTAGTTTTCTCAGGATTCGAAAAGAATGAATCCCCATTTGAATAGCATTGCAGCCGAAAATAAGTACCGATCCTCTTAAACAGAATTTATCAATAAAAACCTCAACTAGATATCTTATAAGTAAAAACAAACTCATACACACGCATTAGGCTTTAAGTTACTACTAGACTATAATTACTTGTTTTTATAGGAAAGGCTCTTGTGGCACTTATAATTACAAAGAACGCTAAATTTTTTACATTTGCAGCGTTTTTAATTGCATTGGCCACTACAATTGCAGTGGCGGAATCATTAACTGACTAAATTCGAATCTTTACGAGCGCATTCGCTGAGACTTATCTCAGTATCAGGCGCTTCATTGACTGAAATAAGTGTTTCCTTGCAGGTGGTAACTTCGTTTCTTGCATGAAGTTGGTTCAAAAATGCCATGCTTATTGCCCAGCTTATATAGTTTTCATCTATAACAGAAATAATTATGGCAATGATGTTTCGGCTATAGGCCTTAGCTCTATCAACTTCTGAAATTCGCACTCTAACACTTTGACCTACTTTTTAACAGGGAATCTATCATTAGAATGCTTTAACATTCTGTCAGATTCTTTTATAAGTGACTGTTTAAGCAAGATCCCGAGTCTCCTGAATTTTTTTTTGAAGTTTTGTCAATTGCACTGCCATCTTCTTCGTCTCCCTCATTTTCTTTCACGTCAATATTGGCATTGTCTTCCTCATTGACAGCAATTATCGCACAAGCAATATGTTCGATTGGGCTGTTAGTGTTATTCTTTTTCTCATGATCATCTTTCAGTGCGTCACAGTTTTTCGATTTCTTTCTAACGCTTTAAATTGTATGTGACAGAAAAAAAGGCACGTCCGTGATTACAGACATTTACAACATTTATTCTAGTTATTCTAGTTGTCGATAGATGGCGCCATAATAAAAAAATAATTTTTTTAATTAGATAATAATATTACAAATATAATCTGTATAATTTATAAGATTATACAAATCAAAGAAAATACCATTTTATAATTTTTTTTTGTTTAATGTTTATTTTGCAATCTGTTACATCATATAATAACAATAAGCATACATGTTGATTGGTACAATGTCATGAGAGAGAGTTTCTCCAATGATCCACTCCCTGTATGCACTTTTACATTCTTACATTTATGTTAAAAATAATAAAAATTTGTAACTTTACATTATTACATCGATATTAAAAAATAAAATAAAACTATCACAATTTAACAGCATATCTAACAGCAATAATTGTACATATGAAATTTTATAAATGCAAGAAACACATTTGATTTGTTTTTATTCCAAATTGAAAATAAAATGTGACAACTGTCAGATTTAACTAAAATGTCATGTTAGAATAAATGTCATAAAAATGTGTATTATCACGGACTTACCCTTTTTCCTATCATTTGTTACGCACTGAAAAATGCTCATGAAAAGGACCTGTATCTTCAATATTCGCTAACTGTGAATCCTCTGTTGTACTGTTGAGTTTCATATCACCACTGTGCTTTGTTCCATCATCAGCGTCATCAGAATGATCTGCTATTATCGCTCCTAAATCTTCTTCTGATTTCGGATATAGTACGAGGAAGAAGGGATGTTTTTAATCCTTCTTTAGCCTATTTAATACATTAAATAGTGTATTACACAGTCGCCGCTTCCGATTATTCCGACTACAGATTAACTAACACTGTGATATGCGCTATGCGCCGTATTTAGTTCTGGTATGTCGCAGTGACTAATAAACCTACCTACACTCCGCAAGCTTCTAAGCACTTAACGGTATTGAAATTGATCACGTTTACCGATCTAATCCGGGATTTATTAATAATTACCGGTATGTGATTAAGTCTGCCATATTGATTACTTTTACCTAGCTATTCGGTTTGTATGAATAGTAACCGGTAATTGTTAATTATTTCCAATTAATCATAGTTACCGTAACATATACTTTAAAATAAACCTGTATAGTTAATGGAGAATTTCGTTGAATATTCACATAGGTACATCTCCACGCAGAGCTGCACTGATCATATGTACGTGATATAGGTTATTCCTTAGTCTGCCCTTTATTACATTAAAATTACATATGAATAAAAATATCAGAAACGATATGAGAGGCAGAATCTAGAAAACAGTCATCAGACCAATATGACATACGCACTAGAAACACGACCTGACACAGGGAGGAAAAAAATTGCAAGAAACAGCAGAGACAAAAACCCTTCGAAAATGGATGGTAAGAGACTATAGGACAGAGCTAGAGGCACAGACATACGACTTGCGGGGGATGCAAGGTGGAGAAAATTAATAACTGGGTAAGCAACAGAAGAGTAGAATGGAATGACCACATAAGTCGAATGACAACAAATAGAGCAGTTATGACGGCGATAGGCAGTTCCCCAATAGGAAGACGATCAGTGGGAAGACCACGAAAACGATGGAACGACAACTTACTGGAGGCACATTAAAAAACAGAGTCCTGTCAATACAAAAAGAAGATTGTTGCAGAAACTAAATGAAGATGACTACGACTTACGGCCGGTTTCACAAAGTAAAGTTAACTTGTGGTTAAGAGATAACCTCAAAATTACCCCAAAATATGTGTTTCAGTTTCATAATTCTTACCCTTCTGAGTATACCCATAAGGGTTACCCACTCCAACCTCTGGTTAAAAATTCTGTGAGTTAACCATACTTCGCCGTTGACCTGAAACTAAAACGCATATTTTGGGGTAACCTCTGGTTATCTCTTAACCACCAGTTAACTTTATTTTGTGAAACCGGCCGTTACAGTTTAGTGAGGCAATGATAAATAAAATTGCAACTGACGAGAACTTTGTTAAAAATATATGTTTTTGATGAAGCAATATTTACACAGTGTGGGAATGTAAATCGCTAAAATTTAAGATATTAAAATCAAGTATATTCAAATGGGAAATAAGCCACAATTTTACCTAAAAATGATTTTATTAACGTTTCGACGCCCAAGTCGGGTGTCGTTGTCAAAATACAAAATAATACTAAATAAACAAAAATGTTGTTGCTTAGTAAAAAATTCTTCTAATAGTTTATTTAATCTGACTCATTTATATCGGCAATTCAGACACGTATTATACATTTTAAAGTAGACGACTTTAAAATGATATTGCCAATATTGATGAGTTGCGTTCCTGGGACGACATTACTAAAAGATAGTTCATTCGATTACATGAAATCAATCCCAACTCAAGAATATCCGCCACAAAAAATCATAGCATGTGATCTGTCTTTAAAAAGACAACCAAATGCAACGGTGGCACTGAAATTCTCGCGTTAGAGTTCCATAGTAAATCACGAGGGAAAACCAGGAAAAACCTCGTGATACTATCCCGACATCGTAAGTATTTGGGTTTACATTTAGTTTACTCTCAAAACTAATACCAAATTCTGACTTGATATTTTAAATTTTAAATAATACTAAAATACTAAATAAGTAAACGAGTAAATGAGTAAACTAAATGTAAACCCAAATACTTACGATGTCGGGATAGTATCACGAGGTTTTTCCTGGTTTTGCCTCGTGATTTACTATGGAATCTCTAACGCGAGAATTTCAGTGCCACCGTTGCATTTGGTTGTCTTTTTAAAGACAGATCACATGCTATGATTTTTTGTGGCGGATATTCTTGAGTTGGGATTGATTTCATGTAATCGAATGAACTATCTTTTAGTAAAGTCGTCCCAGGAACGCAACTCATCAATATTGGCAATATCATTTTAAAGTCGTCTACTTTAAAATGTATAATACGTGTCTGAATTGCCGATATAAATGAGTCAGATTAAATAAACTATTAGAAGAATTTTTTACTAAGCAACAACATTTTTGTTTATTTAGTATTATTTTGTATTTTGACAACGACACCCGACTTGGGCGTCGAAACGTTAATAAAATCATTTTTAGGTAAAATTGTGGCTTATTTCCCATTTGAATATACTTGATTATAAAAATGCCACAAGAAAATAGCTTCAGAACAACATTAAGATATTAAAGTTGACATTAGAGTATTAGACATTGGAAAAGTGAAAACCATACTCAAAGACCACAAAAACTAAATATATGTTTGGGTATAGTGAGTAAGTACTCAGTTAACTAAGCCGTTTTTTATAGAAGGAAATTTAACAAACGATAACTAATTATCAAAAGCTACTTGCAAATGAAATTGTACCTGCCATTTAAAACAAGGTTGGAGACAATTTTAAAGGGATATGGTTTTAGAATTATGGAATTCTAGCTCATTTGGTGTAAATGTTAGGCGTGATTTAGATCAGATATTTCCCGGACGATACATTGGTAGATTAGCTATTACTAAATGACCCCCTCGTTCACCCGATTTAAATCCTAGAGATTATTTTTATTGGAGTTACTTGAAAAGTAGAATTTATAAACTAAACCAGGAAGTGGTGCAGAGCTAAGGCAAAGATTGATCATTGTGGATGAATCCCTATTTATTTCTAGAGAAAATGGAGAAATATAACACATGTATTCTACCATCGTTTAGGATACTGGCAAAATAAAAACGGAGGACATTTTGAACACTTGATTAGGTAGACATTAATTCAGCAATGTAGAAAACTTTTAATTTTTATGTTTAAATTTAGTTGTAAATACCGTGTTGTACATATAGTAGGGTATAGTTAGACCCAAACCCAGACATCCAAAGTGAAAGTTATCCTCCAACACCAAATTGTTCTATATGGTCCATATAATCTTCAGAAAAAAGTCACACCATTTTGAGTGTCGGGTTTGGGAAGGAGAGGGGGGAGAAATCTGTAAATTCGTGGTTTTTTAGGTTTTTCGTAAATATTTCTAAAACTATGCGGTTTAGCATGAACAACCCTTTATACAAAATTGTTCTACATTAAATTTGAAATAAAAAAGGTCCTATGCATAACCCTTCTAAAATGAACGGTTCCAAAGTTACGGAGGTAGTATAGTATAATTGGTCCAAAAAAAGGCCTAACCCAGACATCCAAAATAAAAGTTTTCCTTCGACACCAAATTGTTCTATATGGTCCACATATTGTTTAGTAAAAAGTTACACCATTTTGAGCGTCCTGTTTGGGGGGAAAATGGGGTAGAAGTCGGTAAATTAGTAGTTTTTGAAGTTATACTTCTTTACCGGCGATAGAGGGTGATTTTTTTATATGTTAAAACCTATCAGCCCGGCGCATGCGCATTATAACTTTGTTCTGATTGGATGTTCAAATGACATGTCAAAAATTATCCGATATGGCAGCTGTGGTTTGGAGGTAAAGGCAAAGGTAAACAAATGTATATTATAATATATTAGTTTTATTGTTGTGAGGACAGAAACAAAAAAGTTTATAATATTGTAGTGACTTTTAAATAGTTTTTAAAAGCAACAGGTACGTAATAATTGTTAATGTATCATGGGTATAAACCTACCTATTTGATCTGCCAAAATACATAGTATGTAATACTTTTATTTATATAATTTGATTACCATCAAAATTTCTATCAATATTCACCTAATATATTGTTTTTTACTCTATGTTTTGTTGTATTTTTTCAATTCTAAATCATTTCAATTCAAAATTAAAATAATTTGATCAATTTTCAAAATATCAAAATATCACAAGTTTAATCCGTTTAGTTAGTCGATCTTCGTAAATAATGACACATAGTGTCCGTGGCTAAGCGGAGAAGGCGAATGAATTCCAATACCAACCGCTCTTATCAGCGCTGGTTCGAGTCCCAATAGAAACTTTCTTTTTTGTTTTTTTTTAATACATTTTATGATTGTAAGTATATTTATTATATAATTGTATTTTCAGAAAATACGTATTTAGTTAAAAAATTTTCGACAATTAATATTCAGACATCATTTGTGGCTTGTTTAATGTGTTTGTGTGTGTTTCATTCTTTTATTATTTTAATTTTTGGCAGTGTTCTAATAAAAATGTTTGAGAAGTAGTAAGTATAAATTAGTTTAATATTTAAACAAAATATAAATAAAAAGTATATTAATTTCGTTTAAATCATATAATAGAAGTATAACTTCTTACGTGCGTACAAAGTACACACACATTATGTTTTTTTATGTTTTTCGTCCATATTTCTAAAACTATGCTTTAGCGTAAAGAATGTTCTATAAAAAAATGTTCTGCATAAAATTTAAAACAAAAAAGGTTCTATACATAATTGTTATAAAATCAAGTGTCCCAGCGTTACGGAGGGTGAAATTGGAGGTTTTCGATACTTTTTATATTCACCGATTTCTCCCCACTCTACCCCCCAAACCCGACGCTCAAAATGGTGTGACTTTTTTCTGAACATTATGTGGACCATATAGAACAATTTGGTGTTGAAGGATAACTTTCACTTTGGATGTCTGGGTTTTTGGTATAGTTATACCATACATTGCCCAAAAAATATAAAAAGTATCGAAAACCTCGACTTTTCACCCTCCGTAACTCTGGAACCGTTGATGTTATAACAATTATGTATACAAGATTTTTTATTTTAAATTTCATGTAGAACATTTTTGTATATAACATTGTTTACGCTGCTAGAGCATAGTTTTAGAAATATTGACGAAAAACTTAAAAAACACTAATTTACCGACTTCTCCCCCATCTCCCCCCAAACCGGACGCTCAAAATGGTGTAACTTTTTACTGAACAATATGTGGACCATACAGAACAATTCGGTGTTGGAGGAAAACTTTTTCTTTGGATGTTTGGGTTAGGCCTTTTTTTGGACCAGTTATACTGTTCTACCTCCGTAACTTTGGAACCATGCATTTTAGAAAGATTATGCATAGGGCATTTTTTATTTCAAATTTAATGTAGAACAATTTTATATAGAAGGTTGTTCATGCTAAACCGCACAGTTTTAGAAATATTGACGAAAAACGTAAAAAACTACGAATTTACCGATTTCTCCCCCCTCTACCCCCCAAACCCGACGCTCAAAATGGTGTGACTTTTTTCTGGACATTGTGTGGACCATGTATAACAATTTGGTGTTGAAGGATAACTTTCACTTTGGATGTCTGGGTTATGCCATCTTTTGGATCAACTATACTATACTAATATAGGCGAAGCAATAAAGCACTAAAATCGGCCTAATGTGCGTACTTTGTACGCACGTAAGAAGTTATATTTCTATTATATAATTTTAAAGAAGTAAATAGACTTAACAGGTTATTTGTATTTTATTTAAATATTAAACTAACTTTCTTACCTACCACTTTTAAAAATTTTTATTTAAACGATACCTACCAAAAATAAAAAAAAGACCTCTCGATCTCCGGTTACACGCTCTACCACTGAGCTATATTCCCTTTGCTTTGACAGGTTACAAAATTTCTCATAAATACTGACAAATTTAATAGACCAAGTGAAGTATACAAAAATACTTTAAATATACTTACTATTATTATAAAATATCTTGTTCCCGAGGAAGACAAATACAAAGACACAAAAATTATAATAAATTAATACATTTACTAAAACAACTAATATATCTTTTTAATGACTTATTTGCGCTGACAGCGCTGATACATACATATATAACTATACATACATAACTACATACTGTCTGTGTGCGCATGCGCCCGGGATTATAAAATTTCACTCTCGACCGTAAAGAAGTATAACTTCAATAATTCGGAACTCTTCAATTATCGGCGGAAATGAGTTCAATTTTGTTACTCGGGGGTTTTTGGGGCCACTGAAAACGAATATGACGTCGTAAGTGATCTCCGGAGTACCTGGTGCCCAGGGTACCTACTGTTTACCTCGTCATTAAAATTCGTTAAAAAATTAGTCAAAAATAATTAATTGCTTGGGGGGTTTTTATGGTCACTAACGACGAATATGATCTTGTGCAGTTTTTGGCAAAAAATTTATTAAAAAACTAGTCAAAAATCATTACTTGGGGGTTTTTGGGGTCCCTAACGACGAATATGATATCGGAAGTGATCTCCGGAATATCTAGTGTCAAGGGTACCTCGTCTTCTGAAGTTTTCGGCAAATTCATTAAAAAATTAGTCAAAAATCATTATTCGGGGGGTTTTTGGGTCACTGACGACGAATATGACATCGGAAGTGATCTACGGAATACCTGGTACCCAGGGTACCTACTGTTTACCTCGTCTTCCAAAGTTTTCGGCCAATTCATTAAAAAATTAGTGAAAAATCATCAGTTACGAGATAAACAGTAAGTACCCTGGGCACCAGTTACTCCGGAGATCACTTCCGATGTCATATTCGTCGTCAGCGACCCCAAAAATCCCCTAAGTAATGATTTTTGACTAATTTTTTAATGAATTTGAAGAAAACTCTTGAAGACGAGGTAAACAGTAGGTACCCTTGGCACCAGGTACTCCGGAGATCATTCACGACACTATATTCGTTTTCAGCGACCCCAAAAACCCCAGTGTAATAAAATTGAACTCATTTCCGCCGATAATTGACGAGTTTTGAATTTTTTTTATTGTCTCTTTGAGATGCACTTTAAGAATGCATTTTTTGTATGCAGTTTTTCAATATTATATTATGGCTCCAGTTCACAAAGTTTCCTGGCGCATTCACGAATCGAATGCAAAAAGAATTATTAACATCCGTCTTGTCGTTTTTTTTTTCGGAGGTCCAGTTCTTTATTGCTTCGACTAGGTAATAGTTTCAATCAAAAATTTTATTGAGACGATTAGGCATTTCGAGGCTTTTGTTTTATCTTATTAAGATGTGTCTGACTATATAAAATCGAAAGTATGTACATGTACAAAGCCTGCTTGGTTCGGCGGCAGTTATGG
This sequence comes from Diabrotica virgifera virgifera, assembly GCF_917563875.1. Taxonomy (NCBI): domain Eukaryota; kingdom Metazoa; phylum Arthropoda; class Insecta; order Coleoptera; family Chrysomelidae; genus Diabrotica; species Diabrotica virgifera. The sequence goes on along the minus strand of NC_065449.1, from coordinate 55,557,575 downwards.
TAGGATATAATATTTGAGACGCTCTATTTGGATGGTGATGTATATTGATTTACTCCAGTCCTCAAGATTAGGTGACATATTTTGTGAAACAAATCAATGCTGCATCTCCGATAGCCACAAACATTACGTAATTTGGGAGCATATAAAATAGAAACAGATTTATGTAGTCATTAGATGTACTAAACTGACTAAGAACGATAGAACTGGGTGAGCTGTTCTGACTACTGAAAAACCATTAGAAATGAAATAAATTGAGGAAAGCAATCTAAATCTTATAGGTCACAATATGCCTAACTTTTTGTTTGCTCTTGTAGTGATATACTTTTTTTTCTTCTTCTTTCGGTTCTGTCTCTAATGGAGGTTTACGATGATTTCTACGAATTCATGTCCAATTTTGGGCCTTTATTTGGATATCTAGTTCCGCCCATTTCTTGATGTTATGCAGCAATATAATTTGTCATGGGTCATGGCTGCGTTTACTTCTATTTTTACTTTCACTGTTAGATAAAGAAAACGTCTTCTAAAACTTCTAAAACTTCTGTATTTCTAACATGTTCAGTCCATGGAATTTTTAGAATGCGGTGAAATACCCAGCTTTCAATGTCTTACAGTCGTTATAACGACCCAATTGTCTACATCGGGGCTTTTCATGTCTTATAATAGTATAATACAACAACAGAAGAATTCGAATACAATGGTAGGGGAGCAAAGTATGCTAAATGTGCAGTCACTCGAGCGCTTTGGTGACCTATTGGGTTGTGAAGAATAGGTCCTAAAACCAAAAAAAGTTAAGTAAAGTTTTCCATTTTAGTGGGCGCTTGCCATTTTTTAATTTAATTTTCCATTTTCAACGATCGTTTTTTCCGATTATAACGCGATCTATCCATAATTCGAAAAATTGTTTCGAATAAAAGTTACTTATTTTTACGTAAGGAATCTAAATCGGCAATAAAAATGAGGGCCCCTATTTAAGATTTTAAAGTAACCCCCCACCCCACCTCCGCGGGGGGTCGTGTTTGGTGCCAGATAGATTTTTAAAAAATATTGAACAAGTATATTTTACAGTTTTTCGATCTGATGTTCCTTTCGCGAAATATCGCGGGATTCGTAATTAAAATATTAAATTTACCCCCCCCCCTCTCCGTGGGAAGTCGTGTTTGGTATCATTCGATAGATTTTTAAAAAATATTGAGCACATATTTTTTAGTTTTTCGATCTGTCATTCATTTTGCGAAATATTCGCTTTTTTCTTGTGAAACTTTGGGACTCACCCATTTCCTTACGCCCCGCCTAAATCGTCAGATTTTTAAAATATACATTTTTTTGCATGTACTTAATTTACCTTATCTTAATCTGACAATTTCGAGTTTTTTTAAGGATAGATTTTTTATTTCGGGCCCCCCTTAACGAACTCCCCTGTGTTAAGAGCCAATATATGGTAGAGGTACATCTGCAGGGTACCAGGTTTCTCCCCATATGATAATCTGACGCGCTCGAGTAACTGCAAAAATCCCCGCTTGGGCTCCCCTACCACAATGCAGGAGTAAGACAAGGAGATGGGCTGTCAACTACGCTCTTTAACATAACTTTAGACGCCATAATTAAGACTTGCAAACTCAATGGGACGATCACCAACAATTCAGTTAAGATAGTAGCATATGCTGATGAGCTAACGGTGCTAGCGAGAAACAAAAGAACGTTAGATGACATAACCAGACAAATTGAAAAGGAAGCGGTGAAAAGAGGCTTAACAATAAATAAAGAGAAAACTAAATACATGAAAGTAGAGAGGAAAAACAAAGATACAGAGGAAAGAAATATAAAAATCGGGAATTATAATTTTGAAATAGTCAGTAATTTTCAATACCTAGGAGTCACAATTAACAACAAAATTGAAAGAAATATAGAAATCACCAACAGAATATAAGCGGGTCATAGAGCATATTATAAATACAAAAGTATTTTCAAAATAAAAAAAATCAGCAGGGTTACGAAAATCCGAGTATACAGAACAGCAATTCGAACAGTGGTGATATATGGAGCAGAAACCATGAGCCTAACAAAGAGGGAAGAACAAATGTTAAAAATATTTGAAATAACAATGGTAAGAAGAATTTATGGACCAAAGAAAATAGTGCACGGAGATTATGAAAGGCTCTTGAATTTAGAAATAAGAGACATACTAGGAGGCGAGGATATTGTGAAAGCTATAAAAACCCAGCGACTACGGTGCTATGGACACTTAAGAAAAATGGGAGAAGAAAAATATATAAGGAAAGTTACAATGTGGAACCTAAATATAACAAGAGCGAAAGGAAGACCAAAAAGTAGGTGGGAAGACCAGGTATTGGAGGACATAAATAGATTGAAATTGCCAAGATGGAGACAGAAAATACAGGACCGGGATATATGGAAGAAAATAACAGAGGGCGCTAGAAGGAACCCTAGATTAGACTAGTTAACTGGATTGAAGAAAGAAAGTGGAGTGACTCACCACAATAAATGAGTCAATGAGCTCAATAAGAGTGGCTCCAACTCCGCACGGAGTGTATAGCCTGTATATATACAGTGCTAGTCAAAAGTCCGTACCCCCTCTTATCTTTTGAACGGTTATACCTGTAATAGTGAAATTTGGAGGGAGGAAATAAACAGACGTAAGCTTCTTAACTAGTCATAATAGGTGACGTAATAGTGACAGATGACGTTACAGAGCCACTGTGACCGATAATTTTAAATGGGACCTTATAGCAAGTGATACCTCGTTTGAAAGGTATTCAAAATACTTATTCAGGCATGCTAATTTTTTGGATTTTGATTTTGGTGAATAAATTAAATAAATATATGTATCTAATATTGTAGTTTCGCATTTAATTAATAAAAATTCAAAGGTCCGCCTATGGCTTTTTTGTCAAAAAAGTTGACGTTTTTCAATTCTCTAGTAGTTTTTACGTCAACGTCAACCTTTTTGACAAGATATCATAGGCGGAATTTTGAATATTTATAATTAAATTCGAAACTACAATTTTATATTTATTTCATTTATTCATCAAAATTAGCTTAACCTCAAACAAAATTAGTATGACTGAATAGGTGTCTTCAATACCTTTCAAACGAGGTATCACTTGCCATAAGGTACCATTTAAAATTATCTGTCACAGTGGCGCTGTAAAGTCATCTGTCACTATTACGTCACCTGTCATTACTAGTTAAGAAGCTTATGTTCCAAATTTCACTATTATAGGTATAACCGTTCAAAAGATACGAGGGGGGTACGGACTTTTGACTAGCACTGTATAGTAGGATACTGTGTATATAGCATTTTATCGTAGAGTAAGATCAAGTTCTCTTATTTACTTACTCCGTGGCTTTACAACCCTTCGTAGCCGACTCTACAACATACATCTCCATTCTTCTCTGTATCGAGCAATCTCAATCCAGTTCTCCAAGCCCATAGCTTTCAGATCTCTTGCTGTATAACTCACCACCAGAGTTGAGGGCGTCCACGTGGTCTTATTTAAGTTGGGACTTCCTCCCCTACCAGCCCTACTGTTCTTTTGTCAGAATGTCATCTGAGATGTCTTACCCATAAAGTCTTCTGGACATTATTTCTTTTATGTTGGCGTCTGGGTATAGTTCTTTGAGCAATTTGTTAGTCTTTATCCTATATTGTCCTGCTGCTTCATCAAGCACAGGCACAAAGATCTCCCTTAGGATTTTATTTCCCAAACATGTAGACTCTTCGTTTATCTTTGTTATCGTCCACGTTTTGCTGCCATACATCACTACGGGTCGTGTGATTGTTTTATATAGTTGTATCTGTGATCAAGATCTTGGGTGGTACGCCAGTCAATGGGAGCAAGAATAGGATATTACCTCCGAATTCTATCCTACTGCATGAATTTTAATGAAATTTTGGGCCTAGCCTCTACTTATCTCCTAATTCAAAGTCTACCCTATGTCGATGTGTGCTTTATCTTGGGGGTGGTTCCCAACCCGTTCTTATGGGTGAACAATTTTTGGTTAAAATTACCACGGAATTCGCTAGAGAACCTAATTCTAAGCAAAAATTGTTCTATAATTTTTTTTTGAAAACTCAATACCTTTTGAGATATTCGTGGATGAAAATTGGCCATTTTCATTGAAACATTATACCTTTTATAATCAAGTATATTCAAATGGGAAATAAGCCACAATTTTACCTAAAAATGATTTTATTAACGTTTCGACGCCCAAGTCGGGTGTCGTTGTCAAAATACAAAATAATGATTAATAATAATTATTTTATATTTTGACAACGACACCCGACTTGGGCGTCGAAACGTTAATAAAATCATTTTTAGGTAAAATTGTGGCTTATTTCCCATTTGAATATACTTGATTATAAAAATGCCACAAGAAAATAGCTTCAGAACAACATTATACCTTTTCGAACGGTTTTTTTGCGAATATCTTAAAAACTATGCATCTAACTAAAAAACTATATTAAACATTTTTGTAGCCTCTAAAAAAACAAAGAGACAATTGCCTTCATAAATCTTCTAGTTATAATACAAAAAGAGATAATATGGTAGGTGGAAATAGTTTGTTTTTTGGTACATTCTCAAATTGGTGTATTCAACTTGAAATAACCGAGAAACGGTCAACTTTAGGTGTATAATGCTACTAATTAATACCTTTTGTAGTGCTTGAATAGACCTTTAAAATGAGCTATATTAGAGGTCTACTACATTAAAAGTAAGCGAGATATGCAAACAAAATTGATTTTAAGAACAAATGAGAAGTAATTTTAACCTCCATCCACCAAAATGTAAATGCATCGTTTTCCTTCTACAATACCTTTTATTATAGTGTTATTTCTATGTTCAAGAAGTTGGACGGGTTTAAAATGACTGGTTTTTGAAAAAAGAAAGATCAAATTATAGAGCGCATTTTAAATTTTCTTAAAAACCTTCATTTTTCTCCATGTAACTTGAAAATGATAAGAGATACAGTAATGAAAAATAAAATGAAAATTTACATCTGAAAAGCCCTACATTTTTGTGGGGTATCTTTTTTTCGTATATCTTATATTTTCGAGTTACATGGAGGAAAAGGAAGATTTTTAAGAAAATTTAAAAATGCGCTCTAGAATTTAATCTTATTTTTTTCAAAAACCGTTCATTTTAATCCAGTCCAACTTTTTGAACATAGAAATAACACTAGAATAAAAAGTATTGTAGAATGAAAACGATTTATTTAAGTTCTAAAGGATGAGGGGTTAAATATACTTCTCATTTATTCTTAAAATACATTAGTCATCAGCTTTTTGCAGAATATCTCGCTTATTTTGAATGTGATCGACATTTAGTATTGCTCATTTTAAAGGTCTTTTCAAGGCCTAAAAAAGTTATTAGTATCATTATACACCTAAAATCGACAGTTTTTCTGTTATTTCAAGTTAAATAAACCGATTTGAGCATGCAGCAAAAAAACAAACTCTTCTTACCTACCATACCCCTCTTTTTATTTTAACTAGAAGATTTATGAAGGAACAAATCTCTTTGTTTTTTTATAACCTACAGAAATATTTTATATAGTTTTTTTGTTAGATGCATAGTTTTTAAGGTACATATTCGCAAAAATCCGTCCGAAAAGGTGTAATTTTTCAATGAAAATGGCCAATTTTCAACCACGAATAACTAAAAAATATTGAGTTTTCAAAAAATAATTATAGAACAGTTTTTGCTTAAAATTAGGTTCTCTAGCCTCTTCCGTGGCTATTTTAACCAAAACATTTTTCACCCCCGAGAAGAGGCGGGACCCACCCCCAAGATAAAAGCGCACATAGGCATAGGGTAGACTTTGTTTCTTGAGCTATTCCCTACTTACTGTGAAAATATCAAGTAAATCGATGAAGTAGAATGGAATTCGGAGCCAAATACCCTCATTGACTGCCCTATGGTGAAAAATTGTTTTATTTTTAGATATGCGTTTCTGGCCTGGATTATTCTATATTTGACTTCTGGTTTTGACACTAACGGCCGGTTTCACAAAGTAAAGTTAACTTGTGGTTAAGAGATAACCAGAGGTTACCCCAAAATATGCGCTTTAGTTTCAGGTCAACGGCGAAGTATGGTTAACTCACAGAATTTTTAACGAGAGGTTGGAGTGGGTTACCCTTATGAGTAGGGAGCGGATTTTATGCTAAATGCATATTGCATGCATATTTCGCATATTTGAGCACTTTACTAAATTTTGCATATTTTTAAAGAAACATGCATATTTTGTGCATATTTAAAAACATTTTAGTAAAAAAAAATTTAATTTTTTAATTCGACACAAAATATTTCCCCGCACAGGCTGTCGTATCTATTAATTCGAGAACTACCTGAAGAGAGACGGTTCATTCACTGCCTTTTCATTTTTTCTTAGAAAATACCCGATCTTTACACAAAGTACTTATAGTGCTTATAGAACGCCGTTATAAATTGATTGTAGGATGTTAAAATAATGAAGGATGGTTTACCGGGAAATCCGAATTTTATTTACTTTTATTATATTTAGTACAATTTGTATCCCAATTTAGTAGGTACCTATAATTCTGGTGATTTTTTTAAATCCCCTATTGTTAAGAGAATTTACACATTTAACCATAGATTTACACATTTAACCACGATTTTCTAACGGAAATTGAAATATTCATGCTTTAGATCAGATCCCGTCTTTAAACGGCTTTAAAACTTTGGAGGACATATATGCGAAATTTTTAATGGAAATTTTGAAATTGATTTTGATGCAGAATTTTCGTCTTTAACAAGTTATTTTAATGCGCCCCAATTACTTCTGTTGATATTGAAAGGAGTTTTTCAAGTTATAAAAATATTTTATCTAATCAAAGAAAATGTTTCCTCGTGAAAAATTTGGAAAAACACATTGTAGTGAATTATAATCGAAGATATTATATAGTGATATTGTTGTTTTATTTTAAATAGCTAACTATTGGTATCCGTTTTTGTAAAAAATGTGAATAAATTGCATTATATAAAAAATAACGATTTTATTTGAAAGATAATAAATAAGATTGCCGCCCCCCCTGTATAAGAACCACCTAGAATAGAATAGAACAGATAATTTGTGGTTTCTCGAAATGCGCATTTTTTGAATTTTTGTGCATATCTTGCGCATATTTCGTAATTTTTTACTGCATATATATGCGCATATTTCATCAAAATTGATCGCATATAAATCCGCTCCCTACTTATGAGTATACCCAGAAGGGTAACAATAATTATGAAACTGAAACGCATATTTTGGAGTAATTTTGAGGTTATCTCTTAACCACAAGTTAACTTTACTTTGTGAAACCGGCCGTAAGGCCTCATGTATTTAGCATCTTAAATATTTAAACTTTTCAACTTTTTCAAGTAGATTGTCAATTACTGATATATTTATATTTGGAGTATTCTTTTTCATGATAACCATGATTTTTGTTTTCTTTGCAGGGCATAATATAATTTAAAGTGATAAAAAATACAGGTATTTTAGAAAAATATATTATCAAAATTAGGTACTTAAAGTATTAACATTTTTACAAAATCTTTAACAAAGGTTTATTCTAGTTATATAAATCTATAAGAAAACTAGATTGTAAGAGCCAACATAAACAATATGATTGAAAAAAAAAACAAAATTACTAATCTTTAATGGTATATTTTCTGGTAACAATATTTGATTAACTCAGTCATATTATTCAAAACTTACCTATAGTAACTATAGTTTGTACAATTGTTAGAATAATGAATGTTGTATTGAATAAAGATATATAAGTTAAAACTCTTTAAGTTAGGTACGTATTTTTATATTACATAATATATTATATTATACGCTATCATTTAATTATACCAATTCTTGTTTGGAGATATAGCTTAGTTACCCTACATTTACATAATTCTGTTATTTCATATACCAAGAATAAAAAAAAAATACAACAATAGTCTACAAGACTTTGGCTGTAAATTAACAGTGGTACCATAAATATAAAATACTAGGGAATAATTTTTAAAAAATCTGTTCAGTTTTATTGTTTAGCTATTTTATAGTAGGTCTGGATCCCGCGTATGAAAAAAAATGATTAATAGCAAGCTGAAAATTTGTTAATAGCTTAAGGGTGTCTAGTCGGACAAACTTTGATATATAGGAACACTGGAACAGGGGAAGTTTTAATTGTGGAACAGGTTAAAAATTTGGAACGTCAGGCCACGAAAACGTCACATGTATTTTGTCCGACAGAACTTCCAATTGATTTGTTACCCTTTCATTAAACTCCCATTCAAAAATCAGACTGGTATTTATCACTTGTCATAATTCTTGTCATTTGACATATTCTACGTGTTCCTCTCATTAAAATGCCCATTTGGTGATAAATACCATTCTGATTTTTCGCATGACAGTTTAATGAAAGGGTAACAAATCAATTGGAAGTTCTGTCCGACAAAATACATGGGACGTTTTTGTAGTCTGACGTTTCAAATTTTTAACTTGTCCCACAATTAAAACTTCCCCTGTTGCAGTGTTCCCATACATCAAAGTTTGTCCCACAAGACACCCTTAAGCTATTAACAAATTTTCAGCTTGCTATTAACCAACTTTTTTTCATACGATGGATCCAGACCTATAGGTATTCCGGTATGCTGGTTTCAATACTGTAATTAGTTTTTCTCTACCGCGTCAAGTTTTATCTTCCCTACAATATAACTACGGAACGGAGAATGCTCAACATGATCGCATATCCAATGAGGAGATAAGAATAACACCAAAGGTAACAGATGTGATCCAGAAGATGGCCACGTTAAAATGGAACTGGACAGGATACATAGGAAGAATGGATGACAACCGTTGGACGGAGCGAATTGTTGAATGACGACCAAGGGCAAGTAAAAGAAGTAGATCCAGACCTCAGACAAGATGGACTGGTAATATCAAGCGCATGGCTGGCCATGAATGAATGCAAAAACGACAAATAGAAGTGAATGGACAGTATGGACACACTTAATAGTGATGTTGAAAAAGTAACTATTCGTTACAAAGTAACTATTCGTTACGAATACCGAAAGTAACGATTACTATACAGAGAGGCAAATCGTTACCTACTTTGATTACTCTGATTACTTCTTTACTTCGTACCAATCGTATCAGAGCGAGTAACGACTATTGTATCTACTTTGATTACTTTGAATACTTTGATTACTCTGATTACTTTGTACCAATCGTATCAGAGCGAGTAACGACTATTGTATCTACTTTGATTACTTTGATTATTCTGATTACTTGGTTACTTCGTACCAATCGTATCAGGACGAGTAACGACTATCTACATTGATTACTCTGATTTCTTCGTTACTTCGTACCAATCGTATCAGAGCGAGTAACAACTATTGTATCTACAACCAGTACACTTGATGACTTTCTAAACTGACCGGAAAAATGTGGAAATGATAATGTTTCTACAGTATGATCAACAACTTTAATTTTGTATGTATTGCATTGATTTTATTAGAATTAGACCAGGGCATTTAGGGGGGGGGGCATACAAAATACCTACCTACTGAGAAATATGATTTTCGATAAGATTACCGGTACTCAAATACAAAAGTAACAAAAGTAATCATAGTAATCAAAGTGACGAATACTGTAAATAATTATTTTTTATATCGGAATACCTATACACAATACCTACCTACTGAGAAATACGATTTTCGATATGATTACCGGTACTCAAATACAAAAGTAACAAAAGTAATCATAGTAATCAAAGTAACGAATACTGTAAATGATTACTTGTTATATCGGAATACCTATACAAAATACCTACCTACTGATAAATACGATTTTCGATAATATCATGATTACCTCATATTATGATTACCGGTACTCAAATACAAAAGTAATCATGGTAATCAAAGTAACGAATACTGTAAATGATTACTTTATACAAAAGTAACGATTTGTAACGAATACTCGAAAGTAACTATAATCAACATCACTAACACTTAAGGGAGGCTTATATCCGACGATGGATGGAATATCTGTTGATGATGAGAATCTAGCATGAATCATACGAAACACTATTGTTCTATTGGCTGTCACTAACCTTCTCTGATAAATGGGATTTGATCAGCAAGAGTTGAATGGTTTATTATGGTTTTGGGCAATACAAAAAGCTTCAAATATCTCAGCACCAAGAAAGCGTGAGGGAAACTTGCTTGGAAAGAGATCTAAATTATGTAAAAAGTGCTTTTCTACAATAATTTCGAAGTGTTCATTGATTTGTGTATTATGTACGTGGTTTAATGAAAGAGTTGAGAATTTCAGCTTATAATGCAAAATAATTGCGACTGTTTGTCGATGGATCAAAGTGGAGCTTGAAGTATATTCTTCACAATATTAAACTCCTTAAAAAGCTGCAAACACTAGAAAGCTTTCAAAACTATATTGAAATAAAGACATAATTAATGAGGATCTATCAACTAGTGAATAGTGGTAAATGTCCAAGAACAATATTAAAAACGCAGTAAATAATATTCCAGGACTTGAAACACCAATACCACGCAATGACTACTTTTGAAAGTGGAATATTGGAATACTTGAAACATTAAAAAGGGAAAACCAAACCAGAACATTCTAAAAATTACCGTATAATACAAGAAAATAGTTTAAACCAGGGCCGAGAATATGTAAAACTAAGGAGAAAGATATACTCAATATAAAAGAGGATGTATTAGATGGATGGGTGGAACAGTATAAAAAGCTGGTTTCAGTGCCTATAATTAATCAGCATATGATAGTGTGCCACGAACTAAATTAAATGAAGCTATGGACAAATTATATTGTTGATTTTGCTCCTTTGTAATAGTGCATTGTAATACTATAAATATGAAAAAAATTTGAATAAATGAAATAAAAATATATACTTAGGCAACAACGTTAATGTTTAACTAAGCTTTATTTCCATCTTGCTAAACTTAAATTGACATGAATCTTTTTTTAAGATGATATTTATAACAGTAAAATATAGACATAAAATTCATAGCTTAATAATAATGATTTATGCTACTTGCTTGTTATGGTAAAAGACTCAAAAACAGTAAAAATTACCCTATTTTATAATGAAACATTTAAAAATAGTATCAAAAATAATACAATACAGGAATCAAAATCGATAGATAATAATATTTATTGAACGTAATCTTAAGAACCTACTATACATAAAAAAGACTTAAAAATTATCTCTTTATGTTAATGTTGTCAAATGTTTAGTTCTGTTAGTACTATTACTTTTATACTTTACTGATTGACTGTTAAATTTAATGAAACTTAAATTGATCGTAAAATATTGAGTCAATGCACAGTCAAATTTTTCAGCCAGTCAAGTCAAAAATGGGTCCCATCATAATTAAGTAAAAATAAAAGAATTTTGTAAATAAAGAAGGAAACGAATTTGTAGCTGGCTGCATGTCATTAATCACAAAAAATGATTTAGTAAAATATTTTAAAACAGGTATATATTTATTAAAAGTCCCTTAAAGCGCTTCATCACAATCCCACCACGTTTTCGATTTGAAAGATCTAAATTTCAACACTGATGATGATCTTTTTAGATCGGAAACGTTCCGTGATTGTGTTGTAGCCCTTTAAGGGACTTTTAATAAATATATAATTTTTTTAAATATTTAAATTTTATAAAGGATTTTATAAAGGACTAAATAAATTTTGTGAATAATCAAAAAGAAGTTTATGAGACGTTAATGATTGAAACATAAAGTACCTTTTTATATTTCACAATATCGAAAATTGTTAATAAGAAAAGGTGTTTGAAATTAAAAACTACACTGCGGTGCAAGAAAATCGATCCACTAAAAATTTGGTCATTTTTGATGTTTTGAATTTTCTAAACCTGTTGTCAGATTTAAGTGATTTTTTACCATGTTATAGCCTTATTTATTGACAATATCCCTGTAATAATATTGTTGCTAAATAGTCAAACTATCATTCTATACCGGGTGTACGAATCAAACTGTGTTTTTTCTCAAAGTTCGCATCACCCTGTGGATTATTCTGGCATTTATAAAATACTGAAATCAAAACCCAACTATAGCCTCAGGTTTTCTTAACATTTTATCTTTCGATTCATTTGCTTATGTTGGATAATAAAAAAGTTAGGTACTTTAACAACTGGCCATATTCGTCATCAGTACAGGATGTTTCTAAAATATTTGCGCAAAACTTTAACGGGTTATTTTAATTGAGAAAATAATGACAATTTGCGTCATTTTTTGACATACAATTAAGAATTTAATATTCACCAGTGGCGCGCAAACGGGTATTATGACCGATAGTATTACCCGTACGCACGCCAATGGTGAATATAAAATTCTTAATTGTATGTCAAAATATGTGCAATAACTACGTTTTAAAACCCACCGAATTTCATCTGCATATCTCAACTGGTTTTAAAGCGATAAATAAATCGTCAGTTTGTAAAAAAAAATTGAACATCCCGTATCTCGGAAACGAAGCGTTTGCGGACATATGATTATAAAGAAAATTGTCATTATTTTATCATGTAAAATTACCCCTTAAAGTTTGTCGCACTTATTTAGAAACACCCTCTACTGATGACGAACATGGCAAGTTGTTAAAGCACCTAACTTTTTTATTATTCAACATAAGCGGATGAATCGAAAGACAAAATGTTAAGAAAACCTGAGGCTATAGTTGGGTTTTAATTTCAGTATTTTATAAATGCTAGAATAGCCCACAGCGTGATGGGAGCTTTGAGAAAAAAAAACACAGTTTGATTCGTACACCCGGTATACAATGACAGTTTAACTGTCTAGCAACAATATTATTACATCGATATTGTCAATGGATAAGGCTATAACGTGGTAAAAAATCACTTAAATCGGACAACGGGTTTAGGAAGTTCAAAACATCAAAAATGACCAAATTTTTAGTGGATCGATTTTTTTGCACAGCAGTGTATGTTATTATATGCGAGTACATCCTTCTGGTTGAAAAAAAAAAGAAATTTTTCTCAAGTTACTGACACCGAACATAATTTTTATTTATTACAAATATAACTCTTCCGCCCTGAGAGAGAAAAAGGTTTTCTCTCTTCTGCCTATTCAATGTTCATTAGATTTCTCATGTATTTTGTTTTATGAAAATTTATCATCTCTTATGTTATGATAAATAATTATGAGTTATTCTATTTGTAATAAATAAAAATGATATTGAATTTTGGTAATTTGAGAAAAATTTACGATTTATTTTATTAGAGGGATGTAATTACAAATTAAAACATAGTTTTTAATTCCAAACAAATTTTCATAACAACAATTTTCGATATTGTGAAATATAAAGGTACAATACTTTTCAGCGAACCCTTTGAATGTCTTGAAAATGTTTTAAATTTTCATTATTATGAATAATTCCAAACGATTAATAAAATTATCATAAATATGGCCCATAGGCATCGCATAACTCCCTACACGACACGTGGGTTGCTGAGGTGAAGGATATGTCCTTATGTTCCGTAATCCGATCCATCGTCCGTAATGTACGGACGTATCCTTCAGTTCAGCAATCCACGTATTGTGTGGGGAGTTATGCGATGCCTGTGGGCCATATTTATGACAATTTTATCCATCGTTTGAAATTATTCATAATAATGTAAATTTAACATATTTTAAAAACATTTAAAGGGTTTATACCCAAGCATTTTTGGTGGTTTAGCATGTGATTAACCTGTATTAGCAGTGATGATTATATTTCTATCCAAAACTGTGATTTGATTGACCCCTTTAAGTGATTTTAATAAATTATATACCTTTTAAAAAGGATTTTCAATAAAATTATTTATTTGATATTTTATTTATAATAGTAGATTTAGGGCCGGTTGTTCAAACGCTTATCAACAATGATCACTATCAAATATTTAATTACTGTCACCAAAAATGTCAATGTCAACTTTTATTGGGTTGCTGAAAACATAATTGATTATAATTATGAGATTAGTTAATCAATTAACATAACAATTATTAACATAATTGATTAAGTAATTTCATAATTGTAATCAATTATGTTTTCAGCAACCTAAACAAAGTTGACATTGACAGTTGGTGACAGTAATTAAATATTTGATAATGATCATTGTTGATTAGCGTTCGAACAACCGGCCCTTAAATTCTTGTAACTATAAATCATGTCTCATAAATTTTATTTTGATTAGTCACAAAAGTTTCTTATTTTTACTCGATTATGATGGTATGGTACCCATCTTGAGTTTTTGGATACTAACCATCTGTACATAAATAAAAAGAAGTGATGACTTTTTGCTTACTGAGCACATGTTAAAGACAGTATTTTAGACTAAGATCCGCTATAGGTGAAATTTGCTAATCATTTTAGGCACGATAAGACCTTATAACTTAAATAATAGTAGAACCTAAAAGAAAACTTATGAACACTGTGCCGTAACTTTTTAGTGGCACATGCGTCGACAGTGGCGCATCAAACTTTCCACGTATGGAAGGGTAAAATAAATTAAAAGGTACTCTCCCTCACTCCCAGAATTCATTTTTTTTACTTTTTTTTAAGTTCTATGTGATTAAACAAAATTAGACTCAGCGTAATTTTAACACGCCATCCCCCCTCCCCCATCAAAAACTTAATTTTTCGTTTTTATTATTTTTAGGTGAGATGCAATCAATTTTAAAATTTCAAAAATTCATAGGCGTAGTTGAGGCTTTTACAAAACACGTCTATTCAAAAAAACTGTTTAATTTTTTTTTGTAAAAAAGCATATAACTTTTTTGAGATGGCTGGAGGTCTAATTTTTTTTCTATTGTGTGTATTTTATCAAACACTATGTTTTTAAATTCTTTCAGAATTTTCCGTAAGGTTCGCCACCTTCAAGAATCCAAAAAACTGCCTTTTGGGGATTTTTGGTGATTTTCCCTAGTTTATGGACTTCAAAATAGATTAAATCAATGTTTTTTGTATAGGCTATATGTCAATTGAAGTAACTCAGGAGCGTCATTTGAAATTTTGATAGGGGGGGGGCAAGCATTATATATACAATACATTTATATGCAAACATAATACAAAATTGATCTATTTTTTGTAAATTTCAGTCATTTTCAGGGTCAGGGGGGGGGGCAAATGCTCCCCTGACCCTATCAAATGACGCCCCTGAAGTAACTGAGTCCTTTGTCAGTGGCGTAGCTAGCCTCACAGGGGCCCACTATCAAAGTTTGTCGCGGGGCCCTTTTCCACGACTGATATGGGAGAGGGCTAAAAAATGTTCAACAAAAGCAGCAAAAACGGGTGTATAGAATAGAATATAAACATACTTTATTGTCACTGAAAATTTTACAATTTTATGGACAAAGCGTAGATACAAAGAGTAGGAAAAAACAACAACAAATACAGTTTGATGAAATTACAAAAATCGTCAATATTATTACAAAATAAAAGATAATGAAATAAAACAAAGCAATACAGGGTGTTTCATTAGTAATTAGAAATATTTTAACTGTAGATTCCTGAGCCCAAAATATTACTGTTTAACCCAAATCACCTACTCCGAAAAGGCTTCCTATGGGAGCTGGAGCTCTTTGAAGATGGTGCGTTTTATATTAGTTTTTTTGAAATACCTCTAGAACACATCTATTTAGAAAAACTAAAACTGGTACGGCTATTTATCTTCCAGAGATAAATATATTTCATAAATTGTGAATTTCTAGTACCGGTCATATGCGTCCTCTTTGGGTAGGGCAACGGTTATTTTATCGCATAACTTTTAGTCTTTAACTTTTAAGCATTTTTGACACTGGATTATTAAATTGAGTGGTATTCTAGTACTAAAAGTTACTCTTACTTTAAGTCGGTAGGATACACTGTTTTCTAGAAAAATCAATTTGAAATTTTTTCGTTTTTTGAATTTGATCGAAATTTAAATAAAATTAAAAAAAACGGTATATTTTACCGACCTAAAGCAAGAGTAATTTTTAGTACCTCATAATTTAATAATCTAGTGTCAAAAATGTTTCAAAATTAAAGGCACAAAAAATAATGCTATAAAATACCCGTTGACCTACTCAAAATAGACGCATATGACCGGTACTGGAAATTCGCAATTGATGAAATCGATTTATCTCTGGAATAAACGTACCAATTTTCGTTTTTTGTTTTTATAGTTTTTTTTTGTAAATTTTTCTCACATTAAAAAAACACAAAATTTTCAAATCGCCATTTCCAGAAAACGGTGTATCCTACCGACTTAAAGCAAGAGTACCTTTTATTACTAGAATGCCTCACAATTTAATAATCCAGTGTCAAACAGGCTTAAAAGTTAAAGATGAAAAAGGAAGATAAATAAGCGTACCAGTTTTGGGTTCTCTAAATAGAAGCGTTCTGGAGGTATTTAAAAAAACTAATTACAAGACGCCTTTTTCAAAGAGCTCTCTCTAGCTTCTATAAGAAGCATTTTCAAACTAGGTGATTTGGGTTAAATCTTAATACATATTTTGAGGCCAGGAATCTACAGTTAAATTATTTCCAATTATTAATGAAACCCCCGTATATTGCAAAATTTAAATAAATTGCAAATTGCATAATACAACCTTAGGAACTAATAAGTACAGAGTATAACACTCAAATATAGATAATAATAATAAATCTAATAAACTCTAATAATCCAAAGGCGAAAAACAGATTCGAATTGAGACACTGTTTTAAAACCTGTTTTTTTCAAGCCAATGGTGAATAGACATTCAAAAGGAACGTAAACAAAGAAGCTCTGTTCTTTAACAGCGAGCGACCGGTAAATAGATATACAGTAGGAAAAATGAAAGAATACTCATGAACGAACATATAAAACACGCTGTATTTTCCTGTCGCCGTGTCATACAAAAAATTGGCCAGCGCAAGTACATGTAATAATTATTATTACATGTAATTGCGCTGGGCAATTTTCTTTGTGACACGGTGACAGGAAAATACAGCGTGTTTTATATGCTCGTTCATGGGTATTCTTTCATTTTTCCGACTGTACCTAAATACAATTTATAGATAGAGAACAGATTACACGAAAATATACGCAAACAATACACAGTGTTTCAATATTTCAAATTATCAAAGGTAAAGCGATTACAAATATTGCAATTTTGCATTATACATTATACAATGTCTCACACAGTCAACGGTGAATGGACAATAAGAAGTAGCTTAAAAACAAAAAACCGTTGTTGATATAGAACGGCTAGAGGTAGAAAATAGACAGGTACCTGTACCTGTACAGTACAGTACGTAAATATAGTTTATAATAAAGAATTCATTACATGAAAATGTCGATATATCCCAACAATATGTACACTGTTTCAATGCGTTTTAATAGTGAAATAATTGCAGAATATTTTGTTCAATTTTTTGAATGGAATTTTGTTTCGACATTCCGCGTTGGGGCCCCTGAATGTTGGGGGCCCCGTATAATTGATACGGCTGATACGGCGATAGCTATGCCTCTGTCCTTTGGAATATTTAAAAATGGGAGAAACCCCCAAAAACCCCACAAAAAACAGTTTTTTTGATTTTTTAAAGTGGCTAACCGTACGAAAAATCTGAAAAAAAAATTAAAAGCATAGTGTTTGACAAAATAAATAAAATAGAACAAAAATTAGACCTCCAGCCAATTCCAAAAAAATTGTACGCTTTTTTTTCCAAAAAAAAATTTAATTTTTTGAGGATATGTATATTTAACCTACGGATCTATAAAAATAGACTTATTTTGTAAAAGCCTCAATTATGCCTATGAATTTTTTGAAATTTTAAAATTGGTTTCCTATTCCACATAAAAAAAATAAAAACGAAAAATTAAGTTTTTGATGGTGGGGACAGGGGGAAGGGGGTGGTGAGTTGAAATACGCTATGTCTTATTATTTAATCACATAGAACTTAAAAAAGTGAAAAAAAATTGAATTCTGGGAGTAAGAGAGAGTACTTTTTAATTTATTTATCCCGTCCATAAGTGGACAGTTTGATGCGCCACTGTCGACGCATGTGCCACTACAAAGTGACGCCACAGTGTTCATACGTTTTCTTTTAGGTTCTACTATTTAAGTTATGGGGTCTTATCGTGACTAAAATGATTAGCAAATTTCACCTATACCGGCTCCTAGTCTCTTTGAGCAATCAAATTTAATAAAGAGATTTCTCAGTAAGAAAGGTCAGAGTTTTCTTTTTGCACACTTTTTTTTATTTATTTTAGTAACTACTATAGTTTTCTTCAAATTAAAGTATGTATGTAAATAAGAAAGAAAAATAAAGTAACTATTAGTTACTAGATTATAGATATAGATATAACAGAATAATAAATATTCACAACAAAAACATAATTATAACAAAATAGCTCAAAACAGGAAAATTTCCTTGATTTCCTGTACTTCTCAACAGATACTAAAAACAGAAAATCAGAAAACTTTGTTTTGAATTGGAAGTGTTACTTAACGATGGCAATCTTATAAAATTTCACTTAAAATTATGACTATATTGGTTCACTACATAATAAATAAATAATCTGTTCTTTCTCCAAGAATCTTAAAAGTTCCTCCCAAAAGATCCTTGCAGCTCTGGCCTGAGTGAGATTCCAGGAGTTCTACCACCAACATGGTTTAGAGATAAAACTTTGCTGATAATGCTAAGGTCCTCCGGTGATTTTCCTCTAAGAGCTCCAGATGTATATAACAGATTTGATAATTGATAGTTATTGTTAGCTTGATTGGAGTTAAATGGATTTTCTAAGTTAGATCTGAAAAATCGATTACTTTGTTGGTGTGTTGGAATATGAGGTGGCTGAAGAAACTGAGGTGCAGTCAATGTAGATTCAGTGTTTGATCTAAAGAATCTGTTACTTTGACCATTGTTAAATGTTTGCTGAATTGCTGGTTGAATTGAGAAAGAATTTGTGTTGGTACTAAAATCGTTTCCTCCAAAGTTACCAAAGCCGCTGTTCTGTCTAAAAAATCTGTTGCTGTTTTGATTCTGTTGATTTACATTGTTGGGTGCCTGTTGATTAAAATTATTTTGTTGAGGAAAATGCGGTTGGTTAATATTATTTGAGGAAAATGGGGCTCTAAAATCTACTGGGCCTTTGACTGGAAGAAATTGAGCATTAAGTGGCAATTTACCACCATCTGGTAATGAATTAAATGACAAACTTGGCTGTATAGTTACTGCTTGAGCTTTAAACTGCTGTACATTAGATTGAACGGGCAATTGTTGAACTAAATTTAAGTTTGATTTAAAAACATGACTAGCTGAAGACGGTGGTTGTTGAACCAAATTCAAGGGTGAAGGGGTGGAGAATGGGGAGTTATTATTTGGTGCAAACGATTGAGCATTATTACGAAGACGAAAATCTTCTTGCTGCCTCAATAAATACTCCTGTTGTTGTTTTAAATTTAAATTTAATCGTACTATTTCGTCCTCCAGTGCCTTTTGCTTTTGCTGAATTTGCAGTTTTTCGCGAGTCTTTCGCAATTCTTCTAGTCGAATCTGCTCAGCAGCAATTTTTTCTTCTTCGAATTTTTTAGCTAATTTAATTTGTTCGTTTTCAATTCTTATTTCTTCTGCAGTTTTACCTATCCTGAAAATCGGTTCAACTCTTTTAGGTAAACCCAATTCATCTTGATGTACAGTAAATGCTGCTACTAAAGGCGCCGAAAAGAACTGTACGTCTTCAGCTTTAGCTTCACTTTCTTCTGTGGATACTTTGGGAGGTATGGTAGTAGTTTGAGGCTTGAAAAGTTTTGTGGTTGATTTTTCGGAGTTGAATATAGAGTTTTGACTAATTGATTCACTTTTTTCGGATTGAGCATCTTTACCAAAAGATTGATCCGCGAAATTGTTAGAAGCACTCGTTAAAATACTTTCATCTTCAGCTTTTTCAAGGTTTGCAACTGGTTTTTGCTGAATTGCTTCACTCTTTTGGAGAATGACGTTGTATGTCTCTGAAGTAGTTGGATCAATGTTGATTGTTGAACTAGGTGGAATTGGAGAAGCTGTTACAGATTCCGAGTTAGCATATACCGAGACGGACGCAGCTGATGCTTTTTCAATTATCTTTTCTTCAGAATTGCTAACTATACTATATTGAGCTTTTTCTTTTTCTTTTTCTTCATTTTCAAGTTCGGTTAAAGCCTTTAAAAGTGCTCTTCGTAAGTTGGAGTCTAAATTTATTTTTGGAAGTGGAGACACATAATTGTATTCCTCATCTTCTTCTGAATATGCAGAATGAATGGTGAGGAATATGGCGACTAGGAATATCTGAAAAGAAAAAATATATATAAATACTTTATTATAGTCAGGGCAAGATTAACTAAAATGTATTATTGTTGACACTTTACAAATCAGAATTTTTTCATAGTAATTTATCAAGTACATTTTATGCTGAACTGAAAAAATCATCGTTTATCGTTACTCATAATATTTTAATATTAGTAAATGTCGGCTTTTCAAAAGCTTTGTTCATATGTCGGTTTGTAGATAAAAATGGTGGATAATAATGGTGTTGATTCAAAGGAAATATTAATGTAGGAGTTTTAAAGTAACCAACCCACAAATCAACTAAATTTTAGGAAATACATTAAAAACATATTTTTTTATTATACATAGTTTTTATTAACAAAGTTATATTTACATATTTATTTCAAGCCCACATAATTAGAACTAAAGGTGTCATTAGTACAAACTGCTAAAATGTTTTTATTATTGTCATAACTTTAGCACCTATTTCACCAATCACATAAATATTTTTAGAGATGGTTCCTTTCACAAAAAGCAGCCAATTAGTATAGTAATTTATGATACGGCCCTGAATGTTTTTAAAGAAAGTCTTACTGGTAAGGAAGACTGGTTACGACAGCTGGAATGAAGAGAAAATAGTGTGTGTACTTTGTACGTATATATTAAGAATCTAAAAGACGTCAGATTTTCTACACAAAACTTTAATTTTCTTTTCATCATATTTTAATACTAATTATCTTATTTCCAACGAAGACAAAAATCCAAAGACACAAAAAATATAATAAATATATTTACTAAAAACATTAATATATTTTTTTCTCACTTTATTTGTATGGATACATACGTAACTTGAAAGATTTAACAACTAACTTCATACTGTTGGTATGCACGTACTTCATACTATTAGACCAGGGCCGCATCTGTAAAAATATTAGTAAATTTGGACGTTGAGAGGTGACTCAAATTTTTTTTGCAGAAATTGCTTGAAAATAACTCAAATAATATTTAATTTATCCTCCCACTCAAAAAGGCCCGGAACATTGTTTAAATAACCAAAATGTCAAAAAATGAAGGAAAAATTCGATTTTTTTCTTGGTTTTTTGATTATTGCTTTAAAATTATTCATTTCTGAGAAAAGTTTTACCGACGTAAAAGTTCTGCAATGAGATTTCCTACAATATAGGATTGGTTAAAATTTTTAAAAATTGTCACCCTTGTTGCAAAATAGCAATAACTTCGAAAAAAAAAACATAAAAAAACAAGTATTCCCCTTTTACATTTTTCAACCATTTATAATACACTTAGGACTTTTATATTTTATCCAGAAAAACTTTATGATATAATAAAAAAATACTGCGATTTCCATTAAGATCGGGTCAACAGATTTTGAAAAATAAATTTTGCAATCCAGCTTTCGCAAAAAAAATTCATTTTTTCAAAATGTTACAGGACTGAAGACAAAGCAGTCAGCAAGTTGATTTTTTTTCATATAGAACAATACTGTACCTTTGATTGTCAATTTTCAAAATCAAAATCGGTTAACCACCACGGCGTTAGGAATTTTTTAAATAAACATTAATTTTTGGTGCTACGCGCAGGACAACGGATAGTTTGCTCTGATTGGGCATTCCAATGACCTTTGATAATGATTGATACATTTTAATTTTTGGTACATTTCCATATAAATAAATAAATTTGTTTATTGCAAAATTAAAACACGTACACTGTCCTATGAAGTAACACTTTTTTAGAAATTTCTTACCTTTTTTCTTTGTTCATATATTTTAACTTAGAGAATAAAAGTTTATTATTTTTAAACATATGCAATTATTTAAACAATATTTCACAAACAATAATCAAATTAGTTTGATTTTTGTAGAATTTAAATATTAAAATACAACAAAATATAGAGTAAGAAAATAATATAATAGATAAAGATTGGAAGAAATTTTGGTGGAAATCAACTTGTGTGAATCGAACACCGCTGTCCTGCGCGTAGCACCGAAAATTAATGTTTATTTAAAAAAATCCTAACGCCGTGGTAGTTAATCGATTTTAATTCTGCAAATTGCAAATGAAAGGTACGGTACTCTTCTATATGCAAAAAAATTCAACTTGCTATCTGCTTTATTTTCAGTGCTGCAATATTTTGAAAAAATGAATTTTTTAGCTAAACCTGGATTGCAAAATTTATTTTGCAAAATCTGTTGAACTGATCTTAACGAACTTTACAATATTGTTTTATTTTATCATATAATTTTTCTGTGTAAAATGTTAAGATCCTAAGTGTAGCATAAATGGTCGAAAAACGTAAAATTCAAATACTTGTTTTTTGCGAATTTAATTTACGCAAAAATTTACTTACGAAAAAAAAGTTACTTACGAAATTTAATTACGCAACTTTTATGTCAATACAACTTTTCTCGGAAATGAATACTTTTAAAGTTATAATCAAAAAACGAAGAAAAAATTCGAATTTTTCCTTCATTTTTTGATATTTTTATTATTTAAACAATGTTCCGGGCCTTTTTGAGTGAGAGTATAACTTAATTATTATTATTTGAGTTATTTTCAAGCAATTTCTGCCAAAAAATGTGAGTCACCTCTCAACGTCCATCTCAAAACAGATGCGCCCTGGACTATATCGCTTTTATAAAAATTCACTCCCAACATTTTTCCAATCTTACATTTTTAAGGGCACTAAAAAATTTAAAGAGTAACCTCAACTTTTTGCATGTATTTTCCAGATATTGCTATTTAGCAAACAATAAATATTATTTTTCAATCCTATAATTTTTTTTGTTGGATCAATATCTCTCGAATAATCACCGAATAATATCTCGAATATCAATCTCGAATAATCAATATTCTTCGAATAATAAAGGTATGGACGCAAAAAGCAAAAAATTGTCGATTTTTTTCAAATTTCGTTAAGACCATTTAACCCAATCCACCTACTCCTAAGGGAACTTACATCTTTAAAGATGGCGCCTTGTAATTAGTTTTTTTTTTAATATCTCCAGAGCGCTTCCATTTAGAAAAACAATAACTGGTACACCTATTTATCTTCCAGAAATAAATCGATTCCATCAATTGCAAATTTCTAGTACCGTATTTCTACCATATTTCTAGTAGATTCTTCTTCTTCTTAAGGTGCCTATCCGTTCCGGATGTTGGCGATCAGCATGGCTATCCTAACTTTGCTTGCTGCTATTCTGAATAGTCCGGTTGCCGATGTATTAAACCACTTTCTCAGGTTTTGAAGCCAAGATATTCTTCTTCTCCCTGGTCCTCTCTTTCCAAATACCTTGCCTTGAAGAATGAGTTGCAACAAGCCATATCTCTGTTCATTCCTCATAACATGGCCAAGATATTCTAGTTTGCGCTCTTTGGTTGTGTTAAAAATCTCGCATTCCTTGCCTATTCTACGTAGAACCTCAACATTAGTGACACGATCCACCCACGAAATTCTCAAAATGCGCCCGTAACACCACATCTCGAATGCCTCGAGTTTTCTCAAAGAAGACTCGGAAAGTGTCCAGGCCTCTACTCCGTATAATAACGTAGAAAATACATAGCATCTGATGATAGAGATTTTGGTACCATGAGGTAAATCGTCTTCTGGGCTTCTGAAAAGAAACTTTATCATTATGAACGCTGATCTCGCTTTTCCTAAGCGTTGTTTTATTTCACTTGAGTGGTCCTACTGGCTGTTTATGTTGGTACCAAGGTATGTGTAGCTGTCGACCCTGTCAATTAGTTGTTGGTTAACCAAAAGCTGTGTATTTAATATTTTGCGCTTACTGACTACCATGTACTTTGTTTTTTTTTTCGTATTGAGATCAAGTCCGCATTCTCGACTTATATCTGATATGCGCGACATTATTCTTTGCAAACCATCTAGACTGTCTGTAAAAACTACAGCGTCGTCGGCATATCTAATGTTGTTCAGACGCACTCCATTGACTAATACGCTTCCTGTAGTTCTCCCAGCGCTTGCTCGAAGATACATTCAGAGTATATATTAAACAGCACCGGGGACAGGATGCATCCTTGCCTCACTCCTCTATCTATGGAGACAGCCTCTGTCAATTGGTCATCCACTTTAATATTGGCAGTTTGGTTGTAATACAAAAAAAATCTAGTAGATAGACGTTCGATTTGGGTAGTGTAACAGTTATTTTATTGCATAATTTTTTTAAGCATTTTTGACACTGGAATATTAAATTGTCAGATATTAGAGTACTAAGAGACTCTTGCTTTAAATCTTTGTCAGGAGATTTTCTGGGCACCCTGTATATTTATTGCCAATAAAATATCCCCGTAACCAACCCACAAATCTCATAAATTTTAGGTAATATTTAAAAAAACATAAATATTTTTGAAGTTATACTTCTTTACGGGCGTAATGACGGTGAAATTTTATATGGGAAAACCTAGCGACCGGGCGCATGCGCATTATAACTTTGTTCTGATTGGATGTTCAAATGACATGACAAAAATTATCCAATATGGCAGCTGTGGCACATCTGTGGGACTGTGCATGGTTTGGTTATAATGTATGCTTGTTGCGTTTTAAAATTTGTAGGAAGAGAAACAACAAACAAAAAGTTAGTTAATGGTTATACTGCCTTTTTAAATAGTTTTCATATTATATTTTTGGACTTATTTACATAGAAGAGATGATTGTTGCATGACAATGTGAAAGCTCATCAAACTGTGCCTAGTATGAGTGCCGCAGATCTCGCTTATTCAAAGCTAAAGAATCTTTCACTGGTAAGTGTTTTATAAATAGTTGATCAAATTTTGTTATGATATTTGAACATAGCCACTTTGCACGACGCAAGTGATTGCGAAATTTATTAGTCGTTATACGGGCTCCGATACCTACCTTGAACCTACCAAAATACATAAGTACAGTGGAACCTCGATAACTCGGATTAATCGGGACCGCGGCCGATCCGGGTTATCGAAAATCCGGGTTAGCCGGAGAGCATTGTAAAAATTAATAAAATTCGGTATACTTATAGATAAAGTCCGTTATAATTAAAACAACATGAAATATATATGCACAGTACACATCTAGCTTACCTATTATAGTTGTAGTATAGACAGTATAGATAGAGTATTGTTCATTTCTAGGTAAAAAAAACTCAGTCAGTTTCGGTTGTGTCAATTTCGTCTGCCATCGGAGCGATGTTATGTTATTTAAGAACAGTGGCTCTTTCATTGTTTAAAGTTTAAAAGACCATTGTTCTAAAAATAATTTTTTAAAAGACAGTTGAAAATAAATAAAGGAATAAAAGGTGCCTGTTGTTTGCGATAGCCCGATAATGGATAATGAACGTCGCTCTGCGCCGCTGCCGCCGTGTGCCATGAGTCATTTTTACCGTACAAATTACACAAATACCCATTATCTCTCAAATATTATATTATGGTCGAAGAAAAGTTTTATCAATGAAACTCGATATTTTTAAGACATTCCAGAAGCGGCTACAGATAAAATGTTTTAAAATACATACATTTTTATTGTTGAAATGTTTGTCTGATGAAAATCGGTCCGGGTTAGCCGGACTTCCGGGTTATCGGGGGCCGACTTATCGAGGTTCCACTGTAGTATGTAATACTTTTATTTTACACCTTAATATTCACCTAATATATTGTCTTCTTACTCTATGTTTTGTTGTATTTTTTCAATTCTAAATCATGTCAATTCAAAATCAAAATAATTTGATTTACATAAGTTAAAAATGTCAAAAGGTTAATCTGTTTAGTTAGACGATCTTCGCACATAATGACAAGCTGCCTCTGTGGCGAAGTTTTAATGCGGGCGAATCCCAATACAACGCAAATACCAGCCGCGTGGTAAGTTGGTTCGAATCCCAATAGAAACTTTTATTTTTTTATTTTTTTTTTATACATTTTATGATTGTAAGTATATTTATTATATAATTTTATTTTCAGAAAATACGTATTTAGTTAAAAAATTTTCCGACAATTAATGTTCAGAAATCATTTGTGGCATTTTTAATGTGTTTTTTGGCACTGTTTTAATAAAAATTTTTGAGAAGTAGTAAGTATAAATTAATTTAATATTTAAATAAAATAAAAATAAAAAGTATATTAATTTCGTTTATAATCATATAATCATATAATAGAAGTATAACTTCTTACGTGCGTACAAAGTACACACACATTCTTTTTTTAATATACTACCAATTAAATTATATTTACATATTTTTCCAAGCCCACATAATATTTATATTATAATTAAAGGTGTCAAACTGTTAAAATTTTAACACCTATTCCACCAATAACATATTTTTACAGATGGTTCCTTTTACAAAAAGCGGCCAATTAGTATAGTAATTTATGATACGGCCCTGAATGTTTTTAAAGAAAGTCTCATCGGGGAAGAAAGACTGGTTACGACAGCTGGAATGAAGAAAAACGAAATGAATATACCTACCAAAACACACAAGGTGCATCGGTAATGTTCTGAAGACGAAAGTTCTCTTGTTCAGTGAAAGTAACCAACCCGCAATGTCTTATGTTCTTTATATGTATGTATGTGTAAAAACGAACGATTAGTAGGTTGATTTAACTTGCACTTGTGCCTTATAAGTATAGGGTGTTCCGGATTCCGCCGGCTTTTTTGATCGACAAAGAATACCAATTCATTCCTGAGAAATTATAAGGTTTAACGTTGCAAAAATTTGATTATGGAACTTTCCTTATTATCTGACAGTTTACGAAATATTTTTCGCTTTGCGGAATTTTGTACTCTGTTATTAACATCAATTTACAATATATTTTAGCTTATTAAATGAATTAAACGTTTTTTTGAATATTAAGCTATAGTACATTCTTTCACGGTTTTTGCTGTAAATTTTAAAGAACCGCTTGGATTGACATGAAATTTGGCATACGCATAGCTAACATGTCAAAGAAAAAAAGTGATATGGTGCCGATGTGTGCTTTTGCCCTGGGGTGAGTTTCACCCCATCTCGAGGGTGAAAAAATATATGTCCAAGATAAGTCCCGAAATGGATAAACTGACTAATTTTAAGCAACTTTTGTTCTATAGAGTTTTTCACCAAATCAATACTTTTCGGGTTATTTGCAAGTAAATATGTTTATTTTTCAACAAAATAACCACGTTTTTATTTTTCGAAAATAACTCAAAACGTAAGAATTTTGTCGAAAAAAAATATTCTTAGCAAAACTATAGCCTATGAAAAAGAAAAAAAATACAGTGTATATAAATATTAGGTCTCTATACCTAGAAAAAGCAGAGTTATAGCTAATGAAAAATAGGTTCATATTCGAAAAATTCCAAATAGAATAATTCAATGTCAAATATCCAAATAATAAAGCATTCTTGGGGAAAACATGTTACAACTTTTTTAAAGTGTTTAAAAATAGCTTTATTTATGGTTTTATAAAAAAAATTCTAGCATCAAATGTAAGCAAGTTACGCTCAAAATAAAGTTGGTCCCTTTTGTTTTGGCAAAAAAAAAATCAGGAAGATCACCCCCAATTAGCAACTTAAATGAAATTAATCGTTACCGCTTTACAAGTTACTTTACTTATGTTGTGTTTATTATGATCTGTAAGTTTCATCGATTCACAGTGCTCATTTTTGAAAAAGTTTGGTTTTACATTTAAAAAAAATTTATTTTGAAAAAAATGCTTTTTTTCAAAATAACTTAAAAATTGTTAGAGATACCAAAAATCTTAAACAATTAAAAAAGTCAGCTTTGCTTTTCTGAATATTATGTATTTTTTTGTTTTTCTGTAGGACAAAAATTGGTTAAGATTCGGTGTTTCTAAATTTGCATACACTCGTGATAAGTGACTCGTTCAAGCCCTTTTAACTAGCGCTCTTTCAAAAATAAGGACTTTGAACCGATGAAACTTACAGATCATATAATCAATACGTACGCTAGTAAAAAACTTGTGATGTGGTAGCAATCAAGTTCATTTGAAATGCTAATTAGGGGGTGATTTTCCCGATTTCTTACCAAAAAAAGGGACTAACTTTATTTTGAGCGTAACTTGTTTACTTTTGATGCTAAAATTTTTTTTAAAAACAAAAATAACCATTTTTTCAAACATTTCAAAAAAGTTAAAATGAGTTTTCCCAAAAAAATGCTTCGTTTTTTGGTTATGGCACGTTAAAATATTCGATTTGGAATTTGACGAATATGAACCTATTTTTAAAGGTTAGCAGGACAAATCAAAATGAAGATAAATAAAACGGAGAACAAGACAAAACAAAAGAAGATGAAATCTGGAAAAGTTAAAAGTACAGGAACTAAGAGAACAATATGATACAACCTTAAAAGAAAATCTAAGAGGAGCAAATAACACAGGAAATATGGAAAAATATAAAAGAATCCATTCTGAATTCAGCTGAAGAGGTGCTAGGACAGTGGGAAATAAAAAGAAGGAAATAGTGGTTTGATACAGAATGCGAAATCAAAATCAAATAGAAAAACCAAGCAAGAGATAAATTGATATCAACTAAAGAAGAACATCATCGAAACGAATACAAAGAAAAAAGAAAGTAACAGATAAATGTTGCAAGAACAAAAAAAAACTGTGGATTGAAGAGCTGTTAAAGGACCTAGAAAATAATTGTAACGACAGCGCCAAACTATTTGGATACCTAAAAGCTTAACAAAAGAAAGGCAAACCAGTAGTTAAAATTGACAATAGATCATGAGAAACACAGGGGCAGTAGGCAGTAGGCGCAATAGAAGACATGAGAAATAATGAAATAGGCTGAATTATACCAATATTTAAGAAAGAGGAAGTAACAAACTGTAACAACTATAGAGGAATATCTCTACAAACTGTTGTAAGAAGTACAACATATAAGATTTTAACAGCTCTCATCAGACAAAAACTCACTCAATTTACAGAGAAAATTATTGGGGACTACCAGCAAGGATTCAGAGAAGGCAGATCCACTACACATGCGATCCACATGATTACACAAACAATCGAAAATGCCATGGACACGACATATAACTCCACATCCTCTTCGTACACTTCAGACAAGCCTTTGACTGTATTGAAAGAATTAAATTGTTTATTCAAATGAAAAATCAAGGTGTACCAGCAAAGTTAACCAGATTAACAAAAATGAAATTTCGTCAGTGGCGTAGAATTTGGAAAGGGTCAACCATGAACTTTTCCCTATCGTACGCCTTTGGTAGCAGCCAGAAACGATTATTTAAGAGGTAACATAAGCGCGCGGAAAACGCCTTCCAAGATTGCAGCTTCAATTTTGAATATTTTGTGGAGATATTTGGCACACACATTCGTAATATACACTCACCGGCACAAAATTCCGCCACCCAAAATTTTTGATTAAGTTTGACAATATATAACTTTATTGTTTGTACTCCGATTTTCAAGATTCTTGCACGAGTTTGTAGATACATGTATTGGTGGCGTTTGTTATTATTCCGGTAATAAAAAAATTTTGCTTAGATGGCATTATACGGGAGTGAATGGAAGCGTTGTATTTTCTCTTGATTTTAAAAAATTCTGTGGAAAAATTTTAAGGGCTGATTTTGTTTCATACTCCTTTTGTATTATCCTGGAAGTATCACTAAGGTTTTGTTTTTTGAATTATCCAAATATCTCTTTTCTTGTAAGAGCTGTAAATAAAAACACAGTTTTGAAGGTTTTTTTAATTAAAAATATCAAACTCACTAAAATTAACAAAACAAAACAAAATTAACAACAAAACCAAACAATTCAATAGCGGGCATGTCCACCTCTTGTAGCAACGACTGCTCGCAATCTGTTTGGCATCAAATAAAGATGTGTTATCCTTGCCTCGGGAATAGCCCGATATTCCTCTACCAGGGACATAATTGTACCAAATTTTCTGGAGGCCTAGGATGACGGCGAATAGCGAATTTTTAATTCATCCCAAAAATACTCAACAGGATTAAGATCTGAGCTGCATGCGGGCCATTCTAATCTTATCAATCCAACCTCTATTTTATGGGTCAATCAGTGTTTTTATTTACAAAAAATGGTACAGCTTACAAGAAAAGAGATATTCGGATAATTAAAAAATAAAATTTTAGTGATGCCTCCGGGATAATATGACAGGACTATGAAACAAAACCAGCCCTTCCATTTTTCCACAGATTGTTTTAAAGTTAGGAGGAAATACAACACTTCCATTCACCCCCGTATAATGCAATGCAAATAAATTTTTTGTGTTACCGGAATAATATCAAACGATATCAATACATGTACCTATAAATTGGTGCAAGAATCTTGAAAATCAAGAATATTGCAAGAATTTTGTGCCGGTGAGTGTAGTAAAGAATGTAAGAATGGCGGTACAGAGCCCAATTTGGGAAATATGTTAGTATGTGGAAATTACTCTATAATTAAATAAAATATTGCAAAAACGAGCCTGTACCGCCATTAAGAAGAACAAAAAAATACACTTTCTTCAAATAAACTTTTTATCCCATGCCTAAATTTTGTGTCACATTGGAACTACTAAAAATCGATTATCTATAACAAGAAATCGAACTTGACTGACTTGGCAACATTTAGCGCACCTATAAGTATTGTTTTTGATAGTATAGTGTCACTGTCGTACTGTCGTCAACCTTCGAAAAACAAAAAGATTGATGACGCGCTGATGTTGTACAGCACCTACACTTTCTGCTAAGTACAACAAGAATATGTTAAATACTTTTAAAGTACAGGGTACAAATTATAGTTTTTAAATTTTTAAATAAAACACCATGTACCAGTAAGAAGATCCATTTTATTTAAGTAATCGGGGTTCAATCTGAATTTTTCGAGGTCTAGAATCTACAACTCAGAGATTTGACATTCTTAATAAATCACCCTGTATATGGTACAGGGCGATTCATTAAGAATGTCCAATCTCTGAGTTGTAGAATATAAACCTCCAAATAATAATGTTTAACCCAAATCACTTAAATAAAATAAGACTTCTTACTGATTTACAGGATGTTTTATTTAAAAATTTAACAGATATTTGTACACAGTACTTTAAAACTACACTCACCGGCACAAAATTCCGCCACTCAAAATTTTTGATTAAGTTTGACCATTTAATACTTTATTATTTGTGCTCCGATTTTCAAGATTCTTGCACCACTTTGTAGGTGCATGCATTGGTATTATTTAATATTATTCCGGTAACAAAAAAAATTGCTTGCATGGCATTATACAGGGGTGAAAGGAAGCGTTGTATTTTCTCCTAACTTTAAAAAATTCTGTGGAAAAATGAAATAGCTGATTTTGTTTCATAGTCCTGTCGTATTATCCCGGAGGCATCACTAACATTTTGTTTTTTTAAATTATCCGAATATCTTTTTTCTTGTAAGAGCCGTACCATTTTTTGTAAATAAATACACTGATTGACTCATAAAATAAAGGTTGGATTGTTAAGATTAGAATGGCCCGCATGCAGCCAGATCTCAATCCTATTGAGCATTTATGGGATGAATAAAAAAAGCTATTTGCCATCATCCTAAGCCTCCAGAAAATTTGGTACACTTATGGCCCTGGTAAAGGAATATCGGGCTATTCCCCAGACAAGGAAAACACATATTTATTCGATGCTAAACAGATTGCGAGCAGTCGTTGCTGCAAGAGGTGGACATACCCGCTATTGAATTGTTTTGTTTTGTTGTTAATTTTGTTTTGTTTTGTTAATTTTAGTGCGTTTGATATTTTTAATTAAATAAACCTTCAAAGCAGTGTTTTTATTTACAGCTCTTACAAGAAAAGAGATATTCGGATAATTCAAAAAACAAAACCTTAGTAATACCTCCAGGATATTTTGTGCCGGTGAGTGTATTTGACATATCATATTTAGCAGGACAGCTGTGCGGCCTAAACGGGGTGGCGTGTGCAAACCTGTTAATCTTTTTTTTAAATCGATTCGGGAATATTGAAAGCCCTGCCGTTTCTTGTATTTTCTGCCATCATTTCTGATTACATCCATTTTTAAATCTTCGTCAGTATATTTAAGAATCGTAGATTTTCTAGAGAAGGTTCGTGGCATCTGGCAATAAAAATGGCAATTTTTATATTTACCATTTCATTGTTTGTGGGGTAATCGTGCGCACTCCTGCGCACTATTACCCCTTTGTGCCCTAAATACAAATCATCATCACAAACGGAAAACTAATGAACCATATAAACCAACAGATGCACCAAAATACACGTTAAACAACATGATTTAAATCAATACTAAGTCCAAAGCAATTGAATAAAGCCTAAGGACTTACCGTCCTATTTTTTGGAGCAGAAAGACTAGAAGAATTCTTGCAATTTTCAATAATCGGATCTGACTTAGTCCACGTGAAATGGTCGACTGAAGATAATGGCGTAAACCGTTCATGAGATCCGTTGAAAGGTGTAGGACTGGTTGAGTTCGTAAAATCTTCCACGGAATTTGAAATACAATACAGCGCACGATTACCCGCCGCGCACCATTCCCCCACTTTCCCTTACATCTGAACATCAGAGCAACAACAGAGTGCAGTGTCATAGTGCAGTGAAATAATCTTGTTTTAGCTTCAGTGATTTTTTAAACTTCTTTCGTATTTTTTATTCATGTTTCTTAGACTTTTAATAATCATATTTGTTGTCTGAACTGTCCAATATACAAAATTTTATCTATGTATTACGTTCCAAGTAATAGGGATGTTCACTAATTTTTAAATATAGTTAAATTCAATAGATTACAAGGTATATAAAAACGTAACAATCATAAAATTGTTTAAAAATGTATATTTTTTAAGATAAATGAGTTCATAATGTTGATTTTCTTGGAGGCTAGAAAAACGGTACCCTGCAGCGAGGCTACGGTCTGTGACGTCAGCAGTCGTAACGTCTTTGATCGACGACTAGTTTTGTATACTTATTTACGAAGTGTATTTGAATGTGCGCAGTTTTTTACGTACTTGATTATTAAAAATGAAGCCAAATAAGTGGTGTTTTGTTCCTGGGTGTGTAAATACATCAAAAAACAGTTCTGACAAGATTTTTATGACCGTTCCAGACAATTTAAAACAGAAAAAGAAATGGTTTGTTGCAGCTATAACTTCAAATAACTAACTTAAAGAACTAACTTAATAAAATAAACACTATAGAAGTTTTCCAGAGACTTTCGGCCCTTGGTAATAATGTAATTGTTCTTTCTGCATTTACATTTTTCAAAAATACTTATTAGTTTTCTCAGAATTCGAAAAAAATTAATGAATTTAAATAGAATTAGACCAAGATTTTGCACCTACCCCCTTAAGGAGTAAATGAAAAAGTTTCGGGACCTCAAATTTGTATTCCTTAAACTGGGATATTCCTAAAAACGGGATTCTAATAATACATACAGTAAAAGTAAACCTTGAAATAACTACATGTGGATGTAGGTATGACTTTATATTATATAAAAATCATTAATAATTTAGTGAAAAGATTGGTTGAAATGAAAATGTATAATACCCAAGTTCAAAAATATGTTTTACCTTGGAACAGTTGTCAACTCGAAATACGAAACAACCGAAATAAGATCTAGAGTTGAAAAGGACAGAGCAACATTTAACAACATGCAAGAGAAATATTTTCACCCATTGCGACATAATATCTCTTTCACTAAAAATGCGGCTGCTAAAATGTTATTATTTCCGGTCTTGCTATATGGCGCAGAGGCCTGGACAATAATGGAAACATTAATGAAAAAGTTAGAGGCATTCGAGATGTAGGTGTACCCACGTATCCTCAAAATATCCTGGCGACCCACACCAACGTACAGGTATTGCGTCGAATGGGAAAACAAAAAGAAATCTCTTTTACAATTAAGAAACGAAATCTTAAATATTTCGGTCATCTCATGAGGCATGATAAATATCGTATACTTTAACTGATAACGCAAGGTAAAATAGAGAGCAAACGCGGACCCGGAAGAAAAGACACTCATGACTTAAAAACTTACGCCAATGATTTGGACAAAAATCGATTGAGTTATTCAGAAACGCCGCAAACGAAATTAAAATTGCCATAATGATAGCCAACGTCCACAACGGACAAGGCACATGAAGAAGAATAAAAATAGTTTTAATACACCTAACCAAGGTAAGGTAATAACCAGCCAATGTATGTATACAATATGCATGCATACAATGCATGCATACAACTTTCTCAATTTTTTTTGTGGAGTATTAAGCATTTATTTTTTTTAGCTTAAAGAAGACATGGAAAATTATATGGAATATATACTCAGCAAAGCTGTGGTAGATTTATTTTTTTACAAGATGCCAATAAATCATACACCATTGTTACATCTACACTACAGTCAGTAGTTTATACGAATCGGCTTTCTGAAAACCTTCTTCCATTTTATTTGTTTATTTTTGTACCACCCAAAATATGATCTTACAAACAGTCTATCCACTTTAAATTAAACAAATTCACTATAAAACTCCACTTTAACCCTGTAGCCCAGTAAATGAACGGGAAATTCGGCGGTACCGTGTAATTTTCAGGGGCAACTCCGAATTGCATGAAAATTTGGATTTAGGTTCTACTTACCCTCCACTTCAAAGTTGAAATTGTGCCGTTGGTTGCTTTTACTTGGGGGGTGACAGTCACCCCTTCTCGGGGGTGAAAAAACATACGTTCAAGATAAGACCGGAAATGGATAAATTGACTGATTTTAAGCAACTTTTGTTCTATAGAGTTGTTTACGTAAGTCAATACTTTTCGAGTTATTTTCCATTGAAAATGTTGATTTTTCGACAAAAAAACTACGTTTTCAGACGGCTTTTCGCAAATAACTCAAAAAGTAAATATTTTATCGAAAAAAATATCCTTAGCAAAAGTGTAGCTTATAAAAAACCCAAAAAAATGGTGTATCAGTAAAGTCTATCGATCAAATAAAAACAAAGTTGTAGCTCATGAAAAATACGTTCTTATTCGTTTAATTCCAAATCGAATATTTCAAGGTCAAATCACCGAAAAATTAAGCACTTTTCGGGAAATACCCGTTAAAACTGTTTTAAAGTGTTTATAAAAAGCTTTGTTTTAATCGTTAACAAAAGTTTTAGCATTAAAAATAAGCGAGTTACGCTCAAAATAAAGTTGGCCCTCTTTTTTTTGTAAAAAATCATGAAAATCTCGCCCTGTTTAGCTCCCCTAATGAAATTAATCGCTACCGCTTTACAAACAATTTACTTACCTATCTATTTTTTATATGATCTGTCAGTCTCACGGGTTTTAAGTGTTTATTTTTGAAAGGGTTATAATTGAGAAAGCTTGAATGGGTCACTAATCACGGGTGTATGCACATTTTGAACAGCCATATTTTAACCTATTTTTGTCTTACGGAGAAACAAAATGAAACTAGCATATTTATAATAGCAAAACCTACATTTTTTTACTCCTTAAGATTTTTCTTATCACTAATACTTTTTAAGTTATTTTAAAAAAATGAAATTTTTCAAAAATCTTTAGAAAAATTTTTTTTAGGATAAAACCAAATGTTTTCAAAAATAAACACTTCAAATTAATCAAACTTACAGATCATATAAACAATACACATACAGTTAAAATAGATGGTAAAGGCAAACGATTAATTTCATTTAGGATGCTAAATAGAGGGAGGTTATCACGATTTTTTTTACCAAACAAAGGGGCCAGCTTTTTTTTTCAGTGTAACTCGTTTATTTTTGATGCTGTAAACTTGCTGTAAAAACAAATAATAAGCTTTTTTTCGATACATTAAAATTGTTAATAAGCTTTTCCCGAAAAACGCTTCTTTCTTCGGTGATTTCGCGTTGAATTATTCGATTTGGAATTAAACGAATAAGAACGTATTTTTCATGAGCTACAACTTTGCTTCTACTCAATTTGTAGACTTTACTGGTACACCATTTTTTTCGTTTTTTATAGGGTACACTTTTGCTAAAAATGTTTTTTTCGATAAAATATTTACTTTTTGAGTTATTTGGGAAAAACGGTCTGAAAACGTAGTTTTTTTGTCGAAAAATCAACATTTTAAATCGCGAATAACTCAAAAAGTATTGACTTACGTAAAAAACTTTATAGAACAAAAGGTGCTTAAAATAAGTAAATTTATCCATTTCCAGCCTTATTTTAAACACGCGATTTTTACCCCCCGAGAAGGGGTAAATGTCACCCCCCAAGTAAAAGCAACCAACGACACAAATTCAACTTTGAAGTGAAGGGTAAGTAGAACCTAAATCCGAATTTTCATGCAATTCGGAGTTGCCCCTGGAAATTACACTCCAAAACGGTCATTTATTGGGCTATGATAAAACAAGAAGAGAACAAAATAAAATGACCTGAAACGTCAAACAGGCAAACATTAGCCGTGTTCGTGCTGCATGCCCCGAGTATGCCCAGAGGGAGAACGCCTGCGCATTACGTTTTCGGAGGGCAATATTCGACCTTATTGAACGTCCAATTTTGTAATGCGCAGGCGTTTTCCCTCTGGGCATACTCGGGGCATGCAGCGCGAACACGGCTAATAACACTATGAGAATGGCGCGCGCTTGGGGTATGCAACTAGTGACGTCAGGCCAATAGAGAAGCGTTCTTGAAATTTAAAATAATGCTAGATTTCTAACAAAGATTTTTTATAGAAAGACTTTTTCAATTTTGTTGAAATTTTGGACAATTATTCCTAGGGTGTTTCTTAATCGTTTTACATGTTTGAAATGACTTTTTAATTTTTTGTGAACATACCTATTGTTGTGTCTTATTTTAAAATTATAATCTTATATTATGTCTTACTGGGTGCTCGCCACCGGGCGGCCTCCATCTATGTTATTTTTCAATAACTATATGTATTGCTTATTGTTTGTAATGAGACAGATTGCAATAAACATTGGATGTTAAAAAAAAATATTTAGCAGGAAGTGTAGGTACTTACTATACACTCTATTAAATTATGTTAAATAAACGTTTCTGGCTAATACCAGACGCCTAAGATAGGGGAAAGTGAATTGTTGACCCTTCCCAAATACTATGCCACTGACGGAATTGCTATTTTAGCATAATTTTTATATTCTCCAATACTTTCTTTGTAAAGAATATACTCTTCATTTGTAACGATACAATTATTAGTTTTCGAGATATTTGAAGTTAAAAATGAAGAGACACAATACATTAGGTAACCAAAATAACTGTGCCGTTTCAAACATGTCGAAAACTAATAACTTTATCGTTATCGTTACAAACGAAGAGTATATCATTTACATAAAGTATTGGAGCATGGCAAAATTGCGCCAAAATAGCAATTCCGCCAGTGGCGTAGAATTTGGGAAGGGTCACCCATTCACTGTCCCCTGTCGTACGCCTCTGGTAGCAGCCAGAAATGTTTATGTATCATAATTTAGTAGGGTGTACACTACCTAGACTTTCCGCCAAGTATGACAAGGATATGTAAAATAGTTTTAAAGTACCTACTGGGTAAAAAATTTTTAAGTTTACAAATAATAAAACACCACAAATACAGTAAGGAGCCACATTTTATTTAAGTGATTAGGTTAAACCTTAATATTTTGAGGTCTAGAATCTACAACTCAGAGACTGGATATTCTGAATGAATTACCCTGTATACATAGGTACATTTAATATTTTTATATTGGCACGTATCTAGCCTCAAAATAGTCAGTTTTTATACAGCGGCAGCGGTCAAGTACTATTTTAATACTCAAAGACATGGATACGAACTCCGAACAGTAGGAAAGAGATATTTTAATTGATTACACCGTTTGCGGTTGAATGGTACCCACTTGTCTATAATTTTATTCTGATGTA
Organism: Diabrotica virgifera virgifera; assembly: GCF_917563875.1. Taxonomy (NCBI): domain Eukaryota; kingdom Metazoa; phylum Arthropoda; class Insecta; order Coleoptera; family Chrysomelidae; genus Diabrotica; species Diabrotica virgifera. The sequence goes on along the minus strand of NC_065449.1, from coordinate 55,519,370 downwards.
AGTGAACTTCGCTACTGTAGATCTTAAGAAGATTAGCGGTCAAGTTAGAAATAATTATGTAGGATATTGGTTAGAAATTTTTGCGTGTTATTTTATAGTTGAAATAAGAATATTGATTATGTTAAAATGAGTTTTATGGATTTGATTATTATAATTTAAAAACTTAGATAATTTTAGCGAACAGAAAAAGGGATGATGACAGAAATAAAACTAGTGTTTAATATTTTAGTAATTACAGGTAGACCAGTAAGGATCTGTGAAAAAACGTCTATTTTTGGATGTGAAAGGTGACATTCGGATTTTTGCAGATAAAGTTAGGTGACACCTTCAGTAATAATAATTGACTTATGCTCCTTCTCAAATATGCCCGGAACATTAATAAAAAAATTAAAATATTAAAAAATTTCGAAAAACGTCGATTTTTTTCTGCTTTCTTTGCTTATAACTTTAAAACGATTCGTTTTGGAACAAAGTCGTAGAGAAATACATTAAAGATAATTGAATTTTGTATGATATACGACTGCAATCTTCTCTGCAATATAGCAATAAATACAAAATAAGGGGGCAAAATACGCCTGTTGTTTGTTATTCAAAGTTTTTAGTCACTTTGGTGGCACTTAGAACCTTAGTAATTCACTTAGGAAATTGTTTGTAACATACTTAAACCGTTTACCAAATTTCATTAAAATCGACCTAATAGATTTTGCATAATAAATTTGCAATCTAAATGTTTTTAAAAAAGTTCAAATTTTTTAAAATCTTTCTGAACAAAAAGTAGACCATTTAGAACTTGTCTAATTTTTTTACATATAAAGAGGTGTTCTACCTATCTAATACACTTTACAGAATTAAAATCGGATTATTTAAGGGGCCTCAGCAATGTTTTAAACTTATAAACAATTTTTTGGCTTATAAAAATAGCTTTGTTTAATAATAAAAAAATTAATTTTTAGCAATGCAAATAATTAAAACCGGTATAATTTGACATAAACTTTCAAAAGCTGTCAGCAGAATTGCTATTATTCGCGTTAAAAAATTGCAATTTTTCGCATTTTTGAAAGTTTCACTGCGTTTATCTCGAAAACTATGCATCCTACGAAAAAACTTGTAAGAACATTTTTTACTTAGAATTACCCAAGAAATACAAAAAAATGTTTTATTTTGCGAAAAATCGATGGTATGTAATTCCTCAAGTTCTTTGTTTATAACAATCTTATCGACATCCGGATCAACTGTTACCCAAAAAAATCGTGTTCTACGGGTCAAAAAATACATCAAAATCTTGGGTAAGTCCATCTAAATAAAGGATCCCGTAGCCCCCCTCCTGGCCACAGGACTAATTTGTTTATAAGGCAAAAAATTGTTTATAACTTTAAAACATTGCTGAGGCTGGTTAAGCAATCCGATTTCAATTCTGTAAAGTGAATTAGATAGGTGGAGTGCTTCTTTATATTTAAAAAAATTGACAAATCTTTGTATGTTCCAGTTTTTGTTGTGCAAGATTTTAAAATTTTTTAATTTTTTAAAAAAGTTTAGATTGCAAAATTATTATTCAAAATCTAGTAAGTCAATTTTAATGAAATTTGGTGTACGGTTTTAGCACATTACAAAAATTTTCTAAGCGAATTAGGAAGGTTCCAAGTGTAATCTAAGTGATGGAAAATCATTGAATAAGGACAGGCTTGTTTTGCCCCCTTACTTTATATTTATTGCTATTTTGCAGCAAGGGTGATAAATTAAGACATTTTCAACCAATCGCATCTGATAGAAAATTTAATTATCTTTGTTTTAATCCTATACCACTTTGTTCCAAAATGAATCGTTTTAAAGTTATAAGCAAAAAAAGTAAAAAAAAAACGAAATTTTTAAATATTTTTTTTATTAATGTTCCGGGCATATTTGAGAAGGAGCATAAATCAATTATTATTAACGAAGTTATCACCTAACTTTATCCGCAAAAATCTGAATACCACCTCTCACATCCACCTAAAAAACAGATCCTTACTGGTCTAAGGACCTTCAATCTGCTTAACACTGCAAATACAGGGGATAATTATTAATAGGAGTAATATTATTAATTAATAATACAGGGGTGACAAGAGGCAGGGATGCCTCTCCGTAACTAATTTGAAGTGAACATTAAATAAAAGTTCACTTTCAAGTGTAAATTTCAGTATCATTACACCATAACCATCAGTTAAAGTTCACTTAAACGTAACACATTAACCTCAAAATCAATTTCATTGTTTAAATTTCATATTTTTGGAAATTAAAAAAAAGCTGAATATTTCTTCAAGTTCAGGTTCTTCTGAAGACCGCTCAAAAGTTAACAGGGAAAGAATTAATTATTAAAACCAATATGATGATATGTATTATTTATTTATTTGAAAGTTTTGGACTGATAAATGATACAGTTATGCACTTCAATCTAAAATGAACCCTAGTTAAAGTGTACTTTAGGTTGCCATTATGAAATCGGGCATTAATGTTGCTCCACAATATTGATATGATATGCAATTATTAAAGTGAATTTAATTAATTGTATTTTACTTGTAATACTGCATTTTAATAATCAATTATTAATCAAATTTATTTACCACATACAATGTTTACCTTTTAATAACATAACCTCCGTCTTACTTTTTCTTCTTATTCTTTTTTTGGGCTATGGCCTTGACAATTATCCAGTTACCAAGACTAATGTAATTGGCCAATATAATTAAATGTGCTAAACATGTTGCTGATTTATGACACTAGGTGTTGCTCTTCTGAACTTGCACGGTCCCAATAGCAAATTATGCAAAAATACAAAGGTTGCCCTGGGAATGGCACCTTATAAGAACAAATAATGACAGAACAGCTAGTAGCCCATTAATTGGCTGGCTACACACAACTTCTTGCCTGTGCAGTCCAAAATTGTACAGGCATGACGGAACAAAAAGACGGTACACCGTACGTTGTCCACACGTGCAGACTACGTAAAAACTGGACTGCGCAAACTTCCCAGATAGCATGTAAACTTGTGGCAAGTTTGATTCTTCTTTGATTTTAAATTGCTGCGTCAAATATGACGAGGCAAATTTGTGTCAAGTTTGCTTCAATATTGTTATGACAAAGATGATGATTCAAGTTTGTAGCAACTTTGCTGCAAGCGTACAGTTGCAAAGCCATGTCACGCGTGCCATCTATTACACTTTACGGTCGGTTCGGTTCGGTTTCGTTCGTTACCCTGACTGATGTCACTCCCACGAAAACGAGAGTGTTGCCACCTATGGTAAATTTCCATTTCTGCGAGAATTTTCAACATAAAAGGGAAAAAGTTAACTTATAAGGGAATCTTTGCTCCAGTCCAAATTGTAAAATATTTATAAAAATCAAAATATTTAAAAATAGTTCAACATATTTTCACAGATTTTTTAAATAGAAGCATAGGAGGGAATTTTATCATAAAAGTGGGAATTTTTAAGGTACGTTGAGGGAAAAAGCTTACTCGACAGCTGGCAACACGGGAAAAGTAACCTGCCATCCTGCCAAACGGTGATAATTTGTATCCTATCCTATGTTGATATTTTTCTTTGATTTGTTTACAACATTTACCGTACAATTAATTATCCGAGACTATTACTTGAATTACTAAGCTGAAGCTTGTTTTCTTCAGTTTTTCATAGACCCACCTGCTTGTGGTGATTAGGTAAGTTTTTTTTATGTCTTTAGTAGCTTCTAACTGTATTTACATACATGCTATCCAAAATAAACATATTATAATTATTATTTATAAATAACTTTTAGGTTTTATTGTAAAATTGTTACTTTAACATGTTTTTATCTCTTTTAATAGCATATATTAATTCTGTTCACACAGCAAGACTTTATAACAATTTCTTTTATTTGTTTCAGAGCTGAGACAAAACTGAGCATCGGAATCTGAAGCTAGCGGGTTTAATGTAAGTTCCAATAAATAATTTTAGACAATAGATTGTATTTTAGTTGAGTGATTACTGAATAAATAGTTATATAAAATGGTATTGTATTTTTTATTCACATTGTTTTATTCAAATTGTGGCTAGTATGTCAAAACAAACCTTAAGTAAGTTTGTATCAAGTTTGAAAAAACAAACTTCATGCAACAAAACAAAAACAAACCTTCAGCAAGTTTATTATATCAAGTTTGTATTAAGTTTGAAAAAACAAACTTCATGCAAGTTTGTCACACACCAACTAGCAAGTTTGATTTAAACTTGCTGCAAGCTTGCAAAATTGCCATGGCAAACCTGCATCAAGCTTTCATGTTTGATGTATCAAACTTGTTGCAAGTTTGAAACAAGTTTATATTGCTATCTGGGTTCAGTCTTTCGAGAACTCAATACGATGAGCAGCACGGAAGAGGTTTTTAATGGAAGCGTTATTGTACTGTTTATTAATAAAAAAAGTAACAAAAAAACAAGCAACGACGCTGTAGAAGTAAGTGGAGTAAAAAGTGGCTCCTACGGAGAATTTCTTAATTAACTAAAAATTTAAAAAAAATTAGATTTAAAAATTCTAGGAAAATTTCTCATATTTAATTTTCTTTTAATTTTTTCTGAGGACGATTTCCAGAGTGGAAATCGAAACGTCAAACAGTAGTTAATTAAGAAATGTAATTTTATATATATATATATATATATATATATATATATATATATATATATATATATATATGCAATAATATTGTACCTTATCTTACTTTTTAGTATTGAGTGCGCTCTTTGTGATTATAACTCCTCATTAGTGTTCATGTGTATTTTATTTTTTATTTTGTCAGAATTTTGTTTTGCTTTGAGTTTAGTAAATTAGGTAATGTTGTTGGTGTGTATTTTTATATGATCACGCCCCTCTCTCCATTACTAAAAGCGCGCCCCACAGGTTGAGAATTACTGAGTTAAACAATGATAATACTACATTAAACATGTCACAAGAAAACAGTTTTAGTATATTATATAAGTATATAAACTTTTTCAACGGTAGTATACCAATATTGGAAAAAATAATAGTTAATCTTTAAAAAACGGTAAAAAAAATATATGATTTTAAAGAATTCCCTATTTTAGAATCAATTAAGAATAAAAAAATAAAATATTACGTATTAAATAAAAGCGTATGCTTCATTTTTCTTATTCTTGTTGGAATATTCTCTACTCTTCACCTTCCATAATGCCGGCAAAGATTTGTCTATAAATTCAGTTAAGAATTGTTTTGAAACACTTCTTATGCCGCTCATTTCGTCTGGTTTTGGTCTATCCACCTCGAAAACTTTTGCCGAACTGAAACTGAAGAACGGACTGAATTGCCGGCCACACGTTCAAGTAAAACTGTAGATTCTAAAACTGCACAGGTAAGATCTTCAGCATGTCGACGAGAGTACAGTCCGCGCTTGGAGGCCTGCGCGCGATACAGTCTTGCCGTTAGGCCCCAGGCTTAGGTGACTGGCGCCCTGGGCAAATGGTCTATTGGCGCCCCCTTTATTACTATAATGTACAGGGCCGTCTTAACCATACAAGGCGCCGGGGTGCAAGGCTCATCTTTGCGCCCCCTTTTCTCAGAAGATTATATAGGTTATAGGTACGCTAAAATTAAAACTAAATATATTTGTTTTCTTTATTTATGTTATGTATTAAAAAACATGGTTTCAGTATAGGGCTTTTATATGTCGTATAATCCGTGTATATTGATATTATACTCAGATTATACAACATATGACAGAAGCTCGAAACAAATGACAATCGATGAAAAAGCCCTATTCAAAAGAAATCAATCTTATAACACTGTACCATACTTTTTAACGTATATCAAAGTCAACTTTTCTAACTTTTAAGTTGGCAAAACTTTTTATTGCTTCGGTGATATTTATTTTTACTTGCTTTTCTGTACTTATTACAGCCAGGTTTGTTAATCTGTCTAGGTCCATTGTTGAGAGCAGATAATTTTTTTCAATTTAAGTTTAGAAAAAGCCCTTTCTCCTTCAGCTATTTTTACCGGAAATGTTAAATAGAACATGTTAGAAATGTTAGACATGTAGAAAGATTTGGGAAAACGGAGAGTAAATTATTAGAATATAAATATTACACTTATATAACTTAAACTATCGAGTAGAGGCGTGTCTATATTTATAAAAAGTATTGGTAACAATTATTCTTAATCATGGAATAGATATTCACCATCTATATCAGACCTATTTCCATGCGCTGGTTTCTTTTTGTAAATTTAAACATTGTGTTTTTTTAAGTTTTCTTCGGAATTACTTCAACTCAATAAAGCTACCTACTTTCCAAGAAAGAAAAATTAGAGTTATGTAACCTCAACACTTCAATTCTTTCACTTAATTTTCCAATAGGAATGTCCAATCAATAATAACTTCAAACTTTTCTTTGGGTCTAAAAGAGGCTCGACTGCAGCTACGTAATTGAAATGTCTTTTTCGGGGACGAGGACGAACAGTTTCAGAAAATTTAGTTTCGCAATCAAGTTCTTAAGCAATTGATACCGAGTCAATTAATATTTTCTCAAACACAGTGTCAGTGCGGGTGTTGGTTAAATCTTTACTAACTTGATCAAGCATCTTACAGCTTCCGAAATAATAATATCGCTCGTTTGCAAAGTTTTGCTGACAATATTAACCTTTGCTAAAGCGGTTTTAATGTAAAGGTGGGTATCTGATTCATTATGACATTCCTCCGTAATGTTGATGCGGAAAAAACATACCTAAATTTCTTTAACAATTTATAATTTCTTATTTCCATTGAGAATTTAGCGGCATCATTTAGCACTAAATTAAGGCTGTGAGCCGCAGAAGGAACATAAAACGCACGAGGATTCATGCCTAAAATTTTTTTTGAAGGCCAATATTTTACTCTCTCATATTTGCCCCATTATCATACCCTTGGCCTCGTAAATCATCTGAATCAATATTCATTTATTTCAAAAATTCTAACACATAATTTGCTAGTCCTTGTCCGGTAGTATCAGTAACCGGTAAAAAACCTAGAAAATGCTCTCTAACTTCGGCAAGCTTTGTTGACGAATTAGGATAAACGAACCTAACAACAATAGTAAGTTGTTCCTCGTGTGAAATATCTGGTGTGCAATCTAAAATTATAGAATAATATTTAGATTGTTTTAAAAGATCAACAATTGTGCATTTAATATTTTTACCAATTTAACTTATCAATTCATTTTGAATATTATGTCCAAGGTAATGAGGCATTCGTTGCTGAACACTTTGAATCCGAGCAATGTGCTCTGATAGCGTATTATCAAAATTGGAAATACATTCTATTAATTTTAAAAAAACTACCGTATTCCGATTCATACAACCTTTGACTGGTTCCTCTTAATTTTGTCGTGCTAAAAGTGTTATTATTTCAATAATTCTTTTTAAAACCGCCTTCCACCTTTTTCTTTCGCGTTCAACTGCTGCTTGATTGACAGAGTCTACTGTATGACTTTCTAGTGTAAGTCTTTTTTTAGATCTACATATTTTTTTAAAGAGATTAAATGTATAATACGCGTCTCCTTTTTGAAATTATTGTCTGAATAATCTAAATGGTTTTTATATTTCATTTGCATATCGTAGGTGTAGTAAGCATTAATAGCCTTTGCAAAAAATACCGAAAGTGCACTTGTAGTATGTTTTTGTTATTTGTATTTTTTTAAGGACAAAAAGCGAAAGTTTGAGCCTAGCAAGTGTTCGGCTTGCGCCCCTTGGACTTGGCGCCCGGGTGCCTCGCACCCCTTGCACCCCCGGGTTGAGACGGCCCTGATAATGTAAAAGCAAATAATCTATGTTACTTATATTTTATGAAGTAAAGTAAATAACAAGAAAACACGTCTTTCTTACACAAAACTGTAGACATTTATTTCTACATAATTCACACTTACAGCAAAGATTACAACTTAAAATTATATAGACTAAGAGCCGCTATAGGTGAAATTTCTTAATCATTTTAGGCACGATGGGACCCTATAACTTAAATAGTAGAACCTAAAAGAAAACGTTTGAACACTGTGCCGTCACTTTTCAGTGGCACATGCGTCGACAGTGGCGCATCAAACTTTCCACTTATGGACGGGATAAATAAATTAAAATTTAAGAGAACTTACTAAAAGAATTAATTTTTTTTTATTTTTTTGAGTTCTATGTGATTAACACATAGGATTCATCGTGATTTTAACCCACCACCCCCTTCCCCCTGCCCCCTACATCAAAAACTTCATTTTTCGTTTTTATTTTTTTTTGGTGGGATGCAATCAATTTTAAAATTTCAAAAAATTCACACGCATAGTTGAGGCTTTTATAAAACATGCCTATTTTTATAGACCCATAGGTAGAGTGTACATAACCTCAAAAAATTAAAAGAATTTTTTTTTCAAAAAAGCGTATAACTTTTTTTGAGGAATAGCTGCAGGTCTAGTTTTTTCTTAATCTTATGTGTTTTATCAAACACTATATTTTTAATTTTTTTCAAATTTTTCCGTAAGTCTCCCCACCTTCAAAAATCCGAAAAACTGTTTTTTGGGGGGTTTTGGGGGATTTTCCCTATTTTATAGACTTCATAATATATCAAATCAATTTTGTTTTTATAGGTTATATGTCACTTGAAGTAACTGAGTTCTTTAGAATATTTAAAAATCAGAAAAACACGTTCAAACCCCCAAAACCCCCTTAAAAAACAGTTTTTTGGATTTTTGAAGGTGACTAACGTTACAGAAAAATCTGAAAAAAATTAGAAATATAGTGTTTGATAAAATACACAAGGCTAAGAAAAAATTAGATCTCCAGCTATCCCCAAAAAAAAGTTATATACTTTTTTTCAAAAAAAAAATTTTTTTAATTTTTTTGAGGTTATGTACACTCAACCTACAGGTCTATAAAAAATAGACGTGTTTTATAAAAGCCTTAACTATGCGTGTAAATTTTTTGAAATTTTAAAATTGATTGCATCCCACCAAAAAAAATAAAATCGAAAAATAAAGTTTTTGATGGTGGGGGCAGGGAGAAGGGGGTGGTGGGTTAAAATTACGATGAATCTTATGTCTTAATCACATAAAACTTAAAAAATGAAAAAAATTAAATTCTGGTAATGAGGGAGGGTATTTTTTAATTTATGTATCCCGTCCATAAGTGGAAAGTTTGATGCGCCACTGTAGACGCATGTGCCACTGAAAAGTGACGGCACAGTGCTCAAACGTTTTCTTTTAGGTTCTACTATTTAAGTTATAGGTTCCCGTCGTGCCTAAAATGATTAAGAATTTTCATCTATAGCGGCTCTTAGTCTAATATTTTTAAGATCCTACTTTGTACAAAGCATTTTAAGTGACAGATTTTTTTCTAGTTTTCAATTTGCCAAACTTGTTTACTACATCAGAAAAATCTGTGCTTAGGGTTAAGTCTTTTTCACAACACAGTAACATGAGACAATTTAACTTGCTGTCTGAAAGAGCAGATCTTTTAACATTCTTCAGACGATTCAAAGCGGAAAATCCTCTCTCTGCAGAGCAGTTTTGGAGCATTTGGGAAAGTACTCGTCAATTCGTTTTTTATTATATATTCATACATGTCATGTAATATATGAATAATAATGCTTGATATTAACTTATCATTATTATGTTTCTTACTATTTTTATTTTACTTTTCCGGTAGCCTGTTTTATATTTACTTGTTCTGTTCTATATATTTTTGAAAATTTTGTGTCATATATTTTTTAGTGGGTAATTTGTTTCTCTAATTTATTTTTATTATCTCTTTTAATTTGCGCCCCCAAAAATTTGGCGCCCTGGGCAAATGCCTAGTCTGCGTATTTAAAGCCCGGGGCCTGCTTGCCGTCCATACACACGCTCTTACCTGCACAAACGAGTCTCTGCAGGCATGCTCTCAGGCAAGACGTTGTGTGTAGTCGGCTCATAGTGAAACTGTGGTGGGACCAGTGTTGCCACAGGTCTTGGACAAAATTTCGGTAAGCTGCTGCTAATTTTCAGGTAGAATCCATCAAATTGCGGTAGATTTTTTTAGGTAGAAATCGTCGGTAGTTTTTATTTTTTGCTTTTTTTTGTTACATTGCAAAAAAGTGATACTTTAGGTATGGGCAGCAAGTATTGAAAGATAAACTACCTTTTTTTAGTAAAAAACAATAACTTAAGTAGATAAGTAGGTTAAAAAGGTAGGTAGGTACTTATAAGTAGAAAAAAAAAGTAAATAAGTTGGATATCTTTATTTCAAATACCTAGGTATTTCTTACATACAAACAAAAGAAAATCAATCAATAACAAATTGAAATCAATGAAATATTTAACAAAAAACAACAGTGAATAAAAATATACAAGAATATTGTCTAAGTTCACTGTCAATTCCAATATCATTTTATATACCTACATAACGTAAACCTTCAATCTATTCTCAAAATTAATAACAAAAAATGCAATCAATAAAATGTTCAAGAACTAAAAAAAATCGATAAAAATAAATAAAAACATTGTTCACGTTTAATGTATCTCTTCAAAACTTTTAAATGTGGCAGACCCAGAATAAGATTATTAAAATTAAAAAATCAAAATAAAACGATTCTATTTTAAAAAATGTAAAGTATAACATGGAAATATGTAATAGAAAAAGAGTTATTTTGAATAAAATTGATTCAAAATTATTAGCTGTACGTCTTTATATACGTACGTATGTGTCATGTCGTATGTTGAAGCAATTATTGATAACGAGACAAATTTTTAATGTTCTTTAGTTATGTCGAAATAGCAAGATTTCACTATAAATAATAAATTTAAAAGGTATTTACAGGTACAGAAGTTTCTCCTGTTTTAAGATTTTAATATAAATACTATTTTTAGTTTGGAATTATCTTCTATATCAAAATAAGCCACAATCCTTCACTATTCACTCATTCAGGTAGATACATTTTATACCCCCAAAATCAAAATCGTATTTAATATAAAAGCACAAAGGACTGGTCATAAAAGTATTGGGATATATATATTGGGATTTTTCCATTGATTTTATAAAAGTATTGGTAAATCCGTATCTGCTGCCTGGCTCGCACATGTGTTACATAGTAAAGTGATTCAAGAATTCTTGAAAATTGACCAAACTCTGTTGCCAAATCTATCCGCTAACGAAATTTTGTAATAATAAATTTGTTTTTGCGGTAGAAAAAAGGAGATTTCGGTAGAACGGTAGATTTTACAGGTTTTCGGACATTTCAGGTAGATCTACCGAAAAATCGGTAGCTGTGGCATCACTGGGTGGGACGTCGGCCAGTAGGAAGACCAAAGATGAGTTGGATGTTGGATTGACGATATTGAGGGTGGATAACTGGAGGAGAGATACCAGCCTGGGACAAAGATACTTACAGGTACACATAGGCGCCCATACAGACGGGCAGGGGGGAGCCGTGGCCCCCCTAGCTTTTCGGGAAAGAAAAAAAATTAAATTTATAGTACATAAACGTATTTTTGTCAAAAAATTATTGGATAATTTTAAGAGATAAATTGGAAACAACATATTTATTAATAAAAAAATTCACATATTGGGTAATTAATAGTTTAACAGAAAATCTGTGTGTCTGTGTGTCTGCGACAGCGGTCTATATGGAATATGCATAATACACATTTCGCACAGTCACGGTGTGCTATTAACAAAAACATTAAAAGAAACGTGGGAACATAATATACAGGGTGTTTCATTAATAATTGTCCATATAGTAACTGGAGAAACCTTAGCACAAAATACGAAAATTTAACCTAAAACACTTAAATAAAATGTGGTTCCTTACTGAGTTACATTGTGTTTTATCTAAAGTATTAAAAACTATTTTTGCTCAGCATTTTAAAACTATTCGACGTATCCTTTTCATACTTGGCAAAAATTGCGACTACTTACACCCTACGAAATTATGATAAACAAACGTTTCTAGCTGCTACCAGAGGCGTACGACAGGGGGTGGTGAATGGTTGACCCTTCTCAAATTCTACACCACTGGAGGAATTACTATTTTAGTACCATTTTTAGATTCTCAAATACTTTCCACGTAAATAATATACTCTTTATTGGTAACGATAAAGTCATTAGTTTTCGAGATATTTGAAGTTAAATATAAAAGGGCACAGTTATTTTGATTAATTTATGATAATAATATGATTCATATGATTAAAATTTAAAAATTATTTGTACCCAGTACTTTAAAACTATTTGGCGTATCCTTATCATACTTGGCAGAAAGTGTAGGTACTGTACACCCTACTAACTTAAGATAGATAAACGTTTCTAGCTACTACAAGAGGCGTACGACAGGGGATAGTGGCTGGTTGGCCCTTCCCAAATTCTACGCCACTGACGAAATTGCTATTTTAGTGTAATTTTTTGATTTTGAAATACTTTTTATGGAAATAATATACTCTTCAGTCGTAACGATAAAATGATTAGTTTTCGAGGTATTTGAAAATAAAAATGAAGTGACACAATACATTAATCAAAATAACCGTGTCGTTTCATTTTTAACTTCAAATATCTCGAAAACTAATGACTTTATTGCTACGAATAAAGAGTATATTATTTTCATACAAAGTATTGGAGAATCCAAAAATTAAACTAAAATAGCAATTTCGCCAGTGGCGTAGAATTTGGAAAGGGTCAACCATTCACTTTCCCCCGTCGTACGCCTCTGGTAATAGCCACAAACGTTTGTTTAACATAATTTAGTAGTTTGTACAGCACCTATACTTCCTCCCAAGTATGAAAGGGATACGTCGAATAGTTTTAAAATGCTGAGCAAAAAAAATTTTAAATTTTGAGATAAAACACCCTGTAACTCAGTAAGGAACCACATTTTATTGAAGTGTTTTAGGTTAAATCTTCGTATTTTGTGCTAATGTTTCTCCAGTTACTATATGGACAATTATTAATGAAACACCCTGTATACTGTAATCGACACCCAAAATTACAAATTAAATGAATCATTTTATTATTTATAATACTGCAAAGAAACTCATATCAGCAAGAAATCCGATCTCTGACCGATAATCACTAATGAGCCATTTGTATTTGAGAACTGGCACTATAAAGATAAAGTGTAAAATCTGTGAAGTGATTATATTTGTTTTCTATTAAGTTTTGTGTACACCGAACAGAACCATCTTCATAAGCAGAAATAAATTGGATAGAGTTATTCGAAAAGGAACCAAGCGACAAATTCGAGAATATTAACAAAATACCACCAACCGATTTCTACTGGAGAATATTGAATATTCTAAAAATATCTAAGCCCCAGAACGACTCCAACGATATCTATTAACAAGAACACCAAGCGCAAACAACAACGATTTATAATTTAAACTAAACTTCTAACGTAATTTTCATTCGTGACAAATTCGAGAATATTTAAGAAATTACCACCAACCGATTTCTACTGGAGTATATTGAATATTCTAAAAATATCTAAGTCCCAGAACGACTATAACGACATCTATTAACAAGAACACCAAGCGCCAACACCAGCGATTTATTTTTTAAACTAAACTTCTAACGTAATTTTCTCCGAACTACTAAATAGGCACTTGGTTCCTTTTCGAATAACTCTATCCAATTCATATTGAAAAATAATTTTTAAAATTTATTGAACATAGTCAAATTTTAGTTTGCAAAAGTATTTTTTTAGTAAGTAGATTATTTTTAAAGTGTACATTATGATAAACAGAACAATTTTATTTAAATGAAAAACAGGTAATCTTTCATGACGAATGAGTGTTATATACAGGGTGTCCCAAATGAACATCGGATCGAAAAACTGAAAAATATGTGTTAAATATTTCTCAAAAATCTATGCGATGACACTAAACAAGTTCACCACTTCAACCCCTGTGTGTGGAGCGGGGGTTAAATTTAAAATCTTTAATGGAATCCCTAATTTTTGTTGCAGATTTGGATTTTCCTTGTAAAAATTAGCAAATTTTATTCGAGCCGTTTTGCGAATTGTGGATAGATAGCGCTATAATCGGAAAAAACGATATATCGTGATACCATAGCAAAATTATAGAAACGGTCTAATATCTCGAGAAATATACTTCCAAATGAAAAACTAAAAAACACGTGTTTAATATTTTTTCAAAAATCTATAGAATGACAACAAACAGGATTTTTTATTCCACACTCTGGAGGTGGGGTGAGAGTTAACTTTAAAATCTTAAATAGGAAACCCCGTTTTTTATTGCAGATTGAGTTTCCTCTTCAAAAAGTAAGTAACATTTATTCGAAACTTTTTTTAGAATTGTTGAAGGATGGCGCTATAATCGGAAAATGCGATTTATTTGCGCCATCTATCAACGATTCTAAAAATGTTTGGAATACATGTGACTTATTTTTCATAACGATTTTAAATCTGCAAAAATAAAGGGGGCTCCTTTTTAAGATTTTAAAGTAAAAACTTGGTTCGACACATACTCATGGTTAGTCTATTCGCCAAAGTTGAAGGCAGGGCTTTGCAAGCATTGTATTCTTTTCAAACGGGTTTTAAAGAGCGGCGCATAAAATGCCCTGATCGGCCCCTGGGCGAGAAGAGTGTAATCCTTGTGTCAAATCCTTGCCCTCTCTTTTACAAAATTTGTATCTGGCTGTGTGGGTTTTACCTTAAAGCCAAACAAAAAAAAAAAAAAAAGAGCGGCGCAACTTTTGTGGTACCCATGACATTTCCATTTAAAAACTTGGTCAAGTATTTAAATGTATGAATAATTTCTCACAACAGGGTTCAAACTAGGTTTTTTAGGTGGTTTAAACTACAGTAGACTCCCTCTATAACGAGAACTGAAATGGTGGACTAATTATCTCGTTATAAGCGGATCTCGTTATATCAAACAACAATAATATTGAAATGTTTTGATGCCTCTTACGTAGTTTATTAGGTGTCGATGGTCATCCTGAACAGTGAACAATGAGACTTCGCCGTCATAAATTGTAAATTTCCTATAATATTCAATATCGGTCGATAAACAGGCAGAAGTTTATTACAAGTGGCCGAGTTTATTACAGCACTGGCCTCGATAATAAGACAGATGTTGAAAATTTCTATGTACAGGCAGTTGGGGCATTTATTTATTTATGACCATCAACGCTAAAAACAGGTAGACACGTATTCTTCGATTTCAATTTTCCTCGTTGCAACCAAATATGCCTCGTTATACAGGGTGATTGATTAGTGTGAGGAAGCTCAGTAGATCTGTTGTAGTAAAAATTACAAAAAAAAGTTATTAACAAAAATTTTAGGCAGCTGTAAACTCCACATTTTAAAATTAGTTACAATCTTACAGGGTGTTCCGTAAGATGGTGGCAGACCAAACTTATGTTTTTTTAAATGGAACACCCTGTATTTTATTTTAAATTTGAAATCTGCTTCACTTCCACATCACAACAATGTAAAGTTTTATTATGTTATACCGGGTACTTAAAAAGTTATAGCCAATATTACCTGAAAATCGTAATCAGTTTAACTCCCTGTATAATTTAAAAGGAGTATAGGAACATTGATCTATTGCAACCATAGTTTTTTAATAATTGTTAAAAATTATAAAACATATTCGTTTTCATAATATTCGTTAAATCAAATACAGGGTAAGTCAAAATGCAAGTACATTATTTTCTTGGTAATTTTAAATAGAACACCCTGTATTTTATATCACTATCGAAAAGTACTAATATCGTACTTCAAATTTTATGAAGTACTTCCTATACCTAAAGTTATCAGTTTTCTAGATATTTTTATTTTTCCATCAAAGTATTAATTTGGTAGGTATTTTAGCGTTTACCAATAATTATTGTGAGTTGGCCATGACTGATTTGTCAGAAACTGACAGTTTGACATTATTGTTTATTATCAGTAACGAAATAACGACACAGAAAAGAAAACAATTTATTTTAAATAAAATTTATATAAAATAACCGACGGAAAATTAAAAAAAAAATAACAACACAAAAAAATTAAAAACAACAGTAATTTTAACTTATCTTACTTAGTAAGGTGTTCAAAATGACCTCCCAAAACATCTATGCATACTTGAAAGCGGCCATTGAAAGAGTTGCTTACATTACTAAGCGTTTGTAAAGAAATATTTTGAAATACAATTCGGATTCTATTTTTCATATCATCTCTTGTTGTTGGAGGTATTTTATATACTTCGTTCTTAACGTAACCCCAAAAAAATGAGTCCATTTTATTGAACTCTGGTGACCTTGGGGGCCACCTTACCGGTCCATCCCTTCCGATCCATCTTTCACCAAACTTATCATTAAGTTCACCACGTACTAATTCGTTGTGGTGCGCAGGAACACTGTCATGTAGAAACCACATTTGTTCACGTATATTAAGTGAAACCTCTTCTAATAATATCGGTAACTAATTTACGATAAAATCTAAATAAATCTCACCATTTAAATTATCTTCAAAAAAATATGGTCCTACTACATGGTTACTGACGATACCTCCCCACACATTTAGAGACCATCTTGTTTGACTATGTGTTACTATGTGGTATGGATTACTTGTTGAATAGTAGTGAAAGTTATGCCTATTAACAGAACCGTTTAGATGGAATGTAGCTTTATCACCAAATAGGACATAATCAAAAAAATCTCTCTGCTCATTAATTTTTTCTAAGGCCCATTCACAAAATGCTATTCGTTTCTGAAAATTATCATTATTTAATTCTTGGTGCTTTTGAATATGATAAGGGTGCATCTTGTTTTTAGATAGAACGTTTTGAACAGAGTAGTAACTAAGTTCTTGTTCATTGGAAATACTCCTTATACTTGTGTGTGGGTTTTCTGTAACTGCCATCAACACACTCATTTCGTTATCCTCTGTCACACTAGTTTTTGTTCGTTCATGTTTTTCATAATTCACTGAACCAGTGCGGTTAAATCAATCTTTCAATTTTTCAAACGTATCTTGTCTAGGTTGCCGCCTATCTGGAAACCGTTCTTGATAAATTCTAGCTGATAGTAATGAATTTTTATTGCATTTCCCCAAAATCCAGATCATATCTACCATTTCATGAGTAGTAAAATTCATTATTGCTAATTTAAATTGAATTAATTACTGAATTACTAAATAATAATTGTTGCTAATTTACGGTGTACCCCAATACTGAATTAATAAACAATAATGTCAAACTGTCAGTTTCTGACAAATCAATCATGGCCAACTCACAATAATTATTGGTAAACGTTAAAACATCTGCCAAAATAATACTTTGATGGAAAAATAAAAATATCTAGAAAACTGATAACTTTAGGTATAGGAAGTACTTCATAAAATTTGAAGTACGATATTAGTACTTTTCGATAGTGATATAAAATACAGGGTGTTCTATTTAAAATTACCAAGAAAAAAATGTACTTGCATTTTGACTTACCCTGTATTAGATTTAACGAATATTATGAAAACGAATATGTTTTATAATTTTTAGCAATTATTAAAAAACTATGGTTGCAATAGATCAATGTTCCTATGCTCTTTTTTAATTATACAGGGAGTTAAACTTGATACGATTTTCAGGTAATATTGGTTATAACTTTTTAAATACCCGATATAACATAATAAAACTTTACATTGTTGTGATGTGGAAGTGAAGCAGATTTCAAATTTAAAATAAAATACAGGGTGTTCCATTTAAAAAAACATAAGTTTGGTCTGCCACCATCATATGGAACACCCTGTACGATTGTAGCTAATTTTAAAATGTGGAGTTTAAAGCTGCCTACAATTTTTGCCAATAACTTTTTTTTGCAATTTTTACTATAACAGATATACTGAGCTTCCTCACACTAATCAATCACCCTGTAGAGCGTTATAGTTCAATAGAAATTTCATGGGACACCTAATGTACCTCGTTATAAGCGAAAGCTCGTTATATCCGTGTTCTTTATAGAGAGAGTCTACTGTATATATTGTCATCCGAAATATACAAAATGTAATGTGCAACATCTTCACGTTTGCCCCCCCCCCAAAAATTTTTATATGGGCGCCCTTGGGTACAGAGAGAGGACACTTGGAGACGGATGCTGGGGGATACCGGGCCCGACTTCGGCTGTAGCGCCCTAGGAGAGAGAGAAAGATAGAGAGAGAGTGTGTGTGTGTGTGTGTGTGTGAGAGAGAGATGTGTACATATTTACCTTGATTCTACAGTAAATTGATTTTTTAGAAAGTTTCTTTCGTCTATATTTAAATTTTTATATTTTTTAAAATTTGTTTTTGATATTTAATAAATATTAAAAACATCCTATATATTTAAATAATTACCCAGTTATTTAGTTGGTAATTGTAATTACCAGGGTTATTACCAAGGTTCCAAATTAATAGACTGCAGCAGCTACCGCAACGATTATTGTCATTATAAAATACTTAACGTGCCTCCTGGTTACTTTCTTCGTTGCGTTGCATAATAAGCGAGGATGGAGAAATGATATGCGTAATATTTAGTCAAGAAAATTTGTGACCTTAAAAGTTGAGCTTCCGAATCGTTTATGTAAACGTTGATAAATGAATTTGACTGCGTAATTACTTGAGAACTTCATTGGTGTTAAGTGATACTTCTTATAAACAGGGCCGGGCCGGCGATAACGGGCCTGCAAGGGATGCAGCGCAGGCGGGCGCCGCTACTTGGAGGGCGCCAAAATGACCTTTTTATGGCTGGTACTATACAAAATACTAATTAAAAGAAAATCAAAGGGCGCCTATGCTAGTTTTGCAGGCGGGCACCGTGTACCCTAGCGCCGGTACTGCTTATAAAAATGACAATAAGAAGAGGAATGAAGCATGGTATATTTAAATTTAACAATATACACACACTATGGGCCAGAAACATTCATTTTTCTGACCCATATGTCAATACTATCTAAAGAAATGTAGTAAAGTCAATTTTTAAAAACTACTGCGTACTTGGTAAAATTAATTCAAAAAGCACTTAAAGGCAGGGCCTCCGAGGGGGATGAGCGGGCCCCGGGTAAGAAGTGAAGAGCGGGCCCCCGGCAAAAAGTGAAGAGCGAAAAAAATTGTTTAATTTTTATGGGAATAAAATTATCTGTAGTAATTGCACGAGAGCTCTAAAATTATCGATTTGTTTCCCGAGTGACACTTTGACAGTTTTAATTTCACGACCCGAATGGGAGTGAAATTTTGTCAAAGTAGCACGAGGGCAACAATTCGATAATAATTTTAGAGATCGAGGGTAATTCGCTGAGATTATTTCATGAATAAAACTGTCTTTTTAAATCATTTTAACTAATATTTTATGGATATCTTCACCTGAATATTTGCAACGTGTTTGTTGGTGTTCTCTGTGACAAACTATAAAACATTGATTGTCATTAATGTCATTGAATGTTCATTTTTGCATAGTATCAAAAACGAAGGGCATCTGACGTAATGCTTGACGACGGGATATTATCAAAAATTATCGGGTATAATATCACAAAAGAGTGAGAATAAATTGAAAATAATGCGACAGTTTTTTCGAAAATTTGTTGTCTGGTAATAGACACGAGAGCCCGCAGGGCTCGAGTGGCTATTGCCCAATGACAACAAATTTGAGTCAAAATGAAGCATTATTTTCTTATTTATTCTTACTGTCGTGTGATATTCGTAAGATTATTTTTTAATACGTATATTATTGATATTTTCTTAAATGTGACAGTTGTCAAAACTAGGAAACTGGTTGTCATTAAACAGAAACAATCTACTTAAAAAAATTCTATCGGTAATTTTCTACAGTAGGTAATTCTCAGTATAATTTTAATCTGATTGGACAGAATTAAACACGTGATCAAATATCTTACTATACGATTGGAAGTTAAAATCAATAAAAAATAATCATATTTAATTTTTATTTCTGTAGCTTTTTTTTATCAGGATCTCCTATGAATGAAACAATCAATAATAAATAATAAGAAACATTAGTAAATATAACTTTTATTAAATTTTGATTATATTTTTATAATAGTGAAAATATTTACAATATCGGTGATTTTCGAGTTTGTTGATGGGCAAAGATGTGTATAATTTTCGAAAAATCGCATGATTTTACCAAATCATTCTCAGTGCACAAAGTTGCTGTTCAGTTAACTGATCCTGTTTCATTTTAGATCTCATAGCATTTTTTATGTGACTTCCACCGGTAATGTACAAAATATTCTTGACGCTATAACGACGTTAGGAAATAATGACTCCAATTTGGGATGTTTAATTTTATTAAGTAAGTCTATTGAAAAAAAGTGAGATTCACAAATATTTTCCTTGTATATCGCTCTATCGTCTTCTTTATAAAATTCACGTAATATATCAATTTTTTTCTTTATATTGTCGTTATCTTCATCTCAGAATGTCCATAAAATGTTAAATAACGAACGAATTTCAATTGCTGCATTAAATATTTTGGTTAAGTTGCTTATTATACAATCTATGACAATATTAAATCTAAATCGGGTTCAAAACTATTAGTCCAGTCGGGTTAGACGAATAACAGGCCTAACCTTGCATTAGGAGCTGCCCCAAATTTTATTTTTCTAATCTTTAGGGAGGATCAATATTAGAATAAATTTAAAATCTCGACTGAATTCCACCGTTGCGTTAGACGCCATCTTGATTTTAAACGAGAACCGTTTTTGCTCAATATCTCCGCCACTTTCAATTTTTTGACAAAAAGTGTAGAAACTGAAATTGTTGAAAATACGATTTTCTATAATTTCATTTATTATAATTTTTTTCGTGCGGTCGATATTTTCCGAGTGATGTGGGGAAAATAGTGACAGTTGGAGCATAATTATTGAATTATTGAATTATCTCGTTTATTATTAGTTTTACAACAAATATGTACCTATACAAAAGTGAAGAGAATTAAATTCTACACAATTGTGATCTCCTTCATTTTTTTGCTAAAATTAATATTTAAGGTAGTATAGTATAGTATATGGCTTAACACCCCATGTGGGGTTTCGCCGCTTTCGCTTTCTAGATCCATTTTACGGGGTGGATCAGTCCCCATGATCATTGTATTTGTTCACTAATATGTCTCCATTTCTTCCGGTCTATTGCCCTCTCTTTCCATTTTGTAATTCCTGCTCCTCTTAGGTCCTCCTCTACTTCAGTTAACCATTTCGATCTGGGTCGACCACGTCTCCTTTTTCCTCCTGGTTGCCACAATATCATAGCTTTTGATACTGATTCTGGTCCTTGTCTCCATATGTGACCTAGCCATTTGGTTCTTTGTACTTTTATTTTCTTTACTATATCTTCACCATTTAATTCTTCTAAAATTTCTTTATTCGTTCTCCTTCTATAGTCTTGTTCTTCGATTCTCACTGGACCCAGTATTGTCCTTATTATCTTTCGTTCATTTATTCTTAATTTCTCTTCTTCTTTTTTTGTCATAGTCATGGTTTCTGCTGCATACATCGTTATTGGTCTTATTATTGTTTTATATATATTCATTTTTGTTTGTTTGGTCAATATTTTACTCTTTAGTAGTTTTCTATTTGCTTGGAATACCCGGTTTGTCGCAGTTATTCTTTCTTCGATCTCCGTTTTTCTTTCCCCTTTGTTATTTATCATAACGCCCAGGTATTTAAATTTCTGTACTTCCTCGAATTTTTTATTTCCTATCCTTATCTCTCTGTTTTGTTCTGCTTTTCCGAGTCTCATTAATTTTGTTTTCTTTTCATTAATTCTTAGTCCCATCTTCTTTCCCTCTTCTTCTATCTCCATTAATAATTTTTTCATGATTTTTCGTGTTTTTGTTACTATCGCTATATCATCTGCATAGGCGATTAGTTGGTAATCTGATGCTCTTAGGTTTCCCTTATGGATCTTTCTTAACACAAAATCTACTGTCAGGTTAAATAGTGTTGCTGACAGTGAGTCACCTTGTCTCACTCCTTTATTTATTTCGAATTCTTCTGTTTCCCCTTTTTGTGTTAGGATACTTATTTTTGATTTATTCATAGACATTTTTATTAGGTTTCTTAGTTTTTTACTTACTCCTTGATACTTTAGGGCTTTCATTATTTCCTTTCTCTTTATTGAGTCAAAGGCTTGTTCAAAGTCTATAAATAATATTTCTATTTCATGTTGATGTTCGTGTGCTTTTTCCATGATTTGTTTAATGGTATGTATTGCATCTGTTGTTGATCTGCCTTTTACGAAACCGCATTGGTATTGTCCTATGATATTTTTTGTTTCATCTGTTAACCTTTTTTGTATTATTGACGATAATATTTTATAGGCAACGTTTAATAGTGTAATACCTCTGTAGTTCTTACACTCATGCTGGTCGCCTTTTTTATGGATCGTTATAATCTGTCCAATTTCCCACTCGTTCGGCATTGTCTCCTCTTTCCATATTTTCTTAATCAATTCATGTATTTTTTCATGCAATATGTCTCCTCCGTATTTTATTAGTTCTAGATTTATTCCGTCCTTCCCAGGTGCCTTTCCATTATTCCCTTTCGTTATAATGTTTTTTACTTCTTCTAATGTTGGTTCCTGTGTGTTCGTTTCTTCTTCGTCCACGTCTTCTATTTCATCATTTATAACTGGTTCAATTAGTAATTCTTTAAAGTGACTTGTCCATATTTCTTTATACTCTTTCTCTTCCTCGACAATTTTACCTTGTTTGTTTTTTATTCCTTTTAATTTACCTTTGAATGTTCTATTGTTTTCTTTTATTTTATTATAGAATTTTTTTGAATTTCTGTTGTATTTTTCGTTCTCTATTTCCTGAATCTTTAGATCTATCCATTGTCGTTTTTGTTTTCTGTTAATTTTTTTGCCCTCATTTCTCAGTAATTCGTAGTTTTCTCTGTCTTCTGCCGTGTTCGTTCTTATCCATTTTAATCTCGCTTCCACTTTTTTTTTCATAATTTTTTGACATTCGATGTTGTACCATTCTTTTTTCTTCTCCTTCCTCTTTTTGCCAATTGTTTTTTCTGCTGCTTCCTGTATGGCGTCTTTTATGCAGCTCCACTCCCGTTTCACGTCGACACATTCTTGATTGTCATCGATTCTTAGATATTTTTCCAGTTCTTCCTGATATCTCCTTCTTACTTGCTCCTCTTTTAGTTCTTCAATGTCCCATTTCGTTTGTTTGCTTTTATTTTTACTCCTGCATGTTTTTTGTTTTATTTTTGCTGTTACCATGAAATGATCTGAGTCAGCACAGGCTCCTCTGTAGGATCTTACGTCCTTAATTGAAGATTGTCTCCGCCTGTTTATCAAAATATGGTCTATCTGAGATTTAGTTTGCAGATTTGGTGATATCCATGTTATTTTATGTTTGTTAGGATGCGGGAACTTTGTACTGCTTATGACCATGCCTGTTCTTGTTGCTAGGTTGCATAATCGTTGTCCATTGTCATTTGTCCTTTCATGTATTGTGTATCTTCCTGCTACAATTTCTGTGTATTGTTCTTTTCCTATTTGGGCATTGAAGTCTCCCAGTACCATGATCGTGTCTTCTTTGGGTATCTTTTCTATTTCTTCCTCTATATCATCGTACCATTTTTCTTTTTCTTCTCTGTTCGCATTTTCTGTAGGCGCATATACGTTTAGTAGTGACAAATTGCTTGGCTTTGCTTCTATGCGCAAGTATGCAAGTCTGTTACTTATCGGTCTAAATTGTAGTATTTTTTGCCTTACATCTCCAAGTATCATAAATGCTACTCCGTATTGCCCTTGTCTTTCGCTCCCTGAGTATTTGAGGCTGAGGTTTTTGTTTTCTAATTCGCCGCTTCCTTTCCATCTGGTCTCTTGTATGGCAGCTACGTTTATACCGTATCTTTTCAGTTCTCCTGCTATCTCTTCCATTTTTCCTGCAGTTAACATTGTTCTTACGTTCCAGGTGCATATTTTCATTATTTTCTGTTTTCTTTTTTGTTTCTTTTTGTTTTGATTTTTAATACTATTCCTAAAATTATTATTCCCACCACCAATCATATTACTATTATAATAATTAATATTTATTTTCCTATTTCTAAACTTATCACTACTTAATTCTATACATTTTTTGTTAGTGTCCTGTTCACTTGCAATATCTTCTCTCCCTGTTCCTCGGATGGTCCCTACGTCGTTTCTTCCGTGTGACTGTGTTAGTTTTTTGGAGTCGCTATTTCCATTACCTTTTCTTCTTTCTGGTTCCATCTCCATTCCCTTCCGTCTACTGTAATTTTATTATATCCCATTTTTACTATTTTCCCTTTTTCTCTCATCTCTCTGCTTATATCTCTTAAGGCTTTCGCTTTCTGTTGCTCTCTTTTTGTGAGGTCTTCTGTAATCCATATTTTCTTATGCTTTACTTCTTTTAGCTTGCTTTTATTTCGTAGTATGGCTACTTTTTCTTCTTCATTTCCTAATTCGACTAGGCAGGTTTCTGTGCCAATTTTTTTGTGCTCTCTTGATATCGGTCTTAATTCCTAGATGGTTTTCTAGCATGTTTGTCATTTCTTGTTTTAGAGCTATTGGATCTTCACTGTCTATAATTAATCCGCTTATGATTAGGTTATTTTTTCTTTTTTCCTTGTCTAGCCTTTCCATTGATCGTTTAAGATCAGATAGATCCTCTGTTATCTTTTTGTTTTCTGCTTTGAGCATTTTATTCTCTTGTTTTAACTCTTTCCTCTCCTTTGCCCATTCATTCTTCATATTTTCTATTTCTTGTTTTATGTTTTTTATTTCTTCGTTGTTTTGTTTTAATTCTTCTTTAACCTCCCTTATGTTGTTTCTAATCTCCTCATTTTCTTCCTTCAATTCCGTTTTCAGTTCTTTTATTTGTGTTTTGATATCCTCGTTCATTTCTTTTAACATTTTCTTTATTTCTTCCATTTCTTGTTTTTCTTGCTCTTCTTTGTTGTCCTTTGGTGGTGTTCTTGTCGTTGATTTGCTTCTTTTAAAGACTTCCTCCTCGTCGAATGAGTTTTCGTGTTCCGGTTTATCTCTTTTGTTGCTCATTCGTTTAAGCTATGTTTGTCGTTGTTAATTAAATTTTAACTTTTAGCAGGATAAGTTCTTCCGCTGTGTTTGCTAGATATAGATCAGGCGTCCCGCACACCGCAATCCTGAGCCTACTCAATCCAACCCACGACCGATGCACGAGCTAACCTTATCTACATCAACAATCTACCTCTTTTATCCTTTATTCAATTAACTAGTCTTAATTGCCTATACTTTATAAAATAATTTAATTATTTAAAATTTTATAATTTCTGCTTATTTTTTCCAAGACGACTCTGTTTCTTTCAGGCTATTATAATCAGGTTTTGAAACCAATATCAACTTTTCCTTATCCTTAACCTAATTAGCAGAAATTTACTGATAACGATATGGCAATGTAATTTTTATTTATTTGCAGATTTTAAGTTTTGAAAAAGCATGCAACGACTTACGTTTAGCTCTGCCTTTACTCCCACTGCACTACTGCACTTTAACTTTACTATTATGATAATCTACTTCTAAAATTATTTTTGTTAACACTACTAAAATTGAATTTTGCTAGGAGCTAGTTTCACTGCGTGTTTACTCTTTCCTTATCAGGACCGGACCCCCCAGGGTATTTAAGGTAGTACGTATGCGGTAATGGCGCGAGCGTAAGACCGGATTGATTTTATAGCAATTGTTTTTGTTCAATATCTACGCCATTTTCAACTAAAATTGTTAAAAATATAATTTCCTACAATTTATTTTTAACAATTTTTTTCATGCGGTTGATATTTTCCGAGTTAAATGGGAAAATAATAAAAAGTGGTGGGGGGAGCATAATTATTGAATTGAATTTTGTATCCGAGCTGCCCCAAATTTTATAATTATATCCTTTAGGAGAGATCAATAGTAGTGTAAATTTAAAATCTCGACTGAATTCCGCAGTTGCGTTAGCCGCCATATTGATTTTAAATGAGAACTGTTGTTGCTTAATATCTCCGACATTTTCAACTTTTCGACATAAATGGTGGGAAAGAAAATTGTTGGAAATGAAATTTCCTACAATTTCTTTGGCACAATTTTTTTATACGATCAATATTCTCCGATCTAAGGGGGAAAATAATGGAAGCGGAGGGGAAGCATAATTATTGAATTGTCTCATTTATTATTAACTTTACGACATAATTGAACATAAACAAAAATAAAGAGAATCCTATTTTATACAATTTTTGAAACTTCCAATGAAACATCAACCAAACTAAGTATATAAAAGACATAAAAAGACATTATATACATTAAGTTCACTTAATTTTATTAACTAGCGGGTTTTATTGGTTGAATTTGTCTGAGTCAGAGAAGGGTAACCAAAAGCAAAAACAGGAACGAATGGAGGAAAATTGTAGAAGATGCCAAGTCACACAATTGTAAAACCAAAATGTTAATGCGGATTAATTCACCGCGACAAACGAATCGGAAGCGCCCAAATAGGGCGGCGAATCACTCCGCTTGGAGTGTAGATGACATGATGATGATGATGATGAAATATTAAATAGGAGTGGGAATAAAATACACCCCTGCCGGACACCTCTTTTAATCTGCACACTTTCAGTAAGTTCGTTGCCAATTTTTGCTCTTGCTGTTTGACCCCAGTTTGTTAACCCCTTTAAGAGGTTATAAGGTTAAAACTCAAACGAAGTTATTCTTATCTATATTCAACAACATCCAAGATCATGTTTTTAGGTAGATATATCATCGTTATGATAATAAAATTTACATGCAAATACTAGAGATTTATCCAACTTTCGACTTAAATGTTATTCTTTAACATATGTAACCAGGGTTGGCATCAAGTTATTGATTGAGCTGATGCTTGAATTAATCCTTTATTGTACATATATAAATTTTTGTCTCATCCAATTTATAATTTCCTGCCTGAATACAATTGCTTTATTAAATTAATCCATTTTTATTTTTTGTAGTTTACCTTTAAATTTTCGTAGAAAAAATATACAAAATACAAAATTTTATAATTTGTTTAAACAGTTAGTGTTTAAATAATTATACAGTTTTCAAATGAAAATATTTGTATTTTGAGCGTTAATAGCTATTTATGATATAAGTGTTAAAAGTACAATTTTAAGGCACGCATGTGAAAGTTTGCAGAATGAGCGAAGCGAATTCTGCAATTCACATGAGTGCCTTAAAAATGTACTTTTTAACACGTATATCATACAATATTTTTTCTACAAACGTCTTATATATCAAAATTATAATTCATTCATTCTCAATTAGAGGACAATACCTACAAAAGCTTTTATTTGAACTTGACTGACATTCCATTTTTATATTTTTCTTGATATTACATCAAAACTGCCTATACTGTCAATACGTAAATCATAACAACTATAGAATAACATCTACTTTTATTGTTGTATATTCTAACAAATTTTAATAGTTTTTTTCTACAAACGTGTTAAAAATGCAATAATACAGTTTAAATTAAATTTTAAAAAACCTTTTAACCCACCTTTTTCAAATTGCGCAAGTTGTACTATTAATATTAATGTTAATAAATGAAATATAAATATTTTGACGTTTCACAATTTGACAATTCACTTTTAACTGCAGTGCCTTGAAAATTTTAAAGCACTAGTGCCTTAAAGTAGCATTTTTAACGCTCCTATGGAGTGCTAAAAATTGCATTTTTAATACAGTTGTAGAAAAAGTTTTTGTTAGTCTACAACAGAAAAAAATAAAGTACTTTATTATAACAAAACTAAAGTATTTTTGGCAATTAGTAATGATGAGTGGACTGAAAGATAGTTAGAATGAACTATCTTTCAGTAAAGTCGTCCCAGGAACGCAACTCATAAAAAATATTGGCAATATCATTTTAAAGTCTTCTACTTTAAAATGTATAATATATTTCTGAATTGCCGATATATATGAGTCAGATTAAATAAATTATTAGAAGAATTTTTTACTAAGCAATAACATTTTTGTTTAATTCATTAATATTTTTTGTATCTTGACAACGGCATCCGATTTGGACGTCGAAACGTTAATAAAATAATTATTTTAGTAAAATTGTGGCTTATTTCCCATCAAAACTAGTAATTATGCAATCTTAAGATTCCATTGCAGCAATAAAATAGCTGAAAAATAACTTTTCCTTGTTTTTTTTTTCTAATTTGCCCAGAGTATAATAATGTATAAAGCCTTTGACAAGAATTTAAGAATATAGAATAACACAAATTATACACAATTATATTTTAAATACGGCTCTGGCGCCTATTGTTTTATTTCAGAACAATTTTCTCATCCAGTTCATGACCTTTTCACAGAGAGAATGCCTCAAGCATTAGTTTATAATACCTTTATGCAAGATTTGATAACCATCTCCATATTATAACCGAAAAACCATTGAAAAATTTAGACGTGCTTCAGGTTAAATCTTTATGTCTAAATTATTTTTGCAAATAAACGTTGTGTAATAATTTATAAACAAGGTGATATAGTTTTATAGAAGATTAAGATTAATTTTAATAACCGTGAGATACTTAAGAGGATGGGTACGTATTTTCGGCTGCAATGCTATTCAAATGGGGATTCATTTTTTTCGGATCCTGAGAAAACTAATAAGTATTTTTGGAAAATTTAAACGCAGAATGAAAGATTACGTTATTAGCGAGGTCCGAAAGTCCCTGAGAACTTCTATAATGTTTATTTTAAGTTACAGGGGTGAAAAACTAACAGAAAATTTAGTGTTATTTTTAATTTCAAATATCTCATTCAAAATAAACTTCTTATTTATTCTAAGGGACTTTCGGCCCTTGATAATAATTTAGTCTTTCATTCTGCGTTTAAATTTTTCAAAAATATTTATTGGTTTTTTCAGGATTCGAAAAAAATTAACACAGTGTCCGTGGTAATATTTTCCAAATCTATCTTTGTCTTACAACGCACTCAGTCGAATAGAATATTGTCAGCATAATTGTCAGTCAAACAGTGACAATCAGTGAGAATTTTAAATATTTGACATGGCTTCGGGAATATTTTGCGTTGTTGATTAAATAATATTGAAATATAGTGTATTTGATAAATAATTGATTTAATACGTGAAATTAATAAGAAGGTATTTATTGTGTATTATTTGTGGAAGATCCAAGCAGAGAATACATCAGGATAATATATTCTGTGATCCAAGTATTTTGTTGTAAAAGATGTTCAAAATTGTAAGCGTTCCATAGTTATAATATATTATTAAAAAATCACTTTAACACTTTTCCTCTTTTCTCGATTAAGTATTGTACATATAAATTATTACAATCAAATTATCACATTTATTACCTGAATTAATAATTTGCAATTTAACAAATAATAGTTATCCAAGAACATTCAAAAGCCATATCTTTAAGTTAAGGATGACATTTTCAAGTAGAATGACATTCTAGTAATGTTTACATATCCATTCCAGTGTGAATTTTACTACACGTAATTTGCAGTGTAAAGACAGAAAAAGTAGGATAGCCGTAAAATATTTGCGAATTATGTACCGATAGCCTTAAGTTGAGGCTCATAAATTTAGTTGAGATTTTTAGGTTTTATGTTTAAATAGTTATTTATGAAACAGTTCGTGAAGTATGCTTTTTGCGAATGCACGCAATTTTTAGAGCACGAACGACAACGGAGCGAGTGTGTAAGTTCGCAAAAAATACTTCACGCACTGTTTCATACAATATTTTATCTACGATAAACAAATAAAAAATTGTAACTCTTCGTCACTGGAATTCATTTCTATTCTACAATTTATAGAACTTTGACATTTAAAAATTCTAATTTCTTTCAAACCACAAAATTGTCAACATTTTTGTTGTAATTTATTGCTCATTATGTCATCACCATGACAACGCGAAAGTTAAGGATTTAAAATACATTGTTACTTCACGCACACTTTAAACCCTTCACTCACTGCTATCTATAATGACAGTTTTCACAAACTAAAAACTTATATGTACATAATATAACATAGAGTAGATAAAAATCTATTTAAGAATTTCTTTATGGTTTTTATGTAAGTTTTACTGGAAGAAAATAATGCATAATAGAGTTAAGCACAAAGGAAAAGAAGATATTGAGAAAAACACCGTCACCAATCAAATAACACTATAATAGTTATTTATGTACCAAGTCAGTAAAGTGACTCTTTATCGAACGATTCTTATATTACGAGCAGAGGGAGCTAAGCGAGCGAGGCGAGTAACGGACGAGAACTGACAAAATTTGATCGCCAATCATAAAAAACATTAACACTTACTTAATTACATCCTTCTAATGAAAAAAGAGTGTGGGTACTTTGTACGCACGTAAGAAGTTATAATTCTATTATTATAATTTCAATGAAATAAATATTTTTAAACTGTTTAATCGTATTTTTATTTAAACTTTAAACTAATTTTAATACTTACAATAAAATACCAAAAATTAAAAATAAATACTGTTAATAGTTACGTCATTGTTTATGAAGTGTAGTCTCCCGCAGCACAATTGCTTTTCCCTTGATGAATAGTAGAAAATCTCAATAAATATATTTGCTAACAAATTATTACTAAATATATATCACCGTCCTATATATAATCGAATTAACAAAAACACCATTTCATAATATATTTGAATTAATACAAAACTTAAAAGATTTAAGAATTTTTTAAATTTGAGACGAAATAAAAATTTCGTATGACAGTAATGACAATGACAGAATGCTTTTGCATGCTAGCCGATTTCGATGTTTAATCGATAGTTGTTATCAATATTGAATACCTAACTACTAAATCTTTAAAGTTTATTTTTGTTTTATGAATATAATAATTGCAGAATACTACAGAATTTCAGTTTCTTACACAAATTTAATTAACAATAACGTATTTGTACAATATTTTTATTAATTAAAGTAAATGAATTTTACGTTCACTCAAATAAATAATCGATTACTGCCATCGACCACTTACATTCAATATCAGTTCATTTGATTAATCGCGGCAGGTAAAGTAAAATTCTTTTTTCAGTACAATAAAGTGTTACTTTACTGCCGCAAATGAGGGCAAATGAGTACAATAATGAATGACTTTAGTGACGGTTGGCGATAAATAAAATTATCAGATTAAAACTGGCTACTTAGACCTGTTTTTTTTTTGTCTTTTAGGAGACAAATGTGGTCTATGAACTTCATTTCCTTCAATTGGTTGTGTAGATTCCATCTAATGCTTTCATGTACATTATCGGTTGCTTTTTCCATGATCTAGTTTACAACGATTAAAAATATAGTCGGAAAAAGACACGTTCTTAATTAACGATGCTCTGTATAGATAACTATTTGCTAATTTCTTCCATAATATGTTCCATGGCTATATGAGTATATCCTGCATAGAACAATCTAATCAGATTAATGTAATTTGTCTGTATTGGGATCGTGCAAGTTCGGAAAAGCGACACCTGGTTTCTTCGTTCTGCACTTTTATTCGCACTTTTAATTATATTGGCCAATCGTATGGTCCTGGTTGCTGGATAATTGTCAAGGCCATAGTCCAAAAAAATAATAAGAAGAAAAAATAAGATTCAGGTTATGTTATTAAAACCTAAACAATTGTATGTAGTAAATAAAATTAGTTATTAAAAGCAGTAATGCAAGCTAAATACAATTAATTACATTTACCTTTATATAATAATTGCATATCATATCAATATTGTGGAGCAATATATAATTTTTCTTCTTCATTGACAGTAGATATGAAATATACGTCAATTTGACAATTTCAATTGACAATGAAATATTTAAGAAAGTTACAATATTTCTCCGCTATTCTCGCACGATCGTTTCTCGTATCGCTTCCAAGTACTTGCACACCGCCGCGATATAAATAACAAGATACTACAATATTTAAAAGGTAGATTGAAGCAAGAACACATAAATAAGCTACAGTAATTAGAAATGTGGTGCTTCAGAAGACGCTTAGAATAGCATGAACAGAAAAGAACACGAATACGAAAGTATTGAAATTGCAAGAAATAGGCAAAGAACAAACAGTAATAAACACAATAAAAATAAGAAAGTTACAATATCTGGGACACGTAATGAGAGGACAACGATAGGGAATACCAAGATTGATAATACAAGAAAAGGTAAGAGAAGGAAGCAGTATAGGAAGAAGGAGAGTATCATGGTTAAAAAATTTAAGGGACTGATTTAAATGAAGTTCAAAAGAAATTTTCAAAATAGCCAGCGGTAAATAGAGTAAATATATTGATGGTGACATTCAGCCTCCAATTGGGAGACGGGCACTTAAATAAAAAGGAGCCATTCGCTTACTTCTTTCAAGATAATTCTAAGTGTTACAAAACTTGACTATTCTATAATCTTAGTCACTAATGTTTAGTTTTAGTTGACTTTATTTATTTTTAATAATTTACAGGTAAACAAATGAAAAACACTGAATTTATATCCTTTATTTTACAAACTACGATATCTAATTTATTTATTACACTAAATCTAATAATTTATCTAATTACAAATTCAAAAATATACCGCGCCCGTTACGTATCAAAGTACACCGACGTTTTCAAATTCACAACTGAACTGCTAATTACAAAAACCTAATATTTATACAACATTCAATGTTCTAGAAATAAATAACATCTCGAATAGTATTTACACGAAACAAGAAAGAATTTATTTTCAAAAGTCGAGAAGGAATAGAACATCATAAATCATAAAAAGGTTACTTGGTAAACAACTTCGGGTCTGTTAGGCCGGGAGCTGAAAACATTCTGTGACATAATTATGTCACGTTAGTGTAAAATGATTGATAGTGGATTGATTTGCATGGAAGCTTATTTGGTAACTTCTTAGTATTTTGTGTCAGTGTCGATCTATTAAAGATAATCTTTGAGATTATTTTAAAAACGACACTCACAAGTTTCCTGAAGAGCCCGTTTATTTAGCTTTTTTTTATTGTCATATATTTTTGTTGGATTCTTTTCTCTAACTTTCTTCTTTTCAGATGATTCCTTTTGTAATGTTTGTTCTTTGGTTTTTTCCTTTCTTCTATTAGCTATAGCGTACGTTGGGATATCCATTTTTTTGTGCTTAAAGTTTTTATCTTCGAATACTTAAGGGTATAATTAGAAGAAAATGGAAGACAGGAAAGAGAAATTAATAATGGAATTCAAAAAGCGATGAACCTATACTTTACAATAAGCAATAAATTCATAAATAAAAAATATACAGGGTGTTTCATTAATAATTGTCCATATGGTAACTGGAGAAACCTTAGCACAAAATACGAAGATTTAACCTAAAACACTTAAATAAAATGTGGTTCCTTACTGAGTTACATTTAAAAATTATTTTTGCTCAGAATTTTAAAACTATTTGACGTATCCTTTTCATACTTGGCAGGAAGTATAAGTACTGTACAAGCTACTAAATTATGTTAAACAAACGTGTATGGCTATTACCAGAGGCGTACGACGGGGGAAAGTGAATGGCTGACCCTTTCCAAATTCTACGCCACTGGCAAAATTAGTATTTTCTATGAAAATAATATACTCATCATTCGTAACGATAAAGTCATCAGTTTTGGAGATATTTGAAGTTAAAAATGAAACGACACGGTTATTTTGATCAGTGTATTTGTGTCGCTTCATTTTTAATTTCAAATATCTCGAAAACTAATCATTTTATCGTTACGAATTAAGAGTATATTATTTACATAAAAACTAATGCAAAATCAAAAAAATTACACTAAAATAACAATTTCGTCAGTGGCGTAGAATTTGAGAAGGGTCAACCAGCCACTATCCCCTGTCGTACGCCTCTGGTAGTGGCTAGAAACGTTTATTTATCTTAATTTAGTAGGGTGTACAGTACCTACACTTTCTGCCAAGTATGATAAGGATACGCCAAATAGTTTTAAAGTACTGGGTACAAATAATTTTTAAATTTTAATCATATGAATCATATATCATAAATTAATCAAAATAACTGTGCCGTTTCATATTTAACTTCAAATATCTCGAAAACTAATGACTTTATCGTTACCAATGAAGAGTGTATTATTTACGTAGAAAGTATTGTAGAATTTAAAAATCGCACTAAAATAGTAATTCCTCCAGTGGCGTAGAATTTGAGAAGGGTCAACCATTCACCATCCCCTGTCGTACGCCTCTGGTAGTAGCTAGAAACGTTTGTTTATCATAATTTAGTAGAGTGTCTAGTAGTCACACTTTTTGCCACGTACGAAAAGGATACGTCAAATAGTTTTAAAATGCTGAGCAAAAATAGTTTTTAAATTTTTAGATAAAACACCCTGTAAGTCAGTAAGGAACCACATTTTATTGAAGTGTTTTGGGTTAAATCTTCTTATTTTTTGATAAGGTTTCTCCAGTTACTATATGGACAATTATTAATGAAACACCCTGTATAACAGAAAAAAAAATTACTGTGTTCAAGTTAATATACAGAAGAAAGAAGAAAGGTAGACCACGACAATCATGGGATAGAACCCTAGGAAAAATGTTCGAAAAAAGGTGGACAACATGGATAGAAGCAAGGACGCTGGCCAGAAGTAAAAAGGAATGGGTCAAATTTGTACATAATGTAAATATATAGCAGAATATTAGTTCAGTTTAAGACTAAGTTGGATATTAATATTAAGTTGTTTTTGTATTGTATTATTATGTATTGTCGCCCTATACTACTATGTGGTAACGGTACCCCGTCAAAAAAGCTCCGACAAAATAGCCCCGACATAATATCCCGCACACAAAATAGCTCCGACAAAATAGCCTGCAGACAAAATAGTCTCGGAATAATAGCCCGCCGACAAAATAGCCCAGAAAAAAAGCTCCCTTCAGAATTCATCATGAAATAATTCCTTAAAAATACATTTTTTCGGAAATGGTAATTATCCTCTATTCATATGTTTATCTTAATAGACCAGGGCGCATCTGTAAAAATATTAGTACATTTAGACGTTGAGAGGTGACTCAAATTTTTTTACAGAAATTGCTTGAAAATAACTCAAATAATAGTATTTGAGTTATCCTTCCTCTCAAATAGGTCCGGAACATTGTTTAAATAATCAAAATGTCAAAAAATGAAGGAAAAATTCGATTTTTTTCTTCGTTTTTTGATTATAACTTTAAAAGTATTCATTTCCGAGAAAAGTTTTACTGACAAAAAAGTCGCGTAATTAAATTTACTACAACATAGAATTGGTTAAGAATTTAAAAAATAGTCACCCTTGTTTCAAAATATCAATAGTTGCGAAAAAACCATACAAACCCAATTATTCTCATTTTACGTTTTTAAACAATTTGTGCAACAGTTAGGACCTTCATATTTCATCCAGAAAAACTTTGTGATAGAGTAAAACAATACTGTAAATTTCATTAAGATCAGTTTAACAGATTTTGCAAAATAAATTTTGCAATCCAGCTTTCGCAAAAAAAATTAATTTTTTCAAAATGTCACAGGACTGAAAATAAAGCAGATAGCAAGTTCAATTTTTTTTGCTTATAGCAGTGTACTGTGCCTTTCATTTGCAATTTGCAAAACTAATATCAATTAACTACCACGGCCTCAGGAATTTTTTTAAATAAACATTAATTATTTGTGCTACGCGCAGGACAGCGGATAGTTTACTCTGATTGGGCATTCCAATGACCTTTGATAATGATTAATGCATTTTAATTTTTATTACAAAACTTTCTTTTTTCAATATTTTAACTTAGAGAATTAAAGTTTATTATTTTTAAACATATGCAATTATTTAAACAATATTTCACAAACAATAATAAAATTAGTTTGATTTTTGTGGAATTAAAATATTAAAATACAACAAAATATAGAGTAAGACAATAATATATTAGATAAAGATTGGAAAAAATTTTGGTGTAAAACAACTTGTGTGAATCGAAAACCGCTGTCCTGCGCGTAGCACTAAAAATTAATGTTTATTTAAAAAATTTACTGACGCCGTGCCAATTAATCGATTTTAATTTTGCAAATTGCAAATGAAAGGTACAGTACACTTCTATAAGCAAAAAAAATTCAATTTGCTATCTGCTTTATTTTCAGTCCTGCAACATTTTAAAAAAATGAATTTTTTTTGCGAAAGCTGGATTGCAAAATTTATTTTGCAAAATCTATTACACCGATCTTAATGAAATTTACAGTATTGTTTTACTATATCATAAAGTTTCTCTGGCTAAAATATGAAGGTCCTAAGTGTAGCAAAAATGGTTGAAAAACATAAAAGGCGAATACTTGTTTTTTATGTTTTTATTCGAAATTATTACTATTTTGCAACAAGGGTGACTATTTTTAAATTTTTAGCCAATTCTATATTATAAGAAATTTAATTACGCAACTTTTATGTCAGTACAACTTCTCTCAGAAATAAATAGTTTTAAAGTTATAATCAAAAAACCAATAAAACAATCGAATTTTTCCTTCATATTTTGACATTTTGATTATTTAAACAATGTTCCGGACCATTTTGAATGGGAGGATAACTCAGATATTATTATTTGAGGTATTTTCAAGCAATTTCTGCAAAAAAATTTGAGTCACCTCTCAACGTCCATCTCAAAACAGATGCGCCCTGGACTATAACCACATTAAATAAAAATTGTCTTTTCAGAGAACTCGAACATTTAAGTTAAGCGAAAATCAATGTTAATTTATGATATAAACATTTTTTTCTGTTTTCGGGCAACAGTAAAATGCATTTTAAATTACATAAATTAAATAAATCCTTCCTTTTTGGCAAATAATTTAAATTAAAAAAAGTTTTTGGACACCTTGTATAAATAATTATGTAATTGTTTATAAGAGGCTGTTTTAGCCGGGGGTATTTTAGTCGGGGCTGTTTTGACCGGGGCTATTTTGTGTGCGATCTATTTTGTCGGGGCTATTTTGTTTGCGGGCTATTTTGTCGAGGCTATTTTGTGTTCGGGCTATTTTGACGGGGCTTTTTTGACGGGGCTGTTTTGACTGGGCTATTTTGACGGGTCACGATGTGGTAACAGGGTTTTTGAAAAAATATCTTTTTGTTCAGTCTTTTTATGAATTTGGTTCTGTTGGTTTCTTGAATAAGAGCTTCAACATTGTATAGTTTTCTCCTACTAGATTTTAAGAAATTAATGAAATAAAGTCTGATGTAGAGTTTTTTGAAAATTATTTTTTAGTTCATGGTACATTAAATACAATGTTGCGATACTTCGTTATCTTGATCTCTTGAGTATACTTTATAAACACACTTGCTTCACTCCCATGTAATTATTACCCACATAAATATTTTCAATAATTCTAAAACAATACTCCTCCTCTCGTTTCTATATTAAAGTTATTGCACGTTTTATACCTATCACGTGCATATCATAAATATTTCACATTGTTATTATTTGTTTGCTTAAGTCATTAATTTGCCTAAAATATGTCGAAACATTTTTTAACTAAAAATATTCCCATTCACATTGTTTAGAAATCGTGATCGCTTAATAAATAATAATGAACTTCTTATCTGGACCCTAATCGAAATTGTTAATAAGTTGGTATATCGAGTTAATAACAAGTTGGTATAGGAGGTTGCTACTTTTAAGAAAGCCAAGTGAAAAGGAAAATATATACAGTGCGATGGAAAAAGTGTAACCCCCACCCGCACCCCCCATATTAACTGATTTATTTTAGCACATAAGCAAAACGCGGGTACGGGTCGATTTTAAAATAATCATAGTATATTATACCATCAATGTTTCGAGCTTTTCGCGATCCCTATTCAGGTGACAGTCATAACTTTGATTTTTTTAAATGGGATGTGTTAAAAATAAATAGGTTAATATGGGGGGTAACACTTATTCCAGTGCATTATATATGGCCAATATTTTTAATTTTCGACCACTTTTGTGACGAGGGGGAGCGGTCCGCGAATTTTTACCAAATTTTAGTATATTATTGTACCTTAAAAAAGTATAAAAAAAGTAGCCTACAGCTATTTTTTAGCCCTCTAGAGCCTAGGTGATCCTGTGGCCTGAAATATACCCCTTGAAATGGCCAAAAACAGCCTTTTCCTTATATTTGAAGAGTCTAGTGGCCCGATCTTAGCGCACGAGGTCTCATTTTTCTTGTTATAATATCAACTTTTTGATAAAATAATTTGCAAAACCGCAAACGATACGTTCTATTTTATAGGTCAAGAAGAACAAAAAGAAAACTTACAAAATTTTATGATTTTCAACTAATTGTCAAAATTTAACAAATTTAACTAAACGAGAAAAAATTACTTATACTTATACTAATATAATTACTTACTTTTCCTTGGATATTCTTATTGACTTAGATTTATTTTTAACTCTTACCTGAAAAAAAAAACAAGAGAATGTCATTATTGAAATTCGGTAACTAAATATTTTGTTAGTGGAAATAATAACGAAAATAATAATATGTAGTAGCGGAGGCTAAATTTGCAGATACTCTAGCGTAATGGGGACAGATTGGGTTGTAAAGAGTAGGTCCTAAAAAAGTAGAGTAAAGTTTTCCATAAAGTGAGGGACTTTCTATTCGAAAAAATGTCTCGAATAAAAGTTACTTATTTTTACGTAAAGAATCCAAATCTACAATAAAAATTGGGGGCTCCTTTTTAAGATTTTAAAGTAACCACCCACCCCCACCTCCGTGGAGGCCGTGTTAAGTGCCATTCGACAGATTTTTCAAAAATATTGAATACGTGTATTTTGCAGTTTTTCGATCTGATGTTTATTTCGCGAAATATGGCAGGGTTCCTATTTAAAAATTTAAATTTACACCTCCTCTCTCCATGGGGGGTCGTGTTTGGTATAATTCGATAAATTTTTGAAAAATATTATACACGTTTTTTTTTCAAATATACACTTTTTTGCATGTACTTAACTTACCTTATCTTAATCTGACGATTTCTAGTTTTTCTAAGGATAGATTTTTTTTTCGGGCCCCTCTTAACGAACTCCCCTGCAGTAAAAGCCAATTATATGGTATAGGTACATTTACAGGGTACAAGGTTTCTCCCCATATAATTATCTGACGCGCTCGAGTAACTGCAAAAATTCCCTCTTGGGCTCCCCTACCATAATATAAACTTGTCAAAATTAATATTGTCAATAAAATAGTTATTTATAAGTGTTAAAAGTACAGTTTTAAGGCACGCATGCCAAAGTTTGCAGAATGAGCTAAGCGAATTCTGCAATTCACATGAGTGCTTTAAAAATGTACTTTTTAACACGTAAACTTATGTGCATAGAAATCGGCCCACTTAAAAATAAGGTCATTTTGATGTCTCATATTTCCTAAACCTGTTGGCCGATTTAAGTGATTTTTTTGAACATGTTATAGCCTGATTCTTTAACAATACCACTGTAATAATATTGTTGCTAAACAGGTAAATTTTGATTATATACCGGGTGTACCAATTAAACTGTGTTTTTTTCTCAAAGTTCGCATCACCCTGTGGAATATTCTAGCATTTATAAAATACTGAAATTAAAACCCAACTATAGCCTCAGGTTTTCTTAACATTCTTTTTTTATTCATTCGCTTATGTTGGATAATAAAAAAGTTATGTACTTAACAACTAGACATGTTCTTCATCAATACACGGTGTTTCTAAAAAATGCTACAAACTTTAAGGGGTAATTCTGCAAGAAAAAATAATAATAGTTGGCTATATAAACGTATGTCCGCAAATGTTTCGTTTCCGAGACACAGGATGTTGAATTTTTTCTTACAAACTGACGATTTATTTTATTGTTTTAAAACCGGTTGAGATATGCCAATGAAATTTGGTGGGTTTTATTGACGTATTTATTGCACATTTTTTGACATACAATTAAGAATTTAATATTCACCATTAGCGCATATACGTGTAATATGACCGATCATATTACCCGTATGCACGCTAATGGTGAATATAAAATTCTTAATTTTATGTTAAAAAATCCGCAATAAGTATCTCTTAAAACCTAGGAAATTTTATTTGTATATCTCAACTGGTTTTAAAGTAATAAGTAAATCGTCAGTTTGCAAGAAAACATTTAACATCCCGTATCTCGGAAACGAAAGATTCGCGGACATACCTTTATAAAGCCAACTGTCGTTATTTTTTCATGCAGAATTACCCCTTAAAGTTTGTCGGACTTACTTAAAAACACCGTGCATGGATGAAGAACATGTCTAGTTGTTAAAGTACCTAACTTTTTTATTCTCCAACACAAACGAATGGATTAAAAAACAGAATGTTAAGAAAACCTGAGGCTATAGTTGGGTTTTAATTTCAGTATTTTATAAATGCTAGAATATTCCACAGGGTGATGCGAACTTTGAGGAAAAACACAGTGTGATTGGGACAGCCGGTATACAATGAATATTTACCTGATTAGCAACATTATTATTATGATGGTATTACTAAAGAATCAGGCTATAACATGTTCAAAAAATCACTTAAATCGGCCAACAGGTTTAGGAAATATGAGACATTAAAAATGACCAAATTTTTAAGTGGGCCGATTTCTATGCACGTAAGTATATATCATACAATATTTTTTCTACAAACGTTATAAATTTATAAAATACAATATTTTTGTTAATTGCTGAAACCGAAACCATAAAACCTACGACCCGTAAAAGGTAGAACTGGTTGCCTACACTCGAGGGGAATGTCTAAAAATTCTTAGCGAAAATATTATACCGTTACATAAACTTGTTTTTCCTACAAACGTGTTATAAATGCAATAATACAGTTTAAATTAAATTTTAAAAAACCTTCTAAACCACCTTTTTCAAATTGCGCAAGTTGTACTATTACTATTCATGTTAATAAATGAAATATAAATATTTTGGCGTTTCACAATTTGACAATTCACAACTGGAGCCTTAAAGTTTTTAAAGCACTAGTGCTTTAAAGTAGCATTTTTAACGCTCCTACGGAGTGCTAAAAATTGCATTTTTAACACGGTTGTAGAAAATATGTAGTTATTTATGAAACAATTCGTGAAGTATGCTTTTTGCGAACGCACGCGATATTTAGAGCACGAGCGACAACGGTGCGAGTGCTATACATCGCGTAAGTTCGCAAAAAGTACTTCACGCACAGTTTCATACAATATTTTATCTACTCTTCGATAAACAAATAAAAAAACTGTAACTGTTCGTCACTGGAATTGATTTCTATTCTACAATGTTTAGAACTTTGACATTTAAAAATACTAACTACTTTCAAACCACAAAACTGTCAAAAATTTTGTTGTAAGTCATTGCTCATATTGTCATCACCATGACAACGCGAAAGTTAAGGATATTTGATTATATGATAGTGTGCCAAAAAAACCCATTGAAAATGTGCGAAAAAATAAATCCCATTTAAAATACATTGTTACTTCACGCACACTTTAAACCCTTCACGCACTGCTATCTATAATGACAGTTTTCACAAACTAAAAACTGATACATAATATGACATAGAGTAGATAAAATATATTTAAAGATGAATTAATTAGAAATTTTCAATTACTTGATCAACCATACCAACACAATTTAATTTTAAAAGAAAACAACATGATGATTATGTCATTTTCAATAATATTATAAAAATTTTTCTATGACTTTCTAATAGTTTTCAAATAAAATTTTTTAGTATGTTAGTCTAAGATCCAAATATAGGTCGATCTGTACCCATCTGCTTGCCGGATGAAACATTGTTTTTATTAAATTTTATATATAGACAAATATCGTGTCATAGCTATGCTTAAGGGGGGGCCGTAGGAGTTGAAATCAATATTTCAAACATATTTTCTTTCGAAATTATGGTAGAATTATTTTATTTTTAAATTAAATATATTAAAATTAAATTCATAGATTATTCCAGAAAAACTTCAAAGAAAAATATTGAAAAATAAGCCAACGGTGGCAAATTTTTGAAGACACCTCAACATATAATGAATTGTGCGTGGACATCAGAACTCATCATTAGCTCATGGTAAACAAAAAATTCCAAATTATTTTATTAGCTTATGAGTTTTTCGAGGTAACGCTGTCGAGTTTTTTTAGTTTTATCGACTTTTGACTTCTTGATATCACTCGGAAGTCAAAACAACGAATTTTTTTGCAAAAAAGGGTAAAAATTAACATATTTATTA
This sequence comes from Diabrotica virgifera virgifera, assembly GCF_917563875.1. NCBI lineage: Eukaryota > Metazoa > Arthropoda > Insecta > Coleoptera > Chrysomelidae > Diabrotica > Diabrotica virgifera. The sequence goes on along the minus strand of NC_065449.1, from coordinate 55,477,156 downwards.
TTGTTAAACAAAAAATAAGCATAAAACAAAAAATATCTCGACAGGGTTACCTCAAGGAATATCTAAAGAAAATATGTACAAACTTTCAGGTGGGTCGGTTAAGTAGTTTTTGAGTTACAATGTCTACAGCATTTGAAAAAAGCAGTTTTGAGGAAGAAGCTTTTAAAGTATTGTCAACTTTTATTTTCAATTTCATATTTGTCTGTCAGATCGTAAAATGATGCACACCGGAATATCATTTTGATCCCGTAGTATTTTACAAAAGAAAATGAGAACAGCTGTTGACCGTTTTTCACTACGTTTAAGCGTGCTGGCACGAACCTGCTGCAAAGAGAGTCGAAGGTAGAGATATTCAATACTATCTCCCTACCTCCCTCCTTCGACTCGCTTTGCAGCAAGTTCGCGCCATCGCTCTTGAGCGTAGTGAGAAACGGTCAACAGCTGTTCCCATTTTCGTTGTGTCAAAATTTTATAAATACCAATAGTGTCAACATTTCGTTACAGTGGAATAAACTTGCCTGAGATTGGATCAATTAGAAACAAGCATTACGGCGCGGTAAATTTGAATTACTCCTCATAGTTTTAAAACAGAGTATAGCACTTTTACAAAGTGATAAAAATGGCTCATTTAGAATTAAACAATGAAGATTACGAAAATTTGCTTTTAATACTTGGGGAATGTTACAGTTATTACAAGAACAATTGCTATATTTGCTACTAGATATTCGTGACACCGTGAAGAGATTACCTACTTAATTTAATACATTTTGGTTGTTTTCAAGAAAAAGTTAACAAAGTGAATCCTATTGTTGATAAGGATCATAAAATTAATGTTGTTGGTTATAAGTAGTGTTTATTCCGAAAAGTCGTTACGTCGTGGTGAAAGAGATTCAGGTATACCAATGCTATATTCAGCAAATTTTAAAAAAGATAAATTTGGTCCTTATTTAACTCAGTTAAAACGAAACAGTATAATAAAATAAAATATTATATAGAATTTGCAACGATAAATTGTCAAAAGGAACCAAGAAAAGGAACACAACGGAAAAATACCAATTAGAGCGGCTCCAAGATAAAGAAGTAGCAAAAAGAACAGAGGAAGAGATAATCAATAGATTGGAAAAAATCACGACGGGGAACATAGAAGAGAAATTGGAACTAATACAAGCAACTATGATAGAAGCGGCAGATCTTAGCATTGGGAAAGCAGAAAAAAAAAAGAGAACAATGGTTTGATGAGGACTGCAAAAGAATTCTAGAGCAGAGAAACAATGCAAAGATGGAAAATATTAGAAACAATACAGAAAAAAATATAAAGAGTATTATAAAGACAAAAGAAGAGACGCTAAACGATTATGCAGGCAAAATAAGAGAAAATCACTGGAAAAGCAACTAGAAATATTAGAAGAAAACTATGTCCAAAAAGATGTTAAAAATTTTTATCAAGGAGTAAAAAAACACGAGGGACTCAAAATAAATGCACAATGTTTTGCAGAAATAAAGATGGTATGTTTCTGGGGAGACAAGACAGAAAAATTGAATAGATGGGCAGAATACTTTGGAGAATTATTAAACGATAAAGGCCAAACAGAAACAGAAATGCAACAGCGAGGGCAAGAAATAGAACAACAACAAAATACAAGAAGCGGAACCACACCAAACACAAGCACCGACAGAAATGGTGATAATAACAGTGAACAAGGGAAGAAAAGAAGAGGGAGACCACGAAGGAAGTGGTTTGAAGCCGTCCGGACTGACATAGAAGAAATGGGTACAAGAGATTGGAGAGGACAAGTACAGGACCGTAAAAGTGGAAGAAATTAGTCAAGACTATCGAAGCCTGTAGTGGAAGGACTAGTATCGAAGCCTTTAAGGACTGTAGTGCTGTTATATATAAAATGTCAAGAGATGGTAATGTATTTTTGAAGAATATTATATGGTGTGACGAATCAAAATTTACAAAAAACAGAATATGTAATAGAAACAATTCACATGACTGGAGCGAAATAAATTAATAAGAAGACTAGATAGTTTTCAGGAGCAACAGGAATTTAATATCTTTTGTGGGATGAGAGACTATCAGGTTGTAGCTCTTCATCCACTTTCGATGGTAATTTAAACGGTTACAAATTGCTGCTAAATAAATTTATAATTTTTTATTTTATAAAAGCTATTTTTTTAGGCGAAAAGTGTCACAATTTATTAAAAGAATTAAAAACCAATTACTTAGATCGGTTACCACTGCAAGCATTTAGAAAACTTTATCTTAACGATCGAGCTCCTCCTCGTTGTCTCAAAATGGTAAACCAATTTTTAGACGAAACAGTTGAAGTTAAGTGCATCCCCAACAATGGTCCTCTCCGGTGGCCTAATGGCCTAATTGACCACCAGACACAATAGCTCTAGATTTTCTGTATATGGGCTACATAAAAATAAAATATATTCCCATCTCCTTACAACAAAGAAATATTGTGAATAAAAAGGCTTTCTTAATGCTTAGAAGTTAAAGGACAATCTTTTGAATACTTGTTAATAAGTTGTTATAATGAATATATGTGGAATTAAACAAAAAATATGTGTGATTCACTTTTTTAACTGCTTCTTAAAAATAACCAAAATTTGTTACATTTTTAAGTATTATCTTCCTCCCTCACGATATAACGGATAGGCGATGGTCGATCTGGATATCTTGTAGCAAATAAAGCACGTATTGTAGTATATGAAACTATATATGACACTATATGACAGAACACTATATGACAGAAGCAACACAAAAAGATTTCAAGCACTCGAACTCTGGTGTTACCGTAAAATGCTCAGAATATCCTACATGAGCCATACGACAAATAAGGAAATCTTGCTGAGGATGAACAAGAAAAGAGAGTTTATGCTTATAATAAAAGAAAGGAGAACACAATATTTTAGTCACATCGTAAGAAATCAAAAGAATGAACTGCTACAACTTATGATCGAAGGCAAAATCAATAGCAAAAGAGGGCCATGAAGATGACGCAACTCTTGGCTTAAGAACTTACGACAATGGACGAATATGACCTCCATAGAATTATTCAGGGCGGCTGCAAATAAGATTAAATGGGTAAACTTCCTTAAGGATAAGCCACCGTAGGAAGAAGACTGAAGTTATAATTCTTTACGCGCGGTTGGGAAAAATGTTGAGAGTAAATTTTTATAAAAACGACAGGATAAAGTACGCGAGCACGGACAGGTTGAAGTTAGTTACTAAATCGATCAAGTTTCGTATGTATCAATGCAAATAAAGTGTGAAAAAATATATTGTTGTTTTAAGTAAATATATCTATTAAAATTTTTGTGTTTTTGGATTTGCCTTCGTGACAATAATGAAAAGAAAATTTAAAAAAAAATCTTAATATTTTGTGTACAATCTGTCAAAATAATTTATTTTGAATTCAATTTTACGGCCATAGCACACCGACTTACACCGGTTGTCGTCCGATATCCCTAGTCAAGCAAAGTCGAGCGCGGTTAGGCCTTGGTTTGGTGACTGCTTGAGAACATAACAAGTTGTTGCCTTGCCTTACTTTTTTAACTTTTAGTATCTATTATTTTAAGAAAAATTTTTGGAAACTGCCAAGTATTAAAATTAGTTTAATATTTAAATAAAATACCAATAAACTGTTTAAAATATTATTTTTCTATAGATGCTATACAATGTGCAACTTCTCTCACTACTTACATACATTCAAAACGAACAATTCCTCACGCAGTGAGAAAAGTCGGACATTGCAGTGAGAAATATTTTTTCTCACGGGTTTTCCTACGGTTTACATACATATGATCGCCGTTTCCATGGTAACATGCACAATACAAACACAATTAATGTTGTCAAATAAAATGTGTTGAAGCAAAACTTACCAGGAATTACCTTTCAAAACTGCTCAAAAATAACTTTTAATTAGAATTTCAAATAAATAGCGTATATAAATTTTAAAAATATTAAATACCTACATGTATATACAGTGCTAGTCAAAAATCCGTACCCCCCTCGTATCTTTTGAACGGTTATATCTATAATAGTGAAATTTAAAGAGAGGAAATAAACGGACGTAAGCTTCTTAACTAGTTATGACAGGTGACGTAATAGTGACAGATGACGTTACAGAGCCACTGTGACCGATAATTTTAAATAGGATTTTATGGCAAGTGATACCTCGCTTGAAAGGTATTTCAAATACCTATTCAGTCATACTAATTTTTTGGGTTTAAGTTGATTTCGATTTTGGTGAATAAATTAAATAAATATAATATTGTAGTTTCTAATTTAATTAATAAAAATTCAAGTGCCCGCCTGTGGATTTTTTGTCAAAAAAGTTGACGTTTTTTAATGCTCTAGTAGTTTTTACGTCAATGTCAACCTGTTTGACAAGTAATCCTAGGGAATTTTGAATTTTTATTAATTAAATGCGAAACTACAATTTTATATTTATTTCATTTATTCATCAAAATTAGCTTAAACTCAAATAAAATTAGTATGATGACTGAATAGGTATTTTCAATACCTTTCAAAGGAGGTATCACTTTCCATAAGACCCCTTTTAAAATTATCGGTCACAGTGGCTCTGTAACGTCATCTGTCACTATTACGTCACCTGTCATGACTAGTTAAGAAGCTTAAGTCCGTTTATTTCCTCCCTCCAAATTTCACTATTATAGGTATAACCGTTCAAAAGATACGAGGGGTACGGACTTTTGACTAGCACTGTATATTTTATTTCAATTTATGCATATAATATACCTAAAAGTAACTAAATTATTTATTTTCGAAGTTTGAACTCTTCACAAAACCGCATCAATAGAAAAAGTACAGTGTACACCACATGAGAAAATCACATATTTCTCCCTCGCTTGATTTGCGGCCCTCTCTTCGTGCTTCGGCTCGTGCCAACAAACTTCTGCGCTCGTGAGAAATATGTCTTTTTTCTCACTTGTTGTACAATATACTATTATTTCGTTGAACTTATATAATAGAAGTATAATTTCTTATGTGCGTACAAAGTGCACACACACTCTTTCTCCAAAAGTATTAACTTTACATAAATATAGGGCAGTCAATGAGAGTATTTGGCTCCGAATTCCTTCCTACTACATCGATTTACTTGATATTTTCACAGTAAGTAGAGAATAGCTTAAGAAACAGTCTACCCTTTGCCAATGTGAGCTATTATCTTGGGGGGTGGTTCCCACCCCTTCTCGATGGTGAAAATTTTTTTGGTTAAAATAGCCACGGAAGAGGCTAGAGAACCTAATTCTAAGCAAAAACTGTTCTATAATTATTTTTCGAATACTCAATACTTTTTGAGTTATTCGTAGTTGAAATAGGACCATTTTCATTGAAAAATGGCACCTTTTCGGAACGATTTTTGCGAATGCCTTAAAAACTATGCATCTATCAAAAAAAACTACATACAATTATTTTGTAGCTTATAAAAAAACAAAGAGATTCGTTCCTTTATAAACCTTTTACTTATAATATAAAAGGGGACATGATAGGTGAGAAGAGTTTGATTTTTTGGTGCATGCTCAAATCGGTGTATTCAACTTGAAATAACAGAGAAACGGTGGATTTTAGCCTTGTGGTAGGTGGTAGACCTTTAAAATTAGCAATATTAAATGTCGATTACATTCAAACTAAGCGAGATAATGCTGCAACAAAATTTATGACTAATGTATTTTCAAAAAGAAATGAGAAGTATATTTAAGCCCTCATCCATCAGAATTTAAATACACCGTTTTCCTTCTAAAATACTTTTTACTATAATGTTATTTTTATGTTCAAAAAGTTGGACTGGTTTAAAATGAATGGTTTTTGAAAAAAATAAGATCAAATTATAGAGCGCATTTTTAAATTTTCTTAAAATTTTTCCTTTTTCTCCATGTAACTCGAAAATGATAAGAGATACGAAAAAAAGAAATCCCACAAAAATGTAGAGTTTTTTAGATAAAAATTTCGTTTTCATTTTTCGTTACTGTATCTCTTATCATTTTCAAGCCACATGGAGAAAAAGGAAGATTTTTAAGAAAATTTAAAAATGTGCTCTATAATTTCTTAGTTAGATGCATAGTGTTTAAAGTATTCGTCAAAAACCGTTCGAAAAGGTGTTATGTTTCTTTGGAAATGGCCAATTTTCAACCACGAATAACTCAAAAAGTATTGAGTTTTCAAAAAAATTGTAAAACAGTTTTTGCTTAGAATTAGGTTCTCCAGAGAATTCCGTAGTTATTTGAACCAAAAATGTTCTATTCCTTAGAAGGGGTGGGAAACACCCCCAAGATAAAAGCACCCATCGCCATAGGGTAGACTTTGAATTAGGAGATAAGTAGAGGCTAGGCCCAAAATTTCATTAAAATTCATGCAGTAGGATAGAATTCGGAGGTAATATCCTATTCTTGCTCCCACTGACTGGCGTAATAGGGACACTTAATACTATTTGAAAAACAATTGACTTCTTGTTCATTAAAATTGTAAAATATATACAGGGTGAGGCAGATAACTGGCCTATTAGAAATATCTCGAGAACTAAAGGCAACAGAATCATGAAAATTGGAATAAAGGGCTTTTGATGGATGATCTATTAAATTAAAATATTTTCATCTGTTTGCAACTTCCGGTTATACCGGAAGTTGCTTATAACTTCGTTTTTTTAAATGGGACACCCTGTATATTTTTACATTTTTGGATTCTCTTCGATGTCTTCTTTCTTAAAATATGAGGATTTGTAATGTTATACAGGGTATTTGAAAAGATAATTACGTTTTTTTATTAATTTCGTAGCACTATTCACACCCTGTAGAATTGTAGTAGTTTGACAACTAAAACTTTACTTACGTTCAAATGATTTTTAATATAGTCTACTATTGTTATGAATCATTAATATAGCTAAATTATTAATTTTAGTATACAGGGTTGGTCGAAACTCGGAATGAGTATTTTCTGAGTTTTCTTAAATGAAACACCCTGTATATTAGTATTGTAATGAAGTGATATTTTATGGCACTTTTTTATTTCTTAAGCATTCCCTATACCTAACTGCTTTAATTTGTGCTTAATTGTTAGTCGCACCAACAATCTTAACTACGTAGGTATTTTTATAGCTAAACCATTATTGGTAATTTTAAGGATCAGTCTGGATTAATACGTATTTATTTCTGAAAAATTATTTGTGATTGAATATTTTCACGGCCAACCTAATAAAATTTTACGTATTTTTGGTTGAAATTAATGTTTAGCTTTAATCACCAATAACTCACAAATTAAAGCAGTTAGGTATAGGGAATACTTATAAAATAAAAAACTGCTATGAAATATCATTTCATTGCAATACTAAAATACAGGGTGTTCTATTTAAGAAAACTCAGAAAATATTCATTCCGAGTTTCGACCAACCCTGTATACTAAAATTTCAAAATTAGCTATACTAAAGATTCTTAACAATAATAGACTATATTAAAAATCACTTGAACGTAAGCAGAGTTTTTAATGTCAAACTGTTACAATTCTACAGGGTGTGAATATTGCTACGAAATTAATAAAAAAACGTAAATATCTTTTAAAATACCCTGTATAATATTACAATATCTTATATTTTAAGAAAGAAAATATTAAGGAGAATTTAAAAATGTAAAAATATACAGGGTGTCCCATTTAAAAAAACCAAGTTATAAGCAACTTCCGGTATAAGCGGAAGTTGCAAAGAGATGAAAATATTTTCATTTAGTAAGTCATCCCTCAAAACCCCTATATTCCAATTTTCATGATTCTGTTGCCTTTAGTTCTCGAGATATTTCTAATAGGCCAGTTATCTGCCTCACCCTATATAGGATGTTTTATTTAAAATTTTTGACTTACTGTGATTTGTTCAATTGTGAACATCCTGCATATATTTAGAAATTCGATGTCTATGTAAATTGTGAAAAAAAACGTTATCTACTCTTTATTTTCAAAAGTTTTTAAGACATGATGTTTATAAATGGATGAGCTGCTAACTTTAAAACGTTTGTCTCTATTTGTCAAAATCTTTGAAAAAAGATGAAGAATACCAAAAATATGAAGTTTTGGTATATTATACCTTATAAAATCTTGTCTAGTACAAACAATCTAAAAATGCAATAATATAAAGGATGTACCATTTTAAATAAAAGATGCTGTTCAGGCATGTCTGTCAAAATATTTTACCAAACATAATAATCGTGTAGGTAGCTAGTGCAGATAGTGTAAGCTCGTCGTGAAATACCCTGTATAATACAAATGGCAAGTTAATAAACAAAGTTTCTGTAAAATGATAATAAAATACGCAACATTATCTTTCAATCTAACTCAAATGTGCTTTGTTTGTATTGCATTATTATTTCCTTAAAGGACTTGTAAAGACTCTAGTCACGATAATCAATATAATAACTTTTAGTGATTTATCTCACATTACCAAATGCAACAAAACAAGAGATTAAATAATATTTATGTTGACCCGCCCATGTAGGTGTGCGCCTGAAGATGCGAGTGAAATTCATTTAGCGTGTGCGTAAAAGAAATTTTTTTCGAAGCATCCTTATAGAGAATATCTCCAAGGTCTAACTTCAGGTGAAACGTCCTTGAGGTCGACTTGCAAGCATTATACAGGGTGTCCAGAAACTCTACCGACAAACGAGGACAGGAGATTCTTCAGATAATTTTAAGATAATTTAACCCAATTCACTTAGTCCGAAAATGCTTCCTAAGGGAGCTAGAGCTCTTTGAAGATGGCGTCTTGTAATTAGTTTTTCTTAAATACCTCCAGAACGCTTCTATTTAGAAAAACAAAAATTGGTACGCGTATTTATCTTCAAGACATAAATCTAATCCATCGATTGCAAATTTCTATTACCGATCATAGGCGTCCGTTTTAGGTAGGGCAACGGTTATTTTATCGCATAACTTTTTTATCTTTAACTTTTATGCATTTCTGATACTAGATTATTAAATTGGGAAGTATTTTAGTACTAAAAGGTACTCTTGTTTTAAATCGGTAGGGCACACCGTTTTATAGAAAAATCGATTTGAAAACTTTTCGCTTTTTGAATAAAAAAAAAATTTCAAAAAAAAACTGTGTAGAAAGACGAAATCTGGTACATTTATTTATATTCCAGAGATAAATCGACTTCATTAATTGCGAATTTCTAGTACTGGTCATAGGCGTCCGTTTTGGGTAGGTCAACAGTTATTTTATAGCAAAACTTTTTGTCTTGAATTTTTGAGCATTTTTGACACTAGATTATTAAATTATGAGGTATTCGAGTATTAAAAGTTACTCTTACTTTATGTTGGTAAAATACTTCGTTTTTTGTTGAAAAGTTCTTTCAATTTTTTTTCAAATTCCAAAAACGAGAAACTTTCAAATCGATTTTTCTAGAAAACGGTGTGTCCTACCGACTTAAATCAAGAGTACCTTTTGATACTATAATATCTCTCAATTTAATAATCCGGTGTCAAAAATGCGTAAAAGTTAAGGACAAAAAAGTTATGCGATAAAATACCCGTTGCTCTTCCCAAAACGTACGCCTATGACCGGTACTAGAAATTTGCAATGGATGGAATCGATTCATCTCTGAAAAGTAAATATGCATACCAACTTTCGTTTTTCTAAATAGAAGCGTTATGGAGGTATTTAAGAAAAACTAATTTCATGACGCCATCTTCAAAGAGCTCTAGCTCCCTTAAGAAGCGTTTTCAAACTAGGTGAATTGGGTAAAATTGTCTTAAAACTATCTGAGAAATCTCCTGTCTTCGTTTGTCGGTAGGGTTTCTGGACACCCTGTATAAATATGACCTTTCCTTTTTGGCAAACAAGTACATGGGAGGACTTTTTAAATTTTCTAATTTACCAAATTACCGTATTATTTGTCAATTTACTAATATACCGGATAGTGAATCGTGAAACGGGCCATAAGAAACTCAGTGGAAAACTGTTAAATTTCTGCTTCCCTGATTATTTTACATAAAATATCATGAAATATTTGTAGAGGACTGAAATCTTTATTGAAATCAAATCTTAAAATTGTTCTACGAATTAAACACATTCCAACTTTTGAAAAAATATGATACATTTTCCAGAGTAATGTTCGGTGGTATTGTTGTAAACAAATTGACAGGCCCGGCCCCAGGGCGGTAAATTTCACGAGCGGCAAAAATTCATGGGCGGCAAATTTTAGAGGACAGTCAAATGAAGAAATAATAACTTATGTTTTTAATATTATAGAAAATCGATATTATAAACAAGAGCGGCAAAAATGCAACTGTAAAAACCAGAATTAAGTAAGTGAAACAATAGAAATTGTAAGATTCATTCGACGGAAAATCGACAACACCGCCTTCTTCTTCATCGCATAAGAATAGTAGGATCAGAACTAAACTAAATTCACTGAAATTCAGTTAAAATTAACTTTAACCTACTGAAGATGGATATAATAATTAGAAACATATGGCTGAAGCTTTGTCCAGCCACACCAAGTCTCCAGCTCCAGCAATTAGACTAGAATCGGGCAAAATCATAGATGAAGAAACACAAAAAGTTCTAAATTCAGAAACTGCTCATTGGAAAAATGTCATACAACATTTACATTATGTAGAGCATTTTTTGTCCCATGTTCTAGCCATTCACTTAACTTAGTCTTGAACGATGCTGAAGCCTCACAGTTTGCAGTTTCTTTCTTTTCCTTAGTGACAAAAATTTACAGCTTTTTCTCAGCATCTATTCATCGTTGGACTATGCTGAAAAATCATATTTCTAGTTTAACATTGAAATCTTTGTCCGAAACTAGATGGGAAAGTAGAATAATTGATGCAATTACTCCCATTAGATACCAAATTGCAGAAATTTACGATGCTTTTGTAGAAATCACTGTGAATAAAAACAACGATAAAATGGTTATTCATGAGGCAAGCTGTTTGGCAAATCAAATCCGTGATTTTACTTTTCTTTGCTCTGTGGTAATATGGCATGACATTTTACTTCACATCAACGTAGTCGCGTATGCAGAGTATTGATATGGGAGCGTATCAAGCTATCAGTTTATTAGAAAAATCGGTCTCTCATAATCGGTCAATTTAAGTCTCTCAGAAGTGATTTAAAATTCCAGGGATATTTGACAGACGCAAAATAGCTCATCAAAGTTAGAAATTGAGAACCCGAAAAGGAAGCACAGTAATAGCCAAAAAGAGGAAAGTGAAAAAACAATTTGGCCATGAGGCTGAAGATGAAAGTATGGACCTAGATCCAGAGACACGATATAAAGTTGACTTCGATTTAAATATTACAGACACAACCGTTAATGCATTAAGTGATAAGATAAATAAGAACCATGGTGAAATTTTTTATTTTTTGGGTATACCAAGGGGGGCGGAGTTTGCCGATCTTGCCCAGGGCGGCCAAATCCACAGGGCCGGGCCTTCATATTGATTAGATTAGATTCGATTATGTGAGGTCTTAAAGGCCATGCAACTTCGACCTATAGAGATCTTTTGTGCATACCTTAATCTATTAGTTAAACTCTAGGATGACAATACTTCTGATGACGTTGATTAGCATCCTGGGTGACTTGTCTCCGATGTCAGAGTGCGAGGGTGACCTCTTCTAGGAATTTTAGTCGTTTGCAGAACAGTGCTACGCAGTTGCATAGTATAATATGTTCTGCCATAATATATATGTTCTCCATGGGAACCCCGCGATATAAAAGTGAATATTTCGCGAAATGAACATCAAATCAAAAACTGAAAAATCTATCGAATGACTCCAAACACGACCCCCCACGTAGATTTTTTTATTCCAAATTTGAATTTCTTACGTAAAAATAAGTAACTTTTATTTGAGACATTTTTCTAATTAAGGATAGATGTGCTATAATCGGAAAAAACGATTTTTGTAAATTAAAAAATGGAAAATCCCCACTAGAATGGAAAACTTATCTTTATTGGTTTTAGGACCTAGTCGTCACAACCCAATAGGTCCCCATGACGCTTTAGTAACTGTAAATTTAATATATCAGTTAAATTTCGAAGTAATTGGTTTAAAATAATTTAGGAATTTAGTAGATTACCACGTAAACAAGAAGTGTAACAGGTAACAGGCAATCTTTCGCATTAGAAACCAGCGTCAGCGCCTTGGGGAAAAATTGGTGATGAGTTTTCCTATCCGGGGCCTGATTCTTATTCATTTCGAGGTCGAAATTAAAAAGCGACTTTGCCATGACGGTCTCTATCCCTAGCGATTCTCATTCATTTCGATATTAGTTACAACTGGTGATATTTACTTTATCATTTTGACACTGCTCAGAATTTGGGTTGGCCCTCCCTTTTAATGGATTTTGTTGATAGTCTGGGCAAATTATCGAAAAATGGCATTTTTGGAAAAAGGTATTTACCAGCTATTTTGTTGCTGGAATCGAATCTTAAGATTGCATAATATATATCTAATTCCTCCAAAACTAGCAAATTTCCATAAAACCCAGCCATATCAATACTTTTTGCTTTAGTTTTCCTCGCAAGAAACAAATAAAACACATCTCCTAAACTAAACATAACCTCGTTTCCGGCCATTCGCCCCATTCATGTCCGTGGTGTCACAATAATTTCGACTCGAAATTATAATTTCAATCACTTTTTTGGAGTCGACATTAATTGCGACCTATCGAAATTTAATGACGTCCTTTAGTTAGTTCAACTGAACTCAAAAATATTTAGTTCGTAATATTGATTAACAGTGATTACTGAATAGTATTTCGTTGTCACAACAATTTAAATTGTTGTTTCAACGAACTTTTAGACATTGACGAATGTATTTGGTTATTGTCACAATGATTGAATAATAATTGTGAGAATAACTAAAGTACCTACATTAATCAATAACACTCAATTTATTCAGCCAATAACTTAGTTTCGTATATTTAATAAATACTGTTAATTCTGGCAGCAACTCACGTTCTTCATTTCGTAGATGACAAGCAATTACCTTGGTTTATCGTGACAACGTACAGATTTCATTAAAACAATGTACAAATGTTGTTAATATAGAGTAATACAGTGCGTCCATAAAGTAACGCATAAATTCGTTATTTCGCAAACCGGCAACTCTAAGAAAAAATTCCGAAACAGGTCGATTTTTATTTTTAAATTACGATTTTTTGGAATATATATCATACTAGTGACGTCATCCGTCTGGGCGTGATGACGTAATCAATGATTTTTTTAAATGAGAATAGGGGTCATGCGACAGCTCATTTAAAAGGGTATTCAATTCTCTATACAGTAATATAAACACTAACATAATTATTTATACAGGGTGTTCAAAAAAACATTTTTTAATTAAAATAATTGAGACAAGAAGAAGAATGTATGTAATTTATTTAATTCAAAATGCATTTAACTACTGTCAGAAAACAGAAAAAAAATTTATTTGACAAATAAACATTGATTTTCGCTTAAGCGATATGTTCAAACTGCCAAGTGGTAGGTGGGAGGCAGCTTTAACATTGAATTTAAGCGAAAAACAATATTTGTTTGTAAAATAAACATTTTTTTCCTATTTTCTGAAAACATTAAAACGAATTTTAATTTAAATAAATTATATACATTCTTCTTTTTGTCTCAATTATTTTAATAAAAAAATGTTTTTTTTAACACCTTGTATAAACAATTATGTTAATGTTTATATTAGTGAATAGAGAATTAAATACCCTTTCAAATGAGCTATCACATGACCCCTATTCTCATTTAAAAAAATCATCGATGACGTCATCACGCCCAGATGGATGACGTCACTAGTATGATATATATATATATATATATATATATATATATATACAGTAAAGTTTTGAATATTGGGGAAATCTGCAAACCAAAACTCAATGCGTATCAATTGTACGGCCTAACGTTTTCGTGAATGATTATTCACTTCTTCAGGGCTGAAATAAAGAAAATGTTAATTAGCCATATATATTCCATGCAAAATGTTAGTTTTCATTACCAATACGTAGAATTGTAGAGTTACGTTGTTAAGTAATAAAAAAGACGATATGTATAAAAACATATCTCTTTTTGTTTGAAGTAAAAAGAAAACACAACACTTCAACTTGGAAAACTATGGCTATATGGTTACAATCAATGAATTATTTACTCAAGGAACCAATTACACTAGCATATAACTACATTTTATGTTGGAAGTAACTTTACATGTAGATGAGAACAATGAATGTTTAAATATGTCCTTCTTTTTTTTGAACTTTCCCGTTCGGTGTTAACTATATTGAGCGCATGCTCATGAATAGACATGTAGGTTCATTTGACCTACGCATAGAAGTACCAAACACCCAATCGGTACGGACAAAAGGTATTATTAAACAAAAATATTAAGGTTTATTTATCTAAATATTACAAGAGGATGTACCGCAACATAAGTGTCATGTTACATAATTACATATTCTATTTATTTAAATGTTTTTTTTTTTTTTTTTAAATTTTTTAAAATTATTGTTGATTATTGGCAAACAAAAATTACTTTTTATTCTAAGAACTATTAATATTGACAATTACGTATTATCAGTCAAGTTGGAGTCATGCAAATTCGATCTATGGCTGGTATCTGATCTGAGTAAAAGATGATAAATATCACTCAGATTTTTGAAGTCACCTTTAACATTAATAGAGGAATCATTAAGGAAGATATAGGACATTTCAATAAATTCCCTTTTAAATTTATTGTTCTCTTGATGAAGAACGAGGGTGTTTTCAAAGTCCATGGAATGACCTGTGGTATGGACGTGTTTAGCCAATGCACAACGGTCGGGCTGAAGACGTGAATCACTTTTGTGTAAAGTGATCCTAAATTTAAGAAGTTGAGAAGTTTGACCAATGTACGATTTGTTACAAGAAGAACAGGGAACTTTGTAGACAATATTACTAAGCTTACCTATTTCTGTTTTATCCTTAACTTTTGAAAAAAGGTTGTTAATTGTTAAAGCTGATCTGAAAGCCACATTGATTTTAAAATGATTATCATTGTTGTTATTGTTACTTTCTAAATTATTAAATATCCTAGTCAACCCCGGAGTAATATCTTTGATATAAAGCGTCGTTTAAACACAACGATAAGTCACAGCAACTAGTTGTGATGACAAGTTGAAACTCTGTTTAGACGCTGCGATTCAATGCGATACCACCTTCAACCAAACTCCAACTTTGATAAGTTGTGCGATGCACCGTTTACACACAATGATAAGTTGCAACAACTCGATTGACCTTGATAAGTTGTTTGATTTATCGCTGTGTTTAAACGATCCTTAAGGTATTGAAAAATATCTATTTAAAGTTGGAGTATTAGAGACCCTGTCATTGCCTAAGCCATCAAGGTCAACATTGTTAGTCGCGGGGGAAGGTGTTAAGTCTTCATTATGGACTGTGTTAAACAAGATCTTATTTATTAGTGTGGTTGGATAAGAATTTGAGATGAACAATTTAGTTAGTATTTGCAGGTTTTTGTTATGGAAGGAAGGATCTGATAATTTGATGACTCTGCTTTTCATCTGTTTTACTAAATTAACTTTGGTGGAATGTTTGTGATATGAATGGTAGTTTAAATACCTGCCCGAATGAGTAGGTTTCTGATTCCAATCAATTTTAATTATATTGTTTGCATCCCTTATCATTCTGATGTCTAGAAAGGGTACTGAAAAGTTAGTATCCTCTTTCTCTATAGTAAATTGGATATTTGGGATGAAACTGTTGAAGGTGTTTAATAATTCATCAGTTTTATCAGATGGCACAGCCAAGATTATGTCATCAACATATTTTTTGATGAAGGGAATGTTGAAGGATAAGACAGGAATGACAGTGTCTAACACATAATCCATAACATAAGCAGCAATAATAGGAGAGATCTTTGCTCCCATAGGAGTACCGAAAGTTTGTTGATAGAATTTGTTGTTAAATGAGAAATAAGTGTTAGTAAACAAAAATTCGACGATGTTGATAAAGTTGTCAAAAGAAATGGAACAACAACCTCCAATACGGTCCCAATTAGCTTCTATGACCATTAAGCTTATTCTTAAGTAAACATTACTAAATAAGGATACGACATCCAGGCTGACGAGAACATAGTTATCTGGTAATTTGTAACCATTAAATTTTTCCACCATTTGAAAAGAATCTTTTACACGAATCTTTTTAACGATTATGAAAATAGGTATTATGTAAAAGATTCTTTTCAAATGGTGGAAAAATTTAATGGTTACAAATTACCAGATAACTATGTTCTCGTCAGCCTGGATGTCGTATCCTTATTTAGTAATGTTTACTTAAGAATAAGCTTAATGGTCATAGAAGCTAATTGGGACCGTATTGGAGGTTGTTGTTCCATTTCTTTTGACAACTTTATCAACATCGTCGAATTTTTGTTTACTAACACTTATTTCTCATTTAACAACAAATTCTATCAACAAACTTTCGGTACTCCTATGGGAGCAAAGATCTCTCCTATTATTGCTGCTTATGTTATGGATTATGTGTTAGACACTGTCATTCCTGTCTTATCCTTCAACATTCCCTTCATCAAAAAATATGTTGATGACATAATCTTGGCTGTGCCATCTGATAAAACTGATGAATTATTAAACACCTTCAACAGTTTCATCCCAAATATCCAATTTACTATAGAGAAAGAGGATACTAACTTTTCAGTACCCTTTCTAGACATCAGAATGATAAGGGATGCAAACAATATAATTAAAATTGATTGGTATCAGAAACCTACTCATTCGGGCAGGTATTTAAACTACCATTCATATCACAAACATTCCACCAAAGTTAATTTAGTAAAACAGATGAAAAGCAGAGTCATCAAATTATCAGATCCTTCCTTCCATAACAAAAACCTGCAAATACTAACTAAATTGTTCATCTCAAATTCTTATCCAACCACACTAATAAATAAGATCTTGTTTAACACAGTCCATAATGAAGACTTAACACCTTCCCCCGCGACTAACAATGTTGACCTTGATGGCTTAGGCAATGACAGGGTCTCTAATACTCCAACTTTAAATAGATATTTTTCAATACCTTATATCAAAGATATTACTCCGGGGTTGACTAGGATATTTAATAATTTAGAAAGTAACAATAACAACAATGATAATCATTTTAAAATCAATGTGGCTTTCAGATCAGCTTTAACAATTAACAACCTTTTTTCAAAAGTTAAGGATAAAACAGAAATAGGTAAGCTTAGTAATATTGTCTACAAAGTTCCCTGTTCTTCTTGTAACAAATCGTACATTGGTCAAACTTCTCAACTTCTTAAATTTAGGATCACTTTACACAAAAGTGATTCACGTCTTCAGCCCGACCGTTGTGCATTGGCTAAACACGTCCATACCACAGGTCATTCCATGGACTTTGAAAACACCCTCGTTCTTCATCAAGAGAACAATAAATTTAAAAGGGAATTTATTGAAATGTCCTATATCTTCCTTAATGATTCCTCTATTAATGTTAAAGGTGACTTCAAAAATCTGAGTGATATTTATCATCTTTTACTCAGATCAGATACCAGCCATAGATCGAATTTGCATGACTCCAACTTGACTGATAATACGTAATTGTCAATATTAATAGTTCTTAGAATAAAAAGTAATTTTTGTTTGCCAATAATCAACAATAATTTTAAAAAATTTAAAAAAAAAAAAAAAAAAAACATTTAAATAAATAGAATATGTAATTATGTAACATGACACTTATGTTGCGGTACATCCTCTTGTAATATTTAGATAAATAAACCTTAATATTTTTGTTTAATAATACCTTTTGTCCGTACCGATTGGGTGTTTGGTACTTCTATGCGTAGGTCAAATGAACCTACATGTCTATTCATGAGCATGCGCTCAATATAGTTAACACCGAACGGGAAAGTTCAAAAAAAAGAAGGACATATTTAAACATTCATTGTTCTCATCTACATGTAAAGTTACTTCCAACATAAAATGTAGTTATATGCTAGTGTAATTGGTTCCTTGAGTAAATAATTCATTGATTGTAACCATATAGCCATAGTTTTCCAAGTTGAAGTGTTGTGTTTTCTTTTTACTTCAAACAAAAAGAGATATGTTTTTATACATATCGTCTTTTTTATTACTTAACAACGTAACTCTACAATTCTACGTATTGGTAATGAAAACTAACATTTTGCATGGAATATATATGGCTAATTAACATTTTCTTTATTTCAGCCCTGAAGAAGTGAATAATCATTCACGAAAACGTTAGGCCGTACAATTGATACGCATTGAGTTTTGGTTTGCAGATTTCCCCAATATTCAAAACTTTACTGTTTAACTTATCTGCAAAGATTAATCTTTCTTTATATATATATATATATATATATATATATATATATATATATATATATATATGCCAAAAAATCGGAATTTAAAAATAGAAATCGACCTATTTCGGGATTTTTCCTTAAAGTCACCGGTTTACGAAATAATGAATTTATGCGCTACTTTATGGACGCACTGTTTATGATTATTGAATAGATGTAAATTGATTGTTGTGACAACGAATGCATTAATCAATCTACTACTGCATTTAATACCCACAATCAATGCGTTCATTGTGACAATAATCGTAGTTGTTGAGACAATAAATGTTTTGCTTGACCATTTGAAAGTTAACGGCTTTTCCTTATCGTGATACCCCTAGCTTCTCTGTGTTACCGAAGTGCCGAATAATAATTGCATTTCGTTTTCAAGTGTAGTCCGTACTAGAAGGAAGTTTGTGTGTGTCTATTATCGTGAAATTTCGGTCGAATTCTTTTTAAATGTATTCATTTTTTTCGACTCCTGAGAAAACTAATTATTATTTTTGAAAATTTAAATGCAAAATAAAATATTACAGTATTATCGAGGGTCTGAAGTCTCTGAGAACCTCTATAATGATTATTTTAATAAGTCACAGGGGTGAAAAAGAGAAAATTTAGTATGATTTTTAATTTCAAATAGGCATACCATTCAACAAAAACTTTTTGTTTATTCTAAGGGACTTTCTGCCCTCGGTAATAATGTAATATTTTATTCTGGGTTTAAATTTTTCAAAAATACTTATTAGTTTTCTCAGAATTCCAAAAAAAAAATGAATGCGTTTAAAAAGAATTCGATCGAAATTTTCAAACGCTTTTAAATAAGCTGTCACATGACGTACTTTTCCATTAAAAAAATCAAAGTTACGCCGCGCCTGTCACCTGAAGAGGGATCGTGTAAAGTTTGAATCATTGATGTTATAATATATTGTACTTTGATTATTTTAAAAACCGACCTGTCCGAGCGTTTTGCTTATGTGTTAAAAATAAATAAGTTAATAAGGGGATGGGGGGAGTGTGACACTTATTCCAGTACACTGTATAAGTGAAATCATATGAAAAATCACACAGTGTAAAGTCCTTTAGGTTAAGGACAGAAAAGGGGGATTTAAAAAATTATTATTAATCAATTAATATCATACATTGGGCTATTGCATTCAGTAATTATTAATATAAAATAAGTTCATAGTAGGAATGAACGAAACTGATTGTAAGAATGAATAGAATGGCTTGTAAGAAAAACCGCATTTATTGTGGGAATGAGCGGAATTAATTGTAACAATAAACGGAAATAATTGTAGAAATAAACGAAATAAGTTTGGAGAAATAACACTATTATTGACACAACGAATAGTCTTCGTCGGTCAATCAACGACGTGGTTGTTTCAATAAATAGTGTTCGTTGGCTCAGTGAACAGAGTTCGTAATATCAATAAACAGTGTTCGTTGACTCAGTGAACAGAGTTCGTAATACCAATAAAGTGATATTATGGTATACATAATGAATGTTCATCCATTCAATAAACGTAATACATTGGCTCAACGAACGAAAATAATGAATTGATGAACATCGTTTTGTTGTCCCAATAAAACCAAGAATTTGACAAATTTTAAGTATTGCGTTTTTTGTCTGAATTAACATTTTTATTGATATTACGTACCTTTTTCGTTGAGTGTGAAATCCACAAGGATAGCAAAGTCGAATTTCAACGTCGCCATATAGATTTCGACCTGTTTTGAGTCGAAATTTGAATTAGAATGTGTTTCCTAGGTGATGTGTTTACGAATCTCCAAAAGATACAGGTGACCAGTTTATTATATCTTGAAGCGTCTAATAATCTAATAATTTTATGGAAGGCTTTAAAGTGATGAGTTCTTACACGTCCATTTTATTTACTAAAGGTCGATATTTTTACATTCCTATTATTATATACATAATTATTGTATTTTAATATACTTACTAGAATATTGTAAAATACTTACAATAGTCAATAATGATTTCTGAAAAGCTACTTTATCATTCGATGCTACGAGAATGGACGTTAAAATACCATAATACATATATCTAATTAGTGTTTGATTATTTGGTGTGACTAAATACATATTGAGAGACTCTTAATACCTTACTTGTCTTAAAATAAACATCTTGTCTTGGATTCCATACGGTAATCGAGACAAACAACAAGAAAGTGAGTGAAACTGCAGCCAATTATACATATGGATCTTCTGCGAATGTGATTTTGAATAGCATTCTGAAGATTTCTTTTCACTCTCGTTTCTTGCGTATGCGACCTCCGATGACCTTTTGATAATAAAGTGTGAGTTAACGGTTGATTTAATTGATTCTACGGCAGAACCGTATTTGCAAATACATAATTTTAACTACCGGATTTTCTTTATTTACCTGTAGGTTTAGAAATCTTCCAGTTATATAATAAAAATGATAAATAATACATGGGATGTATGTTTTAAAAAAATTTTTGAGCTAAAAAATTATTATAAACTTTCACGTGCCTTTCACGTGATATAAATGCACCAGCGGTGTATTTTATACTCATCATCGTTATTCTTTGAACCGTTGTCAGGGCGTGGTGAAACTCTAAATACAGTGGAACCCCGATAAGTCCACCTCCGATAACTCGGAAGTACGGGTAACCCAGACCGAATTTCATCAGACAAAACAAACATTTTTTCAATTTGACCAAGTTTTTTATCAAGAAATAAACAATACTGTATACAACTGTACGTAATTTAGATGTACTGTGCGTATGTATTTCATG
Source organism: Diabrotica virgifera virgifera (assembly GCF_917563875.1). Classification (NCBI taxonomy): domain Eukaryota; kingdom Metazoa; phylum Arthropoda; class Insecta; order Coleoptera; family Chrysomelidae; genus Diabrotica; species Diabrotica virgifera. Next base: position 55,455,960 of record NC_065449.1, on the reverse strand, counting down.
TTTTTGCAATTATAATGGAGTTTATCTGTAAGTATACCGTGTTTATTACTGTTTATCATATTCTCCGACTAACCCGGATTTTTGATAACCGCGGTCCTGATTAATCAGACTTATCGAAGTTCCACTGTGTTGTTATCTTGCTGTCTCCATTGGCTGCAATCAGTGGCGGCTCGTGATTTTTACCATAGGGGAGGCTATACCTAACTGTAAAATATCTAGAGACAAAGGGTACCCCCCGTTTAAGATAGGCAAAATGCCCTCACTCTCAGAATTCAATTTTTTTAATTTTTTTACGTTCTGTGCAATTAAAAAATGAGATAACGCGGATTTTTAGTTCGCCACCCCCCTTACCCCTCCCCCCACAGCCAAAAACGTAAATTTTTAGATTTAATTTTTTTTAGTTAGGTTGCAATTGATTTAAAAATTTCAAAAAGTTCACAGGTGTAGCTGAGGCTTTTACAAAACATGTCCATTTTTTATGGATCCTTAGGTCGAGTGTACATAACCTCAAATTTTTTTTTAACTTTTTTAAAGCCTATAACTTTTTTTTGGAGGGGGCTGCAGGTCCAATTTTTTTGCATTTTGTGTATTTTATCAAAAGCTATCTTTTTGATTTTTTCAGATTTTTCCGTCAGGTGCGCCATCTTGAAAAATCCGGAAAACTGTTTTTTTAGGGGGGTTTTTGGGGATTTTCTCCATTTTATAGACTGCAACATAGATCAACTCAAGGTTTTGTTAATAGATTATGTATAATTTGAAATAACTGAGTATATTAGGATATTTAAAAATTGGGCGAAACACTTTTACACCCCCCAAATCCATGTTTGTTTAAAGTTTTGTAAGGATTTTTGCGGGTCTAATTATATTTTTTGAGATCGATACAGCCTGAATATTTTTTTTAATTTTTTTACGTTCTATATGATTTTAAAAAATTAGGACTCACCGCAATTTTAGCCCACTTCCCCTATTCCCCCTCCTCACAGCCAAAAATGTCAATTTTTCGATTTTATTTTTTTTAAGTTGGTTTGCAATTAAATTATAAATGTTGTTCTGAAGCTATTTCTTTGTGGAATTTTTGGAATTAACTATTCTAAATGGGAAATAAGCCACAATTTAACTAAAAAAGATTTTATTTTCCATACGTAATGCGATAGAGAGAATTCGATAATCTGTGAAGCACTGAAAAAATGTTTTGGGACGATCTATATAAATAAGACAGATTAAATTAAATTATTAGAAGATTCAAGCAACATTTTTGTTTAATTTGTTAATATTTGTATTTTGACAACGACGTCCGTGGTGGACGTCGAAACGTTAATAAAATCATTTTTTAGTTAAATTGTGGCTTATTTCCCATTTAGAATAGTTAGTAATTATTAAATTATAAATTACAAAAAATTCACACGCACAGCTGAGGCTTTTCTTCTTCTTCAGGTGCCATCTCCGCTACGGAGGTTGGCAATCATCATAGCTATTTTAATTTTTGAGGCAGTAGCTCTAAATAGTTGTTTTGAGCTGCATCCAAACCATTCTCTCAGGTTCTTCAGCCATGAAATTCGTCTTCTGCCGATGCTTCTTCTGCCATCTATCTTTCCCTGCATTATGAGTCGCAGGATGCCATACTTCTCGCCCCGCATCACATGTCCGAGGTACTGTAGTTTTCTTTCTTTAATTGTCAGTTCAACTTCCTTCTCTTTACCTATTCTTCTCAGTACTTCATTGTTCGTAACTCTATCTACCCAGGAAACCCTCATAATTCTTCTATACGTCCACATTTCAAAGGCGTTTACAGAACATCTATTTTTATGGACCCGAAGGTCGAGTGTACATATTATAACCTCATTTTTTTTTGTTTTTTAATATTTACGTATAACTTTTTTTGGCGATGGCTGCTAATTTTTTTTGTGTTTTGTGTATTTTACAAACCATCTACGTTTGGCTCATAATGCAAATACATAGTCCACGCTGTATGCTTGTCCCGTTAGGTAAATTATTCGGATTAATTTTTTTGCACAAACTTACTCAAAAACAGGTCCTTACAACAAATCGGTACCTTACAAAAAAGGTATCTTGTGATTTTTCTATAAAATTGACTGTTGTCGAGTTACATGCAATTTCAAATTTGAAAAACGCGAAACTAGCCATTTTCAAGGCTTAATAACTCGATTAAAAATTATTATTATGAAAGCCATAAAGCGACCAACGCAAAGTTTAAAGTCTTCCCTGTAATAGCCTAAAGAAATTTTTGTCATTATTTTATTACTATTATTTTTAATAATTAAAAATGAGCGCTAAGCATGTATTGAAGCGGACGTCCGCGAGAGAGAGAGAGATGTACAATATTCATTGGACGTTTTAAAAAAATATCGATTGGAAGTCAAAAATACGTTTTAAAAAAAGAAAAAAGGAATTTTGAGGTTATATGTATTGTACACTCGATCTACACGGGTCTATAAAAAATAGATATATTTTGTAGAAGCCTCATAAAAATTTTAAATTAATTGCAACTTTAAACAAAAAAAAAATAGAACAATTTACGTTTTTGTGGGGGCGGGGGGAGCGGGTGGTGGGCTAAAAATGCGATTAGTCTTATTTTTTAATCACATATAACGTAAAAAAATGAAAAAATATTCAGGCTGTATCGATCTCAAAAAATATCATTAAGCCCGCAAAAACCCTTACATAACTTAAAAAACATGGTTTTTGGGGGGTTTAAAGGTGTTTTCCCCAATTTTTGATAATCCTTAAATACTCATTTATTTCAAATTATGCATAATCTATTAACCAAGCCTTGAGTTGATCTATGTTGCAGTATATAAAATGAAGAAAATCCCTAAAAACCCCCTAAAAAAATAGTTTTCTGGATTTTTCAAGATGGCGCACCTGACGGAAAAATCTGAAAAAAATCAGAGAGATAGCTTTTGATAAAGTACACAAAATCCAAAAAAAATTGGACCTGCAGCCCCCTCCAAAAAAAAGTTATAGGTTTTAAAATGTTAAAAAAAAAAATGAGGTTATGTACACCCGATCTAAGGTTCCATAAAAAATGGACATGTTTTGTAAAAGCCTCAGCTATACGTGTGAATTTTTTGAAATTTTTAAATCAATTGCAACCCAACTAAAAAAATTAAATCTAAAAATCTACGTTTTTGGCTGTGGGGGGAGGGGTAAGGGGGGTGGCGAACTAAAAATCCGCGTTATCTCATTTTTTAATTGCACAGAACGTAAAAAAATTTAAAAATTTGAATTCTAAGAGTGAGGGCATTTTGCCTATCTTACACCCTTTGCACTAGCAAAAAAAATCCGCCAAAAAAATCTAATTTATCTCATTTTAAAAATAGTTAGTCAAATTGTAAAAGTGTATTACCAAAGTTTGTGTCGTTTATTATTGTTAACAATTATATCTCTATAAGTAGTTATACATATCAAAATAAATACAGATTTAAACTTTTTGCAGTCCATACAGGTTGAAGGTTCACATTTTTTAAGATACTCAACTGAATTTTTTAATTCTAAAAGCGGCCTACTGCGAATTCAAAAACACGGTAAATTACCGATATTTTCATACCAAATTTCATCACAAAATTCGCAATTTTAGTTTTTTCATTATTTATAGTCCGGATCCTAAAATTGCAGAGGAGGCAGCTGGCCGATCAGCCGCCCTTGCCCAATCTCCGGGCTGCATGTGTGTTAAACTATAAAGGTCGATTTATACATATCAGTGCCGTGTCCGTTCCGTGTCAGTGCCGATTCCGGGTACTTTTAACGCTTTATTTACATACAACCGTGTTTTATCAGTGTGCGTACCGGGCCGAATATACTAAAGCAAAACGTTATTACATATTTCTCTGTAAAAAATAGTTGAAAATATATTATTATTATAATAATTATTAGAATAATTTTTATAATAGAATAATCGAATTGGTCCGGGTTTGCGGACCAATTCGATTAATTTTTCATCGTCCATAATGATATAAACTAGTACCTACGTAAATGGCATCCGTAATAGTAATTTTTGCACGATTGATCATTTTTGACTGTTTACCGTGACAGATTTTACGTCAGTAGGTGACATTTACTAGCAACTCGACGGTAAGTAATCCAACTCGACGGTAAGTACTCCAACTCGACGGTAAGTAATTCACTTACCGTCGAGTTAAAAAATCTCTTAATTTTAATTTATTTTTTGAAAGAATAAAGAAAACTATCAAATTATTTATTAATATTGAAACTTATGGTACAATTTGTTAAATTATTTAATGAAATCCCACTTGTTTGGGCTGTGGTTTCACTTCTAACAGAAACTCCTGCAGAATCGCATACGTTAGTAGTATCCAACATTTTTTCTCTTCAAATACGCGATCAAAATTGAAAACTTGGAAATATCAGTGCCATCATAAATAAAAACGGTGGATTTAATCATTGAATATTCTGCCCAGAGGCTTCCAGGAGCTTTTAACTGCATATGTCTTTGAACGAAATATGCCAATAGAGTCTTTTCTTCGATTCTTAAATTCTAAATTATAAAATGTTTAATTTTATAATTTATAATGGTATCAATCGTGCAAAAAACGTTATAAGCATGTCGAACGTTAAGGGTAACCGATCTCAGACAATAATTGTCTTCGATCGGTATAAAACCCTTACCGTTCTCCATACTTAATATACTATTACGTAGCAAGTTCCGAAAGTGATATTTTAGGAGAAGAGTAGGAAGTTTCCAGGGCGAGCCGTAGGCGAGTCCTGGAATCTTGCTAGTCTCGTAAAATCACTTTTGGATCGTGTTGTTTTTTTACTCCTTTATTCTGCAATCTATCAGAAATGACAATAAGCGTCTTTGTTGATAAATAATTATGACATGTACAGGATGCTCCATTAAGCACCCTGTTTTATAATGTAGCTATTGCTAACTTTGTGGCATTACCTCTAATATTTACAATATGTTATTATTTACAAAGATATGTACATTACTAATTACTTAAACCTATTAATTAAGTCTCTTGGTTTGAATTTTTTTAATCTTCTTTCTTCATTTTCATGTAAGTCTTCAAACAACCGCTTGGCTAACTCGTTAGGATGTTCAGACACTCTTTCGCGATATGTTGCACTATATTCACTTATCACCTCTTGCACTGTTGGAACTGCTAAGTCTCGTTGGATCACGTAGTTGGGTACGTAGTATGGAGCATCAAGAATCAGCCTTATCGTCTTGTTTTGGAACCTCTGTATTATATTTAGGTTGCTATTAGAAGCTGCTCCCCAGAGCTGGATACCGTAGGTCCAAATGGGCTTTATAATGGCTTTGTAGACCAGTAGTTTGTTTTCTAGAGACAACTTCGAGTTTCTGCCGATAATCCAATATAAACGGCTTAGTTTTAGTCCTAACTGTTTGCGTTTAGTGAAAATATGTTTTCGCCATGTTAGTCTCCTGTCTAGGTGGATTCCCAAGTATTTTACATCTTCGGCTTGAGGTAAATTGTTGTTGTTAAGTTATACTGGTGGGCAAGTTTCTTTACGGAGTGTAAATGTTACATGTGTAGATTTTAGTTCGTTAGCTTTCATGCGCCATTTCGACAGCCATTTTTGTATCTTGTTAAGGCAGATTTGAAATGTTAAGTAATGTAATTTGAAATGCCTTGTTAAGGCATTTGTCTTGATGCCATCTTTGGGTCTTCGTGTGAAGAAAGAGCAGCTGTATCGTCCGCAAATGTGGCTATGGTAACCATCGGTGTAGTAGGAAGATCACTCGTGTACAACAAATACAGGATAGGTCCGAGTACACTGCCCTGTGGTACCCCTGATTTTATGGCGTTCAGAGAAGAGTATTCTTGGTTTTGCCTGACAAGGAAGTGTCTATTGGTTAGGTATGATTTTAGTAACAGGAAGTGGGGACATGGAAGTAGCTTCTTAATTTTGTAGAAGAGTCTAATATGCTAAACTTTATCGAATGCTTGTGACATATCAATAAATGCAGCGGAACAATAACGTTGTTGGAAGTTATCGTTAATCTTGTTAACTATTCTATGTACTTGTTCGATAGTGCCATGTTTGTTTCGGAATCCAAATTGGTAGTCTGGAATTAAGTGCATCATTTCTGTTATCGACTTCAGCTTTTTGACGTATATTTTCTCGAAAATTTTGGAGATAGTTGGTAGCAAGCTAATAGGTCGATAAGAGGTAACTTCTTCTAATTTTTTGCCTGGTTTAGGGATCATTATTATTTGTGCTACTTTCCAGATCTTTGGGTAGTAACCCTAGTTTGAGGACGGCATTGAAGATATATGTTAGTAATTTAAAGCATTTGGGTGTTGATTCCTGAAGCACTTTTCCTGTGACAAGATCATATCCTGGTGCTTTTTTAATGTCAATTTCATTCATTATTATATTTCTGGTTTCACTTACTAGAATTTTTTTTACAGGCAGGTGCATTTGAAAGGGTGCATTAAGTGTTTCGTCTATTTCTTTATCTTCTGAATGCTGCTCTGGATCGTATGGATGGAATACTTTTTTTAAGTGTTCAGTAAAGACTTCTGATTTTTCTTTGTCATTTCTTGCCCATTTATTTCCGTTTCTAATTGGAGGATTAAACTGTTGAGGTTGTTTAAGCTTTTTTGTAGCCCTCCATAGTGCGTAGTCTGAGGCTTCCGTTGGGGTTAGAGATTCTAAATAATTCTTAATGTTTTCATTTTTACTGTTCGATAATATCTGTTTTAATTCTGTGGTAGCTCTGTTATATTTTCTTCTATTTTCTAGTGTTCTGTTTTTCATCCATTGTTTTCTCAGTTTTCTCTTAATATTTATTTTCTCTTTAATTGATTGGGGTAGTTCGTTTGCTTCTCCTTCTCGGTATATTATTGGAGTTTCGTTCCATGCAGCTTGTTGAATTTTTGTCGTTAGGTCTTCTGTCGCGACGTCTATATCATTTTCTGTTTTAAGTGGTATATTTAGTGATATTAGGTTATCTAAATTGTTTCTGTATTCATCCCAATTGGTTTTTTTATTATATAATGTAGGGGGCATTCCTTTTTTTAAGATCTTTTGAATGTATTGTGATTATTATCGGGGAGTGATCGGAGGACAGGTCATCAGATGTGGTCACCTTGCATTTTTTAATATCTAAAATCGTGTTACGTACAATATTTTTTCTGCAGCCGTTTTGTATGTTAAAAAGAATATATGGATAAACTTTACTTATGAACTTTTATTAAACACTTTAAAGCTACTCTCGTGAATTCAACATTAGAAAAATCTACTTATGAATATTAATAACACAATTATAACAACTATTTACATCGATATTGTTAGGAATATTAACAGAAGTGGCAGTATTGAAATTAGTGTTAAACGTGTCAGTACTTTTACTATTTTTTGAGATATTAATTTGGTTGTAATTTAAAAACACACATGAATCTTAAATGACAAGCGTTGTCATAAAAAAATACAAAGTTGATGTTATTGTCAAAGCCATTACCTAGCTACCCAAAATCCGGAAAGTAAAAAAGCGTCCAAAAAGTGAAAAAATTAGTCCCGAAAGTAGCTACTTTCGGTACGAGTTGTGTAAAATCCTACTTTCGATTTAATAAATCATACCGAAAGTTTTATTTTCGGGACGGCTGCAGAAAAAGAATGTTACATTACAACCAAATGTAATAATATGTAAATAGAAATAAGAAATAAAATATGTAAATATATAAATAATACATATAAAAATCCGTAACATACTAACCGCACAACATCTCCTGCTTGTCTATTTACCTGCAGTCGCGTTCACAAAACAATAAAATAGTGTTTATACAAGTCCGTGCGGTCCGTGTCATTTTCGTGTATCGACAGTGCCCAACCAAAAATATCGGTTGGGATTAATTTCAGGGTGAGCACGGACGGGCCCCGTATGGGAAACGCCAATGTATAATAAATATACTCATAAGAGTACATACTGTTTTTTTGGACCGGGCCCTTACTTAACACGGAACGGACACGGCCCGGATATGTATAAATCAGCCTTAAGGTTAGGTTAGGTTAAGTCCTTTGTTATTAAAGATATCAGAGAAACTAATTTAAAATGTTTACAAAATATGAGACTACAACATAGTTTCGATGTATTATACCTCACTTTTATACCTATACCTTCCTACAGGGTGTCTCAAACCTTTATTTCAGTGAAGACACATATTAAAGAATAAAACCATTTATTTTCTTTGTTTCTAAAGATATCAGGATAAAATGTTCACAAAACATAAGACTACAATACGATATAGATGTATAGGTATTACTCACACCTGTACTTTGTCCTCCCTACAGGGTGTCTCAAACTTAACGTAAGAAAAATATTTCTTTTCTTCCACCCGGTATAAGTACAACAGAGAATGTATAAACATTTTCAATTTCTTTGCAATCCGAAAATGCAGCAGCAATATACTCTAGTTTTGTTTCTCGGTAGATGTCTCTACAAGGATATCCGCGGCATTTCTTTTTTTGCAATTCGGAACGGCCCAAAGCGAAGTACCTGCTTAAATTGGAGAGAAGAGGATATGGGATTACTGATGAGGGAAAAAATCCCCGAAACCGGTATAGACTCTTCCTGCATTCTCCGATTTAATTAGAGTATAATGCTGCTGCATTTTCGGATTGCAAATAAATTGAAAATGTTTATACATTTTTAATTCATTTACTCTTTTGTGGAGTACTAAGGAATCTATCTCGTTGGAACTTTTACCACGCTGAGCAGATGGCACGTGAATTATTTAAAATTTCCCCATCTTAATTTCGTCTCGGCACCCGTATGATTTATAATTTTTGAAAATCACGGGGGGTAATAACCAGATAAAGTTCCACCTGTTGTCAATCTGGTGGCACGGGAACGATATTTATTGTCGTTTTCTGTGCTACTTGATTGATAACTTATTTTGTTACAACAAATAAGTTTGATTAAACCTTTGCCCAACTGTGTAAATACCAAAGAAAAATCTAAAGTAATAAAAAATTAGCGAAAATGAGCATGATTTTAGGTGATGCATACTGTTAAAACTATGTGTATAATTATTATGCCATCAATCTTTAATATTTTTGGCTATTAATAACTCAAGAAAGTTGTAATATCTTACTTGAACCGGTAGTAAAACCGCCTACCGAACAATTCCATTGAGTCTGCAATATCTCTATAACAATTATACCGTTAATTAACAAAAGAAAGTGCCCATCTATCGATAATTTAGAACTGGTAGTAAGACCATACCGTGGTTTTATTGATATAACGCTATCTCATCATCGATCGTAAAGCTATCAGAATACGCTACTAAAACCTTTACGACAAATTGCAGTATTTTATTATCAGATCCGTAATGAACAAATGAATTACATTGTTAAGGACAAAAAGCTCTTTTATTCATAGTCACTGAGCTGTGAAATTCTATATATTTAATAAAATGGGAGGTCAACCTCTTTGAATTAATTTATTTATTAACAAAGTTAAACCATCTTTGGAAGTAATGCGGTAGATATTTAGTTGTATATTCAAATTTAATCGGATAAAAAAAGGAAAGAATTGCTTCTTATGATTTTTACATAACTCCAATATTAATTCACAATAATTATCAACTCATACTCTACATTTCACAAGTAGAAAAGTCATTAAGAGTGCTGAAGAAATAATGCTGAGCACTGCGGGACACTCGAGATATGATCCAAAAAATAATACAGCCCAACAGTGTCTGGATACATTAAAACAAAAACTCTCCGTCTATTCAGGACGACTAAGGAGGTACAAAGTTAGTAACAACCGAAAATGTGACAATGCACTTTTTGAGAATTCTGAGAAGACGATTTACCGAAAACTTAATTCCACCGTAGAAAGTGCTGACAAGTCTTTCCCAAGCGAAGAAGAAATTCATGAGATTTGGGGAAATCAACTTTCCACACCAGCTGCTCTTAACAACAATGCTGGCTGGATAGAAGATACGACGTACAACTGTCACCACTACGTTACTGCTAACTACTAACCATTCACGAATGAAGAGGTCTTGAATATCATCAAAGAGCTTCATAACTGGAAATCTCCTGGACCAGAGGGAGTTCAGAACTTCTGGCTTAAGAAGTTTTGGAGTGTTCATGAGTGTTTATCAGCATTAATTAATCATGTTATTTCTAATCAGCAGGAAATGCCATCATTTCTTACTCAGGGCACCGCTTATTTAATACCGAAAGATCAAAATAACACCCAAGATCCAGCCAAGTACCGCCCAATTACTTGTCTTCCGACTTTGTATAAATTGGTCACATCCTGTGTAACCCGGCGTATCTACCAACACTGTGCTCTAAACAATATCATAGAGCCTCAATGGAAATGATGCGCTAAGGGTTCCATGGGTTGCAAAGAACAACTTGTCATCGACTCAGTCATTTCTAATCAGGCATTCACCAAAAAAGGAACCTCTTTACTGCCTTTATTGACTACAAAAAGGCCTTTGATTTAGTGCCGCATAAATGGCTTATTATAGATATATTAAGAATATATAAAGTCGATGATAACATAGTGACCTTTTTAAAGCATATAATGACAAGTTGGAAGACTAAAATTCACCTCCAAATACCTGGTGAAAACAATATCGAAACGGAAAATATCGCAATTTACCGGGGCCTGTTTCAAGGAGACTCTCTGAGTCCATTGTGGTTCTGTTTAGCTATGAACCCCCTATCCCAACTATTAAACTCCACTGACTCAGGTTTTAGCATCAAAAACAACAATACTGTAGTAGCGAAGCTTGATCATCTGTTGTATATGGATGATTTGAAATTAATGGCTTTCACTCGAGACAACCTAGAACAGATGCTAAAAACTGTAGAAACATTCTCCAATGATATTAGTATGCACTTCGGACTAGACAAGTGCCGTGTTTTAAATATAGTCAGAGGAAAGTTACAGCCCGGTGGATTCGATATGCAAAATGGCCAGAACATCCCAGAGTAAAGCAACATGGCCAGAGTAAAGCAGGCGTGGAAAATTGACCATGAACAAATGAAAACAGAGATAACTAAGGAGTTTATACGAAGTGTAAAACAGCTGCTTCGCTCACACCTTAACAGTAGAAATTTGTTTAAGGCACTAAACACCTATAGTTTAACATAAGCATGTTTCGCGGTAAGCTATTCATTTGGCATTGTTAAGTGGTCAAAAACGGACATAGAAAATCTTCAGCGAAAAGTAAGAACACACCTCACAAAGGCACAAAAACACCATCCTAAAAGTGCAGTAGAAAGAACGATATCAACACGGAGTTTAGGAGGAAGAGGACTTATGAATATAGGTGAGCAATTAGACAAACAAATTTTTAATTTAAGAACTTATTTTCAGATACAGGCTGAGACATATACTCTACATCGCGCAATCTGCGTAGTAGATGACACAACACCAATCAAACTGAGGGAACCAGAAATACGCATAAACCACCTTACTAAAGACGAAAAAATACTCACCTGGATGGGTAAACCTCTGCACGGGCGACATCCCAATGAGGTCAGCCAAGACTATGTCGACAATATAGCGTCGAACTACTGGTTGACATCAGGAAAGATGTTTCCCGAAACAGAAAGTTCACTACTGGCCATTCAGGATCAGGTTATACGAACCAGAAATTACCTGAAATATATCGTCAAAGACCCTCAGGTTCAAAACGACAGATGCCGATATGGATGTCAAGCCCAAGAAAATATCCAACATATTACCGGGGGCTGCCAGGCATTTGCAGCAACTGAATGCAAGGAACGGCATGACTCAGTTGGACTCCTTCATCAAGAGATATAGCTATCAAACGGGGACTTCTCCAAACGGACCATCTCCCATATTATCAATACAAGCCTAAGAGTATGCTTGAGAATGACAACTATAAGCTATACTGGGACCGCACTGTGCTCACAGACCAAACAGTGGCACATGATAGACCAGATCTCGTACTAGTTAATATATTAACAAGACAAACAACACCAATTGATGTGGCGATACCTAACGACAACAATCTACGTACTAAATTTACTGAAAAGATCGTACAGAGATCTGGAAATTCAAATACGGAGACATGGAGAATGCAAAGTACCCAGACAATACCGATTATTATGTCTACTACTGGAGTCATTCCGAAGACCCTCCTCAAAGGCATAAAAAAGCTGGATCTCAATGAACATCTTTATAACACCATGCAGAAAGCTGTACTATTAGCGACGGCCAGAAGTGTACAAAATTTTTTGGGAGATACACCTGCATATAAGTCACCTAGGGCTCGATAATATAGAAAGAGTCCCACCAGAGCTTAATCCTTTTGATATCTTAGGTATCTGGGATGAGTCAATTTTCCCCTTAGATGGAGTGTGAGCCGTATGGCAAAATCTGGATAAAAATATTTCAAAAACGCCAATCGCCCAAAATACTTTTTTTCCAACTTATTAGGCCCCGTTCTCATGACAACCGCTTAACGCTCATTTTCATAACGGGCGATTACAACTACATACATTTTACTTGAGACCCTTCACATGCTAACGCGCGTTTTAAGTCATTACATAAAACGCGCGTTAGCATGTGAACGGTCTAAAGTAAAATGTATGTAGTTGTCATCGCGCATTATCAAAACGCGCGTTAAGCGTATATCACGTGAACGGACCCTAAATGTTCGTCCTGTAAAAAACATAAAAAATTAAGAATTTTAGTCGAAATGTCAAAAAGTCTAGGGTGTTTTGTACCTTGAAATTATTTGAAAACTTTTGTGTTTTCAAAAAATAGTCGTAGGTCAACGCACAATGGTCGTAGGACAACTGAGAGTACTGTAGAAAGTAGGAGAATTCATAGCTAGCCAGTGTTGTATTGACTCACCATACAAGTTGAGGGTTAAGGTGCAGATCCTAAGATGGGCTGGACATATTGCTAGGATATCAGATAATAAGTACACAAAGAGATTGCCTTTTTCGAACCCAGAGGGTAGAAGAAGTAGAGGACGACCGCGCAGAAGATTAATTGATTATGTGGAAGGACACCTTAATATTCTAAGGTTCATAAGATGGAGGGAAGTTGCTAGGAAATGACGACAGTGGCGACTTATCTGCGAGCAGGTCAAGATTCACAAAGGATTATGGAGACAATTAAGATGACGATGAAGATTAACTACATTAAGATGTACAACTAATGAAACTGAGGGCACAAGATCCGCGAAATCGAGAAGAAAAAGAACAGTTTTGTATACTATCATCATCATCATCAAGGGTGCTACAGCCCTATGAAAGAGCCTCGACCTTCCCAAGTTTATTACGCCAGTCAATCCTATCCATTGCCAACCGTTGCCAGTTTGCTGCGCCTATTTTTCTCCCATCCTCATCTACACCATCCTTCCATCTAAGTTTTGGCCTACCCCTATTTCTACTTCCCACAGGTTGTGACATATAAGGATTCTTCTAGGAGGGTTGTTATGCTGTGATCTTGCTAGATGTCCTGCATATCTTAGTCTTCCTATTCTTATAAGAGATACTACGTCTTTACCACCAAATATGTTTATATCTGTGGTATACCTCGTAGTTGTACCTCCTCCTATAAACACCATTTTCACAGATGCCACCAAATATTCCTCTCAGGATCCTTCGTTCAAATATAAGCAGAGTTTTGTATACTGTATTTTCAGTTATACAGATGACTACGGCGCCCATGTTTTTTTTTTAATTAACTCCATCAACTGGAAAGGTTATTAGTTAGCGCGTTTACGTCTTTTTACATAATTACAATCGTGGTCTTCGTCTCGACTGTGTTTATAACTGCAATTGCATATATCGGATCTCCACTTTTATATAATGACTCGCAAATTTCTCTACGTTTCCATAAATAACAAAGAAAACCCACACTTCACGACAGACGTGACAAAAATTAAATTCAACAATACGTCTTCTTTAAAATTTCGTGTTTGGTTCAAATATATTTCGTGTACAATGAAGAAAACACTAAATGACATTAAAGTTATTGCGAGAATGTTACCACGTCCGACATGAAGTTGTAAACGAAACTATTAAGATAATAAAACTGAACCTACAAACATGTCAAAGGTGACGACTGTCGATAAGCTGTCCGGGTCCACGGTTATTAGACTTTATTACGGTTGTCTTGTCCGACGGTGGTGGGGAGACTTATATTTTTGACCTTACGTCACAAGAGTTTACATTCCCATATTTTTAAATTATTTTCGATCATTGAATGTGTGTTATTGTGTATATATGTGTATTATTTGTGTTATTATGAAATAATAAGACAAATAGTACACATTTTATCTTATACCGGGTGGTGAATCGTAAAAAGGGCCATAGGAAACTCAATGTAAAATTCTGAATTGTTGAATTCCTGCTTCCCTAATTATTCTACATCAAAAGTCATGAGATAATACTTGTAGAGAATTAAAATCTGTATTCAAATCAAAAGTTAAAATTGTTCTACGATTTAAATGCATTCCAAAATTTTGAAAAATATGATACATTTGCCACAATAGGTATGCGTGTAAAAGTAAGGCCACACGTTACTATTTAACTGACAGTGCTCACACCATTGACTGAATAAAAAAATCTTTATTATTAATCCTTTCTCCGCAACTGAGGGTATCTTATCAACTGTATTGTTTTTAAACAATAGATGATAAAATAAAAATATTGACAGTTCAAAAATGTGATGATTATTGCATTGTGTGTGGCCTAAGTTTGGGCTGAAAACTAAAATGTATTACATTTTTACAAAATTTTGGAATATGTTTAATTACGTAGACCAATTTTAACAGTTATTTCCAATACAGATTTCAATCCTCTTCAAATAGTTTCTAATGTCTTTCGATGTAAAATAATTATTAGGGAAGCTGGAATTCAACAGTTCAGAATTTTACATTGAGTTAATGCAAAACCTTGACGCATGTCAAAATTCCCAATGTGTTTTAATTGTATTCATTTTTTTCGAATCCTGAGAAAACTAATAAATATTTTTGAAAAATTTAAACTCAGAATGAAAGACTACATTATTACCGAGGGCTGAAAGTCCCTGAAAACTTCTATAATATTTATTTTAATAAGTTACAGGGTTGAAAATAAAAGAGAAGTGTGATATTTAATTTCAAATATTTCATTCAATAGAATCTGCTTGTTTATTCTAAGGGGCTTTCCGCCCTCGGTAATAATGTAATCTTGCATCCTGCGTTTAAATTTTTCTAAAATACTTGGTTTCCTCAGGATTCGAAAAAAATCATATTACGATTCAAATGACAGTAAACTCTCGTGACGTAATCTCACCCTTAATGTTCATTGGTTAGTCGATTTAGGCTACCGTAGTAATGTCTAAGAACCGTGGTCCGGGTCAATGAGTTTGGGTCGACCCCAAAATTGTAACTGTCATCAACACGCCTAACTTCACGCGCAACTTTTATACGAGAATTATAAAAAAAAATTATGCATTGAAATCCAGGTCTCGTAATTTTTTGAGCATTATAAAGTGAATACAAAGACATACATATATCTCGTCCAATTTACTTACCGTTGCACGTCATCCGCGCCATAGCCTGTGACACGAAACCAACACGAAATATTTAGGCGGTGGGTGTGTTCTTTTTTAGAATCAAAATGATTCTAAAGGGGAACACACCTACCGCCTAGATATTTCGTGTTGGTATCGTGTCACAGGCTATGGCGCGGATGACGTGCAACGGTAAGTAAATTGGACGAGGTATATTTTTTTTGTAATTCCGCCTTCAATTTACCGTGCACTTCTCGTAGACTATTACCGATAAGGTAGAGTTGTCACTATTTTGGGCCGCGCCTTGTCTGTCCACTATACTAACACATAGTCTATGATGGATCTTTCGCCTCTGCTTTTGACTTCTATTTTATATTTGTGTACATTCTTTTGTTGAAAAAGGTATTTATTATTATTAAACTATTTTCTCTGCATACCCAATACATACTCTGCATATATGCAATAATGTTTTCTCCATTGTCATTTTTTATTTCTTCTCTATATGGTCCTAATACATCTAAGATATGTTTTCCACTCGACCATTTAGGTCCTCTAATACTATGCTGTTGCCTTCTTTTGCCCTTTCGCCTTATGACACTTAACTGATTATGACGAAATCTCCATTTTTTTAAAACTGCGTGCTTTTCCCTTCTTTTTGGTCTGTATACCCAGTGCGTTTATTTAATTTTTCTCAAATTCTTCAGCAAGTTCGACTTCTTTGCCGTTAAAAACTCCATTTTCCATGTTGCTAATGTCCATCCTTTGGGATTGGGAACTACTCTGTTATTATGGGCCGTATCATTGAACTCTTTCTTTTTGTATGTGGGTTGTAAATATTTACTGTTTATATTATCGCTCATTGCTGGCTGCATTCTTAGGGGTTTTTCTTGTCACTCGTTGCTCACAGCCTTGGTCATTATTCATATATCTATCGGTGTCTTTACTACGTATTCTATAATTGATCAAGTCCACTGTCATTGCCTGGTTTGTCATAGTAGTTCGCAACAATGGTTAACTAGTTTTTTGTCCCCATTTTCACTACTTTGTTCTCGTTATTGTCTTATTTCCATCTGACCTTATTAATTCATATTTCATTTATACCAAGTCTTACATCATTTCCTTTCTTCGTTTCTTTTTATACAAGTTTTTAGTTGTTTTTTGAATTCCGCTCTCTTTAGTCACAGTATCGTCAGTGATGTAGACTTTTCCTTCTTAAACATGTCTTGGTTTGGATTTATTTTTTATTTTTCAAAAAGAACAGTTTTGTACATTGCATTTTCCATTAAGTGGCTGCGGCGTCCATGTTTTTTATTATTTCAATTAACTCCATCGCATTCCTCGTCTCCATTGTACATATTCAAACCGCAATTATATATACAGAGCGTTTACTTTCTAATTAGATATATTACAGTGAAGGAAGCGCTAAAATCGGCAACATCGCTTATTATTGCACTTCACGGTTCATTTCTAGAGTCCTAAACTGATATTCCATTCTTAACGTTTACAGGTCTATAAATTATCATAATAATGCATCTCCTTGATTGTGGGAAAATTAATAATCTATGTCTCTATGCCGCTTACACTGATAAGCCGGCAGTGTTGCCATTTTAAGTCCGTATATCTAATCGCTTAACAAGACCCGCACTAATAAAAGACATGAAAAACCTAGATATACCAATGAAACTTATAAAACTTACGAAAATGACAATGGAAGGACCGACTGCAGCAATAATTACAGATAACGGTATCACCAAAAATATAGAAATAGCAAGTGGAGTACGACAAGGTGACTCTATATCAACGTCATTATTTAATGTCGCAATAGAAGGAACAATAAGAGCTACAGAAATAAAAGGTACAATTATAACATCGACGTCGCAACTTGTGGCGTATACCGATGACATAGCATTAATTAGCAGAAACCTGAACAGTTCAAAGGAAGAATTTACGAAGTTATGCAACGAAGCATCCAAAAGGGGTTTACAAATAAATCAAAACAAAACAAAATATCTAATATGCTCAATAAAAAATCAAGTTAATGTGACAAGTTTAAATATTGGTGAATATGAGTTTGAAAAGGTAGAACACTTTAAATATCTTGGAGTCTCAGTTAATGGAACTAATGATAAAAGCATCGTAATCAGTGAAAGAATCCAGGCAGGAAACAGAGCGTACTGGAAATACAATAACTTCCTCAAAATAAGAAGCTTACTCAGAATACTAAACTGAAAATTTACAAAGCAGCAATTAGACCAGTAATCTCACATGGTGCTGAAGTAATGTGTCTGGCCCAGTAAGAGGAAGAAATATTTTGATAATCCTAGAGAGGAAAATAATTCGGAGGATAGCTGGCCCACTAAACTTAGGTAATAATGAATTTAGAAAACTCATGAACCACGAAGTAAGAGGACTTCTGAAAGGAGAAGACAACGTCAGATTTATCAAGGCACAGAGACCCAGATGGATGGGACATATAGAAAGGAGAAATCCAGAAGCTGCCATCAAGAAAATTTCCAAATGGAGACCTGTATCAGGCAGACCACGAGGAAGACTCAAAACTAGGTGGGAGAACCAGATGGTCGAGGACCTTAAGAAGATGGGAGTCAGAGAATGGGTAACCATAATCTAAAACAGGAATGAATGGAGAAAAATTGTAGAAGGTGCCAAGTCACACAACCAATTGTAAAACCAAAATGTTAATGCGGATTGATTTACCGCGACAAACGAATCGGAAGAGCCCAAAAAGATCGGCAGTCACTCCGCTAGGAGTGTGGATGCCACGATGATGATGATATCTAATTGAAACCTAATCGCACGGTATATATGGGATCTTCTCTTTAATAAAATAACTCGCAAACTTCTCTTGTTTTATACATAAAAAGGAAACCCACACTTCACGACAGGCGTGACGAATGTTGAGTAAAAGATTAAAATTAACAATACGTCTTCTTTAAATTTCATGTTTGGTTCAAATCTATTTCGTTTACAATAAAGAAAACACGAATTGACATTTATTACGAGAATGTTACTACGTCCGACATGAAGTTGTAAACGAAACTATTAAGATAATAAAACTGAACCTACTAACATGTCAAAGGTGATAACTGGAATACTTCACACGACTTTAATGTTAAGAAAAACTAATAAAAGTAAAATTTATGTAAAATAATGGAAATCACTCCCATCACCTGTTAATTAGTAATAAAATATTGTAATCAAGCATGTAATAAAGATGACATCTATTGACTTTTACTTATTTTAAATAAGAAAAATATATTTATTGCGTGGTGTCTATTTTTAGTTCCCATCAAAACTTATTTTAAACTAGAAGAAATTAATTAAAGGCTATAGCGGGATAAGATGGTAAAATCTGCACTCGGCTGGATTCTTAGTTGGGATTGGGCAATCGAAAGTACATAATTCAAAAACCCCCTAACCAAATTTTTAGCTCCCTATGTGACCCCAGGTGTCCCCTATCGAAAAAAATGTGTTTTTTCGAAAAACATTTTTTTGGAGCGATCTTTTGCTTTAAAAAATGTGAAAAAAATTGTGAGTGTACATTATTATACCCAAAATCACACTGATTTTTTTCAGATTTTTTGGATCAAAATTGACGCCAGAAAAAATTTTTGAATTTTTCAAAAAAATTTTAGGTTATGTAGGTAATTTTTGGCTAGCTCCGACAAAATTTTTTTTAGTGTATTTTTTTCCGTTATTTTTAATGGCAGGGACAGTTTTGCCATTTTCTCGCCGGAAATTGCCCAAAATTCGAAAAAACCCATTTTTTGGTTCCCCTCCTCATATTTTTAGTGTTTACTGAGCCATCTTTTCTTTAAAAAATCTGAAAAAAATTATGAACATACATTGATGCCCAAAAATATACTGGTTTTTTTTTCAGATTTTTTGGATCAAAATTGAAAAATTTTGAATTTTTCAAAAAATTTTTAGGTTATGTAGGTAATATTTGGCGAGCTCCGACATAATTTTTTTTAGTGTATGTTTTTCCGTTCTTTTGAATGGCTGGGATAGTTTTGCCATTTTCTCGCCGGAAATTGCTCAAAATTCGAAAAAAACAATTTTTTGGTTCCCCCCTCATATTTTTAGTGTTTACTGAGCGATTTTTTCTTTAAAAAATCTGAAAAAAGTTATGAACATACATTGATGCCCAAAAATAAACTGGTTTTTTTTTCAGATTTTTTGGATCAAAATTGAAAATTTTTTAAATTTTTCAAAAATTTTTTAGGTTATGTAGGTAATTTTTGGCTAGCTCCGAAATAATTTTTTTTAGTGTATATTTTTCCGTTCTTTTGAATGGCTGGGATAGTTTTGCCATTTTCTCGCCGGAAATTGCTCAAAATTCGAAAAAACCCATTTTTTGGTTCCCCCCCCTCATATTTTTAGTGTTTACTGAGCGATTTTTTCTTTAAAAAATCTGAAAAAACTTATGAACATACATTGATGCCCAAAAATATACTGTTTTTTTTTCAGATTTTTTGGATCATAATTGAAAAATTTTGAATTTTTCAAAAAAATTTTAGGTAATGTAGGTAATATTTGGCGAGCTCCGACATAATTTTTTTTAGTGTATTTTTTTCCGTTCTTTTGAATGGCTGTGATAGTTTTGCCATTTTCTCGCCGGAAATTGCTCAAAATTCGAAAAAACCAATTTTTTGGTTCCCCCCCTCATATTTTTAGTGTTTACTGAGCGATCTGTTCTTTAAAAAATCTGAAAAAAATTATGAACATACATTGATGCCCAAAAACATACTTTTTTTTCAGGTTTTTTGGATCAAAATTGAGGCCAGAAAAAATTATTGAATTTTTCAAAAAATTTTTAGGGTAATTTTTGGCTAGCTCCGATATATTTTTTTTAGTGTATTTTTTTCCGTTCTTTTGAATGGCTTGGATAGTTTTGCCATTTTCTCGCCGGAAATTGCTCAAAATTCGAAAAAACCCATTTGGTTTTCCCCCCTCATATTTTTATTGTTTACTGAGCGATATTTTCTTAAAATAATCAGAAAAAAATTATGAACATACATTGTATGCCCAAAAACATACTGATTTTTTTTAGGTTTTTTGGATTAAAATTTTACCCAGGGAAATTTTTTGAATTTTTCAAAAAAAATCGGTTATGTAAGCCATTTTTGACAGACTTCGAAATAATTTGTGTATTTTTTTTTTTCGTTCTTTTGAATAACTGGGTTAGATTTGCTATTTTCTCTCCGGGACTTCCTCACAATTCGAAAAGAGCCATTTCTTTGTGTCCCCCTATGTGTGCGCATAAACTCAATTGCATGTCAATAAATAACGATTTTTGATGTCAATAAATAACGATTTTCCGTTATTTTGAATAGCGTGATCAGGTTTTTTGAGAAGAGAAGGTAGCCATTTTGAGAAGAGAATATGCATAAAATACGACAAACTCCCTTTGTTGATATTTTTCCTATGTTTTTAGTAGACAACCTTAACCCTTAACTATAGGTACATATGGCTACCTTAATTACATTATGTATAGATCAATTCATAGATATTTCTTCGTCTTAGTTGTGTTTTCCGATTTCTCAATTGAAACTACCATATTAATATTACCTTTTGCGTATTTATTAATTAAGTTAGGTTTAGGTAATTGAAAGTTAATTTTTTGATACGCTAGAGTACCTATTTTAAAAAATATATCAATATTAAAAATATTTAAATATATATAGACATTATTAATGTTATTAATAAATAATTATAAGTAATTAATAAGTAATTAATAAGTAATTAATAA
Source organism: Diabrotica virgifera virgifera (assembly GCF_917563875.1). Taxonomy (NCBI): domain Eukaryota; kingdom Metazoa; phylum Arthropoda; class Insecta; order Coleoptera; family Chrysomelidae; genus Diabrotica; species Diabrotica virgifera. Next base: position 55,434,676 of record NC_065449.1, on the reverse strand, counting down.
GTAATAAGTAATTATTAAAAACGTTTTCACAGCATGAAATATACCATACAGTTATAGGCAAACGTTTATTTTCAACTTTATTTGTTTTATTAATTTTACTTTTCAAAGGTGTAAAGTAAATAAAATTATTCGTTAAAAGTTACATTTTAAATAAGCAAACACGTTTGCACCGTAATCAAGTTATTTCCATAAATGTAGCTTACTAAATCAGTATAGACAAGGCGGAAACGGCGGGTTCGTTGGGAAAAAAATTCCCATGAGATATTTTTGCATAATCACATTCGTGAGACATCCCAGAATAAGGATCAAGAAGTCGTCCACGTGAAAAGTGGGCCAATTTTTTTTTAACAATTTTTTTTAATCAAATTGCAAAAATCAATATTTTTGGACCGAACTAATTTTTTTTAGGTTTTTTGGACCATTCTGGACAAAAAAGGTCTCATAATTTTTCTCTGAAGTTGATCTTTTTCGAGTTATAAGCAATTTAAAATTTGAAAAACGCGAAAATGGCCATTTTTAAGACTTAATAACTCGGTTAAAAATTATTATTATTAAAGTCAGAAAGTGAGAAATCAAAGTTTAAAGTCTCCGCTACATGATTCTGAAGAAATCTGTGTCATTAATTTACTACTAAGCTGCTATTTTTAATTAATAAAAATGAGCGGTTAGATCGTATTGACGCGGTTGTAAATGTGAGTGCGAGTAAGATGCATAATTATTATTGGACTGCTGGAATGGCTTCTCTCTTGCACTCAGCATTTACAGACGTCGCACACGTGCATGGCGCTTATTATTATTACTTAAAAATAACAGGTTAGTAATAAAATAATGACAAACATTTTTTCAGGATCTTGTAGGAGGGGCTTTAAACTTTGATTTAGTCATATATTGACTTTCATAATAATAACTTTTAACCGAGTTATTAAGCCTTGAAAATCGGCATTTTTCGTTTTTTTCAATTTTAAATTGCTTATAAGTCGAAAACGATCAACTTTAGAGAAAAATTATAACAGATCTTTTTTGTCCAGAATAGTCCAAAAAATTAAAAAAAAAATTGTTCGGGCCAAAAATACTGGTCCTTGCAATATGATTAAAAAAAATGTTAAAAAAAAATTGGCCCACTTTTCACGTGGGTGACTTCTTGAACCTTATTCTGGGATGTCTCACGAATGTGATTATGCAAAAAAATCTCATGGGAATATTTTTCCCTTCGAACCCGCCGTTTTCGCCTTGTCAAGTATGTGAATATCTACATATTTAATATTTATATTTTCAATCCATAATATACATAGATAGAATAATAATACAATAATACTATATACAGTATATTTTTGGGCATCAATGTATGTTCATAATTTTTTTCAGATTTTTTAAAGAACGGATCGCTCAGTAAACACTAAAAATATGAGGGGGGGGGAACCAAAAAAATGGGTTTTTTTCGAATTTTGAGCAATTTCCGGCGAGAAAATGGCAAAACTATCCCAGCCATTCAAATGAACGGAAAAATATACACTAAAAAAATATGTCGGAGCTCGCCAAATATTACCTACATAACCTAAAAAATTTTTGAAAAATTAAAAATTTTTCAATTTTTATCCAAAAATCTGAAAAAAAACCAGTATATTTTTGGGCATCAATGTATGTTCATAATTTTTTTCAGATTTTTTAAAGAAAATATCGCTCAGTAAACACTAAAAATATGAGGAAGGGAACCAAAAAATGGGTTTTTTTAGAATTTTGAGCAGTTTCCGGCGAGAAAATGGCAAAACTATCCCCGGCATTCAAAAGAACGGAAAAAAATACACTAAAAAAAATTTTGTCGGAGCTAGCCAAAAATTACCTACATAACCTAAAAATTTTTTGAAAAATTCAAAATTTTTCAATTTTGATCCAAAAAATCTGAAAAAAAAACCAGTATATTTTTGGGCATCAATGTATGTTCATAATATTTTTCAGATTTTTTAAAGAAAAGATCGCTCAGTAAACACTAAAAATATGAGGGGGGAACCAAAAAAATGGGTTTTTTCGAATTTTGAGCAATTTCCGGCGAGAAAATGGCAAAACTATCCCTGCCATTAAAAAGAACGGAAAAAAATACACTAAAAAAAATTTTGTCGGAGCTAGCCAAAAATTACCTACATAACCTAAAAATTTTTTGAAAAATTCAAAATTTTTCAATTTTGATCAAAAAAATCTGAAAAAAAAACAGTATATTTTTGGGCATCAATGTATGTTCATAATTTTTTTCAGATTTTTTAAAGACAAGATCGCTCAGTAAACACTAAAAATATGAGGGGGGGAACCAAAAAATGGGTTTTTTCGAATTTTGAGCAATTTCCGGCGAGAAAATGGCAAAACTATCCCAGCCATTCAAAAGAACGGAAAAATATACACTAAAAAAAATTATGTCGGAGCTCGCCAAAAATTACCTACATAACCTAAAAATTTTTTGAAAAATTCAAAATTTTTCAATTTTGATCCAAAAAATCTGAAAAAAAAACCGGTATATTTTTGGGCATCAATGTATGTTCATAACTTTTTTCAGATTTTTTAAAGAAAAAATCGCTCAGTAAGCACTAAAAATATGAGGGGGGAACCAAAAAATTGGTTTTTTCGAATTTTGAGCAATTTCCGGCGAGAAAATGGCAAAACTATCCCAGCCATTCAAAAGAACGGAAAAAAATACACTAAAAAAAATTATGTCGGAGCTCGCCAAATATTACCTACATAACCTAAAAATTTTTTGAAAAATTCAAAATTTTTCAATTTTGATCCAAAAAATCTGAAAAAAAAACCAGTATATTTTTGGGCATCAATGTATGTTCATAATTTTTTTCAGATTTTTTAAAGAAAAGGTGGCTCAGTAAACCCTAAAAATATGAGGGGGGGAACCAAAAAAATGGGTTTTTTCGAATTTTGAGCAATTTCCGGCGAGAAAATGGCAAAACTATCCCTACCATTAAAAAGAACGGAAAAAAATACACTAAAAAAAATTTTGTCGGAGCTAGCCAAAAATTACCTACATAACCTAAAAATTTTTTGAAAAATTCAAAAATTTTTTCTGGCGTCAATTTTGATCCAAAAAATCTGAAAAAAATCAGTGTGATTTTGGGTATAATAATGTACACTCACAATTTTTTTCACATTCTTTAAAGCAAAAGATCGCTCCAAAAAAATGTTTTTCGAAAAAACACATTTTTTTCGATAGGGGACACCTGGGGTCACATAGGGAGCTAAAAATTTGGTTAGGGGGTATTTGAATTATGTACTTTTGATTGCCCAATCCCAACTAAGAATCCAGCCGAGTGCAGATTTTACCATCTTATCCCGCTATAGCCTTTAAATAAATTATACAATGTAATATTCAGAATAATACCTAGAAATTTAGTTGTAGCTACAAATACATTAGAGCAAAAATTAGTTCTTCTTCTTCTCCTTTCTCGAAACTCTTTATGCCCCTCAGGGGCGTCGGAGGTTTTATACATCCTCTATCCATATCTTCCATTTCTTACGGTCCTTTCCTAACCCTTTCATTTGTTGATGTGTTTTTCCTTTTTCCTGTCCAATTTCTATAATCTGATCGATCCATATCTTCCTTGGCCTCCCTTTCCTTCTTTTACCATATCTTTTTGATACCATCACCTGCTTTGGTAGTCTTCCTTGGTCCATTCTGTTAGTGTGTCCATACCACTTTAAATTTTCTTTTTTGGATCTTGGTTTTTCTGAAGCTATTTTCTTGTGGCATTTTTACAATTTTAACTATTTAATGGGAAATAAGCCACAATATTATTAAAAAATGATTTTTATTAACGTTTCGACGCCCAAATCGGGTGCCGTTGTCAAAATACAAAATACTACTAACATAAACAAAAATGTTGTTGCTTAGTAAAAAATTCTTCTAATAATTTATTTAATTTGACTCATTTATATCGGCAATTCAGATACATATGATACATTTTAAAGTAGAAGACTTTAAAATGATGTTGCCAATATTTATGAGTTGCGTTCCTGGGACGACTTTACTGAAAGATAGTTCATTCGATTACTTGAAATCAACCCCAACTCAAGAATATCCGTCACAAAAAAAGCATAGCATGTGATCTGTCTTTAAAAAGACAACCACATGCAACGGTGACATTAAAATTCTCGTGTTGGAGATCTCATAGTAAATCACGAGGGAAAACCAGGAAAAACCTCGTGATACTATCACGACATCGTAAGTATTTGGTCTTACATTTAATTTACTCTCAAAATTAATACCAAATTCTGACTTTACTATAATTTTGTTTAAATTATAAATAATATCAATAATACATGGATATATAAGTAATACTAAAATATAAAATATGTACTAACTCGACTATTGACTCACTAATTGTGGTATTTTCTTTCTATTGACTTCCTCTTTCAGTATGGATATCCATATCCTACTGCATTCCACCGAGGAATTTGCGACACAATTGGTTTCGTTTAGCATAATTAGAGCTGCTTCTTTGATTTTTCTCTTTTTACTATCTCAATTTACTTTGATAGATCTCAAATATGTCAACACGCATGGGATAATGAACATAGAGTTCAGTGGAGAGATTCAAGTATAGTCCTGAAAGAAACAGATAGTAAAAAGAGAAAAATCAAAGAAGCGGCTCTAATTATGCTAAACGAAACCAATTGTGTCGCAAATTCCTCGGTGGAATGCAGTAGGATGTGAATACCCATACTGAAAGAGGAAGTCAATAGAAAGAAAATACCACAATTAGTAAGTCAATAGTCGAGTTAGTACATATTTTATATTTTAGTATTACTTATATATCCATGTATTATTGATATTATTTATAATTTAAACAAAATTATAGTAAAGTCAGAATTTGGTATTAATTTTGAGAGTAAATTAAATGTAAGACCAAATACTTACGATGTCGGGATAGTATCACGAGGTTTTTCCTGGTTTTCCCTCGTGATTTACTATGAGATCTCCAACACGAGAATTTTAATGTCACCGTTGCATGTAGTTGTCTTTTTAAAGACAGATCACATGCTATGATTTTTTTGTGACGGATATTCTTGAGTTGGGGTTGATTTCAAGTAATCGAATGAACTATCTTTCAGTAAAGTCGTCCCAGGAACGCAACTCATAAATATTGGCAACATCATTTTAAAGTCTTCTACTTTAAAATGTATCATATGTATCTGAATTGACGATATAAATGAGTCAAATTAAATAAATTATTAGAAGAATTTTTTTACTAAGCAACAACATTTTTATTTATGTTAGTAGTATTTTGTATTTTGACAACGGCACCCGATTTGGGCGTCGAAATGTTAATAAAAATCATTTTTTAATAATATTGTGGCTTATTTCCCATTAAATAGTTAAAATTGGATATTGGTTATTATCGATTCCTGTTTCAGTCTTTGTCTAATATCTTCATTTCTTATTCTGCCCAATTTCGTTTTTCCTGCTATTTTTCTCAGCTGCTTCATCTCCGCTGCGTTTATTGTACTGTCTACTTTTGCATTGTTTACCCATGTCTCACTTACATAATATATTAAAGTTGGTACAAATATTGCATTGTATACCTTCAGTTTTATTTCTTTATCTATTACTTCCTTTCCAAATATTGTTTTATTTAGTGCATAGTAGATCTTATTTGCTTTTTTCGCCCTTTATGAGATTTCTTGATCTAGCTTTCCATCCTCTGATATTATTACTCCCATCAGGTATTCAAACGACGAGACTGTTTCGATTATTTCGTTTTTGCACCCAAATATCGTTTGGTTTATTTCTTCCCTTTTCTTTTGGGCTACTATCATGGTCTTCGTTTTCTTTACATTTACCTCCATTTCCAAATTTTCTATTTCTTCCACCCAGATATCGATTAATTTTTGCATTTTCTCTTTATTGTCTGCTATTATTACTAGGTCATCTGCATATAGTAATCCCTCCACTCTCACTGGTACTAAATTCCTGTACCCTATTGTTGACTGTAATTGCCTTGACCTTTTAGCTGTCTTCATTACTCTATCAATTACTAATATAAACAAAACTGGGCTGAGACTGTCGCCTTGTTTTATTCCTCTCCTTAGGTTTGAATTTGAATTAGTTCTATAAATTTTAAACAAAAACAAAATGGTCGATAATAAACCTTTTGTTGAATCTGGTACCAGTAGTTGTAAATTAGAGAGGATTGAGTGTACCTGTCAAAACCTAAATTAAGGAGAGGATCACCGACAAAAATCTAGGCTGTGGATTGGACCAAAAACTTGGATCAAAAGGAGGATAATATGATCAAAAAAGCATACGAGAAAGATAGGCTTACCAATAAAAACCTGGAGGAAGGAATGGATTATCGACAAAAACATGATGTAGGAAAGGACCCGGTAGAAGGAGAATACCATGGCTGCGGAATTTGAGAACATGGTTTAAGAAAACCTCAACGAAACTGTTTCGAGCCGCAGCGAGCAAGGTTATGATTGCCAATATGATTTCCGGAAACGGATAGGAACCAGAAGAAGAAGAAAAGGATCACCGATAAGAACGTTGAGACTCTGAATTTTAGTGCTTCAAATAGCAAAAGATGTCGCAGTCTGTTCTCTCAGTCTTGTACTAAATGATCAAGTGGGATTTTTCATTCCAAGATAGGTTTTTAGATATATACGCCAGGGAAATAAGGCAAACATATACCATGTTCGGGACACTTAAGCAGCCAGGTTTCAAATGGGTTTTTTGGGTACTATATACCTAATACATTTTATAAATACAAAAATTCTCGTCACAGTTCGGACGAGAAATGTAGTTATTAACAAATAAGTGTCAAAAATGGCAGTTTTTTCGTTTAAATCGCCACAGGTAAAAATAGGGCAATTAAATATCTTATTTATAGTATTATCCTTTTAATAGATGAGCCAAGGTTTTAAATGGCAATTTTTGAATTTTGGTTCGATCTTTTGTTGCTTCGAAAATTGCAAAGTAAGACTAAAATATCGAAAATAAAAAATTTGCTATAACTTTCGTGCAAGAAATATTGCAGGAAAAGTTGAGTCAAATAGTCCATATAATGCACAAAAAAATTTAAGACAATTCGTCAATTAGTTTAAATTTTATTCAATTTCTTTATCCCAAAGAGCTTTTTTTCGCAGTGTTATTGTTCAGAAAATAATAATGCTATAGCGATTCTGTGGAAACCAAATGAAAGAAGACTAGTCATATTTTTAACGTGTTAAAAACATCATTTAAAAGTCATTTTTATCACTTCGAAACATTTTACTAAAATATAGTCATTTTTGGCTTATAAACAATTTGATTAACTTTGTTAATATTGATTGTAGGCTAAAGGTACAGAAGGATTTGGAAAACTGGTTTTTTTACACGAATTTAAAAAAAATTTTCGCCTAGGTTAATTAGAGTCAAAGTTAGCCACTTTTTTTATTTAATTTACATTTTGAAGTTGAAGGTATAATATAGTTTATGTGTAAAAATTTTAGTAAACTTTGAACCTCAACAGAGTGGTTAATAAAGCTTTAAAAACGACGTCCTAACGAAATCGATTCGTGGTGATTAGAGGGTAATTATTAAAATCCATGCACTGAAAAATGAAACTGATTCTTCAAATATATGCTTCGATTAACATCGACGGAGCTTGTTGATGGATTTTGATCATATTTTTTTTTAAATTGGTATGTACTCGTAGTCTTATAGAGTACGTTATGTACACATATCCCCACCTAACATTACAAAATGTTAGGGGAAACCCCCTTATAACTCAGGAATATGAAAAATAGATTACGACCGATTATAAGATCTACCGAATATACATATATAATTTCATAAAAATCGGTCAAGCGGTTTCGGAGGAGTATGGCAACTAACACTGTGACAGGAGAATTTTATAGATGTAAATAGAATTTTATAGACAGAAATCAAAGTCAGAATCGAGAAAGCACGTTCTAATTTTATGAAAATGAAAAAGGTCCTATGTAGTAAAGATTTAACATTAGCTCTTAAAGTACGCCTAACAAAATGCTACGTATATAGTGTACTATACTATGGACTGGAATCATGGACGTTAAATGTAGAGACAATGAGACGACTTAACGCCTTTGAAATGTGGACGTATAGAAGAATTATGAGGGTTTCCTGGGTAGATAGAGTTACGAACAATGAAGTACTGAGAAGAATAGGTAAAGAGAAGGAAGTTGAACTGACAATTAAAGAAAGAAAACTACAGTACCTCGGACATGTGATGCGGGGCGAGAAGTATGGCATCCTGCGACTCATAATGCAGGGAAAGATAGATGGCAGAAGAGGCATCGGCAGAAGACGAATTTCATGGCTGAAGAACCTGAGAGAATGGTTTGGATGCAGCTCAAAACAACTATTTAGAGCTACTGCCTCAAAAATTAAAATAGCTATGATGATTGCCAACCTCCGTAGCGGAGATGGCACCTGAAGAAGAAAATATATAGATGGGTATTAACAAATAGGTGTTGGTGATAGAAGAGCAAAAATTAAGGGTTTTATCGTTTTAATTATTTATTATTTAATTTTTTCAAAATTAAGGCTTGTATTGACAATGATCTCTCATAGTTAGAATTACCTTTCTTACCTTATCTTGATTAAACGTTATAATATTATCACCTAATCAACCTATTTTTTTTATAAAGTATAAAATATCAGGTCCGGTTTTAAAAAAATAGTTATGGTTTTTGAAAACTTGAATAAGAATTTGACAAATAAAACAAATAGGCAACAAATGGCATATTAATTTTTGCTCCATTTGATTTCTTAATTTTTGATTGTCCCAATGGGACCCATTGGAGGGATCCTATTGTCCAAAAAGAGGAACGCATTTTCTCATCACAATTTAAATATGAATATTTCGGTGACCAAAAAATAAATAGGTTAACCCAGCACTGAAAAACCGGCCCTAAATGTTTTAAAAGCTTTTTAAAAAGTCATCAAAAAGACAGGTAAAGATAATTTAACATATGCGCATATTTAAAGCATTTGTTATACATAAAAATCCCAACTTGAGTCATGTGACACTCAGAATATGTAAGTCGTACATCTTATTATTCAGGAGCAAATATTGTAGAAAGAGGAACCGAGGAGGAGGAAGAACAGCATGGTTTCGTTTCCTGCGTGAGTGGTTTGGTCAAGTTCAGTCTTCGTCATCCCTCTTCAGAGCTGCGGTGAGTAAAATTGGTTTGGTGACATGGTATGGAAAGAAGATTGAAATTAACTTTACTTTACTTTTTTCGATCAATATGCTTGGAAAATTTTAAAATTGTCTCCCCTTTTGTTAATTGTTGATATACTAACAATTTCTAATGAACTAGCAAGTTGTTGAAAATTGTCAATAGAAAGCTTTCATTCTCTTAAATCGAAAACATGAAACTTACTCTCAACTTTCTTTAAACGACATGATCTATAAGAGAATAGACTTAAATAAGCCACAATCGTATTAATTATACGGTTAGATTTTATGACATTGAATCCATAGAATATTGTGAGCTGTACTGTTTATGTTAAGCTGTTTATTTTTACTGTGCTAATATTAATGACAAATTCTGCACAACCATAACTGAAGAAAACGCCCAAAGGTTAAATGTCAACCATTAGCTTTCTCCGCGTAAAGTAACTTCATAATTTCATTCTCATATCTTGTGATAACTGAAGAACTGACACTGTTCTCGGACCCTCTCATGAATATATGAATATGCAAAATATTGATAGATGTTTTGTTTATCGCGGTATATGATAACATTTTGTAAAACGTCTGGCAAAAATTTATGGTTCGTCGTCAACTGTTTCGATGAATAAAATATGTGATATAATGCAACTTTCGTTTTTAAATAACATTTTCCTTTTTGGATAAAAGTGAAAATAAAACAATGCATGTTATTAATAACCTGTTTGACAGGAACACAACTATTTTTTATGGTAGGGGAGCAAAGTATGCTAAATGTGCAGTCACTCGAGCGTTATGGGGACCTATTGGGTTGTGAGGAGTAATTCCTAAAACCAAAAAAAGTTAAGTAAAGCTTTCCATTTTCGTGGGGAGTTTCCATTTTTTGATTTATTTTTCCATTTCCAACAATCGTTTTTTTTAGATTACAGCGCCATCTATCCATAATTCGAAAAAATGTCTCGAATAAAAGTTACCTATTTTTACGTAAGGAATCCAAACCTGCAATAAAAAATGGGGGCTCCCATTTAAGATTTTAAAGTAACCCCCAACCCCACTTCCGTGAGGGTCGTGTTTGGTGGCATTCGATAGATTTTTCAAAAACATTGAATAAGTGTATTTTTAAGTTTTTCGTTCTGATGTTTATTTCGCGAAATATCGCGGAATTCGTATTTAAAATTTTAAATTTACCCCCCACCCCTCTCCGTGGGAAGTCGTGTTTGGTATCATTTGATAGATTTTTGAAAAATATTGAGCACGTATTTTTTAGTTTTTCGATCTGTCATTCATTTCGCGAAATATTTTTTCTTGTGAAATTTTGGGACTCACCCATTTCCTTATGCCCTGCTCAAATCGTCAGATTTTTGAAATATACACTGCTTTGCATGTACTTAACTTACCTTATCTTAATCTGACGATTTCGAATTTTTTTAAGGATAGATTTTTTTTCGGCCCCCCCTTAAAGAACTCCCCTGCATTAAGAGCCAATATATGGTAGAGGTGTACATTTTCCGGGTGCAAGGTTTCTCCCCATGTTATTACATGACGCGCATATTACATGATCTGACGCGCTCGAGTAACTGCAAAAATCCCCGCTTGGGCTCACCTACCATAGATAATCCATCAAAGTAAACTATTTTGACATATCGTGGCCTTACTGTCAAAACGAGCTAACTCCACTTTTTAACTTTTGGGAAATCTATGAACTTTAATTTGAAATGAAAAATCATTTGGATCTAAAGAAGATTTAATGACTGAGAAATGCTAACCGAAATAAGAGTGAAAACCAAAAAAAAATGTTAAAATGAAGTGGAAATTAAACATTAGTTTTTTGTATTATAATATTATTATAATATTATTATATTATATTTTATATTATAATATTTTATATTATAATATTATTATAATAGTATTTTGTATTTTGACAACGAAACCCGATTTGGGCTTCGAAACGTTAATAAATTCATTTTTTAGTAAAATTGTGGCTTATTTCCCATAAAAAATACGTAATTATAAAAATGCCACAAGGAAATAGCTTCAGAACAACATTAAACATTAGTTTAATTAGTATGAAAAACTTTTTTTTTGTTGAACTTGTCTGATTTTGTCTGTACAAAAGTTAGTCATATTTAAGGTCACACCGAACATCTTTATCCTCAATATAAATCTCAAGTAGGTGTACACTATCGTCGATGGCTTTCGAGGTGGGTAACGACTTATAATACTCATGAAACTCATCTGGGGTGAGTCCTGATTTTATAGATCATGTTTTTTTTTCAACTGGTGATCCGAAGTTTGAAGTATGTCTTTTTAAATATATGTCGCTCAGATTAACAGACTAACAGATTCTCCAGCAGAGGAGAAAGTTATAATAGGAGGTGAGTTCAATGCACATGTGGGCCAAGCCAAGACAGGATTTGAAACAGCATTGGATATGGCGATTGTAAACACATTATTTAAAAAGAGAGAGACTCAACTTATTACCTACAAAAGTGGAAAACATCAATCCCAAATAGACTACTTCATGATAAGGAAAGAAGACATACGTGAATTCAAGGACTGCAAGGTAATATTTAGTGAGACAGTAAGCCAACAACATAAGCTGCTTGTTCTGGACATCGAAGTAAAAATCGAATCTAAACAAAAATATCGGAGAGGACCACAAAAAACCAAGTGGTGGATGCTAAAAGATGAGAAAGAAGATCTATTCAGGGAAAGAATGGTAGAAAAAATATGATGGAACATGAAAGGAAGCCCTAACACAGTTTCCAGAAAAATGGCCAATATTATTAGAGAGACGGCTATTGAAATATGTGGGAAAACGTCAGGAAAGAAGTTTGAGGATAAAGAGACTTGGTGGTGGTCAAATGAAGTATAAGGAAAAAATAAAAGAAAAGGGAAAATTATATAAAAAGTGGCAAGAAACCAGATCGGACATAGATCTTCAAAACTATATGGTCGCCAAAAAGGAAGCGAAAGTAGCAGTAGCAAACGCTAAAGCAGAAGCGTATCCAAACCTATACGATCATCTTAATACCAGGGAACGCGAAGTAAAGATGTAAAAAATAGCCAAACAGAGAGCAAAGAAAGCAAGAGATTTTAATCAGATTAGATGTATCCGAGATGAAAATAATAAAATACTAATTCACGAAAAGGATGTCATAAAGAGATGGAGTAAGTATTTTGACAGTTTATTAAATGAAGAATTTGACAGACACCCTCTGGAGTTAACGGAGACAGTAACAGCAATGGTCACCAGAATAACAAACGACGAAGTGGCTCAAGCGCTTCAAAAAATAAAGAAAGTAAAAGCAGTCGGACCAGATGACATTCCTGAGGAAGTATGGAGAGCATTGGGAGAGACAGGAGTAAGTTGGCTAGCAGGTCTGTTTAATAGAATTATGGAAGTTGGACAAATGACATACGAATGGAGAAGCAGTATATTAGTACCTGTCTACAAAAACAAGGGAGACATACAACAATGTACAAACTACATGGCTATAAAACTACTTAGCCACACCATGAAAATATGGAAGAGAGTAGGTAATTGATAGACGGATACGTGAAGAAACCGAAATATCCGATAATCAATTTGGCTTTATGCAGGGAAGAACAACAGCAGATGCAATTTTCATTGTAAGGCAACTGATTGGAAAATACAGGAGTAAAGAGACCAACGCTCATATTATATTCATTGAACTTGAGAAAGCATATGATAGAGTTCCTAGTGAGATTCTGTGGTGGGCACTCGATAAGAAAGGAGTCCCTGGCGAATATGTAAAGATTGTGAGAGATATGTATGAAGGAGTAACGACTAGTGTTAGGACAGGTGTGGGAGAGACTGATAAATTCCAGGTGAAAGTAGGATTGCACCAAGGCTCGGTGCTTAGTTCTTATTTATTTTCATTAGTTTTGGACCAGACAACAGCGAAACTACAGGGTAGCATTCCATGGTGTCTAATGTATGCTGAATATGTAGTGTTAGTAGGAAATAGTGAAAGAGACTTATAATAAAAACTGAAACAGTGGAGACAAGCTCTGGAGGAAAAAGGTTTAAAACTTAGTAGGACAAAAACAGAGTATTTCGAATGTTCATTTAAATATGGAGTTACTACAAATAAAATGGTATCTTTGGATGGTGAAATGATTGTGAAAAGCAATAGTTTTAAGTACCTGGGATCTGTATTACAGTGTAATGGAGAAATAGATGGATATGCATGCAATAGAATTAGGGCTGGATGGATGAAGTGGAAAGAAGCGAGTGGTGTGTTGTGAGACAGAAAAATTCCAATCAAGCTGAAGGGAAAATTCTATAAAATAGCCATAAGACCGGCTATGATGTACGGAACTGAATGTTGGGCAATGAAAAAGAAAGAGGAACAACGAATGCATGTGGCGGAAATGAGAATGCTTAGATGGATGAGTGGAGTGACAAAGAAGGATAAAATTAGAAATGAGTATATTAGGGGAAGTTTAGGTGTGGCACCAATTGATGCCAAAATGAGAGAGCATAAGTTAAGATGGTTTGATCATGTTCAACGTCGAGACGTTAATCACCCAATACGAAGAATAGCTGAAGTGCAGATTCCTGGAAGGAGTAGGAGAGGAAGACCAAATAAGACCTGGGGGGGAGACGATAAGGCAGGACATGTTGGTAAAGGGGATTAACATTGATATGACCCAAGATAGAATAGTGTGGAGAAATGCAATTAGGGAAGCCGACCCCGCATAGGGATAAGGCAAAGAGAATGATGATGATGATGATGATTAACAGATTAACAGATTCGACAAAAATATTTATTTATTTGTAGCCAAAAATGTGATCGTACTTGTACAACAACTTGTACAACAAATGCCTGATTTTGTTTTTAACTACTTTCAAGCATGTTATTTGTATCTAATAGTCAAGGTTTTCACCATTATTTGTATATTTTGTTAATAGCGCTATGCATGCTATTCTACCTTCACATGTCTACTCGCGATAAGTTGGGACTTGTTTATACTAAATACATAAGCAAAGCAGTAGATAATGATTGTGATTCTTTCTGCTGCAAGTGTCAGGAAAAAAAGATTACAGTTACACCTAAAGAGTAATGCCAATGCATTTAGAAACACAAAAAAGAGCATGTAATTATTGGCTAAAAAAAGAAAAATATGAAAAAATAATACAAATAATAGGATTAGATATAAGAAATAAAAGAGAATTAAAAGAAATAATAAATAGAAAAAGACAAAATGAATGGGAAAATTCAACAAAATCTAGAAGGTTATACAATTTTATACCAATATTAGAAAACATTCCAAATTATTTTAATCCAAAACAAGGTTTAGTACACTTTTTAACAGGACATGGACCGTATCCAACATATTTGGAAAGATTTAACTTAAAAAATTATGCATATTGTGAATGTGGAGAACTAGGTACACCAGAACATATAGTGTTACATTGTGAAAATTCTATAGAAAATGAAGAACATAGAGAAATGAGAAGAAGATTGGAAAGAATTGAAATAAGAGATATATTACAAAATGAAGAATATTTTGGAATATTAAACAATCTAACAGAAATAATATCTAAAAAACAACAAGAAATTTATAATAATAGAAGAAGACAACAAATAATCCAACCCTGATGAAGTTGAGTAAGATAAAGTTAAAATAAATAAAATAAAATATAAATTAAAAAATAGATATTCACAATTATAATAATAATATTTCAATATAAAATAAATAAATAAAAATAATAATTCAATAAATAATTTATTAAATTAAAAAAAAACCTACCAACTCTCTTCTGAAAATAGAGGGACTGTCTTTATAACTTAGAAGGGAGTTGATAGTACCAAAAATATTTTAACAAATATATATTGTTTCTTTAAATTTGTTAAATGTAATTAATAGATTATGGCAAATTATTAATTGTAAAAATATATTTAGTAGTTTAGTAAAAAATGTAAAAATATAAAAAAAATATCTGTAATCCCATCAGGAAAAAAACGACCATAGAGGCCAGGTCATATGTATGAACAATAAATAAATAAAAAGAAAAAAAAAAGTTACACATGTGAAGAGTTTATCCATATACTTTCATAGGTATTTACCAATGTCCAGCTTCCTTTATTTTTCCATTTAGATCGGTCCATAAAAAAGTAGTATGATTTGTTGGATATTGCTAACTCATGCGCCGTTAACTTTTAGGTATCTACAAATCTTACCGCTATAATACATTGGAATTAAATTACTACTTGGAATCTGCAATACACATTAAGAACAAAATGCAGCACATAAAGATTTTTATCTTCCATATTGGCACTGTAACAATTGTTCTTTAGCATAATGAGACTCTCAGAATGCACTTCCAATTGCTTCATTTTCTCCAAATTAGTCCAAATCAGCTGTTTTATACTTAACCCATATTTGACACTGATCTTTTTTAAGGGTAAAAAAGATATTTTATAATAATTGTTGCAGAATATCGTATACGTTATTTGAAAAACTGGCTGTAGATTTTTATTTTAGCACCACTTTATATAAGCTGTACATTTATGCAATACATACTCAATTTGAAATTAAGGTACTGCCTCTTCGTAAATTTTTTAATATTAGCTTTCAATATGTTTTTAACGGCTTTTAGATTAGCATCCGTTGTTTTTTTTAAGGATGTTTACCCTCTGTCATTATGAAGTAATAAAACTTGTTCTCATTTAAAACCGAAGGAATGTTCAAGAACTTCTTTGCATATATAAAGTGTTTTTCTCAAACAGTCACTACCCGTTCTATTATTGCCAAAATTTAAGAAAATCTCGTTTAGAATCTGCTCGTTGTTTCTTAACATTTCCTGTTTTTGCTCTTCTTCCTTGAGCTATGTCGGTTTCAACTTTACTTAATATGAAATCCTTTCGACGGTTAAAATCGGTCGACCAACAATTTGCACAAAATAAGTCGCCTGGTTCTTTTACATTTTAAGATACATATTATGGAAGTATGTGCAGACCCATAATAAGATAAATGTTTATTATATATTATATTAATAAATTCCGGTTAATTATATCATTAAACCTATACCAATCTTTTAAGATGAGTATCTAGAGCAGTTTCTTTCTTTATAAAATTAAGTAGAATATAGTAATTACTTGGATAACTAAAGATAGATATTGATTTATTATTTTAATGAATATAGAAATTAGATAAAATAGACCGTCAGATTTCAGTAGGAACTTCAACCATAATTTTATCCCGTATGCTAGTGACTTTATCCCTGTGACATGTTGCAGAGAGTATTTATCGTTTCGAAGTATGTGGTCCAGATACGATATTTTTCTTATTTTAATTTTGTTCATAAGATTTCTGTTATGTTCAATTCATCCTAACACTTCTTCTTTTTTGCTCAGAAGTTTGATCGTCTACGTATCTAGGCCCAGGCAAGCTTCAATTGATTATTGCTTGTAATTTGGAAATCTATACAGGGTGTTTCATTAATAATTGTCCATATAGTAACTGGAGAAACCTTAGCACAAAATACGAAGATTTAACATAAAACATTTAAATATGTGGTTCCTTACTGAGTTACAGGGTGTTTTATCTAAAAATTTAAAAACTATTTTTGCTCAGCATTTTAAAATCATTCGAAGTATCCTTTTCATACTTGGCAGGAAGTATAGGTGCCGTACAAACTACTAAATTATGTTAAACAAACGTTTCTGGCTATTACCAGAGGCGTACGACGGCGGAAAGTGGATAGTTGACCCTTTCCAAGTTTTACGCCACTGGCAGAATTGCTATTTTAGTTCAATTTTTGGATTCTCCAATACTTTCGGTGAAAACAATATACTCTTCATTCGTAACGATAAAGTCATTAGTTTTCGAGATCTTTGAAGTTAAAAATTAAACGACACGGTTATTTTGATTAATGTATTGTGTCGCTTCATTTTTATTTTCAAATATCTCGAAAACTATTCATTTTATCTTTCCGAATGAAGAGTATATTATTTACATAAAAAGCATAATTACACTAAAATAGTAATTTCGTCAGTGGCGTAGAATTTGGGAAGGGTCAACCAGCCACTATCCCCTGTCGTACGTCTCTGGTAGTAGCTAGAAACGTTTATTTATCTTAATTTAGTAGGGTGTACAGTACTTACTGTCAAGTATGATAAGGATACGCCAAATAGTTTTAAAGTACTGGGTACAAATAATTTTTAAATTTTGATCATATGAATCATATCATAAATTAATCAAAATAACTGTGCTGTTTCATATTACTTCAAATATCTCGAAAACTAATGCCTTCATCGTTACCAATGAAGAGTGTTATTTACGTAGAAAGTATTGTTGAATCTAAAAATGGCACTAAAATAGTAATTCCTCCAGTGGCGTAGAATTTGGGAAGGGTCAACCATTCTCTATCCCCTGTCGTACGCCTCTGGTAGTAGCTAGAAACGTTTGTTTAAATATCACAATTTAGTAGGGTGTTATAGTAGTCGCACTTTCTGCCAAGTATGAAAAGGATACGTCGAATAGTTTTAAAACGCTGAGCAAAAATAATTTTTAAATTATTAGATAAAACACCCTGTAACGCAGTAAGCAACCAAATTTTATTTAAATGTTTTAGGTTAAATCTTCGTATTTTGTGCTAAGGTTTCTCCTGTTACTATATGGACAATTATTAATGAAACACCCTGTATAACATATGAATACGTTGTTATTATTGTTCGTCCGCTATAACTTTTCCCATGCGTCACGATTCATTTTCAAACAAATTAAGTCAAAACATAAAGTGAAACGTACACCGATGTGTGTAGTGTATAGTATACAGTTTACAAAATGTATATACACATCGCCGTCGTTTCACTTTATGTTTCGACTTAATTTGTTTGAAAATGAATCGTGACGCATGGGAAAAGTTATAGCGGACGAACTATATATACCCTGCATTTCGGTAATAGTACCGTTATTGCGCAGAATGCCTCTCTTATTCCCATTCCACCGCTAAATTCAAACTGTGTGTTGTCGAATTATTGTTCTTCACATTTTTTACATATTATACGCTGTTTAATAGCTTTGAGTAGTATTTTTAAAATGTGGCTCATATGGCCAATTAATGGTTACTCATCACAAGATTATTTTTCTTGGGTAAGGCTAAAAAGACAGATTTTAACCATTCATCAGGGATTTGACGTCGTAGTCATCATAATTCTCTTTGTCTTATCCCTAGGGAGGTCGGCGTCCCTAATTGCATTTCTCCACACAATTCTATCTTGGGTCATATCAATGTTAATTCCCTTTACCAACATGTCCTGCCTTATCGTCTCCCCTAGGTCTTCTTTGGTCTTCCTCTCCTACTCCTTCCAGGAATCTGCACTTCAGCTATTCTTCGTATTGGGTGATTATCGTTTCGACGTTGAACATGACCAAACCATCTTAACTTATGCTCTCTCATTTTGGCATCAATTGGTGCCACACCTAGACTTCCCCTATTATACTCATTTCTAATTTTATCCTTCTTTGTCACTCCACTCATTCATCTAAGCATTCTCATTTCCGCCACATGCATTCGTTGTTCCTCTTTCTTTTTCACTGCCCAACATTCAGTTCCGTACATCATATCCGGTCTTATGGCTGTTTTATAGAATTTTCCCTTCAGCTTCATTAGAATTTTTCTGTCACACAACACACCACTCGCTTCTTTCCACTTTATCCATCCAGCCCTAATTCTACTGCATGCATCTCCATCTATTTCTCCATTACTCTATAATAAAGATCCTAGGTACTTAGAACTATTGCTTTTCACGTCGTAGTATATTTTATTAAATACTTTAGTTAGACCCTCTATATTTTCATGATTCAGGATTTTTAATATTTCTACTAGAATTTCATCAGAACCTGGCGTTTTATCACTTTTTTGAATTTTTAAGTGTCTGTTACTCTGCATCTCTGATATTAGAATTGGTAGATTTTCATTAGTTACTAATGTTTCATTTATTTCTCCCCTATTAGCTTCAAATAAGTCCTTGATGTATTTCTCTTAAGTTTGTTGTTTTTTTCCTTTTCTGATAATTGGAGGTCACCAATGCAGTTTCTTATAACTTGTGGTATTCTGTTTCGTGTATTACCTTCTGTTACGTTATATCGATAATTAAAATGCGTTTAAAGCCATTAATAATGGTAATGATAATAAAAAAACCATGAAATCCTTTATAAAAGGTATATTTGTTAAAATTCCTATATAGGGCTACATCACAGAACAAACAGAACTAGTTTTCAATTGGTTGACCGATCATCATCAGTGTTTTCTTCAATCTAACATGCTAACCACCAAAGTAAAAAATGTGAAATTTAATAAAAAATTTCCTCTTGGTAAAAGGTATATTAGTTTAAAAAGCCCTAAAGGGCTACAAACATATACAAAACGTTTTCGCTCTGTAATAAGAGCATCATCAGTGTTAACTAAAATAAGTATAACCATATTAATTAAAGCAAAATGTTAAAGTTAAAATGATGACCAAGGTAAAAGCAAAGTTTGGTTATACTTACAAGAACATGGTGAGGCAACCAAAAAATACAAGGTCAAAGCCTTTCAAAAAACAGACAAAAGTCTAATATCAATAAATACATCGAAAAATCTAAAGGATGGATAAAATTCCTAAGGATACGGCCCTAGGGCAACATATGACTCCCACACTTGGTAAGTGGATCAAAACGTAACTAGGTTATTATGTTATGAGAGGTAGCAGGCAACTAAGAGATGAAACTTCAAAAGCGAGTGTTGGTTACGCAACTACTAAAATTAAAGTTATTTACATATGGTACAAGCAATGATAACAGCCAACATCAGTGTGTTGGAATTATAAAATTACAAGAACTTAGTGAGAATAAATTATTTAACATTTATAAAATAATGGGCGAATTTGAAATTCCATAATCATCAATGAGGTGTATATAAATTGATGAAGTAAAGATAGGCAAACCAAAATACAGGAGGCGTGTTTTGTGGTTTGTGTTAAAATTAGATAATTAATATTTGTGAACCAACACAAATGATGGTTGATAAAAAAGGCTGCATGAAGATGAGACAAATGAATAGGGGTTGTGATATCGAATGCTGAGGAATATTGTAGTGCAAAAAAAAACTTGTTTATAGTTAATAGGATATAGATGGCTTCATCAACAACAATGTAAATGACTGAAAGGTTGTATTAAAGCTTAGTTCAAATTTCTTTATTCTGTCGTTTTATGTAAAATAATATATAGGACAAAGAAAAATTAATAAAATTGGATAAAATTATCTAAGCTATGTCTAAAGTGAGGTCAGATGAAGTTAAATGTTGAGTAAAAATTATTGAGTAAATGGGGAAAAATTTTATTTTATAAAAATGTGTTTATTTAATAAAATTAAAAGGTAAAACAGAATAAAAAACGGTGGATAGATAAATGAAGTTGTGGATGAAAAAATTTTGATATCACAATTATGACAATTAATGATAATAATTATTGAGAGACTGGGAACTTAAGAGACCCAACAACCAAACAAACCTGATGATGTGAGTAGAGAAGGTGGGCTGATAGAATAACTTGATGTGAGAAATTTGATTGAATTATTGTATGTATTGTTGGATGAATGAGTTGAAAAAATGAAATGGTTATGATTGGATAATAAACGAAGACCAGGTTGACAACAAGTTTTCTCATTATATTTCTCAGTTTTTATAATTAAAAATTTTTTTCCCATTTACTCAATAATTTTTACTCAACACTTAACTTCATCTGACTTCACTTTAGACATAGCTTAGATAATTTTATCCAATTTTATTAATTTTTCTTTGCCCTAGATGTTATTTTACATAAAAGGACAGAATAAAGAAATTTGGACTAAGCTTTAAAACAACCTTTTCAGTCATTTACATTGTTGTTGATGAATCCATTAACCTATTAACTATAAACAAGTTTTTTTTGCACTACAACATTCCTCAGCATTCGATATCACAACTCCTATTCATTTGTCTCATTTTCATGCAGCTTTTTTATCAACCATCATTTGTGTTGGTTCACAAATATTAATTATCTAATTTTTACACAAACCACAAAACACGCCTCCTGTATTTTGGTTTGCCTATCTTTACTTCATCAATTTATATACACCTCGTTAATGATTATGGAATTTCAAATTCGCCCATTATTTTATAAATGTTAAATAATTTATTCTCACTAAGTTCTTGTAATTTTATAATTCCAACACACTGATGTTGGCTGTTATCATTGCTTGTACCATAAATAACTTTAATTTTAGTAGCTGCGTAACCAACATTTCATAAAACTTCAATCATTGACAATTATTGTCGTCCTGACATCAGACAGATTCGTTTTTGAAGTCTCATCTCTTAGTTGCCTGTCACCTCTCATAACATAATGACCTAGTTACCTTTTGACCCACTTACCACATGTGGGGGTCATATGTTGCCCTAGGGCCGTATCCTTAGGAATTTTATCCATCCTTTGGATTTTTCGAGGTACTTATTGATATTAGATTTTGTCTGTTTGTTGAAAGGCTTTCACCTTGTATTTTTTGGTTGGCTCACCATGTTCTTGTAAGTATAACCAAACTTTACTTTTACCTTGGTCATCATTTTAACTTTAACATTTTGCTTTTATTGATATGGTTATACTTATTTTAGGTAACACTGATGATGCTCTTGTTACAGAGCGAAAACGTTTTGTATATGTTTGTAGCCCTTTAGGGCTTTTGAAACTAATATACCTTTTACCAAGAGGAAAATTTTTTATTAAATTTCACTTGTAATTAATGGTATACAGCCAACTACAGGAAGTTCTTCCTTGTGGATTTTTAAAAGTAAAAAATATAATTAATCCGTCATAGGAACATATAAAAATGATGTGAATTTAAAAATGGATGTTTAAGACTTGCTTCCATACAGCCATGAAGTGAACAAGTCAAATTGAGCTCAATGGTACCTCGAGCGTGTAACATTCGATATTTTAAACATGCATGTATAAATTCACATCACTTTTATATGTTCCTAAGACGGATTAATTATAAAGGCTTTTTACCCAAATATTTTTTACTTTGGTGGTTAGCATGTTAGATTCAAGAAAACACTGATGATGATCGGTCAACCGATTGAAAACTAGTTCTGTTTGTTCTGTGATGTAGCCCTGTATAGGGATTTTAACAAATATACCTTTTATAAAGGATTTCATGTTTTTTTGTAATAAATGGTATACAGCCAACTACAGGAAACCTTTTCCTCGTGGATTTGGTAATGATAATAGTGCATATAAAAAATTATGGAATAAGTAATAAAATAAAAACGTAATAAACTGGTTATTAAAATTTTGTTAGAATATGAATAATAGATATATAGACCAGGGCGAATCTGTGAAAAAACGTCTAATTTTGGATGTGCGAGGTGGCATTCGGATTTTTGCAGATAAAGTTAGGTGACAACTTCAATAATAATAATTGACTTATGCTTCTCAAATACGCCTGGAACATTAATAAAAAAAGTAAAATATTTAAAAATTTCGAAAAACATCGATTTTTTTCTACTTTCATTGCTTATAACTTTAAAACGATTCATTTTGGAACAAAGTCTTAAAAATAAAACAAAGAAAGTTAAATTTTGTATAATAAACGACTGGTTAAAAATGTCTTAAATTATTACGCTTTCAGTAAAATAGCAATAAATACAAAATAAGGGGACAAAATAAGTCTGTTTTTATTCAATGTTTTTAACCACTTTGGTTGCACTTAGAACCTTCGTAATTTGCTCAGAAAATTCTTATAACATACTTAAATCGTTCACCAAATTTTATTAAAATCGACCTGATAGATTTTGCATAATAATTTTGCAATCTTAATTTTTTTAAAAAGTTCAAATATTTTAAAAACTTTCTGAACAATAAGTAGACCATTTAGAAGTTTGCTATATTTTTTACATATAAAGGGGCTCTCTACCTATCTAATAAATTTTACAGATATAAAATCGGATTATTTAAGCGGCTTCAGCACTGTTTTAAAGTTATAAGCAAAGTTTTGACCCATAAACAAATACAGTGAGGATGTTTGAGTTAGAATAAATTTATTTTCTCGAGAATGGGCGTCTCTGGAGATAAATCCCGAAACAGGTCGATTTTTATTTTTAAATTCTAATTTTTTTGTATATATATCATACTAGTGACGTCATCCATCTGGGCGTGATGACGTAATCGATGATTTTTTTTAAATGAGAATAGGGGCCGTGTGATAGCTCATTCGAAAGGCTATTTAATTTTGTATTCACTAATATAAACATTAACATAATTATTTATCCAGGGTGCTCAAAAAAGTTTTTTTGATTTAAATTAATTGAGACGAAAAGAAAAATGTAGATAATTTATTTAATGCAAAGTACATTTTACTACAATCAGAAAACAGAAAAAAAAATGTTATTTTGAAAAATTAACATTGCTTTTTTGCTTAAATTTAATGTTCAAACTGCTAAGAGGCTGGTGGGTGGCAATATTGAATTTAAGCGAAAAAAAATAGTTATTTATCAAATAAACATTTTTTCCTGTTTTAGGAGAACAGTAAAATGTATTTCGAATTAAATAAATTATATTTATTCTTCTTTTTGTCTGAATTAATTTAATTAAAAAAAATTTTTTGGGCAGCCTGTATTAATAATTATGTTAATGTTTATATTAGTGAATAGAGAATTGAGTAACCTTTTAAATGAGCTATCACACAAGTGTGTTGTAAGAATTTTCTAAACGAAAAACGAAGGCTCTAAGTTCAACCAAAGTGGTTGAAAAACATTGAATAACAGGCTTATTTTGCCCCTTTATTTTGTATTTATTGCTATTTTGCAGAAAGCGTAATAATTTAATACATTTTTAACCAGTCGTATATCATACAAAATTCAATTATCATTATTTTATTTCCCTACGAGTTGTTCCAAAATGAATCGTTTAAAGTTATAGGCAATGAAAATAGAAAAAAATCGATGTTTTTCGAAATTTTTAAATATTTAAATTTTTTTATTAATGTTCCGGTCATATTTGAGAAGGAGCATAAGTCAATTATCATTATTAAAGTTGTCACCTAACTTAATCTGCAAAAATCCGAATGCCACCTCTCACATCCACCTCAAAACAGATCAGCTCTGGTCTAATAATGTACTTTTCATAATAGTGAAGTTACCTGCACACAATAAAATATTTAAAAAATTCAATATTAAGTTGTCTCAATAGTGAAAACTAATTAGATTACAGTTGGTGTGAATAAAAACGAAATAAATTAATGAAATCTTAACTATTTAGATTTAGAACAACTAATTAGAACGAAATCCTAAACAATAGCCATTTATTAAATTGCAAAGTTGCCTTAGAATATATACATATACGGTATTATATTTTTAAATAAAATATTCAGTTTGTGTGTGATTTGAATTAAAAAAAGAAATTACTAACATTATTGCACTGCACATTATTGCAATTAATGCTATTGGATTATTTGACCTAAATATGCTTCATCTTTCCCAATGCAGCCGAAGTTAAGATAATTCTTCTCTTTAGCTCGATTTTTTTATTGTCTCGGCTTATTCTGATCTCAAGGTCCAAATGTTTACTGTCAACTGGCTAGATCTCCTTGTATTCAACTAAAATATTTGTGTTGTGGGCTAAATTGGTCATAAATTGTGTTAAAGGCAACACATCAATACCTTCGTTGGTAAGCCGGTATGTCCTTGGGCGTGCGACATTTGGACCAGCATTATCATGCAAAAGGTGTCAGTTTTGACCAACGGCATCAGCAAACGGACAAACGATAGGTTGTAGAATGGTGTCGAGGTACTGCTGAGCTGTAAGGAAGCGGTTTGGAAAAACAAGGTCCGTTCTGCCACTGACTATTATTTTCCACTCCATACCATTACTGTACCACTTATGTATGTGTAAACGTCATGGACATACTTTAAGCGTTCTATATTTATATATCGTCTCCACACTATTACTTGACGAGAATTTTGGATAAAATCCAAATCTAGATTGGATGGAGAATAAAACTGTTAGTCCTGTCGCCAGGGGGGGTACAACGGCCTCCTGTATTCAGATGGACTTACCCAAGTTTTTTTTATGTATTTTGACCTGTAGAACACGAATTTTTTGGGTAACAGTTGATCCGCATGTCGATAAGATTGTTATAAACCAAGAAGTTGAGGAATCACATAACCGCGATTTCTCGCTAAACAAAACATTTTTTTTGTATTTTTTGGGCCATTCTAACCAAAAAATATTCCTACAAATTTTTTCGTAGGATGCATAGTTTTCGAGATAAACACGGTTAAACTTTCAAAAAATCGAAAAATTGCAATTTTTGAACCCGAATAACTTTTGATTAAAAAATAAAATGGCAATTCTGCTTACCGCATTTGAAAGTTCAAGTCAAATTATATCGGTTTTAATTATTTGTATTGCTAAAAATTTATTATTTTATTGTTAAAAAAAGCTATAAACACCTAGTGCTTGAGTGATGTTTTCAATGATTTCTCATTTAAAATCGAACGAGTAGGTAGAAGAGGTGAAAGTGCAAGCGGGGCTATTTCTACGTAGCATGCATTAAAACGCATGTATTAGGCACGGGAAACACTATGTGTTTATAGCTTTTTTTAACAATCAAAAAATAAATTTTTAGCAATGTAAATATTCAAAACAGATATAATTTGACTCAAACTTTTAAAGGCGGTAAGCAGAATTGGTATTTTATTTTTTATTCAAAGGTTATTCGGGTTCAAAAATTGCAATTTTTCGATTTTTTGAAAGTTCAACCGCGTTTATCTCGAAAACTATGCATCCTACGAAAAAACTTGTAGTAACATGTTTTGGTTAGAATGAGCCAAAAAATACAAAAAAATGTTTTGTTTTGCGAGAAATCGCTGTTATGTAATTCCTCAACTTCTTTGTTTATAACAATCTTATCGACATCCGGATCAACTGTTACCCAAAAAATTCGTGTTCTACGGGCCAAAATACATAAAAAAAACTTGCGTAAGTCCATCTGAATTAAGAAGGCCGTTGTTACCACCCTGGCGACAGGACTATGTAGCCCAATCATTTGCATCCCAGTTTTAATATTCTTGACACCACTCTAATCTTGCAGCGCCATTGCCTCTGGAGATAAATGGACATCTCAATGGCCTTCGACTGTGGAGATTGGCTTCATGGATACGATTTCTTACAGTATCACGGCATAAGGTTACCTGGTGTGTCGCTAACCAATTCAGTTGCTGTAATTGTTGGTTGTCTTCTAGCGACTAACACTAAAAATTGGTCTTGAGCTGCAGTTGTAGCACTCTCACGTCCTAGATGACGTTCGGCTGGACTTCCAGTGTTACAAAAACGCCGCCACAATTGACTTGTAACACTTTGGGAGACTTCTATGTGCTCAGCTACATTAGTTTGTCGCATGATACATTGAAGAAATCCTGTTTATCTCATCCAAAGTTAAATGACGTCGTTTCATGATAAAAAACAATATTTTCGATGCAGTAAGTAAACAAGAACTTTATAGCATGAACAAAATCAAAACTAGCAGAATATTTACTGCAGTATAAAACCTATAGTCCTTTCCTCTTCTGTAAAACGCTTTGTTAAAATATTCGTTATCACATTTGCCGTAACCTTTAGTCACAAAAATCTACAGGATGAGCGACTGTAAAAATTCTATTGAAATTAATCAATCACGTGAATTTATTTTTATTAATTTTATTATGTTATAAAAATATCCTTAGACTTTTACGATGTTTGTATAGTATACAGGGTGTCCCAGACTAAATTATCCAGGCTATATCTCTTACACGAATAGAGATATTCGAATGGGACAAAAACTGATCTATTTCATTTGTAATACACTTTAATATGGCGTAGGGAAAATCATCCCCTAAATATTTATCCCTTAGTTACAACCCCTAATTTTAATTTTTTTAATAGCACCCTGTACATTTTTTATAGTTTCGGATGTGGTCTTCGATCGTCTCTCCAAAAGATGTTTTAAAAATAAAATCGGTTCGTAAATAATCAAGAAAATATCAGTTTATTTTTGTTAATTATGTGTCCCAGACTAATAAATTTATCCAGGCTATATTTCTTAAACGAATATATATTTTTGAATGGGTCAAAAACTGATCTATTCCATTTGTAATCCACTTTAATATGGCGTAGAAATAAATCATCTCCTAAATATTCATCCCTTAGTTACAGGGTGCTATTAAGAAAATTAAATTTAGGGGTTGCAACTAAGGGATGAATATCTAGGGGATGTTTTTTTCTATGCCATAGTAAAGTGTATAACAAACGGAATAGATTAGTTTTTGTCCCATTTGAAAATCTCTATTCGTTTAAGAAATATAGCCTGGAGCCTGGATAAATTAGTCTGGGACACATAATTATCAAAAATAAACTGATATTTTCTTGATTACTTATGAACCAATTTTATTTTTAAAAAATCTGTTGAATAGACGATAGAATAACACATCCAAAACTATAAAAAAATGTACAGGGTGCTATTAAAAAAATTAAAGTTAGGGGTTGTAACTAAGGGATGAATATTTAGGGGATGATTTTTTCTAAGCCATATTAAGGTGTATTAAGAATGGAATAGATCAGTTTTTATCCCAATCGAATATCTCTATTCGTTTAAGAGATATAGCCTGGATAAACTAGTCTGGGACACCCTGTATAAGCACACCATATTATGCCACGATGTTCATATATGCAAGTGACCGACTATAAAAAGAAAACTTCTTAGGTTCTTCAAATGTTTCCAGGCAACTTTTTAAGCAAACACAATTTTAATGTTTTTTAGTATCCGTTACTTGTCTTACAACTTGCAAGAAGAATTTCTTTGTAAGTTTATGTGAAAAACAATGGAAAGTAGGTAATTCACTTCCTTATAGTAATGAGTGTAGTAAGTACTCTGCAAAATAGCCGTTACTATAAAAATTTAAGTGATGTCGTTTAAGAAAAATGTTATTTTAACATTGAAATAAATTTTAGTGAGATTGTCAGTTCGTTAGTGCTAACATTAGTACATTGGTTATTTTTTTTAATTAATTAAAATAATCAATAACTATAATATATATCTGAACATGCCAAAACTACTTATTTAAAGAATATTGTCAAATAGCATATAAATTAGTTCTCAGTCTTATAGCCTGAAACTCGAATTATGTATTATATTCTAATATTATGAAATTCATCAGGCTAAGGCCACACGGCCGATAATTTACGCCGCCGTAAGAGCAGTAAACTTGACGAGGCATTGGTTGACTAACTCCTATTTCATCTACAATTGGTGGAAAAGTTAGTCAACCAATGGGTTTACTGCTCTTAGGGCACCGTAAATTATCGCCCGTGTGGCCTTTCGCTTAAGGTGCAGAGACTAAGGCGGCGTTAATACTCGGGCGATAGACGATAACCGACATTTTATCGCCACGATAAATTGCTAGGAAGGTTCATAGAGAACGGGCGATAAATCGCGGCGACCATGCGATGATGAAGGAAGCACAATAATTCATGCCAGTTAAAATTATGAACTCAAGTGAGGAAGACGTTGTAGTGGCTGATTGGATTATTGGTTTTTGGAACGAAATTGAAAATGGTTATTCATTTTTGATTTACATTTACTCTGATTGGATTACGAAGGGAACCATTCTAGTTGGAACTTTACCGCGCTGAGCAGATGGGACGTGAAGCCTTGGAGGTGTAACCAGAGAAGGTTCCCATTGTTTTCATTCTGGTGGGGTGTAGAATAGCATTATGTTGTTTTATATGCCATTAGATTGAAAACCTAGTCTTTTACTAGCAGTTGCCGCTAGGGCATCTATGCCATTTCGTTGGTTGCAATCCGTGACTGCACGCCGGGGTTTGTTTTGGTTGGACAGAGAGAGCAGCATATGTGCCTTCTGATGAGAGACTAATAAGTTTCGAAACCGGTAGAGGCGCTTGCTGCATTCTCTGATTGGACTAGAATATGATGCGGCTGTATTTTCGTTTTGCAACGAAATTGAAAATGGTTATTCATTTTTGATTTACCTGTTTACTCTTATTGGAGTATAAAGGGAACCATTCTCGTTGGAACTTTACCGCGCTGAGCAGATGGGACGTGAATTATAAATTGTAAAATTCTCTCATCTTCCTTAGTCTCAGCATTCGTTATGGCTTGAAAACTGTAGAAGCCTCGGAGGTGTAACCAGAGAAGGTTCCCATTGTTTTCT
Source organism: Diabrotica virgifera virgifera (assembly GCF_917563875.1). Taxonomy (NCBI): domain Eukaryota; kingdom Metazoa; phylum Arthropoda; class Insecta; order Coleoptera; family Chrysomelidae; genus Diabrotica; species Diabrotica virgifera. The sequence continues at coordinate 55,405,227 of NC_065449.1, read as the reverse complement.
GTCTGGTGGGATGTGGAGCAATATTATGTTGTTTTATATGCCATTATATTGAAAACTTAGTCTTTTGTATCTTATTGTGTTCATGTTTTAATGAAATTAACGCGACAATTCGATGAAATAAAATTATTTTGACATAATATTTGAAAGTCAAATCAGTAGACAATAACAGTGGTTTTGAATCGTCGTCATGGAAACCAATATCGTCGTCATGCTAACCAATTATATTGAAAGTTTGGTTTTGACAACCTTGTCAAAGAATTAATTTGTGTATTTTCATATTTAATTAATTCAATTAATTGGTTAAGATTTGGTCATTTTTTAAACTCTCGTAGAAAAAATAGTGTTCCTAACTCTTGCGGAAAGTCTCTTTTCCGCACTCGAATGCTTGCCGAACTTCGCTTCGCGTCGTTCGGCAAACTACAATCGCGTGCGGAAAAGTATGACTGCCCGCACTTGTTAGAAAAATAACTATATCGAAGTATAAGAATTAAACACGGGATAAAAAATCTTACTATACGATGGGAAGTTAAAGTTATTAAAAAATAATCAATACAAAAACCGAAAAAATATTATGCATTTCTATTAAAAGTTCTTTCTTGCTTTCTTTCTTTCTCCCCCTTCCTTTTACCCTATCAGGTTGTCGGATTTGGGCTCGCTATTCTAATTTCCATTCACCCATCTCGTCCATTCTGTTCTATTTCCTGCCATTATTTTCAATTCCTCGAGTGATTCTTCTTTAACTTTTCCCACCTCTACTACTTGTTGTATCCATTTTTCTTCGTCTGCCTCTTTTTCTTTTTATAATGTTCTTTGATTCGTGTACTTTTCTTGTAATTCTGTTGGGTTGCATCCTCATCAAATGCCCATACCAGTTTATTTGTCTCTTTGCTAGTTTATTTATTATTGGTTGTTGGATGGTCATTCTTCTAATAGTCTCGTTGTCTAATCTATCCCATTTTGTATTTTCAACTATCTTTCCTAAAAGTTTTAATCACCATTGCATTTATCTTGTTTTTTCAAGAATTGTCCAGTTTTCACTTGCATTGAGCATAGTCGGTATCACTATTGTGTTATAAATTTTTATATATTGAGTTCTCTTTTTTCCAGTATTGACGCTAACGCATGTTTGACTTCTTTGCTCTATTTGTTGTTTCCCAGTCTATTTTTCCGTCGTTACTAATGATACTTCTCAGGTATTCGTAAGTTGTAACTTTCCAGTTCTGAGTTTTTGCATTTTATCGTTATTTCATTATCTTCTTTACCGTTGATTATCATTATCTTACTTTTTCTCTCGTTTGTTTCCATTTTTAGTTCTTCTATTTTCTCTACCCATATATCCATTAGTTTCTGCATTTTGTTCTCGGAATCTGCTATTAGTACTATGTCGTCCGCATGCATTAATGACTCTATTGTTACCGATCCTAATCTGTGGTATCCTATTATGGTCTGTAGTTGGTTGGTTCCTACTTTAGTATTTCTTATTATTTCCATACAGAAGTAAAAACTTCTTTTGTATATTGGTATAAAAAGTTTTATTAAAAAACATAAAAGTCCTCCAAAAGGATTTGCAAAACGTTTTCAATCTGAATCAGATCATCCTCAGTGCGTTCTGCTTCGTAAAAGAAACTAGCAACTTTTTGAAAAAGGTTACATCGATATTAATGGTTTACATAATACTTAAATGATATTTGTAGCGACTCCAAGTCGATGTTACAAGATGAAATGTGCTAGGAGTGCTCAAAGGGCAACATGGTTCCCTGCTCGTTAAGAACTTGTGGTTCTTGCCAGTTCAATGGAGGTTGGTCTGTGTCCAAACCATCTTTCCCATTGATTTTGTCTTATTATTTCGTTCATTACGATTATGGGACTGAGATTAGGGACTGAGACTATATTCTTGTTTAAAACCTCTCTTCCAATTAAATTCTTCCGATCTTTCCACTAATGTTTGTACTCTTCTTTTTACCTCTTTGTAAGTATTTTTAATAATTTTTGTCATCTCCTATCACTCGGGCATATTGGAAGGATGTAATTGATCAGTTTATGATTCAGTCAATTTGTATTCTACGAGCTCCCTAGTGGGAAAGTTTTTCGCTTTTTTGCTCAAATCTCGAAAACTATGAACTTTTAGTAAATGAACAGAAATTAAAGTAATTAAAATTATCTACAAATATCACTATAATTTGATATACATGTGTGCAAGATGCGGAGTCAGCATTTGCGTAGTGTCATGTTTTAATGAGTACCAGACAAAAGAAAACTTTTAATGTTAATTTACATTACATTATTTTTTTAAGTTTGAAAAGAAAACGTTTAAGTTGGTTAAAAAAACTCATTAAAAAACATGTTTTGGTCATTTATTTGTTTATTTATATGCGACGTATATTTAAGGCAATGGGACTCTAAGCATGAAAAACCTTTGGAATTGAGGGACCAACATGCAAATTAATGGCTGGCATAGAAAGGGTTAAAATCAGCGTTTTCGTAACCTGCTGTGTAAAGCACGGCTGGTCAATTTTCTGCGGATCGCCTGCGATTGCTGACACTTCCAGATAAGCAATGCGCTTGCTCAAAGTCTTGTAGCGGTAGTAATGCCCAGATAGTTGGTCTCACCATTCCTTGCAGGGTTGGCCGTTTTCTCTACAAAAAGTACGGCGCAAGAAAATAGGTTGATGTAGTTTCCTCTTTGGGGTTTTGTTGACCCTATACAAAAGCTGTTCGCCTAGAAGTGTTAGCATTCGCAGGCGATCCGCAGAAAATTGACCTGCTGTGCTTCACAGCAGGTGTACGATAACGCTGATTTTAACGTACATACAATCGACTAAGACCAAACTTTTCACGTCATATGTGGCATTTCTGGTATTGCACCAAAACATGCAGTATCTCCTAAGTAATCCATTCCTCGGATAAAAAAGAAACCCGCACCTGAGGTTTATGGAAGTCAGGGAGCTGTTCAACTAATTCATTTTAAAAGGACAAAACCTCAAAGTTTATCAGAAATCAAGATAACAGATCCGAAGGAAATGTTTATACCAACTGAAACTGTGACTCCATCTGTGCCTGATCTTCTGTGGCTCTAAGGGAAAAGCAGAGATATTCCCGGCCTCTTAGGACGGAATGGACTCATGGAAGCTTTCACAACATTTATTATTTGTACAGAAAACTAGGAGAAATTTATCAGATGACAGCATTCTAATAAAAAATAAAGGTTTGGAATGTAAAAAGTGGGTTTTGCCGAGACCGTTAAAAATTGGCAATTTTCAACTTGTACTTTAGACCGAACGGTTCGTCTGAAAAAAAAAGTAAACAGTGATATTTGTAGATAATTTTAAGTACTTTAATTTCTGTTAACATACCATTTACTAAAAGTTAATAGTTTTCGAGATTTGAGCAAAAAAAGCGGGGAAAAGCTGAAATTTTTCGCTTTTTTCGCGATTTTTTCAATGTTCCGGCAAAAAATTTTGTCCACAAACCTCATATTCGGATTCAGCAGCCCAAAATCCATATATAATAAAAGAAATTAGAACTACCCCAAAACTTTCCTAGTCACAACACAATTTTAATTAATCATTAATTTTTACTTTCTTTTAGGTAGGTACGTATTTATCACACACAAATATACAAAAACCACCTGTTATTTACTGTCAAATTTTACACCTCAGACGTATGATTAATCATTGATTATAATATTTGAAACGTGCGAATAAATTAATATATGTACAATCCTTTAAATTTCGGCATTCATAGTGTAAATTAAAGTGTTAATATTTTGGCACCGCATTAACAAGACTGTCAATACAAAAACTCTTCCAGCGATTTGAGAAAGTAAACGGTTCGTAATTTGAGAACAAACGAAGAAACATAATATGTTTCTTATACATATTATGTATTTCTATTAGAAGCTCATTATTCTTGTATTAGCGATTTATAGATGCTTGAGGTGAAGATAATGTCTGACCTTTTAGTTGATATGAGAAACATAATCGCAGAGCCCATAAGTCTCTTTAAGGATTAGCATACATTAGCTGAATAGGTAAATTGTTTTAAAAGAAAAAGTCGGTATTTAAGAAGATTATGGTGAGATTATGTTAGATTAAAAGCTTTATAAATCCTAATATGGAATGCAGCATGTCTTCTAGTCATTGGATAACAAGGGAGATTATTTTGTTACTTGGGTTTGAGAGTTTTAGATTTCACACAAGAATGTATAGATTAATAAATAAAATGTATAAAATATTCAAACAAATTTAAGCTTTTTTATTTAATAGTATATTCTTTCATGGTTTTTGCTGTAAATTTTAAAGAACCACTTATAGGCTATTGATTATGTACTCTAGAAAGGAACTACAACGTTAACGGGGTTTTATTATTTCATATGGTCAACGAATCTCTATATATGAAAAAACCGCGGAGTGCTACCTTTAAAGGGGTGCGTTTTTGAGAAATTGGTGAATTAGTCCCTGGGAACAGGTTACATTAGGGTGAGTTCTAAGCACGTTTGGTATTTGGATTTACAGTTTTCGAAATATGATTTTTCAAATTTCGCCACTTACAGCAATTTTGGGCATGTTTCCTTGTTATTTCGCAAATATTGTTCTGTAACTTTTTTCTACGTAACTTTAGGCATATGCATTGGTACAGTAACTGTTACGGTCACTAAATAGCTTACACTTTAATTTCTATATTGTAATACTGTAAAATTGCAGTGTCGTACGGATTTGATAAATGTTAAAGACAAAAAATTTCAAAAAGTCAATGCTTGTCAAAAATGAGTGTTGAAAAATAAAATAAGAAACTAAACCATATTAAGACCATAATCCATTTTATTCAAAAAAACTTCTTTCTATATTTTACATGTAAGAGGAATAGAAATCAATCACCTTTAAAATGTTCTACTGTATAATATTGTACGACTTCTTTTAAAGATTTTAAAGAGGTTATCTTTTTCAAGACTTTATACTTTTAACATGTTTTTATATTTTTTACGATTATTTTTTAAATTTCCCATTATAAATTTTTTTCTCTACATTTAGGTCTATAATATATAATAAAAAAGAAATCTTATTCTGTTTACTTTAAAATGTTGTATTATAAAAAATTCTAGGATTTTTTTGAATAAGATATGCTTTTTCAAAATGTAATAAGTACTTGAAAAGATTTTTGATTTTAGGATAATTTTTTAAATCCCTTATTATAACTTTTTTATGTGATCGTGTGTTATGATTGAATCTTATTTTTTATAGGTAATACTTTGGATCCACTTGACTCGGCCGGGCAAACTTCAAAATATGGATTAATTCCAATATTTACCGTCAAAGCTCCTGCACCACAAGCTTTGCTTAAAAAAATAGCATGTAAATGTACCAAAGGATGTACAAAAAACTGCGGTTGTAGGAAGATAGGAATTAGTTGTTCAATATTATGCAAAGGGTGCATGTGCATGGGTACTAATTATTGTGGGAACTTTAAGATAACTGAGATGTCAGAGGAAGATATTGAAGCTAATGCCGACAAAGAGATAGACTTTGATTTTGAAAATTTTTTAAAAGTCAACGTTTAAATAATTTTTACTTAAGTGATGTTTGCGTAATTTTTGTAAAAGAAATAATTTTAAATAATACAGGTAAAAAAATATCAAAGAATCACTCGGTTTCCATTACATATTTAAATATAGATGATACACCATTTTAACGAACAGAAAGTAAGCCCTCTTTATTGAGCAATATACAGTGCTAGTCAAAAGTCCGTACCCCCCCCCCTCGTATCTTTTGAACGGTTATACCTATAATAGTGAAATTTGGAGTGAGGAAATAAACGGACGTAAGCTTCTTAACTAGTTATGACAGGTGACGTAATAGTGACAGATGACGTTACAGAGCCACTGTGACCGATAATTTTAAATGGGACCTTATAGCAAGTGATACCTCGTTTGAAAGGTATTTAAAATACCTATTTAGTCATACTAATTTTTTTGGGTTTAAGTTGATTTTGATTTTGGTGAATAAATTAAATAAATATAATATTGTAGTTTCGAATTTAATTAATAAAAATTCAAATGTCCGCCTATGGATTTTTTGTCAAAAAAGTTGACGTTTTTTAATTCTCTAGTAGTTTTTACGTCAACGTCAACCTGTTTGACAAGTAATCATAGGCGGAATTTTGAATTTTTATTAATTAAATGCGAAACTACAATTTTATATTTATTTCATTTATTCATCAAAATTTGCTTAAACCCAAACAAAATTAGTATGACTGAATAGGTATTTTAAATACCTTTCATACGAGGTATCACTTGCCATAAGGTCCCATTTAAAATTATCGGTCACAGTGGCTCTGTAACGTCATCTGTCACTATGACGTCACCTGTCATAACTAGTTAAGAAGCTTACGTCCGTTTATTTTCTCCCTCCAAATTTCACTATTATAGGTATAACCGTTCAAAAGATACGAGGGGGGGTACGGACTTTTGACTAGCAAAAACAATGTCATCTGTCACTATGACGTCACCTGTCATAACTAGTTAAGAAGCTTACGTCCGTTTATTTTCTCCCTCCAAATTTCACTATTATAGGTATAACCGTTCAAAAGATACGAGGGGGGGTACGGACTTTTGACTAGCAAAAACAATCGTAAAAAATGTAAAAAAAATATTTTTTTTATATTAGGTATTATATAATATATAATATATAATATATAATATATAATATATTATATAATAATATTATTTAATTTTTATATTATATTATAAAAAATCGTTAAAAGTATAAAACCTTGAAAAACCATAATCTCTTTTAAAAAAGTCGTACAACGTTATACCGGGTGTCCACTTATATTTTCCCCTATGTTAACTGCCTATAACTTCTAAACGGCTTAAGATAGAAATATGCGATTTTCGATAAAATGTTTTACTTTAGTAAAAGTTTTCTCTGAATGGATTGAGTTTTTTTATATCGCTTTCAAATACGAAAAGAAAAATGGCGGATTTTTTAAAAAAACGTTGTTGACTTTTTTTTAATGGAACACTTAGTATATTTTTTTGTAAATTGAAAGAAAAGTCATTCACCTATCCAGCGATATAAAGTTTTTCTAAATCGGTTGTTAAATCACTGAGTAATTAATTTTTAAAATGAGCGGTGCAACGTGGATATCACATACCTAAATAACATAACTACTAATATCCCAATAAATGACCGTTTTGAAGTGTAATTTTCAGGGGCAACTCTGAATTGCATAAAAATTTGGATTTAGGTTCTACTTACCCTCCACTTCAAAGTTGAATTGGTCCCATTGGTTGCTTTTACTTGGGGGGTGTCAGTCACCCCTTCTTAGGGGGTGAAAAACGCGTGTTTAAAATAAGCCCGGAAATGGATAAATTGACCGATTATAAGCGCCTTTAGTTCTATAAAGTTTTTTACCTAAGTCAATACTTTTCGCGTTATTCGCAATTGAAAATGTTGATTTTTCGACAAAAAAACTACGTTATCAGACCGTTTTTCGCAAATAACTCAAAAAGTAAATATTTTATCGAAAAAAATATTCCTATCAAAAGCGTAGCTTATAAAAAAACAAAAAAATGGTGTATCAGTAAAGTATATAAATTGAGAAAAAGCAAAGCTGTAGCTCATGAAAAATACGTTCTTATTCGTCTAATTCCAAATCGAATAAGTCAACGCGAAATCACCGAAAAATTAAGCACTTTTCGGAAAAAGCTTATTAACATTTTAAAAGTACCTAAAAAAAGATTTATATTTGTTTTTTACAAAAGTTTCTAGTACCAAAAATAAACGAGTTACACTGAAAAAAATAGTTGGCCCCTTTTTTTGGTAAAAAAAATTGTGAAAGCCTCCCTCTATTTAGCACCCTAAATAAAATTAATCGTTACTGTTTTACCATTTATTTTAACTGTATGTATATTGTTTATATGATCTGTAAGTTTGATGGGTTTGAAGTGCTTATTTTTGAAAAAACTTGGTTTTATAATAAAACAAAATTTTCTAAAATTTTTTTAAAAATTAAATTTTTTCAAAATAACTTAAAAAGTATTAGTGATAAGAAAAATCTAAAGGAGTAAAAAAATATAGGTTTTATTACTATAAATATGCTAGTTTCATTTTGTTTTTCCGCAAGACAAAAATTGGTTAAGATATGGCTGTTCAAAATTTGCATACACTCGTGATTAATGACCCGTTCAAGCTTTTTTAACTATAGCCCTTTAAAAAATAAGCAGTTTAAACCGTTGAGACTGACAGATCATATAAAAAATAGATAAGTAAGTAAATTGTTTGTAAAGCGGCAACGATTAATTTCATTTGAGGAGCTAAACACGGGGAGACTTGCATACTTTTTTTACAAAAAAAAAAGAGGACCAACTTTATTTTGGGCATAACTCGCATATTTTTAATGCTAGAAACTTTTATGAACAATTCTAATTAAGCTTTTTATAAACACTTTAAAAAAGTTAAAATAGGTTTTTCCCGAAAAGTGCTTAATTTTTCGGTGATTTCACCTTGAAATATTCGATTCGGAATTAGACGCACAAGAACGTATTTTCCATGAGCTACAACTTTGTTTTTACTAGATTGATAGACTTTACTGATAAACATTTTTTCTTTCAGTTTTTTATAAGCTACACTTTTGTTAGGGATATTTTTTTGATCAAGTATTTACTTTTTGAGTTATTTGCGAAAAACCGTCCGAAAACGTAGTTTTTTTGTCGAAAAATAAATATTTTCAATCGAAAATAACTCGAAAATTATTGACTTACATTAAAAACTCTATAGAACAAAAGTTGCTTAAAATCAGTCAATTTATCCATTTCCGGTTTTATCTTGAATATATGTTTTTTCACCCCGAGAAGGGGTGACTGTCACCCCCCAAGTAAAAACAACCAACGGCACAATTTCAACTTTGAAGTGGAGGGTAAGTAGAGGTTATTTCCAAATTTTCATGCAATTCGGAGTTGCCCCTGAAAATTACACGGTATCACCGTATTTCCCGTTCATTTACTGGGCTATAAGCAAAATGATATTATGTGATGTGATTTCCACATTGCATCTTTTATTTTATAAAGGTATAGTAGACAATTTTAAAGGTAATTGATTTCTATTCCTATTACGTGTGCCATTGCATATACCTAAAGTTACGTAGAAAGAAGTTACAGAACAAAATTTTTGCGAAATAACAAGGAAAATTGCCCAAAATTGCTGTGAGTGGCGAAACTTGAAAAATCATATTTCTAAAACTATAAATAGTAATTACCTCTACTAAACAACATTTTAAAGAAGAAATATGTAGGTTTTTTTCTCTGTAAAGCAATGTCTATACCTATATCCTCGTGGACAAAAGTTATGGGACAAAAAACAAAATTTCTTTCTTTTGGGTTTCTTTGTGCTTTTTCTTTTAAACATATTTTTGTAAAAAAAAGTATCCTTGACTTTAAAAAGTGATATTTAGATAGGAAATTTAACCAGGAACAATTTTTATGTAGATATGTTTGTACCAAAAGTGCATAGAACTCGCCCTAATGTAACCTGTGCCCAGGGACTAATTCACCCATTTCTCAAAAACGCACCACTTTAAATGGTAGCACTCCACGGTTTTTTCATATATAGGTGTCCATTGACCATATGAAATAATAAAACCCCGTTAACGTTGTAGTTCCTTTTTGCTATCTTATTTTGAATATAATCAATAGCCTATTAGATTGACATGAAATTTGGCATACGCATAGCTAACCTGTCAAAGAAAAAAGGTGATATTGTGCCGATGTGTGCTTTTGCCCTGGAGGTGACTTTCACCCCCCCCCCCCTTGGAGGTAAAAAAATATATGTCTAAAATAAGACCGGAAATGGATAAACTGACTAATTTTAAGTAACTTTTGTTCTATAGAGCTCTTCCGCCAAGTCAACACGTTTAGAGTTATTTGCGATTGAATATGTTCATTTTTCAACAAAATAACCACGTTTTTAGACGGTTTTTCGCAAATAACTCAAAAAGTAAGTATTATGTCGAAAAAATATTCCTAGCAAAAATATAGCTTGTAAAAAAGTAAAAAAAAATGGTGTACGCTGAGGTCTCTGGGCCTCGTAGATCCAAAGTTATAGCCAATCAAAAATAGGTTCACATTCGCCAAATTTTAAATGGAATATTTCAACGTGAAATATCCAAAAAAAATGAAGCACTTTTTGGGGAAAACCCATTATAACTTTTTTTAAATGTTTAAAAAGGCTTTATTTCTGTTTTTATAACAAGTTTCTAGCAACAAATATAAGCAAGTTAAGCTCAAAATAAAGTTGGTCCCTTTTGTTTTGGCAAAAAAAAAATCAGGAAGATCGCCCCCTAATTATCATCTTAAATGAAATTAATCGTTATCGCTTCACAAATTATTGTATAGTGAAATTTTATTTTATATTTATTTATATTTTAATCAAAATATTGTAAATATTAACATTTTGACATATATTTGTATAAATATTGATATTTATATAAATATAAATCTGACAACCGTCAGATTTAACTAAAATGTCATCCAGTGATTTGCGACATTATTAAAATCGCATATGACATCAAATTTAATGACGCACTGAAAAAAGGGTTTGGTATAAATTTTATAAATATTTTTTAAATAAATTGGTTCTAAACATTATCGGAATAATTAATAATATAGTATTATCAATGTTTTTTATTCATAATATTTCGATTGATTTGCGTCACATACAACATTTCTCACGTTCCCCCTTAACTCAAGACCATTATTCAAATTATCGCCAAATAAGTACACCAAAGGCCGTATATAAATCAAAAGTCACAGCAATGATACGCACCTATTGTAATAGTCATGGATAGGAAAATAAATCACTCATTTTTCTCTTCAACTGACAATAAAATTGATACCCATTAATGATATTCGAAAAGAAGCGATTAATCAAAATGCTATTTTGTAGGCAGGTATGGATCAATATACCTACAGTATGCAACGCGGTTAGCTGTTTTAATAGTTATGTAAATCTAAAGATCCCTATCTTAAATCCTCAAATTAGATGGTCTTGTGTCTTACTTATCTGATTTAACACTTTACTTTCTATTAACATTGTCTAGGCGGTGTCTTAGCATTTTATTAGAGATTATACCGGATATTTTGGTTGTATAATTGATACATTAGGCACGTGTCATAATATATCAAATCGTCTTCTTTTTGTATAGACATGACTTTGTCTGTTTTTCAATGTGCTTCCAGCAAGTTGCCGTTCCATCGTTTTCGTGATCTTCCCACTGATCGTCTTCCTACTGGGAAACCTTCTCTCGTCGTCCTCATTATTCTATTTGTTATCATTCCATTCTACTCCTCTGTTTCTTAACCAGTTATTAATGTTCTTCACATTGCATCTCCGTCGTTTATCTCTATTTTTAGTTCTGTCCCATAGTGTCTTACCATCGATTTTTTGAAGGGTTTTCATCTCTGCCACTTCTAACAATCTTTTTGTCCTCTCTGTGTCAGGTCGTGTTTCGGCCACATACATTCCACCTCATCCCGCAATTTTGGTGCACTTTTTTTAGGATTATTTGCTATTTCTCTCAGAATCCATCTTTCCTCGCGGTCGGTAAAAATTTTATTAGGCGCCAGCCTTGATATATAGACCAGGGCGCATCTGTAAAAATATTAGTACATTTGGACGTTGAGAGGTGACTCAAATTTTTTTGCAGAAATTGCTTGAAAATGAATCAAATAATAATATTTGAGTTATCCTCCCTCTCAAAAAGGTCCGGAACATTGTTTAAATAATCAAAATGTCAAAAAATTAAGGAAAAATTCGATTTTTTTCTTGGTTTTTTTATTATAACTTTAAAAGTATTCATTTCCGAGAAAAGTTGTACTAGCATAAAAGTTGCGTAATTAAATTTCCTACAATATAGAATTGATTAGAAATTTAAAAAATAGTCACCCTTGTTGCAAAATAGCAATAATTGTGAAAAAAAAACATACAAAAACAAGTATTCGCATTTTACGTTTTTCAACCATTTATGATACACTTAGGACCTTCATATTTCACCCTAAAAAACTTTATGATACAGTAAAATAATACTGTAAATTTCATTAAGATCGGTTTAATAGATTTTACAAAATAAATTTTGCAATCCAGCTTTCGTAAAAAAAATTCCTTTTTTCAAAATGTTACAGGACTGAAAATAAAGCAGATAGCAAGTTAAAAATTTTTTTGCGTATAAAAGTGTACTGTACCTTTCATTTGCAATTTTGCAAAATTAAAATAGATTAACACCACGGCGTCAGGAATTTTTTAAATAAACATTAATTACTGGTGCTATGCGCAGGACAGCGGATAGTTTGCTCTGATTGGGCATTCCAGTGACCTTTGATAATGATTGATACATTTTAATTTTTATTACATTTCGATATAAATAAATAAATTTGTTTATTGCAAAATAAAAACACATACTCTATCCTTTGAAATAACACTTTTATTAGCAAAAACTTTCTTCATATATTTTAACTCAAATAATAAAAGTTTATTATTTTTAAACATATGCAATTGTTTAAATAATATTTCACAAACAATAATAAAATTAGTTTAATTTTTGTGGAATTAAAATATTAAAATACAACAAAATATAGAGTAAGAAAATAATATATTAGATAAAGATTGGAAGAAATTTTGGTGGAAATCAATTTGTGTGAATCGAACACCGCTGTCCTGCGCGTAGCACCAAAAATTTTTGTTTATTTTAAAAATTTTCTGACGCCGTGGTAATTAATCGATTTTAATTTTGAAAATTGCAAATGAAATGTACAGTACACTTCTATAAGCAAAAAAATTTTCAACTTGCTATCTGCTTTATTTTCAGTCCTGTAACATTTTGAAAAAATGAATTTTTTTTGCGAAAGCTGGATTGCAAAATTTATTTTGAAAAATTTATTAAACCGATCTTAATGAAATTTACAGTATTGTTTTACTGTATCATAAAGTTTTTCTGGGTGAAATATGAAGGTCCTAAGTGTAGCATAAATGGTTGAAAAACGTAAAATGCGAATACTTGTTTTTGTATGGTTTTTTTCGCAATTATTGCTATTTTGCAACTAGGGTGACTATTTTTTAAATTTTTAACCAATTTTATATTGTAGGAAATTTAATTACGCAACTTTTATGTTAGTACAACTTTTCTCGAAAATGAATACTTTTAAAGTTATAATCAAAAAACGAAGAAAAAAATCAAATTTTTCCTTCAATTTTTGACATTTTGATTATTTAAACAATGTTCCGGACCTTTTTGAGAGGGAGGATAACTCAAATATTATTATTTGATTTATTTTCAAGCAATTTCTGCAAAAAAATTTGAGTCACCTCTCAACGTCCATCTCAAAACAGATGCGCCCTGGACTAATAGGCTATTGATTATATTCAAAATAAGATAGCTAAAAGGAACTACAACGTTAACGGGGTTTTAATATTTTATATGGTCAATGGATATCTATATATGAAAAAACCGCGGAGTGCTACCATTTAAAGGGGTGCGTTTTTGAGAAATGGGTGAATTAGTCCCTGGGCTCAGGTTACATTAGGATGAGTTCTATGCACTTTTGGTACAAACATATCTACATAAAAATTGTTTCTGGTTAAATTTCTTATCTAAATATTACTTTTTAAAGTCAATGATACTTTCTTTTACAAAAATATATTCAAAAGAAAAAGCACAAAGAAACCCAAAAGAAAGAAATTTTGTTTTTTGTCCCCTAACTTTTGTCCACGGACAAAACTTTTGTCCACGGACATTGCTTCACGGACAAAAACCTACATATTTCTTCTTTAAAATGTTGTTTAGTAGAGGTAATTAGGATTTATAGTTTTCGAAATATGATTTTTCAAAATTCGCCACTCACAGCAATTTTGGGCAATTTTCCTTGTTATTTCGCAAATATTGTTCTGTAAGTTTTTTCTGCGTAACTTTAGGTATACACGTAATAGGAATAGAAATCAATTAGCTTTAAAATGGTCTACTGTATAACGTTGTAAGACTTTTTTTTAAAGAGATTATGGTTTTTCAAGATTTTATAATTTTAACGATTTTTTATAATATTATATAAAAATAAAATAATACTATTATATAATATATTATATATTATATAATACCTAATATAAAAAAAAATATTATTTTTTACGATTATTTTTGAATAAGATATTACTTTTCAAAATGTAATAAGTACTTGCAACGATTTTTGATTTTAGGATTATTTTTTAAATATCTCATTATAACTTTTTTTCTTGTACATGAATATACTATAATATAATATATTATATTGCTCAATAAAGAGGGCTTACTTTCTGTTCTTTAAAATGGTGTATCATCTATATTTAAATAATGGAAACCGAGTGATTCTTTGATATTTCTATATAGTCGAGGAAATGAAGCATTTTGGCTCGCAATTTTTTCGTCCAGCATGGATTTACTTGAAATTTTCACAGAAGGTAGGGAATAGTCCAAGGATCATTTTCTATATCATGCCGCTGTACGCTAAAATCTTGGGGGTGGTTGCCACCCCATCTCGGGGTTGGAATTTTTTATTACATTTTAACCATGTAAATCGATGTAAAAGGTACTTCTAAGAACAAAATGTTTTTTACATTTTCTTCGTAAAACTAATATTTTTCGAGTTATTCGCGCTTGAAAGTAACAGTTTTTCGTCGAAAAAATTGACTTTTTAGAGGGTTTTTTGAGAATACCTCGAAAAATATGCATTTAATCAAAAAAACTGCAGATAACAAAATTGTATCTTTTAGTAAGACAAACTAAATTCTTTTTCTATAATATCTTTAAGACCAATACAAACCGAGATACGGCATGTTAAAAGTTAGCTTTTCTCGTCAAATGCATAATTTGAAATATTCAAAGCCAAATAACGGGAAAACTTTGCATTTTCGAGGAAAACTTAAAGTATCTATTTTCAGGTATACAATTAAACCTTTCAAAGAATAAGAATAAAAAAATTCTATCATGAAAATAGAGCGATTTATGATAAAAAAATGTCGGTACCTGCTTTTCTCTACGAAAAAATCAGTGAAAATAACCCCCTAACTACCCTCGTAATTAAAAATTTCTCTTCACCTTTCTGTAATTCCTTGTATATTTGTATTGTCAATACACCCAAGAACATTGACCTATTTAAAAGGCCAAATTTTAGAAAAATTGGAGTTTAAAAAAAATTGATTTTTTGCACTTTCGTATTTTTCACGTTTTACTTCCAAATATCTCAGAAAATACTGATACGAAAAAAATAATGGACTACTAAATTGTAGCTATTTTAATAACAAAAATTATACTGTGCATATATTTTCATTACAGTGAACATTTAGAGAGATATAGCTGTTTAAAACCTCTATTTATGAGCAAACACACCCTTATTCGAGCCCTTTCAACCCACTCCAATTAAAAAGTAAGGGATCTAACGGAATTTAATTTACACAGTAAATATATAGTTTTTCAAAAATCCTACAAAACCATTTTGGAAAAAACTTTTTATCGCCAAAAATGAAGGAGCTATGTTTATAAAACGCGTTTTTTTTTCGAAATATTCGAATAGTCCTCTTACGGAACATTTTCAATGCATGTATAATACCACAGAACTGGTTCGTATACTGGAAGATGACTTAAAAACTATGTGTATTTGTACTTCTACATATTTGTAAATTCGTATTTTGGTGTAAATAAAAATGTTTTTGTAATTCTGTAATTCTACTTTTTTTCTGTATAGATCTATTAAATTATCTACTTATAAAAATTATAATGTTCTTAAGGGTGGTTTTTAAGGGTTGAAATATTATGATATTATATCCTAAAGCATAAAACAATCATTATTTTTAGCCAATCAAAACCAAATTTGACCCATATTAAAGTTTACAACGTTTTTATATCATTTTTGACAATAAGGGGTACTTTACACCCCTAAAGATAATCGACGCCCTTGGGCATGTTATAGAATATGAAGTACAGTGTGAGATGACCCTAATCCCAAATTTTTATGTAAATAGATGCAAGCCGAAATTATTCTTTTAGGATAAGTAATTTTTTTATATATAGCTCCAAGAAGGGTGGTTTTAAGGGTTGAAATATTATGATAGTATATCTTAAAGCATAAAACAATCATTATGTAACTAATAAGAAACAAATTTTGACAAAATTAAAGTTTAAAATGTTGTTTTATAATTTTTTACAAGTAGTTTTTTTAGGGGTAGTTTTCGCCCTTAAAAAACCAAAAGCGTACAACGGCTCAATAGAGAAAATGAACTAGAGGGTGAAATGAGCCTAATCCCAAATTTTTGTACAAATCAATGCTGGACGAAAAAATTGCGAGGTTTTGCCATTTTTCCAGCTTCATTTCCTCGACTAATACCTGTATTATTTAAAATTATTTCTTTTACAAAAATTACATAAACATTAGTCTTAGAAAACATCACTTTAGTTAAAATTATTTAAACTTTGACATTTAAAAAATTTTCAAAATCAAAGTCCATCTCTTCGTTAGCATTAGCTTCAATATCTTCCTCTGACACCTCAGTTATCTTAGAGTTCCCACAATTAGTACCCATGCACATGCACCCTTTGCAGAATATTGAACAACTAACTCCTATCTTCCTACAACCGCAGTTTTTTGTACATCCTTTGGTACATTTACATGCTATTTTTTCAAGCAAAGCTTGTGGTGTAGGAGCTTTGACAGTAAATATTGGAATTAATCCCTATTTTGAAGTTTGCCCGGCTGAGTCAAGTGGATCCAAAAATCCTAAAATCAAAAATCGTTGCAAGTAGGTACGTACCACATTTTGAAAAAGCATATCCTATTCAAAAATAATCCTAGAATTTTTTCTAATACACCATTTTAAAGTAAACAGAATAAGATTTCTTTTTTATTATATAATATGTACCTAAATGTAGAAAAAAAAGTTATAATGGAAATTTAAAAAATAATCGTAAAAAATATAAAAACTCGTTAAAAGTATAAAATCTTGAAAAAGATAACCTCTTTAAAAGAAGTCATACAACATTATACAGTAGAACATTTGAAAGGTAATTGATTTCTATTCCTCTTACATGTACCATTGCATATGCCTAAGGTTACGTAGAAAAAAGTTACAGAACAATATTTGCGAAATAACAAGGAAAATTGCCCAAAATTGCTGTGAGTGGCGAACTTTGAAAAATCATATTTTGCAAACTGTAAATCCTAATGACCACTACCAAACATCATTTTAAAGAGAAAATATGTAAGTTTTTTTTCTGTTAAGCAATATCTATACCTATATCCCCGTGGACAAAAGTTATGGGACAAAATACAAAATTTCTTTCTTTTGGGTTTCTTTGTGCTATTTCTTTTGAATATATTTTTATAAAAAAAAGTGTCTTTGACTTTAAAAAGTTATATTTAGATAGGAAATTTAACCAGGAACAATTTTTATGTAGACGTGTTTGTACCACAAGTGCATAGAACTCACCCTAATGTAACCTGTGCCCAGGGACTAATTCACCCATTTCTCAAAAACGCACCCCTTTAAATGGTAGCACTCCGCGGTTTTTTCATATATAGAGATTCGTTAACTATATGAAATAATAAAACCCCGTTAACGTTGTAGTTCCTTTCTATAGTACATAATCAATAGCCTAATATATTTTTAACTATATTTTCATTTCGATAACGTTCAGTAATGTGCTGAACTGTTGATGAACATTTATTTACCATTTTGGATATGTTTCTTTGGCTATATCCATTTCTATGGTGAATAATAATTAAATTTCTTTCATTAATCGTAGTTCGGCGGCCCATTTTTAAATAATTTTGTTATTTGACAATTAAATATTTTGAAATGTTAAATGTCAAATTAAACAGAAATAACTGCACTATGAATTTAATCTAACGCCTACTTCGCAAATTTCAAATTGATTAGTTGTGTAATGCTTTATCTTATTTGCATTATTTTAGCTGTGACATTAAAATCATACATAAAATAATGAAATATTTTTTGTTATTTAAGTATGGTATATTTGAAACCCAAAATATAACTTATGCTATTTTATAAGACTAATAAATACACGAGAGTACAAGACAGCAAAAACGAAAAATCAATCTTAGATTACTTTTTGTTAAGCAGCAACAAATGGAAAAAAGTACAGGATACGAAAGTGAAAAGAGGCTGAGAGATTGGCAGTGACCACCATCTAGTAATAATGAGAATTAGAACAACAGAAGAAAAAGAAGAAAAGAGAAGAAAGGTAGTAAACGAAAAAATAAAAAGTTACAAATTAAAAGAGGAAAGATATAAGAAGAAATTCCAAGAAAAATTAGATAATACTCTGAAAGGTAGGGCAAAAAATACAAATATAGAAGAAAAATGGGTATATCTAAAAACCAGCATAATCAAAGCAGCTGAGGAAACTTGTGGGAAAGCAAAAATAGCAAATACTAACATGAGGAGAACGGAATGGTGGACGGAAGAAATACGAGAGAAAATAAAGAACAAAAAAGACAAATGGAAGAGATACCTAAGCACAAAACACCTGGAAGATTATGAGGCATATAAAGAAAAAAGGAAAGAGGTTAAAATAGCGGTGAAAGCAGGAAAGGAAAGGTCATGGGAGAGATTTGGACAAAAAATGACAAAGAATTATAGGGAAAACCAAAAACTCTTCAACGGCGCATTAAAACAACTCAGACAAAAGAAAGAGCACACGATGCCGAATATAAAATACAAGAATGGAAACATACTAACAGAAGAAAAACAAATAAAGGAAAGATGAAGAGAACATTTCAAAGAGCTAACTCATGCAGATACGGACAACATAGGGGAGATACAAGAAAGGAATGAAGAACAACAAGTGGAATCCATAACAAGAGAGGAATTAGAGAAAGCAATAGAAAGAGTAAAATTGGGCAAAGCACCAGGCAAGGAACATATTACCCCGGAAATGATAAAATTCATGGGGACAGAGGGAATGGATAGCATGAAAGAACTAATGAATGATATCATAAATAGAGCAGAATTACCAAAGGACTGGAAGAAAGACATTATACTATTATTCGCAAGAATAATAGAGACAAGAATAAAAACCCAAATAGAAACAACTATGGAAGACACACAGTGTGGATAGGGCTTTTCATCGATTGTCACTTGTTTCGAGCTTCTGTCATATGTTGTATAATCTGTGTATAATATTAATATACACGGATTATATGACATATGACAGAAGCTCGAAACAAATGACTGTGAATGAAAAGCCCTATTCAGGAAGGACAGAAGCACGCAAGACCTAATATTCACATTAAGACAAGTAAGTGAGAAGGTAATCGAGAAGAATAGAGAGATACATATGTGCTTCATTGACCTGGAAAAGGCGTTTGACAGAATCAGAAGAAAGGACGTATGGAAGACACTAAAAGAAAGGGGAGTCGACAGACACATAATAGAAGTAATAAAGGATATGTACAACAATAATACAAATACAATAAGAACCAATAACGAGGAATCCAGAGAATTTACTACAAGTCAAGGCGTCAAACAGGGATGCGTGCTGAGTCCACTGCTATTCTCAGTGGTACTGGATGAAGCGATAAAGAAAGCCAAGAGAAGAATGAGAAAACTAACATTAGGATACTGGCAAATGAAACGGACTCAACTATCGGAGCTACTATTCGCATACGACATGGTATTGATAGCAGAAAATAGAGAAGACCTACAGAACAATCTTGAAATCCTAGAAGAAGAACTATCAAACATAAATATGAAAATTAATACAGAGAAACCAAAAACAATGATAATTAAGACACAATTAATAAGACACACGCAATAGAATTAGACGGGAAACAACTAGAGCAAGTGGAATATTTTAAATACCTAGGAGTAATAATCGAAGCAAATGGTAAACAAGACATGGAAATAAACGAGAGAATGGGACGAACAGGAAGCTTATTTAACGCTATGAAACAACATTTTTGGGGAAAAAAGAGATACCGGAGAAAGTAAAAACGGCAGTCGTTAAATCAGTAGTTAGACCAACAATCATGTATAGCAGCGAGACATGGACATTGACGGGGAGACAAAAATCCAGAGTCAATGCTATGGAAATGAGGTTCCTGAGGAAAATAGCAAACAGAAAGAGGACAGACAAAATACGAAACGAAACAATTAGACAAAACCTAAAACTGGAACCAATCAATGAAAAAATAGTGGAGGGACAACTTAGATGGTTCGGGCACGTATGTAGAATGTCGAACGAGAGGCTTACAAAACGAGTGTTCGAAACGAGAGTGCAGGGGAAAAACAAAAGAGGAAGACCAAGAGCTATGTGGGTAGATGAAATCAGGAAAGAAGTCGAGAAGAAGGGATTGACATTGGAAAGTGCAAGAAACCTAACGCAAGATCGGAAAGCATGGAGACTGCAATGCCAAACTCAACTCCACCAGCCTTACACCTAAAGGTAGAAAGGCTTAGGACTAAGTAAGTAAGTAAGTATAAGACTAATAGTTATTTAATTTTAGTATGTAATTTTTTTCTAATAAATATTGAGCTACTGACACAAGCTAGTTTTATTGAGTAGGGACTGCATCATTTAAGCTGTGAGTCACTGTATGTCATTATTGGTCTGATGACTGTTTTGTAAATTGTGCCTTTCATTTCTTTTCCGATATTTTATTTCTACATATCGTTTCATTCGGGAAAACGGGAAAACTTATACTACAGAAAGCTCGAAACAGACTAAAACTATACTTGAGAAAACGTCAGGAAAGAAGTTTGAAGATAAAGAAACTTAATGGTGGTCAAACGAAGTACAAGAAAAAATAAAATAGAAGGGGCAATTATGTAAAATGTGGCAATAAACCAGATCGGACACAGATCTTCAAAACTATATGGTCGCCAAAAAGAAAGCGAAAGTAGCAAAAGCTAAGGCAGAAGCCTATTCAAACCTATACTATCAAGTTGATATTAGGAAAAGCGAAACAAAGATATTTAAAAAAACTATAGGGCTATAAAACTACTTAGCCACACCATGAAAATATAGGAGAGAGTAATTGATAGACGGATACGTGAAGGAAACGAAATATCCGATAATCAATTTGGCTTTATGCAGGGCAGAACAACAACAGATGCAATTTTCATTATAAGGCAACTGATGGAAAAGTACAGGAATAAAGAAACCAACTCTCATATGGTATTCATTGATCTTAAGAAAGCATATGGTAGAGTTCCTCGAGAGATTCTGTGGTAGGCACTCAATAAAAGAGTAGTCCCTGGTGAATTTATAAAGATTGTGAGAGATATGAATGAGGGAGTAACGACTAGTGTTAGGACAGGTGTGGGAAAGACTGATAAATTTCATGTGAAAGTAGGATTTCACCAAGGCTCGGTGCTTAGTCCTTATTTTTTCTCACTAGTTTTGGACCAGATAACAGCGAAACCATAGGGTAATATTCCATGGTGCTTAATGTATGTTAATGAGGTAGTGTTAATAGGAAAAAGTGAAAGAGACTTAGAACAAAAACTGGAACAGTGGAGACAATCTCTGGAGGGACAAAGGTTTAAAACTTAGTAGGGCAAAAACAGAGTCTTTGGAATGTTCATTTAAAGCTGGAGTTACTACAAATAAATTGGTATCTTTAGATGGTGAAATGATAGTGAAAAGCAATAGTTTTAAGTACCTAGGATCGAATAGAGAAATAGATGGAGATGCATGCAGTAGAATTAGGGCTGGATGGATGAAGTGAAAGGAAGCGAGTGTTGTGTTGTGTGACAGAAAAATTCAAATGAAGCTAAAGGGAAAATTCTACAAAACAGCCATAAGACCGGCTATGATGTACGAAACTGAATTTTGGGCAGTGAAAAAGAAAGAGGAACAACGAATGCATGTGGCGCAAATGAGAGTGCTTAGATGGATGAGTGGAGTAATAAAAAGGATAAAATTGGAAATGAGTATATTAGGGGAAGTCTAGGTGTGGAACCAATTGATTCCAAAATGAGAGAGCATAGGTTAAGATGATTTGGTCATACTCAACGTCGAGACGTTAATCACCCAATACGAAGAATAGCTGAAGTGCAGATTCCTGGAAGGAGTAGGAGAGGAAGACCAAAGAAGACCTGGGGGAAGGCGATAAGGCAGGGCATGTTGGTGAAGGGGATTAACATTGATATGACCCCAGATATAATTGTGTGGAGAAATGCAATCAGGGAAGCCGACTCCGCATAGGGATAAGGCAAAGAGAATGATGATGATTGTTTCATTCGGGCAACCTGCGGCTCTGTTTGCTCTATTCCACTTCTTTTTCGAGCTCTCGGTAGCTAGATAGTGTGATGCCTGGATATTTAAACTCGATCACTTGCTTTATTATCTGAGCTTCCAGCACTAATTTACATCTAATCAAATATAGGTACCTGCAGCTAAACTTTATCAAATATAGAGCCATATTATTTTTACTTATATTTACTTATTTTTACTTATATTTACTTATATTAAAAATATATTGACTTATTACAACTTATTCATTATAAATTAAACTGGTGAAAATAAGGAGCAGGTATAATGACGATATTTTATAGGTAACGCCCCAGCCCATTCTTGATTTCCTTTCTTCTTCTTCTTCCTGTGCCAGGCTCGATTATCGTGTGTTGGCTATCAAATTAACTATAGTAATTTTATTGACGGCAGCTTGGAAAAGGAATGCAGATGATATGTTAAATCATTCCATCAGGAGAACACTAGATCCCGTTAAACTGCGAAATTTTTCATACTTGGTCTATGTTCTACGAAATGCGAAATGTAAGCTACCTATTAAAAGTTATGTTAATGTACAAAGTTGAAGATCGAAGGGAACCTGATGACAAGCTACATGCACATGCATGGTATGAAAAGAAGTATAGCTCTAAAATAAAAAAGAATGGATTTAATATGTTAAAATGGATAAACAAAGTAGAGCGAACAACCAACCATGCAAAATTAAACCAATTCCATTACCATAAATAAAGGAAGAGTTATTGTATACAAAACAAGCATTTTATGAGTCGGCGTACACAAAATTGACGTGCCTTGCAAAAGAACTAGGTCATCTTTTAATGATATCATATAGATAATACGACTCTAAAACCCTAAAAAATTTTAATGCCTCCAATAACAGACTTAGTGTCACCATGTAACTGTAAAAACTGTAAAAAAAAACTGAGATTTCCTGTATCTCGATGCAGATGCATGAAAGAAAATGTTAGAAATATACAGTGATGAGCACGCTAATAACCGGCAAAATAGCTCAAAAGATGGAAAACATAATGCATTGCGAAACAAAAAGAGATGAAACTAGAAGAGGTGGAAATTATCGTTATAAACGTGTTAATTAACATTATATTACATAGTTTTTCACCTTTAGACGTCTGTGACAGGAGTTTTTTTTATAAAATTCTACTGTCGTGACAGTTATCATACTCCTCTGATACGTCTAAAGGTAGGAAACTACGTAATGTAATGTTATTTTAGACGTTTTTAACGATAATTTCCACCTCCACTAGTTTCATCTCTTTTTGTTTCGCAATGCATTATATTTTCTATCTTTTGAGCTATTTTGCCTGTTATTAGCGCGCTCATCACTGTATAATATGTTAGAAAAATATCTTAAAAGGAATGAAACTTCCTTTTAAGTTATATTTCTGAAAATTGTAGTTTGTCATAATCTATTAAAATATGGATATCTTGGCCCAAAATAAACCTACAAGAACCTAAAATAAAAATATATATACAAACAAAGATAAAGTAAAAAGTCAAAGTTTTCAACCTAATAGAAATATTAAAAATATTCCTAAAAGATATTTAATTGAAAACTTATTGGACCATTTTCCTGCTATACTAACACCTCCATGGTTTCTAAAAATTGCAAGCCAGATAGATTAACCCGGTCTATATAGATATTTAAAATAACAAAAATTGCCGGGGAGCCAAATTTTGGTGGAGAGCTAGGGTATACGATAACAAATAAAGTTTTAAAAGTCTCCATCGATCCCATGTGTGCAACAAAAGTTATTCGGGGTCAAGGGTCAAAATTTGAGATTTTTTTAATTTTTTTCGAAAACGGTAAGTTTTATCAAAAAAGAACCGTAAACCAAAGTTGTAGATCTTAAAATTCTCTACAAAAATATTCCTTATTATTTTTTCCTAAGAGTTGCCATTCCTGAGATATCGCGATTCTAAGAGTCACATTATACATGATATGCACACGTTTCCACACCACCTGTGAGGTAGTGTACTCGGCGCGTTTTGTTTACCTTGGTTTCCCCTGTAGGCCTACTCCACTAACTGTTTTGATAATTTTAGGAAAATATAAGGAAACAATACAGGTCAAGTTCTAGATATTACCTTATTATTGATATTGATTATTATTGATATTGCTATTGATTATTAGGTTAACTATTGTTTTGATTTCTTTAGATATTTTAATCAGATTCATTCCTTGAAAGTCTACTTTAACAGTCAAGTCTTCTTCGATTTCATCTTCTTCCTCTTCCTCTTGCTGGATGTTCAAAAATTGTTCAAATGTGACTGAGTCATTGGTCTCTTCATTAAAATCACAGGAGTCTTCCTCTGTTGTACTAAACTGGACATTTGAGCAAGACTGACCTTGGCAGTTGGTACACGCTAGAGAACACAGCAACCCGACTTTTTTACATTCACATGTGGCACTACAACCTTTTTTGCAATTGCAAAAAATAGTGTTAAGGAGTTTTTCTGGAGCAGGTGGGAGTAAGGTTTTAATCGGTTCCAGAGTATTATCTATTAATTTCCAACCCCAGTCTTCTGGATTTAGTTCATTGCCTAGCCATGTTTGAACTTGATAATATATACTCGATGCAAATGTTGAAAAGCAGATGCTGATGTTGAAGGAAGATGCTACTGTATAGACTACACTGTAGTCTCACTACATTTCTATATTCTTTTAACAGCGACTTATTGTCGACATTGTTGTAGCCGAAATCGCCTAATTATTGTAACACTAAGGTCTTTTGACCTATCTATGTAGCTAGTTCCAACTACTTTGGATCTAAAGTAAGTAGCCACATGTTTAAACTTTTCCTAACTTTCTGACAGTCAAAATTTCAACTTGGCCTTTTTATACAGTGGTTTGCATATTTTAGGTTTCAACCTGATGATGGACTGATTGGTCCGAAAACGTTTTTTTGTACTATACTGAAAATTTTTTGTACTATAGATGTACCCAATTCAATCCAATTTGGATCTTTTTAGATAAAAATTTTAATAAATTTATATACCATCTACCCACAAGTGAACTTTTACTTCCTTAGTAAGTGTAATATATTATAGTTTAAAGCAACAGAAAAGCTAGGTGGGCCGTGGCCATGCCCATGGACATGGGCGCCTATGAGATCATATATTTACATTAGTGTCAAGTTGTGATTGAACGACAGCGGACCAAATAAAAATTAAGTGTGCTATACAATAATATTGGGGCATTGTTTGGTTTTCATTTAGAATTATAGACGTGTATTATTTTGTTAGTTTATAGTGGATGCTATGTCTGGAGGTAAGTGGAGTATTTTAATATACTTTTTAGACTTTTTTCTTCGTATAAAATAGATTTTATTTAAAACATGTTTGCAAAGTGGCAAGAATTTTCAATCGTTTTAAGTTTTCCAAGTTTTAAAAAGGGAAAAGTAAAAAAGTCTACTTTGATCAGCAAAGATATTTTGTTTAATAAATAGTTCGAAATGTATATAAATATTCCTCAAAAAATCATCTGCAGCCAAATGCATCCTTAGCGGAATTTTTCATTTTAAAGAAATATAACATGCTGGAGAACTTGTACATGAAAAGACTTTAATGTTATATGGTCAGTTAATAAAGTAAGAACAAAATATGAAGCATCTGATCCAATAAATTTACAGTTTTTTTACACAAGAGCAGCCGTTTTTTGTTATTTTTTGCTTTCTTCTTCTTTTTCTTAATCTTTAAGTCCTATTACTCTTATGTATAATAATGTTTTTGCTTCCTTACTTTTATATTTTTTAATAATTTTGGTCGTGTGAGCCAAAAATTTTAATTTTTTAAAAATGAAATGCATAAACGAAACTTTGTGTTAGGAAGCCACACATTGGTAGGTAATAATTATAATTAATCGGATCCATTTACAAAACAATAATTAAGATGTATTAAGAGTTGACCTACCTGTTTTTGGTTTCTTAATATAAGGTATCGTTTATGCATTTTATTTTTAAAAAAAGGCAACATTTTTGGACTTACACGACCAAAATTATTAAAAAATATAAAAATAAGAAAGCAAAAAGATAGACCTATACATAAAGGTAAAATGACTTAAAGATTAAAAATAGAAGAAGAAAGCAAAAAAATAACAAAAAACTGCGGTTCTCGTGTAAAAAAGCTGTAAATTTTCTGGATCAACTGCTTCATATTTTGTTCTTACTTTATTAACTGACCATAACATTAAAGTCTCTTAATGTAGAAATTCTCCAGCATATTACAGTTTTTTAAAATGAAGAATTCCGCTAAGTTTGCAACTTGTTGCAGATGATTTCTTGAGGAATATTTATATACACATTGAATTATTTATTAAGTAAAAAATCTTTGCTGACCAAAGCTGACTTTTTTACTTTTCCCATTTTAAAACTTGGTAAACAGAAAACGATTGAAGATTCTTGCCATCATTTGGTAAATATGTTGTAAATAAAGTTTATGTTAGGAAAAAGAATCTAAAATGTATATTGAAATACTCCACTTACCTCAAGAAATAGCATCCACTATAAAATAACAAAATAATACACGTCTATAGTTTTAAACGAAAACCTAACAATCCCTCAATTGTATAACACATTTTAATTTTATTCGTTCCGCTTTCGTCCAATCCCAACTTTACACTAATATAAATATGTGATATGCTTGTATTGTTCTACCCTCAACGGCCGTTTATGATCCTCCGAAACCTACAGAGCAAGATTCATATAAAATTTCTCGGAATACCGGGTGTCCACTTATATTTTCCCCCATTTTAACTGCCTATAACTTCTAAACGGCTCAAGATAGAAATATGCGGTTTTCGCTGAAATGTTTCATTTTAGTAAAAGTTTTGTCTGAATGGATTGAACTTTTTATATCGCTTTCAAATACGAAAACAAAAATGGCGGATTTTTGAAAAAAACTTTGTTGATTTTTTTTTAATGGAACACCCAGTATATTTTTTTGTAAATTGAAAGAAAGGTCCTTCACCTATCCAGCGATATAAAGTTTTTCAAAATCGGTTGTCAAATCACTGAGTAATTAATTTTTAAAATGAGAGTTGCAACATGAGTATCACATAACATAATATCAATTTATGTGGTTTCCACATTGCATCTCTCATTTTAAAAATTAATTGCTCAGTCATTTGACAACCGATTTTAAAAATTTTTATATCACTGGATAGGTAAATAAACGTTTTTTCATGTTTTTAGTTAAATGACCATTTTTTTTATAACGCTTTTAAATAAAAAATGGCGGATTTTTGAAAAAAAACGTTGTTGACTTTTTTTATTAACACCCAGTATACTTTTTTGTAACTTGAAAAAATGGTCATTTACCTATCCAGCGATATAAAAAAATTTAAAAGCGGTTGTCAAGTGACTGAGCAATTAATTTTTAAAATGAGAGATGCAATGTGGAAATCACATAACATAATATCAATTTGCTTATGTCATTTTATTTGCTTATTTATTTTATTTATTTGCTTATCAAATTGCTTATCATTAGTCATGTTATTTAGGTATGTGACATCCACGTTGCACCTCTTATTTTAAAAATTAATTACTCAGTGAGTTGACAACCGATTTTGAAAAACTTTATATCGCTGGATAGGTGAATGATATTTCTTTCAATTTACAGAAAAATATACGGGGTGTTCCATTAAAAAAAAGTCAACAACGTTTTTTTTCGAAAATCCGCCATTTTTTTTTCGTATTTGAAAGCGATATAAAAAATTTAATCCATTCAGACAAAACTTTTGCTAAAATAAAACATTTCAGCGAAAACCGCATATTTCTATCTTGAGCCGTTTAGAAGTTATAGGAAGTTAAAATGGGGGAAAATATAAGTGGACACCCGGTATATAAACTTAAATTTTTGCATTTTGGCCAGGTTTTCGGCAAAATTCACCACTGTGCGGCGCCTAGACTAAAACCTTTAAGTTAAATTTCAATTATCTCCGCAACAATAAAAATTGTAATTTGCACAGGGAAATAATTACAAAGGAATTATATAGCGCAATGCAAGAGTTAAATCTCCCAAAAACTAATCAGATTAGTAAAATTATGCACAACCAATACCAAAGCAAAAGTAAGGATACAAAATCAACTGTCCGATGAATTTAACATTAATGAAGGGGATACACAAGGGGATGCACTGTCAACAACACTTTTTAACATTGCGTTGGAACAATTAATAAGGAAAACTCCTATAGATAGGAATGGTACAATATTTACAAAGCTCAATCAGGTCGTTGCCTACGCAGATGATATAGACATAATCAGCTGGACAGTAAAAGACCTAGAAAACATTTATACATATAACAACGTGGAATGAAGTAAACACTTCTGTTGTATGTAGGCATATGAATTTATCAAAAATTCTTAAAAGTTATCCACAAGTGAGTGGAAGTACAAAACGTTTTCGGTCAAACTGACCATCATCAGTGTAAACCTGGAAATAAGTGAACCACTAAGATTAAAAACCAAAAGGGTGAAATTTTGACAGTTGAAGAAATAAGAAAGTGTGGTTACTTACGTCCAGTGTACAAAGTAGTTAGTCCAGTGTTACTTACGTCCAATAATTCAAAAGTAAAAATATACACAATAGTAATGAGACCTGTAGTAATGTACGCATCAGAAATATGGACCTTGACTAGTGAACAAGAGGAACAGCTTCTTAGATGGGGAAGAAAAATCTTAAGGAAAATATATGGACCTATACAGGAGAATGGAGAATGGCGTATAAGAATGAACCACGAAATAAATAGAGTGTTTAACAGGCCGAATATCATAAAAGAAATACGAAGTAAACGACTGAGTTGGTTAGGATACGGAGAAAGGATGGATGATAAGATAAATACAAAAAAGTTCTTAGAAAAGAATTAAATGGGAAGAGACCGAGAGGTAGGCCTAGAAGAAAGAGATGGATTGATGGTATTAACCAGGATTTGAAAGACCTAGGAATACGAGAATGGGAAAACAAGCAAAGGAAAGAAAAACATGGGCAACTATAGTCAAACAAGCAAAACACACATAAGGCCGAAAAGACCTCCTCAAAAAAGAAAGAAGAAAGTAATATTTTAGATAAATATCGTTTTGAACTTTTGAGGAGTTATGCGTGTGGCTGTGGCTTGTACTTTAAACCACACCATGTAAAACTTTAGAGCCTAAAAACACCAACGGGCGACCATGGCCCTCCATGGGCTGTCAGCGGTCACCGATGATGATGATGATGACGATATTTACGCCCTAATTTTTAACATGCTTTAAAGTTTGAACAAGTTACGTAAAGACTTGTAAATTATAGTACAAATCTATTTTAAATTATTATTAATTATACCATCAATCTGCAGTGCCACAACAAAAGTACGCACCTAAATCAAATCACAACTAGCATGGTGAAGTTCGTTATCTTATATTCAAAACAATTTTTCATTGACACCACGCCTTTTGCTCACATTAATAATTGCATATCAGCAGCATTTCTCTTGTTCGCTTTTATTACGAATTGTGCCAAAGGGCAAATTGTGACTAACAGTTCAAACATAAAGACCAACGGAGAGTTGTGATTTAAAATGATTCAGTAACACGAAATGTTGAAGGTGCTGATGTACAATTATCTTTCAAATATTCGTGATCTTAGCTATATATTATACATAATTAGAGTGTAGGTACACGATATTGAAATAAAATAAGATGAGGTTCGAATAAAAGAAAAAAATCCAATAAAACTCTAAATATTAGGAATATGAATACTATTTTAAAGTTAAAATTACACATCACCTCGATACCCATTTATTATTTTGATTAATTTAGTTTTAGTCTACCCAACTAATAGTCCAGGGTAATAGGGATTTTCTCGGGACACTCACAGATCCAGGTAGCTGTCTACTTTTTTAGTTATTGTAGACCTATAGGAAGAAAACCTACCTGTTTGTTTCCTGCCTAGAGTTTGCGTCCGTCTTTAATTATTAACAATTTAGTGCAAAAATCGCGATTTTCTCGATTTTTTGCACTCCATTCAAAAGCTAAATAGTTGACATAATATTACAAAATTCAGTTTTTTAGAACATTGAAAAACCTTCAAAATGGCGATTTTTGAAAGTTAAAAAGTTAATTTGTTGCTACGCAAACTGTAAAATAAGTGAAAATCGTTATCTGTTGATAACTTTTAACAAAACTAACTTAGAACTTTAGTGTTTCACCCAAAGTTGGATATTGGGTACTTAACAAACCCTCAAAATTTGAGACCGATCCATTAATTAGTTTAAGAGTTATTCTATTTGTTTATCCCAGAGACCTTTATTTTGCAATAAGATGAGACAGGAAATAATGAAGATAGAGCAATTCTGAGTATACCAACTGGAAGTAGAAGAGCGATAGTATCAAAATGTATTAAAAAAAGATAAAAAAATAATTAACATAGTCAAAAATCCGAATGTCAAATTTTTAAAATTTTGTAGTTTATAAACATTTAGAATAACTTTAAAAATGTGGTCCGTAGAAACAATCTTTATGTATATTCGAAAAGATAGTATTTTAACACGAATTCTCAAATAAAAAAATTTAGTTTGGGGTCATTTGGGACAAAGTTAGTCATATGTTTTTTTTTAATTCACAGCTAATTTGTTTATCATAATTAAGGAATCTCATTAATGCCATTTTAAAGAATGGGATTTGTATTTTTTCTTAACATCATAGTACAAATAGATGGAGAAAAAACATACTCGTTCAAAAGAGCCAAAGAAATTATTTACCTGGGAGCCAAAATAGATGAGTGGTCATGAAGAAGGGGAGGTAAAGGCAAGAATAGCTAGGAAATAAAAAATATGGAGCATTACGCACATTATTGAAATCCAAATACGTATCAAGAAAAACAAAAATAAGAATTTATAAGACTGTTATCAGACCTACAGTAACATACGCAAGTGAAACATGGGTGCTCAAAAAGTCAGAAACAGACCTATTAGAAAGATGGGAGAGAAAAATGTAAAGAGCAATATAAAGAGGTGTGAAAATAGAAGGTCAGTGGAGAAGAAGAACCAATAAAGAATTGGAAGAACTATATCAAGAGCCAACGATTACGACGACGATCAAAGCACAGAGAATACGATACTTGGGGCACATAGAGAGAATGGGAAGTAAACGAATGCCAAAAATGGTACTCTCACGAAAACCAATACAAAAGAGGAGGAAAGGCAGGCCAAGGAAAAGATGGAAGGACAGTGTATATGAAGACTTGAAGAAAAGTAACATTGAGAGATGGAAAGAACTAGCAATCGGACAGAAGGAGATGGAGAAAGGTGGTGAAGGAGTGTATAAAAAGACTGAAGTGTATTTAAATAAAATTTACAAGTTTTATAAGTTATGTAAGTTATACTAAGTTATTTATTATATTATTTATGTAATCAGAAATGTAAACATTTTAGTCCTAGGCCTACAAGGCCTGTTGCGCTTAATAAATATATATTTTTTCTTTTTCAAATTTTTCAAAAATGTAGTGCAAACGATTTCTAGGGGGAACCTACAAATCCAGCGAGTTAAAATACCGAAAAAGCAATTTCAAACGAATATAATTTGCTGTATCTCCGGATCAACTCAATGGATTTTTATCGTTATTTTTTTAATTTGTATGTAATTTTTACGTACATTACAAATATGTAGTTTGTTTATAAATTTTTTTAATAATAATAAGCCACAATTTTACGTTATTAAAATCATTTTTTTGGTAAACATGTGGTTGTCACAACATTTAAATTAAAATGATATAATTGCACATTAAAACATAATTTTTAATTCCAAACAACTTTTCATAATATCAATTTTTCATATTTTGAATTAAAATACGTAAATAAACAAAGTTTTCGTTATGATAATGACATTTTCAGCTTGTTTTTTCTTACAGTCGAACCCGCTTAATAGAATACCGGTTATGGGAATACCAGGTTTAAGGAATAGAAATTTGAGGTCTCGAAATGTTTCCATTTACTCATTAATAAATTTATCCATTTAAAAAATAATATCATTTAATTAAATTATTTTTTGGGTAAACGAATAGCTTTTTTGTACAATTCCTAAAAAGTTTAAGGATTTATATTTTACTAGGGTCTGTCAGTTAATAAATATGTACTTCATTACTTTTCTATGAGCACCAATTCCCCGAAACATTAAGAGGTCACAAAGTACTTTTTTATTTGTGCAAGTTGTTGTGTTAGTTACCTAGACACCTACTTAGTTATCTGTTAATACATTTTTAGAAACAGTCAATTTAGAAGTCAAAGTTTTTGATTTAATAAAATATTAAATAATATTAAATTAAAAGCTTATTAGCAAGTCAAGTGGACGCTGGAGCAAAGAAGATGGGGGAATTCTATGATTTGCAATTAACATCCCAATTGTCCAGGGCGAAAAAATTCTAACGAAAAATAAACCCTACATACTCAGATAGGAGTAATACTAATAGAAATAAAAATGAATGCATTTTTATTTCGTTGTAGCCCGAAGCCAAAGCCGTCTTATATTTGGAATATCTTGCTATATCAACTTTGTTTTTTATTGAATCTTCAAGGTAGCCTTCTGCTACAGTAGAGGATTTTCATCCTCTGTGCCGTTTTAAATTTATAATATCAGCTCCTCCATCTACCAGTAGAGTTGTGCTCGTCGTCACCTCGCCACCTGAGCTTCGACGAAAATGAATTTCGACCTGTGAATTCGCCTGAATTTTCTAATTTAAGATGAGGCGATTTTGCTGGGGGGTTTTCTCACAGAATGCAATCCTAATACTTGGGTTGGACACTTCAAACTTCCCATTAAAAAAAATAAATAGCCGTTTCATCATCATCATCCAGCCTTCTGCATCCAAAGTTAAACATAGGCCTCCCCTAATTTCTTCCAGTTTTGTCGATCTTGGGCTTTCTGCAACCAATTCCCAACAATCCTTTTGACGTCGTCTGTTCATCGTGTCCACCTACACGATGGACACGACGAATAGCCGTTTATGGTTGATATAATAGTTTAAAATATAGGGACCGGAAAAAGCTTTTTTATATGGATGCTATACAATGTGCAACTTATTTCACTCTCTCTCTCTCTCTCTCTCTCTCTCTCTCTCTCTCTCTCTCTCTCTCTCTCTCTCTCTCTCTCACGTCGTTTCCCCATTACTGAGGATCGTGATTTCTTCCAATATTCCTAACAATGTTTCTCCATTGGTCTCTATCTTCAGCTGCTCTAAGAGCTTCGCAGAATGAGTAATGCTTTATTTGGTCAGACCATCTAGTTGGTGATCGTCCTCTTGATCTTCTCCCCGGAACTGTTCCAGAAACAATTAATCTCTCCAAACTGTCGTCACTTCCGCGAACCACGTGACCAAAGAATTGCAGAATTCGTTGCAGACATATTGTGGACAGCCTTTTTTTAATATTGAGTTGGTTTAGAATGGAAACGTTTATCCTATGAGCTGTCCAAGGTATGCGCAGCATTCTTCTCCAGCACCACATCTCAAAGACATCAATTTTTTGGCGCTCGCATGCGCAAAGAGTCCAAGTCTCTGCTCCGTATAGAAATATTGAGAATACAAGGGCGTTCACCAGTCTAATCTTGAAATTTTGAGAGATAGATCTATCTTTCCAAACTTTAGTTAGGCGACTCATCGCATTTTTTGCCATACCAATACGTCTCCGGACTTCTGCTTCACAGTTACCATCGTTAGTTATACTAGACCCGAGATAGACAAAGGTGTTTACTATCTGGTATTCCTGTAATATGTTAGTCAGTTGAATAGTGTCAAATCTGTCGACCACCATTATTTTTGTCTTAGCTTTATTGATTTTCAGACCAACTTTATTGCTTTCGTACTCAACTCTTCGCAGAAGATCAAACATTTCTTGCTCATTTGCTGCTATAAGTGTAGTGTCATCAGCAAATCTTAAATTGGAGATTTTCCTACCAGCTACTGTTACTCCACCGGCCCATCCTTCTAAAACCATCCTCATAACATGTTCACCATAAATGTTAAATAAGTCAGGTGACAACACGCATCCTTGTCTAACACCTCTCTCGGTCTTGAATTGGTTTGAGAACTTCTGGTCTAGTCGTACTGTCGCTATATTAGACTGGTACAGATTTTTGATAAGCATCACCAGGTGCATTGGTGTGCCCATTTCTATTAAAATTGACCACGGATTTATCCAGCTTACACAATCAAATGCCTTTTGGTAGTCAACGAAGCATATAATCATAGGTACTTGAAATTCTCTAGACTTTTCAATGAGTTTTCTCAGGTTCAGGATTTGTTCCCTTGTACTTTTACCCTTTACAAACCCCGCTTGTTCCTGAGGTATTTGGTAATATAGATAGGTTTTTATATAGACAGTTTGCGGTAGTTTTCACATCTGGTAGTAGTTCCCTTTTTGTGTAGTGGGATATAAATTGGGGTACATCAATCAGATGGCCATTTTCCTGAATTCCAAACAGCGACACAGATAGAATGGATGATATGTAATCCTTTGTCACCTAGTAACTGTAGTATTTCACATGGTATTGAATCAATGCCTGGGGATTTATTTCTCTTTAGTGATTTATTTGCATCTTTGACTTCAGCGAGTAAGACAGTAGGTTCTCTAGGGTAGTCAGAAGGCCACTGATTTTCTGCTGATACCTCGTTATTTTTATATAGCTCGCCACAGTAGTTTCGCCATGTTTCCAATATTTCATCAGTATCGGTCTTTAAATTACCTTCCTTATCTATTACAGACCACGTTTAAGGTTTAAATTCTCTTGTAAGGAGTTTGATTTTCTGGAATAAGTCCCTCGGTTCATTTCGACAGCCATGTTACTCTATCTCTCTGCATATTTGAGAGATGTAATCAGCTTTTTACGGCACTGTTTTCTGATTTCTCTCGATAACGCTCTGTATTCATCGTTCGTTCCGTATCTAGTTTTATGTTCTTTTCGGCGTTGAATCACAGTCCACGTATTATCGGATATCCATGGCTTACGGCCAGTGGAAGCCGCTGCCTCACAGTCTTTTGCAGCCTCGATTACCTTATCTTTGAGATAGATCCAAGTGCTCTCAGGGTCACTATCTACTTGGTCTAAAGAAAGAGCATCTTCTAGATTTTGTTAGAAGTCATTGATTTTTGATGGATTTAGAGACATGACTTTTCTCTGGGGTCTTCTTTGGGGACTTTAAAACGAAGTCGAACGTTCAATACCAGGATTTGATGATCGCTTCCACAGGCTGCGCCAGGATATGTTTTACAGTTGATGGACGACGACTTCCATCTTGATCTTATTAGGATGTAGTCTCTTTGATTCCTTGTTCGTCCATCTGGGCTGCGACATGTGTATAATCTCCGTGGATGATGTTGATATAAGGTGTTTATTATACACTACTTACATACATTCAAAACGAACAATTTCTCAGGCTGTGAGAAAAGTCGGCCATTGCAGTGAGAAATATTTTTTCTCACGGGTTCCATACGTAGAATCGCGGTTTCCATGGTAACATGCACAATACAAACAAAATTATTTTTGTCAAATAAAATGTGTCAAATCAAAACTTACCAGGAATTAATTACCTTTCAAAACTGTTCAAATATAACTGGTAACTATAATTTTAAATAAATAAAAGTATATAATTATTAATAATATTAAATACCTAAATATGTGTATAATATGTATTTTATTTTAATTTTGGCATATAATCTACATAAAAGCACCTAAATTATTTAATTTTGAAGTTTGAACTCTTGACAAAAACGCATCCATAAAAAAGTACAGTGTACAACACGTGAGAAAACGACATATTTCTCCTCGCTTGATTTGCCAACAAACTTCTGCGCACGTGACAATTGTGTCTTTTTTCTCTCTTGTACAATATACTGTTGTCGGCCCCTAACGTTCACTTTCCGGCCTTGACTGGCAAAACGGGATTTTCTGGACAAATATTATCCAGAAAGTGTACATTTTCTGGTCGGTCTTAAAAAATAGTTTTTCATGACTTCTCTTGTAAAATATTTAGGGAAGCAGGAATTCAATAGTTTAAAATTTCCCATTGAGTTTCCTATAACCTATTTGGTGATTCACCGCCCGGTATACTTATATAAAACTATAGATGAGAAAATATAGAGGTTCCAATGTGTGTGTAAATACTCATTAAATATGTATGTAAAATTAACCAGCATTTATTAATGACAACAATGCTAATCTGTCATCTTCTTCATAGTCATAGGGGTTTTAAAATCGAGAAGATATTTTACAGAAAACTGTGTTAAAATTGACCTTTCACAGTTTTCAACATTTATTAATGATAAAATGCCTTGATTTATTAACTACTTCATAGACATAGACCCATTTATCAAAACTTGATAGACATTTTACAGAAAACTCTCTTAAAATTATTAATGTACCACAGAATGTTTCACAGAATCCTAACTATCATAGAACACGAAAATATTGATGGAATAGTTATCATTTAAAAGTCAATTAACCTTTTTAGAATAAAGTAAGTGCGATAAGTTACCAAACAACATAAATTAATCATTTAATCTAAAAGTAATTTATTTCTTGTCCCACGTAGAATTTAGTCTGAAATCTTTATACACATGTAAAATGGTGCGTAGTTGATCACATTTTAATTTATAAAAACGACCTCCTAGTCCAGTGCATTTAGCACTAAAAACACCGGAATAAATCGATTTTTAAATGCAGCACGTAGAGACATGCAACTTTTGCATTGTGTTCAGGATGATGGCAGGAAAAAAGTCTACAATAGAAAAATGGGTGGAAATGCATAACTGCATTTTAAAGTGTATAACATGCATCCAAAAGTACCAAGTACCAAAATACTAAGATGCAACTTCCAAACTCTATTCTATCAAAGCTGGCGTACCACAGGGTAGCGTGCTGGGACCTACCTTGTATCTTTTGTTTACCTCCAACTCTTCAGGAACCACTAGAGGAGAGACCATTGACAGGAGAAATGATGCTAGGAACATTTGCCGACGATACTGCAATCCTAGCTTCACATACTGACACTATTTATGCCTCGCATCTCCTTCAAGCGCATCTAGACACAATACAAGATTGGTTTTTGTAATGGAAAATTAAAGTCAATGAAGGAAAATCTATTCATGTTACATTTACAACACGAAGAGGAACTTGTCCTTCTGTAACTTTAAACAATCACCAATTACTATCAGCCAACGAGGTAAAATATCTCGGTATTCATTTGGACAGAAGTCTCACAT
The DNA here is from genome assembly GCF_917563875.1 of Diabrotica virgifera virgifera. NCBI lineage: Eukaryota > Metazoa > Arthropoda > Insecta > Coleoptera > Chrysomelidae > Diabrotica > Diabrotica virgifera. The sequence goes on along the minus strand of NC_065449.1, from coordinate 55,367,696 downwards.
GGAGGAAACATATCTGGACCAAGAGAAAGCAACTAGGTCTCCAATCAGAAATATGTATTGGCTAATGGGCCGTTCATCAAGACTATCTCTGGATAATAAATTGCTGCTCTATAAGGCAATACTTATGCCAATCTGGACATATGGGTTGGAACTATGGGGAACAGCCAGTTACTCCAACATCGAAATCATCCAACGCTTCCAATCAAAAACCCTCAGAGCCATCACTAATGCACCTTGGTACATCAACAACAGAATTATTCATCGAGACCTTAAAATGGATATGGTACAAGAAGTCATCAAAAAACGTAGCGCTGCATACATTGCCAAGTTGGAGGATCATGAAAACCAGTTTGCACTTAACCTCGTGGACAATTCCCAAGAACAGCGTAGGTTAAACAGGTTCAAACCACTGGACTTACCATTTAGAGTAAACTTGTAAACTAATTAGTTAGTAGTTATAAAATGTAATTATTTCCTACACAACTTTATAAAAACTGTAGACACTTTGATTTTACCAGTGGGTAAAATCTTTCTTGTCCTTAGTCAATGTCATTATTTTGTTTATTGTTGACACTCAACAGATTGCAAAATACTTTTAAATTAAATAAAAAAAAGTTGATCACATTTTAATTTACAAAATCAATCTCCTAGACCAGGGCATTTAGCACTAAAAACATCGGAATAAATCATGCATTGCAAATTTTGCATTTTAAAGTGCATGACATCATGACATGCACCCAAAAGTGCACAAACATGTCAAAATCAGTATATTAAGGGACATATTTTATTAGTCGGTGGTTTTTGGGGTCGCTGAATATGAATACGTCATTGGAACCGACCCCCAGAGCACCTGATGTTCAGGGTCACTGCTGAGGCATGTCATCTTCTAGAGCAGGGGTGGGCAAATACTTTTAAGCGCGGGCCAAAATGAAATTTTCAAAATGTCTCCCGCGCCGGAGACATATTATATCCAGTATGTACGCTGCACACAATGTTTTTGGTGGAGGTTTTTCTCTGTCCAAGAAAGTTTTTTAACATAAATACTATAAGTATCATTTTAAAGTATTTGGACAAATACATTTGACTGCTAATAATAAATAATAATAATAATAAATTGTCTTACTTGTGTGTACATGCGAACAATTTGTTCTCAGTAAAATTTCGAAATTTTTAAAATGGTCCATTATACAGCCATAACAGGGATCCAGATAAAAATTGACATTCATAAATTCAAGAGCAGCCTTTTTGAAGATGAGGAAATTTCTGAGCAATCAAAGATTCTATCTGCAAATCTGATATCGGATGGTAAAATGTTATATCAAGTCAACTATCATAGTAAAAATTTAAAGGTATCAACTGATCCAGTATGGTCATGTAGAAAGAATGGACGACGACAGGCTGCCAAAACAAACTTTAAAATGAACGCCAAGAAAAGAAGGAAGAGAGGAAAGCTGAAACAATCCTGGATGGGTGGCATTCAGAAGACAATGTCGGAAAGGAACCTTCACCCTGGCGAATGCAACGACGGACGAAGCTGGAAACTGGGAACCGGAAGGCGGAATCCCTATAAAAACCCGGGATGATAATCAAAATGTTATGTCCACTCTATTCTTCTTTATTGGATTGTCAATGCTAACTTAGTGAGAAAGCTGGAAGCTTTTGAGATGTGGCTTTTTAGGAGAATTTTTAAAATACCATCGACCGATCATATTACGAACAAAATGGTGTTGCACAGAATGGAAAAGGAACAGAGAACTTTGACCATCGTTAAAGGGAGAGAGACAGCAAGGGGAAAGGGCACATACTAATAAATGATAAGTACGTTGTTGTTTGTTGTTGCAGCAGCTGATTATGAAGAATAAAATCGAAGGAAAAGGTGCTGGTAGACGACAAATACCCTGGCCGAAAAATATTCGCGCCTGGACCGGGTTAAACACATAGACGTTTTTAAGAAAAGCAGAAGAAAGAGATTCATTATTTATATGAACACTACAAACACTAATCTAATACTGTTAATTTCAACAAAATCGCATAAAAGAGATTAAGGGCATAGGCACAAAATTTCGGACCAATGCTTTTTAAATGAATGTTAGGACTTTTAACCTTTATAAAAAATGGCAACGGTGGCAACACCGCGCGCGCCTCAGTGACACCTAAAAACTAGAATTCGGGAACTAATGTTGTTAAGAGTGTAGACAAGAAAACAGACTACAGACGAATACGCGAACCAAGAAGTGTATTTTGTGTAATTTGTACCTCTTTCAATTAATTACAAGTATCATACAGTCCACTAGTGTTTATTTCGATTATCAGCGACAGGAAACGAGTAAATTCCAAACATTTTGGTCCTTCGAGCCGGATTTATTATCTATTAGCCGGCATGAGGCAATATTAGCGCCAAAAACTAGTAGACGCTAACCAAGTTAATAGTTCCAAGTTCTAGTGTCATTTCCAGTGGCCCAATTCAGCGAAAGAGAAGTACGTACAGCAAGGTACGCGACAAGCGACAGCTATTCATCAGGACCACTGCAAATAAAGGTCAGATCCTTCCATTTTTATATATTTCATTCTTAACCGATCATTTTATAATTAGTTGGTTTATTTGACAATAATTATAAACGATTTTATGCAATTCTATCAATATCAATCTAGTTAAATGATATTACCTTCTGTTTGCGATATTTGTGTACAATTATATATGTGTTTTCATATTTAATTTCAATAATAATCCATAGTTAAATTATAAGTACCCATTTGTCGATTTTATCAATTTTATTTACTAAGATGGCGACCTCAAATGAAGTAGTAGTAGTAGACGATTTAAAAGATTTAGTTAGACTTCGTGGAACAAATAAACAAAAGTTAACTTTGCTAGAGAAATTCATTACTAAAACAAAAGACAAGGGTGACTTTGATATTCAAGATGTTCAATTTAGATATGATAATCATATAAACTTATTAAATGATTTTGATATAGTTCAAACAGAGATAGAAAAGAAATGTTCTGAGGGTCAATTACCGGAGCACTATTCAGAAAGAGAGGAGTTTGAAAATCGATTTTATGCGGCACAAGCATATTTAAAAACCATTTTAAGACCGGTAGCGGTAAACAGTAATAACGTACAATACGGTCAATTAGGTCAATCTAGTGAATTTAAAGCAGTGAGTGATCCCCTGCAAAATGTCCTATTACCGAGAATAAAATTGCAAACGTTCTCTGGGGAGTTTCAATTTTGGGTTAGTTTCAAAAATAGCTTCAATGCGACCATTGCGAATAATGCATCCCTTAGTGATGGGCAGAAGTTTCATTTCTTGAAGGCTTCCTTGCAAGGGTACGCAGCCAGTTGTATTGAAGGTTTAGAGAGCGTAGATCAACCATTTCAGAAAGCCTGGGATTTATTATGCGATAGGTTCGATAAAAAACAGTTTTTAATAGACAGCCACTTTAAATCATTACTAAATTTAACCATGATGCAAAAAGATAATTATAATTATGCTAGTTTTCGAAATATGTTAGACGAGATATCCAAACATTTAACTTCCTTGGAAGGTATAGACGTACCAAAAGAAAAGTTATATGATTCATTTATGATACATATCTTAATCAACAAGTTCCAGAAAAATACTATACGCGAATGGAAAGAAACTAAGGTTGCAAACGATTTGCCTACTTTAGAACATTTTATCAATTTTTTAAAAAATAAGACGGACATACTACAAAGTTTGGATGAATCTCAAACGGCTAAATCACAGTCTTCAAGTTCAAATAAGTATCATAACAGATCTAACAATCTAGTGCACTTTGCGGTTAAAAACCGATGTAATTTTTGTAGAAAGGAACATTCAATTTATAAATGTCCCACCTTTAAAGCGTTATCAGTCGAAGAGAGGTTTCGGGAAGTTAGAAAACTTAAATTATGCGAAAATTGTTTATTAAGTGGTCATGATAAGAGAAATTGTAAATTTGGTCCATGTCCTGTTTGTAAGACTCACAAACATAACACGTTGCTTCATAAAGATTATGCAGAAGTTTCAATTCGTGACACTAATCATCAAGTAAGTTCACCTAGTACTTTTGATCATAGAAATGATGGTGTAGAACAGCAAATAAGTATAAATTTTGCAAAAAATGAGAGTCAAGTTTTATTAGCTACAGTTATGTGTAATATTAAAGACCAAGATGGTAAGTTTCATAAGTGCCGAGCATTACTTGATTGCGGTGCACAAATGAATTTAATCACCGAACGCTTTTGCAATAAATTAAAACTACAATTAACTGATACAAACTGTTCAATTACTGGTATTAGTCAGCGTTCTTCTAACATTAGTAAAAAATGTTCATTAAAAATATTTTCACAATTTTCAGATTTCAATTCTAGTATATCATGTCTTGTAGTACCCGTTATTTCAAGTAGATTACCTGCTTATCCTATTGATATGAATAATATTCGATTACCTCACAATATTAATTTAGCAGATCCAGAATTCAATTGTCCTAAAGAAATTGACTTGTTATTAGGCGCTCACATTTTTTGGGATCTTATATTGCAAGATAAAATATCATTAGGTAAAAATCTTCCATTACTAATCAATACTCATTTAGGTTGGGTTGTAACAGGTACAGTTCCAATTAATTCAGATAAATATGTATGCAATTTTGTTGAAGTACACATCCCTGAGGATGATCAATTAAAAAAGTTTTGGGAACTAGAGGATGTTCAAATCAAGAATGAATTTCTGTCTCAAGACGATCTCATTTGCGAATCTTTATTTAAACAAGACACATCTCGTAATGAGAATGGGCAATTCGTGGTAAAATTACCATTAAAATATTCTCCTAGTCTATTAGGTGATTCAAAGCAAACAGCTATTAAAAGATTTAAGTCATTAGAATCAAAATTCTCCAATTCCTATTTTAAACAACTCTATTTTGAATTTATTCATGAATATGAAAACCTAGGTCATATGAGTAAAATTTCTATTAATTCAGAACATTCCTATTTTTTACCACATCATGGTATATTAAAAGAGTCTAGTGTAACTACAAAACTTAGAACTGTCTTTGATGGAAGCTGCCAGAGCTCATCAGGATATTCTCTTAATGACCTTCAATATGTAGGTCCTAAAGTGCAAAACGATATTTTAAACATTTTGCTAAGATTCAGAATTTATAAATATGTTGTATCAGCAGATATTTCTAAAATGTACAGACAGATACTCATACATCCAGAACATAAATATTTACAACAAATTCTTTGGCGTGAAAATAATAATGAAGAATTTTCTATTTATCAACTGAATACTGTCACATATGGCACTAGATCAGCACCTTATTTAGCAATTAAATGTATCAGAACATTAGCTGAAGACAATTTAGACAAGTTTCCATTAGCTTCTAGCACAATTTTAAATGATATGTATGTTGATGATTTATTAACAGGATCTAATGATCTAAGCGAACTACAAGAAAGATGCAAATCTATTTACAATATGCTCAAATCAGCTCATTTTATTCTGAGAAAATGGATTTCAAATGATCAGCAAGTAATTACAGATTTTCAAGAATCCGATGTCTCAAATTCAGTATTAAATTTGGGAGATCACGATAGTTGTAAAACATTAGGTGTCCAGTGGCTAAATTCTTCTGATTCGTTTACCTTTAACATAAACAAATTACGTAGTCACGAACCATTTACTAAAAGACATATTCTGTCGAATAATGCGCAAATATATGACCCTCTAGGTCTGTTAAGCCCGTCTATTATTATTGCAAAAATGCTCATTCAGCAATTATGGACTCTTCATATTTCGTGGGACACTCCAATCCCTTTGGATTTGCAACAGACTTGGTTACAATTTCAAAATAATATTAATATTTTTAATCAGATATCTATTCCTCGTAAAGTTGTCTCGAATACTTTACTTGACATTCATTGTTTTTGTGATGGATCAAAAGCTGCATATGCTGCGTGCATTTACCTTCGAAGCATCGATGATTCAAATCAATATCACATTAATCTCTTGTGTTCAAAAACTAAAGTTGCACCAATCAAACTTGTAACTATTCCGAAACTAGAACTCTGTGCTTGTTTATTAGGTGCACAACTAATAAACACCGTAACAGAAGCCATTCAAGTCAATGTTCCTATTTTCATGTGGTCTGATTCTCAGGTAGCACTAAGTTGGATTCATACGGATCCTAGTAAATTACAAGTTTTCGTTGCTAATCGAGTATCCAAAATTCAATCGTTGTCCAACACATTTACCTGGAATTATGTTAACAGTTCAAGTAACCCAGCAGATATTGCATCTCGTGGTATTATGCCTGAAAAATTAATTTCCAATACAATTTGGTGGAACGGACCACTGTTTTTGCAATTGCCACAGTCAGAATGGCCTAATGTGGATTTTAAGTTAAAAACTTCAGAACTGACAGAGTTGAAAAAGACTTCTAAAGTGTTTCAAGTTATATCAGTACAATTGTCAGATTTAATCACTAGATACTCAGATTTTATTACACTTCAAAGAATAACAGCCTATTGTTTACGTTTCATTTACAATTTAAGAAATAAATCTAATAAACGTACGGGTAATGTATCTATTGCAGAATTAGATGAAGCCCATATTAGTATCGTCAAACAAGCTCAATTAGAGTCATTTGCTGACGAATTATCCTTTTTCAAAAGGGGCAAGCAACTTCCAAAAAATAATAGACTTTCTTCATTAACTCCATTTTTGGATAATAAAGGAATTCTTCGAGTAGGTGGAAGACTCAACAATACGTATTTATCGTTCAATACTAGACATCCTATTCTTCTGTTATCCAAACACTATTTTACAAAGTTAATTTTCGAGTATAAACATAAGCAACTATTTCATCCAGGTCCTCAATTATTGCTTGCATCAGTACGACAACGTTACTGGCCTATAGCAGGACGTGTCTTAGCAAAACAAACTGTCAAAAATTGTTTGACTTGTTTCAAGTTTAATCCTACACCCTTTTTAAGTCCAATGTCAAATCTACCAAATAATCGAATTAAACCTAATTTTCCATTTGATGTGACTGGTATAGATTATGCAGGTCCTTTTAATATCCTTAGTAAAAAGGGGTGCGGAGCTAAACTATTAAAATGTTATTTGGCATTATTCATTTGCTTTTGCACAAAAGCTGTCCATTTAGAAGTTGTGTCGGACCTCACAAAAGAGAATTTTTTAGCAAGTTTAAAAAGATTTACCGCTCGACGTGGTATACCTAGTACTATTTATTCAGACAACGGCAGTACCTTTGTAGGAGCCAACAATTATCTGAAACAGTTAGGACATTTTTTACAGAAAAATTACAATTCTATTGAAACGGCTACAAGCGAGCTACGAATAAAATGGATCTTCATTCCTCCTTATACACCTAATCATGGGGGGCTGTGGGAAGCAGCTGTTAAAAGCACTAAGCATCATTTGAAACGAATATTAATTAATAATAATGTAACATTTGAAGAATTTAACACCCTTATCGTACAGATAGAAGGTATATTAAATTCACGACCATTGTTTGACATGTCAAATAGTCCTAATGACTTATCTCCTATTACACCTTCCCATTTCCTAATTGGTAGACCTCTTACGTCATTGCCAGAGTATGACGTTCACAATATAGCCAGCTGTCGCTTAACCAGATTCCAACATGTGCAGCAGCTGTACCAGCAATTTTGGGGTCAATTTTCCAAACAATATATGTCTCAATTACATCAACAGTACAAATGGAAGCATCCAGCTAGCAAAATTCGATTAGGAACCCTGGTTCTTATTAAAAATGATTCTGTTCCTCCTTGTCAATGGATTACTGGACGAATCACTAAGTTATGTCAAGGTAGAGATGGAGAAACCAGAGTAGCAGAAGTAACCACCATGAAGGGATCAGTTACTCGTTCAGTAAGACATTTGTGTCCTTTACCAATGCAAGAAGACATCAACAATTGACAATTATTTGTGTTTGTTTTATTTTTTGTGTATTTAGATATTTTACTATTCAATATTTTATGTATATATTTTTGAAGGTGCCCTTCAAAAGGGGGGCTATGTTAGGACTTTTAACCTTTATAAAAAATGGCAACGGTGGCAACACCGCGCGCGCCTCAGTGACACCTAAAAACTAGAATTCGGGAACTAATGTTGTTAAGAGTGTAGACAAGAAAACAGACTACAGACGAATACGCGAACCAAGAAGTGTATTTTGTGTAATTTGTACCTCTTTCAATTAATTACAAGTATCATACAGTCCACTAGTGTTTATTTCGATTATCAGCGACAGGAAACGAGTAAATTCCAAACAATGAATTCTTTTTTTTTCGAATACTGAGAAAAATAATAAATATTTTTGAAAAATTTAAACGCAGAATGAAAGATTAAATTATTAATGAGAGCCAAAAGTCCCTTAGAGTAAACAAAATGTTTCTTTTGAATGAGATATTTGAAATTAAAAATCACACTAATTTTTTTCTTTTTTTTACCCCTGCGACTTACTAAAATAAGCATTATAGAAGTTTTCAGGGACTTTCGGCCCTCGGCAGTATAATTTTCTCAGGCTTCGAAAAAAATGAATTCATTTAACAATCATTGCGCCTATCTTCTTAAAAAAAAAGTTTGCGGGATTTTTCAACGGCACGTCCAGCCACCACCAGCTACTCCGGGGGTCGGTTCTGATAATGTGTTCGTATTCAGAGACCCCAAAAGCCCCGGATAATCTGTTTGTATCAATTTAGTGATTAAAGTGATTAGTTTTTATCAAAACCTTTGAAACTCTAGAATATGACTTGCCTTGGCAGTGACTCTGGGCACCATGTGCTCCGGGGGTCGGTTCCGATGAGTTAAGCGACCCCAAAAACCACCAATTAACAAAAATTGTCCCTTAGTATACTGATTTTGACATGTTATGCACTTTTGGATGCAGTTTATGCTCTGTACATGCAATTATGCATTTTCATCCATTTGTCTATTGAAGACTTTATATATTCCGGTGTGTTTTGTTCTAAATGCCCTGGTCTATTTATACGCATGTAAAATGGTTCGTAGTTGATCACATTTTAATTAATAAAAACGACCTCACTTTGAAACCGTAGTCATACCATTAACTCCATTAAAAACGTAATTTTCAATTAATATTTCGTTAAACTTATGCGTGATCTATTATTACATAATGATTTAAAGGATCCACATTTACCTGCTAAAGATATTTAAAAAAAAAACCTGTGAATCTTGAACAAGGTAAATTTTGAACGTGTAAACGGTATAAAAACAAATAATGAATAGGTGTCATGCGATGCGTATTGTTAAAAGGACCATGATTATTTAAGTGATGAAAGAAGTGTAATGTCAATTCAAAATAATTGTAATAATAAACTCAGAGGCGTAGCTACCGCCGTATCAGCCGTATCAATTATACGGGGCCCCCGACATTCAGGGGCCCCAGCGCGGCATGTCGTAACAAAATGCCATTCAAAAAATTGAACAAAATATTCTACAAATATTTCACTATTAAAACGTTTTGAAACAGTGTACTTATATTGTTTGGATATCGACATTTTCGTGTAATTTATTCTTTATCTATATATTATAAACTATATTTATGTACAGGTACCTATCTATTTTCTGCCTCTCGCCGTTCTATAACAAGAGAGCTTTTTTGTTTTCAAGCTATTTTTTATTGTCTATCCACCGTTGGCTGTATGTGAGACATTGTATAATGCATAATACCAAATTGCAATATTTGTAATCGCTTTACCAATATTTAAAACATTGAAACACTGTGTATTGATTGCGTATATTTTCGTGTAATCTATTCTTTACCTATAAATTGTATTTAGGTACATCTATTTGCCGGTCGCTCGCCGTTAAAGAACAGAGCTTCTTTGTTTATGCTCATTTTGTCATTTTCAATGTCCATTCACCCTTGGCTTGAAAAAAACTGAATCTGTTTTAAAACAATGAGTCTCAACAATTCAAATCTATTTTTCGACTTGGGTTTATTAGAGTTTATTAGGTTTATTATTATTATCTATATTTGGGTGTTGTACGCAGAACTTATTAGTTCACAAGGTTGTATTGGGGGAGCCCATGTAGGGATTTCTGCAGTTACTCGAGCGCGTAAGATTATCATATGGGGAGAAACCTTGTACCCTGTAAATGTACCCCTACCATATATTGGATCTTAAGACAGGAGAGTTCGTTAAGGGGGACCCGAAAAAAAATCTATACTTAGAAAAAGTTGAAATCGTCAGATTAAGGTAAGGTAAGTTAAGTACATGCAAAACAGTGTATATTTAAAAAATCTGAAGGATTAAGCTGGGCGTAAGGAAATGGGTGAGTCACAAAGTTGCACAAGAAAAAAGCGAATATTTCGAGAAATAAATGTCAGAGCAAAAAACTAAAAATACGTGTTTAATATTTTTCAAAAATCCATCGAATGATGGATGGAAAATACTGCAAAATACACGTATTTAATATTTTTGAAAAATCTATCGAATGACATCAAATACGACTCCCCACGGAGTTGGGGTGAGGGGTTACTTTAAAATCCTATATGGAAGCCCACATTTTTTATGGCAGATTTGGATTCCTTGCGTAAAAATAAGAAACTTTTATTCGAGACATGTTTTCGAATTATGGATAGTTGGCGCTATAATCAGAAAAAAGATTGTTGGAAATGGAAAATTAAATTAAAAAATGGAAAGTCACCACTTAAATGGAAAATTTCACTTAATTATCTTTGGTTTTAGGACCAAATCTTCACAACCCAATAGGTCGCCATAACGCTCGGGTAACTGCAAATTTAGCATACTTTCCTCCCCTATATTACGCAATTTGTAATTTATTTAAATTTTGCAGTATACAGGGTGTTTTATTAATACTTGGAAATAATTAAACTGTAGATTCCTGGGCTCAAAGTATTAAGATTTAACCCAAATCACCTAGTTCGAAAATGCTTCCTAAAGGAGCTAGAGCTCTTTAGCTGGCTAAACACCCCTTTAGGGGTTACGCCGCTTACGCTCCCTAGATCTATGGTTTGAGGTAGATCAGTCCTCATGTTCGTTATTTAATTTTCTCGGTTATTTTTCTCCACTCTTTCTTGTCTCTGGTTTTTTCTTTCCAATGTCGTATGCCCGCCTTGTTGAGATCACTTACTACTTCTTGTAACCATATAGATCTTGATCTTTTACTTCTTCTCTTGCCAGCTGGTGTCCATTCCAATATTGAGAATATCGTCGTACTTGATCCGGATCTCCATATGTGTCCTAGCCATTTTGCTCTTTGCTGTTTTATTTTACACACTATATCTTCCTTAATTTCATCCAGTAGCTCAAGGTTCGTTCTTTGTCTAAACTCATTGTCACTTATTTTTATTGGTCCTAGTATTGCTCTCTAAGAGTTTCTGCTGCATACATCATCGTCGGTCGAATTATTGTTTTATATACTTTCATTTTTGATTTCTTACTCAATAACTTATGTTTAAGTAATTTTTTATTTGCATGGAAGCTCTTATTTGCTGTAATAATCCTTTCTTTGATTTCGGTTTCTCTTTCTCCATTGTTTGTTAATAATATTCCTAAGTATTTAAATTTTTCGACTTCATCAAAAGTGTATTCTCCTATTCTAACCTTTCTCTTCTCAAAGTTTTTGTCAAATCTCATTATCATCTTGTAATTATGTAGTTTTTTTTTAATACCTCCAGAACGCTTCTATTTAGAGAAACGAAAACTGGTACACCTATTTATCTTCCAGAGATAAATGGACTCCATAAATTGTTAATTTCTAGTACCTGTTCTACCTATTCTATTCTATACAAGCGTTTTTGATTCTTTTGTTAAACATTTTTCTAGCACTATGCCATATGAATGGTGGAAAAGGGCCCCCACGACAAACTTTGATATAGGACCCCTGTGGGGCTAGCTACGCCACTGAATAAACCAGAGAAATTAGCAAGAAAATCCTGTTTGTAACACTCTTTGATACTATCTAACAACTGCTTTTGATTAATTTGGTGATAATAATGATGATTATGATGCAAAAGATTAAACGACAATAATTTTTACTTATAAATTATATAGGTATAGGTACACAATGTAAGATCGCTATTTGATTTTAAATACTAAAGGTGAAGACCCGTAAATTGAATTGAAAAGTGACACAATTTTACTATACTTACTACGATAGAAGTATCGTTTTGTTTTTGTTGGTTTTTTGCTGAATTATCGCAAGCAATTATCGACAAGCTTCAAAAGTCGATGGTTTGAAAATTAATATCTTCAATATAAATATATAAATTCAACCATAAAAAAAATTCAAGAAATTTCACTTAATACTGATTGCAAAATTAAAATTTTTAACAGGTTTTCAAAAGTACTATGATTTTAAGTTTATAAATATTTAAAATAACTAAAAGACCTTTTAGAACCTTTTATAGGAAATAGCATATAACACAAATTTAAAGAAAATACAATGTCCTTTGTAGAAATACATTTCATAAAGGAATTTTCGTTAAGAAATATCGCTACAGCGTGGATTATAATGTTATTTTTATAATTCTACTTAAATACACAGTTTGGTTTCGTTTCGATTCAGAGGTGTTCATGTATAGCCCTACTGAAGAGGTCTAGAGACAGAAACAGCTGCCTGGTTATGGTGGACCATCTCTGGATGGAAAGAAAACATAAACTGTCTTTAAAACTGAATAAAATTATAACCTTATCAGAAGAACAGCTATGTTTTAGGTCGGGAAGATCATGTACCGAAGCTATATTTATAATAAAGTAAGTTCAAGAGAAATCATTAGAATATAACAAACCGGCATATTCATGTTTCGTGCACCTTAAGAAAGTATTTGACATGGTCATATTAAAGGACGTTATCCATTGGTTATACTCAAGAGAGGTGCCTCTAGGAATAATTAAAATGATCGAAACATCTACCAGATAAACACAATAAAAGTAAAAAGTAGAAAATGAACTAACTTATCCAATTGAAGCTGGCAATGGGATAAGACTGGGGAATTCCCTGAGTCCTTTATGGTTCAACCAGATCATGGATTAAATAATAAAAACCATGAGAACGACGAGCGTCGAGCATGTCGATGCAATACCAATCTCTTAAAATGAAGATGATTTACAAGGTATGCTGCACCAATTTAATATAACCGCTAGAAATTTATCATGTTAATTTCCCTAAAAAAGACAAAATTCATGGTTATAACAGCAAATCCAATAAGATTTAAATTGGTGCTGGGGGTCAGATAGTAAAACAAGTGATGGAGTTTAAATATCTAGGCAGCACACTATGTAGCTACGGAAAGCTCGAAACAGAAGTGAAAGAACAAGCGAATAGAGCAAACAGAGCCGCAGGTCCGGAAAAGAAATGACAACAGTCATCAGACCAATAATCACATACGCTGCAAAAACACGACCTGACACAGAGAGGACAAAAAGATTGCTCGGAACAGAGGAGATGAAGACCCTTCAAAAAATCGATGATAAGACACTATGGGACAGAGCTAGATGTACAGATACACGACGGAGATGCAAGGTAAAGAACATTAATAACTGAATAAGAAACAGAAGACTAGAATGGAATGGCCACATAAGCCGAATGACCTCGGCGACTCTAATAGAGTAGTGAGGACAGCGAGGGACGGTTCCCCAATAGGAAGACGATCAGTGGGAAGACCACGAAAACGATGGAACGGCAACTTACTGGAGGCCACGGGCGCCCATACCCATGGACAGGGGACCGTAGCCCCCTAGCTTTTCGGATGCTCTAAACTATATATGGTTATCCAAAGTATACAAAATATAATGTGCAACATCTTCACTTCTGGCCACCCTCTAAAAATTTTTATATGGGCGCCAGTGCTGGAGGCCCATTGAAAAATTAGACAGACCCATGTCTATACAAAAAGAAGAGAAGAAGAAGACTTACATTGTAACACTACTAATTAAATATAACACAACTTTATTGAAATGGGAGCAGTTGCTTAATTTATGAATTGGTTCTAATAGGCAAAACCTACTTTTTAAGAATTCAGTATTACTGTTCATAAAATAGTAGTAATTATCGTTATCTGATTTTAAGACACCTTCACACTTAATAACTGAAGCTTCCTGTATGCAATTTTAACCTTGCTCGTTTCCGATTTAAAGATACTAAAATTAGAAACATTTACTATTTCTCAATATGACAACGTTTTGTTTTAGTGGTTTGTAACATATCAATTAAAAATGTTAATGCTAAATGCATATCAACAATGAAGTTTTTCTATGTTCTACATATATTCATTACACAGACATATACGTATTTTAATTAAATAGCTCAAGTTAGCCAGACATACTAAAGTTTATACGCCTTAAACATAAAAAGAAAATCACCAAGAGAATAAACAACTAGCTGAAAAAATTTGGACAATTTAACAACTCTATCATAAGTAGGTATACTCCATCTAATTTACTTACCGTTGCACGTCAGCCGCGTCATAGCCCGAGACGTCACATGATACCAACACGAAATATTTAGGCGGTAGGTGTGTTCTTTTTTAGAATCACTTTGCCGAGTACACTGGCGTTACAGCCACTAGGCATATTTTATTATATACGAGTAGAAATAATATTTTTTGCACGATTGATCATTTTTGACTGTTTACTGTGACATATTTTACGTCAGTAGGTGACATTTACTAGCAACTCGACGGTAAGTAATCCAACTCGACGGTAAGTACTCCAACTCGACGGTAAGTAATTCACTTACCGTCGAGTTCAAAAATCTCTTAATTTTAATTTATTTTTTGAAAGAATAAAGAAAACTAACGAATTATTTATTAATATTGAAACTTATGGTACAATTTGTTAAATTATTTAATGAAATCCCACTTGTTTGGGCTGTGGTTTCACTTCTAACAGAAACTCCTGCAGAATCGCATACATTAGTAGTATCCAACATTTTTTCTCTTCAAATACGCGATCAAAGTTGAAAACTTGGAAATATCAATGCCATCATAAAGAAAAACGGTGGATTTAATCATTGAATATTCTGCCCAGAGGCTTCCAGGAGCTTTCAACTGCATATGTCTTTGAACGAAATATGCCAATAGAGTCTTTTCTTCGATTCTTAAATTCTTGCCTTCGCACCATTTTTTAAAACTTTGGTAGGTATTTTGGTAACGGATTTTGGATTTTTTGGGAATAATTGCGGAACACCCTTCTTCCCAAGCCCGTTCAATTTGTTCAAATTCACTTTCGCTCATATTTTAATTTATAATAATCAAAATTGTACTTAAAATTATTGACAACTAAATAAAAACTCAATTCTCCATTGTTGTTATGCACCCTAGTTACTACCTAACAACCAAAGTATCTATCTTGATAAAATGAATGAAACTAGTCAATATGACGAAATTGTTTAATTTTATAATTTATAATGGTATCAATCGTGCAAAAAACGTTATAAGCATGTCGAACGTTAAGGGTAACCGATCTCAGACAATAATTGGAGTCGTCGCGCTGCTCCTCCTCCAAACAATTGTCTTCGATCGGTATAAAACCCTTACCGTTCTCCATACTTAATATACTATAAAGATTTCTATTAATGTTAACTGAAAGAAATACACAATAGTATGTTTCATTTAATTTGTATAAATGGATTATAAAGCGTTTTTATGAAGCACAATTGTACGGAATACACTGTAACTATAATCGAACGAAGGTGATATTTTGGCATAAATTGGTAACATTTATTTGACAGTGGCGGTGATGACACTTCATATTTGTTTATATTCTGTACTATAAGTATTTGTTTTATTATATTTACTGTTTTTATTATGTACTTTAACGTAAGATTATAACTTAATTCTTGTTTTCTATTTCTAAAGTTTTTATTTATTTACATTGAATATTAATTTGTTTTGCTGTATAATCCACTTCCGCAAAAATTTTGTGATGTATTTGATTTAAAATGAATTCAAGAATTTTTTGTAATTGGGCAACAATGTCAACTTAGATCTCTAACGTAAATAATGACGTGCAACGGTAAGTAAATTAGACGGACTGTACTGTAAAATTATTATATGACATCGCAGAATATACAAGCCATGCGAAGCGAGAATAAAAGACACATAGTTTTGACTGTTTTATTTGGGAATACAGTCGCAATTTTTAAGTTCGAAATTAATTTATTTGACGTTTCTACTGCCACTCAATTAATTAATTAATTAACAATTAATAAGAATTAATGGTAAACGATGAATAAAGAAATCTAGAAAAACATTAGGGAATTTACTGATCCAACAGGCAAAAGCTCATTAGAATTAAATGTGTCAACTTCAAAAGAAGATTTATTATAATAATTATGGAACCAAAGGAATGGAGGAAAACAAAGTAAGATCATTAATGAATTTTGAAATAGATAATAAACTAAAGGGAGAAAACATTGTAAGAAGTTAAGGCAGTAGGCATCTAAAAAAACCACGTTGATCATATCATACAATACGTTTAGTGTTAGATTTCGTATAATCGACTGAAGGAAAAGCGTTAAAATCGGCAACATTGCTTAGTCCACTATCGTTGTTTAATCGCTGAATCATGTGCATTAATCGTGAGAAGTGGGGACAGACTGGTAGTCGACGGCGCGCAGTATTGCCATTTATACTTCGTATATCTAATTTAAAACTAAGCAGGCTGTATACGAAATTTGGGTATGAGAAAACTGTTGGCGCGATTGTTGCCGCGTTTGTCCATCCGGGACAACAAGCGAAAACGTGAAATCACTATGTGCAATCCAAAGAAGTTTGTGCGTCGGTTCGTGACCGTCGAAATTTGGTTCCCTTACTTGGGAAACTGGTATCTACCCGAGACCAAGGAACACCTGGTGAAGGGCAAAACGGTCACAGGTTTTATTATTCTGAATTATCCCGCTGATTTCATGCTGAATTGTAGAAAAAACGGCATCAATTGACGAAAAAAAAATGCTCTTCTACTACTACAACGCATGGGCTCATACTTCATCGTCGTCACGACCAAATGGGTCAAATTAGGCTACGAACTTAGCTTCAGCCACAGTATTCTCCATGTGCGATTTGTTTTTGTTTCCAAACTTGAAAAAGTCACTTCCCGGGAAAAATTTGAGTCGTACGAGGAGGAGACTGCCAGGGAGGTCTACTTTTGAGAC
Source organism: Diabrotica virgifera virgifera (assembly GCF_917563875.1). Lineage (NCBI taxonomy): Eukaryota > Metazoa > Arthropoda > Insecta > Coleoptera > Chrysomelidae > Diabrotica > Diabrotica virgifera. The sequence continues at coordinate 55,350,494 of NC_065449.1, read as the reverse complement.
ATCGAAAAAATATATTTTTAGATTATTTAAAGCGCATCGAGCTAAAAGAAGACCATGTTAAGACATAAAACACCACTGTTAAAAAATTTCGTTTTTCTTGTGTAGGCTAAGTAGGTACTTATCGAACCGCCACGTATATTCATGAAAGCAAAAATCGCAGCTAAAACAGGATTAATGGAGTGAACACCAGAAGGAGAAAGACCAAAAGGAAGATCCAAGATACGATGACAGGACAGTTGAAAAAATTTAAGAACACTGGAAATAAAATACTTAATAAACACACTACTTTAGAGACCAGATTATAGGCAAGTGGTTTTCAAGGCGAGAAACTGTAATAGTATGATACAATTGATCCAAATAATGGCATAACCCAGACATCCAAAGCGAAAGTTATCCTCTAACACCAAATTGTTCTATATGGTCTACATAATGTTCAGAAAAAAGTCACACCATTTTGACTGTCGGGTTTGGGGGGAGAGTGGGGAGAAATCGGTAAATTCGTAGTTTTTTTAGGTTTTTCGTCAATATTTCTAAAACTATGTGGTTTAGCATGAACAAACTTCTACACAAAAAATGTTCTACATTAAATTTGAAATAAAAAAGGCCCTATGCATAATCCTTCTAAAATGAACGGTTCCAAAGTTACGTAGGTAGTGTAGTATAATTGGTCCAAAAAAGGCCTAACCCAGACATCCAAAGTAAAAGTTTTCCTCCAACACCAAATTGTTGTATATGGTCCACATATTGTTCAGTAAAAAGTTACACCATTTTGAGCGTCCGGTTTGGGGGGAGATGGGGAGAAGTCGGTAAATTAGTATTTTGTTTACGTTTTCGTCAATATTTCTAAAACTATGCTTTAGCGTAAACAATGTTCTATACAAAAATGTTTTACAAAAAATTTAAAACAAAAACAGTCCTATACATAGGAGGGTGAAATGTGGAGGTTTTCGATACTTTTTATATTATTTGGGCAATTGATGATGATTTTGGGTGGTGAGGTTGACGTTTCTTCAAAGGCTTATCACTAACATACCATCGGCCAATCAAATAGCAAATTTTATTTACTAAACACAATCCTGTTAAAGAAAATTTCTTTCATCAGTAATAATATTATAAATTGCCCAATAAGTAAAAAAAAATCAAAAACCCCCACTTTTCACCCTCCGTAACTCTGGAACCATTGATTATATAACAAATAAGTATAGAAACTTTTTTGTTTTAAATTTCATGTAGAACATTTTTGTATAGAACATTGTTTACGCTAAAGCATAGTTTTAGAAATATTGACGAAAAACGTAAAAAACTACTAATTTACCGACTTTTCCCCCATCTCCGCCCCAAACCGGACGCTCAAAATGGACAATTTGTGGGCCATATAGAACAATTTGATGTTGGAGGAAAACTTTTACTTTGGATGTCTGGGTTAGGCCTTTTTTGGACCAATTATACTATACTACCTACGTAACTTTGGAACCGTTCATTTTAGAAGGATTATGCATCGGGCCTTTTTTATTTCAAATTTAATATAGAACATTTTTATATAGAAGGTTGTTCATGCTAAACCATATAGTTTTAGAAATATAGATGAAGAACCTAAAAAACTACGAATTTACCAGTTTCTCCCCCTCCCCCCCCCCCCCCCCACCCACGCAAACCCGACGCTCAAAATGGTGTGACTTTGTTCTGAACATTATGTGGACCATATAGAACAATTTGGTGTTGGATGATAACTTTCACTTTGGATGTCTGGGTTTGGGTCTAGTTATACCATACTATAAGGACCTACAAGCAAATGTACCAAATGGGCCACCAAGTTGAGTGATTCACCACGGCACAAAAATTTGAAAAGTTCGTCAAAACTACTACAATTTCTAGAAATATATAACATGTAGAATAAAAAAGAACACCAAACTCAACTCACAACACTACAAAGGAAAAACATCCCTCCTTAATGCAAGTTTTAAAAAGCAGAGGCTTATGATAGGGTGTTGCCTGAAGATTTTCATGCAATCAAATTACGCAAGCTAAAATTTTTTGGTCATGCTGTGAAAAGCAAATATTACTACAAACAGCTAGAGCTGATTATGCATTGTAAAGTTAAGGTTAATGGAGGCAAAAAGATAACAAGTTTCCTGGCTTCAGAATTTAAGAAGTTGGTGCAATGTGATAATACTTTATACAGTTATTAAAGTGAAAATTAATGAGAGAAGAAGAAAACTGTCAGTTTATAGACAGTATCTCACGGAAAAATTTTCTTCCCATTCCAACTGTTTTTAATTCAAAAACAAGTTTGGAGAGTATACTTTATTAAAAAAAGTCCTTTAAGCTGTAAAAACTTCTTAAAGCAGGAAAATTATATTAGTACATATTTTGGTTTCTCTTTTTTAAGAATTGACAAAATTTACAAAGTAATCCTCATATTAAAATAATTGTATATCCACTGGAAATAATAGCATAATTTTTGTCATATTCCCAACTAATGATTTTTACTAAGAAACAACTAAGTAAGAAAAAAACAATAGTTTTAACATAAAAACGTACTCCACTACATCCATTTAAGGGGATAGGCGCAAAATCTTGGTCCAATGCTTTTAAATGCATTCATTTTTTTCGAATCCTGAGAAAACCAATAAATATTTTTGAAAAATTTAAACGCAGAACGAAACACTACATTATAACCGAGGGCCGAAGGTCCCTTAGAATAAAAAAAAATATCATTTTGAATGAAATATTTGTAATTAAAGATTACTCTTAATTTTCTCTTTTTTTTTTCATCCCTCTAAATTATTGAAATAAACACTAGAAGTTTTCAGTTAGTTTCGGCCCTCGGTAATAATGCAAATCTTTCATTCTGCGTTTAAATTTTTCAAAAACACTAATTAGTTTTATCAGGATTTGAAAATAATGCGCATTTAAATAGCATTGGACCAAGAATTTGCACCTACTCCCTTAAACTAAATTAATTCTAAATTTTTGTGGCATTATATTGCATTTAAAGTTTGTGTAATAAATTATTTTTGACAAAATAATTATTGTGTATAGTCATTTACCTATTAAAAAATTTATATTTATTCTATTAACTTTTATTTGATATAATAAACAATAAACATGCAATACATACCCAGCGCATCTCGCTCCTTTTCACGGTAAACTCCTTAAACCAATCGGAAGATCACAAAAGAGAAAAGCACCCACAACCACTGTTCGCAGAAGACTGAAGCACCGAAAGAAACAAATGATTTGGTACTTGATTTCACCGACGAAGATCACTATCACGTTTGTCGGGGAATATGCATTCTTCAAGAATCTTCTTCTTGCTTCTTCATTGGTGGTGACCTTAATTTCCCAACGAGACGCAACACACAGGTGATATATTATGAAGTGGTTTTAAAAAATTTCGAAGACGCACCTGTGACATCTGACATCGCGCTAAGTGGTGAACTTATTTTGGGTGTACGCACCTAGCTAATTGTCTACAATGATTTTTCACTAGAGTAGTTGTATTTTTTAATGTAAATGCCATGCTCAATTTCAACAGGGGTACAAGTTTTAAATATGATTTCTATATTATATTTACTTATTGTGGGGAGACTTCTCATTGAGAGATGTCAAATTAAGTAAAAAAAGAAATAGTAATTATAAACACAAATTTTTATTTGATCTTACTATCTTGCTGTTAGATTGCAAATAATGTACTAAAACTAATTCGTATCTGAGATTATTGACATTAATTCCGTTGATTTTAATGCCCGCATCTTCATCTAAGACTTCTTTGAAAATAAGTTCAGAGTGGATGTTAAAAAGTGAAGGCGATAAAATAAACTCTTGCCTTACTTCACGTCGTATTTTCACTACTTCCGTCATGTTCTGACCAACTTGTATGTTTGCACATTGATGCCAATACAAATTGCTAATAATACCGAGGTCTTGGTTATCAATATCCACCTGTTGCAAGACACCTTTCAGTTTCTCGTGGGAACCCAGTCAGAGGCGTTTTCAAAGTAGATAGAACTCATATATCCCTACATCTTTGAAGCATGACCTGAAACCTGAATAGTACTTCGGTTGTTTCATGTCATCGGTTCACGTTTTACTTTTTTAAGTTTGAGTTTTATGTCACTGATGAAGTTATATTCTGAGGGGACATCTGCTCTCTCTTAATGATCCTTTACATATTGGCTTAAAAATATGTCATAATAACCCTAGGTTATAAAATCTCATTTTTATTGAAGATTTTAATTTTAGATATGTATACCTATGTCTAAACCTCCTTGTGAAATAACAAATTCCAAAAATGTATTTCCAATAACATACAAGATCCATTGATATTCCGAGACAAGTTTTTACACGTTGTTATCCTATGTAAAAACTAAAACATTTTTAAAAATCACGAGATTATTGTGTATAAACCATCCAAGCTATCTACAAAAATTACTATATCATTCATATCTAATTTTATTTGGATCTTCAAAATAAAACCAATGAATGGGCGGAAGCCCAGCCAAATACAATTCTACCTTGCGTCACAGAGAGACCTCCTGGATTTGACTTCCAAGAAAGACCTACCATGTAAGGCTTGGTGCAGATTTAACCGGCATCACAACTCAACATGGTCAATGTGCTTATACTAAGGTTGTTCAAATGAAAAGTTACGTAGCGACACTGTGGGTATAAATAAAGTCTTTATTCAAAGTATCCACCACTGTGCTGAATACAATGATCTCATTGACTAACGAGCCAAAGAATTCCTTGTTCCCAGAACTCTTGTGTCTGTGACGAGACCCAGTCTTTCACTACCTAATAATAATACCTCAGAAGGCGCCCTTATAAGAGCCTCTACTCTTTCCTGCGTATGCGGGCCCTAGCATGCCCAAAGCAGATTTTAGATATTCGAATTTTAAACTCAGCAGACGCAGGGACTGAACACAAACTAGTTCTAGCAAAATTAAGAATGAAAATAACACCAAAACATTTTCTACAGGAAATCGCCAAGGAAAAATTCAATGTAGAATCACTGTGGTACGACTCTAGAAGAGAAATGTACCAAACGAGGTTAGCACAGAAGATACAGCTGAAACAAATAGACGACACCGAAGATATAAACGCGAGCTGAGAGAAAATTAAATACAACATTGAAGGGGCAGCAACAGAAGCTCTAGGAAAACACAAAGTCATGCTGAACAAAAGAAACAACCACAATACACCATGGTCCAGAAAAGAAATAAAAGAGGAATGTAAAGAGAAACGAAAGGCCTACACGAAGTATAAAACACCAAATACTCTAGAATCCAGCGACACCTATAGAAGAATACGAAATGAAACAAAGCAATTGGTAAAAACAAAAAATGAACACTAAGAACAGTTTACAAAAAGGATGGAAAGCGTCTTCTACGACACAGAAAAATATGGTGATTCATCAGAAACCAACGGAATAAAATGGCAGAATTGAAGGAATACATGGGAAAGATACTTGAAGAAACTGTTTAAAGGAAAGGAAAATCATAATCATCACAATAACGTACCTGAAATAACGCGGGATCTCTTAATGACACAATCTGGAAGAACAAACATCTAAGACAAGTCACAAAAGCAAGAATCTATAAAGCAGCAATTAGACCTATTTTGACATACACGGCGGAGACAAGACCTGACATATTTAAAACGAGAAGACTACTATAAACGACAGAGATGAAAATACTTCGACGAATATCAGGAAAAAGTCTGTTGGATAGGGAAAGAAGCGGTCTTCTTCTTCTTCTTCTTGTGCCACTCCTATCGGAGATTGGAAATCATCAAGGCTGCCCTGACTTTGTTTACAGCTGACCTAAAAAGTTCATTAGTGGTGCAGCCAAACCACTCTCTCAAATTCCGCAACCATGACATTCTTCTACGGCCTGGATTCCGTTTTCCTTCTATTTTTCCTTGCATTATATTTTGAACTAATGCGTATTTATGACCTCTCATTAGGTGACCCAAATACTCGAGTTTTCTTCGTATTATCGTTAACAAAATTTCTGGGTCTCTTCCTATCCTTCGTATTACTTCAAGATTTGTGATTCTTTCAACCCAACTTATCTTCAGCATTCGACGGTAGCACCACATCTCGAAACTTTCAATATTTTTTATGTTGTTCTGTTTGAGAGTCCAGGCCTCTACACCGTATAATAGCGTGTTAAATACGTAGCCTCTTAGCATTCTTAATCGTAGAGGGATGCTTATATTTCTGTTGCAGAAGAATTTTCTCATCTTTATGAAGGTGGCCCTGGCAATTTCGATACGTCTTTTTATTTCATTGTTTTGGTATCCACTTTCGTTTATTATAGTTCCCAAGTATTTGTAACTTGATACTTTTTCAATTTTAATGCCGTTTATACTAATATGTGCTGGTTGTGTCATGATTTTACTGAAGACCATATACTTGGTTTTTTTGATATTAATGTTTATGCCATAATTGTTGCAAGCAATATTTATGTTTGTAAGTAATCGTTGTAATTCATCTACTGTTCTTGCAACTAGTACAGTGTCGTCTGCTTATCGAATATTATTTACAACTTCTCCATTGTTTACGATTCCTTCATTTGCTTGCAAAAGGGCTTCCTGGCAGATGCTTTCACTATATACATTAAATAGCAGTGGTGACAAAATGCATCCCTGTTTTACTCCTCTACGTATTTCTATTGCTTTTGATATCTCATTTTCTATTTTGATGTTAGCTTTCTGATTCCAATATTAGTTGAGAATTATTCGCAGATCTTTCATAGATATAATATTCAGAGAAGCGGTGAGAAAGCATAAATGGATCGGTGACAAAACGGAAACAGGAGTGGAAGGTACACATTAGTAGAATGGCAGAAGATAGGATAGTACGAATAGCACGAGATAAGTCACCAAATGGACGAAGAAGTATTGGCAGACCACTAAAAAGATGGTGCGATAATTTAAACAATTTATGAGGCTAATATTGAAGAAGAAACAGGCTTTAAAGCCTACATACAAGAAGGAAGAAGGAAAAAGAAGAAGATGTTTCACTAAGTTATCCCATGGCGGTATAGGCAAATTTGTTTGCGGTTACGTTATTACGATGTTTCGTACCTTTTTAGTTGAACAACCATATTTATATGTATTGCAGAGGTGTCATGAAATAGCGATGAGATCCAATCCATCAGGCCTACAACAGAAGAGTGCCACTAGCGGGCCTACGAGGGCTATAAGATTATCTATTTGCGACACATTTATCGATTAACCCTGCTGTCCTGTTCGGGTCTATTTGACCCAAAAAATAATTTATTTCTTATTTTACAAATTATTACGTGGCGTAACGATTTGGTGTTTCGTGACTTTATTACCTAATATGAGGTCTTTCAATTGCATATGAGATAAACAATCAACTTCCTGATTTTTTTGATAAAAATGAAATTGTTACCTAGAGTACGTTCGGGTCAATATGACCCGCTTATTTAAACCGTTAAAAATTACCTGTGTATGTGTGTTTAGTTGTCAGTACTCTATATTGGCAGTACCTGTGTGTGTGTCAGCCGGATCCGTTTGTAACTAAAAACAGGTTTCTGCAAGCTAGAACTTGTAAAATAAACTGTAGTATAGCTGGACGATGTTGCAAACCAAATTATAAATATGACCGGCATGGACGGACAGCATGTCTTTATAACCAACTGGAAAGACATGAATAAAGTTGGTTTCCAAGCATACATTGATCTTTTATTTTTAGCTCGGGTTTATAAGTCCCATAGTGAATCAACTAAAAGTTTGTGGAATGAAGAAACGGGTCGTAGTATATTTCAATCAACAATGTCGTTTGATATATTTACAAAAAGTTTGCAAGTAATACGTTTTAATAACAAAACTACTAGACAGGATATGAGACGTAGGAAATGTACCAAAATGTTTTAACCCTGATGGAAATGTTGCTGTCGATAAGCAACTAGTTGCCTTTAGAGGCCGCTCTCCATTCAAATGGTACATTCCAAGTAAGCCAGCGAAATATGGCACAAAAGTTTGGGTTTTATCTAATTATGAACAGTAAAACTTCTTATACTCTAAAATTGCAGATCTATACAGGAATGCGTGTGATGCGTGACTTGAGTAGTGATTTGGAAGGCCACAATATTACGTGTAATAACTTTTTTACATCGTAAAATTTAGGACAATTTCTTCTTAAACAAAGTAGTTACAATGCCGGGGACTATAGGTAAAATAAACCAGAGCTTACAGCAAAAATCGCGAAGAAAGAAGTTCATAGCTCGTCTTTTTTGCTTCACCCAAGATACCACTGTTGTTGACAATATTCCTAAAAATAATAAAAATGTTGTTCTTATGAGTACATATTGCATCATGAATCGATGCATCGTGCATCATTTTCATCAAATGAAAAAGCCCCAAATTATTTTAGATTACAATTATTCCAATAAGGGAGCAGTGGATACGCTTGCCCTAAAAACAATAACAATACTAATTATTATGTTGTATATATCATAAACATATTTGTAAAATCCATTCTTTTTATTACTGTCCCAGTTGTAAACTGAATTAAATTTTTGTAGATATTTGTTACTAGGCTTTTTTGAAAGAAAAAAATACCTAACGTTTATTTTTGTTAATAAGTTAAAAAGTAAAGTTAATTTACATTAAAAACATAATTTTTGTTTAATTATCCATAATTTCTTGTTAATAAAGTTTTATTTATTACCATTAGCTTATTTTATTTCGATTAAGGAGCGTAAACCATAGTTGGGTCATATTGACCCGAACAGTACATTTGTGTAGTTGACTCGAACGGGACAGCAGGGTTAAATACATAAACAGTCTCGATGATTGCCTATAAATAAGATATGATTAAGTTATTTTACATGGAGTCAATTTTAATTTAACTCGTTTATTTTAATATAATAAATGTGTCGAAATGATGTACGATAAATAATAAATAAATACCGGACTTTTATTATTGATTACCGTTTTATTGATCAAAATTTATGATATTGCATTAGACACTCACAGACAAAAATATTGCATATTTTTTTTTCAATAAAACTATTCTTTAGTATTTTTTTATTTTTTAGTGTTAGTTTGGGTTAATAGTATAAATAATAATAATAAGGCACCTGTGATCACATAATTTAAATAAAATAATCCAAAGCCTTTATTTCTTTATAAACAATCTCTTGCTATATCTACAATATTTTACTCGGGTCGACCCCAAACGCTCAACTGTCATCAACTAGACGTTTCACGACCATGTTAATCTTTCGGATCGAATTAACGCCATCTCTTGATTGGAATGGGAACTAAATTAACAAATTTTAGTTACGTGGGAATTTCAAATTATAAATTTTGCGGGATTTTTGATGAAATTTCGCAGGAAATTAAAACAACAGAAAGAAAATTCAATGTTTTATTCAATGTTTTACTGAAAACTTCAAATGTTCCAATTTGTTTTCAAAATGCTATAAACACTACTGCCATGTGTCACGTGAAAGCACTGATATTTTTATGTAATATTGAGTTGAATGAAAATTTTTGAAAGAATCTTGTAGGATGATTGTTTAGATAAATACCTTATAATCTTTTACAAACTTCCAAAAATATATAGGCCCGAAATTTTGATGACACACTTGTCTATTGGAATAAACTGTTTCAGGATCTATTATATTGTTTTTTAAATGTGGAGAAACACAACACGGGATGATCAATGTAAACTAAAAATTCTACTCACAAAAACGGAGAGGAGGTTAATACAATTAATTAAAATTGTGATTAAATCTAATTAAAAACGTAACACCATAAAATATTTAAGCCACAAACTGTAAAATGAAAAGTAAATAACAAATTAATTTAATTGTCAACTGTCAGTTGTTAAATATGACAAGAGAATTGACTGACAGCGACATCTCTGGATTGGAATGGTAGCTAATTTGCTGTCTTGACCTTGACAATTTACGTGAAACGTCTATGAGTCTGTATGGTTTGTGGTCATCAACACGCCTAACTTCACGCGCAACTTTGTTACGAGAATTATAAAAAAATATGCATTGAATCCCGTAAAGTGAGTACAAAGACATACATATTTTTTTTGTAATTCCACCTTCAATAATTTACCGTGCACTTCTCGTAGACTCTTACCGGTAAGGTAGAGTCGTTGATGATTTGCGCCGCACAGATTTTATTCGTATTAAATACGCTTCAGTACATGCATCTGTCATTTTTAGCCCTAAAACAATGAATGATCTATTTGATTGATTATAATATCTTCTTCTTAACGTGCCCTATCAAGTCCCCTTGACGTTGGCGATTAACATGGCGAAACTGTCTCTGTCTCGGGCTATGGACAGCCTAAGTCTGACGTCACAAATGTCACAAAATTGGGAGGAGCTTATATTGGCTCCAAACAATTTTAATTGTAACGTTATATGGTCATAAGGAATTTTTCATTTATGTGCTTTGTGTGGCAAAATAAGACTTCATTTACGTATTTCGTTAAAGAAACGTGTTAATTAAGAGATTTTTATTCGTTTTTGCTCAGGTGGTTTTTATTCCTTAGTGATTCAAAATAAACATAACCTCAACACTGTTTACGTTCTAATCATTGCATTAAATTAACTCACCTGGGCCAAAACGAATAAAAATCTCTTAATTCGCACGTTTCTTTAACTAAATACCTAAATGAAAAGTCTTATTTTGTCACACAAACCACGTAAACAATAAATTAAAAATTCCTTATGAGTGTTTAACATTATAAACAAAATTGTTTGGAGCCAAATATAAGCTCCTCCCAATTTTGTGACGTCAAGACTTAGGATGTCCATTCTAAGCAGTTGCTCTGCTTTCTTTATACCTGTCCCCTCCCTGATATTCTTCAACCAAGAGGCCTGTTTTCTACCAATTCCTCTGCGTCCGTCGATTTTACCCATCATAATAAGTTGAAGAATATTATATCGATCTCCCTTACTACGTGTCCAAAATAGGCCATCTTTCTACATTTGATATTATCAAGCAGCTCGCGAGTAGCATTTGCTCTCTTAAGGACTGCCACATTTGTCAGCATAGCCGGCCATGGTATTTTTAATGTACGTCTGTACAGCCACATTTCAAAGGCCTCCAAACGATTAATGGTAGATTTTTTTAATGTCCACGCTTCGACACCGTATAAGAGGACTGACCAAATGTAACATTTAATCATACGCTTTCGAAGTTGAAGTTGCAAGTTGTCATTACAGAAGAATGACCTCATTTTTAAAAATATCATGCGGGCTATTTCTATTCTACAATTTATCTCTTTATCTGGATCTAATTGTAAACGGCTAAACACTATGTATTTTGTTTTTGAACAGTTTATGTTTAGGCCAAACTCTCTTCCCACTGTGTCAATGGAATTTAAAAGGCATTGCAATCCATTCATGTCATCACTTAAAATAAACTGTATCATCTGCATATCTGATTGTATTTATAAGGATTCCCTTAACTTTCACGCCCCGTTCCAAATGATGCAGCGCTTCTTTAAATATCATATCTGAATATAAATTGAATAACAGTGGGGACAGTATACAACCCTGTCTGACATATCTTTGAATTTTACATGTTTCTGTTGATTTTGCATTTATGCAAGCTATCGCTGTTTGACGCCAGTATAATTTTTCTATGATTCGTACGTCTTGATTAGCAACTCCTTTATCCTTTAATATTTTAAATAATTTGTGATGCCGCACACGATCAAAGGCTTTTTCATAGTCAATAAAGACAGCGAAGACGTCTTTCCTTTGATCTCGGCATTTCTGCAATAATACATTTAGTGCAAAGAGCGCGTCTCGGGTTCCCAGTCCATTTCTGAAGCAAAATTGTGTTTCATCCTGGTCTTCTTCACATTTATCTCTGATTCTACTATGGATGATACGTAGAAATATTTTCAACGTATGGTTCATAAGGCTTATCATTCTATAATCATAATAATAAGTGTGGAGTTTTCTTATGATAAAGACCAGCTACTTCTTTATTTTTTTTTAACATATTAAATGTATCATGTTTTTCAATCAACTCTTCTAATTCCTTGCATGTATCCCTAATTTTTCTTTAGCCACCTTTATTTTTTTGTTTAATTAGTTTCTGTTTTTCCTTGTATTCTGTCTTGTTACCTTTCAGTTTTCTTCTCTGCTCCATCAATTCCAGGATTTCATCAGTCATCCATTGTTGTTTTTTGTATCTGTGTATTATTGTTCTATATTTTTCCATTACTTTCAAGGTAAGATCTTTAAATGTATTCCAGATGTCTGTATTGTTTTCACTTGTTGATTTCTTTAGCTGATTATTTAGGTCATTTTCTATCAGCGTTTTGTTGGATGCTGAGATATTTAATTTTGGTGTTTTGGGGCTTTCTTGGACTTTTTTGAGCTTCACTTTGATGTCAGCTATTAGAGGGTTATGGTGTGAACTGATATCTGCTTCAGGATAAGTGGTTGCTCTCTTCTCACCATTCTTAAATCTCTTGTTTACTAGAATATAATCTATCTGTTTTCAAATTATATTAAGTGAATTATCTCCTGGTCCCTTCCATGAATTCCATTGATTATACACTATGATAATATTCTTGTTAATTAATATATTTCGGCAAGTAATGAAAACCCATTAACATAATTAATAATAATTAGAATAACGAATTATATACAGTGCGTTCATACAGTGTGAAAACGGTCTATTACCTCATGACTTAATTATTTTCCAGAGTTAAAGCTCTGACAGGTCTATTATTAATTATGATTTTTTGACGTATTTCCCATAATAGTGACGTCATATGATGATTTTATTAAATGGGAATAGGGGTCGTATGGTAGCTCATTTAAAAACTAAGTGATTCAATTCTCTATTCAGTAATATAAACATTAACATCATTATTTATACAGGGTGGCCCAAAAATAATTTTTGAATTAAATTAATTGACGCAAAAAGAAGAATGTATGTAATTTATTTAACTCAAAATACATTTTACTGATACCAGAATATATTTTAAAAAATGTTTATTTTATAACTAAACATTGCTTTTCGCTTAAATTAGCCACCCACCTGTCTTTTGGCAGTTTGAACATTTAATTTAAGCGAAAAGCAATGTTTATTTCTTAAATAAACATTTTTTTGTCTTTTCTGGCATCATTAAAATGTATTTTGAGTTAAATAACGTACATACATTCTTCTTTTTGCGTCAATTTATTTATTTCAAAAACTATTTTTTTGTCACCCTGTATAAATAATGATGTTAATGTTTATATTACTGAATTGAGAATTGAATTATCTTTCAAGTGAGCTACCACACGGCCCCTATTCCCATTTAAAAAATTATCGTTGACTTCATCACGCCCAAATAGATGACGTCACTTGTCAATAGTCTGAAAATAATAAAGTCATGAGAAAATAGACCGTTTCCACAATTTATGAATGCACTGTATATTATTTGTACAGTAAACAATAACAAAAAAAATATCACTGACACGTAGTGATGCCTAGCTTCTCATTGTACAAGAAACATGGCAGTGACATGGCCCCCAGATTCTAATGTTTTGGCAATGCTCTGACATCAAAAATCTTGAATGACGTAAGCGTATTTTTGTAGTAAAAAACCTATAGTTAAAAAAATGAGAAGAATTTTATTTAAGCCTAAATTATAGCCCACACAAATTTTTTTATACGTTTTGTATGTACCATTGAACAAAAAAGGTCATGAAACCTGTGTCAGTAAGTTATTTTATTATAAACCGCGGGACAAACTCGTAGGGGGTCAGGGGTCACCTAAACACTGCATACTATTGATCTTTAAACTGCCATTTTCTAAACTTCGATCACTGTCACTCTTGGGTTAATTTATCAGTAGCATAAATCTTTATCGAGAAGATGCCTGAGGAGATGCGTAATAATATTAATCGTTTTTAGAATTTGGCTTTTTGAACTTTCTTTTTACAAAATATGTGACCAATGCTTGTTTGATTCTTTAACTCGATGTTTAACATTATCGTTGATGTTGAACAATGACCGTACAGTATAATTTATGGCATGGCTCGATGTGTTTTATTTATTTAGAAATGTATTTATTACGTGTTAAATCTACGATAAAAGTTAATGTAAGTTACAGGTATGTCTTAATTTGGAAATTTACTATTTCAATAAATAACTGTGACAATAAAATCTTCTAAATGTAATTAATGATCCTGACATGTGTGGTCGGCATCAAAAACCATAAATAAATAAACTGAAGGCAATATGAAAAACACAAAATAACAGGCAAAAAAACTTTTCTGAGTACAGACACGCACCTAGGTCTAAAGTCTATTAGTATCTAAAATTACATAGTTTATTGGCGTTTCGACTTTACTTTCCTTTCTCGTTGATAACAACATTTTATCACAAAATCAGTTCGGTTTTTAGCCTAATAAATGTACCACTGATGCCATGTTTTCTGTACTACATGAGGTTTACCAAGCACTAAACAATAATATCTTTCTCTGCCACTGTTTTCTGTGATAACGCCAAAGCTTTTGATTGTGTAAATCACGACATTTTGATAAAAAAAAACTAAATTTCTACGGAATTCGAGGTATTTCTTTGAATTGGTTCCAATCCTATTTGGATAATAGTAAACAACTGGTTAGAGCAAATTATACTGACTCAAGTCTCAAAAATATTATATGTGGTATAAGAGAAGGTTCAGTATTGGGTCCTCTACTTTTCCTTATCTTTATAAAAGGCATCACTAATTTAAAAATCGATGGAAAATTTTTTCTTTTTCTGATGATACCAGTATCACTTGGAGCAACTCAACTATTGCAACCCTTCATGCAACTATAACTTCAGATCTACTTACGATAAAAACCTGGTCTGACTCTAATTTAGTCTCTTTTAACGTGGATAAGACAGTAGCATTATCCTATAAAGAAGCGCTTCAACCCTTGCTTCTAAATAACAGCCAGATCAGTTTCGTTGATTCTGTAAAATTTCTTGGTATTTTTTTAGACAGCAACCTCAAATGGTCTCTTTAAATCGATTCGTTAAGAAACTCGCCTCGGCTTGCTATTCAATAAGATCTGTATCAAGGGAAATCAATTGAGCATCTAAAATAACATATTTTTCGTTGTTCGAGTCTCATCTTCGATATGGTCTTCCTTTTTGGGGTTCTAGTACAGCTGATTAATCTGATGTTATTTTTAAATTGCAAAAAGGAGCAACAAAGATATCTGTTTGGCCTCAGAAGAACTACACCTTGCAGAAGTTACTTCAGAGAATACGGAATTTTAATACTTCCATCTTTATATATTTTAGAAACGGTTTGTTTAATTCGTAAACACCTTCATGTCTTTCCAGCAAGGCCTAATCATCTCTACTCCACCAGGAATTCAACCTTTGATATTTATTTACCGATCCCGTCCACTGAGTTAGCAAAGAAATCTATATTATATTCCGCAAAAAAAAGAACCATTCAACCATCTTCCTTTACAACTTAAATCTGCAACATCTTTCCCAAAGTTCCGTAAAGTAACAAAAGTCTATTTATCTAAAAGACCATATTATTCAATAGAAGAATTTCTTAATGAATAACTAATAAAATTGAAAAAAACTAAGTTTTCAGTCTAATAGCACATAAAATAACATCCAAAAATGTTATTCTACATCCTACCAGACTGAAAACAATGGAAACCTTCTCTGGAATGAACCAAACGTTGGTGGTAGAGACCAAAGCAAAAAACTAAGCAATAGCAATGAAAGTAAACAAATTACGACGAAAAATGCAAAGAAGAGGATTACGAACTATGGAAATAAAACAAATCAAGACAGCAATAAAAAAGAAAAGCCGAAAAATGACAAGATACAGTTTGCAACAGAGATAAATAAGACGGAAACGACGCAGGCAATGGACAAGGAAATAAGTAAAGATAACAAAAAGAAAACTAAAGTCAACTTGGGTACATGGAATGTAAGAGGCACATACGAAACAGGAAAACTCAAAGAATTAATTAGAGAAATTAAAAGATATAATGTAGAAATAATAGCTTTACAAGAGACAAAACAATTGGAGACAGAAATAGTAGAAATAGAAGACGTGGTATTTTTTAAAAGCAGGGGAGAAACCAGAAGGTTAGGAACAGGTTTTATAATACAGCGAAACTGGAAGGAAAGAGTAATGGCATTCCAACCAATATCATATAGATTATGCACAATAAGGTTAAAAGGGGACAAACGAAACATAAGTATAATAAATGTACACTCACCGATTGAAGATGCCACAGAAGAAGAAAAAGATGAATTCTACGAGCAATTGGAAAGAGAATATGATAAATTACCAGGGTTTGACATCAAAATAATAATGAGAGACTGCAACGCCAAAGTCGGAAGAGAGAATATATACAAACACATAATAGGGAAATATAGTAAGCATGAGGTGTCGAACGATAATGGCCAAAGAATAATAGGCTTTGCAACAGAAAAGCAAATGGTGATAAGAAGCACACAATTACGCCGAAAAGATATATATAAAAGAACGTGGATTTCCCCTGATAAGAAGACAGTAAATCAGATAGACCATATTTTAATAGAGAAGAAGCATGCAAACAATGTAATAAATGTAAAGAGCATGAGAGGAGCGGACTGTAACTCTGACCACTACTTGGTGAGAGCAGTATACAAAATCGAGCATAACATAAAGTGAAACAATAAAACAACGGAAAAAATTGGAAAACAATTCAACATAGGACTACTAAAAGATAACAACACACAGAAGAAGTATGAACAGGGAATAACCAACAGACTAATCAGGGAACAAGAAACGTCAAGCCCAGACAAACAATGGCAAAATATCAAAGAAGCAATCTTGAACACAAGTAAAGCAATCCTAGCGAAAACCAAAAGAAAACACAAAACAAAAGATTGGTATGATGAAGAATGTCAAGAAGTAGCAGAAGCAATAAGAAAAGTAAGACTCAAAAATCTCACAAATGACCAAGAAAGCACTAGAGAAGAATACAGAGAATTGAAAAAAATCATGAAAAGAAAATGTAGAAGCAAAAAGAGAAAATACAATGAGAACA
This sequence comes from Diabrotica virgifera virgifera, assembly GCF_917563875.1. Taxonomy (NCBI): domain Eukaryota; kingdom Metazoa; phylum Arthropoda; class Insecta; order Coleoptera; family Chrysomelidae; genus Diabrotica; species Diabrotica virgifera. The sequence goes on along the minus strand of NC_065449.1, from coordinate 55,333,422 downwards.
AACTGAAAGAAATAGAAGAAAAATTAAAAAAAAAAGAAATAAGATCATTCTACCAGGAAGCAAAAAAAATGGAAAGAGGATATCAAAAAAACAACCCATATATGAGAGATGATAAAGGGATGTTGCTAAATGAGCCGGAAAAAGTAATGGAAAACTGGCAAAACTATTTCACAGAACTGCTAAATAAGAGCGAAGTACAAAAGGAAACAAGCCATGAAATTGAAGATGATCAGATAGCAATAGAAATACCCACAGAACAAGAAATAAAGAACGAAATAAAGAGCTTGAAAAATAACAAAAGCCCAGGAATAACAGAAATATCGGCCGAAATGATAAAATCAGGAGGGAAAAGACTACAGAAAGAGATATATGACCTGATAAAAAGAATATGGGAAGTAGAAAAAATGCCAGAAGAGTGGACCATAGCAAGAATATGCCCTATACATAAAAAGGTGATAGAATGCGATGCGAAAACTACAGAGGCATCGCAGTATTAGAAATAGTTTACAAAATCTTGGCACAAAGTATAGGAAAAAGGCTAAGTCATTATTCGGAAAAAATACTGGGGGAATACCAGACAGGTTTTAGAAACAACAGATCAACGACTGACCAAATATTTGCCTTAAAAGAAATACAGACTACCTGTTACGAACATAAAACAGTACTATATGCTTTGTTCATAGACTTTAAGCAGGCTTACGACACAGTAAATAGACAGCAGATGTACGAACTGATGAAAGAACTGGGGATACCAAGTAAAATTGTTAGGATGATAAAGATGACGATGGAAAACACAACAAACGAAATAGCTTGGAAAGGGTATACATCCAAAAAGTTTGAAACCAAGGAAGGATTACGACAAGGAGACCCACTATCAACAATGGCATTCAATCTAACATTGGAAGGAATAATCAGGAAAAGCAGAATGAACATGCAAGAAACGATATTTAAAAACGGCGACCAATGCATAGCATTTGCAGATGATCTGACGCTATTAGCAACAAGCAAAAAAGAACTACAAAAGTTAATGAAAAACATAATAACGGAAGCCAAAAAATTCGGACTTAAAGTAAATGAAGAAAAGAAAAAGTATATGATAATGGGAGAGATCCAAAAAGAAAAAGAGAACAACATCATAGTACAAATAGATGGAGAAAAAACATACTCGTTCAAAAGAGCCAAAGAAATTATTTACCTGGGAGCCAAAATAGATGAAAATGGTCATGAAGAAGGGGAGATAAAGGCAAGAATAGCTAAAGGAAATAAAAAATATGGAGCATTACGCACATTATTGAAATCCAAATACGTATCAAGAAAAACAAAAATAAGAATTTATAAGACTGTTTTCAGACCTACAGTAACATACGCAAGTGAAACATGGTGCTCAAAAAGTCAGAAACAGACCTATTAGAAAGATGGGAGAGAAAAATGCAAAGAGCAATATATGGATGTGTGAAAATAGAAGGTCAGTGGAGAAGAAGAACCAATAAAGAATTGGAAGAACTATGTCAAGAGCCAACGATTACGACGACGATCAAAGCACAGAGAATACGATACTTGGGGCACATAGAGAGAATTAGAAGTAAACGAATGCCAAAAATGGTATTCTCACAAAGACCAATACAAAAGAGGAGGAAAGGCAGGCCAAGGAAAAGATGGAAGGACAGTGTATATGAAGACTTGAAGAAAAGTAACATTGAGAGATGGAAAGAACTAGCATTGGACAGAAGGAGATGGAGAGAGGTGGTGAAGGAGTGTATAAAAAGACTGAAGTGTATTTAAATAAAATTTACAAGTTTTATAAGTTATGTAAGTAATACTAAGTTATTTATTATATTATTTATGTAATCAGAAATGTGAACATTTTAGCCCTAGGCCTACAAGGCCTGTTGCGCTTAATAAATAAATAAAATTGGAAAAAAACTGGAAAAAAATGGAAGGGATGCCCTAGCGGCAACTGCTAGCAAAAGACTAAGTTTTCAATCTAATAGCACATAGAACAACATCCAAAAATGTTATTCTACATCCTAACAGAATGAAAACAATGGGAATCTTCTATGGTAACACCTCCGAGGCCTTTACAATTTGCAAGCCATAACGGATGCTGAGACTAAGGAAGATGAGGGAATTTTACAATTTATAATTCACGCCCCATCTGCTCAGCGCGGTAAAGTTTCAACGAGAACGGTTCCCTTGGTACTCCAATCAGAGTAAACATGTAAATCAAAAATGAATAACCATTATGTGCTATTAGATTGAAAACTTAGTTTTTTGATAGCAGTTGCCGCTAGGGCATCCCTGCCATTTCGTTCGTTGCAATCCGTGACTGCACGCCGGGGTTTGTCCTAGTTGGGTCAGAGAGAGCAGCATATGTGCCTCCTGATGAGAGACTAATAAGTTTCGAAACCGGTAGAGGTGCTTGCTGCACTCTCTGATTGAACTGGAATTATGATGCGGCTGTAGTCTCGTGTTGCAACGAAATTGAAAAGGGTTATTCATTTTTAATAAAATTGGGTTTCATATGCAGCAGCTTAAAGTTATTAGTTCCTAATGATGTATTTTATTTGTTGTATGTTCAATTTGCAATTTATATAAATTTTGCAATAAATTGTTCCTGTTTTTGCTTTTATATCTTATATACTGTTTATTGACGATTTATCTAATTTTAGTAAATTATATTTTATTTGGTATTGACATTTTTTTGACTGTATGTAAGTTTTGTCCATAAAATTGTAATTTTCAGTGACAATATAGTCCAAGTAATGAAGCTTAAAATAGGACAAAACCTCGCAATTTTTACAGAATGGATCGATTTTCTTGAAAATTTGAGAATAATTAGTGGATAGTCCAAGGATCAAAATCTATATAATGCCGAAAGGCACTTTTACCATGGGGGTGGTTGCCACCCTATCTCGGGGGGTGGAAATTTTTTATTATATTTTGACCGCAAAATTTGATAAAAACATTCATTGTAAGAAAAAACGTTCTATACATTTTTTTTTTGATAAAATTAATAGTTTTAGATTTATTCGCTATCGAAAGTGTTAGTTTTATATCGAAAAAATCAATGTTTTTAATCAGTTTTCTGCTAATAACTCAAAAAGTTTTCGTTTTATCAAACAACCTTGCTTAACAAAAATGTACCTTTTGAAAAAATAAACGAAATAGTTGTTTCTAGTTTTCTTTAAGACCAATAGTAATCGAGCTATACTTTATTATGGTACCATATTATGGTAGCTTTTCTTCGTCAAATGCTAAATATTGTAGATTCAAAGTCAAAAGACGGAAAAACTATGCATTTTTCGAGGATAACTTATTTAAACTAATTTAAAGTATTTTAAAATATTTATCTTCAGAAATAAAAAAAATCTCTAGCTCAATAATTAAGTGATTTATAATGAAAAGAATGTCAGTTCCTATTTTTTTCAGCGAAGAAGTGATCCGACACAACATCCTAATCACCACCCTAATTTAATTTAGTCATTGACATTATTTGGTCTTCTTTATTTGTGTATGATTAATAGGTTCTAGAAGTTTAACCGGCTTAGAATGATCAGTTTTAAAAAAAATGGAGTTAAAAGCGAATAACGAATTTTTGTAGTTTGGTAAAAAATGCCTTTTTCTTCAGAATAAAAAGATTAGCATCAGAGATACGAAAAAATGTTTAAACAAGAAATTGTAGCTTATTTAATTTTAAAGAAGACAGTTTGCAAAAAATTTATCTACGGCAAAAATTGAGTGAGCTATTGACAATTAAAACTTGTAACAACATGCAAAAACCACCTTTACCAACCCTTTCAAAGTCACCTCTTTTTGCGACTGAGAACTTCAAAAGGATTTAATATTAGCAACCTTATAGACCTTGTAAAAACCTACAAAATTATTTTTTACCAAAATTTCTAAGACGAAAGATGAAAAAGTTACGGTTATAGAATCAATATATTTTTTGAAAAAAAAAGAGAAATCCAATTGAAAGCATAATAATGTAAGTTAGCTGTGTTTTAGTCATTAGCCTTATTTATTCTTATTTATTTATGTATTATTAATAGATTCTGGAAGTATGACTGGCTTAGAATGATTAGTTTTTAAAACTGGAGTTAAAAACAAATAACGAATTTTTGTAGTATGGTAAAAAATGCAATTTTCTTCAGAATAGAAAGATTAGCATCAGAGATACGAAAAAATGTTTAAATATGAAATTGTAGTTTATTTAATTTCCAAGAACATGGTTCGAAAAAATCTTTTCTACGGCAAAAATTGAGTGAATCGTAAATGAGTATAATATCGAAAAACATTGATTTTTTCGATATAAAACTAACACTTCCGACAGCGAATAAATCGAAAACCGTTGATTTTATCAAAAAAATGTACAGAACATTTCTTGCTTAGAATGAACGTTTTTATCAAGTTTTGTGGTCAAGTGGTCAAAATATAATAAAAAATTTCCACCCCCGAGATGGGTTGGTAACCACCCCCATGGTAAAAAGCACCCTTCGGCATCATATATATTTTAATCCTTAGACTAGTAAATCAATCCATTCTGTAAAAATTGCGAGGTGAAAAGCTTCGGTTCCTGTAAGTACTAATAATAGTCCAGGGTAATAAGGTTTTTCCCATGACACTCGAGCGGCCAGGGTACTGAAGCGTTTTTTCGACAGGTAATACCTATAAGAGCCAATTGTAACTATTTCCTGCGTAGGATCTGGCGGCCATTTTTATTTATAAACAATTAAGTGTCAAAAAATGGTATTTTTTTTTTTTTCAAATCAATGGAAGACAGTGAAGCTTATGATTTTTTTAGTACAAATACCTTTGACATTATGGAAAAATCTTTAAAATGACGTATTACAAAGTTTGTTATACTCATTTATTGTTAATATAATTGCGAAAAAAGTCGGAATTGCAAAAAAAAATAATTTCGCAATATCTATTGTAAAAATTAGTGTACAGAATTGAAATTTTTGTCATATTAGGGTTCTTTGGTGCTTACTATGTGATAAAAATTTCAAAGCGATTCATTAAATTGTTTAAATTTTATTCAAATTGTTTATCCTAGAGAGCATTTTTTTGCAATAACATAAGTCAGAAAAACATGAAGTTAGAACCATTCCACAGGTGTCAAATGAAAGAGCATGAGCTATATTTTCAACTTGGTTTAAAAAAAGCGAATAAAAAATGCATTTATTAGTAATAAATAATTATGCAAAAGTATCGTAAATCTTTCCTTATAAACTTTTTATTTTGTTATATAAGAAATTATATATATTTATTAAAAATTTTTTCAATTATGATATAAATAACATTACTTGGTAGTTGTGCACTTAAAACAGGGTAAAAAAGTTAATTTTTTTGGAAAAAGTTATTCAAAAAGTTTATAAGGAAAGATTTACGATACTTTTGCATAATTATTTATTACTAATAAATGCATTTTTTATTCACTTTTTTTAAACCAAGTTAAAAATATAGCTCATGTCCTTTTATTTGACACCTGTGGAATGGTTTTAACGTCATGTTTTTCTGATTTATGTTATTGCAAAAAAATGCCATCTGGGATAAACAATTTAAATAAAATTTAAACAATTGAATGAATCGCTTTGAAATATTTATCACATGTTAAGCACCAAAGAACCCTCATTTGACAAAAATTTCAAACCTGTACACTAATTTTTACAACAGTTATTGCGAAAATAGTTCTTTTTGCAATTCCTTTTTTCGCAATTATATTAACAATAAATAAGTATATCAAACTTTGTAATATGTCATTTTAAATCCTTTTCCATAATCTCAAAGATATGTGTACTAAAAAAATCATAAGTTTCACTGTTTTCCATTGATTTGAAAAAAAAGGGAAAAATGCCATTTTTTGACAGTTAATTGTTTATAAATAAAAATGGCCGCCAGATCCTAAGCAGGAAATAGTTACAATTTGTTCCTATAGGTATTACTTGTCAAAAAAACGCTTCAGTACCCTGGCTGCTGAAGTGTCACGAACAGGGTATATTTTTGTCTTATTACCCTGGCCTATAAAGCGTATTCCGCTATTCTATTCTATGCTCAATTCTGAGCACGATTTCCGGACCTCAAGCCGAAATATTTAGATATTTGGTTAACCAATTACTTTGTGCTACTTTCCTCTTCCATTTTATAGAAAAAGATTTATTACTATAAAAAATAATGTCTTAATATATCAATCCCACAATATTTATGCGAAGATTTATGTCAGCAGTCAAAACATATTAGGAAACTTTTATATATTTTTTTATTAATAAATGTTTAACGATGTTGTTTAAAATATTGAAGACCAGAAGTATGATTATATAAAATCTGTCATAAAGTAAGCAGTTTTCTCTATAATAAAGTATTAAGACCAAGTAATAATAATAATAATAATTTCATAATAATGAATAATAATGATAATATACTCATAACAATTAAGCAAATAACTATATTCAAAGTGCTTGCATGCTGAGCTAATTTGGGGTGCTACGTTTTCTCGACTCTGTTTTACGGAATGGAAGCTTGGGCCTTGAATGCGGCGTCAATGAAAAAACTGGAATCATTCGAGATGTGGCTATATAGAAGAATTCTAAAAATATCATGGACAGAACACGTCACAAACAAAGAGGTTCTTAGAAAGATGAATAAAAAATGGAAGTCTTAAATACAATCAAAACCAGAAAATTGGAATATCTCGGACATATTACACATGGAGAGAGATACAACTTGCTCCAACTCATTCATAGGGAGACTCCAACTCAAGCATAGGCAGACGCACAATATCGTAGCGGCGCAACCTGAGAGAATGGCACGGATGTACATCAAACGAACTTTTCAGAGCAGCTGTCTCTAAAGTCCGAATAGCTATGATTATTGCCGACCTCCGTGGCGGAGATGGCACTTGAAAAAAAAGAAAAATGGGTTAAAGCAGAAACACTACTGGGCCATTCAATTCATTGTAAATTATCTTTTACGATAATATACTCACAGACAAAAATATTGCAGAATATATCATTTATTTTATGACCTGCCTTTTTGTAACACCCTGTATATCTCTCTCGTTCCATCCCTTCCTGAGGAGTATTAGGCGCTAATGCGTTTCTTGGCCAAAAGTGTAAGATTGCTGTCTGGCCGGAACAGCGCATCTTCTTTTGTGTTTATTCTCTGAATAAACTGTGAACTAGTTCTCTCCATTCTCTTCTATTTTTTGCTCTATTTTTGACCTCGCCCCATCTTAGTCCAATTTTTTCGTGTTCTCTCGTTGTTGTTCTTTTACAGCTGTTGTCTGGTCTGCCTCTCTTTCTCTTTTCCCCTCTGGTTGGTATTCAAGTGCTTGTCTTGCTATGCTGCTTTGGTCTTTCCTCAAAGTGTGGCGGATCCATTTCCATTTTTTTCCTTGACTGTAGTAGATATGTTAGTTTTCTTTGTTCTTTTTCATAGTTCTGTGTTAGTTATTCTGCTGGGCCAGTATATTTTTAGGATTTTTCTTAGAGATTTGTTTACAAATGTTTTCAGTTTTTTAGTTGTATTTTCGTCCTGTTTCCATGTTTCTGCTCCATAGAGTAGTATACTCTTAAGGCAACTATTAACTATTTGAATATTTGTTGTTTCCGATATTTCGTTTGTTTGCCAAATTATATTTAAAGAGTAGAATGCGTGTTGAGCCTTTATTATTCTCGTCTGTATATCCTTTTTACACCACCCGCTCTTTTCCATGACTGATCCCAGATATTGTCTACCTTTTCTACTTCTTTACCGTTTATCATTCTTTTATTATTTGGATGGCAATTATTTTTTAGAAGTTTGGTTTTCTCTGTGTTTATTCGGAGTGCCAATTTGTCAATTTTTGTTAATTTATTATAGAAGTTTAGATTTTGTTTTTTTTTTAATATAATACATATTATATTAATTGAAAAATATATTAATATGTGGAAATTAGTCTGTAATTAAATACAATATTAAAAAAACGAGCCTGTACCGCCATTAAGAAGAACAAAAAAATACCCTTTTTTCAAATAAACTTTTTTATCCGATGCCTACATTTTGTGTCATTTTGGAACTACTAATGAAATAAAAAAATTTAGTAGTTCCAAAATGACACAAAATCTAGGCATCGGGTAAAAAAGTTTATTTGAAGAAAGTGTATTTTTTTCTTCTTCTTAATGGCGGTACAGGCTCGTTTTTTTAATATTGTATTTAATTACAGAATAATTTCCACATATTAATATATTTTTCAAATTCGGCTCTGTACCGCCATTCTTTATTATATTACGAATACGTGTGCCAAATATTTCGAAAAAATATTCAAAATTACAGCCGCAATCTTGGAACGCGTTTTTGCTACCTGTTGATCGCTACTGTTTCCTCTTAAAATAAAACAAAAAAAATCACAAACAAAATAAAAATAATTTATTTATATTATATTTATATTATAAATATAATATAAATAAATTATTTGTATTATTTATTATTTGTATATTTATATAAATATCTAGATAACGATACAGTTAATTCAAAATTAATGTATAAATCTCGATATATTGACATGCTTCAAATTTACTCATGGTTATCTTTCATAATTACCGGGCCAAATTAGGAAAACAACAGTTACTTGCAAAAATTATTATTTATTCATCAAAATAATCTCCTTTAATGGCGATACAATCATTCCAACGCTTTTCTAATTTTTTGATGCCGCCCTTGGAAAAATTTATCCTTGTCTTCAAAATAGACTTCGGCTTCGGCGAGTACTTCCTCATCGGAGCGATATCTCTTGCCACGGAAGATCTTTTTAAATAGGAAAAAAGGTGGTATTCGCTGGGAGCAAGATCTGGACCAGCGGTGCTCAAAGGGTCGATCGCGATCGACCGGTCGATCGCCAAAGTTTTTGAAGTCGATCGTGATTCACGGAAAAAATACAAATGGAAAAGACGGGGACTGCGCTGTGTCAGTCTACAGGAACTACAGGGTAAAAATAAAACAATTTTATCGATATGATGAGAGAAGTAGGTACATTCTATTGTCAACAAATGGAAATTATTGATTAATCAAATGGACAGAAAGGATTTAAACAACTTTCCATCGTTGAAAAAAGGGGTAACCGCTCATTTGAATTATGTTTATTACGAGACGGAGCTGCAAGCAGTTCATAGCGAGTTTGAAAGACGCTTCGCTGATTTTAAAAAACTGACAGATATTGTAATATTCATGTCTAATTCATTTTCTTTTGAAGCCGTGGAAAAATTGCCAGTAAAATATCCATTACTTTCAATATGAAAATCATTTCCATCCAAAATGAGGTACTGAAAATAATTTGGGATATACACCTTAAGTCCACAGGGACCGATACGAAATTTTGGTCTTTCATATCGTCTGAAAAATATCCGTCTTTGAGAAAAGTAGCTCTGGAGCACACAGCATTTTTTGGATCAGTCTATTTGTGTGAGTCTGCATTTTCCCAAATGAAGGTAGTGGCATCAAAGTATCGTAATCGGCTGATGAGCATCTCTCATCATGCTTGCGTTTGATCCTCGGTAATAACGTAATATCATAATACTATGAAAAACTGTTGGATGATATGCAGTGACATGCATCAACCTTCAAATAAAATTAATATGAAAAACATGACTTTAATTACAACTCCCTGTAGTTACAACTTTTTATCAAATAGAAATGTGCAATCAATGTTTTATTTTCAAAATTGCTTTATTTTACTAGCAGTCGATCGCTGGACACATGCAGTTGGTGTGGTAGATCCCACGCAGTACAAGTCTGAGCACCACTGATCTGGAATATACGGTGGGTGTGGAAGCAATTCAAAGCACATTTCGTGCATTTTTGCCATCGTTTTCATTGACTTGTGACACGGTGCATTGTCTTGCTGAAACAAAAATTTTTTTCTTCAACAAATGAAGCCTTTTGTTTGCGATGTTGCTCTTCAAATGCTTCAATATACCAATATAGTAGTCGCTGTTGATTGTTTCTCCATGTTTTAAATAGTCAGTGAAAATAATTCCTTAACAGCGATCACGAGGTGTACTTTGACTCTCACATATCCCTACTATCTGCCATCAACAAATACAAAAATGCAGTGATACTTTAGAAATAAAAAACGAAATTTACAAATGTTAAATCATGTAAAAAATCATTTTAATCATTGCAATCATATTTGCCTGAAGAAAAAACATATTACAACTCGTTGCATTTTGGCATCAGAATCATACACGTTAAAATCGATTATATTATTCCGGTAAATGGCTTTAGGTGACCATGCAGCACGTTTTGGTGAGTTATACTATTTACCACTTACTATTACCCACTACCACACCTTTAACAACTGCCCGTAGGGATTCTTGATAGTCACGATGAGTATCGAAATGCTAAGGGGCATTTTCTAACATAGTATTTTTATACATTTGACATGAGAACGAGTTGAAAGATTAGCTACTTTATAGTGTTTAATTATGATACAGTAACATCATTTTAAATATAAATAGCTCTAGTCGCATAATATATCAAAATTGTTTGTGTGTACAAGACACACGGCTTGTTGGGATTCGGTATTTGTCCATTAGCGACAGATCATATTAATGACATAATAATGACTTAAAAATAAATAGTCTAGGCGCCAGCTAGATCACCGTGGCCTTATCAATTCTGATGGGTCAACCAAATAGTATGAAATATTACAAAAGAACTACCTTCTATAGTGCGTTTCAAACGTTAGAATCAGTATGGTTGTATATTGCAAGCGGGTTTGCCATATTTCTCCCATTCTATGAATTATCATAAATAAATCCTCCTTTTGTATTCCACAGCAGTTAACGGCGATAATCCTCTACAAGTACCTGCCTAATACTAACTTTTGCGGCGGCTGCCGTGAAGAGCGACAACGTTGTCAAGACAATTTCATTTAGTTTGTATGGCCCTATCCTTGTACACTGCATCACATGTTTGGAATACGATTATTAAATAAACAATCAAAACGTCAAACTTAGTTTTTTGCACAGAAAACTTGTTTAGAGACTTGACGTCGACTTTTTCAGAAAAAAAAGATACACAAAATGTGATATGCTAAATTAAAATCGGTTAATAAACAAAAAAAGTTATTGCAAAACCAACGACAAAAGCGCTGTTTTTGAAAATTGTTAGAATAGAATAGAATAGAATAGAATAGAATAGAATAGAATACAATAGAATAGAATAGAATAGAATAGAAATATGCTTAATTGTCACCGAAAATTATACAAATTCTATGGACAAAGCTTAACATAAAGTCAGAAAAAAAAATAATAACAATAACAAATACAATTTTCTGAAATTTGATAAATGGTCAATATAAAAAAATACAAGTTAATAAAGTAAAGAAAAAAAAACAAAATCGATATATTGCCAAAATTAATAGAAATTGCAAAGTGAACATACAACAAAATAAAATACAAACATAGGAACTAATAAGTTTAAGCTGCTGCATGTGACAGCCAAATATAGATAAGTTTGGTTACTTGTACATTACTTTAATTTCTTAGTTAGTCATTGTAACTCTTCTACTGAATAATATGGTCTTTTAGATAGATGAGCTTTTGTCATTTTACGGAACTTGGGGAATGATGTTGCAGATTTGAGTTGTAAAGAGAGATGGTTGTATAGTTTTTTTGCGGAATATGATATAGATTTCTTTACTAACTTAGAGGACGGGATCTGTAAATAGACATCAAAAGTTGAATTTCTGGTGGAGTAGTCATGATGAGGCCTTGCTGGAAAGACATGCATGTGTTTACGAATTAAGCAAACAGTTTCTAAAATATATAAAGATGGAAGAGTTAAAATTCCGTGATCTTTGAAGTAACTTCTGCAATGTGTTGTTCTTCTGAGGGCAAACAGATACCTTATTGCTCTTTTTTGTAATTTAAAAATAACATCTAATTGGGCAGCTGTACTAGAACCCCAAAAAGGAAGACCATATCGAAGCTGAGACTCGAACAAGGAAAAATATGTTAGTTTAGAAGATGCTAAATTGAGTTCTTTCGAAACAGATCTTATAGCATAGCAGGCTGAGGCGAGTTTCTTACTTAACAAATCAATATGAAGGTACCATTTGAGGTTGCTGTCTAAAAAAATACCAAGAAATTTTACAGAATCAACGGTAGAGATCTGGCTGTTATTAACAAGCAGGGTTTGAAGAGCACTTTAATAGGATAATGCTACTGTCTTATCCACGTTAAAAGAGAGTAAATTAGAGTCAGACCAGGTTTTTATCGTAAGCAAATCAGAAGTTATAGTTGCATGAAGAGATGCAATAGTTGAATTGCTCTAAGTGATACTGGTATCATCAGCAAAAAGAAAAATTTTCCCATCGATTTTTAAATTAGTGATGTCATTTATAAAGATAAGGAACAGTAGAGGGCCCAATACTGAACCTTGTGGTACTCCACATACAATGTTTTTGAGACTAGAGTCAATATCATTTGCTCTATGTAGTTGTTTCCTATTATTCAAGTAAGATTGGAACCAATTCAAAGAAATACCTCGAATTCCATAGAAATTTAGTTTTTTAATCAAAATGTCGTGATTTACACAATCAAAAGCTTGGGCATAGTCACAGAAAACAGTGGCAGTATTATACATATATAAAGATTATTATTTAGTGCTTGGTAAGCCTCATGAAGCCCAGAAAACATGGCATCAGTGGTACATTTATTCGTTAAAAAGCCGAACTGATTTTGGGATAAGATGTTGTTATCAATGAGAAAGGACATAAGTTGAGTTTTTATGAGTATCTCATTAGTAGGTATAACATAATATTAATGGATTACCGTCTAAGGCCGATATGCTCAACCAAAAAAAGGATGTATTTGGTGATTTTTCTAGTGACTTTATTGGGTGTGAATATGTCTTTTAGTTTACTCCTCCTGGCTTAATAACAAACTATAGAGTAAAAAAGAGTGGGGTAGCCGAATGATAGCGCGTTGCCACCTGTTACACCGTTACAGCTCATTTGCATTGACAGCCGGACCATAATATAATATGACACTGAGGAAACTTGTATTTTTTGAATATTTTTGTTGCACTGTATAGGGCATTTCATTCACAGTCATTTGTTTCGAGCTTCTTTCATAAATATGTCGTATAATCCGTGTATATTAATATTATACACAGATTATACAACGTATGACAGAAGCTCGAAACAAATGACAATCGATGAAAAACCCTATTGAAACATGTATGTCCAGTTGCACTAACAAATAAACGATGGATTTTTTTATTTGGATTGCCCGCTTAATTTAAAATACACTCTGGGCCAAAATTAACGGGCCACCTTAAAAATGGGTCATTTTTCATGTCTTATATCTCCTAAACCTGTTGTCTGATTTAAGTGATTTTTTTAATATGTTATAGCCTTGTTACTTGACAATATCGTTATAATAATATTGTTGTTAAAGAGGTACATTTTCATTGTATACCGGGTGTACGAATCAAACTGTGTTTTTTTCTTAAAGTTTGCATCACCCTGTGGAATATTCTAGTATTTTTAGAACACTTAAACTAAAACCTAACTATAGCCTCTTACTTTCTCAACATTTTTTTGTTTGATTGATTCTCTTATGTTGGATAATAAAAAAGTTAGGTGCTTTAACAATTAGACATGTTTTTTATCAATACAGGGTGCTTTTAAAAAATTTTGGCAAAGTTTAAGGGGTAATTCTGCATGTAAAAATAATGACAGTTTGCTTTATAAACTTATGTCCGCAAATGCTTCGTTTCCGGGATGGGGGGTCTTGAAATTTTTCTGACAAACTGACGATTTATTTATTACTTTAAAACCAATTGAGACATGCACATGAAATTTGGTGGGTTTTAGTACTTAGTTATTGCACATTTTTTGGCATACAATTAAGCATTTAATATTCACCATTGGCGCGCATAACGGTAATATGATGTCTGATATTACCCGTATGCGCGCCAATGGTGAGTATTAAATTCTTAATTGTATATAAAAAAATATGCAATAACTACGTCATAAAGCCAACCAAAGTTCATTTGCGTATCTCAACCGGTTTTAAAGCAATAAATAAATCATCAGTTGGTCAGAAAAATTTTCAACACCCCCTATCTCGGAAACGAAGCATTTGCGGACATAAGTTTATAAAGCAAACTGTCATTATTTTTTCATGCAGAATTACCCCTTAAACTTTTCCAAAAATTTTTAAAAACACCCTCTATTGATAAAAAACATGTCTAGTTGTTAAAGCACCTAACTTTTTTATTATCCAACATAAGAGAATCAATCAAACAACAAAATGTTGAGAAAGTATGAGGCTATAGTTAGGTTTTAGTTTACGTGTTCTAAAAATACTAGAATATTCCACAGGGTGATGCAAACTTTAAGAAAAAAACACAGTTTGATTCGTACACCCGGTATACAATGAAAATGTACCTCTTTAACAACAATATTATTATAACGATATTGTCAAGGAACAAGGCTATAACATATTAAAAAAATCACTTAAATCGGACAACAGGTTTAGGAGATATAAGACATGAAAAATGACCCATTTTTAAGGTGGCCCGTTAATTTTGGCCCAGAGTGTATAATAATTGTCAAAAAACTGTCGAATTAAAAACAGTAACGATTCTCCTGAAAAATATTAAATTTTTTACAATCAAATATAATAACAGAACACTTTTCTTTTCTTTCGAAAAAGGTTAAAATTTAATATTTTTTGGGAGAATCGTTAAAATTTCTGTTTTTAATTTGACAGTTTTTTGACAATAATATTTTAAAATAAATGAGCAATCCAAATCAATCTTTTATTTGTTAGTGCAACTGGGCATTAGTGTTTTTTATTTAATAATTTTTACAAATATATAATGGAAATTAATAATATTAACACAAATAATTAAAAACTCAAAAATTATCGTTTTATTCAAATTTTAATAAAATGACATATTTTATAGAGTATCAAAATATTTTTTTGACATCGATTGTGGATTTTTATTACATAACGAAGATGGAATGTACAATCTTCAATAAGAAATGGATATACTAAAAGCGTATATCAATTTTGAAAAAAAAATGACACTAATATAGTGCAGATTGTTTGATCATTAAAACCGTTATAATGACAAATTATTAAAATCTAAAGTCAAATACATTATTTATAGTTGGCGAAATTTTATTAAATTATTTGCAAATGCGCTCTATCAGTCGTACTTTATTGTTATCGATATTTAAAAATTTATTTTGAGTTTGGTTACGAATCGTACCTCCATACCTAAATTTATATTTTGTTTGCGCAATTTTTCAGTTGACTTAGTGCATGTATTTGAATTCAAACACAATCGTTCTATTATGTATTTTTTATAATCGTTCCATTAGTATAATTTTTCACAAAATTTATAATATGCTTTTAATATTTCACTTGTTAAATATAGTATATTCCATATTCTTTGTGTAATAAAATCCCACCATCTATGACAAAATAATCATTTTGATACACTATAAAATCTGTCATTTTATTAAAATTTGAACACAGCAATGATTTTTGA
Source organism: Diabrotica virgifera virgifera (assembly GCF_917563875.1). NCBI lineage: Eukaryota > Metazoa > Arthropoda > Insecta > Coleoptera > Chrysomelidae > Diabrotica > Diabrotica virgifera. The sequence continues at coordinate 55,317,876 of NC_065449.1, read as the reverse complement.
TTTTCCATCAGTGTCTCAATGTAAAGTCTCTTATTATTGAAAGTCTCATTGTGAAGATTAATTATTATTCATAGACTTTCAAACAAAATTTGTTAAATTACTTTATCTTTATTTGTGTTAAAGATATACCCGTTTGAAGTTGTAATTTTCTTTAAAAAATTGTAAATTAATTTTCTTACAAGGGTTTTAAGCAAATTTTAGCAATAAGCGTTTATACATAGTAACCTAATTATTATATTAACAGTAATAATAGAAGAACTCAAAAGGAATATTTTCAGCTTAAAAAAATGTTTGTAGGTTTATTTTTGGCTCGCTTAAGATATCGATATATTAATATCGTGCTCTGAGGCGCAAGATCGACTTGCAGCGAAAAGGTACGAGCGAAAATCGCTACATACAAATTATAGTTATAATCGAAAAAGCTTCGAAAAATACTTATTTTGCAACCATTTTGTACTAGTTATGGAATATCGTGAGTTATAATTATTGGATTATTTTTATGTTAAGTATTTTTATGCTAAAAAATAATAATTTTTGTTTTAGACCATACACTGATTAACTGGACCCGCAATGTGTAGTTTCTACAATTTGGATAATGATTCTTTGGATGAAGCCCTGTATTTGACATTTTCCAAAAATATGTGGTTTAACTCTCCAATGAAGTGTCAAGCAAGCAAGCAATTTGATTCAACCCGACCTGTGAGAAATGTATACCCTATCGAAAAGCACATTCGGGTGTAACAATTCATTGGAGCGAGGTGTATTAACCCGAGCAAAAAACAGGAGTCACTCCACTTCGCTCCAATGCTCCAGACCATCCCTTTCCCCCCTATAGCACGCTGATGCGCGATAGGGGCATAACTATCAGCCAAATGCTCTTCACATGGGAATCCTGGGTAATACGATTACAATGTGGTGCCCTAATCGATTTCAAAAACTAGGCCAGCGTGAAGCGCTCTATGCCTGTATCCTCTATGTACTTATCCGCGAACTAAAAATTGCTTGCTTGGGCCCCGAGTCACTGAACCGAGCCAAACGAGGCTCGGTCCAGTGACCCGGTTCGCAAGTATTTTTTAGGCCCTATGTGCCCGGATTCTCTTTTATATTTTTTTGGTGGCTTGCGCCTTTTTTTGTAGGATGATTTTAATAATGATCTCGATATTGGACCTACGCTTGGGCTGCATTGTTCTTCAGCACTTGGTGTTTCGTGCTACGAACTATCCACTACTTTTATTTTTACTTCTTTATTCTTTTTAATCTCTCTTTATTTATTTTCCTTTATTTTCGTTATCCACTTTCTTTACTTATTTGTTCCAGTATCTGTTGTTTAGGGCGTTTGTGCTTCCACCGGTGGAAAGCATCATACCCTAGCATCTCTCGCAGTATGGGGCTTGGATAGTGCTCCAGCTACGCAAATTTTACTCTGGCCTTGTCTGTCATCATCTCTGTGACTCTCACCTGTTGTAATTCTCGGAATAAGAATCTTTCCGCGACGTATTTTGGGACCTTGGCTGCTTCTCATAGGCTGTTGTTGTGGGCCGCCTGTATCTTCTTCTTTGTTGTGTTGCATACGTGTCTCCGTGCGAGAGATTCGTACGTTAGTATTGGCAGTATTATACTATTTATTAACCTTATTTTTGTTTTACCTCTTATTTTACTTTTTCTTCCTGTGCCTTCTGGACTGTGGCTTTTACGTGTTTTTTAAAGGTTAATCCTTTGTCCATGATGACTTCCAGGTATTTGGCTTCGTCTTTCCACTCGATGGGGTTGTTTTGCACCGTCACTTGTTCTTCTGGCTGCTGTCTCCCTTTCTTGTATAACACCGCATGCGCCTTCTCGGAGTTGATGGCTATCTTCCATTTTATACTCCATTCTTCTATATCTTCTAACGCTGTTTGCAGGTTGGCCACTGCTATGTCTACATTTCGGTGTTTTGCCGCTGTCGCTGTGTCGTCGGCATAAAGACTCAGTAGGGTACCTGGTGTTCTTGGTACATCTGCGGTGTATATTGAGTACAGCAGTGGTGACAGTATTGCTCCCTGTGGCACTCCAGCTTCCGGGTTCCCGAGCTCGGACAGGACTTGTCCTACCCAAACTCTGAAACTCCGTCCGCCCAAGTACGAAGTGATCAGTCTCGTCATCGCCCCGCTGTACCCGTAACCTCGCATTTTGTAGATGAGTCCTTTATGTCATACTCTGTCGAAGGCTTTGCTCACGTCCAGGAAAGCTGCTCCAGTGTATTGTCTGTCGTTGAATCCAGCTGCTATGTACTCGGTTAGTCTGAGTACTTGTAGCTCGCTGGAATGCTCTGCTCTAAAACCGAATTGAGCTTCTGGGAATATTTCTAGTCTAGTCGTTTCCGCTTGCAGTCTGCTGAGTATTATCCTTTCTACGATCTTGCTAATTGCTGGTAATAAGCTAATTGGCCTGTAATTCTGCGGGAATGTGTGGTTCTTGTCAGGTTTTGGAATCGTAATGACATGGACCTCCTTCCATCTGTTTGGGAATATTTGTTAAGTATACTATAGCTCTTATTGGTAAGTATTTGAGGGCTCTATTTGTTATTTGGTCTAGACCAGGTGCTTTTCTTGGTGAACTATTTTTATATGTTTGTTTATTTCCTCCGGTGATGTTAGGGGGGACGATGTCTTCTGGGTCCTCTGATCTTTCTTGTTGCTCTTCGACTTCTTCCATGAAATCAAAGTCCTCGTCTGGGTGGTAGTTTAGCGTGCATTCCCTTTCGAGGGTGGACCTCATCACTTCTGCTTTATCTTCTAGGGTGTATATCATACCGTTCCAATGAAGTGTCGTTACACTGACAAAAAGGGGCTCTGGCATAGATGGTAGTAACTCCTATATGGTATAATACTCCTATTCTAAATATATGGTAGAAAGCAATCACGGTGAATTTTAATTCTAGTAATACTGGAAGTATACGATTTGGAAGGAGAAAAGGTCCGATGAGGAATGCTATTGGACAGATTTGGATGGGCTGAATAATAGTGACCATTATGAGCCTCAGTTACACTTTTATATAAAGGTTTCCATTTTTTCCTGATACATATTTTTATTAATTGCAAGAAAACACTATTACTTTCAATGGTTTCAGTACTTCTCATTTTAGTATCACATGCACTTTTGGCTGCCATATATTTTTCTTCATTACCAGTAATACCTGCATGTCCCTTAATATGAAAATTGCTCTTATTTCAATGCAGTTGTTAAAATTTAATAACGATTAATATACTATATTATGCTTAATGTTCTTATCTCCAGGCCATAAAATCAAAGTTAGCTTATAAAAGCTTTACAATTTTACGGTGAATGTGATCGGAACCAGCTGCTTTTCTAGTTTTCATATTTTTCAATACATTTTTACGTATTTTATTTCTGATATTAGAATGGGTAAATTATTATCAATGTTTAAATCTCTGATAATACCTTTTTCTCTGTTAACTGAGAATATATTTTGTATATACCTACCTATGTTCGATTCGTCGTTTATTTCTTTTAACATTATCAGGACCCTATAATCAATGACTATTAGTGTTCCACACTGTCTATTATTTCTAATAGTTGAAAGACTGATAAGTTTGTACACACTTGAATGAATAAAGGAAATAAAAAATGTAGTATGTCAAAGTGTGTAAATAATTTATTTCTTTAGCTGAGCGCTTTCGACATAAACGTCATCATCGGAGCTAATGGTCAAATTGTAAAAAAGTACCGCTACAATATTGAGGTGTTATCATTTGCATCTTGTGAATATAAATATTAATTTTGGTTGGAAATGCTTTGTTCTCCGTACAACCCCAAACAGTAAAAACAGAAAATACGGCCGCATTAAACGTTACACAAACACAAAACTTTTTTCATGGCGTAGGTTCACCCATCCATTGTTTGCCTAGTAGAAAGCTGTCAGCTGTTCCTAAAAAGAGAAAAACCGAGAGCCGTCAAACAAAAAAAAAATTAAGCTCATCCAAAAATAATTAAAAACCCACTTATCGTAGGGGTGGTAAGACTAAAAGTGACCGAGTGGTCAGAGAAAAGTAATTAAATTACCCTAAAGATCCATGACCCTCCCAAAAAAAAATTCTGGATCCGCCACTGATATTTCCCCACTTTTATCCAAGCAAACTTAGTTTTATCCAAATTCATATTTAAGCCATAATGCCACTCAATTGGCCGTATAAACTTTTTCAACTATTCTCTGCAAATCTTCACAAAAATTTGACTGAATACTTTCCACTAATTTAATGAATTCTTTTTTGCGGCAGCACTTTTAAAATCCAATAATTCTAATAAATAGTTTCTAAATAAATAATGCAAAATTACTAATTCACTCAAACATCTGTAAAATTTCTCAAGCGTTTCATGTATTAAATAATTCGGTATAATAATAATTCAATAAAATATATTAATATTAATAACAAGCTTGTTTACAATTTTTTCAACACCTCTCAACAACACCAACGATACTCAGCTCGGCCTCCCACAGTTTGCCATCCTATTAATAAATAGAAATTGCTACTCTCTCCAAAAAGTCGCTGTGTAATAGTGTTATGATTGACGTAATAATTAAAATTCACGGTTTACTAAAGATAAGGGCGGAGACAGTTTTGCTACTTTTCTTCCTGTTATTTGTAAATTTAATAATAGTTTAGTTTCCTGTATTTATACTCTAAGATGCGATTTTTAGGTTGAATTTCGCCTAGCTCTTTATCGGATAAAAATTATTGGATATGGAATTTACCATGTTAACAATTACAAAAAACAAGGGGTGCCCGATCTAATTTTGTTCCAACTATAATTAATTAATAATTAAAAAATTACTTTTTTTATAAATTTTTAAACAAAAATTTTCGATTCTTTTTTAGATTTTTTGGATCATTCTAAACAAAAAATGTCTTTTGTAATTTTTCTCTAAAGTTGTTCGTTTTCGAGTTATAAACAATTTAAAACTGAAAAAAGAACGAAAGATGACAATTTTCAAGGCTCAAAAATATAAGTAAAACGAGCTGAAAATGCGAGCATTATCATAACGAAAACTTTGTTTATTTACGTATTTCAATTCATAATGTGGAAAATTGCTATTATAAAAAGTTGCTTAGAATTAAAAATTATGTTTTAATGTGCAATTATATCATTCTAATTTAAATGTTGTGAACTATAAAGGTACTTTACTCTTGATCGAAATTGATATTTTTTATATACCTCATATAAAATTAATAAAATTTTATATATGAAATCATATCACATCATAAATCTTAAACCATGAAGAGCTTTTTATGAAGAATAACTTTTCTTCGTCAAATTAAAAATAAAAAAAGTTATAAATGAAAATGTTGTTGGTATCCATAATTTGAGAAAAATTTTCAAATATTTTTTTCCATAAGAAGGATGTAATTGCACATATCAGACCATAATTTTTTATTCCAAACAACATTTCATATAGTCGGTTCGCTAAACTCAGACACAACTGGCTAGTGATTTTAGTCAGTAATTTTACGAATTTGGCAAAAAAAATAATTACTAAATAGTTAATCATTACTAAATAATTAGTAATCTTGCCAATTTTGGCAAAATTGGCAAAAAACAAAAAAATTACCTACTAAAATCAATAACCAGTTGTGTCTGAGTTTAGCGAACCGACTATAATAGCTATTTGTATAACAAGGGAGAAAAGTGGTACTTTTGCTCCCGAGAATGAAGTTTACTGTCCGAAGCGTAGCGAAAGGCAGTAATCATTCTAGGGATGAAAAGGCACTTTACTCCCATGTTATACATATGATTTTTCCACCTTCCTCAAATATCAAGTAATTTTTTCATTTTTAAATAATTTATTTATGTAACTAACTGACAAAATTTATTAGAGAGCTAAAATGTGCTAAAATTAACAAGTAGGTACAGTATAACTGTCAACTGTCAAATATAAGTCAAATTATTAATGTAAACATTGTTAAATCAAAATAACAATTTACAGATTTTACCATTCTGTAAAATACAGGGTGCTCTATAAATAAACGTTAAAATGTATAGATTCTTACCTACGTAATAGATAATAGAATATTGTATAGGGCGTTAATAAGTTATTTCATCAATGACATACCATGACGTCACTTTTACTTTTCCTCCCTAGGGAGAAAAGTACGACTTTGCTCCCTACAATCAGGTCAGGAAAAGTATACTTTCGATAGAGGTAGGTGGAAATAATAATTTTCATTTCATAACAAATGGAGCAGTCTATTTATCATTAGGTACTCCCATTAAAGGGGAGGCCGTATACTCGTATAAACCTTTTTAAAATTGTTAATAAAGTATTGCTTTCAAAATATACTCAAATTGTATTTTTTAACATCGTATTTGTTTTATATAATAATTAAATTCACTATCAAATGTCATTGATATTTTATTAATACTTTATTTAAAATTTAGTTTGACATTCACGAAGTGTCAAACTCAAATAATGTAAATAACCTATGCTTTGCTTAACAAATTCAGATTAAAAAACTAGCCTACTTACTAGCAACGATTTCAGCTGACGTTTAGTGTGTCGGCAGAAAATAAAAGGATTGCGACGTCACATTTTAGACTTTGAGGTCGATAAGACCAAACTACATAAGAAGATTTTGCGAATTTATGAACGAAAAGTTTTCGTTGGAAATATCATTTTTGAAATTACGAAGTACCTAAATTTAAGTTCAAACCATATTCTAACGGACCACACAATGGCATCTAAGGTAATGAAGCAGCAGATAAAAGTCAACGGAGTGAAGTAACGAGCAAGAATAGTGAAATACTTAAGTCTAAAGTGTTGTGCTTATGGAAACGGGAGTGGTGTCAATCTCTTTCTAAATTCAGATCTATCAAAAACGACATAATACCTTGGTGCCCAAGAACTGACAACAGCCTCTTACAAACAGTGCTAACCTGAGTACGCCTAGAATACTCAAGACTACCACATCTATACCTTATCACAAACAGTGACCCTAAAATAACCTATTAGAAAATAAGTCTAAGCAGATTGTAACGTACGCAGATGATGTAAACTTGATGTAAACTATATGTAAACTATGATTTAAACTATAAATTCAAATTTTAACACAATTGTAAACTCTATTATAAAACTAGAGAGTCAAAAATTTTCTTTAAATGATAGCATTTGCATTGTTGATTCTGTCAAAGAAAGAAAAATAAATGTTACGGGGACAATTATTGGAAAAAAAATAAAGATAAATTTAATGAAATTTTAAATAAAAATGAATTGTTGTTCTTTATTGCGATCAACAAATAACATAATCAATGGAAGCTTTGAGAAGTTGTTAATATGGATCCATCACTAGTATCAAACTTTAGATTTTTAAATCTTGAAAAAAAATGGAATTGTTTATGGAATTAACTTAAAAATTATTAGAAATACCAAAAATCTTACAGAGTAATAAAATGTACGTTTTGCTTTTCTGAATATTTTTGCTTTTTTGTTTTCTTTTTAGACAAAAAGTGATTATGCTATGGCTGTTCAAAATTTGCCTAAACTCGTGATTAGTTACTCGTTCAAGCCATTTTAAATACAGCTTTTTCAAAATTAAGCCCTTTGAACCGATGAAACTTACAGATCATATAAATAATACATAAGCAAAGTAACTTGTGAAGTGGTAACGATAAAATTTATTTGTGATGCTAATTAGGGGGTGATTTTCGCGATTTTTTTACCAAAAAATAAAAGGGACTAACAATATTTTGAGCGTAACTCACTTACTTTTAATGCTACTAGTTTTTTTTAAACAAAAATAAACCATTTTTAAACACTTTAAAAAAGTTAAAATTAATTTTCCCCGAAAAGTGCTCCGTTTTTGGGATATTTCACATTGAAATATTCGATGTGGAATTTGACGAAGAAGAACCTACTTTTCATTAGCTACAACTCTGCTCCTACTGGGTCTACAGACCTTAATCATACAACATTTTTCAGCTTTTTATAAGCTATATTTTTGATAACAATACTTTTTTCGCTCAAATACTTACTTTTTGAGTTATCTCCGAAAAACCGTCCAAAAACCTGTTTTTTTTTTCTGTTAAAAATTAACATATTCACTTGCAAATAACTCGAAAAGCATTGACTTAGGGAAAAAACTCTATAAAACAAAAGTTGCTTAGAATTAGTAATTTTATCCAATTCCGGACTTATTTTGAATGTATATTTTTCACCGTGGAGAGGGGGGTATTCCCCTCCATTTTTGTAAAATGGAGGGGATGTAGAAACTTTTTCTTATATAATAATAGACAATTTCAACTACCTATTGTACCTATTCCCAAATTTTCATCCTTCCTTTATTTTTTTTTTGGGTCAGATTGTGCTTTGATAGGGCTAAAACCCCGACGTGCAGTTATGGATTGCACGAACGAAAGCAGATTGCGCTGAGCAGATGGGACATGAATTATAAAATAAATTGTAAAATTCCCTCATCTTCTTTAGTCTCAGCTTCCGTTATGGCTTGCAAATTTTATAAGCCTCGGAAGTGTAACCAGAGAAGGTTCCCATTGTTTTCGATGTGGTGGGATGTAGAGTAATATTGTTAGTGTTGTTTTATGTGCTATTAGATTGAAAACTTAGTCTTTTGCTAGCAGTTGCCGCTAGGGCATCCCTGCCATTTCATTTATTGCAATCCGTAACTGCACGCCGGGGTTTGTCCTGGTTGGGTCAGAGCGAGCAGCATATGTGCCTCCTGATTATAAGTTTCGAGACCGGTACAGGTGCTTGCTGCACTCTCTGGTTGAAATAGAATATAATGCGGCTATAGTTTCGTGTTGCAGCGAAATCAAAAATGGTTATTCATTTTTGATTTATATTTTATTATTTAGTCCATGTGGTGAGACCGCTCCCGTCTGAAGAAATTTCTGATTCGGTTTCTTTGTGGATTCCTGTTCAGAAATATCTCGTTTAAACAAATCTAAAGGGTGCCCGGCGGAATTTTTGGGCAGAAATTGTTTAAACAATTTTTTTTAACAAATACAAAAGATCACCATTTTGACCCGAAGAATATTTTTTAAGGTTTTTTGGGTGATCCTAAACAAGAAAGGTATCTTGTAATTTTTCTCAAAAATTTATAATTTTCGAGTTATAGGCGATTTAAACTCTGAAAAATGCAAAAATACGCATTTTCAAGACTTAAAAACTCATATTTAAATTAGTATTTTTGAGGTTGCCAAGTACTTGAATTGTAGTTTAAACATTCATTTTCAAAATTCTGCAGACTGATCGGGTCTAACTTTTTACACCGTTGTTATTTAATTGTTAATTATGCGTGTCCATCCGATTTTTTTGTCGGTGCGGCGCGCACTATTTCCAAAAATCTCCTATTTTAATCCGAAAAATATATTTTTTAGATGTTTCGAAACATTCTAAATAAAATAGGTCTCTTGTCATTTTTCTCAAAAGTTAATAGTTTTAAAGTTATAATCGATTTAAAGCGCATTTTCGGATTTTAAATCGCTTAAAGTTTAAAACTATTAACTTTTAAGAAAAATAACAAGAAACCTATTTTATTTAGAATGTCCCGAAAAATCTAAAAAATATAAAAACAAAATAAAAATTCCATTAAAAATCTTTTAGTAATATTTTTAATTTTTTTCAATATTATTAATGTTTATATTAGGTTGAATACTTTGCCTTTCTAAAAAATATACTTTTCGGAGGAAAATAGGAGATTTTCGGAAATAGAGCGCCGCACCGGCAAAAAAATCGGATGGACACGCATAATTAACAATTAAATAACAACGGTGTTTAAGTTAGACCCGATCAGTCTGCAGAATCTTGAAAATGAATGTTTAAACTACAATTCAAGTACTTGGCAACCTCAAAAATACTAATTTAAATATGAGTTTCTAAGCCTTGAAAATGCGTATTTTCGCATTTTTCAGATTTTAAATCGCCTATAACTCGAAAACTATCAATTTTTGAGAAAAATCACAAGATACCTTTCTTGTACCCCAAAAAAACCTAAAAAAATATTCTTCGTTTCAAAAAAGGTGATATTTTGAATTTGTTTAAAAAAATTGTTTAAACAATTTCTGCCCAAAAATTCCGCCCGGCACCCTTCAGATTTGTTTAAAGGAGATATGTTTGAATAGGAATCCACAAAGAAACCGAATCAGAAATTTTTTCAGACGAGAGCGATCTCACCACATGGACTAATTATTAATAGTCCAGTCGAGTTAGACGAATAACAGGCCTAACCTTGCATTAGGAGCTGCCCCAAATTTTATTTTTTTAATCTTTAGGGGGGTCAATAGTAGTGTAAATTTTAAATCTTGGCTGAATTCCGCCATTGCGTTAGCCGCCATCTTGATTTTAAACAAGAACCGTTTTTGCTAAATATCTCAGCCATTTTCAACTTTTCGACAAAAAGTGTAACAACCAAAATTGTTGAAAATGTAAGTTTCTATCATTTATATTTTTACAATTTTTTCGTGTTGTCGATATTTTCCGAGTTATAGCGGAAAATAGTGACAGTTATATATAAATAGAGCATAATTATTGAATTATCTCGTTTATTGTTAGTTTTACGACAAAAATGTTCCTATACAAAAATAGAGAGAATTGAATTCTACACAATTTTGGTTTCTTTCATTTTTTTGCTAAAGTTAATATTTAAGGTAGTATGTATGCGATAATGGCGCGAGCGTAAGACCCGATTGATTTTTTAGCAATTGTTTTTGTTCAATATCTACGCCATTTTCAACTTAAATTGTTCCAAATATGATTTCCTACATTTCTTTTTAACATTTTTTTTCATGCGGTTGATATTTTCCGAGTTAAGTGGGAAAATAGTAAAAAGTGGTGGGGGAGCATAATTACTGAGTTGAATCTTTTTTCCGAGCTGCCAAAAATTTTATAATTCTATCCTTTAGTGGAGATCAATAGTAGTGTAAATTTAAAATCTCGACTGAATTCCGCGGTTGCATTAGCCGCCATATTGATTTTAAAGGAGAACTGTTGTTGCTTAATATCTCCGCCATTTTCAACTTTTCGACAAAAACGGTAGGAACTAAAATTGTTGAAAACGCAATTTCCTACAATTTATTTTCCACAATTTTTTTATGCGATCAATATTCTCCGAGTTAAGGAGGAAAATAGTGGAAGCGGAGGGGAAGCATAATTATTGAATTGTCTCATTTATTATTAACTTTACGACATAATTGTACATAAACAAAAATAAAGAGAATTATATTTTATACAATTTTTGAAACTTCCAATGAAACACCAACCAAACTAAGTACATAAAAGACATAAATAAGTTCACTTAATTTTATTAACTAGCGGGTTTTATTGGTTGAATTTGACTGTCGATAATTAAGTTTCATGTCAGCTAACATATTTTAATATTTTCAACATTTTTTTTAATTTTGGACCCCGTTGGGAGGCATTTTCCAATTCCCCCCTCTTAGACCCGCCACTTTCTTGTCTCGAAAAATTGTAGTAAATAGTAATTGCAACAATTTCAGTACTTACGCTTTTTGTCGGAAAGTTGAAACGGGAAGATATTGAACAAAAACAATTGCTTTAAAATCAATCGGGTCTTACGCTGGCGCCATTATCGCATACATACTACCTTAAATATTGATTTTATCAAAAAAATGAAAGAGATGAAAATTGTACAAAATTTAATTCTCTTCAATTTTATGTAGGTTAAAATTTGTTGTAAAAGTAATAATAAACGAGATAATTCAATAAATCAATAATTATGCTTTAACTGTCACTGTTTCTTCCCCATAACTCGGAAAATATGGACCGCACGAAAAAAACTATAATAAACGAAATTATAGAAAATCACATTTTCAACAATTTCAGTTTGTATATTTTTTCTCGAAAAGTTGAAAATGGCGGAGATATTGAGCAAAAACGGTTCTCGTTTAAAATCAAAATGGCGGCTACCGCAACGGTCAAATTCAGTCGAGATTTTAAATTTATACTACTATTGACGCCCCCTAAAGACTAGAAAAATAAAATTTGGGGCAGCTCCTAATGCAAGGTCAAATGGTATCCCGACTGGGCTATAAATGTTGCAACACTCTCGAAGTTATACTATAATTTTATTTCTCACCAAATCTTGAAAATTGCAAAATATTTTTCCTAAAGTGCCTATAAATATAAATACATATTGCATATAATAAGGGAATATTTGGTTACTTTTTAAGTGCATGTTGCATGCATATTTTAACAATTTTTTAGTGCATATAATCCAGTCTCAACTGCCCATATAGCACACAACGTCCGATGTACGTCCATATAACGTACATTTAAAGTCCAAACGTCCATGGACCAAAACTGGACGTACTATGTACGTACATTACGGGACGTCCATTGGACGTTTGATTTCAACGTACATTGGACATCCATTTGTGGTCCATGGATATTTTACACAAAACGCGACTATTATATTAAGTCCCAATACAAACTAAATGAGAATCTTCTTGACAACGTTGTCGCTCTTCGCGCTATCGGTCGTGAAAGGTGTAGTATTAGGCAGGTACTTTAGGGGATTATCGCTGTTAATTGTTGTGGAATACTGAAGGATAGTTTATTTATGATAATTCACAGAATGGCAAACGCGCTTGTAATATACAACAACGGTACTGACTCTAAAAATAGTTTGGAACAGAAACAGAACAGAGATAAACCTCTTTTAATGTGCATGCTTCCTAGGGCGTCATTATCTGAATCTCGTCTTTATGAAAATACATCCTGTGATATATTTGTGTTTTCTGTTTATCGTGCAAGTGCAGTCGTGCATTAATGAAGTTCCTAGTTCCTATAATAAAGTATATATTATAATGAAGTTATAGTAAAGAGAAATAAAAAAGGTCTTTTGTGTAATATTTTTAAGTATCTATAAGTTTAGTATTATAAGGAACTATTTCCTATAAAAGCTTTTTGCTATGTATTCACAAAATTATGGATACTAGATTGCTTTCTGAAGAGTGCCCTACAAATGTCCATAAGACGTACATTGAATGTACATAAGGTGTACACTGAAAGCTCCAATACAACGTACAATGTACGTTTGTAGCGGACGTTCTATGGACGTCCAATTTTGTGAACTCTGGACATTCGTTGGACGTCCATCGGATGTCCATTGTACCTTAGCGGGACGTCCATTGGACGTTCCAATGTACACAGATGTACGTCCATTGGATGTCCATAAAACGTACTTGTGCTATCTGGGTGATAACCTATGATTGACGCGACATTCTTCTATAAATAATAAAAAAAATCGAAACGTCAAATAAACTTAATTTTAAAGTTACATTGTTGCTTATGCCCAACAAAAAAGTAAATTAATATTAAAAGTATGCAATCATCTAATCCATCAATTCTAAAAGAATTGAACATTCATCACGCTTAAATGCTTATATTCTTATTGTATTTCTCATACTGTTAATCCCATTTAAATCCACCACGGTAGGCTTTTGTGTCGTTACCAAAGTTATACCTACAATGTCTTCACTTGAATTTCGATTTCTTTCACTTTCATGGCCCGCAGCGGTTATTAAAATTTGTTGTTTTATGTGCCATCCGGAATGGGTGAGGCTGAATGTGCGATATGACATTATTTGAAGACGACGATATTTACGTCTGTTTTTCTCATGCCATGAGAAAGACAAAACGCTAAATTTTGTAATTATCTATTTGCATTATTGATTAATAGATAGAAACTTTTTCTACTGTTTGGATGGATATCTGACGTGTGATTTTGTGTAAATGTATTGTTTTATTCATTATCATTAACCTCGCCATACATACATAACACAATCATACAGATTTATTGGCTTCCGTGGTCATCGACTACCTCTAAGTAAACTCTTAAACTTTAAGATTTTATTCGTAAAACCTTAGTACGTTCCTTAAAGGTAAAATATTGCAAAACCTCTAAATTTTAAAGAACCGCTTGGATTGACATGAAATTTGGCATAGACGTAGCTAACAAGTCAAAGAAAAAAAGTGATATTGTGCCGATATGTGCTTTTGCCCTAGGGTGAGTTTCACCCCCTTTCGGGGGTGAAAAATATATGTTCGAAATAAGTCCAGAAATTGATAAAATGACTAATTCGAAGCAACTTTTGTTCAATAAAGTTTTTTCACCAAGTTACTACTTTTCGAGTTATTTGCGAGTGAATATGTTAATTTTTCTACAAAATTACCACGTTTTCAGACGGTTCTTCGCAAATAACTCAAAAAGTAAGTATTTGGTCGAAAAAAAAATTCTTATCAAAAATATAGTACGTAAAAAAGTGAAAAACATTGTGTATATATTAGGTCACTATACCTAGTAGAAGCAGAGTTATAGCTAATGAAAAATAGGTTCATATTCGTCAAATTCCAAATCGTATATTTTAACGTGCCATAACCAAAAAACAAAGCACTTTTTTAGGGAAAACTCATTTCAACTTTTTTAAAGTGTTTAAAAATGCTTATTTTTGTTTTTTTTTTTAATTTTTTTAGCCTAAAAAGTAAACAAGTTACGCTCAAAATAAAGTTGATCCCTTTTTTTTTGGTAAGAAATCTGGAAAATCACCCCCTAATTAACATTTCAAATGAACTTAATTGTTACCACTTCACAAGTTTTTTACTCGCGTATGTACTGATCATATGATCTGTAAGTTTCATCGGTTCAAAGTCCTTATTTTTGAAAGAGCTGTAGTTAAAAGGGCTTGAACGAATCACTTATCACGAGTGTACGCCAATTTAGAAACACCGAATCTTAACCAATTTTTGTCTTAGAGAAACAAAAAAATAGAAAATATTCAGAAAAGTAAAGCCGACTTTTTTTGTTGTTTAGGATTTTTGGTGTCTCTAACAATTTTTAAGTTATTTTGAAAAAAGGATTTTTTCCAAATTAAAATTTTTAAAAATTTTATTTTATAACCACATTTTTTCAAAAATAAGCACTTTGAATCGATGAAACTTACAGATCATATAAAAACAACATAAGTAAAGTAACTTGTGAAGCGGTAACGATTAATTTCATTTAAATTACTAATTGGGGGGTGATATTTCTGATTTTTTTTTGCCAAAAAAAAGGGACCAACTTTATTTTGAGCGTAACTTGCTTACATTTAATGCTAGAAATTCTTTTTATAAAAACAGAAATAAAGCTTTTTTTGAACACTTTAAGAAAGGTGTTATGTGTTTTCCTCAAGAATGCTTCAGTATTTGGATATTTCACATTGAATTATTGTATTTGGAATTTTTCGAATATGAACCTATTTTTCATTATTTATAACTCTGCTTTTGGTAGGTATAGAGACCTAATATGTACACCATTTTTTTCACTTTTTTAGAGGCTAAGAATATTTTTTCGACAAAATGTTTACGTTTTGAGTTATTTGCGAAAAACCGTCTAAAACGTGGATATTTTGTTGAAAAATGAACATATTCACTTACAAATAACTCGAAAAGTATTGATTTGGTGAAAAAACTCTATAGAACAAAAGTTGCTTAAAATTAGTCAGTTTATCCATTTCCGGACTTATCTTGGACATCTATTTTTTCACCCCCGAGATGGGGTGAAACTCACCCCCCGGTCAAAAGCACTCATCGGCACCATATCACTTTTTTTCTTTGGCATGTTAGCTATGCCTATGCCAAATTTCATGTCAATCCAAGCGGTTCTTTAAAATTTACAGCAAAAACCGTGAAATAATGTACTATTAGTAAAACTCTTTAAGATGTAAAATAAAAAATGTATACCATTTTTATTCAGTTGCAATGAGAAGCCAAACCTGTCCTAATTTTTACTTAGTTCAGAGAGCGCAACCAGCACTCTTATCGACGATTTCACCACTTTTTAGTGGTTCTTCAGAGAATGCATAGGTTGCTATATCTGTCCTAAGTAGAAATTTTCCACTATATTAGTCCACACATTGCAACTGACGAGATGGTAGTAGGTGCGTAGCGGCATCTGCTAAATAAAAGTCAAAGTTTTCATCCTAAAAAAAATATTTCAAAATATTTTTAAAAGATATTTAATTGATTATTTCATTCAGAGGAGATTCTGACCAATAGAAAGCTACAGACATCTGAATTAAATCAATAATTTTTGAGAATTGCCCGTCGTTAAGTATATTACGTCAGATGCCCTTCGTTGCTACGAAAAAATACATTCAGTGACATTAATGACAATTAATGTTTTAAAATTATAAAAGTGATGACATTCAATCGTCAAATATTTATAAAAACTTTGTGTTTAATTGTACTAATTTGTACTTACATAAATAAATTACAATAAAATTTTGGCTTTGAACAGTTTTATTCATGAAATAATCCAACAAATTGCACTCGAACTCTAAAATTAATATAGAATTTTTGCCCTCGTGACACTTTGACATAATTTCACTCGCCTTTGGCTCGTGAAATAAAAACTGTCAAAGTGTCACTCGGGAAAAATTCAATAATTTTATAGCTCTTGTGCAATTACTACTGAAAACTTATTGGACGATTTTCACTAGTAATACCACTAGAGGTCAAATTATTTCCGGAAATTTTCTAAAAATATTCATGATCAAAAAAAAATTTCCGGATATTAATTTGACTTCGCGTGGTATTCGGTAAGAAAATTCCACACCAAATTTGCATTTGAAAATCCAAAGCTGCATGAACAGATTAATAGCGCGCCATAGCTTTGTCAGCAATTATTTAGGCTTTCAAATTCGTAATTTCTACTCATTGTAGTTGCATGGGAATACCATTTCAAGATAGAAATTAGTATATTCTTCAATTTTACATAAGTTTTGAGTAACTACAAGTGATAGAAAATGAATCAAAACTAAATGATGTAAACAAATAAAAACCAGTCTGTCAAAAATGTTCTGTTATTGTAAACGTCAAAAAATTTCCACTATAATTCGCTGTTGGGTACCCCACGAGCAAAAAATTTCCGATAAAATACCTCCGTTGCCATAGTGATCTGTCAAAATAACGTATTTTGATTGGTTCAAAATTACAGGTGTGGAATTTTCCTGGTAACACCTCAATGGCTTCTAAAAATTGCAAGCCAGATGAATGCTGAAGCGAAGAAGACAAGAGAGAATTCTAAAACTTGCAATTCACGACCCCGTCTGTTCAGCGTGGTAAATTCCAACGGAAAATGGACCTATGTTACTCAAAGGAGTAATACTAATATAAAATAAAAAATGTATACCATTTTTATTCAGTTGCAATGAGAAGCCAAAACTGTCCTAATTTTTACTTAGTTCAGAGAGCGCAACCAGCACTCTTATCGACGATTTCACCACTTTTTAGTGGTTCTTCAGAGAATGCATAGGTTGCTATCTCTGTCCTAAGTAGAAATTTTCGACTATATTAGTCCACGCATTGCAACTGACGAGATGGTAGTGGGTGCGAAGCGGCATCTGCTAAATAAAAGTCAACGTTTTCATCCTAAAAAAAATATTTAAAAATATTTTTAAAAGATATTTAATTGAAAACTTATTGGACTATTTTCCTGGTAACACCTCCATGGCTTCTAAAAATTGCAAGCCAGATGGATGATGAAGCGAAGAAAACAAGAGAGAATTCTAAAACTTGCAATTCACGACCCCGTCTGTTCAGCGTAGTAAATTCCAACGGAAAATGGACCTATGTTACTCAAAGGAGTAATACTAATATAAAAAAATGTATACCATTTTTATTCAGTTGCAATGCGAAGCCAAAACTCTCTTAATTTTTTGCTTAGTTCAGAGAGCGCAACCAGCACTCTTATCGACGATTTCACCACTTTTTAGTGGTTCTTCAGAGAATGCATAGGTTGCTATCTCTGTTCTAAGTAGAAATTTATCGACTTTATTAGTCCATGAATTGCAACTGACGAGATGGTGGTACATACAAGTCAGTACATGCGACAGAAAGCTCCCAGTACATAACAGTTTTCTCAACAAGCCGCATCAATAAGATATTCCTCAAAATAATACATGGAAGAATATACAAATATCCAGAAGAAAATATTGATGATACTATGATACTCAGTTTGGATGCAGAGGAGAACTAGGAACGGGAGAGGCTCTGTTCTCTGTTAACGTTCTCGCACAAAGATGACTAGATATATGAACCAGGATCTCTAATGTCTGTTTTATAGATTATCAAACGCTTTTGATAGAGTATGACTTCAGAAACTCATAGAACTTTTAAAAGAAAAGAATGCGGACAGTCGACATATATACGGGTTATTGTCAATCTGTACTGGAATCAAAAAGCAAAGGTTAGAATTGAAAATGTCGAAACAGAAACTACAGAAATCAAAAGAGGTGTTATACAGGGTTGGGTGTTGATTGTTGACATTGTTATTCAATCTGTATAGTGAAGCTATTCTTAAGGAAGCAATATCAGAGGAAGAACAGGGTATATCAATAAACGGAAAAATCTAGAACAACATAAGATTTGTAGACGACGCCGCTATTTTTGCAGGCAGTCTAATAGCACTGCAACGATTAATAAATATAATACAAATCAATATAAAATATTCACTACAAATGAACGTTAAGAAAACCAAGTTCATGATTTATTTATAAGCAATATACAGTAGGAAGGTTAGATATCGAGAGAAAACAAGTAGAAATAGTGAATAACAACCAATATCTGGGAACCTGGGTAAATGAAAACAATGACCAAGGTACAGAAATCAGGACGCGTTTATAAAACATTTATAAAACTGAAAAAATGTTTGTTAATAGAGACCTGCCTCTTGAGCTGAGGATATGAGCTTTAAAATGCTACGTGTTCTCGACGTTGTTGTATGGAATGGAAGCTGGGCACTAATAGTGCATAGATAATATAAATAAGTTGGAAACATTTGAGATGTGTTGCTATAGAAGCATTTTGAAAATACCGTGGATCCAACGAGTTGCAAATGCAGAAGTGTTAAGAAGGTTACTAAAAGATTGCGATGTCATAAAGAACATCAAAACGAGAAAGCTGGAATTTTTTGGGCCACACTACCAGAGGTTGCGAAATATGAGATATTAAGGCTTATAATGCAAGGTAAAATTAAGGGTACAAGACAGTGGCGTGCTGCAACTTTTCAAGCGGCCCGGTGATTTTATAGAAAAGCGGCCTCCCATTATCATTTTACCTTCTATTATCAGATTTTTTTGTTCGTTATTTATCAAAAAAATATAAATTATTTTAAAATCAAACATAAAATTTTGAATTTTTAAATTGACTATGTTCTTTTATTTAAGAATAAGCAATCTTACAAATAATAATAATAGATAAATATTATCACATGAATTTCCTGAACAAATATATGAATAATTATTTATATAGGAAATAAGCCACAATTAAAATGAAAAAAATAATTTTATTAACGTTTCGACGCCCAAATCGGGTGCCGTTGTCAAAATACAAAATCGGCACCCGATTTGGGCGTCGAAACGTTAATAAAATTATTTTTTTCATTTTAATTGTGGCTTATTTCCCATATAAATAATTAATCATAAAAATGCCACAAGGAAATAGCTTCAGAACAAAATATATGAATTTAATGTAATTAAAAAAAAATAAAATTTTGAGAATTTTTCAATTATCTAAAGTTGAATTTTAGTAAATCAATTATACAAGAGAGTACAAATTTAAGTAGGTATTAAATGCTTATACGCTGTGAGCTCGTACGTAGAGGGGATATTTACAAATTCGCGAGCGCCAGTAGTGGCAAGTCTGTAAACGTTTACCGGAAATTTGACATAAATGTCAAAGTGATTAATATAAAATTAAAATTAAAAACGTTAATTACAGTCGAACCCGCTTATTAGAATACCTCTTAAAGGAATATCCCGGTTTAAGGAATAGAAATTTGAGGTCCCGAAACATTTATAGTAGCAACCAATGATCGGTTATTAGAATATCCCGGTTATAGGAATAGTTTTACTTGGCACAAAGGCTATTCCAATAAGCGGGTTTGACTGTATAAAAAATATTAGTTGGTCAAAGCTGTGGTATATATTTTTACCTTAAATATACTTACGTTTTAAATACTGAATTTAAGTTTTTTTTAGTGTTCCGTAATATGTAATTATAAATTAATCTATTAATCTTAGCGCCATCTACACGATAATTGTGAAAGTATCCGAAGTAAGAAATTCATATTTTATCAATAGAACGTCAAAATGATTAGTAAAATCTTTAAAAAATCGATTACAATTTAATTACTTTTTAGCGTTGTAAATATTAAGCAATAAAAATTAAATAATAAATTTAAAAATTACCGGTGAAAGTTTTTTGCGCTATCAACAACATTATCATTTGTTACTTGCACAATCCTATTTTTTAATACGATTTATAATCAAAATCGACAAAAAGTCATAGCATGTGATCTTGCATGATAAGACAACCACATGCTATGAATTTTTTTGTGATGGATATTCTTGAGTTAAAGTTGATTTCATGTAATCGAATGAACTATCTTTCAATAAAGTGGTCCCAGGAACGCAACTCATAAATATTGGCAATATAATTTTAAAGTCTTCTACTTTAAAATGTATAATACCTATATGTCTGAATTGCCGATAGAAATGAGTAAGAATTAATTAAATTAATAGAAGAATTTTTTACTAAGCAACAACATTTTTGTTTAATTTATTAATATTTTGTATTTTGACAACGACGTCCGATCTGGACCTCGAAACGTTAATAAAATCATTTTTTTTTTTTGTTAAATTGTGGCTTATTTCCCATTTGGAATAGTTAATTACAAAAATGCCACAAATAAACAGCTTCAAACCAACATCATTCGATTAAAAATTAAATAAAAAAATGTTACATCTAAAATTTTTTGTAAAAAAAAAACTTATTTATTTGACCGGCCTCAAGAGGCCGCGGCCTCTCGGTGATTGCACCGATTCATTTATATGGCCAGCACGCCACTGGTACAAGATCCATAGGAAGACGAAGAATAAGAGAGTAGTGGTATAGTTGTAGCTCAGTAGATCTTTTCAGAGCAGCCGCCAATAAGATATGGATAGCTGTGATGATAGCTAACCTCCGATAGGAGAAGAAACTACAAGAAGAAGAAAAGAAAAATATTTTCAGATAGTTATCAAAAAGTTAAATGAAATAAATAGTTGAAAACTTTGGGTCTAGCTCGGATATTCCGCTTTTACATTTATATCTATATACTCGTATTTTTACAATAATTTCTTTGCATGGTACTTAACATAGTCCGTTAGTCTTTCTAGACGCCAATACCAAAAATAGACATATAATTACCATCGACAATTAACAAGTAGGAAAGTGTTGTCATAATTAAATGAAGTAATATGATGTCTTCTTTATTACAAAATTAGTGTGTCATATTTATAAAGTGAAATTTCACTTTCGTCCTTTGTAAATCACTGATAAGTATCTAATAAAGTAATGGATACACATGTAGCGATTGGTTGTGTATTCCTGCATTATTTTGTTGCAAGGTGGTGGCTTGCGTTTTATAGATATGACAAGCTATAGCAAAACGATTGAACTATTATAAACTCTATACGTTAATAAATGAGTATTAGTCCATTCACTCACGGTAAAATATTGCAATACCTCCAAATTTTAAACAATCGCTTGTATTTACATGAAACTTGACATGGGTAAACATAGTTAACATGTCAAAGAAAAAAGTAATAATGCGCCGATGTTCACTTTTGATCTGGGAGTGAGTTTCACCCATTGTCGGGGGTGAACAAACATAAGTTCAAAAATCCAGAATCGGCTAAACTTACTAATTCTAAGCAAATTTTGTCCTATAGAGTTTTCTTTACATAAGTCAATACTTTTCGAGTTATTTGTGAGTAAATATGCCAATTTTTCAACAAAAAAAATCACGTTTTTAGACGGTTTTTCGCAAATAACTCAAAAAATAACTATTTTATCGAAAAAAATATTCTTAGCAAATATGTATATAGCTTATAAAAAGGTGAAAAAGATGGTGTATATCTATATGAATTCTATAGACCCAGTAGAAGCAGAGCTGTAGCTAATGAAAATAAGGTTCTTATTCGTCAAATTCCAAATCGAATATTTCAAGGTGAATTAACCAAAAAATAAAGCACATTTCGGGGAAAACACATTGCATTACTCATTAAAAGCTTTAGTAAAAAAAGTTTCTATCATCAATAGTAAGTAAGTTACGCTCAAAATAACGTTGGTCCCTTTTATTTTTTGGTAAAAAAATTGTGAAAATCACCCCCTAATTATTTAGTATCCCAAATAAAATTAATCGCTACCGTTTCACAAGTTACTTTACTTAGTATTATTGTTTATATGATCGGTAAGTTTCATCGGTTAAAATTCCAAAAAATTTGAACAGCCATAAATATCTTCCAAAAATAAGAAACCAAAAAGTTTCTTTTGAATAAAATATTTGAAATTAAGTCACACTAAATTTTTTCTTTTTATTGCATCCCTGTAACTTATTAAAAAAAACACTATAGAAGTTAACAGGGACTTTCATCCCTCGGTAGTAACGTAATCTTTCATTCTGCGTTTAAATTTTTCAAAAACACTTATTAGTTTTCTCAGAATTCGAAAAAACTGACTACATTTAAAACACATTGAACATTTTGACAGCAGACATTTTGCACCTATGCCCAAATTTTTGTTTTACAGGATAACAAAAAAAACCAAAATATTCAGAAAATCAAAACCTATATTTTTTACTCTTTGAGATTTTTGGTATTACTAATAATTTTTAATAGGCCTGGATGACGCGTACCAAAAAAAAGTTTATTAATAGCAAGCTAAAAATTTGTTAATAGCTTAACGGTGTCTATTCAAACAAATTTTGATGTATGGTTACTCTGGAATAGGGGAAGTTTTAATTGTGGAACGTGATTTTCATTGCGGAACGTGTCATCCTAACAAGTTTATGTTTGTGAAAACTAGCAGGTAGTTTTTAAGTTTATTCAATAGCAAACTTTATATTTATAATAATGAAACTTACAAATCATGTAAATAATACCGTGACCCGTCAAAATAGATCGCACACAAAATAGCCCCGGTCAAGACAGCCCCGGCTAAAACAGCCCCGGCGACAACACCCCCAATGAAAAGTTTTACCTTTTAACGGAGTACCATTTATTTTAAATCACTATTCTAATTAAGAAATAAGCCACAATTTAACTTAAAAAAAATTATTCTATTAACGTTTTGACTTCCACTTCGGACGTCGTTGTCAAAATACAAAATATTAATAAATTAAACAAAAATGTTGTTGCTTGGTAAAAAATTTTTCTAATAATTTAATTTAATCTGACTCATTCATATCTGCAATTCAGACATAGAGTATGGTGCAAATGAAAGGAATAAATTCGTTATTTCGTAAACCCGTGAAGTTAAGGAAAAATCCTGAAATAGGTCGATTTTTATTTTTAAAATTACGATAAGTTGGTATATATAGGTCATACTAGTGACGTCATCCATCTGAGCGTAATGACGTAGTCAATGATTTTTTAAAATGAGAATAGGGGTCATGTGCTAGCTCATTTGAAAGGTTATTTAATTATTTATTCAGTAATATAAACATTTACATAATTGGTAAAGACGGCGATTGTATTTTATCCGCTGCCGCTGCCGGAGAAGATTTCTTTTGTATACGAGAGAAATCTTTTCGTTTATTTCATTTACATAATTATTTATACAAGGTGTCCAAAAACTTTTTTGAAGTGAAAACTTCTTTAGGGACGTTGTGCGATTTTTGGATAGGGGAAAAAGCATTGAATTCGCGACCGTCATCGCGACCGTCGTTGCGACCGTCATCGCAACCGTCATTGCGACCGTCATCGCTTATGCTATATATTATTTATATGTACATATATATACATTGTATAGAAGTATTTAAATTTAAAATAAATGTAAAACCTATTTTAGGATGGGAAAAAAAGATTTATTTCGCGACCGTCATAACGACCGTCATCTCTTCGACGAAATAAATTTTGTACGTATCTATATTATGTGTATCTATACATAAATTTTATAGAAGTATTTAGATTTAAAATAAATGTAAAACCTATTTTTCGATAGGAAAAAAGAATTTATTTCGCGACCGTCATCTCGACCGTCATCTCTTCGACGAAATAAATTTTGTACGTCTATGTATTGAAGTGAAAACTTATTTAGGGACGTTGTGCACTTTTTGGATGGGAAAAAGTATTAAATTTGCGACCGTCACTGCGACCGTCATCGCTTCGGCAAAATAAATTTGTAAAGTGAAAACTTCTTTTGGGGACGTTGTGCACTTTTTAGATGGGGAAGAAGTATTGAATTAGCGACCGTCATCGCTTCGGCGAAATAAAATTTTGAAGTGAAACCTTCTTTAGGGACGTTGTGAACTTTTTGGATGGGGAAAAATTATTAAATTTGGATGGGGAGAAAGTAATAAATAAGCGACCGTCATCGCTTCGACGAAATAAACATTTGAAGTAAAAACTTCTTTAGGGACGTTGTGCTCTTTTTTTCAATCGAAAAAAGTATCAAATTATCGACCGTCATCGCGACCGTCATCGCTTCGATGACGGTCGATAAATTCGTGAAGTGAAAACTTCTTGAGGGATGTAGTGCACTTTTTGGATGGGGGAAAAGTATTGAATTATGGAACGTCATCGCTTCGACGAAATAAATATTTGAAGTGAAACTTCTTTAGGGACGTTGTGCACTTTTTCGATGGAAAAAAGCATTAAATTAGCGACCGTCATCGCTTCGATGAAATCAATTTTTGAAGTGGAAACTTCTTGAGTTATGTTGTGCACTTTTTGGATGGGGAAAAATATAAATTAGCGACCTTTATCGCTTCGACGAAATAAATTTTTGAAGTGAAAACTTCTTAAGGGACGTTGTGCATTTTTTGGATGGGGAAGAATTATTAAATTAGCGACCGTCATCGCTTCTACGAAATACATTTCTGAAGTGAAAACTTCTTTAGGAACGTTGTGCACTTTTTGAATAGGGGAGAAGTATTGAATTAGGGACATCGCTTCGACGAAATAAATATTTGAAGTGAAACTTATTTAGGGATGTTGTGCACTTTTTCGATGTAAAAAAGTATTCAATTAGCGACCGTCATCGCTTCGATTTTGAAGTGGAAACTTCTTGAGGGACGTTGTGCACTTTTTGGATGGGGAAAATATTATATTAGCGAACATTCATCGCTTCGACGAAATAAATTTTTGAAGTGAAAACTTCTTGAGAGACGTTGTGCACTTTTTGGATAAGGAAAAATTATTAAATTAGCGACCGACATGGCTTCGACGAAATAAATTTTTTAAGTGAAAACTTTTATAGGGACGTTGCGCACTTTTTGTATGGAGGAAATGTATTGAATTAGGGCCGTAATCGCTTCGACGAAATAAATATTGGAAGTGAAACTTATTTAGGGACATTGTGCACTTTTTCGATGTAAAAAAGTATTAAATTAGCGACCATCATCGCTTCGACGAAATAAATATTTGAAGTGAAATCTTCTTGAGGGACGTTGTGTACTTTTTGGATGGGGAAAAAGTAGTAAACTAGAGACCGTTATCGCTTCGACGAAATAAATTTTTGAAGTGAAAACTTCTTGAGAGACGTTGGACACTTTTTGGATAAGGAAAAATTATTAAATTAGCGACCGACATGGCTTCGACGAAATAAATTTTTTAAGTGAAAACTTTTATAGGGACGTTGCGCACTTTTTGTATGGAGGAAATGTATTGAATTAGGGCCGTAATCGCTTCGACGAAATAAATATTTGAAGTGAAACTTATTTAGGGACGTTGTGCACTTTTTCGATGTAAAAAAGTATTAAATTGGCGACCATCATCGCTTCGACGAAATAAATATTTGAAGTGGAAACTTCTTGAGGGACGTTGTGTACTTTTTGGATGGGGAAAAAGTAGTAAACTAGAGACCGTTATCGCTTCGACGAAATAAATATTTGAAGTGAAATCTTCTTGAGGGACGTTGTGTACTTTTTGGATGGGGAAAAAGTAGTAAACTAGAGACCGTTATCGCTTCGTCGAAATAAATTTTTGAAGTGAAAACTTCTTGAGAGACGTTGTGCACTTTTTGGATAAGGAAAAATTATTAAATTAGCGACCGACATGGCTTCGACGAAATAAATTTTTTAAGTTAAAACTTTTATAGGGACGTTGCGCACTTTTTGTATGGAGGAAATGTATTGAATTAGGGCCGTAATCGCTTCGACGAAATAAATATTTGAAGTGAAACTTATTTAGGGACATTGTGCACTTTTTCGATGTAAAAAAGTATTAAATTAGCGGCCATCATCGCTTCGACGAAATAAATATTTGAAGTGGAAACTTCTTGAGGGACGTTGTGTACTTTTTGGATGGGGAAAAAGTAGTAAACTAGAGACCGTTATCGCTTCGACGAAATAAATTTATGAATTGAAAATTTCTTTAGGGACGTTGTGCACTTCTTGGATGGGGAAAACATATTGAATTTGCGACCGTCATCACTTCACTGAATTAAATTTTGTACATATACAAATTATGTGTATATATACATAAATAGCACAGGGCATACGCATCGCGTATAAAGTATATGATATAGGTATAGCCCTTCTTTTAGGATGGGATAAAAATAAGAAGTTTTCACTTCTGTCGGCACTCCCACGAGTGCCTTTTTATTTTTTTTTTAATTTAAATTATTTGACAAAAGAATAGAAGAATGTAATTTATTTAATTCAAAAATGTATAAACATTCTCAATTTCTTTGCAATACGAAAATGCAGCAGCTGCATAATACTATGGTCAAATCTGAGAGTGCAGGAAGAGTCTATACCGGTTTCGGGGGTTGCTTTCCCCTCATCAGTAGTCCCATATCCTCTTCTCTCAGATTCTTCCACGTACCACACTTTTAGGCCTTTCCGAATTGCAAAGAAAGAAATGTCACGGATGAACTAGGGACATCTACCGAAAAACAAAGTAAGTTGTCAATCGAAGTAGCACAGAAAACGACAATAAATATCGTCTCCATACCACCAGATTGACAACAGGTGGAATACTTTCTTTGGTTACACCTCCTGAGATTTTCAAAATTTATAAATCATACAGGATGGCGAGGAAATTAAGATGAGAGAATTTTAAATAATTCACAGCTCATCTGCTCAGCGTGGTAAAAGCTCCAACTAGAAAGATTCCTTAATACTCAAACAAAAGAATAAATGAATTAAAAATGTATAAACATTCTCAATTTCTTTGCAACACGAAAATACAGCAACTGCATAATACTATGGTCAAATCTGAGAGTGCAGGAAGAGTCTATACCGGGAAAGGCCTAAAGTGTGGAACGTGTAGGAATCTGAGAGAAGAGGATATGGGACTACTGATGAGGGGGAAACAACCCCCGAAACCGGTATAGACTCTTTCTGCACTCTCAGATTATGCAGTATCCATAGTATTATGCAGTTGCTGTATTTTCGTGTTGCAAAGAAATTGAGAATGTTTATACATTTTTAATTCATTTACTCTTTTGTTTGAGTATTAAGGAATCTTTCTTGTTGGAGCTCTTACCACGCTGAGCAGATGAGTTGTAAATTATTTAAAATTCTCTCATCTTAATTTCCTCGGCATCCTGTATGATTTATAAATTTTGAAAATCTCAGGAGGTGTAACCAAAGAAATTATTCCACCTGTTGTCAATCTGGTGGTATGGAGACGATATTTATTGTCGTTTTCTGGGCTACTTCGATTGATAACTTACTTTATTTAATTCAAAATACATTTTACTGCTGTCAGAAATCAGACAAAAATGTTTATATCACATATAAACATTCATTTTCGCTTAAATTAAATGTTCAAACTTCCAAGAGGCAGATGGCTGGCGGGAGCTGGCTTGAACATTGAATTTAATCGAAAAGCAGAACACATTTAATCGAAACAGAAGACAGGGTTCGAGTTCTATGAAAAGATATTTTTTAATGTGGTTAAGATAAACATCTGAATAGAGAATAATTACCATTTCCGAGAAAATGTATTTTTAAGGGATTATTTCATGTGAATTCTCAAGGGAGCTTTTTTGTCGGGACTATTTTGTTGGGCATATTTTGTGGGCGGGCTATTATTCCGCGGCTATTTTGTCTGCAGGATATTTTGTCGAAGCTATTTTGTGTGCGGGATATTATGTCGGGGCTATTTTGTCTGAGCTTTTTCTACGGGGCTATTTTGACGGGGTACCAAGCAATACATAACTAAAGTAACTTGTGAAGCGATAATAATTAATTTCATTTGGGATCCTAATAAGGGGGTTGGAAAGTTTTTACGATTTTTTTTTACCAAAAAAAAGGGACCAACTTTATTCTGAGAGTAACTTACTTACTTTTGATGCTACAAACTTAAAAAACTAAAATAAAGGATTTTTTAAACACTTTATAAACGTTCTGATTAGTTTGAAAAAGAACTTCATTTATTTCACGTTGAATTATTCGATTTGAAATTTGACGAATAAGAACAACTTTTCATTACATAGTTGCAACTCTACTTCCACTCGGTCTACAGACTTCATATATATACCTTCACTTTTTTATAAGCTATATTTTTGCTAAGTATATTTTTCTCGATAAAATGCTTATTTTAAGTTATTTGCGAGCAACCGTCTAAAAATGTGTTTTTTATGTAGGAAAATGATCACGTTCACTTACAAATATCTCGAAAAGTATTGACTTAATTGAAAAACTCTATAGAAGAAAAGTTGCTAAGAATCAGTCATTTTATCAAATTTCGGACTTATTTTGAACGTATATTTTTCACCCCCGAAAAGGAGTGAAACTCACTCCCAGGGCAAAAGCACACATGGGTACAATATCACTGTTTCTTTGACATGTTAGCTATATAATAATATGTAATTTCATGTCATTCCAAGCGATTCTTTAAAATTGACAGCAAAAACCGTGAGTAAATGGACTATATAGTTCATCACTCTTTTTTTTCACATGTATGGCATTTAATTGTTTATCTAATATATTAATTGTTTTTATATTACTTTCCTTTTCCATTTACATAATCGAACACTATAAAATTAAGCTGATTATTATCTATCCAAAATACCTACAATATTAATTAAGAAGCAAGATATAAGAAAAGACAGCAATACGATAAAAAGAGATGAGTGTGGATACTGAAAAACTTAAGTTTTTAACAGTGTCAAAATGACAGTGTTCTTGTTTATAATTAGTTTTTAATGGGAAAATGCCGCCTTTCCCACTGTAATTTTTTACTTGATTGTCGATTTTAGTTATTTTTATCTTCGCTAATAATGTATGCCTTTAAAATGTTGGCAAAAATTCATTGGATTTAATTGTAACAAAAACAAGATAATATCAAGTTACTTTGGAAACAAAAGATTTCTTTTTAAGATGTCGTATAAATTAGAAATAAGAAAACGTATCTACAAGTTGGTTGCGCGTGTGCTACCCAGAGACATGTTAACCGTAGACAAGGCATACTGAGCAAAAAAGCGTAACGCGCTGCAGTCGATCGGTAGTCTATCTATCTCTTTTTACTAAGCGTTACCGCTCATATGACGGACAAAGATAGATATGATAGACAAAGAGTGGCTAGACCACTCAAAATGAATATTGACCGATGGCGTCCTTGATATCGGCGTTACACCTCGATGCACAGAGCAGCCCATAGCTTGGGCCGCTACTAATCTACAGGTTATTATATCTACGGTGCTACCTCCCTCTCCCCCCTTCCGCCTAAAAGTGTGAACAGGGAATACCATGTCTTATCTACCAAAAAGAGGGCTTTTCAACGCTTCTCATTTGTTTCGGACACTTGTCATATGTCATATAATATTAATAAGTATACTCGTATCATGCTCGTAGCTACGTCATACGTTATTCTTTTCTTCTTCTTCTTTTTGTATAGACATAACTCTGTCTGTTTTTCAATGTGCCACTAGTAAGTTGTCGTTCCATCGTTTTCGTGGTCTTCCCACTGATCGTCTTCCTATTGAGGAACCGTCTCTCGCTGTCCTGACTACCCTATTTGTTGTCATTCGGCTTATGTGGTCATTGCATTCTATTCTTGTTTCTTACCCAGTTATTAATGTTATCCACCTTGCATCTCCGTCGTATATCTGTACTCCTAGCTCTGTCCCATAGAGTCTTACCATCGTCATACGTTATTGGTAGTATATAATAATTATACATACCAGAGACGTATGACGTAGATATATTAATATTATATGACATATATGACAAGTGCCTGAAGCAAATTAAAAGCGTTGAAAAGCCCTATTAAAAGACTTTGTCGATGAAAAAATGATTATTTTAGACGACTAAAATTAATTCACTTTGAGTAATCTAAAATGAAGGGAAACGATGGATTTTAGTAGTTTCCTGTAGAAGAATGTCTTGGAAATGTTAAATACAAACATAAAGCTAAATTTGCAGACAAAATCCTTGTCTGTAAAATCCATAAAAAGAGTTATGGGCGAAGTTTTCAATAGGCAGAGCTATATTCATAACTGACATTCCAAATTGCGTCAGCATCATGTCATTACTCAAGAGATTCCCAAAATTTGCTTCGACAACACCACATATTGTTCCCAAAAACGATAATCCTCCAAACTTACCGTAGCAAAAGTGACCAAAATATGTAAATAATGTCAAATTTCAAGAGCGTTAAAGATGAGGTTGATCAACTGTTTAATATTCCCAATACTGACCTAGGGATATGTATTTGGGACCCTGAGATAATCAGAAAGAATAAAGATGGACGCCACTGAAATGTTCTGTTGGAGACGAATATTACGAATTCCATGGACCGACCGTAAATAATTCAATTTTAATAGAGCTAGAAGTTAGCCAACGACTCTCCTGTAAAGTCCATCTCCAACAATTAAAATATTTTGGACATTTTATGAGAGCAAACACAGAAAACATGAAAGGACTTATTTTATAAGGAAAGGTGGAAGGCCGAAGAACACGAGGAACATCTCCAACAAGACGGATCGATCAAATTACAGGAATATGCAAAAGATCTATAGTGTAGGAAACAGAGGTTAAACCTCGCTAAATGGACACAAGTCCGGTTTTATTATTTTTTTCTGGTATATCAAGGTGTGCTTATTATTAGACCAAGTTTTTCTTAAAAAATTTCTCCCCGGAACCCCCCTTTTCATCCCTTTAAAGGGGGTAATTTGTGGTTTTTGCGAAACGTAGCCCTTCCTGTAAGCTTTGCAAAAAATTTACTTAATAGTAAAATGAAGAGGAATATAATATATTCCTATATATATTTGTAAATAACACCAGTACATGGATAATCGCTGAAAGTTTTTTTTACTCTAGCATAGGCGGTTCAGATGGTATAAAAAGGGGTTTTTAAAAATTTAACAACCTGTAGTTAAAAAATGGCCAACTGCCCTTAAATGAAACCTATAGCAAAAAATTAGACACTTATTTGTGATTAATCTTCCCAGAGTTTTTTCTTAATTTTCACTACAGTTAGGGAAAAATATTTTTTTAAACATCTTTTTTAAAAACTTGTCAACTTTGGGGAACCACCCCCGCTAAACGGTGGGTGATAGACATATGCTGAGGAAAAATAAATAGTAGGAAATATTATGTTATTATTTCCTACTATTTATTTCTCGGCAGCATATGTCTATCATCCACCGTTTAGCGGGGGTGGCGCCCCAAAGTTGACAAGTTTTTAAAAAAGATGTTTTTAAAAAAAAATTATTTTTCCCTAACTGTAATAAAAATTAAGAAAAAACCCTGGAGATATTAATCATATATAAGTGACCAATCTTTTGCTATAAGTTTCATTTAAGGGCAATTGCCCATTTTGTAACTACAGGGTGTTACATTTAAAAAAAAAAAACCCTTTTATACCATCTGAACCGCCTATACTAGAGTAAAAAAACTTTCAGCGATTATCCATGTACTGGTGTTATTTACAAATTTTTATAATTCACCCCCATTTTTTTTTCGGAACCACCCCAAAAAAAGGAGAATTAATAAAGAAAGTGATTTTCTTGGAATCCTTCACACACCATGCCCTTTATTAAAATGCTTCATATATCATTTTGTGCACGTTCTTATTACCCATGCATGGACACCAAAAGCGAGTTTTTAATGCAACCCCTGTAGCCAAAAAAAATAAAGGGGGGGTTGAAAAAAAATTTGTTTTTTGCTTTTTGACCCATAAGGACATGCTCCATCAATAGGGTTTTTCATAAATATATATGATTATTGCAACATCCCTGCGGAAACTACCCCTATCCTTGAAAATAAACTGCAGAAACTATCCCTATCCTTTGGAGAGCATTTTTTGACGATTTTCTCATTACCTATGCATTTTTTTAAAACATCACTTATATAGAATTAAAGACCACTATCTTCTCTACAAATAAGGTCCTATGCATCTTTTTCGTGTAAGCAACCGTTACAGCACAGTGGCGCCGTAAACCTTAGAAATGCTTTGACGGGCTCCAGTTTTTGTTTTTTTTTTTTCGTTACCTAAACATTTTATGGATAACATACTTATGGAAAATAAAAGAACACACTGTCTGCTACACATTATGACTTATGCATAATTTATTTTCTTTGTACCCTAAAGCCACAGTGGTGGCCCAAAATAAATTTTTGATTATTTGTTTTATTAATCATCCTTTTTTTGGGGTGGTTTCGGGGAAAATATGGGGGTGCATTATATAAATTTGCAAATAATATTAGTACATGGATGATCGCTGAAAGTTTTTTTACTCTAGCATAGGCGATTCAGATGGTATAAAAAGGGGTTTTTTTTAAATTTACCACCTTGTAATTAAAAAATTTGCAATTGCCCTTAAATGAAACCTATACCAAAAACCAGCCACTTATTTGTGATTAATTTCCGCAGGGTTTCTTCTTAATTTTCGTTACAGTTAGGGAAAATTAATTTTTTTAAAACATCTTTTTTTTTAATTCGTCAACTTTGGGGCGCCATTCCCGCTAAACGGTGGGTGATAGACATATGCTGTCGGGAAATAAATAGTAGGAGATGTAGTCCTCTTCATTTTACTATTAAGTAAACAGGAAGGGCTACGTTTCGCAAAAACCACAAATTACCCCCTTTATGGAAATGGGGGTTCCGGGGAGAAGTTTTTTAAGAAAAACTTAGTCGCATAATAAGCACCCCTTGATATACCAGAAAAAAAATAAAACCGGACTTGTGTCCATTTTGCGAGATTCAACCTCTGTTTCCTACATTACTATGCATGAGTTAAAAGAAATGGTCAGAGACAGGGATCTTTGGAGACGGACAATAGGGATTTTCATTCAGGGATCTTTGGAGACGGACAATAGGGATTTTCATTCACAGTCATTTGTTTCGAGCTTCTGTCATGTGTCACATAATATTAATATATTTACGTCATACGTTATTGGTATATAACAATGATACAAACCAAAGACGTATGGCGTAGATATATTAATATTATGTGACACATGATTGGTGTGACCAACTCCAATTTAGTCAACATAGACAAAAGTGTTGTGTGATTGGGTAGAATGCAATCTTACCCTTCAAAAAATATGTCGCGTATTTCAGCACCTGATTAATTGGAAGGATACTACAAATCTGGCCTCCACATAAGTGGTCTGTAACTTCGGCATGATAGGTGTGAAATTTTAAACGTTCTTGTTGTTGATTGGATAGGAAGGGTAGAGTAATCTAGCCTCCAGGCTAGGTACATCATAGCCTTCATACGGTACTTCAAATATTTAATATTATTTTATTCAAGTGGACAATAAAGGTAAAACACAAACAACTTTTGTTTCTTAATTATTTATTTATACAATAATATGACATTTTACATAGAAATATGAGTATTTATCCGGGACTTTTCAATGAAAATCGGGCCATTTCTTTTAAATATAAAACTTGATTATCATCATTTTATAGATTATTATTTAACATTTTTATGTTGACAAAATTTTTTTTGATGGAATGTGTTGTAATGATAATTACATTTTTGTTAGTTTTTGAAGTTTCGACTTCCAGTTTGAGTTTGAGTTTTTGTAGGTATGTGGTAATAGTCAAACAGTCTAGAAATTGTCGACTGTTTTTCGCCACACCAATTCAATTTGATGTGAATTCTTAGAAGAATAATGTATTAAAAATTTCAAAATGGAATTTTACCAGAACGTTGAAAATTCGGATGGCCCGGAAGCCTTGTCCGGGACGCCGGGACACGAGTTCGTAATTCGGGCCATGTCCCGGATTTTTCGGGCTAGTTGGTCACACTATACACATAATAGCAGCTCGAAACAAATGACAATCGATGAAAAGCCCTATACACGACATCACGTGGACCACTACATTCCCTCCGAAGGATTCAGATTGAAGAGAGATTCGCACACCGATTTGGCGATGACCGGCGCTGGCTGCATGACTCCGAAAACCAGCGTTTCCTGACAAGGGCGCGTCCATAGTGCACGCTTGTTTCCAAGTCAAAAAGCCGACGCCCGAGCTCGGCGCGCCGAGTCAGTGCAGCTAAATTCTTCCTATTTAAATGGGCCTGTCCAAAGTGCACCAGCGCGTTGACAATTAAATACTAATGATAATTCGCACACCGACTTGGCGCTGGCCGTCTGGCTCAGAAACCAGCGTGCACTATGGACGCGCCCTAAGACGTTTACCAGAATGAACGTTCCATTCTAGTTTCAGGTGTGATGAGTATTTCATGCTACATTGATCAGTCAACGCTCTACACTGTCGGCGCGAAAAACTAGCGTTCATAATGGCCATATGCTACCAGTTAGAATCTGAATCTAACTACAAGCGTTCATCTTGGACCTACCCTAATTTAAAATATTGGACCTAATCAAAATTTTTGGAGATTTGGGCCGTGCTTGATGAGGCAGCAGGACAATATAGGATAATAACTAACAAAGAGCTTGAAGAAACATACCCATACGTAGGCTTACCATACGTCCCGATTTGACCGAGACGGTCCCGGTTTGAGATTCCTTTCCCGGTGTCCTGGCCGGTTTGCATTAGCGTCCTGGTCAAACTTGAACAACACCGACACCCCGGCTATTAATCGAGGACCATCTAAAGTGCTCGAAACACAAGGCCAGCACAAGTGTCATTGCAAACTACTCTACCACAACATCGTTTGTCAAAAATGTCTAAACCGCAGAAAATGAACTTTCCATTGCTGCTAAAGAAGCTACTTTTGTATTCCATGCAGAAATGCACGATATAAGTTTTAAAACATCTGATTGCTCCTCAAAATTAATATCGAAGCTGTTTGAGCCCAAATTCGTGTCTGCGGTACCAAGTGCGAAGCGATCATCACGGAACCGATGCGCGATGGCAAGGGATGAACTGCACAACGAGCTAAAAGAATGCAATTTTTTTAGCATTTCAACAGATACATCAAAGAGACATGATGTTTAATTGGCACTGATAGTTGTTAGGTATTTTTTACCTGAGAGAGGTATATCTGTAAAGTTACTCGATTTTATATCTGTCACCGGAGAAACGTCCAACAATCAATTGATGTTCTTCCTGTCGAGAAATAGAGGCTATCATTGTAAAAATATACAAATAGTTTTGTAAATATACCGTACGCGTTACAAACTTAAAAGAGTTTTGTGAGACAGCTGACATCGAATACAAAAAATTAGTGAAACATGGAAATACAAGATTTCTGCCTTTATTTCCAGCTGTGGAAAGGATCCTGCAGCTATACGAGGGCCTGAAATCTTATTTTCTTGCTCAAATAAAGTGCCCTCTCGCATTTCGACAGTTCTTCACAGCAGAAATTGGGGCACTTTACTTTTGGTTTGGGCTCGGACAGTTCAATTTATTCAACAAAACCATTTAGTACATATATGGAGAAAACTAACTGAACAGCGACAGATGGAGAGATGTAGGTAAGGAGTTAACAAAGTTACAAACTAATCTTCAAAACAGGATGAAAAACAAATTTCTTTCACAAGCGGCTAAACAAATTTCTTTCACAAACAGCTAAACAATTCTTAAATAAATTGGAAGATCCCATAAATGTCGAAAACTTCATGAGTCAGGTTCACACTTTTTATGAATGCTGCAGTTCGTATTTAGAATTGTGGGAAAAGAGTTTCGAGGGAGCCGAAGATTTTGAACGGATCTGCTTAAAAAATAAGCTTAACTGGAATGAAATTGAAAAGCAGTAGAAAATATAAATAAAATGCAAAAAACCTCAATCGAAAGCCCAAATAATGATTGATGAGCTAATAATTGATGAGGTGTTATTAGCAAAAGGCTTCTTTCAAAATTTTAATGAAGCTAGTTACTCCTAGGAATGCGTCCAGCTATTCATCAATTTTCAAAAGCAGCATTGAGGTGCCAAATTTAAAAAAATTGTGGAGTTTGCTATGTGTCTACCCGGTGCTTCAGCGCCAGTGGAAAGAATTTTTTTACAGATGAAAAAAATGTGGTCTGACGGTCGGCAAATTGAACTTGAACATGTCATGCAGTGAATTTTATGACAATCACGACAAAAATATTCTAAAGAATGTGCATATTAGTGAAAAATATTCAACAAGCGTGATCGAATAATAAAACTGGACAAATTTTTAGTGTTGTTCGTATTAATTGTACTGTACCTCTTTTTGCATTGCATTTCAAATATGAAAAATACAAATTAAGCGAAAAACAAAACGAAAATGAGCCTCTTCCTCCTCTGCGTCCCGGTTTGGCTTTTCGTAATTATGGTAAGCCTACCGATACGCCAACATCATAAAAGAATCAAAGTTCAGAAGACCCCAATGGGCAAGACACCTCAGAAGGCATTCTGACCAAAGAACAATAAGGCTGGTATGGGAGGAAATCTCAACTGGAAGAAGACCACGCGGACGCCCTCGACTTCGGTGGCGAGAAAAATAGCAGGAAACTTGAAAGCTACGAGCGTGGAGAGAATTGGATAGAGATTGCTCAAGACAGAAAAGAGTGGAGACATGTTCTCGTGTCGGCTAAAACCCACGAAGGGTTGTAACGCCACGGAGTAAGTAAGTAAATCAAACATTTTGATTTGAAATTCTACTCTATGCTTGTGCATCTAATTTAATTGTAAATTAAATATTGTACGTAATTGGTTAACTTAAAGGGATGGGTACGTATTTTTGGCTGCAATGCCATTCAAATGGGGATTCATTTTTTTTTAATCCTGAGAAAACTAATAAATTTTTCTGAAAAGTTTAAACGCAGAATGAAAGATTACGTTCTTACCGAGGGCCGAAAGTCCCTGAAAACTTCTATAATGTTTATTTTAATAAATTACAGGGGCGAAAATCTAAGAGAAAATGTAGTGTGATTTTTAATTTCAAATATCTCATTCAAAAGAAACTTTTTATTTATTCTAAGGGACTTTCTGCCTTCGATAATAATGTCGTCTTTCGTTCTGCGTTTAAATTTTTTAAAAATATTTATTAGTTTTTCAGGATTCGAAAAAAATGGACACCATGACCGTGGTGATATTTTCCAAATCGAACATTCGCTATCTTTGTCGTACAAAGCACTGAATCAAATAGAATATTATGATGACAAGACAGTGACAGTTTTAAATATTTGACATGGCATCGGGAATATTTTGAGTTGTTTATTAAATAATATTGATAATATTGTATTTGATAAATAATAGATTTAAGACGTGAACTTAATAAAAAGTTATTTACTGTGTATTATTTGTGGAAGATCCAAGCAGAGAATACATCAGGATAATATATTCTGTGATCCAAGTATTTTGTTGTTAAAGATGTTCAAAATTGTAAGCGTTCCATAGTAACAATATATTATTAAAAAATCACTTTAACACTTTTCCTCTTTTCTCGATGGAGTATTAGTTTTTGTTGTACATATAAATTATTACAATCACTGAATACATAGTTAGTGAAAAAATTATAACATTTATTAACTGAATTAATAATTTGCAATTATACAAATAACAGTTATCTAAGAACATTCAAAAGCCATCTCTTTAAAGTTAATGATGACATTGTCAAGTAGAATGACATGCCAGTAATGTTGACATATACATACTAGTGGGAATTTTACTACACGTACCTAATTTGCCGTGTACACAGAAAAAGTAGGGATAACCGTAAAATATTTGCGAATTATGTACCGATGGCCTATTTATTTTATTAACAAACATTGTGATAACATATTCGTAGGGTGCCTGTCCGTTCCGAACGTTGGCGATCATTCTGGCTATGATGACTTTGTTGGTTGCTATACGGAATGGTTGTGTTGAGATCTTTCTATACCATGCTCTCAGGTTAGCAAGCCAGATATTCTTCTTCGTCCTGGGACCTTTTTACTTCAATTTTACCTTGTAAAATGCACTGGAGTAACTCGTATCTGCCTTGATTCCTCATTATATGTCCCAAGTACTGCAGCTTACGGCCCTTCACGATGTTGACTAAATCTGCGGTTGTGTTTATCCTCCGAGTATTTCTTCATTGGTGACTTTGTCTGTCCATGGTATCTTCAGGATCCTTCTGTACAACCATAGCTCAAAAGCTTGAAGTTTCGATAGAGTTTCTGCCTTCAATGTCCACGTTTCTACTCCGTATAGAAGCACTGAGTACACATAACATTTAAGAAGCTTTATTTTTGTTTTTAGAGTGATGTCATGGTTCTTGAACACATAGCTCATAGTCAAGAATGCACTTTTTGCCTTTCCGATGCTACATTTAATCTCTTGAGTATTGTCCCACGACTCTATGTGATAACATGCCTACCGAAAATCTTATTATAAAAATTAGATTGACATCGTGGATATTAAACAGTAAGTACTTAACTACATATATCTACGGTTGCTCTGTTTGTATCAATTTATTTAAATAATTTTACAGTGTACGTTTATTACATATATATACAAATTAACATCCTTGCACTCCAAAGTCTATTACCCGACTATAGTCCTCCTAAACCATTTAATTGATCATAGTAAGATTCAGTAGTAGTCTTTGCGATATTTCCATTTCCACCAGCAGCGTTTTTATCCAAATTTATTTTATTATTTACAAGAACTTGGTAACCACTATCACTTAATTTAACATCTTTGGAAGAAATAAGGTTTGATGACGAATCACCGTCTAAGTTGGTATTAATATAAACATTAATAACCGGTTCAGGACACTGTCCCTGTCCGGTGGATACACTTGGTTTAGTAGGAACTGGCTTTCCTGGAGACATTTGTACTTCGCATATAAAATACCGAACGTTGTTGCAATCTTCATCACTCCAAAAGCCCATCTGGTCTACTTGGATGCATTCTTTAGAACCCCTTCTGCTTGGTTTACCAACTGCCCAGTTGGAATAGGTTATATCTTGCTGTGCAGTAGGCCATCTCCAGGTTCCGAGTATTTTCTTACCGCCAATCCAATAAGGGCCAGAAACATCTTAAAGAGATCCAATATTTAAAAATTATAGGTAAGCATTTTAAGAAACTTTAATACAACAATGAAAACATCAGAGTTGATAAATAAAATCAATATACGCAGAAAATTAAATATTAGAATGAATGGAACCATTTTTAATAGATCGACGTAAATTCTCGCATTCTCACATTCTCGATGTAGTTATAGTGGGCAGATGTATGAGAGACGTGGTGCAGTGTTTTACAAGGCTTGCGGACGAGGCAAGTGAATTAGGACTTGTGGTAAACGAGGAAAAAACCAAATATATGTTGATTTCTAAAAACTCCCGAAATATCCAACAGAGAATTCAAATCAACAATCATACCTTTGAGCAAGTCAAAGAATTCACATATCTTGGATCGCTAGTAACGCAACAAACACGACAAGCGACAAAATAAAAAGACTCATAGCAATAGCAAACAGAACTGTTCACGGTCTCCAGAAACATTTAAAAAATAAAAATATAAAACGCGCAGTAAAGCTCAATATACAATGCGCTGGAATAAGTGTTACCCCACCCTCCCCCTTATTAACTTATTTATTTTTAGCACAAAAGGAAAACGCTTGGACAGGTCGATTTTTAAAATAATTCTAGTATATTATAGCATCAATGTTTCGAACATTCCGCGGTCCCTCTTCAGGTAAAAGGCATACCTTTGACTTTTTTAGGAAAGTACATCATGTGACACCTCATTTAAAAGCTTTAGAAATGCTGATTACAAAAATGTATAATACTTTACTCCTATTTGAGAGCGTAGGCAAAATTTCGGTGGAATTTTTTT
This sequence comes from Diabrotica virgifera virgifera, assembly GCF_917563875.1. NCBI lineage: Eukaryota > Metazoa > Arthropoda > Insecta > Coleoptera > Chrysomelidae > Diabrotica > Diabrotica virgifera. The sequence goes on along the minus strand of NC_065449.1, from coordinate 55,277,660 downwards.
TTAACGCATTATTTTTTTAGAATTCTGAGAAAACTAAGTATTTTTGAAACATTTAAACGCAGATTAAAGGATTACATTATTACGGAGGGCTCAAAAGCCCTTAGACTAAACACAATTTCTTTTGAATGATATATTTGAAATTAAAAATCAGACTAAATTTTCCCTTTTTTTCACCCCTGTGACTTATTAAAATAAACATTATAGAAGTTCTCAGGGACTTTCGACCCTCGATAATATTGTCATATTTCATTTTGCGTTTAAATTTTTCAAAATACTTTAGTTTTCTCAGGATCCGAAAAAAATTAATGCATTTAAAAATAATTCGACCGAAATTTTGCGCCGCTCTCAAATAGGATTAAAGTATTATACATTTTTGTAATCAGTATTTCAAAAGCTTTTAAATGAGGTGTCACAATGCCATGATGTACTTTTAGACCAGTAAGGATTTGGGAAAAATGTCTATTTTTGGATGTGAAAGGTGGCATTCGGATTTTTGCAGATAAAGTTAGGTGACACCTTCAGTAATAATAATTGACTTTGCTCCTTCTCAAATATGCCCGGAACATTAATAAAAAAAATTAAAATATTTAAAAATTTCGAAAAACGTCGATTTTTTTCTGCTTTCTTTGCTTATAACTTTAAAACGATTCGATTTGGAACAAAGTCCTAGAAAAATAAAATAAAGATAATTGAATTTTGTATGATATACGGCTGGTCAAAAATGTCTTAACGTATTACCTTTTCTGCAATATAGCAATAAATACAAAATAAGGGGGCAAAATACGCCTGTTGTTATTCAATATTTTTAACCACTTTGGTAGCACTTAGAACCTTAGTAATTCGCTTAAGAAATTCTTTGTAACATACTTAAACCGTCTACCAAATTTCATTAAAATCTACCTAATAGATTTTGCATAATAAATTTGCAATCTAAATGTTTTTAAAAAAGTTCAAATTTTTTAAAATCTTTCTGAACAAAAAGTAGACCATTTAGAAGTTGTCCAATTTTTTACATATAAAGAGGTGCTCTACCTATCTAATACACTTTACAGAATTAAAATCGGATTATTTAAGGGGCCTCGGCAATGTTTTAAACTTATAAACAATTTTTTGGCTTATAAAAAAATAGCTTTGTTTAATAATAAAAAAATTAATTTTTAGCAATGCAAATAATTAAAACCGGTATAATTTGACTTTAACTTTTAAATGCTGTCAGCAGAATTGCTATTTTATTTTTTAATCAGAAGTTATTCGCGTTAAAAAATGCAATTTTCGAATTTTTGAAAGTTCCACTGCGTTTATCTCGAAAACTATGCATCCTACAAAAAAACTTGTAAGAACATTTTTTGCTTAGAATTACCCCAGAAATACAAAAAAATGTGTTATTTTGCGAAAAATCGATGTTATTTAATTCCGCAAGTTCTTTGTTTATAACAATCTTATCGACATCCGGATCAACTGTTACCCAAAATAATCGTGTTCTACGGGTCAAAAAATACATAAAAATCTTGGGTAAGTCCATCTAAATAAAGGAGCCCGTAGCACCCCCTCCTGGCCACAGAACTAATTTGTTTATAAGCCAAAAAATTGTTTATAACTTTAAAACATTGCTGAGGCTGCGTAAACAATCCGATTTCAATTCTGTAAAGTGCATTAGATAGGTGGAGTACTTCTTTATATGTAAAAAAATGACAAATCTTTGTATGTTCTAGTTTTTGTTGTGCAAGATTTTAAAACATTTTAATTTTTTAAAAAAAGTTTAGATTGCAAAATTATTATGCAAAATCTAGTATGTCAATTTTAATGAAATTTGGTATACGATTTTAGCACATTACAAAAATTTTCTAAGCGAATTAGGAAGGTTCTAAGTGTAACCTAAGTGATGGAAAATCATTAAATAAAGACAGGCTTGTTTTGCCCCCTTATTTTATATTTATTGCTATTTTGCAGCAAGGGTGATAAATTAAGACATTTTTAACCAATCGCATCTGATAGAAAATTTAATTATCTTTGTTTTATTCCTATACGACTTTGTTCCAAAATGAATCGTTTTAAAGTTATAAGCAAAAAAAGTAGAAAAAAAATGAAATTTTTTTAAATTTTTTAATATTTAATTTTTTTATTAAGGTTCCAGGCATATTTGAGAAGGAGCATAAATCAATTATTATTAACGAAGTTATCCGCAAAAATCTGAATGCCACCTCTCACATCCACCTAAAAACAGATCCTTACTGGTATATTTCCCATTTAAAAAAAAGTTATGCCTGTCACCTGAAGAGGGATCGCGTAAAGTTCGAAACATTGATGGTATAATATACTATGATTATTTTAAAAATCGACCTATCTGAGCGTTTTGCTTATGTGCTAAAAATAAATAAATTAATAAGAGGGTAACACTTATTCCAGTGCACTGTATACAAGACCTTAATAAGACCGGTTTTGATATACCTATGGGGCTGAAACGTGGACCTTATCTCAAAATGATTAACTTCTTAGTATTTTGGGAGAAAAATTCTTAGAAAGATTTTTGGGGCTGTAAATGAAAATGGGCTATGGCGTCGAACTTTAAACTATATCAGTTATACAACAATTCGGATATTGTGAAATTCGTTAAAGTGCAGAGACTTAGATGGGCTGAACACATTGCTAGGATCTTAGATCACGAATACACGAAGAAATTAACATTTTCAAGACCAGAGGACACAAGAAGGAGAAGACCACGAAGAAGATGGATTGATGATGTGGAAGAAGACCCAAAGTTCCTAAGTGTCAGAAGATGGAGGAAAGTTGCCAGGAATCGACAGGAGTGGCTACTTCTTTGCGAGCAGGCCAAGATCCACAACGGATTGTAGACCCACTTATGATGATGATGAATCAACGAAAAAATACTACGTCAACAAAACTTTAAAATATTTGAAACAATAATTATGATCATTATCAGTGGTTGAGCATATAGAAAATAATTCTTACTTTGTAAATCCAACAAAAGCCACGCTAAATCATCGTTTACATATTCATCATTTACTTCTAAAAGTTGCATCTCATGATATTCACAGAATCTTGCTGCTTGCTTTTGAGTACCCTAAAAATTAATTACGATAAGATTAAAATGTCCCAATGTTGTCTTCAGAATTTTTAAATTTTGTGTGAAATGTTCCCTATGTTTCGGATTATACCGAATTATAGTTTGCCTTTAAAAACAGACACAGTTTAACAACACAAACCGTAGATGCTACAATAGACAAATTAAGGTATTCTTTTTCTCATGATCATCTTTCAGTGCGTCACAGTTTTTCGATTTCTCTCTAACGCATTAAATTGTATGTGACAGAAAAAAAGGCACGTCTGTGAATACTTTGGTAATTATTCTAGTTTGGTGATTATTCTAGTTGTCGATAGATGGCGCCATAATCAAAAAAGAATTATTTATTAAATAAAATAATACTATTATCAATATAATCTGTACAATTTATAAGACTGTACAAATGAAAGAAATACCATTTTATAAATGCAATAGACACAATTGATTTGGTTTTATTCCAAATTGAAAATAAAATTTGACAACTGTCAGATTTAACTAAAATGTCACGTTAGAATAAATGTCATAAATGTGTATTATCACGGACTTACCTTTTTTTCTATAATTTGTGACGCACTGAAAAATGTTCATGAAAAGGAGAATAGACAATTTTTGTCCAAAAAAATTTATAAAATGTCAGGGGCAACCACTCATATAACTTATGGGTATAAAAATAGATTACAACCTATTCTCAGTCAGTCCTACAGGATATACGTGTAAAATTTCATAAAAATCGGTCAATCTGTTTCGGAGGAGTATAACTAACTCTGTTACAGGAGAATTGTACAGTTATGAGCGCGCTAATAACCTGCAAAATAGCACAAAAGATAGAAAACGTATTAAGTTGTGAGATAAAAAGAAATGGAACTAGTCGAACTGGGAAATTTAGCCATATTAACCTACAAATTTACATTATATTGATTGTTTCCCACCCTTAGACGTATTGGATGAGTTTGGCAACTCGTATGAGAAAGCGTATTAAGTTGTGAGATAAAAAGAAATGAAACTAGTCGAGCTGGGGAATTTAGCGATATTAAGCTACAAATTTACAGTATATTGATTGTTTCGCACCTTTAAAAATGTCAGACGAGCTTGGCAACTACCACTGTCACAGTGACAGTTTTAGTTGACATACCCCTCTGATACGTGTAAAGTGTAAAGGTGGGAAACAATCAATACATATAATGTAAATTCATGTAGTCCTGTCGCCAGGGGGGTTACAACGGCCTTCTTAATTCAGATGGACTTACCCAAGTTTTTTTTATGTATTTTGGCCCGTAGAACACGAATTTTTTGGGTAACAGTTGATCCGGATGTCGATAAGATTGTTATAAACAAAGAAGTTGAGGAATTACATAACAGCGATTTCTCGCAAAACAAAACATTGTTTTGTATTTTTTGGGTCATTCTAACCAAAAAATGTTAATACAAGTTTTTTCGTATGATGCATAGTTTTCGAGATAAACGCGGTTGAACTTTCAAAAAATCGAAAAATTGCAATTTTTGAACCCGAATAACCTTTGAATAAAAAATAAAATAGCAATTCTGCTTACCGCCTTTAAAAGTTTGAGTCAAACTATATCTGTTTTGAATATTTGCATTGCTAAAAATTTATTTTTTGATTGTTAAAAAAAGCTATAAACACATAGTGTTTCCCGTGCCTAATACATGCGTTTTAATGCATGCTACGTAGAAATAGCCCCGCTTCCACTTTTACCTCTTCTACCTACTCGTTCGATTTTAAATGAGAAATCATTGAAAACATCACTCAAGTACTAGGTGTTTATAGCTTTTTTTAACAATAAAATAATAAATTTTTAGCAATACAAATAATTAAAACCGATATAATTTGACTTGAACTTTCAAATGCGATAAGCAGAATTGCTATTTTATTGTTTAATCAAAAGTTATTCGGGTTCAAAAATTGAAATTTTTCGATTTTTTTAAAGTTCAACCGCGTTTATCTCGAAAACTATGCATCCTACGAAAAAATTTGTAGGAACAGTTTTTGGTTAGAATGACCCAAAAAATACAAAAAAATGTTTTGTTTTGCGAGAAAACGCTGTTATGTAATTCCTCAAGTTCTTTGTTTATAACAATCTTATCGATATCCGGATCAACTGTTACCCAAAAAATTCGTGTTCTACAGGTCAAAATACATAAAAAAAACTTGGGTAAGTCCATCTGAATACAGGAGGCCGTTGTACCCCCCCTGGCGACAGGACTAATGTGTGAATGTCGCTAAATTTCCAAGATCTACTATTTTCATTTCTTTTTATCTCACAACTTAATACGTTTTCTATCTTTTGCGCTATTTTGCCGGTTATTAGCGCGCTCATCACTGTATTGACGATCTTACATTGTTAATACATTGTTTATAATGGTAGGGGAGCCCAAGTGGGGATTTTTGCAGTTACTCGAGCGCGTCAGATTATTGCATGGGGAGAAACCTTGTCATCTGAAAATGTATCTCTGACCTCTACCATAGGTATATTGGCTCTTAATGCAGGGGAGTTCGTTAAGGGGGGGCCGAAAAAAAATATATCCTTAGAAAAACTCGAAATTGTCAGATTAAGATAAGGTAAGTTAAGTACATGCAAAAGAGTGTATATTTTAAAAATCTGACGATTTGAGTAAGGAAATGGGTGTGTCCCAAAGGTGAGTCCCAAATGAATAACAGATCGAAAAACTAAAAAATAAGAGCACAATAATTTTCATAAATCTATCTAATGATACCAAACATGACTTCCAACGGAGAGGGGTGGAGTGTAACTTTAAAATTTCAAACACGAATCCCACGATATTTCGCGAAATGAACATCATATCGAAAAATTGAAAAATACACTTATTCAATATATTTGCAAAATCTATCGAATGGCACCAAACACGACCCCCACGAAGGTGGGGCTGCGGGTTACTCTAAAATCTTAAATGGGAGCCCCCAATTTTTATTACAGATTTGGATTCCTTGCGTAAAAATAAGTAACTTTTATTTGAGACATTTTTTCGAATTATGGATAGATGGCTCTATAATCTAAAAGAACAATTGTTGGAAATGTAAAATTAAATTAAAAATGGAAAGTCCCCACTAAAATGTAAAACTTTGCTTATACTCTGGGCTAATTAGCAAAATTCATGGAAAAGTTATTTACCAGCAATTTTATTGCTGGAATTGAATTATAAGATCCTATATATTAATAATATAGGTATGCAAAGTCCGCAGATAGTGTGCTACTTTTTTAATAAACAAAATGGCGCCGAAAAATCGTATTTTTTTCAATTATTGCTCTATAACTCCGAAGATTTTAACTTTACAAATAAAACACCTTAATAAAAATTCACCGCAATTAAATTCTGCATAGAGATATGTCTTTCACGATTTGCTCCGACGAAAATTTTCCTCGGAAAATGCGGGTTTTCCTAACAAAAACTCTAATTTTCAAATAAAGTTTTAGGTAAGTAATTATTAATCAATAATTAAATAACTTAGTGACATCAAAGCTTTCTTGGTATAGATTGTAATTCCAGAAGCCGGTGAAAATTAAACGAATATTTTAGCAACAATTCAATTGTAAATTAACAAATTACGATCGCAATAATAACCAAAATAATCATGATACATTTATCAAACTTATAAAGATTATAAAGATGAGATGCTTATTTAATATTTTATCGACAAAATATAAATTTTTCTTTTTTTTTGCATAATCTTTAAATTTTGAAAAAAAAATAGTTATAATACGCTGGTCTAATAAGTAAAGTACAAGGAAAGGTTATTTACCAGCAATTTTATTGCTGGAATCGAATTATAAGATCCTATATATTATTAATATAGGTATGCAAAGGCCGCATATAGTGTGCTACTTTTTTTATAAACAAAATGGCACCGACAAATCGTATTTTTTTCAATTATTGCTCTATAACTCCGAAGATTTTAACTTTACACCAAAAATACTCAAATAAAAATTCACCCCAATTTAATTCTGCATAGAGGCATGTTTTTCCCGATTTGCTCCGACGAAAATTTTCCTCGGAAAATGTGGGTTTTCCCAACAAAATCTCGAATTTTCAAATAAATTTTTTGGGCCAGTAATTATTTATCAATAATTATATATCTTGGTAAAATAAAAGCTTTCTTGTTATAGATTATAAATTCAGAAGCCGGTAAAAATGAAACGAATATTTTAGCAACAATTCAATTGTTAATTAACAATTTACAGTCGCAATAACAACCAAAATAATCATGAGACATTGATCAAACTTAGAAAGATTATAAAGGTGTGATGCCTATTTAATATTTTATCGACAAAATATAAATTTTTCATTTTTTTGCATAATCTTTAAATGTTTAAAAAAAAGTTGTTATAAACAAGTTAACATTTCTCAGAAATTGTTTATTATATTTTAATTTAAAAAAATACTTAAAATGCGTATTTCATAGATCTTGAAAATTAATGCTTTAAAAAAATTTTCCAACCATTTGCAAAAAAGTTATGAAGTAGCAAAGTAAATATACGAAATCTCCGTTGTTTATAATTTGTTTTAATTGTTTCAAAGCTTAAAAGTGAGTCTTTGGTACAACCTAATTACTCACAAAGAATGTCAAAAATTAGTGCAATGGTTATATTTTAATCAAAGATTAAAAATACTTTTTTTTGTAATTTTTAGCGCAAATGTAGGCCTGATACAGAGTCGGAGCTAAAATGTTCACTCGAAGCGACTGACACGCAGCATGCATTATTTATTAAAAGTGTACATCACGCGGCTGGTCGTCGCTCAGAGTGAAAATTTTAGCTACAGTACTGTGTTACTCTACTTTCGCGCGTGTAAATTACAAAAAAATATATTTATAATCTTTAATTAATATATAACCATTAAACTGAGAATCGATATTTTTTTGTAAATAATTAGCTTGTACTTTAAACTCACTTATACGCTTTGAAATAATTAAAAAAATATATAAACACAGTAGTAATCGTATGTTAACTTTGCTGTTTCATAACTTTTTTACAAATGGTTGCAAAAAAGTTTTAAAGCATTCATTTTAAAGATATTTAAAATGCGCATTTTAGCTATTTTTTAAAATTATAATATAATAAAAACTTTCTGAGAAACGTTAATTTGTTTATAACAATTTTTTTTTAACATTTAAAGATTATGCAAAAAAATAAAAAATTCATATTTTGTCGACAAAATATTAAATAGACATCTCATCTTTATAAGATTTCAAAGCTTGATCAGTGTATCATAATTATTTTGGTTATTATTGCGACCGCAAATTATTAATTAACAATTGAATTGTTGCTAAAATATTCGTTTAATTTTCATCAGCTTCGGGAACTATAATCTAAACCAAAAAGGCTTTTAAGTCACCAAATTATTTAATTATTGGTAGATAATTACTTATCTTAAACTTTATTTGAAAATTAAAGATTTTGTTGGCAAAAACCCGCATTTTCCGAGGAAAATTTTCGTCGGAGCAGATCGGGAAAAACGCGTCTCTATGCAAAATTTAATCACGGTGAATTTTTATTTGAGTATTTTTGTTGTAAAGTTAAAATCTTCGGAGTTATAGAGCAATAATTGAAAAAAACACGATTTTCGTGCGCCATTTTGTTTATAAAAAAAGTAGCACACTATCTGAGGACTTTGCATACCTATATTATTAATATATAGGATCTTATAATTCGATTCCAGCAATAAAATTGCTGGTAAATAACTTTTCCCAAAAATGGCCTATTCTCCGGTAATCAGCCCAGACTATTAACTTTTTTTTGGTTTTTGGACCTAATAATCACAATCCAATAGGTCACCATAACGCTCGAGTGGCTGCACATTTAGCATACTTTGCTCCCCTACCATAAGTAAAAAATGACGTTTAATCTTTCGCATATTTTGTTATTTACATATTGTTAAGAGGATCGGTACGTTTTTTCGGCTGCAATGCTATTCAAATGGGGATTAATTTTTTTCGAATGCTGAGAAAACTAATAAGTATTTTTAAAAAATTTAAACGCAGAATGAAATATTACGTTATTAGCGAGGGCCGAAAGTCCCTGAGAACTTCTATATTATTTATTTTAATAAGTTACAGGGGTGAAAAACTATGAGAAAATTTAGTGTTATTTTTAATTTCAAATATCTCATTCAAAATAAACTTTTTATTTATTCTAAGGGACTTTCGGCCCTCGGCAATAATTTAGTCCTTCATTCTGCGTTTAGATTTTTCAAAAATGTTTATTGGTTTTTTCAGGATTCGAAAAAAATGAACACATGTCCGTGGTAATATTTTCCAAATCTATCTTTGTCATACAACGCACTTAGTCGAATAGAATATTGTCAGTCAGACACTGACAATCAGTGACAATTTTAAATCATTATTTGACATCAATCGGGAATATTTTTAGTTGTTGATTAAACAATATTGATATTACAGTGTATTTGATAAATAATTGATTTAAGAGGTGAACTTAATAAAAAGTTATTTATTGTGTATTATTTATGGAAGATAGATGCAGATAATACATTAAGATATATTCTGTGATCCAAGTATTTTGTTTTTAAAGATGTTCAAAATTGTAAGCGTTCCATAGTAACAATATATTATTAAAAAATCACTTTAACACTTTTGCTCTTTTCTCGATTGAGTATTAGTTTTTGCTGTAGGTACATATTATTACAATCACTGAATACAAGCTAGTGAAAAAATTATTATCACATTTATTAACTGAATTAATAATTTGCAATTATACAAAAAATAACAGTTATCCAAAAACATTCAAAAGCCATCTCTTTAAGCTAGTTATGCCATTGTCAAGTAGAATACCAGTGTGAATTTTACTACACGTAATTTGCCATGTAAAGACAGAAAAGGTAGGGATAGCCGTAAATTATTTGCGAATTATGTACCCATAGCCTTAACGGGAGACTATTATTACATATTGTTATCACCAAATTTATCGAAGCAGTTGTTAGATAGCTAAATCGTTACTTCCCTGGTATATATAGTTCAGAGAAATAAGGAAAAAAAATATCGTGTTGGTGACACATCCCCCTCCAGGCTGAAACCAAATTTTTTTTATTAGTATGGGCATCTATAATAATAACCTATATGTTTCCTGCAGCCGATTTTGATGATATACATAGTTATAAACAAATGAAGATCAAAAAACGGTAAATTTTCGCTTTCTTCGTCTCTTACTAAAAAATTGGGCATTTTAAACAAATTTGAGAGTAATAAACTCATAAACCGTATAAAAAACTTCAATATGGCGTTCGCTGAATATGTCTATCCTTATTGGTTACTTAGAAAATTGCCAAATAAATCATAAATTTTGAGTTTTTATAAATATTCATAACTTATATAAAAATTAACTTAGAACCTTCTTATTACATGGAATGCTGAGACTAATGGTGCTTAAATTACACCCTAAATTCCAAAGCAATTGGTCAAATAGTTTAAAAGTTATTTAATTTGTTTTTCCAAAATTAATTTTTTTTGCAACACTGTAAGTCAGAAAATGATGAAGTTACAGTAATATTTTGGATAGTTTATGAAAGAAGAAAATTTACAGTATTAATTTAATTTAAAAAAAAATGACAAAAAGTAATTATAGATATTGCAAAATAATTTTGCAATAACATGTGAATTAAAAAAATGGGGGGGCTAACTTTGTCCCTAAATGTCCTAGAACAGTTGTTTTTCTTTCTAAATGTGTATAAAAATTCAGTCTTTCTAAATATGAAAAAATAATTTTTCTACGGGTAACGGTTAAAAAGTTATTCTAATTGTTTATAAGTAAGCAAAAAATGGACATGTTTTTGCAAAATAATTTTGCACTGTTTAAAATTATTTTTTGTCATTTATTTTTAATTAAGGTAATAGTATAAATGTTCTTCTTTCATAAACTATCCGAAGTATTATTGTAACCTCATAATTTTCTGACTTATAGTGTTGCAAAAAAAAATGAATTTGGGAAAAATAAATTAAATAACTTTTAAACTATTTGACCAATTGCTTTGAAATTTAAAATATAATTTAAGTACAAGAAGTCTCGGCATTCCGCATAATAAGAAGATTCTAAGTTAATTTTTACCTAAGCTACGAATATTTATAAAAACTCAATATTTATGATTTATTTTGCAATTTTCTAAGCAACCAATAAGGTTGGACATATTCAGCGAATGCCATATTGAAGTTTTTTATACGATTTATGAGTTTCTTACTCTCAAATTTGTTTAAAGTGCTTAACTTTTTGGTAATAGACGAAAAAAGCGATACTTTACCGTTTTTCGATCTTCATTTGTTTATAACTATGTATATCATCAAAATCGGCTGCAGGAAACATATAGGTTAATAATACAGATGTCCATACTACTCAAAAAATTTGGTTTCGGCCTGGAGGGGGATGTGTCACGAGAAAAACCTTATTTCTCTGGACTAATAGGATCAGAATAAAAAACGTTCATAATAGTTATAGTCCATTCTTTCACGGTTTTTGCTGTACATTTTAAAGAACCCCTTGGATTGACATGAAATTTGGCATACGCATAGCTAACATGTCATAGAAAAAAAAGTGATATGGTGCCGATGTGTGCTTTTGCCCTGGGGGTGAGTTTCACCCCATCTCGGGGGTGAAAAAATATATGTTCAAGATAAGTCCCGAAATGGATAAACTGACTAATTTTAAGCAACTTCTGTTCTATAGAGTTCTTTCACCAAATCAATACTTTTCGAGTTATTTGCAAGTAAATATGTTCATTTTTCAATAAAATAACCAGGTTTTTAGACGGTTTTTCGCAAATAACTCAAAGCGTAAGCATTTCTTCGGAAAAAATATTCTTAGTAAAACTATAGCCTATTATTTATTAGTAAAACTATTAGGTCCCTATACCTAGCAAAAGCAGAGTTATAGTTAATGAAAAATAGGTTCATATTCGAAAAATTCCAAATAGAATAATTCAATGTGAAATATCCAAATAATGAAGCATTCTTGGGGAAAACACATTACAACTTTTTTACAGTGTTTAAAAAAATCTTTATTTCTGTTTTTATAAAAAAAATGTAAGCAAGTTACGCACAAAATAAAGTTGGTCCCTTTTGTTTTGGCAAAAAAATCAGGAAGATCACCCCTCAATTAGCAACTTAAATGAAATTAATCGTTACCGTTTCACAAGTTACTTTACTTATGTTGTGTTTATATGATCTGTAAGTTTCATCGATTCAAAGTGCTTATTTTTGAAAAAAAAAATGGTTTTAAAGTAAAATTTTAAAAATTTTAATTTTGAAAAAAATGCTTTTTTTCAAAACAACTTAAAAATTGTTACAGATACCAAAAGTCTTAAACAATAAAAAAAGTCGGCTTTGCTTTTCTGAATATTTTGTATTTTTTCGTTTTTCTGTAATACAAAAATTGGTTAAGATTCGGTGTTTCTAAATTTGCATACACTCGTGATAAGTGACTCGTTCAAGCCCTTTTAACTACAGCTCTTTCAAAAATAAGGACTTTAAACCGATGAAACTTACAGATCGTATGATCAATACATACATGAGTAAAAACTTGTGAAGTAATAACAATTAAGTTCATTTTAAATGCTAATTAGGGGGTGATTCTCCCGATTTCTTACCAAAAAAAGGGAGCAACTTTATTTTGAGGGTAATTTGTTTACTTTTTATGCTAATTTTTTTTTAAACAAAAATAAGCATTTTTTAAACACTTTTAAAAAGTTAAAACGAGTTTTCCCCAAAAAAGTGCTTCGTTTTTTGGTTATGGCACGTTAAAATATACGATTTGGAATTTGACGAATATGAACCTATATTTCATTAGCTATAACTCTGCTTCTATTAGATACAGTGACCTAACATATACACCAAGTATTTCACTTTTTTACGTGCTATATTTTTGATAAGAATTTTTTTTATCAAATACTTACTTTTCGAGTTATTTGCGAAAAACCGTTTGAAAACGTAGGTATTTTGTAGAAAAATTAACATATTCACTCGCAAATAACTCTAAAAGTATTAACTTATTGAAAAAGCTTTATAGAACAAAAGTTGCTTAGAATTAGGCATTTTATCCATTTCCGGACTTATTTCGAACATATATTTTTCACCCCAAAAAGGGGGTGAAACTCACCCCTATGGCAAAAGCACACATCGGCACAATATCACTTTTTTTTCTTTGACTTATTAGCTATGTGTATGCCAAATTTCATGTCAATCCAAGCAGTTCTTTAAAATTTAGAGGTTTTGCTATATTTTACCTTCCGAAAGTATTTCCGTTTCCCAATGGAACACCCTGTATAAGTGTTGAAAGTACACGTTTAAGGCACGCATGTGAAAGTTTGCAGAATGAGCGAAGCTAATTCTGCAATTCACATGAGTGCCTTAAAAATGTACTTTTTAACACGCATAACATACAATATTTTTTCTACAAACGTAATTACAGGACAATATCTACAAAAACTTTTACTTGAACTTGACTGACATTCCATTTTTATATTTTTTTGACATTACGTCAAAATTGCCTATACGGTCAATACGAACTGCAGTGCCATAAAAATTTTAAAGCACTGGTGCCTTAAAGTAGCATTTTTAACGCTCATACATAGATTTTAGCCATTTAGGCGGCCAAAAGTCATTTTTAAAAAGTCGAAATAACGGTAAGCTATCAACCGTTCCGGTGAGCCAACAGTTGCAGCTACGATATATCATCCCCTCCACTCACGACCGAAGCGCAGGAGTTGGCCTGCGGTCATTCGAATTCGACAGTGAACGAGTGTGTATGTGTTAGTTTTCGACGCTCTCCTAAACTTATAACTTTCTTAAGTGCATTATTCATTTCAAGCTAATTGTTTCGTTTTAATTGTGATGGATTACGATAATACAGGTAAGAACTATTGTTTTTGAAAACACAATAACTCAGTTCACATTATCTATCATTAATTTTGAACACGACAAACATCACCCTGTTCATAATGTATTTTTTTACATAAATTTATATTCAATAACTGTTTTAAAGTACTTCTTAGTCCGTCCCTGTCATAATTTTTATTATAATATATACTTGACATATGTAACTAAGTAATTCTATAAAAAACAGCCGCGCAAATTCGCGCTTTTTTGAGTTAAGCCCTTTTGAAATGCTCTATGTCAAATATTTCAAAATATTGAGTTTGCGTTATTTTGTATCAAACTAGTTTTTCATTTGTTTCAGGTCTACCTACTGCATCGGGTACTAAAGTAGTGACTCGTCAATATATATTTGACCAACTACAAAGTCAAAATTTACCAACATTAAATGAAAAACTTGACTATTATGAGAATTTTCTCCTAATGCGTTATGGGCACAACCAAGAGGCTAAAGATGTCTTCAAACAAAGATATTCTAATATAAAATCACAAATTAAGCAACGGTGGGCAAAATCGAATAAACACCTAGATGTTTTCCTAAAAAAAAACCAATCGTGGTTAGAGGGAACATTCGAGATTCCCATTGAAACAGCCTTCACTCAAGGTCGACCACCCAAGTCTTTTGGGGAATTAAGTGAGCGTAGTAAACGAAGGAAAAAGGAAGAAATAAGAGCCTCCGTAGGTAATGAAGTTATTGTCCACGCTGCTAAATCTGTGTTGCAGACAACAGGACATAGGACCGCCTCAAAATTGCTTAAAGATATTACGAACTCACCAACACGGGCCAGTAAATATAGAAAAGCCTACAGTAAAGTTTGCGACAAGGATGAGCTACCTCCATTGACGCCTCTGCAAGCACTCAAGATGTTAGTTGAAGCTGATCTATCAAGACGGCAGTATGAGATAGTAAGAGCAACAAATCCAAAACATTTCCCTTGCTATGATCTTGTTTTGAAAGCTAAACAAGAGTGCTATCCGCCGAAAGAATCCCTAAAAATTACGTCTACCTGCGCAGAGAGTAACCTACAGTGCCTAATGGATCTAACCGTAACACGATTATCAAAATACCTAGAAGATGTGCTAATTCGACTTAACGAGCAAGAGAGGAAGTCTTTAATGATAATTTGCAAATGGGGTTGTGACGGTGCCCAACAATCCAAATTTAAACAAAGTTTCAATAATGATACTGATTCAGATGCAAACATTTTTATGAGTTCCTTTGTACCTTTGCGCATTGTTTGTGGAAAAAACGGCAGTAAAATTATATGGCAAAATCCAACCCCTTCTTCGTCAAAGTTTTGCCGGCCAATTCGATTTAGATTTGTGAAAGAAACAACGGATGTAACTAAAGAAGAAATAAAATATGTGCAGGAGTCTATTAAACAACTGAACTATACAGTTGTTACGTTAAATGAAGAAGAGTTTTCGTTCGGGCACCAACTCAAAATGAGTATGATTGACGGTAAGGTGTGCAACGCAGCCACAGACACAAAGTCAACATCCCAGTGCTACATTTGTGGAGCTACCTCGAAGAAGTTTAATGATTTGTCAATGAAAAATACTGTAAACACTCAAGCTTTAGAATTTGGTTTGTAAATATTACACGCGCGGATTCGTATTTTTGAAAGTATTATACACCTTGCATATAAACTACCTGTTAAAAAATACAGGGAAAGAAAAAGTGAAGAAGAAAAGGCATTAGAAGCTCAAAAGAAGTCGGAAATTCAGGAGAGGTTTCGGAATGAAACCGGACTACTCGTTGACATGCCAAAGGCCAACTTTGGCAACACCAATGATGGCAACACAAGCCGCAGATTTTTTGAAAACCCAGAATTGGCTTCAGACATTACAGGTATTAGCTTTGATCTGATTTACAGATTCAAGGTTATTTTAGAAACTATTTCAAGTGGTCACAAAATAGATGCTGAAAAATATGATACGTATGCGTACGAAACAGCAAAATTGTACGTGGAACTGTATGGTTGGCACCCAATGACGCCAACCATGCACAAGCTATTGATACATGGAAGCCAAATCATAAAAAGTTCGCTACTTCCAATAGGACAGCTATCAGAAGAAGCTGCAGAAGCCCGGAACAAGCATTTCCGATCATACCGGTTAGCAAGAAAGTTTTCTAGGGAAGAGTGTAACTTAGATATATATTATAGACTTTTATTGAGTTCAGATCCCTTCATTAGTTGCTCGAGACAAATAAAAAAACCTTCACGCAAAGCATTTCTATCTGAAACGATTGAACTTTTATTACCTGCTGACCCAAACACAGAGTCAGTGGAGGCGTCTGAACTGGAAGATAATGATTATTAATATATTTTTTTATTGTTAATTCGAGTTTTCATTCATTTGTGTTTTGTAACTATACTGTTTTTTTTTAACATGATAAAATATGTTTGTTGTAAAAAATATATACTTTTCCTTTAATTTAATTGAACGTAGAACCAAAATTACCCCAAAAATAATTTTGGCCGCCTAAATCTTTGAAATCTATGTATGTGAGGACAATATCTGCAAAAACTTTTACTTGAACTTGACTGACATTCCATTTTTATATTTTTTTGACATTACATCAAAATTGCCTATACGGTCAATACGAACTGCAGTGCCATAAAAATTTTAAAGCACTGGTGCCTTAAAGTAGCATTTTTAACGCTCGTATGGAGTGCTAAAAATTGCATTTTTAACACGGTTGTAGAAAAAACAATTTATTTTCAATAATTATAACATTACAAAAATGCTATAATGTAAACAGCCTTTAAAAAGTAGCAAAGAATTTGCTTATCTTGAAACTGTTTTTAAATCGTTGTTATTTATTTGATTTTTATATTACCTAATCAATTATAAGCAATATTTTTCTATAGACAGTGACAGATAGAAATTTAAACTGTTCAAATACATTGAGATAAATATATCAACAAAAACATTGATTAATTTGATATGTTTGTCTAACTTAAAGCAATAAAAACCAGTTATAGTCAATATCACCGTAAAACTTACCAGCCTATCTAATTTTTATTAATGGTATATCAATACGAAAGCATTATGCATAAGATGTAAATTAATATTTCTTCAAAATGAAATATACAAGGTATTTCTTTTATTGAACTTTGAGTATAGACAATTAGACCAGGATCCCGCGTACCAAATAAAGTTGATTAATAGCAAGCTGAAAATTTGTTAATAGCTTAACGGTGTCTAGTCGGACAAACTTTGATGTACGGGAACACTGGAAGAGGGGAAGTTTTAATTGGGAACAGTTTAAAAATTTCTAACGTCGGATTACGAAAACGTCTCATTTGGTCGGACAGAACATCCAATTGATTTGTTACCCTTTCATTAAACTCTCATGCTAAAATCAGACCGCT
Organism: Diabrotica virgifera virgifera; assembly: GCF_917563875.1. Lineage (NCBI taxonomy): Eukaryota > Metazoa > Arthropoda > Insecta > Coleoptera > Chrysomelidae > Diabrotica > Diabrotica virgifera. The sequence goes on along the minus strand of NC_065449.1, from coordinate 55,260,289 downwards.
ATTACTAACCAACATGATTCCTGCCATTTGATATGTTCTTCGTGTTCCACTTATTAAAATGCCCAGTTGGTGATGAACACTAGTCTGATTTTTGCATGAGAGTTTAATGAAATGGTAACAAATCAATTGAAAGTTCTGTCCGACAAAATACATGGAACGATTTTGTAGCCTGACGTTTCCAAATTTTTAACCTGTTCCAGTGTAAAACTTCCCCTGTTCCAGTGTTCCCATACATCAAAGTCTGTCCGACTAGACACCGTTAAGCTATTAACAAATTTTCAGCTTACTATTAATCAACTTTTTTTGGTACGCAGGATCCAGGTCTAAATAGTCCCCAGTACACCTTTCTTTTTCAAAAACGATTATAAAAGTCTTAAAAATGGTTTTAACTGCTTCTTTTGAGCGAGTCCACCACTTTCTGAAATTTTCAGAGTAAAAGATGGACGCTTTTCCACACGCACAACACCTAAACCTGTAGCTCTAGCGCGGTTATATTTTGTTATTGCAAAACCATAATTTTTAATTTTAATTAAAGGATTATACTTACGTTAAAATAAAATAAATTGTTTTTGTCGGACAAAAAAGAGGGGGGAATCAACGAGTCCGACACCTGCAAGATGTCATTCTAGCGCGGTACAGTTTTGTTATTAGTACGTTCTTTAAGGTCGCACATCAAAGAAACATGAAACGTAAATTAGGTTTCATGGAAATAAAACACTGCTAAACAAATATACGTCCGGCCATTTATGAAACTCTCCGAAAATAAAACGTTTCATTGGTAGGCAGCCTTTAAGATTTGTTTAGCAGTGTTTTATTTTTATGAAACATGTTTCACGTTTCATGTTTGTCGTTTCATGTTTCTTTGGTGTGCGGCTTGCCTAACGGTTAAATATTTCAAAACCTCTAAATTTTAAAGAACCGCTTAGATTGACATGAAATTTGGCATACACATAACTAACAAGTCAAAGAAAAAAGTGATATTGTGCCGAGGTGTGCTTTTGCCCTGGGGGTGAATTTCACCCCTTCTCGGTGGTGAAAAAATATACCTACAAAGTAATTCCGGAAATGAATAAATTGACTAATTTTAAGTAACTTTTGTTCTATAGAGTTTTTTCACTAAGTCAATACTTTTCGAGTTATTTGCGAGTGAATAGGTTCATTTTTCAACAAAATAACCACGCTTTTACACGGTTTTTGGCAAATAACTTAAAAAGTAACTATTTTATCGAAAAAACATTCTGAGCAAAAATATAGCCTGTAAAAAATTGAAAAAAAAATGGTGTATATAAATTAGGTCTCTATACCTAGTAGAAGCAGAGTTAGTAGTTTCCAAATGGAATACTTTAAGGTGAAATAAACAAAAAATAAAGCACTTTTTGGAAAAAACGTATTACAACTTTCTAGCATTAAAAAAGTTTTATAAAAAAAATTTCTAGCATCAAAAGTAAACAAGTTATGCTCAAAATAAAGTTAATCCCTTTTTTTGTAACAAAATCTGGAAAATCACCTCCTAATTAGTATCTCAAATGAACGTAATCACTACCACTTCACAAGTTTCTCTACTCGTGTATGTATTATTTATATGATCTGTAAGTTAGGGATGGGAAAAACCTACCGGTTTAAACCTCAAACCGGTTTTTTTACTTCGCAATAACCGGTTTTACCGGTTGTTTTTTTCTTCCGGTTATAACCGGTTTTTTCTTTTTAAAGTAAAAACCGGTTATTAGGTTTTTACGTTGATTAGGATTAGGTTAGGTATTATTTTGGATCCCAATCATAATTATTATTTTCAAGTAATTATTCCAAACAAAACCATAATTCAAATTTTATTTTATTTTATAAAATACAATGCAATCTCACATCAGCCAGAAACAATTATTAAGTTTTATTATAATATTTACTTGAAAAGGTATTTGTAATCATAATATTTACATAAGAAGTGATCTGGTTGAATTAGACGCAAACATCATCTATTTTTCACACTTAACTCTTGACATTAAAAGTGGGTGAATGACTTTTTCTGATTATCAAAAATAATGCTCTGACTATGAATATCGAATTACTGATTACGAATATGAATCTCCAAGAATTTCGCTACGTTTTCAAAACGATACACTCATACAAGTATTAAATGAGTTAAAATGTACCTATTCTACAAATATACAAACGTGATAAAAGTAATACATGTTCTTTCGACTTTCGATAGTACATACTAATTTTGATCATATTGATATCGAGTCTAATGGAGTATGGCAAACTTAAGTGTATTGTAAATGTAACTTTGTAACCCATTGGATTAAAAAAACCGAAAACCGGTTTTCCCAAAAACTGTCTGTCATTGCGCACCATAGTCACACTCAGGAGTATGGGCTTTTCCCCATCTATCTCAGCACATCTGCCGCTGCTTGTTCTTATTCTGTTTAGCGTTGTCCATGTATTGCGGGGCAGTTCAAAGCCTGGTGGTTTCTGATCGATACAGGCCATTCGGTGTTCTTCCTATGGTGAGTCGTTCTCCCATTGTTTTCTCCAAATGTTGATGAGGTCGAAATGTTCCTGATGTAAGGAGGTGGCTATTAACAATGGAGAATATCAGGAGCGCAGTCTGTTCGTTTCGATATCAAGCTTATCAAGGATGGATGGGTAGTTGATGATTAGCCTGAATTTTTCCATTTAGGCCAGGGTAATAAGACAAAAATATACCCTGTTCGTGACACTTCAGCAGCCAGGGTACTGAAGCGTTTTTTCGACAAGTAATACCTATAGGAACAAATTGTAACTATTTCCTGCATAGGATCTGGCGGCCATTTTTATTTATAAACAATTAACTGTCAAAAAGTGGCATGTTTCCTTTTATTTTCAAATCAATGGAAAACAGTGAAACTTATGATTTTTTTAGTACGAATATCTTAGAGATTACGGAAAAAGCTTTAAAATTACATACTACAAAGTATGATATACTCATTTATTGTTAATATAATTGCGAAAAAATTCGGAATTGCAAAAAAAATTATTTTCACAATAACTGTTGTAAAAATTAGTGTACAGGTTTGAAATTGTTGTCAAATGAGGGTTCTTTCGTGTTTAATATGTGATAAAAATTTCAAAGCGATTCATTCAATTGTTTAAATTTTATTCAAATTGTTTATCTCAGAGAGCATATTTTTTACAATAACATAAGTCAGAAAAAAATGACGTTAGAACCATTCCACATATTAGTAATAAATAATAATTATACAAAAATATCGTAAATCTTTCCTTATGAACTTTTTGAATAACTTTTTCCAAAAAACTAACTTTTTACCCTGTTTTAAGTACACAACTATCAAGTAATGTTATTTATATCATAATTGATAAAAAATTGTAATAAATATATATAATTTCTTATATAACAAAATAAAAAGTTTATAAGGAAAGATTTACGCTACTTTTGCATAATTATTTTTTACTAATAAATTCATTTTTTATTCGCTTTTTTAAACCAATTTGAAAATATAACTCATGCTCTTTCATTTGACACCTGTGGAATGGTTCTAACGTCATTTTATTCTGACTTATGTTATTGCAAAAAAATGCTCTCTGGGATAAATAATTTGAATAAAATTTAAAGAATTGAATAAATCGCTTTGAAATTTTTATCACATATACGGCACTAAAGAACCCTTATATGACAAAAATTTCAAAGCTATTCACTATTTTTTACAATAAATATTGCAAAATTAATTTTTTTGCAATTCCGACCTTTTTTCGCAATTATATTAACACTAAATGAGTATATCAAACTTTGCAATACGTCATTTTAAAGCTTTTTCCATAATCTCAAAGATATTTGTACTAAAAAAACCATAAGTTTCACTGTTTTGCATTGATTTGAAAAAAAGGGAAAAATGCCATTTTTGACACTTAATTGTTTATAAATAAAAATAGCCGCCAGAACCTAAACAGGAAATAGTTACAATTTGCTCTTATAGGTATTACCTGTCGAAAAAACGCTTCAGGACCCTGGCTGCTCGAGTATCATAGAAAAAAAACCTTATTACCCTGGACTAATTGTCTCTGAGAAGAGAATGACTTCTTCGTAGTTTCGGCGGTGGAATTTGACTCAGAATGGGCAGTAAATAATTCGGTGTTGGTCTAATTGTACCTGAAATTATTTGCATTGTCTGGTTTAATTGGGTATCAATAATCTTCATGTGTTTGCTATTGAGCCGTACCGGGGAAGCATATTCAACTGCCGAGTATAAAAGTCCGAGAGCAGATGATCTGAGTACGGAGGCTAAGGACCCCCCATATGGTGCCACATAGCTTTTGAATTATATTATTTCGTGTTTTCAGTTTTGCTGCCGTTCTTTGCAGGTGTTCTTTAAAACACACAATTCTGTCAAGAGTCACTCCAAGATATTTTGGTATTAAGTTACGAGTCAGTAGTCTGATTTCGAAGTGAACGGGGAGTTTTCTGGCTGGTTATATCGTGTGTTAAGCTAGTCAGTTCCCCCTCCCCACACCCAACGCAGGTAGAGCTGAGATAATATCAACAAAATGATACAAATATCCTGATACTTACTGGAATTAGGGTTTCAACGTGATATCTTTTTCCTCCATGATATCTAGAAACAAATGGTGTACGATCTGGGTCTTGTAACAACTCCTCCCATTCCTCATCTAAAAAAATACACAAGTATATAATCGTGTTAGCTAATAAACAAGTAGTTTATACTATTGTAGTTTATCTTACCACTTCTTGTAGGTACAGGTAGTTGTGTAAGTCCTCCCCTGTTATTCAGTGCAGGTTTACCGACTGGATATCTAGAATTGGGATATCTACCATTAGGAGGATTTCTACCATATGGATATGGAGAATTGGGATATCCAAAACCAGGAAAATCTCTATCATAATCAATATCATCGGCGTCATTACTTTCACATATTATTCGATTGGCAGCAGTACAATATTCATCTGCCCACTTTATTCCATTATCATTACTATGCACTAATTTCAAGCACATCTCGTCGTTGGTGTCTGGTTGATTTAAACCCCAGTTAGTGTATTCTATTGGTGTCCCTTTCGTAAACCATACCCAGTTTTTTCCATCGAGTAATCTTGACCCAGAAGACCACCAGCTGTTGCCAGAATCTTAAAAGAAATAAGTTTATTACAGCAGATATATTAAGATCATTACTCTGGGCTAATTAGCAAAATGCATGGAAAAGTTATTTACCAGCGATTTTATTACTGGAATCGAATTATAAGATCCTATATATTAATAATATAGATATGCAAAGTCCGCAGATAGTGTGCTACTTTTTTATAAACAAAATGGCGCCGACAAATCGTGTTTTTTTTTCAATTATTGCTCTATAACTCCGAAGATTTTAACTTTATAACCAAAACACCCATATAAAAATTCACCGCAATTAAATTCTGCATAGAGGTATGTTTTTCATGATTTGCTCCGACGAAAATTTTCCTCGGAAAATGCGGGTTTTCCCAACAAAATTTCTAATTTTCAAATAAAGTTTTAGGTAAGTAATTATTTATGAATAATTAAATAACTTAGTGACATAAAAGTTTTCTCGGTATAGATTGTAATTCCAGAAGCAGGTGAAAATTAAACGAATATTTTAGCAACAATTCAATTGTTAATTAACAATTTACGATCGCAATAATAACCAAAATAATCATGATACATTGATCAAACTTATAACGATTATAAAGATGAGATGCTTATTTAATAAAAAGACTAAGTTTTCACTCTAATGGCATACAACATATCCCACCAGAATGAAAACAATGGGAACCTTCTCTGGTTACACCTCCGAGGCTTCTACAATTTGCAAGCCATACGGATGCTGAGACTAAGGAAGATGAGGGAATTCTACAATTTACAATTCACGTCACATCTGCTCAGCGCGGTAAAGTTCCAACGAGACTGGTTCCCTTCATACTCCACACAGAGTAAATGTAAATCAAAAATGAATAACCACTTTCAATTTCGTTGCAAAACGAAAATACAGCCGAACCATATTCCAGTCCAATCAGAGAGTGCTGCAAGCACCTCTACCGGTTTCGAAACTTATTAGTCTCTCATCAGGAGGCACATATGCTGCTCTCCCTGATCCAACCAAAACAAACCCCAGCGTGCAGTCCCGAATTGCAACGAACTAAATGGCATAGATGCCCTAGCGGCAACTGCTAGCAAAAGACTAAGTTTTCACTCTAATGGCATACAACATATCCCACCAGAATGAAAACAATGGGAACCTTCTCTGGCTACACCTCCGAGGCTTCTACAAGGTTTTGCAACGAAATTGAAAGTGGTTATTCATTTTTGATTTACATTTACTCTGTGTGGAGTATGAAGGGAACCAGTCTCGTTGGAACTTTACCGCGCTGAGCAGATGTGACGTGAATTGTAAATTGTAGAATTCCCTCATCTTCCTTAGTCTCAGCATCCGTATGGCTTGCAAATTGTAGAAGCCTCGGAGGTGTAACCAGAGAAGGTTCCCATTGTTTTCATTCTGGTGGGATATGTTGTATGCCATTAGAGTGAAAACTTAGTCTTTTGCTAGCAGTTGCCGCTAGGGCATCTATGCCATTTCGTTCGTTGCAATTCGGGACTGCACGCTGGGGTTTGTTTTGGTTGGATCAGGGAGAGCAGCATATGTGCCTCCTGATGAGAGACTAATAAGTTTCGAAACCGGTAGAGGTGCTTGCAGCACTCTCTGATTGGACTGGAATATGGTTCGGCTGTATTTTCGTTTTGCAACGAAATTGAAAGTGGTTATTCATTTTTGATTTACATTTACTCTGTGTGGAGTATGAAGGGAACCAGTCTCGTTGGAACTTTACCGCGCTGAGCAGATGTGACGTGAATTGTAAATTGTAGAATTCCCTCATCTTCCTTAGTCTCAGCATCCGTATGGCTTGCAAATTGTAGAAGCCTCGGAGGTGTAACCAGAGAAGGTTCCCATTGTTTTCATTCTGGTGGGATATGTTGTATGCCATTAGAGTGAAAACTTAGTCTTTTGCTAGCAGTTGCCGCTAGGGCATCTATGCCATTTCGTTCGTTGCAATTCGGGACTGCACGCTGGGGTTTGTTTTGGTTGGATCAGGGAGAGCAGCATATGTGCCTCCTGATAAGAGACTAATAAGTTTCGAAACCGGTAGAGGTGCTTGCAGCACTCTCTGATTGGACTGGAATATGGTTCGGCTGTATTTTCGTTTTGCAACGAAATTGAAAGTGGTTATTCATTTTTGCTTATTTAATATTTTATTGACAAAATATATATTTTTCGTTTTTTTGGATATTCTATAAATTTTGAAAAAAAAAATAGTTATAATACTCTGGTCTAATTAGCAAAGTACAATGAAAGGTTATTTACCAGCAATTTTATTGCTGGAATCGAATACTATGATCCTATATATTAATAATATAGGTATGCCAAGTCCGCAGATAGTGTGCTACTTTTTATAAACAAAATGGCGCCCCAAAATCGTGTTTTTTTATTATTGCTCTATAACTCCGAAGATTTTAACTTTACACCAAAAACACTAAAATAAAAATTCACCGCAATTTAATTCTACATAGAGGCATGTTTTCCCGATTTGCTCAGACTAAAATTTTCCTGGGAAAATGTGGGTTTTCCCAAAAAAATCTCGAATTTTCAAATTAATTTTTTGGGCAAGTAATTATTTATCAATAATTAAATAACTTGGTGAAATAAAAGTTTCTTGGTGTAGATTATAATTGCAGAAGCCGATGAAAATTAAACAAATATTTTAGCAACAATTCAATTGTTAATTAACAATTTACAGTCGCAATAACAACCAAAATAATCATAAGACATTGATCAAATTTAGAAAGATTATAAAGATGAGATGCCTTTTTAATATTTTGTCGACAAAATATAATTTTTTTGCATAATCTTTAAATGTTTAAAAAATATATTTATAAACAAATTAACATTTCTCAGAAATTCTTTATTATATTCTAATTTTAAAAAATACTTCAAATACGTATTTCAAAGGTCTTGAAAATGAATGCTTTAAAACTTTTTTCCAACAATTTGCAAAAAAGTTATGAAACAGCAAAATAAATAGTATACGATTGCTCCGTTGTTTATAATTTGTTTTAATTGTTTCAAAGCTTAAAAGTGAGTCTGTGGTACAATCTAATTACTCACAAAGAATATCAAATATTAGTTTAATGGTTATATTTTAATCAAAGATTAAAAATATTTTTTTTGTAATTTTTAGCGCGAAAGTAGGCTTGATACAGAGCCGGAGCTAAAATGTTCACTCAGAGCGAATGACACGCAGTGTACATAATAATAGGTTTGTTCTAGCAACAGTTTCAAACGGTTTGAAACCATCAGCCAATAGTCGACCAGCGCGAGTAGAGGGGATAGCACTGGTGACTGTATTATGTTCTCTCACTGACCAACTGTTTGCTGACGGTTTCTGACTAGTTTGACTGTTTGCTAGAACAAACCTAATATAATTTTATTAATTAACTGTACTTCGCGTGGCGGTCGTCGCTTCGAGTGAAAATTTTAGCTACAGTACTGTATTAGTCTACTTTCGCGCGTGTAAATTACAAAAAAATATATTTATAATCTTTAATTAAAATATAACTATTAAACTAATGATCGATATTTTTTGTAAATAATTAGCTTGTACTTTAAACTCACTTTTACGCTTTAAAATAATTAAAAAATATATAAACAACGTAGTAATCCTATGTTTATTTTGCTGTTTCATAACTTTTTTGCAAATGGTTGGAAATAGTGATTTTCCTAACAAGTGCAGAAAGTCATTATTTTCCGCAAGCGACTGCAGTTTGCCGAGCGACGCGAAGTGGGAGTTCGGCAAGCAGTCGAGTCGAGTCGAGCAACACTTAAATAAAATGTGGTTCCTTACTGAGTTACAGGGTGTTTTATCTAAAATTTAAAAACTATTTTTGCTCAGCATTTTAAAACTATTCGATGTAACTTATATTAAACAAACGTTTCTGGCTATTATCACAGACGTACGACGGGAGAAAGTGAATGGTTGACCCTTTCCAAATTCTACGCCACTGACGGAATTGCTATTTTAGTTCAATTTTTGGATTCTCCAATACTTTCTATGAAAATAATATACTCTTCACTCGTAACGATAAAGTCATTAGTTTTCGAGATCTTTGAAGTTAAAAATAAAACGACACGGTTATTTTGATTAATGTATAATGTCGTTTCATTTTTAATTTCAAATATCTCGAAAACTAATCATTTATCTACATAAAAAGTAGTGGAAAATCAAAAACTTACACTAAAATAGCAATTTTGTCAGTGGCGTAGAATTTGGGAAGGGTCAACCAGCAACTACCCCCTGTCGTATGCCTCTGGTAGTAGCTAGAAAACTTTATTTATCTTAATTTAGTAGGGTGTAGAGTACCTACATTTTCTGCCAACTATGATAAGGATACACCAAATAGTTTTAAAGTACTGGGTACAATAGTTATTTTCCTAACAAGTGCAGAAAGTCATTCTTTTCCGCACGCGACTGCAGTTTGCCGAACGAGGCGAAGCGGGAGTTCGGCAAGCAGTCGAGTGCGGAAAAGAGACTTTCTGCAAGAGTTAGGAACAATATTTTTTCTAAGAGTCTTTAAAAAATTACCAAATCTTAATCAATTAATTTAATTAATATGAAAATACATACACAAATTAATTCTTTGACAAGGTTGTCAAAACCAAACTTTTAATATAATTAGTTAGCATGACGACGATCTTGGTTTCAATGACGATGATTCAAAACGACTGTTATTGTCTACCGATTTGACTTTCGAATATTATGTCAAAATAATTTTATTTCATCGAATTGTCGCGTTAATTTCATTAAAACAGGAACACAATAAGATATATTTGAAATAAATTAGTAAATAATATCTAAATATTAGTTTATTGCATGTATTATAATTACTTTAAGGCCATATTAACATATCTAAATTAACACGCGTGCGGAAAAGTAACACGCGTGCGGAAAACTGAAAATTTCTAAACTAAAATGCGTGTGCGAAAGTAGACATTTTTGCACGCTCGTAGAAAAATAATTTTTAAATTTTAATCATATGAATCATATCATAAATTAATCAGAATAACTGTACCGTTTCATATTTAACTTCAAATATCTCGAAAACTAATGACTTTATCATTACCAATGAAGAGTATATTATTTACGTAGAAAGTATTGAAGAATCTAAAAATGGTACTAAAATAGTAATTCCTCCAGTGACGTAGAATTTGAGAAGGGTCAATCATTCACTATCCCCTGTCGTACGCCTCTGGTAGTAGCTAGAAAAGTTTGTTTATGATAATTTAGTAGGGTGTATAGTAGTCGCACTTTCTGCCAAGTATGAAAAGGATATGTGGAATAGTTTTAAAATGCTAAACAAAAATAATTTTAAATTTTTAGATAAAACACCCTCTAACTCAGTAAGGAACCACAAGTGTTTTAGGTTAAATCTTCGTATTTTGTGCTGAGGTTTCTCCAGTTACTATATAGACAATTATTAATGAACCACTCTGTAATTTGTTTAATGCAAAATACATTTTACTGTTGCCAAAAAAACCAGAAAAAATGCTTATGTCACAAATCAATATACACTTTGCTATATACTAAATAAACTTTGCTTTTCGGTTAAATTGAATATTTAAAATACCAAGAGGCAGGTGGGTGGCCAAAAAATCATAATTTAAAAAAAAAATCGAGCTGTTTCGGGTTTAAAGTCGTCGTCTTACGAAATAACGAATTTATTCCACTCATTTGCACCATACTGTATAATTATTTAAATCCAAAAATATTGTTCAATGGATTAAAACTTTTATAGTTTACGCTGGACTTTTTTTTCAATCGAACATTGGATCAACTGACATTGGACGGGGGGGGTCGTAGAGGGAAGATATATCCTTATCTCTTTGTAGTATGATATAATTGATCCAAATAATGGCATAACCCAGACATTCAAAGTGAAAGTTATCCTCCAACACCAAATTGTTCTATATGGTCCACAAAATGTTCAGAAAAAAGTAACACCATTTTAAGCGTCGGGTTTGGGAGGGAGAGGGGGGAGAAATCGGTAAATTCGTAGTTTTTTAAGTTTTTCGTCAATATTTCTAAAACTATGCGGTTTAGCATGAACAAACTTCTACACAAAAATGTTCTACATTAAATTTGCAATAAAAAAGGTCCTATGCATAATCCTTCTAAAATGAACGGTTCCAAAGTTACGGAGGTAGTATAGTATAATTGATCCAAAAAAGGCCTAACCCAGACAGCTAAAGTAAAAGTTTTCCTCCAACACCAAATTGTTATATATGGTCCACATATTGTTCAGTAAAAAGTTACACCATTTTGAGCGTCCGGTTTGGGGGGGAGATGGGGGAGAAGTCGGTAAATTAGTAGTTTTTTTACGTTTTTCGTCAATATTTCTAAAACTATGCTTTAGCGTAAAGAATGGTCTATACAAAAATATTTGAAATTTAAAACAAAAAAGGTCCTATACATAATTGTTATAAAATCAACGGTTCCAGAGTTACGGAGGGTGAAAAGTGAAGGTTTTCGATACTTTTTATATTATCTGGGCAATTGATGATGATTTTGGGTGGTGAGGTTGACGTTTCTTTAAGGGCTTATCACTAACATATCATCGGCCACTGAAATAGCAAATTTTATTTATAAAACACAATCCTGTTAAAGAAAATTTCTATAAACTGCCCAAAGAATATAAGAAGTATCGAAAACCTCCACTTTTTACCCTCCGTAACTCTGGAACCGTTGATTTTATAACAATTATGTGTAGTACCTTTTTTGTTTTAAATTTCACGTAGAACATTTTTGTATAGAACATTGTTTTTGCTAAAGCATAGTTTTAGAAATATTGACGAAAAACGTAAAAAAACTACTAATTTACCGACTTTTCCCCCATCTCCCCCCCAAGCCAGACGCTCAAAATGGTGTAACTTTTTACTGAACAATATGTGGACCATATAGAACAATTTGGTGTTGAAGAAAAACTTTTACTTTGGATGTCTGGGTTAGGCCTTTTTTTGGACCAATTATACTATACTACCTCCGTAACTTTTGAACCGTTCATTTTAGAAGGATTATGCATAGGACCTTTTTTATTTAAAATTTATTGTAAAACATTTTTGCATAGAAGGTTATTCATGCTAAACCGCATAGTTTTAGAAATATTGACGAAAAACTTAAAAATCTACGAATTTACCGATTTCTCCCCCCTCTCCCCCTCAAACCCGACGCTCAAAATGGTGTGACTTTTTTCTGAACATTATGTGGACCATATGGAACAATTTGGTGTTGGAGAATATCTTTCACTTTGGATGTCTGGGTTTGGGTCTAGTTATATCATACTATTTGGTTACAGTGGGGAACGATCGGATTGTAACGTGGGGATTTTTACTTACAATAAAAATAGAAATATATTTATTTATTTTACTAGCTTTTAATTCTGTTATTCGATATTTTATATCGATATTATTTAATGCCATAAACTAACTAAATAAATATTATGACTGCTAGAAAACAAAAGTTTAAATTTTCTAGGGGTGGTGCCATAGTATGAGTCTCTTTATTATTAACCCGCCATTACACGCGCTATGAGGGAATACCTCACCATATTTGTTTATAACCAATACAATCGTCTTAACTAATACGATACCCTTGAGCACCCAGGAATGCCTTTAGCATCGTTTATGAGAGGGTATGAAAAAGTTATAGAATATTTCAGGCGGTCAGTGTGCTCTGTGATACTTGAAAGAAGTGACATCCCTCTTCAAGTGAAAGAATTCCTCACTGCGCGTGCAATCACGGTGAAATCACGTTTCTGTTATCTCAAAGAAACTTTTAGGTTTTTGTTTAATATTTGGGTAGGTTTAATTAAAATATCATTGTTTAGGTTAGGTTAGGAACAGTGCCGCACCGAGGGGGTGGGTTTGGGGGGTTAAATCCCTCCCAGAGCATATAGAAATATATATAAAAGAAAGTAGGAAAATGTAACTTGTCTTTCACAAATAATACAAAAAACTTTCGGTACCCAAGCCAGCCCCCCGCCCCACAGAGGAAAATTCTAGGGGCGCCACTGGTTAAGCACCCATTTTTAAATTTACCTATTCTAATTGAGAAATAAGCCACAATTTAACTTTAAAAATTGATTTTATTGACGTTTCGAAATCCACCTCTGACGTCGTTATCAAAATACAAAATATTAATAGTTAATCACATAAATGCCACAAAGAAATAGCTTCAGAAGAGTTGTTAATTTTAATTTGTATTTTTAGTAAAATGAATTCGCGTAAAGAACGTCAATTACTTCAGTGGCTTCCTGAAATTGAAAATAAGGAAAACTTGCATTTGATCTATATTATTTTTACTTTTGTTTTGTTAAATTAATAAAAAAAATTGGTTTACGAGATCTTCTATAATATGTGAGTACAACCCATTTTACAGTTATACATGTTGACATTCATTCTTCCTCGAAATAAGTCGAATTGATGTAGGTGAGGGCGACGCTCATACGCGTGCAACCACGTCACAATAGAAGACGCGTGTAACGGCGGGTTAATACAACTGATACTTACTAGTGTCACGAATGTATTTGCTCAGTCTGTCATTTTCTTCTTTATCTGTTATTGAAACCAACTGCATGTTAATAATTTTACAAAACTCAATAGCTTGCATAAAGGATCCCTGAAAAATAAAGAAATACACATTAAACATTATAATTATAATCTGTGCCAGATTATAGTCGAAATGAATGACTTTAACAAAAAATACTGCTCGAAAGTGACAATAGCACAAAGAAGTCTGAAGCTTTCATTGGTAGGAGTAACAATAAACGACAAAATCACAAACGAAGATCTAAGACACAGAACCATAAATGATATGGAGAGAGTTTGCAGAATGAAATGGAGATGGGCTGGCCACGTGGCAAAGATGAAGGATGAAAGATGAACACGCAAGTTAGCCGAATGGAGACTAAGAACAGATAAATGAAACAGGAAGGCCACCTTCACGGTGAGCAAGATGATCTGCTAGATTTGACGAAAAATTGGATTCATACTGCACAAAACCGTGGAATCTGGATACAAATAGGAGAGGTCTATGTGTTGTAGTGGACCTAAAATAGGATGATGATGATCATGGTGATGATGATGATGATGATATTGATGATGATGATGATTATGATGATGATGATTATGATAATGATGATTATATTTTAAAAAATATATATATATATATATATATATATATATATTGTTATGATCTGCTTTTTATTAATTTTATATTAATTATTATTTATCTGATTAATTATTTAATTGTCGCAAATCATACATAAAAATGAATAAAAAATCTCAGGGTGCCTTTTTATACTATTAAAAAAAAATCTAAATTATCTCAAAAATCTAAATTATACTTATCTTCTCTCGTGGGTTCAGTATCTCTTAGTTGATCCTAATCGGGATAAAATAGGGAAAAGAAATAAAGCAAAATATTAAAATAAACATACAGAATTGTCTTTTATTTGTGAAAATCAATACTCTAAAATCTATCAAATCTAAAACCTGTGAACACAGATGTCCGAATGAAATCTTTACCACTTAAATTTATTATAATTAAAAAAAACAATTTATCGGTTTGTTCCCGATGACTTTGGTAAAACAAACTAAACAAAACAAATTTATGTATTCGCAAGATTAGCTATACTTCCTATTTACTTTTAGAAATATTGGAATTTTAATTCATATGCCTTTTACTCAAAATTTTAGTTTCCGAACATAAAAATCTCTTTCACATAAGTTGACTGACCTTTTGCTTCACTCACTCTGATGTCTTCTCGTGACCCAAAACAGCTCTCCCTCGTTGACTATGTTAAAGGCTACTCATCAAAGCCCTCTCCGTTCTCCAGCTTCAAAACTATCAGCATACCAGCACCAATTCTCCAACAAGCCGGGCCTCTTTTGACACGTACTCGATTCAAACAAAACTCCAAAAAATTCTCTGCTCTCCTTCTCACAATAATACAGAATCAAAGAGGTATTTCGTCTCAATTTGATCTGTCTCTCGTTCCACTTTTCAACACTATTCTCCACTATCAAACAACCACTGGTATTTGCTAACTACTTATCCACCAAAACGTCGACCGCTCCTCAGCGCTGCCAAATAACATACTGACTTCTTTTTCAAACTCTCTCAATCATCCAATCCACTTTTCCCCTTCCACATTACCAAGAATCAGAAACATCGACTTTTCCATTCGACAAACAAACAGTCATTTTCAAAATTATTCCGACCATCCTAATTACTTTCGGAGAACCCTACAATATTTACTCGGATTAAAACAAAGATATTAAAATTCCAAACTTTCTTTTAAACCGCCTTTTCTAGAAAGTGATAATTACATCTACCTGTGGATTCTATAGTTCTCGTAATAAACAATCTATTTTCATTTTAAATCTAAATACATCGTCCTTTTCACTTTAATTATTCACAAAAGTCTTTAATGGTTCATCGGAAAGCTCATTAAAAGAGAAATCCACTTACATCCAAACTAAATTCTAATAAATATTTACAGCTCAATATACAGGGTGTATCAAATTTATGTGCCCGCGTTTTTTAAAAAAAAAATTAATTTAATTTTCATTTTGCTTTTGATTGATAAATTGAAAACACAATAATATATAAGTAGTGGGGTTCCTACGGTCTCCTCCGCATCCCACATTTCGCTCGCCATCGTTTTCTATCCACCCATTCGTTTTCGTCAATAGCTCTATCTGCCATAGACTGTTCTATGCCTTTCTTCCATGTTTCTGTAGGCCTTCCTCTTTTTCTTCTATTTATGGGTGTGTAATTTAATGCTCTTTTTGGCCATCTTTCCTCTGACATCCTCATAACATGACCACACCATAGCAATTTCTTTGTTTCTATATGGTCAACCGTGGAATATAAACTCTTTGTCCGTCGTCTTATTTCCTCATTTGGTACATGTTCTAATCTAGATACTCTGCATGCTCTACGTAAGTAATCCATTTCCGCTACTTCTATATTTTTTCTTTCCTTTCCTGTGAGTTGCCAACACTCTGTTCCATAAGTTATAATAGGTTCCACAATTGTTCTGTAGATTGTTAACTTTGTGTTCAGCTTCACCTTGTTAGACCATAGTAGACCATTTAAAATACGAGTTGCTTTCCTTCCTCGCTGTATCCTATGTTGTATGTCTCTTTTTGTAGTTCTTTCTTCTGATATTATGCTTCCTAAATATCTATATTCCTTACATTTCCTTATATTTCTTAACTCTAATTCCGGATCTTCGGTTTTCTCTCCTATTCTCAAATATTCCGTTTTCTCCATGTTCTTACATAGGCCTCATTTTTCATATTCGATCTGTAACTTTCTTAGCATATAATCCATATCATGTTCATCATAAAAAACAAAGTTGTTAAGCAGTTTTCTTCAATCATTATTAAATATATATATTTTAAAATATGTTTACCCATTTTTCTACTGTTTTGTTCTATTTTTTTCTTAGTTTTGTAAATATTAATTAAGTGTTTCAGATATAAAAGTATGTCGGTATGTAAATTTTTTAACTATAGTGAATACACAAACGTTAATGAATAAACCCCTTTGGTATTTAATTTGCTTTTTGAGCTCGGCTTTATGCAGTTTAAAACCAATAATTACTTGCTGATTGCTAAACTCAATTAACAAAATGGTTATATACAAAAAAACTACATAAATGTATACTTACTGAGATATATTTTGCAAAGTAGTACTTTTTTTGACCAAAATGTAGTAAACCAATGTTTGCTGAGATACTTGATTGACTCAACAAATCATCCCATGCTAAAAATGGTAATTAATAAAAATTAGTAACTGACACTCGTCATATTTCCCAAAATTTTATTAACTTTAGAAATCGTTTTATCTGTTTGCAGAATTTATAGTTTTTTATTTGTGTAAGTAATATAATGTAACAATTGTCCTTCACATTACATTTCGAACATTTGTACTAATTGTAGTGGCATTTTCTGGCCGCTGATCACAGTTTAAAGAAGAAGAATAAGAAAAAAGAAGATATTAGGCTTCTTGACACGTGACGTGGGCACATCACTGTTTTTTTCTGTGCGCGGCTGATCACACGCGTGTTCGAAATAATTTTATAAAAATTGTTAAAAAGCGTTTAAAATGCCAAAAAAGGTCATCAAAGAGTGATTGTTTATCCCGAAAGCGGCGGAAATATGAAGAGTTGCAACAGAAATTGCTAAAGTTGAGAGAGAAAATGGATGAAAAGGACTCAGGTATTTATATGATATTTTTTTTTTGATTTTCTTATGGTAGTTAAATTAAATTTAGCGTGAATAAATAGCTATATTTATTAATTATTTACAAAGTGACAATTTTAATCAACTTCAAACATGGAGACTTTTATTTTGTTGTTATCAATATATTTGTCTGTTGCCATAGTACCTGTTTTTTCTCCATCTTCCTGTTCGAATAAAAAACAGGCACTATGTTGCCGGACTGTACTGGTTTTCCTATTAATGTTTATTTCGTAGAAAATGGGTTAACATAAATGACATGCAAAAACGTCACATTTTGCAAAGAAAAATTATATTGTTTGTCTCAATAAGGGTGCCTTGAGGTAGTCCAAAGTAATACAGACTAAATAATTAAGGATATAACAATAAATCAGAGGGTACTTTTAAGTTGCCCAGAAAATCTTTATGATTATGTGACCTGCTTCTATTTCTCAGAGGCACTTTATATTAGCCCAGAAGTATAGAATGGAATATATTTTTATTTAACTAATTTTACATATTTTACTTCGAATTTACATCACAAGAATAGGAAGTTACTTACACAAAATTTGTGTTTGGCTTGTCTTCAAACAATAATACTAGGGGAGCGGGTATGTTTTAATAGCCCAGAAAATCTTTATGATTTATTTGAGATGCTCCTATTTCTTAGGCTCTATTTTATAGTAGCCCAGAAATTTAAAATACAATACATAATATTTATTTAAATATTTTTTTGTACATTTTACCTTGATTTCACTTTTCAAGTGTAGCAAGTTTACTTACACTAAATTTTTGTTTGGTTTTGTCAAAATATTAAAAATAATATTACAGAAACCATTGTGGAGGTGCATAGCCCGTCAGTTTCACTAAATAATACAGATAATGAGATCCAATACAATTTGAGCATAATTGAGGATTTTGGTTTTACAACCAGCAGTACTTATTGAGGAGTCGCAACAACAAACAGAAGATTTTTTCATTGGAGAGGTACTTACACAGAAAGAATCTATTTCTCTAAATATGATTAACTTAATTGGGGAAGACCCATTAAAAACTAACCTTAATGCTTCTGAAATGTTGCCAGATGTAGCAAAAAGGCTAAACTATTCTCTTTCCAAAGGCTTAGACAAAAGTATTGTGGGTAAACTTACAGAAAAATTCTTACCTGCTACAAACTGCGAAAGACTTTGCCCACCTCAGTTGAATTCTGAGGTTTTATCTGCCATAAAAGACAAAAATAAAATTAGGGAAGATAAATACTTGCAAACTATGCAAACAATTTTAGCTGCAAGTATTATGTCCCTTTATAAAGAGGTCGAATTAGGATTAAAAAAAAAAAAAAAGGAATATCGAAACAATTACCAATTCCATAAACTTCAATATAGAAGTGTTTTATAAGATGTCCTTGCACAGAAGATTTTTGCTCAGTTCTTCATTAAATTTAAAATTTAAAAAATTATTAGACGAGCAACCTATAGATAAATATTTATTTGGGGAGAATTTGATTGAAATATTGAAAGAAAGCAAAGATGCAAGATCGGCAGCTTTTCAAGTCAGCTCTATAATGAAGCCACAAAAAGCCACTTTTTGTCCGAAGACTGCGCCACAACGCCAAGCTGTTTTTACCACTCAGCATACAACAAGAGTTCTTCCAGAATCTAGCAACTTCAATCAGCAGAGTTTAAACTTCAATCCAGCCTCAAACAGACCAAGATTTCGACAAAGCCACTACCCAAATCATCCTCAACCAACATCGAGATACAAACAGTCGAGCAGACAACAGCACCAAAACCCAACCAGAACAACCAGGAGGTCATACTAAAGGTAAATAAAAAATCAGCAGGAAATGTGGCTAATTATTTTAAAAACCGGAAAAAGATTACTTCAGACATCAAAGTTTTAAGTTGGGTCCAAGGTTTTAATATTTTATTTAAAACAACACCGTCTCAAGAGAGAGCACCAAAAGTTTTTCACAGACCCAAATGAGTCGTATGATTTAGCTATAAAGCAATTACTTGATAAGGGAGCTATTTCTCCTTCTTCACATACAAGAGAGCAATTCCTTTCTTCATATTTTTTAGTGCCCAAAAAGGACGAAAGTCATAGATTTGTTTTAAATTTAAAACAGTTAAATTGCTTTATAGAAGCCCCACATTTTAAGTTGGAAGACTATAGGTCAGTTCTCAAGCTCATTTTCAAGGGTTGTTTTATGGCAAAAGTAGATTTACAAGATGCCTATTTTGCTATTCCTCTTCATGAAAATTAAAAAAAAAATATATTTAAAATTTGAATACAAAAATATTCTATATCATTTCAACTGCTTACCATTTGGTTTGAATATCTCGCCTTTTATATTTACGAAAACCTTAAAACGAGCCTTAAACAATCTAAAAACAAGAGGCTTTACTTCTGTCATTTTTTTAGATGACACTTTACTGATTTCAAAATCATATTTGAAATTTAAAGAAAATATTGTTGAAACTTGTTCAATGTTTTCCCGCCTGGGATTTACTATAAATAAAGAAAAAGTATACTTTCACCCACACAAATTATAACTTTTCTTGGTTTTACGTTTGATTCTAATAAAATGATATATTTTGCTCCTGCTGACAAAAAAGAAAAAATAATTAATAATATTCAGACCATCAAAAATAAAAGTACATGTATGGATCATTTGCAGCTTTAATCGGTCAGTTGGTAGCAGTTTGTCCTTCAGTTAAATATGGAACATTATACTTAAAAAATTTAGAAAAAGAAAAGTGGCTTGCTCTTTCTAAAACTAATAGTTTTAACACAAAAATGACCATACCTAAATACTTGTAAAACGATTTCAATTGATGGTTAGTTACATAACATACCAATTAGTGAACAAAATATAAAAGAATCTAATTATGTACTTGAAATATTTTGTGATGCATCTATTTTAGCATGGGGAGCATGCGGTAATGATAATAAAACTCATGGTTTTTGGAGTTATGAACAGCGAGAACTACATATAAATGTTCTTGAGTTATTGGCAGCATATAATGACTTGAAATCCTTTTCCAAGGAATATAGGAATTGTAATATTTTGCTAAGAATAGATAACACAACAGCTGTATCTTGTATTAACAAGATGGGGAGTGTGCAATACTCTAATCTTAACAACATTTGCAGAGAAATTTGGCAATACTGTGAAAATAGAAATTTAAAATACTTGCATCTTATATCAGTACAAAAGAAAATATTATTGCTGATTCAGAGTCAAGATCTTTGAAAATAGGAACAGAGTATTCTTTAAGTGATAATTGTGTTAATATAATTTTTAAGCAGCTTCATATTCCAGAAATCGATTTGTTTGCCACATATCTTAACAAAAAATGTGCAAGGTATGTATCTTGGAAACCTGACCCCGAATCGGAGAAAGTTTATGCCTTCACTATAGATTGGCATGGATTAAAATTTTATGCTTTTCCACTCCACCTTTTGCTATTATTCCAAGAGTTTTAGAAAAAATCATATGTGACAAAGCAGTAGGAATTGTGGTAGTAGCAGAATGGCCAAATCAGATTTGGTAACCAACCTTTAATAAACTGATATCAGGCAAAAAGATAATTTTAGGACCTGATAAAAATTTAATTTTGAACCCTTTTAGGCTTTCATATCCGGGACACCAACATCTTACCCTGACTATCGCATGTTTGTCAGGCAAGATTTTTTAAGAAAAGGTATTCCTGAGCATTCCATCGCAATTGTGATTGCATCTATTACAACAAAAAAAAAACTAAATTTACATGATACAGTTTTCAAGAGAAGGTGGAGGTATAGTATAGAAAAAATATGGACCCTTTTGCTTATGAATTATCAAATATTATTAATTTTATTAAATATATCGTAGATCAGGATTATACATATAGCTCTAGAAACATTCATAGAGCTGCATTGGCATTGATAATAGATATACCAGAAAATCATAAAAACATGTTTAAAAAATTTTACAAAAGTATATATAATCTCAAACCTTCATTGCCCAAATATCAATTTACTTGTGACCCTCAACCAGTATTATTTTATTTAGAAACATTATTTCCTCCCACAGGTCTTTCCTTGAAAGAACTTACTTGCAAACTTGTAATGTTGATTGCTCTGACTACAGCTCACAGGTTGCAATCCCTGTCTCTAATAAAAATTCAAAATATTTTCATGGATCAAGATAAAATTGCGATGTTGATAACAGATAGGATAAAGACTTCTTCGAAAAATAAAAATCAACCTATTTTAAGATTTCTCTATTTTAAAGAAAAACCACAGTTGTGTGTAGCATCGACTTTATGTCACTATTTAGAGATTTCTAAAAATATTCATCTTCAATCAGAGGACAAGTTGTTTATAACAATAAAAAAACCATATAAAGCAGCATCTACGCAGACTTTGAGTAGATGGCTAAAAGATGTTTTAAAATTATGTAACATAGACACCAATATTTTTAAAGGGTATAGTGTTAGACAAGCATCTACGTCAGAAGGAGCTAGGGCTAGATTAAATAAGTATAGAAACTATTAGAGAGACGGCGGGATGGACAGAAAATTCTCAAGTATTTAATATTTTTTATAATAAACTTCTAGCAAAAGATTACGGACACTTTGCAAAAACTATATTGTCTGTTTAGTCCATATTATATGCTTCTGCGTTTGTTTATTGTTTGTTATACATTGGTAATTATATGTTTATATTATTATTATTACATAAGAACAGTAATTTTCTTATTATTTAAAAACATTACTCTTAATTGTTCTAATATTTCTTTTTTTTGTAAAGTTCCTAATAAAAAAAAATGTGTAAAGTATCGATTTTTGGATTGCAATGTAGTTTTGTTTAATTATCGCACAATATTGCTTAATCTTTCAACAGCCTACAATTAGTACAAATGTTCGAAATGTAATGTGAAGGACAATTAATTGATTGGTTGACTTACCTGTTAAGGAAGGACAATCATAATTGTCCTATCTTACATTTCGAACATTTGTACGCTCCCTCCCTTTGATTCTTTCGAACCCACCCGTTTTTGTGCGATCAAAATAAAAAAAAACAGTGATGTGCCCACGTCACGTGTCAAGAAGCCTAATATCTTCTTTTTTCTTATTCTTCTTCTTTAAACTGTGATCAGCGGCCAAAAAATGCCACTACAATTAGTACAAATGTTCGAAATGTAAGATAGGACAATTATGATTGTCCTTCCTTAACAGGTAAGTCAACCAATCAATTAATTAACGACGCATCTGTTTTCTCAGTGAATTTTTCGCAAAAATTGTAATTAGTCATGACTAAGTGAGAATTAATAAGCAACCAATAAAAAAGATTGTAGAGCGGAGGGAGCATACAATCTTGTCGAACTCCTCTCATATATAAACTTCTTGGAAATTCTGATCTTTAATTCTAACGTCAGCTGTCTGATTGCCACTTCCTATATAACTTAAATCTTAAAAACATACAGAGATGCCCATTGAGCCCAGTATGCTTCTATAGATTCACAACATTTGGTTATTTCGTGCGAAATATATAGGCCTTACTCCATTTTTAAGCCATTCTCGTATTTTAAGTCATTTTTTATTCTATTTAAGGCTATCCAGGGAAGTCCGAGCAGTATCTTCTTCCTGTTTAACTGTAGTCAGCTGGAATCTTACTTCTTCAGTTACATTTTCTTTTTCTTCGAGCTGACAATGGCCTTGGAATTTTTAAAATTGTTCATCTAATGCCGCGTCCACACTGGTAAAAATTTAGGTCGAACCAGTTGTTCGTCGCAAATATTTTCGTGCTCGACGTAAACTGTCCTAGTGTGAACGTGTTCGTCGCATCAATCGGACGCAAGAAGTTTCGACGCACACAACGCACACTCTCCATCGATTGTCGATTTTCGAGCGAAGATCAAAATGATTTGATTTCTGTGTCCTTCTACTCTGCTCCTTCACCAATTTCTCTGATTTCTATACGAGATTTGAACTGTATAATTTTAGATTATTTCGAGGTACCTTACACTCCTCTTGCAAAATTGACACCTTACCTTACTCTTACCTTCTCTATTTTATTTCTACTAATTGTTAGTTACTTCTTCAAAGGAGCAACTTCAGATTCCAGAGTATCTTTTTCCTTTCTGTAGTCAGTTGTGGGAAATTGTTTTCTTAGAGACTTATATCTACTAGTATTTCTATTAGCACTATGTGACGTGCATCTGGATATCTATCTAGGTGACTTTCTGACCTCACTATTTGAATCTGCTTGCCTTGTCTGCGATCGAATTCTGCAATTGTTTTGCCAATATCCCATTTTTCCGAAATTAAAACATTATGTTTTCATTTTGAGTTGTTTGTTGAAGATTTTGCACTATGTTTAAAATTTGGGATAAAATGGGTTGTTGGTTATCTTTGATAGTAACATCCTCATTTTCTCTAAATCTTATTTTTTTTTTATATTTTGGAGGAGATCTGGGAATACTTTTCACCGCTTCTCACTTCTGGGCTCGGATAAATACTCTATATAGCGTTTTGTGATGTAATTGCAGAGCTTGTTGCATTTCAACATCCTGTATACTGTAAAGAAATCTATGAATGTCTGTTTACCAATTTCTTCCAGAAAATCTTTAGGTGCCTGAGGGTACGCCAAACGCAATAATGTTTTAATATGGGCTTCAAATTCTTGCTGCCTTTCGCTAAGTTTTTGATCTAGAACATGCTGCTCTCTTTGGAAAACCTGCTTTACATAGCTGTCGCTATTCATATCCTGTCTCTAAAGTTTGAACGACAGAGGTTTAGCTGTGCATTCTGGGGAAAATTTTGCAAGACGGTTGCTTCCTATCCCCAAAGCAACACTACCTAGGAAGCTGTAATTTCTTTCTCAGTCCAGTCATTTATCAGCTACAGCTACAGCTTCGAATTAGAACTCAGTTTTTCATGCTATCTGACCATCGAATTTGGGTGGTTGCAAATTTTCCTAGTTTAATTGTTTCAACTACAAACCCTACTAACAATTTGACTTAGCTCTAACTTAAAAAAAAATTGTGAATTTGATCCGACACGCCTCAGAGAAGAAGTGAATTTGAGGTAAACTATTTATAATTTTTATCTCCACTTTTCTACGCCTCTCCTATTGCTCTTCTTCTTCTTGTCTACGCCTCTCCTCTTTCTCTCCCTATTCTTGTCTAAGCTTCTCCTTCACCTCTTTCTCTGCTTACTTAGGCTTCTCTTCCTCTTCTTGACTACGCTTCTCCTCCTCTTTCTTTTCTTGCCTATAATTTTTTTTGGCTTTAAGGTAAAACCCATACAGCCAGATACAAATTTTGTAAAAGAGAGTAGAAGGATTTAACAAAAGGATTACACTCTTCTCACCCAGGGGCCGATCAGGGCATTTTATAAACGATCAATTCTCAAGTATAAATCAAAATACTTTAGAGTGATCTTTGTGAAGTTTGTAATAAAATCGGTGACCTGGACCACATCTTTTTTGATTGCCAAAAATATAGGGCTCAATCCAATGAGCTGTTCAGAAAACTTCTACAATTGAACATTGAAAGCCCATATAACATAATGCATCTTCTTGCATTAAATAGAACAGAAATTTACGATTGTTTGTTATATTTCGTCAGAATAACAAAAATACAAATTTAACAATACCTTTTGCTGCTACCTTATGTCTTTCCTTAATGTATATATATATATATATATATATATATACCTTATCTATCCGAAGGCCTACCGTTTGCCTATACTTCTGATATGTATTATGGTATATATAACATCTGGTTTACATTCTAGAGTGAATGAATTTCAGACCCAATTTTAGTATATGACTAATGATTCTGTATTCTTTGTAATACTTGCACTTATTCTTCTTAGACTCTACTGACTCTACTGTAGAAACGTGTAACAAATACTTAAGGCCTAAAACTAAATTGTAAGAAGACAAAAATAATGATCATTAGTAAGAACACCAACATAAACGCCCAAATTACAATAAGCGATACATTTTTAGAAAGAGTGGAGAAAATATGCTATTTGGGCTGAAATACTTGGGATCATAGCAACTTTGGATACTTGGGATCACAGCAACGAAATAAAAACTCGTATTGAAAAAGCCAGTAGTTCTTTTAACCGTCTTAGAAAGATTGTCTGCAATGTATCCTTAAGTATCAATATACGTGATGTAAGTGATAAGAATGGGAGAGGATAGGCTACCAAAAAGAGCACTGTATGCTAGAATGCAGGGAAAGAGACCGGTTGGAAAGCCAAGAAAGCGCTGGGACGACACAGTAAACAGTGACGCACAAACCCTTTTACGAGTCCGTGTATGGAGAATAGCAGCCACAGACAAGCAAGGGTGGAGGCAAAAAATAAAGGACACCAAGGCTCAATTTGGGCTGTAGTGCCGTAGAAGAAGAAGATCAATATACACATAAGAATTCTTAAATGTTACGTCTTTAGTGTCATCCTCTACGGTATAGAAATCAGTGATCAAGTGATCAATTTTGAGCTGTTTTGAATAGAATAAGATGGATCAATGTGGTCGCCAACATCTCTAGAAGACAGGTACCTTTGAAAGAAGTCTTCGTAGATATCGCAACGAATATTGATTTAAGCCAATCTTTGGGAATTATTCGGTCCTTGTATTTGTAGTTGATGAACGATGATGAATAGTTGATGCGATAGAAATCACAAATAAAAAAATTATAACTTACTTGATTCTCGATTATTTAAATAACTTGCATATATTTTTGGTTCATATCTCTCGCAGATAAAATAATTTAGTGCATCACAGTTGAGATCGTTCCAAAGAAGATTATACCCATTGGAATATACTTGTAAGCATTTGTCGTTGGTTTCGTCTGGTTGATTTTTGCCCCAATTTGTGTATTCAATGTTTTGGCCGTAAGCCATCCAAATCCAGTTGACGTTATCTAGAAATTTTGCCCCTGAAGTCCAATATCCTCCCAGTTTATCTGTAATTTAACACAAAGTAAATATGTTTTATTCATTTTTAAACGCTTTTCTTTAGTTCAATCGTTTGGGTCAAATCTATAGACGTTAATTTTACTGCCTTTTCTTCAATGCAAATGAATGAAAATTTTCAGACATATGCATTCACGGGAACAATACACGAATAGTCAATAAAACATTTTGTTCATGTTTATTAATTTTTTAAATAAAAAAACGATTTTATTGGAAAATTCTTAAATTCTCTTGTTTTTTACAATGTAGAAACTTGAAACTTTTACAGATTGTAGCTAATCATATGAACTATACATAATTAAACGCTTTTCTTTAGTTCAATAGTTTGGACCAAATCTACAGACGTTAATTTTACTGCCTTTTCTTCAATGCAAATGAATGAAAATTTTCATTCACGGGAACAATACACGAATAGTTAATAAAACATTTTTTTTCATGTTTATTAATTGTTTAAATAAAAAAAAACGATTTTAATGGAAAATGCTTAAATTCTCTTGTTTTTTACAATGTAGAAACTTGAAACTTTTACAGATTGTAGCCAATCATATGAACTATTAGATCTGGATCCCGCGTAAGAAAGAAAAGTTTATTAATAGCAAGCTGAAAATTTGTTAATAGCTTAACGGTGTCTAGTCGGACAAACTTTGATGCACGGGAACACTGGAACAGGGGAAGTTTTAATTGTGGAGCATGATAAACGTGTCGTCCTGACAAGTTTATGATTGTGAAAAATAGCAAGTTGTTTTTAAGTTTACTCAATAGCCAACTTTATATAATATATAAAAAACGTAGCAGACACTGGATACTGCAGCTAATACTCAACGGAAAGATCGACGGAGAAAGAGGAATTGGTAGGAAAAACTATCCATGGTTCCGAAACCTTCGTCAACGGACTGGCTGACAGCAGATGAATTACTACATGCCGCGCAAGATTGATAACGATATCGGCAAACTGTCATGGAAGCTGCCCGCGCCTAAAATTTTGGCACGGTACTCAAGGAAGAAGAAGAAGTAGTATCTTGAGTATATGAATCTAAATTAAAAGGTGCATTAACTAAATATAAAATCTTTTGTTTTTTTTTTTTTAATAATTATTAGATCGATTTTCAAGGAGTATGTTTAAAAAAATTTAGAGAGTGTAATTTTGGTTTTAGACATTTGTAATTTAAACATGGTACTTAACAAATTCTGGTCGATACCCAAAAAAATCTAAGCCTAAAACATTGGTAGTTTAACAATTAATGGAGATATCTCAACAAAAAATTTTAACACTATTGAAGTTTTGAACAAAAGCTTCGATTTTTGAAAACAAAAATGTTCTTTATTTCTCAATCTATATTTTATCAACAGCTACTCATTATATAAAATGCCAAATAAAAATCCAAAAGTCAAAAAAATAAAAAAAATAACTTACTAGCATCTCTCATGAATTTATGTATCATGGTATTCTCTTTTTCACTTCTGATAGATAAAAGTTTCATGTGGATATTACTGCAGAATTGCATGGCAATCATATATGAAGCCTAAAAGTACAGCATATAAAAACCTTTTAATATCATGCTAAAATAAAAAAGCCCTAATTTTTATTATTAAAATAGTAGTTATAATAATAATTTTGTTTATTTTATCACTTTCACAAAGGCTTTAGCACGTTATGTATTTGCCGTTCCTTGGTATTCTCATTTCTGGTCGCACCAACAGATCTTAATCTCCAGCTTAGCTAAGCTCAGCTTCAGTGGCGGTGCTAGCCCGGGGCAGGGGGGCAGCTGCCCCCTAATCTTTACAAAACTTTTGTACTATAATCACTTTTGTAAACCGGTCACTCAAAATCTATTGTGACTTGCCCCCCACTGCTCAGCTTATACTTTAATACTGGGGCCACACTAGCATCTAATGTATTGCATAATTGCATTAGAAATATGTCAAATAATGCGATAATTAACTGCATTAGACGCTAGTGTGGCACCAGCATAAAGATTTACATTTATATTTAAGCTTAAGGTACGTCTTAGCTTAATAGCTGTTGGTGCAACCAGGCATTAGATATTCGAAATGTTTGCATTATAATAAAATAAAAATGAGAGACATCTTATATTTCAATTCATTCAGAGAGGACCATGATCCCTAAAGAGGGTGAAACATACTTAAGAGAACGATGGTCCTCTCATGCTCATTTTTTCTAAATGTTTTATCACAAAATTAAAATTACAAACGCATTCAGTATTTTTAAAATTTAATATAAAAACTAGGGCAATATTAATAACAAAAAAAGATTAAGTCATCTTATGATATTGTTTCTTTCAGATTTTCAAATTGTGCGTGGCAATCACATTAAAAATTGTACCGATTTTTTAAAGTTTTTTCATATTTTTATTGTGCAAATCTATTTTAGTACTTATGATTTATTTATATTATCAAAACATCAATCAAAATGGAATTTGAATTACCTGTGTGCGAATTTTAATATTGTATTAAAATGTATTTATGTAGATAAAAATCTTTTATGGTACACAGATTAATAATTTTATAAAAGGTTTATAGTAACCGTTCAACTAAAAAAACATATTTTATTAATATAATTAAGAACAAAGTTGCACTTTAAGTCTATTTACGCGACTAGGGGAGTCCGTTATACAACATATAAACTTCTTTTTTATTAAAATCTTGTAAATCAGTTATTGTAAAAAAATCGTAAAATAAAAAATAATAAAATTTATTCACTTTTAAAAACATTATTTAAATTTGAAAAATACAAAAAACAGTATGAATCTTCGCGCTAGTCTACAATATCGCCTACTGTATAGTAGGCTCGGAAATTGGCTAAAAAATTTAAACCGGATATAACAAAATTCAGTTTGACAACATTGTGTGAAGTCTTCTTGGATATCACCAGAACCGTAGTTTAGTCCAGGCAAATTAATATATGTTTTTACCGACAAAAATGATATAATATTTTAACCAAAGAATGTTTTAAATATGATGCGCAAAATAATTTTGAATTCGGTTTAGCTAATGAACTTAGTTTTTTTGTCCTTAAAAGTAGACAAGAAGTTTAATTTCTCTTGCTTAATATTTATAGCCTAATTATTTTAACTGTACTAATATGTACATGTTTACTGTAAGTTCTAAAATGATTAATTTACAATGAATAATATTTATTACAGCAGGAAACGAGGAAGACCTAGAGAAAGCTTGATAGTATGGAATGAAGTATTAACAAAATACGGTAAGAAATTGAACAAGAGTAAAACAAAGACAATGGTAATAGATAGAAATAGGAAAAGGATAAATATGCAAATAGTTGGGTAGAAATAGAGCAAGTGAGTAAATATCAATAACTAGGTGTAATATTTGAAGAAAACGGAAAACAGGAAATAGATATAAACTATAGGATACAAAAAACAAATAGACTATAATTATACAATAAACAGTGGATTTGTAAATAGACGAGAAATATCAAGAAAAACGAAAATGAGCGTATTCAAAACTCTGTACTCACATATAGATGCGAATCGTGGATATTGTCAAAAAGGGATAAAAGTAAATTACAGGCAATATAAATGAAATATATAAGAAGAGTAATGGGAGTGACAAGAAGGGATAGAGTTAAGAATATAAAAATAAGAGAGGAATTAGAAATAAACTTACGTGCATACAAATCGGCCCACTTAAAAATTTGGTCATTTTTTATGTCTCGTATTTCCTAAACCTGTTGACCGATTTAAGTGATTTTTTTAATATGTTATAGCCTGATTCCTTAACAATATCCCTGTAATAATATTGTTGCTAAACAGGTATATTTTTATTGTATACCGGGTATATGAATCAGACTGTGTTTTTTCTCAAAGTTCAAAACCCCCTGTGGAATATTCTAGCATTTATAAGATACTGAAATTAAAACCAAACTATAGCCTCAGATTTTCTTAATATTCTGTTTTTTGATTAATCCTCTTATGTTGGATCATAAAAAAGTTAGGTACTTTAACAACTAGCCTTATTTTTCTGCAATACAGTGTGTTTTTAAATAACCATGGCAAACTTTAAAGGGTAATTCTGCATGAAAAATATTAAAAAAACCTTTTGTTTCATAAACATATGTCAGTGAATGCTTCGTTGTCGAGATACGGGGTGTTGAATTTTTTCTTACAAACTGACGGTTTATTTATTGCTTTAAAACCGGTTGAGATATGCAAATGAAATTTGGTGGGTTTAAGACATAGTTATCGCACATTTTTTGACATACAATTTAGATTTTTATATTGACCATTGGCGTGCATACGGGTAATATGATCGGTCATATTACCCGTACGCGTGGAATATGATCGGTCATATTACCCGTATGCGCGCCAATGGTAAATATTAAATTCTTAATTTTATGTCAAAAAATCGGCAATATCTATCTCTTAAAACTTTCCAAATTTCATTTGCATACCTCAGCTGGTTTTAGAGCAATAAATAAATCGTCAGTTTGTAAGAAAAAATTCAACATCCCGTATCTCGGAAACGAAACATTTGCAAACATACGTTTATAAAGCAAACTGTCAGTATTTTTTTATGCAGAATTACCCCTTAAAGTTTGTCCCACTTATTTAGAAACACCGTGTATTGATGAAGAACATGTCTAGTTGTTAAAGTGCCTAACTTTTTTATTATTGAATGTAAACGAATGAATCAAAAAACAGAATGTTAAGGAAACTTGAGGCTATAGTTGGGTTTTAATTTCAGTATTTTAACTTTGAGGAAAAAAAACAGTTTGATTCGTACACCCGGTATACAATAAAAATTTACCTGTTTAGCAACAGCAACATTATTACAGCGATATTATTAAAGAATCATGCTATAACATATTAAAAAAATCACTTAAATCGGCCACCAGGTTTAGGAAATACGAGACATCAAAAATGAACAAATTTTTAAGTGGGCCGATTCCTATGCACCTAAGTTTAGAACCATTAGAATCTTATATAGAAGAAAGACAGCTGGGTTGGTGGGGACACCTACAAAGAATGAGTGATAATATACCTGTTAACAGAATCTGGGAAAGTAGAAATATAGAAAGGAAAAAACGTGGTAGACCAAGAAGACAGTGGAATGCAGTAATAATAGATA
Organism: Diabrotica virgifera virgifera; assembly: GCF_917563875.1. Taxonomy (NCBI): domain Eukaryota; kingdom Metazoa; phylum Arthropoda; class Insecta; order Coleoptera; family Chrysomelidae; genus Diabrotica; species Diabrotica virgifera. Next base: position 55,228,847 of record NC_065449.1, on the reverse strand, counting down.
TTTTGGAAAAGAGGGAAACAACATGGAACGATGCCAAAAAATTAACAGAGAATAGAAAGATATGAAAGAAATTTGCGAAGTACAAAAAATAATGAAAGAATCAGAAACAGATCCCTACACCTCAGGGTAGAGGGGATAAAGATTATATATATAATGGAATGTTAAAATACTGACAAGTGCTTATCTTTCTAATTTCTTAAACATTTAAATTTTACAAAAACTTTAAGAATGCAAATCAATTTAAATTTCATCTAATATTATTAATTTACACATTACCTTTATATGATATCCTAAGTAATAGGTTTTACCTTCAAAATGTCGTAAAGGCATAACATGGCTTCTATTAGAAGCAAAAACATTCTCCCAACCTAAAAAAATATTTTGTAAATAAAATAAAAATTTTCAATTTTAAGTAGGTTAAAAAGTCTAAAAGTAATAGTAAAAATACATTTGTATATTGAAAAATCTTAAGTAAAAATATTATGTAAAGAGAAGCGACAAAAGGGTATCTACACGCTTATAGAATAAAAGTGTTACACATTTAAAATACCTGTACAGTGGAACCTCGATAAGTCGGATTAATCGGGATCATGGCCGATCCGGGTTATCGAAAATCCGGGTTAGGCGGAGAATAATGTAAAAATTAATAAAATATAATAAATAATAATAAACAAATACACATTATAATGGCAAAAAAAATTAAATACATATGCACAGTACATCTAAATTATATAGAGTTGTATACAGGTTTATTTCTTGGTAAAAAACTAAATAAAGTGAAAAAATATTCGTTTTTTCTGATGAAAATTCCACACCTGTAATTTTGAACCAATCAAAATACGTTATTTTGACAGATCACCATGGCAACGGAGGTATTTTATCGGAAATTTTTTGCTCGTGGGGTACCCAACAGCGAATTATAGTGGAAATTTTTTGACGTTTACAATAACAGAACATTTTTGACAGACTGGTTTTTATTTGTTTACATCATTTAGTTTTGATTCATTTTCTATCACTTGTAGTTACTCAAAACTTATGTAAAATTGAAGAATATACTATTTTCTATCTTGAAATGGTATTCCCATGCAACTACAATGAGTAGAAATTACGAATTTGAAAGCCTAAATAATTGCTGACAAAGCTATGGCGCGCTATTAATCTGTTCATGCAGCTTTGGATTTTCAAATGCAAATTTGGTGTGGAATTTTCTTACCGAATACCACGCGAAGTCAAATTAATATCCGGAAATTTTTTTTTGATCATGAATATTTTTAGAAAATTTCCCTCGTCTGCGACTTGGGAAATTTTCAAAATATTCATGATCTCAAAAAAATTTCCGGAAATAATTTGACCTCTAGTGGTATTACTAGTGAAAATCGGTCCGGGTTAACCGGACTTCCGGGTTACCGGGGGCCGACTTATCGGGGTTCCACTGTACTTGGACGTAAGTTGTAAACAATAGAAATTTAAAAAAGTAACATCAAAACAATCCCCATCTTAAGACACACTGTGTTTGTAATAGGTTATTTATTTGAAGTTTCGGTTTTCACTCCGGAAATCGTTTTCAAAATCGTTTTTTGAAAACGATTTCCGGAGTGAAAATCGAAACTTCAAACATTAGTTAGTCAAAATGTAATTTTCATTACAATCAATTTTGGTTTAATCCCGTATAAACAGGAATTTAACAGGAAATTTATTGTTGCTACAGGGAAAAAAACTCCACCATTGCCTGGTCCCAAGCCCAGGATGAGATTGGAGGAAGGTTGTGCGTGAGGTTAGCGACCTCCCCACATAACAATGATGTTCGTATCATGTTCTAAGCATATACTACCAACATTCGTCGGAGTATATGCGTAGTACAAGCATAGCATGTACCTTAAAAAACATTCTAAATTTCATGTTCTTTGCATATACTTTAAAGTATATTCTCGTACCGAATATTCTGAGTACATTCGTGTACGTAGTAACTCGGAATATTCGTAAAAGTTTATTCTTAGAATATATCTTTACCGAATATTCTTAGCACATACTTATAAGTACATTCTTAACACAACTTATAAGTAGATACTTTTAAAACATCTTAAAAATAATACGTATGTATAGGAAGTATAATATTAGCCTTATAGATTATCAACTTCGTCATATTTTAGAATAATTAATAAAATTTATGTATGTAGGTAGTATTTCATTTCAAAATTGTTGTATGGTAAAAAAGTTTAAGCATTAATTGTATTAACGTTTTTTATTAAAAATTCGTTTTCATAATTGAAATAACTTTACTATTTCGAGTTTATCATGAGTATTTTTACATCGTTGGAATTTGAATTTAGGTACATTCAATTCAATACGGGAGGCTGTGATACGGGCCATTCCAGAACCAAAGCATGCCAAAACCCACAACCAAAGGCTTTGGTGTTGCCAACCATCGAGTAAGCTTTTCCGTCAACCTTAAAAATTCCCACTTTTATAACAAAATTCCCTCCTGTTTACAAAATCTGAGAAGATATGTTTAATTATTTTCAAATATTTTGATTTTTTTAATATTTTACAATTTGGACTGGAACAAAAATTCCCTCTTGAGTTAACTTTTCCCTTTATCACCTTTTATGTTGAAAATTCCCGCAAAAAGTGAAATTTCCCTCCGTTTGGCAACACTAACCACCGGTGCACCGATGTTGTTATTCCACTTCCACAATACATATCCCCCTAACCCCATCTTGTCTTATTCTGACCATTTCTTACCTGAATGGATCAGGGTAGGAAACAACGGTAAAATATGAAATCGAAAATATGTATATATGCAGTGTGGCAGTGTTAAGGATGAAGACGAATGATAATAAAGTACTAGGACTAAAGAACATACATAATCTCTTTATTTTGTTTGCGGTGTTTCAAAATAGGTATAATCTATTTTGGTAACTCAGTACCTATTATTTAATAAATACATATAAGTAAGTACATACAAGTATATAAATTTTAGTTACTCATACATAGTTTAGTTTAGCTAAATATTATAATATAATAGTTTATATAGATAACTAAAATTTATAAATATGTACTTACTTCTTAAGTAATATTGCAGAATGTAGGTACTAACTACATTCTCAGTTGCCATTAAAATATGTAAATATAATAGGTATTTGGTAGAACCAGTAGAACCTAAGATGAGATTAGGTGATGCTGAAAACATACTTCTGAGCAATATAGCACTTGATAGCACTTTCTTAAAATATCCTTAAAAATATATTCTTCTAATACAAAGATGTGCAGTAGTACGTTCTAAGTATATAAATAGAAGGTTTATAGCACTTCCTTGGAATATTCTAAAAGGTACGCTCTTAGTATAAACTAAAAAGATGTGCGGTAGTACGTTCTAAGTATATAAATAGAAGGTTTATAGCACGTCCTTGGAATGTTCTAAAAAGTATATTCTTAGTATATACTGAAAAGAAGTGCGGTAGTACATTCTAAGTATATAAATAGAACGTTTAAGTACTGTAATATAGTATATACTCAGTATGTGCTCTGCACATTCGCAATGGTAATTACGCATATTCTCAGTATATACTTTTTCTGAAAAGTACTAGTTCTATGAATTTACTAAGAACATGAAATTGATATGTGGGTCATCACATAAAAAATAGTATTGCTAAAGAAACCTCTACAAGCTTCGGAAATAGGACGGATAAAGCGATGACGAAAATGGCCCCGGAAATGGATTTGAGAAAAACAACGTACATAGGATGCTGGAATGTCTGAACAATGTTTGAAATAAGTAAAACCCATCACCTGGCAAAAGAAATGGATAAAAATAACATTAGTATATTAGGATTATCTGAAATTAGATGGAAGGGATGTGGAAAAACAAGAATTGAACACGACAAAACGGTTATATACTCGGGAAAATGTGGCGAAAAAGATCAACACGAGAGTGGTGTTGCGTTCATGATTTCAAAAGAAGCAACAAATGCTTTAATAGAATGGGAAGCCATCTCGGATAGAATAATAATCGCTAGATTCAAAGCGAGATATAAAAATCGAATAATTGTTAATGTATATGCATCAACTAATGAAAAAGAACAAGACATAAAAGATGAGTTTTACCAACAGCTACAGACGGCATACGATAAAATACAAAATAAATATGAAAAAGATATTGTGATGATAATCGGAGGTATGAATGCCAAAATAGGAACGAATAATAGTGGAAGAGAAACTGTAATGGGGAAAGAAGAATTGGGACAAAAATAATGAGAATGGTAACATGTTTATAGATTTCTCAACCCAAAACACTTTACTCATACGTGGAAGTATATTTCAACACAAACGCATACATAAAGTAACATGGGACATCCCCCGATGGACAAACAGACAATCAGATTGACCACATAACCATAGATAAGACATGGAGGCACTCACTGTTAGATGTTAGAGCAATGAGAGGGGCAGACATAGGGTCCGACCTCATGTTGATTAGAGCCAAAATCAAACTGAAACTAGCCAGAAGTAAGAAAACGCCAATGGAACAACGAGAAAGATATAAAGACGGAAATGAAAGTACTGAAGAATATAAGACCAAGTTAATAAAATTATATAATATAACTTACAACACAGAAAATCCCACGATAGAAGAGCTGTGGAACAGATGCAAGTATATATATACACAAGCAGCAAAAGAAACGATAGGAATACAAAAAAGAAATAATAAACCATGGCTATCGAGAAGCACGTGGGAAAAATAAAAGAAAGGGAACTACTTAAATGTAAAATGCTAAAAAATGATCTAAGAGATAGGGAACAAATGAAGAGAAAATATAGAGAGAATATAGAGAGAAAGATAAAGAAGTTAAAAAAGTGCGAGAAACAACAAGAGACAATATAACGAAGAACTGTTAATAGAAGCAGAAACAGCAGCAAAAAACAACGACATGGGAACTATATAAAACGACGAAAAAACTAAGCTCGCGCGGAAAAATGAATGTTGAGCATGTAAAAGACAAAAACGGGAAAATATTGAAGAATGAAAAGGAAATAGTTGAGAGATGGATCGAACATTTTAGAGAAGTATATGCCAACAGAATAATTGAACATGAAATGGAAATGAGAAAATAAAGGAAGAACTAAGCTTCACCGAATCGGAATTAAAAAAAAAGAAGTAAGTAAAGCAATACAACAGCTGAAAAGAGGGAAAGCAGCTGGAATAAATAACATTACCACAGAACTACTGAAAGCAGATAGAGAAACATCGGAAGAATGTATGTACTAATAAACAAAATATGGCAGGGGAGAGAATACGACGTGATGATTGAAAAAAAGGTATAATTGTAAAGATACCCAAGAAGGGAGATCAAACAAACTGCAACAATTGGCGAGCAATAATACTGCTTTCTACAGTGAGTAAAGTCATAACAAGGATGATACTAGAAAGAATGAAAGAAACTATAGACTAGTTGTTAAGACCAAACCAAGCGGGCTTCAGAAGCAATAAAGCATGCACAGATCATATTAACACATTAAGAAACATTGTAGAACAAACAATAAAATGGCAGAGCAAAATCAATATAAATTTTATTGACTTTATACAAGCCTTTGACAGGATTAACAGAGAAAAAATGTAAGAAATATTAAAGAGATATGGAATTCCATTAAAATATATAAGAATTATCAAAATGTTCTCTGAAAACTATACCGCACAAATCATGCACAATTGGAAACTCACAGAACCAATCAACATAGACAGTAGAGTCAGACAGGGGTGTATTCTATCTCCAACCATATTTGTGATCTTAATCGACTGGGTCATGAAGAAGGCAACGAAAAATAAAACAGAAATTAGATGGAATGCTTTCGGTCAGCTTGAAGATCTTGACTTTGCGGATGATATATGTCTGGTGTCCGAAAAAAGACAACATATGCAGAAAAAACAGAAAAGGTGACAAAAGAAGCAAGAAAAATAGGATTAGAGATTAACACAAGAAAAACCAAACTTATGAAGATAAATACGGAAAGAGAAATGGGTATATTCATTGAAGGAGAAGAAGTAGAAAATGTACAGAAGTTTTGCTATCTGGGAAGCATAATTGACGCTAGCGGTGGAATAGAAGAGGAAATTGATGAAAGGATAACTAAAGCCCAAAATACGTTCTATATGCTGAAGAAAACATGGTAGTCCAATAAATTAACAACCAAACCAAAATCAGGATATTTAATACGAATGTAAAGAGCATTTGGCTATATTCAGCAGAAACTTGGAAAATACAGAAAAAGATTATACAAAAGGTTTAAACGTTTGTAAATAGATGTCTTAGACGAATATTGCAAATAAATTGGCCAAATCGGATAAGTAACAAGGAACTGTGGAGAAAAACTAATCAAAAGCCGATAGCCAAAACGATAAATAGACGCAAATGAAAGTTATTGGACACACATTAAGGAAAAATGAAGATAATATAAGCAAACAAGCCCTGGAATACCAACTGGAAAAAGAAAACAAGGCAGACCAATGACATCCTGGAAAAGAAATATTACCATAGAGCTAGAAGACAATGGGTTAACATGGAAAGAGGTGAGACAGAGATGAATGGAGGGGGACTGTAGAGGCCCTATGTTCCAAATGCAATCAAGAGGAGTAAAGGAAGTACAGGGAAATAAACAAAATTTAACCGTGTTCAGGATATCTTAATAGCTAGGTAGTTGAAGAGTTTCTCTGTTAATATACAGGATGATCAACTTTTGTGACCAAGTGTGTAAGCTTCAAACATACTGGAACGACTGAACGAAAAGTGTACCATATTATGGTATTGAAATGAACTTAAAGAAAACAAAATTCATGGTCATTATAAACTATACAAAAGACGACAAGACACTCCATATTAATAATATCCAGATAGAAAGGGTACACAAATACAAATATCTAGGAACTTTGATTAGTCAAAACGCAGACCAAACATAAGAGACTAGCAGCCGTATAGAAATAGCAAGGGCAACGTTTGTGAAAATGAAACATCTATGAATGATCTAAGAATGGATGTAAGGATAGGGTTTTTGCGCTACTAGATTTTTACAACTTTGTTCTACGGATCTGAGGCTTGGACATTGAAGCTATTAGAGATTATTAAATTGGAAAGTTTTGAGCATTGGTATTATCGAAGAATGCTACGAATGTCATTAGTAGACAAGATTAGCAATATCGAAGTCCTTGATAGGTTTATTAAGAGAGAAGAAATTATACCGACAATTAAGGGGCGGAAGCTTTATATTTCGGTCATAAAGTAAGAAGTAATCGTTATATTCAGCTGCATTTGATAATGGAGTGCAAAATAAAAGGTAACAGAGATGTAGGAAGAAGATGAACCTCCTGGTTCGTTTAGGGAATTGCTTAGTCTGGATTCTAACCTACTATTTAAAGTTGTTATAAGAACTGCCATATTAATATTCAACCTTTGATAAGAAGATGGAACCTTAAGAACAAAAAAGCTTCACATTTTAAAATTTGTTACATATATACAGTACTCTTCCATAACACAGCACGACCAGATTCACTTTTAGACCTGGATCCCGCGTACCAAAAAAGTTGATTAATAGCAAGCTGAAAATTTTTAATAGCTTAACGGTATCTAGTCGGACAAACTTTGATGTATGGGAACACTGAAACGGTAGTACAGCAGATATGTGAAACAATTGTGCATTTAATGATGGAAATATATAATTTGGACCACATATACTACACATATAAAGGTTCAAATTTAGATATAGGCCATCTCAGAGTTTGCCTTTTACAAAAATGCGTGCATTCAAAAAGGCGACTATACATACGTGACTAATAGCACGATAAATTTTAAACAAGACGTCAGATTTCGTCCTAATTTGGTAAGTAGGTTCTTTTTTTTATGTATAAGATCGAGGTCTTGAACCGGAAGAATCGGTTTAGCAGAAGTTGTGATTTTTCTGGTGTTTATGTAAAAATATGTTGTTTTTTTTTTCAATTCTTTCATCCTGTATGTATTAATTTTTCAAAAATTAATTCCGCCATTGAAAAGAGCATAAAAATATTTTTTAGGAAATATTTTAACTTTTTAGTTATGTTAATTACCATTTAATAAATGCATAACGTATCTTCACATGTACCTATGTGCGGCAGATTCGTACACATATTATAAAAATTATTGTGCATTTAATGGTAGAAACATATAATTTGGACCACATATACTACACATACAAAGGTTTAAATTTATATATGAGGCCATCTCAGTTTTTGTTCCTTTTACAAAAATGGCGGGCATTCAAAATAGCGACTATACATATGTGACTAATAGCATGATAACTTTTGAAAGAAACATCAGATTTCAACCAAATTTAATATATAGGTTCTTTTTTGATGAGTAAGACCGAGGTCTTGAACCGCAAGAATCGGTTTACCAGAAGTTGTCTTTTCACTGTTCGTTTATCTAAAAATATGTTGTTTCTTTTTCAATCCTTTCACCCTGTATATATAAATTTTTCAAAAAGGTAATACCGCCATTGAATGTGTGTAAAAATATTTTTTAGGAAATATTTTGAACTTTTTAGTTATGTTAATTACCATTTAATAAATGCATAACGTATGTTCACATGTACCTATGGGCAGATTCATTTTGAATGCCCGCCATTTTTGTAAAAGACTAAATCTGAGATGGCCTCATATCTAAATTTGAATATTTGTATGTGTATTATGTGTGGTCCAAATTATATTCTTCTACCATTAAATGCACAATAATTCTTATATTATTATTTGCGCGAATCTGCCGTACATAGGTGTACCTACATGTGAAGATACGTTATGCATTTATTAAATGGTAATTAATATAACTATTTATATTCATTTTTTTGGTAAAATTGTGGCTTATTTCCCATCGAAAATACTTAATAACTAAAGAGTTTAAAATATTTCTTAAAAAATATTTTTACGCTCTTTTTAACGCCGGTACTACCTTTTTGAAAAATCAATATATACAGGGTGAAAGAATTGAAAAAATAAACAACATATTTTTAGAGAAAAATAAAAAAAAAACACAACTTCTGGTAAACCGATTCCTTCGGTTCAAGAGCTCGATCTTATACATCAAAAAAAGAACCTATCTACCAAATTTGGTTGAAATCGGACTTTTCGTTCAAAATTTATCGTGATATTAGTCACATATGTATAGTCGCCATTTTGAATACCCGCCTTTTTTGTAAAAGGCAAAATCTAAGATGGCCTTTTATCTAAATTTGAACCTTTGTATGTGTAGTATATGTGGTTCAAAATATATGCTTCTACCATTAAATGCACAATAATTCTTATATTTGCACGAATCTGCCGCACATAGGTACATATAAAGATAAGTTAGGCATGTATTACATGGTAATTAACTAAAAAGTTAAAAATATTTCCTAAAAAATATTTTTACGCTCTTTTCAATGCCGCTATTACCTTTTTGAAAAATTAATATAAACAGAATGAAAAAGTTGAAAAAAAAAATCAACATATTTTTACATAAAAAATCAGAAAAAACACAACTTTTGGGAAACCGATTCATTCGGTACCATATACCAAATTTGGTTGAAGTCGGACTTTTCGTTTAAAAGTTATTGTGCTATTAGTCACATATGTATCGTCGCCATTATGAATGCCTGCCATTTTTGTAAAAGGTAAAATCTGACATGGCCCCATATCTAATTTTGAACCTTTGTATGTGTAGTATATGTGGTCCAAATTATATGCTTCTATCATTAAATGCAAAATTCTTATAATATTTGCACGAATCTGCGGCACTACAGGGGAAGTTTTAATTGTGGAACACGTTAAAAATTTGGAACGCCAGACTACGAAAACTCTCCATGTATTTTGTCGGACAGAACTTCCAGTTGATTTGCTACCATTTCATTAAACTCTCATGCAAAAATCAGACTTTTGTTTATCACCAAATGGGCATTTTAATGAGTGTAACACGAAGAACATGTCAAATGACAGGTATCATGTTGGTTAGTAATGGCCAGTGGTGGATTTAGGGGGGGGCTAGAGGTGCTGTAGCACCGGGCCCCCAGGTTGAAGGGGCCCCCAGAAGACCTACACATTTGTCTAAAATTACGTATTTGGCATTCTGACGCGCCGTCGTACTTACCCTACCAAACTCCTCTTATTTATTGTAAAAATTACTTTGAAATTATTGTTGTATTGACAATTTCATATAATCTTTTTTTTGAGAGAAAAGGATAGGAACACCCGATAACCACCCTTTTATGACATGACATAAATGGCAACAGATTATCAGGTATACTTTTACACCTCCTTTTCAGAAATCTTACAATACAATGCTTTTAAATTGCTCTGAAAGTTAAAGGTGTTTGACAAAAATAGATGTCTTTCAATGGGTGCCATAAAGTTAAGAAATGAAATATAAAATATACCTACTTTACCCTTTAAGCTTAACAACAAGTAAAGCTTTTGTTTACAACTAAGTAAAGTACCTGAAGAACGTCAAAGACGACAATTAGTAATTCATACGCTTGTAACTACCTATAATGTCACTTAAGCAGCATAAAAGCGGATCCACTAAGTGAAAGGTGAATTTATTTACTTAATTTATATTAGCGCAACTTTTAGCCTAATCAAATAAAAAAACATAATTTAATTCCGAACAGTTTTTGTCCTTTTTTAAAACAAAGTTTGGGCAAAATAAAAAGATATTTTTGAAAAAGGATACGCTTCAGATGACGGCACAATTATTTCAAGAAGGAAAAGCAGGTAAATTTTTCTTATAAATTGGTTTTTTAAACTTTAGCCTAAATTAATGATTACATAGAGGTTTTTACAATTTTTCTTTAAAAACCTAATGGGACAACCTTTAATTTGAGACTTTGTAAGTTCGTTTTCATGCGTAATTTATTTAAATAATTAACAATAAACACTGAATAATTGGTTTTTAAAAATAGGGTAATAGTCGGTAATACACACAGAAAAAAGCTTTTACAGCCTTGCAAGTTGCAATAAGCACGAAAAGTTGTCTTATGTTTTACATGTATTGAAATTTTATTTGATTGGTGTATTTAAAGAATAAAAGGATTAAGTAAATTTAATGTTTTTGTTGTGACTCATTGTAACATTGTATAATTTAATAAAAATATATGCTTCAAAACAATCGATCAAAAAGCAGTAAATTTGCATCGGGGTTCGAATCTGTCTATGCAATTTTAATTTTTTTCAGGCAAAAGAAGAAAAACTTAGCAGAGTTCAAAAGTTACCGAAATTGACCATGTTTTTTAAGAACCAAGAAGAAAACAACGCCAAACCTCTGTTAATTACGCGCGATGACAAGGAAATAAATGATTCAATTGATGTTACATCAACAAGCAGACCCCATTTGACAGAAAAAGATGAGTTGAGTGAAAATTCTAACAATGATTCTCATTTGGCAGCGTCCACATCCTCTGGGTTTTTGGTTTCTAATGATGTATCATTGTGCCCAACAACTCTAAGCGCTTGTTCACAATGGACGTAACCATAAGATGAACTTAAACAGTTATTAATTTTACGTAAAATTTAAGTCTATTGTGAACGCTGCATAAAATTATGTACAAATTACGGTTTACGAAATGATAACGGTTTACGTTCATCTTATGGTTACGTCCATTGTGAACAAGCTTTAACAGATGCATTTCGATCAAGTTGTGTAGAAAAAGGCTCAGAATATTTTCAAAACAATGATGGCGTGTATGCAGCTTCCAAGCGTAACTTCAAAACACAAAATAGAAGTCTTTCCGGTAAATTATTTCAAAAAAGAATAAGCAATGGAGAAACTGTACCTCGAAAATGGATCATGTATTCACCTTCAACTGGAAACATCTACTGTTTCGCGTGTAAGCTTTTTTCGGTAAAAAGTGTAAGTGCGTTTGCTCACCACGGGTTCTCAAACTGGGGTAAAGCAGAAGAAAGCTAATCAGTTTATTTAAGAAACTGAGTACTGGATGAACGTATTTAGAAGGGTAGTTACGGTCGTAAAATTTCTAGCGGAAAGAGGCTTCTCATTTCGTGGTAGCGTAGAAAAATTTGGTGATAGTAGAAATGGAAATTTCATGGGAATACTAGAACTAATTTCTGAGTTTGATCCTTTCCTTAAAACACACATTGAAAGGTATGGCGGTAAAGGTAGTGGACACGTGTCATATTTATCAAAAACTATATATGAACAGTTTATTGATATTATTGGCGGTGAAGTGAAAAACAAGATTATTGGTGAAGTTAAAAATTCTAAAAATATTTTTCTTTGATCGTGGACTCTACGCCCGATATATCACACACCGACCAACTTTCAGTGATTATTAGATATTGCTCTTCTAATAAAGTTCATGAACGTTTTTTGACATTTTTACCTATATTTAGTCATACTGGTGCTTCTTTGAGTAGTGTAGTTTTAGAATTTTTAGAACGTCATGATATTAACATTATGAATTGTCGCGGTCAATCTTACGACAACGCGAATAACATGTCTGGGAAATACAAGGGACTTCAAGCGGAAATTAAAAACAGGAGCAACCTTGCATTTTATGTGTTGTGCTTTGCACATTCTTTAAATCTAGTGGGTCAATGCAGCGTAGAGACATCTACAGAAGTATCTCATTTCTTCATGTTTTTACAAAAATTGTACGCTTTTTTTGCTAGTTCAACTCATCGGTGGGATGTTCTTACAAGAAAGACGCAAGAAAATCGTACAAAATTTACACTGAAGTCACTTTCGTCCACCAGATGGTCATGTCGATAGGATGCTACAAAAGCATTAGAAGCTAGTTATGATCAAATACACGATGGTCTTACTGTTATTCGCAACGATCCCGATGAGAAAAAGGAAACAAAATTAGAAAGCGGAACTTTTGTAAAAATCCTTGAGAAATTTGAAACTGCTTTTTTAACCGTATTTTGGAACGAAATTTTAAAACAACTTGGAACAGTTAGTACCATTCTTCAAAAACCTGGTCTGGATCTAAACACTGGCACACTTCTACTACAAGGACTACACAGTAGTATAAAAAAACACCGTGAAAATTTTGAATACTTGAAAAAAAAATGAGTTTAAACGTTAAATTTGATTATTCACAAAAAAGCAGCAGATTCAAAAAAAAAACTTTCCAGACGGGCCCTCTTCACATTTAGAAGGTTCAAACAAATTTAAAGTCGAAACATTTTATCTATCGATCGATACATTAGTGTGCCAGAGTTAGACAAGCGACGTGAAGCATACGGTTATGTATCTAATCTTTTTGCATTTTTTGGAAATTTTCGCACTATTGAAGGTGAAACATTAAAACAATATGCGCGAAATCTTATCGAAACGTACCCGCTTGATATAGATCAGGCATTTATCGAAGAGATTATATTTTTCAAAATTTTATTTTATCTCTTCCTAATTCCGAGAATTCTGTAGTAACACCTAAAGACATGTTGGATATTATTATCGAAAAAGACCTTGTTTCAGTGTTTTCAAATACCTATATTGTTTTAAGAATATATTTAACTATACCTATCACGAACTGCGAATCCGAAAGATCATTTTCAAAATTAAGCTTTATTAAAAATAAATTAAGGTCATCAATGGGCGAGAACAGATTAGTTTCGTTATCGATCTGCTCTATTGAGAATGACGTATTGGGGGAAATTGATTTTGAAAGTGTCATAAAAGCATTTGTTGAAAATAAACAAAGAATAAAAAGCGTTACCTTGTCTTAGCCTTGTGTCTTCTGCATAATTTTAAATGCACTGAAGTTTATACTGTTTTAATTTTTAAAGTGCCTTGTCAAAAAAGAGTTGGGTAGGGCCCTCTACAAGAATTAGCACCGGGCCCACTAATGAATAAATCCGCCCCTGGTAATGGCAGTCTGATTTTTGCATGAGAGTTTAATGTAAGGGTAACAAATCAATTGGATGTTCTGTCCGAAAAATACATGGGACGTTTTCGTAGTCTGACATTGCAAATTTTTAACGTGTTCCACAATTAAAACTTCCCTTGTTCCAGTGTTCTTGGGTAACAAGTGTAACAAAAGCAACAATCTGTAGTCAACAATTAAAAATTATAGAAAGATTGATAATATTTATTAAACCTAATACATAGTATTGTAAAGTATTGATAAGGAATGAAGGAAAAGAAGAGTACATACTATCCTGAAGCACCTAACATTAACACGACATTCACATATGTTTTAACGACGTGTGGAAATCACTACGTTTAGACGCATGATACGTACAAATATTAGGCGCACACATTTCAGTACTGTTTATTTTGCCGCATACGCTGTCAATATTTCACACGATGAAAGATTAGACACAGCCATAAGAGAAAGAAATACGTCAGGTAGAAAAGCCATCACAATGTTAAACATTATTTTATGGGACCAATAATACATCAGCAAAGAAAATAATATGGGGATGTCTATACTAGAAGATAGTTAAAAGTATCACTATACAGGGTGTTTGGTAGGTCGATGGAAATTTTTTAAGGGATAATAGGGGACACCATTTGCAAAATTGTTTGCTAATAATGTATAGCTCAAACTGTTAAGGTTTCCGAAATAAAGTTAAATTTGTCAATATTCGACAACCGTCTATTTCACGTTTAAAAATTATCTAGGCGTACTACCTCCCTGTTTTACGAATGGAATAAAAATGTAAACCTACAACACTGACTCTTCGCATACAATTTCCATCAGCCATCGTCATTCTCCGAACGCATAACAAACAAAAAACAATCTACCTGCTATGCTAATAAAGAATCTACCTGATATGAAGTGGTTTATTTTGGTTTATAAACATGGTTATTGTATGCGTATGAAAGGTGTACTGTTTTGACATCCGAATTGTGTTTGGAGTTGCATTAACAACGAAGGGTTTTTGCAATCTGAGCAAGTAATACGCAAAGCATTTTGTATGTCAGGAAAATATCTCGCTTAGATAATTATTTTTAAAAATAAAATATAAGAGCAGCCTTATTTTCGAATATTGACAAATTTAACTTTATTTCGGAAACCTTAACAGTTTGAGCGATACATTATTAGCAAAGAAATTTGCAAATGGCGTCCCCTATTATCCTTTAAAAAATTTCGATCGACCTACCAAACACCCTATATACATCTGTGAGGTATGGCCACTGAAAGAAAGAACACTGACAACGTTGACAGCAACGGAAATACATTTGGAGAAGAACAGCAGGAAGATTTAGAAGAGAAAAGATTACCAACGAACACATTAGAGAAATAATGGGAATCAAACAAACAGTCACCGATGAACTATCAACAAAACAACTTACGTGGTTCGGACATATACAAATAATGGATGAACAACGAAAGAAAATACTAAAATGGCAACCAGAAGGAAAAAAAACGGGGTAGACCGAGAAAAAGTTGTAGCGAAGGAATAGACAAAGAGCTGAGAGAAAGAAACATAGAAGAGGACCTATAGAACAACCGGACGAGGTGACGATTGGAAGTCGGAAAACGGCGGAGAACGTTATAAACCATGTCGTAGTAGTATACAGTGCTAGTCAAAAGTCCGTACCCCCCTCGTATCTTTTGAACGGTTATACTTATAATAGTGAAATTTGGAGGGAGGAAATAAACAGACGTAGGCTTCTTAAGTAGTCATGACAGGTGACGTAATAGTGACAGATGACTTTACAGCGGCACTGTGACAGATAATTTTAAATGGGACCTTATGGCAAGTGATACCTCGTTTGAAAGGTATTGAAAATACCTATTCAGTCATACTAATTTTGTTTCGAGTTTAAGATCATTTTGATGAATAAATGAAATAATATAGAATTGTATTTTTCCATTTAATTAATAAAAATTCAAACCTCCGCCTGTGCTTACTTGTCAAAAAGGTTGACGTTGACATAAAAACTACTAGAGAACTGAAAAACGTCAACTTTTTTGACCAAAAAACCATAGGCGGACATTTGAATTTTTATTAATTAAATGCGAAACTGCAATGTTAGATTAATTTAATTTATTCACCAAAATCAAAATCAACTTAAACTCAAAAAAATTAGTATGACTGAATAGCTATTTTCAAGACCTTTTAAATGAGGTATCATTTGCCATAAGGTCCCATTTAAAATTATCTATCACAGTGGCGCTGTAAAGTCATCTGTCACTATTACGTCACCTGTCATGACTAATTAAGAAGCCTACGTCCGTCTATTTCCTCCCTCCAAATTTCACTATTATAAGTATAACCGTTCAAAAGATACGAGGGGGGTACAGACTTTTGACTAGCACTGTATATTATTAATAATTTTGACAAGTATGTATTAGTTTTTTGTAATATAATATAAACAAACCTGAGGGATCTTGTGCAGTAGCTACAGCTAAAAATAATACTGATACGAAAATCGTGAACCTAATCTTAGGAAACATGGTGAACTATTGAATTCGATTGGCAATTGTTCGATGAATTTAAACAAAAACTGTTTTGAAATTTTAATTTTTAATCGTACTTGACCTTTTGGATTTCCCAAATTTTCTACACTCTATTCATTGAAATATTTTGCATTTTAAACATTGTAATTTCGAATTTTAATAAGCTTTATGGTAGGGGAGCCCAAGCGGGGATTTTTGCAGTTACTCGAGCGCATCAGAAAATCGCATGGAGAGAAACATTGTACCCTATAAACGTACCCCTACCATATAATATGGACTCTTAATAAATGGGCGTGCGTTTAGGCCAACGGTCGGCAACAGGCGGACCGCGGTCTGAATCCGGACCGCGAAAGGTTGAACTGCGGACCGTCCGCACTTTTCGTACTTCCATTGCGGTTCCTTGAAATCAATTTGGCCACTAAGTTTGGCTCAACGTACATGTGCAAAACGTATTTCTCAAAAACGACTTTTTTGAAAAACAAATATCTCTCCCGATTAATGGACGCCAACCTCGAATACCGCATTTATACTCAGTCCTGTTGGACAGGGAATTGGGGAGGGAAGTGGGCAGCGTGAATGTGTAAATAGCTCATTTGCGCTGCCGCTGCTCATGCTACTGCCATTGCATGGCCCTCCCCAAAAAGTCGGATTTTGACGGAATTCAAAGGAGAGGCAGCGCGAATGCAAGTGAGTATTAGTCATAGATAAATAATATAGTATATACGGATAGATAGGCAACTCACTGTAAAAATTTGGTTCCTTACTCCACTTACGACCGTAGTGATTACTAATTACCATTTGGCGGGAAATTCAAATCAACAAGCATTAATTTCATCCGTTCAGCGCCTCTTGCGGGCCCTTTCGTTACTAATTAAAATATCTTATTATTTTATAAGATATAATCTCACCTATATTATTAAAATAAAAAAAATTCAAAAAATCTAACACATTCGTCAAAGAAAAGCGTGGCGCGTCTTCATCGAATAAACGGTTTTCGCCCTACGCTTTTCTTTAACGAATGTGTTTCTTCAATGTGATTTTTTCACTTTTTTTTTATTTTTTGCTTTTTAGTTGATTTTTTATTACATTTTTAATTTTAGTCACCCATAACTAAAAAAAGCGTTTCTTAAAAATTTTTTTTTCATATTTTTTTATTTTTTACTTTTTAGTTTTACACTTTTCAAACATTAAAATATATCGTCATGTTTCTTAAAATATGTATAAAACCTAATATGATGTACTAACATGAAAAGTAGTCGGAATCGGCAAAAAATTTGAAACTTTATTGTTTATTTATGAAGCATAACGTAAACAATTAACGTAAAAAGTGAAATTATATATAGTGCATATCATTAGCTACAATCCGTAAAAGTTTCAAGTTTTTACATTCTAAAAAACAAGAGAATTTAAGCATTTTTCATTAAGATCTTTTTTTTATTTAAACAATTAATAAACATAAAAAAAAGTTATTGATTATTCGTGTATTATTCCCGCGAATGCATATGTATGCAAATTTTCATTCATTTGCATTGGAGAAAAGGCACTCAAATTAACGTCTAAAGATTTGACGCAAACTATTGAACTAAATAAAAGCGTTTAATAAAATACCAGAACTTACTTAGCTTGTTAAAGTATTTTATTTAAAAAATACCTAAGTA
This sequence comes from Diabrotica virgifera virgifera, assembly GCF_917563875.1. Classification (NCBI taxonomy): domain Eukaryota; kingdom Metazoa; phylum Arthropoda; class Insecta; order Coleoptera; family Chrysomelidae; genus Diabrotica; species Diabrotica virgifera. The sequence goes on along the minus strand of NC_065449.1, from coordinate 55,210,764 downwards.
ATACTCATAAATTATTCGGAATTCTCAAGTTACAAAATATGTTATTATTTTTGCTGTCAAATTTAGTAAGGAAACGGGTTATAAAAAAGTTAGACAATTTGTTTCTAAATATACGTGTATTTATTTGTTGTTTCAGATTTGATATTTGTTGAAACAGTAGCGATCAACAGGCAGCAAAAACGCGTTCCAAGATTGCGGCTGTAGTTTTGAATATTTTTTCGAGATATTTGGCACACGTATTTGTAATATAATAAAGAACAGCCTTTGTGTGTTTGCCAAAGAAGGTGAATGCAAAAGAATGCAGTGACTACCGAAACATAAGCTTAATGTCACATACCTTGAAAATTCTATTGAAAATTATCCACGCCAGAATACACTCTAAACTGGAGCTGGATATTAGTGACACTCAATATGGGTTCCGCAATGGTATGGGTACCAGAGAGGCATTATTCTCCTTCAACGTGCTGACACAGAGATGTTTGGATGTTAACCATCCTCTTTACGTCTGTTTTATAGACTACAATAAGGCGTTTGATAAAGTAAAACATGATCGACTCATGGAAATCCTAAAAAATAAAAACCTGGATGAAAGAGATTTAAGACTAATAACACACCTCTATTACAATCAGCGAGCAATAGTAAGAATTGAAAAAGAAACATCTGAAGAAATGGAAATAAAGAGAGGAGTCAGGCAAGGCTGCATACTATCACCTCTATTATTTAACGCTTATTCTGAAGAGGTAATGCGAGAAACTCTGGAAGATGAAACAGTCGGCATAAGAGTAAATGGAGTCTTAGTTAACAACATCAGATATGCAGATGATACAGTAATAATAGCAGATAGTTTACAAGACCTGCAAAGACTCATGAGTAAAATAGTAAAGTGTAGTAGGGAGTACGGACTCTCTCTCAATATCAAAAAGACGAAGTTTATGAAAATTAGTAAAAACAACCATAATACTAACGAAATCTTGATAGTAGAGGGCCAGCAGATCGAAAGAGTAAAAAAGTACACTTACCTAGGAACACTTATAACAGAAAATAATGACTACACTGCAGAAATAAAAGTCAGAATCGAAAAAGCACGTTCTAATTTTATAAAAATGAAAAAGGTCCTATGTAGCAAAGATTTAACATTAGCTCTTAAAGTACGCCTAACAAAATGTTACGTATACAGTGTTCTATACTATGGAGTGGAATCATGGACGTTAAATGTAGAGACAATGAGACGACTTAACGCCTTTGAAATGTGGACCTATAGAAAAATTATGAGGGTTTCCTGGGTAGATAGAGTTACAAACAATGAAGTACTGAGAAGAATAGGTAAAGAAAAGGAAGTTGAACTTACAATTAAAGAAAAGAAGCTACAGTATCTCGGACATGTGATGCGGGGCGAGAAGTATGGCATCCTACGACTCATAATGCAAGGAAAGATAGATGGCAGAAGAAGCATCGGAAGAAGACGAATTTCATGGTTGAAGAACCTGAGAGAGTGGTTTGGATGCAGCTCGAAACAATTATTTAGAGCTACTGCCTCAAAAATTAAAATAGCTATGATGATTGCCAACCTCCGTAGCGGAGATGGCACCTGAAGAAGAAAGAATGGCGGTACAGAGCCCAATTTGAAAAATATATTAATATGTGGAAATTACTCTGTAATTAAATACAATATTAAAAAAACGAGCCTGTACCGCCATTAAGAAGAACAAAAAAATACACTTTCTTCAAATAAACTTTTTTATCCGATCGCTAGATTTTGTGTGATTTTAGAACTACATACTAATGAAATAAAAAATTTTAGTAGTTCCGAAATGACACAAAATCTAGCGATCGGATAAAAAAGTTTATTTGAAGAAAGTGTATTTTTTGTTGTTCGTAATGGCGGTACAGGCTCGTTTTTTTAATATTGTATTTAATTACAGTGTAATTTCCACATATTAATATATTTATCAAATTGGGCTCTGTACAGCCAATCTTTATTATATTACGAATACGTGTGCCAAATATCTGGAAAAATATTCAAAATTAGAGCCGCAATCTTGGAACGCGTTTTCGCTACCTGTTGATCGCTACTGTTTCACCTTAACACAACACAAAACTAAACTTTATAAACGAAGGATAAGGAACCAACTTAAATTGAAATTACTAAGAATAAATCTTTAAAGATAAAATAAAAACTGTAAACTAATGGAAAATTATTTCCACTAACTGTCATTACTTTTGACAGAATTGACATTGCCGGGTTAACCTTCGTTTGATTATTTTATTTGTGACATTCAGATATGGTGTTAACATAAATGATTGGTTAAAGTCTTCGTGAGCGAGTAGTCATGAGGACATTCCCGACATTGTTGAGGACTGGTGTGAACACTCACTCGCGTCGATATCGTATTTCGAGAAATATTTCCAACAGCGGCATTAGCAGTGGCAAAGGCTGAGTATAAATCCAGCAGAAGATACACTACGAATTTGCTGTTCGAGTCGAGAACCAGACCACAAACAACTAGCTCAAGACCGTCGGTACAATATTAATTTAAGGGTCTTTTGTTTTATCATTAAGAATGTATCAAAATAATAAATATGTTGTCATTAATTATTGTTATTATTTGTTTTTTTTTCTGGACCTTGTTCAAATTTTCTTCTAGTATCCGGACACCACATAATAGTATATTAAGTATGGAGAACGGTAAGGGTTTTATACCGATCGAAGACAATTGTTTGGAGGAGGAGCGGGGCGACGACTCCAATTATTGTCTGAGATCGGTTACCCTTAACGTTCGACATGCTTATAACGTTTTTTGCACGATTGATACCATTATAAATGATAAAATTAAACATTTTCGTCATATTGACTAGTTTCATTCATTTTATCAAGATAGATACTTTGGTTGTTAGGTAGTAACTAGGGTGCATAACAACAATGGAGAATTGAGTTTTTATTTAGTTGTCAATAATTTTAAGTACAATTTTGATTATTATAAATTAAAATATGAGCGAAAGTGAATTTGAAGAAATTGAACGGGTTTGGGAAGAAGGGTGTTCCGCAATTATTCCCGAAAAATCCAAAATCCGTTATCAAAATACCTACCAAAGTTTTAAAAAATGGTGCGAAGGCAAGAATTTAAGAATCGAAGAAAAGACTCTATTGGCATATTTCGTTCAAAGACATATGCAGTTGAAAGCTCCTGGAAGCCTCTGGGCAGAATATTCAATGATTAAATCCACCGTTTTTCTTTATGATGGCATTGATATTTCCAAGTTTTCAACTTTGATCGCGTATTTGAAGAGAAAAAATGTTGGATACTACTAATGTATGCGATTCTGCAGGAGTTTCTGTTAGAAGTAAACCACAGCCCAAACAAGCGGGATTTCATTAAATAATTTAACAAATTGTACCATAAGTTTCAATATTAATAAATAATTCGTTATTTTTCTTTATTCTTTCAAAAAATAAATTAAAATTAAGAGATTTTTTAACTCGACGGTAAGTGAATTACTTACCATCGAGTTGGAGTACTTACCGTCGAGTTGGATTACTTACCGTCGAGTTGCTTGTAAATGTCACCTACTGACGTAAAATCTGTCACAGTAAACAGTCAAAAATGATCAATCGTGCAAAAAATTACTTGCCGACTCCTGGTTTAGGCAGTCCGTAAAAAATCTATCCTTAGAACAACTCGAAAACGTCAGATTAAGACAAGGTAAGTTAAGCACATGAAGAACAGTGTATATTTCAAAAATCTGACGATTTAAGCGGAGAGTAAGGAAACGGGCAAGTCACAATTTTTTACAACAAAAAAGCGAATATTTCGCGAAATGAACACCAGATCGAAAAACTGAAAAATACGTGTTCAATATTTTTTCAAAAATATTGCGAATGATACCAAACATCCCCTCACGGAGGGGGGAGTAACTTTAAAATTTTAAATAGGAACCTCGCAATATTTTGCAAATCGATCGAAAAACTGAAAAATACGTATTCAATATTTTTCAAAAATCTATCGATTGACACAGAATACGACTCTCCACGGAGGAGAGGGGTTACTTTAAAATCTTAAATAAGAACCTCCAATTTTTATTGCAGATTTGGATTCCTTACGTAAAAATAAGCAGCTTTTATTCGAGACATTTTTTCTAATTATGCACAGATATCGCAATAATCGGAAAAAACAATTTTTGGAAATGGAAAATTACATTAAAAAATGGAAAATCCCCACTTAATGGAAAACTCAACTTTTGTGGTTTCAGGACCTAATTTTCACAACACAATAGATTCCCATGACGCTTAAGTAACTGCAAATTTAGCATCCAATGCTTCCCTACTATTAGTGTGTGAGTATGAGGTTTACCATTTATGAATTTCATACTACTTATACTTTTTAGCTTGTGTTAATAATAAATTTATTAATGTTTTCTATTTTGAAAACTTTGATTTTCCGATGTGGAAATGGAAACGACAAAATAAACTTGTTTTAAACTAAAACTGTGGCTTATTTTTCAAAAAAATAGTAAATTGTATTAAGATAAATTGAATTAAAATAATTACAGCTAGATCTATAAATATATCACGCACGATGTTTTTACGACCTCCCACACCCCTCTAATAACTTGTTGCGATTAATAATAAAAGAAAGAATACAGAGTAGAAGGAGTCGTGGAAGAAGACGCATATCCTGGTTAAACAGTTTGAGAGCTTGGTTTAATTACATTTCTGCAGATCGCTTTAGAGCAGCGATATCGAAAGTGCGAATAGCCATGATGGTTGCCAACCTTCTTAGAGGAGCTGGCACATGAAGAGGAAGACACCCTTCTTTTGTACATCCCCTCCCCCCTGTGTCAGTCCACATATATTCCGTCTAATATACTTATCGTTGCACGTCATCCGCGTCGTAGCCCGTGATGTCACATGATGCCAACACGAAATATTTGGGCGGTAGGTGTGTTCTTTTTTAGAATTATTTTGCCGAGTACACTGAAATTACAGACACTAGACATATTTTATTATACACGCGTAGAAATAATATCTGAAGATTTCTATTAAGTTAACTCAAAGAAATACACAATAATATGTTTCATTTAATTTGTATAAATGGATTATAAAGCGTTTTTATGAAGTACATTTGTTCGGAACACACTGTAACTGTAATCGAACGAAGGTGACATTTTGGCATAAATTGGTATCATTTATTTGACAGTTGCGGTGAAGACACTTTATAATTGTTTTTATTCTTTACTATAAGTATTTGTTTTATTATATTTACTGTTTTAATTATTTATTTTAACGTATCTAAGATTATAACTTAATGCTTGTTTTCTATTTCTAAAGTTTTTATTTATTTACATTGAATATTAATTTGTTTTGTTGTATAATCCACTTCCTCAAAAATTATGTGATATATTTGATTTAAAATAAATTCAAGAATTTTTTGTAATTGAGCAACAATGTCAACTTAGATCTCTGACGTAGATAATGACGTGCAACGGTAAGTATATTAGACGAACTGTACACCTGCACTTTTTATCGTCCCTATTTTTGTTACTTTACAATACTGTCTCCGAATGTAAGTAGTTCTGATCGCTTTTAAATAAGAAACGGTTTTCCAGTTTTCCTATCGAATTTTCCTGTGCAAGGCATCCCAATGTTTCGTTCACCGACTCAACTCATCCGGGGGTGCCTTGTCGGAAGACCGGGTGATGTTAGTTGGTCAGGGGACATGCGGCGCATATAATCCATACTCTGGATGCTATCTCCTAGCATGTATTCCTTTCCGGATAGAATCCAACAGTACTAGGGGTAACTTCCCTAGTTGCTTTGAATCTTTCCAACTCGGTAAAACAAAAGGGTAGGGACAAGTGGATAGTCATGAAGGAGGTCTACGTCCCATTCTAGATATCTGGATGCCCGATGGAAAGAGAAAGAGAAGCAGTCAGAGGGAACAAGAGCATATTGAGACTGCGTCTTATGAAGCAGTTAGTTTTTTCAACAACGTTTCCCTTAGCTAAGTTTCTCTACAAGTTTTTGCTTAGGTATGTAAAGTACTGTGTTTGCTAACAACAAATTTTGACGCCAAAATTAGAGCATATAATACCCCAACACAATAAAAATTAAACTCATAAAACTTAATTAAAAATTCACGCCGCATTAAGTATTACTAAAGCTTTATTTAACATTATCATTTTCTGATAAGATAAAATACAACAAAATCTTTTTAATTCGTGATTTATCTGCAGTCTACACTCGTGTTGTTATCAACTAAGTAAGTAAAGCTTTTATTAATGTCTGCGTCTGATTTATTTAGCCTATTTTTTGTCACGGTTTATAACCTTTTATTACACATTGGCGGTCTATGTAGAAACAGAAATATAGAAGTAGTTTTAACTATTGAAATTTTTAAATAAGTGATAGATTCCACGGTTACTTGATGGAAATTCATTTTATCTATTTATGAAACACTGAAAACTTTTGGTTTCAACACCTCCACAAAATTTTTTATTAGCCCAGTAAATGACCGGTTTGGAGCTGAATTTTCCTCGTCACAACGGATTTACTTGAAAATTTGGATTTAGGTACCCTCAACTTCATTATTGGACTTGCACCCAAGATTGCTTTTACTTGGGTGTGAAAGCCACCCCTTCTTGGGGGTGAAAAAATATACGTGCAAGATAAATCCGGAATTGGATAAATTTTCTTTTTGTTATATAGAGTTTTTTCACTACGTCAATACGTTTCGAGTTATTTGCGAGTGAAAATGTTCATTTTTTAACAAAAAAACACAGTTCTTCGCAAATAAGTACTCAAAAATTAAGTATTTTATCGAAACAATAATCATGGCAAAAATTTAAACCATAAAAAATCGAAAAAATGATGTGTTTATGAAGTGTGTGGACCCAGTAGCAGCAATATTGAAGCTCATGAAAAATAGGTTCTTATTCGTGAAATTTCAAATCGAATATTTCAACATGAAATAACCAAAAAATTAAGCACTTTTCGGAAAATGAAAACTTATGAAAACTTTTTTAAAATAATTTAAAAAATTTAAAAACTAATTTAAAAAAGTTTCTAGCATCAAAATTAAGCGAGTTACGCTCAAAATAAAATTGGTCCTTATTTTGGGAAAAGAATCGTGGAAATTCTTCTAATTACCACACCAAATGAAATTAATCGTTACCGTAAAATAATTAATTTTATTAAAAATTAAAAAAAATTAATGTTTAATAAAATAATTGTTAATACAATAAAATCCAAAAAGAAATATTAACATCGAAAAATTTAGATTTTTTTATTTTCAACTATAACCTTTCTCTGAGCTTATTTAGGTATCTTCAAAACACAACATCTAAAACATTGAAAACAGTTGATATGTTAAGAATTACAAAAAACTAATATAGTGTTGCCTTTAAGGGGATGATATGGTTTGAGATCAACATTCCAAGCACATTTTTGTGATTTTTTTTAAACTAGGGTACAATTATTTTATTGTTAAATTAAGTAATCATATTAAGTATAATTCACAGAATATACAAAAAAAATTTCAAGGAGAAATATTGAAAATTACGCCAACGGTGGCAAATTTTTAGACACCTCCAAAAAAAGTGAATTTGCAGTGGACATCAGAACACGTTACTGGATTATGTGAAACAAAAAATTGAAAAATATTTTATTAGCTCATGAGTTTTTGAGGAGGTTTTTGAGTTCTTGGTATCACTCGTAAGTCAAAAAACGAAATTCTTTGTAACAAAAGCGTGAAAATCAACATATTTATTATTTCTAAACAAAAACTAATTATAAAAACAAATATATCTGGACAGCGTTACCTCACGAAAAGTGATGCACATCGAAATATGTTTTTTGAATAGCGGAGTAATCTAAAAAAGAGAAGGAGAACAGTTGCTGAACGTTTCTCACTACTCTCAAGCGTGCTGGCGCGAAATCGCGGAAAAGCGTGTCGAAAGTAGGGATATTCAACATGCTGTATCTCTGGTAATTTAATTTTTTATTCCGATCAATCTGAAATTTTCAGAGAGTCTTGAAGTTGCTACGCTTTTATTTAAAATAATAAAAAAATTAAATTTTTCAAACCATATATAAAAGTGCTCATTGCATACATTTGTATTACAGTAGAAAGTAAGTAAGCATTTCTCCTTTTTCGTTTCTTACTCCGATTCCAAAATCTCCGATTGCCACTTCTTGTTCGTCCTTTTTCCATCCGAGTTTGCCGTTAAAATCTCCGATTATCAGATTGTAATAAGCGATTCCTGTTTTTTTGTTGTTTCAATTTCCTCATAGAAGGCTTCAACAATTTCATCTTCGTAACTGCTGGTTGGGGACGTATACCTGGATTATTTTCAGATTTTATCTTTAATTTAGTCTTAGATTTATATATATGTTATAGTCAAAGCCCGAATTTCAGGCACTCCTAGGTTTGACTATAAGCAATCCTCAGGTCTGACTGACGGTCTTAGTCAAAGCCCGAAATAAATTACAGTTTCGGCCTTTGACTAGTCAAACCTAGGAGAGACTAAGTTGGTCAGGCAAAGGTCGAAATTTAATTTTATGAAATCGGGGTTTGGTTAGTCAAACCCCGATCAGATATTTAAATGTCGTAATTTATTAGGTTAGGTTTAATAAAACGTCATTTTTTAATTTTAATATTTATTATTTTTATATTGTCGTAATTAAAATAAAAAAGTAGTATTTATTCTCAGATGTTGTGAGCATTATTGCAGTAGCATTTTATAAAGCCTTGTCCTCCAAATTTAGAATCTTTTGTACTAATTTCTCTTAGAGACAGCTTAACGTCTGGAACATCTTCGAAATTAAAAAAATCTCTTTGCATTCTCTTATTTGATTTCTTGAAAAAAGTGTGTTTATTGTTTCGTGTTCCGTACCAACTCTATATATAAACCGTCAATTGTTTTATCTTGTATGATACCCAAAATATTTCGAGCATCTAATTTAGCTCTATCAAAGCTGGGGATAGGTATTTTTATACTCAAAAGAGAAATAATAAAAGATAGGTATTGTTATATCTCGGCAGAATGCAGTAGGTTGTGGTTACCCATATTAAAAGAGGAAGTGAATAGAAAGAAAATGCCATTAGTAAGACAATAACATATCGAAGATAGTACATAATTTATAATTTAGTATTATTTATTTATCTATGTATTATTAATATTATTATTTATAATTTAAAATAACACCCACATATTATAAAATCGGAATTTGGTGTTAGTTTTGAGAGTAAACTCAATGTAAGACCAGCTACTTACAATGTCGGGATAGTATCATGAGGTTTTTTCCTGGTTTTTCCGCGTGATTTACTATGGAATCACGAACATGAAAATTTTACTGTCACTATTGCATGTGGTTGTCTTTTAAAAGACAGATCACATGCTATCATTTTTTTACGGATATTCTTGAGTTAAAATGATTTCATGTAATCGAATGAACTATCTTTCAATAAAGGCGTCCCAGGAACGCAACTCATAAATATTGGCAATATCATTTTAAAGTCTTGTACTTTAAAATGCATAATATATGATATATGTCGGAATTGCCGATATGAATGAGTCAGATTAAATTAAATTATTAGAAGAATTTTTTTAGTAAGCAACAACATGTTCGTTTAATTTATTAATATTTTGTATTTTGACAACGACGTCCGAAGTAAAAGTCGAAACGTTAATAAAATCATTTTTCAAGGTAAATTGTGGCTTATTTTCTAATTAGAATAATAAACGTTGTCCACAGACAAAAAAGATTAAAATAAATAAAGGAAAGGCGATTGAAGGTCTTTGCAATAAGATGAAAGAAGGAAATGCAATAAGAAATGCTCTTCAAAAAAGTGTAAAAGGTCTATAACATATTGTGCAATTCTAAATGCCATAATGCCTCAACATGTGAGAATAAACACTAATTTTTTTTTAATTACGACAATATAAAAATAATTAACATTGAAATTAAAAAATGACGTTTTATCAAACTAACAAATTAACGACATTTGAATAGCTGACTAGTCAAACCCCGATTTCATAAAATTAACTTCCGACCTTTGCCTGACCAACTTAGGTTTGACTAGTCAAAGGCCGAAACTGTAATTTATTTCGGGCTTTGACTAAGACCATATTTCGCCTTTATAGTGAAATATGTTGCCTGATTTTAGTTTGACCTGATCTTCACCTCTTCTTTTGACTTCGCAAATTCCTATAATATCTTATTTCACATGTTTGAGTTCTTCTTGCAGTTCCGTCATTTTCTCATCTTTAGATAAGGTTCTTACATTATATGTAATTATGTGCAGCGTTCGTCGTTTTTATTAGCCTCCTACATACCGGGGATTTTTAACACCCTCTGCCCGCTGTTCGTGAATCCTACCGCTTAGTCCTGTCGCCAGGGGGGTTACAACGGCCTTCTTAATTCAAATGGACTTACCCAAGTTTTTTTATGTATTTTGGCCCGTAGAACACGAATTTTTTGGGTAACAGTTGATCCGGATGTCGATAAGATTGTTATAAACAAAGAAGTTGAGGAATTACATAACAGCGATTTCTCGCAAAACAAAACATTTTTTTGTATTTTTTGGGTCATTCTAACCAAAAAATGTTAATGCAAGTTTTTTCGTAGGATGCATAGTTTTTGAGATAAACGCGGTTGAACTTTCAAAAAATCGAAAAATTGCAATTTTTGAACCCGAATAACCTTTGAATAAAAAATAAAATAGCAATTCTGCTTACCGCCTTTAAAATTTTGAGTCAAATAATATCTGTTTTGAATATTTGCATTGCTAAAAATTTATTTTTTGATTGTTAAAAAAAGCTATAAACACATAGTGTTTCCCGTGCCTAATACATGCGTTTTAATGCATGCTACGTAGAAATAGCTCCGCTCGCACTTTTACCTCTTCTACCTACTCGGTCGATTTTAAATGAGAAATCATTGAAAACATCACTCAAGCACTAGATGTTTATAGCTTTTTTTAACAATAAAATAATAAATTTTTAGCGATACAAATAATTAAAACCGATATAATTTGACTTGAACTTTCAAATGCGGTAAGCAGAATTGCTATTTTATTTTTTAATCAAAAGCTATTCGGGTTCAAAAATTGCAATTTTTCGATTTTTTGAAAGTTTAATCGCGTTTATCTCGAAAACTATGCATCCTACGAAAAAATTTGTAGGAACATTTTTTGGTTAGAATGGCCCAAAAATACAAAAAAATGTTTTGTTTTGCGAGAAATCGCTCTTATGTGATTCCTCAACTTCTTGGTTTATAACAATCTTATCGATATGCGGATCAACTGTTACCCAAAAAATTCGTGTTCTACAGGTCAAAATGCATAAAAAAAACTTGGTTAAGTCCATCTGAATACAGGAGGCCGTTGTACCCCCCTGGCGACAGGAAAATATGATTAGGAACAAGCGAGCTGCCGATTTTAATAGATAAATACAATAAAATAATATCTATAGTAAGGAGAAATAACATCGATGGCAGAGATCTAAGAATAACCAGCAACCTGCATCGTGGACAAAGAATAGCACTGGAAGACATTGATGAGAACGTGCTGATAATGGACAACGTCTAAATAATTTTAAATATGCAGACTACACAATAATAATCACATCACATAATATTATGCAAGTTCTAGAGGGACTACTTGCTAATATACGAAAAGAGAGTCATGAACAAGGTCTCAACTTTAAAACTAAAGAAACCAAAATTTATGATTTATTATTTATGGTGTATGCTGATAGCGGCAAATATATGTTCATAAAAAATCAAAAATATCAGTGTATTCAAATGATTCCGTTTGGTAACAAAACTTCTGTAATCAAAATACCAAAAGTGTTTTTAATCCGATGATATAAACAGTGCAAATATTCATAAAGATAAAAATAATGAAGACCTAATATTGTACAAACAAAGATACAAAAATACCTTAATGTGGTGCATCATAATACATAGTACCTACGTCATATATTTATTATATTACATCATATTTATTATAACTAATCATACGAAGCTACATCATAAAATATTATAAAATGACTGTTTTTATTCATAATATGTTTCATGTATGTAGATACCATCATTTCTAATAGAACCAAAAGCACCAGAAAATGTTTAGTTTGCATTTATTAGTAATATATAAACACACATCATTTAATCTCAGGAATATAAATACTTGGGTCTTACAATTACACAAGATGGAACGTTGGACAAGAATATCCAAGAAAGGTGCACACAAGGAAGGAAAGCTATCGCATTATTGAACAAAATCCTATGGGACTAAAGTATCTCCAAAGAAAATAAACGTAACATCTATAACAGCATTGTTAAGAGCATTATAACATACAGCAGCGAAGTTTGGCCACTTAAAGAAAAATCCGAAAATATGCTCAGAACAACTGAAATGGACTTCTGGAGAAGATCTGCTGGTATATCAAGAATACAAAAAATCAGAAATACAAGAATATTGGAGATAATGGATGTAAAGCATACAATAATGGACGATATAAAAACAAAGCAACTAAGATGGTTTGGCCACGTACAACGTATGGAAGAAGACAGATTACCCAAGCAAGTGCTACGATGGGCACCAAAAGGACGGCGGAAGAGAGGAAGACGTAGGAAAAGCTGGATAGAAGGAATCCATAGGGAAATCGGAGAAAGAGGCTTGAACGAAGACATGTGCTACGATCGAGAGCAATGGCGATTGGGAATCGGAAGACGTCGTAGAACGTTATGAACCGATTATATATATATATTTAATCTCACGACATTTTTAGCAAGAAATAATCTAAAAGTGTATGATGTACTAATAAAGTTCATAGCCAAAGCTGTAAAATGTAAGATGTATCATTGAGAGAATAATTTTAGTTTTAAATTATTACATAAAGTTGATTCACTATTGCTATTTATATATATTATACAAGATAGAGCTATTTCGTTCAATTTTTGAATATTTTTGGATAACAGTTACTTGTATAATCGCGTAAATTATTCATTTATTTAATTACTAGGATTATTTTTTCACTACCTGTATATTCAGTGATTACAATAATTTATATACTATACAATAAAAACTAATAATCGAGAAAAGAGAAAAAGTGATAAAGTGATCTTAATAATATATACTGTTACCTACTATTGAACGAGTAGATAAATTTTGAATATCTTTAACAACTAAAACCGTTTTTTGTATGTATGCAGTCTCGGATTTTTTAGTTTGTTTTTTCTTGTGTTTAGATCAAATCTTGTTTGTTTGAATTGTATTTTATGCCTTATTAGCGATAACGTTTTTTTTTTCTTGTTTGAACTTGTTAATGGACACGCCCAATGGGTTAAACCATTTTAAAACTAAAACTAATAGATTGAGATTATATTTTTCGAGTCTAAATAACGTTTTTCATATTTATCTGTGTATTGTACGTTTGACTACTTTCATATCTTCAACAAGACTAACGCTATATTTTTATCGCATTTCAGATGCAGCATGTGGGTAATACTTCTCTTATCCATACTTGCTTCAGCAACGGCTTCAAATCCAGATCTGGCTTCTTCAGATACAGATCCAGATCTATTTCCCGTACAAAGAGCGACTGAAGAAGCAGAAATCTCCAGTAACAAGTACTTGTTATCATCACCAGTTATTCCCACACACTATGATGTCGGCTTAACAGTTCCCTTGGAGGCTTTATCTGGAGGTAGTACAAATTATGACGGAACTGTTGATATAACTTTGAGTGTTATTAACGCAACGAATGTTGTTCAATTGCACTCACTTGTAAACATCGTTAGCATAACCTTTACTGATTCGTCTATTGTGATACACAATTATACACTCAACCCAAACCTGGAAACGATCTCTATATTTTTAAACAGTACCCTAAATGCTAATGCGATCTACAAGCTCAATATTAAGTTTAATGCAAGTTTAGAAAAAGTTAACATGAGGGGATTTTATAGAAGTGACTATATTATTAACGGTACTAAAGAGTATCTGGCTACAACGCAATTTCAGGCAACTTCTGCTAGAAGAGCATTTCCTTGTTTTGACGAACCAGGATTGAAAGCAACTTTTCAGTTGACTCTAACCCATCCCTCGGAATTCAATGCTAAGTCAAATACACCATCCCAGTCGCAGGCAGTAGTACAAGCAACGTAAGTATTTAGGATATGGTCCTTTTCATGAGCATTTTTCAGTGTGTCACAAATGATAGAAAAAAGGTAAGTCCGTGATAATACACATTTATAACATTTATTCTAACATGACATTTTAGTTAAATCTGACAGTTCACATTTTATTTGCAATTTGGCATAAAAACAAATCAATTGTGTTTATTGCATTTATAAAATGGTATTTTCTTTGATTTGTATAGTCTTATAAATTGTACAGATTATATTGGTATATATATTATATAATTCGTAAATATTTTTTTTCGATTATAGTGCCATCTATCGACAACTAGAATAAATGTTATACATGTCTGTAATCACCGACGTGCCTTTTTTTCTGTCACATACAATTTAATGCGTTAGAAAGAAATCGAAAAACTGTGACGCACTGAAAGATGCTCATGAGAAAAAGAATAAATGTCTATTGGACTTTAGAATAGTTTTTCATTTTGCATAATGTTATAACGATCCAAAAAATCTATAAAGTTTTCATTCTGCGTCTTACATTTATTATTCAAACGAAAGTTTTTTATAAACCTCAAACATTTTCGAAGAAAAACAGTTAGGTACTGTCTCTTCGATTAGAATAAACCAAATCCAATCATTTATTTAAATTGGAAATTGCCGCTAGTGAAATGATAATTGTTTACTTGCATTGATAATTGCTGACAACTTAATAATTTTAAATAAACTCTAACATCGAAGTAAAACGACTTCTAAGTAGTAGGTATAATTTAATAAAATGTTAAAAAATTCCAATGGATTGCATAATAATGTTCAGAACGAACGTTTTCGGACCTATCAGTCCATCATCAGTGAACTCGTATACTTGCTAACTAGCCCCAGAACCAAACAATGGTTATAATTTTAATTCAATCCACATTCTAAAGCAGTAAAATTGAAATGGCTTAACGCCGATGTTAGTGTTTCATCGGTGTTAGTTTCATCATGTTCCCAGAGGTTATCCACTAACATCGGCGTTAAGCCATTTCAATTTTACTAGTTTAGTTTAGAATGTAGAATGAATTAAAAGCTTAACCATTGTTTGGTTCTGGGGCTAGTGAACAAGTATACGAGTTCACTGATGATGGAGTGATATGTTCGATAACGTTCGTTCTGAACATTTTTAAGCAATTCATTGGGATTTTTTAGCATTTTATTAAAAATTATACCTACTACTTAAAAGTTGTTTTACTTCAATGTTAGAGTTTATTTACCTATATGGTATACAGCCAACCCATAGTTGAAGCAATAAGGCACTGAACCTACGAAAAAAAAACAACTAGACGGATCTTAATAATTCTTTTTGCATTCGATTCGTGAATGCGCCAGGAAACTTTGTGACTCATAGCATATCCATTAGATAATATTGAAAAACAGCATTTGTGCATACAAAAAATGCATTCTGAAAGTGCATCTCAAATAGACAATAAAAAAAATGCTTCTTCTTCTTCTTCAAGTGCCGTCTCCTAATCGGAGGTTGGATATCATCATCACTATATTTACTCTATCCACCGCTGCTCTAAAGAGTTCTATAGAACTGCATCTAAACCAGTCCCTTAAATTCTTTAACCATGACACTCTCCTTCTTCCTATACTCCTTCCGCCTCTTATCTTTCCCTGTATTATCAGTCTTAGCATTTCATATCGCGGTCCCCTCATTACGTGTCCCAGATATTGTAACTTTCTTATTTTTATTGTGTTTATTATTTCGCATTCTTTACCCATTTCTCGCAGTACTTCCGTGTTCGTTTTCCTCTGTGTCCATGCTATTCTAAGCATTCTTCTGTAACACCACATTTCAAATGACTGTAGCTTATTTATGTGTTCTTGCTTTAATGTCCAGCTTTCAAGTCCATATTGTAGTATCGAGAACACGTAACATCTCAAAGCTCTTGCTCTCAGTTCTAAGCTAAGGTCTTTATTGCAGAGAACTGTTTTCATTTTTACAAACGCATTTCTTGCTATTTCTATCCTGGTCCTTATTTCTGTTGTTTGATCATTTTTCTCTGAAATCCAGGTTCCTAGGTATTTGTATTTATCAACCCTTTCTATTGGTACATTTCCCAAATATATGCTTGTTTGTATGTTTGTTTTCTTAGTTATTATCATGTATTTGGTCTTTTTTATATTCATTTTTAGTCCATATTCTTTACAGAAATTGTTTGTTTTGTTCAGTAGTAGTTGGAGTTGTTCAGCAGAGCTTGCTATAATCACGGTGTCATCTGCATATCTTATGTTGTTGATAGATCTTCCGTTAATTATTATTCCTTCACTTTGAGATAGCAATGCTTCTTCAAAAATGGCTTCACTATATGCATTACAGAGTAATGGAGACATAATACATCCCTGCCGAACTCCTCTCCTGATTTCAATTTCTGGACTGGGTTCGTTATCTATTACAATTTGTGCTCTTTGATTCCAGTAAAGGTTTGTTATTATTCGTAAGTCCCTTTTGTCTATGTTTTTTGTCTTTAGAATTTGGACTTATTTTTCATGTCTTACTTTGTCAAAAGCCTTCTCAAAGTCAACGTAACAAACATGCACATCCACATTCATGTCCATGCATCTTTGAGCTAACACATTAAAAGCAAATAACGCCTCTCTGGTTCCTAGTCCGTTTCTGAACCCAAACTGACTATCATCTATTCCTTCTTCTAGTTTTTTGTTTATACGACCATGTATTATTTTCAAGAATAATTTGAGAATGTGACTTATTAATGATATTGTTCTGTATTCACTGCAATCTTTAGCGTTTGTATTTTTAGGGATAGCACAAAAGGTTGAGAGTAACCATTGTTTTGGTATGTTTCCTGTTTTGTACACTGTGTTAAACGAGTCTACGATAATGTCTAAGGTTTCATCATTTATACATTTTAAGCTTTCTACTGGGATTTGGTCTGGACCTACTGCTTTACCATTTTTGCTGTTTTTTAATGCCGATTTAATTTCTTCTTTTAATATCTTCAAAACCGTATCATCTTCTACTTCGACTTCCATCTGCTCTGTTCTATTGTCTTTGAACAATTCATTTATGTATTCTGTCCATCTCTTTAATTTTTCGTTAGTACTCAACACAAGTTTCCCATCTGTATCTTTTAGTATTGCCTGTTTTCTTTTTCTGTTGATCTGCGTTAATTCCTTAATTTTTTTATGTGTGCTAAAATTATCATGTCTTTTCTGGTGTTCTTCTATTTCTGCGCATTGTTCTTTTAACCACTGTTCTTTAGCCTGTTTAATTTTGGATTTTATTTGGTTATCCACAATTTGGTACATCTGATTATCTTTGTTTTTTTGCTGACGTCTTTCTTCCATTAAATCTAAGATTTCCTCCGTCATCCATTGTTTCTTTTTGTATCTGGTTGGTGTAAGAATTTCTTTTTGACTTTGAATTTCTAAAAAAAATGCAGAACTCGTCAATTTTTGGCGAAAATGAGTTCAATTTTGTTATTCGGGGGGTTTTTGGGGTCGCTAAAAACGAATGTGACGTCGTAAATGATCTCTGGAGTACCTGGTGCCCAGGGTACCTACTGTTTACCTCGTCTTCTGGAGTTTTCGGCAAGTTTATTAAAAAATTAGTCAAAAAACATTACTTACGGCCGCTGAAGACGAATATGACATCGGAAGTGATCTCTGGAATACCTGGTGCCCAGCGTACCTACTGTTAATCTCTTCTCCTAATTTTCGATAGTTTCGATAAATAATTAGTCAAAACTTGTAACTTGGGAGTTTTTGTGTTCGCTGAGAACGTATTGAATATCGAAAACGATCTTCTGAGCAACCTCTACGTCAGAGGTCGGCAACGCGGCGCCCGCGGGCGCCTCTGCGCCCTTCAATAAATTTTAATGCGCCCTTAAACTATTGTTAATTTAGACAAGAAATTCAAAACGTATATTTTTTATACGTTTATATTTATATATTTGTTAGGTCAAAAAATAGTTGGCGCCCGCCATGAATTTTTAATTTAGTATTTCACTCTTTACATTAAAAACGTTGTCGACCTCTGCTCTACGTCATAGAGTTTCATTTGATATCTTTAAAAAGTAACACATTTTTTTTTTAATTGGCGCTTTAAATTATATTGGTAGCTTTGATGAATCTGTATAAAATCGATGGTACCACTGCATATGAAAGAAAGAGAGAATAAAGAAAGTAAAAGACGATCTCCCGCTTAAAATATATATGTGTGGTACTAAAAGCTCAATGTCAATATTTTACTTTTTTGTACAACTTTATTTAAAATTTAATATTGACAAAACAAAACTCAAAAATCTTGACATTGGCCATTTTAACACCAAGGCACTTCTTCTTTACGTGCCATCTCCGCGACGAAGGTTGGCAATCATCATTGCTATTCTCACTTTCGACACTACAGCCCGAAAGAGTTCAGTTGAGCTGCATCCAAACTATTCTCTGAGATTTCGCAGCCAGGACATGTTTGTCCTACCTATGCTGCGCCTTCCTTGAATCTTTCCCTGCATAATTAATTTTAGGAGTTCATATCTGTCACCACGTGTTATATGACCCAAGTATTGAAGTTTTCTTATTTTGATGGAATCCAGTATCTCCCTGCTGTTCTGTATTCTCTTTAGTACTTCCTCATTGGTTATTCTGTCTGTCCAGGAGATTCTCAGCATTCTTCGATACGTCCACGTCCACATCTCAAATGCTTCCAATCTATGAGGCATTGTTTATTGAGAGTCCATGTCTTCACACCATACAAAAGAACAGAAAATACATAACATTTTAGTACTCGCTTTCTAAGATCTAGGCTGAGGTCTCTACTACACAATATTTGTTTCATATTAGTGAATGCACTTCTAGCCTTTTCTATTCTAATTCGGATTTCCTTGGTATAATCGTTTGTTTCACTAATGTTCGTCCCTAAATAGTTATAATTCTGAACTCGTTCTATCCTCTTATTATTTACGTGTAGATTGATGTCTCTAATATTTTTTTTTTGATATAACCATGAATTTCGTTTTCTTTATGTTTAGTGACAGACCAAATTCTTCACTTGTTGCAACCACCTTATTTAAAATTCTTTGTAGATCTGTAATAGTAACCAAGGCACAGAATCTACTGTAGTGTAGATGCCTTCACCCAACATTTAAAAAGGATTTACTTTCAAGTCCAAAGTTGGTTGTATGGAGAAGGTGAAGACAGTTTGGATCCAACACAGTGGGGATGAGAATTAATGGATAAATCGTTAATTCTCATAAAAATGACTCAAATGCCTGAATTAGCCAGTATAATGAATTTGATATTCTGTAGTTGCAGAATAAGTACTTTGGAGGTAATTTTCACTGTTATTTCAGCGAGCCCAAAAACCCTAAGTAATGAGTTTTTACTATTTTTTTAATGAATTTGCCGAAAATTACAGAAAACGAGGTAAATAGTGGTACCCTGGGCACCAAGTACTCCGGAGATCACTTCCGACGTCATATTCGTTTTCAGTGACCCCAACATCCCCAAATAATGATGTTTGACTAATTTCTTAATGAATTTGGCGAAAACTTCAGAAGACGAGGTAAACATATGGTACCCTGGGCACCAGCAAGGCCGCACCGTCCACGTGTGCAATGTGTGCGGCGCACACAGGCGCCAGCAATTGAAGAGGTGGATTCCAAAAGGTCTTAAGTCAAAAAAGTAAATTTTTCAGGAACGAATTTTTTCTATGTTTAAGAATATAATTAAATGTTACTTTGGAATAGAATCGCTCATGTAATTTGCAGGTTCAAATTCTTGTTTCAAGACAATTTAAAGTAAGATTTGAACATAAAATCATGGCTTTTAAGAAGTTTAACATATTTTTTTTTTCAAAACGACCTTAGGTCAGTGACTTAAGCACTTTTGGAAAATTCATGTGGGAGACAACAGACAACTGCATAGAAGAAGGCATGACTAAAGCACTTTTGGAAAACATTACTGATTTGTAATCTGTATAGTATTCTTGATTTAAGCTGTTATGGCATGAATTGTTTTTCTAATGTTAGAAATGATGCTCTAGAATCAGATACAACTAAAACCTCAAAATGTGAAAAAAATAACTTAAGCCCTTTTGAAATCCACCTCTTCAATTAAGGGGCGCCATTAGAGTTTTCACAAAAATTTTAGGTGGATCAAAATAGCACTTATCTAGTCTGGCTTTAAAGCATTTATCTAATACACGCTGGTCCAGCAGAATTGATGCTTCAAAGCCATTGTACAAAAATTTGTCAGAAATTTATTATGCTTTATATTATATAACGCATTAGGATAAAGATCGTGATTGAAATTATTAAGCTAGATGTTTAGCAGTCAAGTTATCAAGCTCTGTTGTTCAGTCTACATACCTATGGTGTAGTTCTGATGAAAGTTAACTTCGTTAGCAAAATTTTTCAATCAAAAACAATGAATATGCAGCTGGCCTTAAATGCTTTACAAGAGATAAACAATTGTTGCTCGAGTTTCGAACAGATATCAAAAATGATGTTATTACTACAGCAAAAATGAAACTGCAGAGAAACTGGATGTGGAGTCCAGTTATCAACCAGCCACACAGTTACGATTTCTGAAAAAAGCTGACAGTTCGATTACGAACATAAAGACGAACCGATTTTGGATCCTAAAATGTCATACAAAGTTAATTTCTTTCATTGTGTTCTCGAGCAAGCAATAATGTCAGTAAATGAAAAATTTTCATATTGGAAAATCATGTTAATTCTTTCAAATTTTTATGTAACTTGTGGTAGGGGAGCAAAGTATGCTAAATGTGCAGTCACTCGAGCGCTTTGGAGACCTATTGGGTTGTGAAGAGTAGGTACTAAAACCAAAAAAGTTAAGTAACATTTTCCGTTTTAGTGGGCGCTTGCCATTTTTTAATTTAATTTTCCATTTCCTACTAATCGTTTTTTCCGATTATAACGCCATCTATGCATAATTCGAAAAAATGTTTCGAATAAAAGTTAATTATTTTTTCGTAAGGAATCCAAATCTGCAATAAAAAATGGGGCTTCTATTTAAGATTTTAAAGTAACCCCCCACCCCACCTCCGTGGGGGTCTTGTTTGGTGTCATTCGATAGATTTTTTAAAAATATTAAATAAGTGTATTTTACAGTTTTTCGATCTGATGTTAATTTCGCGAAATATCGCGGGATTCGTATTTAAAATATTTGATTTACCCCCCACCCCTCTCTTTGGGAAGTCGTGTTTGGTATCATTCGATAGATTTTTAAAAAATATTGAGCACATATTTTTTAGTTTTTCGATATGTTATTCATTTCGCGAAATATTCACTTTTTTCTTGTGAAACTTTGGGACTCGCCCATTTCCTTACGCCTGGCTCAAATCGTCAGATTTTTGAAATATACACTCTTTTGCATGTACGTAACTTACCTTATCTTAATCTGACAATTTCGAGTTTTTTTAAGGATAGATTTTTTTTTTCGGGCCCCTCTTAACGAACTCCCCTGTGTTAAGAGCCAATATATGGTAGAGGTACATCTGCAGTGTACCATGTTTCTCTCCATATAACAATCGGACGCGCTCGAGTAACTGCAAAAATCCCCGCTTGGGCTCCCCTACCATTGAACGACAGTACAGAAAACTCACAATTAAAACTTTTGTGTAGAAATTTGGAAAAAACTGAGATTTAATGATCATCTATATATTAAAAAAGGAGACGATTTGTTTAACGAATTAGATGTGAATTATACAACTTCAGCCTTTGTTAAAAGAATTAAATAATGATGTTTGT
This sequence comes from Diabrotica virgifera virgifera, assembly GCF_917563875.1. NCBI lineage: Eukaryota > Metazoa > Arthropoda > Insecta > Coleoptera > Chrysomelidae > Diabrotica > Diabrotica virgifera. The sequence continues at coordinate 55,188,846 of NC_065449.1, read as the reverse complement.
AAAATTTTAAAATATATACTTTTAATGGAATTAACTGTTTCTTCTTCTTTATGTGCCTATTTGTGACTAATGTTGGCGATCACCATGGCAATCTTTATCTTAGCTATGTCCACGCTATACAGAGCGGAAAAGCTGCAAAGATGTTGTGTTGAACCAGGCTCTGAGGTATTTTAACCAGGATGTTTTTTTCTTGCTGGACCTCGCTTTCCATAAATATTTTTCCTTGCACGATGGCTTGTAGGGGGCATATCTGGATTAATTTCGCATCTTCTTCTTCTTTAGCCTGTTTGCATCCACTCCTGGACAAAGGACTCCCCATGAGCTTTCCACTCATATCTGTCTTGTGCTATTTGGTGCCAATTTCTCCACACTTTGGGAGAGTAATCATTTCGCATAATGTGTACAAAGTATTCTAACTTTGAAATTTGATGGTGATCAGTACCTCTCGGTTCTTCTTCATTTTTCTGAGGACCTTCTCATTTGTGACCCAGTCAGTCCACGGGATTTTAAGAATTCTACGGTATAGCCACATCTCAAAGCTTCCAATTCTCTGCACATATCTTCGTTCCACGATTCAACACAAAAGGACAGAGAAGACGTAGCATTACAGCATTCTTACTTTTATACCAAGAGAGGTTGAGACTCTTGAAGAAATCCCGCATACGGTTGAAGGTGGATTTCGCTTTTCCAATGCACGTTCTTATTTCTTGGTTGTTAGTCCATTCTTCATTTATTATGGTGCCGAGGTAGTTGTGTGCGTCACTCTTTCTACAGGGGTTTGGTTAATTTCTGTTACCTTTTTCTTGTTAATGATCATAAGCTTTGTCTTCATTACGTTTATATTATCGAATGTAATATGTGATTTTGTTCATAAGGACTTGTAGGTCTTCTAGGTTGTCCCCAAATATTATGGTGTCATCTCCATACCTGATGTTATTTAGCAGGTACCCGTTTAGTAGAATTCCTTTTTCAGTTTCGTTCAAAGCTTCGATAAATATTATTTCAGAGTAGAGATTGAAAATTAGAGTGTACAAAATACAGCTTTACCTCACTCCACGCATGATGTTCACGTATTCGGTGTGTTCACCTTCAATAAGGTTTGTAGTATGATTCCAGTAAATGCTGGAAGGCGCGAAAAGTAATTTTTTTCTGAAATAGATATTTATTTTCAAGTTTACCTGTAACTTTAGTGTTAGTTATTTATGTTGTTCCGAAAAAGATTTATTTTTACCTAATTATTTTAACTTAGTTTATTTTCCTGTTGCATATTATGAGAATTTTTAATTATTTTTGTTTGGTTAAAATAAATAATTATTTATTTTCAAAGTATTTAATTTAACGATACGATTTAACAAAAATCCGTATTTTTGGGCGCCATTAAATGTTTTGCACACAGGCGCTAACACGTGCTGGCGCGGCACTGGGCACCAGGTACTCCGGAGATCACTTCCGACGTCATATTCGTTTTCAGCGACCCCAAAAACCCCCGAGTAATGATGTTTAACTAATTTTTTAATGAATTTGCCGAAAACTCCATAAGACGAGATATGGTAGCCTGGGCACCAGGTACTCCGAAGATCACTTCCAACATCATATTCGTTTTCAGCGACTCCAAAAACCTTCGAGTTACAAAATTGAACTTATTTCCTTCGATAATTGACGAGTTCTGAATTTTTTTATTGTCTGTTTGAGATGCATTTTAAGAATCCATTTTTTGTATGCACAAATGCAGTTTTTCAATATTATCCCATGGCTATGAGCCACAAAGTTTCCTGACGCATTCACAAATCGAATGCAAAAAGAACTATTAATATCAGTCTTGTCGTTTTTTTTCGGAGGTAAGGCAGATGTAAGTGCTTTATTGTCTCACCTACCAGGGAACTATCCCTTTTTAGTTAATAATTTTTATTTTATAGAAATACTACGACAACTGTTTTTGAAAAAACCCCGGTGATGTCTATATACTTGATAGCCATCGTAATTTCAAAATTTAATTGCACGTCAAGTACAAATTTAGGTACAAATTTTGGGGTATGTTCAAGAACCGATTTATCTAACGACAGAAATGAAGCCTTAAAATATGGTATGAAAATTTTAGAAGCGTTTGATACGTACACTGCTAGTCCATACAATTTAACCAACTTAAAGAAATTGGATCAGTTCGCCATTCCCGATTTTAGTGCTGGAGCCATGGAAAACTGGGGTATAGTTACTTACAGGTAGGGTCATTTTGTTTTATAACATATGATGAAATAGTTTATAAGCGTCACCTTCATTATTATCAACACTGAATCACCTACTTAGGCATCTATTGTGTACCTTCTTCGCTTAGGTTTACTTAAGTCCTAATGTCCTATTTCTTCTCTAAACATGCCACTCAGTTATTTATTAAGCTTACTCCTCATTGTGATTTGAATACGCTGTAGTATAGTAATAATTTGACTTCGTAGTAATTCAGGATGTTTTACTGCATTTAGATTTTCTTCGATGAAAAATGACCAATAATAGAATCTCCCAAAATCGGAGTAGCCTAGTTGAGTCCCAGAATTTATAATCCGTCTTTCTAATAGCCAATTTAATTCCCGAAGATGGATAAATTGAGGAAATAGGCACGGGCCTAAAACGGACGAAATAAAAATTTATCTATTCATGAGAAACAAACGCTTCTGCCTATGACTGTTAACAAAATGTTAGTGATTCGAAAATGTTAGTGATTTTCGCACCGTTACAATATAAATCGATAAATATGTACTATACGATATGTATCGTATACATAAAAATCGCACTTTGTGCAGCATTCCTTTTTATATTTTTAATTACCCTAAATACATAACCAATAAAATCATTCCATTCCTCCATTCCAGGTAATAACAATATTACTAAATATACTCACAAATACTTACAAATTAAAAAGCTATTAAAAGGTAATTAGAAAGATTACAATGCCCGGGACTCAATTCGGCAATCTAAATATTTTGACCCTTCTCAATTCAGGTATACGGGACTCAATTTACCTATGCCCCCTCCCCCCAAATTCCTGAGACCAATAACGTACAACGAATGGATTATGTATCCTGTGAATTGTGGAAAAGCACTTATCTGCAGACAAAATATTCTTCAAAAAAATGTTTGACATATGTTCAATTTATCACATGTCAAAAATATTATTATATTGTTTACTGTGTTAAATTTCTTATTACAACCCTTAACTTTAAATAAGTACAAAGCCAACCCTGTCCTGTCCAGCACCACCTAGTTCATCCCCACTAAATTCCATCCCTTCCAATAGACAATATTTGGACAATTTGTGATGGAGAAAAATTCTCTTCACCTACACCCGTCGAAGGGTGTGCTTCTCTCTCGTACCTCTCGCCACACGTGAAGGTGCAACCTTTTTTCTCTACGACCTTTCGAAGGGTCAACGCGGGTACCGATCATCGCTTGACGGTACATCCTTTCTTTTGGGCTGAAAAGAACAGTCAAAAGTCGTGCACGAACAGTTAATTCGGGAGTGAGGCCATACACGATTTCGCAACAGTCAAAACGCGAGGCACGTGGAACGGGAACAGTCAACTCGTGTGTGACCGGCTTCAGTGTTCGGAACAAGGTCTCACAGCTTGGTAAGACTCTTTATTTACATGTCAATATTGTCTGTATAACACCTTTATACTCCCACTTGAACCAGTAAACTAGAAATCCTAACTACAGTCCACAATCATACCCTCTGAGAGTATATGCATACTCTCGCATATGTAGAAGTTATCGTACAACCTATACAATTTCTTTTAAAACTTACAGGGAATACTCACTTATCTGGAACAATGAACAAACATCAAGAGCTTTAAGGCAAAGTTTACTTTCCATAGTCGCTCATGAATTTGCACATAACTGGTTCGGAAATCTGGTTACTACAAAATGGTGGGATACCACTTTCTTGAACGAAGGATTCGCGAGGTATTTCCAATACTTCATTTTGACAAAAGTAAGTAAATAAAACTGAAAGACAGCTTATGTTTCATTACGGTTCAGATATGATCAATCATCCCCTTACGTACGTTTCAGTCTCCCCAGACTTCATCAGTGGGGCTTTTTGATCAGCTATCACCTGATATTACATTACATTATATTAAAAAACTAGTGAATAAATAAATTGAAGAGTTGATTTTAAACTATTTATGGAATTAACAGTTTTTCTTCTTTTTTGGCTCTACAACTTTAAGTAAGTCTTGAATGCGTTTACTATTTCCCTCCACTCTTGCCGATCTTGTGCAATATTCTCTCATTGTTGTACTCTCATCTTATCTACATAGACCTACATACACTTGTTAGTGCATCCTTCCATCTTTTTCTTGGGCGTCCAACGGACCTTCTTTCATCGGGACTTTTCCAGAAGGTTGTATTTAAAAAAAAAAAATAAATGATGGTTGTGCTTGTTTTCGATTCAAAGGGATGCACACCCGCTGGACAGGCTGTTTCTACCATTGCAGGCGTCATCAGCAGCGTTCGTTAGCGTGCACTCCTCTGAATCGAAAAATAGCTGGACCATCAATTTAAAGGGAATCTGAAAGATAATTCAAAATCCCCATTAGGACGCGATACAGCGACATCTCTTAACAAATTGAAGAGTCTCAGATGCAGAATCCACCAAAAATGGTAAATAGTAATTTAAATCTGAGACTATTCGTTTTGAAAGCTCTTTCTGGTACATCCTTAATCTGCGACTTTTTCAATTAATAAGACCGCAGACGACGAATATAGAAAACGAAAAGGAAACGATCACATTCCGCTTTCATTCGTCTAGGAAAAAAGGACAGAAGAGGAACTTTCAGTACTCAAATCCGAGTAAAGATAGAAAAATAATAAATGATGGTTTTGCTTGTTTTCGATTCAAAGGGATGCACACCCGCTGGACAGGCTGTTTCTACCATTGCAGGCGTCATCAGCAGCGTTCGTTAGCGTGCACTCCTCTGAATCGAAAAATAGCTGGACCATCAATTTAAAGGGAATCTGAAAGATAATTCAAAATCCCCTTTAGGACGCGATACAGCGACATCTCTTAACAAATTGAAGAGTCTCAGATGCAGAATCCACCAAAAATGGTAAATAGTAATTTAAATCTCAGACTATTCGTTTTGAAAGTTCTTTCTGGTACATCCTTAATCTGCGAATTTTCAATTAATAAGACCGCAGACGACGAATATAGAAAACGAAAAGGAGTCGCAGATTAAGGATGTACCAGAAAGAACTTTCAAAACGAATAGTCTCTGATTTAAATTACTATTTACCATTTTTGGTGGATTCTGCATCTGAGACTCTTCAATTTGTTAAGAGATGTCGCTGTATCGCGCTCTAATATGGGATTTTGAATTATCTTTCAGATTCCCTTTAAATTGATGGTCCAGCTATTTTTCGATTCAGAGGAGTGCACGCTAACGAACGCTGCTGATGACGCCTGCAATGGTAGAAACAGCCTGTCCAGCGGGTGTGCATCCCTCTGAATCGAAAACAAGCAAAACCATCATTTATTATTTTTCTATCTTTACTCGGATTTGAGTACTGAAAGTTCCTCTTCTGTCCTTTTTTCCTAGACGAATGAAAGCGGAATGTGATCGTTTCCTTTTCGTTTTCTATATTCGTCGTCTGTGGTCTTATTAATTAAAAAAGTCGCAGATTAAGGATGTACCAGAAAGAACTTTCAAAACGAATAGTCTCAGATTTAAATTACTATTTACCATTTTTGGTGGATTCTACATCTGAGACTCTTCAATTTGAGGTTGTATTTAGTTGTCTTTCATCATTCGATCTCAGTACATGTCCTGGCCATATTATACTATTTGCCTTGATGTATATTGTCATGTCCATAGAGTGTTTGGAGTTCCTGGTTATGTCTTCGTCTCCATTCTTCTGATAGTTCGTCTATGCAAGGCCCACAGTTTTTCATTTATGGGGTCTATTATTCGTTTCGGGATGATCCTCGCAATTATTTTACCAGCAACACTTAATAGGATGAATACTGTCCAATTTTCACAGAAATCGAAGTTTCCTTTATTTCTTCTTCTTCATGTTATTATTATCCCGGTTATTTATAGCGTTCTTTGCCTTCCGGTTCCCAGTTTCCAGCTTCGTCGGTCGTTCCATTCGCCAGGGAGAAGATTCCTTTCCGACATTGCCTTCTGAATGCCGCCTAGCCATGATTGTTTCGGCCTTCCTCTCTTCCATCTTTCCCTTGGCGTCCATTTTAGAATTTGTTTTGGCAGTCTATCGTCGTTCATTCTTTCTACATGGCCATACCAGATCAGTTGTCTCCTTTGAATTTCGTCTATGATGGTTCACTTGACTCCCATTATATTTCTGATTTGGTCATTTTGTATTCTTTCAAGCCTTGATTTTCTAGTCGATCTTCTCCAGCCATCTTCTTCATGTACCCTCTCAAAACCTTGGTTACCATCACAGCTATCTTAATTTTATTCACTGCTACCCTAAATAGCATGCTTGTATCAATATCATTCGAATCTCCTGGATCTGCGTTTGCCTGCTATGTTCCCTTGCATAATATTTTGTAGCAACCTATATTTGGGACCTACCATTATATGTCCGAAGTACTCCAGCTTTCTCTTCTCGATGCTTTTATAATATAAGTAGTCTTGCTGAGACGTTCTAGTATTGTGGAGTTTCGAATCTTCTCCACTCAAGAAACTTTTAATATTCTTCTATAGCACCACATTTCGAAAGCCTCAAAGCGATTTAGATCGATTTTATTCACAGTCCAGGACTCGACACCATAAAGTAAGACCGAGAACGCTAGAAGCGAAGTAGGCGGATCCTCAATGCCAATTTTAGGTCTCTGTTACATGACACCTTGGACATCCTTATAAAAGCGGCTCTGGCCTGCTTTATCCTAGATCTAATTTCGCCGTGACTTTCTGCGTTACAATTTAATTGATATCCAAGGTAAACAATTTGATCAACTTGCTCAAGTTTGGTATTATTTACATATATAGACGGTTTTATATGCTGTTGTTTACTTATTACGAGTATTTTGTTTTTCCGTATGTTCAGATCCAGACCTGCTTCCTTACAACTCTCAACGACACTATCAAGTAATGTTTGCAGATCTTATTGAGCAGAAGCTAAGAGTACTGTGTCGTCCGCATATAGCAAATTATTGATGACTTCACCGTTCACCATTATTCCATCTTGTTTTTCAGAAAGTGGATTTCTGAAAATTCTTTCGGAGTAAACGTTGGCAAGCAGGGGCGACAAGAGGCATCCCTGTCGTGTACTACTCTTTTGCAAATTTCGCAAATGTTCGCAAATTTGCAAATATGCGAACGTCTCTGCCGTCCAAGCCAATGTCTTGTTCTTGTAGTTGAACTTGCTTCCTTTCTTTGGTAATTTTATTATCATTTCTTCTTTCCATTCCATATGTATATTTTCATCAATCCATATATTTTTCAGTCATAGGTAAAACATATCCACTGACAGGGTTAAGTGCGCCTTTATGGCCATCTGATTTAGATGACAAAAAATAGACACCACTCTCTGTTTTTGAACTACATTGTGTTCACGGCATATCAAAAAAGACAAAGTATGCCATATAACTTCAGCGCATAGTATTCCACTCACTATTTCATTGATTTATAAAATGTAATGGCTTTTTTATTTATTTTAGATTACTGATTTAAGTGACTTTCAAATGGATAAACAATTTATAGTTGAACAACAACAAACAGCATTTATAGAAGATGCGTCCCCTCTTTCTCGCTCACTTACGTCCGAAGCATGGACACCGGCTGAAATAAGCAACAAATTTAATACAATATCTTATAACAAAGGTAAGGACATTATAATTAGTAAGTAGCAATTAGAAATATATGCATGGTAATAGTAAAAATAATCTGCAAATTATCTACTTCTTCTTCTTTAAGTTCCATCTTCTATCGAAGGTTGGAAATAATCATGGCTATGTAGACCGTGTTGACTGCCGCTTTAAATATTTCTGCACTACTGCATTCGAACCATTCCCGTAAGTTCTTAAGCCAGGATGTTCTTCGTCTTCCCACATTTCGCTTTCCTCGGATTTTGTCTTGCATAATAAGTTGTAATAATGATAATTTTTCCTCTCTCATCACATGTCCCAAGTACTCAAGTTTTCGTCTTTTGATGGTTAGTATTATTTCCGGTTGATTTCCTATCCTTCTAGTTACTTCCACGTTCGACATTTTTTGAATCCATGATATTCGTAGGATTCTTCTATAACACCAAAATTCAAAGGCGGCCAACTTATTCAAATGGACTTGTTTCAATGTCCACGCTTCCAAGCCATAAATTATCTACACTCAAAATGAATCAACATTATATGTTAAAAGAAATAGACACATTTAAATACTTTGGGATAGTAACGCACAGAAATAACGAAAGAACACAAATACCACAATTAATACTACACGGTTATAAAGCACGATAAGCTTCTTCTTCAGATGCAAATCCACTAATAGTCCAAGTAATGAAGCTTAAAATAGGACAAAACCTCGCAATTTTTACAGAATGGATCGATTTGCTTGAAAATTTGAGAATAAGTAGTGGATAGTCGAAGGATCAGAATCTATATGATGCCGTAAGGCGCTTTTACCATGGGGGTGGTTGTAACCCCATCTCGGGGGTGGAAATTTTTTATTTTATTTTGACCGCAAAAGTTAATAAAAACATTCATTCTAAGCAAAAAACGTTTTATACATTTTTTTGATAAAATTAATAGTTTTAGATTTATTCGCTATGGAAAGTGTTAGTTTTATATCGAAAAAATCAATGTTTTTAATCAGTTTTCTGCTAATAACTCAAAAAGTTTTCGTTTTATGAAAACAACTTTGCCTAACAAAAATGTACCTTTTGAAGAAATTAACAAAAAAGTTTTTTTATTTTCTTTAAGGCCAATAGTAATCGAGATATACTTTATTATATGTTAGCTCTTCTTCGTCAGATGCTAAATATTGTAGTTTCAAACTTAAAAGACGGGAAAACTGTGCATTTTCGAGGATAACTTGTTGAAACTAATTTAAAGTATTTAAAAATATTTATCTACGGAAATAAAAAAGTCTCTAGCTCAAAAATTAAGTGACTTATTATGAAAAGAATATCAGTCCCAATTTTTTTCAGCGAAAAAGTGATCGGAAACTTCCGCCTACTTACCACTCTAATTAAAATTAGTCATTGACCTTATTTGGTCTTGTATATTTATGTATTATTAATAGGTTCTAGAGGTTTGACCGGCTTAGAATGATTAGTTTTAAAAAAAAATGGAGTTAAAAGTGAATAACGAATTTTTGTACTTTGGTAAAAAATGTCTTTTTCTTCAGAATAGAAATATTAACATCAAAGATACGAAATAGCTATTTGTATAACAAGGGAGGAAAGTGTTACTTTTCCTCCCGAGAATGAAGTTTACTGCCCGACGCGTACCGGAGGGCAGTAATCATTCAAGGGAGGGAAAGGCACTTTACTCCCATGTTATACATATGGTTTTTCCACCTTCCTCAAATAACAAGTCATTTTTTCATTTTTACTTAATTTGTTTTATGTAACTAACCAACAAAATGTATTAGAACTGAAACTAACTAGTAGGAACAATATAACTGTCAACTGTCAAATATAAGTCAAATTATTAATGTAAACATTGTTAAATCAAAATAACAATTTAATGTTTTTTACCATTCTGCAAAATGCAGGGTGTTTTATAAATAAACATTAAAAAGTATAGATACTTATGTAATAGAAAATAGATATTATACAGGGCGTCAATAAGTTATATTTCATGAATGAAATACCATGACGTCAGTTTTACTTTTCCTCCCTAGGGAGGAAAAATATTTTCCTCCCTAAGTACAACTTTGCTCCCTACAATCAGGTCCGGAAAAGTATACTTTCGGTAGAGGTAGGTGGAAAAAATATTTAAATATAAAATTGTAGCTTATTTAATTTCCAAGAACGTAGTTCGCAAAAAATTTTTCTGTGGCAAAAATTGAGTGAACTATTGACAATTAAAACTTGTAATAACATGCAAAAACCACCTTTACCAACCCTTTTACAGTCACCTCTTTTTGCGACTGAGGATTTTAAAAGGATTTAATATTAATAGCCTTATAGGTCTTGTAGAAATCTACAAAATTGTTTTTTACCAAACTTTCTAGGATAAAAAATAAAAAAGTTACGGTTAAAAAATCAATATATTTTTTTGAAAAAAAAAAGGAGAAATCCAATTGGAAGCATAATAATGTAAGTTAGCAGTGTTTTTAGCCATTGGCCTTATTCATGCTTCTTTATTTATATATTAGTAATAGATTCCAGAAGTTTCACTGGCTGAGAATGATTATTTTTTTTGAAAACTGGAGTTAAAAGCAAATATCAAATTTTTTTAGGTTGGTAAAAAATGCCATTTTCTTCAGAATAGAAAGATTAGCAACAGAGATACGAATAAATATGAAATTGTAGGTTATTTAATTCCCAAGAACTTGGTTTGAAAAAAACTTTTCTACGGCAAAAATTGAGTGAATCGTAAATGAGTATAATATCAAAAAAAATTGACTTTTTCAATATAAAACTAACACTTTCGATAGCGAATAAATCGAAAACTATTAATTTTATCAAAAAAAGTATAGAACATATTTAGCTTAGAATGAACGTTTTTATCAACTTTTGGGGTCAAAATATAATAAAAAGTTTCCACCCCCGAGATGGGGTGGCAACCACCCCCATGATAAAAGCGCCTTTCGGCATCATATAGATTTTGATCCTTGGACTATCCACTACTTATTCTCAAATTTTCAAGCAAATCGATCCATTCTGTAAAAATTGCGAGGTGAAAAGCTTCGGTTCCTGGACTATAATGGATGTTAGTGATCACATTTTCTATCAACTCTCTGTTTCTTGCAATATGCATCAGAGATTGTATGTCGTTAATCCCTGTCCATTGCCTTGTGTTTCGGAGCCAGGACATTTTCTTGCCTCCCATTCCTCTCTAGCCTTCAATTTTACCCTCGATTATAAGTTGGGGGAACTGGTATTTTTCATTTCGAATGATGTGACCTAGATATGCCGTTTTTCTCTTCTTGATGATTTCGAAAAGTTAGCGTTCTTGGTTGATTTTTTTAAGGACATCTACATTTGTGACTTTTGTCGTCTATGGTATCTTTAGGATACTGCGATAAATCCCCATTTCAAAAGCTTCTAATCTGTTTATATCCCTCGTTTTGAGTATCCAGCCCTCTACACCATATAGCAGCATCTACCATACGTAGCACTTAGTAAACCTTGGTCACAGTTGAAGGCACTATAATCAAGTAAGAAGATATTAAAAGATACAAATTAAGTCCTGTTCTTCTTCTACTTCTTGTAGGACATGTAGGCATTGTTTATTATGTAATTCTAGCTCTTGTGCTTCTTTATAAAACCCCTTTCTAAACCACCCAACTGTCGCAACCGACAACGTTGGACCCGATGATTGGTTTGTGTAGGCTTGTTGGCACGACAAAAAAAGTTGTACCCGACACCGATGGTCAGGCTGACCGATCTGATTATACAACCGTGATATCTCAACAGCCCAACAGACTAACTGTAGTAATGGTCATAGGCGTAACCAGGGGGTGGTTTTGGGAGTTATAACCCCCCCTTTTGGATGTACTTTGTGCTCTATACGCTTAGCACCATTATTATTTTATACCGCCCAGAGACCTTCACGTAGATGTAACCCCCCTTAGGATCATCCTGGTTACACCTCTGGTAATGGTCGGTACGTCTGTAGCAACAGGGAAGGTTGGGGAGGTCAGCCGAACCGAAAAGCACGGTGAGGACGTGTGTATGTCATTTTAGCTATTACATTTCTTAAATTAATAGTTTTGTTGTCACGATATAAAGTTTAAAAACGTCTACACGCGCTCTGATCAAACCTTCTGACACGACAAAATTCCCTGACCATTCTTGTCGGTGTCAGCTCTACACACGTCCCGACCAAACTATCTGACAAAACATAATATTATTATTTTACTTACATTTTGTCTAAACGTAATGTGTATAAGCGGTATTTTTTAATTTCTAACGTCTTAATTGAGAGTACAAAAAGCGCAACGTTTTAAAATATGTATAGCTTGAAGTAGTAAATTCTCATAGTTAATACGTCATTTGTGTATAAATAGATTATTAAATTTTTTCTACTACCGTTTAATAATATTATTAATATTATTCGCTATTTTTGAATAGATAATAACACCCATTACTTTACCCGTGAGTAATATTTCATTACTCACGGGCTGAAGTTACTCACGGGTCATTACTCACGGGTTGAAGTTAGATTCAAGTGGGGCATGGCACTTTTAATATACCTATTAGCAAATAAAATTACTTAAACTTGTTTATTTAATAAAATAATCATTGTAATTTATATCAACAATTAAATTTGAAAAATATTTAAAGACTTTTTAACTGTAGCAATGGTTTAGTTTAGTATATTGTTTACGTATAAATTTCAACATTTGACTTTTAAGATTGACGGTATTAAAAGGTAAATATATAAACAATCGGTATTAATTCCGTAAAAGGACTTACGGATATGAAATTTATATCAATGAATTCTCTTTTACTTACTGTTGATTGTAAAATAGATTTTTATGGAGCTCACACGTTATTTTGCATGTAATTGCCTTAAAATATGTCTTATTTTTAAAAGCCACCGCCATTCCATGACAATAATGACAACTGTTTACTGTTTCATTGTTTCATAAGCTCAAGTAGGGTAATTCTAACAGTGTTGCCATAGTTATATAAAATATGTTTTTTATGAAAAATAAAATCTTTCGATTTTAAATAATGTTAGTAATTGATAATTATATTTTTCTACTAATCCAAATAAAAAAGGTCGTAGAAAAAGAATGAAAAAGTATGAATTACGACACCCGCCTACGGCTCGTGTCGCAAACTTCATCATCGTGAGTAATAGCCATTATTATATGCTCGTTGAATAATATACTAATATAGTCCAGGAACCGAAGCTTTTCACCTCGCAATTTTTACAGAATGGATCGATTTGCTTAAAAAATCTATATGATGCCGAAAAGCGCTTTTACCATGGGAGTGGTTGCCACCCCATCTCGGGGGTGGAAACTTTTTATTATATTTTGACAATAAAAGTTGATAAAAACATTCATTCTAAGCAAAAAATGTTCTATAAAGTTAGTTTTACAGTGTTAATTTACAGTGAAAGTGTTAGTTTTACATATATCGAAAAAATCAATGTTTTTCGATATAGTCGTTTACGATTCACTCAATTTTTGCAGTAGAAAATTTTTTTTCAAAGCAAGTTCTTGGGAATTAACTAACCTACAATTTCGTATTTAAACATTTTTTCGTATCTCTGATGCTAATCTTTCTATTCTGAAGAAAATGGCATTTTTTACCAAACTACAAAAATTCGATATTCGCTTTTAACTCCAGTTTTTAAAAACTAATCATTCTAAGCCAGTCAAACTTCTAGAATCTATTAACAATACATAAATAAAGAAGAATGAGTAAGGCCAATGACTAAAAACACCGCTACTTGCATTATTCTGCTTCCAATTGGATGTCTCCTTTTTTTTTCAAAAAAATATATTGATTTTTTAACCGCAACTTTTTTATTTTTTATCTTAGAAAGTTTGGTGAAAAAGAATTGTGTAGGTTTTACAAAGCTTATTAATATTAAATCTTTTAAAAATCCTCAGTCGCAAAAAGAGGTGACTTCGAAAGGGTTGGCAAAGGTGGTTTTTGCATGTTATTAAAAGTTTTAATTGTCAATAGCTTACTTAATTTTTGCCGTAAAAAAAAATTGTGCAAACCAGTTTCTTGGAAATTAAATAAGCTACAATTTCAGATTTAAACATTTTTTCGTATCTCTGATGCCAATCTTTCTATTCTGAAGAAAAGGCCATTTTTTTCCAAACTACAAAAATTTGTTATTTGCTTTTAACTCCTTTTTTTTAAAGCTAATTATTCTAAGCCGGTCAAACTTCTAAAACCTATTAATAATAAATAAGTAAAGAAGACCAAATAAGGTCAATGACTAATTTTAATTAGGCTGGTGATTAGGGGGTTGCTTCCGATAACTTTTTCGCTGAAAAAAATAGGGACTGACATTCTTTTCATTACAAGTCACTTAATTTTTGAGCTAGAGACTTTTTTTATTTCTGGAGATAGATATTTTTAAATACTTTAAATTAGTTTGAACAAGTTATCCTCGAAAAATGCATAGTTTCCCCGTCTTTTGACATTGAAACTACAATATTTAGCATTTGACGAAGAAGAGCTAACATATAATAAAATATAGCTCGATTACTATTGGTCTTACAGAAAATTAATAAAAACGGTTTTGTTTATTTTTTCAAAGCTGCATTTTTATTTAGTAAAGTTGTTTTGATAAAGCGAAAACTTTTGGAGTTGTTAGCAGAAAACTAATTAAAAACATTGTGTTTTTTTTCGGTATAATACTTTCGATAGCCAATAAATCGAAAACTGTTAATTTTATCAAAAAAATGTGTAAAACGTTTTTTTCTTAGAATGAACGTTTTTACCAATCTTTGCGGTCAAAATTTAATAAAAAATGTCCACATCCGGGATGGGGTGGCAACCACAGGGCAATTTAGGGCAAGGTTTAGGGCAATCAATTACATTTAATAGTCTCTTGACGAATGAGAGGGCGAATAGTAACCCGTGCGTTTATTTATAGTTGGGAATATGCTATATGAATGCACTTTAGATTTTGATACTTGGACTATCCACTACTTATTCTCAAATTTTCAAGCAAATCGATCCATTCTGTACTTGGACTACTTCATTACTTGGACTAGTATAGCCTCGACTGTCAGGATATTGGAATAAAGACCACCCGACCAAATCCGTCAGGATGACTCATTTTTGTCGTGCGACAAGCCTACACACGCTCCAACAGTCAGACCCAACTTTATCAGCTCCGACAGACAGGTAGTTTGGTAAGGACGTGTGTAGACGTTTTTAGATTTACAAAAAATTGTAAATAGCACTTGAATTACTACTATTAAGGATAAGTTTACAAAAAACTTACAAAACAAAATGATATTTATATTTGTTTATCAATAATTTCTTTATACGTTATAATATAAATCCTTATCCTTAATATATTATTATATTGTTCTACAAATATATTTTTAGGTGCATGTGTCTTTAGAATGATAGAGAACTTGATTGGTTCTGTTGCTTTTCAGACAGCTTTGCAAAAATATCTAAATGCTACGTAAGTTTTTTCAAATTTTTGTTTTTATTTGTTCTGTTGTTATTGTTGTTGTTTTGTTTGGTTTCACTCGATTTGCACATATCCAGCGCTTCCCAACTTTGATCTTAGTTTAGTCTACATGTTTATACAGGGTTAGGCAGATAAAGGGCCTATTAGAAATATCTCGAGAACTAAAGCTAAGAGAATCTGGAAAATTGGAATACAGGGGTTTTGAGGTATGAACTATTTAATGAAAATATTTTCTTCTCTTTGCTACTTCCGGTTATACCGGAAGTTGATTGTAACTTCGTTTTTTTAAATAGGACACCCTATATATTTTTACATTTTTTGATTCTCCTCGATTTCTTCTTTCTTAAAATATAAGGTTTTGTAATATTATACAGGGTAGGTTAAAAGATAATTACGTTTTCTTATTAATTTCATAGCAACATTAACACCCTGTAGGATTGTAGTAGATTGGTATAATAAACTCTATGAATGTTCAAATGATTTTTAATATAGTCTACTATTGTTAAGAGTTATTGGTATAGTTAAACTTTTCATTTTAGTATACAGGGTTGGTCGAAACTCGGAATGAGTATTTTCTGAGTTTTCTTAAATGGAACACCCTGTATTTTAGTATTGCAATGAAATGTTATTTTATGGTACTTTTTAATTTCGTAAGCATTCTCTATACCTAACTTCTTTAATTTGTGAGTTATTGGTGATTAAAGCCAAACATTAATTGCAACACAAAATAGGTGAAATTGTAATAGGTTGGCCGTGAAAATATTCAGTCACAAATAATTTTTTGGAAATAAATACATATTAATCTATACTGATACTTAAAATTGCCAATAGTGGTTGAGGTATCAAAATACCATCGAAGTTAAGATTGTTGGTGCGATTAACAATTAAGCACAAACTAAAGCAGTTAGGTATAGGGAATGCTTAAGAAGTAAAAAGCACCATGAAATATAATTTCATTACAATACTAAAATATAGGGTGTTCCATTTAAGAAAACTCAGAAAATACTCATTCCGAGTTTCGACCCACCCTGTATACTAAAATTAAAAATTTAGCTACACTAATAATTGTTAACAATAGTAGACTATATTAAAAATCATTTGAACATAAATAGAGTTTATCTAGAGTCAAACTACTACAATCCTACAGGGTGGGAATATTGCTACGAAATTAATAAGAAAACGTAATTATCTTTTAACCTACCCTGTATATTATTACAAAACCTTATATTTTAAGAAAGAAGAAATCGAGGAGAATCAAAAATGTAAAAATATACAGGGTGTCCCATTTAAAAAAACGAAGTTATAAGCAACTTCCGGTATAACCGGAAGTACCAAATAGATGAAAATATTTTCATTAAATAGATCAGTCTTCAAAACCCCCTTATTCCAATTTTCATAATTCAATTGTCTTTAGTTCTCGAGATATTTCTAATAGGCCCTTTATCTGCCTCACCCTATATATTATGGTCCTTCTCAGAGGCATTTTTCAGTGCGTCACAAGTGACTGAAAAAAGGTAAGTCCGTGATAATACCAATGAACTGTCAATACGGATGGAATAGGCACGAAGACAATTAATGCAGCCACGATACAAGAGAGAGGTCCTAGAGAGAGACAGACAAGGTGCTGGAAACTTTGACAGGCCGTGTAATTTGAGTTGCCTATATCAACTTAAATCGGGGAAATATAAAAGTAAAATTCTAAAGTAACATAAAAACATAATCAAGGACTTCTTCACTTTATATAAAACAGTCACTAATTTAGTATTTAAATAGTTTTAAAATTATTTAACTCCCAAATACTTTAGGAAAGTAGGTATTTGTTTTGATAAATACAAATAACAATTCTGAAAAGTATTTAAACTGATTTAAACACCAAGTATGGTACTCTGTACTCTATTTACTCTGTAAATACAAAAAAGTATTTAAATTTTGAAATATGTACTGCCAATCAGCCCTGAAAGTTAAAATATGAGGTCCATTCAACGAACGGTTATACGGATTCAATCGGGTCCATTTATATAGGCAACTCAAATTACACGGCCCTCCAGCACCTTGTCTGTCTCTCTCTAAAACCTCTTTCTTGTATGTTGGTGGCAATCTCGCTTCACTATTTGAATGGGACAGGGCCATTCCATCCGTATTGACAGTTCATTGGATAATACACATTTATAAAATTTATTCTAACATGACATTTACGTTAAATGTGACAGTTGTCAGAATTGTAATCAGCCAAATATGAAAAGAATAGAAACAGACTGTTTGACTTGTACACACTTCTATATAAATTAAAACGAGAACTGGTGTATGTTTTCAAAAGACTGATAGTGTGTAAATAAATTTATTAAAATCAGCTAAGTACTTTCAGCATTTTTAAAGCCATCATCAGAGCTATCGTCTTATAATTGTAACTACCTCAAATGAAGAGAAAACTTCGAACAAACACATTCTAATATTAAAATTAACCCAGGGATCTAACCACTGGTTAGGGTAAAAACCCTTAAATGCATAAAATAATCACATTTAATGTGTTTTTAAAAAATGGCTACCATTTTTACAATCAACAACTAGTGACGTAGCTGACAGGAGGGCCCAAAAGGTGGGGGGCTGACCTCAGGAGAGGCCCCTTAAAGCCTTCAAGCTTAATACTTCTACTTTCTTTAAATAGGGGACCAAAACATATTTTCCTAATAAACATCAAAATAGAGAATTAAGGAAGTAATAAAGCGGGTACCCTTACTCGTTCCGGGTGCAATTTAGCGTTTCGTGGACATGCTGGTAGTTTAGATGGAAGTGAATCCCAAAAAGGTAATTTTAATTGGTGGTTCTTTTACTAGATAAATATGATACTATTCTAGCTAAATTAATCAATAAAAACAATAACTTAAAAACAGATTACTTGAGCCCTCAAATACAAAACGAAGTTATTGCTGGCTCAAGACACTGAATACAAATTCATTAATTTAATTAGAAAAGGTTGTTTTTATTCAATAATTCTTGACACCACTCAAGATATTTCAAAATATGATCAGCTTAGTTTTATTTTCCGGTATGTAAAAATAACTTGCGATGAAAATAATTTACCTTTCAAAGCAGAAGTTGTTGAAAGTTTTTTGGCATTTATTCGCATATTACACGGCCCGGATGTTCCTAAAAACGAGTTTTCGTCTGCCGAGCGCATGACGTCACTCACAGAGTAATCGCTGGCGAGATATAAGGAAACCAATATAAATAACGTCAAACTTCTCTTATTTTATTCAAATTACAAAAGGTAAAAATCTGAAATTTACACAGAAGTTACTATATATGTAAATACAACTTTTTGTCCAAGAAATTTTAAAATAATTACCCACAAATTAAAATTAAAAAAGGTATTTAAAAGACCAAATAAATTTGTATAAGTAACTTAAAAACTAAACAAGTACATAATTACAAAATATGTTCGAGCATTATTTTAAATATTTAGTTAGGTTTGAATAGAGAACATGAAATAAATAAGTGCTGTTTTCGAATTAACGTTTGTATAAATAAAAGTTTTATTCCTACACTTATTACTAAACTTAGGCAAGTATGCTAATAAAAACGTATGAAATATGCGCATATACAATAGTTTAAATAAAATATGCATGTTGTTTTCACCCAATTTTGAAAAAATGTGAAAACGTTGAATTATTTACGTATGTCTGTCCGTAAGTCCGTCCGTAGACACAATTCTTCCGTCATTATACCAGGTAGAATGACAAGTGAGGTGTCGAATGAAAGCTTATATTATAAGGATGGTACTAAAGGTGAGAAATTTGACCTAGGACTTCCGGTTTTCGAGTTGCAACCGGAAGTACTGTTTTAAAGTCACCGGAATAGTACAAGCGATATATTATTCGATCCGCTTTAGCAAGACGAGAACAAATATATACTTCCGTTTTCATGACTGTCTGTCCGTCCATCCGTGAATATAACTCCTCCGTTACTAATACAGATAGAATGACAAATGAGATGTCGAATGAAAGCTTATAACCCAAGGATGGTGTTAAAGATAAGACATTTGACATCGGACTTCCGGTTTTAGAGTTGCAACCGGAAGTACCTACCGTTTTAAAGCGATATATTATTTGACGTGCCTTAGCAAAATGAGAATAAATGTAGAGATACTTTTGGTTATTATACCTATAATTTTCGGTTAAAAAGTTCTAACCGGAAGTGCCATATAATATAATCGCAGAAATAGTACCTGTGACATATCAATCAAATCGTATTGAAGAGTCGAGCTTGAATCTTTGAAAATTAAAATTTAAAAGAAAATTAGGTGTTGAAAATTCTGGGAAAATTCTTGTAACCTGAACGAGGTTACGAGACGGTTACTACAGTTTCCCAGAATTTTCAACACTTAGGTAATTTTCTTTTAACTTTTAATTTTCGCGATTTCCGGAATGGAAATCGAAACTCAAACGGTAGTATTTAAGAAATGTAATTTTCGTTACACCAACAATTGTGGCTCAATCCCATATACACATTATTAAGAGCTTTTTATTGTTTTCTAGGCCAAAATTTTTTTCCATTTTCTTTTGGTAGCTCTCTGGAGGGTAATTGATCTATTTAGTTCTTTTATGCGAATGAACATTCTTGTTCTAAAGAACAAGCGTTTTGCCTTTTCGGGGCATTGAATATCTACACTTTGCAACAAAAGACTTTTTATGAAATTTTCACCACATACTAATCCATCTTTATTATGTGCAGCAAAAAATACCCTGTTGAGACTCTCAATGGCATTCATGAATGCAGAAGATGGTTTTGACAAACCACCCTCGCTCAAATGATCTATCCACGTAAATGATGCACTCGACGAACTTTGCAATGATAAGTCGTTCTTAAATTTATGGCAAATGAATCCTGCCAGATCATTTAACTCCATTCTGTATCTTTTACAGTTAGAGCTCCATTTCCCGCCCCCTATGATTTCCCGGAAATCGGGAAATTTAAAAATGAAGAGAAGAAATTGGTTTTTAATTATTTTTCACTCTCTTTTTTTATTTTTCTATTTTATCTTCATTATTTTTCAATGCAATTAGTATTAAAACGTATAAATTTGATTAAATATTGAACATATTTAGAAACAGGAAAATTATAAATTTGTGTTTAATCTGAATTTTCGTTGTTTTTATTATTGAAATAAGTTTTAGGAAAACATAAATTGTTCAGTGTTTGATCTTTCCAGCTGATTCCTTTTTTGTACAGAAATTTGCTGAAATTATAAACACACGTTCGCTTTCTGTTGATGAAGGTCAGAAAGGTCTGATGTTTTTTAGTGCAGTGAGTAATTTTGTAAATGTCCGGTCAGCTGATTTGAATTGTCGTACAACGTGACCTCTTTTTTAATGACCGTTTAGAATTTTTCATCGCATTCTTCATAAACATAAATTTAATTAAAAATTAATATTTACGATATAATCCGGGACCCTTCAAAAATAATCAGATCTTTTGCATAAACAATAGAATGTTTAGGCTTTAAAAATGTAACTAAAAAATGAAATATTTTAAGTGGAATTTGTTTCAAGCTTCGGTCATATGTCGTATAATCCGTGTATAATATTAATATACGACATAATATGACGGAAGCTCACAACAAATAAGAAGTGTGGAAAAGTCCTATTTAAAACGAAATATTTAAAAAAACCTCAAAAAACACAATTAAACGAATTTATAAGCGAAAACGTATGTTAACTATATGTGTACTGCAAGCTAACTTTTAAAACAACTCTGTGAGTGACGTATTTCGCGCCAAGGAGGATCCGCCCACAAATGTGTACCATCCTATCTCTGGTTGAGTGTATCGTGATATTACACCTTTCCGTACACAACTGCAGAGGAAAGCGGTATGATGGGGCAAGCCCAGAGTTGCCAGATGCGATTTTCTAAATCCCCCACTTTTAAACCAAAATTCCCCCAAATTGAAGCTCAAATCCCCCAAATTTAAATTTTTGCCGCATTTTAATAGCTTTGTTCGCGGAGACAGTACATGACTAGTTTCTGACTCATACGCATGCGCAGTTCCGTTTTCAAGCCCTTAAAAACGGAACTGCGCATGCGAATCAGTCAGAAACCAGTCATGGACTGTCTCCGCAAACAAAGCTAATGAATTAATAGCAGTAGTAGTACGAGTAATACACGGTAGTACTCAAATGTAGAGAACAGTAAACCAAAATTATACTACTTATCAACAGAGGGCGCTGAAATAATTCATATGTTCTATCATCTTCGATTATATGAGAGTAGAATATACAGTTCTTTCTATGTACATTCACAAATTTAATGTACCATGAGCGTTAAAATTATCCATAATTCTTCCCCCAAAAATCCCCCAACCATTAATTCTTCCCCCAAAAAATCCCCCAACCATTTCTGCTTATAAAAATTCCCCCAGACGCTTTCAAATTACCCCAAAAATGGGGGGAAATACCCCAATCTGGCAACTCTGGGCAAGCCAGTGTTCCCAGATGACTTTTTTGAGGATCAGGAGGTGTCGCCACGAACGATCAGGAGATTTCAGGAGACTCGCTCGCATCAAAAATTGGTAGAATTCTGTAGTTTCAGTCTTTACGTTTATAGATTGGCAACTAGATGTCGCCACGAAAAATCAGTAGAATCAGTTGGTGGAGTATTTTTACGTTTATAGGTAGGCATGCAACTCTATAAAATCTGTAAGGGACGGCTGTGGCAACGCTAGATGGCGGCTAAAGCATAAAAATAAAAAAAAATGAAATAGGATAAAATTCTGAAAAATTCAAACTCCATACAAAACCGTTCTTGAATCGTTACGCGCATGCGCAATGACGAATAATGCTGCGCAGTAACACATTTTTCGTTACTGCGCATCCTCGTAATCATCCAAGAACGGTTTTGTATCGAGTTGGAACAAAACCAGATGATTTTCAGAATTTCATCACTTCATCAGGGGGTTTAAGGACGCCATCAGTAGATCAGTAGGCGAGGGTCGCCATCAGTAGGTCTCCTGAAATTTCAGGAGGTCTGAGAACACTGGGGCAAGCGTTATCAGTAGTGTATATTCAGCCGTACACAGGCGCATAACTGACATTGAAAAACAGCTTCTTATGTTCATTGTGCTTCCCATAATCCGAACCTAGTGTTGAAGAATGCCGTTGCTAGTGTAAAAGTTTTTTTTAGGACATAATTAAAAGAGTATGTTTTTTTAGTGCAAGTATTAAAAGATGGGATGCACTATGTATGTAATATTATGACTTTGGATTCATCGCATTTGCCAACACTTAAAAGGTTATTTAAAACCCGGTGGTCATCCAGACATGATGCCGTTATGGCTTTGCGACGAGCTTTCTGACAAGTAATGAAATATTTAAGAAAATTTCATTGCTATCTAAAAAACGATGAAAAATTAGAAGCGAATGCATTATTAGAATTATTTTTGTCGTTAACATTACTATATTCAATCTAAAATACATACTTAACTTTATTAATAGACCGGTCTAGTTAGACTCAAAAATAGGAGTGAGGCTACAATAATTACCATCAAACTGAAAATTGGCAGGATTGTTTAAAATACCATCATAAATGAAATCTAAAAAGTCCTCATAAATCCGACCCCTGCTAAAAAATTTACGCGGGGTCAAAAGTCACCAAATATGGTTTTTAGCGATTTTTAGCGAAACGGTAAGTTTTATCGTAAAATTAGTTCTAACAAAAAATGTAGGTTAGATAATTATCTATAAAAAATATCTTAATAGTTTTTTTCCTAAGAGCCACTGTTTTTGAGATACAACGATTCAAAGAGTTGAAGGACTTCTAATCGTCATAATATAATATGTATTAGTACACCAGGACCAGGTATATACATCACTAAAGCTATAATACAAGTAAACTATTATATCTATTAAATCGCATTGTGTGGGATAGCGAAGAAACATTCAACGTTATCTTAGATAAAAACGTTCAGTATGTACGGCGTCATTTTGGTCACAGAGTTACTGTCGTATTTGATGGCTATAATGATTTTACGAGAAATATTAAAGCTGCAGAACAACGTCGTAGAACTTCAGCAACATCTTCATCTTCTAATATTTTATTTGATCAATATATGACAGTATCTACCACTCAACAGAAATTTCTTACAAATACAACAAATCTCGGTTTATTTCGATGCTAAAAGATAAGTATATTGCTGAAAAAATATCGGTAAAACAAGCTAATAATGATGCTGACGTAATGATAATTGAAACAGCCATAGAGCAATTCAATTTAACAAATACAACTATTGTTGTAGGTGAAGATGTAGACTTGCTCGTATTACTCACTGGTAGAACTCTAATCGAAAAAACTATCTTTTTTTTTAAACCTGGAAAAGCTCAACACGAATCGAAAATATATATTTATCGAAAAGTTTATCTACTTTTGCAAAATGTCAAAATCATATACTATTTTTACACGCATTAACTGGCTGTGATACGACATCTGCATTTTTCAGGAGGGGTGAAACGACTGTTTTTAAAATGTTTAAAAAACAAGATTTACTTGAATGTGCTGAAGTTTTAAAAAAAAATAATTCAACTCCACAAGAAGTTATTTCCAATGGAATTAGCTTTCTTCTCTCTATGTATATATATGGGGCGCCTAAGAAAACTACGTGCTTAGATAAGTTTCGATATGCATGTTTTTTTTTAAAGTACTCGAAACAAAAAACAAGTGCAGTTATTTTGTCTTCCTCCAACCTCAGCGGCTGCTCATCAACTTCTTTTTCGGATATATTACCAAGTTCAAGTGTGGCTTGGTTATCAGCTAGATTCAAAAGACTGAGGATGGAAATTAGTCGACAGTTCATTAGACCCAATTCAAACTTTACTCCCCCATGCGCCGGAAAAACTCCTGAACACAATTTTTTGCAACTGTAAAAAGGGATGTAGCGCTAAATGTAGTTGCAAAAAAGTTTGACTGTTTTGTTCGGTAGCATGCACTAATTGTCAAAACCGGTCGTGCTCCAATGTTGAATCACCAACAATTGATTCTATCGAGGAGCCATGCGATGTGTCATTATTGGGACAATTTACTTGCACCTAGGATGAACAAGAAGAAGAAGAAGAAGAACAAGAAGAAGAACTAGAAGCTGAAGAAGAGGAAGAAAAGCAATGAGAAGAAGAACAAGGGAAGCAGAAGTATTAGAAAATTATGAACCAGTTTGATAAATTTCCCTTTTTTTTAATTTATACCACTTTATATAACTTTTATCATTTTTAACCCTTACTGATATCAATTATTAAATAGCTTTAAATTAAACATAATCATAACAGATCCGTGAAATAGGCCTACTGGGGAAACCACGTTAAAAAAACGCGCTAAGTACATTACCTCAAAGGTGGTGTGGAAACGTGTGCGCATATTATGACGATTACCACTTTTTGAATCGTTATATCTCAAAAACGGTGTCTCTCAGGAAAAAAAGTAATAAGGCATTTTTTATAGATAATTATCTGATCTACATTTTTTATTAGAACTAATTCTACGATAAAACTTACCGTTTCGCTGAAAATCACTAAAAACCATATTTGTTGACCTTTGACCCCGCGTAACATTTTTAGCACGGGTCGGATTTATGAGGACTTTTTAGATTTCATTTATGATGGTATTTTGAACAATCCTGCCAATTTTCAGCTTGATGGTAATTTTTGTAGCCTCGGATGCGTAAGTTGACCGGAGTATAATGTAACATTAAAACTTTTGCAATCTGAAACGGCAGAGTTAAGACTACGGCCAGACAACCGACAATTTACGGCGCTGTAAGAGCAGTAAAATAAAGCGCGAAAAATGGTGCCACGGTGAGTGTAGTCGATGACCAGACTGAGCTGTAAAATACCGCAAAGCAACATAGGATAGGACCCATTTTTCACGCTTCATTTTACTGCTCTTACAGCGCTGTAAATTGTCGCTTGTCTGGCTGTAGCCTAACGGTCGCCCTTCAACTTTTTGAAAAAACTCGTGATAATCTTCGAGAAATAAGAAATTTGTTTTCCGAAACTTTAGGAAAAGCAGCAGGAATAGCAGAATAGCGGACTGGGACGTTTCGCCGTCGCCGTTTCGCCGTCGCCATTTCGCCGTCGCCATTTCGCCGTTGAGCCACTTCGCCGTCGGCCGTTTCGCCGTCGAGCCAGTTCGCCGTCGCCATCCCGGCATTGGTTAAGTTTACAAGAACGTGATAACGATAACATACTAACTTTATTTATACTAAATGTCGCAAGAGCGTGATAACATACTAACTTTTTTTATACTAAATGTCAGTGTAAATAAAATGCTGATGTTGCTAGTAAAACCAAGTCATATTTTCGTATTCAACTATACATTGTTTTCGTCTGAAAAATAAAATATTTACAGATTTCAATTTCAATTGTTTTTACTGCATCAAAAATAAAAAACTTCATTATGCAAAAGTGATAGTATATAATCGTTCGAAAACCATTCAAAACTTATAGACAAGTAATGATCATCCCGAAATGCCGAAATTATAAATACGAATGCTAACAACGAAATGGCGACGACGAAATGGCTCGACGGCGAAACGGCGACGGCGAAATGGCTCGACGGCGAAACGGCGACGGCGAAATGGCGACGGCGAAACGGCGACGGCGAAATGTCCTAGACCCGCAGAATAGTGGGGTATTATACAGGAATGTAAAAATAAACGGATAAAACGTATAAAAAAAGTTTACGATGAGCTCAGCTGAGACGAAAAAATAACTTGTAGCAAAAAAAGTTTTTAAGTTAATGTTTTCAATGTAAATTTAGATATAATATTGCAACAACTTATTAATAGGTTTGTCGAATTAAGATACATGTATAATAGGTTTTCATGTCTATTCCCAAAAAATCTATTAACAATAACTGATTAAGACTTATTAAAAAAGGCCAAATATTGTCATTTACACATATTTTAGTTATTATACTGTTAGTTGTAGTTTTGTTTGTAATAGGGGGCCCACAAACATTGCCGCGGGGGGCCCTCCAATCTTCAGCTACGCCAGTGATTATGAGGTTGTAGAAGGTTACACCTCTCTTTAGGTCTCATTACATGACCGAAATATTGTAACTTTCGAATTTTTATCGTTTTTGTTATTTTTGTGCTCTTTTTCATTCGATGTAAAACTATTTATTTCTTATTAGATCAACCCAAATTCTCCGCAATATTCATCGCTAATCCATATCTCAAAGGCCTCCAATTATTTTTTTCAATATTGTTTCTGTATTGTCTCCAGCTCTCCATGCTATACAGCAATGTGGAGAATATGTAGCAGCATATTAATCTGATTTTAAGGTCAAGAACCTTTTCGAAGTCGATAAAACACATATATACCGGTTGTTCTATATCCATACATCTTTGAACCATGACCTGCAAACTGAATAATGCTTCTATGGTTCCAAGGTTGTTTCTGAAACAAAACGTTGATTCGCTTAGTTCTACTTTGACTTTGCTGTAAATTCTCGAGTGCAGTATTCTTAAGAAAATTTCCAGTACACGAGTCATCAGACTGATAGTGCGATAATAGTAGCGTCTGTTTAGTTCAGGGTAATGAAGATTTTCTCTTGTAGACCTATATAGGAAGAAAACCTACCTGTCTCCTGCCTAGAGTTCGCGTCCGTTTTTTATTTATTAACAATTTAGTGCAAAAATCGCGATTTTTTCGATTTTTGCACTATATTCAAAAGCTAAATAGTTGACATAAAATTACAAAATTTAATTTTTTTAGAACATTAAAACCTTCAAAATTCTGATCCTTTAAAGTTAAAAAGTTAATTTGTTGCTACGCAAACTGCAAAATAAGTGAAAATCGTTATTTATTAATAACTTTTACTAAAACTACCTTAGAAGTTTTGCGTCTCACCCAAAGTTGAGTATTGGGGTACTTAACAAACCGTCAAAATTTGAGACCGATCCATTAATTAGTTTAAAAGTTATTCTATTTGTTTTTCTCAGAGACCTTTATTTGCAATAAAATAAGACAGAAAATGATGAACATAGGACAATTCTGAGTATGCCGAATGAAAGTAGAAGACTGATAGTATCAAAGTGTATTAAAAAATGGTAAAAAAATTAATTAATATAGTCAATAATCCTAGTGCCAAATTTTTTAAATTTTGTAGTTTATAAACATTTAGAATAACTTTAAAAATATTATCCGCAGACACAATATTTTTATATATTCGAAAAGCTAATATTTTAACACGAATTTTCAAATAAAAATATTTAGCCTGGGTTCATTTGAGACAAAGTTAGCCATGTGTTTTTCCTAATTCACAGCTAATTTGTTTATAATAATTAAGGACTCTCATTGATGCCATTTTAAAGAATGGGATTTTTAGTTTTTATTAAAAAATTTGCACAAACATTGTACCTTCACAGCACCCACTAAGATTTTTCAAACATGTAGTTCAAACGGTTACTAAGGGGAACCTACAAATCCACCGAGTTAGAACACCTAAAAAGCAATTTCAAACTATGTAATACAAATTTCTGTATCTCCGGATCATTTCAATGAATTTGGATCTTTCTTCTTTTAATTTGTATGGAATTTCTACGTACATTACAAATATGCAATTTGTTTATAAATTTATTAATTAATAAACAGTCTAATTTGTTTAAAAAATTCTTGAAAAATATGTTTTTAAAAAAATCTATTTTCTTAATCATAGCATCATTAATGTTCATAGAAAAAGTTAAACTACACTTTAATAAATAAATTATTTTTATTAGATATTTATTTATTGAAGATAATTTATTTATTGAAGTATACTTTAACTTTTTCTATGATTAATAGTGATAGTATAATTAAAAACATGGATTTTTTAGAAACAATTATTTTTTCAAAAATTGTTTAAACAAATTAGACTGTTTATTAAAAATTACAAACAAATTAACCCTGTAAGCGCGCATGATGCTCTCAAGCAACGTTGACTTCAAACTCTAAAATTTCCATATACGTCGAATTTTACCACAGTAGTACGGTGTGGTATCCAAGCGACAACAGTTCGTCTATGATTCCGGCATGTGCGCCACCTGTATTAAAATTTTTTAACTTAGTAAACATCATTTCGAGTGTGAGGTTTCAATGGAAGTGTTGTAGTGCCGACGTTTCTAGTTAAATATAAAAAAAATCGGTAAGTAAAAACACGTATTTTGCTGTAATATTTTAAAAATATATTTAGGAAAGGTTTATTTATAATCTAAAACATACAGCTACTTTCTACTTTGAGTAGTTTTAGCAAAAACTTTGCCAAAAAAGTATGTTGCTTAGAATCAACGTTGACGCTAAGTGGTAATGGTATAAACTAAGCTAAATTTTCTTTTCAGAAATATGGACATCCTTCCTGTTACGTTTTATGGAAAAAAACGAGCTACACAGTTCCTGTTACAGCAGATGTATCAGATACAGAGAGTATATCCGATGATGAGGACATCGAAAGTAAGCATTAGGATGAGTGTTTAATTGCAGATTCGGGAGATGAATATGATGAAATACAAATAGGTAGAAATAAATATGTGGAGTTGGTAATAGAAGAATCTGATATTGAACAGGAAGAAATAGCTTTGGAAAAGCCACAACCCAAGAAGAAGAAGATCAAAAAAGGAAAGAAACCAGTAGTAACAAATACTTGGTCAGAAGAAGACATACCTACAAATGATGTTCCAGATTTACCTCCATCTGAAATAACTGAAATTTTATAACCAATGGAATATTTCACACAGGACACTGGCTCATCTATGGACCAAAAGGAAGATACCGCTTTTGCAAGAATGGCTACACGACAATTATGTGTCAAAAATGTGACATGAGATTATGTTTTATACCGGGCAAGAATTGTTTCTGTAATTTCCGTAACTTTCCATAAATTTTTATCTTTGTTTTTTATTGTAACTGTGTAAGTAATAACGTTCATGTTTGCTTATTTTTGTAGCTTTTTTTATATATTGTAAGCCTTATAAAATAACTTTTGTTAATGGTAATTCCTCGTTTGCACAATGCAAAAATTTTAACCTCAATCTGATACTGTTGCTTTGGAGCAACGTTCTCATTATACCACTAATGGACAATGTTACTTGAGGGCAACGTTTTCAAACTCCACTTTTTATACAAAAATTGCATACACCAACCCCACTGATACGTTCATAGCCGCTTAAAAAACGCCCACACGAATTTTTAGAATTTTATTTCAATGAATTTAGTGTGTGACGGTTACAGGGTTAAGTAATAAATAACTAAACAAATTGCATATTTGTAATGTACAGAAAAATTACATGCAAATTAAAAAAAGAAAGATCAAAATATATTCAGTAGATCCAGAAATATAGAAAATGATAGTAGTTTTAAGTTGCCTTTTTTAGTTTTTAAACTAGTGCATTTGTCGGCTCCCAACTCCCCCTTCACTTACCAGGAGTAGTCATCAATTAAAATGCATTTTTAAAAATTCGTGTAAAATACGAGCTTTTCGAATATGTAAAATGATTTTTTCTACGTACAATTTTTTTAAAGTTATTCTAAATGTTTATAAACTACAAAATTTCAAAAATTTGGCATTAGAATTTTTGACTATATTAGATAATTTTTTTTCTTGTTTTAGTAAATTTTGATAGTATCACTTTTCTACTTTCATTTGGCATAAGCAGAATTGCCCTATCTTCATTATTTTCTGTCTTATGTTATTGCAAAACAAAGGTCTCTGGGATAAACAAATAGAATAACTTTTAAACTAATTAATGGATCGGTCTCAAATTTTGAGGGTTTGTAAGTACCCCAATACCAAACTTTGGGTGAAAAACTAAAATTCTAAGGTAGTTTTTGTAAAAGTTATTAACAAATAACGATTTTCACTTATTTTGCAGTTTCCGTAGCAACAAATTAACTTTTTTACTTTTAAAAATTGGCGTTTTGAAGGTTTTTTAATGTTCTAAAAAATTTTATTAAAATTTTATGTCAGCTATTTAGTTTTTGAACGGAGTACAAAAAAAAGAAAAAATCGCGATTTTTGTACTAAATTGTTAATAATAAAAAAACGGACGCGAACTCTAGGCAGGAAACAGGTAGGTTTTCTTAGTATAGGTCTGCAATAACTGAAAAAGTAGTCAGCTACCTGGATCTTTAAGTGTCCCGAGCATGGTCTATTTCTAGCTTATTACCCTGGAGTAGTTGCTATATGCTCTATTTCATATTTTTTATTGAAGCGGCTTAGAAGAAAATATTTATTTTCATCTGGACCGGTTGCTTTCCTATTCTTTTCTAGCTTTATAGCACTTTCAATTACATCTAAGGTTATGTTTGGACCAGTCGATATATTTTAGATTTGAGGGCATTCAATATCCTCGTTAGAGGTCAGTAAAGGCTTTGGTATATTATTTTACTACAATTGCCAACCAGCCGGTACGTTTTGATTCAGTTCAGTCTTCTTACAAGTCTCTCTCATGACGGGTGGATCCAGAAACAAAAACTTGAAATAAATAATGGTATTGCTTTATTTTGGAATTTTTTTAGCAACAACATAACTTAAAAAACTTTATAACACAGCGTTTTAAAGGGTTTTCTATTTATTAACGGATAAAATATTTGTATTTAAGTATAAATATGTAGATACCTTTTTAACGGTAAGCGAAAACTTGAAAAAATTTCATTTTTTACACTAAATTGTTAATGATTAAAAAACTACACCAGAATTTCTGCAAAAAACGTATAGGTTTGCTTACTAAAGTTACACATTATTGAA
The DNA here is from genome assembly GCF_917563875.1 of Diabrotica virgifera virgifera. Lineage (NCBI taxonomy): Eukaryota > Metazoa > Arthropoda > Insecta > Coleoptera > Chrysomelidae > Diabrotica > Diabrotica virgifera. The sequence continues at coordinate 55,157,783 of NC_065449.1, read as the reverse complement.
AATCTTGTCAAATAGCTACCTGGCTATAGGGCTTTTCATTCACAGTCATTTGTTTCGAGCTTCTGTCATATGTCGTATAATCCGTGTATATTAATATTATACACAAATTATACAACATATATAACAGAAGCTCGAAACAAATGACAATCGATGAAAAGCCCTATTGAGATGTCCTAAAAGCTTATTTTCCTGCTATACTTACCTACTATATTTCCCATCATGTAATCCTCCAAAGTTATCTAACCTGCCGTAGTAATCCCATATTTAAATAAACGTTTTGTATACTCTGCTTTTGTTCTACTAACTACTGAGTTTAAAACCCTATTCTTGGAAAGCTTGTCTCCACTCTCATTTAATTACCTAATCCATAATAAGGAAAATATTTTATTTTAGTGCTTATGGTTCAGGAACCACGGAAAAATTATGGGCCAATTTTCCTAACAGTATTGCATTACCTCCAAATGTAAATTTTACCGATTTTGTAGATAATTGGACAAATAAACCTGGATTCCCAGTCGTGAATGCAGTTTTCAATGGAAAAAATGTTACATTTTCACAGGTACTTTTTCTATTATTTCGACTTTCCATAAAATTTATTATTAATTGCTTATAATGCCATTATAGTCGAGCGGCAGGCAACCCCAAAATGACATGATACTGACTACGATGTGGTGAATGGCTAATCTTGGTCATACTTAATGTTTTTGATGGTGCTGAAAACAAAAATTAAGTTTATTTTGAATTTTAAGTGGGAGAACATAAAACATTTTGATCTAAAACTCCCCAGAAAACTCCTTTGTACTCTAAATTTTAACATAAACCAGATTAAAAAGCTTTTTTCATTTTTTTGCTTGGACTATGTTCATTCAGCCAGTCTCAATCAAAATTAAATGTATTAAAGATATTGCCAATTAGTGAAACTTGGTTATTATAATATTATTACAATTTTTTACTTCTTATTTACCTACTCATTACAGCTAATGTACATACTATGTTAATAAATATAAATATATTATACTACTTAATGTTTATCAAGAACACATGGTGTATACATTTTACAAATAAAAATATTAATGTTAATATTAAAATAAATGCATTCTTTTTTGTATTTTATTTTAGTTCTTTTTGTTTTGTTTTGTTTTTTGTTTTGTTTTTTTTTTGTCACTACGATAGGATGTCAACCCGGTTCAACCCCGCGGAGGTTTAAATCCTTAGTGATTTTTTTCTTTAAATTTTTTGTTTTTATTTATTTGTTAAAATTTATTATTATTTATTGTTATAGATTAAAAAGCTAAATTTCAAATTTTGACGCTCAACTTATGCGATTTAACTTTGCAATTCACAAATCTCCACCTTTTAGGTACTTTAAAAAATTCATAACTCTTATTAGAATAAGACTGGAGGCTTACGTCGTGTCTCATAGTCTTCAGAAAGGTGAAGAATATTTGCTATAAAACTTTCGGAAAAAAATATTAAAACTAAACAAAGTTGTAACGAATTAAACACAGAAAAACGTAATTTCTTTTTTTATTTTATTTTTAGGTCAAAATTGCTTTTTTGACAATATTCCCCCATTTAAAATTTAAAATACCCTTCATTTTCGTTTTTAGCACCATCCAGAACATGAAGTAAGACCAAAATTAGCCCTTCACCTCTCGTGGTCAGTATGTCGACAAATAAGCTTTTTTTGGGTGGTAGACGATAAATATTGAGCAAGAAAAGTTCATTTTTTTCTACTTTAAGCACAATAAAAGCAAGTCCATTAGCGGAACAGAATTCAAAATTATTCTGCACATCAGACTTGAAACATTATTTGGTTAAAACGTCTAGTTTTTATTGGAAAAAATATATATTAATTTGTCTGGACTAAATTACGGTCTTCTTAATATCCGAGAAGACTTGGTCTTCACACAATGTTGCCAAAGTGAATGTTGTTATTTTCGGTTTAAATTTTCTAGCCAAATTCCGAGTCTACTATACGGCCTCGTAAACTTATTGGGATCAAAAACCATTAACATGACATTTTTCTTTGCTTATCTATTCTTGTGTTCTTTGTGGCGTTTCTGAATAACTCGATCGATGTTAGTCCAAACCATTGACGTAAGTTTTGAAGCCATGAGTGTCTTCTTCTTCCAGGTCCGCGTTTGCTTTCTGTTTTACCCTGTATTATCAGTTGGAGTATACGATATTTATCATGTCTCATAATATGACCGAGGTATTCAAGTTTATCTATTGCAAAAGTCTAATAGGCCCGGCGCGACTAGTTGAGTGGCTGTCTTATCCCGTAGGCCAATTTTCTTCGAACAATATTCTAGGGTAATATATTGTACCTATATATTTCTCAAATGAAAAATTAAAATAACAAATTCCAGATGCAGTATGAAAAGGACCTGGAATGTTTTTTCGGCTTTTTGAAGAAATATCCCTGCAGTTGATGAAGAATCTGATTTTTAAGACAATATTGAAAGATATACCTACTGATTCTGAGAAACAACCAGAAATGATAGAAAATGAAAACGTTAAACATCAAGAAAATTTTTTTACAGTTTCATGATTTATGGTAAAAAAACTACTTACAAGAAACAGGTCACTAAAAAAATGTCAGAACAGATACAGAGACTTCAAAAATAAAGATATACAAATTGGGACTAGAACAAAAGCCATTAATTTTCTTCTTCTTCTTCCTCCTTTATAAATAGGCTCAGTGCCTGTTTTACTTCGGTTTTTAGCTTCAATTGACGTCGGTCGTCCCAATGATCTTCTATTTGGCGATTTGTCTCTTTCTATTCGTATTATTCTATTTTCTGTCATTCTTTCTATGTGTTGATTCCATTATATTTTTATTCTTTTGGTCCACATGTTTATTTATTCTATACCGCATCTCGCTGGTGTTTCCTCACTTCTTACTCTGTCTTTTAGAGCAGGGGTCACCAAATGGCGGACCGCGGTCCGCATCCGGACCGTGGGCTAGTTTTATGCGGACCGTCATTCAATTCAAAATAGTGTTTGCACTATTTAGTGTTTGTATAATACAATAGCTTTAAAATTATCTCCTTTCTCCTTGAGTTTATTTCATACCCCTAAACGAGGTAGATTAGTTGCCTGGTTTAGTGTTGAATTACCGGACTCCGGAAGTGTCGTAGGTTTTCGAAACGGACCCTCACGCAATATAATTGATGACCCCTGTTTTAGAGTTTGGTTTGTTATTTTTCTTAAGTTTTGTATTGTTTTTTATGTCATTATCCGTGTGTATGGTTTTCGTTTCCGTTGTGAGGTATTTGTTTCTCCAGATTGTGTTGTTGAGACACCCTGCTGCTCTGTTCGCCATAGTCACTTGTTTTTGTACTTCTTCTTTCACTTTTTCGTAGCTTGGCAGTTTTATTCCCAAGTATTCCGTTTCCATCACTTGTTCTATTATTTTGTTATTTACGGCCAGTTTACATCTTCTCGGTTCCGCTGATATCACTATGATTTAATTTTCTCTGTTGAGATCACCATGTTGTATATGAGCGCCGTGTCTTCGAATTCTTCAATTAATCTTTTTAGTTAATTTTTAATTTAATTTAATTTTTAATTAATCTTCTTCTCTGTATTAAAGAGACTTGTTTTTTTTTGTAAAAATGATGGTCGAATATTCAGTAAAATGGTTATATACTTATGGTTTTTCTGGATATTAATATTACTTTTTTATAAATAAATAATTATGTTTACTTTCAGAAAAGATTCTTATACACTGGAAATAATAACACTCAGTGGTACATACCGGTTACTTACAGATTGTCAAATAGCTCTTCATATGAAACATTTTGGTTGGCACCCAATAGTTCTGTAACAATACTAAATAATTTAACTGACAAAGACTGGTTAATTGTAAATGATGATTCTAGAGGTAAGTCAAAAGGTGTTTTTGTAATGATAAAATAGTATTAATCAAAAAGAAACGATCAAAATAATATAATTAAGTAAAACACAACAAAAGATTGTTACACAGAATCAAAATTTTGGTATCATCAAGTTACTGTGATATAATACAAAAATATTATGCAGGGAAAGATAATATGAAACAGAAGTATAGGGAGACATAGGCATATGGCTGCGCAACCTGAGATAAAGGTGTACGTATGTATGTAGGTATATTCATAATTTAGCGTTATCATAAAATTCAATAAATGTTGATAAAGGTTATAGTGGACTCTAGACTCTTTTACGTGTCACACCCTGTATATCTAAAAATTAACAGAGGCAGATTCCCATCTATTCTGTTTTCAATTTTTGATTATTTTTTTCTTCAAGTACGATATCTAAGACGGAGCTATCCGATAGACGAAGCAACAAAGCACTAAAAAGCCCAAAACCTAGGAATTTTGTGCAGTAAGATGAATCGTCATGCAACTTTTTGCATTCGATTCGAGAGAGTGGCAGGCAATTTTGTGAACTAAATTGATCTCCGGCAAAAATTACATATTACGTATACACCAAAATAAACTTTTCAGAGCAGCCGTCTCTACAGTCCGAATAGCTATGATGCTATTCGGACAGGCTACTACAACTTCTGATCGACTCACAATAAAAGCCTGGTCCGATTCTAATTTACTCTCTTTTAACGTAGATAAAACAGTAGCATTATCCTACAAAGGAGCTCTTCAACCCTTACCTCTTCATAACAGCCAGATCAGTATCGTTGATTCTGTAAAGTTTCTTGGTATTTTTTTAGATATCTACCTTAAATGGTCCCTTCATATCGATGTGTTAAGCAAGGAACTATCCTCAGCTTGCTATGCAATAAGATTTGTTTCCACGGAAATGAATTTAGCCTCTTCCAAAATAACATATGTTTTTCTTTGTTTGAGTCGCATATACGATATGGTCTTCCTTTTTGGGGTTCTGGTACCGCTACCCAATCCGATGTTATTTTTAAATTACAAAAAAGAGCAATAAGGTATCTGTTTGGCCTCAGAAGAACAACACATTACAGAAGCTACTTCAAACATCACAGGATTCTAACACTACCTTCTGTATATATTTTAGAAACTGTTTGCTTCATTCGTAAACATCTACATGCCTTTCCAGCAAGACCTAATCATGACTATTCCACCAGAAATTCTACCTTTGACATCTATTTACCAATCCCGTCCAGAAAAGAAATCTATATTATATTCTGCAAAAAAACTATACAACCATCTCCCTCTACAACTTAAATCTGCAACATCTTTCCCCAAGTTCCGTAAATTGACAAAAGCCTATCTATCTGAAAGACCATATTATTCATTAACAGAGTTTCTTAACCAATAACTAAGAAATTACAGTATACTTATTTATTAGTAGAATTTTAATCTATATTTGAATGTCATATGCAGCAGCTTAACTTAACTTATTAAATTTCTTAAGGTAGATTATGCAATTTGAAATTTTTTAAAATTTTGCAATAGATTGTGATTGTTTTTTGTTTCACTTCATTATATTTTATTTATATTGACGATTTATATAATTTTAGTAAATTATATTTGTTATTGTTTTTATTTATGACATTATTTATGATTTAAGCCTAGGAATTTTGTGCAGTAAGATGAATCGTCATGCAACTTTTTGCATTCGATTCGAGAGAGTGTCAGGCAATTTTGTGAACTAAATTTATCTCCGTCAAAAAATTTTGTGCATAAGAAAATGCATTTTCAAAATGCATCTCGAAGAAATGGAAAATGAAAAATTTAGAACTCAGGAAATATTGACGGAAATGAGTTCAATTTTTATACCTGCGGGTTTTGGAGGTCACTGAACACGAATTTCATGACGACTATGGTCACCAAGGTACCTGGTGCCCAGGGTGGAACTCGTCGCCTGGGACGATCGAATAATTCGCGAAATAAAGATTGGATCGAAAAACTGAAAAATACGTGTTCAGTATTTTTCAAAAATCTATCGAATAACACTAAACACGACCCCTCACTCCACCCCCTGGAGAAGAGATGGGGGTAACTTTAAAATCTTAAATGGAAACCCCCATTTGTTATTGCAGATTTGGATTGCTTACGTAAAAATAAGCAACTTTTATTCGAGACATTTTTTCTAATTGTGGATAGATGAGGCTATAATCGGAAAAAACGATTTATCGTGATACCATAAGTAAATTATAGAAACGATCTAATATCCCGAGAAATACACTTCCAAATAAAAACCAAAAAATACGTGTTTAATATTTTTCAAGAGCCTATCGAGTAACATCAAACATGACCCTCCACTCCACCCCCTGGAGGTGGGGTGGGGGGAAACTTTAAAATCTTAAATAGGAGCCCCCCTTGTTATTTCAGATTTGGATTTCTTACGTAAAACGGATTTGGATTTCCACCTCCAGGGGGTGGAGTGGAGGGTCTTGTTTGATGTTATTCGATAGGTTCTTAAAAAATATTAAAAACGTATTTTTTGGTTTTTTATTTAGAAGTGTATTTCTCGGGATATTAGACAGTTTCTATAATTTACCTATGGTATCACGATAAATGGTTTTTTCCGATTATAGCGCCATCTATCCACAATTCGAAAAAATGTCTCGAATAAAAGTTGCTTATTTTTACGTAAACAATACAAACTGCAATAACAAATGGGGGTTTCCATTTAAGATTTTAAAGTTACCCCCACCCCACCTCCAGAGGTTGGAGTGGGGGTCATGTTTAGTGTCATTAGATAGATTTTTGAAAAATATTGAACACGTATTTTTCAGTTTTTCATGGACCTCCAAAACCCCAAAGTATAAAAATTGAACTCCTTTCCGTCAATATTTCCTGAGTTCTAAATTTTTCATTTTCCATCTCTTCGAGATGCACTTTGAAAATGCATTTACTTATGCACGAAAATTTTTGCCGGAGATCAATTTAGTTCACAAAATTGCCTGACACTCTCTCGAATCGAATGCAAAAAGTTGCATGACGATTCATCTTACTGCACAAAATTCCTAGGTTTTGGGCTTTTTAGTGCTTCGTTGCTTCGTCTATCCGATAGCTCCGTCTTAGATATCGTACTTGAAGAAAAAAATAATCAAAAATTGAAAACAGAATAGATGGGAATCTGCCTCTGTTAATTTTTAGATATACAGGGTGTGACACGTAAAAGAGTCTAGAGTCCACTATAACCTTTATCAACATTTATTGAATTTTATGATAACGCTAAAACTATTTTTTTTTAAACTGTATTATTTACCGTTATAGATACCTGTCATTTTTGTCAAACCCTTCCCTTCTAGTCTAGTACCATACATATAGACAGGCCTCTTGCTGTTGAGCAAGTGTATAAGTTGCTCATTCCTATGAGCTCTTCTGATGCGTTTTTCGCGAAGGATTACTTCGCCTTTTATTTGTTTCCTTTTTCTCTGTAATATCTACTGTTGATATCTTCTCTAATCTGATTTTCCTGTCTGCTTTTTGATCTCCCTCTATATATTGTATTTGTAAGTTTTCACTTTAATATTTTCTTTACTAATTTATCTGCTTCTCGTCTTAATACATGCCATTCTCTAACTGTCACTATTTTCCCCCATAACTCGGAAAATATCGATCGCACAAAAAAATTTAAATAAAAGAAATTATAGAAAATCGCATTTTCAACAATTTCAGTTCCTACATTTTTTGTCGAAAAGGTGAAAATGGCGGAGATATTGAGCAAAAACGGTTCTCGTTTAAAATCGATATGGCGGCTAACGCAACGGCGGAATTTAGTCGAGATTTTAAATTTACACTACCATTGACCACCTAAAGATTAGAAAAATAAAATTTGGGGCAGCTCGGCATGCAAGGTCAAATGCTATCCCCACTGGACTAAAATTTCAGTTCTGTTTATTTTGGCGAATACTGTATTATTTTAATATTTAATCTTCTCACACTTCATCTTTTGGTAAAATATCTAAAATATTTGAAATACATACTTTAGTACCCTTTCAGACTAAGACACTGGTGTCTGACACCGGTGTCCGCCACCGGTGTTCAATTGCAGCAAAGCATTGTTTTAAATGAACGACTACAGACGAGCCACCTTTGAGTGTCTGGCTGATTTTAGTGGCTCGTTCTGGTTATGGTATATCGGGGCAGGGCCCACTTGTGTGCCCTTCAAACACTTAGACCTCTTACGGTGGGTCCATTGTATCACCCCTATCTTACGGACCATAAGAACCTGGTCTTCGGAATTTATGGGGCCCAGGCTGCACCGAGCTCCCATGCTAGTCCCCCAGAAACCTTATGGCCTCATAGAAAGCCACAAGTCTCTTAAAAGACAACTCCCTCACCTAGATCGGCTACATAGATGCCGATCCCAGGATCTGCCACCTCCGATAGGCCAATGCCGGGCACTCCCAGAGGACATGTGAGGAGGTTTCCTCCTCCTCATTACATAGACAGCACCGTAAGCCATCCGCCAGTCCAAGCAGGTGAAGGTGCCGTCGGAGTCTACAATGGCCGGTGAGCATACTGACCACCAGGGAGCATCTTATACGATCCAGAAGAAGCAGTTGGGCTGTAAGACTTTTGGATGACCCCACTATATGGAGCCTGACCTGTCTCATACCTCCACAACGGGCCCAGGAGTCCTGGAACCTCTGCAGAAGAAGCTCCTTTGAGACTACCCCGACCAGTACTGAAGGGCACTCCAATCACAGGTTCGGGTCCCACAGGCAGAGAAGATGAGCCCCGTCTTGCCAGGGCATCAGCCCGTTCGTTACCTTCCACACCTGTGTGTCCCGGTACCCATACCAACCTAACCCTGTTGGTTATAGCAACATCATCCAGAGCTCTTTTGCACTCAAGAAGCAGCTTAGAGCTGATCTTGGGCGCTTCCAAAGCCCTTAGCGCTGTCTGGCTGTCAGAGCAGATAGAGATAGGGCTGCCTGAGCAAGCCCTATCTGTAATCTCTTGAGCACATGCCAGGATCGCAAAGATCTCGGCTTGAAAGACTGATTCATGAGAGCCGAGAGCCCGGCTAGACTCAAATCCGACTCCACCACCATACACTCCAGCACCTGCCCGCTCGTCTGTTCTAGACCCATCTGTGAACCAGGTAAGCCCACTCCGACAGATTAGTGTAGGTTTTCGTTCTACCCATTCATCCCGGTCAGGAAATTGGACCAAGAAGGAGGATGAGAACTCAAATTGACGGGACATGCTTTCCTGTACCATAGAAAGCACAGGACAACACTCGATAGCCTGTCTCCAAATGTCACAATAGCTCATCAGCCCATTCGTTCCCAACCAGTATCCAGAGTAGTTGAGACGATAGGCTGCCATCATGGCTTCGTGCTCTACAATGAGATGTAGAAGAGGTAAATCTAGCAGAACCTCAAGAGCTGCTGTTAAAGTGGTCCTCATGACCCCTGAGATGCCAACGCATGCCAACCGCTGTAGATGAGCCAACTGGACCTTGACTGAAGACAGTCTAGCCCGGGGCCACCACACGATTGCCGCATACATCATACCATTGCCGTATAGGCTTTATCAGGGATTGGTATATCCAATGTAGAATTTTCGGCTGCAGACTCCATTTGGTTCCGAAAGCTCTTCTGCACGCCTAGTAATCTGCAGCAGCCTTCTTCAACTTAGAATCCAGATGTTCCTTCATGTCAGTTTAGAATCCAGGATCACTCCTAGGTACTTCACTGACCTGGAAATCGATAATGTTTTGCCATAGAAGCTAAGATTTCTAGTAGATCCGATGACCCTTCTCCGATTAAATGGAACCACAGCAGTCTTCTCAGAATTAACCCTCAGTGAGTGCCCCCGACACCATTCTTCAACGAGCCCGAGAGCCACCTTAGTGACCTCGTGCACTGTTCCCGAAAAGAGCCCCTCAATCAGTAAATTGTTGTTCGGAGAGTCACTGAAGAAGGCCGTCAATCACCAGGCACCACAGCAGGGGGGATAGAACTTCTCCCTAACGGCAACCACGAGATGCTGACACCCGAACGCAACAACCGTTCCGGTACCCAGCTATCTGCCTCTGAGAAAGCAGGGCCCGGATCCACTTGATCAAGTTTCGGCCAACCCCATGCTTTTCTGCAGAATCACACATGGAGTCAAAAGTAACGCAGCTAAAGGGGCCCTCAATATCCATAAAGATATTCAAGCTGTATTGCTTCCGATCTAGCTCCCGCTCCGCCCTTCAGACAAGGTGATGCAGAGCCATCTCACAAGACTTCCCAGCCTGGTAGGCGTATTGACGTTAACGTGTATGCAAGGGGTTGTCCCTAAGTGCTCCATCACGTATGAATCGATCCACTAGTCCCTCTAGAGCCTTTAGAAGAAAGGATAAAGACTGATTGGTCGGAATGATTTAGCAAGGGTAATTTTAGTGGCAATGCTTTACTGCAATTAAACTACGGTGGCGGACACCGGTGTCTGAAAGGGTACTTATAGGATACATAAGATTTAACTATATTTAATACAAATTTTATTTTTAGGTTATTACAGAGTTAAGTATTGCAAAAGGCTAACGCAAAGAATACAATCTCTATTAAATCAAAATCACACTCAAATTTCGGAGTTAAACAGAGCTCAAATACTAGACGACTCTCTTAATCTTGCTAGGGCTGGATACATTAAATACTCCGAAGCTTTCGAGCTTCTGGAATATTTAAAAAATGAAACTAGCTACTTCCCTTGGTTCACTACGATTAAAAATATGGATTATTTAGTAACAAGATTAGGAGCCAATACCGAGTTGGGAAAAAGAACAAATGCTATGATATTAGACCTTATAAGTCAGATTTCAGCCAACATTTCAACTACTAAATGGGAAGAAATTGATCAAGTTACTACTTTGAAATTGCAAAGGGTGTGGGCAGATGCTTGTAAAAGAGGCCAGGCAAGTTGTATTTCTGAGACAAAGAGACTGTTTCAGGCATTAAGATTAAACAAAACTAGGTTTGTATGGCATTTTAAGTATACACTATATTTTTTCGGGAAACCTATTTTCATCATCATCATCATCATCATGCAACCTCTTCCATCCACTGCTGGACATAGGTCTCTCCCATTTTTCGCCACTCGCCACGGTTCTGTGGACATTTCTTGGACATTCGTTTAATGTCGTCCATCCAACGTGTTGGTGGTCGTCCTCTGCGTCTTTCTTCTCTTGGGCGCCGTCAATTAGTTTCCTGGTCCAACTTGAATCTTTTAACCTCACTACGTGACCCGCCCAATTCCATTTTAGCTTGGCTATACGTTCGACAACATGTTATACCTGGTGATACCTGTTCTTTTCCTTAGGTCTTGGTTCCTTATTTTGTCTTTTTTGTCATGCTGAGAATTGATCTTTCCATGCGCTTTTGTGCCACTTGCATTTTTAGTGCTGTTGTTTTTGTGAGCGTGAGAGTTTCTGCTCCGTATGTCATAATAGGAAGAACGCATTGGTCAAATGTCTTTCGTTTCGTAGCTATCGGGATGTTGCTCTTAAATACGTCTCTTAAGGTACGTATCCGTACGTGGGTGTAGCAGCTCCACATAGTGGGTACGTTGGTGCTCGCCGCTCGGCGCTCACCCTCTTCGATTCAACCGATTTGCGATTTATATGTAGGGGGCGCATGCCGTATCCATTTGAGCAGCTACACGGAGCACCCACGTATGGATACGTACCTTTAGTGAACCATACGCAGCCTAAGCAAGTGTTATAGACCAGGGCGCATCTGTAAAAATATTAGTACATTTGGACGTTGAGAGGTGACTCAAATTTTTTTTCAGAAATTGCTTGAAAATTACTCAAATAATAATATTTGAGTTATCCTCCCTCTCAAAGAGGTCCGGAACATTGTTTAAATAATCAAAATGTCAAAAAATGAAGGAAAAATTCGATTTTTTTCTTCGTTTTTTGATTATAACTTTAAAAGTATTCATTTCCAAGAAAAGTTGTACTGACATAAAAGTTACGTAATCAAATTTCCTACAATATAGAGTTGGTTAAAAATTTAAAAAATAGTCACCCTTGTTGCAAAAAAGCAATAATTGCGAAAAAAACATACAAAAACAAGTATTCGCATTTTACGTTTTTCCACCATTTATGCTACACTTAGGGCCTTCATATTTCACCCAGGAAAAACTTTATGATACAGTAAAACAATACTGTAAATTTCAGTAAGATCGGTTCAATAGATTTTGCAAAATGAATTTTGCAATCCAGCTTTCGCAAAAAAAATTCATTTTTTCAAAATGTTACACGACTGAAAATAAAGCAGATAGCAACTTGAAATTTTTTTGCTTATAGAAGTGTACTGTACCTTGCATTTGCAATTTGCAAAACTAAAATCGATTAACTACCACGGCGTCAGGATTTTCTTTTAATTAAACATTAATTATTGGTGCTACGCGCAGGACAGCAGATAGTTTGCTCTGATTGGGCATTCCAATGACCTTTGATAATGTTTGATACATTTTAATTTTTATTACATTTCGATATAAATAAATAAATTTGTTTATTGCAAAATAAAAACACATACTCATTTGAAAATAACACTTTTTTCAGTAAAAACTTTCTTTGTTCATATATTTTAACTTAGAAAATAAAAATTTATTATTTTTAAACATATGCAATTGTTTAAACAATATTTCACAACCAATAATAAAATTAGTTTGATTTTTGTGGAATTAAAATATTAAAATACAACAAAATATAGAGTAAGAAAATAATATATTGGATAAAGATTGGAAGAAATTTTGGTGGAAATCAACTTGTGTGAATCGAACACCGGTGTCCTGCGCGTAGCAGCAAAAATTAAGGTTTATTTAAAAAATTTCCTGACGCCGTGGTAATTAATCGATTTTAATTTTGCAAATTTCAAATGAAAGGTACAGTACACTTCTATAAGCAAAAAAAATCAACATGCTATCTGCTTTATTTTCAGTCCTGAAACATTTAAAAAAAATGAATTTTTTTTGCGAAAGCTGGATTGCAAAATTTATTTTGCAAAATCTATTAAACCGATCTTAATGAAATTTACAGTGATGTTTTACTATACCATAAAGTTTTGCTGGGTAAGATATGAAGGTCTTAAGTGTAGCATAAATGGTTGAAAAAAGTAAAATGCGAATACTTGTTTTTGTTTTCGCAATTATTGCTATTTTGCAACAAGGGTGACTATTTTTAAATATTTAGCCAATTCTATATTGTAGGAAATTTAATTACGCAACTTTTATGTCAGTACAACTTTTCTCAGAAATGAATGGTTTGAAAGTTATAATCAAAAAACCAATAAAAAAAATCGAATTTTTCCTTCATATTTTGACATTTTGATTATTTAAACAATGTTCCGGACCATTTTGAGTGGGAGGATAACTCAAATATTATTATTTGAGTTATTTTCAAGCAATTTCTGCAAAAAAATTTGAGTCACCTCTCAACGTCCATCTCAAAACAGATGCGCCCTGGACTATTATTCGTCGTTGAAATTCACAGGTCTGATATCCTTGCTTATTTTGATTTCATGACCGAGATATATGTACTTTTTTGTCAATTCGATCACTTGATTTGGGATGGTGATTTAGAACGTGAAGATTATTTACAACGTATGCTGCACGAATTTAATATAACCGCTAGAAAATGTAACATGTTAATTTACCCAAAAAGACTAAATGCATGGTTATAACAGCAGATCTAATAAGGTGTAAATTGGAGCTGGAGGGCCAAATAATAGAACAAGCCATGGAGTTTAAATATCTAGGCATCACACTATCTAGCTACGAAAAGTTCGAAACATAAGTGTAGGATCAGGTGAATAAAGTAAACAAAGCCGCAGGTTGCCTGAATGAAACACTATGGAGAAATAAAAACATCGGAAAAAAGTGAAAGGCAGAATTTACAAAACAGTCATCAGACCAATAATGACATACGCGGCAGAAACACGACCTGATACAGAAAGGACAAAAAGAATTCTAGAAACAGCAGAGATGAAAACACTGCAAAAAATCGATGGTAAGACACTGTGGGATATAGCTAGAAGTGCAGATACACGACGGAGATGTAAGATAAACAACATTAATAACCACATAAGCCGAATGACAACAAATAGAGTAGTAAGGACGGCGAGAGACGGTTCCCCAATAGGAAGAAGATCAGAGGGTAGACCACGAAAAAGATGGAATGACAACTTACTGGAGGCACATTGAAAAACAGACAGAGTCATGTCTACATAAAAAGAAGAAGAAGAAGAAGATTTTGGATGGTTAGGCGTCCGCTGGGAACTAAATTTGTTATAAATTTGGTCCTACTGAGGTTCATTTTTATACTTACTGTTGAAGATACGTTTTCTAATTATTGTAGCATTTGTTGTGCTTCACCCAGATCTTTGGTAATAAGTAGGTACTATTTCGTCGGTAAAGCGCAGATGATTGAGCATTGCCCTATCTATTTTTATTTCTCTATTTTTCCACCTTAGCATTTTAAAGGCGTATTCGTAATAAATAATTTAGGTGAAAGAGTATCGCCCTGTCTCACACCTCGCTTGATATGAATTTCTCTGGTGGTACCGATGATTCACCGGTGTCAAACAACAGTGTCTTAGTCTGAAAGGGTACTCATACATGTTTTCAGAATGTAAATAGAGATATAATAGTTTATTGGTAATATTTCTGATACTTTGTCCTAATTTTACTAGCGTAATTAATTTTTTAGCGTAAATCCAAATATAAGAGACGTAGTATACTGTAATGCCTTGAGAAATAGTAACAATATTGCCGCTGATTGGGAGTTCCTGTGGAACAGACTATTGATCTCTATTCATCCTCAGGAAGATCTTTACATATTACTGAGTTTGGGATGCACAACACACAAGCCCTACTTAACAAGGTAATTTTAAAATGATGTATTATTTTATCTTTAGTCGACATGTTATTTTCTCCTATTTTATCTACTGAAATGTCATATGAAATAAGCAAAAAAAGGGAAATTTAGAGTTGAATGTTTTTCTGACCTTAACGATTCGTAAAATGGCATACAGGAGAAAATCGTCGCAGCATATGCGATTTTCTTTACAAAAAAAATCAATTTTCAAGCAGATATCCCTAGAAATCCCCATAGTGTTCACATATTTTACTCTCCTTGAATTTATCAATAATTAATAACAAACTAATAGTCTGCGCAGATTATCAGAGAATAGGCCATTTTTGGGAAAAGTTATTTACCAGCAATTTTATTGCTGGAATCGAATCTTATGATTATATATTTGTTATGATCTGCTTCTTATTAATTTTATATTAATTATTATTTATTTGATTAATTATTTAATTGTCGCAAATCATACATAAAAATGAATAAAAAATCTCAGGGTGCCTTTTTATACTATTAAAAAAAAATCTAAATTATCTCACGTTATACTTATCTTCTCTCGTGGGTTCAGTATCTCTTAGTTGATCCTAATCGGGATAAAATAGGGAAAATAAATAAAGCAAAATATTAAAATAAACATACAGAATTGTCTTTTATTTATCAAAATCAATACTCTAAAATGTATCAAATCTAAAATCTGTGGACACAGATGTCCGAATGAAATTTTTACCACTTAAATTTATTATAGTTAAAAAAAACAATTTATCGGTTTGTTCCCGATGACTTTGGTAAAACAAACTAAACAAAACAAATTTATGTATTCGCAAGATTAGCTATACTTCCTATTTACTTTTAGAAATATTGGAATTTTAATTCATATGCTTTTTACTCAAAATTTTAGTTTCCGAACATAAAAATATCTTTCACATAAGTTGACTGACCTTTTTCTTCACTCACTCTGATGTCTTCTCGTGACCCAAAAACAGCTCTCCTTCGTTGACTATGTTCAAGGCTACTCATCAAAGCCCTCTCCGTTCTCCAGCTTCAAAACTATCAGCATACCAGCACCAATTCTCCAACGAGCCAAAGCCTCTTTTGACCAGTACTCGATTCACACAAACTCCAAAAATTATCTGCTCTCCTTCTCACAATAATACAGAACCAAAGAGGTATTTCGTCTCAATTTGATCTGTCTCTCGTTCCACTTTTCAGCACTATTCTCCACTATCAAACAACCACTGGTACTTGCTAACTACTTATCCACGAAAACGTCGAACTGCTCCTCAGCGATGCCAAAAACATAATAACTTCTTTTTCAAACTCACTCAACATTCAAACCACTTTTCCCCTTCCAATTTGCCAAGAATCAGAAACGTTTCTCTTTTACATTCGACAAACAAACAGTCATTTTCAAAATTATTCCAACCATCCTAATTACTTTCGGGGAACACTACAATATTTACTCGGGTTGAAACAAAGATATTAAAATTCCAAACTTTCTTTTAAACCATTTTTCTAGAAAATGATAATTACCTCTACCTGTGGATTCTATAGCTCCCGTAATAAACAATCTTTTTCCATTTTAAATCTAAATACATCGTCCTTTTCACTTTAATTATTCACAAGTCTTTAATGGTTCATCGGAAAGCTCATTAAAAAAGAAATCCACTTACATCCAAACTAAATTCTAATAAATATTTACAGATCAATATACAGGGTGTATTAAATTTATGTGCCCTCGTTATTTAAAAAAATTTTAATTTAATTTTCATTTTGCCTTTGATTGATAAATTGAAAACACAATAATATATTAATAATATAGGTATGCAAAGTCCGCAGATAGTGTGCTACTTTTTTTATAAACAAAATGGCGCCCGAAAATCGTGTTTTTTTTCTATTTTTGCTCTATAACTCCAAAGATTTTAACTTTACACCAAAGACACCCAAATAAAAATTCACCGTAATTAAATTCTGCATGGAGACGTGTTTTTCCCGATATACTTCGACGAACATTTTCCCCGAAAAATGCGGGTTTTTCCAACAAAATCTTTAATGTTCAACTAAAATTTTAGGTAAGTAATTGTTTATCAATAATTCAATATCTTGGTAATATAAAAGCTCTTTTCGTATAGACTATAATTCCAGAAGCTGATGGAAATTGAAATAACAGTTAAGCAACAATTGAATTGTTAATTAAAAATTTACGGTCGCTATAATAACCACAATAATTATGATGCATAAGAATTACTATGATTTTTGTATAAAAAGACACTATACCTATCTAATGTACCTTACGGAATTGAAATTGGACTATTTAAGCAGCCTCAGGAATATTTTAAAATTATAAACAATTTTTTGGCTTATAAACAAATAGAATATCTCGGGAAATATTAAATTAAATTAAATCATGAAAACGGTATTGGAAAAAAGCGGCAAGACGCTTCTCTTAAAAGAAAAATCGTTTAATTGTGATAAGTGGTTCCTGAGATACAACCGGTCAAAGTTGAGCGGCATTTACGGCAAAGATATAAACAATAGGATCATAATTTTCAAACCATCACCTTTTTATTTCGATCCTCTTTCTCGACACCAATTTTCATATATTTAAAATGCTCATAACATATATTATTATAATAAAAACTATCGATATTGCGAGTGAACATTGCCAAAAATAGCAAAATTCCAATCAAAAATTAGGTTGGAGAAAGTGGAATCTCAAAGTTCAAAATCGGTATACGTTAAAAAAATGCATTTTCTCGGCTTCTCATGGAGCAATTTTCTTCATTCTATTTTGCTCCCAAGTAACTCGAGTAGAGCCATCTAACTAACGCATTAGTAAATGTCAAAGTTGCTTTTGTTTTGTTATAATAGATTTATTTATTTAGAAGAAAAGAAAACTACATATTTTCTCCAGTTGTAGACTTTTTTTAGATAAACTTACTAAAAGTGTAACTTTTAACGTTAAAAATACAAAAATTCTCATTCGAAAGCTGTATAATTATTTAAACAATCTTTATTTAAACAAATTAAAAATTTTTGTTATATTAAATAAATTAATTTATTATAACAAAACAAAAGCAACTT
Source organism: Diabrotica virgifera virgifera (assembly GCF_917563875.1). Taxonomy (NCBI): domain Eukaryota; kingdom Metazoa; phylum Arthropoda; class Insecta; order Coleoptera; family Chrysomelidae; genus Diabrotica; species Diabrotica virgifera. Next base: position 55,139,912 of record NC_065449.1, on the reverse strand, counting down.
TGACCTTTAATAATCCGTTAGTTAGATGGCTCTACTCGAGTTACTTGGGAACAAAAAAAGAATGAAGAAAATTGCTCCACTGGAAGCCGACCAAATGCATTATTTTAACGTATACCGATTTTGAACTTTGAGATTCCATTATCTCCAACCTAATTTTTGATTGGAATTTTGCTATTTTTGGCAATTTTCACTCGTAATATCGATAGTTTTTATTATAATAATATATCTGTGCTCAGTGCATAAAGAGAGTTAAGTCCTAAAACACTGTTTTGAGATAAACGCGTTTAAAGTTTGAAATAATATGTTCGAGTTATACTTTTCGAGTTTTTACAAAAATGTATCCCTCAAAATTCTTTTAGATACTTTGGATCAATTAAATATTTATTTCTCTCGATAACATAATCAATAAATATTATAAACAAACCGTATAAGTATTATAAAAAAAATAATAAACTTTTTCTTACATAGACTTAACAAAATTTGCACAAATATCATGAACTTAACACGCTTAACGCATAACACAAACTATAACAAAAATCATAAAAAATAATATTTAATAATAATAGTGGGGATTTTTAAGATCAAAATATCCCGTTTTAATAAATAATAATAATAGAAGAACATTTAGCAAGACAAAAACTTAATGTTTATATGGTTTATGCATCATAAACCAAGTAATAATAATACAAATTAAGTAAAATAATACAAAAAATAAACAAAAACTGATATGGAAAACAAATGAATATCTTTTAAGTTTTATTATTTAATATTTACATTTTTTCCCTTCTTCCTGACATTTTGTTTCGTTGATTTATTTTCTTCTTTTTAAATATATATTTTCATAATTATTTATATTTTAACTGTCATTTTCTTCGTGGTTTTCACATTTTTTTTTTTTTAGTCAACTGTGTAGTTGCACTAACTCTTCATTTGCTTCAGCAGGATTGTAATCAGTGTAGGTATTCTCTGCTTAATTTGAGGATATTCTTTATAGAATTGGTGAAATACTGGTGAAATGTATGGAAGCAGGTTGAGGAGGTCATTTTTTTCTTCTTGGGTATAGAACTTTGTCGTTAACCAGAGACCATTTTGCTAATGGTTTCTTTGCCTCTTTTTTTGAAACTAACACTTTGAAACGGTTGATTAAGGTCTAAGGTATTCTTTTAGTAAATTATTCCAGGCTCGTTTTTAACAAAATTCAGCCACTGTACATCTCTGTAGCTAAAATTGTTTCCAATAACATCATCTTTTCGCTGCTGAAGGTCGGTTTTTAGCAACTTAGCAAAGTCAAAGAAGCCATCTTGATTTATCTCCTTCACCGCGACAGGGCGTTTCTTACCAGTGCTTTGTATAAGTTCGGCCCAATCATGAGGATAGTGGAACGTCCAGCAAAGCAAAAGCTGTTTTATTTTTTCAATAAGGACGTGTGATGTATCACACTCAATGTGCTTGTGCCAGGTACTAAAAAATTTATGAATAATCGCTTCCAAGTTAGGAGAATTTTGCAGGGCTACCATACACATAGCTGCTACATGGGTATTCTTGTTTTGACCACCACATGTATCTGACTACTATATGATCAAACTTTTCACAACATGCTTTAAAGCTTTAGAAATAAATTTATATACACATGAGCCAACTTCATTAGCACCTCTCCCAGATACACCTTCATGCCAAAGGTAACAGTAAGTTGTGCCATCACTGCAGTCGTAGACTGTTAGATTAAAAGTCCAAAGTTAACGTTTGTAGAAGGCTACAAAACTATGTACGAGTGGAGTAGGAAGGCATTGCTGCATGCCAAATGTCACATTTTTGGTTAAAACATTAACTTTTGAATTTTCTTCGTCTAACTTTTTAGACTTATACGCATACTCCGCGTTATCAAGGTAGTCATTTTTTTTGTTTTAAAAACTCCTGGTTTTCATTCTTAGAACATATTTTAAGTTGCATGTCTAGCCTACCACATTTTGAACAGGCATCTAATTTAGGCTTTTTAATTTTTGAAATTTAACTTGTGGAACTCCTCACAAAACTTAGTATAGCTTACAGGTTTTAAACTGTTTTCAGATAGGGTACGCTTGTATTCTTCATATTATAGTGTCACTATCGTCAAATGTAAAGAAACAAATTTTTCTCACAATCTTGTCTTGAGTAGTGGCTGTCATAAGCTGGTATTCCAATTAAAAATTGATTTACTGTATTCCTTTCTCTTCAGTTATAATTTTTTTTTATTTCCTCTTTCATCAGGTTGGATTTTTCCCGAAGAAGATGATTTTTTCTTTTGAATAATAGTTTACAGGTATCTTTGACTTTCTCCAAACACTTTTAGTAAAAAAGACAAATCAGCTTTAAAGACGCGCGGCGTACAGGGAGTCAGCGTAATAACTTATTTGTGTACAGTGTGTTAAGTCGCAAAATTGTGCGACTTAACACACTGAGTCTTCCTGTTTCTTAAATAATGTTTAGTGTAAAGAGTGATATGTCTAAGTTCGCGACTTAATACGCTTTACACAGTTAGTATTGATTGTTTTTCATTTGTGTAAAATGAATATCTCAGTTCAGGAATGGAATTAGACTTGACAAATTATACACACATGTAGATATCGAATTCTAACATACAGAGAGAGCATTTGCTAATTTCGACCATTTTTGGACTTAACTCACTTTACGCACAGAGCACAGATATGTTATGAGTATTTTAAAGATATGAAAATTGGTGTGGAGGAAGAGAACCGAAATAAAAAGGTGATGCTTCAAAAATTATGATCCTATTGTGTATATCTTTGCCGTAAAGGCCGATCAACTTTGACCAGTTGTATCTCAGGAACCACTTACCACAATTAAACTTTTTTTCTTTTAAAAGAAGCATCTTGCCGCTTTTTTTCCAATACCGTTTTCATGATTTAATTTAATTTAATATTTCCCGAGATATTCTATTTGTTTATAAGCCAAAAAATTGTTTATAATTTTAATTTATTTCTGAGGCCGCTTAAATAGTCCATTTTCAATTCCGTAAAGTACATTAGATAGGTATAGTGTCTTTTTATACAAAAATCATAGTTATTCTTGTGCATCATAATTATTATGATTATTATAGCGACCGTAAATTTTTAATTAACAATTTAATTGTTGCTAAACTGTTAATTAAATTTCCATCAGCTTCTGGAATTATATTCTATATGAAAAGAGTTTTTATATTACCAAGCTATTTAATTATTGACATAAATAATAAAGGAAAAAATCATGACTGAACTTATATTGAAATCTTGACTTACTATTTATTAACTATAATACAATATACAATAACACAGCGGCTACGCTACATAGATCAGGAGATTTAATACAAAATAGATTCAATTTTAAAATACAGCACCCAGAGATTGGCAACTTTTTGTTATAGCATCGTGTCCATGTCAGGAAAAAAGTCTACTATAGAAAAATGGGTGGAAATGAATAGTTGCATTTTAAAGTGCATAAACATGTCAAAATCAGTATAGGGCCAGATTTTATTACTCGGGTGTTTTTCCACCGGAGCACATGGTGCCCAGGTTCACTGCTAAGGCACGTCATCCGAAGTTTCAAAGGTTTTCGGCACTAAATTGATGCAAACAGATTTCTCGGGAGATTTCTGGGGTAAGAATTCGCCATCAGAACCGATCCCCGGTGCACTTGGTGCCCAAAAACTCCCCAGACTCCAGAAGATAAAATGCCTTAGCTTTGACCTTGGGCACAAGGTTAACCGCCACGACAAGGCGGAATAACCGCCGGTGCCTGTCTAAACACGTGCTAACATAAACACTTTTGTATTTTATATATAGCACGATCTATGAGTAAAAGTTGTAAACTGCAAAGTTACAGTAATTCGGAAACAGATATTCAATGCAAGTTTTATACTGGGTCATAAAAATAATCCCAAGACGCTCGATGCTCCTTTTGTTCGCATTTATTGCACCCTCATAACACTGCATAAATATAGACAATTATTATAGTGGTAAGGATAATAAGGAGAAAATATAGACACTAATTTATTTTAAAGAAAATCTCGTCGTTTGATTGATATCAGCCTCGCCGATCCAAGGTTTTTTTTATATTTTTTTATTTGGGTTTTATCTTCCTAGATATTTGTACGTGATTATTTAACTTATTAATAAATGTATCAGATGCAATTTGAGAATCTATTTTGTTGATATAAATTTCATTCCAATATTCATTTTTTAAAAGTTGTAGTAGTTTTCCGATATTGGTTTTTAATTTATTACGACTGGAGATTTAGATGTAGGAAATTTTTGAGTTTTATTATTTATAAAAACGGCTGTAAAGTGATCAGTCATGTCAGTATGAAAAACGGTAGGATTAGTATTAATTTACTGCTTTAATAGACCATTCACTCACGGTAAAATATTACAAAACCTTCAAACCAACAAAAATTTAAAGAACGGTTTGTATAGACATGAAATTTGGCATACCCATAGCTAATATGTCAAAGAAAAAAAGTGATATTGTGCCGATGTGTACTTTTGCCCAGGGGGTGACTTTCGCCCCTTCTCGAGGTGAAAAAATATACGTTCAAAATAAGTCCTGAATTGGATGAACTAACTAATTCTAAGCAACTTTTTTTCCATACTGTTTTTTCACTGTTCCACTGTTTCCATACTGTTTTGAGTTATTTGCGAGTGAAAATGTAATTAAGTTACGATCAAAAAAATGTTGGTCCCTTTTTTTGTAACAAAAATCGTGAAAATCACCCTCTAATTATTAGGATGCGAAATGAAAATAATCGTTACCACTTCACAAATTACTATTATTTTTTATAAGATCTGTAAGATTCATTGGTTCGTAGGGTCCTTGGTTCATATTTTTGAAAAGGCTGTAGTTAAATGGGCTAAATGAGTCACTAATCACGGGTTTATATACAAATTTTGAATAGCCATACCTTAACCAATTTTTGTCTTCTTGTCTAATAGCAAAACCTATTAGTATAAGAGCTGTGAGACATTTTTGAGTAGGTATTTTAGGCAACCTGAAAATTTTTCAGGTGACTTTTCTATGATAGCCTAATACAAAAATGCCGGTCTGGCTGGAGGGTAGCGGTTATTTTCCCCAAAAATCCCCCCCAAAGTTAAAAAAAGGGCAAAAATTGATATTACAAAAAATACCATTGACGTGACTTTAAAGTAAATTTAAATATTCAAATATAAAGAAAATAAACAGACCAGGCGATTTGAGGGCGATTTTAACTCTGCAAGATACTTGCATGGGCGTCCCAGGATTATTTTCAGGGGATGCATCTGAACTTCACAAGATTTCATCTGAATCTGTACATACTATTAACGAGTATAAAATATACAACTATACATGCATAGCTATGTACACTCCTTCCGGGCAGGGAGGTGCAATTGTTATTTTGACAAGGTATTTTTTAATATTAAAAATAAATATTCTAAAAAAGACAGGTTTTTTTTGGTGAAATTTTCCAACTGCCATGTGATCAAACAAATTACGGGTGCATATAAATGAAAAGCGCTATAGGTAAGCACCAGTGTGAGAAAGAGCGTATACCGATAGCTGTTTGCGTCCTCTGTTCTAACTGAGCGAGTCCGTTCGCTCGAGAAAAATCACGTGACCTAGCGATAACCATGTTGTAACTTTTTCTTAATTAAAGGAAAATAATACGTACTATACAATACAGTGATGAGCAAGCTAATAACCGGCAAAATAGCTCAAAAGGTTGAAAACATAACACATTGCGAAACAAAAAGAGTTTCATCTCTTTTTGTTTCGAGATGTATTATGTTTTCCATCTTTTGAGCTGTTTTGCCGGTTATTAGCGCGCTCATCACTGTAGATTTTGCAAATATGATAGAAAAAAAAACAAATGTATTATTATAAATATATAGGTAGAAAAGTATTAAACTATAGACTAAATTAATTCTGTGTCTTGTACTTCTTCTTCAAACTCCTCATCTGAGGTTAAATATTCATTCTCTTTTTTTTTTTGTTAGACTCCCCTCAAGACTCAGATTCGTCTTCTACCTAATCTGTAAATAGTTATAATATGTATTTAGAGTTAATTAAAAGATTATTAGTGATTAATTAATTGAGTTGCTACGTATTCTTTCTTTTAAAACCAATACTTAATACTTTTCCTTATATAACCAATCACATCAGGTTTTTTATTTCTTAGTATATGACCAAAGTAGCTCATTTTTTTCCTTCATAGTGTTGAGTATTTCTTGTCTAATTTTCATCTTTCTTAATGTTTCCGCGTTTGTTACGTGTTGTGTACATTATTTTTTTACATTATTCGATAACACCACATCTCAACAATGGCAAGTCTTTCTTCAGATGCGCCCGTGGTTGTGCAGGCTTCGACTCCGTACAAAATGACAGAGAATACGTAGCAAATCAATTAATTAATCAGTAATTAATTTTTAATAAATTCTAAATGCATATTACAACTATCTACAGTTCATGTAGAAGAAGAATCTGAGTCTCGAGGGGAGTCTGACGAAGAAGAAAAGAATGAATATTTAAGCTCAGATGAGGAGTTTGAAGAAGAAGTACAAGATTCGGACACAGAATTTATTTAGTTTATAGTTTTATAATTTTCTACCTATATATTTATAATAATAAATTTGTCATTTCCTATCATATTTGCAAAATCTATTGTATAGTACGTATTATTTTCCTTTAATTAAGGAAAAGTTACTTAAAAAACTATAATATATAACAATTACTCTAACGTTTCGAGGCACAACAACATGGGTATCACCAGGTCACGTGATTTTTCTCGAGCGAACGGACTCACTTCGCTAGAACAGAGGACGCAAACAGCTATCGGTATACGCTCTTTCTCACACTGCTGCTTACCTATAGCGCTTTTCATTTATATGAATCCGTAATTTGTTTGATCACATGGCAGTTGGAAAATTTCACCAAAAAGCTGCCTTTTTTAGAATATTTATTTTTAATATTAAAAAATACCCTGTCAAAATAACAATTGTACCTCCCTGTCCAGAAGGAATATACATAGCTATGCATGTATAGTTGTATATTTTATACTTGTTAATAGTATGTACAGATTCAGATAAAATCTTCTGAAGTTAATATGCATCCCCTGAAAATAATCCTGGGACGCCCATGCAAGTATCTTGCAGAGCTAAAATCGCCCTCAAATCGCCTGGCTTGTTTATTTTCCTAATATTTGAATATTTAAATTTACTTTAAAGTCACGTCAATGATATTTTTTGTAATAACAATTTTTACCCTTTTTTTAACTTTGGGGGGGATTTTTGGGGAAAATAACCGCTACCCTCCAGCCAGACCGGCATTTTTGTATTAGGCTATTATGGAAGAGTCACCTGAAAAATTTTCAGCTTGCCTAAAATACCTACTCAAAAATGTCTCACAGCTCTTGGACCATATATTTTTCTACTACTTGGGATTTTTGGTATCACAAATAATTTTTAAGTTACATATTTTAAAAAAATTCATAATTAAAAAAACAATTTTTACTCAACCAATTTAAAACATATAAAAACAGATAAAACTTACAAATCATATAAACACTACATAGGTAAGTCAAGTAACTTTTTTTCTAAGTCAAGTAACTTGTGAAGCGGTAACGATTAGTTTCATTTGAGATGCTAATTAGCTGGTGATTTTTACGATTTTTTTTACCAAGAAAAGGGACCAACTTTGCTTTGAGCGTACCTTGTTTACTTTTGATGCTAGAATCTGTTTTAAAAAACAGAAATTCAGCTTCTTTAAACACTTTAAAAAAATGTGTGATAGGTTAAAATGTTCGATTTGGAATTTGACGAATAAGGACCTACTTTTCATTACCTACGACTCTACTCCTACTGGGTCTACAGAGGGCTTTTTGAGTTATTTCCAAAAAACCGTCTAGAAACGTAGTTTTTTTGTTGAAAAATGAAAATATCCACTCGCAAATAACTCAAAAAGTATTGACTTAGTGAAAACAATCTATGGAACTAAAGTTGCTTAGAATTAGTTAGTTTATCCACTTCCGGACTTATCTTGAACGTGTGACAAAATCACACATCGGCACAATATTACTTTTTTTCTTTGACATGTTAGCTATGTTTATGCCAAACTTCATGTCAATACAAACGGTTCTCTAAAATTTGGAGCAAAAACCGTGAATAAAATGAACTATAAATTAGCTTGAGTTTTTATAAAAAATGCATGATACATTTTATGATATAAAATATGATGATTTATTTTCAATGTTTATTAAAAACTTTTGATAGGTATACAATGTGTAGTTTTATTGGACAGGCGGGCCCGCATCCCAACTGGAACCAGGGCCCGCTGATCTATCAGTACGCCACTGTTGAACACAATGCAAAAGGTTGCAAGTCTCTAAGTGCTGCTGTATTTAAAAATCGATTTATTCAGGTGTTTTTAGTGCTAAATCCCTGGTTTAACAATGAGTGAGCTGTAAATATTTTTAAAAATCTTCCTCGTATTCGTATCTGCTTAACTAACGTTTTATTATTTTGTGCATTTTTAGATTATTGGATGCAACCATAAACTCTACATCAGTAATAAAACTTCAAAACCTATATACCGTATGGAATTCAGTTGGTTCTGCCAGTAAAGAAGGTTTAGATCTTGCTTTTGAATATTTCGTTAACAACTACAAAAAAATTATTGAATAGTAAGTCGTCTAATAATATATAATAAATTGTTGGTCACTCAATGACAAATATGTTTTTAGTTATCCCGATGGTATATCATTATTATCTCAATTGGCCAACAGATTTACAACTAATGCTGAGGTCACAAAGGTGAGTTTTCCTTTTTACATAAAAATAGTATTAAAAAAATTAGAAAAGTAGAACTGGATTGGATCAATCTTAGATTTTTAAACCAGAATAACTTTGCAAGTCTGATCTAACAAAACCTATTGCAAATGAAGGATATAAATTAACAATTCGAAGTTTGATTTCTATAGAAATAAAACCTCTATTGGTACCAGTATCTGGTTACGCCTATTCGTGGTTTCTATTACTTGCAAACCAAGCGAATGATTAAAAAAGATGACACGGGGAGGTCTAAAATTTGCACTTCACTGCCTGCCTATTCATCATGGCCAAATTCCAACGAAAACTTAGTCCCAATACTCAGTTAGAATAGAAGTAAAACTAATATAAAATAATTCGCTGTAAAACGAAAATGAAAGAAATCTTACATTTTCAGTTCTTTCAGAGAGGACCATAAACGCCCTTATGTACGTTTCACCCTCATTAGGGATCGTCGGAGAGGTAGAGGTAGTCATATATACCCCTCTTCTTCTTCTTCAAGTGCCGTCTCCTAATTGAAGGTTGGATATCATCATCACTATCTTTACTCTATGTACCGCTGCTCTAAAGAGTTCTATAGAACTGCATTTAAACCAGTCCCTTAAATTCTTCAAACATGACACTCTCCTTCTTCCTATACTTCTTCCGCCTCTTATCTTTCCCTGTATTATCAGTCTTAGCATTTCATATCGCGGTCCCCTCATTACGTGTCCCAGATATTGTAACTTTCTTATTTTTATTGTGTTTATTATTTCGCATTCTTTACACATTTCTCGCAATACTTCCGTGTTCGTTTTCTTCTGTGTCCATGCTATTCTAAGCATTCTTCTGTAACACCACATTTCAAATGACTGTAGCTTATTTATGTGTTCTTGCTCTAATGTCCAGCTTTCAAGTCCATATTCTAGTATCGAGAACACGTAGCATCTCAAAGCTGTTACTCTCAGTTCTAAGCTAAAGTATTTGTTGCAGAGAACTGTTTTCATTTTTACAAACGCATTTCTTGCTATTTCTATCCTGGTCCTTATTTCTGTTGTTTGATCATTTTTCTCTGAAATCCAGGTTCCTAGGTATTTGTATTTATCAACCCTTTCTATCGGTACATTTTCCAAATGTATGCTTGTTTGTATGTTTGTTATCTTAGTTATTATCATGTATTTGGTCTTTTTTATATTCATTTTAGTCCATATTCTTCACAGAAATTGTTTGTTTTGTTTAGTAGTAGTTGGAGTTGTTCAGCAGAGCTTGCCATAATCACGGTGTCATCTGCATATCTTATGTTGTTAATAGATCTTCCGATAATTATTATTCCTTCACCTTGAGATAGCAATGCTTCTTCAAAAATGGCTTCACTACATGCATTAAAGAGTAACGGAGACATAATACATCCCTGCCTAACTCCTCTCCTGATTTCAATTTCTGGACTGGGTTCGTTATCTATTACAATTTGTGCTCTTTGATTCCAGTAAAGGTTTGTTATTATTCGTAAGTCATTTTTGTCTATGTTTTCTGTCTTTAGAATTTGGACTTTTTCATGTCTTACTTTGTCAAAAGCTTTCTCAAAATCAACGTAGCAAACATGCACATCCACATTTATGTCCATGCATCTTTGAGCTAACACATTAACAGCAAATAACGCCTCTCTAGTTCCTAGTCCGTTTCTGAACCCAAACTGACTATCATCTATTCCTTCTTCTAGTTTTTTATTTATACGACCATGTATTATTTTCAAGAATAATTTGAGAATGTGACTTATTAATGATATTGTTATGTATTCACTGCAATCTTTAGCGTTTGTATTTTTAGGGATAGCGCAAAATGTTGAGAGTAACCATTGTTTTGGTATGTTGCCTGTTTTGTACACTGTGTTAAACAAGTCTACGATAATGTCTAAGGTTTCATCATTTATGCATTTTAAGCTTTCTACTGGGATTTGGTCTGGACCTACTGCTTTACCATTTTTGCTGTTTTTTAATTCCGATTTAATTTCTTCTTTTAATATCTTTAAAACCGTATCATCTTCTACTTCGGCTTCCATCTGCTCTGTTCTATTGTCTTTGAACAATTCATTTATGTATTCTGTCCATCTCTTTAATTTTTCGTTAGTACTCAAAACAAGTTTCCCATCTGTATCTTTTAGTATTCCCGGTTTTCTTTTTCTGTTGTTCTGAGTTAATTCCTTAATTTTTTTATGTGTGTTAAAATTATCATGTCTTTTCTGGTGTTCTTCTATTTCTGCGCATTGTTGTTTTAACTATTGTTCTTTAGTCTGCTTAATTTTGAATTTATTTGTTTATCCACATTTTTGTACATCTGATTATCTTTGTTTTTATGCTGACGTCTTTCTTCCATTAAATCTAAGATTTCCTCCGTCGTCCATTGTTTCTTTTTGTATCTGGTTGGTGTAAGAATTTCTTTTTGACATTTATCTATTTCTGTCTTTATTAATAACCATTTTGTTTCTGTTTCAGTATTTTGCTAGATTTGTTCTTTAACATTCATTAAACGGTTATTAATTTCATCTGTCAGGCGTTGTTTGACGAGTGGGTTTCATAGTTTACTTGTATTGATTTTTACATTTGTTGTTCTGCGTTTTATTATTTTCATTTTGAGCCTAATTTTGGTCACTACTGGGTTATGATCTGATCCTATGTCGGCACCTGGATAGGTTTTTGAAGATATAATTGCGTTCTTGTATCTTTGTCTAATTAATATATAATCTATTTGGTTTCTAAAAATTCTCCCTTCTTGATCTGCTGGTGACTTCCAGGTATATAGTCTTCTCTTTGGCATTTTACACAATGTATTAATTATGACCAAATTATTGTTTTGGCAAAATTCGATAAGCCTGTCACCTCTTTCGTTTCTGTTGCCCAGACCATATCCTCCTGTACATTCTACTACTTTTTCGTCTCCAACCTTTGCGTTAAAATCTCCCATTATAATTGTAACATCCTGCGTTTTAATGGATTTGAAAATATTGTCTAGGTCTTCGTAGAAAGTTCCAATATCGCTCTCTGGTTTGTCCGCAGTCGAAGCATAAACTTGTATTATGTTTAATTTGGGTTTATTCTGATTTAATTGTAAGAGGATAATTCTGTTGGAGTATGGCATGAAATTTACTACAGCTTTATCAATATGTTGGTTTAGTATTATCCCGACACCATATCTGTGTGAACCGTCTTGACTTCCTGAATAGTATATTGTTTTATTGTTGATTTTCCTCTTTCCTGAGTCGGGCCATTGGACATCGCTGATTCCTAAAATGTCTATATTCAGCCTTTCCATTTCTTTAACGGCATTATGTACTTTTCCAGCTTGATGTAGACTTCTAACATTCCAAGTCGCTACTTTGCAAGGTTTTCGCATGTTGACGACCGGGGCGGCCTTGCAATCTTGCGAGTTTCCTCCTCTGCCGGATCTTGTTTTCCGAGTTTCATGATCAGTAGAGTGTTTGGTTATGTTGTTAGTCATGGTGATTAACTAGGGATGCTCTATGAGCCTTTAATGCATTGGTTTCCCGTTGCCTTATGCATCTCCACGCCGTTGGCCATGCCTGGTTCGTCCGCCTTTAGAAATGATTTCTCATATCTAGGACAAGAAGGTGCTTTTTCACTTACCGACTCTTCCACCCGAAGCTGTTGGTCAGTAAGTGGGGGATTGCTTATACCGGAAATCACTCGGACGTCAACGCCTCGTTTGTTATCTAGCAGGATGTACCGAATGATCATGATCGAGATCATTTCACGGACAGGTGAGGTTGACATTTGAATAGGAGAAGCTATGTATTGCGCATCACTATCCGTTACACCTAGGGCCATGCCGTGCTATGATGCGGTGAGGCAGTCGCATCAGGCGGCATCACAAGGGGGGCGGCATAATCAGTAAAATCTAATATAATAATAGATAATTCAACATTATTGGAGAGAAATTTTAAGAAGAATTAGACTTTTGGCCTCACAATGTTTAGCTTTTCGTGGAACAACTGATCATTTGTTTCTACCTAATATTGGAAATTTTTTAATTTAGTATAATTGCTCTCCGAGTTTAATCCAGTAATGGAAGAACATATCAGGATAGTTCAAAGAGAGCCTGATACATGATTTGTGACTTATTTAAGCAACAGTAGGCAAGATGAATTGATCAGTTTAATGGGTAATATTATCTTAAAAAAAATTGTCGAAATAACAAAAATCGCCAAATATTTTTCGATAATCGCCGATTGTATCCCAGACGTAAGTCATATTGAAAGCTCGCATTGACGATAAGAGTTGTAGCTTTTAATTCTTGTCAGAACAAATTCCTATAATAATATCGAAGGATTTTTTATTCGTTTTTTTGAAGCTAGTGTTCAACCAGTGAAGGTTCAACGGAACTTATTTTGAAAAATTGGGAAAAGTTAGGTCTTGAGTTAGAATGGCTTAGAGGACAAGGCTATGATAACGGGACTGATATGAAAGGAATAAGAAAGGGTGTGCAAAATAGAATACCTGCTTGAAAAATATCCGAGGCGCTTTGGGTGCCCTGCGCATGCCACTCTTTAATTAAAATTAGTCATAATTGACGCAGCGTCTTCTTCTATAGAAACAAGAACGTTTTTTGTATTAGATATACAAGAACTGTTGTAGGTGCACTTTTTTTTCTGGTTCTACAGAGCGTTGGAAAGTTCTGAAAAAACATGTTTCAAACTAACTCTAAAACCGTTGAGTGTTACTAGATAGATGGTCAAGTCGAATAGATGCATTGAAATCTTTAAGATTTAAATTTTGTAAAATATATGATGCCTTATTCGAAACAATAGAAGATATCAACAAAGATCCAGAAACTAAAGTCAAAGCACGAGGATTAACAAAAACTACTTATTAAAAATTATAAATTTATATGTGTAACATGTAACTATAAATTTGTCAGATTGTGTAAAAATGAAAAATGTTGTCAGAAACTACAGAAAAAATTAAAAGTTACAGACAATCTAGCTAAGACCAAATTAAAATTATTGTTAATTGAATTGCAGAAAATCTTGAAATAAGTTCCGAATTTCCAGCTGAAAATGAAATTCGAGCCAGGAGAAAAATCGCAAATTTGATTACGAAAAATCTGTGTGGAAGAGTTCATAGCGGAGAAAGATAAATTTAAAATAAATAATGTTTCATCTATATTTTATACATTTCCATTAATTCTTTGAATGAACGATTTTCGCTTCTAGAAACTCATAATAAAAATTTTAAATTTTTATATGATATTTTTAATGGAGGAAAGTATATGATAAAATACTAGAAAAATATTGTATGAATCTTCATTCGATACTTTCAATAGAAAAAGAATAAGAATCGTATATAGAGTCAAATGATATTCTAGAAAAATTGCGTGACATATCTCTAATGATTCCGTACTCCATGAACTTTTTTAAGGTTTGGAGATTTTGAATTGTTTGTGCCAAAATAACCTAATTTCCTTATACCCAAATATAAGAATTTTATTAACACTCCCTGTCTCAGTAGCTAGTGGGTAAAGAAGTTTTTCAAAATTAAAAATTATTAAAACTATTTTCTAAAGTCCAGATGTCAAACAAAACTAAAAAATATAGCACTCATTACTCATTTCAATAGAGTCCTCACTAGCTGCTACTTTAACCAATGTGATTGACGAGTTTGCCAAAATTAAAGTCAGTAAAGAAGGGCAAAATTGTAATTTTTGTAAATCTTATTTAATGTTAATACATATTTCATTTAATTTAAAGTAGGTTTTGTCTTTAAAATATAAGTTGCCCTTCATTTTGTGTAGGTTCATTTAATAAAAAAAAGTTAAGTTTCAATCATACTTAAGGGGCGGCATTTCGAAGACTTGCATCATATTGAAAAGATGTACCGCACGGCTCTGGTTACACCCCTCTTACTTAATAAAAAAAACACTTACCGACTCTTTCACCCGAAGCTGTTGGTCAGTAAGTGGGGGATTGGTAGGGGGGGTCAGAACCGGATGATCGAGATCATCTCACGGGCAGGTGAGGTTGACATATCCCTTACACCCTCTTACTTAATAAAAAAAAAAGAATATAAGTTCATTAAATGGATGGAAGAGCAAAAGGTAACAGCTACAGATGAACGAGTTGTGCTTGCTTACCTTCAGAAAATATCGGAACAGTACAAGCCGTCCACTATGTGGGCTATCCATTCGAAATTGCAAAGTATGTTGAGGATATGTTGAGGATTCATGAAGGCAATTAGCAAGAATAACGTGGTCAAGAAGGCGTTTGTATTCAAGGAAGACGATTTGCGAAAGATTTTTACAGATGCACCGGACATTACGTATTAATTTTTGAATGTGGTAGCCATTTGCGGTATCTTTGGCTCTTGCAGAAGATGAGAATTGTGCGATGTACGCTTACATTACATCAAGAAAGAAGGACATTATTACTAGAGTTCGTATTTAAAAGCATAAATAATCGCAAAAAAGCTCTTAAAAAGCATAACAATTTTACGAAAAAAAGCATTTTATTATACAAAAAAAGCATGAAAATAAGCATATAAACTTTGACAAACCATTTTTTTAAGAAAATATATATAATTACCTCTAGGCTTAGCTTAAGAACTAGTAAAGACCTATTATAAATTTAATAATAAAATAGAAAAAAACAAAAAATAATAGATAACTGAAACAAAAATGCTGTAACCTAATTTTTATCCACACGCTTTAGAATACTTTAGATGAAGGAAAATATATCGTTTTTGTTTAAAACTAATTACTCATTTAAATGTTCCATCGTAAAGTTTCGGTACATACCTATCACTCAAAACATTTTTGTATATCTAAAAGCTTCTTTCAACGTCCACACTGGTTATCGTTGCATACTTATACTTTGCCACTACCTACTGCCGGATCCATATTTATATTTTCAAGGTGTTCTCAATTTAAAACTGAAAACATTTTCTGCATCTTTTGAAATCCTTCGGTTTTTGTTAATACATCTTTGAATTTTGTTAATATTATCTGACCAATTTTTCCAGGGATACCTTCCATCTTTTTTTCAAAACTGTTTATTTTTTGGATCGACTCAACTAATGACATTTGCTGTTTCTCCAAATATTTTATTGTTTCACTCACAGAACAAAAGTTGCTTTTGATAAAAGCAAAATTGTTTTGTAATTATGTTTCACCTAAAATATCCTGACAATATTTTATCGATTTGCTAGCAGTCTCTTTAAGTTCCAGTACGAAGCTTTTAAAACTTTCGAAATATTCGGCGTAGTATATAGCTACATCTAACCATCTACCCCAACGAGTTAACACTGGTTCCGATGGTAATGGAGTGTTAGGGAATCTGTCTCTAAAAAGTTGCACCCTTAAAGGAGCTTTAATGATTTTTTTCTATTTTTTATCAACTCATTAACAAGTGGAAATTACAGCCGTATAGTCTCAGCACTCGATTCAGGCCGTGTGCTAGACATGTACAGTGAATTAGATTTGGATAAAACACTTTAGGATTTGATGCTGTTTTGATCATATATGGTGCAGCGTCGAAAAGCATACCATTTTGTTGGTAAGCACAGCCTCGGGAAGATAAAAATTTGTTAAAGCGTCGTTTACGAATCTTGGAACTGTATTGTTATGTGTTGCTTCTAGTTCTTTTGAGCACACTAAATAACCCTTCGTCAAGATTTCTTCGTGAAGTACGCCTATGATTAAATTAGCGACGTATCTTCCACAAATATACGTAGTCTCGTCCACAGCAAACCAGGTGTAATTGTTTCCCACTAGTGTTTTTACTTTTTTCTGGTTTTATTGTAAATGCAATTAACATATTTTTTGGTAGAATACTTTCATCCGGCACATGTCTTCGATAGTAGGTACTTTTCCAAAAATGATTTAAAACTTTAATTTTGCAATTTATTTAATGGGAGATCAGAGTCCACAATTGTACTACATAGATCAAAATTAAATTTCTGCTGTTCGAAAATGCAAAAAATGATAATAGTATATAAAAAAGCACCAAATAAGCACAAAAATTCAAAAAAAGCATAATACATAATTTAAAAAAAGCAAAAAAAGCATAAAAAAGGGCTGTCAAAATGACTTATTTTTGCATATTTCGTTCATATTTAAAAAGAAAATAGTCCTGCTTGTATTATTTACCATAAGCATTATGCTTAGAAATCCGGACTCTACTTATTACTATCCGACCATATAATATTCTAACTGTGATGGCTCGACGTTTTACAGTTGGTGATAGCGATGCAATTAATAATTATGTGCGTTTGGTGAAGAAGTATTTATTATTGCGCCCCAAAAATGTCAATACAGATCGAGTTTTCTTACGGTATGATAAATGGAAGTGCACTAATCAAGTAGTTGGAATTAATACATTTCGATTATGTCCCTTACAAATTGCATGTTATCTAAAATTGGACGATATAAAATTGGATCTAAAATTCGATGTACGTCCGCTACAATTATGACGAACAGTGGCATAACAATAGATCAAATAAATCCAACGACAAGTAGGATAGAAATCGGCAGCTGTGGCGACTGGTTACGTTGAACAGAGTATACCAATAAAAAGAATGTTCCAAACATTATTGGGAGCGCCATGAATGAAAGTAGAACCTCATTGGCTTCCGAGAATGACAGTAGTATTAATTTGAACAGCATTTCCTCTGATTTAAAAAACGGAAGTATTTCCAGCAGTAAATACCAACTACTGTACTTTTCACATTCATAAGAGCGTAGGAGCAAAATCTCGAACCAATGTATTTTAAATGTATTCATTTTTTTCGATTCCTCAGAAAACTAATAAATATTTTTAAAACATTTAAACGTAGAACGAAAAATTACATTATTACCAAGGGCCGAAAGTCCCTTAGAATAAACAAACAGTTTCTTTTGATTGAGATATTTGAAATTAAAAAGCATACTAAATTTTCTCTTTTTTATCCCTGTAACTTATTAAAATAAACATTATAGAAATTTTCCGTGACTTTCTGTCCTCGTTAATAACGTAATATTTCGTTCTGTGTTTAAATTTTTCAAAAATATCTACTTTTGGTTTTCTAAGGATTCGAAAAAATGAATACATTTAAAATGCATCGATCCGAGATTTTGCGCCTATCCCCTTAAAAGATTTTCAAATATTTGAATAAAGCTTTTGAAACATTTTATTAGTAATATTTTATTCATATTTTATTTATTTGACGTTACAAAGTATGTACTCCGGTCAGGTCAGATCAATATTTAAAATGTTGATGTTACCATGGTAACTTTAAAACACGCGCGTTTTTGAAAGTTGAATTTAAACACGTTGAGGCGTACTTTAAATAAGCAAAATGGGGTACCAATAAAAGAATATTTTTGATATAATATTTTTATGGCCAACTAAATAAAATTTCACCTAATTGTTGTAGCAATTAACATTCGACTATGTAACTCCTAAATTAAAGCAATTACGTAAGTAAGGGAAATTATAGCGTAAGAAATGATAAAGTACCATAAAACAGCATTTCCATCTTCCTCTTCAGCCTGTGTTCGTCCACTGATGGACATGGCCTCTTCCATTTGCTTCCATCGACTTGTTTGATATCATCTGCCCACCTCTTCTGCGGTCTGCCTACTCCTCGCCTGTTCTCTCTTGGTCTCCAGTTTGTTAGTCTCTGTATCCATTTTTTGGGATTATCTCGGGCAACATATCCGACCCATTGCCACTTGAGCCTTGCTATACGTTCTGCGACATCAGTAATCTTTGTTCTTTCACGAATGTCGATATTTCGAATTCTGTCTCTCAAACTAATCCCTAGCATGGCCCTCTCCATCGCTCTTTGGGTTGTACTGAGCTGCTCTAAGGTTTTTATTGTAAAGGCCATGGTCTCCAGTCCATATGTAGTTACAGGCAAGATACACTTGTCATAAACTCTACGTTTTATGCCTCCTCTACACATCGGCAGACGCGTCTGCGGACGGTATCTGCTTATGCATCCGCAGATGTGTAGATGGGGTAATTTGATCGTTTGTTGTTTATACATCACGTGGGCTGACGCGTCTGCGAAATATCCGATTGTTGTCGGTTTCCCTAGCACAGATCAAAGGGTTTCGGTGCGAACGCCCGATGCCTCTCCACACATCTGACCTCTACGACGCATTAGTTTTCGCAGTGAATTCAAAGTAGATATTGCGTCATCCGAGAATTAATACAGACTGAACGATTTACAGATGTAACCTAGAGATTTACCAGATGTACCTACAGATGTGTGATGATCTATCGTGAGCTCGTGATGATATATCGGCAGATGCATCCGCAGACGCTTCTGCCGATGTGTAGAGGAGGCATTAGACACATTGGTATATCTTTATATTCTTCAAGATAAAGCTTAACTTGCCGAAAGCTACCCAAGTATGCGTCTTTTTATTTCGGCTATTTGGTTTTCTTTGCCGATTTTAATGGCATATCCAAGATATACATATACAGTGGTCTACATTTTCAAGACTGACGTTGTCAATAACAAGATTAGTTTGTAAATTACTCAATTTTTTTTTTCTGAAGATTCATTTTGAGATTTATTTTATTTGACTGCTGGTTTAATTCCTTCATCATTTGCTCCAGTTCCTTGATATCTGTACTAAATAATACTATGTCGTTCGCAAACCTCAAATGACTCAAACGTACACCATCAATGTTTAGACCTTTTTCCTCCGAGTCGAGCTGTTTGAATACATTTTCCAATGCTTACGTAAAAAGCTTTGGTGAAATAGTATCACCTTGTCTAATACCTTTACTAACGCGTATTTTTTCAGTTTTTTCGTCTTCATTGATTTTGATATGGATGTGGCCTGTTCATAAATGTTTTTAATGAGTGTAGTGTACCGTAGTACCGTGAGTATATTCGAGCATCCATCAGGGCTGACAAAAAGGACCAGTTTCAATACTATCGAAAGCATTTTCATACAATACTAAAATACAGAGTGTTGCATTTAAGAATACTGTTAATAACTTTTTACAATATTAAAAATCGTGTGAATTTAGATAGAATTTTTGATGTCAAATACGTACGTATAATTCTATAGGGTGCTATTAATGTTACGAAATTATTTTTTTCAACGAGCGTGCAAAAATGCCTACTTTCGCGCACGCATTTTAGTTTAGAAAGTTTCACTTTTCCGCACGCGTGTTACTTTTCCGCACGCGGTTTTTACTTTTCCGCACGCGTGTTAATTTAGATATGTTAATATGGCCTTAAAGTAATTATAATACATGCAATAAACTAATATTTAGATATTATTTACTAATTTGTTTCAAATATATCTTATTGTGTTCCTGTTTTAATGAAATTAACGCGACAATTCGATGAAATAAAATTATTTTGACATAATATTCGAAAGTCAAATCGGTAGACAATAACAGTCGTTTTGAATCATCGTCATGGAAACCAAGATCGTCGTCATGCTAACTAATTATATTAAAAGTTTGGTTTTGACAACCTTGTCAAAGAATTAATTTGTGTATGTATTTTCATATTAATTAAATTAATTGATTAAGATTTGGTAATTTTTTAAAAACTCTTAGAAAAAATATTGTTCCTAACTCTTGCAGAAAGTCTCTTTTCCACACTCGACTGCTTGCCGAACTCCAGCTTCGCGTCGTTAGGCAAACTGCAGTCGCGTGCGGAAAAGAATGACTTTCTGCACTTGTTAGGAAAATAACTATAAAAAAAACGTAATTATCTTTTAAACTACCTCGTATAAGTAGACCATTGCAAAACCTTATACATACTAAAAAAAACAAGAACATCGAGGAGAGTTCAAAAATGCAAAAATTTACAGGGTGTTTCATTAAAAAAGTAGGTTTGTTGTGCCCTGTCAATATGGGTGGTCCTGTAGATTTGAAAATATTTTTAAAGAATGGGGGTCCTATCAATGCCCCAACTTGTACATTAACAATTGTTTTCATATCCTTACGACATATAAGTAATTATACTCTTACTAATACCGCAACATATATATATTTTAGTGGTGAATTCGAAAAATTTAATTGTTTTAGTTGCAACAATTCGCTGATCGGCTGGAGAAGAACTCAACAATCAGAGCTGTTGCAAATTCAGCTTTAACTACAGCAAGACAGAATTTACAATTTAGGGCTCGAATTGAAGATGACCTGAACGATTACTTCAAGATTGATAACTCCGGGTCATCAGTAACTCCTCTTGGAATATTTATGCCTTTATTATTGTTAAGTGTAGTTTTCTTTATGTAAATATCTGATAAGAGAAAGATTTATCTATATTTAAGATCATTTATAGAAATATTGATGTACATAAAATATTATTTTTCAATTCTAATTGTATAATAATTAAATATTAATAATACGGTGTATTTTTATTTGGCTATTACACTTGTCCGACTGGTATGTCGGTTCGCTTAACTCAGACACAATCGCCTAGTTATTTTAGTAAGTAATGTTGCTAATTTGGTAAAATTAACAAAAAAGTAATTACTAATTAGTTAATAATTACTAAATAGTTAGTAATTTTGCCAATTTTGGCAAAATTGGTCAAAAACAAAAAATTACCTACTAAAATCACTAGCCAGTTGTGTCTGAGTTTTAGTCCTGTCGCCAGTGGGGGTACAACGGCCTCCTTAATTCAGATGGACTTACCCAAGTTTTTTTTATGTATTTTGACCCGTAGAACACGAATTTTTTGGGTAACAGTCGATCCGGATGTCGATAAGATTGTTATAAACAAAGAACTTGAGGAATCACATACCAGCGATTTTTTGCAAAACAAAACATTGTTTTGTATTTTTTGGGTGATTCTAAGCAAAAAATGTTTTTACAAGTTTTTTCGTAGGATGCATAGTTTTCGACATAAACGCGGTTGAACTTTCAAAAAATCGAAAAATTGCAATTTTTGAACCCGAATAACTTTTGATTGAAAAATAAAATAGCAATTCTGCTTACCGCATTTGAAAGTTCAAGTCAAATTGTATCTGTTTTGATTACTTTCATTGCTAAAAATTAATTTTTTTTATTGTTAAACAAAGCTATAAACACACAGTGATTGAATGATGTTTTCAATGCATTTCCCATTTGAAATCGAACGAATAGGCGCGCATACACACAATTTCTACGTATATTACGTACATTAAAACGCATGCATTGGGCACGGGAAACACTATGTGTTTATGGCTTTGTTTAACAAATAAAAACTTAATTTTTATCAATGCAAATAATCAAAACCGATAGAATTTGACTTATACTTTCAAATGAAGTAAGCAGAATTGCTATTTTATTTTTTAATCAAAAGTTATTCGGGTTCAAAAATTGCACTTTTTCGATTTTTTGAAAGTTCAACCGCGTTTATCTCTAAAACTATGCATCCTACGAAAAAAACTTGTAAGATCATTTTTTTGCTGAGAATCACCCAAAAAATACAAAAAAATATTTTGTTTTGCGAAAAATCGCTGCTATGTAATTTCTCAAGTTCTTTGTTTATATTCCGATGGGTGAGTTGCGGAATTTAATTGAAATAAATGTAATAAAAATAAATAAACAACGAACGGTAATAATATTCTATTTATTGTGTGTAAACAAGCAGTGTGTTGTTGACCTACATAATATCGACGCCCGAAGGGTGTGCCTTATGCAGACGCTGGTAGAAAACTGACTGGCTCGAAACGAACCACCAACTGTTATGTCAAATGATCTGCGGTTTCTTAGCTAAAACAGAGACAGCCATAAATCGACAAGCTTTATGGATTTCAAGAGTTTTTGACATTAGGAGGCTGGGACATCGTAATCAATTAAGAAATGTTTCTTTGAAAGAAACATTAATCTTATACAATCTGTTCAACGTTTCGTTTAACATCTGCCCTGTATTTACATGTGAATTTTGTCATTTCGTTTTGCGAAAGGTTAATAAAAAATAAGAATTAAAATTAGCAGAAAATAGTAATTACAGCGTAATGCTATATTTATAACAAACTTATCGACATCCGGATCAACTGTTACCCAAATAATTCGTGTTCTACGGGTCAAAATACATAAAAAAAACTTGGGTAAGTCCATCTGAATTAAAGAGGCCGTTATACCCCCCCCCTGGCGACAGGACTATTTAGCGAACCGACATAAATATATTATTTGACAAATAAAATAATGACATGATTTCGAAGTCAGTTAAATATGATATAATGCCCTAGGCAGGGCATTATTTTGAAAAATAACGCCCTTGGGCGTTAAATTTAAATAACTAGTTAAATACTGTCAAGTTGACAAATAAAAACCTAAAACCACACAATTACGTTACGACCATTGCTGCTAAATGTACTTATTTGAAAATTAATTAATACAAAATTCATTCAAATTTTTTGCATATAAAGAAGAATTTAGTCGGAAATTAAACGTTGAAGGCACCACGGGTATTATAATAACGCTTTCGGTCAACGTATGTACCTCGGGCCATAGGCCCTCGGTATATACACCATTAACCTCAAGCGTTATTATCCTTATAATACCCTTGGTATCTTAATAACTATTATATCCACTATACAGAGGGGTTCAAAATTATGGAATAAATTATTTTTTTCGAGAATAGGCTACTTTGGAGAAAAATCCCGAGACAAGTCGATTTTATCAAAAATACTCGAGAAACACTGAAAAAAGCTCATTCCAGATCATCAGTTCGACTTTATAGCAAAACACGGTACAATAGAACAGGTCCACAGAGTCGTTAAGCAAATTAGCAATGAAAAGAAAAGGTATTGTTTAGCCGCATTCTTAGGTATTAGCCAAGCTTTTGATAATGTATGGCATCCTGGACAACTCTATAAAATAAAAAAGGATTACTGCACAACTCATATTCATAATTAAAATCATATACATATAATAGGTCTGGATCCCGCGTATGAAAAAAAAATTGATTAACAGCAAGCTGAAAATTTGTTAATAGCTTAAGGGTGTCTAGTCGGATAAACTTTGATATATGGGAACACTGGAACAGGGGCAGTTTTAATTGTGGAACAGGTTAAAAATTTAGAACGGTCAGACCACGAAAACGGCACATATATTTTGTCCGACAGAACAGACTTAAACTCTCCGAACAGAGATTACACTCTCATGCAAAAATCAGACTGCTATTTATCACCTGTCATAATTCCTGTCATTTGACATATTCTACATGTTCCACTCATTAAAACGCCCATTTGGTGATAAATAGCAGTCTGATTTTTGTATGAGAGTTTAATCTCTGTTCGGAGAGTTTAAGTCTGTTCTGTCGGACAAAATACATGTGCCGTTTTCGTGGTCTGACCGTTCTAAATTTTTAACCTGTTCCACAATTCAAACTTCCCCTGTTCCAGTGTTCCCATATATCAAAGTTTGTCCGACTAGACACCCTTAAGCTATTAACAAATTTTCAGCTTGCTGTTAATCAACTTTTTTTCATACGCGGGATCCAGACCTATAACTAATAGATTTTTCTGAGTAAAACAGCAGTCCGAATTGAATATAAAAGCAACATTTACCGCATAGAATCTGGAGTACCACAGAGCTGTGCCTTGTGCCCATTATTATATTTATTGTACACAGCAGACATTCCCACTACAGAACAAACAACAATCTCAACATTTGCTGATGATACGGCAATACTATCCTCCCATCACAATCCTGCAGGAGCTATGATCTCTATGGCTAAAAAAGTAGAATCAAAAGCGAACGAATCTAGATCAATACACGTCACTTTCACCATGAAAAGAGATCAGTGTCCAACAGTGACTCTAAACCCGGATTTATGTTAGGACGGGACGCATCTAAACATTACGTATATGTATTTGGACCATAGGAGTTTTCTATTGGTTCGTTGCAGCACGCGGTAATATTTTAACCAATAGGCGGCGAGGTTCCAGATGCATATACGGAATGTTGGTCGGTCCCAAATTCATATACGGATTGTTACAATATCGTACACCGAAAAAGATAAGTTTTTTTAGAGTCTTTTAAAAGGAGATTGATTTTAAAATACTTGTTACTGTATTATTAAATAAAAATAAAACAATTATAGTATTTCGAATGTTATTTGGTGCGAAATTCATATGCGGAATGTTAATTATTCGTAGACCAAAATAAATACAGAGAGAGTCTGTAATTTGAAATAAATTCAATATCTCAAATACTAATTGTTTTTTTGAAAATTGCTCAGACCCGTGGATTAGTATTTCAAATTTTCCTTTTTTACATACAATAATAATGTATATAGGGTGTCCCAATTTAGAGATATGACGTCATCGTTGATTTTCTTAAATGGCAACACTGTCATTGTGATAGGGTGTGTAAAGTTATACATCACTGCAAAATATCAAATTTTTATTCTCTGTCATTTACAAGATAATAAAAAATAACAAAGTTATGTCTGTAATTTAGAATAAATTCAATAATTCAAATAATAATTGTTTTTTTGAAAAATGCTCAGACCCGTCGATTAGTATTTCAAATTGTAATTTTTGACATAAAATAATAATGTATACAAGGTGTCCCAATTTAGAGATAGACGGCATCGTTGATTTTTTTAAATGGCAACACTAGCATTTTGATAGCTATTTTGACAGGGTGTGTAAAGTTATACATAACTTCAAAATTTCAAAATTTTTATTCCCTACCATTTATAAGATAATAAAAAATAACAGTTATGAAAAACAAGTAATCAAATAATAATGAAATTTAATTAGTTCAATTAAGCAAATGCTCATAATATTGCCCACTGACCATTTGACAATAATTGAGGGCAACATTATGAGCATTTGCTTAATTGAAATAATTAAATTCAATTATTATTTGATTACTTATTTTTTATTACTTTGTTATTTTTTATTATCTTGTATATGGTAGGGAATAAAAATTTGAAATTTTGCAGTTATGTATAACTTTACACACCCTATCAAAATAGCTATCAAAATAACAGTGTTGCCATTTAAGAAAATCAACGATGACGTCAAATCTCTAAATTGGGACACCCTTTATACATTATTATTTTATGTCAAAAATTACAATTTGACATACAAATCGACGGGTTTAAGCATTTTTCAAAAAAACAAATAGTATTTGAATTATTGAATTTATTCCAATTACAGACATAACTTTGTTATTTTTTATTATCTTGTATATGGTAGGGAATAACAATTTGAAATTTTGCATTTATGTATAACTTTATACACCCAATCAAAATGGCTATCAAAATGATAGTGTTGCCATTTAAGAAAATCAACGATGACGTCATATCTCTAAATTGGAACACCCTGTATACATTATTGTTGTATGTCAAAAAGGACAATTTGAAATACTAATCGACTGGTCTGAGCAATTTTCAAAAAAACGATTAGTATTTGAGATATTGAAATTATTCCAAATTACAGACTCTCTCTGTATATAAACCAGAATATAATATTTAAAACACAACCGCAAACGTTATAACCAAGTTAACATTTATTTTCGTCTGATAGCATACAGCCCTAAACTTCAACAGAATTGATGTCTATTAAGCTAGAAAGACCATTTCATAAGGGAGCCATGAGACACACCCCATATTTTTTTGCTATTTTATTGCTAATTTATTACGCAAATTAAAAATTTATTGCTTCATCCCCTTCAGAGAAACAGGTGGCCATTCCAGCTTAATATTAAGCTAGAAAGGCCAACATTCATATATCCGGAACGAAAGTAGATAGAGAGTTGCTTCCGGTGGCCTATTTTATTGCTAATTAATTGCTAATTTATTACGCAAAACAAAAATTTATTGCTTCATCCCCTTCAGAGAAACAGGTGGCCATTCCAGCTTAATATTAAGCTAGAAAGGCCAACATTCATATATCCGGAACGAAAGTAGATAGAGAGTTGCTTCCGGTGGCCTATTTTATTGCTAATTAATTGCTAATTTATTACGCAAAACAAAAATTTATTGCTTCATCCCCTTCAGAGAAACAGGTGGCCATTCCAGCTTAATATTAAGCTAGAAAGGCCAACATTCATATATCCGGAACGAAAGTAGATAGAGAGTTGCTTCCGGTGGCCTATTTTATTGCTAATTAATTTCTGTAAGATTGAGTTTACAAGAATTTACAAACTCACCCCCTTCAACCCCTACCGATATCATCATTCCCCGGAATCCACAAAACGTGAAAATAACCAGTTTAAAGAGCTAAAACCAAGTACGTATTTTTTGCTTATTCATTGCTACAGGTCTAAGCCAAAAATGAATGTTTTGCTTCCTCCCCTAACGAGCCACAATGGCTACTGCGGTTTAATACTTAAGGCTACAATACTCAACACTCCTATTTCAGGAAAGAAAGCAGATAGACGGTCGCTTCTGGCGGAATATTTAATTTTTAATTAATTTCTAAAAGATGGGTTTACCAGAATTTACAAACTCACCCCCTCCAACCCCTACCGTTATCATCGTTCCACGGATTTCACAAAGAGTGAAAATAATCAGTTTAAAAACCTAAAACCAAGTGGGTATTTTTTTGTAATTAATAGCTGCAGGTTTACGCCAAAAACCAATTTTTTGCTTCATCCCCTAACGAGAAACAATGGCTACTGCGGTTTAATCCTTATGCTACAATACAAAACACTCCTATTTCAGGAACGAAAACAGATAGAGGGGCATTTCCAGCGGCATATTTTATTGCTAATTAATTTCTGAAAGATATGGTATACAACAATTTGCAAACACACCCCCTCCAACCCCCACCGTTGTTGTCATTCCCCGGATTTCACAGAAAGTCAAAATTACTAGTTTAAAAACCTATGACCAAGTGGGTATTTTTTTCCTAGGCAACTGCTGCAGGTCTACACCAAAAACGATTTTATTGCTTCATCCCCTAACAAGCAACAATGGCTACTGCGGTTAAATATTTAAACTACAACACTCAATTCTCCTGTTTCAGTAACGAAAACAGATAGAGCGTCGCTTCCGGCGGCCTATTTTATTACTAATTAATTACTTATTTATTACGCAAATTAAACCCCTTCAGAGAAACAGGTGGCTATTCTATCTTAATATTAAGCTAGAAGAGCCAACATTCATATTTCTGGAACGAAAGTAGATAGAGAGTAGCTCTCGGCGGTATATTTTATTGCTAATTAATTGCTGAATGATTGGGTATACCAGAATTTACAAACTCACCCCCTCCAACCCCTACCATTATCATCGCTCAACGGATTTCACAGAAAGTGAAAATTACCAGTTTAAAAACCTAAGACCAAGTGGGTATTTTTTCCTAAGCAACTGCTGCAGGTCTACGCCAAAATCGATTTTATCGCTTCATCCCCTAACCAGCAAAAATGGCTACTGCGGTTGAATACTTAAGCTACAACACTCAATTCTCCTATTTCAGTAACGAAAGTAGATAGAGGGTCGCTTCCAGCGGCATATTTTATTGCTAATTAATTTCTGAAAGATATGGTATACAACAATTTAAAAACTCACCCCCTCCAACCCCCACCGTTATCATCATTCCCCGGATTTCACAGAAAGTCAAAATTACTAGTTTAAAAACCTCTGACCAAGTGGGTATTTTTTTCTAAGCAACTGCTGCAGGTCTACGCGAAAAAGGAATTGTTTGCTTCATCCCCGTAACGACCAACAATGGCTACTGCGGTTTAATACTTATGCTACAATACCCAACACTAATATTTCAGGAACGAAAGTAGATAAAGAGTCGCTTGCGGCGCTATATTTTATTGCCAATTAATTACTGAAAGGTGGGGTATAGAAGCATTCACAGACACTCACTCTCCAACCCCTAATGTTATTTTCACCCCCTTAATTTCACAAAATGTGAAAATACCCAGTTTAGAGATTTAAATCAAGTGTGCATTTTGTTGCTAATTAATTGCTGCAGGTCTACGCCAAAAATGAATTTTTTGCGTCATCCCCTTACGAGCAAGAATGGCTACTGCAGTTTTATAATGAACCCACAGTACCCAAAACTCATATTTCATTTATAATTTTCTTAAATGCTCATTAAGAATATCTGTACAGTTCAATATTGATTTGTAGAGTTTTTTATACTTTAGAGTCCATGTTAAATTGTCGATATCCATTATCACATATCTGTAGCACGTGACCCAATGCTCAGTTTTTGTATATCGTTTTTTAATAACTAAATGGTAATATTGGCAGATTCTCTAAAATCTGTACATTTAAAATAAAGTATGCAACGTCCTTAAAAAACGAATATACTAAGAGAGTTGACCATAATTTTTGCATTTATGCGTGCTAATAATAAGCTGCGAAAGAATTTAAGCATAGGTACCAAAAAATTAAAGCAAGTGTTGTTTATTTAATTTTAATTTATTTTATCTTTAATGTACATTAATAATCTGAGCGCTATTTTTTTTTTCTTTAACGAAAAATGATTTTTCTAGTAAATCGTCGAAGCCCATCCAAGATGTGTTTCCTCTTCGATAGGTATAGGTTATATAGTGACCACCTCGATTTTCATTAAAATCAGACAAACTGGGTCCTCCTACACCAGTGTATCCGATAGCACCCATTAATACTACCCGATGATCGTCGTCGCGGGGTATGTTTAAATTTTTATGGAGTGTCTTTAAGGGTATGGTTTTAATTTCTTCATGTTCATTATAGACTTGAAAACCACAACATCCCCTGCAATGAATGTAAATTAATTAACTTTTGTTTTTTATAAAATACCTGTAGAGAATTTGGAATGAAATTCAGTACAAAAAAAGACAAAAAGGGTGGTCATTAGCAAGCACCTAAACAGAAGTGTGAAGGTCAATGTCGACAAAACATTGACCTTCACACTGTGACAAAACAAAGATCTGGAAGGAGTGAGGAGTAACAAGAATAACGTACCTTGAAAGCAATCTTGATGAAAGTTTGTACCACTCACGGGAAGTAAGAACACATCTCGAAAAGGAACGTACAGTGTTTTACAAAATACAAAACGTTCTATGCAACCTCCAGCTGGATATCTCATTGAGAACTAGAATACATGTGCTATGTTTTCTACATCTTCCTCTATGAGGTTGAAGCCTGAGCAATGACAGAAGTAACACAAAAAAAATCCAAGCATTCGAACTCTGGTGCTACCGTAAAATGCCCAGAATGTCCTAAATGAGCCATACGACAAATGCGGAAGTCTTTTGGAGGGTGAACAAGGAAACAGAGCTTATGCTTATACCTTATACCTACGACAATGGACGAATATGACCTCCACAGGACTATTCAGGATGGCTGCAAATAAGATTAAATGGGAAAATGTAATGGTCAACGTCCTTAAGGATAAGGCACCGTAAGGAGAAGATAAAATATATGAGTAATTCCACATAAATTCTCTATATTTCTGTCACAGATTGTGGATTTTTTGAAATTTAGGGGCATGCTTCTGAAACCACTCTTTGTTCGTTCTTTAGGACCTGAAAGTCAAGCTGTTTTGGGAATTGAAATCGAAACTTATGTCATATGTCCGAATTATCTTTCCTATCGTTGTTTGCATTCATTAAATGCTATTTTGTAAATTGTTTGGTACAATATATCAACACTGTCGATATAAACTTGCACGTTAAAGAAGATGGCCTTAACAGAATTTGTCTAAAGTCCAAAGTAACGTTCCTATTACCTATTTTTGAAAAAGAGACAAGTGTATTTTAGCATGTTTTTAAAGCGAAGGAACATTCCTACTAGCTATATTATTGAACAAGCGTATTTTAGAATTTTTTTGCGTTTTTCTGTACTCCGACTATAATTGCAACACAAAAAAAGATACAAGAAACATTTCCGTATGGTATTAACAGAATTTGCCTAAAACCGTAAGGAACTATCCTACAAGCTATTTTTTCTACAACCACTATTCAAAGTGCACTTTTCTGCACGGTTTTATGTTAGCAAACTTGATATTTTCTCACAGTATAAGATATTTGGCATTAGTGTGCAGAAAAGTGACGTTTCTGTGCCGCAAAGTGACGTTTCTGTGCCGCAAAGTTCTTTTCTGCACAGTTGACTACCTCATTCTGAGTAACGTTATATTCTGTTTACATCCGTGGACTACCGCATTCTGAGTAACGTTATATTCTGTTTACATCCGTGGTTAAACTTTAGACAAATATATAACCTATAAGACAATTATTATATTTAACTATAGCATAGAATCTAAATTATGGATGTTACAACCGTTTTATTTTACAATTTTATTCTTATTAAACATTTTATAATTATCAAATAACCAATAAGGATTTAGCAACCTGTGCAAGAGACGTCGAATGAAGTAGGTTTTGTGTAAATCCGTGACTGCATAAATATAATGTCAATAATGTGTAATAATTGTTTAAATTTAAACAAATTAAGGCAGTGCATTAATTTTTTAACTGATTTCTGTGCAATTTATTTAGGTATAAGGAATTTAAATTGATTAGTAGGTATTAATTAAATACAGTTTAAAATTTATCACATAGGTACCTATTATAATTAATCGTCGTTTGGAAATTGTGATTTTTATTTTTAGGAAAAACTGTGCTTGTAGAAAAAGTATAGTGTGAAACACGTGCAGAAAGGTAATTTCTCACTCGTTTGAATTGCGGCACTCGCTTGCGCTCGTACCGCAACTTTTCAAACTCGTGATAAATTAGTACCTTTCTGCACTTGTTGCACAATATACTATTTTAATGAGAGATTAGAGTATTTTAACATGTTTTTTTTTCATTTTTATGCATTTATTTGTAATCTGACCATAATTACAACGATAAAAAAGTAACAGGTCGGTAACATTTTCGATGTAAAATTTTACACTGAAAAACGTGATACTAACAGAATTTAGCTAAAGCCTGAAGGACCTTTCCTATAACCAATTTTGGAAGGATAGATTAGAGACAAGTGTAGTTTAGCATCATTTTTCATTTTTATGTATTTATTTGCACTCTGTCCATAATATCAACCCTAAAAAAAGTATCAGGTATAGTTCGAGAAATTTATATTGTGAAACAGCTTTAAGGTCGGCAAAATTTGGTAATATTCTTTGTCAAAGATGTTTTAAGAGGCGGTTCGTTTGATGACATCTGTTTTTCACACCCACATAATCGGTCCCCTCAGACATTTACAAGTTTTACAAAACTTTTAGTTCAGTAGTATGTCTTACTGGAGTATAGGTGTGTGATTTAAAGCTCGATAATGGAGTGTAAAATGTTGTTTAATTTAAGATTAATTAATTAATTAATAATTAATTTTAGTACATACGATATGTCCTGCTTTAACGGTATATCTAAGTAAAAATAAATATTTTTAATTACATATTTAATCACCAGAAAAAACAACCAGCCTCCGAACTATATTAAAGGGGAACTAGCAGGACTTACAAATCTGACCCGTTTCACTGTATTGGTTTATAACATTTTGGATTTAATATTGCAGGATAAAGAAGATGACACTAATGGAATAATTAATACAATGCTCGTAGGAACATTCATATAAGCTATTTTTAAAGTAGATGTTAGTGGATTTTTTCTATAATCCATCTTGATGTGCCGTTCTCGTGATGAATTGATTAAAAATAATACTTTTATACTTAAAAGTAATTTAAGAGAATACCCTTACTGTTCTTAATATTGTATTCAGATAAAAATCTCATACTAAATCACCACCAAAATGGCGCATCAAAACGGATTGTAGAAAAAGTAATTAAGCTTAAAAAACATCTTAAAATCCACTAATCTCTCCTTCCAAAATTAGTTATAGGAAACTCCCTTCAGGCTTTAGCTAAATTCTGTTAGTATCATGTTTTCAGTGTAAAATTTTACATCGAAAATATTACCTACCTGTTACTTTTTATCGTTGTATTTATGGCCAGAGTACCTACAAATAAATGCATAAAAATGAAAAAAAAAAACATGCTAAAATACTCTAATTTCTCATTAAAAAAATGGCTTATAGGATAGTTCCTTACGGTTTTAGGTAAATTCTGTTTATGCCATATGGAAATATTTCTTGTATCTTTTTTGTGTTGAAATTATAGTCGGAGTACAGAAAAACGCAAAAATTCTAAAATACACTTGTTCAAAAATAGCTAGTAGGAATGTTCCTTCGCTTTAAAAACATGCTAAAATACACTTGTCTCTTTTTCAAAAATAGGTAATAGGAACGTTACTTTGGACTTTAGACAAATTATGTTAAGGCCATCTTCTTGAGCGTGCAAGTTTACATCGAGAGTGTTGATATATTGTACCAAACAATTTACAAAATAGCATTTAATGAATGCAAACAAGGATAGGAAAGATAATTCGGACAGATTGCGACATAAGTTTCAATTTCAATTCCCAAAAAAGCTTGACTTTCAGGTCCTAGAGAACGAACAAAAAGTGGTTTCAGAAGCATGCCCCTAAATTTCAAAAAATCCACAATCGGTGACAGAAATCTAGAGAATTTATGTGGAATTACTCATATATTTTATCTTCTTCTTAAGGTGCCTTATCCTTAAGGACCTTGACCATTACATTTTCCCATTTTATCTTATTTGCAGCCATCCTGTTCATATTCGTCCATTGTCGTAGGTTTTTAAGCCAAGAGTTGCGTCTTCTTCCTGGTCCCCTTTTGCTATTAATTTTGCTTAAGATTATGTTCGTTAAGTTGGAGCAGTTCATACTTTTGATTTCTTACGATGAAAAAACATTGTATTTTCCTTTTTTTTTATTATAATCATAAGCTCTGTTTCCTTGTTCATCCTCCGAAAGACTTCCGCGTTTGTCGTATGGCTCATGTAGGACATTCTGAGCATTTTACGGTAGCACCAGAGTTCGAATGCTTGGATTTTTTTTGTGTTACTTCTGTCATTTTCCAGGCTTCAACCCCATAGAGGAAGATGGAGAAAACATACCACTTATGTATTCTAGTTCGCAATGTTGCGGTTTTTCAAGTCTATAATGAACATGAAGAAATTAAAACCATACCATTAAAGACACTCCATAAAAATTTAAACACCCCACGACGACGATCATCAGCTAGTATTAATGGGTGCTATCGGATACACTGGTGTAGGAGGAACCAGTTTGTCTGATTTTAATGAAAATCGAGGTGGTCACTACATAACCTATACCTATCGAAGAGGAAACACATCTTGGATGGGCTTCGATAATTTACTAGAAAAATAATTTTTCGTTAAAGAAACAAAAAAGTAGCGCCCAGATTACTAATGTACATTAAAGATAAAATAAATTAAAATTAAATAAACAACACTTGCTTTAATTTTTTGAAACCTATGCTTAAATTCTTTCGCAGCTTATTATTAGCACGCATAAGTACAAAAATTATGGTCAACTCTCTTAGTAAATTCGTTTTTTTAAGGAAGTTGCATACTTACCCTCTATCTACTTTTGTTCCGGAAATCTGAATGTTGGCTATTCTAGTTTAATATTAAGCTGGAATAGCTACCTGTTTCTCTGAAGGGGTTGAAGCAATACATTTTTATTTTTCGTAATAAATTAGCAATTAATTAGCAACAAAAAAGGCCACCGGAAGCAACTCTCTATCTACTTTCGTTCCGGATATATGCATGTTGGCTATTCTAGCATAATATTAAGCTGAAATAGTCACCTGTTTCTCTGAAGGGGTTGAAGCAATAAATTTTTGATGAGAGACTAATAAGTTTCGAAACCGGTAGAGGTGCTTGCAGCACTCTCTGATTGGACTAGAATATGGTTCGGCTGTATTTTCGTTTTGCAACGAAATTGAAAATGGTTATTCATTTTCGAAATTGAAAATGGTTATTCATTTTTTTCAATAAATTTTTATTTTACATAATATAGCAATAAAATAGGCCGCCAGAAGCGACCAGCTATCTGCTTTCGCCCCTGAAATACTAGGGTTGTGTAGCTTAAGTATTCAACCGCAGTAGCCATTGTTGCCCTTCAGCGATGGCCTTCAGGGATGAAGCAAAAAAATCATTTTTGGGGTAGACCTGCAGCAGTTACTTAGGAAAAAAATACCCACTTGGTCTTAGGGTTTTAACTGGTAATTTTCACTTTCTGTGAAATCCGCGGAATGATAACGATTGGGGTTGGGGGGTGAGTTTGTCACTTGTTATATACAACAAATTTCAGCAATTAACTAACAATAAAATATGCCGCTGGAAGCGACCCTCTATCTGCTTTCGTTTCTGAAATAGGAGTGTTGGGTATTGTAGCTTAAGTATTAAACCGCAGTAGCCATTGTTGCTCGTTAGGGGATGAAGCAAAAAATTCGTTTTTGGCGTAGACCTGCGTAGAAGTTAATTAATTAGAAAAAATACCCACTTGGTTTTAAGTCGTTAAACTGGTTATTTTCAGTCTTTGTGAAATCCGGGAAACGATGATAATGGTAGGGGTTGAAGGGGGTGAGTTTACAAATTCTGGTATACTCCTCCTTTCAGCAATTAATTAAGAATAAAATATGCCGCCAGAAGCGACCCTCTATCTGCTTTCTTTCCTGAAATAGGACTGTTGGATATTGTAACCTCAAGTATTAAACCGTAGTAGCCATTGTGGCTCGTTAGGGGATGAAGAAAAACATTCATTTTTGGCTTAAAACTGTAGCAATTAATAAGCAAAAAATACCCGCTTCCCTCTATCTACTTTTGTTCCTTAATATTAAGCTGGAATAGCCACCTGTTTCTCTGAAGGGGTTGAAGCTATAAATTTGTAATTTGCGTAATAAATAAGCAATTAGTTAGCAATAAAATAGGCCGCCGGAAGCGACGCTCTATCTGCTTTCGTTACTGAAACAGGAGAACTGAGTGTTGTAGTTTAAGTATTCAACCGCAGTAGCCAATGTTGCTCGTTAGGGGATGAAGCCATACAATCGTTTTTGGCGTAGATCTGCAGCAGTTGCTTAGGAAAAAAATACCCACTTGGTCATAGGTTTTTAAACTAGTAATTTTGACTTTCTGTGAAATCCGGGGAATGATGACAACGGTGGGGGTTGGAGGGGGTGAGTTTGCAAATTGTTGTATACCTTATCTTTCAGAAATTAATTAGCAATAAAATATGCCGCTGGAAACAACCCTCTATCTGCTTTCGTTCCTGAAATAGGAGTGTTGGGTATTGTAGCTTAAGAATTAAACCACAGTAGCCATTGTTTCTCGTTAGGGGATGAAGCAAAAAATTAGTTTTTGGCGTAGACCTGCAGCCGTTAATTAGAAAAAAAAATGACTTACTTGGTTTTAAGTTTTTAAACTGATTATTTTCACGCTCTGTGAAATTCGTGGAACGATGATAACGGTAGGGGTTGAAGGGGGTGAGTTTGTAAATTTTTGTAAACTCAATCTTTCAGCAATTAATATTAGCAATAAAATATGCCGCCGGAAGCTAACCTATATCTACTTTCGTCCGGAAATATGAATGTTGGCTATTCTAGCTTAATATTAAGCTGAAATGGCCACCTGTTTCTCGGAGGGGGTTGAAACAATAAATTTTTGTTTTGCGTAATAAATTAGCAATTAATTAGTAATAAAATAGGCCACCGGAAGAAACTATCTATCTACTTTCGTTCCGGATATATGAATGTTGGGCTTTCTAGCTTAATATTAAGCTGGAATGGCCACCTGTTTCTCTGAAGGGGATGAAGCAATAAATTTTTGTTTTGCGTAATAAATTAGCAATTAATTAGCAATAAAATAGGCCGCCGGAAGCAACTCTCTATCTACTTTCGTTCCGGATATATGAATGTTGGCCTTTCTAGCTTAATATTAAGCTGGAATGGCCACCTGTTTCTCTGGAGGGGATGAAGCAATAAATTTTTGTTTTGCGTAATAAATTATCAATTAATTAGCAATAAAATAGGCCGCCGGAAGCAACTCTCTATCTACTTGCGTTCCGGATATATGAATGTTGGCCTTTCTAGCTTAATATTAAGCTGGAATGGCCACCTGTTTCTCTGAAGGGGATGAAGCAATAAATTTTTGTTTTACGTAATAAATTAGCAATTAATTAGCAATAAAATAGGCCACCAGAAGCAACTCTCTATCTACTTTCGTTCCGGATATATGAATGTTGGCCTTTCTAGCTTAATATTAAGCTGGAATGGCCACCTGTTTCTCTGAAGGGGATGAAGCAATAAATTTTTAATTTGCGTAATAAATTAGCAATAAAATAGCAAAAAAATATGGGGTGTGTCTTATGGCTCCCTTATGAAATGGTCTTTCTAGCTTAATAGACATACAGAATTGAATTGAATAGCTGAAACAGATCTAAACATACTTAACAACACGTGCAAGTCATTAAAAATTCTGAGAAATAGTCAAATAAAGAAATATGTATGTATCTCAAATCTATACCATCCCATTTATGAATTTTGCACCAAATAGGTACCTAATCATTGTTATACTTTGCTTTAATAATACATCAATAAGATAGGTATTCTAAAATCAGTCTCCTTTAACTGATTAATAAAAAGTCCCATTTTTGGTCTACGAATAATTAACATTCCGCATATGAATTTCGCACCAAATAACATTCGAAATACTATAATTGTTTTATTTTAATTTAATAAGACAGTAACAAGTATTTTAAAATCAATCTCCTTTTAAAAGACTTATCTTTTTCGGTGTACGATATTGTAACAATCCGTATATGAATTTGGGACCGACCAACATTCCGTATATGCATCTGGAACCTCGCCGCCTATTGGTTAAAATATTACCGCGTGCTGCAACGAACCAATAGAAAACTCCTATGTTCCAAATACATATATGGAATGTTTAGATGCGGACGGGACGTGCACGACACGTGCCGTAAAACAATAGAAAGCGCACGTCCCCGGTGTCGCCCCGTTCCCTTGTATGACAAACTAGCCAATGCTTTTCATATCGGATGATTCTTCAGCGTGCCCCGTAAAACAGCCATATCGTCCACGTCCCCGTCCTAACATAAATCCGGCTTAAAGCTTGTCACGCACGGGGAGCTATACTGTATGTCTCATATATTACATCCCATGTCTCTCACAATATCTCATATCACTTACGTAATGAGTGAGCCTGCATACACGGATCCATAATATATATCAGGGGTGGCCAAACTGCGGCTGGCGAGCCACATGCGGCTCTTTGAAGAATTACTTGTGGCTCTCGATAAATGTACCCGAGATCCTTTTCAATTCTGTGTTATTATTTAAAAAAATATTATCGTTCCATATACGTGTTTCAGAATGTCTTTTAAATTACTGACAACAAATATGAAAGACCAAATGTAACTCTGTAACAAATTCCATTTCCATCCAAGCTAAGAGTGATACGACACATCGAAAACTGCGCTAAAGAACATTAAGAGTGGCGCGACATAAAAGTCAGTAATCAACCCACTCCACACCGATTTGTATAGGTAGATATTTAGTCATTTGACTCGACTTAAAATGTTGTTACAATATTAAACTAGAAAAACTTAACGAGTAAATAAGAAAGTCAGACGGAATATTGACCGAACTCCAAAATGGATTTCAAGACTTATAGTCTGGGCTGATTATCGGAGAATAGGCCATTTTTGGGAAAAGTTATTTACCAGCAATTTTATTGCTGGAATCGAATTATAAGATACTATATATTAATAATATAGGTATGCAAAGTCCTCAGATAGTGTGCTACTTTTTTTATAAACAAAATGGCGCCCGAAAATCGTGTTTTTTTCAATTATTGCTCTATAACTCCGAAGATTTTAATTTTACAGCAAAAACACCCAAATAAAAATTCACCGTGATTA
This sequence comes from Diabrotica virgifera virgifera, assembly GCF_917563875.1. Lineage (NCBI taxonomy): Eukaryota > Metazoa > Arthropoda > Insecta > Coleoptera > Chrysomelidae > Diabrotica > Diabrotica virgifera. The sequence goes on along the minus strand of NC_065449.1, from coordinate 55,101,371 downwards.
AATTCTGCATAGAGACGTGTATTTCCCGATCTGCTTGGATGAAAATTTTCCTCGGAAAATGCGGGTTTTCCCAACAAAATCTTTAATTTTCAAATAAAGTTTTAGATAAGTAATTATCTACCAATAATTAAATAATTTGGTGACTTAAAAGCCTTCTTAGCTTAGATTATAGTTCCAGAAGCTGAAAATTAAACGAATATTTTAGCAACAATTCAATTGTTAATTAATAACTTACGGCCGCAATAATAACCAAAATAACTATGATACACTGATCAAAATTTGAAATCTTATAAAGATGAGATGCCTATTTAATATTTTATCGACAAAATATAAATTTTTTATTTTTTTGCATAATCTTTAAATGTTTAAAAAAAATAGTTATAAACAAATTAACGTTTCTCAGAAAGTTTTTATTATATTGTAATTTTAAAAAATAGCTAAAATGCGCATTTCAAATATCTTGAAAATGAATGCTTTAATACTTTTTTGCAACCATTTGCAAAAAAGTTATGAAACAGCAAAGTAAACATACGATTTCTACGGTGTTTATAATTTTTTTTAATTCTTTCAAAGCGTAGAAGTGAGTTTAAAGTACAAGCTAATTATTTACAAAAAAATATCGATTATCAGTTTAATGCTTATATTTTAATTAAAGATTATAAACATATTTTTTTGTAATTTACACGCGCGAAAGTAGAATAATACAGCACTGTAACTAAAATTTTCACTCGAAGCGACGACGGGCCGCGCGAGACGTACACTTTTATAAATAATGCATGCTGCGTGTCAGTCGCTTCGAGTGAACATTTAAGCTCCGACTCTGTATCAGGCCTACTTTTGCGCTAAAAATTACAAAAAAAAAGTATTTTTAATCTTTGATAACCATTATACTAATTTTTGACATTCTTTGTGAGTAATTATATTATACCATAGACTCACTTTTAAGCTTTGAAACAATTAAAACAAATTATAAACAACGGAGAAAACGTATATTTACTTTGCTGTTTCATAACTTTTTTGCAAATGGTTGGAAATTTTTTTTAAAGCATTCATTTTCAAGACCTATGAAACACGCATTTTAAGTATTTTATAAAATTACAATATAATAAACAATTTCTGAGAAATGTTCATTTTTTTATAACAATTTTTTTTAAACATTTAAAGATTATGCAAAAAAATGAAAAATTTATATTTTGTCGACAAAATATTAAATAGGTATCACACCTTTATAATCTTTCTAAGTTTAATCAATGTCTCATGATTATTTTGGTTGTTATTGCGACTGTAAATTGTTAATTAACAATTGAATTGTTGCTAAAATATTCGTTTCATTTTCACCGGCTTCTGAATTTATAATCTATACCAAGAAAGCTTTTATTTCACAAAGCTATATAATTATTGATAAATAATTACTGGCCCAAAAAATTTATTTGAAAATTCGAGATTTTGTTGGGAAAACCCACATTTTCCGAGGAAAATTTTCGTCGGAGCAAATCGGAAAAAACGTACTTCTATGTAGAATTAAATTGGGGTGAATTTTTATTTGAGTGTTTTTGGTGTAAAGTTAAAATCTTCGGAGTTATAGAGCAATAATTGAAAAAAATAAGATTTGTCGGCGCCATTTTGTTTATAAAAAAAGTAGCACACTATCTGCGGACTTTGCATACCTATATTAATAATATATAGGATCTTATAATTCGATTCCAGCAATAAAATTGCTGGGAAATAACCTTTCTTTGTACTTTACTAAGAATACCAGCGTATTATAACTATTTTTTTTTCAAAATTTAAAGATTATGCAAAAAAAAAGAAAAATTTATATTTTGTCGATAAAATATTAAATAAGCATCTCATCTTTATAATCTTTATAAGTTTGATCATTGTATCATGATTATTTTGGTTATTATTGCGATCGTAAATTGTTAATTAACAATTGAATTGTTGCTAAAATATTCGTTTAATTTTCACCGGCTTCTGGAATTACAATCTATACCAAGAAAGCTTTGATGTCACTAAGTTATTTAATTATTGATTAATAATTACTTACCTAAAACTTTATTTGAAAATTAAAGTTTTTGTTAGGAAAACCCGCATTTTCCGAGGAAAATTTTCGTCGGAGCAAATCGTGAAAAACATATCTCTATGGAGAATTTAATTGCGGTGAATTTTTATTTGGGTGTTTTTGTTGTAAAGTTAAAATCTTCGGAGTTATAGAGAAATAATTGAAAAAAATACGATTTGTCGGCGCCATTTTGTTTATAAAAAAAGTAGCACACTATCTGCGGACTTTGCATACCTATATTATTAATATATAGGATCTTATAATTCGATTCCAGCAATAAAATTGCTGGTAAATAACTTTTCCCTGAATTTTGCTAATTAGCCCAGAGTATTAAAATATTTTAAATCGTCTCGTCATTTTTTTCTGAATTCATTTGAAATAAACATAGTCCATAAGGTGACTTTTTATTACCAATATATGACCCAAACAACATTTGGAGAATTAAAATTAATAGAGGCGCAAGAAGATCAAGCTCGAAAATAAAACTATAATTCGACGCCGATTACCGAATTTTGGAAATTTGTACCAAAATCGAAGTACATACCCTAAATTAAAAAAGGATGCTTGTCGAATTATTTACATATTAGGAACAACATACTTGTGTGGACCATTTAATTCCATTTTAAAATTCGTGAAATCCTAACACATATCAGTATTAACTAACCAGCATCTGAAAGAATTACTGAGAAGTGCTATCACAAATTATTCACCACATTTTAAAGAATTACCAAAAGAAGGAAAACAAATTTTGGACAGGGAAAGGAACGAAAACATTACAAACGTGTTGAGACAGGCACCAATAGAGAAAAAAAAAATGAAAAAAGAAACTTGAATTGGTTTGGACATATAACTAGAATGAACGAGAATAGACTAGTAAAGAAGGTGACAGATGCCAAGACACATGGAAGAAGAAGAAGGAGCAGACCTAGAAAGGGGTGGCTGGAACAAATCCAGGAAATCGGGACCAAGAGACGGAAAACAGCGCAACAGGTGAAGGACATAGCAGGAGACCAGAAGGCGTGGACGAAATGGCTAAAAGATGGATAGGTGATAGGTGATAGCAAAGTTGGACTCTATCAAGGAAAACAAATGTAATTAAGTTTTAATATTTCATAATTTTATTTCTGTTTTCAATAAATAAGGGTTCTGTTAAAAAACATTGTACATACTTTCTTTACATACTTTTTGAATATGTTTTTAATTGCGGCTCGCGAAAAATTTTATCTTGTGAAAAGTGGCTCTGACTATCAAGGAGCTTGGCCACCCCCGATATATATTATTGTTACCATAATATACAGTATGTCCCTGTAAGTTGGAACCATATGGAAAACTTTTTTATTATTAATTTAACAAAAAAAGGTTATTCTTCATAAAAAGTTCTGCATGGTCTAAAACCTATGATTCAACCATCAGATATCAACTTTCATGAATATTATAAGAGGTAGGTAAGTCAAAAAATATGAATTTCGCTCAAGATTAAAGTAGCTTTATTTTTCGCAATATTGAAAATTTTTATTATGAAAGGTTGTTTGGAATTAAGAACTATATTCTAATATGCATTATATCCTTCTAATTGAAAAAAAAAATTGAAAATTTTTCTTAAATTATGGATAACTAACATTATTTTCAGTTATTTCAATTATGATAACTTTTTTATTATTAATTTTACGAAAAAAAATTATTCGTCATAAAAAGTTCTGCAGGGTCTAAAACCTAAAATACAACCATCTTATATCAAATTTTATCAATGTTATACGAGGTATGTCAGAAAAATGAATTTCGATCAAGAGTAAAGTACCTTTTTAGTTCAGAATATTTCAATTAGAAGGATGTAATTACATATTGGAACATAGTTTTTAATTCTAAACAACTTTTCATAATCACAATTTTCGATATTGCGAAAAATAAAATTATTTTATTTACTCCTTGAGCGAAATTCATATTTTTTGACATGCCTCGTATAATATTCATAAAATTTTGTATCTAATGACTGAATCTTAGGTTTTAGACCATGCAGAACTTTTTATAAAGAATAAGTTTTTTTCGTAAAATTAATCATGAAAAAGTTTTCCATATGGTTCCAATTTACAGGGACATACTGTATATTATTGTTACGTGTATGCAGGCTCACTCATTACGTAGGCGATATGAGATATCGTGAGCGATATGAGATACAGGGTGTCCAGAAACTCTACCGACAAACGAAGACAGGAGATTGCTCAGATAATTTTAAGACAATTTGACCAAATTCACCTAGTCCTAAAATGCTTCCTAAGGGAGCTAGAGCTCTTTGAAGATGGCGTCTTGTAATATAGTTTTTCTTAATTACCTCCAGAACGCTTCTAGTTAGAAAAACGAAAATTGGTACGCATATATCTTCCAGAGATAAATCTATTACATCCATTGTGAATTTTTAGTACCTGTCATAGGCGTCCGTTTTGGGTAGGGCAACGGTTATTTTTTCAAATAACTTTTTTTTTCTTTAAAACTGAAGCATTTTTGACTCTGGAATATTAAATTGTGTGGTATTCTAGTACTAAAAGCTACACTTGCTTTAAGTCGGTAAGGCACACCGTTTTCTAGAAAAATCGATTTGAAAATTTTTCGTCTCTTGAATTTGAAAAAAAAAACTGAAAAAAAATCAAAGAAACGGTGTATTTTACCAATCTAAAGCAAGAGTAACTGTAAAATAAAGAACTGTAAAAGCAAGAGTAACAATTCTGTAGTACAATCGAACCCGCTTATTAGAATACCGGTTATAGGAATATCCCGCTTTAAGGAATAGAAGCTTGAGGTCCCGAATCGTTTCTACTAGCCACCAATGATCGGTTATTAGAATATCCTTGTTATAGGAATACTTTTTCTTGGCACGAACGCTATTCCAATAAGCGAGTTCGACTGTACTAGAATACCTCATAATTTAATAATCTAGTGTCAAAAATGCTTAAAAAGTAAAAACAAAAGAGCTATGCGATAAAATACCCATTGACCTACCCAAAACCGACGCATATGACCGGTACTAGAAATTCGCAATTAATAAAATCGATTCGTCTCTGTAATATAATAGACCTGGATCCCGCGTACCAAAAAAAAAGTTAATTAATAAGCTGAAAATTTGTTAATAGCTTAACGGTGTCTAGTCGGACAAACTTTGATGTTTGGGAACACTGGAACGGGGAAGTTTTAATTGTGGAACAGTTTAAAAATTGGGAACGTCAGATTACGAAAACGTTCCATGTATTTTGTCGGACGGAACTTCCAATCGATTTGTTACCATTTCATTAAACTCTCATGCAAAAATCAGACTGGTGTTTATCACTGTAATATCTTGGAAATGATACTATAATTATGGTAAATTACTTTTATTCCCGCGAAAAGGGTAAATAACAATCAAATACAACCTTTTTGTTTTACAGAATTTTATAAGTGTTAAGAAGTGTTCTTTTTAGGTTGACAGCTGACGGTTAGCCGACAGCCCGTCAGCTGTCAGCTATCACCCTAAGGTCTGGCTCACACTATCTAAAGCTACGACACTACAATACCTCCCCTCACAAATTCAAGCGCTGGGGTGGTTTAATATTACGCTTTGGTCGTTCGCTTAAGGCCGCGTCCCACCATCAAATAATTTGATCAAACTGGTTTGAGCAAACTGAAAGTGACAGTTAGTGACGTCACATCCTGAGTGTTCATTGTGGATAATAATGACAAATTTTAATTTTAAATAAAGTACAAACAAGTTAGACAACTCAATACAAAAAATTTGATCAAACTAGACTGATAGTGAGAGCACAGATTTTTAGAATTTCAAAAAAACTGCAATTGTGACGTCACTTTGACGTACTTCCGGAGTTTGCTCAAACTGTTTGATCAAATTATTTGATGGTGAGACGCGGCCTTTATATTAACCTGACCCTTTTTAGCTGTAACTTCAGATGCAGCCTGAGGATAAGGTTGATCAGCTAAATCTTCGTCGATTTTAATTTCTTCCTGTCCCTGACTCTCATTTGTTTGAGCATAGGGCTCGTTTACCGATTCATTTAATAGCAATTTTGGTTGGACATTCAAATCTAACTTCGGAAAATGTATAGCACTTGTTCCCTGTTCCCCACTTAAGCACTTATTTTCAGGACCTTCCCTATCCACTTTTTCAACCTGATCCTCCACTATATCTGATTGATTCCGTCGAATTTGATTCAAATGTCTCTTCCAAATCAAATTCTCATGAATCAGTTTACACAAATAAATTCTATCATTTAAAACTTCATCTATTACACTCTCGACCCATATTTTTCTATTTGGATTTCGATAGTCCCTGCACCAAACTTTATCCCCTTCTACAAAGCAATCTTCTCTTTTGCCTTTATAATTTAGAATTTGATTTTCCGCTTTTTCTTTGGATAAAACCCCTTTTAGTGACAATAAATCCAAACGTGTACGTACTTTAGTTTTAAACATCATACTGTTAGGTGACATACCAGTAGTAGCATGTATAGAATTTCGATATGAAAATAAATATCTGTAAAAAGTTTAAAGTTGAACTATAGTTTCAAAGTCTATTTTTTTCATCTAAAAGAGCTTTTTTTAATCCTAATTTAACCGATTTAACACAGTTTTCTGCAAACCCATTGGTTGAGGGATGAGCAGGTGGAGATGTTACAAACTTAACTCCGTTATTACTCAAAGAATCAATAAAATTTTCAGATGTAAATTGGGTCCCATTATCCGTTTCTACTATACGCGGTATTCCAAAACGTGAAAAACATTCCCTAAATTTACTAATAGTATTTTCCGAATCCGGAGTGTTCATTATAAAAACCTCTGGCCATTTAGTGTATGTGTCTACAATAATTAAAATCATCTTTGCCCTAATAGGCCCTAGAAAATCAGCATGTATTTTTTCATAGATGTAGTTAGACTCCTGTGACTTTATCAACTTAGCCTTAGGCGGATCTGGCCGCAATTGGCAACAATCCCTACAATTATTTACCTGTTGTTCAATCTCGTTGTCTAGCGATGGCCACCAAAAATATGAACGGGCACTGGATTTCATCTTAGTCATACCTTCGTGATTACTGTGTAATTCTTTAAGTAACTGCCCTCTTAGTGCAACAGGAATTACCGCTCGATATCCCCACATTATAATTCCTTGCTCAATAGAAAGCTCCTGCCTCCTAGCTATAAACGGTTTCAAAAGTTCATTTTCAGTGTGCTTCGGAAATCCATATCTAATAAAATTAAACACTGTGCCCAAAATTATATCTTTTCTTGATTCTGACCGCAGTTTTATAGAATCTATAGGTATTAAGCTCTCCACCATATTTAAATAATCAGATTCAGGCTCATCATTCTCGTAATAGTCCTGTAAAGGCAATCGTGACAAAGCATCTGCTTTTGAGTTTTCCACTCCTCTGATAAACCTAAAAGTATAATCAAAACTAGCTAGAAACAAAGACCATCTTTAAATTCTACCAGCCGCCATTTTCGGTAAGCTTTTATATTCACCATAGATTGATTTCAATGGTTTGTGATCACTTAAAATTTCGAACTTCCGTCCTGCCAAATATTGGTACAATTTAGATACTGAACAGTAGACAGCCAGAGCTTCCTTCATAATTTGAGAGTAATTTCGCTCTGCTTTGTTTAATACCCTCGAGATATAGCATATAGGCCTCTCACTCCCATCTGGTAACACATGCGACAGAACTCCCCCGATTCCGTAATCACTCGCATCACACGCTAAACGAATTGGTTTATCTGGGTCATAATGTACTAAAATTTTTTGTGAAGCTAACTCAGTCTTTGCATATTGAAAAGCATTTTCACATTGTTTTGTTCATTTAATTTTTTTTATTTTTCCTACTAACTCATATAACGGTTTTAATTTCCCTTGTAAATTTTCACAAAAACGAGAATAATAATTTATCATACCCGCAAAAGCCCTAACCTCTGTAACATTCTTGGGTCTAGGAGCACTTATGATTGCCCTTACCTTTTTTTCGTCTTTTTCCAACCCCTTTTGTGATATTTTGTGTCCCAAATAATGAATGTTTTCTTTGAAAAATTCACATTTTTTCTCATTTAATCTAAACCCTGCCCTTTCTAGTCGCTTTAACACTTCCTCTAAATTTTCTAAATGCTCTCTTTCGTCTTTCCCTGTTACAACTACATCGTCCAGAAAATTTATCGTGCCCTGCAAAACCTTTTCAATTACATTTTGAAAAATAGAACAGGCTGGCTTCGTACCATATGGTAACCGCTTTATTCTATATATACCTAGAGGTGTGCTCCACGATAATAACTCACAATAGTTTTATCATCTAGTACTAACTGATTATAAGCATTGAGAAAATCGAGTTTTGAATATGTTTGTCCACCCTGTAACGCGACAAAAATGTCCTCAATACGGGGCAATGGATGGTTGAAATCTTTTAAATATTTATTAACTGTGATTTTATAGTTAGCGCAAACACGGATGTCTTTGCCATTGGGTTTCATAACTGGTACTAATGGTGTTCCCCACAGAGAATTATCTGCCCGTTCAATAGCACCCTCTGATTCTAACCGCTCTAGTTCCATCTCCACCTTTTCACGAAAAGCAAATGGTAATGGATGAGGTTTGTGGAAAACTGGTTTTACATTTTCATCTATTTCTAAAGTAACTTTTTCGCCATTGTACGTACCCAACTCCCTTTGAAATAATTTTGAATATTTTGACAACATTTTATTCAATTCATTGTTTTTATTTTGAAGAGCTACTTCATTAATTGTAATTTCAGAATTTTTTAATGACAAATTAAATTTATTAATTAGATCACGACCTAACAACATTTTAGTAGCTTTCTTCACTATTGTAAAATTACAAATTTTTGAAATATTCTGTATAGAAATTTTTACACTAATTTTCCCTTCTGGATTAACAATTTCTCCAGAGTAGGTTTTTAATTTAATACCTGTTTTATTCAAAGGAATGTAGCTTAAATTATCTAAGTAAAAGTTATATGGAATGCAAGAAATACCTGCTCCAGTATCCAATTCCATCTGCGTGGACACCTTATTATCTATTACCACTGGAATACATAGTGGCCTTATGAAGTTAACTTGTTGGACATTTGTTAAATTGTACAATGAAAGTATGTTCTCCTGTTCTTCCTCTTCCACCAAATGATTACGATCTAATTTGCATGCTGCCATAATATGGCCCTTTCTCCCACATTTTTTACAAATAAATGTTCGGTACTTACATTTACTAAAATTGTGCTTGGTCTTATTACAGAAATTACACCTTAAGTCTTCTGGATCTTCCTCTCTATCACCATGTCTCTCCACTCTTTTCTCACCATTCCTCGAAATATTACTACTAGAGGTAGAAGTACTACTTGATTTTTGTTTAACTACTTGCAGCTTATTAACTTCAGCATTATTTCTGGACTGCTCTCTCAAGGCTGCTTCTTTGTTCTGGCCTCATGCCAGTTACAAACTTATCTTGGACTCTATACATTAGTTTGTCTGTAAAATCACATTGTGTAGCTGCATTTTAACCCTTAAATACCAATCATTAACTGACTCTTGGCCCTGTTTTAGCGAATCAAAAACAATCCTTCTGCGATATACAGACACTCTTGGTTTAAAATGTAGTCTTAATAACTCTATTAAAGTATCAAAGTCTTTACCATTCGGCTTCTCCGGGCTGCATAGGTCTCTCAAGATCTTGTATACCTCTTCACTTAATAAGGTAAGTAAAACAGCAACCTTTCGTGTACCCTGTATTATATTTGCGGTAAACAATTGGTCTATACGTTCTTCGAACACTTCGAAATCATCGCCTTGTTTGAAAACTGCTAATGCCGAAATGTTCCCAGTATTAACCACTGTAACAGTCGGTTGGATCGGCAAAGCCACGTTTTCTGAAATAATGTCGTTCAAGGACATGACTTGCAAATTCTAAATTCAACTTTTTCTAGGAAAAATGCAATATTTCGTGTTTTACCCAAACTTACAAAATACATGGGACGTTTTCGTAACCTGACGTCCCAAATTTTTAAACTGTTCCACAATTAAAACTTCCCCTGTTCCAGTGTTCCCGTACATCAAAGTTTGTCCGACTAGACACCGTAAAGCTATTAACAAATTTTCAGCTTGCTATTAATCAACTTTTTTTTGATACGCGGGATCCAGGCCTATAATTAAACGTACAAGTTTTCGTTTTTTTAAATAGTTTTTTTTTAATTTTTTTTGAATTCAAAAAACGAAAAATTTTCAAATTGATTTTTCTACAAAACGGTGTATCCTATCGACTTAATGGAAGAGTACATTTTAGTACTAGAATACCTCACAATTTAATAATCCAGAGTCAAAAATGCTTAAAAATTAAAGACAAAAAAAGTTATGCGATAGCCCTACCCAAAACGGACGCTTATGACCGGTACTAGAAATTTGCAATGAATAGAGTAGATTTACCTTTGGAAGATAAATACGTATACAAATTTTTTGGTTTTCTAAATACATAGAAGCTTTCCAGAGGTATTTAAGAAAAACTAATTACCAGATGCCATCTTCAAATAGCTCTTGCTCCCTTAGGAAGCATTTTCGGACTAGGTGAATTGGGTTAAATTATCTTAAAATTATCTGAGCAATCTCCTGTCTTCGTTTGTCGGTAGTTTCTGGACACCCTGTATATATTATCCCCGTGTGTGACAAGCTTAAGTCGGAAATTTCGTCTACTTCTACTTCCTGTGGTGCAACTTCACACCAATCGTTAGGAAAATAAGAGAATGACACATGACATGACACATAGAAATCAAAACAAAAACAAATTCAAATAATTCAGATATAAAAACTAAATAGAATTCTTGAACAACACTATAATATAATAATATACATGGCTGAACAAAATTCTCCCTTAGAACACCTAGATCTATCCTTTAGGCATGTAAGTAATGTGTTATTCAAATTAAAAGAGTACTTAGTTGTAGATATTTTCTTAGGATATTATCAAGGAAGCTTTGAAAACAAAATTTCAAAACCCGAAAAACAAAATAACAGATGATACAATTGAATTAATATCAGAAATTGCGAAAGTTTTAACTATAGAAGCAACTGTAAGGGCGGTTAAACAAGCTAAATTAGAATATAGGACCAAGGTTACCTTGGAGCATGTTGAAGCAATTTTACCACAATTGGTAAGTAGATCTATTTAAATTATAAAATTGTAACAGAAATTTAACATGACTGAACTGTTATGTTCTCGTTTTTAAAGTGCCTTTCTCCATTACTGAAGGTTGGCTATAACCTATAACCACAGCAAATTGCTCTCTATCTTGAGCTGTTCTTAATATCGAATGTGTGTCCACAACTGTCTATTCTCTTACATTCTTCAGCCAGGACCGTTTTCTTCCTACTGGACCTCTTTTTCCTTCCATTATGAGTCGTAGAAAGTTGTATTTTTCTCCTCTGTAAATATGTCCTGGATAACTCTTTTTGTTTTCTACAATATTTAGGAGTTCTCTCAGTCCCCATTGTTCTCAGCACCTCATTGTTGGTCACATGCTCTGTCCAAGAGATCTTCAAAACCCACATCTCAAAGGCTTCTATACGCCTTATACTTGTGATTCCAAGAGTCCATGTTTCCACTTCGTATAGCAATATGGAATAAATGAATGTTTTTGCAAATTAGTATTGCATATATCCAACGATAAGGTAGAGTTTGTTAAGAATTTTTTCATTCTTTGAAAAGGGGACCTAGCATACTCTATACAAGCACATATTTGGACCTCATGATTAAGATCATAGTCGAGGCATTAAAGGATTGAAGTGTCGAGTTTTTTGCAGTAAGACGGATTTTAATGCGGATTGGTGCGTTGGATTCGTGAGAATGTCAGGAAATTTTGTGAACTAATGTAATTAATAAGAAATCTCAAATTGCATTTGTGCATAAGAAAAATGCATTTCAAAAATTCATTTCGGCAAATAGTGGGAAAAATTGACTCAATTTTCTTACTCAGGGTTTTTGGGGTTGCTGAAAACGAATATGAGGTCGGCAAGAGTGTGCAAACTACCTGGTGCCTGCAGCGGGTGTAATAAACGTCTTCCTCGGAAGTATTATGGTAATATGTTAAATAGTCGGCCCAAACTTGTAACTCGGGGGGGTTTTTTGGGTCGCTGAAAATGAATATGAGGTCGGCGAGAGTGTGCAAAGTGCCTGTGCCTGCAGCGGGTGTAATAAACGTCTTCCTCTGGAGTATTATGGTAATTTATCATATAATTAGTTTAAACTCGTTACTCGGGGGTTTTTGGGGTAATCTATTTTCTTCGATGTAACTATAGTTAGATATCGAAAAGGGTGGAATTTTTATTATAAATAAACATAAATTTTTATTGTTATAATATATTTATGGTTAAAAAACTTCATTATACAAAATTTATCGTAATTTATCTTTAAAATTCATTTTCTTCATCATTATCATCTTCTTCATTATTCCCTTCCTCTCTCGAGTCCAATGCAATATTTGTGCAATCAGAGCCTACACAATTTTTGCAGGCTAAATTACAAACTAACCCATGCTTCCTGCACCCGCAGTCTGACGTACAACTAAAGAATATTAAATTTAAAATGTTTGGAGGACCAGGTGGCCGAGTCATTCTAACTGGAATTAATACATTATTTTGTAACATCCCCAATCGGTTGGGTTCATGTTACTGTCCTCTCCATGCTGCCAAATTTGTGTTTGTAAATCGTCGGCTTAGGGACACACAAACCTAACTACATTTCGGGTAAGGGCGAACTTCCTATGATATTGCCGATGAAATATACCCATTTTAAATGCTGGGTAAATGCATCAACAGATGAAAGAATTTTTCCGATGACAGTCTTTTTATTTTTGGCAATAGCCATTAAGTGCATTCTGTATCTAGTAATTCTCTCTCAAGGCAAAACCACATCATCCACTTGCGACTTAATTCAAACTGCTTTAAATGATATGAAATTAGAATTGCGATATTTATTTTTAGTGACCTCAAAGACCCCCGAGTAACAAGTTTGGGCCAATTATTTAACAAATTACCATAATAGTCCAGAGGAAGACGTTTATTACACCTGCTGCAGGCACCAGGTAGTTTGCACACTCTCGCCTACCTCATATTCATTTTCAGCGACCCCAAAAACCCCCGAGTAATGAGTATAAGCCAATTATATGAAAAATTACCACAATACTCCAGCGGAAGACGTTCATTACACCCGCTGCAGGCACCAGGTAGTTTGCACATTCTCGCCGACCTAATATTCGTTTTCAGCGACCCCAAAAACCCCCGAGTAAGAAAATTTAGTCAATTTTTCCCACTATTTACCGAAATGCATTTTTGAAATGCATTTTTCTTATGCACAAATGCAATTTGAGATTTCTTATTCATTACATTAGTTCACAAAACTTCCTGACATTCTCACGAATCCAACGCACCAAGCTGCATTAAAATCCGTCTTACTGTGCCAAAAATCGACAGTAATGCCTTTTTTTTTTGCTTCAATGCCTCGACTATCATTTGTTATCCAGCAACCAAGATACCGCAATATTAATGTCCACATTTAGTACATGTGTAACAGCTATTACTTTTGTTTCATTTGTGTTTATATTCATCTCCCTCTCTGGTTATGACATTCAAAAGTCGTTGCAAACCCTCAGCACTGTCCGCAATAATAACAGTGTCCTCTGTGTATCTTGTTGTTTACGTATTCTCTGTTGATTTTTATTCATTCTTCAATATTTTTAAGGGGCATTTTGAAAGATGTTTTTGGAATATACAGGGTGCGCCAAAACTCTGGTTTTCTTTGATTACGGCTAAATTATGAGATATACAAAAAAATGTTTATAACAACACTAATGTGTATCAAAGACATAGTATATTTAAAATTATTTTCGATTATACAGGGTAAGTCAGAACGATGGTATGAACAAAGCTGTATTTTTTTAAATGGAACACCCTATATATTAAATCATTTTTGAATATATTTTTTAAAAATATGAAAAATTTGTATAAGGTCTTATAGGCCTGAAGTTAATAATTTTCGAAATATTTACATTTTTATTGAGAAAAATGGTAATATTTATAGGGTTGTAGATTATGTTTCCAAGGTAATAAAAATTTAAGTGATAGGTCAGTGTCATTTTTAAATAATTTAATATATTTTACTTTTAGCCATAGGGAGCGTTCAAGTATTGGGTAACGCGATTTTTGAAGATTTTTGCCCCCCCCCCCCTTCGTAACGCACTCTAATGGGCGTTTAAGTATTGCGTAAAGCAATTTTTAAGATTTTTGCCCCCTCCCCCTCCCCCCAACCTGCGTTACGTAATACTTGAACGGCCCCATAAAATATACAGTGTGATCACAATTTGCCAATACAAAATTTTCTCATTTTTTTTTAATGGGACACCCTGTATATTAGTTTTGCATTTTGTAGTAAATATTACAACCTTTCTTTTGGTATAAGGTTGTATGTACCTGGCATGTTTTTTGTAGATATTTTAAAAAAACTATAGATTTTATGTTCTTGCGGATTTTTTATTAAAACATTTTTTTGCAAAAAAAAATAATTATAATCTGGTTTTAGAAACATACACTAAAATATCAAATCTGAAAATTAAAACATAATTAAAGATTAAAAGAAATTGTATGCTAGTACAATTCAATTGAATTTAATAGCTTTAAATTATTTTACAAAAAATATTTTACCTTACTAATGAATGCATAAATTAGTTACTAAATTAAATAAACAACCAAATTTTAAATCTACCCCAGTAATTGATCTGCCACAGCAACTTTCCTGTACCAAATTAATTGTTAGTTATATTGTATTTACGAGTAAGATCAGTTAAACTTTTTAGTGGAGTCACTGAAGGTGGATATGAGCTATTACCTCCGATTTCGTTGAACCTCCATCGAATTGCATGAAATTTGGTGGGTGGTTAGAGGATATCTCAAGGAACAAAGGTGACATGGTACCAACTTGCGCTTTTACCATGGGGGTGGATGCCACCCCTTCTCGGGTGTGAAAATTATTTTATTAAAAATAACCCCATAATTCGATAGAGGGACAAATTTCAAGCAAAATTTGTTATATAAAGTTATTAAAATAAATCAAAACATTTTGAGTTATTAAAGATCAAAGATTTTAATTTTTCTTGAGAAAAATGCATGTTTTTAACAAATTTTTCATCAATAACTCAAAAAGTGTAAGGTATTACAAAAAAGTTATTATTATCAAAATTGAAGCTAATAAAAAATGAAATAAACCTCTTACTACAAAGACCTTTTAATGTTAACTAAAAGTGAGTTATAGGTAATTGAATGTATATTTTTTTCGGCGAGTAAAAAACTCTAAGTATTCAAGCTGAAATAACGGGAAATGGATGCACTTTATAACATAAACTTATTAAACATTTGTCAAAGTACAAAAAATCTATTAAATGAGCCCCCGAACATGTTGATAGCGTTAAAATTTATGCTCCAAAAATTTTTTCATAATTTTTCTTTTAAAAATTTTTCCAAAAAATGTTATTGTTTCTTTTTTAATAACTCCGTTCGTGTTTACTATATCAGTTTCATCTAAAAACTGTTTGAAAGCTAATTCCAAGTGCATTTAAGCACGTTAAACCTAATCTTTTAAACCTCTTACTTTTTTTAAAATAAAAGGTTAAATGACCCCGGTTGCATGGTTCCCACAGCAAAATTTAAGATTTAAACGTTTCTATCTCGGTTATTTTTCACCCTATAGAAATAGTAAAACAGGTAAAATATTTGGCACAGAAAAAACTAAAATTTGGTTATATATAATTTTTTACGTGTATTAAGTATTTTTGGAGTTATTATCAAAAGAATATCGGAATTACAATAATTTTAAAAATTATGATTTTTTAAAATTATATCATTTTTTCAAAAATATGCATTCTAAACCGGTCAAAATTATCGAACACATTACTTATGCTAATATAAAGAAGTTCTTGTAAGGATTACTATAAATTTTAATTTTTGTGGAAATGGCGTATGTTTTATTTTTCACTTTTTCCTAAAAAATTCAAAACGGTTCTTTTATTTTCATTATAACTTGCTTAATTTTGACGCTATTTCCTTGTTCTGAAGCTCATTTGATAGGTATTCCGAAGTACTTTGGCAAATATTTAGCAGGAATATTTTATACATTGCATCGTTTTCCCGTTATTTAAGCTTGCAATACTTAGATTTGAGTACTTGTCGAAAAAAATACACATTCAATTGCCAATAACTCACTTTGAACTAACATTAGTTTAGTTCTTTATGTGAGATATGTATTAAATTTTTTATTATCTTCAATTTCAGTAATAATAACTTTTTTGTAACAGCTTATAGTTTTTGATTTATACGTGAAAAACCGATTTAAAACCTGCATTTTTTTACGAAAAAATAAAATCGTTGGTCTTTAATAACTCAAAAAGTGTTGATTTATTTTAATAACTTTATATAACAAATTTTGCTTATAATTTGTCCCTCTATCGACATATGGTATTATTTTTAATAAAACAATTTTCACCCCCGAGAAGGGGTGGCATCCACCCCCAGGGTGAAAGCGCAAGTTGGCATCATGTCACCTTTGTTCCTTGAGGTATCCTCTAACTACTCACCAATTTTCATGAAAATCGATGGAGGGTCAACGAAATCGGAGGTGAAAACCTTCAGTGACTGCACTATTTAATTTGCCTTTTAAATTTACTTAAATCTTGAGAACATAATAATTATAAAGTATGCTTTAAAACAAATGAATGTTAAATGTATCAGCCAAATTATTTATTAATATAAATAGTATTTACTGGTGTCACAAAAGCTGGTAATACTTTTGAAATAGTAGTAGTTTGTAGTTGAAATGTTTGTAACAATTTTTTATATTTTAAATTTTAATTTTTCAACCGAACAATTGGTGGATATGACATTTGTTTTGGGCGAAACCATTAGAAATTATTACCAGCTTTTGTGACACGAGTAGGTACATAGATACTATTTACTTCTTAATATACTTCTATAACGTTCATTTGTTTCAAAGCATACTTTTATGTACATTCTCAAGATGTAGGAATTAATAACAAAAGTTATTAACTGATCTTACTCGTAAATACAATATAACTAACAATTAATTTGGTACAGGAAAGTTGCTGTGGTAGAAAAATTACTAGGGTAGATTTAAAATTTGATTGTTTATTTAATTTAGTAAATATTTAGTTAAAATTTATGCATTCATTAGTATGGTAAAATATTTTTTGTAAATTAATTTAAAGTTGTTCTGAAGCTATTTTCTTGTGGCATTTTTGCAATTAACTAGTTTTGATGGGAAATAAGCCACAATTTTATTAAAAAAATGATTTTATTAGCGTTTCGACTCCCAAATCGGGTGTGGTTGTCAAAATACAAAAGGTATTAATGAATTAATTTTGTTGCTTAGTAAAAAAATTCTTCTAATAATTTATTTAATCTGACTCGGCAATTCAGACATATATTATATATACATTTTAAAGTAGAAGACTTTAAAATGATATTGCCAATATTTATGAGTTGCATTCCTGGGACGACTTTACTAAAAGATTATTAAAGATTAAGTTCGTTCGATTACATTCTTGAGTTGTATATTCTTGATTAACTATTCAGTGGAAAATAAGCCACAATTAAATTGAAAAAATAATTTTATTAACGTTTCGAAGCCCAAATCGGGTTTCGTTGTCAAAATACAAAATACTATTAAAATAAACAAAAATGTTGTTGCTAAGTAAAAAAATTCTTCTAATAATTTATTTAATCTGACTCATTTATATTGGCAATTCAGACAATATCTTTTAGTAAAGTCGTCCCAGGAACGCAACTCATAAATATTGGCGATATCATTTTAAAGTCTTCTACTTTAAAATGTATAATATACGTCTGAATTGCCAATATAAATGAGTCAGATTAAATAAATTATTTTTTTACTTAGCAACAACATTTTTGTTTATTTTAATAGTATTTTGTATTTTGACAACGAAACCCGATTTGGGCTTCGAAACGTTAATAAAATTATTTTTTCAATTTAATTGTGGCTTATTTCCCACTAAATAGTTAATCATAAAAATGCCACAAGGAAATAGCTTCAGAACAAAGTATATTCTTGAGTTGGGGTTGATTTCATGTAATCGAATGAACTATCTTTTAGTAAAGTCGTCCCAGGAACGCAGCTCATAAATATTGGCAATATCATTTTAAAGTCTTCTACTTTAAAATGTATAATATATGTCTGAATTGCCGATATAAATGAGTTAGATTAAATAAATTATTAGAAGATTTTTTTTACTAAGCAACAACATTGTTGTTTAATTCATTAATATTTTTTGTATTTTGACAACGACACCCGATTTGGGCGTCGAAACGTTAATAAAATCATTTTTTTAATAAAATTGTGGCTTATTTCCCATCAAAACTAGTTAAATAATTTAAAGTTATTAAATTGAATTGAATTGTACTAGCATACGATTTATTTTAATCTTTAATTACGTTTTTATTTTCATATTTGATATTTTAGTGTATGTTTCTAAAACCAGATTATAATTATTTTTTTTTGCAAAAAATTTTTTTAATAAAAAATCCGAAAAACTTAAAATCTGTAGTTTTTTTAAAATGTCTACAAAATGAAACATGCTAGGTACATACAACCTCATACCAAAAGAAATGTTGTAATATTTATAATAATAATATACAGGGTTTCCCATTTAAAATAAATGAGAAAATTTTGTATTTACAAATAGCGATTTAGAAATAGTATATTTTATGGCTAAAAGTAAAAGATATTAAATTATTTAAAAATAACACTATATTATAAAAACTTTGACTTATCACTTAAATTTTGATTACCTTGGAAACATAATCCACAACCCTATAAATATTACCATTTTTCTCAATATACATAAATGTAAATATTTCGAAAATTATTAACTGTAGGCCTATAAGACTTTATACAAATTTATCATATTTTTAAATAATATATTAAAAAATGATTTAATATATAGGGTGTTCCATTTTAAAAAATACAACTTTGGTTCATACCGTCGTTCTGACTCACCCTGTATAATCGAAAATAATTTTAAATTATAGACGTCTTTGATACACATTAGTTTTGTTATAAACATTTTTTTGTATATCTCATAGTTTAGCCGTAATCAAAGAAAACCAGAGGTTTGGCGCACCCTGTATATTAAACAATAGTGGAGAGTATAACGTGGAGAAAGTACACAGCCCTGATGAAATGTTACATATACATCATTCCCAACTATATTCAAGTACTTTTCCAAAAAAATCCTTGAGCACATTTCTTGCACAGCCCAATAGCAGAAAAAACTAATTAGTTATAAAGTTAAAAAACTGGTGTCTTTCTGATGGCACCCTTTCTGATTCTTTGTGGATCGTGGCCTGCTCGCAAAGAACACTCCCATCGATTCCTAGCAACATCTCTCCATGTTCTGACTTATAGAATCCTAAGATCTTCTACATTCTTTGTAAGGTCTCTTCTATCTTCTATGTGGAAGTTCTCTGATTCTTCTGCCCTCTGGATTTGAGAATGTTAATCTCTTTGTGTACTCATTATCTGACATTCTAGTAATGTGTCCAGCCCACCTTAGTCTCTGCACCTTAATAATAAATTTCACAATATCTGCATCTGTGTATAGCTGGTATAATTCAAAGTTATATCTTAGATCCATAGATCATTTTCATTTATGGTCTATAGGTAGGGTTACATAATTTATTAAGTCCAAATCCGGACAAGGGTAGTCCAAGGGGTTGTAGAAAATGTAAAATGTGAATTTAACTGTGTTGCTACCTCTACATTGTACATATATGTGAAATGCATATGGCACAATTAAAAGTACAGCTGTTTCGCTACAATATGCAACTAACATCGAAACTCTCTGCCAGTTTAAAATACATAATATACACCTATGTTTTAACATGACAAGCAGTGCGGCCAACTTAACTAGGTGCTGCGCAGAATGAAATTTCCCACCGTTGGGCCAAGTGTTTTCCATGTTTTTTAGTAAAGAAAAATATCCGGACATTTCTCGTATCCGGACATGTCTTTCAAATCCGGACGAAATCTATAGGTCTATACCAAGTAGTCTCTCGTCATTTTGGGATAAAGTCCATGTTTCAGCCCCACATATTCAAACCAGCCTTATTAAGGTCTTGTAAATGTTAAGATTTACTGCACGTTTTATGATTTTATTTCTCAGATGTTTTTGAAGACCATCGAGAGTTCTGTTTGCTATTGCTATGTGTGTTTATACTTTATTACTTGTCGTGTTTGTTGTATTTACTAGTAATCCAGAATATGTGGATTATTTTAACACCTTGGCTGTGTTAAAATATATTTATAAACTTACGTTGGGTGCGTTACCATTTGCCACTGTGCGTTACAACACAGTTGACACAGCCAACCATTAGTGTAGTAAGTACGAGGTCTATTTGTCCTGTAACGCAGCCAAGGTGTTAATATAGAGGCAAATTAATTATATTCAAAATAAAGTTTTAATTGATTTATGTTTATTTTTGAATACTATTTGTTCTTGTTTTGGAAAAAGTTTTTAAGATAAACAATTTTAACTTTTTTCAGATGTTGGATTTTCCTTAAGAAGTGTAAATCTTCTCATCACACTCTCTTGTTCTTTGGACGTAGTAAAAGTGTAAATAAAATATGATATTGTAATAAATTTTTCCAATTTTTTGTTAATATATGGTAGAAACAATTCAGTAAAGTTTGTGATATTTATTTATCTCATCCCTGCTGTGCAGGAAAGGACTAGGTTTGAAATTTGAGAGAAGATTCTAATAAAGTGGTGTAACAAAAATAAATATATTCTAAATACAGTAAAATCAACCACTTACAGCACTACTTAAATTAGAAAACAAGTTGCTAAAGGCAAAAACTTATCATGGAAATGAAAGACAAGAATTGCATTTTTTTTTAATTCATTTAATTGCAAATTTACAATCTACTCCACACTAACATTTAGAGTAATAAGTAAATCGTTTATATTTTGTAGTATGCACGTGCCGGGTGCCGTTCATCAATGGTTCTCCTTCTCCATGCTAGTTACTTAAGTAGGTCTTCTGGCCAGATTTGTTTTAATCTTTTTTTTCCAAGGGTTGATCGAATAGGTCTCTTATAAACAGATTGTCATGATCTGATGTTTGTTCTTTGTATTTTTTATTCAGGTTAGATATTACATCTTTTATTAATCGAATTTTTAGATAGCTGTGTAAGGTTAGATATCACAAGAAGTGTCTTGGACTAAAATGACTGTAATATTTTGGTATCTGATGGTTTATACATCCCCAGAGCTCAATCCCATATGTCCAAATTGGCTTTAGTATATATTTGTAGATGGTCAGTTTGTTTTCAAGTGATAATTTTGAAAAAAAAGACCAAGTTTTCAATCTATTAGCACATAAAATATTACTCTACATCCCACCAGACTAAAAACAATGGGAACCTTCTCTGGTAGCACCTCCGAGGCTTCTAAAATTTGCAAGCCATAACGGATGCTGAGACTAAAGAAGATGAGGGAATTTTACAATTTATAATTCACGTCCCATCTGCTCAGCGCGGCAAAGTTCCAACGAGAATGGTTCCCTTCGTACTCCAATCAGAGTAAACATGTAAATCAAAAATGAATAACCATTTTCAATTTCGTTGCAACACGAAACTACAGCCGCATCATATTCTAGTTCAATCAGAGAGTGCAGCAAGCACCTCTACCGGTTTCGAAACTTATTAGTCTCTCATCAGGAGGCACATAAGAAGATGACGGAATTTTTTATCTTTAGTCCCAGCATCCGTTATGGCTTGCAAATTTTGGAAGCCTCGGAGGTGTAACCAGAGAAGGTTCCCATTGTTTTCAGTCTGGTGGGATGTAGAGTAATATTTTTAGTATTCTTTTATGTGCTATTAGATTGAAAACTTAGTCTTTTCCTAGCAGTTGCCGCTAGGACATCCCTGCCATTTCGTTCGTTGCAATGCGTAACTGCACGCTAAGGTTTGCCCTTTTTGGATCAGAGAGAGCAGCATATGTGCCTCCTGATGAGAGACTAATAAGTTTCGAAACCGGTGGAGTAAATTGTTTAGAATGAAGATGATCAGCAGCCACTCCTTACCAAAGAAGAAATTAGAGAAGCAATATTAATACTGAAAAATAATAAAGCCTCCAGTTCGGATAATCTCCCTGCGGAATTTTTCAAAAACGGCGGCAACACCCTCTTGAAACACATGCATCAACTGATAACTGCAATCTGGCAACAGAAACACCCACAGACTAGAACTGGGGTTTACTGTATCCGCTACACAAAAAGGGAGAGATGATGGTGTGTGTGATAATTATAGAGGCATCCACTCTACTCAATATGGTATATAAAGTGTTGTCCAACGTATTGTACAAAAGACTCCTCCCCTACGCCGAATCTTTTATGTAGTCGGAGGATATCAGTGCGGTTTCCGCCCTAATAAATCAACACCGGACCAGATCGTTACAGTGAGATCGTATGTGAAGTTACCTTGACATTCTTGAAAAAACCCTAGAGTTCGGCGTCGACACCCACCACATATTCGTGGACCTAAACTTCTACTTGTTATGGTATAATTTCAAATATCGCTTCATCTTGTCCAATAAACTAAATTTACACTCACAGGAGCAGAGAGTATGGTAAAAATACAAAACGATTTTTTAAGACCATTCCATTGCAAAATGGACTAATAGACAAGGCGAAAACGGCGGGTTCGAAGGGAAAAATATTCCCATGAGATTTTTTTGCATAATCACATTCGTGAGATATCCCAGAATAAGGTTCAAGAAGTCGCCCACGTGAAAAGTGGGCCAATTTTTTTTTAACAATTTTTTTTAATCAAATTGCAAGAATCAATATTTTTGGCCCGAACAATTTTTTCTTTAATTTTTTGGACCATTCTGGACAAAAAAGGTCTCTTAAAATTTTTCTCTAAAGTCGATCGTTTTCGACTTATAAGCAATTTAAAATTGAAAAAAACGAAAAATGGCGATTTTCAAGGCTTAATAACTCGGTTAAAAGTTATTATTATGAAAGTCAATATATGACTAAATCAAAGTTTAAAGCCCCCCTACAAGATCCTGAAGAAATTTTTGTCATTATTTTATTACTAAGCTGTTATTTTTAAGTAATAATAATAAGCCCCATGCACGTGTGCGGCCGCTGTAAATCCTGAGTGCGAGAGAGAAGTCATTCCAGCAGTCCAATTGTGCATCTTACTCGCACTCACATTTACAGCGGCGTCAATACGATCTAACCACTCATTGCTATTAATTAAAAATAACAGCTTAGTAGTAAATTAATGACACAGATTTCTTCAGGATCATGTAGCGGCGACTTTAAACTTTGATTTAGTCACTTTCTGACTTTCATAATAATAATTTTTAACCGAGTTATTAAGTCTTAAAAATTGCCATTTTCTCGTTTTTCAAATATTAAATTGCTTATAACTCGAAAAAGATCAACTTTAGAGAAAAATTATAAGAGAGCTTTTTTGTCCAGAATGGTCCAAAAAACCTAAAAAAAATAGTCCGGGTCAAAAATATTGATTTTTGCAATTTGATTAAAAAAAAATTGTTAAAAAAAAATTGGCCCACTTTTCACGTGGGCGACTTCTTGAACCTTATTCTAGGATGTCTCACGAATGTGATTATGCAAAAATATCTCATGGGAATATTTTTCCCAACGAACCCGCCGTTTCCGCCTTGTCTATAAGACATGGTGATGGACTATTGTGTCTCTTATTTAACCTGGCATTAGAAAAAATAATTCGAGAGTCCCAGATTAATACGAATGGTACTATCTTTAACAAATTAGTATAAATTGTCCGAAATGCAGATGGCATAGACATTAGACATCACAAGTAGGTCCGCAGAAGCTCTGATAAGCATTTCTGTCGTTAAGAGCGTCTGCACAGAATGGGACTAAATATAAATGTTCAAAAGACCAAATATAGGTGTTGCACTACGTCAAGCAACCTGCCACCTACAAGAATTGACGACCTAGAACTGGAAAGTGTCGACACCTTCATATACCTAGGCTCGCTACCAACTAAAGATAACACGGTCAGTGAAGAAATTAAAAGAACAGTGCTAGCCAATAAGTGTTACTAAAGCTTAAAAAGACAGACAACCTCAAAAGTACCTACAAAAATTTAATTGACTGTCTATAAGATACTAATAAGGCCAATGCTAACATATGGTTCAGAAACTTAGACACTTACACACAATGACCAAGAACTGCTCAAACGTTTCGAGCGAAAAATCCTAAGAAGAATATATGGAGGAATAAAAGAACAATGTTTGTGGCGCAGGCGTTTCAACTTTGAGTTATATAGAAGTTTTGGAGAACCTGACGTTGTAAAATTCATTATGTGGCACGCCTTAGATGGATAGGGCATGAAATCAGACGAGAGTAAGATGCCATAGTCAGAAAAAATTTTGACCGAAGAGGGCGACAGGACAACGAGCAAGAGGAAAACCGATACTTAGGTAGCAAGACAACTTAGAGAATGATTTAAAATCTATTGGAATTAGAGAACGGAGAAGAGTTGCCAGAGACCGGGGCGAATGGAGGATTGTTCTGAAGAAGGCTTTGGCTTATAAAGATCTTTGTCGCCACTGATGATGATGACATACATCTTACACCGCCCACATGGCTGTTCATATGACGATTTAACTTTGATTGGTGCACAAATTCTTTTAAACAAACTTTACATTGTAATACCTTCATGTTTATATTTTTGTGAACAAGAAGATCATATTTTTGTGACACATACTCAGATTTTGCATTATAGAGGATTTTGCGCAGTATGTTCAGACATATGTTTATTAAGGCTATACTTTCGTGTAAACTGTTTAAAACAAACATCACACTGGAATCTTTTTTCTCCAGTGTGTGTGAACGCATGGTTGGTTAAACTATCTTTTCTGGTAAATTCTTGATCACAGATATTACATTTAAATGGTTTTTCTGCACTGTGACATATGACATGACGATTTAACTTACTAATATGTTTGAATTGTTTGTTACAAACCTCACATTCAAATAAGTTTCTCTGGCTATGCTTGAGCATATGGTAAGTAAGATCACGTTTTTGTACAAACTGCTGAAAACAAATTGTACATTCGTAATGTGCGATGTGTTCAGACTCATGACGAATTAGGTTATGTTTCTGAGTAAATTGTTTAGGGCACATGCCACATTTAAATCGCTTTTCTCCAGTATGATTGATCATGTGTGTATTTAAATTATCTTTGCGTGAAAACATTTGATTACAGACTGTACACTGAAAAAGCTTTTTATTCTTATGGATAAGTATATGGCGATTTAGCTTCGATTTGTCTCCATACTGCTTCATACAAATTTCACATTTATATCTTTTCTCCCCAGTATGCTTTATTAAGTGATTGTTTAAGTTGTCTTTTCTTGTAAACTCCTGCATACACATGCCACACTGGAAAGGTTTCTTCACATTATGGCAAACTATGTGACGGTTTAATTTAGATCTATTTGCATATTCTTTCAAACAAATCTCACATCTAAGAGGTTTGCCCTCCAATTGATTTTCTTTAATGTCATGTTTAACAAGCGTTTTATTTATTTCATTTTTAGTGGGGATGGCACGGTCATTTTTTGAGGACAAAAGAGTCTTTTTAATTTTCTTCCTCCGGTTTGTTATGTTGTGATTTATTCTATGATGGCAATATTCATATATTGTAGAATTAAATTTACCACATATATAGCAGCTAATAATAAGCTTTCCTAAAATAAAGTTAGGTTATTAAATTTTTAAAAACAAATATTTTAAAAAATAAAGATCTACTACGTCGGTCAATAAGTCCCAGAGCTAACCATGAGATATCGACTCTAACGAATTTTCCATTTGTAATTTTGGTACTCCTAGGGCCGGTTGTTCGAACGCTAATCAACAATGATCATTATCAAATATTTAATTACTGTCACCAAAACTGTCAATGTCAACTTTGTTTGGGTTGCTGAAAACATAATTAATTACAATTATGAGATTTATTATTAATTATGTTAATAATTATTGTTATATTAATTGATTATAGACTCCACAGACTTTCTAACAACCCAAACAAAGTTGACATTGACAGTAATTAATTATTTGATAATGATCATTGTTGATTAGCGTTCGAACAACCGGCCCCTAACCTTCAAAAGCATACTGTCGAAATATTCATGTCATTAGAGTTTTATTGACCTGCTACACTTAAGAGCAAAAAAACGACTCAAAAGTAAAATAAGTTATAGTTTATTATTACGCTATTAATTTGGCAAGTGTTTATCAACACACAATGTAAATTTACAAGTAAAATATTGTGAACAGAAGTAATTTTTATTGCAATGGCACAAATATTTATAAAATTAGTAACTAAAGAACATAAGAAAGTTAACTTATGTGAAAAAACATGTTATGAATCAAAGTCATTATGTAATGAATATAAAAATAAATTAACATAAATCTGAGTAAATCAAAATTAATACTATTTCCTCCTCTGCGTTGTATTATACTTTCCTTGCGACCGTATCAAATTTATTACTGATTCCCGAAGAATCGCTTCCTACTATTCATCTAATACACGTTTTAGTTCCGCCACTGTTATGCTGTTGGATTTCGGACTCGAACTCTGCGTTTGAGCTTATTTGATAGGTGCTCCATAAGATATATATCCGGACCTAATGAAGGTGAGTCCATTATTGTTATATTGGTGTTGGCCAGGTAATCTTTCGTAATCCGCGCTGTGTGCCATCGAGTGTTACTGTACAAGAATTCATCTGTACTCATTAGATATCTTTTAAAAAACACCCTATAATTATCTACGCTAATTTCTTTCGGTTATTTAAATGTCATCATAAACATTTCCAACCTTCTTTCGTTACATAAACATTATTGACCTAGATCGTGAGGTGTAAGTATACATACAGCCACTATAAACACTTTTCAGGGTCGACGCTGACTTTGCACTTTTCAATATATTTATACAATCAAAACATATAAGGGAATCCTCATTACACATTCCACATTCGTCATTCTATTATTAGATGTAAGATTATTCACATTAAAAGAGAGTGTCATCTACACTCCGCGGGGACGACGTTACGTAAGTTGCTACCAGCTTGTACTCATGCGAGTATAATAAAACAACTTGAACAGTGAAACGACTAGTAATCATTCCACCCCTCGGATAAGGGTTAACCACCCTTACCGGGAGAAGATAGCCCTAGTAATCCTGGACCATCATATGGCGATCCTGCCAGGATAGTGGAGCAACAGGAAATACAACCAGGAATATTCATAGCAAGAGCAATTATTTCAAGTAATAATCCATACATCAAAATTTTGAACACAACATACGAAACAGTAAACGTAGAGGCAAGCACAATCAGGACGTTGGACATTAAACTATTCAATATATATAGACTAGTCAACGACAGCAAGGGTAGGAAAAAAGAATTACGAGAATCACTGAAATTAGACATACCAGAATACATACGAGATAACTTAGTATCGTTATGCGAAGAATATGCAGACATATTCGCCCTAAGGCATGATATGTTAACCTGTAACAATTTCTACGAACAGAAACTAATAGTTAAAGACCAAACTCCGGTATATATCAAGAATTATAGGACACCTCATGCGCAAACAGAGGAATTAAATCGACAAGTACAAAAACTAACAGACCAAGGAATCATAGAACCATCTACATCCGAGTACAACAGCCCAGTAGTACTGGTACCGAAAAAAGCTATGGATGGAAATAAAGCATGGAGATTATGCATAGATTTTAGACAACTGAACAAGAAAATAGTCACAGACAAATTTCCTTTACCAAGGATAGACTCGATACTAGATCAACTAGGAAGAGCAAAATGGTTTTCAGTTATAGACTTAATGGCAGGTTTTCATCAAATACCATTAGAAAAGTCATCGAGAAAATACACATCGTTTAGCACGGAAAACGGAGCATTTCAATTTACCAGATTACCTTTTGGATTAAATGTAAGCCCGAATAGCTTTTCAAGAATGATGTCAATAGCATTTTCGGGATTAACACCAGATAAAGCATTTCTTTACATGGACGATATAGTAGTGATAGGAATATCCGAAAAACATCACCTAGACAACCTGAAAAAGACATTTGAGACATGTCGAAAATTCAATTTGAAACTTAACCCAGGAAAATGTCAATTTTTTAGAAGGGAAGTAACATATTTAGGACATGATCTTTCTCAAGAGGGAGTATCACCCGACAAAGCGAAGTATGCAGCAATTGAACAATATCCGACACCTAAGACAGCGGAAGAAACAAAGAGATTTGTAGCATTTTGCAACTATTATATACGTTTTATTAAAAATTTTGCGGAAATATGCAGACCACTCAACAGATTATCGAGGAAAGGAGTAGAATTTTTTTGGTCTGAGGAGTGTGAAAAAGCATTCAAAAAGCTTAAAGCATCTCTGACGAAACCACCAATTTTAAAATATCCTGATTTCAACAAACAGTTTATCCTAACAACAGACGCATCCAATGAGAGTTGTTCAGCAATCCTAAGTCAAGATTACAACGGAATAGATCTACCTATAGCATATGCATCAAGAAGTTTTAGTAAAGGAGAATGTAATAAACCTATAATCGTTAAGGAATTACTAGCGATTCATTGGGGAATTAATTATTTTAAATGTTATCTATATGGAGCACCAACATTCAAAGTAAAAACAGACCATAAACCTTTGACACACCTATTTGCAATGAAAGAACCAACCTCAAAACTCACGAGGATCAGATTAGACCTAGAAGAATATGACTTCGAAATAGAGTATATAACAGGGAAAAATAACTACGCAGACAGCCTTTCAAGAATAACATTGCATCAACTAAAGAACCTATACATAGACAACACCCATATACTAGCTATAACAAAAGCTCAAGCAAGAGAAAAGGAGAAGGAAGCAAGACAAACAACGGCTGAAAGTGAACTCGCACTACAGCCAGAAGCCACCAAACAGACAGTAAGGAAGGTACTAAATAATTTAGAGGCGCATAGACTACCAATTTTGTCCTTTGGAGCAGAACTAATCTCACCAAGACTGAGCATTAGGGCCAAAAACAAAATAAAATGCAGCAAAAGCATAGCCACAGGATTTGATCGTTTCGATTTAAACCAAGCGTTGGCACAGCTTGATAAGCTGGAGGTAGAGAATGCAGTACGTAAAGTAAAGATATACGTAAATGATATTATTTTTAAATTGTGCACAATTGATGAATTTATTAAAGAAGGAAATAAAAAATTGAAGAATATAGAAATATACATATGTGAAGTACCAGAAACAATAAAAGATGACAAAGAAAAACACAGATTAATAGAAGAATACCATAATCACCCGATGTTCGGAGGACACGTAGGGAATAATAGACTAATAAAGAAGCTAAAGGCAAGATTCCGATGGAAAAATTTGGAAAAAGACGTAAGAAAATACGTTAAACAATGCCACAAATGTCAAATTAACAAACCGAAAAGAACACATGTCGAAGAGTTCGTGATATCGGACACATCTTCCAAACCATGGGACATAGTATACATAGATACAATAGGTCCATTCACTAGAAGTAATGAAGGTAATAGATACTGTATCACAATGTTTTGTGAACTGACAAAATACGCGGTCAGCATACCAGTGTGCAATAAAGAAGCAGAGACAATAGCAAGAGGAATCTTTGATCATTTCATACCAACATACGGACTCATGAAGCAAATAAGAACAGACCAAGGCACAGAGTATAAGAACGAAGTAATGCAGGAATTAACAAAGCTATTAAAAATAGAGCACAACTTTTCAACGGCATACCACCCACAGTCCATTGGAAGTTGCGAAAAACTACACAGAACGTTGAACGAGTACGTAAGAGCATTCATAGACGAAGACAGAGAAAATTGGGATGTGTGTAGCAGAATGTTCACATACTGCTACAATACAACCCCTAACGCGTATCATGGATACACACCGTTCGAACTGCTACATGGCAGGAAGGTTAACCTACCGGAAGACCTTACACAGGAGATTCAACCATGTTACAATATAGATGCCTACTACAATGAGTTACGATACAAACTACAAAGCGCACACGAGAGAGCCAGAACCTTCTTATTAAAACACAAAAGAGAGCGGCAAGAAAAGAATAAGCTCAAAGCAACACCTCAACACTTTAAAATAGGAGACCTAGTCCTAGTAAAAAGGGAAGAGAATGGTAAGTTTGTTAGTCTTTATGTAGGTCCTTTCACAATAACAGAAGTAAATAACGTTAATTGTAAAATCAGAATAGAAAACAATAAAATCAAGGAAATACATAAGAATAGATTATATGCTTACAATCCGAAATCACAGTGAGTGACAAGTGTGATGAAACAATGTTGTTAAACGAACATTTTTATTTTTATTTATGTATTTACGTAGTTTTAGGAAGTTTGTATATAAAATAAATTTTTTTGTATTGATTACAACACAGTATGGGCTGGTAGCACCACTTGCAAAATTTTCTGCCCGTAGTCAGAAAATTCTTAGGAGGGAAAGGTGTACAAGAATTCATCTGTACTCATTAGATATCTTTTAAAAAACACCCTTTAATTATCTACGCTAATTTCTTTCGGTTATTTAAATGTCATCATAAACAATTCCAACCTTCTTTCGTTACATAAACATTATTGACCTAGATCGTGAGGTGTAAGTATACATACAGCCACTATAAACACTTTTCAGGATCGACGCTGACTTTGCACTTTTCAATCCACAGAGAACGACAGTTCTCACCAGTGGCGCACAACACCCCTACAAGCGACACTATATATACACGAAATTTTCGATTTTCTAAACCTGACTGAATTGAAAATTGGGCCAAATCCCATCTTAAAGTTTAGGAAAAGACTCGTTCATCCATATGTTACCTCTCCATTTTGGTCCAAGGGTGTGGATTTTACGGCCCTTCCCATTTAAAGCCTGTTTTTCGTTCTCGTCCCCAAAACTTCCAAAAATTTCAAAAATTTAAGCCCGACCTTTGCGGCTTCTGATAGCACAGATCATTACCTTTCCAACGCATGTTTAATTTTGAAAATCGGTTATACCATTCAAAAGTTATCGAGCTCAGAAATATGACTCAATTTTTATTTAAAAAATGGAAAATGTTTGTGGATATGTATGTATGTATGTATGTATGTATGTATGTGTGTGGAAAAGTTGCACCGATCTGAATTTTTTTTTCTGTGTTTCAAGAAGGTGTGAGGGTCGATTCAGAATAGGTTTAATTTTTGACTTCTGACTACCCGTAAGCCAGCTAGAGGACTAGGTAGATACAAAATAGCATATTTTTTGGGCGTATATATCTTAGGTTCAAGAAAAGACAGGAAAACCGCAAATATACCAAATCAATAGGGTTGAGTTAAGCTTTCAAATGGCGCCTAAGCGATCAAGCTGAGATATACACACTGCTAACCAGAGCCAAAAAACTGAAAAATTAAACTTTGAAAATTTTGGCTTTTCGACAATTACTCAAAATTTCAACCTACGAATTGCGCCAATAACTGAGCGTTTGTAGAAGGACTCAGGACGTGTCTAACGGTGTATACCTTATATCTGGGAAAATTCGAATTTGTAAGTTATAGGCTTCATAAGTATAATCAAATCTATTTCTTATGGGAAAAACGGTTTTTCAAGCTCAATAATTCCTGTAATACGTTTAGTTATCATACTAGATCTTGGATGCGTCAGATACTACTTGTCAATACGTTTCAAATTCATGTTTAGTGATCAACATCAGGTAAACCATTCAGAAGTTATAGAGCTCCAAAAGTATAAAGGAACTGAAATTTTTCACTTCGCAATTTTTACAGAATGGATAGATTTGCTTGAAAATTTGACAACAAGTAGTGGATAGTCCAAGGATCAAAATCTATATGATGCCGAAAGACGCTTTTACCATGGGGTGGTTGCCACCTCATCTCGAGGGTGGAAATTTTTTATTATATTTTGACCGCAAATGCTGGTAAAAATATTAATTATAAGCAAAAAATGTTCATTATACATTTTTTTGATAAAATTAATAGTTTTCGATTTATTGGTTATCGAAGCTGTTAGTTTTATATCGAAAAAATTACCAGAGAACGGCAGTTCTCGCCAGTGGCGCAGAAATACACCCCCCTACACGCGACACTATATATACACGAAATTTTCGATTTTCTAAATCTGACTGAATTGAAAATTGGGCCAACTCCCATCTTAAAGTTCAGAAAAAAAAAGTCACCCATTTATATGTCAACCATCGATTTTGGTCCAAGAGTGTAGATTTTACGGCCCTTCCTATTTAGGGTCTGTTTTTCGTTCTCGTCCTCACAACTCCCAAAAACTTTAAAAATTTAAAGCCTTTGCGGCTTCTAATAAAACTGATCATTACCTTTACAACGCATGTCTAATTTTGAAAATCGGTTATACCATTCAAAAGTTATAGAGCTTAGAAATGTGACTTAATTTTTATTTAAAAAAGGGAAAATATTTGTGGATATATATTGTTATATTTCTATTTGATATGAAAATTAAATTTTGATAATTATAAACAGAATTCAATTTAATATAAAATATTTTCAATTTTCTCAACCACGGGCATATAAATTTAGAACAACCTGTATACAACAAATTGTTATATTTAATTTTAAGAAGTGATTAGAAGAAGCATACGAAAACTCGGGCCAATGCGTTTAAAATAAACAAAGTGAATGGCGCGTACCATTATCGTTGTTCGCGGAAGGTTCGATCATTAGCCTATGCTAAATAAAACTCAAGTGAAATCGATAATAGGTCATTATCGTTGTTCGCGGAAGGTTCGATCATTAGCCTATGCTAAATAAGACTCAGTTGAAGTAGATAATAGGTCATTAAATTTTGTAAATAGTAGGAAGTAATTTTAGAATGGGAATTAACTATTTTTTTTGGAAATCCATTAAGCATATTTAGAAAGATTAAAAATTGGTTTTGAGGAATACTGCGAATGAGAGTTGGTGGTGGAAGGTTGATTTGTGAATCTGGAAGGGATATTTAGAAAGTAGGGGAATGAATGAAAAAGATAGATCAGAATGTTTTGAGCTGTCGAGAAGTGAAGTCCAGTAGTAGACGGTAGTGTACGGAGAGTGAGAAAGCCGGTGTAGTTCCGTGAGTGTGGAGATCTATCGTGGAACGAGAGGTAGGCCAGGTTGAGAGTAAAGAACCTCCTTGAGCCAAGAGTGTCCCGGTAGCTGATTGCAGTTTCGAAAAAGGTAGAACACAGCATCACGACAGAAGCAGGAACGAGATCTATACGAGCTAATCTTCAAAGGAGAACATTACTGAAAGCCAGGACGAGGTTTTGATCGCAGCCAAGGATAGCAGGAAACGGGTCTTGTGTGAAGACATTCTCAGTTCACCAGAAAAAGGTCAGTCTCATTTGTTTGGACATGAATGTATGGGTTTTTCGTATTAAATACCACATTATAAATTGAAGAACATAATCAATAATATCAAAAAAGCTTCATCAAACTTAAATAGAATTGTTGCTAATAAATCCTAATAGTTAAATGTTAATAAAAACTTTCAATTGGAAACCAAAAGGAAATAAGATTCCCATTTGTAAATGTTATGTTTAAGAATAATAAGATCTAGCACATATTAAGCAGTGATTGCCATTTAAATAAAATAAACAATATTTTGATTATAATTGTAACCCATATGTGTGTATTATTTTATTCTTTTCTTTCCTATCCCGATTAGGAACCATTGAGAAATACTGAGAAGCCACGTAAGTAAGTAATTAATTTTATAATTCGCCCTGAGATTGAAAACATATTGATATGTGATCTGGTTAATTAATTAAAT
Source organism: Diabrotica virgifera virgifera (assembly GCF_917563875.1). NCBI lineage: Eukaryota > Metazoa > Arthropoda > Insecta > Coleoptera > Chrysomelidae > Diabrotica > Diabrotica virgifera. The sequence continues at coordinate 55,067,289 of NC_065449.1, read as the reverse complement.
TATTATTAATGCATTGATTAAATTAAATGACAAATAAGAATATTATCTCATATCAATAATCAAGATCACATCAATATGTATGTGTGTTTGAAAGTTAAACCGATTTGATATTTTTCCTCTGTGTTTGAAGAGGGGTCAGGGCCGATTTAGAACCGGTGTAGTTTGTGACTTTTGACCACCCATAAGCCAGCTATAGGACTTGGTAGGTACAAAATGGCATATGTTTTGGGGGTATATATATTCGGATCAAGAAGAGCCAGGAGAACCGCAAATACATCAAATTAATAGTGTTGACTTAAGCTTTCAAATGGTGTCTAAGCCATCAGGATCAGACATACACACGGCTCAGTATAGCCGAAAAACTGAAAAACTAAACTTTGAAAATTTTGGTTTTTCGACAATTACTCAACATTTCAACCTACGAATTGCGCCAATAACTTAGCGTTTGAAGGACTCAAGACGAATTTAACGGTGTATACCTCATATCCCGGAAAATTTGAATTTTTTAGGTTATAGGCTTCATAAGTATGATAAAATCTATTTCCTGTGGGAAAAACGGTTTCTCAAGCTCAATAATTCCTGTAATAGCTTCAGTTATCATACTTGACCGTAGATCCATCAGATACTACTGGTCAATACGTTTCAAACTCATGTTTACTAATCAAAATCGGTTAAGCCGTTTAGAAGTTATTGAGCTACAAAAGTATAATCCAATTAACGATTATTCCCGAATTGATTTATGTAGTTGTAGTGGTTACGACGCTAAATTTGATCTGGCAACGGGCAATCCGACTTCATTTACCGGCCATCTCAATATTTTTTTTTCAATCTATTTCGAATAAAAAAAAATCTAGTGTACATTCGATGGACACTAGATCATTTGGGAGATAATGCAACAAAGGTGACCATTTATAAAGCTTGACGTGTAATAGAGGAACATTGTATTCAACTTCATACATTTAATTTATAAATAACTTTGAAAAACTCCTGATACAAGAATAAAAAACCGCTAAACGCCGTAAAAATGAGTGGCGCATAAAATATTCCAGCTACAAAAGATCTGATATGAATATTACGTGGCGCGAAAATGGATTTTCATTTGATGCAAAACAAAATTCTAGTTTTATTTTAAAATATTTTTCCATAATATTTGCTAAATTTGAAGTAAACGCGCCACAAAAGTGTTTCAAAAGTCAAACTGTATCAAAGTTACTCTTTTGTGGCGCGTTTACTTCAAATTTAGCAAATATTATGGAAAAATATTTTAAAATAAAACTAGAATTTTGTTTTGCATCAAATGATCCATTTTCGCGCCACGTAATATTCATATCAGATCTTTTGTAGCTGGAATATTTTATGCGCCACTCATTTTTACGGCGTTTAGCGGTTTTTTATTCTTGTATATTTATACAATCAAAACATATAAGGGAATCCTCATTACACATTCCACATTCGTCATTCTATTATTAGATGTAAGATTATTCACATTAAAAGAGAGTGTCATCTACACTCCGCGGGGACGACGTGACGTAAGTTGCTACCAGCTTGTACTCATGCGAGTATAATAAAACAACTTGAACAGTGAAACGACTAGTAATCATTCCGCCCCTCGGATAAGGGTTAACCACCCTTACCGGGAGAAGATAGCCCTAGTAATCCTGGACCATCATATTACCGTGCTTTAGCATGAAGCCGTTGCCCATGTAGCCGGTGTAGGGAACAACATTGTCTTGGAGAATATCCGTAATCTAACGATCCGCTGTCAAATCCATTCCACGACCACCACCGGGCACGAACACAAGCTCTGTTTTTCCTCTTAAAGATAAAGTACCTCAAAATATACACGATCCACCTCCATAGCTCAATGTTTAGACACTGCAGCACTGGGCAAAACGTTCTCCGGGCCTCCGATAGACGTGTCGTCTTCTGTCATTGCTTTACAAGCACATTCAACTCTCATCAGAGAATAAAACTCTGACATCATTGGTCAAGGTCCTAATTGACGTGCTCTCGAGCAAACTAAAGTCGAGCTTGTTTCTGACATGTGTTCAAATTGAGCCGTGTATTAGCTCGTCTGGGAGTCAAAGTGGCAGCCTTAAATCTTCTCGTAACTATCGACTGAGTGACGGTGATACCTCGAACATTCCTCAATGACTATTGAAGCTCAACTCCTGTCACGTGTCGATTCCTCAAGGCACTCAGGACAATAAATCGATCATCAAAAGGAGGCGACGGTCCTCTGACTATGTCCCTCTCGTAATTATGAAATTACCTGGACCGCCTTCACTAGTGAAGTATCAATTTCGTAAAATATTCACTGCACTGCACTTCGAAGTGTACACATATGTCAACGTTTACAATGCTTGCCGCATTCCCTATGCCATACAGAAGAAGACAAATTTTACATCACGTTGCCACAGAGGCGTGCGGTCCATGGAAGCGGGGGAAACGCCGCTTCCCTATTTATTCGTCGATATAAGTATTAATTAATATTTAATAATAAAATTTTTCCCTAATCCAAATAATCTATATATTACCTAGCCAATAGGCATTGAAAAATATTAAAAATTAATCGCGTACGAACGAACTCAATATGCACAATTCAACTATTTGGTCCACTCCTGGCAGAAGCGCATCTCAAAATCGCCGCTTGTCATGCAGTTGTCCCTTTTAAAATTGGTCAGGGTTCAATGACCGCAGCCACTAGTCGCGCGAATTTTGGTATGCCATGGAAGCGCTCGTCGTATCGCCTTCCCGAAAGTGAGATGCTCCGACTGTTACTGCTGCTAAGGGGTGCTTAGGTATTACATACATTCGCTTAAAGAATATTTCGATTTAAATTTTTTGCAGAGATATTTCCTTTAACTGATCTTTTATTTGACATTTTACAGAAATCAAATGGTATTGCATTTTGTATAAGACAAATTGATGACTTTATTAATACGATAATTAAAAAAACGAGAGCAGTTTAAAAATATTTGGGATAAAACTGAACATATGGGGTTTGAACATGAAAGAAAAATAATGAAGATTGATAATTTCGGAGACAGAGAGACAGAGAAAACATAGGAAACAAAGAGACCTTTTGATAATATTCTACAACAAATGAATTCTAGCTTTCAAAATTTTAACGATTTAAAATTTGTAGAATTATATATAATCTTAATATTTCTAATTATAATTCATCAAAATTTCCCACAGAGGAATTTATGTCATTACGAATAAATAATGAAAATTTTTTGATATCCCAGCTTTGCATTCTCAGTTAAGTATCATTTATGAAACAACTGACATGAATGATAAAGAAATACCCAGAAATCTGGGATTTCTTTATAACTACTGGTTTAAACAAGTCGCTGTGTGAAGTGGTCAAGTTGTGTGAATTAGTACTACTAACTATCCCAGCCACAAGTGCATCAGTTGAACGAAGTTTTGCAGTATTAAGATGCATTAAAAGTTTCAAATTAAGGCTATGGGTACACAATTCTCAAATATTTTACGTGTATCCTTACTTTTCCTGTCTTTACACGGCAAATTACGTGTAGTAAAATTCACACTGGTATGGATATGTAAACATTACTAGAATGTCATTCTACTTGAAAATGTCATCATTAATTTAAAGAGATGTCTTTTGAATGTTCTTGGATAACTGTTATTTTTATAATTGCAAATTATTATTCAGCTAATAAATGTGATAATTTTTTCACTAACTATGTATTCAGTGATTGTAATAACTTATTTGTACAACAAAAACTAATACTCAATCGAGAAAAGAGGAAAAGTGTTAAAGTGATTTTTTAATAATATATTGTTATGGAACGCTTACAATTTTGAACATCTTTAACAACAAAATACTTGGATCACAGAATATATTATCCTGATGTATTCTCTGCTTGGATCTTCCACAAATAATACACAATATATAAATAACTTTTTATTAAGTTCACGTCTTAAATCAATTATTTATCAAATACACTATATATCAATAATATTTAATCAATAACTCAAAATATTCCCGATGCAATGTCAAATATTTAAAATTGTCACTGATTGTCAGTGTCTGACTGACAATATATGCTGACAATATTATATTCGGCTGAGTGCGTTGTAAGACAAAGATAGATTTGGAAAATATTACCCCATTATTGTGTTGATTTTTTTCGAATCCTGAAAAAACCAATAAATATTTTTGAAAAGTTTAAACGCAGAATGAAAGACTAAATTATTACCGAGGGCCGAAAGTCCCTTAGAATAAATTAAAAGTTTATTTTGAATGAGATATTTGAAATTAAAAATCACACTAAATTTTCTCTTAGTTTTTCACCCCTGTAACTTATTAAAATAAACATTATAGAAGTGCTCAGGGACTTTCGGCCCTCGCTAATAACGTAATCTTTCATTCTGCGTTTAAATTTTTCAAAAATACTTATTAGTTTTCTCAGGATTCGAAAAAAATTAATCCCCATTTGAATATCATTGCAGCCGAAAATACGTACCGATCCTCTTAAGAGTTTAAAAGAAATTCAACAAGCGAAGACAGACTTTGAAAGTTAGCCCTATTATCCATTAAAAAAGACTGCATTCAACAATTATCAGAAGTTGATAGGAGAATAGATCTCGAGTATAAATAAGTGTCATTTTAGTGAAAGTTGTGTGTTGTGGAAAATGCCTCGGAGTATATTTTTTTTTAATATGATTCTTCTTTAGAAAACCAAACCCGGCGCGAGGACTCAAGGCCCGAGCTAGCAATACAGATCAATGATAGGTCACTAGTCACTAGAAATAGCGGGAATAGAGTGCCTCACGCATTCACGCGTCACGGATTTAGTGTGCGAGTCCTTGTACGCAGGACGTCTCACATAATTAAGTACTTTGCTGATAGAGAGCCCCTGCGCATCAGAGTGTTATCAGGTGGAAAGTTGCTCGACCCTTAAGAAAATATTTTTATATCCTTATTGAATCGCTTCCCCTTTCGAAAAAGTCACCGCACGCCACTGCGTTGCCAATTTGCATTAGTTGTTTTATTCCAATAAATACAATAATGAAATTATTAAGAATAAACTAAAATTTATCGAGTGAGTCGATTTTTGCTCTCAAGTGTATATTGGGAGTTTTTAATGTCAAATTTTGAAATTTCAAACACGCGAAAAAATATTCAATATTTATATTTACAAATTGGTGGGCAATATATTTTCAGAAACATTTTGATTTTATTCAAGATTCTTGCTACTTGAAAAACCTTCGTTGATGTTAGAAGATATTTCTACCTGTTCATTTGAAGCCATATTTAGTGTACTAAAACAAAATTATCAGTATTTTCGAAAATCGATATAATTAATAAATACAAAAATTTAATTAAAAACTTACAAACCATTTATCAAAAGTGTTTTTATGCAGAATGTTTGGAGTAAATTTTTGACGTTCTAACAGGTTCTTTAATACACTTTCTTTTGATTCTACTGATGCTGATAGATTAATCGATGGGATTACTGACTTTTTCAAACGTCTTTTACCGTTATGCACAGTAGCTAAAAATGTATATATACTTACTTCCAGGAAATCAAAATCAGAATAAAAAAGGCTTGAGCAAATTTTAACAAAATGAGCAAAGTGCTATGCGCAAGAGATTTGAAGTTGGAGCTAAAATGTTGGCTAGGTGCTACGTTTTCTCGACTCTATTTTATGAAATGGAAGCTTTGACCTTGAATGCGGCATCAATACTAGAACTAGAACCGTCCGAGCTGTGGGTGTACAGAAGAATTCTGAAAATATAGTGGAGAAAACATGTCACAAACAAAGAGGTTCTGAGAAACATGAATAAAAAAATGGAAATCTTAAGTACCATCAAAATAAGAAAATTGAATATCTCGGATATATTACATGTTGAGAGAGATACAACTTGCTCCAATTGATTATGCAGGAAAAGATTCAAGGAAAAAAGAAGCATAGGAAGACGCAGAATATCGTGGCTGCGCAACCTGAGAGAATGGTACGGATATAATACATCAAATGAACTTTTTAGAGCAACCGTCTCCAAAGTGCGAATAGCTATGATGATTGCCGACCTCCGTCGCGGAGATGGCACTTAAAGAAGAAGAAAACTGTATAGTTGATGATATTTATAAAAGATTGTAATCTAATTTGGTACAATGTGTACATTTTTAGTTTAAAGATAACAGAGGATATTTTTAGTCCATGTGATACAATATGAAAAAAAGTTCAGATTTTTTTTAAACAAGTATCATTAATGGAGGAGGCCTACATCCAACAGTGGATGCAAGAGGTTGAGGAATGATTATGATGATGTTGATCGTTAATATAAATTACTTACTTGCGGTAATGTAATCGTCTTTTTTAAAGTGGTCACTGCAAATATAAAAATTCTTGATATTTTTCTTTAAACCACAGTTGTACTCCATCAGCAGATTTTTTTTTACAAATTTGTATGCAACATCGGCGCCATGCTTTATTGAAACGTGAAGATTCAATGTTAATAATTTTATATTACCCACCAATTTGTAAAAATAAATACAGTTGAACCCCGATTATCCGTGCTCCTCGGAACCGGACGTGGTACCGATAATTGAAAAACACAGATAATTCGAACATTTATTTCTTTCTTATATGTCCCTGTAAGTGGTATCCATATGGAAAACTTTTTTATTGTTAACTTTACGAAAAAAAGTTATTCTTTATAAAAAGTTCTGCATGGTCCAAAACCCAAGATTCAACCATCAGATATCGAATTTTATGAATGTTATACGAGGTATGTCAAAAAGTTTGAATTTCACTCAAGAGTAAAGTAGCTTTTTTTACAATACAGTAAAACCTGCCATATCCGGATCAATGTGGCGACAGACCGATCTGGATATGAAAAAATCCGGATATCAAGACCACTTCTTTTATAGTCTCTGAAACGTTTTCTCCTTCATACATTCCAGTGATCAACGCCGTCAATAACTTTCGTCGATAGACACGTTTTATAGATTATATAATACCTTGATCGATAGGCTGACAAAGGTATCTTACATTTGGGGGCAAAAAAGACATTTTATTTCGCCATCTTTTAGTTCTTTTGCGTCGGGATGAGCGGGTGCGTTGTCCAACAGCAGGACTGCCTTTCTCAGTAGATTTCGGTAGATGCGGACGGTAGAACCGTCCGGATATGGCAGGTTGTACTGTATTGAAAATTGCTATTATGAAAAGTTGTTTGGAATTAAAAACTATATTCTATAATGCAATTACATCCTTCTAATTGAATAAAAAATTTTTGAAAAATTATGGATAACTGACATTATTTTCAGTTATTTCAATTCTGATAACACTTTTATTATTAATTTTACGAAAAAAAGTGATTCTTAATAAAAAGTCCTGGATGGTCTAAAACCTAAAATACAACCATCTTATATCAAATTTTATCAATTTTATAGGTATGTCAAAAAAGATAAATTTAGATCAAAAGTAAAGTTCCTTTATAGTTCAGAATATTTCAATTAGAAGGATGTAATTACATACTGAAACATAGTTTTTAATTCTAAATAACTTTTCATAATAACAATTTTCGATATTGTGAAAAATAAACATATTTTACTCTTGAGCGAAATTCATATTTTTTTAGTATAAAATTTGACATAAGATGGTTATATTTTAGGTTTTAGACCATGCAGAACTTTTTATTAAGAATCACTTTTTTTTTCGTAAAATTAATAATAAAAAGTTATCTGAATTGAAATAACTGAAAATAATGTTAGTTATCTATAATTTTTCAAAAAAAAAATTTCAATTAGAAGGATGTAATTGCATACTACAATATAGTTTTTAATTCCAAACAACTTTTCATAAAAGCAATTTTCAATATTGTGAAAAATAAAGCTACTTTACTCTTGAGTGAAATTCAAACTTTTTGACATACCTCGTATAATATTCAAAAAATTTGATATTTGATGGTTAAATCTTACGTTTTGGACCATGCAGAGCATTCTATGAAGAATAAGTTTTTTTTCGTAAAATTAATAATAAAAAAGTTTTCCATATGGATACAACTTACATACAGGGACATACTGTATAATACATATATACAGGGTAAGTTTTTAGTGCGGGATCGGTCTATAACTCCATTATGGTATCAAATATCGAGAAAAGTTATTTAAAAAAAATGTAGGCAATGATATTCTCCACGCTTGGAAAATATGTCCATTTCTACAGGGTTATCAGTAACTGCGTGGTATATCAAACATATAATTTTTTAAATGGGACACCCTATATATTTTTTCATATTTATATTCCCCTCATAATTCTTGTTCATATAATATATGGTTTTGCATTACTATACAGAGTATTTAACAAGTTATGACCATTTTTATTTCAAATTCACTATGAGATTAACACCCTGTATATAAAGTAATTCGTAGACAATAATTTGTTTGATGTAATAAGATAAACAATATACTGTAGTTTTTAAATTAAGTCCAATTCACATCATTGACAAATATTTGTATACAAGGTGAACTACAAAACCAAATTACGATTTTCTATATTTTATTTTTCAACATTATTGTATTTAATATACTCTTTCATTTTTATATAGCATTCCCTATATCTAAACTGATTACTTTCCGAGATATTTTTAGTTTTCTTCAAATTTCGGGAATACATTCAATTTTTCTAGTAGAAATAAGTTAGTATTGAGTGATAATTAAACAAAATTATTTTTATTAGATAAATAACTAACACAAAATATAAACCATAGCAATATGCAGTGAATATACCAATAAATGTGATATTAAGAAGTTATCATATTTCCCTAATAAACAAGAATCGTAAAATTCCTACAAAAAAAACTTTGTATTGTATATAATAATATAACAAGATTATTTTTATTCAATAAATAACTTACATGAAACATAAATCAAAACAATATACAACTGATGTAACAGTTTTTAGATTGGCATATCAACAGCATTCTAAGCCAAGAATTTTTTAGTAGAACATTCATTTTTATTAGCACTTTTAAACTACAAAACAAAATTACGATTTTCTCAATTTTTTTTAATAGATCACCCTATATTTCATTTTTTTTTTTTTTTGAAATATTGTATTTATGATACTCTTTCATTTTTATATAGCATCTCCTATACCTAAACTTATTAGTTTCTGAGATATTCTTAGTTTTCTTCATTTGCCTGGAATACATTCAATTCTTATAAATATAAATAACTTAACAAATAAGTATTATGTAATAATATAACAAATATTTTCATTCAATAAATAACTAACAAAAAAATAATAAACCATAACAAAATTTAATGAATGTACCAATTAATGTGATGTTAAGGATATAAGTCTAATAAAGTAAATGTTAAAAATGACCACTTTCAACGTCTATACAATTTTGTAACCGATATTCAAATGACCGAGCCACATTTCTAACATTTTTGTAAGACAATATTATTAAAAGCTTCTTTTATTCTATTTTTCATATCATCAAGTGTTGTTGGAGCTTCTGGTATACAAGGTTTTTTATATAGCCCCACTTGAAAAAAATCAATTTTGGAAGAACTGGAGCACCGTCATATAAAAACCTCAACCGTCAAAAAATGTGGACCAATCACATAATCTCTAACAATATCACCTTAAACATTTATAGATCGCCTAGTTTGAATGTTAACAAAGTAGGGATTTCTTGATGCATATTAATGAAATTTAATATGAAAATTATATTATTAATAACTGCGGGTCACAATCTGCAATTAGGAACGTGTTACTAAAAACTTCTTGGCTTAGAATTCTGTTGACAGGGGCGGCCCGTCGGGGTAGGCAAGGTAGGCGCTGCCTACCCTCTTCAAATGTAGTACAATAATATAAATTATTAATATAAATTACTCATTTCAAAATTGTAATTTATAAATTTTGACACAATACCTACAATAAAATAGCAAAAATTATCCAAATTATTTTTAAAAATATCCGAAAAATTGTCTCCGTAGTTATAATTATTGTACGCTCCTTGTAGTATCAGTAGTACTGTATAAGATTCTATATTCTTCCTTGGTCAGGCACTTGAAAACGTAGCCTGAAATAGAACGACGCCAACACCGAATTGGCGTGCGATCTCTCTCTGTTTACGCGAACTAAAGGCCTGCTGCAGGTCTGCTGGCCACGATTTTGAAAGGGCGGATAGGCACAGAGTCTGATAGCCGGACCTACAAAATTTTGTCAGTTGCTTCTCTTGTGTCTTGTGAAACTGTTTTAAATAATTGTTTTTTGATTTTGGCTGTTATTAGTAGGTTAAGTATTCAATAAAACTAGGTAGGACAATTTAAATTTGTTTATGAAAACTGAATAATAAACAGGTAAATTTGAGATCGGTCTATTGAAGGGCATTTTAATTTTATATTAATTTAGTAATAATTCACTAACGACAAATAAATCTGTGAATAGTTATTTGTCAGTCGTCCATTATATTTTTATTGTGTTTCAATACAATTTGGATAATTTAAAGTTAAATTGACGAATTGTGTTATTAGATTATATAGATAATTAAAAATTTAAAGCGAGGTTAATTGTTAACTTATCAATTTATTCGAAGAGTAAATTATTATTAATTTGATACATAAATAAAATAAGTAATATTTGACGTTGTTCAAACGTAGGTGTGTTAGTTTTATTGGTGTAAAAACTTTAGTCATCGAATATGAATATTTTAAACGATGTAATATGCAGTTTGACCGAGACGCCTTTTTCAAGGCGCCAAAATCAAGAAAGATCAGAAATTATTTCAATGGGCCGGCCTTTACCAAATTTAACAATTTTATCCACAGATAAGACAAAAGACAATCGACCATTTTCGAGATCGTTTAAAACAATATGGTATGAAAATCATAAATGGCTAAGCGGAAGTTATTTTAAAAATTCACTTTTCTGTTGGCCTCGTCTGTTGCTCTCAAATTTGAAGCAAAATGTTTGGGTGAGTCAGGGATATTCAGATTTGAAAAATTTATTAGCTAGTGTAAAAAAACATGAATCTTCGAAAGAACATTTAAACAATTGCTTAGGTTTAAAACGGTTATAAAAAAATAAACAAACTATTGACAGTGCTTTAGCTGGACATATTTCTCTATCTAATAAGATATATAATGAAGAAGTTGAAAAAGTTTGAAGAAGTTGAAGAAATTGATGTTACAATTCTGTTAGCAAAACAAGAACTTGCATTTCGCGGTCGTGGTGAGAGCCATAATTCTTCAAACATGGGTAATTTTAAAGAAATTTTTAATTTAGTAGCTAAACGCGATCAGGAAATCCAGGATCATGTTAAAAAATAGAAGGGGTGTTCACGGGTTTGTCAAAAACAATACAAAATGATTTAATAGATTGTCTTGCCGATTACGTAAAAAATGAAATTTCAACAGAAATTAATGAAAGTCAATTTTTTTCTATACTAGCGGACGATACTGCTGATATAACCGAAAAATCAAAGTGTACTTTAACAATCCGTTTTGTTAACAAAGTTGGTCAGGTAACAGAAAGATTTTTAGGGTTTTTTGATGTTAGCGAGAATAGATCTGCAGACGCTCCATATAGTTTAATTTCAAACGTGCTTGAGCCATATGATTACAATAGTATATTAAGTATGGAGAACGGTAAGGGTTTTATACCGATCGAAGACAATTGTTTGGAGGAGAAGCGGAGCGACGACTCCAATTATTGTCTGAGATCGGTTACCCTTAACGTTCGACATGCTTATAACGTTTTTTGCACGATTGATACCATTATAAATTATAAAATTAAACATTTTCATCATATTGACTAGTTTCATTCATTTTATCAAGATAGATACTTTGGTTGTTAGGTAATAACTAGGGTGCATAACAACAATGGAGAATTGAGTTTTTATTTAGTTGTCAATAATTTTAAGTACAATTTTGATTATTATAAATTAAAATATGAGCGAAAGTGAATTTGAAGAAATTGAACGGGCTTGGGAAGAAGGGTGTTCCGCAATTATTCCCGAAAAATCCAAAATCCGTTATCAAAATACCTACCAAAGTTTTAAAAAATGGTGCGAAGGCAAGAATTTAAGAATCGAAGAAAAGACATTATTGGCATATTTCGTTCAAAGACATATGTAATTGAAAGCTCCTGGAAGCCTCTGGGCAGAATTTTCAATGATTAAATCCACCGTTTTTCTTTATGATGGCATTGATATTTCCAAGTTTTCAACTTTGATCGCGTATTTGAAGAGAAAAAATGTTGGATTCTACTAATGTATGCGATTCTGCAGGAGTTTCTGTTAGAAATGAAACCACAGCCCAAACAAGTGGGATTTCATTAAATAATTTAACAAATTGTACCATAAGTTTCAATATTAATAAATAATTCGTTAGTTTTCTTTATTCTTTCAAAAAATAAATTAAAATTAAGAGATTTTTTAACTCGACGGTAAGTGAATTACTTACCGTCGAGTTGGAGTACTTACCGTCGAGTTGGATTACTTACCGTCGAGTTGCTAGTAAATGTCACCTACTGACGTAAAATGTGTCACGGTAAACAGTCAAAAATGATTAATCGTGCAAAAAAATAAATTAATTGCTCAATTTTACGATGGTGCAAGTGTAATGGCTGGCTCTTTAAACGGATTACAATCAAAAATTAAAGTAGATGCTCCAAAAGCAATTTTTACACATCGTTGCGCTCATAGATTACATTTAGTATTGCAAGACGGCTCAAAATGTATTACAAATTGTAGGATATTTTTTGTCGCCTACCCGAAGTATATGTGTAGCCTACCCGCATACTGAGGTCACGAGCCGCCACTGGCTGTTGATATAATAATCTAAAAACTATCAAATTAGTTGTATATTGTTTTGATTTATGTTTTGTGTAAGTTGTTTATTAAATAAAAATAATCTTGTAATTTTATTATACACAAGATACCTATATTTTTTTGTAGGAATGGTATGGTTCTTGTATATTAGGGAAATATGATAATTCCTTAATATCACATTTATTGATACATTCATTGCATATTGCTATGGTTTATATTTTGTGTTAGTTATTTATTGAATAAAAATAATTTTGTTTAATTATCATTCAATACCAACTTATTTCTACTAGAAAAATTGAATGTATTCCAGAAAGTTGAAGAAAACTAAAAATATCTCCGAAAGTAATAAGTTTAGATATAGGGAATGCTATATAAAAATGAAAGAGTATAATAAATACAATATTTTTGAAAAATAAAATATAGGGTGATCCATTTAAAAAAATAGAGAAAATCGTAATTTGGTTTTGTAGTTCACCCTGTATACAAACATTCGTCAATGATTTCAATTGGACTTAATTTAAAAACTACAGTATATTGTTTAGTCCTGTCGCCAGGGGGGGTACAACGGCCTCGTTAATTCAGATGGACTTACCCAAGTTTTTTTTATGTATTTTGACCCGTAGAAAACGAATTTTTTGGGTAACAGTTGATCCGGATGTCGATAAGATTGTTATAGACCAAGAACTTGAGGAATCAAATAACAGCGATTTTTGGCAAAACAAAACAATATTTTGTATTTTTTGGGTCATTTTAAGCAAAAAATATTTCTACAAGTTTTTTAGTAGGATGCAGAGTTTTCGAGATAAACGCGGTTGAACTTTCAAAAAATCGAAAAACTGCAATTTTTAAACCCGAATAACTTTTGATTAAAAAATAAAATAGCAATTCTGCTAAGCGCCTTTGAAAGTTCAAGTCAAATTATGTCGGTTTTGATTATTTGCATTGCTAAAAATTTATTGTGTTATTGTTAAACAAAGCTACAAACAACTAGTGCGTGAGTGATGTTTCTATGATTTCTCATTTAAAATCGAACGAGTAGGTAGAATAGGTACTAGTGCAATCAAGACTATTTCTACGTTACATGCGTTAAAACGCATGTAAAAGCACGGGAAACCCTACGTGTTTATAGCTTTGTTAAACAATAAAAAAATAAATTTTTACCAATGCAAATAATCAAAACCGATATAATTTGACTTAAACTTTCAAATGCGGTAAGCAGACTTGCTATTTTATTTTTTAATCAAAAGTTATTCGGGTTCAAAAATTGCAGTTTTTCGATTTTTTTAAAGTTCAACCGCGTTTATCTCGAAAACTGTGCATCCTACGAAAAAACTTGTAGAAATATTTTTTACTTAAAATGGCCCAAAAAATACAAAATATTGTTTTGTTTTGCCAAAAATCGCTGTTATTTGATTCCTCAAGTTCTTGGTCTATAACAATCTTATCGACATCCGGATCAACTGTTACCCAAAAAATTCGTGTTCTACGGGTCAAAATACATAAAAAAACCTTGAGTAAGTCCATCTGAATTAACGAGGCCGTTGTACCCCCCCTGGCGACAGGACTAGTTTATCTTACTACATAAAACAAATTATTGTCTATGAATTACTTCTTTATATACAGGGTGTTAATCTCATAGGGATTTCGAAACAAAAATGGTCATAACTTGTTGAATACTCTGTATAGTAATGCAAAACCCTATATTATGTGAACAAGAATTATGAGAGGAATATAAATATGAAAAAATATATAGGGTGTCCCATTTAAAAAATTATATGTTTGATATACCACGCTGTTATTGATCACCCTGTAGAAATGGACATATTTCCAAGCGTCGAGAATATCATTGCCTACATTTTTTCTAAATAACTTTTTTCGATATTCTATACCGTAATGGAATTATCGACCGATCCCACACTAAAAACTCACCCTGTAGATATATCCATATACATATGTACCTACCATATACATACATCTGTACTGTACCTACCATAAAAAGATAACAGAAAACATAAAAATCTTTCATTATAAGTCTCCCTTTTGGCGTATAGGGCTCATTGAGAGATTTATGGTGACGCTATTTTGATAAAACCTCAAAAATACAATTTGAGTAATAGAAACTCATAGCACGGATAATCCGCAGTCCAGATAATGCGCACACGGATAATCGAGGTTCTACTGTATTGAATATTTTTTGCGTGTTTGAAATTTCAAAATTTTACAACTATTTGACATTAAAAACCCCCATTTATAGCAAGAAAATAAAAAGAAAAAGAAGAAGAATCTCCATGAAACTAGTTCAGTTGAAATCCACGAGAGGCCGTCATTGTGACTTAACGTCGCGAATAATAATTAATACAATACAATAATAATACAAAAGTTAAATTGTTTACATATAATGCTAAACGTAAAAGGGAATTAACTATATCTGGACCTCGGAGGTAAACTACACTATTCCTTTAATCCACTTCTTATATTAGTTGAATTATACAAATTGGTTATATGTATATTAAAAGAAATGAATTTCGACTCAATTCAAGCTTTCTGCTTAACCCAGGTATAACATACCAAAAGGCACCGCCAGGAAAACATTCCACTTTGCGGTTCAGAGAGCCCATATGAAACGAGTCATATCTGTATCTCTGAACCGCAAAGTGGAATGTTTTCCTGGCGGTGCCTTTTGGTATGTTATACCTGGGTTAAGCAGAAAGCTTGAATTGAGTAGAAATTCATTTCGCTTATTCCCCGTTAGAGGGCGTTCTATCCATACTGCGATATAAATTATTTTAATTTATATCGACAATCTACGGTCGGAATGGTAAAAATCTGTCTTCCTTAGAGCCTCCTTGACAACAGGTAGACCTAGAAATAGTGCTATCGGGGGATGGAGGAAGACAGATTTTAATCAAAACGAAACCGTAGATTTTCTTATTTTGTTAATGCCATACTCTGCATAGAGTACAAAGACTCGTTTCATATGGGCTCTCTGAACCGCAAAGTGGAATGTTTTCCTGGTGGTGCCTTTTGGTATGTTATACCTGGGTTAAGCAGAAAGCTTGAATTGAGTCGAAATTAATTTCGCTTATTCCCCGTTAGAGGGCGTTCTATCCATACTGCGATATAAATTATTTTAATTTATATCGACAATCTACGGTCGGAATGGTAAAAATCTGTCTTCCTTAGAGCCTCCTTGACAACAGGTAGACCTAGAAATAGTGCTATCGGGGGATGGAGGAAGACAGATTTTAATCAAAACGAAACCGTAGATTTTCTTATTTTGTTAATGCCATACTCTGCATAGAGTACAAGGACTCGTTTCATATGGGCTCTCTGAACCGCAAAGTGGAATGTTTTCCTGGCGGTGCCTTTTGGTATGTTATACCTGGGTTAAGCAGAAAGCTTGAATTGAGTAGAAATTCATTTCGCTTATTCCCCGTTAGAGGGCGTTCTATCCATACTGCGATATAAATTATTTTAATTTATATCGACAATCTACGGTCGGAATGGTAAAAATCTGTCTTCCTTAGAGCCTCCTTGACAACAGGTAGACCTAGAAATAGTGCTATCGGGGGATGGAGGAAGACAGATTTTAATCAAAACGAAACCGTAGATTTTCTTATTTTGTTAATGCCATACTCTGCATAGAGTACAAAGACTCGTTTCATATGGGCTCTCTGAACCGCAAAGTGGAATGTTTTCCTGGTGGTGCCTTTTGGTATGTTATACCTGGGTTAAGCAGAAAGCTTGAATTGAGTCGAAATTAATTTCGCTTATTCCCCGTTAGAGGGCGTTCTATCCATACTGCGATATAAATTATTTTAATTTATATCGACAATCTACGGTCGGAATGGTAAAAATCTGTCTTCCTTAGAGCCTCCTTGACAACAGGTAGACCTAGAAATAGTGCTATCGGGGGATGGAGGAAGACAGATTTTAATCAAAATGAAACCCTAGATTTTCTTATTTTAATATGTATATTACTTATCATTAAAATACAATTATGGGATATAATATCAGATTTTTATATTGTTCTAAGTGCTCTAAACTTTGTTGCAAAGACAGAACAACTATACTAAACACATTTGCTTGAAATGGCATAGTGTAGTTTACCTCCAAGGTCCAGACATAATAAAACTAATAAGAGAAACAAAGTGTGGATGATACAAGAGATATTGAATATGCAGAATTTTAGTAGCAATTCAGAAGACACAGAATTTCATAGAAAAATAAAAGGTGCCAAAGAAATTTGGATTAAGGAACAATATGAAGAGACAGAAAATGTGATAATCTCAGCATGTACAAAAAAATAAATGAGATAACAGGAATTCAGGAGAGAAGCCAGATCAGTATCGCTATACGGAGATAGTGATGAACAAAAGAATGTGTGTGTACTTTGTACGCACGTAAGAAGTTATACTTCTATTATTATGATTTCAACGAAATTAATATACTTAACAGGTTATTTGTATTTTATTTAAATATTAAACTAACTTTCTTTAATTACCACTTTTTAAAAATCTTTATTAAAACGATACCAAAAATATAAAAAAAATATGAATCGTCCGGGATTTGAACCCGGGACCTCTTGATCTCCGGTCACACGCCCTACCACTGAGCTATATCCCTTCTGCTTTGACAGGTTTCAAGATTTCTCATATACTGACCAAGTGAAGTATACAAAAATACTTTAAATATACTTACTATTATTATAAAATATCTTATTCCCGAGGAAGACAAACCCAGACACAAAAATTATAATAAATAATACATTTACTTAACACTAATATATCCTTTTATATGATATAATATGACTCATTTGCGCTGATACATACATCTTGAAAGATTAGCAACGAAATACGTACTGTCTGTGTGCGCATGCGCCCGGCATGTGATAAAATTTCACTCTTGATTGTAAAGAAGTATAACTTCAAAAATAATCGCATATGAAAAACAAAACGCAAATTACAAAGATGGACAGAATACATACATGAATTATTTGCAGAAATAGAAACAATCTTTCACACATGAAGAGTAAAATCGGGCCAAATATATAAGAATAAGGGTTAACATAACCTGCAATTAAAATGCTAAAAATGGAACAGTAAGTTTGACCCCTATAAAACGATTAAAACTCATGAAAGACAACTTCAAAACTATAATATTACGCATGTTTAACTTATAACTGCTATCAACAGGGTCAGCTTGACCCATCAATAGTTTAAATCTGCTCTACCCATTTAAGTTTGATAGTGGGGGAGACACGGAGAGGGAGACTCATAATGAAAGATTTATTTTTTCTGTTGTCTTTTTATGGTAGGGCTATATGTATGGATATACGTACATATGTATTACAATAAGAAATAAATGTTCGGATTATCCATGCTTTTAAATTATCCGTGCCAATGTCCGGTCCTGAGGAGCACGGATAATCGGGGTTCTACTGTAATTACATATACGGTGGCGCAACTTTACAACCTAAATTTACCCCAGAAACTTAGATGTCTCTCAGTGAATATGCTTGGAGAGGATATAGACCATACATCTGCACTACTTACTGCTAATACAAAATATATCTAAAAGGAATAGTTCTAAAACAAATACACAATGTTTTGTGTGTAAATTATCTATATTATCTGTATTTACAATGTGCTCTGAAAATATGCCCAAGTTGTAAATAACAATAATTATTTATATTACATTAAATTAGTTTAGTGTTGCGTCAATAAGTTATTGTATCAATGAAATACCATGACGTCACTTTTACTCCCCAGGGAGTAAAAATACTTTGAAGTGAAAGTACTTTGTCTCTCTAGGGAGGAAAAGTATGACTTTGCTCCCTACAATGAGGTCAGGAAATGTATACTTTGGATAGAGGTAGGTGGAAAAAGTGTTTATGACTTGAAATAAAAATGTAGTAATTAATGTTCAACATTGATTTTGTTCCATCACCTCAACTGTTGTGTGACACTCGATATTGGAATAGAAAGGGTAAAAATTCTGAAATATAGAAAAAATATTAGCTACTCCAATTTTTTAACACACAATTTTAAAATGTGATTTTTTTACTTAAGTTTTTGAATCAAGATTGAAAGAAACATTCTAGAATTGCAAGATACTTTAATTCAATTAAATTTAATACTGGTTATTGTTGAGAGATGGATTTATTTTGACATAGATATTGATGTTAAGGCAGGTATTCACTATGTTCACGAACATCTTGTGCTCTGTGCTCCCAACAACTGCTCCAATGGATACAGTATGCTCTCCTCTACATAATAAACCACCACCAATTGGAGCACGCACCATTGCACAGCCAGGGAGTGCAAATGTATCCTCTATGTGGAGCAGTTGAAGGAGTACGAACATAGTGGATACATGCCAAAATCCCTACAAGTTAAAAACGCAATTTTAGCGTGGAGTTGGTGGAATTAAAACTAAAAAAGGCTTGGAGTGGGAAAGGGTTAAACCTGGGTCACAGTGACCGTCAATAGCAATCACGAGATTTTTGTTGGTAGCAGTTACAGGTAACACTCTATTGTATACAATACTGGTATTATAGATAATTACCTGAAGGGTTCTTAATATTTTGTCTGATCAGCCCTTTTTCATAGTTTTTTAAATTCTTGTATCTATATTTCTTATTTTCATTAAATTGGAAAGGTTCAGGTTTTGTGTCTTCCATTTCATGTTTTATATTATTTAGACAAAAGGAACTTAAATCTTGTGAATTATCTGGCCAATCATTATATTCAGATATCTCTTGTTTAATTTCAACTTTTACAAATTCTAAAGGTTTGACTTCATTTTCAGATATCTCTTGTTTAATTTCAACTTTTACAAATTCTAAAGGCTTGACTTCATTTTCAGAAATTGTTTCTTTGCAAAATAAATTGTTGGAATCTCTGTTCACCTCCATTGTTGTGATTTTTTAATGTAAACAAAAATATTGTTCAATCTTAAATTTTTACTCTGAAAGAAATTTTAGGTTAGGATAATTCTTCTTTTTCTTTCCTCTGTTAAATTTATTTGATCATGCAGGGGCGGCTCAGTAAGATTATTGTATAGGTAATTTGAACATTATGTTACTACATAAATGTTAAATGCTATACAATATGGAATAAACGTCTAGAAATATTAATTATTATTTTTCTACGGGCGAGCTAAAACAGCCCCTTTCCCGCACTCATTTCCTTTTCGAAAGTTGCACTAGTACAGGAAAGTAAATTATAGTACGGTTTTTTACGATCTAGCTCTTTACAAGAAAAATTTTATTATACGCACCTTGCCAAGCAGTCATGGGACTCAAATGATTCAAATAAAAACCAAGCTGAAGCAGTTTACTGTAAAGAGACCGAAATCATTACACTGATAGCAGTGGATCGAACTCATTAGACCGAAAAGCACTTTACCGATACCTCACTAGACCGAGAAGCAGTTCTTTTTACTTGTCCCAGTAAAAGAGATAAGACTAATGTACTTACAACTAAATGTTAAGAAGGTAAGGCAGATACCATATATACAGTTGTCAGACTTGTGGGAACGGTGAGTCAACACTAAATAATTACCATTTTTACCTTCACTAATTTGTTTAAGGGATGGAAATTTTTTCATATCAGACTGTACAGAGTAACAATTTACACACTCATATAAAATAGTACAAAAAATACAATAAACAAAAAGACAGATATTCAAAATCTTAGCATAATTCATGATACTATAAATAAAGTTATTTGTTATTTGTATCATGGCATAATTTACTGCAATCTTTTTTAATTTATGTAATACCATTTCGGTCTTGTGAGGTTTCGGTAAAGTGCTTTTCGGCCTAATGAGTTCGGTCTACTGCTTTCGGTCTAAATATTGTCTTGTACCAGCCACCAGCTGAAGCCTAGGTTTCATTCATAAAGACGGCCATCATAGCTGAACAAATATAAGATTTTAGTCCACCTTTTATTTATCAAATGTCATCTGCGGTAAATGACGTTGACGTAAATGTCACTGTCACTGCCAGTTTTGTTACTAAACATTCTAGTCAAATTTTGCCATTTTAATAAAAAATGAGTGATTTAAGCAGTGATGAAAATGAACCAACTCACGTTTTATATAGAGATAGACCGGAATGGAAAGATGTAACCCCTGTAAAACAAGATGATGCTGATGAACCAGTCGTAGCCATTGATTATACTGAGGCTTGTAAGATAACCTATAAAACATTTTAAATAAATATTAATCTTTGCAATTTTTTAGTTGTGGATTGTTACGACTATTTTCGCGCAATTGTACAAAACAAAGAAATATCAGAGAGAGCCCTTGAATTAACTAAAACTGCTGCAAGTTTAAATCCTGCGAATTATACTGTATGGCAATATAGGTAAGAATTACTACAGTACAACCCTGATTATTCCTGCTTTACGGGACCGGATGTGGCACGGATAATCTATCTATTGCCTTTCAGTTGTCCAAAGTTGAATATAGGTTTCCCCCTTATTTTCCATTCTTCCCGGTTCAGTGCTAATCCTGTGCATCTGGTCCATGCGTATCTTTTTAGGTCATCTAACCATCTCATCTGTGGTCTGCCCTTTCCTCTTTTATGGTCCCAAGGTCTCCAGATCACTTTGATACCCAGCATCTGCCTTTCAATAATTGCCCTTTGAATCTCGGCCATATTTTCCTTGGTGAAGGTCCATGTCTGTGCTCCATATGTAAGTAGTGGTAGAACACATTGATCATAGATTTGATCATATTTCTGGTTTTTCAGGATATAGCTCATTTTTCCGAATGTCACCCATCCGAGTCTTATTCTCCTTTTTATTTCTGCTGTTTGATTTTCTTTACTCAGTCTCATTATTTGCCCTAGATATATGTACTCCTTGACTTTCTGTATTGTAATTATTACTATTTGCATGGTTTTCACGGTTACACTTCTATATTTCTCATATTGAGGGGTTCGAGCGAAAACCTGATAACTAACAAAACCATTGTTTAGAGATAATCGCGATTAAAGATTTTAGGAAGTTTGAAGAAGATTTAATATCGTCATAGGAAGTTTTATTAAATATTTGTGATAGCCAAATGGCAGAGAATTTAATATTTAGTTAGAATAATTTATTATAAGCTTAATTTATAAAAACGTATTTACAAAAAAAAGTAAAACGTGATATTTATCGGGTTTTACCTCGTTGAATGAGTATAACATTTGACTTTATTGGTTTTTATTTTGAATTTTTTTAATTATAAAATAAAAATTAATTGTATATTATTTCAACAAAAATAAATTAATCTGCATTATTTTTAGATAATTAAAAGGTAAAATGTGTCTTCTTCTGATTCTTCTCACATCATTACATCTGGAATTCGATCTACGATATAATTACCGGTTTTTAAATCTGTTATTCAAGCATGCACCTCTTCTGGAAAATATTTTCTTGGCACATCTTTATAAAATCCGTTTTCTTTGCTTCACTTATTGGAAAGGTACTTTTATATAACTTTGGTAAATTGCCCGGAGTGGGTAAGTCTATGGTTGCTTTTTGGGATGAAATTTGTTTTAGCCTTTTAGGGCGTAGAGTAGGAGTTTTTTTTTTCAAACCAATATCTTCGGATATTTCTATTAACTGGTTACCGTTTTCCGCTATTGTCTTCTTTAGAATATCATCCAGTAGAATCACTGTTAGCTACAGCATTTTTTATATCATCTGAGAATATACACAGCGTTTTTTAAAAAACTTTTGACACACTGTAATTCATTCGTGGTAAGCTAGTGCAAAGAAACATTTCTTACTAAATGTTCGTTCCTTTCTTTGGGAAGTTTTAGGGATAAGTCTAGTCCTAATTAGTTTGACAGTTATATTGTACAAAATACAATTTTTTCTAGACTAGACTACTACTACTAGACTCCAGTAATTTCTACAGAGTTTCAATAGTCTTCAGACAGCTTCTCAGTACACCCTAATTTAAATTTACTACAGTTGATTTGCTGTGGTACCTTGGAAGCTCTGAGTTTGTTTTTCATTATAAATATGGGCCCCATTCTAACCGCTTTTTTTGTTTTCATAATATTCAATTGTCAATTTACTCCATCTTTTACTGGGTTTTCGCAGGAAAAAAGTGTGCTGAAATTTAATAAACTATCATAGTCTAAAATTCTTTATCGGAGTTTCGCATGAATATATTTTGTCAAAATGAACAATTTTGTAATCTTTATCTCCGATAAAATTAATTATCAGTTTTTAACTTAGAAATATTTCTAATAAAAGGGCCTAGCCGGGTAAGATGGTGAAAAGTGCCCCCAACTCAATTTAAATTCCATATAGGTCACTTTTTAGCACATATAGAGGAACTCACTTTCTAAAATTTTTAGCCCCCTAGGTGGTCACTTGACCCCCCTAGAGCCTAATTAGGCTTTTTATGTTTTTATTTTTATCTCAGCCGCGTCAAGAGATAGCCAAAAACTTTATTTAAAAAAGTTGTAAGTTTCAAAAAGATCTATATGAAAAAATTTTTTTAAATTTTTTGGCGGGAAATTCGAGTTTTTAGAACAATTTTAAACTTTTAAATAACTCTGAAAAAAAAACTAAGACACTCGTTTTTACGAAAATCAATTATAATGTGTATTTTTGCACAATTATTCACCCTGAATTTTTTCAGATTTTTAAAATTGGTGAAACGTACGTTTAAAAATAAAAAACCGCATTTTTTCGGTTTTTTTTTTCGTTTTTTGATACAATTTTATACATATTTTTCAAAAAAGGTAACACTGTCACTAGAATAGGTAAAAAAAAATGAAAAATAATTGGGGTTTGCTTAATAAAATTTTTCTGTAACGCCATCCATTATCAAGATACAGGGCGTTGAAGAAATCAAAATTTTACACATTTTTTACGATTTTGCCGAAACTACTGGCAACATTGCAATAAAATTTGGCAGGTTTTAAGAGGTAGTTATTGTATCTGTAGTATCTGTAGTATCTGGAAAATGGATGACGTTACAAAAAAATTTTATAAAGCACACCCCAATTATTTTTCAGTTTTTTACCTATTCCAGTGACGGTGTTACCTTTTTTGAAAAATATGTATAAAATCTTATCAAAAACGAAAAAAAAAAACGAAAAAATGCGGTTTTTTATTTTTAAAGGTACGTTTCACCAATTTTAAAAATCTGAAAAAATTCAGGGTGAAAGATTGTGCAAAAATACATGTTTTAATTGATTTTCGTAAAAACGAGTGTCTTAGTTTTTTTTTCAGAGTTTTTTAAAAGTTTAAAATTGTTCTAAAAATTCGAATTTCCTGCCAAAAAATAAAAAAAAAATTTTTTTCATATAGATTTTTTTGAAACACAACTTTTTTAAATAAAGTTTTTGGCTAGCTCTTGATGCAGCTGAGATAAAAAATATAAACCTAAAAAGCCTAATTATGCTCTAGGGGTGTCACGTGACCACCTAGGGGGCTAAAAATTTCAGAAAGTGAGTTCCTCTATATGTGCTAAAAAGTGGCCTATATGGAATTTAAATCGAGTTGGGGGCACTTTTCACCATCTTACCCGGCTAGGCCCTTTGTAACTTTACACAGGAAAAAGGAGATAAATGGTTATACCGGATTTTCATATTATAAAGATGTTTACAACAAAGTATTTTTATCAGTAAAGTTATATATCGGGTTGGTGTTATTTAAAAATATGAGTTAACGGTTTTTACCATGTTTGGTTTTTATTAGTTATTGTGCTTAAAAATGTTAATATCAAATAATAAAATTTACCAGTGGTAGGAGAAGTGTTTTTACTACAGCAGAAATAAAAATACCGGATTTCATAATTTTGGTATTTATCGGGTTTTCGCTCGAACCCCTCGACATATTTAGTTTTTGTGTAGTTCATTTTTAGACCTATCTCGTTTGCTTCCTTGTCCAATTGTGTCATCATTTCGTTAATATCTTGCAGTTATCACTGCTATGTCATCCGCGTATCTCAGGTTATTCAGCAGAGTTGTCCATTGATGTTGATTCCTTTGTTGTGCCATTCAAGTTTTGTTTAATGTGAATCTTCTAGTGCTTGTGTAAATAATTTTGGGGATATTATGTCCCCTTACCTAATTCATAATTTATTTTTATTGGTTTGGTGTTTTGGTGTGGATGTTTTATTGTGATTGTTGCTTTTTCGTAGATGTTTTTCAACATCTCTGTGTATTGATAGTTGATCTTTTTATTTATTAGCGAGGATTGTATCCCAGTGTTCAATACTGTCAAAGCCCTTTTCAAAATCCACAAAAGTAATATATAGAGTATTATGTACCCATTAGTGCATTCAATGAGTATTTTCATTGTTAGCAAGTGGTCTGTTGTGCTGTATCCCTTTCTGATTTCAGCTTGATCTCAACATTGGTATCTGTCTAGCTTTCCTCCAATCTTTTCTGCAGAATCCACTTGATTGGAAAGTGCTTCATCAAGTTGTTGAAAAATCAATCATTTGAATGATTTCCATGTTTTTAAAAGAGTCACGGTCAGTTTCACCAACAACAAATAAATCAGTTAGTAGTTATTCGTTTAATAAAATTTATTAGTCGATTTTATTTCTATTGTGTTGCAATACAATTTTGATAATTTAAAGTTAAAGTGAAGAATTTTCTTTGTTATACAGTAGACTCTCTCTATAACGAGAACTGAAATGGCAGACTAATTACCTCGTTATAAGCAGATCTCGTTATATCAGACAGCAATAATATTGAAATGTTTTGATGCCTCTTACGTAGTTTATTAGGTGTCGACCTGAACAATGAGACTTAGTACCATCATAAATTGTAAATTCCCTACAATATGTATTCAGTATCAGTGTATAGAAAAACAGAAAGAAGTTTATTGCTGGTGGTGGAGTTTATTACACCACTGGCCTTGATAATAACACAGATATTGCATTTATATATACAGGCAGTTGCTACTTTGCTAAAAACAGGTAAAGAAACATATTCTTCGATTTCATTTTTCCTTGTTATAACCAAATATGCCTCGTTATAGAGGTGTTATAGTTCAATAAGAATTTCATGGAACATCTAGCATACCTCGTTATAAGCGAAACCCCGTAATATCTGTGTTCGTTATAGAGAGAGTCCACTGTATATATTTAAAGCGAGATTAACTTTTCAATTTATTTGAAAAGTAAATACTTACTTGATAAATAAATAAATAAAATGTTATTTGACATTAGTGAAGTGTCGATATGTCAGTTTATTGGTTGAATAACTTTATTCATTGAATAAGCTACCATTTGTCGTCGGTGAAACCTGAAACCTGACATGACATATAAAATTTTATAGATTAACTTTGTATTTATTGATCTGGCGTATTGTTTGCTTGCCAACTTTATAGATTTGTGATAATAATGCCGTCCTTTTCCCATTTTACTTCTGTTTAATTCCTAGTTTTTGTACAAACATTAAAATATTTCTTTATGCAAAAATGCAATTTGAGTAATAGAAAATCATAGCACGGATAATCCACAAGCCAGATAATCCGCATATGGATAATCAGTGGTTCTACTGTATATATCGTCGTCACGGCAAAACTCACTAAGTCCACTTTTGTTAAAATTGAGTTAAGTGTCCTGATCGATTCACAATATCAAGTTTCATAGTCTGGCAGAAATAACGAAGTCCTAGAAAGTACGTAGAGATGGTTCCCTATGTCACTAAATATGCATAAGTCCAAAATTACCATTTTTTTTTTCAGGCAGAAGTCACTAAATGTTCGTTTTCTCAGATTTGTTATTTTGGACTTAGTGACTTTTGCCGCTACGACGACGATATCTTCTTATATATTTTGTTTTGTTTCAAAGTATACTGTTTTTTCAGCTTTTGTACTTATTCTGAATGTTTCTCCGATCCTGATAAATAATTTTTAAATTTATTATTTTTAGGCGTGATATTCTCAAAGGATTGAATAAAGATCTTCATGAGGAATTAGATTATATTGAAAAGGTAATTTTAAGACAATCTAAAAATTATCAAGTTTGGCACCATAGGAAAATTCTTGTGGAATGGCTGCAGGATCCTGCGAAAGAAAAACAATTTACAGAGGCTGTTCTCGTTAAGGATGCTAAAAATTATCATGCTTGGCAGCATAGGCAGTGGGTCATTAAGACATTCAAGTAAGTTAAATGTACTATTGGTATGAGATCCGTCGTCAGATGTAAGCCTCCCTTAGTTGTGTCCATTCATTTCAGTTTATTGTTTTTTGCATCCATTGGTGACCAGCCATTTACTCATTAATCCATCTAATTTGAGGTCTGCTTCTTCTTCTTTTGGCATCATAACCCTGGATGAGTTTTTGCATGTCTGGTAATGTCCTTCCATTCAGACCTTTCTTGTGCTCTTCTCCTCCATTGTCTTACATTCATAGTTTTCAGGCCATCTTCCATATCCAATTATCTCTTCTGGATCTTCCTATCAGCTTCCATTGTAATATTTTATATGTTGATTTTGTGTCTTCTTGTCTTGTCTTTGGACATGTCCCAGCCACTAGTTTCTGACTTTTAACAAATCTTACAATATTGTGCACTTAATACAATAATTAATGAATTATTCATTAATCTTGTAGTTACTCCTGATTCTCCATGTGCAGTCTTCCTCTTACATCGGGTTGTATACCTTTCTTAGTATCTTTCTCTTAAATGTCTTGAGTTACGCTTCATATTTTTTTGTTATTATCCAGGTCTCATAACCATAGATTGCTACGGTTATTAATGTTACTTAGGTTTTTTTTTTGGGAGGAGGAAAACTTCATAAGACCGGCAGGGTAGACCGCAGCACCCCAAGAAATTGGTGTTTTGCGCTCTACTCTGGTGTGTGGGATTCAGTCCGCTTGCCCGATTCAGACACCCGTGAAGCCGAGCGAATCAATCGTGAAAACGCAACTGCATACCCACTAAAATCCCCTCATTCCAGCCGTGGACACCCGGTACGTATTTTTAACAAACGTTACTTTGGATGCCCCGCTGCTGACCCTATCTCTACTCCATGTCGGTGGAGCCGACTGTGAGGAGTAGTTATTCTTTTATTTGTTCCAGAAATAAGACATTGAGTACTGTGTACAAAAAGAGGAGTACAGTAGAACCTCGATTATCCGTCAGGGCACCGGACCAAGGGTATGACGGATAATCGAAAAGACGGTTAACAGAACATTAAAAAAAGTTAAAATTGATAATACAACTCTCAAATTTTATTTGTTTGTTATGTTTGATAATACAATAAGAGGAATTTGTGTTCGTGTTAATATTGTCGAATTTGGTTTAAAATATTCTGAAATCTTTGTTTGTTTTACTGATGCTTCACATTTTGCAAGGGCTGAATTTTTTAATCGGCGTAAAATCATGCAATCTACTTTATTGGATTCTTCTTGTCGAGAATACCACTTGATGAATGGTTGCATGTGTGATGCAGCTTCTCTAGCTTTTTAGACAAATCTTTGCCAGTTGCAAAGCATCATCGACATCGCCACTGTCAGATTCCAAGTTTTTGTCAGCTTCTGAAGCTGTTTCGTCAGCCTCTGTTTTGCCATTTCAACTATTCCATCATCTGTCAGTATCGATAGCCATTTGCGTCCTCATCACAAATTAACCATTCCTTTAAGTCATTTTTAGGCAACGAAAACAAAACAGTTGATTCAGCCATAACTTCATTTGTTACCGCATTGTACATTTCAGTGAATTTCGTTTGGCTTATCGCAATGCTAAAAAAATGAATTGATGACTCAAATTTTTTCTTATGTACTCAATACAACTTATGTACGGACCCTGACGGTTAACAGAGGTGACGGTTAATGGAGAGACGGATAATCGAGGTTCCACTGTATATGAAAAAAGTTAAAATAAAAGGAAGCATAAGTGTACACAACTAAAATAAAATAAGATGAAAATAAGTATTCATAAAACAGTGTAAAAGTGTATAGATAAAAGATGTATAAGATGTATAAGTAAAATAAGGGATAAAAATATCCTTGATGATGTCTTCTGTCACTCTCTCGTCTCCCATCTTGTCTCTCTCTCTCTCTCGCGTTTCCTTTTTTTTTATTATCTCTGTTATTAGGTCTACTATCACGTTGAAATTTTCTTTGCTTTGCATGACTACATTCATTATAGTCTCTGGTGATATCTCACCTAGTTTTGTTCTCATGTCTTGTTGTTTATCGTGGAAAACGTTGCAATGGAATACACAATGCTCTGCGTTGTCTCGCACTCCACATTCTATACATAAGTCATCTTCAGTTTTCCTTATAAGATATGTGTAAGACCTGAATGAGCCGTGCCCGGTCAGGAATTGAGTAAAAAAGTAATTTGTTCTTTTAAACCTACATTGGTACCACTCTTTCACATCTGGAATTAGTGTTTTCGTCCATTGTGCTTTTTCTATCTGTTGCTCCCATTCTTGTTGCCATTCGTTTAACATTTGCTCTCTTACCTCGGCTTTCACCCCTATTAGGCCACTATCATTTTCGTATATGATCTTACGTTCTTTTGCTAGGAGATGAATGGGGAGCGTACCTGCAATCACGTGTAGGGCTATCGTCGATGTAGTCCGGTATGCACTTACAACCTTCAGGAGAGGGTTTCTTTGACTTCTCGTTAATATTTCCTCATATTTTTGAATCTCGACGTTTCAAGCCATACAGGTGCCCCAGATAGGAGGGTGGATTGTACTACCTGGAGATACAATTTTCTTTTATAGTTACTCGGTCCTATATTTGGCATAATCTGTGTCATAGCAGCGATTCTCTTGTATCTCAAACCTGAATCAAGGTGTATGCCCAGATATTTAGCACAGTTACTCGGTTCTATAATGCTACCATTTAAATCAAAACTCAAAGTTGGTCTCTGTCTTGGTCCCTTTAGTATTACTATATCTGTTTTGCTACTTGCCAACTCTAGGTCATTCTCTATCATCCACCTGTTGACTTTTCTGTAACAACTTGTCACCTTTTCTTCAATATCCCCATTTATGTTAGACTCTATTAGGATTGCAAGGTCGTCTGCATATGCTATGGCGTAGGTGTCTTGCCCATAGTCTATTTCTAATACCCCGTTGTACAGTACATTCCGTAGAGTAGGTCCCAAAACGGACGCTTGCGGTACTCCTGATGAGAGTTTCATGTATGTATTATATGCTACATTTAAATATCTGTTTGTCAGGTATTTATTTATAATCTTTATGATGTAATCTGACACTCCTGCCACTTTGAGCTTCGTTAGTATGTGATGCCAATTTGCAGAGTTGAAGGTGTTCTTCACGTCGAACATCACAAGAATGGCCCATCTTTTTTCTGATCTTTTTACAGTATCAGAGATCTTCTTCACCGCATCTATAGCCGATCTGGATTTTCTAAAACCATACTGTCTATCTGAAATTTTTCCCACAACTTCAAGTTCGTCTTCAAGACGTTTCTTTATAAGACCTTCATATAATTTTCCTATGCAATCTTGTAAGCATAGAGGTCTATATGAGTTGGCTTCGTCTGGGTTCTCTCCTGGTTTTGGTAATAATACGAGTCTCGCCAACTTCAGTTTGTCTGGGAATTCTTGCGTGTTCAACAATTCATTGAATACTTTACGCATCACTTCGGGTTTCTCTTTAACTACCAGTTTTATTGCTTCTGGCGTTACTTTATCTGGACCTGGTGCTTTTCCTGCCTTTATACTTTCTGCTGCTTGTATGATCTCTTCAGTAGTGAACTCTGCAGGTCTAATATTATTGTCTATCCGTAGGAATGTGTTGTCGGACTTCCTTGGAAATAGAGTGTTCGCTATTTCCATCTTTCGTTTGGCACAAAGGTTATATGGGAACTCGAACCTTAGACTTTTCATGGCAATCTTATATGCTTCGATCCATTTGTCTTCTTCCAGCGCGGCACACAAATCCTGCCAACATGTGCGTTTAGCTCTTTTAATTTCACTACTTAATTCTTTTTTGGCTCTTATATGTCTCCTTATGTTCTTCTTGGTTCCTGTGCCGTTGTGCTATTCGCCTGCGTCTTAAGCATTCCTCTCGCTTATTTTGGATTTGGTCTTTCCACCAGTAGGGTACCGTAAGTAGTGTGTTTATTTATGGTACTTCTTCTGTTGCATTTATGATATTTTCTCGGAGCTCATTAAAGTCGGTAGTTTCTTCTTGTAGGTTATTTATTTCTCTTTTAAAATTTTCTTTGTCGAATACTGCTCTCTTCCTGTTGTATTTTGTGACCTTGGTGCCAATTTCGTAGGTGATGTACCGGTGAAAGGTGAAGAGGTTCTCGTCCAGTACATCCCAATCCCTGATCTTTTTGGCAACACCACCGCTAGCTATGGTGACATCTATGTGGCTTTTCGATGTACCTCTCACAAAGGTTGGTTTTCCATTGTTTAGCACTATGAGGTCCGCCGCGGAGATCCACTCATTCCAAAGTTTACCCCTCTCATCATTTCGGAGGGATCCCCATAGAATGGACTTCTCCTCCATTGTCTTACATTCATAGTTGTCAGGTTGTCTTCCATATCATCCAATTATAACTTCTGGGTCTTCCTTTTTTTTTCGTCTTCCATTGTAATATTTTATATGTTGATTTTGTATCTTCTTGTCTTGTCTCCGGACATGTCCCAGCCACTAGTTTCTGACTTTTAACAAATCTTACAATATTGTGCACTTAATACAATAATTAATGAATTATTCATTAATCTTGTAGTTACTCCTGATTCTCCATGTGCAGTCTTCCTCTTACATCGGGTTGTATACTTTTCTCAGTATCTTTCTCTTAAATGTCTTGAGTTACGCTTCATATTTTTTTGTTATTATCCAGATCTCATAACCATAGATTGCTACGGTTATTAATGTTACTTAGGTCTGCCTCTACTTGTCTTATTTGCTGTTTATTGTCTTTCAAGAATGTGGAAAAGAAAAAGGAAGATGCAAGATGAAGAAATAAAATAGGTAGTCCATATAAGCTGTCCATATCTCTTAACCCGCGAGTAGTCGCGCCGTTAGATAGTATCTCACATTTTATCCTTTTTCGCGATAACTTGATGAAAAATTTTAAAATTTTGAAAAAAATTCGTAAGTGCCTCGAGGAAGGGTGTAGTAATACGTAGGTATTTTTTTCTTCTTTTTGTGGAATTTATGGCTTTGGGGAGAGCCAATTAGCTTTAATAATTGTTAGAAATAATATTTCTAACATATCAAGTAAATAAAAATACTATAAAATTATTTAAATTCGTATTGTGTGATGAAATCTAACACGCGACTGTTCACATTACAGAAGTGAGCGCGACTACTCCCGGGTTAAAAACTACAGAAGTTGTCGCCCTGTCAGTATTTCTGAAAAACTACACATACCTAATTTGTCTATTTATCTGACAATTTGCATACTATTTAATCAAAAACTATCTCAAACTATACTTTTTTATGAAAGTAAAATTCAATTATTTTTCCTTGAATATACATTTCTTTCCACATATGCTTTCTAAATACCATTTTTAAGTAATTTTTTTTTATATACAGTTTAATGTATGGTTTTAGTAAGAAACGGTCTTGTGACGCGGCTGATGTTATGGTGGTATTTATATTGTTGTCAGATCTTCTGTTTTTCTGGAAATCTAATTAACTTTCTTATTTCCAATGGAATACCCTGTATATTTTTTGCGTTTTGAAGTCCTTATGAAATGCTGATTATTTTTCATGCAATCTTCCGTATTCCCTGTACCTAAATGTCATAATTTTGGAATTATTGCTACATTTATTTAAACAAATAATTGTTGTAGTTATTGTATAATATACTCACCGGCACAAAATTCCACCACCCAAAATTTTTGATTAAGGTTGACAATCTATAACTTTCTTATTTGTACTCCGATTTTGAAGATTCTTGCATCAGTTTGTAGGTACATGCATTGATGTTGTTTGTTATTATTCCGGTAACCAAAAATTTTTGCTTAGATGTATAATACGGGGGTGAATGGAAGCGTTGTATTTTCTCTTAGTTTTAAAAAATTCTGTGAAAAAATTGTAGGGCTGATTTTGTTTTATACTCCTTTTGTATTATCCTGTAGGTATCACTAAGGTTTTGGTTTTTGAATTATCCGAATATCTCTTTTCTTGTAAGAGCTGTAATAAAAACACTGCTTTGAAGGTTTTTTAAACTAAAAATATCAAATGCACTAAAATTAACGAAACAAACCAAAATTAACAACAAAACAAAACAATTCAATAGCTGGTATGTCCACATCTTGCAGCAACGACTGTTCGCAATCTGTTTGGCATGGAATAAAGATATCCTTGCCTTGGGAATAGCCCGATATTACTCTACCAAAGCCATAACTGTATCAAATTTTCTGGAGACCTAGGATGACGGCGAATAAATAAATAAATAAATAGGATAAATTCTCAATAGGACTGAGATCTGGGCTGCATGCATGCCATTCTAATCTTCCATCAGTGTTTTTATTTACAAAAAATGGTACAGCTCTTACAAGAAAAGAGGTATTCGGATAATTCAAAAAACAAAATTTTAGTGATGCCTCCAGGATAATATGAGAGGACTATGAAACAAAATCAGCTCTTCTATTTTTCCACAAAATTTTTTAAAGTTAGGAGAAAATACAACGCTTCCATTCACCCCTGTATAATGTATTGCAAGCAAAATTTTTGTGTTACCGGAATAATAAGAAACGATATTAATACATGTACCTACAAACTGGTGCAAGAATCTTGAAAATCGGAGCACAAATAATAAAGTTATAAATTGTCAAACTTAATGAAAAATTTTGGGTGGTTGAATTTTGTGCCGGTGAGTGTATATATTACCTGGCAGATATTATTTTAGATCTTTTGGATCAGTAAGAACAAAAACGGTGTTCTGTATACCTAGTTGATTGTTTTCAAGTTACAAACAATTTAAAACTGAAAAAAAAAAACGAAAAATTACGATTTTCAAAGCTCAAAAATACAAGTAAAATTATTATTTTTGAAATTACGAAATACCCAAATGCAAGTTAAAATCTTATTCTATCAGTTCCCGATAAGTATATTGGCTTATTTCATTTTAAAGCATTGTGTGTTAGTTGCTAATGCAGCCCAATCGCCTGTCCTATCATAAGCGCTTTATTAACAATAAAAAACAATATTTTAGGATAAAACATGCCAAAAATTAATCAGTATTTCTTGAGGACTTCAAAACGCAAAAAATATACAGGATGTTCCATTTGAAATAAGAAAGTTCATTATATTTACCGAAAAACTGAAGATCTGACAACAATGTAAATACCACCAATTCACAAATCCCACAAAGTCTGGTTAATTGGTCCTAATCAAAGCCATCAATAGCAGAAAAAATATTTTTCTTA
Source organism: Diabrotica virgifera virgifera (assembly GCF_917563875.1). Lineage (NCBI taxonomy): Eukaryota > Metazoa > Arthropoda > Insecta > Coleoptera > Chrysomelidae > Diabrotica > Diabrotica virgifera. Next base: position 55,033,118 of record NC_065449.1, on the reverse strand, counting down.
TGCAGAATGGTCTCTTCTTATTATTGCATTTCCTCATAAGTCTTTGTTGGTATTCTCGCACTATTCCTTCTAGGGACATCAACATTTAGTATGCCCTAACCATTTTAACCTACCCTCTCTCATTTTGCTAATGCCAACACTTGACTTCTCCTTGTGTCAACCAACATTCAAAATAACCAATACACTAGGGTGGTTCGAAAAAAACTTTTTTTCTTATTTCAGATCGCTATAGTGCGCAAAAGTTGCCATTGGTATAGACTTGAAAAAAGCACTAATTATTATTTTTTTATTAATTTGTCTTCCGGTCGCGCAATGCCATCAAAGTTAACAAAAATTGTGAAAAACCTTAATTTCTCATATATTTTTTTAACAGGCCAGATGGTTTTAATTGCGTTCCTATAACATGAATTAACTACTAAAAGTATGTAAAATCAATATAAATGCACTTATTATACATTTGTTTCATATCTTCCGGTCGCGCAACGTAATACAAAATGAGTAAACTTAGTAGTTTTTGCAAAATCTCAAAGTTTGACTTTAGTACAATTTAATCATACGACTTTTAGAGATGCTATAGTTTAATTCAATTACAATAATATATTTAAAATCTAAGCATCTAAGATACATTTTGATATTCAAGTGGAATTAGGTCGCGCAGCTTCGTCAAAAACAGCAGACTACCGAGAGGCCAGGCGAAAGTGACGAATGCCAGCGAAGCTCGCGCAATCACAAATAGAGATACATGTGGGAAGACCTCTACAATTGAGTATTTGTCTTCTCCATTACAACGAACTGCCATTCCGCCATCTTTTCCAACACTTAGATGGAAATACAACAGGCACTATAAGATATCCGGACCAATTGGAAAGGCCCTACCTGATTGTGAAAGCCTACCAGTTGTTGTTGATTTTAATCGTATGCATCTCTGAGCGGTGCAATAATGTGGTTCTAATATAGCCGTCTCTGGAACTGTGTCCACACACTTTACTTGAAGCTACGGTCACTAGCTTAACGCATCTTTCAACTGCCTGTGTATGGCATGGCAAAGTATCTATACTCATAACAGGCTTGAAGTCATTGCTCACATACTGTTTTATCTTTTCATTAGTCAATGTTCTTAGCAGTAGAGGAGAGTCAGTGTACTGGTGTTCCATTTGATAATTTCGTAATACTATTTAGCTTCAAAGTTTAAGTTTGGTGGTTTAAAGATTCTGATAGAGTCACTTTCAGATATTGCTTGCTTTTCCTTCATGATACGCCTAAAGCCCAGCTCTCGGATATGGTTTCTGTCATCAGTTACCATAGCCAAAAGTTAATTTTCGGGATGGGGAAAGTAAGCATTCCGTTGTAAAACGGGATCAACAACTTGAATAAGCTCTTCTGGTAAGTACCTTGAATATTCAATGATTTTGTAATCATTTCTAGGCTCATCTGTGAATTTGTGGTTTATTTTTGTGGCAAACCACATAGGCATATTATAACATTTGAGAATGAATGTGACAATCTCTCTCAGATTTTCAGAAGGGTTGGACACACTGATGTAGAACGCAACACTCGGTTTGCAGTAGTAAGCCATCTTGAATGTGACGTTGGGATAGGATCACGTACCAACTACAAAGTCTTCTGAACAATGTGCTGACTTGATAACTTCTGATATCTCAAGCAAGTACAATTATTGGTGCTTGCCAAGAATACGTTTGTCAACTTTTGGAATCTCACAATCCATAGGATTAAAATCAATAAGTGGTAGTCTTTCACAATCAGGTAGGGCCTTTCCAATCGGTCCGGAATATCCTATTGGGTCTGTTGTATTTTCATCTAAGTGTTGAAAAAGGTGGTGGAATGGCAGTTCGTTGTAATGGAGAAGAGAAATACTCCATTGTAGAGGTATTCCCACATGTATCTTTATTTGTGGCAGCGCGCGCTTCGCTGGCATTCGTCACTTTCGCCTCGCCTCTCAGTAGTCTGCTGTTTTTGACGAAGGTGCGCCACCGAATTCCACTTGAATATCAAAATGTATCTTATATGCTTGGATTTTAAATATATTATTGTAACTAAATTAAACTATACCATCTCTAAAAGTCGTTTGATTAAATCGTACCAAACAGTCCAACTTTGAAATTTTGCAAAAACTACTAATTTTACTCATTTTTTATTATGTTGCGCGACCGGAAGATATGAAACAAATGTATAATAAGTGCATTTATATTGATTTTACATACTTTTAGTAGTTAATTCATGGTATAGCAACGCAATTAAAACCATTTGGCCTGTCAAAAAAATATATGAAAAATTAAGGTTTTTCACAATTTTTGCTAATTTCGATGGCATTGCGCGACCGGAAGACAAATTAATAAAAAAATAATAATTAGTGCTTTTTTCAAGTATATACCAATGGCAACTTTTGCGCACTATAGCGATCTGAAATAAAAAAAAAAGTTTTTTTCGAACCATCCTACAATACACTGAGATCTCTTCTGTCAAAAATTAAACAAAATAAAAGAGATCGAAAACTGCATCTATTGTACTATCTGAATACAACAATTTTTATGTAGGAGATACCTCAAGACCACTAAGTATTAGGACTAACGAGCATGAATCATATATAAAAAATATGGACTTCGACAGCTCCCAGATATGCAAACATGCCTGAGAAAATGCCTGGGTAAATACCATCACAATATCGGCTGCATCACAAGACCTTTTACTTACTAAAACCTATAAAAATAATGCAAGCTGTTACCGAGATAATTGTGGCGTTTCATATGCTTATTATTATAAAACTCACTCTGTAAATGTCTAACCAAATTGTGGAGTAGCAATTTTATCATATATGTCATATCACACTCATCAAAAATTGGTAGTAACTAAAGCATTCTTCTTCTTTTGCCCTTTAATTCGTCCAATTCTGAACATAAGCTTCCCCCAGTTTCCTCCATTCGCTTCTGTTTAGTGCTTTCTGTTTCCAGTGCGTTCCTCCTATCTTTTTAATATCGTCTCCCCATCTCATCTGGGGTCGTCCTCTTGCTCTCTTTCCTGTCCATGGTCTCCATTGTTGTATCGTGCTATTCCACCTATTGTCCGTTTGTCTAGCGTTATGACCTGCGAAGCTCCATTTTAGCCTGGTTATATGTTGACCTGCGTCTTTGACTTTTGTTCTATTTCTGACCCAGTTGTTTTGTTTTTTGTCTGTCAATTTTACTCCTAACATTGCTCTCTCCATGGCTCTTTGTGTCTTTATTATTTTATCCATGTTTGCCTTGGTCAAGGTCCATGTTTGACATGCGTATGTGAGAATTGGGAGTATGCACTGGTCAAACACTCTTGTTTTTAAGTATTGTTGTATTTTTTTATTCTTTAGGACCCATTTTAATTTTCCAAATCCTGCCCAGGCTAATCTGACCCTTCTTTTTACCTCCGCTGTTTGGTTTTCCTTATTTAGTTTTATAATCTGTCCCAAATATATATAATCATTAACCGCTTCTATTGTGGTGTCGTTTAGTATTACGTTTCTATTGTCTTGTGTGTTTGTCATTGTTTTTGTTTTGGCAAAATTCATTTTTAGACCTATTTGTTCGGATTCATTTGCTAGTTCGGTTAGCATCGTTTGTAGTTCTTCAAAACTTGATGCTATGACTACTACATCGTCTGCATATCTTAGGTGGTTTAGTTTCTTTCCATTTATGTTTATTCCCATGTTTGTCCATTCCATTGTTTTGAAAACATCTTCCAGTGCTAATGTAAATAGTTTAGTAGAAATAACATCTCCCTGTCGCACTCCTCTGTTAATTGGTATGGGTTTTGTGGTTTCTTCCAATTGTACTGTCATTGTTGCTTTCTTATATATATTATGTATTAGCATTCTGTATCTGGAATCTATTCGACAGTTGTTTATAGCTTTTTCTATTGCCCAGATTTCCACGCTGTCAAATGCTTTTTCGTAGTCAACGAACGCTAAGTGCAGATCTATATGGTATTCGTTAGCTTTTTCTATTAGTGTCCTAATTGTTAGAAGATGGTCAGTGGTGCTATATCCCTTTCGGAATCCTGCCTGCTCTACGGGTTGATACGAGTCCAATTTGTGTGTTAGTCTGTTGTTGATAATCCTCATGAATAGTTTATACGTTTGCGACAGCAGTGAGATGGGTCTGTAATTTTTTATGTCCTTTCTGTCGCCTTTCTTAAATAGCAGGATTGTAAGACTTTCGTTCCATTCGTCGGGTATTTCTCCTTTATGTAGACACTGATTAAACAGATTTCTTAATGTTTGTAAGATTTCTTCTTTCCCTTCTTTCAACATTTCAGCAAGGATTCCATCTGGTCCTGGTGCTTTGTTGTTCTTTAATTGTGATAGTGCTGCTTCTATTTCATAATTTTCTATTTTTGGTAGTGTTTCTGAGTTTACATTCGTGATTGTTTTCTTGATATATTCAAGCTAAAGCATAACATACCTTATTTATAAACTACGATTTTCAAGAACCTTCTCTTTGTTTGTTTTTTACATTAACTTAATCTATGAAATCATTTTAGGCTTTTTGATGGGGAACTGAATTATGTTGAGGATTTAATAAATAATGATATTAGAAATAATTCTGCTTGGAACCAAAGATATTTTGTTATTAATAATACTACAGGATTCACAGAAGAAGTTCTGGAAAGAGAAATTCAATACACATTGCATAACATAAGACTTGTTACTGAAAACGAAAGTGCGTGGAATTATTTAAGAGGGTAAGTAAACATGTTGATAACAACATAAATACAAAAAAAAATTCTTGGAAATTATATAGTAATTAGTGCCATAATGGTATAGTCCTTTTCATGACCATTTTTCAGTGCCTAACAGTTTTTCGATTTCTCTCTAACGCATTAAATTGTATGTGACAGAAAAAAAGGCACGTCGGTGATTACAGACATTTATAACATTTCTTCTAGTTATTCTAGTTGTCGATAGATGGCGCCATAATCAAAAAAGAATTATTTATTAAATAAAATAATAATACTATCAATATAATCTGTACAATTTATAAGACTATACAAATCAAAGAAAATACCATTTTATAAATGCTATAGACACAATTAATAATATTGAATTAAAATGTCATGTTAGAATAAATGTCATAAATGTGTATTATCACGGACTTACCTTTTTTTCTATAATTGTGACGCACTGAAAAATGGTCATGAAAAGGAGAATATGTATATTATTCAACGAGCATGTAATGGTGGCTATAACTGACAATGATCAAGTTTGAAAACTGAGGCTATTTGGTCGGAAGTCTCTGTCTAATGGACAGGGTTGATCCAATGATATTATGTTTATCGATGACGTCATTTTCCCACTGGCGCCAATTTGATAATCTCCTCCGATTAAAAAGAGACTTCCGACCAAATAGCCTCAGGTTTCTCTGTCACAATCGTCAGATAGTTTTAGACAGCAGCGCACAGTCTGTGTATTATATATAACCTTGAATAGCTTGGATCAGGCTTTGTACTCTGTAACTTTAGAGAACAGTTGGCTGTGTGTGATTTCAAGATTACTGTCCTTCTCATGATCATTTTTCAGTGCGTAACAAATGATAGGAAAAAGGGTAAGTCCTTGATAATACACATTTATGACATTTATTCTAACATGACATTTTAGTTAAATCTGACAGTTGTCACATTTTATTTTCAATTTGGAATAAAAACAAATCAAATGTGTTTCTTGCATTTATAAAATGGTATGTTCTTTGATTTGTATAGTCTTATAAATTATACAGATTATATTTGTAATATTATTATCTAATTAAAAAAAAATTATTTTTTTATTATGGCGCCATCTATCGACAACTAGAGTAACTAGAATAAATGTTATAAAAATGTCACCGACGAAATGTAATCACCGACGTGCCTTTTTTTCTGTCACATACAATTTAATGCGTTAGAAATAAATCGAAAAACTGTGACGCACTGAAAGATGATCATGAGAAATACTGTAGTTAATAATGGTGGGAAAGTTAGCAAACTAGTTTCTTGAGTTTATATACATATACCTATGTATAAGTCAGGTGTGCCACGCCTTGTTGAAAGCTTTACTGATGTCCAAAAAGGTACACTACAGTAGGTCTTGTTTTCCAGATCATTATAATTTATCTGTTTTACTAAGCCATGCACTTGTCCTATGGTTCCATATCTACTGCAGAAACCAAATTTATGTTGTGGGATTAAATCTCGCTCTAAGAGGATCGGCTCCAACAGTTTTATGAAAAGTTTTTTAAACATATTAGAGATCATTGGCACATTTACCAGGTTTTAGTTTAATGAGAATTTCTGCAACTTTCCATTGGCTAGGGCAATTTTCATTTGTTCTCGAAAGGAGTCCTGCACATTTTAGCCTATCCTTTTTTATGAATGATATTACGTCCCTGTCTGTTTTTATTTTTTTATGTTCCTTAATAGATCTCAAAATAATATATTGCCTTGTCAGATACTGTGTCTTCGTCTTTTTTACAGGATTGGCATTAGCAAGTACAGTTACTCAACAACTGATTTAATTTCAGTATATTCGCTGATGGTTCTGATTTTGTAAATTTGGTGTGACACCTCTGAACCTCTGAACTCTGGTATTTCACTTGAACCTCTGAACGTTTTTAACTCAAGTTAGGGTCAAATGATGCCCGGGGCCTAATCATGTAATATTTACAACATCCATGTTACTTATAACAATTCTAGTCAATGTTTAATTTTCATACACGGCTGTATAATTTTAAAGGGTTTTTACCCAAATATTTTCAATTTTTGTGGCTGAGCACGTGAGCATCGATGATGATATGTAATCACATCGAAAACGTTATGCATATTGATGTAGCCCTTTTTAGGGAATTTTAATAAATTATACAGGGTGTTTCATTAATAATTGTCCATATAGTAACTGGAGAAACCTTAGTACATAATACGAATATTTAACCTAAAACACTTAAATAAAATGTGGTTCCTTACTGAGTTACAGGGTGTTTTATCTAAAAATTTAAAAACTATTTTTGCTCAGAATTTTAAAACTATTTGAAGTATCATTTTCATACTTGGCAGAAAGTGCGACTATTATACACCCTTATATCTTCGTATTCTGTGCTAAGGTTTCTCCAGTTACTATATGGACAATTATTAATGAAACACCCTGTATACCTTTTCTAAAGGATTTTACTTAAATTTTTTGTGATATATGGTGTATTGTCCTTTTCATGATCATTTTTCAGTGCGTAAAAACTGATAGGAAAAAGGGTAAGTCCGTGATAATACACATTTATGACATTTATTCTAACATGACATTTTAGTTAAATCTGACAGTTGTCACATTTTATTTTCAATTTGGAATAAAAACAAATCAAATGTGTTTCTTGCATTTATAAAATGGTATTTTCATTGATTTGTATAGTCTTATAAATTATACAGATCCAGATTTAGCCATACGGCTCACACTCCCTTTAAGGGGAAAATTGACTCATCCCAGATACCTACGGTATCAAAAGGATTGAGCTCTGGTGGGACTCTTTCCGTGTTATCGAGCCCTAGGTGACTTGGAATGCAGGTGTATCTCCCAGAAATTTTCGTACGCATCTGGCCGTCGCGAGTAGTACAGCTTTCTGCATGGTCTTGTAAAGATGTTCATTCAGACCCAGTTTTTTTATGCTTTCGAGGAGGGTCTTCGGAATGACTCCAGTGGTAGACATAATAATCGGTATCGTCTGGGTACTTTGCATTCTCCATTGCCTTCGTATTTGAATTTCTAGATCTCTGTACTTGGCGATCTTTTCAGTAAATTTACTACGTAGATTATTGTTGTTAGGTATCGCCACATCAATTAGTGTTGTTTGTCTTGTTAATTTATTAACTAGTACGAGATCTGGTCTATTATGTGCCACTGTTTGGTCTGTGAGCACAGTGCGGTCCCAGTATAGCTTGTAGTTGCCATCCTCAAGCATACTCTCAGGGACGTATTGATAATACGGGAGATGGTCTGTTTGGAGAAGTCCCAGCTTGATAGCTATCTCTTGATGAAGGATTTTTCCCACTGCGTCATGCCGTTCCTTGTATTCAGTTGCAGCAAATGCCTGGCAGCCCCCTGTAAGATGTTGGATGGTTTCTTGGGCTTGACATCCATATCGGCATCTGTCGTTTTGAACCTGAGGGTCTTTGATGATATATTTCAGGTAATTTCTGGTTGGTATAACCTGATCCTGAATGGCCAGTAATGAACCCTCCGTCTCAGGGAACATCTTTCCTGATGTCAACCAGTAGTTCGACGCTATATTGTCGACATAATCTTGGCTGACCTCATTGGGATGTCGCCCGTGCAGAGGTTTACCCATCCAGGCGCGCACTTTTTCGTCCTTAGTAAGGTGGTTTATGCGCATTTCTGGTTCCCTCAGTTTGATCGGTGTTGTGTCATCTACTGCGCAGATAGCGCGATGTAGAGTAGATGTCTCAGCCTGCATCTGAAAATAAGTTCTTAAATTAGCAATTTGTTTATCTAATTGCTCACCTATATCCATAAGTCCTCTTCCTCCTAGATTCCGTGGTAATGTTGTTCTTTCTACTGCACTTTTAGGATGGTGTTTTTGTGCCTTTGTGAGGTGTGTTCGTACTTTTCGCTGAAGAGCTTCTATATCTGTTTTTGTCCACTTAACAATACCAAATGAGTAGCTAAGGGCGGAACATGCGTAGGTGTTTATTGCCTTAAACAAATTTCTACTGTTAAGGTGTGAGCGAAGCAGCTGTTTTACCCTTCGTATAAACTCAGTAGTTATCTCTGTTTTCATTTGTTTATGGTCAATTTTCCGCGCTTGCTTTACTCCAAGATATTTATACATATCGTTTTCACCCATGACCTCGATGTTCTGGCCATTTTGCATATCGAATCCTCCGGGCTGTACTTTTCCTCTGTTTATATTTGAAATACGGCACTTATCTAGTCCGAAGTGCATACTAATATCATTAGAAAAAGTTTCTACAGTTTTTAGCATCTCGTCGAGTTGGTTTCGAGTGGAAGCCATTAATTTCAAATCATCCATGTACAATAAATGATTAAGCTTGGCCACCACATTGTTGTTATTTTTGATGCTAAAACCTGCATCTGAGGAGTTCAATAGCTGAGATAGTGGGTTCATAGCTAGACAGAACCACAGAGGACTCAACGAATCTCATTGAAACAGGCCCCGGCTGATTACGATATTTTCAGTTTCGATGTTACTTTCACCAGGTATTTGAAGGTGAATTCTAGTTTTCCGCTCTGTCATTATATGTTGTAAAAAGGTCACTATATTATCATCGACTTTATATATTCTCAATATATCTATAAGCCATTCATGCGGCACTGAATCAAAGGCCTTCTTGTAATCAATAAAAGCAGTAAATAGATTCCTCTTTTTGGAATATGCTTGATTAGAAATGACTGAGTCGATGATAAGTTGTTCTTTGCAACCCATGGAACCCTTAGCGCATCCTTTCTGTTGAGGCTCTATGATATTGTTCAGAGCACAGTGTTGGTAGATACGCCGGGCTACACAGGATGTGACCAATTTATACAAAGTTGGAAGGCAAGTAATTGGGCGGTATTTTGCTGGATCTTGGGTGTTATTTTGATCCTTCGGTATTAAATAAGTGGTTCCCTGAGTTAGGAATGATGGTATATCCTGCGGATTAGAAATAACATGATTAATTAGTGTTGATAAGCATTCATGAGCACTCCAAAACTTCTTGAGCCAAAAGTTTTGAACTCCGTCTGGTCCAGGAGATTTCCAGTTATGAAGCTCTTTGATGATATTTGAGACTTCTTCAGTGGTGAAGGGTTCGTAGAGAGTAGTAGTGTAATGTTGGCAGTTCTGTGCCGTATCTTCTATCCATCCAGCATTGTTGTTAAGGGCAGCTGGTGTGGAAAGTTGATTTCCCCAAAACTCATGAATTTCTTCTTATACAGATTATATTTGTAATATTATTATCTAATTAAAAAAAAATTATTTTTTTATTATGGCGCCATCTATCAACAACTAGAATAACCACCGAACTAGAATAATTACCAAAGTAATCACCGACGTGCCTTTTTTTCTGTCACATACAATTTAATGCGTTAGAAAGAAATCGAAAAACTGTGACGCACTGAAAGATGATCATGAGAAAAAGAATACAGGAAAACCTTTTTCCTTGTGGATTTTTAAGACTTTTGTCTTATTTTCATTTTCAAAAGAGGACGGTGTACTGGGGACTGGAAAGTTGTTATAGTTGCAATTTATATTTTCATATATTTTTAGGTTGTTACTTCACGACAAAGCTGGATTAAGCAACAACAAAAAAGTCACCGAATTTTGCAACAGTCTATATGAATCTGGCAATAGATCGCCCTTTTTGCTGGCTATAATTGTAGACATGTGTTACGAACAAATCACCGAAGGCTCTGGAGATTCCGAATATACGTTAGAAAGAGCAAAACAGCTTTGTGAAGATCTAATCAACAAGTACGACAAAATAAGAGCAAACTATTGGCAACATATGTTGGACACGCTTCAAAGTTCTAGTAAATCTGACGTGGCGTCGGGTACTACCAGTAGTTAAGCACTGAAAATGTTATTATGTATTTTAATTTGGACGGTTAGAGTTTTTGGCAACGGAGTTACATTTATTTCAGGACTATCATTTATAGATATACAGTGCATATATTTATATGTAAAATGGGAATGTGATTTTATTAATTTTACAAAAATTTGATCTTTGTTCTAGTTTTTTGAAATTAATTATACATTAATCCTTTATTGCATGTTATATGTTCATTTAAAAAATTGTTAAATACTCTAAAATTAGAAGGATTCTGTATCAGTCTCCTCTAAGAAGATGCCCTAGGTATCAATCTATCTGATCTAAATATTTTGAAGTTTAATTATCATTCATCAATTCAATTATTTCAGACAGGGGGTTCTCTGAGTCTTCTATTATTCAACCTGATCATCGATGAAATAATAAAAAAAGTAAGAACTAAAAATGGATACCAAATGGGAGAAAAACAACTTAAAACAATCTGCTATGCAGACGACGCAATATTAATATCTCAAAGTGAAGATGGTTTACAACATATGCTGCACCAATTTAATAGTAGTATTCGCACTGTATAATCCGAACGTATTCAGAGTAAGTTCGGGATTAGTTTTCAAGGCGCAGGCGTCAACGTAAACTTATCCTGGACATGTTCAGGATTTTTCGCTCCACGAACAATTTTCGGAGTCGTAATGTAATGACGGGTTGCAAACATTAAGGTTAGAGAAGGAAGCCTTTTCTTGTCCCTTTCTTATTTCGAAATCAATGTCAACAAAAAACGCAAATGCAACAAATTTGTATTTCAACAAAGAGAAAGAGAATAACAGCAACAGGCAAAGGATTAACTTTCTATTCAATGCCTTTCTTAGAAGTTAGAAATTTGATTAGCGTCTTTATTATTTCGACAATATAATTTGGTATTTCCACGCCGAAATCCGGCTTAAATTTTTGTAGAGAGTAAAAGATTGTTGAGTTACTTGGAAATTGCAGCTTGTTCCTTATTATTTAGATATAAAAATTACCTTTAAATTCCTGGGGGTTGAACATTATCTGAAGAAAGGAATAATTTAGTAAAGCAATCATTTCCAATTTTGATATATTGAATTTGATAGGTTGTGGCATTGTGTTGTGGTTTATTATACCACTAAAATAATGAAATATAACAAGACACAACAAATAGTTTCAGAATAAGTTTGATGTGTTGTTTATGATTCATTATTCAATAAGAGACTAATTTAACTCATAAATTAAACTGAAAAAGAAACCACAAGAATATATAGGTACTTATAAGCTCATCTAGATAAAAGAAATTAAGTAAAAACAGAGTACAATTTATTGCAATTCTACCGTAATAGCTAATTATCGAATATCGAATGAAAAGTAATAAGATGATAATACTAGAAAAGGTACTTATACTTATTTATAAACATACTAAATGGAAAACATTGACAAAAACAACTAAAAAAGATTTAATATAACAAATATTAAAATGTGTTTGAAGAATATTGAAATGATACAACACTTCACATAATTTAAAAACCAGAATCTACATCTACAAGTTGTTTAACAAAACAATAGTTTAGGTTTACAATTGGACGGAGTAAAAACAGAATAATGGTCAGAATGTCAAGAAATTCTTCCCAAATATTTTGTGCGCCTGTGCGAACTTAAAATCCGAAACAAAATCGTAGAACGTCGTCCGGAGGATGTTCAGAGGGAAAAATTCGAGCTCCGCGAACGATCGATTTTGTAATGCGCAGGCGTTCTCTCTCTGGGTACGTTCGGGTTGTCCAGCGCGAACAAAGCTAATATAATCGCCAGAAAATTTAACACGTTAATGTCCCCAAAAAAGACAAAATGCATGGTTATGACAACAAATCTACTAAGCTGTAAATTAGACCATCACACTATCTAGCTACGGAAAGATCAGAATAGAAGTGGAAGATTAAGTGAATAGAGCAAACAGAGCCACAGGTTGCCTGAATGAAACAATATGGAGAAATAAAAATACGGGGAAGAAATGAAAGGTAGAATTTACAAAACACGTCATCTGACCAATAATGACATACACGGCAGAAACACGACCTACACAGAGAGAATAAAAAGAATGCTAGCAACAGCAGAGATTAAAAGCCTTAGAAAAATCGATGGAAAGACTCTATGGGGCAGAGCTAGAAGTATAGATGTTCTACGGAGATGCAAGGTGGAGAACATTAAGGACTTGGTAAGAAATATAAGAGTAGAATGGAACGATCATATTATAAGCCGAATGACAACAAATAGATAAGTAAAGAAAGACATCCAATGGAAAGACCACGAAAACGATGAAACGACAACTTACTGGAGGCACATTAAAAACAAAAGCATAGTCATGTCTACACAAAAAGAAGAAAAATAATTACTTTAGCTAAATTCTCATTTACTATACCAACTCATGTAGATGCAAAATTTGTGTGTCTGTGTTGGTATTTTCGATAGTCCATGTCAAATATTATTTCAAACGAATTAAAGTAAGGATAATATCTCTTTTGTGTATTTAAACAAAAATTTGTTTAATATGATGCAATAAAGGATTGAGGAGTATATTTTTTGGAGTTTTCCTACAACTTCCATTGCACATCATGGATCAGCTATTATTTGAATTCTTCTAAATAAAGTATTGTTTTAGTTTTATTAAATATGTGATATTGTTTATCACTATTTTTCTACACTACTTTTCCTCCTTTTTTAGTATTAATAGAATGAGACTAAACGTGAAAAAAATAATTATTGTATATGTTTTTACCTATATTTATATTTTGAAAAACTGCATGACGTAGAGGAATTACAGGGTAGTTAATTTTATGAGAACTAGTTGAATTATTGATGAAATGCAACGGAAATTGTAGAAAGGATAGATTATGTTTATATTGATTCGATCAAGTTTTTCAACAGTAATCTAATGCAAATTTTAAAATCATTGTAATTTATACAATTTCTACATAAACTAAATCAGCCCTGTGATGTATCACCAAATTCCGTGTGATGTATCGCTCACCGTTACGAGATAAGTTATTTCCCAGAAGTTAAAAAAGAAGTAAGTATTGTTTTGTCTAACAAAGAGTACCTTATGTAGAAATAGTGCAAGTTGGAACGAGAAAGGGAATGATGAGAAGGTATACCATAAAACTAGATAGAACAGTAAAATCCCTGGATGTTTATAATTTAAAATCATTATTATTCTTGTGTCTCTCGATTTGTCTTTTGTATAATTTTTCTATTTTTTAAAGTGTGTATTGCCGTTCTATTTTTAAATTAGCCCTATTTTTTAATTTTCAATTATTGATTTAATTTCATTATTTCCTACGTATTTTAATTGCTCTTTTAGGTCTTCTTTAGGCGCAAAGTTATACTTCTTTAGGCGCGATTAGGAGTGAATTTTTATTATTCTGCGCGCATGCGCACACAGACAGTATGCAGTTCGTTACTAAATGTTTTAAGTTATGTATGTATTAGTCCAAAAAAGGTATGTAAAGAATATACATATTAGTGTTTTTAGTAAACAAGTGATTTATTATAATTTTTGTATCTTTGGATTTGTCTACCTCGGGAATAAGATAATAAGTAATATTTAAAGTATTTTTATACTTCACTTGGTCTATTTGACACTATGTCTCAGAAATCTTGTAGTCCGCACCCGCACAAACAAAAGAAGTAAGCTCAGTGGTAGAGCGTTAGCGTTCGACTGGAGATCAAGAGGTCCCCGGTTCGAATCCGGGTGTTTTCTATTTTTTTTTTTTTTTTATAATTTTTGGTATTGTTTTAATAAAAATTTTTGGAAAGTACTAAGTAAAAAGTAGTTTAATCCTTAAATAAAATATAAATAAACTGTTCGAAAGTATATGTATTTCGTTGAAATCATATAATAGAAGTATAACTTCTTACGTGCGTACAAAGTACACACACACATTCTTTTTGATGTTTTTAATTTTGTGCCGATTATATTTTGATATTAAATTTGATTGATATAAAATGCCGCGCAATATCCTGGGACGACCTGAAGCGTTCGTGGAATTCAAACGGTTTTGTTGAATCAGAAAAAAGTTTAACCCTAACCTTATAAGTCCTTACATAACTACAAAGTTATCTCGTAACTTCATGTATAACGTCGCCTTATAAAATGACAGTTGATACATCAGATAGCTCAAGAAGTAGCGCAAATTAAGTTAAATATGATGTATGTATGATACATTACACCAATTCGACGATTATAACTTAACTACAGGATAATTTTACGGTATACCTATTTAACTTGATTACTACATCACAGGGCGGATTATTTTTGTACTGATGTAATTTTCCGTTGGTTAATTGATTTGATATTTGTATGTAAATGATTGGTAATTTGCTGAGCATTTGCGGCTTCCTGTTCCTATTATTTCTGCATGAAATCAAATGGTAATCAAGTATAGCATTAAAAAATGCGTTTCTTTAAAAAATATAGACTTTTTAATTTGAACGAGGTATATTATAAATGAATCAATTATATTAAGCGTGGTGTCAGACAGGGATGTGTTATGTCACCGACATTGTTCAATGCCTACACCGAGCCAATTTTTGAGAAAGCGTTATATATTCGTCGCGAAGGTGTTAAAATCGGTGGTGAAATTATTAATAACCATCATAATCAGAGACGTAGATGACACCGCCATAATGGCAAAGAGTCAGAAGACCTTCAAACCCTGTTTAACGCTGTAAACAATGAATGTACTGCAAGGGCTGAACAATCAAAGAAAACAAAATGGATGGTTATCGGAAAAATTAATATCGAAGACTCAGTACTAAAATTAGATACCAAAATCCTGAAAAAGGTGGAACACTTTAGATATCTGGGTAGCTGAATTAACTGCAGGGTTGAAAGTGCTGAGGAAATTTCGGCCAGAATAGAACTTACACGAAAAAGCTTTATTAGCTGGCGTTCTGTATTGTGCAGTAGAAATCTGTCATTGACCACACGTCTAAGAGTATTGAAGTGCTACGTTTGGTCCGTTTTGTTCTATGGATGTGAAACCTGGACAACAAAATAAAAAATCCTAACAAATGAGAAGCGTTCGAGTTGTGGTGCTACCGTCGCATACTCAGAATCCAGTAGACAAGACACATATCTAACGAACGTGTGCTAGAGACCATGCACAAAGAGCGAGAATTGATGAAACATCATAAAAACAAGAAAGGTTCAATACTTCGGTCATGTAATGAGAGGACCTAAATATCGCTTACTCCAGTTGATCATTCAGGGCAAAATCGAAGGAAAACGCTGGGTTGGAAGTAAACAACTGTCCTGGCTGCGTAACATTAGAGAATGGACAGGTCGAACTGCCGAGGAATTGTTTCATATAGCTGCCGATCGAGAAACATTTCATCAGATTACACGAATTAAACAGCCGATGTACAACAGACTATTGAAGACCCTGGGACCAGTAGGGGACATGCCACAAAAGATTATTTTGGAGAAAACACCATTTTAAACTTATTTTCAGATCCTGAAATCAAATTTTAAAATTTTCTCGGAAGTAAGGTCCACAATCGTTTGGAAATATGTTATTACATACACAATTAAAGTAACACAAATGTCTATTTAAAGGTTTTTGAGCTTTTGAACATTTTTTGAAAAAATATGAGGCTTATCCCTTTTGTACAAAAAAAATTATATTCTAAAAAATGAACTGCAGTCTTTGTCATCTTCGCTTTTATTTAAAAATGGATTTTGGTCACTTTGTTTCAGAATCAAACTCATCAAAGTCTCTTTTTCGTTTACATTCCCCGAATGTTCCGCTGCCATGTTGATTACTAATGTGGCTTGTCTCCTGTTGCAATATAAAGTAATTGTGACACAACGGGACTTACTACAGCGGCGCCATCTATGAGAAAAAAGCTACAATTTTCTGTTTGGGACATTAATATGGTCTTAGAGTGTGTGATTTCTACTTTAACTCATTTTTGACGAAGATGTGGCTTGTCCCCTTCTGGTCCCAAGGTCTTCAATTGTGCAACCGGATTTAGCAACAATAAGCTTCCGAAAAAAATCGTCAAACTCTAATTGCTCTAATCATTAACGATCGCATCAATATACCTCGAATTAGTGTGCATGTATACCAAGAGTAATAAAAAAATGTCTAGAAAAGTGAAAGTATTTTTTACTGTTATATTCTGTTTTACTATTTCTGTTAGTGGAAAGTGATCGTCTGTAACATTTACATGAACTTTAATGTACTTAGATATACAGAATACCCCTATTAGATCCAAAATTTCATACGACGAACTATGTATTGTGTTTTAATGAATAAAATATTTGTTATTTGGACAATATTGTTATCTCAGAATTGGATAGATAGTATAAGATTGTGTATTAACATTAACATAACGATGGTGTCACGCAAAATGTTGTAGTTAAACTACAAAACATTAAAAATTGAGTTGTCTTAATTGCATGGTAGATTATAATACCGGGTGTCCACTTATATTTTTCCCTATTTTAACTGCCTATAACTTCTAAACGGCTCAAGATAGAAATATGCGGTTTTCACTGAAATGTTTTATTTTAGTAAAAGTTTTGTCTGAATCGATGAAATTTTTTATATCGCTTTCAAATACGAAATAAAAAATGACGGATTTTTGAAAAAAACTTTGTTGACTTTTTTTTAATGTAACACCCAGTATATTCTTTTGTAAATTGAAAGAAAGATCATTCACCTATCTAGCGATATAAAGTTTTTCAAAATCGGTTGTCAAATCACTGAATAATTAATTTTTAAAATGAGAGGTGCAACGTGGATATCATATACCTAAATAACATAACTAAGGAAGTTACGTGATTTCCACATTGCATCTTTCATTTTGAAAATTAATTGCTCAGTCATTTGACAACCGATTTTAAAAAAATTTATATCGCTGGATAGATAAATGACCGTTTTTTCACGTTTTTAGGTAAATGACTATTTTTTATATCGCTTTTAATTAAAAAATGGCGGATTTTTGAAAAAAAAACGTTGACTTTTTTTATTAAAGCACCCAGTATATTTTTTGTGTCTTGAAAAAACGGTCATTTACCTATCCAGCCATATAAAATTTTTTAAAATCGGTTCCCAAATGACTGAGCAATTAATTTTTAAAATGAGAGATGCAATGTGGAAATCACATAATATCATTTTGCTCAGTTATGTTATTTATGTATGTGACATCCACGTTGCACCCCTCATTTTAAAAATTAATTACTCAGTGATTTGTCAACCGATTTTGAAAAACTTTATATCGCTGGATAGGTGAATGACCTTTCTTTTAATTTACAAAAAAATATACTGGGTGTTCCATTAAAAAAAAGTCAACAAAGTTTTTTCAAAAATCCGCCATTTTTTATTTCGTATTTGAAAGCAATATAAAAAATTCAATCCATTCAGACAAAACTTTTACTAAAATAAAACATTTCAGCGAAAACCGCATATTTCTATCTTGAACCGTTTAGAAGTTATAGGCAGTTAAAATGGGGGAAAATATAAGTGGACACCCGGTATTTCTATTAAGACCGCTTTACAGCTTGCAAGAAAACTTGCTGCAATACTCTTGCATGCAAGACTTTCATGCAAGTCAATTGCATGGTCTTTTACAGCTTGCAACCCGGCTTGCATGCAATTTGAAATTTTACCCTTAACCTAACTTATAAACTTTTGTTTTTTTTAATTACTTTATTGCTGTTTATTTAACTTGGTAAATTTCGAAATGCCAAGACTATCAGAAATAACCAAATATAAAAGGAAAAAGGCGGTAGCAGCAACTTTAAGTATTATTATTACTGCAGCCAGCCTTTTAGTCACTAATTTAGAACACCGAGATCGGAGCTGGTGAGTAAGATCTTAGTTGAACAAGAAGAGGGGTAATAATGTATCTCCAACAGAATTTATCCAAGTAGATGATGAAAATGACTCTAATTTTCTAGGAATGAATGTACATTTTAATAAACCCTTGGGAAAAATTGAACAATTACAAAGAAATCTATATTTCGAAATACTATTTCTGCGAAACACAAATTAATTATTATCCTAAGGTACCTACTTAGCTAGAGGAGAGAGAGCTTCCGTAGCTTAATATACAATTTACAATAATTATAGAATCTCAGAAAGTGCCATTTCATTATTCATTCATTTCCATCGTTGATATATTTCACAAACAGAAAACAGCTGATCGGCATGTATTCGTGAATCCGTGTCGTCAATGACATTTGATATTGTGGAAAAATCAAATTCCCCTAGACTTGCATGAAAACTTGCAGAAAAAATGGCACCAAACCGATTATCGCGCAATTGCAAGAAGTTGCATGCAATAGTCAACTGACGACATACTGCGCATGCCTTTAGGCAACTTTCTTGCGTCTTGCATGTAGAATTGCAAGCTGTAAAGCGCTCTTTAAATTGTACAAAAATGTTACAGTTGAAAATACAAACCCACGATGTGAATATTCAACTTGCAAAAAACGTTAACACTCAATTCAAACCTTCAAACTAAAAATCACTCAACGCAGTCAGCTATTTCAAGTTTATTTTGGAATAAACACTCAACATTCTGTATCAACCCACATTGGCGCCATAACAGCTAAATAGCAGATTGCAAAACTGTCATTATCTTCTCCTATTTGATTAATAGTTTTTATAATATTAAACTTAATTTATTAAAAAGATCCTTAACCACGAGTGTTAACCTGGTAAGTGTGTTAAAGAAACGATACTATTCCAGAAATTTTTACTGTAGGAGAAAGAATACCCGCGTATTACCAATATTACTGTCGACACAGAGATCTATGAAACATTTTAGAAAACACTACAAAATTATCAAAGAAAAATTGATATAGCTTTGAAAAAACGTGGAGGGGATTTTATGGAAGACTTATGAGGATCAAAAAGTAGGTTATTAAATAAAATCTGTATTTTAAAATGTATATTATATTATCTCTACACAATCATTATGAATGACGCAGATAAAGGTAAATTAGAATTATTTGTATTACCAAGTAACAAAATAAAATAATTTAAGTGTACAATATTGAAATTAAAGGCTATATTTATCGTAAAGATGTTACTTTCATTCAAAATGTGTTTTCACTTCTCTACATTGATACCTTATTATAGAATTAAATTTAAGGGGTATTCTGTGAAAATTTAGTATATAATAATTGAATTTTGAAGCGTACAATTGTAACTTTTTTATATTTTCAGATGTACATTCCAGTGTATTGAACTTGTAACACATTTATATCTTTTTTACATTACTTGTTCCTTCAATACATTAAAGCCATGGAATTAAGCTTGTATTGTCTTTTTATTTACATTATTGAGTATTACACGCAAATTCAAATATAAACACGGAATATACAGGGTGATTGATTAGTAGGGTAAAGCTCAATAGCTCCGCTATAGTAATAGATAGCAATAAAAGTTAATTTTAGCCACCTTTGAGCTTCACATTACAAAATTAGTTAGAATGTTACAGGGTGTTCGATAACACAGTGGCAGACCAAACTTATGTTTTTTTTTAATGGAACACCCTATATTTTATTTTAAATTCGAAATCCTGTTAACTTCTCCATCACAAAAATATAAAGGTTTGTTATGTTATACAGTGTATTTACAAAGTTATAACCAATTTTATATGAAAATCGTAACAAGTTCAACTCCCTGTATAAATAAAAATAAGCAAAACAACAATGGTTTATTAATGCCATATTTTTTAACGTATTGTCAAAATTTTCAAGAATGGTCGATATTGCTAATTTTCTTTATATCAAATACAGGGTGAGTCAAAACGCAAGTACAATATTTTCTCAGTAATTTTAAATGGAACACCCTGTATTTTATATCACTATTGAAAAGTACCATTACCGTACTTTAATTTTTAGATAACATTCCCTATGTCTAAATTTATTAGTTTTCGAGATATTTTCATTTTTCAATGGACCAGTAGCGTGGCTACCCAAATCACCAGAATTTAATAAACTGGACTGATTTTTTTGGGGTTACGTTAATAATGAAGTTTATAAAATACCTCCAACAACAAGGGATGAGATGAAAAATAGAATACAAAGTGTATTTCGATGTGTTAATTTACAAATGCTCCGTAGAGTAAGTAGCTTATTCAATGATCGTTTTTAGGCGTACATAAATGTGTTAGGAGATAATTTTGAACACCTTATGTAATTAAATATTAAAAATATTTTATTAAAAGTAGCTTCTAATTTTTTCAAACATGTTTTTTTTGCAAAATGTATTACTGATAAATTACGTTTCGTTCTTTATTTGTTACATTGTTACACTTACATACAAGAGTAGTGTTTAATTGTCTTCACAAAATTTTGTGTTTGTATGTTTTTTTGTAAAAATTACTAATTTTCTTTGTTTATTTGTTGCATGTAGTGGTTGTGTTTTTGTTTGTAAAATGTATTACTAATAAATTATTTTTATTTCTTTATTTGCTACAGTGTTACATTGATTACCGGATTGATAATCGGTAATCTTCAATTGTCAATTCAGTCATGGCTTACTTAAAATTTAGATAAATTTAAACACCTAAAATAATTTGCTCTGAAAAATGAAAATATCTCGAAAACTAATAAATTTGGGCGTAGGGAATGTTATATAAAAATTAAAGTACGTTAATGTTACTTATCAATAATGATATAAAATACAGGGTGTTCCATTTAACATTACTGAGAAAAGAATGTACTTGCGTTTTGACTCGCCCTGTATTTCGTATAAAAAAATTAGCAATATCAATAATTCTTAAAAATTTTGACAATAAATAAAAAATATGGCATTAATAAACCATTGCTGTTGTGCTTATTTTTATTTATACAGGGAGATGAACTTGTTACGATTTTCATACAAAATTGGTTATAACTGTGTAAATACCCTGTATAACATTACAAAACTTTATATTTTTGTGATGGAGAAGTTATAGTCGGTTCGCTAAACTCAGACGCAACTTGCTAGATATTTTAGTCGATAATTTTTTTGTTTTTTGGCAATTTTGCAAAAATTGGCAAAATTACTAACTATTTAGTGATTATTAACTATTTAGTAATTACTTTTTGCCAATTTTACTAAAATTGGCAAAATTACCGACTAAAATATCTAGAAAGTTGCGTCTGAGTTTAGCGAACAGACTTCAACAGGATTTCGAATATAAAATAAAATATAGGGTGTTCCATTTAAAAAAAAACATAAGTTAGGTCTGCCACTGTGTTATCGAACACCCTGTAACATTCTAACTAATTTTGTAATGTGAAGTTGAAAGGTGGCTAAAATTTTTGTTAGTAACTTTTATTGCTATCTATTACTATAGCGGAGCTATTGAGTTTTACCCTACTAATCAATCACCCTGTATAGCCAGGGTATCGAAAGAATATTATGAGAGAAAATTTGATACCGAAGTAATAAAGGAAGACAATGTAATTAATGAAGGCGAAGAAAACATAGAGATAGAGCAAATAAGTAATAGAAGGATTATCAAACATAAAAATAGGTAAGGCAGGTGGAGATGATGATATTGAACCGGAAATTGTAAAATACATGGGAGAAAGAATAAACTGGTTAAGAGGCGTGGGAAAAAAGGCAATCCCTAGAGACTGACAGAACCAATCATCATCGTACCAATATACAAAAAGGAGAAGGTGTAAACTGCAATAACTATAGAGCTATGTGTCTGTCATAGGTATGCTTTAAAATATACTGCGCGTCCGAGAAAACGGGGCCACCCACAAAATGGGTTATTTTTGATGTCTCGAATTTCCTAAACCTGTCGTCCGATTTAAGTGATTTTTTTAATATGCTATTTATCAATATCGCTGTAATATTATTGTTTCTGTATTGGGACCGTGCAAGTTCAGCAAAGCGACACCTATTTCTACGCTCTGCAACTTTATTCGCACTTTTAATTATATTGGCCAATTATATTAGTCCTGGCTACTGGATAATTGTCAAGGCCATAGTCCAAAAAAATAATAAGAAAAAACAAGATTCAGGTTATGTTATTAAAACGTAAACAATTGTATGTAGTAAATAAAATTAGGTATTAAAATGTAGTACTGCAAGCAAAATACAATTAATTAAATTTACCTTTATGTAAGAATTGCATATCATATCAATATTGTGGAGCAACATATAATTTTTCTTCTTCAATGACAGTAGATATGAAATGTACGTCAATTTGACAATATGAATTATGTAAGAAAGTTACAATATTTCTCAGCTATTCGCGCACGATCGTTTCTAAATTCCCTTCCAAGTACTTGCACACCGCGAATAGGTAAATCGTCATTGGTATACCGGGTGTACCAATCAAACTGTGTTTTTTGTCAAAGTTCACCTCACCCTGTGGAACATTCTAGCATTTATAAAATACTGAAATTAAAACCCAACTGTAGCCTCAGGTTTTCTTAACATTCTGTTTTTTGATTCATTCGCATGTTGGATAATAAAAAAGTTAGATACTTTAACAACTAGCCAAGTTTCTGCATGAAAAAGTAATGACCGTTTGCTTTATAAACATATGTCCGCAAATGCTTCGTTTCCGAGATACAGGATGTTGAATTTTTTCTCACGAACTGACGATTTATTTATTGCTCTAAAACCGGACGAGATATGCAAATGAAATTTGGTAGCTTTTAGGAGATAGTTATTGCGCATTTTTTGACATGCAATAGAGAATTTTATTTTCTCCACTGCTGTGCAGACGGGTCATATAAAGTTTTATAGTTATTTTTGTTATAACCTTTTTAATTCATATTTTACGATAAAAACTAATAGGAATAAAGTTGTAGATAATTTAATTTGCTACAAACAATGCCTGACAAAATTTTCTGTAGTGTTGATAGTTTACAAGATACAGCGCGAAAACCCTTTGCACTCTCTTTCCAAGATGGTGACCGGGAAGGGTGACGTTCCCACAAACTTGAACTTTAGCTTATACTTACCCTCAATACATCAAATAATAAAATTGCGTTTTCTGAAAAATGCACACTAAGGCCTAAAAAATGTAACATTTGAATGGACTATTACAAATGTTCAGTAGTTTTTGGGATTATGGGATATCCTCTTAGAATGGGATGGGATTAAAATTTTAAGAATACTTAAACAAATAGTTACGTAGATCTTTATTTTGCAACATACTACAAAAAGCCAAAACGGCATATTTTTTTTAATAAGTAGATGTACCTAACATTAAAGTAAATTTATATGTACAAGGTTTTAAAGTTGACAATATCTATATACAATAATTTCAGAATAGGTATACATATAAAGCGTTATCAAATTAATTCAAATAAATAAAACATATAAAATCCTTTAATAGTTTACAAAGAGAAAAATAATCTGTTTCTTCACGACGATTACCAAGGATTAACAAAAGGACATTACCAAGTTTTACAAAAAGCATATTTTTTCATGAAGAGAAAATATGTACTTCCAAATATTTTATAGCTGATTTTAAGAAAGTTTTCTTATATAAACAATAAGTGGTAACAAAATGCAGTATACATGAATGAATAAATGGTTAAACAGGAATTTAAGAGTAGATTTAGGGCCCGTTCTCATGACACGCTCTTAACGCGCAATTACAACTACATACATTTTACTTGAGACTGTTCACATGCTAACGCGCGTTAGCATGTGAACGACGGGCGTTTTAGTGACTTAAAACGTGCGTTAGCATGTGAACGGTCTCAAGTAAATTGTATGTAGTTGTAATAGCGCGTCATGAGAACGGACCCTTAAATTGCAGACATGGACGTATAAATAAAGATGGACCGGGCTATTTACATCTTTAGTTGAAGCCACGAGATTGTCACAGTCATAGGCACAAATCCTTAATTTGACGTCATATTATTTTGTTTTCAAGTCAATATTCAAAATAATTTTCAATTTTTAGTATAATTTACTTTTAATTTATAAATCAAAATACATATATAACTTAGTTACTAGAAACCATTTCCAAATATATTTATTCCGCAACCAAGGAATTAAAAGAAAAACATTAATTTTTTAATAATTAAATGAAACTATATTCTGATAAATTTAACTATTTGTGAAACTTGGCACCATTGGTAATATCAACCAATCATCGCGCTTTCAAGAAGAAGGAACATGGCGTCGTGTTGTTTACGTTTGTGTTGATAATTTCAGAATTTCCTTATTTGTGACATTTGAGTGAATTTGTTAGCGTATTTTGACTTTAAATTGAACAATCGTAATCGTTAAGTGTCCTAATCATGGTACGTAACTGTGTTGTGTTGTATGCAGAAAAACTGCCTATTTACATCCAGAACTGTCATTTCATTCGTAAGTATATTATCAAGTTTTATAAACAACATCCATTGGCGTAGCACAGGGATATGATATTACTTAATCCTTGAATTGAAATAAAATAAATAAAATATATTTTTTAGGTATCAACGCTTGTTAAAGTAGGAGGATCAAAAGCCTATGGTTTTGTACCAAGAGTTAGAAAATTAATTATTAGCAATGAGCAAACTTTAAAGTACAGTTGGCTGGGACAAAAAGGCAAACAAAAGTCCTACATGTAAAATTTGAATAGCAATAAACGTATTTTTAGAACCTACTTATTTTTATTAAAAGTTCATTTAAAATATTTCATAAAAAATTAAAAAGAAAGCTATCCTAAACACCTTAATAATAGACAAAACAAGATATCTTTAAGATGTAAGGATTTGTAACATCCGTACATCTTTAAGACGTAAAGATATCTTTCCGGAAATACCAGACACCTTTAAGACGTCTAAAACATCTGTAGTAAGTTATCTTTTAGATTTATTTAAGATATCGTTGTGTTATCTGGGAACGACCACACGTAGTCGTTGTTATCTGATACAACTTTGTACCGTTTTTTACTTGAGCTAAGTTTTATCTTTGCGTCGGTACCTTTCTTCTTTTACCGTTGTTCTCTCTGAATATTTTTGTTTTCCATATCAATGGAGCTTATCACCATTTTTCTGGGACCTCTTTGATTTAATAAAAATTCGCGATCATCCAGAGTCACTTTTTGAGATTAGCTACAAAGACAATTCATCAGAATGTCACATTTGCATGCTGCAAGATCGAAACGTGTAGTTTTACTTTTGTACTTAAAGCATTGAATTTTATTTTTGTAAAATTCACTGTTTTGTCTGTTCTTAAATTTAATGGTATCATAAGTTTCATATATTTATCATGATAGGCTTTTAAAAGCTGAATAATTCTTGTATGTTAAATTATTCGAATTAAAGCCTTTTTTCATATTTCCTCCAAATTAATTGCAACCTGTTCGGCAAAACCGGAACATTCTGGATCTTTCTTGGTGAGTTTTTATCCTCTTCCAACCACAAAACTTCATCACTTGTTTATATTTCGGTAAAACATTTTCAGGTATATTTGGTGGTTGCCCAAAAATGGGACGGTCCACAGCACATCTTGATTTTATTCCCCACGTTCCTGGTTTATCTATTTTTAAAATCTTTAATTTACAAACAACAATAATAACAAAGTAACTCGACGCACCAAACATAAGCGAAAATTACACCCACGGACTCACAAAGTGGGAAATTTCAAAGGGGTTGGGGACATAGGCGTAACCAGTTTTGGGGGTTGTAACCGCCCCCCCCCCATTGGGATGTACTTTGAGCTCTATACGCTTAACACCATAGCCCTCAGAGACCTTCCAGTAGTTGTAACCCCCCCCCCTTAGGATCATCCTGGTTACGCCTATGGTTGGGGAGACTGAAAAAACAAATAAAATTTTAAATATTGTTTCAATTTGCAATTGACAACATTTTAAGTTTTCTTTAATTGATCTTAATTTTTTCTTTAATTGATAGAGTTAGCACGTATTTTATTCCAAATAAAATAAATTGAAATTTACATAAAAATCAGATATTTAATAAAATTCAAGGTCGTTGGGAAGGCAGAAAATTTGTTTAGAAAAAAAAGTAAAAATACTAATATGCTAAAAAATAATGAACTATTTCAAATGGGAAATAAGCCACAATTTTACCAAAAAAATGAATTTATTAACGTTTCGACGCCCAAGTCGGGTGTCGTTGTCAAAATACTAAATAAACAAAAATGTTGTTGCTTAGTAAAAAATTCTTCTAATAATTTATTTAATCTGACTCATTTATATCGGTAATTCAGGCATGTATTATACATTTTAAAGTAGAAGACTTTAAAATGATATAGCCAATATTGATTAGTTGCGTTTCCTGGGACGACTTTACTAAAAGATAGTTCATTCGATTAAAAATAACACTAGCAACTTTGTCACGCTATTAGATATAACATTTCCAACTTTTATTTTTTCGATGCACCCTATTATGTATTATTTTAGTTTAAATAAATATTGTATTATATAGCATAATATAATAATTTGTGATTTTGAATACTCATTCATCTTTATTCTTTTGTGTAAAACAATGTTTGTAAATATATTCTATACATTGAAAATTAAAATTATTTATTTTTCGTTGTTTCTCACCTCTTTCAAATATTTGTATATATTTACGATACTAAAAATACCAATAATCATCATTTATTCAAATAAAAAAATTGTTTCAAATACCTTTCAATTATTGGAAGGTACGCCACTGACTAAGCGGGAAGTGTCACAGTCTATCACCTCGACTCTTTCCCCGCGCCTATAAACTGTTCGGCTTCAAATTTAGGCGAACAGAGAGTAGAGCATGCCTAGTCCATCTTTATTTATACGTCCATTATTGCAGCAATATTAAAAAAAATTGGAAAAATCAAGTACGCAAAAAAATATAGTTATAGGTATATATCGATACTTTTTTGATTTTTTCTTAAGGTCCTTAGTTGTATGTACAAGCATTTTAAAACAGTATTCTTAATGTGTGCCTCTACCGTAGTTATTTTGCCTGCCTATGTTGTACATTGTAAATAATAAAGGTAGAGATACACAAAAGAAATATAGTGTATACATTAAGATTATCTTCATTAAACAGCGTCTTTCTAAGTGCTTTCTTTCTTCTTATTAACGAACCAACATCAAATGAAATCCCTTAAATGGTTTATTACTGAACCTGTAACAAAATAAGAGTGCAATAGAAATCATCTAGCTAGATTATAACGTTTTATTTACATTTACATAATCCATAAGACATATTTTGAAAAAAGTTTGCCCTGGTTACCGATACTGAAAGAATATTTCACATACACCAATTTTACCAGAAAATTATAAGTTTAAACCCGAGAGAGGGCGCTATAATACAGCGAATTAAGACAAAATTGAAGCTGGCTAAGGGCGCTATTTTTCGGCAAAAAAAATAAGGCGACAAAGAAAGAAATAAATAAGGAAAAATGAAGTTTATGTGGGACTTATCAGTTATAGGACTTATAATGAGTTATCAAATTGAACTTGTAAGCAAGCAAAACTATTACAAAAAAGATAATCATATGTAAAAATGTATAAACATTTTCAATTTCTTTGCAACAAGAAAAGGCAGCAGCTGCATAATACTCTGGTTAAATCGGAGAGTGCAGGAAGAGTCTGTACCGGTTTCGGTGGTCTTTTCACCCTCATCAGTAGTCCCGTATCCTCTTCTCTCCGATTTCTCCACGTATCATACTTTAAGCCTTTCCGAATGGCAAAGAAAGAAATGTCACGGATGAACTAGAGCCATCTACCGAAAAACAAAGTAAGTTATCAATCGAAGTAGCACAGAAAACGACAATGAATATCGTCTCCATACCACCAGATTGACAACAGGTGGAATACTTTCTTTGGTTACACCTCCTGAGATTTTCAAAATTTATAAATCAAACAGGATGCCGAGGAAATTAAGATGAGAGAATTTTAAATAATTCACAACTCATCTGCTCAGCGTGGTAAAAGTTCCAACAAGAAAGATTGCTTAATACTCCTACAAAAGAGTAAATGAATTAAAAATGTATAAACATTTTCAATTTCTTTGCAACACGAAAATGCAGCAGCTGCATAATACTCTGGTTAAATCGGAGAGTGCAGGAAGAGTATATACTCTTCCTGCTATACTATACTATATAACCGGTCCGAAACCGGTATAGACTCTTCCTGCACTCTCCGATTTAACCAGGGTATTATGCAGCTGCTGCATTTTCGTGTTGCAAAGAAATTGAAAATGTTTATACATTTTTAATTCATTTACTCTTTTGTAGGAGTATTAAGGAATCTTTCTTGTTGGAACTTTTACCACGCTGAGCAGATGAGTTGTGAATTATTTAAAATTCTCTCATCTTAATTTCCTCGGCATCCTGTTTGATTTATAAATTTTGAAAATCTCAGGAGGTGTAACCAAAGAAAGTATTTCACCTGTTGTCAATCTGTTGGTATGGAGACGATATTGATTGTCGTTTTCTGTGCTAAACCGTAAGTTAACCGTTTCCAAAAAAAAGTTAACATTGTTTTCCATATACCTGTATTTTAATGTTTAGAAATTTTAATAAACTGGCAACATCGTACGCACTACGGAATAATAACAGATAATAAGAACTCGTTTAATTGTGATTTACAGTATTTAAAATAATCCAACCTAATAGTAGGTAATACTTATGTATTTACTATTTGTTTACTAAAATTATTTTCTTTTGAAATGTATTGAAATACCTATTGCATAATTTTAAACGAATTACACATCTTTTAACATAAAAACACATCTTTTAACTGAACTAGTATTATGTATTTAGTAAGGTTTAAATGGGTTGAATGCTGAGTATTGCTGAGGGCTTTAACTGAATTACATAGTTTTAATAGTTTACAGTGGAACTTAAATACACCAGATAATGTCTCAGTAATTTGTTTACTTGTGAACTGAAATAACTAAGTTGTACTTACTTGAAAATAATTATTATACCGAATAGATGTTTCAAGTAACCTTTCACAAACACCATTCATAGGTAATAACATAATAGGTAATACACTCACTATTCGAAAACATTTTCGGCATTGACACTAAACAGAATTCTTTAAAACTATCTGTTTACTATCTCTATCTATCTTCTATCTATTTACATGGGACTGTCTATGCTTAAATTTGCACATAGTTGTCAGATTTAAATTTTCATACCAAAATGTATTTTAATTTTTTGGTCAAACGGTTGCATTTAGAAAAAAATGTTATAAGAGTTTTTTGTTCTACATGGTGCCCTTCTACCTATACCTTTAAGGAACGCACTATTTTCCGGGACACCCTGTATAATGCACTGGAATAAGTGTTACCCCACTAATTAACTTATTTATTTTTAGCACATAAGGAAAACGCTCAGACAGATCGATTTTTAAAATAATCATAGTCTATTATAGCATCAATGTTTCGAACTTTACGCGATCCCTCTTCAGGTGACAGGCATAACTTTGATTTTTTTAATGGGAAAGTACATCATGTGATACATCATTAAAAAGCGTTTGAAGTATTGATTACAAAAATATAGAATACTTTAATCCTTTTTGAGAGCGTAGGCGAAACATTTCTGTCGAATTATTTTTAAATGTATTCATTTTTTTTCGAATACGGAGAAAATGAATATGTATTTTTTAAAAATTTAAACGCAGAATGAAATATTACATTATTATCGAGGGTCGAAAGTCCCTGAGAACTTCTATAATAATTATTTTAATAAGTCACAGGGGTAAAAAAAGAGAAAATTTAGTCTGATTTTTTATTTCAAATATATTATTCAAAAGACACTTATTGTTTATTCTAAGGGACTTTCAGCCCTCGATAATAATGTAATCTTTCATTCTGCGTTTAAATTTTTCAAAAATACTTATTGATTTTCTCAGGATTTCTCAGGAAATTTTGCGCCTACGCTCTCAAAAAGGATTAAAGTACTATATATTTTTGTAATCAGAATTTCAAACGATTTTAAATGAGGTGTCACACGATGTACTTTCCCATTTAAAAAAATCATAGTTGTGCCTATCGCCTGCAGAGGGATCCCGTAAAGTTCGAAACGTTGATGATGCTATAATATACTATGATTATTTTAAAAATCGACCTGTCGGAGAATTTTGCTTATTTGCTAAAAATTAATAAGTTAATAATGTGGGGTAACACTTATTCCAGCGTACTGTATCATATACTAATCGTTGTCATTACCTTTAGATTTAATCCCGAACTTTTTCACTGAACATTACTCTTTTTTCTCTTCTTCATCATCATCGTCCCAGTCATCCATTAATTTGTTAACTTTTTCTACAGCAGAAGGAGCTGGATTATCTTTCTCATTGGACATCTATAAATGAGAAAGTTAAATATGTTTTAGTTATTAATCTTTTAATGCAACATAAGATATAGACTACACGTGTTCTGACCTAATATAAAAAATACTCAAAAATCAAAAAATTGAGGGAAACATTAACAATAGTTCTTCAATTATTGTAGATATTACATTACTGTTTATAACATTTATACAATTATTTCAGATCGATAACTAATAAGGTATCTTAAAGTGCTATTCACAAGATACTTGAATGGGGAAGAAATCCCGAATAGTTGGAAAGAAGCATGGATTACTCCAATTCACAAAAAACGTCCAAAATATATCTGCGGAAACTACAGGTGTATCTCGGTCACTAGTGCCTTTAGCAGGCTGTTTGGTAAAATCTTTAAAAAAATGATTGAGCAAGAATACGAACCTCATGAAATTGAACAGCAAGCAGGTTTTAGAGCTGGAAGATCTTGCGTAGTCCACATATTTACTTTAACACAACTTAATAAAAATAAAGTTGCAAGAAGCCAGGAAATAACTATTGTATTTGTGGATCTCGACAAAAGCATGACACGATTCCTGTGAGAAAGCTGTGGCAGTCTCTTGAACGATCTTTCTTAAATAACACGATCATCACCGCAGTCAAACAATTATACAATAAAGCAACATCAAAAATCAAACTAAACAACACCTTATCAGAAGAATTTCCAGTAACAAAAGGATTGCGACAAGGATGCTGCCTCTCCCCAATACTATTTAAGATCTGCGGTCTTATAAATTGTAAAAGTCGCAGATTAAGGATGTACTAGAAAGAACTTTCAACACGAAGAGTCTCAGATTTAAATAACTATTTACCATTTTAATGGCAAATTCTGCATTTGAGACTCTTCAATTTGTTAAGAGATGTCGCTGTATCGCATCCCAATGGGAAATTCAATGATTTTTGAAGTTCCCCTTAAATTGATGGTTGAGCTATTTTTCGATTCAGAGGAGTGCATGCTACCGCTGTTGAGGAAGCCTGAAATGGTGGAAACAGCTGTCCAGCGATTATGCAACCCTCTGAATCGAAAACAAGCAAAACCATCTATTTACTTTTCTATCTTTACTCAGATTTGAGTACTAGAAAGTTCCTCTTCCGTCCTTTTCCTAGACGAATGAAAACGAAATGTGATTGCAAGGAGTCCTTTTTGTTTTCTATATTCGTCGTCTGCGGTCTTATAAATGGTAAAAGTCGCAGATTAAGGATGTACCAGAATTCCAGAAAGAACTTTCAACACGAAGAGTCTCAGATTTAAATAACTATTTACCATTTTAATGGCGAATTCTGCATTTGAGACTCTTCAATTTGTTAAGAGATGTCGCTGTATCGCGTCCCAATGGGAAATTCAATGATTTTTGAAGTTTCCCTTAAATTCTGGTTGAGCTATTTTTCGATTCAGATGAGTGCATGCTAGCGCTGTTGAGGAAGCCTGAAATGGTGGAAACAGCTGTCCAGCGATTATGCAACCCTCTGAATCGAAAACAAGGAAAACCATCTATTTACTTATTTAAGATCTATTTATATGAAGCAGTGAAACACTGGAGACGATCTTGTTCAGGGATGGGAATAAAACGCCATGAATACTATTTATTCGTGTACCTCAAGATCAAAAACGTCGTTTAAAATGGTGAAAGGCATGCAAAAGAAATGAGAAAGATATTACTACAGCCCACGTATGTGAGGATAATATTAATGTGAGTATAAAAATCAGACTACATATCATTACAAGTACTTATCTTAGTATTTAGTTCACTTCTTTGCTATACAATGCAATAATAATATAGTGCAATTAATGTACCGTTGCAGCGTTGCAATACTTATCGCTTTCGCCCATTTATAGGGACGACCAACAAACTGTCTGACGTCACAACCGATTCCGCCCGTTGAAAGAATAATTTAAATTCTGCAGTTTTTAATTGCTTATATTTATTTCATAGTAATAAAATATGAGTTTTTTGTAAACTGGAGTTCTTTTAACAGACTTAAATAACGTTTATCAGTACTATTTCTGGATATAATTTTTATCTTCTTCTTCTTGTGCCACTCCTATCGGAGATTGGAAATCATCAAGGCTACCCTGCAAGATAAGAAATCATCAAGGCTACTTGCAATTTTTACGCAAGTTCCCTATTGTCGCAAAGTCTTTATGCAGGATTTAGCACCTTGCCACACAGGTAAAAGCATTAAAAAGTTAAAAAAGCACATAAGGCAAGAAATTCCTCTATTACCATGGCCTGGAAACTCACCAAACATAAACCCTCTAAAATTTCTGGTACTGCGTAAAAAGATAATCAGCCGATAAAATAGTAACAACAAGGTGCATTTGATAGAAGGAAGCATTTTTCATTGGAACTATAGTAACCATTTATAAGAAATGGCAGCAAAATGGAGAAATACCATGCCTACGAGAGTACTTGCACTTCTTAAAGCCAAAGGTAGCTTAATATTAGTGTCGTAATAAAATTATGTGATAATTTCTGTACTGCTACACAATGTTGTTTTTAAACTTTGCTCTATTGATCTGAGGCCTGGACATTGAAGCAGAAATTAATAAATTGGAAACTTTCGAGTGCTGGTGTTATCGAACAATATTATGAATATCATGGGTAGACAAAATAAGCAATATTGAAGTCCTTGATAGGGTGAATAAGAGGGAAGAAATCAGGCTTTGGCCACACGGGCGATTTTTTACGGCACCCATTGCATTGGTTTGACTACCTCCTCCACCAATTTTAGATGAAATCATTTCATCTAAAATTGGTGGAGGAGGTAGTCAAACCAATGGGCGCCGTAAAAAATCGCCCGTGTGGCCAAAGCATTTATACAGACAATGAATAGGCGGAAGCTTGAATATTTCGGTCATATAGTAAGAGGCCGCGTTGTAGTCGGCTGCGTTTGATTTAAGGTAGAAACGCATTAGACATTAGAGAGTCGCGGACGCGACTCATCGCGAACAAGACAGTGGAAGACTTGAGATTCTCATTAAAAATTGAATCAAGTCCTTGTCGCGTCCGCGATTTCTAAATGCGTTCATGAAGATTAAAAACAACGTAATAAGTCCATGTGGTGATACCGCTCCCGTCTGGAAAAATTTCTGATTCGGTTTCTTTGTGGATTCCTATTCAAAAATGTCCCCTTTAAACAAATCTGAAGGGTGCCGGCCGGAATTTTTGGGCAAAAATTGTTAAAACAATTTTTTTAAACAAATACAAAAGATCACGTTTTTTTGCTCCGGAACATATATTTTTGAGTTTTCTGGGTCATTCTGAAAAAGAAAGGTATCCTGTAAATTTTCTCAGAAATTGATAGTTTTCGAGTTATAGGCGATTTAAAATCTGAAAAATGCGAAAATACGCATTTTGAGGCTTAAAAACTCATATTCAAATTAGTATTTTTGAGGTTGCCAGATACTTAAATTGAAGACTAAATATTTAACTTCAAGATTCTGAAGAGTGACCGCGTCTAACTTTACAGGTGTTTTTTAATGGTTAAATATGCGTGTTTATCCGATTTTTTCGCCGGTGCGGGGCGCTCCGTTTCAAAAATCTTTTATTTTCCTCCGAAAAATATTTTTTCTAGACTCTTTGGGACATTCTAAATAAAATAAGTACCTTGACATTTTTCTCAAAAGTTAACAGTTTTAAAGTTATAAGCGATTTAAAATCCGAAAATGCGTTTTTTGTCATTTTCGGATTTTAAGTCGCTTATAACTTAAAAACTATTACCTTTTGAGAAAAATGACAAGAAACTTATTTTATTTAGAATAACACAAATAATCTAGAAAAAATATTTTTCGGAGGAAAATAGGAGATTTTTGAAATGGAGCGCGCCGCACCGGCAAAAAAATCGGATAAACAAGCATATTTAACAATTAAAAACAACGGTATAAATTTAAGTTAGACGCGATCAAAAATTTAAATATGACTTTTTAAGCCTCGAAAATGCGTATTTTCGCATTTTTCAGATTTTAAATCGCCTATAACTCCAAACCTATCAATTTCTGAGAAAAATTACAAGATACCTTTCTTGTTTCGATTGACCCAAAAAATCTAAAAATATATGTTACAGAGCAAAAAAACATGATCTTTTGTATTTGTTTAAAAAAATTGTTTAAACAATTTCTGCCCAAAAATTGCGCCCGGCACCCTTCAGATTTGTTTAAAGAGAACATTTTTGAATAAGAATTCACAAAGAAACCGAATCAGAAATTTTTTTCAGACGGGAGCGGTCTCACCACATGGACTATAAAGAATCTCAGCTATTCTGCGTTCCGCAGTCACTTTGCAGTGTGGGCAGCATATCCCAATATAAAACTTATGGAACCTTGCAGCTCAGTGTTGGCGGTTTTAAGCAGACGAACAAAGTCCGTCTAAATAAAATATTTCAGAAGTCCAAAACATCTTTGATTTGAAAATCTGTGGGTTTTATTATTTTTAAATAATTCATAGATAGGTACTATTATATAAATATACGATATTAAATATATGTCATTTGAATATTAATTATAATTAGCCTGTGAATAATATTATATTTAATAGTTATTTATGATATAAGTGTTAAAAGTACAATTTTAAGGCACGCATGTGAAAGTTTGCAGAATGAGCGAAGCGAATTCTGCAATTCACATGAGTGCCTTAAAAATGTACTTTTTAACACGTGTACTTTGTACGCACGTAAGAAGTTATACTTTTATTATATGATTTCAACGAAATAAATATACTTTTAACAGGTTATTTGTATTTAAAGATTTAAACTAATTTTTACATACTTACTACTTTCCAAAAAATTTTATTAAAACAATATTAAAAATAAAAAAAAATGTTAGATAACACACGGATTCGAACCAGGGACCTCTCGATCTCCGGTCGAACGCGCTACCACCGAGCTAAACTCCCTTTGCTTTGACAGCTTGTAATGATAGGCTGACGCTCCGACCAAACATCGACACTCGGAACCGTGCGATTCTCTCAAATCGCGCAGGTGCCCCCACTAAGTTCCACCTCTCCGAACCAACGCCGCCAGAGGGATATTTAAGAGCATCGCAAGCGACGATCCGGCAGTCCTGAACGACCGTTCTGGGCTCCATAACCAGCCAAGCGAAGTGAGCGAGGCCGGCCAACCTGAATCGCGACGTGCACCGTTCGTGAGGTGATTCGTAAACTCAGGCAGGCCAAGACGAGACGCACGGTGTACCGAAGTGAGGTAATGTGCGACTCGTAATTCAACGGAGGCAAGCGTATTGAGCGAGCCCCGATAGATATAATATATTTGAATACCGCTGTTAATTTTGTTCTTCTGTTACAGACGCCCATCCGGAGGAGGACTTCACTGGGACGAGATAAAATATCAAATTATTATTTTGCGTTATATTGTTATAATTTAGAGTTAATAGATTTGCTTTGTTTTCAACCTGTGTTTTACTGAGTCTGTCGTCCTGAAAGAACTACCCGTTACAAATTTGGCGCCCGAGCAAAAGTCGAAATATACGCAAGTAAACGTCGTTATTCGACGCCCAGATAATAAGAAAAATGCCGACAGATAAAGACACAGACTCAGTATCAGGTGCCACGACGGGTACGTCATGGATAAATCGTCTTTTCAAAGAGGAATTACAGCGCGACGCCGAAAGGTGCGGATTGGATTCCAAAGGAACCGTCGACGAGTTAAGGTTAAGACTCAGAACCTTTTATAAGGATCGCGAGGAAGCGACAGCAACAATCCCAAAAAGCAATACTTCCAAGGAAGCCTAACCAGACACACTGACCCAAGAAATTTCATTAATCAGAAACCAATTACAAGACTTAACAATGACAAAACAAATGAGGCAATCAGATTTGCTAAATCAAGTGCGGAGGTGGAACACACACTTCGACAAGAAACATTCGGATGCAGTAGACTTCATAGAAAGGATAGATGAATTAAGCCTAGCCTACGAGGTCGATAAGCAAGATCTGCTAAAAGCATTACCAGAATTGTTAGGAGACCACGCATTGTTATGGTACCGAAACAACAACAGAAATTGAGATTCATGGACGGACTTCATCAAAGATTTTAAGAAAGCTTTTTATCCCAGAGAATATTTGCTACAGCTAGAGGAGCAAATCAGAAACAGGAAGCAAAGGAAAAACGAACCAGTGGATAGATACATCACGGATATTCAAACATTGATCAGACGAGAGGGATCTTTTTCAAGAAACCAAGAACTCGACAGGATATATAAAAATATGCTGCCAGAATATAAGCTCTACGCTCGCCGCCGGGATTTCGAAGACTTATCGGGATTGCAAGAATTGGCCCAAGAGTACGAAACTTTGGAAGACGAAAGGACCCGAGAAAATAAAAATTTTCACTGAAATTGGAGACGTACAGACCCTACAGAATACGATGCCAAAAGGACATGCTTCCGGTGCAAGATGACAGGTCACTTCCGTAGGAATTGTAAAAACCCATGGAAAAAGTTTTGTTCGCGATGCGGCAAAGAAGGGGTCTACAGCAGTGACTGCTGTTCCAGACGCCAGGGAAACGAATAACAGACTGGAGAAACAAGGAGTCGTCCCAGTCTGAGGAGCAAGATTCGACTCCGCTCGTTCTAGCCGTTACACAACAAGCAAGCAACGACATGCGACTATTCGCATCACTGAAAATCGGACAAAGTTCCTACAAGGCATTAATTGACACAGGGACCACCAAAAATTACGCCGGAGATAGAATAGCGCAGATATTCAAACACTCCCTACATAGCTATAACGGAAGAACTAGACTAGCAAACGGATCTTCAATGGAGCTCAACCAGAAGTTAACAATTGACTGCGAGATCGATAATTTACAAACAAGACAAACATTTATAATAATGCCAGGGTTAACGGAAGATGCAATACTAGGAGTGGAATTCCTCAGGGAACATTCGATCGAACTTAAGTTCGATAGGGATACATCCAAAGAGTACGAACAACATCAAGAGGAAACATGTAACACTTTAAAAGACTCCACTCAAAATACAGAGATAGAAAGGTTCCTAAGAAGAGAGATTAGGGAATTCGAGAAGTTAACAGGTCCCACCAACTTAATAAAGCACGAAATAAAATTGAAGAAAAGGTGCGATCCCGTCAAACAGCCGTATAGGCGGCACAATCCCGCAATGTTGCAGATCATCAACCAAGAGGTGGATAAAATGTTGAAAGAAGGAACTATCGAACCCTCCGCAAGTGGTTGGAGTTCACCGATTGTACTAGTTAGAAAAAAAGATAACTCATACAGATTTTGCATTGACTTTAGAAAAGTCAACGAACTATCAGAAAAGGACGCGTATCCGTTACCTCGGATATCAGAAATTTTGGATAGACTTAAGGAAGCAAATTTCATCTCAACCCTCGATTTGAAGCAGGGATATTTTCAAATACCCCTGGACGAAGCAAGCCGCCCAGTGACAGCATTTAGCGTACCCGGAAAAGGACATTTTCAATTCAGAACTACCCCGTTCGGACTTCACTCCGCCGGAGCAACTTTCCAACGACTGCTAGACAAAGTAATACCGCCCGATGTAGAATTCGCGTTCGCATACTTGGATGATATCGTGGTAATATCGACGACATTCCAAGAGCATTTATACCACCTACAAGAGGTCTTCCGAAGACTAAAAGAAGCCAGATTACAACTTAACTTCGAAAAATGTACATTCTGCCAGCCAGAACTCAAATATTTAGGACACGTTGTGGGAGCAGAAGGAATAAAAACTGACCCGGAGAAGACCAGCGCTATAACCGAACTTGCAGCACCTAGAAATGTACGTCAGCTCCGTCGCTTTTTAGGAATAACCTCATGGTATCGGCGATTCATAGAGAACTATTCGACAATAGCAGGACCACTAAACATGCTTCTAAAGAAGAAGATAAGATGGAAATGGACGGATAAGCAGGAAAACGCATTTAAGCAACTCAAAGCAAAACTTACGACGGCTCCAGTATTGGCGTGTCCAGATTTCTCAAAAACATTCTACCTACAGGCAGATGCATCAAACTGCGGACTTGGAGTTGCGCTAACACAAAAATACGACGGCCAAGATAAGGTAATCGCATACGCTAGTCGAACCCTCACGCCAGCCGAGACAAAATATTCCACAACTGAAAAAGAATGTCTATTCATAGTGTACGGGATAAAGCAAATGAAGCCATACATAGAAGGGTACAACTTCAAGGTTATATCGGATCATCAATCTCTCAAATGGCTGAAGAATCTCAAAAACCCGTCAGGTCGATTAGCCAGATGGAGTTTAGAACTACAGCAGTACGATTTCGAGGTTATATATAGAAAGGGAGTTCTGAACAAGGTAGCAGATGCTTTATCACGGCAACCACAAGAAACCCTTAATGAGGAACCAGATTTCAAGATTTCAAGATTACAAGATTTCTCGTACATACTGACAAATTTAATAGACCAAGTGAGATATAAAAATACTTTAAAATTTATTTAATATAAATATTATTATCTCTTGGCAACACTGTTCTTCATAAGAGTCTGTACTGAAAGGTGACCGTGGAACGCAGTAGAGACTAGTCCGCGACGAGTCGAGTCGC
Organism: Diabrotica virgifera virgifera; assembly: GCF_917563875.1. Lineage (NCBI taxonomy): Eukaryota > Metazoa > Arthropoda > Insecta > Coleoptera > Chrysomelidae > Diabrotica > Diabrotica virgifera. Next base: position 54,993,660 of record NC_065449.1, on the reverse strand, counting down.
GTTTCTGCCTTTAGTTACTGGTTACGAAATCGCAAGGGAATGGTTTAGTCTGAGCTCTAACCAAGTATTTAGAGCTGTTATAAGTAAAATAAGAATTGCCATGTTGATATCCAACCTTAGATAGAAAATGGAACCTTAAGAAGAAGAAAAAGAATAAATTCAATATAATAGCTTTAACTAATTACAAAAATTTTACCTGTGAGTCTTGGGATTCGGATTCCGTAACATTTTTTTCACTCTGTTGGGAATCAGTATCATCTTCCCAGTCATCCAAAATACTTTTGTCTACTTGTGGTAAACTTTTACTTTGTACTACTTTCTCAGCAGATTCTTCTACAGTAGATGTAATTATTTTATCGTTTGAATTTTCAATAGTTTCCGAGTCTTCTTGATCTTTTTCTTGGCATTCTTCTGGTGAATTTTGATTTTCTACAATATTAATAATTTATAATATGCAGGCAGACTAATTTTGTACAAAAATTTATTAATTTTGTAAATATTCAGGCAGACAGTTACCTGGTTCATTAATAACTGGTTCAGGTTGTTCTTCTATACTAGCCTCAGCTTGTTGTTCCACCACTGGTTCCTCATTTGCAACTTCTTTAACAGGTCCATCAACTTCCATTGGTTCATCCACTTTTTCCGTTTGATCTGGTGGTTGCTGTTCATCTGTAGTTTGTTTAGGTGATAATTGTAATTCGAAGGGTCCTTAAAAGAAATTGTATTAATCAATATATTATCCAAAGGGTTATTATCTAAAGTATCTACAGTAGACTCTCTCTATAACGAACACGGGTATTACGAGGTTTCGCTTATAACGAGGTACACTAGATGTCCCATGAAATTCCTATTGAACTATAATACCTCTATAACGAGGCATATGTGGTTATAACGAGGAGAAAAAGAAATCAAAGAATGTTTCTTTACCTGTTTTTAGTGCAGTAATGGTATGAATAAATAACCCAACTGCCTGTATACAGGAATGCCCAACATATGTGTGCCTAACGATGCCAGTGGTGTAATGAACTTCACCGCCTGTAATAAACTTCTTCCTTCCTGTTTATCTATCGACCGATGGAAACTTACAATTTACGATGGTCAAGTTTCATTCTACACATTCACACCTAATAAACTACGTAAGAGGCATCAAAACATTTCAGTGGTGATGGTATGCACAATATTATTGTTGTCTGATATAACGAGATCTGTTTATAACGAGGTAATTAGTCCGCCATTTCAGTTCTCGTTATAGAAGGAGTCTACTGTATTATCAAATTATCGAGCTAAAAATTTCGTATGTAAATGAATAACGTAACAAAACTTCATTAAAACCTAAAACATCACTATTACAGACTCTTGTTATATACAGTATGGTGCAAATGAAAGAAAATTCGGTATTTCGAAAACCAGCGAGTTAGAGTGCTATGGTGGACATGCGTTATCCACCGTTATAGTACACCAGTTTAAGTACACTCCTGGCCAAAAAAAATGGGACACCTTAAAAATGGGTCATTTTTGATTTCTCGAATCTCCTAAACCTGTTGTCCGATTTTAATGATTTTTTTAATATGTTATAGCCTTATTCTCTGAGAATATCGATGTAGTAATAGTGTTGCTGGTAAAAGGTACACAATTTAAGAATTGCGACATGGAACATCCGATCCCTATACAGACCGGGAGCCCTCCAAAATCTGCTCGGTGAACTGAATAGATATAACAAAGATATAACAGCTCTGCAGGAAATGAGATGGACCGGGATTGGCACCATCGACAAAAGACACCACATTATATTCTATAGCTGCGACTCTAAAGACCACGCACTAGGTACTGGCTTTATTGTAAATAAAAAGGTTAAACACCTCGTAAGAGACTTTCGTGCTATGAACCCCAGAATGTGTATCCTGAGACTAAGGGGAATTTTTTTTTAACTATAGCATTTTAAATGTGCATGCCCCTACAGAGGAAAAAGAAGACAATGTCAAAGAAAAATTCTATGAAGACCTAGAAGCTGCATACCATTCATGCCCAAAGAATGACATCAAAATTATTTATGGTGATCTCAACGCAAAAATAGGAAAAAAACCACAATACCTACCAACGATAGGTAAGCACAGCCTCCATGAAGTATCCAATGTCAATGGCATCAGACTAATAAATCTAGCAACTTCCCTTAACATGGTCATTGCCAGCACATGCTTCCAGCGAAAAAATATTCATAAGGGAACGTGGAGATCTCCAGATGGGGTTACAGTAAACATGATCGATCATGTTATTATTGACTCTAGACATCACTCAAACGTAATAAACGTATGCAGCAGACGAGGGGCAAATGCAGACTCAGATCACTACCTAGTGGAAAGTAGAATAAGAGCCAGAATCTCAAACATTAAAAAAGAAAATGGATCCAAAATTGAAAAATATGAAATAAAAAACTTAGCAGACAACAGCAAAAGGACCAAATACAAAGAATATATAAAAGGAAGGCTAGAAAACAGACAAAAGCACGAGGATATAAACAGAGAATGGGAAGCGTATAAAAACATCATACAAGACGCTGCCAAAGAGACCTTGGGTCTACAAAAAAAGGTCAAACCAACTGAAGGGAAGTGGTTCGATGAAGAGTGTCGTAACATAACATAAAGAAAAAATAATGCATATCAACGACTACAACAACGACATAGAACAAGACAGACAGAGGAGGAATATAGAATGCTAAGGAGAAAAGATAAGAAAATACACCGCAGAAAGAAAAGAGAACATATTATTATAGAAAAAGAACTCCAAGAAATTGAAGAATTAAATAAACCAACAGAAACCAGAAAATTCTACCAAAAACTTAACAAAAGCAGAAAAGAATTTAAACCAAGAGCCAAGAACAATGATGTGCAGAGACAAAGAAGGAGATATAGTAACTCAACAGAGTGAAATACTGCAAAGATGGACTGAATTCTTCAAAGAGAAGTTTGAACAAAACGGAGAATCACTATACGATGAAATTATACTGGATCAAACGGATACCAGAGAAACAATCCCCCTTCAGAAGCTGAAATGCAAGAAGCAGTTACCAGACTGAAAAACAACAAGTCACCTGGATTGGACGACATTAGCGCAGAATTAATAAAAGAAGGCGGAGACTCCCTATTGAATGCGATACACGAACTTATAGTGAACATATGGAATAATAAACAATTGCCACAAGACTGGAATACCGGAGTAATCATTCCACTACATAAAAAGGGAGATCAGCTTCAATGTAACAACTACCGGGCAATAACGCTACTGACTGTGGCATATAAAATACTGTCAAATATTGTGTCTGAGCGATTGAGACCATATGCGGAACAAATAGTTGGGGGGATATCAATGTGGTTTCTGCAGGCAGAAGTCCACAAATAGTATCCATCGAGAATTTCTGATCAACGCCCTGAAAGAGTTTAATATTCCAACTCATCTCATTGAAATAGTAAAAGAAACACTTAAAGTACAAAGCAGGGTTCGAATTCAAAACGCACTAAGAGATACAATCCATGTTAGAACGGGCCTACGACAGGGAGATGCCCTATTCTGTATTCTATTCAACATCACATTAGAGAAAATAATTAGAGAGTCAAAAGTCAACACCAGAGGAACAATAATAACAAAAAGTGTACAAATATTGGCATTTGCAGATGATGTTGATATCATAGCTAGAAGCAAAAGAGAAATGATAGAAGCATTTAATGCTATAGAAAGGGCCGCACAAAACAGTGGGCTAAATATTAATGAAATAAAAACCAAATACATGAAGGCCAGCAAATCGACAGGCCAAAGAAACCTACAGAATCTGACAATAGGAGACTATAATATCGAAAGCGTAAAAATTTTTACATATATAGGTTCACTAGTTACCGCAGATAACAATGTCAACGAAGAAGTTAAGAGAAGAATACATATTGCTAAATTAAACATCTAAGATCTAACAACATCACGAGAAAAACCAAATGCAAAATATACAAAACCCTGATAAAACCGGTCCTTATATATGGATCAGAGACATGGACACTTACGAAAAGCGATGAGAACTTATTAGGTACGTTTGAACGAAAAATCCTTACATATATAAGGGGGTGAAAGAAAATGACGTATGGCGCAGAAGATATAATTTTGAACTATACGCAGCATACAACGAACCCGACGTCATAACATCCATAAAGATCGGACGTCTGCGCTGGATGCGCCATGTTGAACGAATGTTGGAGACCGAAACACCAAAACACATAATGAAGCATACACCAGTAGGGAGAAGGTCAAAGGGAAGACCCAAATTTAGATACATGGAACAAGTGGAACAAGATCTGAAAACACTTGAGATTACCCACTGGAAGAACAAAGCAAGGAACAGAACAGAATGGCGGAAAATCCTATAGAACAAGCCAGGACCCAAAAAAGGTTGTCGAGCTACTGATGATGATGATAATAGTGTTGCTGAACAGGTAAATGCCATAGTATAGCGGGTGTAACAATAATACTGTGTTTTTCCCTGAAAGTATGTAACACCCTGTGGAATATTCCAGCATTTAAAAAATATTGAAATTAAAGCTAAACTATAGCCTTAGCCTTTCGCGTTTAGGGAATAGGTTTATTTGGGAACAAGCTATGGGACGTTCCAGTCCCATTTTCAGTCGTCAGTACACCTGTACCTACAGGAAACATTGTTCAGCACCTCCTCTGGTGCTAATTTTATGGATAGCAGCATCAAACCTTATCCGGAAATCGTTCGATTAATGGGTTTGTTTGGGAACATTTAGTGATGTGCTTTTAGTAACTATTGGTTTTTTACATTTCAGACATTTGGTTTAATGCACTATGTTATTAATTTTTTTCAGATTTAGTTTACCTTTGTTTTTTTATATGACATATTTGTATATTAATATTTGATTCCCAAACTATTGTATCTATGGTAAGTTACTTGTGTGCACAAGGTAATCAGGCCTAGACCATTAGGGTTTTATACTTTATTATTGGTTTGATATTTATTTTGTAATATTACTTGCTTGTTTCCTAAATATTTATTTGTTTATTCGTTTTATTCCATTTGTTCGGTCAATTTAGGTCATCGTTTCGGTATTTATCTTAACTTCATTTCTATAACTTTTATTCATTAATTTTGCTTAATTCATTATCGTATTTTCTCTTAGTCAGGCTTGTGCCTATTTATTTATATATTTTCCATATTTGTCGGTTTCAATTTAGTGGTACGTAGCAAGCGTACTATAACCATTTGGTAGAAGTCTCATGTGAGCTGTATGTATAAGTAAGAGGTATGTAATTTTGTAACAGGTAACAATATTGTTGTTATCTTAGATAGATATAACTTTTGTATAACTTATGTCATTTTAGAGTCACATGGTGTAACTTTGTGTAACTCAGAGATTGTCAAAAATCTAGTAGTTATTTTTAATAAATATTTACTTATTTTGTATATCATTTATTTTTATTATTCCTTTATGTTCACATTTATTGATTTAGTGTATTTAATATTTGACAGCAGTGTAAGATACCTGGGAGAGTGATCGAAGACCATTTTCCTGGCGCCCATGATTTGTTAGTTTTATTTATTTTGTTTGTCTTTAGCAATTATTCATCTTCATTCATTTTCAGTACATTATTCTTATTTTATTATTTCACCTTTTAGTCGTCATTACTATCTACTTAGAGCTACTGTTCTTCGACAGGCATGCAAACGAGCCGTATCCATCCTTGAGTGTCAAGTTGTTCTCTTGCATCTCTTGCTAGCCAACTCTATTCAGTTTGCCTCTGTCTATTCATACTTCTACTTCTATCCCTTTTAATTCCCCTTTCCTCAACTTCATCATCCTATCTTATTCCCCCATACATACAAGTACTACTGCAAAAAGTAGTATTTTTCCTACTTCGGCTTTTCAACATAGAAGCCACCTCACTTCATTCTTGTCCCATTAGCTTACAGTTACTTTCTTTTTCCTTACTTCTGTTGGAGTTTATTGTCCTCTTTACTTACACTCCAACAGAAGTTCTTCTTATTTGTGTCACTGGCTGTATGTAAGCTTTGTCCATAAAATTGTAAAAATTTTCAGTGACAATAAAGCATATTTCTATTCTATTCTATTTTATTGTACGAGTACATTTTCCAAATACTTCTTTAAAGTCTGAACTTATCGCTGTAGTGGGAGAGCAAATTAATAGCAATACGCAAAAACAAACAGGCTCTTTTCAATGCCAACGACGCTTTAAAAAAGATAGTGATTAACGCTGCTGAAAAACTAATTTCTCTTGATTCTTGCATAGAACTAGATACAGGAGCTTCAAGTGACATCACCAGAGACGGCTTTTTCGATTTCAACGAACCAGAGTATCCACCTAAACAAGGCACACGAAACTAATCACGAAACAATCACACCAAAAAATGCTCTAACTGATGAAAACTTAGTTAAAGCTTAACTTTCTTTTAAGAAAACTGAAATTTATCTTAAAAGCCAGTAAAATTAATCAGTGAGTGTGACTGGTGTTATACTGATTATTAACCGATGATTAATTTTTAAAATTCTTATTTTTGAAGTTCTATTTCTTTAGGCGCGATTGAGAGTGAATTTTTATTATTCTGGGCGCATGCGCACACAGACAGTATGTAGTTCATTGCTAATCTTTCAAGTTATGTACGACATGTATCAGCGCAAATAAGTTATTAAAAGAATATATTACCTAGTGTTTTTAGTAAATCTATTATGTATGTATTATAATTTTTGTGTCTTTGGATTTGTCTTCCTCGGGAGTAAGATAATAAAGTATCTATTAAAACATTTTTATACTTCACTTGATCTATTTGTCACCCTGATTTGTAATTATGTCCGAGATGTCACGTACACAGAGCGATGACAGTTTCGTTGGAAGAGCATTGGACCAGAGATCAAGAGGTCCCTGGTTCAAATACCGAACGATTTATAATTTTTTTTTATTAAATTTTTGGTATTGTTTAAATAAAAATTTTTTAAAGTGGTAAAAAACTGTTTGGTATATTTATTTCGTTGTAATTATACAAGGTGTCCCAAAAGTAATGGAACGGTCGAATATTTCGCGAACTAAACATCGGATCAAAAAACTGAAAAATACATATTCAATCATTTTCAAAAATCTATCCAATGACGCTAAACACCAACCCCCACTACACCCCCTGGGGGTGGGGTGGGGGTAACTTTAAAATCTTAAATAGAAACTCCCAGTTTTTCTTACAGATTTTAATTCGTTACGTAAAAGTAAGCAACTTTTATTCAAGACATTTTTTTGAACTGTGGATAGATGGCGCTATAATTGGGAAAAACGATTTATCCTGATACCATAGGTAAATTATAGAAATGGTCTAGTATCTCACGAAATGCACTTCCAAATGAGAAACTAAAAAACAGATTTTTAATCTTTTTCGAAAACCTTTCGAATAACACCAAACGTGACCCTCCAACCCACCCCCTGGAGGTGGGGAGGGGGTAACTTTAAAATCTTAAATAGCAACCCCCACTTTTTATTACAGATTCGGATCTGTCATGAAAAATTAAGCAACATTTATTCGAAATATTTTTTAGATTTGTTAATAGATGGCGCTTTAATTGGAAAAATACGATTTATTAGCGCCATCTACCAATAATTTAAAAAAATGTTTCAAATAAATGTTGCTTAATTTTTTAGAACGAATCCAAATCTGTAATAAAAAGTGTGGGTTGCTATTTAAGATTTTAAAGTTACCCCCCAACCCACCTCCAGGGGGTGGGTTGGAGGGTCATGTTTGGTGTTATTGGATAGGTTTTCAAAAAAGATTAAAAATCTGTTTTTTGGTTTCTCATTTGGAAGTGTATTTCGTGAGATATTAGACCGTCTCTATAATTTACTTATGGTATCAGGATAAATCGTTTTTCCCAATTATAGCGCCATCTATCCATAGTTCGAAAAATGTCTTGAATAAAAGTTGCCTACTTTTAAGTAACGAATCCAAATTTGCAAGAAAAAGTGGGGGTTTCTATTTGAGATTTTAAAGTTGCTCCCAACCCCACCTCCAGGGGGTGTAGTGGGGATTGGTGTTTGGTGTCATTGGATATATTTTTGAAAATGATTGAACACGTATTTTTCAGTTTTTTCGATCCGATGTTTAGTTCGCGAAATATTCCGCGAAACACCCTATATAATAAAAGTATAACTTCTTACGTGCATACAAAGTACAAACACATCTTTTTTTTATTTCAGTTTGAATTGTACGTTATTTTATGTTTTCATGACTCATAAATATGTTTAGAGATGCAGAGATAATTATTACCTTCTTACCTTTTTTCGGGTTCTATGTTTGAATGTACTCGAAATAAGTACCTGAGAAATTCGGGTAATTGTACTTTGAGTACTTTTCTTGAGCAATGTACTCGGTACTCTATACTCGTTTCTCAAATATGTAGAGTACCCGGTACTCTGTACCCGAGTACAATTTATCAGTACCCAGCCCAGCTCTGCCAAGAGGCAGGTGAGAGTAGCAGCTTGAACATTGAATTTAGCGAAAAGCAATGTTTATTTTTCAAATAAACATTTTTTTTTGTGACACCAGTAAAATGTATTTTGAAGAAACAAATTACATACATTCTACTTTTTGTGTCAATTATATTAATTAAAAAAAATTTTTTGGACACCCTGCATTACGTTATAGCTTATATTACCAGTAGATAATTGAATAACCTTTCAAATGAGCTAGCACACGACACCTATTCTCATTTAAAAAAAATCATCGATTATCATGCCTAGGTAGATGACGTCACTAGTATGACATATATGCCAAAAAATCATATTTTAAAAATAAAAATCGACCTATTTCGGGATTTTTCCTTAAAGTCGCCAGCTTGCGAAATAGCGAATTTATTCCTTTCATTTGCACCACGCTGTATATCTACAGCCAAAGAAAAATTGTTCTTGACAAACAAACTTTGTTTAAATCATTCGAATTTTTGATGAAGAAATAGATATTTTCCTAACTAATGCGGAAAGTGATACTTTCCAGCACGCGACTGCCGTCGAGTGCGGGAAAGACACTTTCCGCGTGAGTTACGAACAATATTTTTTCTACGTTCGTACGTTTGCAAAAAAGCCACAACAAATAGAGTTACATCAATTTTTATTTACGAGTAAATACAACATACAACAATACGTAATACAAAAAAGGATGCAAATTAAATCATTTGCACAAACAAGAATGTCTTTACTTATTGCTTGGTAATATATGAGGGGTGTAAAATCAAAGTCGGCAATCTCCCATTTCCATAAATTTGGGAAACCGCGAAAAACTGTAGAAACTAGCCAAATTAAAGTAACACAATCAAACTGATAAAGAATCATATAAAATTTGGTTTGCGATCGGATGTCTAGAAAGAGGAGCTTAAGAAATTATTTATTTTCTTTTTTTTAATATTTTTTTTGGAGATTGCCGCTTTTGTTTGCAACGCTTGGAAATTGACGGATATGAAAATGATCTATAAGGATATTATCATTTTTGAAACTAATTAAACATCATTGTGCCGGTTACTTAGTGAAGAAAAATATATTTTGATATTGAACACTAAAGTAAAAGCAATTTATATGCATATCACGTGAACCAAAAACTCCGGAAGTTCGGGTATATATTCACAGGTTTCGACAGAGTTCACGACATTGGCAGTTGATCACGTGTGACCGCGACGTGGTTCTTATTGGCCCGCAGCGGAGATTGCCGTGTTTGGTACGCACTCAGGTATGGATATTGCCGCTTTTGATTAAAACATGAATTTTTTACTGCGATTTGTATACAGTTAAGACCGCTTTCGGTTTTTACAAATAGATTTATCTAACAGATAATAAATAAACGCAACACATGGCGTCCCCAAACTCAAAACATGAAAAAGTGGAGATTGCCGCCTTTGATTTTACACCCCTCATATATTACATTTTATGATGCATTTGCAAATGTATCACTGATGCAAGCTGATCCTTGAATTTTTCAATATATTCTCTGACAAGGTTGTCAAAACCAAATTTTCAATAAAATAAAATTGATTTCCATGACGACGATTCAAAACCATTTTTATTGTCTACTGATTTGACGTTTGAATATCATGTCAAAATAATTTTATTTCAACGAATAATTAAAATTATAAATTTAATTTCATTAAAACGTGAACACAATATGATAAATTTAAAATAAATTAGTAAATAATATCCAAATATTAGTTTTTCTATTCTCATACTACAGTGGCGTGCGGTGACTTTTTTGAAAGGGAAAGCGATTCAATAAGGATATAAAAATATTTTCTTAAGGGTCGAGGGTCGAGCCACTTCCCACCTGATAACACTCTGATGCGCAGGGGCTCTCTATCAGCAAAGTACTTAATTATGTGAGACGTCCTGCGTACAAGGACTCACACACTAAATCCGTGACGCGTGAATGCGTGAGGCACTCTATTCCCGCTGTTTCTAGTGACTAGTGACCTATCATTGATCTGTATTGCTAGCTCGGGCCTTGAGTCCTCGCGCCGGGCTTGGTTTTCTAAAGAAGAATCCTATTTAAAAAAAAATTTATACTCCGAGGCATTTTCCACAACACACAACTTTCACTAAAATGACACTTATTTATACTCGAGGTCTATTCTCCTATCAACTTCTGATAATTGTTGAATGCAGTCTTTTTCAATGGATAATAGGGCTAACTTTCAATGTCTGTCTTCGCTTGTTGAATTTGTTTTAAACTCTTAATTTGAAACTCTTAATGCATCTTAATACTGCAAAACTTCGTTCAACTGATACACTTGTGGCTGGGATAGTTGGTAGTACTAATTCACACAACTTGACCACTTCACACAGTGACTTGTTTAAACCAGTAGTTATAAAGAAATCCCAGATTTCTGGGTATTTCTTTATCATTAATGTCAGTTGTTTCATAAATGGCACTTAACTGAGAATGCAAGCTGGGATATCAAAAAATTTTCATTATTTTAATCGTAATGAAATAAATTCCTCTGTGGGAAATATTAAGATTATATATATAATTCTACAAATTTTAAATCGTTAAAATTTTGAAAGCTAGAATTCATTTGTTGTAGAATATTATCAAAAGGTCTCCTTGTTTCCTATGTTTTCTCTGTCTCCGAAATTATCAATCTTCATTATTTTTCTTTCATGTTGAAACCCCATGTTCAGTTTTATCCCAAATATTTTTAAACTGCTCTCGTTTTTTTAATTATCGTATTAATAAAGTCATCAATTTGTCTTATACAAAATGCAATACCATTTGATTTCTGTAAAATGTCAAATAAAAGATCAGTAAAAGGAAAAATCTCTGCAAAAAATTTAAATCGAAATATTCTTTAAGCGAATGTATGTAATACCTAAGCACCCCTTAGCAGCAGTAACAGTCGGAGCATCTCACTTTCGCGAAGGCGATAGGATAAGCGCTTCCATGGTACCAAAATTCGCGCGACTAGTGGGTGCGGTCATTGAACCCTGACCACTTTTTAAACGGGACAACTGTACGACAAGCGGCGATTTTGAGATGCGCTTCTGTCAGAAGTGGACCAAATAGTTGAATTGTGTGTATATTGAGTTCGTTCGTACGCGATTAATTTTTAATATTTTTCAATGCCTATTGCCTAGGTAATATGTAGATTACTTGGATTAGGGAAAATTTTTTATTATTAAATATTAATTAATAATATATTTTCTTATATCGACGTATAAATAGGGAAGCGGCGCTTCCCTCGCTTCCATGGACCGCACGCCTCTGTACTATAATATATAAATTATGATGTCACTACCTGTATCATAATGAACTTCATTATGATAACTACAGATTTTCATTACGATACAGATTTTTAACCAATAGAATCGCGATATGGCATTCGCGATAAAGGTGGCACACGCGCAGTGACCAATGGCGAGTCAAATACAGACGCTTTGACAGTTCTTAATATATAAACAAACTGTCAAACTGACAAACTACTTAATTTGTTTGCGCTACAAAATTAATAAATTTGAATATATTTTTTGTTGTGACTGATCATAGAAAAAATCGTGTATATAACTTGCATTTAATTATCATTATGAAGCTCGTACTCTATACGAAACTCGCCGGTAGGCGGCTCGTTTCGTATCCCTCATATTCGCTTCATAATGACCATCATTAAATAATGCTCGTTGCATAATATACTATTATTGCATGTATTATAAAGCCATATTACAAGGTATTCTACTTTCCCGGACTAGTGCGGGAAAGTGCAACTTTCGGAAAGGAAATGCGTGAGGGAAAGTGGCTGTTTTAGCACGGCCGTAGAAAAATTATGTTTTTTTTTTTGTATATCTTACATTAAAAATAAGGTCATGCCATACCTTTCTGTATACTATTACTGATTTCATTGTTGATTGCAGCTTCTAATTCGGGCGGAACCTTTTCTGGTGGAATAATATCAAGGCCTTCTTCAGTTTGAAGTGCGAGTTCTGCAGTATTTTCAACTGTTTGATTTTCAAGACCCGAATTGGTGTCAACTGAAAGTTGAATATCAGACGTCACCTGAGATGGCGGCTCGTCAGAAGGTTCCTAAAAATAAAATACAAGTTGGTTAAGTTAATACCTTCAATGACATCAAGGTGTCACTATACACTATGTAGCACGACATCACTTTTGTATGCTTTCTTCTTCTAGTTCGATAACCATTATCAATCGTAGGATATCATGTTGGCTAGCATATTCGTTATCGTGATTTTACTCACAGCATCCCTAAATGATGATGTAGTCGATTTTCTGGCGTTCTTCTTCTACCAGGACCACATTTACCTTTAATCTGGTTCCATATTTTTCATCGAATGTCTCGTAATGTGGTCGAAGTATTCCTGATTGGTTCTCTTTATTATTTTGACCAGTTGTATTGTTTGGTCTAGCCGTTTAAGGACCTCCTAATTTCTAACTTTATCGACTCTAGCAGTCGTCTGTATACCTACATCTTAAAGGCCTCTAAGCGTTTAAGCATGGCGTTACTTAGAATCCACGCTTCCACTCCATATATTAGCACTGGAAATATATAGCAATATGTCATTCGAACGTAGAGGTCAATACTAAGATCGTGGCTGCAAAGTAGTTTCTTATTTTAAAACGTTTTTATATACTTGGCTTGGTTGTTGTCACGGTCTCCGCAAAAATTTTGTAATCCATTTTAAAAATAGTTCTAGGCTACCTAGGTACCTGAAATTTTCAGAATAGCTTAGAACTAGCTAACAATACAATATTTAACTGCTATTATACAGGGTGATTGATTAGTGGGGTAAAGCTCCGTAGATCCTTATAGTTATGGATAGCGATAAAAGTTAATAACAAAAATTGTAGCCAACTTTGAACTTCACATTACAAAATTAGTTAGAATGTTACAAGGTATTCGATAACATAGCGGCAGATCAAAGTTACGTTTTTTTTTTAATGGAACACCCTGTATTTTATTTTATATTCGAAATCTTCTTAACTTCTCCATTACAAAAATATAAAGGTTTAGTATGATATACAGGGTATTTACAAAGTTATAACCAATTTTATATGAAAATCGTAACAAGTTTAACTCCCTGTATAAATAAAAATAAGCACAACGGCAATGGTTTATTGGTACCATATTTTTTTATTTATTGTCGAAATTTTCGTGAATGATCGATATTGCTAATTTTCTTTATATTGAATACAGGGTGAGTCAAAACGCAAGTACATTATTTTCTCAGTAATTTTAAATGAAACCCTGTATTTTATATCACTATCGAAAAGTTACCAATTACGAAAAGTACCATTACCGTACTTTAATTTTTATATAACATTCCCTATGTTTAAATTTATTAGTTTTCGAGATATTTTCATTTTTCAGAGCAAATTATTAATTACGGCTCTAAATCTATCCAAATTTTAGGTAAGCCATGACTGAATTCTCTAAAACTAACCATTTCTGATTACTGATTATCAATCTGTAATCAAAGTTGGCTACAATTTTTGTTATAAACTTTTATTGCTATGTTTTACTATATCGGATCTACGGAGCTTTACCCCACTAATGAATCACCCTGTATGGATAAATCGATTTTTTTTATTTCAAAATATTTTAAAAATGTGACTAATGCAATGATATTTTAAAGTACGTTAATAATTCGATATCTACAAATTGATGGTGGGTCAGTGGCATTAGACTGCAGATCAAGAGTTCCCTAGTTCGAACACGGCTGTTGCGTATATTTTTTAATTTTTTTAATAAATAAAAGTTGATATAATTAAAATTCATATTTTATAAGTTAATTATTATACAGAGTGTCCCAAAAGTAGTGGAACGGTCGAATATCTCGCGAACTAAACATCGGATCAAAAAACTGAAAAATACGTGTTCAATCATTTTCAAAAATCTATCCAATGACACCAAACACCAACCCCCACTACACCCCCTGGAGGTGGGGTGGAGGGTAACTTTAAAATCTCAAATGGAAACCCCTAGGTTTTCTTGCAGATTTGGATTTGTTACGTAAAAGTAAGCAACTTTTATTCAAGACATTTTTTCGAACTGTGGATAGATGGCGCTATAATTGAGAAAAACGATTTATCCTGATACCATAGGTAAATTATAGAAACGGTCTAATATCTCGAGAAATACACTTCCAAATGAGAAACCAAAAAAAAGGTTTTTAATACTTTTCGAAAACCTATCGAATAACGCTAAACATGACCCTCCAACCCACCCCCTGGAGGTGGAGTGCGGGGTAACTTTAAAATCTTAAATAGCAACCCCCACTTTTTATTACAGATTCGGATTCGTCATGAAAAACTAAGCAACATTTATTCGAAACATTTTTTAGAATTGTTGATAGATGGCGCTTTAATTGGAAAATACGATTTATTAGCGCCATCTATCAGCAATTTTAAAAAATGTTTCGAATAAATGTAGCTTAATTTTTCATGACGAATTCGAATCTGCAATAAAAAGTGGGGGTTGCTATTTAAGATTTTAAATTTACCCCCACCCCGTCTCCAGGGGGTGGGTTGGAGGGTCATTTTTGGTGTTTATCGATAGGTTTTCGAAAAATATTAAAAACTTGTTTTTTTTGGTTTCTCATTTGGAAGTGTATTTCTCGAGATATTAGACCGTTTCTATAATTTACCTATGGTATCAGGATAAATCGTTTTTCCCAATTATAGCGCCATCTATCCACAGTTCGAAAAAATGTCTTGAATAAAAGTTGCTTACTTTTACGTAACGAATCCAAATCTGCAAGAAAATCTAGGGGTTTCTATTTGAGATTTTAAAGTTACCCCCCACCCCACCTCCAGGGGGTGTAAGGGGGGTTGGTGTTTGGTGTCATTGGATAGATTTTTGAAAATCATTGAACACGTATTTTTCAGTTTTTCGATCCGATCGCGAAATATTCGACCGTTCCACTACTTTTGGGACACCCTATATATACCATTTTAAACAACCGTGGTATTATAAAAAGTACTTTTTTATACTAGTGTAATTTTTGGAATTATAATTTTAACAGTTAATACACCTACTAAAAATTCATAGTTTATTCTTTCGAAACATGTGTCCTGTATATAACAAAACCGTGGTATTATAAAAGGTACTTTTTTATTATAGTGTAATTTTTGGAATTTTAAGCATTTTATGTCGTCGAATTATTTTAGATTCTCTCCTATAAATAATAAAAACGTTTTATTATAAAACAGTTATTTTTTATAAAAGTGTAATTATTTACGAATATAGATAGGGCTCATTCTATTTGGCTTTTAATTTTGACGGTTGCATCCCATATCCCAGATCTTATTGATATTACAGCCGAGATATACGAGTTGCTTCACTCTGTCCAGTACGGCATCTCTAACTTTTATACTATCATTATGTAGTAATTTTGTTCTTTACTGTAATATAATATTTAGTTTTCTTAACATTGAATTTTAATCCATATTGATCCCAGGTCTGCTTTATTTTATTCATTAGATTTTGAAGGTCTTCACTGCAATTCGCCAGCACTAAGGTATCATCGGCATATCGTCGGTGATGTGACAATACCTCCTATCTGCTTTTTCATGAATATTGTAAGAGAGATTTCAAACTATTTTTAGGGTCATCTCCTGTTTTCATATGATATTTTTTGACTTGTTTTGTAGTAAATTCAACTATTTATCAAAATTCTCTTACAAAATTCATGAAAAAGCAGATAGGAAGTATTGTCACATCACCGACGATATAGTTCTTCCATTTTAACTTTTTCCATGCATGAAATTATTCACGAATTACTTTTTACACTAGGTCTCTTTTTAACTCACAGAAACTAGTATGGCAAAATTAAGCCGCTTGTCCATAGAAACCACAATAAGTTAAACAATGATAAACAACATGGCATGTCGCTGATATGTTGTTTACTTTGAATTTTGAAGTTTATGATTTTACGTGACAGTGACATTAGCAAATTTTGTCTTGTTCGGTTAATCTGCATTTATTCTTTATTTGGTTTTAAAAATCAATAAAGTTTTATTTATTTATCAATAAAGTTTATTTGGTTTCATATTTATAAAAGAAAATAATATTTCAGTTAAATAAAGGAAAAGTTGCAATTCTGACTTTTGGATCCCTAGACGGACTAGTATTGTGGTGTTGATAACTCAATGTGTGAAAAATTTGCATTTGTATCACTGTTTGTTCAAATCAACTATTTTTAATGGGAATAAGCCGCAATTTTACCAAAAAAATAATTTTATTAACGTTTCGAAGCCCAAATCAAAAATACAAAATACTACTAAAATAAACAAAAATGTTGTTTGTTGCTAAGTAAAAAAATTCTTCTAATAATTTATTTAATCTGACTTATTTATATTGGCAATTCAGACGTATATTACACATTTTAAAGTAGAAGACTATAAAATGATATCGCCAATATTTATGAGTTGCGTTCCTGGGACGACTTTACTAAAAGATAGTTCATTCGATTACATGAAATCAACCCCAACTCAAGAATATCCGTCACAAAAAAATCATAGCATGTGTCTGTCTTTAAAAAGACAACCAAATGCAACGATGACAGTAAAATTCTCGCGTTAGAGATTCCATAGTAAATCACGAGGGAAAACCAGGAAAAAACCTCGTGATACTATCCCGACATCGCAAGTATTTGGTCTTACATTTAATTTACTTTCAAAAAACTAATATCAAATTCTGACTTTAATATGTTTAAATTTTAAATAATAATAATAATACATGGATATACAATAAGTAATACTAAAATATAAAATTTGTACTAACTCGATATGTTATTGACTTACTAATCGTGGTATTTTCTTTCTATTGACTTCCTCTTCCAGTATGGGTAACCACATCCTACTGCATTCTACCGAGGAATTTGCGACACAATTGGTTTCATTTAGCATAATTATAGGCGCTTCTTTGATTTTTCTCTTTTTACTATCTGATTCTTTCAGGACTATAAAAATGCCACAAGGAAATAGCTTCAGAACAACATGTTTGTTCAAAGGTTTGATACATTAAAAATATTATTTTTTTTTTCTAATTCACTCGATAGGTTTGTATTTCTCAACCATATAGTCCTGTCGCCAGGGGGGGTACAACGGCCTCGTTAATTCAGATGGACTTACTCAAGTTTTTTTTATGTATTTTGACCCGTAGAACACGAATTTTTTGGGTAACAGTTGATCCGGATGTCGATAAGATTGTTATAGACCAAGAACTTGAGGAATCAAATAACAGCGATTTTTGGCAAAACAAAACAATATTTTGTATTTTTTGGGCCATTTTAAGTAAAAAATATTTCTACAAGTTTTTTCGTAGGATGCACAGTTTTCGAGATAAACGCGGTTGAACTTTAAAAAAATCGAAAAATTGCAATTTTTGAACCCGAATAACTTTTGATTAAAAAATAAAATAGCAAGTCTGCTTACCGCATTTGAAAGTTTAAGTCAAATTATATCGGTTTTGATTATTTGCATTGGTAAAAATTTATTTTTTTATTGTTTAACAAAGCTATAAACACGTAGGGTTTCCCGTGCTTTTACATGCGTTTTAACGCATGTAACGTAGAAATAGTCTTGATTGCACTAGTACCTATTCTACCTACTCGTTCGATTTTAAATGAGAAATCATAGAAACATCACTCACGCACTAGTTGTTTGTAGCTTTGTTTAGCAATAACACAATAAATTTTTAGCAATGCAAATAATCAAAACCGACATAATTTGACTTGAACTTTCAAAGGCGCTAAGCAGAATTGCTATTTTATTTTTTAATCAAAAGTTATTCGGGTTTAAAAATTGCAGTTTTTCGATTTTTTGAAAGTTCAACCGCGTTTATCTCGAAAACTGTGCATCCTACTAAAAAACTTGTAGAAATATTTTTTGCTTAAAATGACCCAAAAAATACAAAATATTGTTTTGTTTTGCCAAAAATCGCTGTTATTTGATTCCTCAAGTTCTTGGTCTATAACAATCTTATCGACATCCGGATCAACTGTTACCCAAAAAATTCGTGTTCTACGGGTCAAAATACATAAAAAAAATTTGGGTAAGTCCATCTGAATTAACGAGGCCGTTGTACCCCCCCTGGCGACAGGACTAATAGGTCATATTAAATCTTCTTAGCAACAGTAACTTTGTTGTTGTGACTTTTTAAATTTATTTATTGCCGTTCTAAATTTATCTCTATATTCGTAATAGTCTGTATGGTGTTCAAGCTGTTTAATGTTGAGTCCATCAATCTCCTCAATAGTGAAAAAAAGATTAAACACTTCAATAAATTAACTTTATAAAATACGTTCATGGGATAATAGCCATGTCCTAATAATTATTACCACTGACACTCTGACAGCATGTATCAATACCTCAATTCGCTGTGAGCCGATGAGTAGAGGGGATTTGACAGTTTTCGCCAGCGCTGTTAGTGGCAGTTTTGTGTATTGAATTTGAACAATTTTATCAGAAAAGTACAAGTTTCAAACCGCGAGAGAGCGCTACCGACGAAACTCACAGCCAATAAAAACAGAGGTAACCTCTAAATTTTACATGAACTTCTTCTTTTTCTCAATGGTCTCTTGCGTAAGCAGTCATCTAGTCGCACGAATGTTTATATTAAATATTAAAATTATAATGAATAAAATAAAAAAACATAATTACTTTTACTATTAATTCTGTGTATTCGTTCAGTTATCAGGTTACAATAATATTTCAGTTCATAATTTGTGTTTTTCTAGATAAATATATATTTTTCTCGATTTGTATATTTCACATACACCAATTTTATCAGAAAAGTACAAGTTTCAAACCGCGAGAGAGCGCTACCGTCGAAACCCACAGCCAATACTGCAGATAGACGTACGTTTCACTTTATTTTTTTATTTAGCTGGTTTGAAAATGAATCATGACGCATGGGAAAAGTTAGAGTGGAAGAATATCATAAGTATGTATAAGGTATTCGCGGTTACACCATTTATAATGTCATCAGTACTTGGATATAGACAAGGCTCTCGTATATACCAAAGCCACTCCAAAGTCCGAACTGAGTATTACCAATTATCTTCTCCAATATCTTGAAAATTCTGCTCTGTATTACATGCAGAAAGATATTCAACCCGTGACTCATCAGACTTATTGTCCGATAATCACTGCATACCTTTGCAAGATGTTTCTTTGGTATTGTGACAAATGTCGATTTAACCAAGCATTTTGTAATATCTCACTGTTATAAATTCTGTTGAAGAAACCACACAGTGCTTTAATCCCATTTTTTCAAAATTCATTCTAGCAGCAACGTTCACAGTGATAGTGATCAGATCATCATCATCATCATCTTGGTGCTACAGCGCTTAGAGGGCCTCGACCTTCTCAAGCTTTCTACGACCTTCTCAAGCTTTCTACGCCATTCTGTTCTGTTCCTTGCTTGCATTTTCCAGTTGCCGACTCCGATCTTCTCGGCATCCTGTGTTACCCCGTCCATCCACCTCAGCTTTGGTCTACCCCGTCTTCTCATTCCCACGGGTTGCGCTGTTAGAATCTTTTTTATCAGAATATGATAGTGATCAGATAACAATATAATATACAGAATAAATAGTTGTGAGTGAGATTATTTTCAATAAATATAACATTAGCTTAACTAACCTGAACAAAACTTTCATCTTGCACTTCTCCTTCGGCAGTCTTATTTTCAATTTCATCAATATCCATTGGTTCTTCACTATTAACATTCATAGTACCATCAACGTTATCTTCGCTAGTGTCTTTCTCTTCATGAAAATCATTTTGAATTTCTTCTGTTTGGCTACTTGGAAGTTCTTCAACGGATGGTTCTACGTGTTGTTCCTCAGGTTGTACTAGAATAAAAATAATTCCAATAAATCATCCATCTTATCTGAGGTATATAGGGGAAATCGATAAAGAACACTAAACCTAATACTAAAAGGCAAAATAAAAGGTCAGAGAGGTGTAAAAACAAAAAATATTTTTGGCTAAAAAACATTCGTGAATGGACTCAGATACCAAATAAAGGACAGTTATTCCATGCTTTCGGCAAAAGATCGAGAGCCTTCGAAATGTTGATCTCCAATGACGGACAATTCTGATATATGGCATGTGAAGAAAAAACCATCCAAAAGAAAGCCATACCTTTCTCGCCAATGGCGATCACATGCCAAAGATATAGTATATCATTGAAAAAAATATCCTTTTCGGCTATTCCTATTACATTGGAAATAAAACACCTAGTAAAATATGCAAAGAAATTATACTAAAATCACAATAAAATAAAAGCACTCCCGAATCATGATTTTGTATAAACTTTATAAATCATGATTTGGGATTTACAATGTATATATGTTACGGTCAATGATGTAAATTGGACATTGACGTTAATGGCCGGGCATTGTCGTGAATGTCCATTTTCCTTGGTTATTAACGACAATAACCTTAAATATTGGCCAATGTTGTAAAAACTTAACGGAAAATTTGATTTTTCATCAATAACCGGTCAATAACGACAGTGGCCAGAAGCAAATGGTCAATGTTGATGAATCCAAGGGTGTCCAAAAAAATTATTTTTAATTAAGTTATTTAACAAAAAAAAAAGAAGAATGTATGTAATTTATTTAATTCAAAATACATTTTACTGCTGTCATTAATCAGAAAAACATGTTTATTTCACAAATAAACAATGGTTTTTCGCTTAAATTAATGTTTAAACTTCCAAGAGGCACGTGGCTGGCTTGATCATTGAATTTCATTCTATAGTGCTTTGTTGTTTTTTTAGCACCGGGTGTTCTCAAAATATTTTTCGCTTCTTTAACCCATTAACGCCGAGAAACAAAAATTTTTGTTTTCGAAAAAATTTATTAAAAATCGTTAAATGTAACAATATTCTGTACAAAACGTAACAAAAACATTTTTTGTACATGAAACAATTATTGAGAAAAAAACTGTTCCCATATGAGACCACTAGGCGCGAACCCGGTAGATGTTCGTTAAGGGTTACTTGGTATGAAAATTGCGAAACAGTCAGTATAAAGGACCACATCATATTTGCAGCACATTGTTCTCCCTCGGCTTAAAAATTCAATGCGTGCGCATCTTCATCTTTTGTTTTCTGGTACAGAAACCACAAAATGATTTAATCCCTCGTACCGAATATCTCAAATTCGAGAGTCACTTCTTACAGCTGCGGACACTCTTCCTGGTGCTTTCGGTGGGATTTTTTATATTATTTGATACATTTAGATAATATCCCGTGTAAATTCCAATTGGCTAATGTTACGACCAGATTTTCTATACAACTTGCGTGCATTTTTAATGTTCGCGGCCAATTCGATAGCAAGATACATCGCTATCCATCAAATCAGTACCACCTATATTATTATTGTATTTTGAAAACAATATTTTTGGCCTCGGAACAACAATGTTTTTTTTTTCTCCTGCCTTGAAAACCTTTTAATAGGTCTAGTTGCTGTAACCTAAAAAGTTCTGAAGGGCTTGAACCAGCATACTTTGAGTAATCAGACTCTAGAAAATCATACACTGTAGAAACCAAATCCCTTTCTTTGGGATAGCAAAAATCTGCATTTTGCTGCAGCGTGAACATATGTAGACCTCCATCAGTTGGCGCAGATGGAATTGCTCTGCTAGTACGGGGTGGATCTAAGTGATTTCTTCTACGATCGTGTCTTCAGCAGTGCCTTCGATTCTAGTATCATTCGAAAATCCAATTTCCGCGCCTAAAGACAGCTGGTTTCTATTTCGATTATCAATAAAACCCGCGTCATTTTCATCTGCCGAATCTTCGTCTGTCAAAATGTTAGTATCTGGAGATTCTATGTAAACGGCAGAAACATTATTATTACTTTCGTTTTCCTCAAAAGCTATATCGAGATCTTTTTTCAAAGAAATTCCTTTATAAATAAGAAAAGTAAAAAGTGAAAACAACATATCCAGCAAACCGCCTAGCGGTTCCATTTGGGAACACCCATATTTTTGGCCTATTTACGAAAAAAACAAAAGAGGAAGTATTATGAAAACCTGTACATGTTATTTATTAAAGTTTGTAGAACATCTTTTGAAAACAAAAACGGGGATAATACTGCAAAAAATAATAAATAAAACACTTGCACGAAACGAATGTCCATATTTTGGCACAAACAAAACCAACCGTAAATTCAAAAATGTATTACACTGAAAAATAGGTATAAAACTAAATTTGGGTTGTTCATTCAAGAAGAGGTAACCTTGAACTACAAATAGGCCGAATGTCTCTGCTAAATTTTACCTTATAATATAGTAAATAGACTCCGATGCGTACGCAATTTGTTGGCTCGATATGGTACGCGTAGGCGTTAATGGGTTAATTTCACTTATTCGGCTATTGTATTCGTCACAGTTTAAAAATGATTTATTGTCATCACGTTTTGACTTGACTATTAAGTTTATATAATTATTAAAACGAGTGCGCACATCGTTGATATCCATGATAACACTTATTAAATAAACTTACGAGTAATGTCAGCACTAAAACAATACACAATGTACACACATGAAGTAAACAATAGTAAACCTACACATAACCCATCTTTTAGTCAAAATTTCAACATTGACCGATTAACAACGGGCACTGTCGACATTGGCCGGGCAGTGATAGAAATGTTATCAAGAATTTGAAATTATCATCAATGTCCAGTTTCTATGGACAATACCGTTAATATCCGGCCATTGTCGACAATGACCAATTCAAACGGCCATTGTCGGTATTGGCCGGCCAATAACGTTATTAGCCGGATTTACGTCATTTGTCATTACAAACAACTATGTTTGTTTTAAAACCGGGAGGAGTGATTCAAATTTACCGCGCTGTAATGCTCGTTTGTAATTATTGGTCAAACCGCAGGAAAGTTCACTCCACTGTTATAAAATTTTGACACTAATGACATTTATCAAATTTTGACACTATTGGTATTTCATAGGTTAATTAAGTTATATCGGCAATTTTTTGTGATTTTTTAGATTGTTAGTCTGCTTTTATATAAAAAGCAGTTGTTTTTAGAACTCTTTAGCTACGTATTAATATAATATAATATTTATGGATTGCCGTCAAGGGCCGACATGATCAACAAAAAAGAAGATGTATTTGGTGGTTTTTCTAGTGACTTTCATGGATGTAAATCTGTCTTTTTACTTTACTCCTCCTGGTTAAAAAACAAACCATAGTGCATCTTTATTGTGATTGTAGTATAGATCTACATATAAGTAAAACTAATATAATAACTCACTTGTGGTAAGTGACTCTTCCGTTTGGTGTACTTCTATTTGAGATTCCTCGGATTCGGCATGAATGTCTGGCATATTGTGTAGCTTGGTAACTACTGTCTCAGCAACTTGGTGTATTTCAGGTTTTCTATCTTCCTCGAAATATGGCTCTTGTTTCAGTCCTTCGTGATTCTCGATCTCCCTTTAAATAAAAAAAAAACATCAATCTACTGAGCACATCTTCATAAAAATTTGATAGAATTTTGACAATGTGAAAAATACCGAAGCACATTATAATGAATAGAAAATAAACCATGCGGTATCTGTTCTAAAACACCCTCATTTGGATAAATCGTATATGATCTATTTTTGCTTCAATCGCTTCGACATATTAGATACTAGTAAGTAACTAGACACTTAAAATGTGGAATAAATTTTTTATTAAAAAATTTGTGAAAAAAATTAGAAAAATTGGAGATGCATGCATTTTAGAAAAAAATTGGAGAGACAAAAAAGTTTTGCAATTAAATTTCTTACAATAGAATTGATTCCAAATTGAAAAAATCATAATTATCATTGCAAAATTAGCAAAAACTTTAAAAAAAAGGTTCAAAAATCAAAGTTTTTCAATAATATTTTTTATATAAAAAACACAAAATTTGGACACAATCGATCACATAGTTTATACAGAGTGGGCCAAAGAAAACAGTCCACCTCGATATTTGGCAGTGTTTATTAGATTTTAAGGAAATGAAGAAACAGGTCGATTTTGATCCAAGGGGGACACATTTTTACGGTACAAATATCTGTCATTTGTCAACACCCCCCTTCCATTTCCCCCACCCCTTATTTTTAAATAGGGAATAGGGGTCGTGTGCTACCTCATTTGAAAGGTTATTCAATTCTCTATTCAGTAATATTAACATTGACATAATTATTTATACAGGGTGTCCAAGAAAAATTATTTTGAATTAAATTAATTTACACAAAAAGAAGAATGTATGCAATTATTTAACTCAAAATATATTCTACTACTGAAAGAAAACAGAGAAAAATGTTTATTTGACAAATAAATATTGTTTTCGCTTAAATTCAATATTCAACCTACCAAGAGGCAGATGGGGCAGATTGAAATTAAGCGAAAAGCAATGTTCTGTTTTGTGACAGCAGTACAATGTATTTTGAATTAAATAAATTACATACATTCTTCTTTTTGTGTCAATTAATTTAATTTAAAATAATTTTTCTTTGACACGCTGTACAAACAATTATGCCAATGTTAATATTACTGAATAGAGAATTGAATAACCTTTTAAATGAGTTAGCACACGACCCCTTTTCCCTATTTAAAAATAAGGGGTGAGGGAAGCGGAAGGGAGGGGGTTGACAAATGATAAATGTATATACCATAAAAATGTGTCCCCCTTAGATCAAAAATCGACCTGTGAATACTGCCAAATATCGAGGTGAGCTCTTTTCTTTGGTCCACACTGTATACCTAATAATTTTGCAATCTGAGGTTTTGAAAAAAAGTTGTTAATTTTCCAAAATTATGCAGAGCCAACAAAAAAGTTTTAAATAAATGAAATATTTTTTACAGATAAAAGGGGATTCAAGTTTCAAATAAAATCGAATTTTTATTCGAAAATTTCGAATCATTAAAATCAGGTTGAATAGAAAAGCCTAGGGAATTTTTTAAACAACTATATAATTTTTAAGCTAATAAACAAATAGAATAACTTTTTCAATTCTCATTAACATTTTTTTCTAAACCTGTTTATTGAAGGTTTGATATCTGTTTTTTAAACAAATATTTTTGGTGTGCCAAGTACTTAATAGATATAAATTTTAACCCTTTTTTCTTTTGTACAACCTGGTTAAAATGTTCATTTAAAACTTTAAAAATACAGAAAAATCAACAACAGGCAGTGGTGGAGAGAGTATTTTCAGAGTCTTGAAAATAAAACCACGTGTTTAAAAATAGAAACGCTTTTAAAAATTTCATTTATCTACTCTATGTCATATTATGTACAGTGCTAGTCAAAAGTCCGTACCCACTTCGTAACTTTTCCACCGTTATACCTATAATAGTGAAATTTGGAGGGAGGAAATAAACGGACGTAAGCTTCTTAACTAGTCATGACAGGTGACGTAATAGTGACAGATGACTTTACATCGCCACTGTGACAAATAATTTTAAATGGGACCTTATGGCAAGTGACACCTCGTTTGAAAGGTATTGAAAATACCCATTCAGTCATAGTAATCTTGTTTAAGTTTAAGCTAATTTTGATGAATAAATGAAATAAATATAAAATTGTAGTTTCGCGTTTAATTAATAAAAATTCAAAATTCCGCCTATGATAACTTGTCAAAAAGGTTGACGTTGATGTAAAAACTACTAGAGAATTGAAAAACGTCAACTTTTTTGACAATAAAACCATAGGCGGACATTTGAATTTTTATTAATTAAATGCGAAACTACAGTATTATATTTATTTAATTTATTCACCAAAATCAAAATCAACTTAAACCCAAAAAAATTAGTATGACTGAATAGGTATTTTGAAAACCTTTCAAACGAGGTATCACTTGTCATAAGGTCCCATTTAAAATTATCGGTCACAGTGGCTCTGTAACGTCATCTGTCACTATTACGTCACCTGTCATGACTAGTTAAGAAGCTTACGTCCGTTTATTTCCTCCCTCCAAATTTCACTATTATAGATATAACCGTTCAAAAGATAAGAGGGGAGATACGGACTTTTGACTAGCACTGTATAAGTTTTTAGTTTGTGAAAACTGTCATTATAGATAGCAGTGCGTGAAGTGTTTAAAGTGTGCGTGAAGTAACAATGTATTTTAAATGGGACTTACATTTTCGCACTGTTTTTGACACACTTTCATATAATCAAATATCCTTAATTTTCGCGTTGTCATGGTGATGACATACTGAGCAATAAATTACGGCAAAAGTTTTGACAGTTTTGTGGTTTGAAAGAAGTTAGAATTTTTAAATGTCAAAGTTCTAAAAATTGTAGAATAGAAATAAATTCCAGTGACGAAGAGTTACAGTTTTTTTATTTGTTCATCATAGATAAAATATTGTATGAAACTGTGCGTGAAGTACTTTTTGCGAATTTACGCGATGTATAACACTCGCTCCGTTGTCGCTCGTGCTCTAAACATCGCGTGCGTTCGCAAAATGCATACTTCACGAACTGTTTCATAAATAACTATTATCTCAGCTTTTAGTGGACGAATTTTAATATTTGTTTTTTTGATATTGGGGTCCCATGAGTTAAAACTTTCAAATACAATACTTTTAAAAGGATATAATTATTTATTTTCCATGTTTTTACGAAGAAATGAATATTTACTTGCAAAATTACGATATTCCTCCTTTTTTCGTTCGTTAAGGTTACAATATCAATGTTAACTTGCATTTTTATTAATTAATGTAAATACATAATATAATAATGTCTTTAATTTTTTAAGTCTTTAAATTTTAAATAAGTTATTTTATTTGTTCATTAGCTTAAAAATTTTACAGTTGTTTAAAAAAAATTCCATAGACTATCCTATTCAATGGATTACAATTGTCACAGCAAGGAGGATTCTAACTAAGACGGAAACTTGAGAAATTAAATGCCTCTATGAATATAAAAGTATACAGAAAATCAAAAAGAAGACAGTAAAACAGAAACGAGCAAAAAGTTCACACTTACCAGACTCTACTATTTGTATATTTACACTAAATTTAGTTTTGACATTTAATGTTAAAAAATGAAACAGAGAGAATAATAATCCTGATAATGGGGATTATCTACTAAAAATGCAAATGTTTCAAAATCCACAAAGATAAATTATATCAAGATTAGCATTTATTTTTCATATTTATTTTATTTTAATTTGCATTCAATAATAATACGTAGTAGACTAAATATTGCATATACAGAGTGGATTAAAAGTGTGGAAAGGCCTAATGATCTCTTAAACGGATGGTCCCAATTGTACAAAAAACGAAATACGCCTATTGTTCAATATGGAGGTTACAAATTTGATACTTGCAATGTTGCCAGATTTACCATTTTTCTGATATTATTTGTCACTTTGTTTTTGGTCACAGAATGCCGGAAACTGCGGAAATAAAAATACTCACAAGAATTCCACGAAATACGCTGAGCAATTGAATAAGGAGTGACGAGATCAGAACAAAATGTAATGTACAGAGTATAATCGAATGGACACCAAATAGAAAAAAAAATTAAGGCACTCGTGGGAGTGCCGACAGAAGTGAAAACTTCTTACGAAGCAAGCCCCATCGGATACACACTCTATCCCTCCTCCAACCATTATAATTATACGCAATTTAACCTATAGTATATAAATTACTAATATCTGCCTTGTCGATAACGATCGCGAGTTCAATGCTTTTTCCCCATCCAAAGAGAAGTGATATAGAAGCTTATGCTATATATTATGTGTATGTATATATAAATTGTGTAGAGGTATTCTAATTTAAAATAAATGTAAAACATATTTTAAGATGGGGAAAAAGGATTTATTTGGCGACCGTTATCGCGACCGTCATGTATATTATGTCGCGTACGTATGTATATTATGTGTATGTATATATAAATTGTATAGAAGTATTTAAATTTAAAATAAATGTAAAACCTATTTTTGGATGGGAAAAAGGATTTTTTTGGCGACCGTCATCGCGACCGTCATCTCTTCGGCGAAATAAATTTTGTACGTATATTATTATAATGTACTTACGTATAATAATAGTACTATTATTGAAGTGAAAACTTCTTTAAGGACGTTGTGCACTTTTTATATGGGAAAAAGCATTAAATTCGCGATCGTCATTGCAACCGTCATCGCTTCGGCGAAATAAATGTTGTACGTATATGTATATTATTATGTGTACAGCTGAGTCCGCGAGTCTTTACCCGTGCGTCATCATTTAAAGCATACGAAATAAGTCGGAAATTTACTAAACGCAACGGCAAGTGGATATTATTCTGATCACGGGTTATAGTTTAAAATTTGGGTAGAATACAACTGTTGCATACCCTTTTCTTTAGATTTATTGCTATCTTTTTGTTCTTCAACACACCACTGAGTCTTGCTACTGCTGCCCAAGTCATTCATATTCTTCTAGTTATTTCTTCCGTTTAATTCTGTTTGCCTAGTTTGATCGTGTGACCTAGCTATATATACTTTTCGACACTTTCGATATCACTTCCATCTAAGTCGATTGTGATATATTGATTTGTCATCACTTTTGTTTTATTTGTTTTTGTCCTCTGTCTAACTTCTCTCTCCGTTCTTATTCTGTTTGTTGTTAGACCTTCTGTGACATTTATTTGCATACTTGCATTGTCGTATATTATGTATTTGAGGAGTATCCTATATCTAGAATCAATCCTTGCGTTATTCATTCCTTCTAATACGGCTCAGAGTTCTATGGAATCGAATGCCTTATTGTAATCCACAAATGCCAAATGAAGAGGTTCATTGTATTCGTTGCACTTTTCGATAAGTGTCGTTATTGTTTGTAGGTGTTCTATGATACTATGTCAACAGGCTTGTAACTATCGAATTTATTTGATAGCCTGTTAGTAATTATTTTGGCAAGCATTCTGTACGGACGTGACAACAGGCTTATTGGTTTGAAATTTTCGCGTTTGTGGTACCTACATATTAGGTGTATGTATATAATAAATAGTATAGAATGCACGCAACGCGTGTATAATATAGGTATACGCGTGTATAATATAGGTATAGAACTTTTTTTGGATCGAGAAAAAGTATTGAATTCGTATTGAAACCGCCATCGCTACGACGAGATATTAGCAATTTATATACTATAGGCTGAATTGCGTATGTATAAGTTCGAACGAAGTTATAATGGTTGGAGGAGGGATAGAGTGTGTACCCGAAGAAGCTTGCGAAGCAAGCGCATAAGGGGCCACACGGTCCCTACTCTAATCATTTTAAGTGATTAGTGTTTAAAGTATTTTTGAAGTGAAAACTTCTGTAGCGATTTTGTGCATTTTCTGGATGGGGAAAAGCATTAAATTCGTGACCGTCGTCGCTTCGCCGAAATAAATTCTTTACGTTTATGTATTATGTGTATGTATATATAAATAGTATAGGATGCACCCAATGCGTATATAATGTAGGTATATCACTTCTCTTTGGATGGGGAAAAAGCATTGAACTCGCGATCGTTATCGACAAGGCAGATATTAGTAATTTATATACTATAGGTTAAATTGCGTATAATTATAATGGTTGGAGGAGGGATAGAGTGTGTATCCGATGGGGCTTGCTTTGTAAGAAGTTTTCACTTCTGTCGGCACTCCCACGAGTGCCTTAATTTTTTTTGTTACACGGATGACCAACGGGGGTAAAACATGAGCCCAGGTCAAAAATGATAATTAAAAAAAAAACATGAAGTTGTTTTAAAAAATAAAATAATATGTAATCATAATTTTAATGTTGGTATTGTGTCAATAAATAAATAAATATAAATAAATTTCCTGTAACTCAGCCTCAGTAAGATATTTGCGGGCCGTATCTTATACACAAAATATTAATAATAAAGTCTAACTGGGGCAGACAGTAATGTCATGATTCGTACATAACAGGCACCACAGTCTAAAAATAGATTTTGATAACGCACAGTGTAAAACTACTTGGAATTCCACATAATAGACGGTATTTTACTAAACATCAACTTCAGAACATATTTTTTCCACCTACCTCTACCGAAAGTATACTTTTCCGGACCTGATTGTAGGGAGCAAAGTTGTACTTTTCCTCCCTAGGGAGGAAAATATTTTTCCTCCCTAGGGAGGAAAAGTAAAAGTGACGTCATGGTATTTCATTCATGAAATATAACTTATTGACGCCCTGTATAATATCTATTTTCTATTACGGAGTATCTATACATTTTAACGTTTATAAAACATCCTGTATTTTGCAGAATGGTAAAAAACAGTAAATTGTTATTTTGATTTAACAATGTTTACATTAATAATTTGACTTATATTTGACAGTTGACAGTTATATTGTCCCTACTTGTTGTTTTAGTTCTAATAAATTTTGTTGGTTAGTTACATAAATAAATTAAGTAAAAATGAAAAAATGACTTGTTATTTGAGGAAGGTGGAAAACCCATATGTATAACATGGGAGTAAAGTGCCTTTTCCTCCCTTGAATGATTACTGCCCTCCGCTACGCGTCGGGCAGTAAACTTCATTCTCGGGAGAAAAAGTTACACTTTCCTCCCTTGTTATACAAATAGCTATTTATTCGTAAAATATAGGGAATTCTTTTTATTTCAAAATATGAGGATATCTAGAATGATATTAAAGTCAAATAAAAAAATAATAAGTTAAAAATTGAAAATACTTTTAAATTTATTAAAGAAAAACATACGCTGGGGTCCAAATTTACCCCATTTGGTCATCCGAAGGTTAAAATAGCAAGGGACAAATCATTAAGTGGACTGGAAGAAGACAAAGAACAAGATATTTATCTTTGTCACATGCTCAGAACAACGGACACTAACAACGTATCTCGTAATTGTTTTGGTAAGCATATAAATATTTTTACTTGGCATCCTTGCTTTCCTATAAAACACTAGGAATTTAAAATAGCTAAGTGTAGAATATCAGTGATATTTTTTGTGTGTACATTAAAAAGTATTTACCTTTGTATCAATTCGATAGATTCAATCGGTGTTTCCACTGAATTGGTTACAATCATCTGACTGGCTGTCGTAGTAGCAATAGAACTATTTCTTAATTCCAACATACCAGTTTGAGAATTCACCATCAAATTTCCCTAAAATGTATAAAACTTAAATATTAACACCCATTTGTATAGGAGATACCGTACCAACGGGGAATCCCAGCCGAATCGCCTCACTCAAACGTAACTAAGATTAATATAAATAGATAAATTCATATTAAAATTACTCAAGTTGCGGTTGGGCTTTGTCTAAAATTGCTATAACTTAACCTAATAATGGCAGTAGTATAGTGAA
Organism: Diabrotica virgifera virgifera; assembly: GCF_917563875.1. Taxonomy (NCBI): domain Eukaryota; kingdom Metazoa; phylum Arthropoda; class Insecta; order Coleoptera; family Chrysomelidae; genus Diabrotica; species Diabrotica virgifera. The sequence continues at coordinate 54,961,786 of NC_065449.1, read as the reverse complement.
TAGTGAACTGTGTAATGGTGAAATGATCTGGGGAAGCAGAGACAAGCCACGGAAATCCTGATGAAGACTGCAGAAAGGGAGTCGAAAGCTCGGCGTAGCCAAATTCGATGAGGTCCGTCCGGAAAAGTGAGTAATTTTAGTGGTTCTCTACTAGTATTGCTGATAGTTATACATCTGTTGAACTGGAAACTGGAACATTACATGAGCTGGAAACCAGTTTTATGTAACAGAAACCTGTTGATGAATATTCGCAAGAAGGTCCTGAAATGTTATGTGTCGTCTATGCTATTGCATGGTTGTGAGAGATGGACGTTGAAAATCACAATGCTAGACAAATTAGAGGAATTGACAGGAAGAAATATTCGTGGCTCCGAAACCTTCGTCGATGGACTGGCTTATTAGCACTGGCGAAGCGTCCATGTAACTACTGTTACCATTGGTAACAGTTAAAAATCCTTGCAAATAAATATTTTATGACGATGAATAATTCTACTTACCAATATTTTTACCAATAGAAATATATTATTATATTATTATGTGGTAATAGTACTGTGTAGTAACTCAGTAAATAGCCAACTACTCGTAGACACGAAAATATTGGCGAGTTTATGTGACTCAGTTGCACTTTATTATACTCTGTTACCAGAATCATTTCTGGTTACAATGGTTATATACCCACGCTGGCGCTCATAATAAGCCACCATAAGCGCGCTGTGTATCAGTAGCGCTGTTACCAGATTTAAAATTGGTGACAGTACCTATAAAAAGTGTGCGTGCAGTTAACCATGGATGTGTGTCGCTTCTTAATCGATCAACTACTTGAAAAGTAATTCTCCTTGTATAATTTTGAAGAAAAAAATGAGATTAAAAATGAAAGACCTATTTTAAACAATTTAAAAAAGGAATCAACAAAAGTAGTTCGATATTTTAAATTTAGTTGGTACAGTGAAAATCCTTGTTTATATTATGGTTGCAAGAAAAATATACTGTATTGTTGGCCATGTCTTCTGGTTTCTACACAAAAATGGGTGGACCAGGTTCACGATTTAAACAGTGTTAGCCTTTTAAAAAGGAGAGATGAAATCTCTCCGTTACCTACATGTAAGATGTATACCCAATTTGATTCAGTTTGGCAAAACAAAAATCAAAAGTTCTCCTAACCAAGCTTTTAAAGCAAATATTGCTAAACGTGAGTTTGTTAAAAAAATAGATAGGTATATCCTTAGCACACTTATAATAGATACTGTATGTTTTTGGGCCAAACAAGAACTAGCGTTTCGTGGTCATTTTGAGTGCGACGACTCTGACAATCGAGGCAATTACAGGGAATTGTTAACATTAATTGCCAAAAAAGATCAAAAATTTTGTCAACATCTAGAAACATCTGTTTTTTCGAGAGTTTCAAGTGATATACAAAATGATATTATTGAAGCTACACTCACCGGCACAAAATTCCGCCACCCAAAATTTTTGATTAAGTTTGACAATTTATAATTTTATTATTTGTGCTCCGATTTTCAAGATTCTTGTTTCACTACCAGTTTGTAGGTACATGTATTCATATTGTTTTAGGTCTGGATCCCGCGTATGAAAAAAAAGTTGATTAATAACAAGTTGAAAATTTGTTAATAGCTTAAGGGTGTCTAGTCGGATAAACTTTGATATATGGGAACACTGGAACAGGGGCAGTTTTAATTGTGGAACAGGTTAAAAATTTGGAACGGCCAGACCACGAAAACGGCACATTTATTTTATCCGACAGAACAGACTTAAACTCTCCGAACAGAGATTAATCTCCATGCAAAAATCAGACTGCTATTTATCACCTGTCATAATTCCTGTCATTTGACATATTCTACATGTTCCACTCATTAAAACGCCCATTTGGTTGTATTACCATTAAAACCACTCATTAAAACGCCAAGCGTTGTATTTTCTCCTAATTTTAAAAAATTCTGCGGAAAAATGGAATAGCTGATTTTGTTTCATAGTCCTGTCATATTTTCCCGGAGGCATCACCAACATTTTGTTTTTTGAATTATCCGAATATCTTTTTTCTTGTAAGAGCTGGACCATTTTTTGTAAATAAAAACACTGGTTGACTCATACAATTGAGGTTGGATTGATAAGATTAGAATGGCCCGCATGCAACCCAGATCTCAATCATATTGAGCATTTATGGGATGAATAAAAAAAGCTATTTGCCGTCATTCTAGGCCTCCAGAAAATTTGGTACTCTGGTAGAGGAATATCGGGCTATTCCCCAGGCAAGGAAAACACATCTTTATTAGATGCTAAACAAATTGCGAGCAGTCGTTGCTGCAAGAGGTGGACATAACCGCTATTGAATTGTTTTGTTTTGCTGTTAAATTTGTTTTGTTTTGTTAATTTTAGTGCGTTTGATATTTTTAATTAAATAAACCTTCAAAGCAGTGTTTTTAATTACAGCTCTTACAAGAAAAGAGATATTCAGATAATTCATAAAACAAGACCTTAGTGATACCTAAAGGATAATACAAAAGGAGTATGAAACAAAATCAGGCCTCCAATTTTTCCACAGAATTTTTTAAAGTTGGGAGAAAAAACAACTCTTACATTCACCCCCGTATAATGCCATCTAAGCAAAAAATTTTTGTTACCGGAATAATAGCAATTGACATTAATACATGTACCTACAAACTCGTGCAAGAATCTTGAAAATCGAAGTACAAATAATAAAGTTATAGATTGTCAAACTTAATCAACAATTTTGGGTGGCGGAATTTTGTGCCGGTGAGTGTATATATACATTTAGCCATATCTTCATTTTTTTAAATAAGATTTTTTGCATCTGGTTTTGGTAACACTTCAGAAAAAGTCACGCGTCGCTTATTAGCAGATCAACTATTACATGCCGCGCAAGATCGAGAACAATATCGGCAAATTGTCATGGAAGCTACCCACGCCTAAAATTTGGGCACGGTACTTAAAGAAGAAGAAGACAAGTTAGAAGCAATCGAATTGTGGTGCTGTGGACGAATCTTAAAGATGTTTCCGACGAACCGTGAGTTTCGTACACTTCCAATGAAGATGTTCTTCAAATGATGAATTCAGAACGTCTGCTCATAAACATCATAAAGAAGAGAAAAACAGAATACTTCGGCCATATAATTTGAGGACCTAAACACCATCTACTTCGCTTTATAATACAAAGAAAAGTGCAGGGAAAGAGATGGATTGGCCGAAAGAAACTTTCATGGTTGCGTAATATTAGATGATGGTGTGGAACCACAGTAGAAGAATTATTTCGCGCAGCAGCCGATAGAGAGGGGTTTCAGGAACTTGTAAACCTGATGACGGCAACGTCTGAGTACGGATACGGCACCTAAAGAAGAAGATACATTTGTTATAAGATACAGCTTTGTCAAATACCTGAGATGTAATGTATTGTCCCTCTTGACCATCTACTGGATGACTGTACAAGACTACTATATTCGAATTTTCAGAACTTTCTCCTTCATGTCCATCGGGATAATCATGGTCAGCTAATACCATAACCAGCTCATCGGTTGACGAGATTTGTCCTGTACTGCTCTGTATCATACCTAAAATGTAAAAGTAAAGATTACCATCTACAAAGAAAGCTTGTATGTTTTATTGTCTTAGGCAACCAATAACTTTAATGTATTTAATATCAATGACAGTTAAGGGGATGGAAAAACTACATTTCTGAATTATTTGAAGATGAAAGAGTAGAACACTATACAACGATTGTCATAACAGGTTCATCTATTAACAGAAAGTGAGGTTAAATGGGCAATATAAACGACAAAAATGGGACTAACGCACTGTGTGGTCTCATTAACGGACTTAGATAATTCAGTAAAAACCTTCTCCTTTGTGTAATTGGTATAGAATTGAATTAAGAATTAAAAATCAAAATGGATTACATTGATTGTTCAAAACGTTTTCACACTTATCAGTCCACCTAAAAGTAAGTAATACCACTTAATAAAATTGAAAAAAGGTGAAATTTTGACTGTTAATAAAAATGAAAATGTGGTTAAAATTACTTACTCAGTGTCCTTACTTCACCCTTTTTCAATTTTATTAAGTGGGATACTTTTTGGTTCACTGAAGATAGACTGATAAGTCGGAAAACGTTTTGAAAAATCAAAGTAATCCATTTTGAGTTTTTAGAATTTGTAATTCTTAATTAAATTGTATACCAATTACAAAAAGAAGTTTTTATTACACAAATAATTGTTGTTTTTGTGGACAAAAATCCATGAACAAGTAATAGCATGAGCAAACATCCTCGATAACTTTTCAATTAGTGGGATCGACAAGAGATCTCAATTAGTTATTTCACTCTTCTCTAGTACAAGCACGCCAGAACACAGCTAACTTTTATGTCTATCAATAAACAAACTAAAAATAGTGGCTTTTATAACTTTTTAAGTGCATTCATTTTTTTTGGAATCCTGAAAAAATTAATGAATATTTTCGAAAAATTTAAACGCAGAATGAAAGATTACATTGTTATCGAGGACGGAAAGTCACTTAGAATAAACAAAAAGATTCTTTTGAATAAGAAATTTGAAATTAAAAATCACACTAAATTTTCTATTCTTTTTCACCCCTGTAACTTATTAAAATAAACATTATAGAAGTTTTCAGTGACTTTCGGCCCTCGGTAATAATGTAATCTTTCAATTTGCGTTTAAATTGTTCAAAAATACTTACGAGTTTTCTCAGGATTCGAAAAAGATGAATGTATTTAAAAAGCATTGGCATGCAATTTTGCGCTTAGGCTCTTAATATAAAATATGTCACATAATGTATGTGTCAATTAAAGAATCACAGAAAAATTTGGTGAAAAGTTTACAATTTACTTTATATCAACAGAAAGACTTACCTTGCTGTATTACCGAACTATTCTGAGTTGTAATAACTTGTCCTGAGAACGACTGCTCGTGTGCTAAGTTAGGAATAAGAAACTCGGTTTGTTCACTCTGTCCATCTTGCAAAATATATTGCTCATTTTCGTCTAAAACGACTATGTCAACTAAACCTAAACTTGTGGCAATGCCCGATGCAACATTATTTAATGCTTCTGCTTCCGAACTGGCTTCTAGCGGTATTAGTTGTGTTTCTTGCCTGGTTCCTTGAATTGAATGAGTGGGGGAAACTTTTACATTAGATATTATGTTAACCTAAAAAAACAATGGTTTTAAATCAGTACTTACACTCCACACAGGTAAAAAGATTAATACCGCGTAACTTTAACTAAGTATATTGCAGATTAATACCCAATATAATTTATAGTAGGGGAGGAAAGTATGCTTAATTTGCAGTTACTCGAGCGTTATGGGGACCTATTGGGTTGTGAATAGTAGGTCCTAAAACCAAAAAAAGTTAAGTTTTCCATAAAGTGGGGGACTTTACATTTTTTTAATTTAATTTTCCATTTCCAACAATCGTTTTTTCCGATTATAGCGCCATCTATCCATAATCCGAAAAAATGTCTTGAATAAAAGTTGCTTATTTTTAGGTAAAGAATCCAAATCTGCAATAAAAATTGGGGGCTTCTATTTAAGATTTTAAAGTAACCCCCGGAGGGTCGGTCGTGTTTGGTGATATTCGATAGATTTTTTTAAAATGATTGAATACTTTTTTTTGTGAAACTTTGTGACTCACCCATTTCCTTACGCCCGGTTCAAATCGTCATTTTTTAAAGAAATATACCCTGTTTTGCATGTACTTAATTTACCTTACCTTAATCTGACGATTTCGAGTATTTCTAAGGGTAGATTTTTTTTCGGACCCCACTTAACGAACTCCTCTGTATTAAGAGCCAATATAAGGTAGAGGTACATTTACAGGGTACAAGGTTTCTCCCCATGTGATCATGTGAGTCGCTCGAGTAACTGCAAAAAATCCTCGCTTGGGCTCCCCTACCATTATAAAAATATCTTTATAGGTCTGGAGCCCGCATATGAAAAAAAAGTTGATTAACCACTTTACGTGCTTACCCGAGTTAACTCGGGTTTAAACTACGTTTCTACTTTCGCTTAACCGAGTTAACTCGTGTTTAAAATATTTGTACGATATATAAGGCGCCTACGCGTTTTTACTCCTCTAGCGCTAAATAACGGTATCCCCACTTGCGCATGGGCGCCCATACCTATGGGCAGGGGGGGGCCGTGCCCCCCCTAGCTGTTCGGGTGCTTTAAATATATGGTTATCCGAAGTATATGAAATGTAATCTGCAACATCTTCACGTCTGGCTCCCCTAAAAATTTTTATATGGGCTCCAGGGGTCCACTTGTTTTTTCGTTTCTAATTTTAAACTTTCTACGATCGACTTGCCGACTGGGGTGGGATCACGATGAGTAGAATTCTATTTTGCTGACGTCACGTTCTGCCCTGACTGTGACGTACCTCTGTGTGTAACCCCTTGTTTTAGAGTGTATCACACTGTTAGCAATATTTAACATTATTATACCTGAATAATTGCGATTTTCTTCTCTTATTTGTAGTATTTTGTATGTAAAAAGTTACGACCGAGTTAACTCGGGTGAGCGCACGAGGGTATTTGTTATTTTATATTTTTCTAATAAAACATGCGTCTTTTTACCTTAGATTATGTCTAGTGACAATAGTCTTGTTCGTAGTTTATTTTACTGTAATAAAATAAATAGGTAATTTTTTGACGTATTTTTGCAAATAAATGTGTGCATTAAGCGATTAATAGTAAGCTGAAAATTTGTTAATACCTTAAGGGTGTCTAGTCAAAACTAGCCAAACTTTGATATATGGGAACACTGGAACAGGGGAAGTTTTAATTGTGGAACAGGTTAAAAATTTGGAACGGTCAGACCACGAAAACGGCACATGTATTTTGTCCGACAGAACAGACTTAAACTCTCCGAACAGAGATTAAACTCTTATTCAAAAATCAGACTGCTATTTATCACCAAATGGGCGTTTTAATGAGTGGAACATGTAGAATATGTCAAATGACAGGAATTATGACAGGTGATAAATAGCAGTCTGATTTTTGCATGAGGGTTTAATCTCTGTTCGGAGAGTTTAAGTCTATTCTGTCGGACAAATGTGCCGTTTTCGTGGTCTGACCGTTCCAAATTTTTAACCTGTTCCACAATTAAAACTGCCCCTGTTACAGTGTTCCCATATATCAAAGTTTATCCGACTAGACACCCTTAAGCTATTAACAAAGGACATCGCACACATCTTATGGAAAATATAATGTCACTCAAATTCAATAAAATTGATACGAATAGATTCGTTTTAAATTAACGGTCAAATCTTATCATTGCGCCAACTCTATATTTTCAATAATAAGAGCAGAAATTGATATACGAGTAAATAAATCTGAAATCAAATGGATACGTACGTAAGTTAGAGAGAGAAAAAATATTTTAAAACACCCAAATTGTCGGTACTCCATAAATCAGAGGATTAGTTTCACTAATTCGCTTAGGCCCAGCGGGGGGTTTAAGCTCTTTTGAATAGCACCCAGAGCAATAATGATGGTAACTGACACTTTTACTGACTAAAAAAATGTGATTTTGATAAACTTTAATTGCAATTTGCGCCGTAATTAATCATAATTAATATATCGTTTATATCTGAATAGGGCTTGCCCGTGAATAAATAAATAATATAATTAAGAGTTGGCGCAATGATAAGATTTGGCCGTTAATTTAAAACGAATCTATTCGTATAAATTTTATTGAATTTGAGTGACATTATATTTTCCATAAGATGTGTGCGATGTCCTTTTCAGCTTGCTATTAATCAACTTTTTTTTTCATACGCGGGATCCAGACCTATTATAGAATCGAGTAAAAAAGGTTTGGTGCATTTTAAATGCAAAAAATGAATTGATTATATTCCGTTTCTAAGCGTCTTTTTAGAGGTAAACCGCTAGCATATATGGAGAAAATAAAATCTAGAAAACACAGTATTACTTCATCCTAAAAGTATAAACATAAATACAAACCTTTTCCTTTTGTATGGCATTTGAGTCTATTACTTCGGATGAAATATACCCTACATGTTCTTCCTCTCCTTCCAGATCTTCTAAATTATCAATATCTTCAAAACATATAATGCCGTCACGCAAAGCCTCATTATAATGTGACCTTTTAATATGACTCAGAAGGGTCATGCCAGATTGAAGTTTCTTCATACAAAAGTGGCAATCGTAAGTAACTCTTCCTGGCTTGCCATAATGGCCCGTTATCCTAACATGAGAAGTTAGAAACTGGTGATTCAGGAAAGCTAAGTGACAGCCTTGGCATTGGGTTTCATTGGGGCCATGCGATTCTTTATGTTTGGTTAATCTTGCAGGAGATATAGCTAAAAAGGGAAACATATTAGATTATTAATAGTTCGAATATTTTTGGTGTTTTCTAAATACAATAAAAACCATAAACTCTATTATTACTGGAATTATTTCACATACAGGGTGAGTTTTTAGTGCGGGATCGGTCGATAATTCCATTACGGTATAGAATATCGAAAAAAGTTATTTAGAAAAAATGTAGGCAATGATATTCTCCACGCTTGGAAAATATGTCCATTTCTACAGGGTGATCAATAACAGCGTGGTATATCAAACATATAATTTTTTAAATGGGACACCCTATATATTTTTTCATATTTATATTCTCCTCATAATTCTTGTTCATATAATATAGGGTTTTGCATTACTATACAGAGTATTTAACAAGTTATGACCATTTTTATTTCGAAATCTCTATGAGATTAACACCCTGTATATAAAGAAGTAATTCATAGACAATAATTTGTTTTATGTAGTAAGATAAACAATATACTGTAGTTTTTAAATTATGTCCAATTGAAATCATTGACGAATGTTTGTATACAGGGTGAACTACAAAAGCAGATTATGATTTTCTCTATTTTTTTAAATGGATCACCCTATATTTTATTTTTCAAAAATATTGTATTTATTATACTCTTTCATTTTTATATAGCATTCCCTATATCTAAACTTATTACTTTCGGAGATATTTTTAGTTTTCTTCAACTTTCGGGAATACATTCAATTTTTCTAGTAGAAATAAGTTGGTATTGAATGATAATTAAACAAAATTATTTTTATTCAATAAATAACTAACACAAAATATAAACCATAGCAATATGCAATGAATGTATCAATAAATGTGATATTAAGGAATTATCATATTTCCCTAATATACAAGAATCATACAATTCCTACAAAAAAAATATAGGTATCTTGTGTATAATAAAATTACAAGATTATTTTTATTTAATAAACAACTCACACAAAACGTAAATCAAAACAATATACAACTAATTTAATAGTTTTTAGATTATTATATCAACAGCATTCTAAGCCAAGAAGTTTTTAGTAACACATTCCTAATTGCAGATTGTGACCCGCAGTTATTAATAAAATAATTTTCATATTAAATTTCATTAATATGCATCAAGAAATCCCTACTTTGTTAACACTCAAACTAGGTGATCTATAAATGTTTAAGGTGATATTGTTAGAGATTATGTGATTGGTCCACGTTTTTTGACGGTTGAGGTTTTTATACGACGGTGCTCCAGTTCTTCCAAAATTGATTTTTTTCAAGTGGGGCTATATAAAAAACCTTGTATACCAGAAGCATCCAACAACGCTTGATGATATTAAAAATAGAATAAACGAAGCTTTTAATAATATTGACTTACAAAAATGTTAGAAATGTGGCTCGGTCATTTGAATATCGGTTACAAAATTGCATAGACGTTGAAAGTGGTCATTTTCAACATTTACTTTAGACTTATATCCTTAACATCATATTAATTGGTACATTAATTAAATTTTGTTATGGTTTATTTTTTTTTGTTAGTTATTTATTGAATGAAAATATTTGTTATATTATTACATAATACTTATTTGTTAAGTTATTTATATTTATAAGAATTGAATGTATTCCCAGCAAATGAAGAAAACTAAAAATGTCTCAGAAACTAATAAGTTTAGGTATAGGAGATGCTATATAAAAATGAAAGAGTATCATAAATACAATATTTCAAAAAAAAATCAAATATAGGGTTATCTATTAAAAAAAATTGAGAAAATCGTAATTTTGTTTTGTAGTTTAAAAGTGCTTATAAAAATGAATGTTCTACTAAAGAATTCTTGGCTTAGAATGCTGTTGATATACCAATCTAAAAACTGTTACATCAGTTGTATATTGTTTTGATTTATGTTTCATGTAAGTTATTTATTGAATAAAAATAATCTTGTTATATTATTATATACAATACAAATTTTTTTTTGAAGTTATACTTCTTTACCGGCGATAGAGGGTGATTTTTTTATATGTTAAAACCTATCAGCCCGGCGCATGCGCATTATAACTTTGTTCTGATTGGATGTTCAAATGACATGTCAAAAATTATCCGATATGGCAGCTGTGGTTTGGAGGTAAAGGTAAAGGTAAACAAATGTATAATATATTAGTTTTATTGTTGTGAGGACAGAAACAAAAAAGTTTATAATATTGTAGTGACTTAAATAGTTTTTAAAAGCAACAGGTACGTAATAATTGTTAATGTATCATGGGTATAAACCTACCTATTTGATCTGCCAAAATACATAGTATGTAATACTTTTATTTATATAATTTGATTACCATCAAAATTTCTATCAATATTCACCTAATATATTGTTTTTTACTCTATGTTTTGTTGTATTTTTTCAATTCTAAATCATTTCAATTCAAAATTAAAATAATTTGATCAATTTTCAAAATATCAAAATATCACAAGTTTAATCCGTTTAGTTAGTCGATCTTCGTAAATAATGACACATAGTTTCTGTAGCTAAGCGGAGAAGGCGAATGAATTCCAATACCAACCGCTGTTATCAGCGCTGGTTCGAGTCCCAATAGAAACTTTCTTTTTTGTTTTTTTTAATACATTTTATGATTGTAAGTATATTTATTATATAATTGTATTTTCAGAAAATACGTATTTAGTTAAAAAATTTTTCGACAATTAATGTTCAGACATCATTTGTGGCTTGTTTAATGTGTTTGTGTGTGTTTTATTCTTTTATTATTTTAATTTTTGGCACTGTTCTAATAAAAATGTTTGAGAAGTAGTAAGTATAAATTAGTTTAATATTTAAACAAAATATAAATAAAAAGTATATTAATTTCGTTTAAATCGTATAATAGAAGTATAACTTCTTACGTGCGTACAAAGTACACACACATTCTTTTTGTAGGAATTTTACGATTCTTGTATATTAGGGAAATATGATAATTTCTTAATATCACATTTATTGGTATATTCACTGCATATTGCTATGGTTTATATTTTGTGTTAGTTATTTATCTAAAAAAATAATTTTGTTTAATTATCACTGAATACTAACTTATTTCTAGTAGAAAAATTGAATGTATTCCCGAAATTTGAAGAAAACTAAAAATATCTCGGAAAGTAATCAGTTTAGATATAGGGAATGCTATATAAAAACGAAAGAGTATATTAAATACAATAATGCTGAAAAATAAAATATAGGGTGATCCATTTAAAAAAATAGAGAAAATCGTAATTTGGTTTTGTAGTTCACCCTGTATACAAATATTCGTCAATGATGTGAATTGGAATTAATTTAAAAACTACAGTATATTGTTTATCTTATTACATAAAACAAATTATTGTCTACGAATTACTTCTTTATATACAGGGTGTTAATCTCATAGTGATTTCGAAATAAAAATGGTCATAACTTGTTAAATACTCTGTATAGTAATGCAAAACCATATATTATATGAACAAGAATTATGAGGGGAATATAAATATGAAAAAATATATAGGGTGTCCAATTTAAAAAATTATATGTTTGATATACCACGCAGTTACTGATCACCCTGTAGAAATAGACATATTTTCCAAGCGTGGAGAATATCACTACCTACATTTTTTTTTAATAACTTTTCTCGATATTTTATACCATAATGGAGTTATCGACCGATCCCGCACTAAAAACTCACCCTGTATGTATTTTTAAATCAAGAACTTAAGGGGATATGGTTTAAAATCAACACTTCAAGGACATTTTTTAAATTTATTTGAACCGTGAGTACAATTATTTTATTTTTAAATTAGATAAACATATTAGGTATAATTCAAAGAATATTCACTAGTAATACCACTAGAGGTCAAATTATTTCCGGAAATTTTTTTGAGATCATGAATATTTTGAAAATTTCATTTCAATTTTCATTCTAAAAATATTCATGATCAAAAAAAAATTTCCGGATATTAATTTGACTTCGCGTGGTATTCGGTAAGAAAATTCCACACCAAATTTGCATTTGAAAATCCAAAGCTGCATGAACAGATTAATAGCGCGCCATAGCTTTGTCAGCAATTATTTAGGCTTTCAAATTCGTAATTTCTACTCATTGTAGTTGCATGGGAATACCATTTCAAGATAGAAAATAGTATATTCTTCAATTTTACATAAGTTTTGAGTAACTACAAGTGATAGAAAATGAATCAAAACTAAATTATGTAAACAAATAAAAACCAGTCTGTCAAAAATGTTCTGTTATTGTAAACGTCAAAAAATTTCCACTATAATTCGCTGTTGGGTACCCCACGAGCAAAAAATTTCCGATAAAATACCTCCGTTGCCATGGTGATCTGTCAAAATAACGTATTTTGATTGGTTCAAAATTACAGGTGTGGAATTTTCAAAAAAAATTTCAAGGAAAAAAAATGCATTTTGCGGTGGACATCAACTCGTTACTGGATCATGTGAAACAAAAAATTCAAAAAGATTTTGTTAGATGAGTTTCTCTAGGTAACGCTGTCGAGTTTTTTTTTATTTTTAACGAGTTTTGAGTTCTTGGTATCACTCGGAAATTAAAAAAACGAAATTATTTGTCACAAAAGGGTGATAATCAGCATTACCTAACAAAATGTTTAAGAAAATCTATGCAAAATTTCAGGTGGATCTGTCGAGTAGTTTTTGACTTACAATGTCGCTGAAATAAAATTATTGCTAGACAGGTAAATGATCATTGTATACCGGGTGTACCAATCAAACTGTGTTTTATTCTCAAAGTTCACCACACCCTGCGTAATATTCTAGCATTTATAAAATATTGAAATTAAAACCTAACTATAGCCGCAGGTTTTCTTAACATTCTGTTTTTTTATTCATTCGCTTATCTCTCTCTCTCTCCTGTCGTTTCCCCATTACTGAGGAGCGTGATTTCTTCCAATATTCCTAACAATGTTTCTCCATTGGTCTCTATCTTCAGCTGCTCTAAGAGCTTCGCAGAATGAGTTTCCAGCTGAATGCTTTATTTGGTCAGACCATCTAGTTGGTGATCGTCCTCTTGATCTTCTCCCCGGAACGTTTCCAGAAACAATTAATCTCTCCAAACTGTCGTCACCTCTGCGAACCACGTGACCAAAGAATTGCAGAATTCGTTGCAGACATATTGTGGACAGCCTTTTTTTAATATTGAGTTGGTTTAGAATGGAAACGTTTGTCCTATGAGCTGTCCAAGGTATGCGCAGCATTCTTCTCCAGCACCACATCTCAAAGGCATCAATTTTTTGGCGCTCGCATGCGCGAAGAGTCCAAGTCTCTGCTCCGTATAGAAATATTGAGAATACAATGGCATTCACCAGTCTCATCTTGATATTTTGAGAGATCTGTCTTTCCAAAGTTTAGTTAGGCGACTCATCGCATTTTTTGCCATACCAATACGTCTCCGAACTTCTGCTTCACAGTTACCATCGTTAGTTATACTAGACCCGAGATAGACAAAGGTGTTTACTATCTGGTATTCCTGTAATGTGTTAGTCAGTTGAATAGTGTCAAATCTGTCGACCACTATTATTTTTGTCTTAGCTTTATTGATTTTCAGACCAACTTTATTGCTTTCGTACTCAACTCTTCGCAGAAGATCAAACATTTCTTGCTCATTTGCTGCTATAAGTGTAGTGTCATCAGCAAATCTTAAATTGGAGATTTTTCTACCAGCTACTGTCACTCCACCGGCCCATCCTTCTAAAACCATCCTCATGACATTTTCACCATAAATGTTAAATAAGTCAGGTGACAACACGCATCCTTGTCTAACACCTCTCTCGGCCCTGAATTGGTTTGAGAACTTCTGATCTAGTCGTACTGTCGCTATATTAGACTGGTACAGATTTTTAATAAGTGTCACCAGGTGCATTGGTGCGCCCATTTCTATTAAAATTGACCACCGATTTATCCAGCTTACACAATCAAATGCCTTTTGGTAGTCAACGAAGCATATAATCATGGGTACTTGAAATTCTCTAGACTTTTCAATGAGTTGTCTCAATTATTTATATGGGAAATAAGCCACAATTAAAATGAAAAAATAATTTTATTAACGTTTCGACGCCCAAATCGGGTGCCGTTGTCAAAATACAAAATATTTTGACAACGGCACCCGATTTGGGCGTCGAAACGTTAACAAAATTATTTTTTTCATTTTAATTGTGGCTTATTTCCCATATAAATAATTAATCATAAAAATGCCACAAGGAAATAGCTTCAGAACAACATTGAGTTGTCTCAAGTTCAGGATTTGTTCCCTTGTACCTTTACCCTTTACAAACCCCGCTTGTTCCTGAGGTATTTGGTAATGTAGATAGGTTTTTAATCTGGTTTTGATGATATGCAACAAGATTTTACTAGCATGTGTTATTAGTGACAGTGTGCGGTAGTTTTCACATCTGGTAGTAGTTCCTTTTTTGTGTAGTGGGATATAAATTGAGGTACACCAATCAGATGGCCATTTTCCTGAATTCCAAACAGCGACACAGATAGAATGGATGATATGTAATCCTTTGTTACCTAGTAACTGTAGTATTTCACATGGTATTGAATCAATGCCTGGGGATTTATTTCTCTTTAGTGATTTAATTGCATCTTTGACTTCAGCGAGTAAGACAGTAGGTTCTCTAGGGTAGTCAGAAGGCCACTGATTTTCTGCTGATAACTCGTTATTTTTATATAGCTCGCCACAGTAGTTTCGCCATGTTTCCAATATTTCATCAGTATCAGTCTTTAAATTACCTTCCTTATCTATTACAGACCACGTTTGAGGTTTAAATTCTCTGGTAAGGAGTTTGATCTTCTGGAATAAGTCCCTCGGTTCATTTCGACAGCCATGTTCCTCTATCTCTCTGCATATTTGAGAGATGTAATCAGCTTTATATTCGCTTATGTTGGATAATAAAAAAGTTAGGTACTTTAACAACTAGCCATGTTCTTCATTAATAGAGGGTGTTTCTAAATAAGTGCGACAAACTTTAAGGGGCAAATCTGATTAAAAAAATAATGGCCGTTTGCTTTATAAACACATGTCGGCAAATGCTTCGTTTCCGAGATACTGGATGTTGAATTATTTTCTTAAAAACTGACGATTTATTTATTGCTCTAAAACCGGTTGAGATATGAAAATGAAATTTGGTAGGTTTTAAGATACAGTTATTGCACATTTTTTGACATGCAATTAAGGATTTTATATTCTCCATTGGCGCGCATACAGGTAATATGACGGGGAAATAATACTCGCACGCACGCCAATGGTGAATATAAAATTCTTAGTTGTATGTCAAAAAATGTGCAATAGCTGTATCTTAAAACCTACCAAATTTCACTTTCATATCCCAACCAGTTTTAGAGCAATAAATAACTCGTCAGTTTGTAAGAAAATAATTCAACATCCATTATCTCGGAAACGAAGCATTTGCCGACATGTGTTTGTAAAGCAAACTGCCATTATTTTTTTACGCAGATTTGCCCCTTAAAGTTTGTCGCACTTATTTAGAAACACCCTGTATTAATGAAGAACATGGCTAGTTGTTAAAGTACCTAACTTTTTTATTATCCAACATAAGCGAATGAATAAAAAAACATAATGTTAAGAAAACCTGCGGCTATAGTTGGGTTTTAATTTCAATATTTTATAAATGCTAGAATATTACACAGAGTGTGGTGAACTTTGAGAATAAGACACAGTTTGATTGGTACACCCGGTATACAATGATCATTTACCTGTCTAGCAATAATTTTATTACAGCGATATTGTTAAAGAATAAGGCTATAAAATGTTAAAAAAATCACTTAAATCGGACAACAGATTAAGAAAATTCACGACATCAAAAATTACCCATTTTGTGAGGTGGCCATTTTTTGTGCCGCTCACTGTAGTTAATGAAAAATATGAATCGAGGTACTGTCAGATCGACCCTTTTTTATGAACAAGAGTCAATCTCCGAACATATAGTTTTTTACCTATAACAATTTTTGATCATATTAGGAGCAATTTTTGTATTGTGAATTTATTGTGTTATGAAAACAGTTAATTTGAATTTTTACAAGTTCAAATCCATCAACAATAATTTGACGAGATAACTGAAAAAAAAACATTTTTTGCAAAAAGCAATATAACTACTCCACTATTTTTACAAATCCCTTATCTCTACTAATTCTTTATAAATAATATTCGATAATTATATGAATACCTATTTAATACTTTACTATCATTTTAATTATGTAATTAGTTTTCTTTTTTAATCCTTTATAGGTTAATGGTACATACTTGTACCACTTGCTGTTTTCCGTAACTTAATAATAGATTATTAAAATAAATAAAATCTCTTTCGTAATAGCCACAGCGGCAACCCTGGGTGCTATTGTAGCTCTCAGTATGAGTAACGCATTGTTTTGACGAAAAGTCTAAAATGGCGTCATAAAGTGGTACAAATCGATACCACTGTAAAAAGTCGAAGTAAAAGTAAGTATTACAATGTTTTATTATAAAGTTTTAACATGCCCTACTAATGTCCGTTTTTTTGAAGTAGTTTCTTGTTAAATCGTTGAAGATACCTATAAAGAGGTTAGATTTTCAATTTTACATTGTGTCATTATTTTTTAAGCCGAGGTAACTTAGGAACTTACAAATATTGTTTTTTAATAACTAAATTCTGGGGGAAATAATTTACTAAAAATTAGTAATAACAGTATCATTTTGGTGGGCAGTTTTTTGTTTTGTGGAGGTACATAACATGTAATGAAACTATACTTTCGTAACTTTAATATTGCTGTGCTCTAAGGCGCCATCTCCATTTCAAATTGAAACACAGTCAGCCGACGTAAGAAATTCTGAACACTCCTGGCCGTCACCAGCTGTAGAGAGATTGATCGACTTCTGTCAAGCGCTTACGAAGATTTCATTTTCGCTTAATTATAGAAAGAATAATATATTGTGAATATTGACATTAAATGTCGTTTCTATATTTTAGGTAATTATTGTAAATATTGTATTTAAAAAATGTTTTAATAAAATTCTATATTTTAGAGCAACACAGCTGTCTATATTCATATAAAATCATTACACATATACAGTGCGCTGGAATAAGTGTTACCCCCCCCCCCCTTATTAACTTATTTATTTTTAGCACCTAAGCAAAACGCTCATACAGGTCGATTTTTAAAATAATCATAGTATATTATAGCATCAATGTTTCGAACTTTACGCGATCCCTCTTCAGGCGACAGGCATAATTTTGATTTTTTTAAATAGGAATGTACATCATGTGACACCTCATTTAAAAGCTTTTGAAACACTGATTACAAAAATGTATAACACTTTAATCCTTTTTGAGAGCGTAGGCGCAAAATTTCGGTCGAATTAATTTTAAACGCATTCATTTTTTTCGAATGCTGAGAAAACCAATAAGTATTTTTGAAAAATTTAAACGCCGAATGAAAAATTGCATTATTACCGAGGCTTGAAATTCCCTTAGAATAAACAAAAAGTTTCTTTTGAATGATATACATATTTGCAATTAAAAATCAGACTAAATTTTCTCTTTTTTCACTCCTGTGACTTATTAAAATAAACATGATAAAAGTTCTCGGGGACTTTCTACCCTCAATAATACTGTAATATTTCATTTTGCGTTTAAATTTTTAAAAAATACTTATTAGTTTTCTCAGAATTCGAAAATAATTAATGCATTTAAAAATATTTCCACCGAAATTTTGTACCTACGCTTTCAAAAAGGATTAAAGTATTACACATTTTTGTAATCAGTATTTCAAAAGCTTTTAAATAAGGTGTCACATAGTATACTTTCCCATTAAAAAAAAAACAAAGTTATGCCTGCCACCTGAAGAAAGGTTGCGTAAAGTTCGAAACATTGATGCTATAATATACTATGATTATTTTAAAAATTGACCTGTCCGAGCGTTTTGCTATGTGCTAAAAATAAATAAGTTGATAAGGGGAGATAACACTTATTCCAGCGCACTGTATATATAATATGTATTACCGAGTGTTCCCAGAAAAGAAAACTTGTTTTAGTGGTACATATTTATACCACTTCCTAGGAACCTCATTTTTATCGAAAAAACTAATTGAAAATAATAAAATTTACCTATATATGGACACTTATTGCACTTAGGGAAATTATATGTAGCTGGTGGCCTTAGTGCATGCTTCGTATACAAATGGTACAACATCAAGGTATGGTTATTGCATTGTCGTCCACAATATTTACACAGGCGTGTGTCGAAAACTTCATCGTGTACATCAGTCATGTGTTTACGATAAAGGTAGTACAATACAAACTCTGGAACTTCACCGTGTTCAGAAACACATTTCACACATACCCAGGGTCCATCATCGTCGTCGTCTGGTACTACTTTGGAAGATCTCTTTTTTAATATAGGAATCTCTTTTTTAGTACTGGGAAGTGGTTTGGCCGGCCTGGCTACTGGTTCAAGCTAAAAAATGGACAGTACAGAAAATAACTACTTAACAAGAAGTTTTGAATATTGATATTTTACTATCCATGGGCTTCCCCCTAAACCTCCCAGCCCTTGTAAAGGGTGGGGAGAGGGAAACAATCGATTTACCAAGAATCTGTGCGCCGTGGAAAAAATGTTTCAAACTAGAAATATAGCTGAGATAATTTTGAACAAAAGTGTTTATTAGTACTTTTTGTGTAGAATGAAACATCAATCTCAGAAATAACGGTTGAAGCGACCGGCGATTTTGAATTTCAGTTACCTGCGATTTTGAAAAAGTGATACATTTTATCGACCTTAGAGAAATAGTAAAAATGGCAAAAATCGCGCAACGTTTATTTATTTAACATGTTGACGGACAGTGCGTCAAATGTATAAGTGTTGTGACACTATATATGTATTTTGCAAAGTAAAATAGGGAAAAATGCAACGTCTATAGACGTTGTGTCACATTACATCAATGGGAATTATAGACGGAGAGGCAGCGCCGAAAAATCTCTCTGAATTTACTAAAGCTACTTTTTTCAGTTGATTACCGTGATTGTGTAGAGAAACATACTGCGGTCGGTCAAGCGAAACGTAGAACAGGTGGTACTGACAGCTTGTCAAAGCTGCTTACCTGCGGTGGTAATTAAATCCATTTACTAAGGCTGAAAATCAGTACACACATTCTAAATTGAATATAAATAAAAGTTATTATAGTCGGTCAGCTGTATGACGGGACAGAGCCGGTCGGTCGGCCCCAATGAATGTACAGCTAAACTGCTTTATTTACAGAATTAGAAAAAAATGTAAAATACAAAAATTATTTGATTTTTTAATTATGATTTTTTGACATATATATCGTACTAGTGACGTCATCCATCTGGGCGTGATGACGTAATCGACTATTTTTTTAAATGAGAATAGGGGTCGTTTGCTAGCTGATTTGAAAGGTTATTCAATTCTCTATGCAGTAATATAAGCATTAAGATCATTATTTATACAGGGTGTCCAAAAATTTTTTTGAATTATTAATTAAACAATTAATTTAATTTTGACTTAAAAAATAAAAATTTTGACACTGTATAAACAATCATGTTAATGTTTCTTTACTGAATAGGGAATTGAATAACCTTTCAAATGAGCTAGCACACGACCCCTATTCTCATTTCAAAAAAATAGTCGATTACGTCATCACTCCCAGATGGATGACGTCACTAGTACGACATATATGTCAAAAAATCATGATTTATAAATTTAATAAGATTTGAATTTTATATTTTTTTCTAATTCTGCAATTTAACCCTTAAATGCATCGTGTTGCCGTTCGGCAACATAGGTAAACGATTGAATGAAATGTCTATTCTGATTCGAATTTGAAGTAACTGTATAGCGTTGCCTTTAGTCTACATAGTGTTAATATTAAATAGTTTGGCACTTTTTGTACAGATGTCATAAACATGCACTTCGACCCATTGAATTGTTTGGCAGCCAACCGGTAACGTCGTGTATTATTTGACGAAGTTTGTGAGTCTTATCTAGTTAGAATATTAGTGATTTATTATTGAAAAAATATCCTAGTTAGTAGGTAAGGTATATACTTTTTACTTTTATTATGCTTCCTTGTTGTTTTTCCCGCATTCATGAGAAAAATGAAAAACATTCTTTGTTGCCGTTTTGCTACAGTGCGCACTCAAGAATCCCTGACACAAAATATTTACATCTGATTCTTTATTACAGAATACATCGTCAGAATTATTTGTCGGAAAAGGATCTGCAGGAATATTGGGCAAATTTCACTGGCCTGAGTAGTGAAGATGAAAGTGATTTCTCCGACACAGATAGTATTGCAGACCCTGAATTTGAACCTAACTATGGCGACGAATCTGATGAAGAAACGTGCAATGGGGCTAAAGATATGGCAGAGGAGATAGACACAACAGAAAATATGGAAATGCTAGAAAGTGAGCAAATCCACGAGAATGAAAGCTTGCCATCTACCGATCTTGGAGCATCCGGTAATGTAGTTGTTCGTTTGGCTCACATTATTCCATAGCATCAAAATTTCCATCTTTATCATGATTATACAGGTGTACCGCTGCTTGTATATAAAGCCAAAAGGGGAATATTATCATTGGGAACAGTTCAAAGGCAACGGATACCATGTTGCAAATTACCAACACATACGGATATGAAGAATTTCCTCGTGGTGATAGTCATGAATATACTGCTACGGATGAAGGCATAGATATCTCATCTTCAATATGGAAAGATAATAGAAAGTCGTCTTGCTTTCCACTTTTGCAGGTATATCTCCTATATACAAAATATAACGCTTTCATAAGACTGCGAAAAATCTACCGAGTAGACTGTCCCTTTGTAATTAAAGAATATAACCGCCATATGGGGGGGGGGGGGTTGATCTCATGGACAATCATATTGGAAGATAAAAAATTTCTATAAAAAGTAGGAAATGGTACCTCCGGCTATTTTATCACTTACTTGATTTAACAGTTGCCAATAAGAGCGACGGTTGCTAAGAACCCACAGGCAAAGCTTTTAACACAAGCGACTTTTCGCACAGAACTTGCAGAGTGTCTGTGCAAGATGAGGAAACCACAGCAAAAAGAGGGAGACCAAATACATTGGAAGCTGACATCCAAGAAAAGAAAAAGAGAAGACCAGCTCAGTACGTTCCCCCCAAAGATATTAGTAGGGACCAATATGGACACTGGCCGACTATAGAAGATAACAAACAACAGTGTAAATATCCCAATTGTAAGGGATACAAACAAAATGTCAGAAATGTGGTGTGGCACTGAGTTTCAATAAAAATAATATTTGTTTTTATAATTTTCATGTAAATTAACAACGTAGATTTTATATCCTAACTTGACCTTGTATGCACAATGTAGAATTTTGGCAACAAACCTGTTATTGTCAAAAACAAGTGTTTAAAATTAAACTTATTTTTTTTTATTATTTTTTCAATATTACTAAGCTTCCGCTACAGGCCTTTTTGATATTTGACATCAATAAAAAAAATCATGCATTTAAGGGTTAATAAAGCTGTTTAGAGGGGGGTCAAAATACAGTGATAAGCGTGCTAATAACCGGCAAAATAGCGCAAAAGATGGAAAATACATTAAGTTGTGAGATAAAAAAAAATGAAACCAGTGGAGGTGGAAAATTTAGTGATAAAAACTTAAAAATATATACAGGGTGTCCAGAAACTTTACCGACAAACGAAGACAGGAGATTCCTCAGATAATTTTAAGATAATTTAACCCAATTCACCTAGTCCGAAAATGCTTCCTAAGGGAGCTAGAGCTCTTTGAAGATGGCGTCATGTAATTAGTTTTTCTTAAATACCTCCAGAACGCTTCTATTTAGAAAAACGAAAATTGGTATACATATTTACTTTCCAGAAATGAATCGATTCCATCCATTGCGAATTTCTAGTACAACTCATAGGCGTCCGTTTTGGGTAGGGCAACGGTTATTTTATCGCCTAGCTTTTTTGTCTTTAATTTTTAATCATTTTTGACTCTGAATTATTTAATTGTGAGTTATTCTAGTACTAAAAGGTACTCTTAGTTTAAGTCGATAGGATACACCGTTTGCTAGAAAAATCGATTTAAAAATTTTTCGATCCTTGAATTAAAAAAAAAAGATACAAAAAAAACTATTTAGAAAGATGAAAACTGGTACATTTATTTATATTCCAGAGATTAATCGATTTCATTAATGGCGAATTTCTAGTACCAGTCATAGGCGTCCGTTTTGGGTAGGTCAACAGTTATTTTATAGCATACCTTTATTGTCTTTAATTTTTAAGTATTTTTGACACTAGATTATTCAATTATGAGATATTCGAGTACTAAAAGTTACTCTTGCTTTAAGTTAGTAAAATACACCGGTTGTTTTTTATTTTTTTTAGCTTTTTTTTTTTAATTCCCAAAACTAAAAACTTTCAAATCGATTTTTCTAGAAAACGGTGTATCCTATCGACTTAAAGTAAGAGTACCTTTTAGTACTAGAATACCTCACAATTTAATAATCCAGTATCAAAAATGCTTAAAAGTTGAAGACAAAAAAGTTATGCGATAAAATAACCGTTGCCCTACCCAAAACGTACGCCTATGACCGGTACTAGAAATTCGCAATGGATGGAATCGATTCATTTCAGGAAAGTAAATATGTATACCAATTTTCGTTTTTCTAAATAGAAGCGTTCTGGAGGTATTTAAGAAAAACTAATTACATGGCGCCATCTTCAAAGAGCTCTAGCTCCCTTAGGAAGCATTTTCGGACTAGGTGAATTGGGTTAAATTGTCATGAAATTATCTGAGGAATCTCCTGTCTTCGTTTGTCGGTAGAGTTTCTGGACACCCTGTATATTCTATTTATTATGTCCCACCTTTAGCCGTATCAGAGGAATATGTCAACTAAAACTGTCACTGTGACAGTGGCAGTTGCCAAACTCGTCCGATACGTCTAAAGATGGGAAACAATAAATAGAATGTATATTTTTAGGTTTTGTCGCTAAATCTCCCACCTTCACTGGTTTCATTTCTTTTTATCTCACAACTTAATGTATTTTCCATCTTTTGCGCTATTTTGCCGGTTATTAGCACGCTCATCACTGTATAGTGAATAACCCTGTACATTCATTGGGGCCGACAGACCGGGTCTGTCCCGTTATACAGCTGACCGACTATAATAACTTTTATTTATATTCAATTTAGAATGTGTGTACTGATTTTCAGCCTTAGTAAATGGATTTAATTATCTCCGCAGGTAAGCAACTGTGACAAGCTGTCAGTACCACCTGTTCTACGTTTCGCTTGACCGACCGCAGTATGTTTCTCTACACAATCACAGTAATGAACTGTGAAATAACTGTAAATTCAGAGATATTTTTCAGCGCTGCCTCTTGGACTATTAGACGTCTATAGACGTTCTGTCCGTCAACGTGTTAACAGCTGTATAGAAACGGACTTCATTTGCGACAAAATGCAAAAATTGCATGCGAAACCTGCACTCTTCTAAGATTACGGCTTAAATTTTTAATATCTTATCCAATATTTGGTATTTACACATATTCGTAATATCGTAAAGAATGGCGGTAGAGGGCCCAATTTGAAAAATATCTTAGTATGTGGAAATTACTCTATAACTAAACAAAATATTAAAAAACGAGCCTGCACCACCATTAAGACCAGACTTTCTTCAAATAAACTTTTTTTGTTCCATTCCTAGATTTTGTGTCATATTGGAACTACTAAAAATTTTTATCTCTAACAAGAAATCGAACATAATATTATGTATAACTAAATAACTGATTAGGCAACATAGAGAAATAGTCACTGTCTTTTGACAAACCTACATTTCTAAGACCCGTGTTGAGCTGCCCCCCCCCCCACTTGCAAAAATTAAAAAACAAATAGCCCTGATTTATGAGCTATTTATGAGCTCTCATATTCCGCAAACTAAAATTTTTGAGCTCGTTCCACTGAGCAGGAATTTAATACCCTAGTGGGGGGGGCTGAGTCAGCCCCCCCCCACTACTTAAAAATAGGAATATTGAATCGGTTTTTGCCGCAGAATTACGAGCTATTTATGAGCTCTTGAAATTATATACTTTCGATTTTTGAGCTCATCCCCTTCACCCCCAAACAACCCTTTAATTGATTTAACTTAAGAGAAAGATGCTGGAAAACTTAAAATATATCGTATTGCGGATATAATTCATATAGCTTATATACTCTAAGAATAAACTATTAAATCAAGAGCATTTCGATTATTGAGCTACAACCCCTTCGCAAGAAAACCACCCTATCTTCCCGGCTTAAGAGAAAGTTGTACTTAAAATGCATTAAACTAATTATTTGGCGACTACATATCATTTAATAATTTATAACCTTCCAAATTACGCGCATTTAGATCAGTAAATTGCAATTTATTTTGTATAGTGCAGTCACTGAAGGTAAAAATCAACGATTACCTTCAATTTCGGTGAACCTTCATCGATTTTCACGAAAATTGGTCAGTAGTTAGAGGATACGTCAAGAAACAAAGGTGACATGGTACCACCTTGCGCCTTTACCCTGAGGGTGGATACCGCCCCTTCTCGGAGGTGAAAATTATTTTATAAAAAATAAATGCACAAATTAAAAGAACAAATTAAAAGCAAAATTTATTATATAAAGTTAATAAAATAAGTCAATACTTTTTAAGTTATTAAAGATCAAAGATTTTAATTATTTGTGAAAAAAATGCATGTTTTGAAGAGGTTTTTTGTAAATCACTGAAAAACTTTAAGTTTTTACAAAAAAGTTAATAGTAGTTTAATTCGTATAGCTTATATTCTAAGAATAAACTCTTAAATCACGCGTATTTCGATTATAGAGCTACAACCCCTTCGCAAGAAAACGACCCCATATTCCCGGCTTAAGAGAGAGTTGTTCTTAAAATAATTTAAATTAATTATTTGGCGACTACATATCGTTTAATAATTTATGAGCTTGCAAAATATACGCATCTCAATTATTGAATTGCCATTTTCTTTCTATAGTGCAGTCACTGAAGGTAAAAATCAACTATTATCTTCGATTTCGGTAAATCGCCATTTATTTTCACGAATTGACAATAACAACTTGGGGTTTTAGGCTGGGGTATATGTCACCACTTCTCGGGAGTGAAAATTACTTTATTAAAAA
The DNA here is from genome assembly GCF_917563875.1 of Diabrotica virgifera virgifera. Taxonomy (NCBI): domain Eukaryota; kingdom Metazoa; phylum Arthropoda; class Insecta; order Coleoptera; family Chrysomelidae; genus Diabrotica; species Diabrotica virgifera. The sequence goes on along the minus strand of NC_065449.1, from coordinate 54,936,205 downwards.
TAACCCCACAAATCGAGAGAGGGACAAATTGTAAGCAAAATTTGTTATATAATGTGATTAAAATAAATCAATACTTTTTGAGTTATTAAAGATCAAATATTTTAATTTTTGGAAAGAAAATGCATGCTTTAGAGCGATTTTTCATAAATGACTCAAAAACTGTAAGTTTTTACAAAAAAGTTTTCATCACTAAAATTGAAGCTAATAAAAAATATAATAAATTGCTTACTTGAAAAACCCTTTAATGTTAATTTAAAGTAAGTTATTGGTAATTAAATGTATATTTTTTTCCGCGACTGTTCAAATCTAAGGGTTCAAGCTTAAATAACGGAAAAGAGGTACTAAACACTTAGGTACTAAATACTTGTCAAAGTACTTAGAAATACCTATGAAAAATAAGATCCAGAAAAAGTTGATAGTATCAAAATCCGCTCACCAATTTTCGTGAAAATGAATGGAGATTTACCGAAATCGAAGGTCATAGTTGATTTTTACCATCAGTGACTGCACTACAGAAAGAAAATGGCAATTAAATAATTGAGATGCGTATATTTTGCGAGCTCATAAATTATTAAACAATATATAGTCGACAAATAATTAATTTAAATTATTTTAAGTACAACCCTCTCTTAAGCCGGGAATATGGGATGGTTTTCTTGCGAAGGGGTTGTAGTTCAATAATCGAAAGGCGCGTGATTTTAGAGTTTATTCTTAGAATATAAGCTATACGAATTAAACTACTATTAACTTTTTTGTAAAAACTTACAGTTTTTCAGTGATTTACAAAAAACCTCTTCAAAACATGCATTTTTTCACAAATAATTAAAATCTTTGATCTTTAATAGCTTAAAAAGTATTTACTTATTTTATTAACTTTATATAATAAATTTTGCTTTTAATTTGTTCTTTTATTGATTTGTGCAGTTATTTTTTATAAAATAATTTTCACCCCAGAGAAGGGGCGGTATCCACCCTCAGGGTAAAGGCGCAAGGTGGTACCATGTCACCTTTGTTTCTTGACGTATCCTCTAACCACTGACCAATTTTCGTGAAAATCGATGAAGGTTCACCGAAATTGAAGGTAATCGTTTATTTTTACCTTCAGTGACTGCACTATACAAAATAAATTGCAATTTACTGATCTAAATGCGCGTAATTTTGAAGCTTATAAATTATTAAATGATATGTAGTCGCCAAATAATTAGTTTAACGCATTTTAAGTACAACTTTCTCTTAAGCCGGGAAGATAGGGTGGTTTTCTGGCGAAGGGGTTGTAGCTCAATAATCGAAATGCTCTTGATTTAATAGTTTATTCTTAGAGTATATAAGCTATAGGAATTATATTCGCAATACGATATATTTTAAGTTTTCTCAGCATCTTTCTCTTAAGTTAAATCAATTAAAGGGTTGTTTGGGGGTGAAGGGGATGAGCTCAAAAATCGAAACTATATAATTTCAAGAGCTCATAAATAGCTCGTAATTCTGCCGCAAAAACCGATTCAATATTCCTATTTTTAAGTAGTGGGGACTCAGCCCCCCCCCCCCCCCACTAGGGTATTAAATTCCTGCTCAGTGGAACGAGCTCAAAATTTTTAGTTTGCGAAATATGAGAGCTCATAAATAGCTCATAAATCAGGGCTATTTGTTTTTTAATTTTTGCAAGTGGGGGGGGGGCAGCTCAACACGGGTATTTCTAAGTGTAATAGCACGATTCTCTTATCTGTTCTGTTATCTGTATCGATACCTGTTCAGTGCAGTAGTGTATTATTTTAAGAATTCGTTAGTGTTGATCCATAGGGAAGTAGTGTTTATTTTATAATTAATTTATTATATTTTTGTGCAGTAGAATTAAGTTGTTGGACTATTTGAAAAAAATAGATTATTGTTAATTTTGTGAGTTTTACTTATAGGTAAGTGTATTTACGTAAAAATATTTCGAATTCTAATGCGAGTATCTAAAGTTTTAGGAGTATTTTTTATTCTAAAAATATTATCAATAGTTTAAAAAAATGGGAAAAGTACATTTAAAGTTCTATTTAAAAAAAGGGTTGAAACAAAGTTATTATGTAAATACTCGTTTATGCTGGATCATTCTTTTGTATTCGAGATGATTAAGCATTGTATAAATAAGAAGGATTTTGAAATTAGCGGTTAGTTGTGAATTTGAATACGTCGGTGTACGTGATATGTATCGAACGCGATATTTTTGAGCTTATAGTAATTATGTAAATAAATTAATAGATTTAGTGTAATACATAAATTAGATATCGTAGTTTGTAAAATAAAAAAAAAATATAAATTCAGTGTCTTTCATTTGTTTAAAAGTAAGTTATTAAAAAATAAATAAAGTCAACTAAAATTAAACTTAGTGCCTAAAAACATAAATAATAAAATAGTAAAGTCAACCGCGTAAAGTCAGTTTTGTAACAGTACCTTAATAACTATAATAGTTCAGTTTTTCTGGTATTATAGCCGTCACAGTCAATGAATGCCAACAGAAAATTGGTACATACATTTTAACATGTTCAGATTGTAAACAGGCCTTTAAAAGTTGTTAAACCATTTTCTATAAAAATCTAATTAAAGTTAATTGTTTATAAAATCTGAAAATTGAACTAACCTGGGGTGGAGACTGCTTAATTGGTTCTATAACAGCATTCACAATCTTCTTATCTCCGCCTGATTCCTTATTTCCTGGCATGATTTTCAATTTAATGTTCTTATTTTTCTTTACAAGATCTGGATATTTTTTTAAAATCTCTGCAACTATTTTAGTATGGTCTATATCGCTTGATGTGGCTGTTTCTACCGATATTTTGTTGTTGAATTTAATTTTTTTTGTTGGTGGAGAAGGCTGTTCAATTTTTCTTTTCAAACCACTGTCATTGTTTGTATCATCAGCTGAAAATTCAATTTGGTATCAATCTTTGTAGCAACCAAATTTGGTCAAATTGATTGCCACAAAGCGAGAGATCCAATACAGAAAAATTTACATTTTAACATTATTTCTTAAGGGGCATTTATCATATGTCAATTTCGAAAAAAAAAACTGTTTATTTTGGAATTTGTTGTGTGAGTTTTATCGTTTTATGGTATACAGGGTGTTTCATTAATAATTGTCCATATAATAACTGGAGATTTAAGAGATTTAAGATTTTGGAGCACAAAATACGAAGATTTAACCTAAAACATTTAGATAAAATGGGGTACCTTACTGAGTTACAGGGTGTTTTATCTAAAAATTTAAAAACTATTTTTGCCCAGCATTTTAAAACTATTCGATGTATCCTTTTCATAATTGGCAGGAAGTATAGGTACTGTACAAACTACTAAATTATGTTAAACAAACGTTTCTGGCTATTACCAGAGGCGTACGACGGGGGAAAGTGAATGGTTGACAATTTCCAAATTGTGCGCCAATGGCGGTATTGCTATTTTAGTTAAATTTTTGGATTCTCCAATACTTTCTATGAAAATAATATACTCTTCATTCGTAATGATAAAATCATTAGTTTTCGAGATATTTGAAGTTAAAAATGAAACGACACGGTTATTTTGATTAATGTATTTGTGTGTATGTGTCGCTTCATTTTTAATTTCAAATATCTCGAAAACTATTTATTTTATCGTTACCAATGAAGCGTATAATTTACATAAAAAGTATTGGAAAATCATAAAATTACACTAAAATAACAATTTCGTCAGTGGCGTAGAATTTTGGAAAGGTCAGCCAGCCACTATCCCCTGTCGTACGCCTCTGGTAGTAGCTAGAAACGTTTATTTATCTTAATTTAGTAGGGTGTACAGTACCTACACTTTCGACCAAGTATGATAAGGATACGCCAAATAGTTTTAAAGTACTGGGTACAAATAATTTTTAAATTTTGATCATATGAATCATATCATAAATTAATCAAAATAACTGTGCCGTTTCATATTTCTTCTTCTTCAGGTGCCATCTCCGCTACGGAGGTTGGCAATCATCATAGCTATTTTAATTTTTGAGGCAGTAGCTCTAAATAGTTGTTTTGAGCTGCATCCAAACCATTCTCTCTTCATATTTAACTTCAAATATCTCGAAAACTAATGACTTTATCGTTACCAATGAAGAGTATATTATTTACGTAGAAAGTATTTGAGAATCTAAAAATGGCACTAAAATAGTAATTCCTCCAGTGGCGTAGAATTTAAGAAGGGTCAACCATTCACTATCCCCTGTCGTACGCCTCTGGTAGTAGCTAGAAACGTTTGTTTATCATAATTTAGTAGGGTGTATAGTAGTCGCACTTTCTGTCAAGTATGAAAAGGATACGTCGTATAATTTTAAAATGCTGAGCAAAAATAGTTTTTAAATTTTTAGATAAAAACCCTGTAACTCAGTAAGGAACCACATTTTATTTAAATGTTTTAGGTTAAATCTTCGTATTTTGTGCTAAGGTTTCTCCAGTTACTATATGGACAATTATTAATGAAACACCCTGTATTCTATAATGTTACATACATGTTAAAGTATGAAAGTGGATGTTGAGGTCTTTAAAACACGCGCCATTTTTCGAGTGGTCGGTCACATCGGGTTGCTTTGGCGTGGCTCAGTAATGTTTTGGGCATGGATTTATTTTGAGGCACACACGATTCTCGACTTGATTGAGAGTGGCACATTAACAGCACACTGATACAAACCGGAGATCCTACAACATCATGTGATGCCATATGATGAGTTTTTTGGTAATGGTTTTCTGGTAATGCAAGATAATGCGAGATCATACACGGCAAGGATTGTAACACAGTATATTGAAGATGTTAGTATTATAAAAATGGACTGGCCTGCTTGAAATCCAGACCTTCCCCAAAAAGCACATCCAAAACTTGATCAGTTCTATACCAAATCGAATAATGAATGGTATTCAGAAACGTGGTGGTAACACGCATTATTGACACGAGTGACACTTGCCTCTTCTTGGCCCTATAATTAAATTATTGCTATAGCTGTAACTGTACCTGCTGGTACATCGAAATTTTCAATACATTTATTATTTTCTTAATTTTTCCTTGTTTTCCATTTGTTACTCATGATAATGTCGGGTTACGTTCTACAAAAGTGACTCAATACACAATAGATTTTATTTGATATAAATAAGAAAAAAATCAAAAATTTCATAAATTTTGTGGGTGGCCCGTTTTCTCTGACACGCAATGTATAATGTATACAACTGCATCCTCTAAATGTTACATAATCAAAAGTTAATAAAATACTTACGATCTTCAAACATGGCACTCCTAATTTTTTGCTCCTTTGCAAACTCCTCGATGTCTCTAAAGTTGACATCTTCATTTGTAGCACTTTTTGACGAACCACTTTTCTTTGGTAATTCAACATTGTTTCTAAGATCGTCAAACGTGGGTTTTATCTGTAAATGTATGTTAAAGTCGTGTAATTATTTGTAGCATTACGCATGTAGAAAGAAATCAAACAGGAAAAGCACTAATAAAAGGAAAAAATAGGGAATTCAGAGATTGAAGATGTAGAACATTTCAAATAGCTAGGAATGACTATAAGCAAAACCAGTGAAAGAATGTCAAGAAGTAAAAGAAAAAATATTGGCAGCGAATAAAGCTTATTTTGCAAATAAAACATTACTTTAAAGCAAAATACTGAATATGAAAACCAAGATGAGAATTTATAACACAATAATAAAACCAATATAGAAACAATACATAGAAGAAACAATGACGATGGCTAAAAAATACATATGAAGAAAACTTAGTGGAGAGAAACATCATGAGAACCATACTGGGACCAATCAGAACAGAGCAAAATGAATATAGAAGCCGAACTAATGCAGAAATTAGGAAAAAAACTGAAAGTTGATATTGTGACCAAAATAAAGCAGTGTAAAGTGAGTAGATGGTCAAGTCATATCTGGGGGACAGGAGATGAAGTAGCGACATATGCTATGATAGAAAGGAATCCAGGAGGAAGAAAGAAAAGAGGAAGACCAAGATCAAAGTGGCTGCAAGAAGTTGAAGAAGACTTAAAAACACGCAGGAATCAGAGAATCGCAGAGAAAACTAGAGACAGGAAAAAATGGAGAGGAATCATTAAGAAGATGACATAAGCAAAGGTGACTGATCATCTCAAGAAATAGGATCTAGAAAGCTTTTGTGACTTTTCTCCACATCAGGGTGTACAGTCATTATATATGTATTATAATAAACAAATAAATGATTAGTTAGGTACTTACTTTCTCTTCATCCTCCTTGGTAAGCAATGGTTTACTAGTGTAGGATATATCTTCAAAGCTAGTATCCAAAAAATTTATAGGGGGAAGATCATCTTCAGGCCACTCAAATCGTGTAGGTTTGGGAGTATTGTCAAATGTATCTGCAACTTTCCAACATGTAGATTTCTGTGGTGTTTCACTAAACATATGTGAAGTAGACTGTGAAGAACCAACTGGAGATGATGCTGCAGCTGCTGGTGCAGTTTTTCTTTTCCATACGGGAACTTTCCTACCAGGCAAAGTATTAGGAAGCTCTTGCTTTACAGCTGGTGGTGGAGGTTGCCTTTTTGGTGGGACAGGATCATGTTTGGGCTTCAGAGCTTTTTCTGATCTTTGAGCAGCCAAAAGCTTTGTTAAAATGGTGATGTTCATCATCTCAGCAGCCTTGAAGAGTCGTTCATAAAGAGATACATGGAATTCCAGCATACCTATAAATGGAGTTCCTTTTGTGATTAGCTAATATTTAACCCTTTCTGTCCCAACGCCGCATATATATGTTTTTTAAAAAGTGGGTCTGTAGTCCCAGTCGCTGTATATATACGTACAAGGTGTTATGGTCTCAATTTACCAAAGCCGAAAATATGCATTGCTTATAAAATTTTATACTGATTACTGTCCCAATGCCGTAGAAATCTGTCCGAAAATGTTAAATTATTGTTCCCAAAGCCGCAAAATGTTGGCACCTAAGACAGGGCATGCGAACCCATTGCCGTATATATTTGTTCACATATTTTAGATATTATGCTATATTGTAGCACTGGTGGCAACGCTGTTACATGCATAGGTCGAAGGTTACATTACATTATTTTTTTTAAGTTAGTTACATTTTTTTAAGGGCACTCGAAGTCCCATTTAACGACAATGTTAACATTATGTCACATAGCTCTGTAACCAAAGCACTTGAGACCTAATTTTTGTTTTATTTTTAAACTAGATGTATTGTTTAGTCCCGCTTAGATTTTTGTAAAGTTAGAGTAAAGGTAACATTTATTTTTAAATTTTTGAAAATACTTTTACAAAAAAGCTCAAAAATGTTTAGGTTTTATTTTTTATTTTACTTGTTTTTGTACATTTTTCAATAAAACTACGCGGGCTTGATATTATCTATCCTCAACTACTGTAAATTTGGACCCTCTATCATCTAAGGATCCAGAGATATTTGACATCAAAAGTTAAAAAACCTAGTATTCGGGAAATTGCAAAAATATGAAACACTCTAATAGACTATAAAGAAAGCTACCGGTACCAGTGGCGTAACAAAGAAAGGTTTTGGGGGTTATAACCCCTCATTGGGATGTACTTTGAGCTTAATCCATACCCCACAAAGACCCTCCAGTAGTTTTAACTACCCCCCCCCCCCCAACCCTTGGATCATCCTGGTTACGTCATTGACCGGTACACGGTAAGTTGAGTGCGGATGTTCGAAAAACAAATAATTTTGTAGCCATATTTTTGGATATTTTCTACTATAATGTGTTATATATCGTTGGAAAGAGAAGATTTCAGAGAATAATTTTCAGTGATAACCCAAAAAAACTTAAAAATTCAATTTTCGGACTTTGGCTGTCTATAAGTTGGTTTTGCTCTTTCATGAGTACTTTTGAAAAGAAAACGTTGAAGTTTGTTAAAATAAACTCATTAAAACATTTTTTGGTCATTTATTTGTTTATTTATATGCAACGTATATATAAGGCAATGGGACTCTAAGCATGAAAAAACCTTTGGGATTGTGGGACTAACATGCAAATTAAGGCCCGGGATAGAATGGGTTAAAAAGAAATTCAAATGACACAATATGTCGTCAAGGGATAAATATACGAACTCAAACCAGAGTTAAAATTAAAAAAAATATCTTCTTAAGCTCCATTGTTACCATGAATGAAACCTTATTAGTACATTTATTATAAAAAATTTCCTATTTATAAACCTTATTAGTACATTTCAGTTTTTTGGGATTAAGAAAGAGTAATATATAAACCTTATTAGTACATTTCAGTTTTTTGGGATTAAGAAAGAGTAATCACAATTGATTTTCAGGATAAGGATATTCTTCTTCTTTGGGTGCCATCTTCTTAGCGAGGGTTGGCGATGACTTCTGCAAAGCTGTCTCTATTTTGGGCTTTTCTTATTAGACTTTGAAAGTCTAATCCTGTCCATTCTTTGATGTTGCGCAGCCAGGTCATTTTTTGTCGTCTACCCGCGCCGCGTCTTCCTTCCATTTTCCCTTCTATAATAAGTTGAAGGGAGTTATACCTGTCGTGTCTAAATATGTGTCCAAGATCAGATGTTTGCGTTTCTTGACAATTTCTGTGAGTTCACGAAATTGTCAAGAAATACCCATATCTCAAAGCTCTCTAAACGTCGTAACGAGCTGACTGTTAAGGTCCAAGCTGCCACGCCGTAAAATAATACACTATATACATAGCACTTTATCATGCGGTATCGTAGGGACAGATCCAGATTGCGGGCAGTGAGTAACTGTCGCATCTTTAAGGTGTTTCTTGCCTGTTCTATTCTACATTTTATCTATTGTTCTTGGTCTAAGGTTTCATGTATCCAACATCCTATGTACTTAAACTTTTTCACTTGTTCAACGAGATTGTTGTTGACTAGGATGTTTATAACTGGTGTGTGCTTTTTTGAAATTACCATTATTTTAGTTTTTTTACATTCACCTTAAGGCCATATAGTTCTCCTTCTCGTACTACTTTGGTTAACAGAATTTGTAGTTGTTCTTCACTGCCAGCAATCAGTACTGTATCATCAGCATACCTGATGTTGTTCACGATTTTTCTATTGACTTTTATTCCTTCTTGTGCTTCATCTAGAGCTCATGCAAAAATTTCTTTTGAGTACAAGTTGAATAATAATGGTGATTATATACAACCTTGTCCAACTACTCTTTGGATGCTTATGGTTTCTGTATCACCCATTTCAGTTCTAACAGAGGCGTTTTGATTCCAGTAGAGTTCATGTATTGTATTAATGTCATTTGGAACCAGGTTCTTTTTTTGCAAGCATCCTATTAGCTGATCATGTTTGACTTTGTCAAAAGCCTTTTTATAGTCTATAAAGCACAAGTAGACATCTTTTTGTTGATACCGACACTTTTGCATGAGAACAATGAAACACTAAGGATATAAATATAAATATTATATGTTAAATGTTATAACCAGATACACATACTATACTATAATGTACCATACACAAGTATAAATTTTGAGAAGATAAGCGTTTTTATTTCAGTAGAGTTCACGTATTGTATTAATGTCGTTTGGATCCAGATTCTTTTTTTGCAAGCATCCTATTAGGCGATCATGTTTTACTTTGTCAAAAGCCTTTTCATCGTCTATAAAGCACAAGTAGACATCTTTTTGTTGATCCCGACACTTTTGCATGAGAACAGTGAAACTGAACAATGAAACACTAAGGATATAAGTATAAATATTACATAGCTAAATGTTATAACCAGATACATACTATACTATAATGTACCTTACACAAGTATAAATTTGAGAAGATAACAGAATTAGAGTAGCTTAAAGTATCAGTTACAAATTGAGGAGGCGAAGATAAATAGATAAACAGTTGTTGAAAGCAAAGCATTTTGATTATTGAATTAAACTCACTGCTGAAGGTAAAAGAAGCGTCTAGAGTAGTCAGAATTCGAACTTAGGAAACAATGGTGACACCAACAGTATTGTATGCTTGTGAAACTTGGTAAATTAATCAGAAAGAAGAAAAAAAAGGTTAGAGATTTCAGAGAGGGAAATCTTAACCCGGGAGCAGTTGCGCTCACTTCTGTCACGTAAGCAGTCACGTGTATAGAAAAAATCTAACAATACGAATTTAAAACAAATTTCTATTTTATAATGTTTTTATTTACTTGTTATGTTAAAAATATCTATTTCTAACAATTTAAAAGCTAATTGGTTCTCACCAAAGCCATAAATTCAACAACAAAAAAATAATTTTTTTTATTAAAAAAAATTTCCACGCTTTACTACAATCGTCCTCGAGGCACTTACGAGTGGAAAGTTATGTTACAAAATTTTTCATCAAGGTATCACGGAAAAGGATAAAATGTAAGATTATTTCTAACGGCGCGACTGCTCCCAGGTTAAGAACAGTTTTTGGTGAGATAAAGGTGGCCAACAGGGAATGGCGCAGAAGAATAAACCAGGAGCTAATCGAGATTTATAATAGACACAAAAGAACAGAAAATCAGGACACAGAGGGTTATGTTTTACATAACAGGAAATGTTCTACAAATGCCAAAAGAAATGTTCTAAGAGTTCTGCAAGCAAGAGAAAAGTAGAGGGACAGCATGAGGGAAGTGGTTTGATATCATCCTGACTGACATAGTAGACATAGGAACAAGAGAGTGAAAATAATAACTGAAGGACCATAATTAGTGGAGAAAAGTAATCAAGACTATGGAAGCCAAGGGCCTCTAAGGCCTGTATTGCTGTTATTTATGATTTGTAATAATTAAATTTTTATGGTTCAAATACTTTTAGTCTAAAAAATTTTCTTGTATATTTACAATCATTAGTTACATTTATAATTTTTATACAAAAAGTTATGGAAACCTCACATAGGTACATTGTAAGATATTTACCTGTGTATAAGAAATTAACTATTGGAACTATAACATCTGACTGAAGTCCTGCTGGCATCATAATAGTATTTTCCTCTGATGCAGGGAATGTGTCTTCCAAGTATTGAAAATATTCAGTACAAGCATTCATAACTAGTCTATGTACTTTTAGTTGGACATTGCCATCAAATTGTAGTGTTAAATCACAATAATCTGTTTTAGCAAAAAACACTTGAAGACGCTGGAGGAAAAACGTCCCCCAATTGTCCACCCTCACTTGTTTATTTCCTTGCTCAACCATCTTTACTAAGTTCCAGTTTCACCTAAAATGATATTCAGGAAAGGATCAAGTTATGTTAATAACATCATTTTTATGTCCAAAATATGTGAACTTGCTAAAAATGCCATACTAGATTTCAAACAGAGGGAAACTTTTCCAAGAAATGACGAACTTGAACAGCCCACCGAAATTAGTAAGACTGATCAAGATGACATTAGAAAAAACATAAAGTAAAGTATCCATAAACAGCCACAAATTAGAAGTATTTAAAACAAAGAAAGATGTAAGACAGAGAGACGCTCTGTAGTATACTGCCCTACTAAGAAAGAACCCTGTATCTCCACTATAGCAAGTTTTAAGAAAAACGTGATTAAAGATTTTTGTTTAATCCATTGTGCTTTTGGTACAATAATAACATAAAATCATTTAGGGTAGAGTTTGTAGTTTGTAGCATCATAGTTAACTTTTTTCAAAAAGAAAAATTGCAATATGGATATTAGCTATGCAACATACAGGTTAAGAATGCAAAGAAGTATGTCAAGTTTACTTAGCTAAAACCACATATTATCCAATTTTTTTAAGCTTTGTTTTAACTATGTAATTATTATAAAATTTATATAACTGCCTCGAGAGGTATTTAAATATTTTAATATTATTTATAATGAACATTATTTGTTGAATAAAACATAAGTATTTACGAAAAACCTTTATTTAAAAATACAAAATGAAAATTATTGTTAATCGGAAGTTGGTAATTCTTCCCAAAATTTACGGCGGTTTGCCGGTATAATGTGACCTAAGTTTTTTAATATTCATTCTTTTCTACTCTTTGCAATCCCAGGTTTCGTCACAGGTGTGGGGTCCTTTATTCCAGATTTTAACACCCTGTTTTGCAAAAAGTCAATCTTCATCAACTTCTTGCTAACATCAATCTCAACATGTAAAGTTGCTCTCTCTCTCTCTTCACATTGTGATAGGAAACACGTGTCTGTTTTTTTTTAATTTTGGCTGTGATGATAAGTCTTTCCAGATAAAAAAAATCGGAAACTCTCATTTCTTTCACCACCACACAATTTAAATTACACGTTTAAACGGCCTCGACAAAATCATGATAATCATAAACTTTTTTCTTTTTCTTTAACGATAGTTACACTTGGTGGTGGAAACTATCGGCGGATATAAATGTATGGCCCGATTTATATATTGCCCAATTTTTGTTTTGTGAGGAACAGTTATCTACCCAGAATATGAAAAGCTCTGCATCTCAATAGTGCAACAGGAATGAATAGAAAGTACTAATAATCTCTTCATTGCTTCATTTCATAATGCTGCAAAAGGCTTATTTTTTCCCAATGTTTCCAGTGGTACAAAACTTTCATTATATACCACCTTTCTTTGGGCAAATGAAACCTTTTGAACATATAAATGTGAGGAAGCATTATTACTTTTTTGAGATTTGCTAAAACTCTTACCATACTTAGTTCAGGAACTGCTTCACAATATTGTCTATATAACTCTCTAGACTGGTTTGCTCTTTTAAGAGGAAACCGTAGCGATCAACAGGTAGCGAAAACGCGTTCCAAGATTGCGGCTGTAATTTTGAATATTTTTTCGAGATATTTGGTACACGTATTCGTAATATAATAAAGAATGGCGGTACAGAGCCCAATTTAAAAAATATATGAATATGTGGAAATTACTCTGTAATTAAATACAATATTAAAAAAACAAGCTTGTAGCGTCATTAAGAAGAACAAAAAAATACACTTTCTTCAAATAAACTTTTTTATCCGATGCCTAGATTTTGTGTCATTTTGGAACTACTAACGAAATAAAAAAATTTAGTAGTTCCAAAATGACACAAAATCTAGGCATCAGATAAAAAAGTTTATTTGAAGAAAGTGTATTTTTTTGTTCTTCTTAATGGCGGTACAGGCTCGTTTTTTAATATTGTATTTAATTACAGAGTAATTTCCCCATGTTAATATATTTTGCAAATTGGGCTCTGTACCACCATTCTTTATTATATTACGAATATGTGGGCCAAATATCTCGAAAAAAGATTCAAAATTACAGCCGCAATCTTGGAAAGCGTTTTTGCTACCTGTTGATCGCTACTGTATCACCTTAATGCGTATTTCCAATTTCTGGCATACTTCACAATTTTTGTCTAAAGTTGTATCAATTTTATGTGAATTGTCATGTAATTGAAATCCTTCACAAAGCTCACATTCCTCGTGCCCGAATTTTGGAAAGAGATGTGTTTACTTTTAATTTCCTTTCTATAAACTTCGTATGAACATTTCATATCACGATGAGTTTCTAGAAAGTTTATGTACATTGCATCAATGCTTACAACGTACAGCGTGCTGTACAACGGCGATAAGTGAAATACTGGGTTAAATAACTCTGTGTTCTTCTGTAGCTTTTTCAGAAATTTTAAACTTAGATGCATGCTTACCACATTTATCAGGAAGAGAGACGATTTCTGGTGTTTTAAATTACCATACCAATTTAAAACCACACGTCTCAGTTAGTCGAAACAAAATACCTAATAAAATGTCAATTTACACGGTAATATGCTTGGTTAAAACCTTGTACTTATGGCACTATTAGTGGGGTTGCTCTGTTCCTTAGAAAAAACCTCGCATATTGTTTTATCCTACGTTAAAACCTCGTATCTGCTGAGCATATACCAGGTTTTTACTACGAAGCATTAAATGCCAGGTTTATACTAAGGATAATAGTCATTTTTGACGTTTACGGGGAAACTATTTTCTTTTATAAAATATTTAGAAATGTAAAATACGGGGTTTTCTCTATGTGAATATGTTATATAAATCATAATTATTCATATGGTGCAAATATCTTAATTTTTAAAATTTTGGAGATATGGGGTTCTTTCTTTGTAGGGCAGTATAATATGATAACACTCTGTATAAAATATGTTTTAAGTTTTAAATAACTTTATAAAAATATAGTATGGTATTAACCCGATCCAAAGACACTGATATTTGACCCTGAATTTGGAACGTGATTTTATTAATATTATGTCGGGAATAAAAGATGACCAAATGCAGTGTACGGGATTTCAGTATTTTGTTGTTAGATACTTAAGGTGTCGAAATGCATTGGTATAGGTCTGTGATATTATTGTAAACAAGTTGTGGTTGAATAGGTTGAATCGCTGATTGTTTCAATGTAAATATTATAATGTTATTTGAACATTAACTGAGTTTTAATTAATATGAACTAAAAAGGCACAGCAACATAGTTACTTAACTCACCTCTGTTGACTACCCTCTTTAATAGTGTTGGAAAATGTACTAACAAATGGTAAAATTTATAGAGAGGGAACAGTGTTGAACAAAAAATCTACAAATTTGAGAACAAAGAAAAATTAATTTATCTAGGAGTGAACAAAAAAAAATAAAGTCAAAGAAAGCAGAGAAATCAACTACAGAATTATTAAAGGTAGCCGAAGCACGGGAGCAATGATGAAAATGTTAAAATTGAAGATACATATACTATCAAGAAAAGCAAAAGGCTCTACAGAACTCTCATAAGAGCAGCTGTGATTTACTGGTGCGAACTATGGATGCTAAATAAAGCAGAAATACTAAAGCTAGAATAATGGGAACAAAAAATTTTACGCAGAATATATAGACATATGGGTTAGAAGAACCAATAAAGAGTTAATGGAGCTTTATGATAGCCTATCAATAATAGCTCAAATTAAAGCTCAAAGAATAAGATGACTGAGAACGACCAAACAAATGCTGAGATGAGACCCAATGGGAAAAAGACAAAAGGGGAGGCCTAGAAAAAAATAGATAGATGCTGTAGAAGATCTAAAATAACTTACGGGACTGAGAAACTAAAACACTGAATAGGAAAGTCTGGAGGAATTGTCAACCAAGCACTGTATATTGCCCTTAAATTGTAGCCTTAAATCACAATAATCGGTTTTAGCAAAAAATACTTGAAGATGCTGAAGGAAAAACGTCCCCCAATTGTTCACCCTCACTTGTTTATTTCCTTGTTCAACCATGATTACTAGGTTTCAGTTTTACATAAAATCATCTCATTTAGGAAAGATTTAAATTATGTTAATAACAACATTTTTATGTTCAAAATATGTGAACTTGCTAAAAATGCCATACGATTTTCGGCGTCCCTAGCTATAGGTGATCAAGCTGAAAACAATTGCAGTTCACTGTTTATGTGGTTAAACAATTGTTTACCGAAATATTGATAAACAACAAACTTAGTAACAATTTGAGGTTTCAAAATAACTGACCTTTTTCTATTATGAAAATATTAGCTCCATCTTATCACAAGCTTCCAAACATTACAACTTCCATGTTAAGATAATCCAAAGAAACTATTGTTGATAACTGAGTCCAGGTGGCGCTTTAAACCCCGCCAAATTCAATTTTTTTAATATCTGCACTAGTTTTTAAAGATATTTGCTACAAATATGTAAATATCGTAACAATACCACACAGTCTTTCTGTCTTTCATCAATTTTTGTAACCTTTTTTGCAAAATTATATTATTAGGTAAAAAAATCAATGTACGCCGCCATTAAATTCTTTCTAAATCCGAGTCAGCCATGCTGATAACCGAAGTTGGACGATGTAGAAGCACCCCTCCTAAGTTTTAGCACAATCAATGTATGGTAGAGTTCAGAACCCCGAGATGGCGCTAATTTTATTTTTATAAAAATTTAATTAATTGATTTTTTTACAATGATATGATCATATTTTTAATTTTTTTTTTAATCTAGAAACGTAACAAAATCGATCATTTGATTCGGGTTGGTGGATATTCCAGCATTTTTCATTTATCGATACTAGAACTAGCTATAATAGGAAACAGAGATAATCCCAAGAAGAGTTTAAGGCTCAAAGCAGACGGGCCACTCTGCAGTGCTACTCTCTACTCTGTGGATCCACAGAGTGGCTGAAACAGGCGATTTTCTAACGCCGGCGACTACGCTGCGAAGTGGATCGTTTGGAAGGGTGCGGCATTTAATGTAATGGGTGATAAAAAAAGTACAGTTCGTCTAATTTATTTACCGTTGCACGTCATTATCTACGTTAGAGATCTAAGTTGACATTGTTGCCCAATTACAAAAAATTCTTGAATTCATTTTAAATCATACATCACACAATTTTTGCAGAAGTGGATTATACAGCAAAACAAATTATTATTCAATGTAAATAAATAAAAACTTTAGAAATAGAAAACAGGAATTAAGTTATAATCTTACAAAGTACGTAATAAAAACAGTAAATATAATGAAACAAATACTTATAGTAAAGAATATAAACAAATGTGAAGTGTCATCCCCGCAACTGTCAAATAAATGTTACCAATTTATGCCAAGTTATCACCTTCGTTCGATTATAGTTACAGTGTATTCCGAACAAATGTGCTTCATAAAAGCGCTTTATAATCCATTTATACAAATTAAATGAAACATATTATTGTGTATTTCTTTAAGTTAACATTAATAGACATCTTTAAATATTATTTCTACGCGTATATAATAAAATATGTCTAGTGGCTGTAATGCCAGTGTACTCGGCAAAGTGATTCTAAAAAAGAACACACCTGTGTTGGTATCATGTGCCGTCACGGGCTATGACGCGGATGACGTGCAACGGTAAGTAAATTAGATGGAGTATAAGTGTGTTCAAATAATTAAAAACTTGCCGGCTAATATTTTTTTTAAAAAAAGTGTGTTCGTCAAAATTAGTGTTTGTAATGTCCATAGTTTTAAATATTTTATAAAATTTCAACGCTTTTCAAAAAATACCAATAAACTACATAAATGGAATTAAGAAAAACCAGACAAAAACAGCTATAGCACAGAAAGAAGCCCATAAAAAATCAACCAGTACATCTGGTATCCTACAGGCGTAACATAGTTTGATACAACCTGACACTGAGTTAAAGAGGCCCTTAAAGGAGATGCCATTGAATATATCTAAACATGTTTTGCAACCCCCTTTTAACTGATATTATCTTATCGTTTCGTTTTCAACAACAAACAATAAAACCTTTCTTGGCCTAGGATGGGACCCCACTATTTAACATAAATAAACAAACAAGATTGTGAGTACATATTTGTTTTGTTCAGTTCAAATGCATCCAATGTATAATAAAATGCAAATATAAATAGAGAAAACATTACTTACAGCTTACGGGATTTATTATTCTTTTCGATAAGGCTACCTTCTTTAAAATCAGAAACAAATAATTCAAAGATGACGTCCCACGCTTTTCCTTTTAATGCCCTATAAATCTGCCCTCGGTTTCTTGTATCCCATATATAGCGAGTCTATTTTGCACTTCGATTAAAAACCATTCCGAATCGAAGTTCATTTTAGGTGCTCACCCTATAAACTCTCGTCAATATTAAATTTGTGGCAGCTACAAAAGTGGTCCGTCTGAATGGCGTTTGCCACTAGTGGACGCCACTAGCAGTGAAGCTCGGTGACTGTGGCCGGATACACTCGCTCGTCTGGGGTTCGACGGCCACTCTACATAAGAACCCACGGTAAATCATCGGAAGCTGCTTTGTGGATCCACAGAGTAGCGCTGCAGAGTGGCCCGTCTGGTTTGGGCCTTAATTAGTGGAGGAGAGCTTTCCTATCTTAAAAGCAAAAGAGCTAGAGCCACCCAAAGAATAAAAAATAATACAAATACAGCTCCGGGCCCTGATACATATAATATATAAAATACATGAAGAAATCCTCAAACTGATTGAAGCTGACTTGATCGAACCTATACAAAACCTGTTTAACAAACACCATTTACTGGTTGGATAGTTTGCTTTCTACTTTTCTCTATATTCATACCACTACCAAAGAAATGATTTCCCAAAAAATACCAAAAATAGTAAAAATGTAGAAATGGAAGACCCCAGAAACATCTTCTTCTTGTGGTGCTTTCTCCTTTAGTGGAAGTTAGCGACTACATTGGCAAATCTGTCTCTGTCCAAAGTGGCTCTACACAAAGATGTTGAATCAAGGCCAGTCCAGTCTCAGATATTTCTAAGCCGTGAAATCTGGCGCCTACCGGGACCCCGTTTTCCTTCAATCCTACCCTGGATGTGGATATGATCAGTTGCGCAGGGCGGTACTTTTCGTTTCTCATTATGTGTCCCAGGTAGCTAACTTTTCTGACTTACATGATTTTTAGTAGTTCCCTATCTGTACCTATTCTCCTCAGAACATTTTCGTTGGTGGTGTGGATTGTCCAAGGTATTTTCAAGATTCTTCTATAAAGCCAGAGTTTAAAGACTTCTAACTTGATCATCAGTGTTATGTTGAGTGT
Source organism: Diabrotica virgifera virgifera (assembly GCF_917563875.1). Classification (NCBI taxonomy): domain Eukaryota; kingdom Metazoa; phylum Arthropoda; class Insecta; order Coleoptera; family Chrysomelidae; genus Diabrotica; species Diabrotica virgifera. The sequence continues at coordinate 54,917,697 of NC_065449.1, read as the reverse complement.
CCAGGCCTCCGTTCCATACAAAACCATAAGCATCATAAATTTGATGAGCCATTTGTTGAAGATATTTCTACACATTATATACGATATCACATTCTCGAAGAGCAGCTGGACGAATTTCAGTTTGGATTTACAAATTGACTTGGAACTAGGGAAGGACTTCTTCTTTTGCCCTTTAATTCGTCCAATTTTGAACATAGCCTTCCCCCAGTTTCCTCCATTCGCTTCTGTTTAGTGCTTTCTGTTTCCAGTGCGTTCCTCCTATCTTTTTAATGTCGTCTCCCCATCTCATCTGGGGTCGTCCTCTTGCTCTCTTTCCTGTCCATGGTCTCCATTGTTGTATCGTGCTATTCCACCTGTTGTCCGTTTGTCTAGCGTTATGACCTGCGAAGCTCCATTTTAGCCTGGCTATATGTTGGCCTGCGTCTTTGACTTTTGTTCTGTTTCTGACCCAGTTGTTTTGCTTTTTGTCTGTCAATTTTACTCCTAACATTGCTCTCTCCATGGCTCTTTGTGTCTTCATTATTTAATCCATGTTTGCCTTGGTCAAGGTCCATGTTTGGCATGCGTATGTGAGAATTGGGAGTATGCACTGGTCAAACACTCTTGTTTTTAAGTATTGTTGTATTTTTTTTATTCTTTAGTACCCATTTTAACTTTCCAAATCCTGCCCAGGCCAATCTGACCCTTCTTTTTACCTCCGCTGTTTGGTTTTCCTTATTTATTTTTATCATCTGTCCCAAATATATATAATCATTAACCGCTTCTATTGTGGTGTCGTTTAGTATTACGTTTCTATTGTCTTGTGTGTTTGTCATTGTTTTTGTTTTGGCAAAATTCATTTTTAGACCTATTTGTTCGGATTCATTTGCTAGTTCGGTTAGCATGGTTTGTAGTTCTTCAAAACTTGATGCTATGACTACTACATCGTCTGCATATCTTAGGTGGTTTAGTTTCTTTCCATTTATGTTTATTCCCATGTTTGTCCATTCCATTGTTTTGAAAACATCTTCCAGTGCTAATGTAAATAGTTTAGGAGAAATAACATCTCCCTGTCGCACTCCTCTGTTAATTGGTATGGGTTTTGTGGTTTCTTCCAACTGTACTGTCATTGTTGCTTTCTTATATATATTATTTATTAGCATTCTGTATCTGGAATCTATTCTACAGTTGTTTATAGCTTTTTCTATTGCCCACATTTCCACGCTGTCAAATGTTTTTTCGTAGTCAACGAACGCTAAGTGCAGATCTATATGGTATTCGTTAGCTTTTTCTATTAGTGTCCTAATTGTTAGAAGATGGTCAGTGGTGCTATATCCCTTTCGGAATCCTGCCTGCTCTACTGGTTGATATGAGTCCAATTTGTGTGTTAGCCTGGTGTTGATAATCCTCATGAATAGTTTATACGTTTGCGACAGCAGTGAGATGGGTTTTTATGATTATAATTTTTATAATTTTTTATGTCCTTTCTGTCGCCTTTCTTAAATAGCAGGATTGTAAGACTTTCGTTCCATTCGTCGGGTATTTCTCCTTTATGTAGAAACTGATTAAACAGATTTCTTAATGTTTGTAAGATTTCTTCTTTCCCTTCTTTCAACATTTCAGCAAGGATTCCATCTGGTCCTGGTGCTTTGTTGTTCTTTAATTGTGATAGTGCTGCTTCTATTTCATAATTTTCTATTTTTGGTAATGTTTCTGAGTTTACATTCGTGATTGTTTTCTTGATATATTCCTGAGTGTTGAAGTTTGCGTCTTTCTTTGAGGTGTATAGTTCTTTATAAAACCTTTCTACTTCTTCTGATATCTTATCTTTTCTCCTCTCTTCCCGTCCTGTTTCATCCTTTATTGAAATGAGTAGTGGTTTCCCTAAATTTGGTCGTAAGCATTTTAGGCCCTTATTTCTCTCAATTACTTTCTCGATTTAATTTTCAGTGTGTTTTCTTAGATCCTCTCTGGTTTTTCTCCTAATAAGTTTGTTCAGTTCTACGTATTCTACTGCGTTTCTTTTGTTTTCGCTTATTAATTTTCGTCTACTTTCCATTAATTTAACTGTCCCGCTACTTAATCTATTTTCTTTTGTTGTTAGTTTTTTGGCAGTTTTCATTCCCGCTTCCAAGAGTTTTTCTTTCATTCCTTCATTAATCTTATTAATTTCTGACTCTTCCTTTGCTACTTGTTTATAGTTTTCCCTTAAAGTTTGTCTATATTCTTCTGCGTTTTGTCTTATTCTGCTATGGTCAATAGCCGTTGGTTTTCTTCTAGGTTTCTGCGTCTCTAGTTTGCTTATTTCTATTTTGGCTCGTAGTATGAGGTGGTCGCTGCCAGTTGAGAATTTATTAAGTGCAGTTACGTCTTCGAAGATTTGTTTATTTTGGCAGAGGAAGTAGTCTATTTCATTTCTATTCGGTATCTAAGTGTTAGTTCAAAGAGTTAGGGACGTAAATAATGGTATATTTGTCTGCTTTCTAGATTACGAAAAAGCTTTTGACAAAATACACCACAGTAAACTTACCGATATTAAGACGGACTTCTCGGTAAACGGCACATTTATGAATAATTTTCGATACACAGACGATACTTTTCTTCTGGCTGAAACAGTCCAAAACTTCATATATCTAGGGTGGAACTAAAATTAGGATTGGCATATCATTCTAGAGAAAGTCGTGTTAGAAATTACGAAAAAGCCAGAAATATATAGAATGAAAGTTGTTCTTTAAAATCTGGGCATTATAATGGTTATAATTCGAATACATTAATCAACCAATCACGTCCATTGCTGGACATATAGGCCTCCCTCAGTTCTTTCCAGTGTTCTCTACGAACTGTGGTGCTTATAGCCGCAATTTACCACTACTCTTTTTATGTCGTCGGTCTATTTAGTCGGTGGTAGTCCTCGGTTTCTTTTATAGTTTCTGGGCCTCCATTCCATGATTCGTCTTGTCCACCGCCCATCTTGTGTTCTAGGTGCTCTGCCCACTCTGCCCAGTTCTACTCAAGCGTCGTGATTCTTTCGGTGACCTCCTGATTTTTGCCTGATTTTGTAGGTTTGTTATGTGGACTCGAAGATTAACTTCCAGTATTGCATTTCAATATCTCGTTGTGTAACTCTTAAGTTTATATATTTGTGGATTTTTGCGTCAGTGTGAAAGTCTCTGTTCCATAAGTTTGTACGGTCAGAACACACATTGGTCACAAACCTTTCGCTTGAGACTTTGAGACACATGGGAATTAAACTTTTTAGAATGTGGCTTAGTTTGCCAAATGTTGCCCATGTCAGGCCTATTATTCGCCTCTGTATTTCACGTGTTTGATTGTCTCTGCTTATTTTGACCTTGTACCCCAGATATTTGTAGGGATTAAGTAAGGTTCTGAAACTGTTTTCTTGTGGCATGTGCGGCATGTGTAAGTTAAATAGGTATTGTGTTTATGTGAGATTAGCCACATAATTGATTGTAAATGTCGGGTTAGACCAGCGATACTCAACCTTTTTCCTTCCTGGGCCACATAGTAGGTATTACCACAGCTTGCGGGCCGCAATCAAGATGAAGTAGTATACAGGGTGTTTAATTGCGAAACGGAAATACTTGAATGGTGAATAGGTGAATGAGGCGGTTCTAGAAAGACTAAATTTATTGCTCCACCGACTGTAACCGAGTTACAGGGTGTTTTATCGATTTTGCTCATTTCTTTCTGGACCCATAACTTTAGAACCACCTTGTATATTTTTTTGAAATTGGGTACACATATGTCACATTTAGAACTAAACCACCCAACTACTAATTACAAGAAAAATCTAGGTCCTTGAAACAACATCCTGTATATTGAAATTTTCAAAACCCGTTTGCACATTTGAAAAGAGCTTTAATGGAGCTTCCATTTTTGCGCAGACAATTTAATGACTTTAATTTTGAAATTCAGTCGAAATTTTTAAGAACTCGAACTTTCAAAACAAAAATTTCGATATAATTTCAAAATTAATGTCATTAATTTGTCTGCGCAAAAAATTGAAGCGAGCAATTAAACCTAGTTTTTGTGCTCTTTTCAAATGTGCAGACGAATTTTGAAAATTTTAATATACTTAATAATTTTATATGGTGTTGTTTCAAGGTCACAATTATTTTAATTTTTTTTTGTTAATCCGGACCTGATTACTAAATGGGTCGTTGCAATGTAGTACATAAGTATTGATTATTTTTAAAATGAGTATTTGTTCATTAACTTTAATAATTTATTATTATTAAAAGTTAATAAAACCTTGCTTTTTAATCAGAGTTCTTAAAAATTTCAATATAATTTAAAATTAAAGTCATTAAATTGTCTGCCTCACTCCCAGACACATCGGCACACTATCAAATAATTTGAAAAAACACGTGAAATTTGACAAATAGTTTGATCACAGGGCCCTTTAGTTAGCCTTTGGGCCGCATAAAAAACGCTATAGGGCCGCATGCGGCCCGCGGGCCGCAGGTTGAGTATCGCTGGGTTAGACGAAAAGGTCTAACTGCATGGCAAGCTGTCCGAAATTATATTATTCTAACCTTTAGAGGGGACAAATAGTATAGTGTAAATTTAAAATCGCGACTAAATTCCGCCGTTGCATTAGCCGCCAAAACCACGACGGAGCTTTTTTTCAATATCTCCACTATTCTTAACTTTTCCTATAGTTTTAAATTCTCTCAAAACTGATGCGATTTCCTGCAATTTCTTTTTACAATTTTTTTTGCGCGGTCAATATTTTCCGAGTTAAGAGGGAAAATAACGGAAGGGGGAAGTATAATAATCATTGAATTGCATCTCGTTCGTTATTAATTAACTACATAAACAAAAATGGAGACGATTATATTTTATACAACTTTGATCTTCTCAGTGGCGGCTCGTGGCCTTGGAGACAGGGTTGGCAAGGTTTTTTGTCTCCTCATATAGGTATACCATCAAACTAAAAGGCTTAAATCATCATAGGAGATTTTGTTGTTTTTTGCTTTTTTTTTTTATTTGATGTACTTGACATTCTCTCTTGTTTCATGATGTTTCGACAATACGTGTTGATTCTTTTGAGATAAGGTAAATCCCGTTTATTTGAGGCAGAAATTGGTGGTAATAAGAAAATTGGTGAACAGTTTGTTGTAATGAATTGCAGTACTTACTACATAGAATTATACATACATATGTTGTAACTTATCCCACTTTCTGAAAATATTTGGATCGGCATAATTTTTAAGTACCTAACTTGTAATAATAAATATCTGGGAAATTCTTTGGCGAAGGTAACTTTTAAATGTTGAATCGTCAAAGAGGTCAAAAATTTGCAAATCTTCAAAATTCGAAAAACGAGTAAGTATCTATTTGCATATAATAGTAGGTATCCAAAATTTCAAGATATACTTACTCGTTTTTCGAGATATGTATCATGTCGTGATGTCGTTGTCTTTTTTGGGATGGTTCAGAAATATCAAGCGAATCCAAAACGTCACTGCGTATATATTGGAAACTACTATCATTACGAAAATCTCAGATTTTGCACCAGCTTTCGTATTCTATTTTTGGAATAAATAATGTCAGTTGACTGATTTTGAACAACAAGGAATATCTTGGGCAAACTCTGTCTTAAAAATATTTAAAAGAATATTAAAAGAGTAATTATTATTTAATAAAGTTCTCAAACCGATTACTTCACGGATCGAGGTATCGCCACTTTCAAAATCATCGCCTTCGATAATAAAATCAAAAACCCCAAAAGCTGTTCACGAAAATCTGCTACAGATCCTAAAACTACCAGAGATAATCTGCTTAGATAAAACTAACCGAGATTTAAAATTTCATCGCGTCTGACAAACTGTTCGCTTTTTTTTCGAAACAAATTTGTTCTAAAGCAGTAATCCGTTTAGGTGAGCTAAACTGGCAAGTAAAAACGATATTCTTTATTTTTTTACACGTATCATGTAAAACTAAATTCATTATATGCGCATAATAGTGAGTAAATAAAGCTTGTGATGCAATAGTTTTAACTTTTGTCTGGAGACCATTTAATTCACCACTCATCACAGCAACGCCGTCATAAGATTGCCCCAGTTTGCCCTATCAATTTATTTTTGATATAAAAAAATTTAAATCTGTTCTTTAAAATACCAATAATATATTCTGCCTTATTGCTTTTACTCACATCTCTAAAAGCTAAAAACCTCTCATAAATATTACCACGTAACGCGTATCGAACAACAATAATTGATAATTATTTTGAACGACATGATAATCAGAAGTTTCATCTACTTCCAGTGAAAAGCAAATGGTTTTCTAAATCTCATATTCAACAACGTTATTCAAAATGTAACTATTTGATTATATGTATTGGTTCATTCTGTATTACGAATACACTTCGAATCAGAAAGTAAATAGGTACATATTTCTAAAACAATTTTATTAATTCTCTATAATTACTTTGATTTTTAACAAATGCTTCGATCCATCATGTCCACTAAATGATAATTCCTGACAACTTAAAAAAATTACAATATCAATTAAACGACGCGACCTAAAAGGGCGTGATTATTTTTGACAATTTCTGCGGATGCATGCTTCCAAATGAAACACCAACCGGCAGACCGAAATATGCCGTACCTGCCGCTTAACCTGCCATGCCGTATCTGCTATTGCCCACGGAGAGAATGTAATGTTCGCTTGCTCATCGACTTGTTATTTCGTTGAGTTTTACGTGTAAATCGTCAAGCTACGGAGTTGGGGACGGCTAGCCGAAAAGTCAGATGAATGACTCGGATCATTCATTTTTTGAGAAGTCTGTTATGCGCAGAGATCACTTAACGCTGGGATTGATAAAATCCTTTTAAAAACGAATAAAATTTAGTCTTTATTATCTGATAGATTTTTTTTTATTTCACAGATACAAATATTAAAAAAATCTATATCTATAAATGTGTGGGTCGGCACTGCCGACCCTGACCGGCCGCCACTGGATCTTCTTCATTTTTGGCTAAACTCTTAAACGACTTTTGGGTCGTATGCGGTAAAGGCGCGAGCGTAAGATCTTGCAGGAAATGGTTATTTAGTTTTAAGAAGGCCATTTTAAACTTCTTCTCCTCTAAAAGAGAATTATATTGTATACGATTTTGATATCTTCGATTTTTTGTCCTACAATCAACATTTAAGTATAAGGACCTATGCCTATTATGACAAACCTAACGAGACACAATCGATTAACGAACCCTAGACGCTGACGTCATCAGCAGCAAGCCATAAACAAAAGCGAACGTAAGACCTTAAATATTTTCAGCAAAAAAAATAAAAGAGATCAAAATTGGAGACTACAGGGGAAAAACGCTGTAAGTCAATTTTTTAAATTTTTGGAAAACGCGATTTTTAGATTCAAAACTTCATAATTCATAAATAAACATGCTAAAACACTGTTGCATTGAGTATTTGATAACTCATATATACAGACTATGATATTATAACACTGAAATTGTCATGTACAGCACGGGCGTAGCCAGGGGGGGTTTTGGGGGTTCAAACCCCCCCCCCCCGAAAAGTTGAAAATATTAACATCTTGAACCCCCTCCGAAACTAAAACCTGGCTACGCATTGTGATGTACAGTAGGTAACAAGAGGAATTAAAAAAAACAACCAAAGGTCTGGAGGAAAAAGGCAAAAACGCTGTAATTGGCAAAATATAATTTTAATTCAACGAAAGAAAAAAATAAACAGAACTAGACTTGTTTAACATAACTAAACCTAAAAACATTAATATTATCTGTTAAGTGAATCAATAACATTGTAAAATTCTTAAGATAAAAAATAAGTCATGTTTTTTTAGCTGATCAAAATACATTCTTCCTTTTTCTGAATGTTGTTCTGAAGCTATTTCCTTGTGGCATTTTTATAATCAACTATTTTTAATGGGAAATTTCCTTTTTCTGAACAAAATTTTTTTAAAACTTGGAGATCTTTGTATTTTGGAATTGGAATGGGCAGTGACTCAGTATAGGATCGAGAAGGAAAAACGAATTCTTTTCCAGTATACGGTGGTTCCCTACCAGTGACTTTTTTTTTAATGACAGCAGAAACCATTGTTCCATTGTAGGTGTCTCTGAAATAAATTAGTCTGGGATGTTGCTTTGAAATGCTTAATTTTCTTATTGGTGTAGTTTTAAAAGGTGCTTTTGTAGCATACATAGGTGCAAGAAAAGTGTCCCAGCTACGCACCAAGTAGTTATCAACCACTTCTACTTTATAAGGCGCAGGTTTTTGACGAGCCAATCGTAACACTGCTTCCCAATCTTCTGGGGTTTCTGCTGTACTTTTTTGGTTAACGATACCAAAATCTTTATCCGTCTCCATGTAGGAGTGACCTCTTATAGGAAAGGTCACTAAAATAGAGTCAAATCTATCAGAGCTACATCACGTATTCGCCCAAAACTTTTTCGTTTTCTTGTTTTGACTGTAAAGCCTCTTCAATTTCACTGTCCTCGCTGTCAATATTAATAAACAATAGTTCAAACTTACTAAACGTTAAAAAACAAACTGTGATTATGATAATAATGATACTAAAATAAACAACTTGTATGAATGCTGAACACTGACTGTGATTTTCCGTTGTAAATTGTCCCTACGGACAGGCACATTGAGCACCTAAATCTGACTTATAGCATTGTTGCCTAGTTTAACCTTGACTTGCAGCGCTCTTCCATTGTACAGCATTATTTTATTCATTTGTAACGTTTGACTTATTGCACTTTTATTTTGTTTGATATTTGTGGATTGTACTACGTGTATCCAAGTATCGAAAAATGTATTCATCAAAAAATCGAGGAAAATTGACTTACAGCGTTTTTCCCCTGTAGTCTTCAATTGTATAAAATATACATAAATCTCTCCGTTTTTGTTTATGTACAATTATATTGTAAAATTAATAACAAACGAGATTTAATTCAATCATTATGCTTCCCCGATCTTCCACTATTTTCCTTCTTAGCTAGAAAACTATCGAACGCACGAAAAAAAATTGTAAAAAATAAATTATAGGAAATAGCATTTGCAACATTTTAGTTCCTACCATTTTTGTCGAAAAGTTGAAAATGGCAGAGATATTGAGCAATAACGGTTCTCCTTTCAAATCAAGATGGCGGCTAACTCAACGGCGGAATTCAGTCGCGATTTCAAATTTACACTACCACTCAGCCCTCATAAAGGTTAAAATAATAAAATTTCGGGAAGATCATGGAGGGTCAAATGCTATCCCGACTGTACTAGGACTACTAGGTAAACAATTTGACGTTCCCGAAATCGAAACGGATAATTTTTTAGGTAAAAATGTTATTGACATTACAATCAACTACGGCTAATCCGATATAAACACAATATTTAACAATATTATTCTTCTTATAATTTGTAAAACTGATTCAATACCACTAAAAGCATTACAGTCCAGGGCGGATCTGTTTTGAGATGGACGTTGAGAAGTGACTCTAATTTTTTGCAGAAATGGCTTTGAATTAACCCATATAATAATAATTGAGTTATCCTCCCACTCAAAAAGGTCCTGAACATTGTTTAAATAATCAAAAAGGCCAAAAAATGAAGGGAAAATTCGATTTTTTTCTTCGTTTTTTGATTATAACTTTAAAAGTTTTCACTTCCGAGAAAAGTAGCACAAAAATAAAAGTTGCGTAATTAAATTTCCTACAATATGAGATTGGCTAAACATTCTTAAAATTGTTACCCTTGTTGCAAAATAGCAATAATTGCCAAAAAAATAACATTAAAAAACAAGTATTCGTATTTTACATTTTTAAACCATTTCTGCTACACTAAAGACCTTCCAATTTCACCCAGAAAAACTTTATGATATGATAAAACAATACTGTAAATTTAGTTAAGATCGGCTCAATAGATTTTGCAAAATAAATTTTGAAATCCAGCTTTCGCAAAAATATTTTTCAAAATGTTGCAGTACTGAAAATAAAGCAGATAGCAGGTTAAATTTTTTAAAAATAGAAGAATACTGTACCTTTCATTTGCAATTTGCAAAATTAAAATCGGTTAAGTACCACGGCGTCAGGAATTTTTTTTAAATAAACATTAATTTTTGGTGCTACGCGCAGGACATCGCCGGTGTTCGATTCACTTTGATTTCCACCAAAATTTCTTCCAATCTTTATTTAATATATTATTTTTTACTCTATATTTTGTTGTATGTTCATATTTTAATTCCACAAAAATCAAACTAATTTGATTATTATTTGTGAAAAATTATTTACACAACTGCATAATGTTAAAAATAATACACTTTTAAACGAACATAAAAGTTAAACGAACAGTTAAAATATACGAACAAAGAAAGGTTTTGCTAAAAAAAGTGTTATTTCAAGGGACAGAGTTTGTGATTTTATTTTGCAATAAACAATGTACTAAAAATTAAAATTTATCAATCATTATCAAAGGTCATTGGAATGCCCAATCAGAGCAAACGTATTCGTTGTCCTGCGCGTAGCACCAAAAATTAATGTTTATTTAAAAAAATTGCTGACGCCGTGGTAGTTAACCGATTTTAATTTTGCAAATTGCAAATAAAAGGTACAGTATTCTTTTATATGTAAAAAAATCAACTTGCTGTCTGCTTTATTTTCAGTGCTGCAATATTTAAAAAAAATGAATTTTTTTGCGAAAGCTGATTGCAAAATTTATTTTGCAAAATCTATTAAACCGATCTTAATGAAATTTACAGTATTGTTTTATCATATCATAAAGTTTTTTGGGTGAAATATGAAGGTCCTAAGTGTAGCCTAAATGGTTGAAAAACGTAAAATGCAAATACTTGTTTTAATATGGTTTATTCAAAATTATTGCTATTTTGCAACAATTTTTAAAATTTACAATTAATCTTATATTGTAGGAAATTTAACTACGCAACTTTTATGTCGGTGCAACTTTTCTCGAAAATGAACACTTAAGTTATAATCAAAAAACCAAGGCAAAAATCGAATTTTTCCTTCATTTTTTGACATTTTGATTATTTAAACAATGTTCCGGACCTTTTTGAGTGGGAGGATAGCTCAAATATTATTATATGAGTCATTTTCAAGCAATTTCTGCAAAAAAATGTTAGTCACCTCTCAACATCCAAATGTAATATTTTTTCAGATGTGCCCTGGTCTATTATCTTCATAAAATTTTCCACTTAATATGTACGCCAATGACCAATTTTACCTTGAAATGAAAAGTAAATAATAAACAGGAGATGGCAGCATTGTAGGTCAGATTTTTTTCTGTTTTTATCAAGTGTTTATCATTTTATTATACCAAATTATACATCACCAGAGAATTTCCAGTTCCTACTAAGAAGTTGATTGAATGTTGAATAACTTTTGTCCCTCACTTACTGAACGAGTTGTTATTGTCACGTGCCAGTGTTTGTGCAAATTGAAGGACATTCATAATCTGACGTTGTATCTACGTCAGTCCACGAGCCTCCACAATTTTTATTATTCGCGAATTAACTATCAAACATTCGAGGTGAAATTGTGAATTATCAGAAGTTTTATGGTTAAGAGTGGTTGTGAACTAAAAATAGTGATTCTTTATAACACATTTTGCAATATTGTTTATTGTTACGTCAGGCCAAGACAGTTGAAGTGATTTGAAAATAACAATCAAAATAACTGGATTTCTACTTTGTGAACAGTACTAGAAAAACAAAAATATTGGATATTGTCAAGTCATGATAAACCAGTACAGCATGGTAGACTAAAATCGAATAATTGTAGGACACTCAGTGTTGTGAACTTTTATATAATCAATTTTTGTGCAAACTAGCTCATTGTCAAATTAAAAAGGTAAGTCATTTTGTATTTGCAAAAATCGAAGGTTGTATTTGGCTGTATATCACATCAGCGCGTGGAGATGTTTTTGTTTACATTTTGTACTCAAAATGTCCGCGAAGAGAGATGGAAGATGATTGAGCAGGATATAATATTGATTTTTTACAAAAATGTTACATTATTTATGTTTACTTCTCCTTTCCTAGTAATTTCATTGTATTGAGCAATATTATAAACCTCGCCAAAAATATTAGCGAGTAAACAAAATACACAAACAATGAAATGCCAATTGAATGGAATGTTGTTAGTCAGTGGCGTACAGCTGTACAAATTAATAAAAAATAATATTATTTTATTAGTAACCTCCAAATAAAATTATTCATATTTTGTTTAAAAACAAATGATTCATGATATTTATGGAGTTTTTATACGATCTAACAATATACTAAATAATTTTGTTATTGTTATCAAACAATACATCTAAAATATCAAAAATACTTTCTCTCCTTATGCTAATGACCCTGAAATGATTTGCAAATTTGCTTTATTGTCTAATAATTAGTTTAACAACACATGTATGTGAGCACACGGGTATTATTGTTTTCAAATGGGGTTCCAATTCAGAATCTACTAATTAGGACCATTTTAACTTTAGACTATCTGATTTACAAATTGAGTAACCTAAACCTTGGTATATATTTATATTTGTTTCTGCCCTATGTATCAGATATAACAAATATGTAGGACTAATTTATCCTGGACATATTCCTTATATCCTTCTTCTTCGTCTAACCATTCCCGTCCCCATCTGAACATAAGCCTCTTCAAGTCTTTCTTTCCATTGTTTGCTTATTGTATGCTACTTAGCCAGTTTTTCTTGGCAGTCTTTCAGATCATCTGTCCATCTCTTAGGAGGTCTGCCTCTGGGTCTTTTGTGTTAGGATGGTCTCCAGGTTAGAATTTTTCTGTGCCATTTGTTTAGCTCGCACCTAGCTACATGTCCACGTATTCGCATTTCAATTTGAATGATTTTCGTACCACATCAGTGACTTTGGATTTCTGTCTTATCCATGTGTTTGTTTTTCTGTCCTTAAGGGCACCCGTAGTCCCATTTAACGACAATGTGATTATGTCACATAGCCCTGTAAATTTTTTTTATTTTGACACTAAATGTATTGTTTAGTCCTGCATAGAGTTTTGTAAAGTTAGAGTGAAAGAAACATTTATTTTAAAATACCCTTACAAAAAAACCCAAAACATTTTCTAGATTTTCTACATCTACAACTACTTTAAAAAGGACATCGCACACATCTTATGGAAAATATGTCACTCAAATTCAATAAAACTTATACGAATAGATTCGTTTTAAAGTAACGGTCAAATCTTATCATTGCGCCAACTCTTAATTACGTATAATTACGGCGCAAATTGCAATTAAAGTTTATCGAAATCACATTTTTTGAGTCAGTAAAAGTGTCAGTTACCATCACTATTGCTCTGGGTGCTATTCAAAAGAGCTTAATACCCCCGCTGGGTCTAAGCGGATTAGTGAAACTAATCCGCTGATTTATGGAGTACCGACAATTTGGGTGTTTTAAAATATTTTTTCTCTCTCTAACTTATGCACGTACCCATTTGATTTCAGATTTATTTATATCAATTTCTGCTCTTATTATTGAAAATATAGAGTTGGCGCAATGATAAGATTTGACCGTTAATTTAACAGGTTGACTGCCCATATATAAATAAAAAAAAAGGCCCATGTGCCCAAGCACATATTAGTCAAGAGCATAGCGGGCGTATACGCCCGCCGGGGCATATTGGGAGAATTAGGTAGCGGGCGTATACGCCCACCGTGGCAGTCAACCTGTTAAAACGAATCTATTCGTATAAATTTTATTGAATTTGAGTGACATTATATTTTCCATAAGATGTGTGCGGTGTCCTTTGGATGGACCTTTTATCATCTAAGGATCCAGATATATTTGACATCAAAAGTTAAAAAACCTAGTAGGTATTCGGGAAATCGCAAAAACATAAAACAAAGAAAACTACTGGTACCAGTGGCATAAGCAGGGTGAATTTGGGGGGTTTTAACCCCCCATTAGGATGTACTTTGAGCTTAAATGGGCAGTATTCCATACCCCCAGAGACCCTCCCTCCAGTAGTTGTACCCCCTCTCCCTTATGATCATCCTGGTTATCCCATTGACTGGTACACAGTAAGTTGAGCGGAGACATTAAAAAGGATATTTTCTACTATAATGTGTTATATACCGTTGGAAAGAGAAGATTTTAGAGAATAATTTTCAATCACAACCCAAAAAAACTTAAAAAATTCAATTTTTGGACTGTGGCTGCCCTTAAGTGATATGCCTAGCATTGCTCTTTCCATCGCGTGTTGAGTGACCCTGACTATATTCATATTCATTTTTTGTGATTGGACATGTTTGTGCTACATATCCTTGCCTTATATCATAAAAAATAATAAATCAGAAATAAAAGTATTTATAGAATAGGTACAGTTGAGTCCGCGAGTCTTTACCCGTGCGTCATCATTTAAAGCATACGAAATAAGTCGGAAATTTACTAAACGCAACGGCAAGTGGATATTATTCTGATCACTGGTTATAGTATAAAATTTGACGTTATCAAATAAATAGAATGTCAAATTTAAGTTGTGCTTTAAAATTTTGGTGCATAATTACAGCTACATTTGAACTAGCTTAATAAATTATTTTATTATCATTGATTAATAAATAAATAAACAATTTATAAAAAAATTCAATAACATTTTCTTTTTGTTATTTTATTCACTTTGGCGGAACCTTAAACACAAGCATTCAACTGTGTCAACAATGAGGTTAGCTTTGTACATTGTCAAAATTTATCGTAAAATAACATAAACTTATCAAACAATTTCTAACTCCAATATAAAATTTGTTGTAAAAACAACTGTTTGTATAGGTACTATAAAAAACTTCAAAATGCAAAAATTCGACAGAATAACAGCAAAAAATTCAACAAACTGACAGCCACAAAAGTAAATAAACCAAAACGTCAGAAATTGTACTTAAAATATGTAAAGACATCCCAATCATCTTTTTTGTATCTATCTCTTTTCAATACACTGAGTCTAAATCGTTCATAAAAATAACATGTGTCTTTACTTAATAACAGGCGGCAGCTGGTTTGTCATTAATTTCATGCGTGGAAGAGAATGATGCTAAATAAAAAGTATGTATTTTATCTCGCCAGGTATTAATGACGCATGGGTAAAGACTTGAGGACTCAACTGTATATCAATATTGTTCAATAGGATTTATCACTTCTTATTTGATTTGGGCACTTGTCATAATATGTTGTATAATATAAGTATCTGTTATATGTTATTGGTATATACAAGGTAAGTATATTATATACCTATTATACATACCAAAGATATGTATGACATAGATATATTAATACAGTATACTCTTTCTATAACGAACACAAGTATTATGAGGTTTCGCTCATAACAAGGTATATTAGGTGTCCCATGAACTTCCTATTATAACGTGTGATCCAAAATTATTGTCATCATAGGTGGCTCTGAACGACAGAGATAGCTATACAGTGCATGTCTATTCTTAATTCAGATATACTTTCCAGTTTACGTCAACTTTGCAGTGTACGTCAACTTAACAAGAAAAGTAAGGTTATGTAGAGATCTTGTTTGATTTTATTTATTATTGTTACTTATAATTTTGTTAATTCTTTTTATTTTTGATTAAAGTTCTGGTTTTGACTGATTTTTTATGTTTTATAATGTTAATCAAAATTAATTGATAAACCAATGATATAAATTCAAATTAAAACAAGACATACGTAATTTTTTGCACGGCTAGCTTTGATCCCAATAATTGTGGATCGCTCATTACTATAACACCTGTATAACAAGACATATTTGGTTATGAGGGAAAATCAGATCGAAGAACATTTTTCTTTACCTCTTTTTGGCACGGTGATTGCTATAAATAAATACCCCAGCTGCCTATATATAGAAATGCCTAAAATCTGTTTGCTTATCCAGGCCAGTGATGTATTAAACTCCACCGCTTGTCAACCTCTTCCTGTATGTCCACTGCCTCTTTTTCAAAAGTGCCATTCAAACAATATTACGCATCTTATATTGCTCGGAATGGCTTCATTATAGAAAGTCAATGTTTTAGAAAACTACACATTCATATGTAAGTATGCACCACAATATTATTGTTGTCTGATATAACCAGATCAGCTTTTAATGAGGTAATTATTCTGCCATTTCTGTTCTCGTTATAGAGGGAGTCTACTGTATTATATGACAAGAACCCAAAACAAATGAGAAGAGATAAATAGCCCTATAGCTGAAAAAAGAACCTTCTTCATGTGCCCTGTCTTTTCAGAACGTTGGAAATTAACATGGCTATTTTGAGCTTGTTTATAACAGATCTGAATAGTTCGGCAGATGGCAATCTGAACCATTGCCCACAAGTTTTGCTCTGCTCTACCCTGCTAAGACTAGAGGCAGTGGGGAGGTCTTATTTTGGATCTCTGCTTAACATTTGGGAAACGGTTAATTAGTTCCTTTTCCCTTATAGGACATCAGCTAATTTTTTAGGACCAAGCCTTGAGTGTACTTTCCTTCTATAATAATTAAAAGAGAACTTTAGGAAGCTGGTTCAAAAGATCCATTTTGTTTTGATTTAAAACAACGAAGAGAAGCATATTATAAAGGTTGTACTTGAGAGAAATTAAAAATTGTCTGCTAAGTGAAAAACATTTAATATAAACGAATTTAACAACATAGGCGATTAAACGATTAAGAGTGTGCTTATTGTCAACATTACTGCACAAAGTTCATTTATTATAATGAGTTGAGATTTGGCTTGTGGGGTATGATAACACACATTGCGTACCATTCCTTCCTGAGAGAAAATCTACACCAAGAGGTTGAAAGACTAACTGTTCACCCTTAGAGGGCCGAAGGGGTTCTGCATTCTAAATCACTGTATATTCCGTTGGTTCGTAAAGGCTCTAAAATGCCACTTGACAAAAGAGAGTTCAAACATATTTTTACATTGCTAGATGAAATCTGAACCATGTGTTCTTTATCTTTCCTAGCGAATATAACTTTCTAAAATTCTTAAATATTACAAAAGAGAAAAGATAGAGATTGTACCAAAAACTTTATATTAATAATATTTTTAAGAGATTTAAAAATAAACATTAGCAAATATGGGAACCATTTAAAATTAACTTCAAAAAATGTTGTTTATACAACAGGCAGTAACCAGCATTTAGTAGCAGTAACCAGTAGGTAAATACATGAATTAATCAGCTAGGATACGAGATTTCAATCTACACCCACCGGCACAAAATTTCGCCACCCAAAATTTTTGATTGTGTTTGACAATTTATAACTTGATTATTTCTGCTCCTTTAAGATTCTTGCACCAGTTTGTAGGTACATGTGTATTGACATCGTTTGGTATTATTCCAAGAAAACAAAAATTTTGCTTACATGGCATTATACTGGGGTGAATGGAAGCGTTGTATTTTCTCCTAAATTTAAAAAATTCTGTGGAAAAATGGAAGAGCTGATTTTGTTTCATAATCCTGTCATATTATCCCGGAGCCTTTCTTTATCCTTTTCTTGTAAGAGCTGTACCATTTTTTGTAAATAAAAACACTGACGGACTCATAAAATAGAGGTTGGATTGATAATATTAGAATGGCCCGCATGCAGCCCAGATCACAATCCTATTGAGCATTTATAGGATGAATTAAAAAAACTATTTGCCGTCATCCTAGACCTCCAGAACATTTGGTACAGTTATGGCCGTGCTAGAGGAATATCGGGCTATTCCCCAGGTAAGGAAACACATCTTTATTCGATGCCAAACAGATTGCGAGCAGTTGTTGCTGCAAGAGCTGGACATACCCGCTATTGAATTGTTTTGTTTTGTTGTTAATTTCGTTTTGTTAATTTTAGTGCGTTTGATATTTTTAATTAAAAAATATTAAAGCAGTGTTTTTATTGACAGCTCTTACAAGAAAAGGGATAATCGGATAATTCAAAAAACAAAACCTTAGTGATACCTCCCGGATAATACAAAAGGATTACGAAATAAAATCAGCCCTCCAATTTTTCCACAGAATGTTTTAAAGTTAGGAGAAAATAAAACGCTTCGATTCACCCCCGTATAATGCCATCCAAGCAAAAATTTTTTGGTACCGGAATAATAACAAATGACGTCAATACATATACCTACAAACTGATGCAAGAATCTTGAAAATCGGAGTACAAATAACAAAGTTATAGATTGTCAAATTTAATCAAAAATTTTGGGTGGCGGAATTTTGTGCCGATGAGTGTATAAACAAAAATTTTTAAAATTAAACGGTGCAACAGAAAATCCAGTAGAATAAAAATTATAAGTAGTCAGATAAAAGAATAACATTGGCAACATTGATTTTAATTACAGAATAATTTTTGACCTAGCATATCTCAGTTCGGATCCAGAGAGGGGGGTTCACGGGATCACGACCCCCCCTTCAAAAACGAAAATAAATATCAATTCAATAATCCTAAAAAAAGAAAAACCTAGAGCTGCCAAACAAAAAAAAATTAATCCCATCCAAAAATAATTGAAAACCCTAGGGGTGATAAGAATACCTTGCATCAGAGAGATAAGTATCTAATTAAATCACCCTCAAGATCCATGACCCCCCGCCCCCAAAAATTTCCGGATCCGCCACTGGCGTATCTTTTTGTCACAAATCAGATCTTTTTCGAGCGATCATGGGATAATCTAGAGAAATTCGGTTGGCAACACTGGTCATTAATGATGTAATATATGATTTTAAGAATTTAGAGCATCATAGCACCGAACAACGTTTTCGTTTTTCTAACTGTTTTTTTTTAATTTTTTTGGAAATTCAAGAAACGAAAAATTTTGAAATCGATTTTTTTAGAAAACCGTGTGTTCTACCGACTTAAAGGAAGAGTACCTTTTAGTACTAGGATACCTCATAATTTAATAATCCAGTGTCAAAAATGCTTAAAAGTTAAAGACATAAAAGTTATCCGATAAAATAACCGTTGCCCTACACAAAACGGACGCCTATGACCGGTACTAAAAGTTCACAATAAATGTAATCGATTTATCTCTGAAAGATAAATATGCGTACCAATTCTCATGTTTCTAAATGAGAGCGTTCTGGAGTTATTTAAGAAAAACTAATTACAAGACGCCATATTTAAAGAGCTCTAGCTCCCTTAGGAAGCATTTTCGGACTAGAAGAATTAGGTTAAAATGTCTTAAATTTATCTGAGGAATCTCCTGTCTTCGGTTGTCGGTAGAGTTTCTGGACACCCTGTATATAAAATATTGTTGAAAACGTACTTATAGATTGTAGAGCTTGGAACTCCTATTTTTTGTACAAAAAAATTACAGAAATAGAGATAAAATACATAGAATACAGAGAAGCTCTTATTAGATCGCTATTAGGTCTCGATATATTTTTTAATTAAAATTATATGTTAAATAAGTTTAAAATAAATAAATTTTATTTGATACACTTATTTGAAAAATCAACACCGGTGCTGCAACATCTATTTAAGCAAAGCCGGATCTGACCACTTGGACCGATAAAATGGCGCAAGGTCACAGAATCTGTCTGACAGCTAAACAATGAAATTTATTGAAGTGCACCTTCGGGTTGTTCGGTGATCATAGCATGACATTTTAGTTCAATCTGACAGTTGTCAGAATCGTAATCCTAATTTGGTATAAAAACAAATCAATTGTGTTTATTTCATTTAAAAAAGGTTCTTTGATTTGTATATTTTTATAAATTGTACAGATTATAGTCATATAGATAATACATAAATCATTTTTGGTTCGATTATAGCGCCATCTATCAACAACTAGAATAAATTATGTTATAAATGACATTAATCACGGACATACCTTTTTTTGTGTCACTTACAACTTATAGTCTAATAAAATAAAATTACACTACATGTAAATCAAAATGTAAATTCGTACAGGTTGAAACAAATTTTATACCAAAGTTTAGGTGGGTACAAAAGATATTTTCAAGAAAGTATCCAAATCATACAAGGGGATCATTGTTTAAATAATTAAAAAGGGGTCATTTTTGCAAAAAACTGCTGAGGTCATTCAATTACTAATGAAGGTCTATAGGATTGTTTTCTGCAAAGTTGAAGGGTAAATTTTTCACATAAGCCTTACTAAGTTAAATTTGACCCCCTATTTATTTAAATAATTTTTTTAGCGTTTTAAATAAGCACTATAAAATATCTTATTTTACAGAGGAAGTTGCGCTATGTTATCAGTATTAATAAAAAAAATTGGTCCAAAAATATTTAATATTTTTGAGATATTTAATTTGTTTATTAAATGTTACTCTATTTTTAATTGCAAAAACGCGGTTGTTGCCAAAGAAATATTCAACTGTATTAAATCTTATTATTTTTATTTTTATGTATATATTCGATAAGTGTATTGATAAATTCAAATTTCAGTTAAACTTCCCCCTAAAATGGCATTTGAAAATTATTCAAATTTGTTGATAATTTGTTTTTTTTTAATAACGTCGCGGGGATTAAATATTTTGAAATGCCCTTTCGATAATTGGGTTCCTGGGAACTTTTCACTAATTAACAAATTTTTTTGTGTTTTTTCCTTTTCTTTTTTTTTTCTTGGAGTTATATTACTAGGGGCCCATTTAGGGTTAACTTTCATTAAGAATGTCGAATCTCTAAGTTTTAGATTCTAGACCTAAAAATATTAAGATTGGTCTAAAATCACTTAAATAAAATGTGGCTACTTCCTGAGTTACAGGATGTTTTATTTAAAAATTTAAAAATTATTTTTACCAAGTACTTTCAAACTCTTTGACGTATCCTTACCATACTTAGCAGAAAGTGTGGGTACTATACAGTCTACTAAATTGTAATAAATAAAAGTTTCTAGCTACTACCAGAGGCGTACGACAGGGGATAGTTAATGGTTGACCCTTCCCAAATTCTACGCCACTGAGGGAATTACTATTTTAGTGAAATTTTTCGATTCTCCAATACTTTCTATGTAAATAATATACTTTTACTGGTAACGATAAGTCATTAGTTTTCGAGATATTGGACGTTAAAAATGAAACGGCATAGTTATTTTGATTCATTCGTTCATTCATTTTAAACTTCCAATATCTCTCAGACTGATGACTTTATCGATATCAATAAAGTTATTTACATACAAAGTATTGGAGAATCGAAAAATTTCGCTAAAATAGTAATTCACTCAGTGGCGTAGAATTTGGGAAGGGTCAATCATTCACTATCCGCTGTCGTACGCCTCTGGCACTAGCTAGAAACGTTTATTAATCACAATTTAGTAGGGTGTATAATAGCCACACTTTCTGCCAAGTATGATAAGGATACGTCAAATAGTTTTAAAGTACTTGGTAACAATAATTTTTAAATTATTAAATAAAACACTGTGTAACTCAGTACGTAGCCACATTTTATTTAAGAGATTTTAGTTGAATCTTAATATTTTTAGGTCTAGAATCTACAACTCAGAGATTCGACATTCTTAATAAAATTTAACCCTAAAAGGGCCCGTAGCAATATAACTCCAAGAAAAGAAAAAGAAGAAGAAAAAACGACAAAAAAATTTTGTTAATTAGTAAAAAATTCCCAGGAACCCAATTATCGAAACAGCATTTCAAATTACTTAATCCCCGCGGCGATATTAAAAAAACAAATTATAAACAAATTTGAATAAATTTCAAATGCCATTTTAGAGGTGAGTTTAATTGAAATTTGAATTTATCAATACACTTATCGAAAATATACATAAAAATAAAAATAATAAGATTTAATCCAGGTGAATATTTCTTTGGCAACAACCGCGTTTTTGCAATTGAAAATATAGTAACATTTAATAAACAAATTCAATATCTCAAAAAATATTAAATATTTTTCGACCAATTTTTTTTGCTTAATACTGGTAACATAGCGCAACTTAGTCTGTAAAATAAGATATTTTATAGTGCTTATTTAAAACGCTAAAAATATTTTTTTGCAAATTTGTTTTTAAAGTTTTATGTATAATTATTAGAAATAAATAGGGGGTCAAATTTAATTTAGTAAGTCTTATGTGAAAGATTTACCCTTCATCTTTGCAGAAAAAAATCCCATAGCTCTTCATTAATAAGTGAATTACCTCAGCAGTTAAAAAAGTATTTATTTTTGCAAAAATGACCCCTTCTTAATTATTTAAACAACGATCCCCTTGTATGATTTGGATACTTTCTTGAAAATATCTTTTGTACCCACCTAAACTTTGATATAAAATTTGTTTTAACCTGTACGAATTTACATTTTTACTTTTTTTTTATTTTATTAGGCTATTAATGCGTTAGAAAGTAATCGAAAAACTGTAACGCACTGAAAGATGCCTCTGAGAAGGAGCATACCTAGGTATTTTCCCATGTATGTATTTTTAACGATTTATATTAAAAATATGATTTCACTTAATTTTTTCGATTTTTTTTTATTATTACAATTTATGTAAACTCTGAAACCAGGAGCGTCATTTGAAATTTTGTTTGGGGGGGGGGGGCAAGCACTATATATACAATACATTATATATGATGTTATGATGAATATTGATGTATTTTCTGTAAATTTCAGTCATTTTCAGGGCCAGGGGGCAAATGCCCCCCCCCCCTGGACGCCCAAATGACGCCCCTGTCTGAAACATGCCAAAAATGTAAAAATAATTTCAAAAAAGACAGCAATTATTTTTTTGAAACATTTTTGCGATATCAAGTATCACATAAATTATTTTCAACAAGAACAAAACGTGTAGCAAGGGGTTAAAGATTAAATTTTATTTCATTGATAAATGTACAAATTATGCAAAGTGCAGAAAGAAATAGCTCCGTAAAGTCAAGGTACTTTGCATGTAGTGGTTGTGTGAATACTATCTCGAGTCTCGAGGTTCATTTACACGCGCCGACTATTTTAATATCGCAACTTTCGCAATTAGGTCAGTAAATGGGCGCGAAATACGGCGATACCATGTAATTTTCCGTGTCACCACCGAATTGCATGATGTAAGTTCCTCTTACCCTCCACTTCAATTTTGGACTTCGTTGCTTTCACTTGGGGTGAAAGCCACCTCTTCTCGGGGGCGAAAAAAATACTTAAATTCAAAATAAGTCCGGAAATGGATAAACTGACTAATTCTAAGCCACTTTTGTTTATAGAGTTTTTTCACTAAGTGACTTAGTGCGGGATGATTCCCGTGACATCTGGGTAGACGAAGTCAAACTTTGGCGTTAACGCATCGCCGGAAAGAACGTTAAAAATTCGCTTGAAGCACTCGATGTGTGCAATGGAGATGCGTTTCCAAATGTACATCAAATGCTTCGCATTTTGGCAGTTCTGCCTGTAACGACAGCAACGAATGAACGCTCCTTTTCAACATTGCGTCGCGTCGCCTCAAGATTTACCTCAAGTCAACAATGTCTGAAGATCGGCTGAACGGATTAGCTTCGCTCAATATACATCGCGATGTCGAGGTCGATCCGCAAAGAGTTTTGGAGAAGTTTTTTTCTAAACCTCGCAGAGTTAATTTATTATATAATAACTGAATATCAAGTCAAGACCAAGACACAATAAAATGTCTTCATTTACAAGAAAAGTTTCTTATTATTTTTTATTAACTTCATAACCTAACATGATACACATATGTCAAAACCCCCCCCATAAACGAATTCTGCGCACGGGCCTGACTAAGTCAATACTTTTCGAGTTATTTCTGAGTGAAAATGTTCATTTTTTAACAAAAAAAAAAACACGTTTTTAGATGGTTTTGCGCAAATAACTCAAAAAGTAAGTATCTATTTTATCTAAATGAATACTCCTAGCAACAAAGCTTATAAAAAACGAAAGAAGTATGTAAAAGGTAAGTTCTTGTTGAAAAGGAAAGTTCTTGTTCGTCAAATTACAAATTGAATACTGTAACGTGAAATAAATAAAAAATTAAGCACTTTTCGGGGAAAACTCATCAAAAGTTTTTTAGTGTTTTAAAAAAGCTTTATTTTTGTTTTGTTATAAAAGTTTCTAGCATCGAAACTAAGCAAATTACGTTGAAAATAAAGTTAATATCGTATTTTTTGCTGAAAAAATCGTGAAAAGCACTCTCTAATTTGCATCCCAAACGAAATTAATCGTTACCGCTTTAGAATTTACTTTACTTATGTATTGTTTTTATGATCTGTAATATGTAAGCTTCACCGATTCAAAGTCTATCTATCTATCTATCAGCGAGGTTCCTACAGCATCTGCCGCTTCTCGCATTTCGACCGCCATCGTTTTCTGTCCATCCATTCGTCTTCTTTGATGGCTCTATCTTTCATGATGTGCCGTACATTTTCTTCCCAGGCAACTGAAGGTCTTCCCCTTCTTCTTCTTTGGTGTGGTATGTAATTTAAAGCTTTCTTTGGCCATCTATCTTCATTCATTCGTTTCACGTGACCATACCACACTAGTTGTCTAGTTTCAATTTTATCTACACTGGAATATACAGTATGTGTCTTCCTTCTAATATCTTCATTCCTGATGTGATCTTTTTTAGATATACCACACGCTCTCCTTAGATAATCCATTTCTACTACTTCTATTCTTTTCCTATCTTTTTTTTGTCATCTGCCAAACTTCTGCCCCATAAGTCATAATAGGCTCTACCAAGGTACGATAGATTGTCAATTTCGTTTCTTGCCTTATATCTTTAGACCACAGTAGAGAGCTCAGAATGTTTACCGCTTTTTTGCCCTGCTGCGTTCTCTTTTCGATGTCTCTTTTGGTAGTGCCTTCTTTAGATATTATAGATCCGAGATATTTATATTCATTACATCTTTTCGTGGTTTTAATTTCTAACTCTGGATCTTCTTCATCATCCCCTATTTTAAGATACTCTGTCTTTGACATATTCATATTGAGGCCCCATTTTTCATATTCTTTCTTTAGTTTTCTAAACATGTAGTCCATGTCTTCCTCATCATTCGCTACGACTACCTGATCATCTGCAAAAAACAAAGTTGTTAGACATTTACCACTGCCTATGTCTATTCCCATTCCGGATACTTGTTTCCTCCACTGCTCTAGCGATGATTGAATATATATTTTAAATAAAGTCGGAGACAGACAACATCCTTGTTTAAGCCCCTTTGATATAGGGAATGATTCAGATATAAAGTTTCCTTCTTTAACGACACTTCTTGCATTTTTGTATATATTTGCGATAGCATTCACATACTCTCTACTGAGACCTACCTTCGTCAATGTTTGAAACAGTTTTTTCAAAGGTACCGTATCGTATGCCTTCTCCAAATCTACAAACAATAGGTGGGTAGATAGATTCCTTGCCTTCCGTTTTTCTATTACCTGCTGTAGAACGAATATATTATCAGTGCACGATCTTCCTGCACGAAATCCACTTTGTTCTTCCATGTCTTCGTATTCTGATTCTATTCTTTTCTTTATTATTCGACCGTACAACCTCCCTACTGAGCTGGTAACAGTTATTCCTCTATAATTAGAGCATATGCGTTTATCCCCTTTCTTGAATACTGAGCTGATGTATCCAACATTCCAATCATCAGGGATATTTTGTCCTTTTAAGCATTTATTAAATAGTTCAACCAACATCTCATGTAATATGTTTGGTCCGTACTTTACCAACTCAATTGGGATGTCTCCAGGTCCTGCTGCTTTACCGTTTTTAGATCTTTTGAGGGCTTCGCTTAACTCTCCGGTTGTTATTTCAACTATTTGTGTATGTTCGGCTAGTTCTTCCATTTCGATCTCTTGGAATTTACATCTATCTTCTGTCAGTAAAATCTCATAATGGTGTTTCCACTGTTTAAGATCTATTAACTTTATGTTAGATTTTTCCTTTCCTTCCCTCTGGAGAGACTTTATTACCTTCCACGCTTGCCCAACTCTTGCTCATTTTCAAAGTGCTCAGTCAAATTTTGAACGGCCACAATTTAACCAAATTTTGTCTTACAAAAAGAAAAAAAAAAAACAAAAAAAATCCAAAATATTCAGAAAGGCAGAACCTACATTTTTTTACTCTTCGACATTTTTCGTATCACTAATAGTAGGGGAGCCCAAGCGGGGATTTTTGCAGTTACTCGAGCGCGTCAGATTATCACATGGAGAGAAACCTTGTACCCTGTAATTGTACCCCTAACATATATTGGATCTGAGTACAGGGGAGTTCGTTAAGGGGGGAACGAAAAAAATCTATCCTTAGAAAAACTCGAAATCGTCAGATTAAGGTTAGTTAAGTACATGCAAAAGAGTGTATATTTCAAAAATCTGACGGTTTGAGCGGGGCGTAATGAAATGGGTGGGTCACAAAGTTTCACAAGAAAAAAACGAATATTTCAAGAAATAAACGTCAGATCGAAAAACTAAAAAATAGTTGTTCAATATTTTCAAAAATCTATCGAATGATACCAAACACGACCACCCACGGAGAGGGGTGGGGGTAAATTAAAAATTTTAAATAGGAACCTCGCGATATTTCGCGAAATGAACATCAGATCGAAAAACTGCAACATACATGTATTCAATATTTTTGAAAAATCTATCGAATGACATTAAACAGGACCCCTTGGTCTTGTTTGGTGTTACTTTAAAATCTTAAATAGGAGCTACCATTTTTTCTTGCAGATTTGGATTCCTTACGCAAAAATAAGTCACTTTTATTCGAGACATTTTTTCCAATTATGGACAGATGGCGCAATAATCGAAAAAAAAAACGATTGTTGGAAATGAAAAATTATATTAAAAAATGGAAAGTCCCCACTAAAATGGAAAATTTTACTTAACTTTTTTTGGTTTTAGGACCCACTTTTCACAACCCAATAGGTCCCCATAGCGCTCAAGTAACTGCAAATTTAGCATACTTTCCTATCCTACTATAATACTTTTTAACCCTTAAGTACTAACATCTTAAATCAATGACGTAAACACTAACTAACCGCCTGACAGACGGGTTTAACATTTTAGTGGTAATTTTTGTTTTTGTTAAATATTTTAATGCAAAAAAGTATCTCGATGACTTACTGAAAGTATTGATTATCTAAAAAACACAGTAACTAATCTAGTTTTTCTGTATTTGTTAAAATAAAAAACATTATAACAAGAATGGAAGGATTGTTTGTGTACCTTTTTACTCCTGAAAAAAAAGTGTGATAAAAATTAAACAAATTAAAGAATCTTAATAAAAATTTATAATCGAGTTAAACAAAGAGTAAGAAAAATGAAAATAAAAAGGTTTTTAAAAAATGTTTAAACAAAAAAAAAACTGACAGGTACTATATTTAGTACAGTGTAGCAATGGTAGTCAGTGGCAACATTTTCATCACAAATTGACTCCACTTCGCTTATGTCGTCTTCTACCTCATCAAACCATTTCTAAAGAGTTTCCTCAGGGTCTTTATTCCCTTATTTGATGTTTTTTGACGAACTGGGGCACATTATGTATAATGAGGAACTGGGCACAAACACTAACACCCCGCCTATTAGACCGAAATCACACTTTGAGCCTAAATATCTTTCGAATAACAACCTGCCGCAAATCGCCGAATTCAATACCGACTACTAAAGAACAACCCAACCTGAAAAGTCATAAACGGGTGACCTTAAAAATTTTCTACGAAGAGAAATATCCCACTTTCGACAAGCGATGCCGTCTGAGAGACGGTGTGTTAGTACTTAAGGGTTAAGTTATTTTGAAAAAAGGCATTTTTTTCAAAATTAAAGTAAAAAAAATTGCTTTAAAACCAAATTTTTTCAAACATAAGCACTTTGAACCAATGAAAGTTACAAATCATTTAAATAATATATAAGTAAAGTATCTATGTGCATTTCCTAGCATATCTGTACTTATAATGGATTTCTATTAAAATGTCAAAAATGCCTATATATGGGGTACATTCCATGTCAAATCACTCAGGCAAAAAATTTTGGATCTCCGATTTTTCTGAAAATTGGTATATAGCTTCTGCGGGACGTAAAAATAAGATATTTAAGGTCAAAAAATCTTCTTCTTTTTTTCTCAAAATGTTATTTTATGCGATTTTACAGTGATTTGGTGTTTATTTAAATAAATTTGCATTTTCTGTCGTAAAGTATCGATGAAAAACATAATATTTTAATAGAAAGGACTCAAAAATGTCATTATATGGCATTATAACAAGTTATTTTGAATCAAAACAAGTTTTTGATCAAATTTTATAGTGTAAAAAACGTTAAATACCGTTTTTTGCATTTTCCTCCATTCCCAAAATACATTATCATCGATTTGGCTGAAAATTTGCCCACAGATAGCCAAAAGATAGGACTTTAAGTGGTGAGAAGGATTTGAATTATATTACAATACCAAAAAAGTTACATGCAGTAATATCAGACTCAAAAGTATATATTAGTCCAGTCGGGATAGCATTTGACCTTGAATGCCGAGCTGCCCAAAATTTTATTTTTCTGATCTTTAGGGGAGTCAATAGTAGCCTAAATTTAAAATCACGAATGAATTCCTCCGTTACGTTAGCAGCCATCTTGATTTTAAAGGAGAACCTGTTTTGCTCAATATCTCCGCCATTTTTAAATTTTCGACAAAAATGGTAGGAACTGAAATTGTTCCAAATAAATCGTATTTACAATTATTATAATTTCTTTTTAACAATTTTTGTCGTGAGGTCGATATTTTCGAGTTAATTGTACTTACAGTAGACGCCTATATTTTTGACTATAATATTGCATGTAACTTTTTTGGTATTGTAATATAATTCAAATCCTTTTCACCACTTAAAGTCCTATGTTTTGTCTATCTGTGGGCAAATTTTCAGCCAAATCGATTATGATGTAAGTATTTTGGGAATGGAGAAAAATGTAAAAAACGGTATTTTAACGTTTTCTACACTATAAAATTTGATCAAAAGCTTGTTTTGAATCAAAGTAACTTGTTATAATGCCATATAATGACATTTTTGAGTCCC
The DNA here is from genome assembly GCF_917563875.1 of Diabrotica virgifera virgifera. Lineage (NCBI taxonomy): Eukaryota > Metazoa > Arthropoda > Insecta > Coleoptera > Chrysomelidae > Diabrotica > Diabrotica virgifera. The sequence goes on along the minus strand of NC_065449.1, from coordinate 54,888,743 downwards.
TTCTATTAAAATATTATGTTTTCCATTGATACTTTACGATAGTAAATGCAAATTTGTATAAATAAACACCAAATCACTGTAAAATCGCATAAAATAACATTTTGAGAAAAAAAGAAGAAGAAAATTTTTTGACCTTAAATATCTTATTTTTACGTCCCGCAGAAGCTATATACCAATTTTCAGACAAATCGGAGGTCCAAAATTTTTTTTGCTCCAAAATTGAGTGATTTGAAATGGAATGGCCCATGGACATGCCCGCTTTCTGTTATGTTGTTATTTTTTTTTGAGTCCATATTGCTGACTGTAATACGTAGGTAATACTGTTCACTAAAAAAACTCTATAGAACAAAAGTTGCTTAGAATTAGTCAGTTTATCCATTTCAGGACTTATTTTGAACGTATATTTTTTCACCCCCGCGAAGGGGTGGCTTTCACCCTCAAAGTAAAAGCAGCCCTGGGCCCAACTCCAAAAGTAGAGAGTAAGAAAAACCTAAATCCAAATTTTCAAGTAAATCCGTCGTGACGAGAAAAGTTATAGTCAAGACCGGTAATAATTCATGCCTGGTTGCACCAACAAATCTAAAGCTCCAGCTTAGCCCAGCTCAGCTTTTAAATAGGGCCGCTTTATATCTCACTTACGTTGCACCATAATCTTCGATTTTTACAGGATTTCTTTGATTTGCACATCATTGTGGCAAGCTGAAAATTGATCGAAGAGTCAATGGTGCAAAGCGTTTGTTTCGCAAGCTAAGCTTAAGGCACGCCCCACGTTTAAATACACCAGGGAAATAAGGCAAAAATATACCTAATACATTATAAATACAAAAATGCCCGTCATAGCTTGGACGAGAAATTTAGTTATTAACAAGTAAGTGTCAAAAATGGCAGTTTTTTCGTTTAAGCCGCCACAGGTAAAAATACGGTAATTAAATATATTATTTATACTGTTATTCTTTTAGTAGATCAGCCAAGGTTTATAATAGCAGTTTTTGAATTTCGGTTCGATCATTTGTTGCTTAGGAAATTGCAAAGTAAGACTAAAATTTCGAAAATAAAAAAATTGCTATAACTTTTGCGAAAATGACTTTAAGACTTTCATATTACACAAAAAGTTGAGACAACCAGTCCATATAGTACACACAAAATTTTAAGACGATTCGTTAATTAGTTTAAATTTTATTCAATTTGTTTATCCCAGTGAGCTTTTTTTTGCCATATTATTCTTCAGAAAATAGTAATGACAACAATTCTGTGAAAACTACATGAAAGAAGAAAAGTCATACTTTCAAAATGTTTTAAGAAAATCATTAAAAAGTCATTTTTATCATTCCGAAAACATTTTAATAAAGTAGGGTCATTTTTAGTTCATAAACAATTTGAATAACTTTATTAATATTGACTGCAGATTTAAACTACTTTGGGATTTGAAAAGCTGGTATTTTTATACGAATTTTCAAGAAAACCATTTTTTATCTTGGTTAATTACAGTCAAAGTTAGCCACTTTTTTTATTTAATTGACAGCTACTTTGTTTATAACAATTAAGCCAGCCAACTAGCACCATTTCGAAGTTGGAGGTATATAGTTGATGTGTAAAAGTTTTAGTAAACTTTAAACTTCAACAGAGTTGTTAATAAAGCTTTAAAAATAACGTTCTAACGAAATCGATTTGTGGTCGGTGGAAATGAATTATTAAAATCCGTGCACTCAAAAAATGAAACTGATTCTTCAAACATATGTTGCGATTAATATCTCCAGAGCTTGTTGATGGATTTTGATCATAATTTTTTTAAATTCTATGTACTCGTAGTATTGCAGAGTACGTTATGTACGTAAATCTCCACCTAACATTTCAAAATGTTAGGGGGAGTCCCCCTTATCACTCAGGGATATGAAAAATAAATTACGGCCGATTCTAAGAAATACCGAATATACATATATAATTTCATAAAAATCGGTCAAGCGGTCTCGGAGGAGTATGACTACTAACACTGTGACAGGAGAATTTTATAGATGTAAATATATAGATGGCTATTAACAAATAGGGGTTGGTGATGAAAAAGTGTAAATTAAGGGTTGTATGTATTTTTTGATCCTACATCATATAAAATTAAGATAGACAATTTTGTCCAAAAAAATAAAAAAAAAATGTCAGGGGGCAACCTCCCGTATAACTTATGGGTATGAGAAATAGATTAAAAACTATTCTCAGTCCCATAGGATATAATTGTAAAATTTCATAAAAATTGGCCAAGCCGTTTCGGAGTGGTATGGTAACTAACACTGTTACAGGAGAATTTTATGTATATTGAAGTAACTGTAAATTAAATAATAAAAGTGGCCAACTTTGACCGTAATTAACCTAGGCGAAAAGGTTTTTTTTAGAAAATTTGTGCAAAAATACCAGCTTTTGAAATTCCAAGGTAAATTTACTCTACAGTCAATACTAACAAAGCTATTCACATTGTTTACAAGCCAACAATGACTCCACTTTAGTAAAATGTTTTCGTAGTGACAAAAACTACTTTTTAATGATTTTCTTCAATAATGTCAAAAAAAGGCTATTGTTCTTTCATATGGTTTTCACAGAATTTCTATTTAATTATTATTTTCTGAACAATAACATTACAAAAAATAGCTCTTTGGGATAAACGAATAAAATTTAAACTCATTGACGAATCGTCTTAAAATTTTTAGTGCAATATATGGACCCTTTGACTCAACTTTTGTGAAATAGAAAAGTCGTAAGGTCACTATCGCGAAAGTTATAGCAATTTTTTTATTTTCGAAATTTTAGTTTAATTTTGCAATTTTCGAAGCAACAAATGATCGGACCAAAATTAAAAAACTGCCATTTTAAACATTGGCGCATCTATTAAGAGAAGGATACTATAAATAAGATATTTAATTATTCTATTCTTACCTGTAGCGATTTAAACGAAAAAATTGCCACTTTTGACCCTTATTTGTTAATAACTAAAATTCTCGTCCCAACTGTGACGGGCATTTTTGTATGTATAATGTATTAGGTATATAGTACCCAAAAAACCCATTTGCAACCTGGCTGCTCAAGTGTCCCGACAAAAACCTTATTTCTCGGGACTAAAAATCTGTTGGGGCAACCAGGCATTACTAGCCTAAATTTATACACTTATAATGTAATGTACCTAGCAACAAATTCGCATAGCAAAAGAAAATTGGTTAAAAGAAAAATGTGATGAACTAGAAACGCTACAACATAAACATGACAGCTTTAATGTACACAGGAAAATAAAAGAATTAACTAGAAAACCAGAATACAAACAAAATATACTAGTCGATGAAAAGGGAGATATAGTAATGGATACAGAAAACAAATTGATGGTATGGACAAACTATATAGAACAGCTGTTTAACGACAACCGAGACACAATAGATAACGAATATTTCGTTGAAGAGACTGGACCAGAAATAACAGAAAGTGAAGTAAAACATACCATTAAAGAACTGAAAACTGGGAAAGCTGTAGGACCGGACGAAATACCGACAGAAATATTGCAACTTATAGCCGACTGCAATATACATGTAATTGTCGAATTATTTAATATCATATACAGAACAGGTATATTACCTAAAGAATGGCTTCTATCGACATTCGTGACTATACCGAAAAAGAGAAACGCCAGGCAATGTTGCGAACACCGTACCATCAGTCTAATGTGCCATATACTCAAAGTATTTCTAAAGATTAATAATTATTCATCGTAGAATATACAAAAAGTTAGAACAAGACATTGGACAAACTCAGTTCGGATTTAGAAATTCTCAAGGAACCAGATAAGCATTATTTGCAGTAAATGTGTTAATACAGAGATGTTTAGATGTAAACCAGGACATTCGATACGGTGAAACATAATCCGTTAATAAAACTACTGAGAACAAAGAACATCGACACACGGGATATAAGAATAATAAATAATCTGTATAATGAACAAGAAACTGTCACAAGAATAAATAATTTAAACACCAATAAAATAAAAATCAAAAGAGGCATTAGACAGGGCTGTGTCTTGTCGCCATCACTGTTTAATGCTTACTCAGAAGAAATATTCAAAAAAGCATTAGAAGATGAAGTAGCAGGCATAAAAATAAATGGCCTACCCATATGTGAAATTAGATACGCCGATGACACAATACTAATAGCAGAAACTATTACAGATCTACATAGAATTTTAGATAAGGTTGTTGCAACGAGTAAAGAATTTGGTCTGCCACTAAACATAAAGAAAACGAAATTCATGGTTATATCAAAGAAAAATATTAGAAACATCAATCTACACGTAAATAATAAAACGATAGAACGAGTTCCGAATTATAACTATTTAGGGACAAACATTAGTGAAATAAACGATTATACCAAAGAAATCCGAATTAGAATAGAAAAGGCTAGAAGTGCATTCACTAATATGAAACAAATATTATTTAGTAGATACCTCAGCCTAAATCTTAGGAAGCGAGTACTAAAATGTTATGTATTTTCTGTTCTTTTGTATGGTGGGGAGACATGGACCCTCAGTAAACAATGCCTCAATAGATTGGAAGTATTTGACATGTGGACCTATCGAAGAATGCTGAGAATCTCCTGGACAGACAGAATAACCAATGAGGAAGTACTAAGGAGAATACAGAACAGCAGGGATATACTGGATTCCATCAGAATAAGAAAACTTCAATACTTGGGTCATATAACACGTGGTGACAGATATGAACTCCTAAAATTAAATTATGCAGGGAAAGATTCAAGGAAGGCGCAGCATAGGTAGGAGAAAAATGTACTGGCTGAGAAATCTCAGAGAATGGTTTGGATGCAGCTCAACTGAACTCTCGGGCTGTAGTGTCAAAAGTGAGAATAGCAATGATGATTGCCAACCTTCGTCGCGGAGATGGCACGTAAAGAAGAAGAATGTACCTAGAAACCAGGCATTACTGGCCTAAATCTATACACTTATAATTTACCTAGAACCTTCATTTTTGAGTAATCTGGGATAACTTGAGAAAACAATAATAACTGATTAATCTTTATCTTTATGGAAGAGCGAGAAAATTCGGAAAAATCGACACGCTTCATTATTTTAAATTGATAATAAATGAAAATAACTGTTTCAATTAATTATATTTATGCACAACAAATATTTTAAACGTTAAAAATTTAGGAAGTTGTTAATGAAAAACTATTGTTGAGTTAATTGTATGTTTTTCTTTGATTTATATTTATTATATTTCAATTAACGAACAAAATCGGGACAATTACACGCACTTGCCACGAGCAAAAGGAAAAAAATTAGAAAACGAATCAAGACCAAAGGATTTATTTATTATATTTAGGAGCAAAGACTAGGATTCTTCCTCTATAAACGTACTGCCGTGTTTGTCATATCTTACCTGATGATATCAATTATTCCTTTTTTTTACCTTAATCTTCTTCTATGTCCAGTGTATCCTATCAAAGAGTATTTTTCTTACTGGAACATTTTGCTCCATTCGCATTACATGTCATACCCACCTAAGACGCCCTATTTCAACCCTGCTGTCCAGTTCGAGTCAATTACATAAATGTGCTGTTTGGGTCAACATGACCCAACCATAGTTGACACGCCTTAATAAAAATAAAATAAGGTAATAGTACTAAATAAAACTTTATTAACAAAAAAATTGGTTAGGTGATAAAAATAATGTTGTGAAAGTAAATTACAACTTACAAAAAAAACAATGAAATATGTTTTCCTTTATTAACCAGAAAAGCTTAATAAACTTTTATCTTCAAAATTTAATTTAGCTTACAAAATTTGTAATATAATAATTATGACATATACAACATAAAATATTGGTTTTATTACCATTTTATAGAAACATTTGCACAATGCTCGTTTGGCTGATTGTCCATACTCCATAGACGGTTTTATTCCACTTTCGGTGGCTTGGTTTGAATGTATTGATTGAGAGAAAAGCGGTCTCCAAAGACAACCAATTGCTCATCAACTCTAATATTTTCATCAGGTAGGTTTTACTACCATTTTTTCCTAAATTTCACCTATTAAAGCAAGTTTATCAGAATGTCTCCTGTTCCGGTTCTGGTTGTCAAAAGGTATTGCTGGCGAAATTTTTGTAAATTCGTTAAGGTACGTTGTTGCTTGAAATACATATGCTACAACCCGTTTCTTCATTCCCCCACTTCTTTAGGAATAATTAAAACGATCGAAAACATCTACCAGAATAACACGATAAAAGTAAAAGTCGAAGATTAACTAACTGACCCAATTGAAGATGGCAATGGGATAAGACATAGGAATTCCTTGAGTCCTTTATTGTTCAACCTGATAATGGATGAAATAATAAAAAAAATAAAAAAAGAACTAAAAAAGGGACACTAATTTTGAGAAAAACGTTTTCTTCTTCTTATACTTGTTGTAGATCTGTCGATCTGTTAATTCCGACGTTGAAGTATTTCTTGAGAGGTAGACTGCCAGCTATCTCTCCATCTTTTCGGTGGTCTCACCGGTGGACGCTTGCCTGCTGGTTTTCCTTCTAGAGCAATTCTTGGTAGTCTGTGCTCCTCCATTCTTTTTACATGACTGAACCATTCTCTTCGTCTTTGCCTGCCCCATCTGACTACATCTTACACGCCACATTGTTCCCTGATGATGTTGTTTCGTATTCTATCTCTTCTTGTCTTCCCTGCTATTGCTCTTAGTGTCTTCATTTCGGCTGTTCGTAGCATGCTTTTGGTCTTATTTGTGTCTTCTCTTGATTCAATGCCATAGGTCATAACAGGTCTGATCCAAGTTTTATAAATTCTAACTTTGCTGTCCATTCTCACATATGGGTTATTCAAGACCACATCTCTCAAACATCCGGACAAGACAGCGGCCTTGTTAATTTGTCCTCTTAGGTCTCTGGCTGGGTCATGATAACTTGATAACTCTACGCCTAGATACTGAACTTGTTTAGCTGTTCTATGGGTTTCCCCTCTACCACTAGCTTGCATCTAATTGGGTCTTTCGCAATGGTAATGCATTTTGTTTTCTGCGTGGATATGTTCATGTTGAGTCGTCGACATGCTTGATAGAATCGATAAAGTTGTCTTTGTAGGTCATCCTCGTCCTCTGCAATCAGGGATGCGTCATCCGCATAGCACACTATACTGATTCTACTGTGGCCGAGTCTGTATCCTAGTTGTAGCGATTCCACATCTTCTAGGGAGAAAAACAACTTAAAATAATCGGCTATGCAGACGATGCAATACTATCTCAAACTGAAGATGATTTATAATCTATGCTGCACCAATTTAATATAACCGCCAGAAAATTTAACATGTCAATTTCCCCCAAAAAGACAAAATGCATGGTTATAACAGCAAATCCAATGAGATGTAAATTGGAACTGGAGGGTCAGATAATAGATCAAGTGATGGAATTTAAACATCTAGGCAACACATTACCTAGCTACGGAAAGCTCGAAACAGAAGTGGAAGATCAAGAGAATAGAGCAAACAGAGCCGCAGGTTGCTCGAATGACACAAATGGAGACATAAAAATATTGGAAAAGAAATGAAAGGGCACAATTTACAAAACAGTCATCAGACCAATGATGACATATGGGGCAGAGACACGACCTAACAGAGGACAAAAAGATTGCTCGAAACAGCGGAGATGAAAACGATTCGAAAAATCGATTGTAAGACATATTCCGGTTGGTGATGTTGACTGAATTTATTGAAATGAATGTAACAAAACGAACGGTAAATATTTTATTTATTTTGGTAACAAAAAGGTATTGCGCTTAGGTTTCGGAAAAGGGCCGAACGATTGGTGTGTGAATCGTTCACCAGCTGTGTCGTGACTAAAAAAGAAAACCACAACGATAATCTGTTTATGTTTCTTCCCTCTGACCAGATGACAATAAATCATTTAGGTCTGGCGTATACTTTTGCAGTTTTAAGAAAACGCCCTTGAATGCATTAGTGAGTTGTTGACACAATTGTCTGATATAGTACTTAATTTATGAGGGTGCAGTTTGTTACACCACACAAACGAAAAACAGATTGTAAAGGATACATTCCGTTTTTATTTACATGTGAATTTTGAATGACTGTCCGTTTCGATTTTGAGAAAAAATAATTAAAAATTAAGAAAAAAATAAAATTAGCAGAAATAGTAATTATAGCGTAATGCTATAGACACTAAGTATGGGACAGAGCTAGAAGTCAGACATTCGACGGAGATGCAATGTGGAGAACATTAATAACTGAGTAAGAAACAGAAGAATAGAATGGAATGACCACATAAGCCGAATGACAACAAATAGAATAGTAAAGACGGCAATAGGAAGACGATCAGTGGGAAGACAACGAAAACGATGAAACAACAACTTACTGGAGGCAAATTGAAAAACACGAAGAGTCGTGTCTATACAAAAGGAAAAAGAAGAAGAAGGTTTTCTTCATTCCACAAACTTTTAGCTGATTCTCCATAGGGCTTAAAAACTTCAGATAATAATATAATAAATGTATGATTCAAACCCAATTTTTTCCAATTGGTCTCAAAAACACGGTGCTCTTACGTGTTGGTCATATTTTTAACTTAATTTGTAACTCACTCATTATCACTTAAGCATAGATAAGTAGGGTTGAGTGTAGTGTTGCCCAAATGCAAGACCAAGACGAGACTTAGACAGTCTTGGTCTTGGTCTTGCGCCAATACACCTGGTCTTGGTCTTGGTCTTGGTATTGCGCTCTCAGTCTTGGTCTTGGTATTGCGCTCTCGGTCTTGGTCTTGGTCTTGCAGCAAGAGTCTTGCAAGTCTCGCGGTTACACATTTATTAGTCTATTGCTATTCTTTAAGCGTTACTTTAGATCTTAGAACAACGTAGGTACAGTGCACAGATTCTAAAGGTGCCGGTGGGGGACGACGGACGCCGTCTATTCGCAGTATTATAGTCGGTCTATGAGAGAGAAAGTATTCAAAATCATGAAATAACAAATTTTATATTATTTGATATTTCATTATTTCGAATACGTTCTCTCTTTACACCGACTATAATACTGCGCATAGACGCCATCCCCCACCGGCACCTTTAGAATATGTTAACTGTAACAGAGTAGGTACATTTTAATCTTGAATTATCATAGCCATGGTAATGACCAACAAAATTAATAAATGTCTAAACTGACATTGGGTAAGGTATGAACTACGATCTAAGCCTAAGCGATCCGTGCCTATACTCTAACTATGTAACAACTATATACCATGGCCCACGGGAGACAGTCTGTTTCTTAATAAACGTTTGCATTTAATAAGCTTACATTATGCTAAAACATGGTTAAAATACAAAAAACCAAATTAATGACAATGACATAAAGTTGACTGTATTTCAAAGAACAATAGGTATTTGTCTATAAAAGGATTGATCGACCGTCATCTTATATGAAATGGAATAAAAGAGTTATACAATTTGCCATTTATTTAACTAAAAAGTAAAGTACAATACAAATTAAATTACAGAACAGTACGCAATTTCTTTGACTTTATCTTTATATTAATTTTTTGACCAAGAACCAAGAATTAATACAAAGATTCTTTTATACTCGTTACTATCCAATACCCTAGAAGGATATTGTTGTGTGTGTCGAATGATGGGTTTAAATTTCTTTATCAAAGATATACATTTTGAAAAGGTAAAATAATCTGTTTCCTGATTAACAACGCGACAATGTGTCGGTGTCATAAACAATGTCAAAGAACCTTATTGTTCATTATGTTCAATGTAATAGAAATAGACTGTTATTTGATAGTTAGCCGCGCTTTTTCAGTAAATTTTGGTTTGTGTAACCGATATCGCACACTCAGCACAAACGATGTTTAGTCTTTATAATTTGGGCCGACAAGATTTATTATACAGGGTGTTTCAAAAAAGTATGTCATAAATTAAATCACGCATTCCGGAGACAAAAATAAATTGATTGAATCCAACTTACCTCAGTACAAAAGTGTACACAAAAAAGTTACAGCCCTTTGAAGTTACAAAATGACAATCGATTTTTTTTCATATATCGAAGAGATTTTTCATTGAAAATGGACATGTGGCATTCTTATGGCAGCAACATCTTTAAAAAAAATAAAGTGAAATTTGTGCACCCCATAAAAATTTTATGGGAATTTTGCTCCCTTAAAACCCCCAAACTTTTGTGTACGTTCCAATTAAATTATTATTGTGGCACCATTAGTTAAACACAATGTTTTTAAAACTTTTTTGCCTCTTAGTACTTTTTCGATAAGCCAGTGTTTATCGAGATATTTTTAATATTTGTGGAATCCACCACATATTTGTAAATGGTTAAGTACCTATGATATACCTACCTGTTAATAATCTGAAAATTTATTTATAATTTACATTTTTAGGTATATTTTGAAGAAGAAGCCACATCTCGATAAAAGGTGACTTATCAAAAAAAGACTAAGAGGCAAAAAAGTTTTAAAAACACTGTGTTTACCTAATGGTACCACAATAATAGTTTAATTGGAACGTACACGGACATTTGGGGGGTTTAAAGGAACAGAACCCCGATAGAATTTTTATGTAAAGATATTAAAAAAGAAGCCACATCTCGATAAAAATTGGCTTATCGAGGCAAAAAAGTTTTAAAAACGTTGTGTTTAACTAATGGTAGGTACCACAATAATAAATTAATTGGAACTTACACAAAAGTTTGGGGGGGTTTGAGGGAACAAAACCCCCATAAAATTTTTATGGGGTGGACAAATTTCACTATAATTTTGTTTTAAGATGTTCCTTCCACAAGAATCATACATGTCCATTTTCAATAAAAAATCTCCAATAGTTTTCGATATATTGAAAAAAAATCTATTTTCATTTTGTAACTTCAAAGGGCTGCAACTTTTTTTGTGTACACTTTTGTGCTAAGGTAAGTTGGATTCAATCAATTTATTTTTGTCCCCGGAATGCGTGATTTAATTTATGACATACCTTTTTGAAACACCCTGTATTATTATATTTTTTGTTAAATATTTTTTTGCGTCTCATAGAGCCTCTATGCATCTAAGCATATACCCGAACTACTATACTCCATAAAACGACATTCGGTCCTAACTGCAAGACGCAAGAGTCTCGCAGGGTCAGTCTTGTTCTTGCTCAAATCTTGCACGGTCAGTCTTGGTCTTGGTCTTGCTAAAATTAGGAGGTCTTGGTCTTGGTCTTGCGAAAATGCAAGAACAAGACCAAGACTGCAAGACCAAGACCGATTTTGGGCAACACTAGTTGAGTGACCACGGTATTTTACTATCTTTCGAAGGAATTGTATTAAGTGCCTGGTGCCACTCATCGATTTAATACGTGTTTCCTTGGCGCTAATAGCTCTCCTCTCAGGATTTTGCATTCATTCGTCATTCCCTTGAATTATTTTCTATTAGTGTCACCTTTGTTTTATCCTCTTCAGCCCCAAGAAAAAAGTTTTTATTATTTTCTATTTTCTCTCCTCATTTGTGAAAACAATAAACGAAAATCTATAAAAACTATAAAAAAATTATTTGACAGACATAATATGACAGGTCCAGCATAATGGACATCAGGACTTAGCGTTCATATAATTTAAGTATGAAACTGAAAAAACATTCTGGTTCAGGAGAAATACACATATACATTTTGCATTTTGTACAAAATAATCTCGTCTTCTTAGTTCATTCAAGAGGTTTAGGCAACGCGATAAGAATTTCTATTGCTGACAGAGCATATTGGCAAATGGTCATTACTGGTTTTTCTTACATCTATAGGCGGTAACTGGAAAACTGTAGATCTTTTTACAGGAATTATGGGCACTTCATCTTCAGATGTCTCCGGTTTTCTTGAAATAGACGCACTAGCTTGTCTCCCACTTGCAGACTTACCACCTAGAGCAGGTGACCTTCCAACGTACAGCTTAAATTCCTGTAAATCCATTTCCTTTGATCATTATCGTTCACTGACGAGAAAATCGTTACCTGTCGATACAAGGAGTATGATTATACCACGTACATAGGACTAATAAAATTCGTCCTCGTAAGAGAGCCCACAACTACTGCCATAATGGCATAATATGGAGTTTTTATTGAGTAAACGAAGTTCCTCGTGAGAGAGTGAATTATTTATATACAATGATTTTGTGACGAAAAGAAAGTCAGTTAAAAAATGATGATGAACTGATATAAGAAGAAAAATAAAAACAAAACAAGTTATATAAATATATTTAAGTAACGGAGTTATATTAAAGGAAAAGAAAATCCCATTTGAGGAAAAAGACAAAAGAATATGGAAAATTAAGACTTAAAAAGTTATTTTAGAAGAAAGACAAGTATTAAGGATAATTTGAAGAAGATTAATGTCAAAAGATCTGGAAAGTAGAATAATTGAAGAGAATTTTGGACCTGCAGTACAAAAAGCTACAGTACCTTAGCACCTACAGTAAAGTACTATTTAAGAAGAATACTTGGTATGGCTTCAAGTAACATAATTATTAGTATAATATATAAAATACCTTTAAATTTCTATAATATAGATATACTTATTTTATTCGAATGAGGTCATGTAAGACTGTATTTCAATTAAAGAAATAGAGATTATTTTTGTGACGTAAAAATGACTACTCGCGTGAAGAAACTGAACTTCTATTTAGCTAGTAACAAAAATTTTGATTAACTATTTAGCTATTGTAGGTTTTTCTCACTTTCCATCAATATCCTTTTACTATCTGTAACAAAACTTAAAAAATGTGAGTATGGTAACATATTTGGCTAACTAACTCTCAATGTCCATAATTCTGGATAAAAAGTTTAGAGGACTGCTAACGTGTCCAGTTGTAATTATTTTCAAATATATATTTACCACAAATACGTCCAATCATCAAGTAACATACATTAAAAACAATCAATACTTTAAAGTACAGAAAAACACTACAACTTACTGTATTTTTGTGGAGCCACCATCATAACTTAAAAAGTTTCACCGTAACAACAAGCTACCGAGGTAGGCGCTGTTGTCGATTTTTTCAAATGAGTAAATTTGACTGATTAATAGGAAGTCCAATATGCTGCAATATAGGACGCAGCGATGCCCAACCCGAATAGTCACCTTGTAATAAATTAGTAAACATTGTCCAACTGGCCGGACCTATGAACTGAGGAGGATACAATGTTCTGGATTCTTTCTCTCTATTAAGGCTTCCTTTATATTTAAGTTCGTTACATAACAGGTTTTTTGTCGGGTAAGCATTTTCCGTATCTTCTATTATCTTTTTCTTTGGTTGCGTTCTTGCATTTATCGCCAAACCACTGGTTTTTCCAGGCATAAGTTTGTATTCCTATCACATTTACTGCTGCTGAAGCAATAAGTTCTTTTATTCTGATCCAGTATGTCTCCATTTATTTTTGGTCATCTGTTAAACGCTCAGATGTAAGCCCCAACAGCATGTTTCATGGAGGTTTATAGTCAACAGATTAATCAACAGTGATGAAATGCTTAAGTCTGAAGCCCTTGATACTGAAGAATCCTGAAGACTTTGAGTCCTGAAGACTCAACACAAATATCATATGCAGAAATATTTCTGATGTGAAGAGGCAAGGAAAGATTAAAAGAAGCAGTACCAACTCTGGCAAATAAAGCACGGAAAAGAAGTCTAGAAATTAACGAAGAAAAAACAATATATAGTCGGTTCGCCAAACTCTGACACAACTGGCTAGTGATTTTAGTAAGTAATTTTGCCAATTTGGTAAAATTCGCAAAAAATAATTACTAAATAGTTAATAATTACTAAATAGTTAGTAATTTTACCAATATTTCCCAAAATTGGCAATAAACAAAAATATTACTTACTAAAATCACTAGCCAGTTGTGTCTGAGTTTAACGAACCGACTACATCTACTCTGCTCTAGAAGAAAAGATAACAAGACCAGAGGAATCGAGCTAAAAACGATAGAAACGAAGTGATTCACCGCAATAAGCGAATCAGAGAGCTCTAAGTAAGAGCAGCAAACATTCCATCTGGAATGAAAAGCCTTGATGATGCACAAAAATGGATTTTACAAATGTTTAGCTCTGTAACTATAACTGCTGTTGGTGTTGGTTAATTTTAAGACTAACTTTAAAGGAAAACAGCCCAAATCAATACACTCTAAAGACTCGTACATATAAGGGCGGTTTGCCAACGTTGACGTCGCGGTTTACCTGAAAAACAAAACCGCCGCGGTTCATGTTAACATAGAAACAAATGCAACCGCTCAACATCGTACTTATGCAACCGCCAGTTTAGTTTACCAGCGTTTAGGCCTCGTACATGTAAGAGCGGTTTGCCAACGTTGACGTCGCGATTTACCTGTTTTCCCCCTGTTTTACTGGATCTCACCCTAATGCCGCCTTTGAAGTCACCAAGATAAACAGGGGGAAAACAGGTAAACCGCGACGTCGACGTTGGCAAACCGCCCTATATGAACAAGGCCTTAATCTGGTAAATCGCGGCGTCGACGTTGGCAAACCGCTCTTATATGAACAAGCCCTTACACTTACACTCTCACTCTCACTGCCTAAAAAATAAGTCTTCTGTACATAAAGATATATCAACATGAAATATTATAATACAAAAAGATTTTATTATTAAAGGAGAAGTAAACGTCTTAATATACAGAGTGAGTTTTATGTTTGGAAATCCTCAATTATCTCGGAAACGGCGTGCACGATTTTTATAGATTTTGGTGGGTAAAGGTTTTTTAGTGCGGCCGATATTATAGTGGTCATTACATTGTTGTCAGATCTTCCGTTTTTCTGTAAATCTAATGAACTTTCTTATTTCAAATGGAATACCTTATATTATATTTTTAACGTTTTGAAGTCCTTAAAAAATACCGATTATTTTTTCACTATACCTAAATGCCATAATTTCGGAGTTATTGCTATAATTGTTAAAAAAAAACAAATTATAAAATAAATTTTTTAGCCCGGCCGGACATTACTTTAAATTCTTTGGATTATTAGGAACAAAAAAGGTCTTTCGTAATTTTTCTCTAAAGTTAATCGCTTTCGAGTTATAAACCATTTAAAACTGAAAAAAAAACGAAAAATGACATTGTTTCCAATGATCCAAAGAATCTAAAATAATATCTACCCGCGCCGAAATTGATTTTTATAATTTGTTTAATTTTTTTTTAAATAAATGTAGCAATAACTAAGAAATTATGGCATTTGGGTATAAGGAATATAACATGGAAAATGATCAGTATTTCTTAAGCACTTCAAAATGCAAGAAATTACAGGGTGTTCTATTTGAAATAAGAAAGTTCATTAGATTTCCTGAAAAACTGAATATCTGACAACAATGTAATTACCACTATAATATTGCCGCATTAGAAAACCCTTACCCACCATAATCTATAAAAAAGAATGTGTGTGTACTTTGTACGCACGTAAGAAGTTATACTTCTATTATTTGATTATAAACGAAATTAATATACTTTTTATTTATATTTTATTTAAATATTAAATTAATTTATACTTAATACTTCTCAAACATTTTTATTAAAACAGTGCCAAAAATTAAAATAATAAAAAAATAAAACACACACAAACACATTAAAAATGCCACAAATGATTTCTGAACATTAATTGTCGGAAAAATTTTTAACTAAATACGTATTTTCTGAAAATAAAATTATATAATAAATATACTTACAATCATAAAATGTATAAAAAAAATAAGAAAATAAAAGTTTCTATTGGGATTCGAACCAACTTACCACGCGGCTCGTATTTGCGTTGTATTGGGATTCACTCGCATTAAAACTGCGCCACAGAGACAGCTTGTCATTATGTGCGAAGATCGTCTAACTAAACAGATTAACCTTTTGACATTTTTAACTTTGTAAATCAAATTATTTTGATTTTGAATTGAAATGATTTAGAATTGAAAAAATACAACAAGACATAGGGTAAGAAGACAATATATTAGGTGAATATTGATAGAAATTTTGATGGTAATCAAATTATATAAAAAAAATATTACATACTACTTATGTATTTTGGTAGGTCCAAGGTAGGTATCGGAGCCCGTATAACGACTAATAAATTTCGCAATCACTTGCGTCGTGCAAAGTGGCTATGTTCAAATATCATAACAAAATTTGATCAACTATTTATAAAACACTTACCAGTGAAAGATTCTTTAGCTTTGAATAAGCGAGATCTGCGGCACTCATACTAGGCACAGTTTGATGAGCTTTCACATTGGCATGCAACAATCATCTCTTCTATGTAAATAAGTCCAAAAATATAATATGAAAACTATTTAAAAAGGCAGTATAACCATTAACTAACTTTTTGTTTGTTGTTTCTCTTCCTACAAATTTTAAAACGCCACAAGCATACATTATAACCAAACACAGTCCCACAGCTGTGCCACAGCTGCCATATTGGATAATTTTTGTCATGTCATTTGAACATCCAATCAGAACAAAGTTATAATGCGCATGCGCCCGGTCGCTAGGTTTTCCCATATAAAATTTCACCGTCATTACGCCCGTAAAGAAGTATAACTTCAAAAATCGTGCAAGCCGTTTCCGAGATAATTTAGGGTTTCCATACATATATAAAACTCACTTTGTATAAAAACTTTATATAATTTAATATATACCGTATGGTTCAAATTAAAGGAATACATGTACTATCTCGTAAGCAAGTGACTTAAAGGAAAAAAACCTGGAACAGGTCGATTTTTATTTTTAAATTATGACTTTTTGACATAGGTATATATCATACTAGTGATGTCATCATCAGGGCGAGATGACGTAATCGATAATTTTTTTAAATGAAAAAACGGGGTGGTGTGCTAGCTCATTTGAAAGGTTGTTCAATTCTATATTCAGTAATATAAATATTACAATTATTTATACAGTCCGTCAAAAAAAAAAGAATTTTTCAATTAAATTAATTGACCCAAAAAGAAGAATGTATGTATATTCATTTAATTTAAACATAACTGCTGCCAGAAAACAAAAAACATGTTTATTTGACAAAAAATAAACCTTGCTTTTCGCTTAAATTCAATGTTCAAGCTGCCACCCACCTTCCTTTTGGCCGTTTGGACATTGAATTTACGCGAAAAGCAACGTTTATTTGCCAAATAAACATTTTTTTCTATTTTCTGCCATCAGTAAAATGTATTTTGAATTCAATAAATTTACATACATTCTCTTTTTGTCTCAATTAATTTAATTAAAATTTTTTTTTGGACACCCTGTATAAATAATTATGTTAATGTTCACATTACTGAATAGAGAATTGAATAATATTTCAAATGAGCTAGCACAGGACCCCTATTCTTATTTAAAAAATCATTGATTACGTCATAACGCACAGATGGATGACGTCACTAGTATGATATATAAATATGTCAAAAAATCATAATTTAAAAATAAAAATCGATGGATCTGTTTCCTTAAATTCTGTGGCATACGAAATATCGAATTTATTTCTTTCATTTGAACCATACCATACTGTATGTATTTAGCTATGTATGTATTTTAACTTATCAATATTTTATAGAAATATCTCATTATTTCAGAGCTCTTCAACAATGAGTGATTTTGGCAAGGATTTCTTTTTGGATCCTGGGATTACGATTAAAGAAGAACCTCTCTATAACGACAACACGACCATGAATATGTCAGCCAGTGTCCCCATTCCTTCAAGGAGAGATGCTGGAGACTATCGGGACTTCGGCTTGGATTTTGAGAATTCGCAGAGCCCATTGTACTCCGATGTAGGTTTAAACGCTCAGATGCAGGCCCCTAACAGCATGTTCGATGGAGGTTCATGGTCACTGAACAGATTGATCAACAGTGATGAAATGCTCAAGTCTGAAGCATTCATACACATGGACGAAGATGATATTTTTCAAGTGGATAAAGCTGATCTGATACAAGGACCCACTCTGGCTGAGTTGAATGCTAACGATGAAAACTTATTAGGTAAAAATGGTAAATTATTTTTATTTATTATTCTTAAAGTTAGACTAACTTACCTTATGTATATGCATAACACTGCTTAACATTTTAATGCATTTAACTTAGTAATATGTACAGGTAATATTTATTTTTGTTAAAGATTTTTCTTATTGCATACTGTAATAATTTAATCTTCTATTTAGACACCTTTTGTTGTCTAAAGCGGCGTTTAGACACAGCGATAAATCAAACAACTTATCAAGGTCAATCGAGTTGTTGCAACTTATCATTGTGTGTAAACGGTGCATCGCACGACTTATCAAAGTTGGAGTTGGGTTGAAGTTGGTATCGGATTGAATCAACTTGGATTGAATCGTCGTGTCTAAACGGTACAGCGATTTATCCTTGGAGTTGGGTTGCATCAATTTAGGAGAATCTTACCGAATTAGAATTTATTTACATATCCAATTAAATGTACAGGGTGATTGATTAGTGGCGTAAAGCTACGTAGATCCGCTATAGTAATAGATATAATAATTATATAAGTATATAGATCCAATAAAAGTTAATAACAAAAATTGTAGCCACCTTTGAGATTCACATTTCAAAATTAATTAGAATGTTACAGAGGGTGTGCGATAACATAGTGGCAGACCTAACTTATGTTTTTTTTTAATGGAACACCCTGTATTTTAGTTTATATTCAAAATCTTCTTAACTTCGCCATTACAAATGTATAAAGGATTGTTATGTTATACAGGGTATTTCACAAAGTTATAACCAATTTTATACGAAAATTGTAACAAGTTAAGTAACTCATTGTATAAATAAAAATAAGCGCAAAAGCAATGGATTATTGATGCTATAATTTTTTATTTATTATCAAAATTTTCATAAGTTCTTCTTCTTCTTCTTCTTTTTGTATAGACATGACTGTCTGTTTTTTCAATGTGCCTCAGTTGTCGTTCAATCGTTTTCATGGTCTTACCACTGATCGTCTGCCTATTGGGAAACCGTCTCTCGCTGTCCTGACTACTCTGTTGTCATTCGGCTTATGTGGTCATTCCATTCTATTCTTCTGTTTTTTACCCTGTCTTCTGTCGTATATCTGCACTTCCAGCTCTGTCCCATAGAGTCTCACCATCGATTTTTCGAAGGGTTTTCATCTCCGCTGTTTCGAGCAATCTTTTTGTCCTCTCTGTGTCGGATCGTGTTTCTACCGCGTATGTCATTATTGTTCTGATGACTGTTTTGTAAATTCTGCCTTTCATATCTTTTCCGATATTTTTATTTCTCAAATCTTTCATTCTGCATTTAAATTTCTCAAAAATACTTATTAGTTTTCTCAGGATTCCAAAGTTCTACGTTCTACAGTGTGGCAAAACCAAATGGAATAACTTCATTATTTCGTAAACCGACGACTAAAAAATCCGGAAACAGGTCAATTTTTATTTTTATATTATGATTTTGTGGCATTTACACATACTAGTGACGTCATCCATCTCGAAGCTGAAATAAAAAATATACAGTGCTAGTCAAAAGTCCGTACCCCCCCTCGTATCTTTTGAACGGTTATACCTATAATAGTGAAATTTGGAGGAAGAAAATAAACGGACGTAAGCTTCTTAACTAGTCATGACAGGTGACGTAATAGTGACAGTTGACGTTACAGAGCCACTGTGACCGATAATTTTAAATGGGACCTTATGGCAAGTGATACCTCGTTTGAAAGGTATTGAAAATACCTATTCAGTCATACTAATTTTGTTTGAGTGTAAGCTAATTTTGATGAACAAATGAAATAAATATAAGATTGTAGTTTCGCATTTAATTAATAAAAATTCAAAATTCCGCCTATGATTACTTGTCAAACAGGTTGACGTTGACGTAAAAACTACTAGAGAATTAAAAAACGTTAACTTTTTTTCCAAAAAATTCATAGGTGGACATTTGAATTTTTATTAATTAAATTCGAAACTACAATATTATATTTATTTAATTTATTCACCAAAATCAAAATCAACCTAAACTCAAAAAAATTAGTATGACTGAATAGGTATTCTAAATACCTTTCAAACGAGGTATCACTTACCATAAGGTCCTATTTAAAATTATCGGTCACAGTGGCTCTGTAACGTCATCTGTCACTATTACGTCACCTGTCATAACTAGTTAAGAAGCTTACGTCCGTTTATTTCCTTCCTCCAAATTTCACTATTATAGGTATAACCGTTCAAAAGATACGAGGGGGGGTACGGACTTTTGACTAGCACTGTACATGTGGACCAATGTAAAAAAGGTCATTTCATTGTTGTCTTCTTACCGGCGTGAGAAATACAAAATAAGATTTACTATTTTATTTGGACATAAGCCACAATTCGAGTTTGAAATAAGTTTACTTGACGTTTCGACTTTCATTTCGGAAATCGTTATCAATATAAAAAAAAACATTCATAAATTAAAAATTTAACTTTGTTTCTGGTGAAGCAACGCAGTTGGAACAAACAGAATATTATAATTGTCACCGGAAAGCGAAAAAGGTAACGCACAACTTGAAAGAACTTATATATTTCTAACTTCGTTTCTGGTGAAGCAACGCAGTTGGAACAAGCAGATATATTATAATTGTGTCACCGCAAAGCGAAAAAGGTAACGCACAACTTGGAAGAACCCATAGATTACCAACTTGGTTTCTGGTGAAGCAACGCAGTTGGAACAATCGGATATATTATAATTGTGTCACCGGAAAGCGAAAAAGGTAGTCCCTGAAAACTATAGGTTCTTCCAAGTTGTGCGTTACCTTTTTCGCTTACCGGTGACACAATTATAATATATCTGCTTGTTCCAACTCCGTTGCTTCACCAGAAGCGAAGTTAGAAAACTATAGGGTCTTCCAAGTTGTGAGTTACCTTTTTCACTTTCCGTTGACACAATTATAATATATCTGCTTGTTCCAACCCTGTTGCTTCACCAGAAGCGAAGTTAGAAAACTATAGGTTCTTCCAAGTTGTGCGTTACATTTTTTGCTTCCCGGTGACACAATTATAATATATCTGCTTGTTCCAACTCCGTTTCTTCACCAGAAGCGAAGTTAGAAAACTATAGGCTCTTCCAAGTTGTGAGGTACCTTTTTCGCTTTCCGGTGACACAATTATAATATATCTGCTTGTTAAAACTCCGTTGGTTCACCAGAAGCGAAGTTAAAAAACTATAGGGTCTTCCAAGTTGTGAGTTACCTTTTTCACTTTCCGTTGACACAATTATAATATATCTGCTTGTTCCAACACTGTTGCTTCAACAGAAGCGAAGTTAGAAAACTATAGGTTCTTCCAAGTTGTGCGTTACATTTTTTGCTTCCCGGTGACACAATTATATTATATCTGCTTGTTCCAACTCCGTTTCTTCACCAGAAGCGAAGTTAGAAAACTATAGCCTCTTCCAAGTTGTGAGATACCTTTTTCGCTTTCCGGTGACACAATTATAATATATCTGCTTGTTCCAACTGCGTTGCTTCACCAGAAATGAAGCTAGAAATCTATAGGTTCTTTCAAGTTGTGCGTTACCTCTTTCGCTTTCCGGTGACAATTATAATATTATATCTGCTTTTTCCAACTGTGTTGCTTCACCAGAAACAAAGTTAAATTTTTAATTTATGAATGTTTTTTTGTTGATATTTTCAACTCAGGCGCGCCAAAACCAACACACCAGTCGCAAACCCGTCCAAATACGTATTGCGAACCATCAAAGCTTTTGTTGAAAAACTGACAGAAGTTAGATTGTGGTGCGCCGTGTGCGTGCCGTTTGTGCGCCACTTGAAAACACGTACTAATCTGACGAACATGCTGCGCGCGAACGGCTCGCACACCGAGCAGAGCGCATATGTATACCTGCCTTTACGATGAATTCTCTAACATTTTCTGCGAGTTAGGAAGTACCACGTTTTCAATGAGGAGTTTTCTAAAAAAAAAAAAAAAGAAAATAACTATCTATGACTTCCGAGTGGGAAAGAACTAAACTCTCGTCTCGCGTAACTACCAGCTTCCACCCTGGTTTAGCACTTCTTTGCTCTTTGCTCCACTCTGAACGTGCACTTCTTTGCTCTTTGCTTGTGCTATTTGCTCGCACTCTTTCTTCGCTCCACTCTGAACGTACGCATAGGTAATGTTGTATACAAATTAAAGTACGGTAATGGTACTTTTTAATAGTGATATAAAATACAGGGTATCCCATTTAAATTTTACTGAAAAAATAATGTACTTGAGTTTTAACTCACCCTTTATTAGATATAAAGTAAATTAGCAATATCAATCATTTTTTTAAATTTTGACAATAAATAAAAAATATGGCATTAATAAACCATTGCCGTTGTGCTTATTTTTATTTATACAGTGAGTTGAACTTGTTACGATTTTCATATAAAATTGGTTATAACTTTGTAAATACCCTGTATAACATACCCAACCTTTATATTTTGAAAGTAACAGGATCTATTTGTTTAGGATGAAAACTAGTTATAATTCATTGAAGGGTCTAAAAGGGTCTAATGTACACAATGGTCCCCTCTTCAGCTTGTGGTCAACTTATCGCAGCGTCTAAACAGCATTGCAATCATCAACAAATCACAGCAACTTGTCATCACAACTAGTTGCACAACTTATCGCCGTGTTTAAACGCCCCTTAAGGGTAAGAACAGAACAAGTGGGTCGAGGTGGAGGTGTAGGTCGCGGTGGATGCTACTAGTTAACTCGCGGTCGATGTCGACAGTACATAGCAAGGAGGTCACCTGCGCTGTCAGTCGAGCTAGAACCACTATCAAGTGAACTAGTTTAATGAAATTTGAAAGACAAAAAGACTATGCTTTTGCGATGTTGTGTCAGTCAAGTGATGATAGTGATGAAATGTCAGCTGTAAATAATCAGATCCTCCTTCATATTTCAAAAATTTACTGAATTTAATTACTTTAGAAATTCAAAAATAAACTGAATACAAAAAAGGGATTATATAAAAAGTATCAACTCAGATAGCGCAGGTATTGACAACTTGGCTTCGAACGGACCAATCACAGGGAAGCATCCTTGTAGGCCGCGCAGTAGACATCCATGTAAAACAAATTCATTTTATTTTCAAAAGCATCGATGTAAACCTCCTGGATGGCATCGCGCTAAACCTCCACCGTGACTTACCTGCTCTATTCTCTTCCATTCACTACAATACTACAATGTGTTTGTTTTACATGGATATCGACATCGACCTCGACCTCCACCTCCACCGCGACCCACTTGTTCTGTTCTTACCCTAAGCGTTTTGGGATGCGGCCGACATTATGGTGGTATCTACGTTGTTGTCAGAGCTTCCGTTTTTCTGAAAATCTAATGGACTTTCTTATTTCAAATGCAACACCCTGTATATTTGTTTGGATTTTGAAGTCCTTAAGAAATACTATTTATTTTTGACGTAATGTTTCCTATACCTAAATACCATAATTTCGGAGTTATTGCTACATTTATATAAACATTTTTTTTAAATCAATTATAAAAATCAATTTTTTCGGTCCGAAAAGATATTATTTTAGGTTTTTTTGGATCATTCGGAACAAAAAAGGTCTACAGGGTGATCAACTTCTGTGACAAAGTCCAATATATCTGTTATTATACAATATATGAAAAAAAGTTGTTAATAAAAGTTATAGACACCTTTAATGTACACATTTTAAAATTAGTGAGAAATATACAGGGTCCTCCATAACACGGTGCCAAACCAAAGTTATGTTTTTTTAAATGGAACACCCTGTATTTTATTTAAATACTAGGGTTATACTGAGTGTTTCAAAGTTATGAGCACTTTTTATCAAAAAATCATACTGATTTGATCGCCCTGTATGATTCTAACAGTATAATATAAACTTATTTTTTTAATGCTTTTGACTGTCAATATTAAAGTAGTTTTGTAACAATGTATAATTTTTTTATAACTACACAAATTGTATACAGGGTAAGTCAAAATTTAAATACAAGATTTTCTTCATAATTTTAAATGGAACACCCTGTATTTTATATTATTATCGAAAAGGTCTATCACTATACTTACATATCTTTGAAATATTCCCTATACCTAAAGTTATTAGTTTTCGAGATATTTTAGTTTTATTGTTGATAACAACATGTATTGCTTAGTTATTAATAACAATACTTTAATTTATTAAAATTTATTAAAAAAACTAAATTAAATAAAAAAAATGTTCAACGTACTTCTTTTGTTATAAAAGGTGTTCTAAATGACCTTCCATAACGTCTACACAAGCCTGGAAACGAGTTTCGAAAGACCTAATGATGTTTGTAAGGATTTGTTGTGTGACACTTTGAAAGGCGTTTTGAATCCTTATTTTCATATCGTCAACTATTGTTAGAGGTGTCCTATACACTACGTCTTTAATATAACCCCAGAAAAAGAAGTCAACTTCGTTTAATTCTGGTGATCTGGGTGGCCAGTGAACTGGCCCATCTCTTCCTATCCATCTTTCAGGAAATAGTTCATCGAGTTCAGCGTTGACAAGTGCGTTGTGGTGAGCAGGGGCTCCGTCGTGAAGGTACCACATATGTTGGCGGATGTTTACTGGTACATTTTCAAGTAGAATAGGTAAATGATTCACTAGAAAATTTAAATAAGCCTCACCATTTACCGATTCCTCAAAGAAAAAAGGACCTATAACGTAATTGCCTATGATTCCACCCCAAACATTAAGGGACCATCTCGTTTGACTATGTGTCTGAGCATAGTACGGATTGGTTGTGGAATAATAATGAAAATTGTGTCTGTTTACACTACCATTTTTGTGGAATGTTGCCTCGTCTCCAAAAAAAAAAGAACAAACTCAAAAAAATCTCTCTGTATAACTATTTGTTGTTGTGACTATTGACAAAATTGTACTCTTCGTTCGAAATCATTTCCAACAAGTTCCTGATGCAATTGTATATGATATGGGTGCGTGTTGTTTTTCTTGAGTATGTTTTGGATAGATACATAATTAATATCTTGCTCTCTTGTAATATTTTGAATACTTGTATGAGGATTTTCTGTAACAGGCAGTAAAACATTTAATTCATTTTCATCCGTAATAATGATTTTTGTTTTTTCCTTTGCTTCATAAACAGAACCAGTACGATTCAACCTGTCTAATAAGTTGTCAAATGCTTTCTTATTTGGTTGTTGACGCTATGGACACCGTTTCTTATAAATTCTTGTGGCAACTAATGAGTTTTTGAAACACTCTCCTAAAATCCATATCATGTCTGTCATTTCTTCACGACTAAAATTCATTGTTAGGTAACAATTATAACAATATGACAAACAATTATAATCAATAACAAAAATAAAAATGTACAGATAATTAAAATCTTACATCTGACAGTTCTTGTGACAATTATTTCAAAGCCACCTTGAACAAGAACTTGCAGCAATTTATAGTTCCCATTTCTTCGCGGAAAATTAATTGATATCATTTTGTTAGTAAATATAAAATTGTCGTTATTGTATAGAATTTTCCATAAACTTGGAGAAAAAATGAAATGCAGTCTAATTTTAATTATCATTAACAAACTCATTGGAGGTTTCTAATATTAAGTGTAATTAAATTACTGTAATAAACGTATCTATGAGTTATCAACAATAAAACTAAAATATCTCGAAAACTAATAACTTTAGGTATAGGGAATATTTAAAAGATATGCAAGTATAATTAAAGAACTTTTCGATGGTAATATAAAATACAGGATGTTCCATTTAAAAATATGAAGAAAATCTTTTATTTGCATTTTGACTTACCCTGTATACAATTTGTGTAGTGATAAAAAAATTGTACGTTGTTGCAAAACTACTTTAATATTGACAGTCAACAGCAGTAAAAAAATACGTTTATATTATACTGTTAGAATCATACAGGGCGATCAAATCAGTATGATTTTTTGATAAAAGTGCTCATAACTTTGAAACACTCAGTATAACCCTAGACAAGTGTTATATCTTTTTAATCAAAAAATGTAGAGAAACCAGATTTTAAATAAAATACAGGGTGTTCAATTTAAAAAAACATAACTTTGGTTTGGCACCGTGTTATGGAGGACCCTGTATATTTCTCACTAATTTTAAAATGTGTACATTAAAGGTGTCTATAACTTTTATTAACAACTTTTTTCATATATTTTATAATAACAGAGATATATTGGACTTTGTCACAGAAGTTGATTGTAATTTTTCTTGAAAGTTGATACTTTTCGGGTTATAAACAAATTACAACTGAAAAAAAAAAACGAAAAAAAAGAGATTTTTAAGGCTCAGCAACACAAGTAAAAGATATTATTTTTTGAAATTACTCAGCACCTAAATTCCAGTTCAGGCCTAATTCTATCAGTTCCGTATAAATATTTTGGGCTTATTTTATTTTGAATCCTTATTTTTCAGTGGTTAATGCAGTCCGATAGCCCTTCCTCTTCATAAGCGCTTTATTAACGATTAAAAAAAATATTTTAGAATAAAACATTCCAAAATTTTTTTCAGAAACTGATAGAAGAAAATATTTTTTTTTTCGTAATATATTCGTAATTAAAAAAAAATTTTTTAGTTGTGTTTTTGAGCATTGAAAATTATTATTTTTCTTTTTATCAGTTTTAAAACGGCCAAATTACAGAATGCTTTTTTGTTCCGAATGATCCATAAAATCTACAATAAAATCTGCTCGGAAAAAAAAATAATTTGTTTAAAAAAATTTGTGTTCAAATAAATGTAGCAATTACTCCGAAATTATGGCATTTAGGCAAAGGGAACATTACATAATAAATAATCAGTATTTCGTAAGGATTTCAAAATGTATAAGATATGTAGGTTGTTCTATTTGATATGAGGCCATGAGCCAGAGTGGCCTAACTGATTTTAGCATTACTTTACATAATCAAAGAAAAAGATCAGAATCTAACAATGTCTGATTGTTTTACTGCTTTTATGTTGACCAAGAATCATTATTCATTCAATTAATGAATACAACTTTGAAGTCGTCAAAGAATTTAAGTACCTGGGAGCGATCATAACATCTGAAAAGAACTATGAAAAGGACGTGGCAGCCAGGATCATTGCAGGAAACAGGGAATATTACTCATTAAGGACTACCTACTTAAATCAAAAATACTCTTAAGACCAGCAAAAATAAGAGTATATAAGACAATAATTCGTCCCACAGTAACATATGGAAGCGAAACATGGACTCTGAATCAGCGGGAAACGACAAAATTACTGGTACTTGAAAGAAAGATACTGCGGACTATCTATGGGCCTTGCAGAGAAGAGACAACAGGAGAATGGAAAAGAAGACACAATGATGAACTCCAGACAATATACTGAGATGAAAACATAGTACGCTACATTAAAGCAAACAGAATACGATGGGCGGGTCACGTACTAAGATCAAGTGACGAAAGACTAAAAACGCCACATTCTGGGAAAGGCCCGATGAAAAAAGATCAGTTGGTCGCCCAAGAAAGAGATGGAAGGGCGCAGTAGCCAGTGATCTACGCAAAATGGGAGTACAGCAATGGGAAATAGCGGCCAAGACTCACATAGAGTTGTAGAGCCAAATGATGATGATGATGAAGAATCATTATTGGTCAACATACAATTACTAAAACAATCGGACATTGGTAGCTTCTGTTCATTTTCTTTGATTATGTAAAGTAATGTTAAAATCAGTTAGGCCACTCTGGATCTCATGGCCTCATATAAGACAATGTAGATACCACCATAATATCGGCCACATCACAAAACCCTTACACACCGAAATCTATCAAAACCGTGCAAGCCGTTTCCAAGATAATTGAGGCGTTCCATACATAAAACTCACTCTGTATAAAGGAAATTAAATTGTAGAGAGTCAGTCTAATAAATTTGTGGCGAGAGGTAAATTAAATGTTATAAATTAATTATGTTTTTAGCTATAACGTTAAGACTGTCTTAACGTTTAAACTTAAAAAATATAGTTTTGAAGATCTATGTCCGATCTGGTTTCTTGCCACTCTTTATATAATTTTCCCTTCTCTTTTATTTTTCCTTGTACTTTATTTGACCACCACCAAGTCTCTTTATCCTCAAACTTCTTTCCTGGCGTTTTTCCAAGTATTTCAATAGCCGTCTCTCTAATAATGTTGGCCATTTTTCTCCAAATTGTGTTGGGCTTCCTTTCATGTTCCAACATATTTTTTCTACTATTCTTTCCCTGAATAGACCTTCTTTCTCATCTTTTAGCATCCACCACTTGATTTTTTGTGGTCCTATCCGATATTTTTCTTTAGTTCCGCTTTTTTACTTCGATGTCCAGAACAAGCAGCTTATGTTGTTGGCTTACTGTCTCACTAACTATTACCTTGCAGTCCTTGCATTCACGTACGTCTTCTTTCCTTATCATGAAGTAGTCTATTTGGGATTGATGTTGTCCACTTTTGTAGGTAATAAGTTGAGTTTCTCTCTTTTTAAAGAATGTGTTAACAATCACCGTATCCAATGCTGTTGCTAATTCAAGCATGTCATCTCCAGCTTCATTTCTAGTTCCAAAGCCTAATCCCCCATGTATTGTTTCATATCCTGTCTTGGCTTGGCCCACATGTGCATTGAAATCACCTCCTATTATAACTTTCTCCTCTGCTGGAATATCACTCAGTACGTCTCC
Organism: Diabrotica virgifera virgifera; assembly: GCF_917563875.1. Taxonomy (NCBI): domain Eukaryota; kingdom Metazoa; phylum Arthropoda; class Insecta; order Coleoptera; family Chrysomelidae; genus Diabrotica; species Diabrotica virgifera. The sequence continues at coordinate 54,860,018 of NC_065449.1, read as the reverse complement.
TAATTGGTCATAGAAAGCTCTTCTTTCATTCTCACCCAGACCTGTTTGAGGAGCATACGCACACACAACATTCAATACCCTTTATCAATTACAAATTTCACTGACATCATTCTATCACTCGTTCTTACAACTTCTACTACGTTATCTTTCATTTCACTATCAGCAATTATACCAACTCCATTTCTAGTGTTACTACTCCCTACATACCACAATTTGTATCCTTCACCTAGTTCTTTCGCCCTTTGTCCTTTCCACCTAGTTTCTTGAATACAAGCAATTTGAACTTTTCTTCGTTTGAGCGCATCCACTAACTCCAGTCTCTTACCTGTAAGACTACCAAGATTCCAAGACCCTATCCTGATTTTTCTTACCTGTAATGGTGTTCCCCCTGAGATAGTCCTCACCCGGAGTTCCGAACGGAGGCTCATTTTACTTCCGGAATATTTTACCTCAGGAGATGCTATCATTTCAGTATAAGTTTTTATTGCGTTGGAGAAGGTCTTTTCATTATTATGGCCTGAAAAGATTTTTTGGATATTTGATGCCTGAATGCCTTTTGTATCAGCACCATACCCTGCCCTGCACGTTTGCCAATACACCACCAATGCAACCAAAGTGCAGTATTACCCCACACCCGCCTGCATTTTTCTGTATAGGCCAGGATCACTACTGTAAGGACTGCCCTATAAGCCAACGTATTGTTGCCCGTATCCCGCCACTAGGAGGCACGTACTTTATTCGGGATACACTGTAAATAAATTAAAATAGGTGTAAAATAAAAATATAATTAAATAAAACAATAAACCAATTATTGAATAGTAGGTATGGTAATGCTGTGAATAAAAATCAAACAACACTTCAGAAATTCATGGATGCCTTGATCTCCCTATATAAGCAGCAAATAAAAGCAAACATTTTATAAAAACGTTCCCCTTTAAATTATCGGTAATTATTTTCTCTTTTTATCCGAACACAACACTGACTTTATTTTTTATAAACATTCAAAGTGTTTTCCTTTCAGAGTATTATTGCTTACATTACTTGGTTAGTTATTACATCAGATATGTTTGTAAATTACAAATTAAAACTGTTTTGAATCATTTTCTCATTTTTTAAGTAAAAACATTCTAAATTTAAAAATATGGGTTAATTAAAAAAATTAGCATTTTTATCATTTTTCTGTATATCTAACGTATGAATGGTTGTGTTTTTTTCAAGTGTTTATAATTTATTTATTTAAATTTGCTGAATATGTAAATAATCACAATCGCCAAAACATTGATAATATTGTTTTATTATTGTTATAAGAACTAGGGAAATATATACTAAAATACTAAAAACCTTGAACAAAACTTTCCGCATTATTCTCGAAAGGTTCCTGTTTTGTGCTACTGGTTTGTTGACACTCCTATTCTAGTCCAGGGCGCATCTGTTTTGATATGGACGTTGAGAGGTGACTCATTTTTTTTGCAGAAATTGCTTGAAAATAACTCAAATAATAATATTTGAGTTATCCTCCCACTCAAAGTGGTCCGGAACATTGTTTAAATAATCAAAATGTCAAAATATGAAGGAAAAATTCGATTTTTTATTGGTTTTTTGATTATAACTTTAAAACTATTCATTTCTGAGAAAAGTTGTACTGACATAAAAGTTGCGTAATTAAATTTCCTACAAAATACAATTGATTAAAAATTTAAAAAATAGTCACCCTCGTTGCAAAATAGCAATAATTGCGAAAAAAAACCATACAAAAACAAGTATTCGCATTTTATGTTTTTCAACCATTTATGCTACACTTAGGACCTTCATATTTCACCCAGAAAAACTTTATGATATAGTAAAACAACACTGTAAATTTCATTAAGATCGGTTTAATAGATTTTGCAAAATAAATTTTGCAATCCAGCTTTCGCAAAAAAAATTCATTTTTTTTTAAATGTTGCAGGACTAAAAATAAAGCAGATAGCAAGTTGAATTTTTTTTTGCTTATAGAAGTGTACTGTACCTTTCATTTGCAATTTGCAAAATTAAAATCGATTAATTACCACGGCATCAGGAAATGTTTTAAATAAACATTAATTTTTGGTCCTACGCGCAGGACAGCGGTGTTCGGTTCTCACAAGTTGATTTCCACCAAAATGTCTTCCAATCTTTATCTAATATATTATTTTCTTACTCTATATTTTGTTGTATTTTAATATTTTAATTCCACAAAAATCAAACTAATTTTATTATTGTTTGTGAAATATTGTTTAAACAATTGCATATGTTTAAAAATAATAAACTTTTATTCTCTCAGTTAAAACATATGAACAAAGAAAGTTTTTGCTAAAAAAAGTGTTATTTCAAAGGATAGAGTATGTGTTTTTATTTTGCAATAAACAAATTTATTTATTTATATCGAAATGTAATAAAAATTAAAATGTATCAATCATTATCAAAGGTCACTGGAATGCCCAATCAGAGCAAACTATCCGCTGTCCTGCGCGTAGCACCAATAATTATTGTTTATTTAAAAAAATTTCTGACGCCGTCGTAGTTAATCGATTTTAGTTTTGCAAATTGCAAATGAAAGGTACAGTACACTTCTATAAGCTTCTATAAACTTGCTATCTGCCTTATTTTCAGTCCTGTAACATTTTGAAAAAATGAATTTTTTTGCGAAAGCTGGATTGCAAAATTTATTTTGCAAAATCTGTTGAACCTATCTTAATGAAATTTACAGCATTGTTTTGTTGTATCATAAAGTTTTTCTGGGTGAAATATGAAGGTCCTAGGTGTAGCATAAATGGTTGAAAAACGTAAAATGCGAACACTTGTTTTTGTATGGTTTTTTTCGCAATTATTGCTATTTTGCAACAAGGGTGACTATTTTTTTAATTTTTAACCAATTCTATATTGTAGGAAATTTAATTACGCAACTTTTATGTCAGTACAACTTTTCTCTGAAATGAATACTTTTAAAGTTATAATAAAAAAACTAAGAAAAAAATCGAATATTTCCTTCATTTTTTGACATTTTGATTATTTAAACAATGTTCAGGACCTTTTTGAGAGGGAGGATAACTCAAATATTATTATTTGAGTTATATTCAAGAAATTTCTGCAAAAAAATTTGAGTCACCTCTCAACGTCCAAATGTATGTACTAATATTTTTACATATGCGCCCTGGTCTATTCGATCATCTAAGCAACTCCCAACTTTTGGGAATCCGAAGAACATAAAATTATTATTTTTTATTATTCCTCTTTTTTTTGTAGCGTTATCCGCCTTCCGGCTCCTAGTATCTATCTTCGTCGGTCGTACCATTCGCCAGGGTGAAAATTCCTTTACGACATTGCCTTCTGAATGCCGCCTAGCCAGGATTGTTTCGGTCTTCCTCCCTTCTTTCTTTCCCTTGGCATCCATTTTAAAATTTGTTTTGGCAGCCTGGCGTCGTCCATTCTTTCTACATACCAGATCAGGTGTCTACTTTGAATTTCATATAAATATGATAGTTGACTTGACTCCCATGATATGTCTATTTGGTTATTTTGTATTATTTCAAGCCTTGATTTTCTAGCTGATTTTCTCCAAAAGTCCATTTCCAATTAGTCCATGTGGTGAGACCGCTCCCGTCTGAAAAACATTTCTAATTCGGTTTCTCTGCGGATTCATATTCAAAAATGTCCCCTTTAAACAAATCTGAAGGGTGCCGGACGGAATTTTTGGGTAGCAATTGTTTAAACAATTTTTTTAAACAAATACATAAGATCACCTTTTATTGCTCCAAAAAATATATTTTTTAAACATACGCATTTTCGAGGCTTAAAAACTCATATTTACATTAGTATTTTTAAGGGTGCCAATAACTTGGATTAAAGTTAAAACATTCCTTTTCAAGAGTCCGAAGAGTGATCGGGTCTAATTTCAATTTAGACCGTGGTTTTTTAATTGTTAATAATTATGCATGTCCATCCGATTTTATGGCCGGCGCGGCGCGCTCTATTTCAAAAATCTCCTATTTTCCTGCGAAAAATATTTTTTCTAGATTCTTTGGGATATTCTAAATAAAATAAGTTTCTTGACATTTTTCTAGAAAGTTACTAGTTTTAAAGTTATAAGCGATTTAAAATGCGAAAATATGTTTTTTTTGTCATTTTTCGGATTTTAAATCGCTTATAACTTTAAAACTACATATTAACTTTTGAGAAAAATGCCAAGAAACTTATTTTATTTAGAATGTTCCAAGGAATCTAGAAGGAGATTTTTCGGAGGAAAATAGGAGATTTTTGAAAATAATGCGCGCCGCACCGGAAAAAAAACCGGATGGACACGCATAATTAACAATTAAAAAATTACGGTCTAAATTGAAGTTAGACCCGATCACTCTTCGGAATCTTGAAAAGGAATGTTTAAACTTTAATCCAAGTTATTGGCACCCTTAAAAATGCTAATCTAAATATGAGTTTTTAAGCCTGAAAATGCGTATTTTCGTATTTTTCAGATTTTAAATGGCCTATAACTCGAAAACTATCAATTTTTGAGAAAAATCACAAGATACCTTTCTTGTTTAGAATATATTTTTTGGAGCAATAAAAGGTGATCTTATGTATTTGTTTAAAAAAATTGTTTAAACAATTTCTGCCCAAAAATTCTGTCCGGCACCCTTCAGATTTGTTTAAAGGGGACATTTTTGAATATGAATCCGCAGAGAAACCGAATTAGAAATGTTTTTCAGACGGGAGCGGTCTCACCACATGGACTAAATGCAAGTAGGCGTCGTTCCAAAGATTTAGTGTTTATTTCTCTATTAAGTAATATAAACATTTACATAATTATTTATACAGGGTGTCCGTAATTTGTTTTAAATTAAATTATTTGACATAAAAAGAAGAATGTCAATTTTTAATTCAAAATACATTTTACTGCTGTCAAAAAACAGAACAAAAATTTTTATTTGACAAAAACACTTCTTTTCGCTTAAGGGGAACGGCGGAAAATGTCGCCTGTCAAAATTTTCAATCTGATTTAAAAGAATTCATTTTTTTCCAATCCTGAGAAATCTTTGAAAAATTTAAATGCAGAATGAAAAAATACTTTATTACCGAGGGCCGAAAGTCCCTTAGAATAAGTAAAAAGATTCTTTTGAATGAAATTGCCTCTTTTATTTTCACCCCTGTAATATATTAAAATAAACATTATAGAAGTTTTCAGGGACTTTCGGCCTTCAGTAATAATGTAATCTTTCATTCTGCGTTTAAAATTTTCAAAAATATTTATTATTTTTGTCAGGATTAGAAAAAAACGAGTACATTTAAAACACATTGAAAATTTTGATAGGGCTTTTTGCGCTTTTTTCCTTAAATTCAATATTCAAGCTGCCACCCACCCAATTGCCTCTTGGAAGTTTAAACATTTAATTTAAGCAAAAAGCAATATTAATTTGTCAAATAATTTTTTTCTGTTTTCTGACAACAGTAAAATGTATTTTGAATTAAATAAATTAAATGCATTCTTCTTTTTGTATCAATTAAATTGATTTATTTTGGACACCCTGTATAAATAATTATTTTAATGTTTATATTACTGAATAGAGAATTGAGTAACGTTTCAAATGAGCTAGCGCACAACCCTTATTCTCATTTAAAAAAAAATAATCGATTACGTCATCACTCGCATATGGACGACCTCACAAGTGTGATATACAGGGTGTTTGGTAAAGAATGGCCCATAGCTTAACCTCAGGTTCCTGAGGTTAAAATAGGCCGATTTAAGCTAACTTACCTTAGTCCAAAGTTTATAATAACCGAGATACAGGATGTCAAAGTTAAACTTTTTTTTATTATTGAATATTTCCTGACAGGTATGAGATAACAACATGAAATTTGGCATGTGGGGGTTTTTTGGGTCGAGAAAACTAAATTCCCTACCAAAAATTATGTATTGCCCAGAGGGCGCCACATACGCCTTTCAGCACTCATTTATTACGTTCAATTTTTTTTATCCCTCACTCTGTATAATTTTGACATTAAAATTTTTATTCTCCTATTAGTTTTACAAAAAGGTATACTTCTTTAATTTCCCTAAACTCAACCGTTTTCGAGATAAACGCATCTTAAATCTGCGATACACCATCATTTTTAGCATAATATCATTGTAGTTACACCCGAAAAATAACTTAAAACCATAAAATTATCCAAAAATGTATCGCAAATTTCTTCCAATGGAATTTGCGATGCAATGACATAAATTTGAGAACTGGCACAATTATTATGGTTTTAAGTTATTTTTCGGGTGTAACTACAATGATATGCTAAAAATGATGGTGTATCGCAGATTTAAAATGCGTTTATCTCTAAAACGGTTGAGTTTAGGGAGATGAAAGAAGTATACCTTTTTTAAGTAAAACTAATAGGAGAATAAAAATTTTAATGTCAAAATTATACAGAGTGAGGGATAAAAAAAAAATTGAACGTAATAAATGAGTGCTGAAAGGCGTATGTGGCGCCCTCTGGGCAGTACATAATTTTGGGTAGGGAATTTAGTTTTCTCGACCCAAAAAACCCCACATACCAAATTTCATGTTGTTATCTCATACCTGTCAGGAAATATTCAATAATAAATAAAAAAAAGTTTAACTTTGACACCCTGTATCTCGGTTATTATAAACTTTGTACTAAGGTAAGTTAGCTTAAATCGGCCTATTTTAACCTCAGGAACCTGAGGTTAAGCTATGGCCTATTCTTTATCAAACACCCTGTATATGTCAAAAAATCATAATATAAAAATAAAAATCGACCTGTGTTGGGATTTTTCTCCAAGGTGACCTATTCTCGAAAAAATGAATTTATTCCATAATTTTGATCCTCTGTATATTCCTCACAATTGTTGGTGTAATGAAAATTACATTTCTTAAATAAACTATTTTTTGACGTTTCGATTTCCACTCGATAGCCGATGTTCTCAGAAAATATTAAAGAAATTAGATTTGAAAATTCTGGAAAAGTTCTGACAACCTGATCTTTTTAGATTATGTGGTTCAAAAGCATTGTTTTTTTCAACCACATATTACTAGGTGCCTTAAGATCGAGGCCACAATTTCATTTGTAAGGAAGGTACACATACACATAAAACCCAAAAAGTTCAGGTTGTGAGAATTTTTCCAGAATTTTCAGATCAAATTTCTTTTTTATTTTCTGAGGACGATTTCCGCAGTGGAAATCGAAACGTCAAACAAAAGTTTATTTAAAAAATGTAATTTTCATTACACCAACAAGTGTGGCTCAATCCCATAAACATGTCACAAGAATAAAACAGTTTCAGAACCTTGCAAATTTAGTTTATGTTTTGCTTTTATTTTAACAAAATATTGGCAGTATTTTCTCAATTTATTACACTGACGATGTGGAATTAATGTAAAATTCGAAATTGTTGACATTTAATTCAATCAAATTGTGTTTTCGACTAGGAAAGATTTGGGGTAGTTCTGATTTCTTTCGTTATGTATGTACTTTGGGCTGCTGAATCCGAATATGAGGTTTGCGGACAAAATTTCGTGACGAAACATTGAGTAAATCGCAAAAAAGCGAAAAATTTCTGCTTTTTCCGGCTTTTTTGCTTAAACCTCGAAAACTATTAACTCTTAGTAAATGGTCTGTTAACAGAAATTAAAGTACTTAAAATTCTCTACAAATATCACTATCTACTTTTTTTTCAGACCAACCGTTCGGTCTAAAGTGCAAGTTGAAAATTGACAATTTTTACTGGTCTCTGCAAAACCCACTTTTTACATTCCAAAACTTTATTTTTTATTAGAATGCTGTCATTTGATAAATTTACAACCTCCATCCTGTGGAGGATGCTGATAATCTAATTACTACGACAGCTCTTGAGATGGCATCGTCAAGTGGACATGTGACAGTGGTGGGGGAAGATATCGACCTTTTGGTCATTTTGATTGACCTGTGACACAAAACATATTTTTTCTTAAAACAGGAAAAGGAAAGGTTTCGCAAAACTTCTACAACCCTTATCTGGCTGCTGAAAAAAAATCTTAATGGACCATATCTTATTCCTACAATGTAGGATCGCATGTCAAATCGCGAGACGTACACCGGAAAACAAAACTCCGGGTATATAAAACAATAATCAGGCCCATAGTAAGTTATGGCTGCGAAACATGGGTGGTGACACAGAAATCTGCCAATGCATTAGATGTGTTTGAAAGAAAAGTATTACGTAGGATACTGGGCCCAATAAGGGAAAATAACAACTGGCGCATTAGGTATAATAGAGAAATATACGAGCAATATAGCGAACCAACTCTAGCACAACACACTAAACTACAGAGATTATGGTGGGCAGGGCACGTGGTCCGCATGCATGAGAATAGAATCCCCAGAAAATTGCTGAATGCAAGAATGCAGGGAAGAAGACCGGTTGGAAGACCTAAAAAGAGATGGGAAGACGAAGTCGATGAGGATGCCAGGAACTTCCTGGGAACGCGTTCATGGAAAAGAACAGCGGTAAATCGAAATGATTGGAGAAGCTTATTGAAGGAGCCAAGGCTCGATTTGGGCTGTAGTGCCATTGGATGGATGGAGGATCGCATGTCATGCGTTGAGTGGTTGTGATACTACTTCCGCATTGTTTAATCAGGGGAAACTGAAATTCCTTAAAGTCCTGCAGATGAACACAGACTTGCAACTAAGTCTGTGTTTCAAAGACCCTAATGCACATCAGGATGCAGTTGCTACAGCAGGAAACATGTTTCTCATATGTCATAGCTCTATATGGAAGAAAAAAAAAGACCAGTCTGAACGATTTGAGATACAGGCAATACGTATCTTCATCATACAAAAAAAGACCAACATTGCCTCCTTACCTCCTACCGAATCTGCTGCACGAGAACATTCACTTAGAGTTTACTATCAGGTGCAGCAATGGTTATCTTTATATCAAGCCACACTTGACGAGCAACAAAAAGATCCAAGTGAGTGGGGTTGGAAAAAAAACTACTAGTGGTCTCGTGCCAGTGCCAACCACTTTGGACCCTGCACCAAACTCACTACTACGGTATATTTCTTGTAAATGTAAAAAGAGCTGCCAACGCAATTGTGGATGCAGGAAGGCGGGCCTCCATTGTTCTCCAATTTGCACATTATGCGAAGGACTGTGTGACAACATTGAGCTCCCGGAAAATAGCTTTGATATAGACGTAGAAGAGACTGAAGAAAGAGACAGAGGTATGTAGAATCCCATAAGTTATTTCTTAATCATTCATCTCTCCTTGGTATATTATGATCAGAAGTCAGTATCTCACTACCTCTTTTATTTTCCCGGAGAACGTCTCCTGAAGCTGACGATGGAGCAATCAGTACACGATCTGAACCAGTACACGATGCCATCGAAGTGATTGTGAAGTTTTGTGATACTGAATTTGTACAATTTCGACCTTTTTTTTTCTTTTTAATTATCTTTGCAGAAAACTAGGAGAAATTTATCAAACAACAGCATTCTAATAAAAAATAAAGTTTTGAAATGTAAAAAGTGGGTTTTACAGAGACCGTTAAAAAAGGCCAATTTTCAACTTGCACTTTAGACCGCACGGTTGGTCTGAAAAAAAAGTAGATAGTGATGTTTGTAGAGAATTTTAAGTACTTTAATTTCTGTTAACAGACCATTTACTAAAAGTTAACAGTTTTCGAGATTTAAGTAAAAAAGCGGGAAAAAGCAGATTTTTTTCGCGATTTACTCAATGTTCCGTTACGAAATTTTGTCCGCAAACCTCATATTCGGATTCAGCAGCCCAAATGACATATTATATAATGAAAGAAATCAGAACTACCCCAAAACTTTACCACTAGGGGGCTCGTAGATTACAAATTGACTGAATTAATTTATGTGCAGTCAGACAAAATGACGGGTACAAATTACATTACGAATTACATTACCATTAAACCGTGGTTTTTGGTGCTGCAGTAAATGTAAAAAGATGTATTCCAGTAGGTATCCCATATTATGCACCGGTATATTTTTGAAGGATTGCTAGTATCCGTTAGAAGTGTATTTTGTATATTAATGTGGTTTTGGGCAGATCAAATGCCAGTTAAAAATTCAGCAGAATTAATTAAAAATAATAATAAATCATAACTAAATTACTTTATTCAATTTTAAAAATATTTTTTAAATTTCAATAACAGAAAACAAATTTCTTTTTTTCTTTACTTATAGTTTGTTTTGCTCCAACAAATTCTTTCCATGTTATATGAAAAAAATATATACTCTCCACACGCACAAATTTTACTATCTCATTTTGAAGTTTACTGCCATGGTCTAACCTTGTCCGGAAACATCAGATTTAAAATAGCTAATTTACAGCCTTGGCAAATACATAACTATTGTTCCTGGTGTAAGGTCAACAACGCGTCTCAGAATTTTAAACTGTTAAAAAATACATATTACTGGTATTTTAAGTAAATATCGTTTTTGACAAAAAATGTGTTTATTTAAAAATTATGTATTTTCCTGAATTGTTTTGTAACTTGTGGAAATAACGTAATAATATTAGCGTTTTTAAAATTTAATATAATAGACCAGGGCATTTAGAACAAAAAAAAAGAACACGGGAAAAATCGATTTTTAAATACAACACCTAGAGACTCGCAACTTTTTGCATTGTGTTGTGTTTAGGATGACGTCAGGACAAAAGTCTACAATGGAAGAATGGGTGGAGGTGCATAATTGCATTTATAATGCATAAAATGCACCTGAAATTGCATAAACGTGTCAAAATCGGTATATTAAGGGCTAGATTTTGTTTTTCGGGAGTTTTGGGGTCACTGAACACGAGTACGCCATCAGAATCGACCCCCCGGAGGACCTGGTGCCCAAGGCAACTAATCTTTTCGTCAAGATATAAGAAATTTGACCTGACGCTGGTGGTATGTCCCTACCGATTTAGTATCATAATAAATAGTTGACGTTACTAATCCCTCAATTGTCTTTGCGACGGGTGGCAATAGTTTTGGAACAGCTACTAGGGCCGTACTTTATATTATTTACAGAACTGACTCGTTACCTATCAATGCAAATAAATTGTTAAAATTAAAATTTCTAGACAATGTATTAAACATTTTGTTTACTGTAGACGAATTCGTTTAGTCATCTGAAATTAACTTGCTTGGAATCAATTACAAACGATCACAAACAATTTTTATGTCCAATGCGCTCATTACGTGAATTTTATGGAGTTAGATTATAATGTGTTTTATATCGTTTTCACTTTAAACAAAATGGACTTCCGATAATGCAGCTTTCTATCTTTAAATAAAAAAATTAAAGAATCATTAGAAAGAGCATTAGTTAAAGATAAGATATACCTCTAATTATTATTCTATAGCTTTACACATAATTCTCGTGCTTATAGGTATTTAGGTAAAATTAAGTATCATTTATTTATCCAGAAAACATACATTATGGAACATTATGAAAGGGGGGCAAACATATTTAAGTTTGACATTTGCACATTCAGGCAGTTATTTTCTTGCATTTAGATAGAAGGTTAGATCGCGAGTATTCAAGTAAAATATCTAAAGTCGGTGAAGCTAGTGCTAAGTGTAAAACACGTGTACATTTATCTGATGATGCCAAAGAAATTATTAGGAATGTTTATCAAACTGTGAAAGAAGATAATCCAAATCCAGAAGACGGTAAATTCCTCATCAAGACAACATCTCGACTGACAAGGATGCCATATACAACAGTGTGGAAAATTGTTACGAATAGAATTCAACCTCGTAATAAGCGGAGTGACTTTTCTACACATAAAGCAGTAAATGAAAAAAATTCTGAGGTAATTAGAAGAGCAATTTACAATTTCTATTCAAAGAACCTAGTTCCAACGCTTAGTATGATCTACGATCAACTTGTTAAAGACTATTCCATTACGTATTCGCCATCAACTTTATCAAGATTTTTGAATCACATTGGTTTTCGATACAAGAAAATTAATAAGCGATCATCAATAATGGATTCTCCTCGTCTAATTAAATGGAGAAATGAATACTTGGATGCTATATCTAAATTTAGAGATGAAGGAAGACCGATATTTTATCTAGATGAAACATGGTTCGATATCCACGATACTGCTCATGGACAGACGATTCTATTAAATGTGCACTCAATTATGAAATTAATAGAGATCAGCGAATAATTATTCTGAACATTGGATCCAAAAATGGCTGGCTTGGAGGGGAAAGTTTTTTACTATCGGCAAAAAACATTAAAGATTCAAAGCTGGACTACCATGAAAATATGACGAGTAGCTTGTTTAAGGAATGGTTTGAAAAGAAGGTGTTGCCAAATTTGCCTCCAAAAAGTGTAATTGTAATGGATAACGCAACGTATCACAGCGAACAAATTAGAAAAATCCCCGGTGTAGGTTCGACAAAAAAACAGATATCTGATTTTTTGTATGACAATGATTTGTACTTTGAAGAAACATATACAAAAAAAGAAATGTTGGAAGTTCTTCACACAAAAGTGTTTGAGAAACAATTTGTTATAGACGAATTAGCCAAACGTGATGGTCATAATGTATTGCGATTACCTCCTTACTACTGTGTCTTCAACCCCATTGAATTAATCTGGAGCCAACTTAAGGAAAGATTACGGCGAAACAACTGCTGTCCCAAATTTAGTAGCGAATCGGTGTCACATGTTGTAGAAGAAATAAAAAAGATTTCCCCAACACTGTGGCAAAATTGTGTTTCACATGTTATAAAAACGGAAGATCATTACAGAACATTAACCTCACATATTAAATCAATAATTATAACATTAGATAACGATTCTAGTGAAGATGACAGCGATAGTGACATAGAGTTGTAATTTGTATTTATTTTTTTCCGTCTAAACTTCAAATTTTATTTTTCTGTGTTATTTTTTATTATGTTATCTTTTTAATTCTGATTTTTGCTACCACTCTTTTAATCTTTTATTGTTGTTATCATTAATTTTCTTAATTTCTTTAATTAGTTCATTTCTCTTATTTCATTGTACATAATAATATACCTATAACTACATAGACATAAATACGTAATAAATATAATGATATGATATTTAAATTTATATTTATTATTCCAACCCCATTAAAATATTATATCTACTTGAAGACTTGAATTTTTTTTTGTTAAGGGGATGGGTACGAACTTTCGGCTTTAAGCAGTTACGTTATTACCGAGGACCGAAAGTCCCTGAAAACTTCTATAATGTTTATTTTAATTAGTTACAGGGGTGAAAAACTAAGAGAAAATTTAGTGTGATTTTTAATTTCAAATATCTCATTCAAAAATTCAAAAGAAACTTTTAATTCATTCCAAGGGACTTTCGGCCCTCGGTAATAAAGTAATTTTTCATTCTGCGTTTAAATTTTTCAAAAATACTTACATATTAGTTTTCTCAGGATTCGAAAAAAAATGATTACATTTAAAACACATTGAAAATTTTGACAGGCGTCAAAATTTTGCATTTGTTCCTTTCCCCTTAATTTTAGCGAATCCGCTACTGGAGGGTTTGTTGTTTATTATTATGATACTAAATCGGTAGGGACATCCCACCAGCGCCAGGCCAAATTTCTTATATCTTGACGCAAAGAATACTAAGGCACGTCATCTGGAGTTTCGAGTTTCGAGGTGCTCCGGGTTTCGGTTCTGATGGCGTTTTCTTGTTTATCAACCTCAAAATCCCCCCGAGTAATCTGTTTGCATCAATTTGCCGAAAATTGCACAGAATGACGTGCCTGGCTCAACTGGTGCCCAGTCAGTGGCGGATCCAGCATCCAGCATTGGTTAAAGGACATCGCACACATCTTATGGAAAATATAATGTCACTCAATTGAAATAAAATTTACATGAATAGATGCGTAGTGAAATTTCAATAATTTGATACCATTGCGCCAACTCTGAATTTTGCTAAATTACTGCGTTAATTGTAATTAAAGTTTATCAAAATCTCATTTTGAAGTCCATAAAACTAGCATTCATAAATAATATTAGTCCAGCGGCTATTGAAATCAGTCTATTCACCACTAGCTTAAGCCGATTAGAGGCGGTACAACTAAGCAAATTATACCTACTTTATTATCAATAATAATAGGAAAAGATAAGAGTACGCCTCTGTCTTAATCCCTTTAGAAAGATTTATGGAGTAACCGAATCACAAGATCTTTTTTCTCTCTTTGACACACGTACATTCCTATTTGATTTTAGATTTATTTTTATAAATTTACGCTCTTGTTAATCAAAATACAGAGTTGGCGAAATTATATGAAATTATTGAAATTTCAGGACGCATCTATTCATATAAATTTTAGTTCATTTGAGTGAGATTATATTTTCCATAAGATGTGTGCGGTCTCCTTTCTATAAAAATAAATGAATGTTTTATAATCTTTATGTATAATTAAAAAAAAAATTAAATCACTTGGTTTGAGAGGAGTGGCCGATCGCCCGCATCGCCCCTTCCTGGATCCGCCACTGTGCCCAGTGTCACTACAAAGGCACGTCATCTGGAGTTTTCGGCTCTAAATTGAGGCAAACAAATTACTCGGAGGTTTCGGGGGTTGCTGAACACCAATATGCCATGATAATCTACTCCCGGAGCACCTGGTGCCTAGATTCATTGTTAGGCACGTCATCTTCTGGAGTTTCGAGGGTTTTCGTCACTAAATTGATGCAAACAGATTACACGAATACGCCATCAGAACCAACACCCGGAGCACCTCGAAACTCCAGATGACGTGCCTTAGCGGTGACATTGGGCACCAGGTACTCCGGGGGCTCTTTGAAATGCACTTTGAAATGCATTTTTATGTGCATTTCCACACACTTTCGAAACTTTCGGAAAATCAAGAAAACTATTTCATTTCGATCAGAACTGATTTTAAATAGCAAAATTTGGATTCTGTTACATTTAAAAGCTAATGGTAGGGGAGCAAAGTATGCTAAATGTGCAGTCACTCGAGCGCTTTGGAGACCTATTGGGTTGTGAAGAGTAGGTCCTAAAACCAAAACAAGTTAAGTAACATTTTCCATTTTAGTGGGCGCTTGCCATTTTTTAATTTAATTTTCCATTTCCAACAATCGTTTTTTCCGATTATAACGCCATCTATGCATAATTTGAAAAAATGTTTCGAATAAAAGTTACTTATTTTTTTGTAAGGAATCCAAATCTGCAATAAAAAATGGAGGCTCCTATTTAAGATTTTAAAGTAACCCCCCACCCCACCTCCGTGGGGGGTCGTGTTTGGTGCCATTCGATAGATTTTTTAAAAATGTTAAATAAGTGTATTTTACAGTTTTTCGATCTGATGTTCATTTCGCGAAATATCGCGGGATTCGTATTTAAAATATTAAATTTACCCCCACCCTTCTCCGTGGGAAGTCGTGTTTGGTATCATTCGATAGATTTTTAAAAAATATTGAGCACATATTTTTTAGTTTTTCGATCTGTCATTCATTTCGCGAAATATTCGCTTTTTTCTTGTGAAACTTTGGGACACCCATTTCCTTATGCCCGGCTCAAATCGTCAGATTTTTGAAATATACACTCTTTTGCATGTACTTAACTTACCTTATCTTAATCTGACAATTTTGAGTTTTTTTAAGGATAGATTTTTTTTTTCGGGCTCCCCTTAACGAACGACCCTGTGTTAAGAGCCAATATATGGTAGAGGTACATCTGCAGGGTACCAGGTTTCTCCCCAAATGATAATCTGACGCGCTCGAGTAACTGCAAAAATCCCCGCTTGTGCTCCCCTACCATAATAATGTTTTTGTTATGCTTTTAATGGATATATTTTGCATTTTCTCTTTCTCTCTCTCTCTCTCTCTCTCTCTTTCTTTCTCTCTCTCTCTCTCTCTCTCTCTCTCTCTCTCTCCCTATTTCTCTCTCTCTCTCTCTCTCTCTCTCTCTCTCTCTCTCTCTCTCTCTGTCTTTCTTTGGTTTTTTTTATATAACCCCTTATGGATTCTGCAATCTGTCGGAAGGGCAATAAGCGTTTGTTTTGACAAATGTGAGATTGACATGTAGAGTATCACTCCAGTGAGTGATCTCCTTTAAAGAACTAGCTAAATTAAAATTTAGTGTTTTTTTGACAGTGAGAGTACTTATTGGTGTCTATATGTCCTTAGAAGCTAAAACTCTGAGTCCCGTAGACAGGTCGGCAGGCAGCAGGCGTCAAAGTCTACGTACTTCGTTGACATCGGGCACGTTTAGGCGGTTGGCCAACACGTTAGGGTGCACTGTCACTCGTTCACTGTAACGAACACTTAACTGGTAGATCACTTCCTTGATGGATTCCAACTTGACGTCGTGTAGAATGACTCTGTTGGGGATGTAGAAAGGTGCATCGACGATGGTTCGCAACACTTTGTTTTGGAATCTTTGAAAGATGTCAATGTTGGAATTACTGGCGGTTCCCCAAAGTTGTATACCATATGTCCAAACAGGTTTGAGAATGGCCTTATACAACAGTATTTTGTTGTCCAATGATAATTTAGATTTGCGTCGAATCAGCCAATACATTTTGCTAAATTTAAGGCCTAGCTGTTTTCTTTTGGTGAATATATGTTTCTTCCACGTCATCCGCCGGTTTAAATGCATGCCAAGATATTTAGCATCGTCAGCTTGTGGGAGGTAGCAGTCGTTGATTTTTACTGGTGGACATGTTTCTCTGCGTAAAGTGAATGTCACTTGTGTAGATTTCGTTTCATTAACTCTGATACGTCATCTTTTTAGCCACTTTTGGGTTTTATCAAGGTTTGTCTGAAGGTTCTTTGAGGCTGAGGCCGGATTGGTGTGGGATGCCAAGACCGCCGTGTCATCAGCAAATGTTGCTACAGTGGTGGTTCTTGTTCTTGGCAGATCAGCTGTATAAAGGAGAAACAATATAGGTCCCAAGACGCTACCTTGAGGAACGCCAGAATATATTGGATGTAATGCAGTAAGTTAACTCCCTTGTTTCACGAATAAATGTCTGTCTGATAGGTAGGATTTTAGTAGTAGATAGTGGGGATAGGGTAAGAGTTCTTTCAATTTAAATTGTAAGCCGCTATGCCACACTTTGTCAAATGCCTGTGATATATCCAAGAAGGCTGCTGAGAAATATCTTTTACCGTTCAGATCCCTGTAGATTTGGTTAGCTAATCTGTGCACCTGCTCAATTTTTCCGTGCTTTTTTCGAAATACAAACTGATGATCTGGAATCAGTTTTTTTAAATTTATTATTATTTCG
The DNA here is from genome assembly GCF_917563875.1 of Diabrotica virgifera virgifera. Taxonomy (NCBI): domain Eukaryota; kingdom Metazoa; phylum Arthropoda; class Insecta; order Coleoptera; family Chrysomelidae; genus Diabrotica; species Diabrotica virgifera. Next base: position 54,842,736 of record NC_065449.1, on the reverse strand, counting down.
AGCCTACTGGCGTAGAGCTTTTCGAAAACTTTGAATAACATTGGGAGCAAGCTTATTGGCCTATATGAGGAGACGACTTCTGGCTTTTTTCCGGGCTTAGGGATCATGAATCATGATTTGTGCAACCTTCCAGGTGCAGGGGAAGTAACTCGTCCGTAGCATTACGTTGAATATGAAGGTTATGAGTTTGTAACATTTTTCAGGTAACTCTTGTAGGATTTTTCCAGAAATTAGATCGAATCCAGCCAGGTGCCTTTTTTATGTTGATTTCATGCTTTACAATGTAATGTGTTGTAAATTGACTTCTTTTACAGTAAATTTATGTAGAGGCAAGTCCATTTGAAATGGGGCATCTAGGTAGTCCATTATTTATTTTTCTTCTGCGGTGGATACCTCGGAAGGAAATGGTTTAAATACATTTTTTAGGTGTTCCGCGAAGACTTCAGCTTTTTCTTTATTGCTTCTGGCCCCATGTATTATGGAAGTTTTTGATTGGTGGATTTGCAAGTTGTTGCGTTTTGAGTTTTCTTGTTGCTTTCCATAATGAGTATTCCGTTGCTTCTGTAGGTGTAAGACTTTCCAGATATTTCTCTGGTAAACATTCAATTGAAATTTCGTCTACAACTCCTGTCCAGTTCTCTATATTTCTCGCTCTTCGCTCGCCTTCTCTCCTTCTTCTTAAGGTACCGTGCATTTCAGCGTAGGCGTCCTCCGTACATTGTCTTGTTGAAAGTCTTGTTGTGGTGAGATATTAGAAAGTCAGGATTAAATTATTCTGTTTTAGCAGCTTTGCGAAGCATTTCATGTGAATTCCTGTTCATTGGCGAATATTACGCAGCCATGGCATCTTTCTACGTCCTAGACCTCTCTTACCCTCTATCTTTCCTTACAGTACTAAAAATCGTTATCGCATCCTACTAACTTTATTCACTATAAGGTTGCACCAGCTTGAAATTATAAACAACAATTTATGACCAAAACACTAGTGGGCACTTTTTATGTTACTTGAGTTATGAGTGAGATTACAAAAAAACCTATTTTTGTTCTTAATTGTTATTTATTATTTTCACTAAGAATAGATATTATTTCAAAACAACTATTGTTGTCGAAAAGTGACGTTAGATTATAAAACGACTGTCACATTAAATATTATTCACATTTTTTTGCTTTTGTTTTTTTCCATTTTTTTCCGTGTGCAAAATTTATATTTTATACAGGATGGCCAGACGAAAACTGGACAGAGGCATTATCAGAAACTACGACATTTTTTAAAACCTCAGCGAGAGGTCAATTTTTTTACGGTATTTTCGATTGTTATTTTCACCTCAAAGCCAGTGTAATAATCACCCCAACATTTTTAGTGGCAGTGGGGTCAAAAAAGGTATCGTTTGAAAGCCCTCTTTAAATTTTTATATTCGGTCCATCACTTTATTTGATTTGTTAAAAAAATACATTTTAAAGTTAATAAAATTTTCGCTCGTTACTTATTTCTTAGTATATAGTCTCGACTAGTGTTTTTCAATATGCGGGTCGCGACCTCTAGGGGGTCGCGATTATTTAGTAATCAATTGATAAAATTTCATATGTGATCGTTGCATCGTAGGTCTTAGAACCTACAGAGCTTTTTATGAAAAATACTTTTTTAAAAAAAATTTTTTTTTCGTAAAATTAATAATAAAAAGTTATCATATTTTTAATAAATAAAAACGATGTTGGTTATCCATAATTTGAGAAAAAATTGCAAATTTTTTTAAATTAGAAGCGTGTAATTGCATATTTGATCATAGTTTTTAATTTCAAACGAATTTTCATAATAAGAATTTTTGATACATATTAAGAAAAATAAAGGTACTTTACTCTTGAGCGAAATTCATATTTTTTGACGTACCTCGTATAGTATTGATAACATTTGATATCTGATATCTGAAGCTCAGGTAATTAGTAAGTACTAGACCATGCAAAACTTTTTATGAAGAAAAACTGTTTTCGTAAAATTAATAATACAAAAGTTTCCTATGTGTTTCCTACTTAAGTAGACACGCTGCTGTATATATACAGAGAGGAGCAAAATTATGGAATACATTTATTTTCTCTAAAATGGAAAATTTTGAAGAAAAATCCCGAAATAGGTCGATTTTTATTTTTAAATTACAATTTATTGGCATATATTTTACACTAGTGACGTTATCCATCTGAGCGTGATGACAATCGATAATTTTTTAAATGGGAATAGGAAACGTGTGGTAGCTCATCTGAAAGGTTGTTAAATTCTCTATTCAGTAATATAAACATTAACATCATTATTTATACAGGTTGACCAAAAAAATAATTTTTTAAATAAATTAATTGGAGCAAAAAGAAGAATATATGTAATTTATTTAACTCAAAATACATTGTACTGCTGTCAGAAAATAGAAAAAAATGTTTATTTCACACATAAACATTTCTTTTCGCTTAAATTAAATCTCAAACAGTCTCCCACCTGCCTCTTGGCAATTTGAACATTTAATTTAAGCGAAAAGCAATGTTTATTTGGCAAATAAACATTTTTTTTTCTATTTTCTGGCAGCAGTACAATGTATTTTGAGTTAAATAAATTACATACATTCTTCTTTTTTCGTCAATTAATTTAATTCAAAAATTATATTTTTTGGCCACCCTGTATAAATAATGATGTTAATGTTTATATTACTGAATAGAGAATTAAACACCCTTTCAAATGGGCTACCACACGACCCCTACTCCCATTTAAAAAAATAATCGATTACGTCATCACGCCCAGATGGATGGCGTCACTACTATGAAATATATACAAAAATATTGTTATTTAAATATAAAAATCGACCTGTTTCGGGATTTTTCTCCAGAACCGTCTATTTTAGAGAAAATATTCCGTAATTTTGCCCCTCTCTGTATACAGATTTTGCTTAAGTATAATATTATTATCATAACATCCATAAAAATCGGACGTCTGCGCTGGATGGGCCATGTTCAACGGATGTTGGAGACCGAAACACCAAAACATATAATGAGGCAAGCACCAGTAGGGAGAAGGTCAAAGGGAAGACCCAAATTTAGATACATGGAACAAGTGGAACAAGATCTGAAAACACTTGAGATTACCCACTGGAAGAACAAAGCAAGGAACAGAACAGAATGGAGGAAAATCCTAGAACAAGCCAGGACCCAAAAAGGGTTGTCGAGCTGCTGATGATGATGATGATAATATATATTATTATCATGTCAAGTACTGTGTTTAGGCAACAAGAAAAATATGTACCTACACTTATCGGATTTCATTTGCATAAATTTCACACGTTTCACTGACAATAATATTGTACACATGTTTACTGTTTTATAAAATATTTAACACCAGTTTAGAAATGTAGTGCGATTTTATCACTACTACATACTCGAATTATTCACAATTATCAATTACACGACTCTGTGATCCAGCTAATTTGTGGTAGTTCATCTGGAGGTCAACGAAAAAATTTCTTTTTACAGTGAAACCTCGATTATCCGTCAGGGCACCGGATCAAGGGTATGACGGATAATCGAAAAGACGGTTAACAGAACATTAAAAAAAATTGAAAATTGATAGTACAACTCTCAGATTTTATTTACATATATGTTTTGTTTTACAAGATAAGAGGAATTTTTGTTCGTACAATCGAATCAATTTGGTTTAAAATATTCTGAAATCTTTGTTTGTTTTACTGATGCTTCACATTTTTCCTAATCCTCGTAAGATCATGCAATCTACTTTATTGGCTTCTTCTTGTCAAGAATACCACTCGATGAATTGTTGCATGTGCGATGCAGCTTCTGTAGCTTCTTTACGCAAATCTTTGTCAGTTGCAATAACATCATTGACATTTTCAGCTTCTGAAACTGTTTCGTCCGCCTCTTTTGCCATTTCAATTTTCAATGATTTCATCATCTGCCCGCAATCGATAGCCGTTTTGCGTCCTATCTCAAATTAACAATTCGTTTATGTCATCTTTAGCCAATAAAAACAAAACAGCCATTCAGCCATAACTTCATTTGTTACCACACTGTACATTTCAGCGAATTTCGTTTGGCTTATCGCAATGCTCAAATAAAATGAATTGATGACCCAATTTTTGCTTATGTAGTCAATACAATAACTTATGTACGGACCCTGACGGTTAACAGAGGTGACGGTTAATGGAGAGACGGATAATCGAGGTTCCACTGTATCATGTTTTACTACCGCTTTTCTATTTGTTTTGACTAGAATTAATGTACCAATTTTTCAAGTTCACTCTAAAATAACGAATAATTATTTTCGGAATACTTCTAATATTTTCCTTTGTAGAATTTCAGTTTTTTTGTACTAATATCTTTTTGTACAAAAAATATAAAATTGAGTAACAAATTTTTTATTTAACCTTTTTCATAAATAAACAAAATCAAAATATATACCAGTTAGTATAAATGATACCAAAGCCTCATATGCTACATTAGCAACTGTATTTGGTTATCATTTTATTACTCCAGTCCTCAGAGACAAAAATGCCACTGAACCTCTAAAAATATTCCGAAAAGATACAATAAATCACATGACCTGGTAAATAATTTGATCACTGTTGTTTAATAGATGTTTGTGCGTTGTGCTAAATGGAAAGAAGAGCAGATTGAGAACTTATAAAAATGACCTACCTCAAGGAAGCGTACTGGCGCCGTCCCTATTTAACATCTACGCCAACGAATAACCTATGCACCCCCAAACTGAGAGTTTTGTTTACGCTGGCGACCTCGGTATGTGAGTGTGAAGTCACTCGCACAAGTAGAGTCGACAATGGAAGAGGCGTGTCCAGGAAACAACTGTGGGAAGCAATGAGAAGAATGCACGTTAGAGAGAAATGGGGTAATATAACACAAAGACCGTATAAAGAAATACAAGTGCAAATAAAGTTAGGCAATGAAATAACAAAAACGATCATCGCAACAAAAGGCCTCAAACAGGGATGTGGTCTATCACCTACACTTTTTAACATATACATCGATCAGGCTTTGAAAAGATGGTATAGAAAATGTGGAACAATGAGGGTCAATGGGGTCAATAAGGTCAATGATCAGCCTCGATGGCACTTGTATGAAGGCATAAAAATGAAAATAGCACGGGGAAAACAAGCCACGAAAGCACTCCATGGAGTGATATATTACCCTATATTCCTATATGGAGCGGAAGTATGACCAATGACAACAATACGAAATAAAATACGAATAATTGAATTGGAGTTTATGAGATGTCTACAAATCAACAGATCGGATAGAATAATAACAGAGGAAACATGGAGCAGAATGGAAGTAGAATGCTCAATTACAAAAAAGTTGTAAAACAGAGCCCTACAATGGTACGGGCATGTACAAAGAATACCCGAGCACAGGTGGCCGAAAAGAATACTGGACTGGGACCAGCCGGGAAGAAGAAAGAGAGGAAAACCTGCTATGAGATAGAAAACTTATATAGGAAATGGTATGATAGATAGAGACCACAGAGATGGAGACTGGGAGAATAGAGGGGGTACGGACTAATAATCCCCAGACAAATAATCCCGAACAAAAAATCCCCACAAATTATCCCCGGACAAAAAATCCCCGGACAAAAAATCCCCGGACCAAAAATCCCCGGCCAAATAACCCACGGACAAAAAATCCCCACAAAATTTTTTTGACAAAAAATACCACAAAAATCCCGGACAAAAGTCCCCAAGAAATATTTGCTGACGAATAGTTCTCTAAATGTTTTGCTGAAATTTTACCAAATTTCGAATTCCAATTCCATGCTGAAAACTTCAAATTTTACATGACAAAAGAATGTGAGTTTTTTCAAAAATCGTGGAAGGTATGGGAAATGAGCTAAGGCCCCGTTCTCATGATAGGCGCTTAACGCGCGTTTTGATAACGCGCGATTACCACTACATACATTTTACTGAAGACCGTTCACATGTTAACGCGCCCTTTAGGTCATTAAAACGCGCGTTGGCATGTGAACAGTCTCAAGTAAAATGTATGTATATAGTTGTAATCGCGCATTATCAAAACGTGCGATAAGCGACTGTCATGAGAACGGGGCCTTAGTTCATTCCTCATATCTTCCACGATTTTTGAAAAAACTCACACTCTTCTGTCATGTAAAATTTTAAATTCAGCGTGGAATTGGAATTCGAAATTTGGTAAAATTTCGGGAAAACTTTTAGAGAACTATTCGGCTTCAAATATTCCTTGGGGATTTTTTGTCCGGGATATTTTTTCCAAAAAAATTTGTGGGGATTTTTTGTCAGGGGATTATTTGTCCGAGGATTTTTTGTGAAGAGATAATTTGTGGGGATTTTTTGTCCGGGATTATTTGTCCGGGGATTATTTGTCCTAGCTTCACAGTCGTACAATGTAACGTACCGTCTTCACAGTGTCTTACTGCCGTATTGATAGTTGCCTGACTTCGTCCTCTGCTATACCTACACCTGCCCCTTTCTTCTGTTATACCTGCTCTTACTGTTCCAGTAGGATAAAAAGTATACGACTTACGACAATAATTCCGGCTAATCGATTATAAATCGATGCATTATGTTGTTGATCTAACCAAGTATATACAAACCTCTATAAAATTTTTTATCTTAATACACATATCCAATGATAAAGTAAAAAACTAATCAATACACACGCCAAAAATCATTATCTGACCTTCGTGTTAGATTTAGAGATTTATGTTTATTTGCTGGTGTAAATGTGATCGGCAAATTTGATTATTTACACTATAATTGTTGTAATTGAACTTATGAAATGTAGGAGGCGCCTTTCATTCAGTAGCGTAACCAGTTTCAAAAAATAAAAAAATCTTCGAACCTCTACTGAATTTATCTCACATGACATGATTTTTCTAATAGGGAAATAAAAAAATATTGGTGAACAACTAGTTTTTCTTCAGCTTATGAAGTTTTTCCTGGATTGGGCAATTCTGGCTACCTCAATTTACAATTAATCTAGCCGCACTATACCTCATTTTTGAACTAGGAAAACTGGAAAAGTTATTTAAATTCACCGCGCCGTGATGCTTTTTTGTAATTGGTCCAACTGCAGTCAAGTTTACTCCACTAAATTATGAAATTTTGACGCTATTAACATTTATGAAATTTTGACAATATCGACATTTAAAATTCGTAGGAGAATTAAGTTATATCGGCGATTTTTTGTGTTATAAACATATCTAAACAAATGAAAGACAGCTGGACCCCGTTATGCTACAAGGAACCAACTAACATTGGAGTTATTGGTTTGTACAGACTGTAAATAATACGATTCACGTTCCGCAATAACGAACCAAATGTTCTGTTACCCCATAGCCATCTACTGGACGATAGAACCATATTGTAAACTGGTTATTGAACCAGTTTACAATATTAACCAGTTTACAATATAAACCCAATTATTGAACCATAAGTTTTACAGAAAATAGTTTTGATCACTTTGTATAAACATTTTTTTAGCTGGTAATTTTCGGTTTTTGTATTACATTTTTGTTATCTTTCTTAATTTTCTCAAAAACAAATAGTTTATTTCATTTCTAAAGTAAAATAATTTAGTGCATTTTAAAGAATCCATCCCGAGCTTTAAAAAACATCTATAAAACTGTAATAGATCTGTTGAAAATTGAGTAATACCGTCTTAAAGTGGTGTTAATTCTGTAAAACTATGAAGTTTTCAAAAATTACATTTTTGGAGACGTCGTATCATTTGAATTAAATTTTTGAGATGTTTTTTGAATAAAATGTCGTTTAGAAAGATGATTGAAAGGTAAGTTGTGCAAAATTGAGAGTTTAATAAGGAAAATTGTATTAGTTACACATTTTTAAATCATTTTTAAACAAAACTCGTGTAAGTCTCACTTTCAGCCCACACCGTACTTATGCCCATACATTTTGTTTCTTTTTATTATAACTCTAAGATAGCTTAATTATTCTTCTTTCATGTTCAATTTGTAGAATTTCATTTGATCGATTAGTTAAAGAATTACATTAAAATAACTCAACCGTGCACTTCGCCGTACGCTAGTTTACAGTGCGCCAATGTTTGTGAGAAGGGTGACTTTAGCGTTATAAATAAAAAATTATAGAAGCTACAGATTTAATTTTAGAAAAAATTTTATAAAAGGTTTTTTTGTAAAATTTTCTGAATTTTTCAATGGCCAAGTCAGTTTTTTCAAAAATTTATATTTTCGGAGTTATTTAAAAAAATATCATTATCTATGATATTTTCGCAGTTCATTTGTTTACTAAAAAATGAAGCACCTACTTCTCGAGTAGAACTTTTTGACATGTTGTTTATTAAACATTTCTGAATAAAATTACAAAAATCTATATGCACTCCCCTAAATGTGGATTTCAAATGATCTTTGAAATTTCCCTTAAATAGATGGGCTGGCTGGTTTTCGCTTCAGAGGTGTGCACGCTAGCTCTGTTGAGGAAGCCTGCAATGGCAGAAACAGCTGTTCAGGGATTGTGCATCCCTCTGAATAGAAAGCAAGCAAAAACCGTCTTTTACTACACTTCTAAATTAAAACGATTTCCGACTTGCAAATCGAAATGTCAAAATAAACGTATTTTAAACTGAACGTGTGGTTAATTCCTAATAAAAATGGTAATTTCCAATAAAAACAGTATAATATATTTGATAGCCCCTACTCAGTTCAGGGTACTCAGGGTACCCCTTCAGACATGCTAATCTTATTTTTTTTTAAGCATATCATCAATTATTTGGAGATGGACTTTATTAATATGCACTGTACATTATAAAACTTTTTAGTATTGATAAGATGGACGGGTACATTCACTAAACGTTGTACCTGAATATCTGTATCTGAAAAATGAATAGGTACCTACTCCATGTTTTTGATTATCTTTTTAAATTTTTGAAAAAAATATTTTCATTGAACTCAAAATGAACATAAATACCTCAATTCGATAAGACTAGATAAACAATCTTAAGTTTCAATTTTACTATTAATACAATCTTGATAAATTATCGTTATGAATAATAAAATAATACTTATCATCTTACTATTTTAGGAATGAGATTAAGATACATTTTTCTCGTGACATAATCGTGTAAATTATCGGTTGCTCTTAAGGGGGTAGGCGCAAAATTTCGGCTCAATTTTTTTTCGAATCCTTAGAAAACTAATAAGTATTTTTGAAAAATTTAAACGCAGAATGAAAGATTATGTTATTACCGAGGAGAGAAAGTCCCTGAAAACTTCGATAATGTTTATTTTAATAAGTTACAGGGGTGAAAAAAAAAGAGAAAATATAGTGATTTTTAATTTCAAAGATCTCCTTCAAAATAAACTTTTTGTTTATTCTAAGGGACTTTTGGTCCTCGGCAATAATGTAATCTTTCATTCTGCGTTAAATTTTTCAAAAATATTTATTAGTTTTCTCAGGATTCGAAAAAAATGAATTCATTTAAAAAGCATTGGAGCCGAAATTTTTGCGAAATTTAAGTTCTTGGTTTGTAATTGTTGTAATTTTATTTTGATTATATTAATAACATACCTACTAGAATATGCATAATATGAAATACAAATTTTCAGGTGATTTAAATTTCGACGACTTGCTGCTTCCTGAAGAAAATACATATATCATTCTGGAAAAAGGTAATGCTCAGAATATGTCTCACCATCTCAATAATAATCCTCTATCGTCTTGCCTTCCTCAAGGTCTACTTTACCACAGGGATCTGGAGTTACCCTCAAGTGTGCCTACGGGTAAGTAATAAAAATATCTATATAATCGACAGTTTACTTGGTTAAAATTAATGTTATACTCCGTCCCAAACCCTTTTTTCAGTGCTTCACAGATTATCGAGTTCTCTCTAACGCATTACAGTTGGAAGCGACAGAAAAAAACGTACCTCTGTGATTATTATACATTGAACTTAGAAAATTATGTATTCCTTGACGGGTATTTGCATTTTAAAACGGATTTATACTTATTCGCCGTGTGCAAGTACTTGGAGGGGATATGAGAAACGATCGTGCGCGAATAGCGGAGAAATCTTGTAACTTTCTTTAATAATTCATTGTCAATTGAAATTGTCAAATTGACGTATATTTCATATCTACTGTCAATGAAGAAGAAAAATTATATGTTGCTCCACAATATTGATATGATACACAACGGTTTGTGAACAAACTGGACCTCGATTTTGACCCTTCGCTTCGTTATCGAACGTATTCGCTTCGTATCTGTTTAGTGTACAGATAGCGAATGATCGATAACGAAGCGAAGGGTCAAAAATCGAGGTCCTGGATAGTTACAAACCTTGCGCACAAGCTGGGTTCCTCTCAATATACGGAACAAATGATCATCTATAAGTTATTAAAACGCTAATAGAAAAGTGCACAGAATACAACAAGCCCATCTTTTTATATTCGTAGACTATGAAAAAGCGTTTGATACTATAGATAGATCATGACAAAATGCGTCGGACACAGCTTGTGTCCGACTTCATGAAGATACCAAAAAGTTCTGAATAGAATGTGGAGTTAGACAGGGTGATACTATCTTCCCGAAATTATTTACAGCTGTACTCGAATATAAGCGAATGGAACAAGAGGATAATATGGGAATTAATATAAATGGAGAGGATCTCAATCACATAAGATTTGCCGATGACATCATTTTAATATCTGATAAAGTTGATAAAGCTACAAAAATGCTGGAAACGCTCTATGAAGCGTCAAAAACAATTGGTCTTAAAACTAACACCTCAAAGACAAAATTTATGACCAACCTTGTAGTCAGCTATAAAATTCAAATTGAAAGCCGTAGTATCGACAAAGTAATAGCTTACAAATATCTAGGGCATGAGATTTGCTTAAACCGAGATAATCAGACAACTGAAAAAGAAGGATAGGTTTCACATGGGCTGCCTTTGGTAGATAGAACAACATTTTCAAGTCTAATATTCAAGTTTGTTTGAAGAGGAAGGTTTTTGACCAATGTGTTTAGACAAATATAGGCTAAGTGATAAAGTCGACAATTGGAGACACCTGTAATTGGCACTATCGTGAGAATGGAAATGCCTGCCCAAAGACAAAAGTTATAGTAGACCGGAAATTATATCTGATAGTGTTCTAGAACGATATTAGGAAAGTTCACCGAAAACAGTTCACCGAAAACAATTCACCGGACCACAGTTTACCGAAAGCACAATTCACCGAAATATAAATTCACCGAAATTCACGCAAATGCCGCAGAAGTGGAAGTTTCGTTATTCAAATATAAGATATTCGTACTGCTGCTAGCAATTTTTGTGATCCACCACACTATATTATATCTCAAAAATCAAGTGAAATCAGTGATGCCGCGAAGGTAGCTTTACCATGTGCATCTTATTTAAAGAGAAGTATCCGAAATATTCGTGCAAAAGTGAACGCATGTCCAACCATTCCAAGTAAAAGAGAAGACATCTAGTTGCACCAATGGAATATAAACGTACAGCAACAGATGATGAATTTCTTGTGTTTGATTCCGGGCAAGAAGGATAATGGACTCATTAAACATCTAAGATCTAACAACATCACGAGAAAAACCAAATGCAAAATATACAAAACCCTGATAAAACCGGTCCTTATACAGGGTGTCCAGAAACTCTACCGACAAACGAAGACAGGAGATTCTTCAGATAATTTTAAGATAATTTAACCCAATTCACTTAGTCCGAAAATGCTTCCTAAGGGAGCTAGAGCTCTTTGAAGATGGCGTCTTGTAATTAGTTTTTCTTAAATACAGTCGGAAAAATGAAAGAATACCCATGAACGAACATATAAAACACGCTGTATTTTCCTGTCACCGTGTCACAAAGAACCAGTGCAAGTACATGTAACAATAATTATTACATGTACTTGCGCTGGCCAATTTTTTGTGTGACACGGTGACAGGAAAATACAGCGTGTTTTATATGTTCGGTTATGGGTATTCTTTTATTTTTCCTACTGTACCTCCAGAACGCTTCTATTTAGAAAAACAAAAATTGGTACACGTATTTATCTTCAAGATATAAATCTAATTCATCCATTGCAAATTTCTAGTACCGATCATAGGCGTCCGTTTTGGGTAGGGCAACGGTTATTTTATCGCAAAACTTTTTATCTTTAACTTTTATGCATTTCTGACAATGGATTATTAAATTGTAAAGTATTCTAGTACTAAAAGGTACTCTTGTTTTAAATCGGTAGGACGCACCGTTTTCTATAAAAATCGATTTGAAAATTTTTCGCTTTCTGAATTAAAAAAAAATTTAAAAAAAAAACTGTTTAGAAAGACGAAAACTGGTACATTTATTTATATTCCAGAAATAAATCGATTTCATTAATTGCGAATTTCTAGTACTGGTCATTGGCGTCCGTTTTGGGTAGGTCAACAGTTATTTTATAGCATAACTTTTTGTCTTGAATTTTCGAGCATTTTTGACACTAGATTATTAAATTATGAGGTATTCGAGTACTAAAAGTTACTCTTACTTTATGTTGGTAAAATACTTCGTTTTTTGTTGAAAAGTTCTTCTAATTTTTTTTCAGATTCCAAAAACGAAAAACTTTCAAATCGATTTTTCTAGAAAACGGTGTGTCCTACCGACTTAAAGCAAGAGTACCTTTTAGTACTAGAATACCTCACAATTTAATAATCCGGTGTCAAAAATGCATAAAAGTAAAGGACAAAAAAGTTATGTGATAAAATACCCGTTGCTCTACCCAAAACGGACGCCTATGACCGGTACTAGAAATTTGCAATGGATGGAAGAGATTCATCTTTGAAAAGTAAATATGCATACCAATTTTTGTTTTTCTAAGTAGAAGCCTTCTGGAGCTATTTAAGAAAAACTAATTTCATGACGCCATCTTCAAAGAGCTCTAGCTCCCTTAAGAAGAATTTTCGGACTAGGTGAATTGGGTTAAATTGTCTTAAAATTATCTGAGGAATCTCCTGTCTTCGTTTGTCGGTAGAGTTTCTGGACACCCTGTATATGGATCAGAGACATGGACACTGACGAAAAGCGATGAGAACTTATTAGGTACGTTTGGACGAAAAATCCTTAGACACATATATAAGGGGGTGAAAGAAAATGACGTATGGTGCAGAAGATATAATTTTGAACTATACGCAGCATACAACGAACCCGACGTCATAACATCCATAAAGATCGGACATCTGCGCTGGATGGGCCATGTTGAACGAATGTTGGAGACCGAAACACCAAAACACATAATGAAGCAAACACCAGTAGGGAGAAGGTCAAAGGCCCAAACTTAGATACATGGAACAAGTGGAACAAGATCTGAAAACACTTGAGATTACCCACTGGAAGAACAAAGCAAGGAACAGAACAGAATGGCGGAAAATCCTAGAACAAGCCAGGACCCAAAAAGGGTTATCGAGCTACTGATGATGAATTGTGCTTTCGGTAAACTGTGTTTCGGTGAAATGTTTTCGGTGAATTGTTTTCAGTGAATTTTTTTCGGTGAATTTTCCGTCTACGATCTAGAACACTGGCGAAAATTTGCAAACTGAACTCTCATAACACTGCAGAGTCATCACAGCACAATGGAACAAAGACTGACAGAAATACAAAATAAATCCGCTTAATGCGGCAAAATTATAGATGTCAATAATGTTATGGACCGTACATGACAGGTACAAGTGAATGACCAAGAGGCAGCGCTGAAAAATCTATTTGAATTTACTAAAGCTAGATTTTTCACAGTTGATTATTGTGAGTGTGTAGAGAAACATACTGCGGTCGGTCAAGCGAAACGTAGAACAGGGGTTACTGAGAGGGTATCAAAGTTGCTTTCCTACGAAGGTAATTATTTCCATTTACTAAGGCTGAAAATCAGTACACACATTTTAAATTAAATATAAATAAAAGTTATTATAGTCGGTCAGCTGTATGACGGGACAGAGCAGGTCGGCCGGCCTCAATAGTCGATTGAGAAAATGAAGCATTTTGGCTCGCAATTTTTTCGTCCAACATGGATTTACTTGAAATTTTCACATAAGCTAGGGAATAGTCCAATGATCATTTTCTATATCATTCCGCTATCATACGCTAAAACCTTGGGGGTGGTTGCCACCCCATCTCGGGGGTGGGAATTTTTTATTAAATTTTAACCTTGTAATTCGATGTAAAAGGTGATTCTAAGAAAAAAATGTTTTTTACATTTTCTTCGTAAAACTAATATTTTTCGAGTTATTCTCGCTTGAAAATAACAGTTTTTCGACGAAAAAATTGACTTTTTTAGAGGGTTTTTGAGAATACCTCGAAAAATATGCATTTAATCAAAAAAACTGTAGATATAAATTGTATCTTTTAGTAACACAAACCAAATTCTTTTCCTATAATATCTTTAAGACCAATACAAACCGAGATACGGCATGTTAAAGGTTAGTTTTTTTTTTGTCAAATGCACAATTTGAAATATTCAAAGCCAAATAATGGGAAAAATTTGAATTTTCCGAGAAAAACTTAAAGAATCTTTTTTACAGTATACAATTAGACCTTTCAAAAAAAAAATAATAAAATGTTTCTAGCATGAAAATTAAGCGACCTACAAAAAAATGTCGGTACGAGCTTTTCTCTACGAAAAATTAATTCAGTGAAAACAACCCCCTAACTACCTTCCTAATTCAAAATTGGTCTTCACCTTTCTGTAGTTCCTTTTATAATTATATTATCAATACACTCAAGGAGTTTGACCTATTTAAAATGCCTAATTTTGGAAAAATTGAAGTTTAAAGAAAAATTGATTTTTTGCAATTTGGTATTTTTCACCTTTCATTTCAAAATATCTCCGAAAATACTAAAGATATGAAAAAAATTATAAACTACTAAATTGTAGCTTTTTTAATGACTAAAATTACCCTGTGCATAGATTTTCATTATAGTGAATATTTAGCCAGATATAGCTGTTTAAAACCTCTATTTACCAGCAAACACCCCTTATTCGAGCCCTTTAAACCCGCCCCAATTAAAAACTAAGGCATCTTACGGAATTTAATTTACACAGTATTATAGCTCCTTAAAAATCCTACAAAATCATTTTTGAGAAGTCTCATTACTGAGAGGGTATCAAAGTTGCTTTCCTACGGAGGTAATTAAATCCATTTACTAAGGCTGAAAATCAGTACACAGCGAGATATAATATTTTTTAAAAATTAGGCATTTTAAATAGGTCAAACTCCTTGAGTGTATTGATAATATAGATATAAAAGGAACTACAGAAAGGTGAAGACCAATTTTGAATTAGGAAGGTAGTTAGGGGGTTGTTTTCACTGATTTTTTCGTAGAGAAAAGCAGGTACCGACATTTTTTTGATTATAGCTCGCTTAATTTTCATGCTAGAAACTTTTTATTATTATTTTTTAAAGGTCTAATTGTATACTTGAAAAAACATTATGTAAGTTTTCCCCGAAAAATGCAAATTTTTCCCATTATTTGGCTTTGAATATTTCCAAATTATGCATTTGACGAAAAAAGCTAACCTTTAACATGCCGTATCTCGGTTTGTATTGGTCTTAAAGATATTATTGGAAAATAATTTTGTTTGTGTTACTAAAAGATACAATTTTGATATCCACAGTTTTTTTTGACAAAATGCATATTTTTCGAGATATTCTCAAAAAACCCTTTAAAAAGGTCGATTTTTTCGTCGGAAAACTGTTATTTTCAAGCGTGAATAACTCGAAAAATATTAGTTTTACTAAGAAAATGTAAAAAACATTTTTTTCTTAGAATCACTGTTTACATCGAATTACATGGTTAAAATGTAATAAAAAATTCCCACCCCCGAGATGGGGTGGCAACCACCCCCAAGGTTTTAGCGTATGATAGCGGCATGATATAGAAAATGATCCTTGGACTATTTCCTACCTTCTGTGAAAATTTCAAGTAAATCCATGCTGGACGAAAAAATTGCGAGCCAAAATGCTTCATTTCCTCAATCGACTATTGGGGCCGACCGACCGGCTCTGTCCCGTTATACAGCTGACCGACTATAATAACTTTTATTTATATTTAATTTAGAATGTGTGTACTGATTTTCAGCTTTAGTAAATGGAAATAATTACCTTCGTAGGAAAGTAACTTTGATACCCCCTCAGTGGCCCTCAGTAACCCCTGTTCTACGTTTCGCTTGACCGACCGCAGTATGTTTCTCTACACACTCACAGTAATTAACTGTGAAAAATCTAGCTTTAGTAAATTCAAATAGATTTTTCAGTGCTGCCTCTCCGTCTATGATATTTCTTGACATTAGGCGTTATAAATTTGAAGAAGGTCCAATTAAAGAGTTACATAGGTCTTGAATTGAAAAAAAAACAACTTTTTCAAATAATTGTATGTATTTTAAAAACCAAAAATCTAATTTAAGTAAAATTTACACATAGAAAAGTTTAACATTTGAGTAAGTTGTAAAAGGTTGTAGCATTTCAACTAAAAATATTTAAAATCGTCGATTTTTTCTGCAGTTTTCCTCGTCTAGCCTTTTTGCGGTAGGCAGAATATTTCGGTACAGATCCATCTCAAATCAAAAATTTCAATAATGTTCAGCAGTAAACTGCTAAGTTTTAAATGTTTTTTAGGTAACTTCGACTACTATAAATACAAAACTCCTGTTTCGGCTTTTTCACCGGAAAGCCAAAACAGTTCTAGTTCCTCATTGGTACACTCTCTCTCATCTCCATCGAATGTGTCAGCTTTTCCGAAAAAACACAGCACTTTACAAGAACTCCTAGTCAATAAAGATCCGTATGGGTCACCAGAGAGGTCTACTTTAGGCCAGTCTTTTCCCGAAAGAAATACAATGGTTCCTGGACAGAGCATGAAAATGGCAAGGACGTCGAGTTCCAGGTAAGCTCTTTTTTATTTATATTGTTATAAAAGCAATGGCCTACAATGACCTCAGGATTATATCGAATTTATACTACAAGCACTAAGCAGCTTGCAAAAGTATATGTTAACGAACAGCTGTCGAATGAAATTTTATATTTACCATTGGCGTGCATACGGGTAATATGACCTATGCCAAAAAATGCGCAATAACTATCTCTTAAAACCTACCAAATTTTATTTGCATATCTCAACTGGTTTTAGAGCAATAAATAAATCATCAGTTTGTAAGAAAAAATTCAACATCCCGTATCTCGGAAACGAAGCATTTGCGGACATAATAAAGCAAACGGTTTGCAAACCCCTTAAAGTTTGCCGCACTTATTTTAGTAACACCCTTTATTGATGAAGAACGTTGCTAGTTGTTAAAGTACCTAACTTTTTTATTATCCAACGTAAGCGAATTAATCAAAAACCAAATGTTAAGAAAGCCTAATAATACAGTTGAGTTTTAATTTCAATATTTTACATACGCTAGAATATTCCACAGGGTGTTCCAAACTTTGAGGAAAAAACACACTATCATTTTTACACCCGGTATACAATGACACTTATCTGTTTAGCAACATTATTATTACATCGATATTCTTGAAGAATAAAGCTATAACGTATTAAAAAAATCACTAAAATTGGACAACAGGTTTAGGATATACGAGACATCAAAAATGTCCCATTTTTAAGGTGGTGCGTTAATTTTGATGCTTAGTGTATTTAAAATACTTGTATCCAATACTTTAAACGCTTATATCTCGCTTAATTTATAAGCTATGTGAGTTATAAAAAAAGCAAAATTTTTAGTATAAAAAGGGCTTAATTTTTGGCCAGAACACTTTTTTTTCATAAATAAATCCAATAGTTTTTGAGATATTTTGAAAAAACAACGTATTTTTTGAAAAATCGAAAAAAAATTTACCTGAAGCAAGTTTTTTCAAAATGTAATTGTTCTAAATAATTCAAATTTTTGGAACGTATTATCGGAACATAAATAAAGTTAATTTTACCTGGGGTACGATTAATATTAAAAAATTTTGACGCACATGGCATACATTTTACCGTCATTTTTTCTTTTATAAATTCGAGGTGTTGACTAATTTTCGTCATAACTCGCCTAATTTTCATGCTAGCTAGAGGCTGTTATCAAAGCTTATTTTGAAGGTATAGACAAGTACTTTAAAAATTCAGAAATTCCTAAGTTAAGTAAAAAATTTTATTCTACATTTTCTTCATAAAATTAAATTCTCTATCTATTTCCGGTGTCATTTTGAAATTTTAAATTTCCACCCCCCGAGAAAGGATGGCATTCAGCCTTGGGGTGAAAGCATACATTGGCCCCAAGTCAGGTTTGTTATTTGAAGGCCATGAAGGCCTTTAGAATTGCGAGGTGAATTGCTTGAGTGAATGTACTAAGATGTCAATTATTGACTGGTCATGACATTTTATTGAAAGTATTTTTCATTGCCTCATCCAATATTTAACAAAAATCTTCAACGGTTTAATTTGCAGATTATCTTCATCGGCACCTACCCATTTAGGACTCGAACAAATATGGCAGCGACGGGAACCCCGTAAACACTTATTGTCAACTAGTTCCTTGGTAGAAGCAGAGTCTGCTTCTTCTTTATCGACCGGAGGGTTACTAAGTCCCGATCCACCAGATTTATCCCAGGATGAAGAGTCTGACGACGATAGCGATGCCCATTATGAAGATTTTTCTTCTGATAATGGTAAGACTTCTGATAATGGTAAAGTTTGTTTAGCAGTAAATTGTTGACTTCAATTAGTGCGGTCGTAAATATTATTAAATTTATCTGACTTGGCCCATTGTTAAGACCGGTCCGGAGCGATTAGCAAACGAGGTAGACAGAGTTGGTCTTGTGACAATTAACACTGACTAGACGGTACTCCTATAATAAAGCAAAGGATTCACAAAATTTACAATAATTACGACGACAAAAACAAAAAAACGGATGTAAAATATATTGCTTTGCCTTATATATCCGAAATTAATGTTTTCAAATGAGTTATAAAATAAATTCAATCTGTTTTAATTGATAAGGTTATAGAAAAACAAACATTCAAACATATTTAAATTTTACCTGAAACCGGGCCTTTTATACTATTATCGGTTAACCCAGGATGTTTATAGTCGGTACTATTTGAAGTCAACCATTTACTGCTCAAAAGGCATCTCAATAAATGGTCATAAAATAAACAACCTACGTTTCGC
This sequence comes from Diabrotica virgifera virgifera, assembly GCF_917563875.1. NCBI lineage: Eukaryota > Metazoa > Arthropoda > Insecta > Coleoptera > Chrysomelidae > Diabrotica > Diabrotica virgifera. The sequence goes on along the minus strand of NC_065449.1, from coordinate 54,823,532 downwards.
AGATGACACAACCCTTCTTGCAAATAGTCAAGCAGAGCTGATTGATCTTATACGACTGGTTGAAAACGAAAGTCAAATATTTGGTCTGCAGTTAAACATATCAAAGACAAAGATCATGATAGTGGATAGACTACATAACAATCATCCACATATAACCACAATTGATCGGTTTGAGGTTGTAAACTCATACTTATATCTGGGATCATTAATCACAAACACAGGGTCACTACAGGAGGAAATAAAACGTAGATGTGATCTAGCAAAAGTCGCCACAGCAAAAATGACCACAGTATGGAAGGATTGTCAAATTTCAAGAGCGTTAAAGATGAGGTTGATCATCTGCTTAATATTCCCAATACTGACTTACGGATGTGAATCTTGGACCCTGAGAAATTCGGAAAGAAGAAAGATAGACGCCACTGAAATGTTCTGTTGGAGACGAATGCTACGAATTCCTTGGACCGACCATAGAACAAATAATTCGCTTTTAAGAGAGCTAAAAGTTAGCCAACGGTTCTCCAGTAAAGTCCATCTCTAACAATTAAAATACTTTGGACATGTTATGAGAGCCAACACAGAAAACATGGAAAGACTCATTATACAAGGAAAGGTGGAAGGCCGAAGATCACGAGGAAGATCCCCAACAAGATGGATCGATCAGATTACAGGAATACGCAAAAGACCTATGAATGAATTAAAAGAAATGACCAGAGACAGAGATCTTTGGAGACGGACAATACACGACATCACGTCGACCACTACACTCCCTCCGGGGGGTCAGGATTGAAGAGAGAGATTTACTGCTAAACAAACTTTAGTCACATAGATTGAGTTTATATAATTTTAATCTGATTACTTCTTTTACTCTTGTGATCCACCCTCTACATAAGATTATATCGAACCGAAAGTGGAGCTATTATGACTAGCCCCTTAAATGATGAACAAAACATATATGGGCCATTCCACGAACATACGCCTGTTTTGGATTACTTCGACAACGAATATTTTACTGTTCAACATAAGAAGTACGAAAGTAAATGGCGCTAATAATTATTCCAATAAACAACAATGTAATTTGTAATTTACTTTCGTTCTTCTTATTTTGCACAGTAAAATATTCGTTGTCGAAGTAATCCAAAACAGGCGTATGTTCGTGGAATGGCCCATATGTATTATCTTATGTACACTAGTGGCCTACGTCCAAAGAAGGTAGATCACAAGAGTAGAAGAAGTGATCAGATTAAAATTATGTACCTAAACTCTGTTATGCTTCTGTTGCCCATGTTTTGGGCTATTGTTACTTAGGAATTAATATTTCTGGTGTTTCTTTGACATACTAAATTATTTTTAAATATGAATTTTAAACATAATTATGCTTCTAGGCCATAGGCGTATAAACATAGTTATATCAATTATGATACAAATATACATTATTTTTTAAAGAAGAATATATTTTCTATTTTTTATTTTAGATTCTGATGATGATGAAGATCGGCAAACCAAACATTCGAATAGAAAGGAACGCTTTTTCTGGCAGTACAACGTTCAAGCCAAAGGCCCGAAAGGACAACGCTTAGTGATGAAAACGAAAATGGAAGATCCACATCATCTCCATGAAATTACAGATCCTGTTTTTAGCCCTGACTGTTCGGTAAGAGGCATCAAACATAGCGGAAAGGCTAGAAAAGGTTAGTGGTTTACGTATGTACGAGTATATTACCTATATTACATCTATCACATTGCAGGACACATAGCCCAGTCGGGATAGCATTTGACCTTGCATTACGAGCTGCCCCAAAATTTATTTTTATAATCTTTAGGGGCGGTCAGTAGTAGTATAAATTTAAAATCTCGACTGAATTTGAACATTGCGTTAGCCGCCATCTTGATTTTTAAACAAGAACCGTTTTTGTTCAATATCTCCGCCATTTTCAACTTTTCGACAAAAAGTGTAGAAACTGAAATTGTTGAAAATGCTATTTTCTATAATTTTGTTGATTATAATTTTTTTCGTGCGTTCGATATTTTCCGAGTTATGGGGGGAAATAGTGACAGTTCAAGCATAATTATTGATTTATTGAATTATCTAGTTTATTTTTAGTTTTACAACAAGCTTTAACCTATACAAAAATGAAGAGAATTAAATTTTGTACAATTTTGATCTCTTTCTTTTTTTTTGATAAAATAAATATTTAAGGTAGTACGTATGCGGTAAAGGCGCGAGCGTAAGACCCGATTGATTTTATAGCAATTGTTTTTGTTCAATATCTCCGCCATTTTCAACTTTTCGACAAAAAGTGTAAGAACTGAAATTGTTGCAATTACGATTTACTACAATTTTTCGAGAGAACCAGTGGCGGGTCTACGAGAGATGGGGGAATGGGAAAATTCCCCCTACAGGGTCCAAAATTAAAAAAAATATGTTCAAATATTAAAATATGTTAGCTGACATGAAACTTAATTATCGACAGACAAATTCAACCAATCAAACCCGCTAGTTAATAAAACTAAGTGAACTTATGCATATAAGTTATTATTTATGTCTTTTATGTACTTAGTTTGGTTGGTGTTTCATTGGAAGTTTCAAAAATTGTATAAAATATAATTCTCTTTATTTTTGTTTATGTACAATTATGTCGTAAAGTTAATAATAAATGAGACAATTCAATAATTATGCTCCCCTCCGCTTCCACTATTTTCCGCCTTAACTCGGAGAATATTGATCGCATAAAAAAATTGTGGAAAAGAAATTGTAGGAAATTGCGTCTCTAACAATTTTAGTTCCTATCATTTTTGTCGAAAAGTTGAAAATGACGGAGATATTAAGCAACAACGGTTCTCCATTAAAATCAATATGGCGGCTAATGCAACGCCAGTTGAATTCAGTCGAGATTTTAAATTTACACTACTATTGATCTCCCCTAAAGGATAGAATTATAAAATTTGGGGCAGCTCAGAAACAATATTCAATTAATAATTATGCTCCCTCCATCACTTTTTATTATTTTCCCACTTAACTCGGAAAATATCAACCTCATGAAAAAAATTGTTAAAAAGAAATTGTACGAAATCATATTTGGGACAATTTTAGTTGAGAATGGCGTAGATATTGAACAAAAACAATTGCTACAAAATCAATCTGGTCTTACGCTCGCGCCATTATCGCATACGTACTACCTTAAATATTAACTTTAGCAAAGAATGAATGATATTAAAATTGTGTATAATTTAATTCTCTCTATTTTTGTATAGGGACATTTTTGTCGTAAAACTAATAATAAACGAGATAATTCAATAATTATGCTCTAACTGTCACTATTTTCCGCCATTACTCGGAAAATATCGACGGCACAAAAAATTGTAAGAATAGAAATGATAGAAAATCACATTTTCAACAATTTTGGTTGTTATACTTTTTGTCGAAAAGTTGAAAATGGCGGAGATATTGAGCAAAAACCGTTCTCGTTTAAAATCAAGATGGCGGCTAACGCAACAGCGCAATTCAGTCGAGATTTTAAATTTATACTAATATTGACTCTCCCTAAAGATTAGAAAAATAAAATTTTGGGCAGCTCCTAATGCAAGGTTAGGCCTGTTATTCGTCTAACCCGACTGGACTAACAAGCAAAAATAAATGACTTGATGTATTGCATTCAAGCGACACTCGAAGTATTACCAATATTTGATATCAATTCAACAATATTAATTATTGATTACTAGTGATTTTACCCGTCGTTACGCGACGGGGGGATACAGTCACTGCACTCAAATTTTTACTTCAATTTTATTATATCTCCCTCCAATTTTTTCTGATTTCCTCTATTTTTTCTGAATGCTTTATATTTTTTGCAATTAATTTAGCAATTAATTAGCAATAAAATGTACCGATAAGATGGGCCCTATACTTTTTTTCCTCGGCGAGATATAGCTATGGTGCCGCTCAGGGGCGGATCCAGAAAATCGATTAGGGGGGCACATAGGGTACAAACTCAAGGAGTCTGGAATATATCCCAATAAAAGTGTATTCTATCTAGTGTATTTTTGATCCGTCTGGGGGGGGGGGGGGGCGTGCCCCCGTGCCCCACCCCTAGATCCGCTACTGGTGCCGCTAGCTGTAAAGTTAGCAGCACCCATTGTTTCTCGGAAACGGCTACAGCTATACATTTTTTCCTTCCGTAATAAATTATAGTCTTGGTCTAAATTCAGCCGTAGAAAATGATGCTGCTACCTTTATCGACATAATTTTTTAATCTTGTATCAAGAGTTTTTACAGAGCTTAAGAGTTAAGCGTTATAAACCAACGAATTATCACCGAAATGGTATAGTAGTTACGACGCTAAACTTGTGATCGGGCAATCCGAGTTCATTTCCCAGCTATCCCAATATTTTTCTCCATCTAATTTTTTTATGTTCATCGAATGTATACTAATTTTTTTCTATTCAGAATGGATTGAAAAAAAAGAATGGGTGTGTACTTTGTACGCACGTAAAAAGTTATACTTCTATTATTATAATTTCAACGAAATTAATATACTTTAAACAGTTTATTTATATTTTATTTAAATATTAAACTAATTTTAATACTTACTACTTTTCAAAAATTTTTATTAAAACAATACTAAACATTAAAAGAATAAAACACACATAAACACATTGAAAAATGCCACAAGAATGATTTCTGAACAATAATTGTTGGAAAATTTTTAACTAAATACGTATTTTCTGAAAAAAAAAATATATAATAATATACTTACAATCATAAAATGTATAAAAAAAAAATAAAAAAATAAAAGTTTGTATTGGGGATTGAACCCGCGTACATTGGCGCGGTTAGTTTTGAAATTCAAGCATCTTTAGATTTTGGCTACGGAGACATTATGCATCATGTTGGAAGATAGACCAACTGAACGTTTTAAACTTTTGACTGTTCTGAATTTAACCAAATTAGTTTTGATTTTTGTGGAATTGAAATATTAAAATACAACAAAACATAGAGTAAGAAAACAATATTAGATGAATATTGGTAGAAATTTTGTTGGTAATCAAATTATATAAATCAAAGCATTACATACTAAGTAGGTTTATTTTACATTTTCCAAATGGGTAGGTACCTATGTAATTTTTTATTACGATACTGAAACATTTACAATTACGTACTTACCTGTTGTTTTAAAAAACTATTTAAAAGTCACTACAATTATAATCTTGCTTTTTTCTCTGCTCTCACAACAATAAAAACTAATATACACATCATTTGTTTATCCATAATCGACATATTGAACCAGGGGCGTAACAGAGGCCCCTGCAGCATGAAGCTTGCGGGGGGGCCCCAATCGATTACGGGGCCCCATCTTGTCGTCTGATATTATGTAATAATCTGTTATATATTATTTTACGTTGTGTGGTTAAATTTAAACATGTAAATTTCTAAATAAGCGTATTCGGCAAGTGAATCATCTCATATCTAGAAACTTAATCCTTTCCGGTCTCTCGAACTTTTATGGTGACGACAATAAACTATAATGCTTTGTACGTGACTATTGAAAGATTTGAGAATTGCAATTTGCCGAATTTTAGAACAATATTTATAAATCTAAAAATGGGTTTTTTCTTTCATCTTTACCTACGTTTAGTATTTCGATATAATTATCCAGAGGCGTAACAGAGGCCCCCGCAGTTACGGGGGGCCCCAATATGTCAGGGGCCCCATCTTGTCGTCTAATATATATGTAAAAATGTGTTGTTATATTATTCGCATACATACGTTTTTTAAGCAGTGCAATATTAAAAATGAAGTTGCCCATCCCAATTAATAAAATTGTAGATAGATTCGCTGATAGTAGTGCACGAAGAAAGTTGTTCATCTCATAGAATAATACTATGTAGGTACTAATGTTATATTTTAGTAATTTTTGTTCTATTTTATTCTATACCAATAAGTAGGTCATTCTATACCAAGTAAATGACAGTTTTGGAGATTCTCAGCATCACGACGGACGTATTTGCTTGACAATTTGGATTTAGGTTCTAGTTACACTCCACTTCAAAGTTGGACTTATGCCGTTGGTTGCTTTTATTTCGGGGGGTGACATCCCTTCTTGGGGTGAAAACATACATTTAAAATAAGTCGAGAAATGTATAAATTGACTAATTATAAGCAACTTTTTTTTCTATAGAGTTTCTTTATCTATGTTAATACTTTTCAAGTCTGTTGAAAAACCAAAATGAAAAGTTTTTCGGGAAAAACTCATTAAAACTTTTTTTAAATGTTTAAAAATATTTATTTTTTATAAAATTTCCAGCATCAGCACTATGCGAGTTACGCTCAAAATCAAGTTAGCTCATTTTTTGGTAAAGAAAATCGTAAAAATCTCCCCCTATTTCGCACCCCAAATAAAATTTATCGTTAGCGCTTTACCATTTCATCATCATGAGTAGCTCGACAACCCTTTTTGGGTCCTGGCTTGTTCTAGGATTTTCCGCCATTCTGTTCTGTTCCTTGCTTTGTTCTTCCAGTGGGTAATCTCCAAGTGTTTTAAGATCTTGTTCCACTTGTTCCATGTATTTAAGTTTGGGTCTTACCTTTTACCTTCTCCCTACTGGTGTTTGCTTCATTATATGTTTTGGTGTTTCGGTCTCCAACATTCGTTCAACATGGCCCATCCAGCGCAGACGTCCGATCTTTATGGATGTTATGACGTCGGGTTCGTTGTATGCTGCGTATAGTTCAAAATTATATCTTCTGCGCCATACGTCATTTTCTTTCACCCCCTTATATATGTGTCTAAGGATTTTTCGTTCAAACATACCTAATAAGTTCTCATCGCTTTTCGACAGTGTCCATGTCTCTGATCCATATATAAGGACCGGTTTTATCAGGGTTTTGTATATTTTGCATTTGGTTTTTCTCGTGATGTTGTTAGATCTTAGATGTTTAATGAGTCCATTATATGTTTTATTAGCAATATGTATTACCATTTACTTTAAATATTTATTGTTTATATGATCTGTACGTTTGACCGGTTCGAAGTTCTTATTTTTGAAAAAAAATGGTTTCATAGTAAAAAAAGTTTTTTATTTTGAAAAAATGCCTTTTTTTTTTAAAATAACTTAAAAAGTAGTAGAGATACGAAAAATCTCAAAGAGTCAAGTAATGTAGGTTTTGGTTTTATAAATATTTTGGCTTTATGTTGTTTTTCTGTAAGACAAAAACTGATTATGGGTTTTTTAACATTTGCGTATATTCGTGATTAGTGACTCGTTCAAGCTCTTTCAACTAGAACCCTTTCAAAAACAAGCACTTTGAACCGGTGAAACTTACAAGTCATATCAAAAAGTTAAACAATTTGTAAAGCGATAATGATTAGTTTCATTTCGGAGGCTAAATAGGGGAGATTTTCACAATTTTATCATCAAAAAATGGGATTAACTGTATTTCTAGCGCAACTGGCTTAGTTTTGACACTAGAAATTTTTGTAAAAAATTAAAATAAAGCTTTTTTTTAAACTTTAAAAAGTTCTAATGAGTTTTCCCCAAAAAATATTTCATTTTTTGGGTATTTCACGTTGAAATATTCGAGTTGAAATTTGACGAATAAGAAAAACTTTTCATGAGCTACAGCTTTTCTTTTACTGGTTCGATAGACTTCATTTTTGTTTCATTTATTTATGAGCTAAATTTTTGCTAACAATGTTCTTTTCGATCAAATACTTATTCTTTGAACTATTTGCGAAAAATCGCATAAAAATGTGTTTTTGTTTTGTTAAACAATAAACATTTTTACTCATAAATAACTCGAAAAGTCTTGAGTTGACCACTTCGGTGGTGACACTGGAAATTACACGGTATCGCCATATGTTCATTTACTGGGCTGCAACACATATAGATATTTGTTACACATATCGCATTTAGTAATTTTTTAAAGGGGGCCCCATTTCCATTTCTGCGGGGGGGCCCTGACGGACTTTGTTACGCCACTGTATTGAACAATTATTGACAGGTCATTGTAATTACCCAATCAGAGCGTTTAACGTTTGAGCTGCGCCCAGGACCAAGACTTTTGATGAATTCGCGCACATATAAATTTATTCCCAACGCGCCTAAAGAAGCATAACTTCAAAAATATTGGGATGACTGGAAAATAACTCGGATTGCCCGATCATAATAAGTTTAGGGTCGTTATCTCTAGACCGTTTCGGCGATAATTGTTTAGAGTGTAACGCTTAACGTGTAATCGGGAGCATGTCTCCTTGTTGAATTTGCTTTAGTGTGAGTGCGCGTTCATACAGTCGAACGCGTTCGCTAGCCTAACTAAAAAATCCATTATTTTACATCAACAATAGCGAATGTTTGATTCGCACACTTTGAATTTATTGTCACAATTCAAGATAACAATATTATATGTTTCAGGTGATGGGAATGATTTAACGCCAAACGCACGAAAACTCTTTGTCATTGGCAGAGAGCTAGACAAGTTAGGCAGAATAATTAATGATATGACGCCCGTCAGCGAATTACCTTTTAATGTACGACCTACGTCGAGAAAGGAGAAGAATAAGCTCGCATCTAGAGCTTGCAGACTGAAGAAGAAGGCACAACATGAAGCTAACAAAATTAAGCTTAGTGGTTTGGAGTATGAGCATAGTAAGTAAATCTTTTTGTTGTGTACGAACTTGTTGACATTTTTGCAAATTATAATTCTTATACAATAATATAAAAATACACTTACTTTACTTTATCGTATCCGTACATGTCATTCATATAATCAGCTGTGTGATGGATGACCGAAGTTATCTTTAACGTTTGAGTTAAAGTTAAGATAACTCTCAGGAATAACGATCCCATGACTATTTTGGTAAAACTCGGTGTGATGTATGCGTCACCGTTATGAGATAGTTATTTCTTCAACGTTATATTAGAAATAACATTTGAGGAACAAAGCTTGAAGTAACAAAGATAATCTTATGTAGAAATAGTACAAGTTGGAGTGAGAGCGAGAGATTGTTCGAAACATGCTACAAGATGGGTAGATGACCGTAAAAGTAAAACCCGTCGTTGACCGAACAGCAAACAGCTGTTTAGGTTAGGTGGTGTTTTAAACGGTAGATAGAAACAGGGTTGCCAGATTGGTGTATTTTCTCACAATTTTGGGGTAATTTGAAAGCGTCTATTGAAATTTTTCTAATCAAAAATTGTAGTGGGATTTTTTGGGGGCGGAAAATTATGGAGGATTTTAAGAGGTCATGGTAAATTAAATTTGCGAATGTACATATAACTGTATATGCTTCTTTTCATGAGCATTTTTCAGTGCGTCACAAATGATAGAAAAAAAGGGTAAGTCCGTGATAATACACATTTTAGTGACATGACATTTTAGTTAAATCTGACAGTTGTCACATTTTATTTGCAATCTGGTATGAAATCAAATGAATTGTGTTTATTGCATTTATAAAATGGTATTTTCTTTGATTTGTATAGTCTTATAAATTGAACAGATTATATTCGTAGATATATTATATAATTAGTAAATAATTTTTTTTCGATTATAGCGCCATCTATTGACAACTAGAATAAATGTTTTAAATGTCACCGACGAAATGTAAAATTTTTTCTCTCACATGCAATTTAATGTGTTAGAAAGAAATCGAAAAACTGTGACGCACTGAAAGATCCTCATGAGAAAAAGCATATTATACTCCCATATAACCAAATACGATAGGAACTATGAATTATTTCCAGGGCCCTCGTTGATAAGTAGTATAATTTTGGTTTACTGTTCTCTTTATTTGACTACTAATTTATTAAAATTCGGCAAAAATTTAAATTTGGGGTATTTGAGCTTCAATTTGAGGGAATTTCAGCTTCTAAGTGGGGGATTTATAAAATATCATCTGGCAACTCTGGATAGAAAGCTCAGTAGGCACTTAAAATAAAATTTCAACTTATATCTCTCGATTTGATTTTTGTGTAATTTTTAAAATTGTATTACCCTTATTCTATTCCTAATTATTAAATTATTAGCTTCTAAATTCACTTGATTTCTGTCTAAAAACAAGTCAAAAGATGAACCTAACCTTACATAACTACAGAGTTATCTCATAACTTGAAGTTTAACGTCGCGTTATAAACTGACAGTTGATATATCAGATAACTCAAGAACTGTCAAGAAATAACGTTAGTAGTTAAGTTAAATATGATACATCACACCAATTCGAGGATTATAGCTTAACTACAGGATAACTTTACGTTAACGATAACTTCGGTTATCCATCACACGGCTGAATTTCGACCCAGTAACGGGCTACGTTATTTCTTCGCGCACGCGAGCCCCAAAAATTGATGCTTTTGAGATGTGTTGCTGGAGAAGAATGCTGCGCATACCTTGGACAGCTCATAAGACAAACGTAAGTATTCATTCTAAACCAACTCGAGATTAAAAAAAGGCTGTCCACAATATGTCTGCAACGAATTCTGCAATTCTTCGGTCACGTGGTCCGCAGAGGTGATGATAGTTTAAAGAGATTAATTGTTTCTGGAAACGTTCCGAGGAAAAGATGAAGAGGACGATCACCAACTAGATCATCCGACCGAATTAGAATTCAGCTGGAAACTCATTCTGCGAAGTTCTTAGAGCAGCTGAAGATAGAGACCAATGAAAAAAAAATTGCTAGGAATATTGGAAGAAATCACGATGCTTAGTAATGAGCTTGAAGCGTTTTAAATGTCTGCTCAGATGGGGTCAGGGATATAAGTAACTACACGAATACTGGGGGGTCGAAATGGGGCTAAAGTAGAAGGAACAGACACTCAAACCGTCTTTTGCGAACGACAGCTCAGTGGTTGTTCGGTGGCGGGTTATGGAATCGTTTTAAGGAATGGGGGGGGGATTTAAGAGAACTAACTACCATTACCAAATAAGCAAAGGATACTTACACAGACTGGAGGACTTTCCTACTATTTAAAATATTATGGACGCCGTTTGAAAAATGCTCTGATTCATTACTGGTTACTTATTGGACATATCACTGTACTTACGGATACCAAATGGGGGGGGGGGGCATTCATTTGAGATTCCTCTTTCGGGTCTAACTGGGCAACCTTTAACATCATTCTTGGCTTCTATGCCATTTTCCTTTTTCCCCCTCACTAAAACTCAATTTCAGTTGTATTAGAAATCTGGTTAATAATTTTCCAAAGGGTGAAATAAAAATAGGTACATTGCTAAAATGTTTATTAAAATTTCAAAACTCTTTATTTTTTTTTTAACATATTCTCAAAGAAATACAGACTTTACCATTAGGAACGACAATAAACAAAACTACAACTTCTATATGACTTTTGCCAATACACAAAACTTTATTGGGCAGTGTATTTCAAAAATTACATATTTTAAAGTCATGCAGCTGTCAAATCTCACTGCCATTTTATGTCATTTACATCGGTTATTAGGGCTTTATTTTTAAACAAATAATACTTAAGACAGCTAGAATAACAAAACAGAACATATTCAGATATTAAACGTTTTACAATTATTCACTTTACAAAAAACTACCATATTGAAAGCAACCTCTATAAAAATATCAAAAAGATTTTACCAACTGCAAATTTTAATATTTACTTGGAAGTTAATCACCTTTTAAAAGCAAAATCGTACAGTACCTTTTTTATTTAAAAACATATCCTTGTCACCATACACAAAACAAAAACTTCCATCTCCATGTGTTAATCAACAGGGGGGCGGGGCTTCTTATGACGAAAACAGGCTCCTCAAAAAATGGGAACAGGACAAAAGCTGGAAAACCAGACATCTCATCGAGAACTTCGAATACTATTAAAACTGGACCATATTTGACTACACAGGGCTTAAAAAAAAGGAACTCTTAATTTTCTCTATGTGCTCTGCTACATTTCTGCATGTTGAGGATCTGCAAAACCAGCTGCTTTATTTATATATTGGAGAGTGGCGTCGATTTCATGCATCCCGTTACTATCCTGCATGTCTCATTTAGCGCAGTATCAACTTGGTTGGCGTGGGGAGATATGTTCCAAATGGGACACGCATATTCAGCAGTTGAAAAACAGTGTGCCGTTGTTCTTAAGATACCAGGACATGCACAACATTTACTTCCCGTTAGCTTCCTATGTTGTTCCTAGTTGATACTTTCCCTCTCGTTTTTATGCAGTGCTATCTGTAGGTCAGGGACCGATCCAGAGTTATTTCTACTCATAAGATATTTAGGTGTGTCTGTGTGTTCTAATGATTTACCATTCCACGCAATTTGAAGTTTTCGTTTAGCTTCCTTTGCGCGAAGGTGGAAAGCACAGACTTGGGTTTTAGAAGGATGTGTTTCGAGTAGTACGCAGTAGTCATTGTTTTTAAGACAGTTTTGAGTTTCTCCTCTACTTCTTCAAAACCTTTTCTTTGGGAACATATTACTAAATCGTCAGCATAGACGAAGTACTTGGTTTCAGTAGGCGTGGGTTGGTCGATTGTATATATAGGGTGTCCCAAAAGTAGCGGAACGGTGGAATATTTCGCGAACTAAACATCGGATCGAAAAAAAGAATGTATGTGTACTTTGTACGCACGTAAGAAGTTATACTTCTATTATATGATTTCAACGAAATAAATATACTTTCAACAGGTTAGGGAGCGTTCAAGTATTACGTAACGCGATTTTTGAAGATTTTTGACCCTCCTCCCCCCTACGTAACTCACTCTAATGGGTGTTTTAACTATTGCGTAACGCAATTTTTGAAGATTTTTGAACCCCCCCCCCCCCCAACCTGCGTTACGTAATACTTGAACGGTCCCTTATTTGTATTTAAAGATTAAACTAATTTTTACTTACTACTTTTCAAAATTTTTTATTAAAACAATACTAAAAATAAAAAAAGTTAGATAACACATGGATTTGAACCGAGGACCTCTCGATCGCCGGTCGAGCGCTCTACCACTGAGCTATACTCTCTTTGCTTTGACAGGTTACAAGATTTCTCATACATACTGACAAATTTAATAGACCAAGTGAAGTATAAAAATACTTTAAAATTTAAAGTAAATATACCTACTTACTATTATTATAAAATATTTTATTCCCGAGGAAGACAAATCCAAAGACACAAAAATTATAATAAATAATACATTTACTAAAAACACTAATATATTCTTTTAATGACTGATACATACATAATTTGAAAGATTAGCAACGAACTACATACTGTCTGTCTGCGCATGCGCCAGAGAATGGGCATGACGGGCAATGGGGAATGGGCAACATTTATTCGAGGCATTTTTTCGAATTACCGATAGATGGCGCTATAATCGGAAAAACCATTTATCGTGATACCATACGTAAATTATAGAAACGGTCTAATATCTCGACAAATACACTTCCAAATGAAAAACCAAAAAATACGTATTTAATATTTTTAAAAAACCTATCGAATTTAGCTAAACATGACCCTCCTCCTCACCCCCTAGAGGTGGGGTGAGGGGTAACTTTAAAATCTTAAATAGCAACCTCCATTTTTTATTGCAGATATGGATTCGTCATGAAAAACTAACTGGCGCTAATAAATTGTCTTTTTCCAATTATAGCGCCATCTATCAACAATTCTAAAAAATGTTTCGAATAAATGTTACTTAATTTTTCATGACGAATCCAAATCTGCAATAAAAAAATGGAGGTTGCTATTTAAAATTTTAAAGGTATTCCCCACCCCATCTCTAGGGAGTGGGGTGGAGGGACATGTTTAGTGTGATTCGATAGGTTTTTGAAAAATATTAAATACGTATTTTTTGGTTTTTCATTTGGAAGTGTATTTCTCAAGATGTTAGACCGTCTCTATAATTTACCTATGGTATCACGATAAGTGTTTTTTTCCGATTATAGCGCCATCTATCCATAATTCGAAAAAATGTCTCGAATAAAAGTTGCTTACTTTTACATAAAAAATTCAAATCTGCAATAAAAACTGGGGGTTTCTATTTAAGATTTCAAAGTTACCCCCACCCCACCTCCAACGGGTGGAGTGGAGAATCGTATTTGATGTCATTGGATAGATTTTTAAAAATTATTTAAAACGTATTTTTCAGTTTTTCGATCCGATGTTTAGTTCGCGAAATATTCGACCGTTCCGCTACTTTTGGGACACCTTGTATATTGAAATACATCGGTGCCAAAACACTTCCCTATGGAGGCCGTTCTTTTGAACTCTCCACCTACTCACTTTGCTCTCCAGCATGACAAAACTAGACGATCATCATTGAGAGTGTTGTACAGCTTGTGGAGCAATGTCTTGTGCTTTACTGTGTCATAAGCTGCTGTCAGATTTACGAAAGCAGTCTCTGCTGCCAGTTTTTCTTCAAAGGGCACTTCAATGTGTTACGTTAATACGAGGACTCTACCGGTGCAATATTTTCCGGGTCTGAATCCTCCTTGTTGTGGGATGAGATCCTTGTCGACATGTTTTTCTATTCTGGCTAGGATGCCACGTATAGTCTGAAAAAGTGACATAACATGGAAATAGGTCTATAGCTACTGAGATTTTCTGGGTCCTTTCCTAGTTGTCACAAGGGTATTATTTTAGATTTTTTCCATGATTTTGAATCAAAATACAAAAACCAACATATTCACTTTAATGTTGCTCTACGATGAGAGATGCTTGTACATTCCAAACCATTTTCCCAAAATTTTAAGTTACGTTAACAGTTGAATCATTTCTGATTTTTATCATTGATATGTTAACTATTGTAGCAGCGTTGCCGAATTTCTATTAACGATTAAGTTATCGGGGTGATTATATTCATCAAGATTATCGTCCTTACTATTAAACAGAGTCCAGGGCGCCTACTTGAATATTTAAAAGCTATTCAATATAGGTTTGTTTCTAAAAATATCTATTGTATCATTGCAGAAAAGCTCCTTAACAGTATTGGACACGCGAGACTCCTCTTGAATGCAAAACTATCCGAACAGGCCCAAGAAAGACAAGAAGAGTTCACGAATAATATGGAAAGACTGTACAGAAATTCTTCTAGTAAGTATATAATTTAAGCAGTAGTAGATAGATGGCAGGTAACATATTTACAAATAAGACACGCGATTACTGTAGTCTATATTTTCATAAAATTGGTTCACTTATCAATGTCAAAGTTTTTTAAATTTCTTCTTGAATCCGCGTTTGAAAAGCAGATTTGGAAAAATTTAATAGTTAAACATGTATACCGTGTAAAAACGCCTTGTGCCAGGTGGTTGTTTTTATTCGATTTTTTAAGGGCCTTTTACTTTCTAAATTGGAGAAAAACAATTTTTAAATATTAAAAAAAACTATTACAAATATATATACTTCCAAGTCAATAGCTTTTCCTGCTAAGTTCCCAATAATAATTATTATGGCACAATTATTGTAAAATCACCCATCGAAAAACGTAACCCATCAAAAAACGTAAAACCTCTTTTCATCCATAAGATACTAAGGAATATTTTTACGTAAAAAATACCGATTTTTAAAAAATTTAGAAAAAGTTCCTTTAACAGTTTTAACATTTTTTTTCATCAACAAATATAAATTTCTTATCACCAGTTGCATTAAAAAATAAAAGCCACGTGTTTACTGATATTCTGCATTTTTGTAATTTCCAGAGATAAAAATAGCTGGCCATACAACGGACTATGTCAACAAAGTTCTGGAGAAATTCAAAAGTAATGCACACACTAGTACCAACGCTAGTACTACTCACGTTTCAGACGATTGATAGGCTTAAAATAATATAAAAACCTGTTAACCAAATCTCATTGTGCATTTTCTGTGGTAACTACTTTGTGGTATAATATGTAATGGAAACGTTTTCTATTCTAAGTTGTAAAATGCATGTTAGTGATATTGATAGTTTATTTTTCATGCCCATACTTACAGTATTGCCTTTGCGCAAAACTATGACGATTTTTCCCACTGATTTGATTGCACGTTATTTACCATCAGTTCCATTTTATGTCGTCACAAGTATCCAACGTTGCCTAACCTTTCGAATGTTAGTGGATTTAAAGAAATTTAAAAATTATGAAAAAGTAAGGTTATGTCAGGACTGCTGGTTGGAAACTGACGATAAAATATTGTTTTGAAATCAAGAATAATATAAGCTTTAATTTGGAAAAGAATGTTGGTATAGAATTTTTATTAAATGTTCATAATAGCCTTGATATCTCTATAATTATATAAGTCTTACTACTCTTAGCAGTTAATAAGGCATACCATACGTAGATTCTCGCTAGAATAGTTTGTTAATTAAGATATTATTATTAAGAACTCTTTACAAAGAATATTTAATTAGTTTGTTATTTTGTACGTAAATGCACACGATATAGACCACTCCAGGGTGACGTCATTTGACAGCGTCTGAGGGGCAAACATCATTTGTAAACAATGTACGTTTAGTGCAGAAAACCATTGTTTAATTTTAAAATATTAAAATCCCAGCGTTTTGTTTAGTTGTAAAGTGTTCCAGTAGAGGTGAAAAAGATAAAGTGAGTTTTTTAGAATACCTGCCGCATTTAAAGATTGAGGAGACGTTTTAAATGCACTGTCAAAAGAACTACGAGAGTTGTGGGTTCAAGCTCTAAAAAGGGGCCCTTTGTCCGAACGTTTTTTGAAGCATGTGAGAATATGTTCCATACATTTTATAAAAGGTTAGGATACAAAATTGTAGTAAATAACCCTAAGAACGATTTTCTGATTCATCATCTTCCAGCCTTCTGCATCCAAAGTTGAACATAGGCCTCCTCTAATTTTTTCCAGTTCTGTCGGTCTGGGGCTCCCTGTAACCAATTCCCAGCAACCCTTTTGACGTCGTCTGTCCATCATGTAGGTGGTCTACCTCTACTTCCTCTCACTGCCCGTGGTCACCACACTGTAATTTTTTGGGTCCTCCTCCCGTCCTTCATTCTGGCTGCATAGCCCGCCCAATTTCACTTCAGGCATGCTATTCGCTCTGTCAAAAATACTATAGACTGTAATACATACAACTCTTGACATTTCCCATTAGTTTTGAGGAAGCAAAAAATAGCGCCATCTAGCGGTATGAGTAGGATAACCAGAGCAATCTAACCTTACATTTATAAAATTGCTTTATTATTGTTTTTGTATAAGTGTTTGAACTATTTTTATTTTAATTTAATTTGCAAAATTAGCTCGTTATTCAAAAATTTATAAAATTAAATTTGAATGTTTATGTTAAATTTTACGTTGTCAAAACGTAGTTCAACTCAAGCCGACAGTGGTGCTAGTGGCAACGTGCTTCCAGATTTCTGTGGGAGTTGGATGTATTACAGTCAATAGTATTTGGCTCTATGACATATGTGACACTCCTTCTGATTTCCTCGTATCTAACCCTGTCTCTGAGAGTCGGTCCAAGTAGTGACCGTTCCATTCTTCTTTGGACCACTCTAAGTTTGGTTGCTGTGGCCTGGGTTAACGATACTGTTTCGGCGCCGTAAGTCATGACTGGAAGAACACATTGGTCGAATGTCTTCTTTTTCAGGTAATTTGGCATGTTGCTCTTGAAGATGTCTGGTAGAGCTCCATATGCGGCCCATGCTAAGGTGATTCTTCTTTGTAGTTCGGCAGTTTGATTGTTCCTGGTAATTTGGATTTCATGCCCTAATATACGGAGAGACACCGCTGAAAAATCTCTTTGAATTTACTAAAGCTAAATTTTTCACAGTTGATTACTGTGATTGTGTAGAGAACATACTGCGGTCGGTCAAGCGAAACGTAGAACAGGGGTTACTGAGAGGGTATCGAAAGTTGCTTACCTACGAAGGTAATTAAATCCATTTACTAAGGCTGAAAATCAGTACACACATTCTAAATTAAATATAAATAAAAGTTATTATAGTCGGTCAGCTGTATGACGGGACAGAGCCGGTCGGTCGGCCCCAATGAATGTACAGGGTTATTCACTATATTTTGACCCCCTTGTAAACTGCTTTATTTACAGAATTAGAAAAAAATGTAGAATACAAAAGTTATTTGATTTTTAAATTACGATTTTTTGACGATATATATCGTACTAGTGACGTCATCCATCTGGACGTGATGACGTAATCGATTATTTTTTTAAATGGGAATAGGGGTCGAGTGCTAGCTGATTTGAAAGGATATTCAATTCCCTATTCCGTAATATAAACATTAACATGATTGATTATACAGGGTGTCCAAAATTTTTTTTTAATTAATTATTAATTAAACAATTAATTTAATTTAAAAAAAATTTTTGGACACCCTGTATAATTAATCATGTTAATGTTTATATTACTCAATAGGGAATTTAATAACCTTTCAAATGAGCTAGCACTCGACCCCTATTCCCATTTAAAAAATAGTCGATTACGTCATCACGCCCAAATGGATAACGTCACTAGTACGATATATATGTCAAAAAATCATAATTTAAAAATCGAATAACTTTTGTATTTTACATTTTTTTCTAATTCTGTAAATAAAGCAGTTTACAAGGGGGTCAAAATATAGTGAATAACCCAGTACATTCACTGGGGCCGACCGACCGGCGCTGTCCCGTCATACAGTTGACCGACTATAATAACTTTTATTTATATTTAATTTAGAATGTGTGTACTGATTTTCAGCCTTAGTAAATGGATTTAATTACCTTCGTAGGAAAGCAACTTTGATACCCTCTTAGTAACCTCTGTTCTACGTTTCGCTTGACCGACCGCAGTCTGTTTCTCTACACAATCACAGTAATCAACTGTGAAAAATCTAGCTTTAGTAAATTCAAAGAGATTTTTCAGCGCTGCCTCTTGGACTATAAGTATTTATATTTATGGACTAATGCTATTTCATTTGGTTTGCTATTTCGCTATGTAAGTCGACTTTTGGATTTGTGCTTGGTACCAGGTTTGTCATTTATTGTCTTTCCAAAATTTATGTTTAAACCAACTTTCTTACAGGCGGACTCTAACGCAGTAAGCATAGTTTTAATCTCTTTTAAGTTGTCTGTTATAATAACTATGTCGTCTGCGAATCGCAGGTGGGAGAGCCTTTCGCCGTCGACATTTATTCCTTTGGTGTCCCACGCTCATATTCTCATTATACTGGAGTTTTACATCCCCTGTGAGAGTGTCATAATATCCAATATTTGACATTTTTGCAGTTAAAACCACAGATTTTTAATAATAAAATGAGGAAAAAGCAAAAAGAACATTGAAAATACGTAAACAACAATGAAAACTTCAAAGCAGTGTTTGCTTGTCCCTCATCGATGGGGATGTCACAGTATATAGAGGGGCAGTAGAACATAGTCGCGCGTGGCGACCGCGCAATGTTCCCAGTCGCTTTTGCCCCACTCTCGCATTGCTAGTCGCATAGAAACGTACGGGTTTTAACAGGGAAAACCCGCATCCACCACTGGTGAATTACCAATTGCGTACTGCGGGTATTGTGCCGACATGGAAGAGGTTTTACTGTCCCTCTTTATACTGTGGCGATGTTGTCAAAGTCACGTGACCTGGAATAGTCAATAAAACGGAAAGCCTAATGTCAGACGTACCATTATCTATAAGTAAAAATCACTTAACTTTATTGCATATTATTAGTAACAATTGTATTAGTCCAACATAAACAATAATTTTAATTTTACCTATAAATAATCATAGTATATTTTGAATATTTATTTATGTATCTTCTGATTATCGATTTAGGCAAATTATAATAGTTGGTACTTCTATGACGACATAGTTTTATCACTGATGTAGTGAAATGGAGTTGGTAGGAAGAATGAAATACTGTATGTAATCTATATTGTATAGAACTTTGTATTAATTTGTATATTATATTTTATTTTTAGACTAGCTTAAATGGTGTTATTTCTTTTATTAAATGTGTTTTGTGCCATAAACATGATTAATATTACGAGAAGGTAAACGATCTTACTTTTAACATAAGGATATTTTCATTGTTTTCAACATGGAGTAAAATTTGATAGTTTATGTAATAGACCTTGGGACCACCCATAAAAAATAATACCTCCCTCATGAGACTGTTCATGTCGTTCGGGGGGGGGGGGTGTTTCGTAAATATACTCTAATATAATCTTATATAAGCTGCCACTCTGGGAGCTAAGGGTAGTAGTCTGTCAGGTTCTTTTCAATGTTAGCAATGCAGCTAAGTGAGAATAAAACATCCTTACTCAACGAACACCAAATTTATTCTGATCTATCATTGTATTATTTTTGACAATCAAGGTGGGTTATTGCAATCACATGTGGATTATTGCTTATGTAGCACCCGTGGCTCAAGAATATAAGAATATTTAGAAAAACAATGATACATTGTCTTACTCGATATTTCACAATCTTGACCCAGTTCAATATTATATTATTTAATATTAATTAATCTTCTGATACTTATAAAAATCTTAATCTCTCTTATTACAGCACCTTAAAAAGTACCTATAGTAACCTTAAAAAGTTGTCATGCAATGTTACCAGTATATTGTAAGTATTTATGTCAAACAATCCTGCGAAATGACTCCTGAATTTATGACTCCATAGTGCGCCTCCCATGCATCATAGAGTCATAAAATTTATACCCTTACAGCTGATTTTTTAAGGATTGTTTGATAAAAATATTTACAAGTATGTAACTGGTAATATTGTCCGACGAATTTTTAAGAGTGCTCCAGTTGTCGGACGCACCAATGTTTAGAAACCTCTATATTTACAAAACGCCCCCTCCCGAAAATTTTCTGAAATAGAAAAATTATCCGACTCGACATGAATAACTGAATAAAAAAGTCTCATGGGGAGGTAATATTTTCTGTAAGTGTGGGCCCAAGACCTATAAGTGTTTATTAGGAACATGCGATATTTTTGAAACATTTTTGTTACAAACTTTTCAAAATTGTTGAGATATTTTGTTTTCGATTACATTTTTTTAAATCATGATATTATTTTATTGAAATGGAGAACATGTAGGATTAAACATTTTGCGGCAATTTTGCAGCGATCGAAGCAGGGCAGATCATTTAAAAAGTTTGTGTTGAATAAAACACCCGATGGTCGATTAGTAAAGAATTTACTAAAGAATAAACCTGATAATACTTGCAACTACAACAAACATTTACCCCTAAAACATTTTGATAAGAAGTAACATAACCTAGAAATAATAAATCTTGATCAATTCTACAATACATACTACATTAGTCCAGGTGCTTACTACTGGACTACAGAACTAGTTGGGGAATATAGCAGGTTCTATATTTCCCAATTAAGCGTACAAGGAAATGTACAACGACGTCGAGGCCCAGGAGGAAAACAACAGTTGGCTTAAAAAATAGAGACAACAGCCAATCGTAGCCATACACATGGCACACGAAGTAGAAGCCACCCAACCGGCCATGCCCGGCTTACAGAAAGAAGTTTTGGCTCCAATCTGATAGCCTCAGGGTGCTCACCATAAATGCTCTATGGGGGATGAGCCTGTTAGGAATTTACATGGCATGCCATTAATAAAGAGCTAAGTGAGCAACTGCTGGGTGAGTATTCGTTTCATTTTTAGGAATTAGTTGTTTTGGAGCCCGAAAAAATTACATTTTTGGGCAGTGAATTAATACACCGGGAAAAGAGAACTTATTCTTCTTCTTCTTCCTGTTTATAAACAATTCTGCTTGTTCATCGGCGAATTGATACCTTTATGGAAGGTTGTCACTCCATCTTTTGCACGGTTGTCCAATACTTCTTCTGTCGATTGGTGATTTATTTCTTGCTGCTTTGACCATACGAGTTGCCCCCATGCTTATTATTTTTTTTATTATTATGCTTATTATTATTTATACACTATACCTTACATTCTCTTCCAATCATCATCCCTCTTTCGAGCTCTCAACGTATATTTCCTGTAATTCTTCTCAGTACTATCACCTCTGCCGTTTCCAGTAGTCTTTATGATATTGTTGTGACGGGTCTTGTTTCTGATGCATATGTCATTATTGATCTTACACTGGCTATATAATTTTTTAATTCATCTTAATGTTAATATGTTGGTTTTGCCGTATAGTGTTATTAATGTCAGTCTATTTGTTTTTGTACTTCTTTTTCACTTAAACCCACTTCTTTCTCCAGATCTCCCTAACTGGACAGTGCATTTCCAAGGTATTTTGTTTCCATTCCTTGTTCAGTACTGATGCCATTACTGGACTATACCTTCCACATACTATAAGATCCGCTTTTGGTAGGCAACTTAAACTATTACATCGTCTTTGATAATAGACAAGGCGAAACCGGCGGGTTCGTTGGAAAAATATTCCCATGAGATTTTTTTTTGCATAATCATTCGTGAGACATCCCAGAATAAGGTTCAAGAAGTCGCCTACGTGAAAAGTGGTCCAAATTTTTTTTTCAATTGTTTTTAATCAAATTGCAAAAATCAATATTTTCGACCCGGTCACATTTTTTTAGGTTTTTTGGACCATTCTGAACAAAAAAGGTCTCATAATTTTTCTCTAAAGTTGCTCGTTTTCGAGTTATAAGAAATTTAAAATTGAAAAAAAAAACGAAAAATGGCGATTTTTGAGGCTTATAACTCGGTTAAAAATTATTATTATGAAAGTCAGAAAGTGATCAAATAACAGTTTAAAGCCCGCCCTACAAGATCCTGAAGAAATTTTTGTCATTATTTTATCACTAAGCTGTTATTTTTAAGCAAAAATAATGAGCGCCATGCACGTATTAGGCGGCCGGCAATGATGAGTGCGAGAGAGATGCCATTCCGGCAGTCAATGGTGCATCTTACTCGCACTCACATTTACAGCCGCGTCAATACGATCTTACGGCTCATTATTAATAATTAAAAATAACAGCTTAGTAATAAATTAATGACACAAATTTCTTCAGGATCATGTAGTGGAGGCTTTAAGCTTTGATTTGGTCACTTTCTGAATTTCATAATAATAATTTTTAACAGAGTTATTAAGTCTTAAACATGGCCATATTCGCGTTTTTCAAATTTTAAATTGCTTATAACTCTAAAACGATCAACTTTAGAGAAAAATTACAAGAGACCTTTTTTTATCCAGAATGGCCCAAAAAATCTAAAAAAAAATTATCTGGTCCAAAAATATTTATTTTTACAATTTTAATAAAAAAAGATTGTGAAAAAAAATTTGGACCAGTTTTCGCGTGGGCCACTTCTTGAACCTTATGGGTGTCTCACAAATGTGATTATGCAAAAAAAATCTCATAGGAATATTTTTTCCAACGAACCCGCCGTTTTCGCCTTGTCTATAATGTCTGATTCATAATGAATAATGAATGATTATATACCACGGCCTACTAATCTGGAAAACTGTATGATTTACATTCTTTATTAGACAAAGGTTTAATAATTCTACAAAGACTGTTTTTTATTAGTAGATCCTTTGGTTATTTAAAAATGCCACGTTATTTATATAAATTATTAAATGAAACGTTTCAGTTTTTATTGTGACAAGACATCTCGTAACGCGACAGCTCGTAACCCCACAAATGGTAACGGACAATTCGTGACGGCGACAGTTCGTAACTTTACAGATTCGTAATGGTACGATTCGTAACGACAAAATGGAATTATTCTGTTTATTTTTGTTACCGCGGAATCTAACTTTTATTACTGTTACAATTGAAATTACGTTTATCATTTTAACGAACCCATATCAGGGTAAACATTTTTGACTAGCTTCATATTTCGTGGAGAAATATATTATTAAAATTATGTCTTAAAATAAATATAATCTAATAACGTAAATTGTATAAATTTTGTTTTTATTTGTTTCATTATTTTTCACACTTAATTTTACTACTTAAAAGTGATAATTCAAGATAAAAAAAACATTATTTAGTTGTCATATTCACAAGAATATATGCAAAAATATGTGTGAAATACATTTAAAAGAAAATCTTAAAAAAGTACCATTACAATATAGGAATCTATGCAAAATGCATTTTTGAATAATTTCAGTAATATTAAATTTGCAAAAAAAATTAGAAATATTGGCGTTACGAATATGTACAGTTACGAATTGTCACCGTTACAAACTGACGCCGTTACGAATTGTCCGTTATCTTGTCGGGTTACGAACTGTCGCGTTACGAGATGTCATGTAACCGTTTATATACATGATGTTGCTAAAGAGCAGTTCATCAACGTACATGTTTCCTATAACACTAGAAAGATACTGTAAGTATTGAGGGCAACAGTTTCTTGGAAAAACTGACAAATTCTATATAAAGCATACATACATATTTTTGTAACCTATTACACATTATGATTGCACGAAATATTCTAAGAATGTAGTAAGTAACTTTTGGCAAGTTTAACGATGTTAAATATAGCAAACAAAAACTTTGTGATCTAAAAAGTCGATAGATTAAAATCTCTAGGCATTCCTTTTGATAGTAATACGAAGGAGGGGTAATATAACAACGAGGAAGTGTATTGAATACTTTTATATTCCTTATGTAAGATTATGACCTTTAGTAATTACTTTAAAAAAATTCCCACAAAAAATTCCGGACAAATCATCCCCACAATTTTTCTGAACAAAATATCCCCACAAAAATTTCCGGATAAAAAATCCCCAAGAAATATTTGCTGCTGAACAGTTCTCAAAAGTTTTCCGGTGAACGCAATCGACGCAAATATTTTTCATCCTCAGTGCAAACGAGTACAGTGGAACCCCGATAAGTCGGCCTCCGATAACCCGGAAGTCCGGCTAACCCGGACCGATTTTCATCAGACAAACCAAACAGTTTTTCACTTTAACTGAGCTTTTTACTAAGAAATAAACAATACTGTTTTTTTTTTCAATTATAACATGTATTTGTTTATTATTATCGGCCCCGATTAATCCGACTTATCAAATAATTATTCGAGGGTTGAGAACCATAGTTCCAAGCGACATTTTGTACAAAATCGGTTTTTGTAAAGGATTCTAGTTATTAAAGAATTCTGCACCGAATGTTATTTGAAATACGTTGAATTGTCTCTAGATGGCGGTGTAATCAATAATGAAATATAGTTTCAATTACGTGAAATATTTTCAGCTTGGGTTCATAAGGTTCCAAGCGACATTTTTCGTCAGAAAAGTAAAAGTTTGTTGATTCGTGATGTATTCAATAAAAAAAAAAGATAAATTTAATTAGGTACATTTTTCCATAATGTATTTTAAGTACTTTTTTATTTTAATTTCAAGTTCTGTTTTTTAAGCTTAATTTAGAAAAAATATTTTTTTCTTGTTTTTTTGTTTTCAATTTAAGAATAAATTTTTGCCTTATTTTGAAATTTATTGCTTAATTTCACCAATTGCGCTAACAATATTTTGGAAAATTGAAAATTATCTGTGAACTGTTTATCTTATAATTCTATAAGGTTCCAAGTACAAGGCTTATAATGCATTAAGGTTCCAAGTACACTGCAGACTTCGTAAAAATGGTACAAAATCACACATTAGAATCGTACTTATGACATTATCTAACTTGACGCGTTGTCACAACTTACTTCACTGTAGTATAAAATAGTGTTAACATTTACAGTCCTTCAAATAACGAAGTTATGACAGAAAATTAAAAATTTGTTTCCTGAAAAATTTGTGAAATGGCGCTTGGAACCTTATTGTTCTCAGCCCTCGTATTATCAATTAAGATTAAGCATGAATTGTAATTCAGAGACTTAGGTGTCCTGGACACATTGCTAGGATGTCGGATCACAAATAGACTAAGAAATTTCCATTTTCAAAACCAGAGGGCACAAGAAGTAGAGGAAGCCCACGAAGAAGACGGATTGATGATGTGAAAGAAGACCTAAAGATTCTAGGAGTCAGAAGATGGAGGGAAGTTGCCAGCAATCGACAGGAGTGCCGCACAGTGTTCAAAATTGGTCAAAACGTGATCGAAACTAAATTTGTTTAAACTGTAAAAGTGACCCGGCTGAAAACTTGGAATATTTGAGGTATTATACCGTATAACGAGTATATTATAACAGGGGTCGTTTTTTTTAGTTTTCATCCCTTCATTAGGGGGTGAATTACTTAAAAATTATCGTTATACAGGGTGTTTCATTAAGAATGTCCAATTTGATTTGTAGATTCTAGACCTCAAAATATTAGGATTTAACCCAAATCACTTACATAAAATGTGGTTCGTTACAGAGTTACAGGGTGTTTTATTTAAAAATTTAAAAAGTATTTTTGCTCATTGGTTTAAAACTATTTGACGTATCCTTTTCATACTTGGCAAAAAGTGTGGGCACTTAACACCCTATAAAATTATGTTAAACAATCGTTTCTGCCTATTGCCAGAGGCGTACGACAGGGGACAGTGAATGGTTGAGCCTTCCCAAATTCTACGCTACTGGCGGAAATGCCATTTTAGCACAATTTTTCGATTCTACAATACTATCTATAAATAACATATACTTCATTCGCAACGATAAAGTCATCAGTTTTCGAGATATTTGAAGTTAAACATGTAACGGCACAGATATTTAATTAATGTATTGTGCCGCTTAATTAAGTATCTCTATTATACCAATGATTTTATCGTTAAGACTGAAGAGTATATTATTCATTATTAATGATAAAATCATAAGTTTTCGAGATATTTTAAAATTAAGTGACACAATACATTATTCAAAATATCTGTGCCGTTACTTGTTTAAGTTCAAATATCTCAAAAACGAATAATTTTATCGTTAGGTGTGAGGAGTATGTTATTTACATAGCGAGTATTGGAGAATCGAAAAATTGCGCTAAAATGGAAATTCCGCCAGTGGAGTAGGAATTGGAAAGGGTCAACCACTCACTGTCCCCTATCTCGTACGCTTCTGGGACTAACTAGAAACGGATATTTAACATAAAAATTAAAATTAAAATACTGAGCATAGTTTTTAAATTTTTAAATAACACACTGTGTAACTCTGTAAGGAGCCATATTTTATTTAAGTGATTTTGGTTAAATCTTAATATTTCGAGGTCTAGAATCTACAACTCAGACATTGGACATTCTTAATGAAACACCCTATATATATATATATATATATATATATATATATATATATATATATATATATATATATATATATATATTTTTAACAGTGTTATGAGTGGTAAGAAATACTCAATACTTTTAGAAAAAAACACAGTATTGTTGGTACACCCGGTATATAATGACATCTTACCCGTCTAGCAACAATATTATTACGGAGATATTGTTAAAGAATAAGGCTATAATATATTAAATAACTTAAATCGGACAAGAGGTTTAGGAAATTCGAGATATCAAAAATGTTCCATTTTACAGGTGGTGCGTTAATTTTGTTTCTTAGTGTATTAATATACACGGATTATGCGACAGATTATAACGGAAGCTCGAAACAAATGAGAAGCGTTGAAAAACCCTATAACGTATCTGCGCGTAGAGCTAACAATTTTTGATGAATTCGCGCACATTTACATTTACATTTACTCCAAATCCCAACATTTTTCCCAATCGCGCCTAAAGAAATATAACTTCAATAAATTGTTAATATAGCTATTTATAAAACTAATGTACAATATATTCTCTATTAAGCAAAAACACTACTTCATCAAAACTAAAATCTCTTTTCGCAACCCCAACAAATATCATGTGTTTGACATACATGTAAACAATACGTACGAATGCAATTAATTCAGACTAAACGCGCGCAGCGCTCGATGCAATGCGCCATGTACTCAGTTGCGCAGTTTTCCGCAGTTTATGTTATATATTTTTTTATTCCTTACATTATAATCTTTCATCTAGTGAAGGATTTAACGTGGCACAAGATGGCACAATAAACGTAATACGCTGTCAAACATTAATTTTATCAAAAATTGTATAGGTTTTTAGACAACCGATTATATCAAAATTATAATCACCTTTCCGTGAAGCTAACTATATCATTTTAATCTTTAAAGTATGTATTTTTATCTCCAATAATTACTTTTACATTAGCTATCCACATAAATGAAGTAATAATCAAAGTAAAAGGCATATTCTGAGGATTTAAATTTGATGCATAAAATTATATTGAATTTTGTACTTTTGATCATTAATACATCTGGCCCTAACAAACTTAAAAAATCAATTTTTGCTGAAAAGTTCCATCATGAGTAGTACAAACAAACCCCTTAATTTCGGCATTCTCAGATTTATTTTTTTTGGACTTTCGATCACGTTTCCTTCAATTTTGAACACTGTGTGCCGTCTTCTTTGCGAGCAGGCCAAGACCACAACGGATTGTTGAGCCAATTGAATTGTAATTTCGATTACCAAGTTGTGAATTACAATTCCATGCCGAAAACACTTAAAATTTTACATGACAAAAAAGTTTGAGTTCTTTCAAAAATCATGAAAAATATGAGGAATGAGCTAAGGCTGTGGAAATCATGTAACTATTTGCTTAAATCTTTTGCTTAAATTCGCTTAAATCCTGTTCAAAACATTGCCTATTCGTGATGATATACTGATGGTCCTGAAAACGATCATTTTGATTGTAATGTAAAAAATCTGTTCCTTTTTATAAATTTAACGTCAAAAATATTTGGTCATCAGTTTCAATTCATTGCCAGTAACATTTCAAGAACCTGCTTCAAAAGCTACGCCAAAAACCTGTGGTCTGCATCTTCATAACAAAGCTAAACATTCATAATAGTGCAAAACATTTTTTATGGATGCACACAGATTCATAATTACGTTTTTTAAAAACCGAATATCGAATAGCACTGCCTATTTTGTTCCCAAAACCACCAAAAAGTCAAAATAATCGAAAAACTGTGTATAACTTTCCTAGCAATGCATGGTTCTGGCATTGGAATTGAAATTAGTGTAATAAAATTTCGGAAAAAATTTCAATTGTTTTCGAACCCTAAATAATTTTTATCCGACGTTTTTGAAGACCAATTTCCACGAGCAGGTGAAGGATCTGATCCTTTTTGTGTATTTTCCTCACTGTCATCATCTAAATCTAAAAATATATTTTTTAACAATACGAATTCGGGACAGAATCAACAAGAAATATCCCTGAAGTCAACGTTTACCTTTTTCTGTTCCCATTTGCTTTAGCAGTTGTTAATTTTTAATTTTGAGTGCATTTCATATCCACCAAAAACATTCTGTTACTCGTTTAATAATTGGGACGAAAGATCCATTATGATTCAAATGAGCGTCTATTGAGCAACTTATACAGTTTTATCTAACAATTAAAATATTCAGAGTCCTCTTTTTAGGCTTTAACATTGCGTAAAAGACGCGCAGTAAACCAACGAATAATTTGAAAGCACATTTAAAACCCTTCCTAACTATTGACTATCTTAAGAGAATATTATTCGGAGTCAGGGATACTTGGGACAAAAATTTAATTCTGTTTATAATAATACAAATAATTTGTTGATTATTGAAAAATAGGTGAAGCAAAAATTTATTTTTTTGGCCCAAACCAAAAGCAAATAAAACACATAACTCTCTTACATACATTTTTATGTTTGACTTGATTATATATTTTTTGGGATTCATAGCCACTGTTAATCAGCTTTGTGAATTTTTATTATTTATAGTGATATGTTAATGATGTCAACCCGATAGCCACGCGGATCATAGCACTAACTTCGGTGTGAGTTGTTAAGGTACTAGTACACTTTAGAAGACCAAAAATAATCATTTTTTCAAGAATTTTTGTCTTAGAACCCTAATTAAAAATGAACATAAAACTTTTTACATGTTAATATCTAACTCTTAGAGAGTACAAAAAATTATATCTTTTTTCATTTATGCACGTACACTAATATTGTAGAGGGCGTAAAAGTCGAGACATCGAAAAATGATTGCGGACAGTTAATCTCAGTATTGGGATACCTGAAACTGAAACAAAAAAATACTGCATTTGAAAAAGGAAGGTTTCTTACGTGACAATTTACCACAATTTGACCAAAAAATAAAAAATAAAAATAATTTTTGACCATGAAAAACTGAAGAAAAACGGGCGATTTTTCACAAAATTTTTTCAAATTTCCGTAAAATCTTTTTTTGCGGAATTTTTCACTAACGGTGGTAAATAATTGTCACGTAAGAAACCTTCCTTTTTCCAATGCCGTACGAATTTTTTGTTTCAGAGATTCCAATCCTGAGATTAACTGTATGGTCGTACGGGGGTTGTTACCCCCGATGATGGGGTTGATTTGTTAAAACACTATTTACCAGAATATATTTATTTAGAACACTAAATACCACAGTAACTAGTTGGTGGACAACGTTTCTGATCTAACCACGTCGATGTCTGAATAATCTCTTCTTTACTTTCTCCGTATCTATAAATAAATAGTAATTGCTTTGTTATGATTGACTACACCTGAATGTGACCATGAATTCCTAATAGTAACATAACTGCTGACTTCAGTGTTTTCAAAACGAGTGGCCTACATTGCAAAACCAATGTCACCCATTTACGTAATGTAAACAATAAATGTAAATAATATTTGTTTGAGACTTTAAAAATTAAATCGATATGGATTACTCTTATTTTTTGGATGCCAATATAAATCCTGTACAACTGTCCGTCATCGGAACTACTTTTTTTCGAGGCCTCGAATTTGGCGCCCTCTATAATATTAGTGTACGTGCATAAATGAAAAAGGATATATTTTTTGTATTCTCTAAGAGTTAGATATTAATTATGTAAAAACTTTATGTCCATTTTTAATAAAGGTTCTGAGAAAAATATTCTTGAAAACATGCTTATTTTTGGTCTTATACAGTGTACTGGTACCTTAGCGAGATCTACACTCGCGAAGTTCCTCGGCGAAGTACTAGGGAAAGTTGTACGAAGTGCATCTCTACACAATCGATCGACTTCGAGGAACACATTCGCGCGGGGAGAAACCAACTTAGAGTCCTTTGACTCTGTCGCAAAAACCGACACAGAATGGAAGTAGCCCGAGGCTAAGCGAAGTCGCATAGTATATATATAGTATAGTGTATGCTTTAGAGGTTTTATTTTATGTATCAAATCTCCGCGACGGCCGAAAAGTTAACCTACATAGTAGTTTAAAATCAAAAATGGATCTGCGACTTGAGTGAGCATACGAGTATGCCTATTGGATGAGATCGGCTGATGGAGGAGTAGTACTGACCCGCTAAAAATCGGAAACAGACGTTATAATTCTTATGAAGTCGGGAAAACTACCAAGAAGACTATAGCTTATATTATAAAAATATCACAAGGAAAAAATTCCTGTAACTGGCTGTATACCATAAATCACAAAAATTAAAAACCGTATCTTGTAAAAGGTATATTTAAAATCCCTAAAAAGGGCTATATCACAACAAAACGTTTTCGGAATCAATATTCCATCATCAGTGTTATCACAGGTTTACATGCTTTAAGCCCCAAAAATATATGGGTAAAAACCCTTGAGATGTTTTTGAACAGTTGAGGTTACATTATATTATTTGATTTTAAAGGATGTTAAAAATATTTCCAGATTAACCCCTGGCATCATATGACATCAACCATATTGGTTGGAAATTTGTAGGTAGGACCTTACATGGCAGAGTAGTTGTACAAGTTTAGTTGTCACCTAAACTCTGCCATGTAAAGTCCTACCTACAAATTTCCAACCAATATGGTTGATGTCATATGATGCCAGGGGTTAATCTGGAAATATTTTTAACATCCTTTAAAATCAAATAATATAATGTAACCTCAACTGTTCAAAAACAACTCAAGGGTTTTTACTCGTACATTCTGGTGGCTTAAAGCATGTAAACCTGTGATAACACTGATGATGGAATATTGATTCCGAAAACGTTTTGTTGTGATATAGCCCTTTTTAGGAATTTTAAATATACCTTTTGAAAGGTAAGGTTTTTAATTTTTATAACATATAACACCGGTTTATAGCCTCCTGCGCCTTCCAGTTCCTATTTTTTCCAGCTGCGTCGATTTGTCCAATCTCCTGGTCGTAGATCTCTCTGACATTGCCTTTTGGATTCCACTTATCCAAGTAGTTTTCGGTCTGCCCTTTTTCCTTCTTTTCGGGGGTTGCCATTCCATTATCAGTTTTGAGAGATGTTCCTCCATTCTTTGTACATGGTCATATCAACAAAGTTGTTTTTCCTGGATATCTTCAATTATGTTTGTTTTTCTATTCATAATATCTCGTACTTGTAAAGTCCATTTTTAGTGCGAGCAACTTCTGTTCTGTTCGCTTATTCAGTTGCCAGGTTTCACATCTATACAGTACCACCTTTTAAAGATGCTATTGTATAGCTGTGTTTTATTTTTTTGATATGGTTTTTGACCAAAGTAGAGAGTTCAAAGCTCCTATTACTTCCTTTCCTTTCACAATTCTTTTCTCTATTTCGAATTCTGTTTTTCCACTTTGTTGGATTCTCGTTCAAAGATACACATAATCAGAACTTGGTTCGATAACCGTATCATCCTCTAGTTGTAACTCATTTTTCTCTCCTCCTATACACATATATTTGATTTTCTCTATCTTGACGTATATACCCCATTTTTTTTATTCCTTGAAACAGCCGGTTTGTCATAAATATTAGATCATCCTGGGCAATCACCACCTGATCGTCAACAAGATGTACTGTTTATAGTGTTAAGTCGTCGTTTAGCGATACCAGAACATGATTTCCGCCATTTATTCAATAAGCTGGCGATAAGCTGCATCCCTGTCGTAGTCCCTTATTCATCATGAAGCTATCGGATAATCTGTTGCTGATTTCTATGTTTGATTGGGTGTTGTTATGGAATTTTTGCACTGCTTTTATTAAAGTTATATTAATTAAGGATTTTCCAGGACTTGTCATAATTTACACAATGGCACGGTATCATATGCCGTAGACCGACGAATAGTAGGTGTATTTCTCTGTCTGGCTACTTTTTGTTCGTAGAGTTGGTTGAACGTTAAGATGTGGTCGATGCAGGATCTTCCTGCTCGGAATCATGCTTGTTGTTCGATTTCTAAAGGTGCATATTCATTTTTTCAAAGTTTTTCCATATTATTATAATCTGTTAAAGGTGCTGGTTACAGTAATACAGCGGTAGCTCTTGCAGTCTTCCTTATTACCTTTTTTGTGTATTCGGGTTATCCACCCTTTTTCCCAATTTTGCTGGTACGTTTTCTCCATTTGTGTAGTTATTGAAAATTAAGGTTATTAATTTGGTCAATTTTGCAGTTCCATTTTTCATAAGTTCCGCTGGGATTCTTTCTGGACCACACGCTTTTTTTTAGTGATTTTATTATTTCTCTCAATGAATTGGTCATTTAATTCTACCTCTCGCCCTCTTGAGAGAGGTGGAGGTAGAGTGTAAGAGGTAGAAAACTATCAAGAGTTTTATTTTTCAATTCCTTCACTATATAAACATTTAAAATAACCTTAAATTATTTGTTATATATTCACGACTGCTTTTGCTTCACCTTGTTGAAATATACCGTTTGAAATGCAGAGATTATATTTTTTTAAAGTTGGATAAAGCGAATGAGAAATATTTTTTACCAATATTTATATGCATGTATACGTAGTGTAAGCAAATATATTTATGATGTATTGTTCAAGTAGATTATAAACATTTCAGATGCTGGATCATCGTGTTGCCTTTGTTAGGAACACTCAGTATAATTGCATGTTTGTATATATTAAAATAGGGCCAATTTCCAGATACGTTTAGTTTTTTTTTCTACATTTTAGCGAAAAATTGTTGGTAAGAAGGGTTAATTTTATCAAATGCTTAGTATTTTACAGTTTTACAACTTTTGTATGATGTTATGTGAACAGTGTGCTTTACTAAGGAGCTGAACCATGGACATTACACCGAAATGCAATAAATATACTTAACGCGTTTGATATGTGGACATTTTGAAGGGTCTCTGTATTTGTAGAGTAGGGAGTGTGAGTCAAGTCCCACAGCACTTAGGCCACAATTGACCCATTGTACATCCTCCCAGGGGGTTGTCGTCCTTAGTTCATTATCCATCCTGCCATTTCCATAAAGCTTGACAAATCACCTGGTGACATCTCCCCTATATCGGCAGGTGTAGGCCAAGGCTCGCCGAACGCATACTCTCGTATTGACGATAACTCCGGATATTCACATAGGACATGCTCGACAGTTTCGTCATCTCGTTCACACCTCCTGCATAGAGGTGTGTCTACTAGCCCCAGTGTGTGGAGGTGTTTTCTTAGTTGACAATGGCCAGTTAAAAAACCAACTGTCAAGCGTAGGTTTTTCCTGGTCATTCTCAAGTACTTTTCTGATGCTGACTTCCCAAGGTTCCTTAGTGTTACCTTGGCAAGTCTGCATCCTGGCCCTTCTTCTCATCTTTTCACGGTTTGCGTGTGGGAGTGACATTTGACAATTTCCCCAATTTTTGCAGTTGATCAGCCAAAAAGATCACCAGGTCCTAAGAGTCTTACGCCTGCTGCTTTCCTAGCTAGCTGGTCAGCAATGCGGTTGCCTTTATTTCCGTTGTGTCCTTTAATCCACCTCAGGATGATGTTGTTACCATCCGAAACTTGGGCTAGTGATTCATGACACTCCATTACTAGCCCTGATATGACACGTGGTCTGTTCAGGGTTAGTAGCGCTTGTCTGTTGTCTGTGCAGATTATTATAGTTTTGCCGGCTATACCTTTCCGGATTATATCTTTTGCGGCTATGGAGATACCAGCCAGTTCAGTCTGAACTACGCTGGCATTTTTGCCCATACCCCATTTTATACTAAGGTTCAGTGATTTGGAGTATATTCCGCATCCTGAGCCTTCTGCCGTTTTGGAGCCATCGGTGTAGATGCAATATGCATTTGCCACGTTTGACTCCCTCTCTTGTCTTGTTTCGATTTTGTAGGGTTTGTCGAAGAAAAACGTAGGTTTAATTGAGTCGCATCCATGGCCCGCCTGTAGCTGGGGCAGTGCCTCCAGCTCACCCCGCCAGAAACGACATCTCAACTGTCCCATTCCTACATCAAGGTTTGCACCCGCTGAGCGTAATCTCATCATCGTCATCAGCGCCACCTCTTTCACATATATGTCTAAAGGGGTAATGCCAATGAGCCACTCCATTGCAGCAGTTGGTGTTGTTTTCATGGCACCTGTTATATTAAGGCAAGCCATCCGTTGAATATGGTTTAGTTTGTTGATCGCTGTTGCCTGTAGCACTTTTGGTACCTAAGCAATTGCTCCGTAAGTTAGCATTGGCCTAATGACAGTAGTGTAGATCCAGGCGACCACCCTGGGCGAAAGGCCCCATGTGCGTCCGACCGTTCGCCGACACTCTAGTGAGAGTTCCATGTTAACTTCCTGTCAAGGGTAATACCAAGGTATTTCACCTCTTCAGAGAAGTTCAGACTGCAGTTTAGAATCCTAGGGGGTATTAAGCCCATGATCCTTCTTTTTCTGGTGAAAAGGATCCTCTCTGTCTTTTTTGGATTTATAGACAGTGAGTGTTCCTTACACCATGTTTCTATTTTGAAGGGTGTTAAGGATTTCATGGGTAGATAGAGTCACGAATATAGAAGTGTTAAGGAGAATAGACAGAGAGAGGGAAATGAAAAACACAATAAAAGCAAGGAAATTGGAATATCTCGGATATGTGATGAGAGGCAAAGATACAACATCTTGAGACTCATAATTCAAGGAAAAATAGAGAGTAGGAGAAGCGTAGAAAGGAGATGTGTTTTCTGGTTGAAAAACCTGAGTGAATGTTTTGGTTGCAGCTCAAGGCAACTGTTCAGAGCAACTGCCTTGAAGGTCAGAGTAGCCCTAATGATTGCCAACCTTTGTGGAGGAGATGGCACTTAAAGAAGAAGAACTTTTGTATCAGAAGGAGTCATAAGAAATCAGATTTACATTTTAATCAACAAAAGGTTAAGTAATTCGATGATGTAGGTAAAAATATATCCTGGTACGCTTATTAAATCGGAAGAGTTAACCCACTCGTAGGAATATTCATCTTATACTCAAGAGAATTCACAAACCTGATAATATGAAATGTAATCTTAAAAATTAAGAAGTATCGACTGGGTTTTTTTTATTAAGGTCTGTTTTTCTATTCATAATATCTCGTACTCGTTCATTTGTTATGTGTGAGACTCTAACAATGCCAAAATCATCGCCAGAAGTCCATTTCCAATGCGAGCAGCTTCTGTTCTCTTCGCTTATTCACTTGTCAGGTTTCACATCCATACAATACCTCGCTTTTAAAGATGCTATTGTATAGCTGTGTTTTCTTTTCTTTTGGTTTTTTCTTTGTTTTTGACCAAAGTAGTGAGTTCAAAGCTCCTATTAGTTTCTTTACTTTCATAATTCTTTCCTCTGTTTCGAATTCTGTCCTTCCACTTTGTTAGATTCTCGTTCCAAGGTATACATAATCAGAGCTTTGTTCGATAACCATACCATCCTCTTGTTGTAACTCATTTTTCTCTCCTCATATACACATATATTTGGTTTTCTCTATATTGACGCATCGGCCCCATTTTTTCTATTCTCGAAATAGCCGGTTTGTCATAACTATTGGATCATCTTTATCCTGGGCAATCACCACCTGATCATCAGCAAAATGTAGTGACTATAGTGTTGAGTCGTCGTTTAGCTTTATCCCCATAACAGAACATGATTTCCGCCATTTATTTATAAAGATTTTAAACAGTGTTGGCGATAAGCTGCATCTCTGTCGTAGTCCCTTATTCACCATGAAGCTATTGGATAATCTGGTATTGATTTTTATGTTTGCTTGGGTGTTGTTATAGAATTTTTGCACTGTTTTTATTAAAGTTATATTAGTACTCATCTTTATGTATGTATTTTGTATAATATTTCTAGTTGTGGTAAAACCATAAACAATACCTATATAGGGAGACAATATATATTTTTTTTACTTATTAACTTTTATGTGAAGCGCAGTATATGGGTAGAA
Organism: Diabrotica virgifera virgifera; assembly: GCF_917563875.1. NCBI lineage: Eukaryota > Metazoa > Arthropoda > Insecta > Coleoptera > Chrysomelidae > Diabrotica > Diabrotica virgifera. Next base: position 54,786,530 of record NC_065449.1, on the reverse strand, counting down.
AATACTTAATAATATATCAAGTAACTATAGTTTCCCTTCATAAACTTCCATAAAACTTTTGTAGAGGATAATAGATACAGATCCTTTATTTCTCAGAATGTTTTAATTTTCGTTTTCTATTTATAAGAGTAACTTTTCTGTTTTCTCCTTTGTGCACTACAATCTTGAATTATAATTTTGACGAATTGTTGTAAAATGATATGTACTCTCTTTATGATATATTAGGCCGTAACATCTTTGTGTTGAATCCATGCATAATTTGCACATTGTTTTATTTGCATATATTATAGATTACTACTTAATTAATGTATTTTGTCCGTAGAGTACGATTATATTTTCATTAATTTTTTATAAAGGCACTCCGCGCTCCCTGCAAATGCTCTAATGGATACGGCATGCGCTCCTCTACATATAAACCGCCACCGATTGGAGCGATGAGGCGGAGCGCGCACCGTTGCACGGTTCGGAAGCGCAAACGTATCTGCCATATCCGTATATACTATATTATTTATCTATGCGTATCTACTATGTGGAGCAGTTGCAGGAGCGCGAAAATAGTGGATACATGCCTTAACAGTTAACTGTCTGGAGATTAGGCCTCAGTAAATGCCTTTGGTATTAGCAATAGAAAAATTATTTTATGTTATTCTGCACATGGATAAAAACTTAACAAAAAACGACTTTAGGGCTGCTTCTTAGGTTAAGCTTGTAATGTAATTTTATTATAATCTACAATTATTAAATTATACAGGACGTATGTGTTACCTATGTATACAGAACTAACCTATAAAGCAACCTGTTAACTATGTATTTGCTTTGTTTTATCCATGATGTCAAATTCGACATATTTTACTGAGTTGATTTATAAATATGTATATTTTTAAATACGTTTTTACCGTCGGTTAATATTTTTATTGATAGCTTTAATTGTTTTTATATGTAAATTTAAAAACTGTATACTATGTTATGTTTAATTCATTTGTTTTTATGAGGCTCATTCAGGATTTTTTCCATTTCAATAAAGTGATCTGAGATATATTTTGTTTTATTTTGGCCAATTGCCAAATTGCACAGGTTCATCAACAACCTGTAGGCACCAACCAAACCTGACATACCAAATGAAATCACCGAGCTCAAAAATATACGAGAACTTATAACACAGATGGGTACAATAATGAACCTAATCACAACACTCTTCACAAAGATGGCCTAATGGAAAAAGTCCTAAAAATAGCAACCTGGGACGCCAACGGCCTGAGTCAACATGCTCATGAATTAAAATTGATATTATGCTATTGTCGGACACACTTCACGAAAAAAACTATTTTAAATTAACTAGAGTAGTTACTTTACTATCCAACTGCTGAACAAAAGGATCAGTTACAGGCCACAAGTATCGTTGTAGAAGATAAAAAAAAATATGAACAATTACGTGTCAATTTATTGTGCAGTTTACTGCCCACCCAAATTTAATAAAAAGAAAAACAATAAGTGCGTTCGCGGGCAACTGTCGGCGACAAATTGTCAGCAAATCGCATGCGCACTTTAAAATAACATAAATAATATCGTTAATAGATAAATATACAAGGTATATTTACCTAGTATAATTTAATAATTAGTTATTAATATGAATTAAAAAAGTAAATATAATAATATAATAGTCTCCCGTTTTATATCGGTAACGCGGCTTTGGGATTATAACAGGGTAGTCTGCTATATCTAGGGCCTACGGTATACAAGGAAGGTAACAGGCCAGTGCTAGGCTTCAACCGCCTATTATTACCCCTGGTTTTACCCAGTGATTTGGGTTTACCCAAGGTGCTCATTTTCATTCAGGCTGAGTCGACCTGGGGCCTATAGACATTTTTAAAAATGTCTAGATCTTCTCGCCGGCGCAGGGTTTCGAACCCCGGCCTACCTGTGTGGAAGTTGAGACATGTTACCGCCTAAGCTATCCGGGCCCTAAAAGTAAATATACCTTGTTTATTTATCTACTAACGGTATTATTTATATTAGGTGAGGTTGGGAATTGTCAACGACTATAGTTTACTTTTTAACCAGGAGTAAACTAAAAAGACAGATTCACACCCAAGAAAGTCACAAGAATAATAACCAAATACATCTTCTTTTTTGGTTGATCTAGTCGGCCCTCAACGGTAATCCATAAATATTATATTAAATTAATACGTCGCTAAAGAGTTCCACAAGCAACTGCTTTTTGAAGTTATACTTCTTTACCGGCGATAGAGGGTGAATTTTTATATGTTAAAACCTAGCAGCCCGGCGCATGCGCATTATAACTTTGTTCTGATTGGATGTTCAAATGACATGTCAAAAATTATTCCAAATGGCGGCTGTGGCACAGCTGTACACTAGGTTCGCTTTCAAGATGCAGTAGAAATAGAAATAAACAAACCAAGACACGTTAAATGCCACTAGGAGCACAACCGTATCATAATTTACAATGTATATACATTGTACATTCCAAATCATGATTTCCAAAGTTTATACATTGTAAATTATGAATTGGAAGTGCTCCTAGTAGCATTTAAAGTGTCTTGGTTTGTTTATTTTCTACTGCATCTTGAAAGCGAACCTAGTGTAGTTTGATTATTTATGGTTGTTGCGTTTTGAAATTTGTGTGAAAAGAAACAAAGTTAGTTAATAGTTATACTGCCTTTTTAAATAGTTTTCATATACCTATATTTTTGGACTATTTTGGACAAGGAAAACTCATTCTAATTTGGTAAGTAGTTTTTATTATAATCATATTGTAATTAAACATTTGGATTAGGTTGGAATACATACATTTATTTTCTCAAGAATGGGAATTTTAGAGAGAAATCCCAAATTAGGTCCGATTTTTATTTTCAAATTATGATATTTTGGCGTAGATTTATTTATCTAGTAGGTATGTAATGCTTTGATTTACATACTTAATTTGATTACCAACAAAAGTTCTACCAATTTTCATCTAATATATTGTTTTCTTACTGTTTTGTTATTTAATATTTTCTTCCACAAGATTTAAACTACATAATTTAATTACATATATATTTAAAACAACTGTCAAACAGTAAAACGTTCAGTTACCCTATTTTTCCACATGAGAAATAATGTGGGATTGGACGAGTGAGTCTAGGCTTCGATTACGAATCAAAGCGGCATGTTCACGGGTTCGATTCCCGATGCAAGTTTTTATTTTTTTTTCCATTTTATGATTGTAAGTATATTTGTTATATAATTTTTTTTTTCAGAGAATGCGTATTTAAAATTTTTGCCAACAATTATTATCGTTCAGAAATAATTTTTTCTTTGTGGCATTTTTCAATGTGTTTGTGTGCGTTTTATTCTTTAATTTTTTAAAATTTTTGGTATTGTCTTAAAAATCACATAATATGTAGTAGAAGTATAACTTCTTACGTGCGTACAAAAGTACACACACATTCTTTTTATATAAAAGCAGACTAACAATCTAAAAATTAAAGGAATAACACAGAAAACACAAAAATCGCCGATATAACTTAATAATTAACCTATGAAATGTCACTAGTGTCAACATTTGATAAATGTCATTAGTGTCAAAATTTTTTAACAGCGTGGAGTAAACTTGCCTGCGGTTGGACCAATTACAAACAAGCAATACAGGGCGGTATATTTGAATCACTCCTCTTGGTTAAAAAACAAACCATAGTCGCCGACAGCTACCCGCAAACGCTCTTAATATTATCATTTTCGAAGAAACTAGTTACTAGCTTAGTAGTAGTTGGTGAAACAACACGAAATTTAAATCTACAGGAGAACCTACATATTTGCTGACACACCTTAATAAAATGCCAGACCTTCTAGACTTCTACATATCAAAAGGTATATACATGCTATTCAAAGTTGAATCGACCCTAGATAAATATGACATCTGTATCATAGTCCAGCGATCTTAACTATGTATACGAATATACAACAAAAGTCTATACCTCCATGTCTGTGCAACTAAAACACCAGATGGAAAGAATTCCAGGAAATAACATGGTAACAAACCTACAGGTATAATTAAAAACAACAACTGTGGAGAATGCTCTAAGGAAATTCACAAAGAATGTAGAAGAATGCGCGTGGTTGACTACTCCACAAAATAGTCCATGAACCCAAAGAACATTGCTCGGTAAAACAAAATTCGCAGAAAAACGCAAACTTAAAAAATATGACAACAAAAGGGAACCCAGTTAATTACGGTTATTAATCAAAATATATAGAAAATCATACATAATACAAAATCGCCTCGAACAATAATTGTCTTCATCGATTAAAAATGAATACTCACTCTGGAAAGCCGCAAGATACCTAAAAAATTCTATAAAGTCAATACCATTAATCAGAAACATCGCTGAAGAATGGGTCAAAAATAAATGCAGAAAAAGCCAAATCATTTGGTGAACATTGCAAACATGGTAAAAGTATTTCGACTACATAATTTTTTATCAAACCCTATAGTAATTCGAGATATAGGGAGGGCCTTAGACGAGCCGATACAAATGGAGTTGACATGTTGACAATAGAGAAATTTACACCGGCTCATATGTAATTATTGCTTTGGCCACCATGTTATAAATGCAATATAACATGTCTTATTTTTAATTTGATTTTCTACATTTGGCAATGAATGTGTCTGGCTACCATTAATATACTCACTATGGAACGGCTTCAAGTAAGCCTCGAGTCCAAGGTATCAAGACCCATTATTGGTAAAAGTATTTTCTTATGTATTTAGAAAATAGACTCCTATGTATATGCGAACAAGTAATCAGTAGAAAAATATATCTTTTGAACATCAGAACATGCCCAAAGAGGGTATGACAGCATAAAATAAAAACATCAACATATTTTTTATCTTTGCAGATAGTTGAAGGCCGCGTCTCACCATCAAATAATTTGATCAAACTGGGTTTGAGCAAACTGAAAGTGACAGTTAGTGACGTCACATCCTGAGTGTTCATTGTGGATAATAATGAAAAATTTTAATTTTAAATAAAGTACAAACAAGTTAGACAACTCAATACAAAAAATTTGATCAAACTAGACTGATAGTGAGAGCACAGATTTTTAGAATTTCACAAAAACTGCAATTGTGACGTCACTTAAGTTAGACAACTCAATACAAAAAATTTGATCAAACTAGACTGATAGTGAGAGCACAGATTTTTAGAATTTCACAAAAACTGCAATTGTGACGTCACTTTGACGTACTTCCTCAAGTACGTCAAGTTTCCTCAAACTGTTTGATCAAATTATTTGATGGTGAGACGCGGCCTTGAGACTAAAAAAATTGTACAAGAAGACATGTACTACATATTGTTCTCCATGCATGCACAATCTTCCAATATTCAATACTGATTAATGAAGATTCAATAAAACAAAAACCACAAACTCAATCCTTTCAAAACATCCTCAACACTAGGTATTTGATGAAATTTTATATACATATATTTATATGTTCAATAATGAAGACTGTGTTGGCTGCAGCGCACTGTGTCCATAATGATGACGACTATAAGCTCTGTGTGACTACCTAGAAGCTGGAGTGTTTACACTGCAGAATTATATGGAATACTTCTTGCATTAAATACTTCACTTCAAATGAAAGCAAAATAATCATTGTATGTACTGATTCTCTTTCCTTGATTCATTCCGTAAGATGCATCTTCTCAAAAAATCCAGTATTCAAGAAATACACAACATCTGTAAACAACAACTATATTCTACTAAGCCACACAGGCCACTAAGCAGCAAGTTCTTCTCACTCAGCTTTTAAAGAGGTTCAAACTCATACAGAAGATATTGATTAAACAAAAAATCCTCAGTTCATGGGCCTGTGAACATGAAGTTCAATCCAACTTATCTTTGTAAAGACCAAAGTTATTTACAATGCAAAAATAGTACGAATTAAAAGACTAAAGAAAACGCCATCTATATCTGGAATAAGTAAGAAAATTAAAAATACATTAGGGGAGAAAAAGAAATTAGCCATGTAGATGAAAAAATATTTATACAATATACTTTGATGCCATCAACCAGGCATAAGATGAATCGAAATGAAAAATGAGGAATGTACCAATAAAAACTTTATATTCATTTTATTTTGTAAAATTTATTTATAATTCATTTTATGTTCTTAAAAGTTAACAAACATATATTTTTATCCTAAAAATAAAATATCTTCCTAAATGCAACTATTTTTGGTATTACAGATCACAATAATTATTCTAACACTGGTATTTTCAGTATATACTCAACATTAAAAACATATACCTACATTACATACATTAACCTTAGAACACTAACCATTTGTGAAATTTACGAACACTGATTATTTTTTTAAGAATTGGCAACTTTGCATGAACTCTAGAAGCGTAGATATTTGAGCAGCTTCAGCAATCAGTCTGCTCACCCGGCAGCCCGTGAATGTACTCGGCAGTGCTAAGTACATTCACAGCTTCAAGACCAAATAAGAAGAAAAATTAGGGAGGCTAAAGAAACCTACCTCTCTGAAAAATGTACAGAAATAGAAGAAATGCAAAACAGATATGACAACTTCAACCTACATAAAAAAGTCAAAGAACTAGCCGGAATAGGAAATAGAAGAACCTCACACATGTATTATTGCTCGACAAAAATGAAAATATTATAATGTAGACAGAACGAAAACTACGACGATGGAAAGAGGACATCGAGGATCTATTTCATGACCAGAGAGAAGTTAGTACATTCGTAGATAGCCAAACCGGAGATGTGGGCCCAGAGATAACCAAAACAGAGGTTAGTTAGGCAATAGACTATGAAAACCAATAAATCTGCTGGTCCAGATGAATTACCTAGCGAGCTGATAAATTTGGTCACCGAGAAAAACCTGGACATAATAGTAGAACTGTTCAACGCTATCTATACTACGGGAATCATCCCTAGAGAAATGTTGACATCAGCATTTGTCATCAAAGCAAAATAATCATCGTATGTACTGATTCTCTTTCCTTGATTCATCCTGTAAGATGTATCTTCTCAAAAAATCCAGTATTCCAAGAAATACACAACATCTGTAAACAACAACTATATTCTAGTAAGCCACACAGGCCACTAAGCAGCAAGTTCTTCTGACTCGGGCTTTAAAGAGGTTCAAACTCATACAGAAGATATGGATTAAACAAAACATCCTCCGTTCATGGGCGTGTGAACAGTTAAGCTCATGAAGTTCAATCCAACTTATCTTTGTAAAGACCAAAGTTTTTTACAATGCAAAAATAGTACGAATTAAAAGACTAAAGAAAACGCTATCTATATCTGGAATAAGTAAAAAGATTAAAAATCAGTGGCGGCTCGTGGCTTTAGGGACAGGGTCGGCAAGGTTTTTGTCTCCTCAGATAGGTATACCATCTAATTAAAAGGCTTCAATCATCATAGAAGATTTTTGGTTTTTGTTTTTTTTATTTTTTTTTTGTTTTTTCACATAGATTTAGAACCTAAACATGTTTATAAATTAACTTTAGTCTATGTTGTTTGCACGTAGCAAAATGGGTAATAACATCATCGTAAAATTTATTAATGTGTTGGAGAGATTTTAATAGTTTTTTTCTATTGACGTTTGAGAAAAGCTTGACATTCTCTTTTGTTTCATGGTGTTTCGACAATACGTTTTGAAACTTTCGAGACAAGAGAAATCCCGTTCGTTTAAGGCAAAAGTTGGTAGCAATGAGAGAAGTCATGATAATAATTTATTAATTTCGGGAACGCAGTTTGTTGCAATGAATTGCAGTATATAAAATTATACATATTTTGTAACTTATCCCATCTTCCGAAAATATTTGGATCAGCATATAAAACTTTTAATTAATTTCCTTAGTTTATTTGATTAAAGAATTATGGATAGTTTTAATACACTTGTCTAATAGATATTTGAAAATTCTTTGGCGTAACTTTTAAATTTTTGGAAATCTTCAAAATTTGAAAAAATGAGTACCTATCTATTTGCACAAGTAATAATAGTATCAAAAATTGTGTCAATACTGTGTCATACTTTTGTCTTTTGTGGGGGTGTTCGGAAATATCAAGCGAATCCAAAACGTCACTGCGTATATATTGAAAATTACTATCTCCGAGATTTTTTACCAGCTTTGTTATTCTATTTTTGGAATAAATAATGTCAGTTGACTGATTTTGAACAACATTGAATACCACATCAGCTTGGGTAAATACTTTCTTAGAAGTATGTAAAAAAATATTAAAAGAATAATCATTTAGTAAAGTTTTCAAACCGATTGCTTCACGGATCGAGATATCATCACTTGCAAAATTGTTGCCTTTTTTTATAAAATAAAATTAAAAACTTCCAAAAGCTGTTTACGCAAATCTGCTACAGTGAAAACTAACCGAGATTTAAAATTCCAAAAGCTACGTTATTTCATAATTAATTTCATCCCGAGCGCACTATTAGCAGGGTACGTACCTTGGTATTACATGCCTTGCTGGTGTCTGCCCATCACCGATGGGCAGATTGATTTCTACCGGACTCTGCCATTCAAATACGAGTGAAATTGTGGTGAAATGTATAATTGGTTGCCTATCGGCTAATATTCCACAGCGCTTCTTACAAGTAAATCGTAAATCTAGGGACGGCTTGCCGTCCCTGTCGAAGCAGATCTTATAAAAAAGAATTCACACAATCGCAATAGGATGCATGGCTGGGATTATTAATTTGAAAAGTTTCTTACGCGTAGGGATCACTTTTAAAGTATCGGATTGATTGAATTCTTTTAAAAACAATGAATAAAATTTAGTCTGTATTATCTCACAGATCTTTTTTATTTTACAGAAACAAATATCATCAATTCAGATTGAATTAAATATTTAGACAATCTACAATGTGTCCATAAATGTGTAGGTCGGCACTGCCGACTCTGACCGGCCGCCACTGTTAAAAATACATTAGGGGAGAAAAACAAATTAGCCATGTAGATGAAAAAATATTTATACAATATACTCTGATGCCATCAACCAGGCATAAGATGAATCGAAATGAAAAATGAGGAATGTACCAATAAAAACTTTATATTCATTCTATTTTGTAAAATTTATTTATAATTCATTTTATGATCTTAAAAGTTAACAAACATATATTTTTATCCTAAAAATAAAACAATACAGGACTAGCATGAAAACAATGAACATAAATATCTTCCTAAATGCAACTATTTTTGGTATTACAGATCACAATAATTATTCTAACACTGGTATTTTCAGTATACTCAACATTAAAAACATATACCTACATCGCATACATTAACCTTATAACACTAACCATTTGTAAAATTTACGAACACTGATTATTTTTTTAAGAATTGGCAACTTTACATGAACTCTAGAAGAACAGATATTTGAGTAGCTTCAGCAATCAATCTGCTCACCCGGCAGCCAGTGAATGTACTCGGCAGTGCCAAGTACATTCACAGTGTAGTTGCCTTTTTCTATGCAGTCGTTACCTGCAAGACCTCAGATGCTTCATATTTTTATGACAGGTTAATGTTAATGTAAGTTTTTTTTATTATTATTTTCTTTTCTCATTAACAGACAATTTAATTAAAAAATAGCTAGAAAATTAGATGATAAAAAGCTCTTAACCCCAATAAAATTGGAATTGGAGGCCAAACAAGTTTTGATAGGTGAATTTGATGATGAGAGACTACAATCAAATCGTCGTAGTCGTAGAACAACGACGGTTCTGATTTTTTGTAAATTTTAGTTTTTAACATAAACTTGTGTTAAATGCCATGCTTTATTGACTGTCCATTTTTTTTCAATTCGTATAAAAAATAATCGAGATAAACCGTTGGAATACTGACGGTTTTGAATTTTGAACGGAGAAAAATGTCGTGTGAATAATGTCGTCTCTATTCCGCGCTGACCTCTACCGTCAGCAGTCCTCTTACGCGCGTCGGATGATTAGTAGCGACTTTGTTCTAGGCATAGTCACACATCATTCTTTACGATTGTGTATTTATTTTAAAATATCGTTTCAAATTGAGTATGGTGTTTGTTTGTGTAATGTATAGATAAAGTTAAGTTAATTATGGCGTCACAAAGGTCGAAACAAATATTAGCCTTAGTAGAAAACAATAACGAAGATCCTTCAAATGCGAATAGTCAGAAAACAAGCCTGTTTATAAATGAAACAAACGTACATGAAACAGAAGAACATCTGTCTAGTGTATCAGGTAAGTTTATGTTATTTATTAAGCAAATATTTTTAATTTTACGTGTTGTTTTATATTTTAATGACGAATCCAGTATACAACGATGGTATGCCACATCCGTCGTTGTACTCTGACGAATAAAATAGTTAGTTTTCTATGCTCTGCTTTTAATGTCTAAACTTTTGAAGTACAGTTACTGTACTCAGTAGTTAATAGCTTGTACCGTAATCATAACACTCTTCGTTGGCGACGAAAACTAAAATAAGGCATTGTTCTACGTACTTAACGTGGGCGTATGGTACGAACCGTCATTTTTTTACGGATTTGTACCAGTCCGATGAACAGTACCGATGTTATTCTTCGGATAGATTTTCGTTTACGTCATTGTTTAATGGTGAAAGTAATTTAAATTTAATAATTATAATTAAAAGTTTTCTTACTATAATCTTTATTGTTTTTGATCATATAAGTATGTATTTATTTTAGTTTTTTGTTGCAGGAGAACATCGGTCCTCGCCATTACCTTTAGAAGCAGATTCGTTAGTATCTTGTGAGGAAATGCGCGACGTATGGAATTATGTATTTTCAGACAATGATGAGCAGAATGAGGTTTTTGGATCAACTACAGTTACAAATCACCCAGACAAGACATTTACAACAGATATTATTCATGTAACTGACTCTATTCATGAAGATGCTGATATGCATACAGACGTAATGACATCCGTAAGTGTAAGTGATTGCCCGCAATCAGTTATTTCTCAGCATCAACAGAATAATAACTCTTCGATGCCGTTGACTCCCATTGATTTATCTGATCAATACTCACCTGCGCCTACCACCCAAAATATTGATGAGTCTAGTCAGTCGGTTGTACCGAATACTCCAGTTCCATACCCAGTCAACAGACATGCAAAATGCGATGATCCGTTTTGCTGCCAACACGAATCTGATGACTTTGCCTGTTCATCAGGGAATCCTGTATCCACTAAATTGATTATAAACAGGGGGAAAAAAAGGCTTCGAAACCATGAAGATTGGGGGGATGTAAAGAGGAAACAACTAAAAAACCAAGGCAAAAGGTATTGTTCCAAGAGAGGGCGCACTGTTGAAGCAAAAACAATGAGGCCCCCATGCAGTTGCAGATCGAAATGTGCTTCAAAAATTTCAAAAGAAGAAAGAACTGACATTTTTGATAGATTTTGGAAACTTGGTAGCAGAGAAAAACAATGGTTACACGTTGCAAATTACACCAAAAAACAAAACAAAAGCAGAACATTTCGACGAGAGTTAAAACATAACAGAGAATACACCTACAAATATTTTTTACCAAAACAAGATAATGACAACGCCACTCACAATAAAATTACAGTATGCAAAATAATGTTCTTAAATACCTTAGGCATCAGTGAACGGCTCACAAGAACAGCATGGAATAAGTATGACAGGACCACAGCTGTCGAAGGAGATAAGAGAGGGAGACATAGTAATCACAGAAAAATAATCAGTGATAATATGGTATTATCGGTGACGTGAACTCTTTTGTACCAGTCGAGTCACACTACTGCAGAAAATCGTCAAAAAGGTTGTATTTAGATGGCAGTCTAAGTGTCGCTCGAATGTTTAAAATGTATAAGGAGTGGCCCGATTTAGAGAAATATTCGAGCAAAGCTGTAACTCTTCGACAGTATCGAGATATTGTAAACAGTCAGTTTAATCTGAGCTTTCACATAACGAAAAAAGATACGTGTGATCAGTGTCATATTTTTAAACATACCAAAAATCCTTCCAATGAACTGAAAGCAGATTATGAAAAGCATCAAACAAACAAAACTATAGCCAGACAGCTAAAGAAATCTGACAAAACAGAAGCTATCCAGTCAAATGGTTCGATCATATGCGCAACATTCGACTTTCAAAAGGTCTTAACTTGTCCACATGGTCAAATGAGTATACTTTACTACAAACGTAAATTGTCTTGTTATAATTTTACAGTTTATGACATGGCGGCCAAAGAAGGCTACTGTTACGTGTGGGATGAGAGTGTTGCGAAGCGTGGTACGAATGAAGTAGCTAGTTGTCTCTATAATTTCATGAGAGAATTTTCTAACAAAGGTGTTAAAGATTTTAGATTTTGGTCAGATAACTGTGCTGGCCAAAATAACTAAGGAATTTGGGGTCACCATAACACACCGTTTTCTCGAAAAGGGCCATACCCAAAATGAGGGTGACTCTGTGCACTCAGTTATCGAAAGAGCTGGGGAACACAAGCTTATTTATACTCCAGAAGAGTGGAAACTACTAATTAGGTGGGCGAAAGCTGACAATCCATACAAAGTAATAGATGTTACTGGTAAACATATTTATGATTTTAAACACTTATTGACAAACAAAAATTCAAAAATACAGCAAATGAAAAAATGAAATGGACAAAAATCAAAGAGGTAGTTATACAGAACAGCCAGCCTTATAAAATACAATACAAGTATGACTTAAATGAAGATGCTAAGACTTTGATAGTACGCAAAGAGACAAGGAACCGTGGAGAAGATCCTCTTAGAAATGCTTATCGTGAGCCAGTCACCATCACAAGTGACAAATTTAAGGACCTAATTGATTTATGCGATAAGGGGATAATACCTTCCAAGTATGACAACAACAGTTTGCCGCACGGTTCTACATCTTTAAATAATGATACCGATCATGACTCTGAATAATTATTAGGTGTTAATATTTTTTACCTTTCAAATAAGTGTACAAATCTTTTGACTGAAAACATTGATCTCTAATGTATTTTTCGAAGAATTTCGGTTTAGTATTATAAGGTGTTGAGTAATTAAAATACTATGTATGATTTAAGTAGAGATGGCATGATGGAACTGGAGCAGGTACCTCGGAATAGGTTCCGATCGCCTATTCCACGCACCAGTGACAAAAAGTCAACGGCATCGGTTTCGATTCCAAGGGCGCCGCATCGACCGCAATCTGCAATTTACAGTAAACTCAAACTGGATTCTCGCTCGGAATAGGTCGCTGCAGCACAACCGTAGGGTTAGTTAGTAGGGAATGCATCGGTGACGTTCGTTTCGGTTAAGGGTTGGTATGATGGAACTGGAGCGGGTACGTCGGAATATGTTCGGTTCGACTATTCCACGTATTACAAGTGACAAAACTTTGATGGCATCGGTCTCGATTCCAGCGCTGACCGTAGTTGAGTAGGTACACTTTCCTTTTCCGAGAGATTTGATCTCTCGGAATAGTACCATAGAGAAACGCATCGGCGGCGTCTGTTGACTGTTTCGATTCCAAAATCTCACATCTGTGATGGGTTTAAAAGGATTTCAGGTCGATACGGCTGTAACAGATAGTTGTCATTTAAAACTGTTAAAATTTGGACTCTACCGCATTATGTTTTTATTTATTTGACTATAATCTAATCGATCCTATCTTTTGTAGTAAATTAGTGTCTTCATTTTCCATTTGCATAAACGAATTCTGAATAAACCTCGACTTTAGGTAATTTAAAAACCCATAATTACATGTAAGAAAAATTTGTTTTAATAGGTGTTATAATATAGATTTACGAATTGTAGGAAAAACATGGTAAAAAATATAAATATATTTAAAAATCAAATTACATACATCCTCTAGCTAGATTAAAAATACAAAATTATAGGTGCCCATTAGTTTGATCGTTTGAATTTGGGGCAGCGGAAGACAATAGCAGCACAACTATTAGGAACGAGCTAGGGCGATCCATATATTGTCTTTTCACGTCGGAATCATAAACTCGCATTAGGTTTCTGGAATAGGTATTTGCTTGGAATAGGTTCAGTTCCAACCTATTACCGAAAAATGCTATTCTGTACCATCTCTAGATTTAAGTTTGATTAAGAATTTTGTTATTTTGTTGTTTAAAACTTTGTTGTGTTCCTTCTTAATACAATATTTTCTAAAATTCTGTTTGTTTCTTAGTCATTAATTTGAAATCCGTTAGTAAAGTTTCATAAATATTTCGTAAAACATAGACGGAAGCTACTTTACGTCAGGTATTACAGAAAAATGACCCGTACAATAACGTTGTATTATAAGATACGACACTGTAGCATCCACAGAACAACGATGCTTGTGACTTTTTACGTAAAATATATATATTAGGAATATATTCTGTATATTATATTAAAAAGGTCTATAATCATTACAACATTCCTAAATTTAAAGCTGATCGGATTAACTGTTTTACAAATATGACGTGAAATCCCATCCAACAACTTCAAACGATTATACTGTAAAGTCATTGAATTACACAACCGTCATTGTTCTACGACTACGACGAAATGACGAAACTTCTAGTAATTCAGAAAGTGAAGACATAATGCAAATGATTTCAGCCCGACTGAATTAGAGTATGACCCAGAATTTTCTGGTGAAGAAATCACTGCTAGCAGTCCTAAACTGCTATGCTCAAATAATAATATGTTCTCTACTAAAGAAAGTCTAGTATCGACTTTACTTATGTTTTTATGCCTAGCGTTTTGCGATGTCAACTTTGCAATGCTCAGTGAAGCTTCTAAATAGCGATTTAGTTAAAATTCCTTTGCCGAAGTTATTGACATCAAGCAACCTTCTAACAAAAGTACTACATGCTACATCTGTCCCTCCAAAAAAAGAAAAATGATGTCACTTCATTGCAATCAATGCAAATGAGCATTTTGCGCAGAACACCATGCATTCTTGTTGCGTTACCTGTAACTTAGATAAATCAATTTAGTTTTTTTATAGAATTTTTTTCGTATTTTAGGCGTAAAAATATTCCTTTGTTCATATAAAAATTAGAAAAAATTGGAATTGAAAAAAAATCATAAATATTACGAATGGTTAGTGTCTAAGTGAGTGTAAATTAAGGTTAGTGTTCTAGGGTTAATAATATAAGTACATATTACTTACTATCGTGTAACTGGCAAATGTAAAAATTGTTCTAAACATAAATCAGCCTTATTAGATCTAAATAGGGGTTCATCTTCTTGATACCACTTATCGAAATCAAAACTTGGAAAAAATATTCCAATCTCCCTCCTTGCAGATTCCTCAGAATCAGATCCATGGCTGGCATTTCTTGTATCTGACAAACCAAACTGGCCCCTTATACTTTCAGGAGCTTCAAATTGTGCTTTAAACACTTTCGTTGGACCCATTAGTTGTCTCCAGTCTTTTATTGCATTTTCCTTAGCTAGGATCATAATGTCACTAGGTCCACTAGTCATAAAACTTACTAACCTCTTGTAAAAGAACTTTTCCTTGTGCTCACCATAAAATGTATTGGCTTCTTCTAAGGATATAATTTTTCTTCTGGATTTCACAATTTTAAAATTGCTAGATATAATTATTTCTCTAATTTTTTGTGATGATATAGGATTTTTGACTATATGTGGCTTAATTATGGCTAATGTTAATTGTAATTTAGAAGCTATTGTCATATTTTAATGGATATTAAATTAAGGTATTTATATACCGGGTATTTCTTGAAATTACGTTTTCAAATTTTGTATACATAACCTCTTTAAAAATTTTGACATTTCATACCATCCATCATCTACTTCTTATGCTCATTATAAATAGTATAATAGTATGTTGGTTCTCCAGCTACCACAATTTGCGAGTGATTAAAGAGTTGCCTACTGTATAGGTAAATTTTATGGAAGAAATCCCAAAGATTTCAACATCGTACACAAAAATCGAGTATGTATCCATTGATTTTAACGAAGATTTTTCGAAATTTCGAGATTTTTTGAACTTAATATTTTGTGCTTATAAAAATAAAAAAATGCACCTCCTTTTGATCCTTTTAGGGGTGAATGGCAAAATGGCATTGTTACTGCTATCCTTATACCACTGGCGGACCTAGACATTTGCCTTAAGGGGAACTTCCAATGAGGCACCAACCAAAAGAGAACCTCGAGAAAATGTAAACTCAGATTACTACGGGTAAAGGTAAACTACGGTTTACAGAATCTTGCAAGAAATAGAGCTCTAATTTGATTCAGCTATATCGTATTACAGTATGTAAGAATAAGGAATAAGCTTATAGGTAGGAGAGATATGCCTGAGACGGCATACTTTTTTTAAATGTTTTGTAATCAATAATTGTTAGAGTTAGACATGTAATAAAAATCAAAGTCAGTGCTAGGAACATTTACATAAATATAACATTATTTTTTAACAAGGTACATAATATTATAGTTTTTTTCTGAAAAAATAAATTTTAAAGTACTACATGTGCCATCTCACCCACATACATGTGGGTAAGATGGCATACCCTTGCAATAAAGGCGCTAATCTCGACATAAGTCACAAATTTTTTTTTAGTCTTGGATACACCGGCACATTCGGAATATGACCACTTGCCACAAATTTGAAAGTTTCTCGAGAACGAGATAATGAAAAGAGGCCATTACAAAAAATACAAGCAGAATCTTCCTCGTCACTTGTCTCAACATCGACGGAATCGATTTTGTCGGTTCGAATTCCTCTTAAAACGACCCATAACTGTAACTATAAACTCCAATCATATAATAAAATTAATGCAGTGTAAAAACGCATAAGGGTGAGATGGCATACCTATGCCATCTAATCTACCTACTTACTATGCCATCTCAGGCAGCATTGCAATCAGACCGTTATTTTAACCTAATTTTTCTTAAACACATTTTTAAGACATAAATCGATACAGGCGCGATAGGCATCAAGTAAAAGAACATCACAGAATTTAAAAAATTAAGTTAGGTGTAAAGAATCACGAACAAAAAAAGCCAATAAATATTTTGTCCTACTTATTAAATATTCCAAAGGCTACTGTTGTCCAAATAAAACTAACATGTATAAGTTCAGCAATGTTGACAAATTCTAACTTGAGTTGAAACTGTCACACTAGACTAGACACCAAATTTGAAATAGTTTACGAAAATCGCGTGATATGCCGTCTCAGCCAATATGCCGTCTCATGCATATCTCCCCTACCTACTTCGGATTTCGGATGATATTGGCTATTTTATCTCGATCAGCTTTCCAGTTCCTGAATTGTTTCTGTAACGTTTTCAGATAGTTTTTATAACGTTTTGAATAATTGGGCTACTGGCTATTATGGATATTTTTTCGGTTAATCAAGAAAAAGCCCTAATTAGTAATGTATAAAGATGATAACTGAACTAATAGTCCATTCTTTCACGGTTTTTGCTCTAAATTTTAAAGAACCGCTTGGATTGACATGAAATTTGGCATACGTATAGCTTACATGTCAAAGAAAAAAGTGATATTGTGCCGATGTGTGCTTTTGCCCTGGGGGTGACTTTCACCCCCTTTTGGGGGTGAAAAAATATATGTCCAAAATAAGTCCGGAAATGGGTAATCTGACTAATTTTAAGTAACTTTTGTTCTATAGAGCTTTTTCGCCAAGTCAACACTTTTCGAGTTATTTTAGAGTGAATATGTTCATTTTTCAACAAAATAACCACATTTTTAGACGGTTTTTCGCAAATAATTCAAAAAGTAAGTATTTTGTCGAAAAAAACGTTCTTAGCTAAAATATAGCTTATAAAAAAGTAAAAAAAATGGTGTACGCGTTAGGCCTCTGGATCTCGTAGAACCAGAGTTATAGCCAATGAAAAATAGATTCATATTCACCAAATTTCAAATAGAATATTTCGACGTGAAATATCCAAAAACTTAAGCACTTTTTGGGGAAAACCATTTTAACTTTTTTAAACTGTTTAAAAAAGCTTTATTTCTGTTTTTACAAAAAGTTTCTAGCATTAAATTTAAGCAAGCTACGCTCAAAATAAAGTTGGCCCCTTTTGTTTTTGCAAAAAAAAATCGGGAAGACCACCCCCTAATTAGCAACTTAAATGAAATTAATCGTTACCGCTCCACAAATTATTTTACTTATGTCGTCTTTATATGATCTGTAAGTTTTATCGATTCAAAGTGCTTATTTTTGAAAAAATTTGGTTTCAAAATAAGATTTTTAAAAATTTAAATTTTGAAAAATATGCTTTTTTTCAAAATAACTTAAAAATTGTTAGAGATACCAAAAATCTCGAAAAACAAAAAAAGTCAGATTTGCTTTTCTAAATATCATGTATTTTTTTGTTTTTCTGTTAGACAAAAATTGATTAAGATTTGGTGTTTCTAAATTTGCATACATTCGTGATCAATGACTCGTTCAACCCCTTTTAACTACAGCCCTTTCAATAATAAGGACTTTGAACCGATGAAACTTACAGATTATATAAACAATATATACACGAGTTAAGAAACTTGTGAAGTCGTAACGATTAAGTTCAATTAATTTTTTTACCAAAACCAAAAGGGACTAACTTTATTTTGAGCGTAACTTGTTTAATTTTGATGCTAGAAATTTTTTTTATAAAACAAAAATGAAGCTTTTTTTAAACACTTTAAATAAGTTGTAATGAGTTTTCCCCGAAATGTGCTTCATTTTTATTTATTTCACATTAACGTATTCCATTTGGAATTTGACGAATATGAACCTATTTTTCATTAGCTATAACTCTGCTTCTACTAGGTGTAGAGACGTGAGATATACACCATTTTTTTTTAAATTTTACAGGCTATATTTTTGCTAAGAATGTTTTTTCGACAAAATACTTACTATTTGAGTTATTTGCGAAAAACTGTCTAAAAGCGTGGTTATTTTGTTGAAAAAATGAACAAATAACTCGAAAAGTATTGACTTAGTGAAAAACTCTATAGAACAAAAGTTACTTAAAATTAGCCAGTTTATCTATTTCCTGACTTTCTTTGGACGAATATTTTTTCACCCCCAAGAGGGGTGAAAACCACCCCCAGGGCAAAAGCACATATCGGCACAATATCACTTTTTTTCTTTGACTTGTTAGCTATGTGTATGCCAAATTTCATGTCAATCCAAGCGGTTCTTTAAAATTTAGAGATTTTGCAATATTTTACCGTTAAAGAACGGACTCTAATGAAAAGTAGCATTATAAAGCATCAAGATTTTACTTGCTAATTCGTTCACTGCGCATTGAAAAGATAGTAATGTATAATGTTATAAATTTCATCTCATCCAATCTCGTTATCGCCCTATTCTTCTTCTTCTTCTTCTCGTAGCACTACAACCCCGTGTGGGTCTTGGCTGACTGCACAATTCGCTTCCATCTCGAATGGTCGTCCATGATAGTTGTGTCAGTGGGTAGGCCCATTCTTCTAAAATATGCCCACATGTTATCTCTGCATCGTATTCGTGGACGTCCTAAGCACCTTCTTCCTGTTGGGGCTTCCTCCCAGCCTCCCAGATTAGTTTGGTAAACCGGTTATTTGGGAGTCTATGGACATGACTAGCCCATTTTAGGAGTTAAGATTTAATTTCTTGGACGAAGTCGCTAGCATTAGGCTGTTTGACATAAGCATTTGTTCTGCTCCGGTACTGGTTAGTATTCAAGTCATGATAAGGTCCAAAGATTGTTCTGAGGATTTTTCTCTCAAAACATCTAAGTTTTCTTTCCATTGCTTTTGTTAGCGTCCACGTTTCACACCCATACATGAGCACCGGTCTAATTACTGTTTTATATATCCTGATTTGTTATGTTTCGTGTTAGCTCCTTAGATATTATAGTGTTGTGGATGCTATACATACATCTGTTTGCTGCCTGAATTCTCCTTTTTATCTCTTCCGTGATATCATTATCTGCAGTGATTGTCGCTGCGAGATATTACAAACTCTCCACTCTTTCTAAATTATATGGGTCTATTGTAGGGTTACCAAACGTTCCGTAAACACGGGATTGTCCCGTTTTTTCAGCTAAAAAATCGTTGTTTTTATTTATAGTAGGGGAGCGAAGTATGCTAAATGTGCAGTCACTCGAGCGCTTAGGGGACCTATTGGGTTGTGAAGAGTAGGTCCTAAAACCAAAAAAAGTTAAGTAAAGTTTTCCATTTTAGTAGGCGCTTGCCATTTTTTAATTTAATTTTCCATTTCCAACAATGGTTTTTTCCGATTATAGCGCCATCTATCCATAATTTGAAAAAATGTTTCGAATAAAAGTTGCTTAATTTTACGTAAACTCTTCAGGCATCTGCCTGAAGAGTGGGCCAGAGCCTGGATAATCCCATTACATAAAAAAGGGGATGCAACGATGGTGCAGAATTACAGGGGTATTGCTTTGCTGGACGTGTGCTATAAGATATTTGCTAGGATTGTAAGAGAAAGATTAGAGGTATACGCAGAGAAACTAATAGGAGAATACCAAGCAGGCTTTAGAAACAATAGATCGACGACAGAGCAAATATTTAACATAAAAGAAATCCAAACAAGCTGCTACGAACATAAAATGGTTTTATATGCACTATTCATAGATTTTAAGCAGACCTATGACAAAATTAATAGAAAAAAATGTATGAAGCCCTACGGCAAATGGAAATACCAGAAAAACTAATCAAGTTAATAAGAATTACCTTAAATATGACATCTAACGAAATAGTGTGGAACAGTCACAAATCGGAAGAGTTTATAGTCAAAAAAGGACTTAGACAAGGTGACCCTCTATCAACTGTGTTATTTAACCTAGTTTTGGAAACAATTGTAAGGAACAGCAGAATAGAAACACAAGAAACGATCTACCGTAACGAACATCAATGCATGGCCTACGCCGACGACCTTACACTGCTAGCAAAAACTAATACCGAATTAAAGAAAATCATGAGAAGATTGGTCAGAGAGGCAAAAAAATTCGGCCTAGAAATAAATGAAGAAAAGACGAAGTATATGGTGCTAGGCAACACAGAAAGAGAACCTGTAGATATGCTAAAGTTAACAGCGTTCGATGGAAAAGAATATAAATTTAAACGAGTAAATCACTTTACATATCTAGGTGCCATTATAGATGAAAAAGGACACGAGCAAAACGAACTAAAGCACAGGATAGCTAAAGGTAACCGAAAGGTCGGCAGTTTAAAAAAATTATTAAAGTCAAATTATGTATCAAGAAAGACGAAAATTAGAATATACCAAACTGTAATAAGAGCAACAGTCACCTACGGATGTGAAACATGGGTACTAAACAAAACAGAAGAAGAAATGATAGAGAGATGGGAACGCAAGGTACTGAGGACTGTTTTCGGGGGAAAAAATACGGCAGATGGTTGGCAAAGAAGAACTAATCAAGAATTAAGGATGCTTTACAAGGAACCAACTGTAACAAGATACACAAAGGCACAAAGAATCAGGTGGGCAGGTCATGTCGAGAGGATGGATAGGTCAAGAATGCCAAAGAAGATACTATTAAGAAAACCAGTTGGGACAAGGAGACGAGGTAGACCAAGAAAAAGATGGCACGAAAAGTTTCAAGAAGATATAGGATCGATGGAAATTACAGACTGGAAAGAGAAAGCGAAAAACAGGATACAGTGGAGAAACATAGTGCAGCAATTTTTACATAGACATTAAATCAAATTATATAATAAATATAAGACATTAGTATATATTGTCATTTGTATTATGTAAAATTGTTATTATTAAGTTGTAAAGCCCTAGGCCTCCAAGGCCTGTAGAGCATGTTAAATAAAAATAAAAATTTTACGTAAACAATCCAAATCTGGAATAAAAATTTGGGGCTCCTATTTAAGATTTTAAAGTAACCCCACACCCCACCTCCGTGGAGGTCGTGTTTAGTACCATTCGATAGATTTTTCAAAAATATTGATTAAGTGAATTTTGCAGTTTTTCGATCTAATGTTTATTTTGCGAAATATCGCGGGATTTGTATTTAAAATTTTAAATTTACCCCCACCCCTCTTCGTGGGGGATCATGTTTGATATCATTCGATAGATTTTTGAAAAATATTGAAGACTTATTTTTTAGTTTTTCGATCTAACGTACATTTCGCGAATTATTCGCTTTTTTTTTGTGAAACTTTTTAACTCGCCCATTTCCTTACGCCCCGCTCAAATCGTCAGATTTTTGAAATATACACTGTTTTGCATGTCCTTAACTTACCTTATCTTAATCTGACAATTTCGAGTATTTCTAAGGATAGATTTTTTTTTCGAACCCCCCTTAACGAACTCCCCTGTGTTAAGAGCTAATATATGGTAGAAGTACATCTGCAGGGTACAAGGTTTCTCCCATATGTTAATCTGACGCGCTCGAGTAACTGCAAAAATCCCCGCTTGGGCTCCCCTACCATTATTATACGCCCCACATTCCGTGCCGGATTTAGGGGACTTGCGGCCCTAGGCCAAATTACCCCGAGCGGCCCCCGATAACTTCACGATTATGTAATTAAAGCATGAAGCACATTTCATATTAATACGTATTTATTTTAATTTTACTTTTTAAAATTGGTACAACATACAAAGCATAACATAAATGAATAAAAATGCCACTAATGTTCTATTTCAGCGGTTCTCAACCTTTTTGAGTAATGTACCACCTACAGTTATTTTTATTATTTTTGGTACCACCTATATTTTTAAATTGTATTATCAATACTTACTAAGTACTACTATTTTAATTTTTTCTGTGTTTTGTGTACCACCGCCAATAATGATATGTACCACCAGTGGTACATGTACCACAGATTGAGAACCTCTGTTCTATTTGAATACGGTACATAAATAGGTGGAAATGTTGTATTCACTAATTAAATAATCTTCGTTTACAAATTTGGCTAAAACCCCAAAACAGCTCTAACAACAATTTCTATATTTATAAAAAATATATAATTCAAAAAGTTAACAAACAGCAGGTATTTGTAAAATTATTAATATTGAAGTTAATTGTTAAAATTAAATAGGTAACATTTGTTTCATTCGGGGAGAAAAGTACAAGTGATAATAAAAGACCGAGAAAAAAAAAGCGCCGAGTTGAAAAGACATTATAAGTAACAGAACAAGCAAAATAATATCCATTTCCACTTAAGTAATTTTATGAGGACTTAACCTAATAATTTTTTTCATTAATTTATGGATCAATAATTCATCTATAAATTAATGAAAAAAATATTAAGTTAATTCCTCATTAAATTACTTAAATTGGTCGTTTTTTCTACTTCTTGAAAAAAGTTGATTTATGGGTTACAACCATTTACCTTTCAACCGTCGAATGAACTGTTATAGTAATGGGCTACGGTACTGAAGAATAAAATATTATAGACTTCTAGATCGTTCAATTCTCACATTAATCTCTTATACCGAATAACGTCAATGTCATGTTCTTAATTTGGATAAAGTTGGATTAGTGATTAACATTGACACTCACTCCACTCTATACTCATAATAAATCTCATATCTAAACTCTAAACACTCACTTTTCTAGCTTTTTTGGCTGCAAAAGTTTTAATCAAATCGTTAAAGTCTAAGGCTTGAAAAAGCTTAGCATTTGAAACAAAACTACAGTCGGAAAAATGAAAGAATACCCATGAACGAACATATAAAACACGCTGTATTTTCCTGACACCGTGTCACAAAGAAAATTGTCCAGTACAAGTAAATGTAACAATAATTATTACATGTACTTGAGCTGGCCAATTTTTTGTGTGACACGGTGACAGGAAAATACAGCGTGTTTTATATGTTCGGTCATGGGTATTCTTTCATTTTTCCTACTGTAATCAAACTGGCGTTTAGACGCCGCGATAAATCGCAGCAATTTATTGTGACGATAAATTGCTGCGATTTATTTATTCTTTTAAAGCTGTTTAGACGCTGCGATAAATTGTTGCGATTGATTATAAACTGAAACAACTCGATCGTTACAATACATTGATGCAATCCGATACCAACTCCAATACAATTCCAATTCCGATAAATCGCTACGATGTACCGTTTACACACAACAATAAATTGAAGCAACTCGACTGATATCGATAAATTGCTGCAATTTATCGCTGTGTCTAAACGCTGCCTTAGCCCTTACACTCCCGAAACAATGTAAGTTGACATATAAAGTTGTTCAGTCTATTTTTCAATTTATATGGGAACAAAGAGATATACTAATTTTTTTCAGAATTTTGCTATGTCACTTTGACAGATTTTATTGATACTCACGATTGTGTTTC
Source organism: Diabrotica virgifera virgifera (assembly GCF_917563875.1). Taxonomy (NCBI): domain Eukaryota; kingdom Metazoa; phylum Arthropoda; class Insecta; order Coleoptera; family Chrysomelidae; genus Diabrotica; species Diabrotica virgifera. The sequence continues at coordinate 54,762,198 of NC_065449.1, read as the reverse complement.
CCAGGAGTATATGCATGACATGCACAATTGTGTGACTGACACATTTGTGAGTATTGGGAGTGTATGACTACTCCCCCTAAAAAACAAAACAAATAAATTACAACATTTTACAACCTTTATTAGTAATATTAAGTACACATATTGTCATTTATTACAAATGTTAATAACTAGTATATTTTTAACACATTATTTGTTGTGAAAGTTAAAAAAACAATTTTGATTTTTGCTCATACAGAGGTAAACTTTACATTTGCTACATGAAACTCTTGACCTACTCTTACAGGATTCCAATCTGCAACATAAAGGATTTTTTAGATCTTCCAAGACAGGCCAGTGATTAAAACCATCATATCTTTTGTCAGTGCAAGGTAAAGGTGACGGTCTCATTTTTTTTTTGGACGAGGGTCTTCATGTTCATCTTCTGTGTCCACGTTTTCTGTATTTGGACTTTTCGTTCCACATAACAAATAATCTGCTAGTTCTAAGCGAAAGGATAATAAATCTTTAATATCTTTTGATTTGTATTTGTTACTTCGGCAGTCGCGACGGTATTCCATCCAACTGTTAACAATAGCTAAATCAAATAGATGTAGGATTGTACCTTTAATGTCCATTTGCGAGTTTTGAAGAAAGTTCTATAACACTCCATCATCTGATCGCAGATATCAACTCCACCCATCTTTCCGTTGTAAATTTTAATTACGTTTGGACATGGAACTTCTACATGACTAGTATTAGTTTTATTTGATGGTTTGACTAAATGTGTGGGTTCTTGGCCAAAAGCCGTAGATTCCATTAAAACGGATTTATTATCTTTCCATTTAGTGATACATATCTTCTGATCACTGCTAACAACCTGCTCAGAATCGCCTCTTTTCATCTGATTATCTGTTTTAAATGTAAATCCTTTAAAACGATTGTTCATAATAGTTCCTATGCCATGTATTTGTAGCTCCGATAATTTGAGCAACACAGGTATCGTCGAAAAATATCTGTCGAAGAATACAAAGCTATTAACCGGTAACGTTTCCACTAGCCTAAGGATGACTGACGGTCCGAGTCCCAGTTCTTTATTTCTTAAATTGGTACTTGTTCCTTGATATATTTCAAAATCTAGGACAGTACCATCACTTTTTGATAAAACGAAATTTTTTAAACCCACAGGTCTTGGTTTATTTTTTACATATTGCCGAAGAGCACATCGACCAAGAAACGGAATCATCTGTTCGTCTATTGAAAATGCAGCTTCAGATTCTCTCTTTAGTTCCCGACGTCGGCTTCTGACTAAATCGATCATTGGCTGAACTCTCCACAGACGATTATTTTTTTTATTTCTTCTGTTACCGTGCATACATCCACAATATGAAGATTGACTCTCAAGAGGTACAACCTATCTCTTGGAATTGCATCCGCAATTACAGGAAGTTTAAAGCGACTGCTCCAATATAAATGAATTCGAGGGAATTTTAAACAACCCATCACTGCATGGATCCCAAAAATTTTTTTTATTTCTTCAGGAGTTACTTTGGGTTTAAGTTCCCTTCCGTGTTTTTGTAAATAAAATTGTGCAGTACGTTCTGCACACAGTTGAAAAAATGAGTTTCCTAAATACTTTTCAAAGTAACACCATGGTGTTAAAACTTCAGTGGGATCTGGAAGTATTGTTTCGGGTATATTTTCATTTTTAAATGGATTAGTTCTACCCCAATTTAGCATTGATGATTTTTTCAGATTTTGTAGAGTACTGGGAACTGCTGAATCATTTTCGTCTCCACTTTCATCAGATTTATCACTTTCTTCAATCTCATCATCTTGTACAGACAAATTCTCCTCTTCAGACGGTACCCAATCATCATCATCATCTCCGAGTTCAATTTCCAAATCGGAATCAATTTCATCCAGCAGTTCGTAGATTTCATCTGGAGGAGCAGCTAGATATAAAATTGGAAATAAAAATTCGTTTACTAAAGTGCTACGTATTCTCCGTTCTTTTATATGGCGTGGAGTCATGGACCTTAACTGAAGCATCACTGAAGAGACTCGAAGCATTTGAGATGTGGTGCTATAGACGCATTTTGAGGATTTCCTGGATAGACAGAGTTACCAACGAAGAAGTTCTACATAGAATGGGTAAAGAGCGCGAACTAGTCGTAACCATAAAACGTCGCAAACTGGAATACCTGGGCCATGTAATGCGCAATGAACAACGATATGACCTACTTCGGACCATACTTCAAGGTAAAGTGCATGGGAAAAGAGGTCCAGGACGAAGAAGAATATCCTGGCTGCATAACCTGCGAAAATGGTTTAACTTAACCACTACCGGACTTTTCAGGGCAGCAGTCAACAAAGTCAGAATAGCCATGTTAGTGTCCAACATCCGTAACGGATAGGCACCATAAGAAGAAGAAGGAGGAGCAGCCAGTCTCGCCATGTCAACTTTTATAGTTGTTCCTGAAAAAGAAACCCTTGTTACCAGTTTTGTTCACTGAATCATTATTTATTTTTTTTTGCATTGTTACACCATTTACTCCCGGCCTACATAAACGTGAAACACTTCAAAACTTACATTGACACCGCTCACTCCTAGCCCTCACAAACGTGTTGTTCTTCAAAACACGTTTGTGGATTTGTAACCTCAAATTAGTATTGAATGATTTTGTCTAAATAGGTAAACATACACAATTTGTGACGACTATCCACCAAAATAAATATTTTAAAACAAATAAAAATGTGTACTTAAGTCTAGAAGCCATATTAACAGACTTGACAAAAAGTCGTTACCATTCACTGAACAATATCATACGGATCTAAGCAAATTTTCGGTAATCTCCCGCGACAATAATAATATGATAGACACGTGCACCCACTATCGTGTCGTAGAGCAGCAACTGGTGCAAAATGATATTTTAAACCTAATATCACTTATAAATAAGACGCTCACAATTGTGAGTGTATGGAACGTAAGGGTTAGGCTTGAAAAAGCTTAGCATTTGAAACAAAACTAAGCAAACTAGACAATCGAAAATCTTCGTCAGAAGTCGAGTTCATCAAGTAGTTTTTGATTCTTTTCAACACGCTGAATGATCTTTCTTCAGATGCAATATCATGCATAGTAGAATGCGCAAAGCCGTGTCCATATTCGGAAATAATGTTGTTAACTGTCTTTCACGAATGAGTGTCAGATACTACAAAAATGTATTCCTCGGAGGCTTGGTAATTTTGTTATCATGAGGTTCTCTTTCTTCATCAAATATACCTTCAACAAAGCATTTAAACTGTACACACTCTTCTCCAAAGTCATCATCTATGTCGATTCGATACTTTTTAGCCAAAATAGAAGCTTTTCCCCTGATTTCTTCATTGGAAATTGACGAGAAATTGACATTGAATGTATTAAGCTTTAAGTCTTCTTTGCCATTAAAGTGGGCTTCAGTGGATTCATCTTCTTTGTCTTCGCCAAAAAGATCTTTTCTTTTCAGGTGTCTTTTTATTTCAAGAATATATGTTTCATTTTTAGACATCTCTTTTCCTCTTTTTCATATGAATCAAAGTTGTCTCTGAGACTCAATACGTACTCCCTTAGAGATTTGTATATGTTACAAGTCACATTCAAGTCTGTAGCAGTCTTTTACAATGTTTTTTTACTCTTACCAAACCCAAAAAAAGTACCATATGTTTAGTAGAATAAAATTCTCTAATTTGAAAAATTGTTTACTGATTCCATTAGCTTCAGCTCGGCTCACATTTGTTTTCCCTGTATCGGCTGAAATTTTTTTTACTGCATCGTAGTAGCTCCAGTAGTTAAGTAAAATAGCTTTTACAGCATGCCATTTGGCGTCTTATAACGTTTACTCTTTTTGGAAAGAGTTTCTTTTCGTTATTGTTATTTTTGAAAATGTTTTCCAACACGACCCATCTTGAAGTGGATGCACTCATGCAAACGTAAAATTCTTGAATGAATATAAATAGTTTTATTACTGCTAAACAACAATCAGTCGCATGTGAGCCTACTACTACGCTGCGGCTCCCTTTTGCTTGCGGCCCTAGGCCGTGGCCTAGTCGGCCTAGTGGTAAATCCGGCATTGCCCACATTTTAAATTAAATAACATATTAATAGGTAAATTGAAAAAGGTTTATGTCTCAAATTAGCTAAAAAGAGCATGTTTCAATGAATCCGTCTCAATGGAGGCCCCTGAAGAGTATCGCCCCAAACCCTCTTTGGATGTGTCCCGTTTTTTCAAGTTTATGATTTGGTCACCCTAGTCTATTGTAACATTTTGCCCTATTCTATCTCGTCTCTTTTGTTTGTTCATGCACATATATTTGGTTTTCTCTTCATTGACCCTTAGACCAGGTTTCTTTGCTTCTACCTCTAATTTATTGAAAGTCTCCTTCACATTGGTGACTGTGTTTCTCACGATGTCAATGTTATTCGCGTATGCAAGTAGTGATTTCGACCCATTCTCTGTCAGTAGTTCTGTTGTTCTAATTTTCGCTGTTCTTATTTTTTCTCCAGTATTATATTGAAATTGAAAAGGAGAGGTGACAGCGCATTTCCTTGTTTCAAGCCACTAATTCGTTGAAACGATTCTGAGAGTTGTTACCTATCAGTACTCTGGATCTACAGCAATTTACACATATCTTAACGAACTGGATTAGTTTTCTTGGAACTGAACGTTCCGCCATTGCATTCCACATCTGATCCCTTTTAATGCTGTCGTACGCTTGTCGGAAATCTATACAGACATTATGGAAAGTTTTATTTAATTTCCATCCCTTTTCAAGCAACTGCCTTAGAGTAAAAATCTGATCTATGGTCGACCTATTTTGTCCGAATCTGGCTTGGTATTCCCACATGAAATTTTCTACAGAAGATATTAGCCTACTGAAGGGGAACGGAACAAAATGCAAAATTTTGATACACGTCAAAATTTTCAATGTGCGTCTCAATTTTCAAGTATTTTTGAAAAATTTAAACACAGAATGAAAGGCTCCTTTGCTACCGAGGGTCGAACGTCCCTTAGAATAAATCACACTTAATTTTCTCTTTTATTTTCACCCCTGTTATTTATTAAACTAAACATTATGGAAGTTTTCAGGGACTTTCAGCCCTCGGTACTAATGTAATATTTCATTCTGCGTTTAAATTTTTCAAAAATATTAATTAGTTTTCTCAGGACTCGAAAAAAAATGAATACGTTTAAAACACATTGAAAATTTTGACATGCGTCAAAATTTTGCATTTTGTCCCGTTCCTCTTAATAGGATGTTCGATATTCGATAGGATCTTTTATGCCGTACTAGCACACTTTAGAAGACCAAAAATAATCATTTTTTTAAGAATTTTTTCTCAGAACATTTATTAAAACTGGACTTTTAAAAACTTTTTACATATTAATATCTAACTCTTAGAGAGTAAAAAAAATATTACAATAAAACGGCAGTTCTCTCCAGTGGCGCACACCCACACCCCCCTACACGCGACACTATATACACACGAAATTTTCGATTTTCTAAATCTGACTGAATTGAAAATAGGCTTAACACCCATCTTAAAGTTCAGGAAAAGACTCACCTATTCCTATGTCAACCATCCATTTTGGTCCAAGGGTGTGGATTTTACAGCCCTTCCTATTTAGGGTCTGTTTTTTGTTCTCGTCCCCAAAACTCCCAAAAACTTCGAAAATTTATGTCCAACCTTTGCGGCTTCTAATAGTACTGATCATTACCTTTCCAACACATGTCTAATTTTGAAAATCGGTTATACCATTCAAAAGTTACCGAGCTCAGAAATATGACTCAATTTCTATTTAAAAAAGGGAAAATGTTTGTTTGGAAATGTATGTATGTGACTGGAAAATTAAACCGATCTGAATTTTTTTCTGTGTTTGAAGAGGTGAACAGGGCAAATTCAGAACCGGTGTAGTTTGTGACTATTGACCACCCATAAGCCAGCTATAGGCCTTGGTAGGTACAAAACGGTTTATCTTTTGGGGGTACATATCTTCGGTTCAAGAAGAGATAGGAGAACTGCAAATACACCAAATCAATAGTGTTGAGTTAAGCTTTCAAATGGTGTATAAGACGTCACGATCAGAGGTACAGACAGCTCAGTATAGCCGAAAAACTGAAAAACCAAACTTTGAAAATTTTGGTTTTTCGACAATTACTCAAAATTTCAACCTACGAATTGCGCCAATAACTAAGCGTTTGTAGAAGGACTCTAGACAAATCTAACGGTGTATACCTCATATCCGGGAAAATTCGAATTTTTAAGTTATAGGCTTCATAAGTATGATCAAATCTATTATCTATGGAAAAAACGGTTTTTCAACCTCAATAATTCCTGTAATAGCTTCAGTTATCATACTTGACCTTAGATAGATACATCAGATACTACTTGTCCATACGTTTCAAACTCATGTTTAGTGATCAAAATCGGTTAAGCCGTTTAGAAGGTATTAAACTACAAAAGTATAATCCAATTAACGATAATTCCCGAAATGGTTTATGTAGTTGTAGTGGTTACCGCTTAATTTGATCTGGCAACGGGCAATCTGAGTTTATTTACCGGTCATCCCAATATTTTTTTCAATCTATTTCGACTAGAAAAAAAAAACTAATGTACATTCGATAGACACTAGATCATTTATGAGGTAATGCGACAAAGGCAACAATTTATAAAGCTTAACGTGTAATCGAGAAACATTGCATTCAACTTCATACATTTAATTTATAATTAATTTTGAAAAACTCCTGATAGAAGAATAAAAAACAGCTAAACGCCGTAAAAATTTCAAAATTCAAACTGTATCAAAGTTACTCTTTTGTGGCGCGTTTTACTTCAAATTGAGCAAATATTATGGAAAAATCTTTTAAAATAAAACTAAAAATTTGTTTTGCATTAAAATGAAAATACATTTTCGCGCCACGTAATATTCATATTAGTCCTGTCGCCAGGGGGGGTACAACGGCCTCCTGTATTCAGATGGACTTACCCAAGTTTTTATTATGTATTTTGGCCCGTAGAACACGAATTTTTTGGGTAACAGATGATCCGGATGTCGATAAGATTGTTATAAACAAAGAAGTTGAGGAATTACGTAACAGCGATTTCTCGCAAAACAAAACATGTTTTTGTATTTTTTGGGCCATTCTAACCAAAAAGTGTTCCTACAAATTTTTCCGTAGGATGCATAGTTTTCGAGATAAACGCGGTGGAACTTTCGAAAAATCGAAAAATTGCAATTTTTGTACCCGAATAACTTTTGATTAAAAAATAAAATAGCAATTCTGCTTACCGCATTTGAAAGTTCAAGTCAAATTCTATCGGTTTCGAATATATACATTGCTAAAAATTTATGTGTTTATTGCTAAAAAAAGCTATAAACACATAGTGTTTCCCGTGCCTAATACATGCGTTTACATGCATGCTACGTAGAAATAGCCTCGCTTGCACTTGTACCTACTCTACCTACTCGTTCGATTTTAAATTAGAAATCATTGAAAACATCACTCCAGCACTAGGTGTTTATACTTTTGTTTAACAATAAAATAATAAATTTTTAGCAATGCAAATAACTAAAACCGATATATTTTGACTTGAACTTTCAAATGCGGTAAGCAGAATTGCTATTTTATTTTTTAATCAAAAGTTATTCGGGTACAAAAATTGCAATTTTTCGATTTTTTGAAAGTTCCACCGCGTTTATCTCGAAAACTATGCATCCTACGAAAAAATTTGTAGGAACACTTTTTGGTTAGAATGGCCCAAAAAATACAAAAACATGTTTTGTTTTGCGAGAAATCGCTATTATGTAATTCCTCAACTTCTTTGTTTATAACAATCTTATCGACATCCGGATCAACTGTTACCCAAAAAATTCGTGTTCTACGGGTCAAAATACATAAAAAAAACTTGGGTAAGTCCATCTGAATACAGGAGGCCGTTGTACCCCCCCTGGCGACAGGACTATATCCTTTTGTAGCTGGAATATTGTGGTAGGGGAGCCCAAGCGGGGATTTTTGCAGTTACTCGAGCGCGTCAGATTATCATATGGGGAGAAACCTGGTACCCTGCAGATGTACCTCTACCATATATTGGCTCTTAACACAGGGGAGTTCGTTAAGGGGGGGCCGAAAATAAAAATCTATCCTTAAAAAAACCCGAAATTGTCAGATTAAGATAAGGTAAGTTAACTACATGCAAAAGAGTGTATATTTAAAACATCTGACGATTTGAGCCGGGCGTAAGGAATTGGGTGGGTCCCAAAGTTTCACAAGAAAAAAACGAATATTTCGCGAAATGAATGACAGATCGAAAAACTAAAAAATATGTGCTCAATATTTTTTAAAAATCTATCGAATGATACCAAACACGACTTCCCACGGAGAGGGGTGGGGGGTAAATTTAATATTTTAAATACGAATCCCGCGATATTTCGCGAAATGAACATCAAATCGAAAAACTGTAAAATATACTTATTTAATATTTTTAAAAAATCTATCGAATGGCACCAAACACGTTCCCCCACGGAGGTGGGGTGGGGGGTTACTTTAAAATCTTAAATAGGAGCCCCCATTTTTTATTGCAGATTTGGATTCCTTACGAAAAAATAAGTAACTTTTATTCGAAACATTTTTTCGAATTATGCATAGATGGCGTTATAATCGGAAAAAACGATTGTTGGAAATGGAAAATTAAATTAAAAAATGGCAAGCGCCCACTAAAATGGAAAATGTTACTTATCTTTTTTTGGTTTTAGGACCTACTATTCATAACCCAATAGGTCTCCAAAGCGCTCGAGTGACTGCACATTTAGCATACTTTGCTCCCCTACCATTGTATGCGCCACTCATTTTTACGGCGTTTAGCGGTTTTTTATTCTTGTATCATTTTACCTTTATGCACTTATACTAATATTGTAGAGGGCGCAAAAGTCGAGGCCTCGAAAAATGATGGCGGACAATGAATCTCAGGATTGAGATATCTGAAACAAAAAAATCGAACTGCATTTGAAAAAGGAAGGTTTTTTACGTGACAATTTACCACAATTTGACCAAAAAATCAAAAATAAATATTTTTTAACCATTAAAAACCGAAGAAAAACGGGCGATTTTTTCACAAATTTTTTTCAAATTTCCGTAAAATCTTTTTTTTTTTGAATTTTTCACTAACGGTGGTAAATTGTCACGTAAAAAACCTTCCTTTTTCAAATGCCGTGCGATTTTTTTATTTTAGAGATCGCAATCCTGAGATTAACTGTCCACCATCGGAACTACTTTTTTTCGAGGCCTCGACTTTGGCGCCCTATACAATATTAGTATACGTTCATAAATGAAAAAAGATATACAGTAGGAAAAATGAAAGAATACCCATGAACGAACATATAAAACACGCTGTATTTTTCTGTCACCGTGTCACAAAAAAAAATAGCCAACGCAAGTACATGTAATAATAATTATTACATGTACTTGCGCTGGGCAATTTTCTTTGTGACACGTTGACAGGAAAATACAGCGTGTTTTATATGTTCGTTCATGGGTATTCTTTCATTTTTCCGACTGTATTTTTTGTATTCTCTAAGAGTTAGATATTAATATGTAAAAAGTTTTATGTTCATTTTTAATAAAGGTTCTGAGAAAAAAATCTTGAAAAAATGCTTATTTTTGCTCTTCTAAAGTGTAATAGTACCGTATGGAGACCTCTATAATTAGAGCATTTGAATTTGCCTCCCATTTTTTGGGATTGATGGGAATTAAGTATTGACTATGTTGTTATTAAAGAAGAAAAGTTTGGAAGGGAGTTAAGTTTGGTTCAGATCATCCACTAGTAAAATTGCCTTTTGAAATAAGATACATAAATATCGTAGAGGCATAATCCTATCAGCAGGGTGCTAATGGCAGGATGCTAAGCAGGATGATATGGCGAAACCGACATATTAACACTAAGATTAAGTCAAGAATTTATAAAGCCAGTGTAAGACCAATAATGACATAATATGCATAAAAAATAAGACCCGATACAGCCACAATACAAAGACTACAGGAAATTACAGATATGAGAGTACTAAGAAGAATTACAGAAAATATGCTTAGAGATTATCCGTTTCCGTATTTCTTCCTCCTCGCTACCGTCCTCATTTATCTGTACACCCAGGTATGTGACTTGTTTTACTACTTCAATGTTCGTACCGTCTATTTCCAAATTCTGCAAGTTTCGTTGTTTCTTTAGTTTTATCTACGTTGACTGCTAGCGCTATTTCTTTTGCGTATACGCACATTTTTCTTATAACATAATATTATATTCCATAAGTAATCCGGTCAACTTAGACATCAAAATAGTTGGCAAATAACAAAAATTGCCGTAGAGCCAAATTTTGGTGGAGAGCTAGAGTTTACCATAACAAATAAAGTTTTAAAAGTCCCCATCGATCCCATGTGTGCAACAAAAGTTATTCGGGGTCAAAGGTCAAAATTTTAGATTTTTTGAATTTTTCTCGAAAACGGTAAGTATTATCAAAAAAAAAACATCAAACCAAAGTTGTAGATCTTAACATTCTCTACAAAAATAGTCCTTACAATTTTTTTTCCTAGGAGTTACCATTCCTGAGATATCGCGATTTTAAAAGTTACTTTATACATTATATGCCATTATAAGCCACGTATATACATAATGTAGCACTTAAGATAAGCATAAATGCCTATTGTGTCTCTTCTATATAATATATTATACTATTCTGAAAATATTTCTTCAAAAGATAATCAGTCCCAAACTGAATTATTTCCTCTATCCACGTGGCCTTGAGAAACATTGGCTATGCTATACCATTTGTCCGTATGTCTTGTTCATATTATATGTTTCTTTTAGTGCTAAAGGTTCAGTTCAAGTGAATATAAGTACTTATTACAAGCGTCTACCATTTAGCAGATATTAAGGGCTTACAGTGACAGTGGTATTTGACAATTTGACTGCTACAGTGACTCGACAAAGAATATTAAAGCTGCAGAACAACGTCGTCGAACTACAAAAACATCATCGGGTTCCGAGATTATCTTTGATGAAAATATAACAGTTCCAGCGAATCAACAACAATTTTTCGCTAACATTAATAATAAATCTCGTTTCATTTCCATGGTAACTGACAAATTAACAGCTGCGAATATTGAAGTGAAACAAGCTAAAAATGACGCAGATGTCCTTATAATTGAGATAGCAATTTAAAAATTTAAGGCAACAAACACAACAATTGTAGTTGGTGAAGATGTCGATTTGTTAGTACTGCTTACTGCAAGGATTCCAGTAGATAAAGTTATTTATTTTCTGAAACCTGGAAGGGCTCAACAGCGAACAGAGATATATTCTTCGAAAAGTTTATCGGCTTATCCCAAATGCCAAAAGTACATTTTATTTTTACATGCGATAACCGGCTGCGACACTACGTCAGCAATGTACAGAAGGAGCAAAACGTCTGTACTTAAATTATTCGAAAAAAAAAAAAAAGATTTGACTGACTGCTGTAAAGTTTAAATTAGTTGAGCTCCAAAAAAAATTAGTTGTCTTGATAAATACCGATACTTAACTTTTGTAAAAAATACGCGAAACAAGAAACAAGTACAACTATCATGTCTTCCTCCAACATCAGCATCTGCTTTTCAACATTTGTATCGAGTACATTATCAAGTTCAAACATGGCTAGGCAATGAACTGAATCCAGAAGACTGGGGTTGGAAATTAATATATAATACTCTGGAACCAGTGGCGTAACTAGTCTGACCTGCGCCCCAATGCAAGTATTCCTCTGCGCCCCTATTCCAAGACTTATTCTCCACCCCCCTCGTCTTTTATTTCCGTTCATTTTGTTCACACTAAATCCACTAAAACGCACAAATAAACGGTCCACTTATTTCAATTGTATAACAAATTCACCGACAAAATTTGATTTGTATTTTTATGTAACAAATAAAGCTACTGAACCTTACGATCTTACAACAAGGACTAACACATGACAGGGACACGTTGTCCTAGTTACTAAAATAATACTAAAATAATTTACCTGAATATCTTTGTAGCTAACAACGATAAATAAACAAAAGCAGTTGTGATGAGAAAGCCATAAACACAGATGTGCATCAGTGCATCGTCGCGCCGAGGAGAAAAGATAACGATAATAGTAAACAAAAGAGTCACCAACATTCTGTTGTGACTGAACGGAAGTGAGTGAACGGAATAAAATACCACGAATATTTTTTTTACATTTTTTATTTTCGGGAAGCTACAGGGAGTTTTGCTTCAACATATTTTTTTGCTAAAATTTTTCCAGAATATCAGTTGTTTGCGCCCCCCTAAGGCCTGCGCCCCAATGAACCGCATTGGTTGCATTGGCGTTAGTTACGCCACTGTCTGGAACCGATTAAAACCTTACTCCCACCTGCTCTAGAAAAACTCCTTACTACTATTTTTTGCAATTGCAAAAAAGGTTGTAGTGCCAAATGTGGATGTAAAAAAGTCGAGTTGCTGTGTTCTCTAGCGTGTACCAACTGCCAAGGTCAGTCTTGCTCAAATGTCCAGTTTAGTACAACAAAGGAAGATTCCTGTGATTTTAATGAAGAGACTAATGACTCAGTCACATTTGAACAATTGACTGTTGAAGTAGACTTTCAAGAATATGAATATGATTAAAATATCTAAAGAAATCAAAACAATAGTTAACCTAATAATCAATAGCAATATCAATAATCAATATCAATAACAAGGTAATATCTAGAACTTGACCGGTATTGTTTCCTTAAATTATCCTAAAATTGTCAAAACAGTTAGTGGAGTAGGCCTATAGGGGAAACCAAGTTAAACAAAAACGCGCCGAGTGCATTACCTCACAGGTGGTGTGGAAACGTGTGCGTGTGCATATCATGTATAATGTGACTTTTAGAATCGCGATATCTTAGGAATGGCAACTCTTAGGAAAAAAATAGTAAGGACTATTTTTGTAGAGAATTTTAAAATCTACAACTTTGGTTTAAGGTTCTTTTTTGATAAAAATTACTGTTTTCGAAAAAAATCCAAAATATCTCAAATTTTCACCTTTGACCCCGAATAACTTTTGTTGCACACATGGGATCGATGGGGACTTTTAAAACTTTATTTGTTATGGTATACCATAGCTCTCCACCAAAATTTGGCTCTCCGGCAATTTTTGTTATTTCAAATGTCTATATAGACCGGGTTAAAGTACATATCGCACCCTCAGTAATATAAGGACTCAACTCAAAATTTGTGTTATAACTGTGATTTTGAATGATATTGGCACAAAATGAAATTCTCTACGAGTTAGAGTTGACAGGGGACGAAAAAGTACATGAATGGTTCGGTAAATATATTTGTGCCTCTCTCTCACTCTCCCCCGCCACCTCTGATTTTTACTGCTACAAGGGAGCAATCAGTAACATGTCTTTCTATGACGAAAATCCTGGTTATTTTGTGTTTTAACATTTTGTATTATATAGAATAGTTTTTAGTTGAGACGTTATATTATGCAAAATATAATAAATAAATGGGTCTAATTCATAATAGATCGTTATTTTGCATAAACAGTGACAGGACATTAATAATATAAGGGATCAAACTTAAACAGTTCCTTATTTCTGTTATGTTTTTTTGTACTATATGGGACTAACTTGAAAGTATTTTTTTTAATTACATGTAATTAATGGAATTTATTTAAGATTAATCTTTTTCTCATCGCTATTCATAGTGTAATTATCAAATAACAAATCTGCCAAATTTCACATTTATAACTTAAATAATAAGCATGTTATTTGAAAAAATAGCTGTAATTTTGGAAACCAGAATCTTTAAACGCGATTTCCCAAAAATCTACATTTTTGAATTGTGCCTCTAGATTATTGAGGGTGCGATATATTAAACAGAATCGATGCGGTTAAAAAAATATTTGTATATTGTTTATATACATCATCGAACGTAAAACGTAACCATTTTAATTTGACGAAACGTTATAAACGTTTCCCATGCAAATAATTTCTCACTTAGATCGACTTTTTACGACGCGACGTGTAAAACTTTTTTGTTTCAAAATTAACTCCAATGACTATTAACACCATCATCCACCATCCTTCTTCAGAAGCGTTTAGAGTCCGGTCGAAAACAATTATCGGCCCCACCGATTCCGAGAGAATATTATTATGACCCCAGGTAGGTATAACTCCGTTCTTTAATTTATTGTTTTTCATTTAATTCAAGGCCTTCTCATTTATTCAACAAATAAGAAAGTCATAAATTTCACAAAAATAAATGCTCTGCAGTCTGCATAAAAGACCTCTATTACTCTTGTTGCGCCTTTTATACAGGGCGGTTGGATTTTAGGGACGCATTCCAAAGCCGAGTAATGAACTTAGTTTGTTAAACACCTATGAGTGTAAAATATTATTTTACGTTCTTCTTCTTCTTCTTCTTCTTCTTCGTCTAGCCATTCACATCCACATGTGAAAATAAGCCTCTTCAAGTCTTCCTTTCCATTGCTTTTTATTTTACGCTACTTGTAGCCAATTTTTTCCGACAGTCCGTTTCAGATCATCTGTCCATCTCATAGGAGGTCTGCCTCTGGGTCTTTTGTGTTGGTATGGTCTCCAGAAGTAGCTGGTCTTTATCGTAAGAAAACTCCACATACTATAACCGATTCGTCGGGAAAAATGATAATAGACGAACACGAAATTCGAACAACCTGGTATAATTATATAAATTAACTGTATCATGATGATAGACCCGAAAAACTGGAGACGTTAGATGAAGGTGAAGGACCAGAAATACTAAAATCGGAAATACTACATGCTATAAAATTGGCAAAAAACAAGAAAGCCGTTGGTCCTGACCACATACCGAAAGAGACGTTAAAGCTCATAAATAAGGAAAACATTGGAATACTGGTCAAACTTTTCAATGATGTTTATTCGACTTGTGATATCCCTGAAGATTGGTTAAAGTCCGAATTCATAACCCTACCAAAAAACAACGTCCGAAAAACTGTAGCGATTATAGAATGATAAGCCTTATGAGCCACAATTTGACAATATTTCTACGTATCATCCACAGTAGAATCATAGATAAATGTGAAGAAGACCAGGATGAAACACAATGTGGCTTCAGAAATGGACTGGGAACCCGGGGCGCACTCTTTGCACTAAATATATTATTGCAGAAATGCCGAGATCAAAGGAAATACGTCTTTGCTGTATTTATTGACTATGAAAAGGCCTTTGATCGTGTACAGCATCACAAATTAATTGAAATATTAAAGGATAAATGAGTTGATGATCAAGACGAACGAATCATAGAAAAATTATACTGGCGTCAAACAGCGACAGCTTGCATAAATGGAAAATCAACACAAACATGTAAAATTCAAAGATGTGTCAGACAGGGTTGTATACTGTCCCGTCCCCACGGTTATTCAATTTATATTCAGATAGAATATTTAAAGAAGCGCTGCATAATTTGGAATGGGGCGTGAAAGTTAATGGCATCCGGATAAATACAATCAGATATGCAGATGATACAGTTATTTTAAGTGATGGTATGAATGGATTGCAATGTCTTTCAAATGCTATTGCCACAGTGGGAAGAGAGTTTGGCCTAAACATAAACTGTTCAAAAACAAAGTACACGGTGTTTAGCCGTTTAGCCCATCAATATTCACGGTTATATGTTGATGGATAATTCAAAGAGTACCCAGTTTTAAATATCTTGGTTGCCATATTACTGAACAACTAGATCCATATAAAGAGATAAAATGTAGAATGGAGATAGCTCGCACAACATTTTTAAAAATGAGGTCATTACTTCTGTAATGATAACTTGCAACTTCAACTTCGAAACCGTATGATCAATGTTACATTAGGTCAGTCCTCTTATACGGTGTCGAAGCATGTACATTAAAAATATCCACCATTAACCGTTTGGAGGTCTTTAAAATGTGGCTGCACAGACAAACATTAAAAATACCATGGACGGCAAGAGAGCAAATGCTACTCGCGAGCTGCTTGATAATATCCAATGTAGAAAGATGACCTATTTTGGACACGTAGTAAGGGGAGACTTACTTCAACTTTTTTTTTTTCTTTGATTCTGGCTTTGGTTTAGAACTAGAAGTTTTAGCCACGTAATTGTATAACTTATCACTAAGTCAGGGGAGTAATGTGTAGTGTGTGTGTGTTGAGTAAGTGTCTTGTTACTTTGCAAAGTCCACGTCATTGTCTTTGCAAAGAGACGCTAATTGTTTCCGAACGTCTGCGGTCCCTCCGGTGAGTACCGATCCCACAAGGACAGAAACTATTTTCCATTTATTAATTTATAATAAATGAAAAATTTCTGTCCCTGGTAGGATTCGAACTCCCGACCTTTCCTTTCAAAGGTAGGCGCTCTTACCACTGCGCCACAGAGGGGGTTACTTCAACTTATTATGATGGATAAAATTCGTAGAAAACAGGCCTCTTGGTTGAAGAATATCAGGGAGTGGACAGGTATAAAGAAAGCAGAGCAACTATTTGGAATAGCTTGAGACAAAGACAGTCGCCAACGTCAAGTGGACTTAATAGGGCACGTTAAGAAAAATATATGGTCTCCAGGTTAGAATTATTCTGTGCCATTTGTTTAAATGGCTCCTAGCTACATGTCCAGCCTATTTCCATTTAGATTAATTTTTTTTTGAAGATATTCTTCTTTAGCGGCGATTCGATTGAGGGTAAAATTGTACATAAATCTGCGCGCCGGCGCACACAGACAGTATGTAGTTCCTTGCTAATCTTTCAAGATAGGTATGTCTGTATGTATCTGTATCCGTGCAGATAAGTCATTAAAGAATATATTAGTGTTTTTAGTAAATGTATTATTTATTATAATTCTTGTGTTTTTGGATTTGTGTTTCTCTGTAGTAATATAACAAAAAATTATGTAGGCATAACATTTTTACACGCACTTTTAATACTGCACTTTGGTTGCATTTGGTGGTGTATTGGTGGTGTATTGGCTAAACGTGCAGGGCAGGGTATGGTGCTGATAGAAAAGGCATTCAGGCATCAAATATCCAAAAATCTTTTCAGGCCATAATAATGAAAAGACCTTCTCCAAACGCAATAAAAACTTATACTGAAATGATGGCATCTCCTGAGGTAAAATGTTCCGGAAGTAAAATGAGCCTCCGTTCGGATCTCCGGGTGAGGACTATCTCAGGGGGAACACCATTACAGGTTAGAAAAATCAGGATAGGGTCGTGGAATCTTGGTAGTCTTACAGGTAAGAGTCTGGAGTTAGTGGATGCGCTCAAACGAAGAAGAGTCCAAATTGCTTGTATTCAAGAAACTAGGTGGAAAGGACAAAGGGCGAAAGAACTAGGTGAAGGATACAAATTGTGGTATGTAGGGAGTAGTAACACTAGAAATGGAGTTGGTATAATTGCTGATAGTGAAATGAAAGATAACGTAGTAGAAGTTGTAAGAACGAGTGATAGAATGATTTCAGTGAAATTTGTAATTGATAAAGAGGTATTGAATGTTGTGTGTGTGTATGCTCCCCAAACAGGTCTGGGTGAGAATGAAAGAAGAGCTTTCTATGATCAATTAGGAGACGTACTGAGTGATATTCCAGCAGAAGAGAAGGTTATAATAGGAGGTGATTTCAATGCACATGTGGGCCAAACCAAGACAGGATATGAAACAATACATGGGGGATTAGGCTTTGGAACTAGAAATGAAGCTGGAGATGACATGCTTGAATTAGCAACAGCATTGGATATGGTGATTGTTAACACATTCTTTAAAAAGAGAGAAACTCAACTTATTACCTACAAAAGTGGACAACATCAATCCCAAATAGACTACTTCATGATAAGGAAAGAAGACATACGTGAATGCAAGGACTGCAAGGTAATAGTGAGTGAGACAGTAAGCCAACAACATAAGCTGCTTGTTCTGGACATCGAAGTAAAAAGCGAAACTAAACAAAAATATCGGAGAGGACCACAAAAAATCAAGTGGTGGCTGCTGAAAGATGAGAAAGAAGGTCTATTCAGGAGAAGAATAGTAGAAAAAATATGTTGGAACATGAAAGGAAGCCCTAATACAATTTGGAGAAAAATGGCCAGTAGTATTAGAGAGACTGCTATTGAAATACTTGGGAAAACGTCAGGAAAAAAGTTCGAGGATAAAGAGACTTGGTGGTGGTCAAACGAAGTACAAGGAAAAATAAAAGAGAAGAGAAAATTATATAAAAAGTGGCAAGAAACCAGATCCGACACAGATCTTCAAAACTATATGGTGGCGAAAAAGGAAGCGAAAGTAGCAGTAGCAAAAGCCAAAGCAGAAGCGTATTCAAACCTATACGATCAACTTGATACCAGGGAAGGCGAAACGAAGATATATAAAATAGCCAAACAGAGAGCAAAGAAAGCAAAAGATTTTAATCAGATTAGATGTATCCGAGATGAAAATAATAAAATACTAGTTCACGAAAGGGACGTCAAAAAGAGATGGAGAAAGTACTTTGACAGCTTATTAAATGAAGAATTTGACAGACAGCCTGTAGAGTCAACGGAGACAGTAGCAGCAATGGTCACCAAAATAACCAACGAGGAAGTGGCTCAAGCGCTTCAAAAAATAAAGAAAGGAAAAGCGGTAGGACCAGATGATATTCCTGGGGAAGTATGGAGAGCATTGGGAGAGACAGGAACAAGATGGCTAGCAGGTCTATTTAATAGAATTATGGAAGTCGGACAAATGCCAGACGAATGGAGAAGCAGTATACTGGTACCTGTTTACAAAAACAAGGGAGATATACAACAATGTACAAACTACAGGGCTATAAAACTGCTTAGCCACACCATGAAAATATGGGAAAGAGTAATTGACAGACGGATACGTGAAGAGACCGAAATATCCGAGAATCAATTTGGCTTTATGCAGGGTAGATCAACAACAGATGCAATTTTCATTATAAGGCAGTTGATGGAAAAATACAGGAGTAAAGAAACAAGCGCTCATATGGTATTCATTGATCTTGAGAAAGCATATGATAGAGTTCCTCGAGAGATTCTGTGGTGGGCACTCAATACGAAAGGAGTCCCTGGTGAATATGTAAAGATTGTGAGGGATATGTATGAGGGAGTTACGACTAGTGTTAGGACAGGTGTGGGAGAGACTGATAAATTTCATGTGAAAGTAGGATTGCACCAAGGCTCGGTGCTTAGTCCGTATTTATTCTCATTAGTTTTGGACCAGATAACAGCGAAACTACAGGGTAACATTCCATGGTGCTTAATGTATGCTGATGATGTCGTGTTAGTAGGAAATAGTGAAAGAGACTTAGAACAAAAACTGGAACAGTGGAGACATGCTCTGGAGGAAAAAGGTTTAAAACTTAGTAGGACAAAAACAGAGTATTTGGAATGTTCATTTAAAGATGGAGCTACTACAAATAAAATGGTATCTTTGGATGGTGAAATGATTGTGAAAAGCAATAGTTTTAAGTACCTAGGATCGGTATTACAGAGTAATGGAGAAATAGATGGAGATGCATGCAGTAGAATTAGGGCTGGATGGATGAAGTGGAAAGAAGCGAGTGGTGTGTTGTGTGACAGAAAAATTCCAATGAAGCTGAAGGGAAAATTCTATAAAACAGCCATAAGACCGGCTATGATGTACGGAACTGAATGTTGGGCAGTGAAAAAGAAAGAGGAACAACGAATGCATGTGGCGGAAATGAGAATGCTTAGATGGATGAGTGGAGTGACAAAGAAGGATAAAATTAGAAATGAGTATATTAGAGGAAGTCTAGGTGTGGCACCAATTGATGCCAAAATGAGAGAGCATAGGTTAAGATGGTTTGGTCATGTTCAACGTCGAGACGTTAATCACCCAATACGAAGAATAGCTGAAGTGCAGATTCCTGGAAGGAGTAGGAGAGGAAGACCAAAGAAGACCTGGGGGGAGGCGATAAGGCAGGACATGTTGGTAAAGGGGATTAACATTGATATGACCCAAGACAGAATTGGGTGGAGAAATGCAATTAGGGAAGCCGACCCCGCATAGGGATAAGGCAAAGAGAATGATGATAACATTTTTACACGCCGTGTTGTGTAATTATATCCGAAACTTACATGTCAGTTGCAATTACCTCGCTAGAGTAGTTGGTAGGGCGTTAGCTCCAAGATTGGAACGACGCGGGTTCGAATCCTGGGCGATTCATATTTTTTTTTATTTTTGGTTGTTTTAATAAATTTTTTTTGAAAGTGGTAGATAAGAAAGTTTGTTTAATTTTTAAATAAAATACAAATAACCTGTTAAGTATATTTACTTCGTTGAAATTACCTATATAATAGAAGAATATCTTCTTACGTGCGTACAAAGTACACACACATTCTTTTTTTTATTTTTGTACCACATCGGTGACTTTTTTTCTGTCTTATCCATGTGTTTGTTTTCCTGTCCTTAAGTGATATGCCTAGCATTGCTCTTTATACGTAATTGTGTTATTTTTTCCGTCTTGGTCATCTTTTATCCTCTTTAGCTTTTTCTTTTCGTTCGCGAGTTGTAATAATTCGTATGTCCACTCACTAATATTCATTTTTTTGTGTTCAAGCACTCCCTGATGCTACTTCTTTATTTTCTTCTTTTAGTGAGCCATCAGTTCTTCTGCTATGCTGTTTAAATCTTTGTCTAATATTTGAACTAAACCCAGTTCAGTAATCTTAGTGGACTCGATTCGTAAGCAATCTACTTTATATCGTTTATAATATAACAGTTTTTCCTTTTTTGTTCTTGACGGCTATGAGGTTTCTTCTTCTGTTAATTTATAAGAAATTCTGCTTGTTTATTGGCGGATTGATACCTCTCTGGAAGATTATCATTCCATCTTTTGGAGTCTTCATTTTCATTTTTGAAGGTCGTCTTCATTTTCAGGTACCAGGACAGCATCATCTGCCTATCAGAGCATTCTTAGTCAGCGGTTATTCTTCTTAAATCTTGTATTAACTTCGTCTACGCATTTCCAACATTTTGTTAAAAAGGCGTGGCCTAAGAGTATCTCCCTTCTTGATGCCGAATATACTAAGTTCTCTTATTATACCTCATTTCTAATGAATGATTTTGGGTATGGTGGGGCGATGACATGTCTTCTGTCTTCATACCTGGCCAACAGGAGGTTCAGAGTTCAGATAGGGGAAACCCTGTCCGAGGTCGGAAGCCTGGAGGCGGGTGTGCCGCAGGGAGCTGTGCTGTCGCCGTACCTATACACCATATACACTGCAGACACCCCTAAAAGCAACAGAATCATCCTAAGTCTATATGCAGACGATACTGCAATAGCAGCATGCAGCAGAAATCCAGACCTGGCCACAAGACATGTACAAGGAGAACTTAACCGATTGCTACGATGGTGCATAAAATGGAAGATCGCGCTAAACCCGGAGAAAACACAGGCCGTCATGTTCCGAAAAAGATGGGGAACACCAAATACAGACCTAAGCATGGAAAATAACCAAATACAATGGGAAGATTAAGCCAAATATCTAGGTGTAACGCTAGACAGAAAACTAACATTTACAGATAACGTATCACAAACGGTAAATAAAGCAAAAATGCTAAGGAAACAATTATCCCCAATAATTGGAAGAAAAAGTAAGTTAAATCTCAAAACAAAACTCAGAGCAGCCAATAGCATAATCCTGCCTACTCTAAGATACGCATCAGCAGCCTGGGGACATACGTGCAAAACGAATAGGAAAAAAAATACAAATTAGCCAAAACTATATAATAAGAGAAGTCCTGAACGTACCCAAATATGTCCCACTGCGGTACATATACCGGGACACAAATCAGAAGAAAATCCTAAGGACCATGGACGAAAAAGCGTATGACATATTCAACAGCATAAGAAATTACCCCAATAGATGGCTAAGAGAGTTAACGGATTATGATGAAAACATTAGAACGGTACATAGACGGCCTAAACAGCAAATATCGGGATATAGACAAGACAGCAGAACAAAATGATCACTGAGATAGTTACAGAGTGGTCAAACCCACCGCGCAATAGAGGTAGAAAAAAATCCGGTCATGCTCTAGGGCCCAATTGACGTTAAGAGGATTGGACGCCAGATCGTGCTCACCAAAAAAATACACAAAACTATGTATACTAAACCACAAAAAAATATATAAAACTAACAAAACACCCTTTATTGTTGTAACAACGCTGCACATTAAATATACACAGGTAATAGTGAATACTGACCTTACCCACTCGGCATACTCAATACAAATGGTACAAAGGAACCCTCTGGTCACTTTGTACAGCCACTTAAGCGGCAGTTTCACATAGCAGTTCACTGTTACCACAGCGACTGTTAGGTAGGCGTGGTTTGACTGTCACCTTTTCTTCGTTGTGAATCATACCACTTCGATCGCAGTAGATTGCTACAAGAATTACTGCGATAAGTAGAAATAATTCTAGTTTTGCTATCGCAGTAGCTTATATATAAAATAAAAATGGCGAAATCTGTAAAACACATTACATTCTCGGACGAAAACAAATGTTTTTATTAATTTAAGAGAAAGGATGCAACTGCAAAAATTGAGGAAAAGGTGGGTATAGATTAAGAAACCATAAAAAAGAAGAGCATCCATAAGAGCAACGTATCTACTAGAAAAAAAGACAAATTCATGATAGCCAACGAACAGGAATGAGCACAGATGATATTTACTGTCTAACAGTGCCATGGTTTTAATAATTCTGTTAATAAATTATTTTACATGTCAAAGCGAGGTCTGTTTATTACAGTGTTTTCATCGAATAAGTTTTTTACGGTGCTTTTTTTCAATATTATTATTTTTTTCTTCAATAGTAATAAAAATAGTTACACCATCTACAACTTTTAAAAACTACAATTTTTAAAAACTGACTGTTTCATTTGGATATACGAATAGTGAATCAGTAGGTAGCAGTAAAACCCATCGCAGTAGATATATCCCCACCGCTAAAAGCCGCTGCGATAACAGTGAACTGCTATGTGAAACTGCCGCTTTTTAGGTTACAGGCCCTTAGGCAGGTCGAATGAAAGACCTAGTTGCGAAACTCTGAGCATCGAGGTCATGGGCGATAGCCATGGGCTCGATGGGCAGACACATCGGGTACCCAGCTGCCGAGGAGAACAAAATTTATTTTGCCAATTCGACAGCTGAGTGACCGAGCTCACAACACGGTTCCACGCGGAGGGGCACCAACCTAGGTCGGTGTCCCTCCGCGCGGAAACACACTCTTAGGGACTTCAGTCCAAAATCATGTCAAACTCAAAGTAAATTCAGTAGTGTAAATAGGGAGAAAAGCTATTAAGCTACCCCTACGGTGAGGTAGCCTAACCACAACCATGTTAAAGCGAAGGGTGTTTTCTACACTCGACGCAAAGATCATAAGCCTCCCCTTCGTATGTCACACGTTGGGGAGGGGTGGAGGAAAAACCTGGGGGTCAGATAGGTACCGATCCAAAATGATTCGCTCTTTTGGGGCGAGACCGGTTTGATCTTCGGACATGTGGGTCCCGTTGACTAGCAGCGGTACACACATGTTCCTAAAGGTTGGGATGATCAGAGAGTGTGAGTGAGTGGGTGAGTACCTCATTTCTCATTCTTGTATTATGGTTAATACTGAGTTGTTAGGTTTATATGATATTGTCGACATTGTTTTTCCGAGCTTCATTAGTTGAATAAGACACCCAGGAAATTGGTCCATGCAGCAGTAAATAAAGGAAGAAGTTGATTAGAAAGAAAACGTATGCTGGAATGAATGTCACAAAATGTTTGTTATATCAAATATGTCGAGCAAATTTTCAAATTTAAGTGGAAATATTAAGGAAGTATAACATATTGAATTTAAACAATAATTTAAAAATTCTCGATTAAAATTTAGTTCAAAATAATGCGCCTATGTATATAGATGAAGTATAGGTGTACACGTCAACATTTTCGTTTTCGATCTTGTCATCGACGGTATATTTTGCCTTACCGTCGTTTTCACCCATACTGTATTGTCTGCCGGCGCCTGAAAAAGCACAGTGTTGCCACAAAAATTCTTGTTTATAAATAAAGTGCGTGGCATAAGTCAGGGATATAGAAAATTAATGCTCGTTTTCATAGTTGATTTTTTCGTGAACAGATTTTTTTTATTATTTGAGATTTTTCTTTAGTATTTTACACAGTTGTGCAAAGGTTTACTCAAAACTTCTTTTTTGTACTTATACCGGGTGAAAGAAAAGAAATGGTTTTCATATGTTAAGTTTGAGACACTCTGTAGGGAGAACGACGTACAAAATGTGATGTGTACATCGGAAACGTATTATAATCTTATGTTTTGTGAACATTTTGTTTTTTGAATGTCCCTGATATCTTTAGAAACAAATAAAATAGACGGTCTTGTAGTTTAACATGTGTTTCGACCGAAACAAAAGTTTGAGACACCCTGTTGGGAGGGAAGGTACAAAGGTGGGTATACATCGATATTATGTTGTAGTCTCATATTTTGTGAACATTTTATTTTTTTAATTTCTCTGATATCTTTAATAACAAAGAAACTAGACGGTAGACAAAGAAACACAGAGACTCCATTAAACAATCTCGTCTCTCTTATGTTGCGCTGTGCATACCGCTTACCTAGTCGAAAAATTACTCTTATTGGTGTCGATAAGAACTGTTTAAGTTATGTGCCTTTCTGTTTTTAAAGTTTTGTTAACTGTTATTTTTTATTGTTAATTTAGTCTTGTTTCAGTTAAAACAAATGCTAAGGAGTAAAACTACCTATTTTCTAAAGATAACAGGGACATTATTTGTTTTTAAAGATATCAGAGACATTAAAAAAAAACAAAATGTTCACAAAACATAAGACTACAATACGATTCCAATGTATACTCACATTTGTACCCCATCCTCACTACAGGGTGCCTCAAACTTAACATAAGAAAAACATGTCTTTTCTTCCACTCGGTATAAGTGCAAGAAAGAAGTTTGAGTAAACAACTGTGTAAATAATAAAGAAAAATATAAACTAATAAAAAAAAATTAGTGGAATCCGTTAATCTGTTAAAATCAAAAAAATCAACTATGAAAATGAGCATAATTTTCTACATCCCTAACTTACATATGCCTCGCAGTATATTATTGTGCGATAATATTTTTATCGCATACATAAAGTATTTGTACAAAAATTAGGTTTAAAAATTTCAATAACAAACTAATAAAAGTTTTCTTTACACGTTATTTATCTATGGCTTTTATGTGTTTGATATTAGTACAAACAAGTCGCATGTCATTATTTATCAGATCGAGATTCTTCTATTTGAGTTGATATCATCAAATTAAATAAACTATCCTTAAAATAATACAACCCCAGGAAAGCATCTCAAGAATAAGCGTTATCACCATTTTCAAGTTTTTTAATTTAAACTGCTATAAAAGATTTTTAAATTAAATACATATATTACTATACTATACTATATTACTATACTATACTAAATTTACAATCAAGATTCAGTAGAACTAAACAAACCAAGACACGTTAAATGGTAAGGAGCACTCCCGAATCATAATATACAATGTATATGTTACAGTTCAAGTTGATTCTCAGTTAGAGTTGACTCCAACTAGTTGGAGTCAACTCCAACTGAAACGAGCAGTAAAAGTTGTTTTTAAAAATTTAAATCAACTTTTACTAGTTGGAGTTTACTCTTCCTGGATCGATTCAGTAAATGTTGATTATACGAGAATCTCAAGTGCATTTTTGATGAGTGTGCGTTTCTTTGTTTTGACCGTTTCAACTACTTATTAGTATAGTCTGTAAGGTCGCCCCCGTTATGTAAATTATTCTGATTCGATTTTTTGCACAAACTTACTCAAAGAAATACATCCGTATAACAATCCTTATAACAAATACACAGGGTGTCACGCGGTACCGCGGTCGAAAAATTGTTTAACCAATTTCAGTAAAGTTAGTCAGTAAAGTGACTCTTTATCGAACGAGTCTGATATTACGGGCAGAGGAACAGACGCGTTCGATAAAGAGTATTGAGGTGGTGCGTACAAAATTGTATCGTCAATCATAAAAAACATTAACACTTACTTACAACTTTAAGGAATTTTTTTTAATTTTAGACGAAATAAAAAATTCGTATGACAGTAATGACAGTAATCACAGATGACTTTTGCATGATGGCCGGTTTTGATGTTTAATCGATAGTTATCAATATTGTATACCTATCTAATTACTAAATCTGTAAAGTTTTCATTTATTTTGTATGAATATAATTGCGAAACACTACAGAATTTTACTTTTTGACATAAATTTTATTAATAATAAGATAAATTTTGTACAATATTTTTAATAATTTAAGTAAATAAATTTTAATTTCACTCAAATAAATAATCGATTGCTGCCATTGACCACTTACATTCAATCTCAGTTAATTTGATTAATTATCGCGGCAGGTAAAGTAACATTCTTCTTTCAATACAACAAAGTGTAACTTTACTGCCGAAAATAAGGGCAAATGAGTACAATAATGAATGAGTTTAGTGACGTTTGGCGATAATCAATGATTTTAAACAAATTCGTAAAAATACATAATTTTTTCACTTCGTACAAATTTTTTTTTTAGATCCGTTGGCCCTTTTTTTCTCTAAAATTGACTGTTGTCGAGTTATTAGCGACTTAAAATTTGAAAAAGGCCAAAATAACCATTTTCAAGGTTTAATAACTCGGTTAAAGATAATTAATGTGAAAGTCGAGCGAGCGGCCGTGGAGTAACGGCATAATCGCTGGCCTCATACGCCAGTGCACGTGGGTTCGAGCCCTGCTAAAGACAAACCATTTTCATTTCCAATAATGACACGAGCCGTCTCACCGTGCCTCGGAGAGCACGTTAAGCCGTCGGTCCCCCTGGGCTAGTTAGTGTACATCGACACTAGTTACTTGAAACAGGGTTAAAGATGTAATAACTGGCGCCGGAACTGTCCGAAAGGCAAAAATGCCATACGATATTATACAGGGTGTCCCAAAAAGATTGGTCATAAATTATACCACAGATTCTTGGGTTAAAAATAGATTGATTGAACCTCACTTACCTATATACAATAGTGCACACAAAAAAAGTTACAGCCCTTTGAAGTTACAAAATGAAAATCGATTTTTTTCATATATCGAAAACTCTTAGAGATTTTTTATTGAAAATGAGCATGTGGCATTCTTATGGCAGCAACATTAAACTTATGACACTTAAAAAAAAATTAAAGTGAAGTTTGTGCACCCCATAAAAATTTTGTGGGGGTTTTGTTCCCTTAAACCCCCCCAATCTCTGTGTACGTTCCAATTAAATTATTATTGTGGCACCATTAGGTAAAGACAATGTTTTTAAAACTTTTTTGCCTCTTAGCACCTTTTCGATAAGCCAGTGTTTATCGAGATATTTTGAATATTTGTCGAATCCACCACATATTTGTATAGGGTTAAGTACGATTATAGACCTGTTAATAATCTGAAAATTTATTTATAATTTACATTTTTAGGTATATTTTGAAAAAGAAGCCTTATCTCGATAAAAGGTGACTTATCAAAAAAAGACTAAGAGGCAAAAAAGTTTTAAAAACACTGTATTTAACTCATAGTACCACAATACTAGCTTAATTGGAACGTACACAAACATTTGGGGGGTTTAAATGAACAAAATCCCCATAAAATTTTTATGTAAATAAATTTAAAAAGAAGCCGGATCTCGATAAAAACTGGCTTATCGAAAAAATACTAAGAGGCAAAAAAGTTTTAAAAACGTTGTGTTTAACTAATGGTACCACAATAATGGATTAATTGGTACGTACACAAAAGTTTGGGGGGTTCTTTAATAGTTTTCGATATATTGAAAAAAATCGATTTTCATTTTGTAACTTCAAAGGGCTATAAATTTTTTTATGGGCACATTTGTACTAAGGTAAGTTAGGTTCAATCGAACTATTTTTGACCCCAGAATGCGTGGTATAATTTATGACCAATCTTTTCGGGACACCCTGTATATTATGAAAGTCAGAAACTAAAAAAATCAAAGATTAAAGCTACCTCTATAAGATCCTGAAGAAATTTTTGTCATTATTTCATTAATAAGATATTATTTTTAATTATCAACAATGAGCGCTAACCGTGTATTGAGGCGGCCGTCAATGTGAGTGCGAGTGAGATTCACCATTGGACGGCTGGAATGGTGCATCTCTTTAGCACTCACCATTGACGGCCGCCTAATACGCACTTAGCGCTCATTGTTAATAATTAAAGATAAAGCTTAGTAATAAAATAGTGACAAAAATTTCTGCTGGATCTTGTAGAGGGGGCTATAAACTTTGATTTGGTCACTTTCTGACTTGCATAATAATGGATTTTAACCGAGTTATTAAGACTTGAAAATGGCTATTTTCGCATTTTTCAAATTTTAAATCGCGTATAACTCGACAACAATCAATTTTAGAGAAAAATCACAAAATACCTTTTTTTGCTCAGAATAACCCAAATGATCTAAAAAAAAATTGTTCGAAGTGAAAAAATTATTTTTGTGAATTTGTCTAAAAAAATTGTTTAAACAATTTATCGATCAAGGTACTGCCTGGACCCAGTAGATTTGTTATAAGGACCTCTTTTTGAGTAAGTTTGTGCAAAAAATTCGAATCGGAGTAATTTACCTAACGGGGGCGACGATACAGCTAGACTAATTTGAACATATTCAGTAACATTTAATTTCTAGAATCGGCTGTTTGTGTGAATCAGAATCAACTTTTACTAAATGGCATTGGGAAGAGTATACTTTTCCTAGTTGGAGTCTACTTTTACTAGTAAATGTTGAATATAAATCTTAATTTTATATTTATAATCAACTTTTACTGAAACCAACCGTTAGAGCTGACTCCAACTAGTTGGAGTCAACTCCAACTGGATAATCAACTTGAACTGTAACATATATACATTGTAAATTATGATTCGGGAGCTCTCCTAGTAGCATATAACGTGTCTTATGGTTTGTTTATTTCTACTGCATCTTGATTGTAAATTTAGTATAGGAGCAGTCCCGAATTATAATTTATAATGTATATACATTGTAAATCCCAAATCATTGTAAATATACATTGTAAATATACATAAAAGTACATTGTAAATATACAAAGATAGAGGGTAAGAGAGGTCTAGGGCAGCGTTTTACAACCGGTGGGTTGCGGGCAGATTTCAGGTAGGTCGCGACTTGGCTCTTACAGTAGCTGAGTAGGGTACAGTGACTGTGTTCCTTATTTTTTTCTATCATCATGGATGAGGGATGGGTCGCGAATACCGCGAACATCAGAAGGTGGGTCGCCAGACATAACAGGTTGGGAATCACTGGTCTAGGGCAAAAATATGTCATGGCTGCGTAATATTCGTCAATGGATAGGAATCCTTCTTCTTCTTCTTCTTCTTCTTTTATTTCTTGGAGATCTTTCAATCTGTTTAATTTTGAAGTTGCCTCTGGTTAATTTCCTGGGAGGTAGATTGCCAACTATCCCTCCATCTTTTAAGTGGTCTTCCGGGGGGTCTTGAACCGGGCGGGTTCTTTTCTAGGGCAATTTTTGGGAGTCTACTCTCATCCATTTGTCTTACATGGTTATACCACATGCTCTTGCGGTGCCTTCCCCATCTTACAATATCTTGAATTTTGCATTGCTCTCTAATGTCTGTATTTCTAACTCTGGCTCTTCTTGTTTTCCCCATTATTGTTCTTAGGTAGGGTTTTCATTTCGGCAACTCTGAGCATCTGTTTCGTTTTGTTGGTGTCTTCGCGCACTTCTATGCCATATGTCATGATCGGTCGTATGCAAGTCTTGTAGATTCTAATTTTACTATCTGTGCGCATATACGGATTTAACCAGACTATCTCCCGCAGACATCCTGACAATGCAGCTGCTTTGTTGATCTGACTCCTCAGGTCCTTTACTGGGTCGTGGGTGCTTGATATATCTATGCCCAGATATCTGAATTGCATCACTTGTTCTATGGGGTTGTTCTCAACCACTAACTTACATCTGAGCGGATCTTTTGCTATTGTCATACATTTAGTTATGTTGGTAGAAATGTTCATATTTAGTTGGCGGCTTACTTGAAAGAACTGAAAGAGTGTCTCTGAAGATCATCTTCTGATTCAGCAATAATTGCTGCATCATCTGCGTAACACACCATACCAATTCTTTTGTTGCCCATTCTATATCCGAGATTAAGAGTTGTTACTTTGTTTATAATTTTGCCCATGAGTAGGTTAAACAAGAAGGGGCTTAAACTGTCTCCTTGTCTAATTCATCCCGGTGTTGGAATATTTTCAGTGAACTGGTCTTCTGCTCTCACTTTGGTTACGTTGTTGTTATTTAGGTTATGGACTATCTTTGTTATGCTGTTCGGTGTTTTATTTTCTATTAATATATTTAGAATGTCTCCCAGGCGAGCTCTGTCAAACGCCTTCGTCAGATCAATGAAGCAAATGTACGCTGGCATGCCGAACTCTATAGCTTTTTCTTTTATTTGTTTTATTATAAATACTGCGTCTGTTATAGATCGCCCCTTTGTAAAACCTTGTTGTTCTTCAGCATCGTTGTATTTAAGAGGGATATGAATCCACAGTTATGGAATGCATCCAATAATTCTGATAAAAACAAAATAATTTAATCCTAAATATCTAACATCTCACCTGACAAGACAATGTAAGGTGGACGCAAAAATCCACGACACCTTAAGAAGAAGAAGATGGATGTTTATGTTCAACACGTAACAAAGTGCGTTATCTATTTGCGTTCTCTATTTGCATAGAAAATTAATAGTGCGTAATATTTTTGATCTGCTTTCCATCGTCCCAACACCCAAACATTACATAGATTTTTTCGACTGCATATTCATTATAACTACATTACCATTTAATCACAATATATCAACTTTTTAAAAAATTTCCTAGAAATAGTAAATTCATTTGGAAGTGCACTCAAAATAAAAAACCCTTTCCCCCAAATCTATGCATATGCCAATGGTCCTGAGTTTGAAAAAATAAAAAAACAAATAAGTGAATAGAGGCTCTCGCAAAGGTTGCGTTTTGAAGACGACCCGCGGTGCCGAAAATGTAAATCATGGGCATGGGTACCAATGGGTACCCCACGACTCGTTCGAATACCTTATGGATTTTATTATTTACCGGCGATTTTTGGCATAGCGGCGCCTTTGTGATAATGAACAACACTTATGAAAATACATTAATATTCAAGCCTCTAGAAACCATTATGGGTTTTGTCTACATTTATCATAATATGTATTTTAGAAGTTATTAATTATGGTGGGTCGGTGTGTCGACGTATTTATATTTTCATCATTTTGTAGGGATTTATGGACAATAATGATATCAAAAATGATTCTGGAATTAGGTTTTATTGTCTGTTAATTGATTTCTGTTTCTTTGTTGCATTCTCCATGCTGGAGACACAGTGCACGGATCGAATATCTTGAATAAGTAAATGGGTTACGGAGGGGTGCCACATTAATAAAGAAAATTTAAATCGATCCTTAAAATATTGTTTTAAATATACCATTGTACCGGGTGCCCCAGAAGTATGGCTTTCGGCTATATCTCAGGAATCGTTTATAGTACAGCTTTGAGAAAAAATATTTATAACAAAAGTTGCCTCGGGAAAAGCCTGGAAATTATTTTCATAATTGTAGGTTCACTGCTAGAGGGCGTAATTAAATATAAATAATTAAAAAATCAAAATTTTACAAAATTTGCCTAATGAAAGAGCATTGGAAATCCGATCATCATATTCTTCATAAAATACTGCGCATATTTGATTTCACAAGTTTAAGTCTACCTTTGCAAATAAGAGGTGGGGGTGAGTGGGAACCTTGTTATGAAAAAATGACTGTAAGTCCGGTTCTGCTAAATCGAATTTCGCAAACTTGGTCTTGTTGAAAACAGCTCTTTTAGATCAAATTAGCAACAGATTAGCGAAAACCGCATGTCGATATCCTTTTTCTATCTCGAGATATCTTAACAAACGTGTAAATTTTAAACATAACTGTTACTGTCACCGGTAAACGAAGAAGGAAAGGTAGTGTGCTGTGGAAAAAACAAAGAAACATTTTTTAGGTGTCAACGTGTATTAATTAAAACAACAATAGGACAAACAACACTATAACATATAACAAAGAAATAAAAACAACTACTTAGTGACGACTTAAATGTTCAAATTATTGCCCATCATTTTTATTCAAGCATTTACTCTTGAGTAGATGCTCAAGAGTAGATTGAACAGCAGTCTTAATTTCTGATCTCGTAATGCTTTGAATCGGGTTTCGTATTCTCTGGATCATTTTTTCTCGAGTAGGCCGAGCTGCAAAAACAAGGTCTTTAATCCGTCCCCATACCTAAATAAAAGTGAAATACCAAACCATCCCCGCACCAAACTGGTGGTAGTCAGATAGTTGGACCCTTTCTTTTCGATAATGCTATTATTGGTGAACGCTATCTAATTTTTTTAAGGAATGAATTGCCTCTTCTTCTGGAATATGTAGCGCTAGCAGTTCGTAGGTCCATGTTGTTTCATCACGATGGTTGTCCCGCGCATTTTTCCAGAGTACTAAGAGTTTTTTTAGATGAGTCATTCGCTGATAGATGGATAGGACGTGGAAGCCTATTTTTTGGCTAGCTAGATCACCAGATTAAACTGTTTTAGACTTTTATTTATGGGGGCGGACCTTGTTTTTGGCGCAAAGCCCACTACTCGAGAAAACATGATCCAGAGAGTAGGAAACGCCATGCAAAGCATTGGGAGAGCAGAAAGTGAGACTGCTGTTCAATATAACTATATATTGAGACTATATATTGAGACTGCTGTTTAATATAACTATATATATACTCGTAAAGAGTAAATACTTGCATCCAAAATTATGGGTCATAATTTGAACATTTAAGTCGTCACTAAGTAGTTGTTTTTATTTCTTTGTTATATTTTATAGTGTTGTTTGTCCTATTGTTGTTTTAATTAATACACGTTGACACCTAAAAAATGTTTCTTTGTTTTTTTTTCCACAGCACACTACCTTTTCTTCTTCGTTTACCGGTGACAGTAACAGTTACGTTTAAAATTTACACGTTTGTTAAGATATCTCGAGATAGAAAAAAGTATCGACATGCGGTTTTCGCTATTCTGTTGCTAATTTAATCTAATTTTGTAATACAGGTTTAGAAATGCATACTTGTATTTAATATTTTCCAAAGAAAACTAGATTTCTGAAAATAATAAAATAACGCCTCCTAGCTGACATATTACTTAATAGGATGTTTCGTAATTATAACTCCTACATTGACGAAAAAGAGCTGTTTTCAACAAGACCAAGTATGCAAAATTCCATTTAGCAGAACCGGACTTACAGCCATTTTTTCATAACAAGGTTCCGACTCACCCCCATTTCTTGTTTGCAAAGGTAGACCTAAACTTGTGAAATTAAATATGTGCAGAATTTTATGAAGAATACGATGATCGGATTTCCAGAGCCTTTTCATTAGGCAAATTTTTTAAAATTTGGATTTTTTAATTTTTGGTATGCAGTTACGTCCTCTAGCGGCGAATCTACAATTATGAAAATAATTTCCTGGCTTTTCCCGAGGCAACTTTTGTTATAAATATTTTTTTCTCAAAGTTGTACTATAAACGGTTCCTGAGATATGGCCGAGAGCCATTTTTATTGGGACACCCGGTACATGAGACAAATATTGTCTTTATTTTCTTGTGTTATTAAAAAAAAGTAAATGAGTTTTGATAACGGCTTCTGTTAAAGAGAACAAAATATCCTGGCTTTAACATCCATATAAGTCGTAGTAACTTAGTACGTAAGTCTCCCTTAGGTGTGCCCATTCATATATGTTAGCTGTTTTTTGCATCCATTCATGGCCAGCCATTCGCTTGATGTCATCAGTCCATCTTGTTTGAGGTCTGCCTCTACTTCTCTTGCTTGCCATTCGAGAATTCGCTTCGTGCAATGGCTGTTTTTCATTCTTCCGATGTGTCCCGCCCAGTTTCATTTTAACATGGCAATCTTCTGGATCACATCTGCTACTTTTGATCGTCTTCTTATCTCTTCATTGGATTTACGATCGCTGATAATACAGTATTTGTGGCCAATGTTTGTCATAACTATACTAAAATCACAATAAAGATACACTAGAAATAAACAATCCAAGTTACATTGACGAGGAGCACTCCCGAATCAGGATTTACAATGTATAAAACTCCACAAGGAAGAATTTCCTGTAGCTGGCTGTATGTATACCATTATATACATGGATGCTGTGTACCAAAAAAAAGTTGATTAATAGCAATCTGAAAATTTGTTAATGCTTTAATGGTGTCTAAAAGTTGAGAAAGTAAATTGTTGTTTTATTTTTCCAAGGTGAATTTGTGTGATTCTTCCTTATTGTTGATGTTCATCAGATATCTATTTAATACTTCTGGCCCGTACATACAACATCTAAAAATCTTCTCTATTCTGTGGGTTGTTTGTTGTTTGTCTTGTTTGTGTACAATGTTTTGTTTGAAGTCCTCCATCAATATATTTGCTAATAATGATGATAAGAATGATCCATGGATCATAAGCATCAACCATAAGGTCCATGGATAATTAGATGCCTACAAGACCGGGAGGGTATGTCACGCATCACTTCTTAAAAACATAACCCGCTCAACATCTTCTTGGCTATATTTTTCGCACGTCTTTTACACATACCTTTTTCGCAACATGCATATTTCATTTCAATCGATTGTGACTACATCAATATATAGTAGGGGAGGAAAGTATGCTAAATGTGAAGTCACTCGAGCGCTTTGGGGACCTATTGGGTTGTGAAGAGTAGGTTCTAAAACCAAAAAAAAAGTTAAGTAAAGTTTTCCATTTTAGTGGGGACTTTCCATTTTTAATTTAGTTTTCCATTTCCAAGAATCGTTTTTTCCGATTATAGCGCCATTTATTCGAAAAAATGTTTCAAATAAAAGTTACTTCTTTTTACGTAAGGGATCCGAATCTGCAATAAAAAATGGAGGCTCCACTGAATAAGTGTATTTTTAAATTTTTTTGATCTGATGTTCATTTCGCGAAATATCGCGGGATTCGTATTTAAAATTTTAAATTTACCCCCACCCCTCTCCGCGGGGAGTCGTGTTTGGTATCATTCGATAGATTTTTGACAAATATTGAGCACCTATTTTTTAGTTTTTATATCTATCTATCGTTCATTTCGCGAAATATTCGCTTTTTTCTTGTGAAACTTTGTGACTCACCCATTTCCTTACGCCCCGCCCAAATCGTTAGATTATTGAAATATACACTATTTTGCATGTACTTAACTTACCTTATCGTAATCTGACGATTTCGGGTTTTTCTAAGGATAGATTTTTTTTTCGGGCCCCCCTTAACGAACTCCCCTGTGTTTAGAGCCAATACATTATGGTAGAGGTACATCTACAGTCTACCAACAGGGTACCAGGTTTCTTCTCATATGACAATCTGGCGCGCTCGAGTTACTGAAAAAATCCCCGCTTGGGCTGCCCTACATATGTATTTAAATAATAAATAATATATAGCAAATTATCAGTTTTTATTCAAAAACTTATTAATACTAATGTTTACCCTGTATAAATCTACAAAATGTATACTCTATAGGAATAAGAGTAAATTATGAATCACATGCATATATTTAAAACAAAATTTACATAATTTACCATAAAATACGTTTTTAGGATGTAGGGGTGCAGCTACTCAGAAAGGGTGGAAACATGATATGTTAGAGGAGCAAGAGATAGAAGAAAACATGTATCACTGCATGAATTACTAATAATACCTTTAAATGATTTAAGAAAAATCGTTTTTTAAATCTATTTTTAACTATTTTTTAACAGAGGAATAAAACTGTAATTTAAAAATTGTCTGTGTCACAGACCGTCGGATTTTAATAGTGGTGCAGCCACGATTTTACCCCCTATTTTATGCATTTGAGAGTACAGAATAGAAAGATCAAATCAAGGAGAGTAAGATATGTGAAAACTGTGGGGTTTTCTAGGGAAATCTGCGAGAAAATGGAATTTTTATTTGTAAAGAAAACGCATGCATGCTGCGACGATTTTCTCCCTTATGCCATTTTACCAAGTCGATAGAGGAGTATTGATTCTATTTTTGAATAATTTTGGCATAAGGGCTATTGGTGTCCTAAGGGTGTTAATCATGACTTAAGCATGTAACGTTGACAGGTCATTGTCCGTGATGTTCCTCACGTCCCTTGAAAATTTGTTAGTTTTCACGATCAAGAAGCTGGCCAAAAAAAGGTATAACGGCAGGTCGTAAAAATGACAAACTTTACCTCAAAAAAGTTGCGAAAAATAAGAAAAATCTTTCAATCTGTTCGTTTTGCTTCTTCTATAAGAGTCATCAGTGAGTATTCTAAGCGTTTTGTCTCTTGTGGCTATTATTACCATGTTGTCGGCGTTGATTCCAGTTTCTTTAAATCATATTTAATTTTATGTTAAACAGTGTTGTAGACAGGCTCTCACCTTGTTGAACTCCTTCTTCTAGGTTGTCCATTGTCATTTCACTACTCTAATCAGTCTTGCTGGTATATTAGAGGAACTGGTCCGAATATGGGCCCCTCATTTGTTTTTTTATTGAAACTTGCTTATTATATTTTGATAATACTGTTTAAATGTCATGTATACATGCTATAAGACCTTAGAAATAAAACTGCTAACTATGTATTTTTTATTATAAAGCTTAATTATTTTACAGGTAATAATATGAAGTGGGGCATATTTTTCTAACCAGGCCAGGCTGTCTGAAATATGGGCCCCATTAAAAAACTATCAAAATTTTCTTTTGACAATAAAAATACGACATAACTTAGCCAACAATTCATGCTTAAGGAATAATAAATATCTCTGAAAAATAAAATAAAATTATCTACAAAAATCGCAAACGTAGATAAGAGTCTCTTTCTGCTCCGGAACACTGTTCATGTGCCCAAAGATTGCACATTAAACATTGAACCAGTTTCTTCTCCATTATCTAGTATCATCAGAAAACTGTTTTTTACATACGTAATAGACATGTGGCTCCACTGCTTTCAGGAGATTACTGTCCTATCTGCGCTATGTCAAGGTCTTCATCAGCGGGCAAAAATTCCTCTTTATTTTCTTCATCCGAACTGAATTTGGTTTTGTCTTTTCTCTTGGATTTCTTTATATTTTTCCCCTATTAGCTTCCCCTTTCCTTCCTTTATCTTTACATTTTCTTTTAATTCAACTGAAAATACTGTTCTTTTTTCCTTCCCTTCTTTTGATTGTCTTATATTCTCAATTGATAATTTACGAACCAATTTATACGGAGATAAAGTTATAACTTAAGAACCGAGAAGTTTTCCTTCCTCTTAAAAACGCTCGGTTCGTAACTGATGGGGCAGGTGAATGAACGAATGGACTGATGAATATTTTTGAACAATGTTCTGGCATACTTAGTTGTTGCGTTCGCTGTGTTCCTTAATGGTCGATCTGGGTCTTTAGAATAACTTTGTCCTTGATCTTCTGAACAAACTGTTATATTTTATAAAGAAATCGGTCCTTGATCTTCTGAACAAACTGTTATATTTTATAAAGAAATCGTTTCTGCAAGGTGACCTGTAAATCCTTCCAAATAAATTCCAGTCGAGTTACAAGTTTTCTCAGATTCAAGTTTCTCAGCACCGAAATCAGCATCAGAAAAAATGGTTATATTTATTGGCCCTAGTCCTGTTACTTTAAACCCATTCTTAGCTATTTCTGCCGTCTGGCATTTCAGAAAGGCTTTTTCCAATAGTTCTTTTATATCAATGCGGGCGGTCTGAATATGAGCCCCTAGCCCATATTTACGTCACACAAGGGGCCCATATTTCAAAATATGTACGTTCAAGAAAAATATTAGCTTATGATTTTGTAATTGCTTTTTGGCCATAATCTACATTAACACCCTTTTCTTCCCTCTTTCTGTCGCACAAGCAAAATATATCAATTCCGAAATAATGTCCATAAACACAAATATCACTTTATATAAACTTACCCAATAAAATTTTTTCAAGAGTCAAAATCAAACGGTCTACACTGTGTAACAACAACATATGCACTGGTGGAGGAATCTGTAAATATATGACAAGAGAGGGGCCCTCTAGTATATTTGGGCATTTTCTAACAGATAGCACTACTTGTTTCCTAGGTAGTGTGGTGGCCCATATTAAATACATAGCCCATATTCGGACCAGTTC
Organism: Diabrotica virgifera virgifera; assembly: GCF_917563875.1. Classification (NCBI taxonomy): domain Eukaryota; kingdom Metazoa; phylum Arthropoda; class Insecta; order Coleoptera; family Chrysomelidae; genus Diabrotica; species Diabrotica virgifera. The sequence goes on along the minus strand of NC_065449.1, from coordinate 54,723,772 downwards.
CTCTAAGGTTTGGCATTACCAGTAAGGATTGGAATCTATTTACAGTGTCGAAAACTTGCTGGAGGTCTATAAATAGTAGGTTTTCTTTTTTTGAAGCCTTGTTGATATTGTACTAGTGTATTTTCGGTGTATTGGTCTACTCTGTTTCTCAAGATGCTTGTCAGTATATTGTACGTCGTGTTCCTTAGCTTGATTCCTCTATATAGGGTGAGGCAGATAAAGGGTCTATTAGAAATATCTCGAGAACTAAAGACAATTGAATTATGAAAATTGGAATAAGGGGGTTTTGAAGACTGATCTATTTAATGAAAATATTTTCATCTATTTGGTACTTCCGGTTATACCGGAAGTTGCTTATAACTTCGTTTTTTTAAATGGGACACCCTGTATATTTTTACACTTTTGGATTCTCCTCGATTTCTTCTTTCTTAAAATATAAGGTTTTGTAATAATATACAGGGTAGGTTAAAAGATAATTACGTTTTCTTATTAATTTCGTAGCAATATTCCCACCCTGTAGGATTGTAGTAGTTTGACATAATAAACTCTATTTATGTTCAAATGATTTTTAATATAGTCTACTATTGTTAACAATTATTAGTGTAGCTAAATTTTTAATTTTAGCATACAGGGTGGGTCGAAACTCGGAATGAGTATTTTCTGAGTTTTCTTAAATGGAACACCATATATTTTAGTATTGTAATGAAATGATATTTCATGGTACTTTTTACTTCTTAAGAACTCCCTATACCTAACTGCTTTAGTTTGTGCTTAATTTTTAATCGCACCAACAATCTTAACTTCGATGGTATTTTGATACCTCAACCACTATTGGCAATTTTAAGTATCAGTATAGATTAATATGTATTTATTTCCAAAAAATTATTTGTGACTGAATATTTTCACGGCCAACCTAATACAATTTCACCTATTTTGTGTTGCAATTAATGTTTGGCTTTAATCACCAATAACTCACAAATTAAAGAAGTTAGGTATAGGGAATGCTTAAGAAATTAAAAAGTACCATAAAATAACATTTCATTACAATACTAAAATACAGGATAACATTTCATTACAATACTAAAATACAGGGTATTCCATTTAAGAAAACTCAGAAAATAGTAATTCCGAGTTTCGACCAACCCTGTATACTAAAATGAAAATTTTAACTATACCGATAACTCTTAACAATAGTAGACTATATTAAAAATCATTTGAACATTAATAGAGTTTATTATACCAATCTACTACAATCCTACAGGGTGTTAATGTTGCTACGAAATTAATAAGAAAACGTAATTATCTTTTAACCTACCCTGTATAATATTACAAAACCTTATATTTTAAGAAAGAAGAAATCGAGGAGAATCAAAAAATGTAACAATATACAGGGTGTCCCATTTAAAAAAACGAAGTTACAATCAACTTCCGGTATAACCGGAAGTAGCAGAGAGAAGAAAATATTTTCATTAAATAGTTCATACCTCAAAACCCATGTATTCCAATTTTCAAGATTCTCTTAGCTTTAGTTCTCGAGATATTTCTAATAGGCCCTTTATTTGCCTCACCCTGTATAGTTACTGATATCCCTTGGGTCTCATTCTTTTTATATCGTTTATATGACTTTTTCTCCATTTTATTGGAATATTTTATCAGTTCTATGTATTTTTTATTAGTTAATGAAACCGGTGCATCGGTTCTTCCCCATTTTTTTGTTAATTCAGTGTTAATTTCATCCGGTTCTGTTGCTCTTCCTGATTTAAACATTTTCACTGTTTTAATAATTTCAACAATAATGGGGAATCGTCTCTTCCCTCTTCCCAGGATGTTTTTATTGTTGTTACATTGTTTTTAAATATCCTTACAGTTTTTTGCTGTCCTTGTTACTTGCTTCTAAAAATTTTTGTATCCCTACAGGGTGTTTGGTAAAGAATGGGCCATACTCGTACCTTAACCTTAGATTCCTAAGGTTAAAATAGGCCGATTTAAGGTAACTTACCTTAGTACGAAAATTGATAACAACCGAAATACAGGGTGTCAAAATTAAACTTTTAATTTATTTATTCTTGAATATTTCCTGACAGGCATGGGATAAAAACACGAAATTTGGTAAGCGGGGGTTTTTTGGGACGAGAAATCTAAATTCGCCACCAACAATGATGTATTACCCAGAGGGCGTTACATACGCCTTTCAGCGCTCATTTAATAAGTTCAATTTTTTTTGTTACCCACTCTACATATTTTTTGAATCAAAATTTTTATTCTCTTAATATTTTTACTTAAAAAAGACATATTACATTCATCTCGCTAAACTCAACCGTTTGCGAGGGAACATAATTTTTTGCATAATATCATTGTTACACCCGAAAAATAACTTAAACCATAAAAATTTACAAAAATGTATCGCAAATTTCTTCAAATGGAATTTGCGATAATTATGGTTTCAAGTCTAACTACAATGATATTATACAAAAAATTATGTTGTATCGCAGATTTTAAATGCATTTATCTCGAAAACAGTTGAGTTTAGCGAGATAAATGTAGTATACCTTTTTTAAGTAAAGATATTAAGAGAATAAAAATTTTGATTCAAAAAATATGTTTAATTGGGGATAAAAAATTGAACGTATTAAATGAGTGCTGAAAGACGTATGTGGCGCCCTCTGGGTAATACTTTATTTTTGGTCGCGAATTTAGATTTTTCATCCCAAAAAACCCCTGCTTACCAAATTTCGTATTGTTATCCCATGCCCGTCAGGAAATATTTAAGAATAAATAAAAGTTTAACTTTGACACCCTGTATTTCGGTTATTATCAACTTTCGTACTAAGGTAAGTTATCTTATATCGACCTATTTTAAGCTCAGGAATCTAAGGTTAAGCTATGGCCCATTCTTTACCAAACACCCTGTATAAAGAATTTTGTTTAAACAATGGGCATTTAAAAATTATTAGTACCTATCAAAAACTTCGAGATTGTTTCCCACGGTTAATGTTATTATTATTTATTTCTCTCGTAGACCATATTCATATTTTCGGCTTTAATCTACGAATATAACCATCTGTTTCTGATACCGTAACTGTCGTAAAGGTTTCGTATTTCAAAAATGATCAGCAGGTCCTTAAAAAATAGATGTATTAATATTTTACTTTTATAGCGACCAAAAGATTAATTATCTGGCTATAAAATACCTTACGCATTATAAAATATATAAATCTTTTCGGTCATAAAAACTGTTTATAAATATTAGGAGCGGAACGGTAAAAGATACAGAATATATTTTATTGTGGCTAGAGGTTTAATTAGGTCCAGTAGGTCACGTGTGCTCGTATATCAGGATTTAAACTAAAATTGAGTCAAATTGAAGGAATTACCTAAATATTTAACCAATATTTGTTACGATAATCCTATTTTGCGCAGTCAACTATTTGAATTTGAGAACCTAGTATTGGCCGACTTTTAAGAAAAGAATAATATTAAAAAAATAATAATACAATAGAACCGGAAACTTAAACACAAAACTAATACAAACGAAATTAGTGGGTATACTAATAGGCTATTTGTTGATTATGTAAAAAAAGGTAAAAGGAACTACAATTTTAAAGGGTTCTATTGTTTCAAATGGTCAATGGACCCCCAGATATGAGAAAACCGCTGAATGTTACGATTTACAGGGGTGCGTTTTTGAGGAAAAGGTGAATTGGTCCATTTTAAGCTCTAATTCTATACACTTTTCGTTCATATAAATCTACTGAAAATTGGCTAAAAGTTAAATTCTCTATCTAAATGTCATCTTCAAAAGTCTTCTAAAAGAAAACACCAAAAAACTTGATTTTTTTGCCCCATAACTTTTTCCCACGGTATAGGTATAGGCTAGAAACGTCTATCCTTTCTCTTCAAAATGACGTTTGGTAAAGGTCTTTCTGAGATATGATTTTTCGCCACTCACACCATACTTGTGCAATTTTCCCTTTTGCGCCATTTTATTGATTTTTTTTTCTATTAATTGCATATATCTAAGACAACTGTTTAGAAAAAAGTTATACATAGAACAATGTTTGCGAAAAAATGGGAATATGGTAGAAAAATTGTGTGGTAGGCGAATTATAAATATTACAAGAATATAAAAGCGCTAAACGCCTTAAAAATGACTGGCGCATACAATATTCCAGCTACAAAAGATCTGATATGAATATTACGTGGCGCGAAAATGTATTTTCATTTTGATGTAAAACAAAATTCTAGTTTTATTTTAAAAGATTTTTCCATAATATTTGCTAAATTTGAAGTAAACGCGCCACAAAAGAGTAACTGTGATACAGTTTGACTTTTGAAACTCTCTTGTGGCGCGTTTACTTCAAATTTAGCAAATATTATGGAAAAATCTTTTAAAATAAAACTAGAATTTTGTTTTACATCAAAATGAAATAGTTATTTTCCTAACAAGTGCAGAAAGTCATTCTTTTCCGCACGCGACTGCAGTTTGCCGAACGACGCGAAGCGGGAGTTCGGCAAGCAGTCGAGTGTGGAAAAGAGACTTTCTGCAAGAGTTAGAAACAATATTTTTTCTAAGAGTCTTTAAAAAATTACCAAATCTTAATCAATTAATTTAATTAATATGAAAATACATACACAAATTAATTCTTTGAAAAGGTTGTCAAAACCAAACTTTCAATATAATTAGTTAGCATGACGACGATCTTGGTTTCCATGACGATGATTCAAAACGACTGTGATTGTCTACCGATTTGACTTTCGAATATTATGTCAAAATAATTTTATTTCATCGAATTGTCGCGTTAATTTCATTAAAACAGGAACACAATAAGATATATTTGAAATGAATTAGTAAATAACATCTAAATATTAGTTTATTGCATGTATTATAATTACTTTAAGGCCATATTAACATATCTAAATTAACACGCGTGCGGAAAAGTAAAAACCGCGTGCGGAAAAGTAACACGCGTGCGGAAAAGTGAAACTTTCTAAACTAAAATGCGTGCGCGAAAGTAGACATTTTTGCACGCTCATAGAAAAATACATTTTCGCGCCACGTAATATTTATGTTGTTGTGAAGCTATTTCCTTGTGACATTTTTATAATTAAGTATTTTCTATGGGAAATAAGCTTAATAATAATAAGGAATGGAACAGAACAACTTAGAACGGGATCCTACAACATTCACAAGAAATAATACGAGAAAAATAACAATACCATATATAAAAGGACTATCTGAGAAACTTAAAACAATAGGAAATAAATTCAACATTTCAACAACATTCAAAACAACAAACACATTGAGATCTATTCTATCTAAAACTAAACCTAACAATGAACAAGAAAGAACAAAGAATTGCATTTATAAAATACCTTGTGAATGCGAACAATTTTATTTAGGTGAAACATCAAGACCATTAAACGTTAGAATAAGTGAACATCAGTCTTATATTAAAAATAGAGAATTTGATAGATCTCAAATATGTCAACACGCATGGGATAATGAACATAGAGTTCAGTGGAGAGATTCAAGTATAGTCCTGAAAGAATCAGATAGTAGAAAGAAAAAAATCAAAGAAGCGGCTCTAATTATGCTAAATGAAACCAATTGTGTCGCAAATTCCTCGGTAGAATGCAGTAGGATGTGGTTACCCATACTGAAAGAGGAAGTCAATAGAAAGAAAATACGACGATTAGTAAGTCAATAACATATCGAGTTAGTACAAATTTTATATGTTAGTATTACTTATTGTATATCTATGTATTATTAATATTATTTATAATTTAAACATATTAAAGTCAGAATTTGGTATTAGTTTTTTGAAAGTAAATTAAATACTTACGATGTCGGGATAGTATCACGAGGTTTTTTCCTGGTTTTTCCTCGTGATTTACTATGGAATCTCTAACGCGAGAATTTTACTCTCATCGTTGCATTTGGTTGTCTTTTTAAAGACAGATCACATGCTATGATTTTTTTTGCGACGGATATTCTTGAGTTGGGATTGATTTCATGTAATCGAATGAACTATCTTTTAGTAAAGTCGTCCCAGGAACGCAACTCATAAATATTGGCGATATCATTTTTTTAAAATGTATAATATACGTCTGAATTGCCAATATAAATGAGTCAGATTAAATAAATTATTAGAAGAATTTTCTTACTTAGCAACAACATTTTTGTTTATTTTAATAGTATTTTGTGTTTTGACAACGAAACCCGATTTGGGCTTCGAAACGTTAATAAATTCATTTTTTAGTAAAATTGTGGCTTATTTCCCATAGAAAATACTTAACGTAATATTCATATCAGATCTTTTGTAGCTGGAATATTGTATGCGCCACTCGTTTTTAAGGCGTTTAGCGGTTTTTTATTCTTGTATCAGAAGTTTTTCAAAGTTATTTATAAATTAAATGTATGAAGTTGAATGAAATGTTCCTCTATTACTCGTTAAGCTTTATAAATGGTCACCTTTGTTGCATTATCTCCCAAATGATCTAGTGTCCATCGAATGTACACTAGATTTTTTTCTGTTCGAAATAGATTGAAAAAAATATTGAGATGACCGGTAAATGAAGTCGGATTGCCCGTTGTCAGATCAAATTTAGCGTCGTAATCACTACAACTACATAAACCATTTCGGGAATAATCGTTAATTGGATTATACTTTTGTAGCTTAATAACTTCTAAAAGGCTTAACCGATTTTGATCAGTAAACATGAGTTTAAAACGTATTCAGCAGTAGTATCTGATGGATCTAAGGTCAAGTATGATAACTGAAGCTATTACAGGAATTATTGAGCTTGAGAAACCGTTTTTCCCGTAGGAAATAGATTTGATCATACTTATGAAGCCTATAACTTAAAAATTAGAATTTTCCCGGATACGACGTACACACCGTTAGAGTCGTCTAGAGTACGTCTACAAACGCTCAGTTATTGGTGCAATTCGTAGGTTGAAATTTTGAGTAATTGTCGAAAAACCAAAATTTTCAAAGTATAGTTTTCCAGTTTTTCGGCTATACTGAGCCGTGTGTATGTCTGATCCTGACGGCTTAAACACCATTTGAAAGCTTAACTCAACACTATTGATCTGATGTATTTGCGGTTCTCCTGTCTCTTCTTGATTTGAAGATATATACCCCAAAACAATATGCCGTTTTGTACCTACCAAGTCCTCTAGCTGGCTTATGGGTGGTCAAAAGTCACAAACTACACCGGTTCTGAATCGGCCCAAACCCCCTCTTCAAACACAGAAAAAAAAATTCAAATCGGTTTAACTTTTAAACACACATACATACATATCCACAAACATTTTCCCTTTTTTAAATAAAAATTGAGTCATATTTCTGAGCTCGGTAACTTTTGAATGGTATAACCGATTTTCAAAATTAGACATGCGCTGGAAAGGTAATGATCAGTATTATTAGAAGCCGCAAAGGTCGGACTTAAATTTTTGAAGTTTTTGGAAGTTTTGGGGACGAGAACGAAAAACAGACCCTAAATAGAAAGACTGGGACTTGGCCCATCTTTCAAATCAGTCTGATTTAGAAAATCGAAAATTTCGTGTATACAGGGTGTCCCAGACTAATTTACCCACGCTATATCTCTTAAACGAATAGAGATTTTTGAATGGGACAAAAGGTGATATATTCTACTTGTAATACACTTTAATATGGCGTACAAAAAAATCATCCCCTAAATAATCATCCCTTAGTTACAAACCCTAACTTTAATTTTTTTAATAGCACCCTGTATATTTTTTGATAGTTTTGGATGTGGTCTTCTATCGTCTATTCAACACATTTTTTTAAAATAAAATCGGTTCGTAAATAACCAAGAAAATATCAGTTTAGTTTTGTTAATTATGTGTAACAGACTAATTTATCAAGGCTATACATATTTCATAAACGAATAGAGATTTTCGAATGGGACAAAAACTGATTTATTACATTTGTAATACACTTTAATATGGCGTAGAAAAAAATATCCCCTAAATATTCATCCCTTAGTTACAACCTCTAACTTTATTTTTTTAAAATAGCACCCTGTAAGTTAGGGATGAATATTTAGGGGTAGAATTTTTTCTACGCCATATGAAAGTGTATTACAAATGGAATAGATCAGTTTTTGTGCCATTCGAAAATCTCTATTCGTTTAAGAAATATAGCCTGGATAAATTAGTCTGGGACACACAATTTAACAAAAATAAACTGATAGTTTCTAGGTTATTTACGAACCGATTTTATTTTCAAAAAATGTATTAAATAGACGATAAAAGACCACATCCAAAACTATAAAAAAATATACAGGGTGCTATTAAAAAAATTAAAGTTAGGGGTTGTAACTAAGGGATGATTATTTAGAGGATGATTTTTTTGTACGCAATATTAAAGTGTATTACAAGTAGAATATAACACCTTTTGTCCCATTCGAAAATCTCTATTCGTTTAAGAGATATAGCGTGGGTAAATTAGTCTGGGACACCCTGTATATAGTGTCGCGTGTAGCGGGGTATAGGTGTGCGCCACTGGCGAGAACTGCCGTTCTCTGGTAATAGACATCTACTAAACATCATTTTGAAAACGAAAAGTAGAAGTTTTTTTGTGAAGCAATGCCTATATTCTTTTTCTCATGACCATCTTTCAGTGCGTCACAGTTTTTCGATTTCTTTCTAACGCATTAAATTGTATGTGACAGAAAAAAAGGCACGTCCGTGATTACAGACATTTAAAACATTTATTCTAGTTATTCTAGTTATCGATAGATGGCGCCATAATAAAAAAAATATTTTTTTTAAATTAGATAATAATATTACAAATATAATCTGTATAATTTATAAGACTATACAAATTGATTTGTTTTTATTTGATTTGTTTTTATTCCAAATATTCCAAATTCCAAAATAAAATGTGACAACTGTCAGATTTAACTAAAATGTCATGTTAGAATAAATGTCATAAATGTGTATTATCACGGACTTACCCTTTTTCCTATCATTTCTTACGCACTGAAAAATGCTCATGAAAAGGACAATACCTCTATCCCCCATGGAAAAAGTTATAGGGCAAAAGAATCGCGGTTTTCTTGTTTTTTGCTTTGTTTTTTGAATATATTTTTGACAAAATTTTTTTTTTTGAGTTTAGAAGACGTTTTAATGAAAAATTTACTAGGTTAAAGAATCTTGTTTTGATTCTTAGTTTACATATTCTCTCATTTACTGCTTTAAAATTTAATATGGCATGTTTCATCTTTCCCCGAACTCTTTGTTTCCGCTATCTTTTTTGCTATATACATAGTATTGCATGCGTCTTTGTGCCTTTTATTCCGTGTCCTATTCATTTAGTTTCTTGTACTGGTGCTAGTTAGCAATAAAAAATGTTAAATAGAAAACGTAGGCAATAAACATGAGACATTCAACCTCTATAAAAATAATGAAGCCTCATACAACAAAAAAAAATATAATACATAAAAACATATACCTGTTACCGGCTAAAACCGATTTCAGGACAAACTAGTTTGGCCTAGGCCAAACTAGTTTGTCCTAAACAAGATAGCAGGATAAACTAGTACGGCCTAGTATAAACATTATAGTATACCTACAAAGCCAAAATAAATAGCATAAACTGAACAACATTTTGATAAACGAATAAAATAGATGTAATATAATTATTTTTATTAAAACGATAATGATTCGTCGTTAAAACTAATGGACAGTTGGTAATACAATCATAAAAAACTTCAATTACAAAGATTAATATTTATTTTTCTATCGAGTGTTTTGGTGACACTTATAAAATTGTATCATTTTATTTTGCACTTGCATCTCTTTGTGCAGCAGTTTTTGTTGCAGTTGCAATTGACAAGACCTTCTGGTGCCAACTTTGTCAAATCCTTCGTCATTATTTGTCTGAAGAATAACTCCAACGATGTTTCTGAGATCACCTTTGAATGTTAGCATCACTGTCTTCTCTTAGATTAACATTGCAATACTTATTGTCTATTATCTTCCTTAAGTTATCTTCATCCTGAATTTAATTTATGATTTCTTGCTGCAAAAATGAAGTCGAAAGTCCTAAAACAAGGCTCTGAAATATCGTTAATGGTTGCAGCAACGAGAGATTCAGTTGAACCAGAACAATGTTTTATCAAATACACCTGAAACAAAAACTGTTACATAAACAGATGCAAGTACAAGAAGACAAAATAACAATTTTTATAATTAAGGTATAATAAATAATTCTTTTTATAAAAAAACTGATTATTTTTTATCTGATTGTTTGTAATTCCAACTGTCCATTCGTTTATGCCAAATTATAATTTAGCGATAATAATTATTATCGTTTTAATAAAAATTATTGTCTTACATTCAATTACAGAGTATTTTATTCACTTTATCTACTTATTTTGGCTTATATCAGGTATACTATAATGTTTACACTAGGCCGTATTAGTTTATCCTGCAATATCCGTATTAATATCAGGATAAACTAGTTTGGCCTAGGCCGTCATAGGAGAAAATGTCATATGAGATAACCAAAAAAAGGAAATTTAGAGTTGCACGTTTTCCTGAAAATCCTTCCTTATAGTGAAAACTAATAAACTTTCAAGTGGCATGAAGACAACGTCACAGACACTGACCCATTAACATTAGATGTTTAAAACATAATTAAAACCCTTAGGCACCAGTAGCCCTGATGCCAAAATGTTTAAAAATAGAATCGATAAAAAGAAGATAACATGGCATGAAGGAGAAAATTGTCGCAGTAAGTGCGATTTGCTTTACAAAAAGAAAATTCAAGTATCCTAGGAAAGTTCCCTAGGAAACCTCACAGCTTTCACATATTAGAGAGATTTTAAGTCCCTTATTTCAGTAACGTTAAAGGTTATACGTTATTCTGCTCATGCGCATTAACAGAAAAATAACGTATTACTTTATTAGCGGATAAGGTATCCCCTTATTTAGGGAGAAATAAGGTTCACGTTATTAAGGGATTACGTATTTGTAAGATTGCCAAATGGCATATATCTAAATCATAAAAAACGAAAAAAAAGTCATATGAGCTGAACCAAGGACAACTAGAATAAAAAATATAGTAATGATGCAGTAACGCTGTATAAAATTGTAATCAAAATTCGTTTTTCTTTAAAACTATCACTTAATAAACACATAATTTAACCTGCTCGGCAACCCTGTTAGGATTTGAGAAATCTGACACTTGACTGAATTGTCTTGTTAAAATTGGTATGGATGTTTTGTGTTCTTAAACTAGTAAATTGTCTTTGGTGAACGTCTTAATACATTTTTAATATTTTCTTCCATTATGGCAAATAATTCAATGAAAAAGGTCATAGTACACAACTGCTGTTTTATAGGTTACGTTTGCCAAATGTCAATTAACGTTAATCTGTGTGCGTAGTTTCTGAAAGGGTTCAAAAACTATTTTAGGCAAACACGTTATCGCTTATTTACTACTCAATGCGCATGACAAGTATATCGTTTTACGTTTAACTGTTTAACGTACATAAAAAATTGGAGGGTCTAAAAACTCTCTATTTACTCTCCTTGATTTCATCTTCTAGTCCTCTGTCCTCTCAAAGGCATAATGGATAAAATCGTGGTTGAACTTCGGAATTCTGGCGGTCTATTCCAGCTGATAACAAAAGAAGAATAATTATAGAAATAAGCGAAGAAATAAAAGTTTGGGGTAAAATTGAAAAGTCGTTCACGGATGACAAACCTGAATTGCCACCGACGTCAGTGTGCGAAGTACCTACCCCTAATTCTAGACATAGACGTCAAACATGCGATGTAATGTGCAAGTAATTGAAGAGGTTGCGGACCAGTAGAAATAGAAGTAGATGTAATAAATCTAATAGATGATAACAGCATAAAATTACCTACTATTCAAAGATACCATCAGACTATTTAGAGCAGCAGTAAATAAGTAAATATTCGTAGTGGATATTTATTCGAATATAATTGTAACGTTACAAACGTCATATCTGTGCTATTTTATTTTTAAATAATTATTTCACTTTATTTTCTTTAATATTTCATTAATAATTATCTTCTGTATTCGTTTTAACTTGTTTTTCCGTTAAAAACCTGTTTGGCGCCCATTGTTTAGGCAATTCTCTTTTCATCTAAGACATACCGAACATACTTCATAATATTACATTCTAGCATCTGATCTAATCTTGTGTGTTTTTTTTTTGTTTTTGTTTTTTGCCTTTGGGCTAAGTGCCCATTCAGCCAGTAACAAATGTGTAACCTATTCTAACTGAACTAACTACACTATTATTCTGGAAATTTAAATGAAGAACTACGATGGGGCGAGGAACTAGGATTACTTTTCGCACCTAGGGGTGTAATCTTGTGTTCCATAGTCGTTATTTCAAATTTCATATTCTGTGTTGTGTGTTTCACTGATATGACAGTGACACTTCGTCTCTCAACAATTCAGAGTGGTGGAAAATTAATTTCGCTATAAAAGCCAATTACAGGATGAGATTAGCTTTATTTATCCATCAACATTTAATCTCTTGGGTTTTTGGTAATAAAATCAACCTTTTCTCCCTTCGGGAACTTCAAGCCATCCTCACCGGTGATGGAACTAAGGTTGACAAGAATGAAGACCATCCCATCTAGACTACAACGACGAACATCCTCAGCTGCAGGGATCTGAGGCCGAACATCTGCCCAGGTCTACAAGAAGTCTACAGCAGAAGTCTACATTCGACATCAAGAAGTTACCATCGAACGAGATACCATACGCCATAAGTATAATCTACACATTGTTAGTTTTTGGCAAGAATTTGAATATATTTGTTAATGCATTTAATAAGTCACATTTTTATTATATCTTTATTGAACAATAAACATGATTGGTTAAAATATTGTTTTGTTTGCTTTCATTCTGAATTTTCATAGTTCATATTAGCCCAATAAATGACCGTTTTGGAGTGTAATTTCCAGGGGCAACTCCGAATTGCATGAAAATTTGGATTTAGGTTCTACTTACCCTCCACTTCAAAGTTGAATTTGCGCCGTTGGTGCATTTACTTGGGAGGTGACATTTACCCCTTCTCGGGTGGTGAAAAACGCTTGTTTAAAATAAGGCCGGAAATGGATAAATTGACTTATTTTAAGCACCTTTTGTTCTATAAAGTTTTTTACGTAAGTCAATACTTTTCGAGTTATTCGAGATTTAAAATGTTGATTTTTCGACAAAAAAACTACGTTTTCAGACCGTTTTTCCCAAATAACTCAAAAAGTAGATATTTTATCGAAATAAATATTTTTAGCAAAAGTGTAGCCTATAAAAAAAACGAAAAAAATGGGGTACCAGTAAAGTCTACAAATTGAGCAGAAGCAAAGTTGTAGCTCATGAAAAATACGTTCTTATTCGTCTAATTCCAAATCGAATAATTCAACGGGAAATCACCGAAGAAAGAAGCGTTTTTCGGGAAAACCTTATTAACATTTTTAAAGTATCAAAAAAGCTTATTATTTCTTTTTTACAAAAGTTTAGAGCATCAAAAATAAGCGAGTTAAACTGAAAAAAAAGTTGGCCACTTTTTTTTGGTAAAAAAAATCGTGAAAACCTCCCTCTATTTAGCACCCTAAATAAAATTAATCGTTTGGCTTTACCATCTATTTTATCTGTATGTGTATTGTTTATATGATATGTAAGTTTGATTGGTTTGAAGTGCTTATTTTTAAAAACATTTGGTTTTATAGTAAAAAAAATTTTCTAAAAATTTTTGAAAAATTTTATTTTTTCAAAATAACTTAAAAAGTATTAGTGATAAGAAAAATCTTAAACAATAAAAAATGTAGGTTTTGCTATTATAAATATGCTAGTTTCATTTTGTTTCTCTGTAAGACAAAAATTGGTTAAGATATGGCTGTTCAAAATTTGAATACACTCGTGATTAGTGACCCATTCAAGCTTTCTCAATTATAACCCTTTCAAATATAAACACTTTAAACCGGTGAGACCGACAGATCATATAAAAAATAGATAGGCAAGTAAATTGTTTGTAAAGCGGTAGCGATTAATTTCATTTGGCGAGCTAAACACGGCGAGATTTTCATGATTTTTTACAAAAAAAAGAGGGCCAATTTTATTTTGAGCGTAACTCGCTTATTTTTAATGCTAAAACTTTTGTTAACAATTCAAACAAAGCTTTTTATTAACACTTTAAAAAAGTTTTAATGGGTTTTTCCCGAAAAGTGCTTAATTTTTCGGTAATTTCACCTTAAAACACTCGATTTGGAATTAGACGAATAAGAACGTATTTTTCATGAGCTACAACTTTGTTTTTATTTAATTGATAGACTTTACTGATACACCATTTCTTTGGGTTTTTTATAAACTACACTTTTACTAAGGATATTTTTTTCGATAAAATATTTACTTTTTGAGTTATTTGCGAAAAACCGTCTGAAAACGTAGTTTTTTTTGTCGAAAAATCAACATTTTCAATGGTAAATAAGTCGAAAAGTATTGACTTACGTAAAAAACTCTATAGAACAAAAGTTGCTTAAAATCAGTCAATTTATTCATTTACGGTCTTATCTTGAACGTATGTTTTTTCACCCCCGAGAAGGGTAACTGTCACCAACCAAGTAAAAACAACCAACGGCACAATTTCAACTTTGAAATGGAGGGTAAGTAGAACCTAAATCCAAATTTTCATGCAATTCGGAGTTGCTCCTGAAAATTACACGGTATCGCCGAATTTCCCGTTCATTTACTGGGCTAATTTAAGATTAGGACAAGACGAACACACACCTTGGGAGAGACTAAGCTAAGCTAAGGGTGTAACGATGGCTATCTTGGATGATTGGAGTATTATTTTCGAACGGTATTTCAATTAGCTGGGGTAGCCCATCACGTTTTTTGTTTCATAATATTAGTTAGCTATCTTTGTCTGTCACTATGTAGAGTGGTCTAGTTATCTTCGTCTCTCATACGATAAAGAGAGACAGATAGACCACCGATCGACTGCTTCGTGTTACATTATTTTGCTCAGGATGCTTTGTCTATGCTTATTATACAGTTGAGTCCGCGAGTCTTTACCCGTGCGTCATTAATACCTGGCGGGATAAAAGACATACTTTTTATTTAGCATCATTCTCTTCCACGCATGAAATTAATGACAAACCAGCTGCCTCCTGTTATTAAGTATAGACACATGTTATTTTTATGAACGATTTAGACTAGTGCATTGAAAAGAGATATGTACAAAGAAAGACGATTGGGATGTCTTCACATATTTTAAGTACAATTTCTGAAGTTTTGGTTTGTTTACTTTTGTGGCTGTCAGTTTTTGAACTTTTTGCTGTTATTTTGTCGAATTTTTGCATTTTGAAGTTTTTTATAGTATACAAACAGTTGTTTTCACAACTAATTTTATATTGTAGTTAGAAATTTTGTAATAAGTTTATGTTATTTTACGATAAATTTTGACAACGTACAAAGCTAACCTCATGGTTGACACAGTTGAATGCTTGTGTTTTAAGGTTCCGTCAAAGTGATTAAAATAACAAAAAGAAAATATGTTATCGAATTTTTTTATAAATTGTTTATTTATTAATTAATCAATGATAATAAAATAATTTATTAAGCTACTTCAAATGTAGCTGTAATTATGCACCAAAATTTTAAAGCAAAACTTAAATTTGACATTCTATTTATTTGATAACGTCAAATTGTATACTATAACCCGTGATCGGAATAATATCCACTTGCCGTTGCGTTTAGTAAATTTCCGACTTATTTCGTATGCTTTAAATGATGACGCACGGGACTCGCGTGGTAAAGACTCGCGGACTCAACTGTATCTATGGTCCCAACACACCCTAAGATGGCTTTGGTTGAAATCTATCAATTCTCAAATATTAATAGAAAATAAGACAGTTAGAGAAATAACAACAAAATAAAAACAGCATAATCATTTAATAATTTAATAACATAATTTAATAGTGATAATTTATTAATTAGCATTTTCAATATATTGATAACAATGAAATAATTCATTAACTTACATTAAATTCTTATAAATAAATCTTGTAATTTCTTCTAATCTTATTATTCTTTAGGCTTCAAAAGATCTCAATTTGACATCCAGTAGACTAGCCAATTCTAAGATTTATTTATTTAAACAGGCAATATATTATGTTCTATTTACTCGACATTCATTATCTCTAAACGATATTGCAAAAAAAGCTCGGAGCGATGATTAATTTAAAATTCGCAAGAAACAATCTTAAATGGCTATAAATTAATTGGTATTTACTTAAAGCTTTACATACTGATATCGCTTAATAGCTTTTAATCAGTTTTAATCAAGTAACAAGTTATTAAATTACTATAAAATGGCAGTTGAGCTCTCGGGTATGAGATATAAAATGCGTGCCTTGGTGGGCTTCAGGAAATTTCTCACAAACTGACGCTGACGATTACGTTAGTTAAATAAAGCAGTGGATATACATATAATAAGAATATCTAAAGTATGTTTTATTAGACATTTTATTGAAATCAGAAGATTTAATAAATTACATTACTGTTCGTCTTCTTCTTTTTCGTATTCACTAAAGGTTTTGCCAGTTGACCAGTTTTTTGAAGCCTTCCTACATCTCTCTTGCATTTTGGGTTGTAATTGAGTATTTTTTGGGTATTTTTTCATTTTTCATCCTCTGCGTACGTAGTTTCCACTTATCTTTAGAAATAAGTAGAAAAAATATTCATTTAGTAAATATTCATTTATTAACTGCTGCTCTAAATAGTTTAATGGTAGCTTCTTCTTCTGGTGGACTCCGTTACCAGGGGTTTGAGATCACTACATCAAAATCTTCTCTATTCTGCTCCTCTCTTAGTAATTATTGTTGAACGTGTATGCCCATCAAAGATCTGATATTGCCAAGCCATGGCATTATTCTTCTGCCTACTTCGTTTCGGCTTTCTATCCTCCCTTCAATTGTTATATCCTAGGTACGACGTCTTTCTTTTATTAATCCTTGTTATAAAATCTCTTTCTCTTTATGGTGTTTAATGAGTATTGTGAAATATTTTCATGGTATTTTAACGTACAAGTTTCAACTCATATAGAAGGAGGAAAACAACGAAAAGCCCCAGATACAAAGTTTACTACCTTTTAAACAATTAGAATAATTGAAATAAAAATATAATAAACAATATTTTAAATCTAAGACTTTTCGTTAATAAACTGCTTTCTGGCTGCATCCCGTATCTCCGGATTTTACAATATATAATCACAAAAGACGACGAAAGTAGGAGAAAGCAAATAGAGGACGCTTAGGCCTAGGCCACGCATTTACCTTCCCTTCGTCAAGGAAAAGGACCGAAAGACAGTTTCTAAATACTCAAACTGAGTAAAAATGAAAAAGATAAAAAAGATCAAGGCAGGTTTTGTTTATATTTGATTCAGAGTTGGCCCACCATCTCCATATAGCTATTTCAGCATCCTTATGCCTTATCAGTGAAGCTCAGAAGTCTTAACTCTGAAGGAAATACAAACAATTCTGCCAATTTAAGGCAAACCATCGCAATGCAATGAACCCACCTCTGAGACGCAATTTAGCGACATCTCTCGTATTACGAGGAAAACAACGAAAAGCCCCAGATACAAAGTTTACTACCTTTTAAACAATTAGAATAATTGAAATAAAAATATAATAAACAGTATTTTAAATCTAAGACTTTTCGTTAATAAACTGCTTTCTGGCTGCATCCCGTATCTCCGGATTTTACAATATATAATCACAAAAGACGACGAAAGTAGGAGAAAGCAAATAGAGGACGCTTAGGCTACGCATTTACCTTCCCTTCGTCAAGGAAAAGGACACGAAAGACAGTTTCTAAATACTCAAACTGAGTAAAAACGAAAAAGATAAAAAAGATCAAGGCAGGTTTTGTTTATATTTGATTCAGAGTTGGACAACCATCTCCATATAGCTATTTCAGCATCCTTATGCCTCATCAGTGAAGCTCAGAAGTCTCAACTCTGAAGGAAATACAAACAATTCTGCCAATTTAAGGCAAACCATCGCAATGCAATGAACCCACCTCTGAGACGCAATTTAGCGACATCTCTCGTATTACGAGGAAAACAACGAAAAGCCCCAGATACAAAGTTTACTACCTTTTAAACAATTAGAATAATTGAAATAAAAATATAATAAACAATATTTTCAATCTAAGACTTTTCGTTAATAAACTGCTTTCTGGCTGCATCCCGTATCTCCGGATTTTACAATATATAATCACAAAAGACGACGAAAGTAGGAGAAAGCAAATAGAGGACGCTTAGGCCACGCATTTACCTTCCCTTCGTCAAGGAAAAGGACCGAAACACAGTTTCTAAATACTCGCTGTCGCTAAATTGCGTCTCAGAGGTGGGTTCATTGCATTGCGATGGTTTGCCTTAAATTGGCAGAATTGTTTGTATTTCCTTCAGAGTTGAGACTTCTGAGCTTCACTGATGAGGCATAAGGATGCTGGAATAGCTATATGGAGATGGTGGTCCAACTCTGAATCAAATATAAACAAAACCTGACTTGATCTTTTTCATCTTTTTCATTTTTACTCAGTTTGAGTATTTAGAAACTGTCTTTCGGTCCTTTTCCTTGACGAAGGGAAGGTAAATGCGTGGCCTAGGCCTAAGCGTCCTCTATTTGCTTTCTCCTACTTTCGTCGTCTTTTGTGATTATATATTGTAAAATCCGGAGATACGGGATGCAGCCAGAAAGCAGTTTATTAACGAAAAGTCTTAGATTTAAAATATTGTTTATTATATTTTTATTTCAATTATTCTAATTGTTTAAAAGGTAGTAAACTTTGTATCTGGGGCTTTTAGTTGTTTTACTCGTAATACGAGAGATGTCGCTAACTTGCGTCTCAGAGGTGGGTTCATTGCATTGCGATGGTTTGCCTTAAATTGGCAGAATTGTTTGTATTTCCTTCAGAGTTGAGACTTCTGAGCTTCACTGATGAGGCATAAGGATGCTGAAATAGCTATATGGAGATGGTGGTCCAACTCTGAATCAAATATAAACAAAACCTGCCTTGATCATTTTTATCATATAGAAGGATTGACTAAATATAGCACTTAATAACTTTAGTTTGGATGTCTAAGCTCAGTTTTCGGTTACACATAATTTGCTTGCATTTATTGTACATGTTCCTTGCCTGTTCTATTCGTTTTTTATTACTATATCTGGATCCCACATTTAGTATAATTCCTAAGTACCTATCTAAAGTGAACTTCTTTTACTATTTAGATCAATGCCACAATTTTCATTGGTTTTACCAATATTACCATTACTCTATTTTTTTGAAGATTTATTACCAGTCTCTTGGCTTCACTGGCATTATGACTGTCTATATTTTGTAAGATTTCTATTATTTCTGATGTTAGAACGGTGTAATTTGTATAGCTGATACTTAATGTTTCTTCTTTTTGCAGAACCGTCTCCTGTCGGAGGTTGGCTACCATAACAGCAATCTTAACTTTGTTGACTGCAGCTCTGAACAATTGTATTGAACTGCACCTGTACCACTCCCTTAAATTTCGCAACCAGGAAATCCTCTTACGTCCCATATTTCTCTTTTCCGAGATTTTTCTTTGAATTATGAGCCTGAGCAGGGAGTACCTACTTTTCCCCTCATATTATGTAGCCTAGATATTCCAGTTTTCTCGTTTGTATTGCTTTTATGACTTCGCATTCCTTCCCCATCTTCAGAAAATTAATGTTTATTTTTATACAAGTTTCGGCGTCGCGCGTCGTTTTGTACTTATTTAAATATAAACTCAGAGTACAAGTTAAAGAGCATTTAAAACATACTATTGACATGACAGAGCATTGAAGCCATGAATACTCCTTTGTATATGGAAGCTTTTAGTAGTACGGTTGGATTATTTGAAGGTTGTTTCTGGTTACAATGTAGATTTAGAATTATGCCGGGCTCTTTTTTCATTTTCTGCAATCCATTCAACAATTCTTCATGCCGGACTCTATCAAAGACCTTCTGATAGTACACGAAGTATAGATACAGTAGGAAAAATGAAAGAATACCCATGAACGAACATATAAAACACGCTGTATTTTCCTATCACCATGTCACTCAAAAAATTGGCCAGTGCAAGTACATGTAATAATTATTATTACATGTACTTGCGCTGGGCAATTTTCTTTGTGACACGGTGACAGGAAAATACAGCGTGTTTTATATGTTCGTTCATGGGTATTCTTTCATTTTTCCGAGTGTATACCTTTTTTTATAATAATTGAGGCATTTCTGAATTAGTGTTTGGGTCGCAAAGGGTGCCTCTCTTTGAGGCAAATAAGAAAACTAATGAAAATTCTTGCCAATCATTTTCATTACCTATATTTATATTTGCACTCGCTTACTCAACATCTTTTATTTCATAATACTATTCATTTTATAAAAGACGCTATATTAATGTCGCCCTTAGATGACAGGGTCTTCTAACATTAAGACCAAAAGTGGTAACATCTGTAGTAATCCTTTTCTAAGTTACCATACTCCTTTTGTAACTTAGCTACAACGTACTGATTATGTCCAAGTAGGCGGAAATAAGTATATACAGTTGCATTCCATCTTTTATATATTTTATGTATAATACAACAAGAATAAAAAACCGCTAAACGCCGTTTAAATGAGTGGCGCATACAATATTCCAGCTACAAGAGAGCTGATATGAATATTAAGTGGCGCAAAAATATATTTTCATTTTGATGGAAAATAAAATTCTAGTTTTATTTTGAAAGATTTTTCCATAATATTTGCTAAATTTGAAATAAAACGAGCCACAAAAGAGTAACTTTGATACAGTTTGCATTTTGAGGCTCTTTTGTGGCGCGTTTTACTTCCAATTTAGCAAATATTATGTAAAAAATCTTCCAAAATAAAACTAGAATTTTATTTTCCATCAAAATGAAAATACATTTTTGCGCCACGTAATATTCATATCAGCTCTTTTGTAGCTGGAATATTGTATGCGCCACTTATTTTTACGGCGTTTATCGGTTTTTTATTATTGTATCAGGAGTTTTTGCAAAGTTTTTTATAAATTAAATGTATGAAGTTAAATGTAATGTTTTTGGATTACACGTTAAGTGTTATAAATGATCGCCTTTGTCGCATTCTCTACCAAATGATCTCGTAGTTACGACACCAGACTTGTGATAAGACAATCCGAGTTCATATCCCAGCCATTCTAATAATTATGTCCGGCAAATGAACTCGGATTGCACGATCAATCTTAGCGTCGTAGCCACTACAACTACATATACCATTTCGGCGATAATGGTTAAATGGATTATACTTTTGGAGCTCGATTACTTATGAACGGCTTAACGGATTTTGATAATTAAACATGATTTTGAAACGTATTGACCAGTAGTATCTGATACATCTAAGGCCAAGTATGATAACTTAAGGTATTACAGGAATTATTGAGCTTAAAAAACCGTTTTCTCCATAAGAAATAGATTTGATCATACTTATGAAGCCTATAACTTAAAAATTCGAATTTTCCCACATATGAGGTATACACTGTTAGACGCGTCTAGAGTCCTCCTACAGACGCTCAGTTACTTGCGCAATTTGTAGGTTGAAATTTTGAGTAATTGACGAAAAACCAAAATTTACAAAGTTTAGTTTTTAAGTTTTTCGGCTATACTGAGCCGTGTGTAAATCTGATACTAACCGCTTAGGCACCTAGTCCATTCTTTCACGGGTTTTGCTCTAAATTTTAAAGAACCGCTTGGATTGACATGAAATTTGGCATACGTATAGCTTACATGTCAAAAAAAAAGTGATATTGTGCCGATGTGTGCTTTTGCCCTGGGGGTGACTTTCACCCCCTGTTGAGGGTGAAAAAATATATGTCCAAAATAAGTCCGGAAATGGATAAACTGACTAATTTTAAGTAACTTTTGTTCTATAGAGTTTTTTCGCCAAGTCAACACTTTCGAGTTACTTGCGAGTGAATATGTTCATTTTTCAACAAAATAGCCACATTTTTAGACGGTTTTTCGCAAATAACTCAAAAAGTAATTATTTTGTCGAAAAAAACGTTCTTAGCAAAAATATAGCCTATAAAAAAGTAAAAAAATGTGTAAGCGTTAGGTCTCTGGATCTCGTAGAACCAGAGTTATAGCCAATGAAAAATAGATTCATATTCACCAAATTTCAAATAGAATATTTCGATGTGAAATATCCAAAAAATTAAGAACTTTTTGGGGAAAACCCATTATAACTTTTTGAAAGTGTTTAAAAAAGTTTATTTCTGCTTTTACAGAAAGTTTCTAGCATTAAATTTAAGTAAGTTACTCTCAAAATAAAGTTGGACCCTTTTGTTTTTGCAAAAAAAAAATCGGGAAGACCACCCCCTAATTAGCAACTTAAATGTAATTAATCGTTACCGCTCCACAAATTAGTTTACTTATGTTGTGTTTATATGATCTGTAAGTTTCATCGATTCAAAGTGCTTATTTTTGAAAAAATTTGGTTTCAAAGTAAAATTTTTAAAAATTTAAATTTTGAAAAATATGCTTTTTTTCAAAATAACTTAAAAATTGTTAGAGATACCAAAAATCTCGAAAAACAAAAAAAGTCAGCTTTTCTGAATATCATGTATTTTTTTGTTTTTCTGTTAGACAAAAATTGATTAACATTTGGTGTTTCTAAATTTGCATACATTCGTGATCAGTGACTCGTTCAACCCATTTTAACTAGAGCCCTTTCAATAATAAGGACTTTGAACCGATGAAACTTACAGATCATATAAACAATATATACACGCGTCAAGAAACTTGTGAAGTCGTAACGATTAAGTTCATTTAAGATACTAATTAGGGGGTGATTTTCTCGATTTTTTTACCAAATCCAAAAGGGACTAACTTTATTTTGAGCGTAACTTGTTTAATTTTCATGCTAGAATTTTTTTTATAAAACAAAATGAAGATTTTTTTAAACGCTGTAAATAAGTTGTAATGAGTTTTCCCCGAAATGTGCTTCATTTTTGGTTATTTCACGTTAAAGTATTCCATTTGGAATTTGACGAATATGAACCTATTTTCATTAGCTATAATTCTGCTTCTACTAGGTGTAGAGATGTGATATATACACCATTGTTTTAAATATTTTACAGGCTATATTTTTGCTAAAAATGTTTTTTCGACAAAATACTTACTATTTGAGTTATTTGCGAAAAACCGTCTAAAAGCGTGGCTATTTTGTTGAAAAAATGAACATATTCACTTCCAAATAACTCGAAAAGTATTGACTTAGTGAAAAAACTCTATAGAACAAAAGTTACTTACAATTAGCCAGTTTATACATTTCCTGGCTTTTTTTGGACGAATATTTTTTCACCCCCAAGAGGGGGTGAAAACCACCCCCAGGGCAAAAGCACATATCGGCACAGTATCACTTTTTTCTTTGACTTATTAGCTATGTGTATGCCAAATTTCATGTCAATCCAAGCGGTTCTTTAAAATTTAGAGGTTTTGCAATATTTTAGCGTTAAAGAACGGCTAACCATTTCAAAGCTTAACTTAACGCTATCGATTTGGTGTATTTGCAGTTTTCCTGTCTCTTCTTGAGCCTAAGATATATACCCAAAAATATGCCGTTTTGTACTTACCCATTCCTATGGGTAAGGGTTCCTAATGGCTTATGGGTGGTCGAAAGTCACAAACTACACCGGTTCTGAATCGGCTATGGCCTCCTCTTGAAACACAGAAAACAAAATTCAGATCGGTGTAACTTTTCCACACACATACACACATACATACAAACATTTTCCCCTTTTTAAATAGAAATTGAATAAAATTTCTAAGCTCGGTAACTTTTGAATGGTAAGACCGATTTTCAAACTTAAACATGCGTTGGAAAGATAATGATCAGTACTATCAGAAAGCGCAAAGGTCGGACTTAAACTATCGAAATTTTTGGGAGTTTTGGGAACGAGAACGAAAAACAGACTCTAAATGGGAAGGGCCGTAAAATCCACACCCTTAGACCAAAATGGATGGTTGACATATGGATGGGTGAGTCTATACTTTAAGATGGGTCGCAATTTTCAATTCAGTCAGATTTAGAAAATCGAAAATTTCGTGTATATTTAGTGTCGCATGTACGGGGGTTGTGCGCCACTGGCGAGAACTACCGTTCTCTGCGATATTTTGTATTTACATTCACTTTGAGAGTTTTTGTTTTTTATATATATATATATATATATTTATATATTTCATGTCGTCACACGAGTGTACAACTTTGAAAAATTTTAAACATACGTTACTGTAGGTCACAACATGTATCGAAACTGAAAGCCTCTTCTTCATTTTCTTCGGCGAGGCACGATTAAAAGATAAGATCAAACTTCAATATTTCATAAGATACTGACGTAATAATAAATAATCAGACGAATATGAGCTTCAAAGAATTTTAATTCGATGTCCCCAAGTTGTACGTTTAGATCAGTACGGAATAAAAGCTTTCGTTTTTATTAAATATGATACTGTTTATTGCTACCAATACATTAATTTCACTTCATGATCTTTTATCATCTTCGTGATAAACGTGCAGGGCAGGGTATGGTGCTGATAGAAAAGGCATTCAGGCATCAAATATCCAAAAATCTTTTCAGGCCATAATAATGAAAAGACCTTCTCCAAACGCAGTAAAAACTTATACTGAAATGATGGCATCTCCTGAGGTAAAATGTTCCGGAAGTAAAATGAGCCTCCGTTCGGATCTCCGGGTGAGGACTATCTCAGGGGGAACACCATTGCAGGTTAGAAAAATCAGGATAGGGTCTTGGAATCTTGGTAGTCTTACAGGTAAGAGTCTGGAGTTAGTGGATGCGCTCAAACGAAGAAGAGTTCAAATTGCTTGTATTCAAGAAACTAGGTGGAAAGGACAAAGGGCGAAAGAACTAGGTGAAGGATACAAATTGTGGTATGTAGGGAGTAGTAACACTAGAAATGGAGTTGGTATAATTGCTGATAGTGAAATGAAAGATAACGTAGTAGAAGTTGTAAGAACGAGTGATAGAATGATGTCAGTAAAATTTGTAATTGATAAAGAGGTATTGAATGTTGTTTGTGTGTATGCTCCCCAAACAGGTCTGGGTGAGAATGAAAGAAGAGCGTTCTATGATCAATTAGGAGACGTACTGAGTGATATTCCAGCAGAGGAGAAAGTTATAATAGGAGGTGATTTCAATGCACATGTGGGCCAAACCAAGACAGGATATGAAACAATACATGGGGGATTAGGCTTTGGAACTAGAAATGAAGCTGGAGATGACATGCTTGAATTAGCAACAGCATTGGATATGGCGATTGTTAACACATTCTTTAAAAAGAGAGAAACTCAACTTATTACCTACAAAAGTGGACAACATCAATCCCAAATAGACTACTTCATGATACGGAAAGAAGACATACGTGAATGCAAGGACTGCAAGGTAATAGTGAGTGAGACAGTAAGCCAACAACATAAGCTGCTTGTTCTGGACATCGAAGTAAAAAGCGAAACTAAACAAAAATATCGGAGAGGACCACAAAAAATCAAATGGTGGCTGCTGAAAGATGAGAAAGAAGGTCTATTCAGGAGAAGAATAGTAGAAAAAATATGTTGGAACATGAAAGGAAGCCCTAATACAATTTGGAGAAAAATGGCCAGTAGTATTAGAGAGACTGCTATTGAAATACTTGGGAAAACGTCAGGAAAAAAGTTTGAGGATAAAGAGACTTGGTGGTGGTCAAACGAAGTACAAGGAAAAATAAAAGAGAAGAGAAAATTATATAAAAAGTGGCAAGAAACCAGATCCGACACAGATCTTCAAAACTATATGGTGGCGAAAAAGGAAGCGAAAGTAGCAGTAACAAAAGCCAAAGCAGAAGCGTATTCAAACCTATATGATCAACTTGATACCAGGGAAGGCGAAACGAAGATATATAAAATAGCCAAACAGAGAGCAAGGAAAGCAAAAGATTTTAATCAGATTAGATGTATCCGTGATGAAAATAATAAAATACTAGTTCACGAAAGGGAAGTCAAAAAGAGATGGAGAAAGTACTTTGACAGCTTATTAAATGAAGAATTTGACAGACAGCCTGTAGAGTCAACGGAGACAGTAGCAGCAATGGTCACCAAAATAACCAACGAGGAAGTGGCTCAAGCGCTTCAAAAAATAAAGAAAGGAAAAGCGGTAGGACCAGATGATATTCCTGGGGAAGTATGGAGAGCATTGGGAGAGACAGGAACAAGGTGGCTAGCAGGTCTATTTAATAGAATTATGGAAGTCGGACAAATGCCAGACGAATGGAGAAGCAGTATACTGGTACCTGTTTACAAAAACAAGGGAGATATACAACAATGTACAAACTACAGGGCTATAAAACTGCTTAGCCACACCATGAAAATATGGGAAAGAGTAATTGACAGACGGATACGTGAAGAGACCGAAATATCCGAGAATCAATTTGGCTTTATGCAGGGTAGATCAACAACAGATGCAATTTTCATTATAAGGCAGTTGATGGAAAAATACAGGAGTAAAGAAACAAACGCTCATATGGTATTCATTGATCTTGAGAAAGCATATGATAGAGTTCCTCGAGAGATTCTGTGGTGGGCACTCAATAAGAAAGGAGTCCCTGGTGAATATGTAAAGATTGTGAGGGATATGTATGAGGGAGTAACGACTAGTGTTAGGACAGGTGTGGGAGAGACTGATAAATTTCATGTGAAAGTAGGATTGCACCAAGGCTCTGTGCTTAGTCCGTATTTATTCTCATTAGTTTTGGACCAGATAACAGCGAAACTACAGGGTAACATTCCATGGTGCTTAATGTATGCTGATGATGTCGTGTTAGTAGGAAATAGTGAAAGAGACTTAGAACAAAAACTGGAACAGTGGAGACAAGCTCTGGAGGAAAAAGGTTTAAAACTTAGTAGGACAAAAACAGAGTGTTTGGAATGTTCATTTAAAGATGGAGCTAGTACAAATAAAATGGTATCTTTGGATGGTGAAATGATTGTGAAAAGCAATAGTTTTAAGTACCTAGGATCGGTATTACAGAGTAATGGAGAAATAGATGGAGATGCATGCAGTAGAATTAGGGCTGGATGGATGAAGTGGAAAGAAGCGAGTGGTGTGTTGTGTGACAGAAAAATTCCAATGAAGCTGAAGGGAAAATTCTATAAAACAGCCATAAGACCGGCTATGATGTACGGAACTGAATGTTGGGCAGTGAAAAAGAAAGAGGAACAACGAATGCATGTGGCGGAAATGAGAATGCTTAGATGGATGAGTGGAGTGACAAAGAAGGATAAAATTAGAAATGAGTATATTAGGGGAAGTCTAGGTGTGGCACCAATTGATGCCAAAATGAGAGAGCATAGGTTAAGATGGTTCGGTCATGTTCAACGTCGAGACGTTAATCACCCAATACGAAGAATAGCTGAAGTGCAGATTCCTGGAAGGAGTAGGAGAGGAAGACCAAAGAAGACCTGGGGGGAGGCGATAAGGCAGGACATGTTGGTAAAGGGGATTAACATTGATATGACCCAAGACAGAGTTGTGTGGAGAAATGCAATTAGGGAAGCCGACCCCGCATAGGGATAAGGCAAAGAGAATGATGATGATGATCTTTTATCATCTTCATAATAATTTGTTATTATAATATGTGGTTTGCAAATTTGTTAAAGAAATTACGAAATTTTGAAATTAGTTCCATCTACAAAATACTACAAAAAACTTATCTAAGGTCATATTTACCAATAATCCTTAGGCTCCTAATCCTAATATGTATTATGTAGTACTACTAACTGGCGGTAAATGAAGATCACACATTCTGAAGTATCATGGAGCGTTGACGATGTTCCTTAACACTTTATTTTGATATCGTTAAATAATTTGGATGTTACTTTCTTTTGTACAGCCTCATAGCTGTATCCCATTATGTTCATACCGATTTAAGGACTTACTTATACAATAACGACAATAACAATTTGTTATAAGTAGACAGAGTGGATTTTTCTCCCATCAACCAGTACATCTTTCTAAATTTAATTTCTAATTCTTCTTCTTCTTTTTCTTAGTTTTCCTAGTTTATAAATAGGCTCAATGCCTGTTTTACTTCGGCTTTTAGCCTCAGTTGACATTGTCTGACCATCTTTTCCTCAGTCGTGCCAATGCTCTTCTTCCATGTGGCGATTTATCTCTTGCTACTGTTACTATTCTATTTTCTGTCATCCTTTCTCTGTGTTGATTCCATTCTATTTTTCTTCTTTTGGTCCACATGTTTATTTCTTCTATACCACATCTTGCTCGTATGTCCTCACTTCTTACTCTGTCTCTTAGAGTTTAGTTTGTTATTTTTCGTACGACTTTCATTTCTGCTGTTTCCAGCAGTCTTTGTGTTTTCGCCGTATCTGCTCTTGTTTCCGCTCTGTACGAATTTCTAATTCTTCCTTTTTTTCTTAATATGCGTTTTCTAACGTAGCTTTGAATCTAATGCCATACCCAAATATTTTGGTGTATTTGCATAAGGTATTTGGTTTATATTTATACTGACTGGGATATGTTGTTCTCTTGTTGTTCTCTTTTGTTAGTAAAATTGACATGAACAGCCATCGCCTGGTCCAGATGTTAATTTGTTCAATAGAAATGTGTTAGGTTCTAATTATGGAATATCGCTGGTATAGAGCAGGTATAGTATTGGCCCCAGGACACTTACTTGTCTTAAATCTGACTTAACTTGTCTTAAATCTGAATATGCTTCCTCATTTGTAACTCGAAAGTATCTGTCGGATATATATGATTCTAGTAGTTCCGAATATTGTTTTGGTAAATAACATCTCATTTTATGATATACAGTCGAACCCGCTTATTGGCATAACCTTCGTGCCAAACAAAAATATTCATATAACCGGGATATTCTAATAACCGATCATTGGTAGCTAGTAGAAACATTTCGGGACCTCAATTTTTATTCCTTAGACCGGGATATTCCTATAACCGGTATTCTAATAAGCGGGTTCGACTGTAGATTATATAATCCGCCATGCCACACTTTGCCAAAAGCCTGCGCTACATCGAGAAAAATTACAAAACAGACTTTTCCTAATACAGTATGCGACATAAAAACACTACTGAAATGAATATTGAAATTATATTAATTTGTTTACTCGATAGTTAGATTTGGTTTGGATTCAGAGCACACCACGGGCTGTTCTGAAGAGATCATGAGGTCGAAATCTACATAAACAGATGATGGTGGTCTCTGAAACAAATCAAATCTTAACTATTTTTATTTACCTTCGTTCTTACTCACGAATTGAGTACTGGGAATCAACATTTTTTGATTTTTACCTAGATAAATTAACGTGTTGTGGGATGCAAATTTTATATCCCACATATCTATGCATTTATCGCTCTTTTTCCTTGCAAATTGTAGAATTATAGGGTATAGGTGAAAGTTAGAATTTGTTTCCGACCTAAGAAATCCTTTAGATTTTTATTTTTAAATATAACTTATTTGAAACCCAGGCAACCAAGTGACGTCATATAACGTTGAGGAAACGTCAGCTTTGGTTGAATATATACACGTGTTTGGAAATTACGTCATATAGACGTCTTTTGTAGGTGATTTTAAATACGTAAGATTAATGACGTTAAAATACGTTTAATAAACGTTTTAATTTCATACAGTTAAGTCTGACGTCACAAAATTGGGAGGAGCTTGTTTGTATTACTCCAAATAATTTCGTTAAATAATGTTCATAAGAAATTTCTCATTTATTGTTTACGTGGTTTGTGTCTTGTGTGATAAAATAAGACTTTCCATTTAGATATTTAAGTTGAAGAAACGTGTTAATTAAAATATTTGTATTCGTTTTTGCTCAGTGAGTTAGTTTAATGCAGTATTCTTCTTGACAATTGTTTGAGGTTATGTTTATTTTCTGTTAATGAACTAATTATGTGTTATCGAGTTTAATTAAATTAATGTTTAGTCTTCTAAGATTGCTTCAGCAGTCTACAAGATTTAGCTATGAGATGGCAAAGAAAAATTGACGCCCATACTACTGTATACAGGTATTCCAAAATGACCCAGGCAACCAAGTGACGTCATATAACGTTGAGGAAACGTTAGTTTTTGGATGAATATAACACGTGTTTGAACATTACGTCATATAGACGTCTTTTGTGGGTGATTTTAAATACGTAAGATTAATGACGTTAAAATTACGTTTAAAAAACGTTTTAATTTCAGGCATCCTAAGTCGGACGTCACAAAATTGGTAAATTTCATTTAGGTATGACGCTAAATGTTCATAAGAAATTCGTGTCTTGTGTGATAAAATAAAACTTATCATTTAGATATTTAGTTGAAGAAACGTGTTAATTAAGAGATTTTTATGCGTTTTTGCTCAGTGAGTTAGTTTAATGCAGTAATTCTTCTTGACAACTATTTGAGGTTATGTTTATTTGTTTTTAATTAAGCGTTAAATGAAGATATTAAGACAGCGTTAAATTAAGATATTAAGTATGCTGAATAATTTGTTAATAAATTATTTATTAGTTTCATATATATGTTGTTTCAGTTTTGACACAGTAAGTAGGTATGTACAGGTAACTAGTGAAAATTCTATAATGTGAGGGCTGGTACAATCATGCAGAATCAATGTTGCTTCTAGCGCACAAGCGATCTTAAACAAGTGGTAGTATATCTTCGACGCATGGGAAGTACGCCTACAGGTTTCATGTTACCTATTTTTTATACTATTTTGAAACATCTGAAAGAAGTCACTTTTTGAAAGTATTAAAGACGTGATTTTACCGACGTATAAAGGTCGTCATCTTTTTGACGTTTTAAAATCGTCACAATTATGAGGTCAAATCGATGAGACAAAAACACGTGATATTCAACGTCAGTATTACGTTATACAAACACGTCAATTGGTCATTTTTATGACGTGTTATCTACGTTATAAAAACGTCGTTTGGTTGCCTGGGGAGTTGTTCATGATTCTTTTTGATTTAATGGACAGCGTTAAATTAAGACATTAAGTATGCTGGATAATTTGTTAATAAATTATTTATTAGTTTATATGTTGTTTCAGTTTTGACACAGTAAGTAGGCATACTTATATAAATTGTGAAAATTCTATAATGCGAGGGCTGGTACAATCATGGAGAATCAATGTTAGATTGCTTCTAATGCACAAGCGATTTTAACCAAATGGTAGTATATCTTCGACACATGGGACGTAGAACTATAGGTTTCATGTTACCTATTTTTTATACTACCTATTTTGAAACATCTGAAAGAGGTCACTTTTTGAAAGTATTAAAGACGTGATTTTACCGACGTATAAAAGTCGTCAAGTTTTTGACGTTTTAAAATCGTCACAATTATGACGTCAAATCGATGAGACAAATACACGTGATTTTCAACGTTGATACTACGTGATAGATACACGTCAATTGGTCATTTTTATAACGTGTTATCCACGTTATAAAAACGTCGTTTGGTTGCCTGGGAAATGAAGTCTCTGGGTTTTGCCTATGGAATATTGAAATGTTTATGATTATTTATATATTTATTATATACAGAGTGCGGCAAAAGTCAGTTCCCGCTATGTAGTTTCGTGCATAAGCGCGATAAGTACATGCTAACAATCGGCCTCGCATAACGGGTGTTCCCTACTGTTTGTAGGGTTAACCTTGAGTTTCGTTCATCTGCCTGTCGCGTGTTGCTGTTCGTTGTGGGGTCTGCTGAAGAATAGTGTGTATGCTAGGCTAGGCTAGGCGACCGCAAACTCTTCCACAGTTGAAGACAATTATTGAGGAAGAATTTGAACACCTCCGTCAGAACAAGGCAATCCTCAACCGAGCATGCCGTAGCGTTGCGAGCCGTTGTGAACGTTGTATCGAGGAAGATGGATACCAGTTCGAACATAAAGCTTAGATTTTTATATGCACCTTTGTAACCCACATTTGCGACTTAATTAAACGTTTTGCATTTTTATTTTCCGATATTTTTCTTATTTTTTTCCGTTTAATTTGCGACTTAACTAAACGTTTTGCATTTTCATTTTCCGATATTTTTATTATTATTTTTTTCCGTTTAATTTGCGACTTAATTAAACGTTTTGCATTTTCATTTTCCGATATTTTTCGATTGTGCAAATCGGGGAACTGACTTTTGCCGCACCCTGTATAATATAGCCTTTCAAACATTATTCACGACGACGTTCCCGATAACACAGATGTTCAAGATACTCTCTGGCACGAAAAAATCACTCGCGGTTAGAGTAAACATAATACTTTAGCTGGCGAGCTTCTAGAATTGACAGTCTAGTCAGGATTTGGCGGGCAATATTTGAAAAGCATATTTAAAATAAATATATTATTTAAGACAATAAATAAAAGATATCATTCGCTTGTTCGATTATTTATATAAATGAAATTCAAAATATACTTTACCTAATACCTAATTGTAAAGCATTAGCAATATTTTAAATAAAAAACATCAATAATATGTATTAACTATATCACAATAAGAATGTAGCAATTTTACAGCATTGTTTTGAATTTCTTTAATAGAAGGTTTGTTCAAACGCCAGTTTTGAGTTTTTTCTTAACCTAATTTCCTTTGTTTAGTAATATTTTTATTGCGCGGAATATTTCTATTTTTCTCTAGTACTATTATTGATGTGCTTCCTTCTACTGCATTTAGCACAGCTTCAATGAACGGTTAAACGTTTTGTTTCATTTAATTCTGTCAAGATTTTTTGTCGTCAATTGAACGAGGAATTCAAACATGATTTTTCGTTTGACATA
Organism: Diabrotica virgifera virgifera; assembly: GCF_917563875.1. NCBI lineage: Eukaryota > Metazoa > Arthropoda > Insecta > Coleoptera > Chrysomelidae > Diabrotica > Diabrotica virgifera. The sequence continues at coordinate 54,690,850 of NC_065449.1, read as the reverse complement.
TCTCAGTAGCGTACTATTTTTTTCTTCAAAAAATTCAGCCCATTACCCGTACGCGCGCCAATGATGAATATAAAATTCTTCTGTTACCTGTAAAGGAGATCATTTCTTGCAGCTTTGCACCTAGTTGAAATGGTATTAGTAATATTTTCTGTTATTGTTCTAGTTTAGTATTATTATATTGGATAGTTCTTGATGATGTATTAAGAAATGAAAAATATGAAAAAGATGAAAATGAAAATGAAAAATGAAAAAGATGTTTTAATTTTTCTGCATAAAAACGGTGCATAATATGAAAAAAGGCAAGAAAAGTTTTTTATCATAAATTAGACGTGGAATTTAAAAATAATTTCTAATTCAAAATATCTCAGTGGCGTACTATTTTTTTCTTTAAAATAATTCAGACCATTGCCCGTAGGCGCGCCAATGATGAATACAAAATTCTTAATTGTATGTCATAAAATTCGTAATAACTACCTCCTAAAACTCACCAAATTTCATTTTCATAGCTCAACTCGTCTTAGAGCAATAAATAAATTGGCACTTTGAAATAAATATTTCAACACCCCGTATCTCCGAAACTAAGCATTTGCGGACATATGTTTATAGAACAAACTGGCATTAATTTTTCATGTAGAATTATCCCTTAAAAGTTTTCATACTTATTTACTAACACCCTGTATAAGTAACCGTATCGAGAAAAGAGTCAGTTTACTTCTCAAGCGACTTAACTTGACAATGGCAAGTGCGACCTTGTCGAAACGTCGTTAAAATAATGGTTTTTCTAAAAACCAAAATTATTCAACGCGCAATTATTCATATATATGTTTAAATAATTGAGTACTCTCAAAGGTCTGAAAAGCAGTATGATATTTTTTATAATACAAAACATTGGTATATAAAACTAAATTACTGCTATTAATAAAATCACCAAGTAAAAAAATCAAAAGGCCATCGGCCATTCAAAATAATTTCCACTGATGACATGTGGAACAAGAAAGTGAAACGAGCGCATTGTTAAATGGATTTGATTTGCATGATATGTAATTAAGGCTAATTAATCGTGCCGAAATAATTGCAAACATACTATACGATTCAATTAATTTAAAAAAAATCCCATTTAACCACCCATCACACGTCCAAATGATTATAACATATTAGCAAGATTTTTTGCTGAAAGCTATTTAGGCCAGTATAATTTTTTGAGCAAAATAAAGTGTTAAACGAATACAATTTAAAGAGATTTTGGTGTATTAACTTATTAATAAAACTGATTTTTTCTTCTCTTTTTTTAACAAATAAAAACTACCTTCTAAGAATTTACCAAATATCAAAAAGTTTTTGATCGTTCTAAAATAATTTGAATTGAACTACCAAATACGGTAATTCATTAGATTACGAAGAAAAAGAAGTGGACCAATTTGATATACCTACATAATATGTACATATAATATATTGAAAATCAGATTATAGGAAATTTATTTAACACTTTGTGCACCGGATAGCAATGGAGAAAACCCGCTCCAGATCCCGCGTTCAATTTTAGCCAATCTAAAGTTATGAATAGTTTTAATATGTAACGAGTTGTTGATGAAATTTAATATGTAACGAATTGATATTTAACTATACACCACATTGACAAACTAAAACCGAATCTCATGTACCGCAACTATCTGAAATCACAGAAATCTCTATTTAAATTGTGTCCAGTTAACTGGACGCGGGCTATAAGTAAGGAACCGGTATGTCCAGTATACTGGACGCCGGTAGTCAAAGTGTTAATATGCTCTACAACAGGCCTTGCGGGCCTAGGGTTTTACAATTTTATAATTAAAATTTTACAATTGTACATATTGCACATGACAGTATATACTAAAGTTTGTATAGTTAGTTAGTGTAAGTTATTTAATGTCTATGTAAAAATTGATGCACTATGGTTCTCCACTGTATTCTATTTTTGGCCTTCTCTCTCCAGTCTGTAATTTCCATAGATCCTGTATCTTCCGTCAACTTTTCGTGCCATCTTTTTCTTGATATACCTCGTCTCCTTGTCCCAACTGGTCTTCTTAGCAGTACCTTCTTTAGCATTCTTGCCCTATCCTTCTCTCGACATGATTCCTGCCCACCTGATTCTTTGTGATTTTGTGTATCTTGTTATACTTGGTTCCTCGTAAAGCATCCTTAATTCATGTTTGGTTCTTGTTTGCCAATCGTGTTCCGTACTTTTACTCCTGAAAGTAGCTTTCACTACCTTCCGGTCCCACCTCTCTATCATTTCCTCTTCTGTTTTATTTAGCACCCAGGTCTCACATTCATAGGGGATTATTGCTCTTATTACGGTTTTGAATATTCTGGATTTTGTCTTTCTCGATACGCACTTTTACTTTAATAATTTTCTTAAACTGCCGAACTTTCGGTTACGTTTGGTTATGCTGTGCTTTAGTTCATTTTGCTCGTGTCCTTTGCTGTCTATTATGACACATAGATATGTAAAGTGCTTTACTTTTATAAATGTATGCATGCTCTTTTCCATCAAATGCTGTTAACTTTAGCATATCTTCAGGTTCTTTTTCTGTGTTTCCTAGCAACCATGTATTTAGTTTTTTCTTCATTTATTTCTAGGCCGAATTTTTTTGTTTCTCTCACTAATATTCTCATAATTTTTTTTAGTCCGTTATTCATTTTTGCTAGCAGCGTAATGTTGTCGGCGTATGCCATGCATTGATGCTCGTTACGGTAGATCGTTTCTTGTGTTTCTGTTTTGCTATTCCTTACGCTTTGGCCACACCGCCGATTTTTTACGGCGCGATAATTTACGGCACCCATTGGTTTGACTACCTCCTCCACCAATTTTAGATGAAATCATTTCACCAATTTTAGATGAAATGATTTCATCTAAAATTGGTGGAGGAGATAGTCAAACCAATGGGCGCCGTAAATTATCGCGCCGTAAAAAATCGCCCGTATGGCCAAAGCCTTACAATTATTTTCAAAACCAGATTGAATAACACTGTCGATAGAGGGTCACCTTGTTTAAGTCTACCCTAACTACCATATACCACACATGTCCGATGGGTGACAAATGAGCTGATCTTGATAGGCACTTCAAAGTCTCTGTCGTCCGTGCTGTTAGACGTTCAACAGCCAAGTATATAGTTCATCTCTCACCTCGAAAAGGTCTTACCTTTATGCGTCCATCAGAGCCACCCAAACAAAACCTAGATCATCACTGAAGCGGACAAAATTCCATTGGCGCTCCAGTTTTGCCGAGCTCTGCACCATTCCAAGCGTCGATCCTTATGCTGTGGTGTCCAAGGTAACACCAAAAGCAGTCCATTTATTACCACATGGCTAATTTTACCAGAATCTACCATAAAACCTTTTTACAATAATGTGGTAACCTTGTCATATGAGCATATGAGCATATTATGAGCAGTCTGATGCGCCGAAGATGTCAATTTCCTGGAATTTTTTTATTTATTACCACAGATGTCATTTTTATTTTTAACTGTTTTTTTACATGTGTAATGCATATTGGATCACTTGTCGGACAGAAATAATGGATCGAAAATTTTCAAAAAAATTTCCGAAATTTTCGCCCTTGGTGGATTTTTTTTTCAAAATTCGAGAAAAAATACTACAGAACGATGTTTGTCATTGTTCAAGGAGTATGTACACACATTTTCAGATCAAAATTTATCCAAAATTTTCCCTCTTGTCGGACAATTTTTTGGAAAAATTTTTGGAAAATTTTGAGTACAACTCTACGTCACGCATTTTAAATGTTGTACTTTGTGGTGTGTACCAATTTTCAGCCAAATCGATTCAAAAGTAACCGAGAAAAACTGTTTTAAAAATTTCTTTGACAATGCCTCCTCTTAAGGACGTCGATAACCTAAAAGAATTAAGCTTTCTGTTCGTCTGCGAAAACATTTTTGTCAGACAATTACATTTTTTGTTTAAGAATATAATTACTTGTAACCTACTACTTTTGTTAGAAAAATGGTTATGAAGATAAAGGATGCACGAACCCAGCATAGTTTATAAGTATAGTTTACTAATAACAATTAAAATTTTTTCCGACTGTCGATTTGCCCCAATATTTTTGTCGGACACTTAGATTATTTGATTTAGAATATAATTACTTTTAGGTCTGGATCCCGCGTATGAAAAAAAAGTTGATTAACAGCAAGCTGAAAATTTGTTAATAGCTTAAGGGTGTCTAGTCGGATAAACTTTGATATATGGGAACACTGGAACAGGGGCAGTTTTAATTGTGGAACAGGTTAAAAATTTAGAACGGTCAGACCACGAAAACGGCACATTTATTTTGTCCGACAGAATAGACCTAAATTCTCCGAACAGAGATTAAACTCTCATGCAAAAATCAGACTGCTATTTATCACCTGTCATAATTCCTGTCATTTGACATATTCTACATGTTCCACTCATTAAAACGCCCATTTGGTGATAAATAGCAGTCTGATTTTCGCATGAGAGGTTAATGTTTGTTCGGAAAGTTTAGGTCTGTTCTGTCGGACAAAATACATGTGCCGTTTTTGTGGTCTGACCGTTCCAAATTTTTAACCTGTTCTACAATTAAAACTTCCCCTGTTCCAGTGTTCCCATATATCAAAGTTTGTTTGACTAAACACCCTTAAGCTATTAACAAATTTTCAGCTTGCTATTAATCAACTTTTTTTTCATACGCGGGATCCAGACCTATTATAATCTCCTATTTTTGTCGGAAAAATGGTTGTACTTTAGAAAAAAATCCAGGAAATTGACATCTTCGGCGCATCCGACTGCGCATAAGCCCCGTGAAAATTGTCCGACAAGGTTACCACATTATTGTAAAAAGGTTTGATGGCAGATTCTGTCAAAATTACCCATAGAGTAATAAATTTATTATTTTCATAACTTTGACATATTTTGCGTACCCAACGCGTCATATGGCCCAATATTTTTGTCCGACAAAATTGTTTTCGCTGTTTATATGGTAAGAACCATTGATTAAAAGAAAATAAAATGACCAGTGTGGTTATAAATTTTTTTCTTGCATAAAATTGACAATTATTTCGTGACAGCTTGACAGACACATGCCCCACTACCATAATGCGCCAAGCTCCAAATTTGTCTGACTCCACCCCAATAACAAGTAAAAAAGTTTCGACGGTATGGTCATAAATAATAATTTTATATGTGGGCCCAAGGACTATAAATACACCGAAATAAAATTTTTATTTTTTTTTTGTTTTTGCAAAAAAAACCCCCGCTAAAGAAAATATAGTGAGGTAAAAACTTTATTACATAATATATATTTGTACATAATTGTTAGAAAGAAACACTTTTGATCCAAATAAATAATCGTATACAAGGTGTTGCAATTTTTTTGGTTATCAGTATAATATGACAGAATTCAGCCCTTTCTGTGATATTTCCAACAGGTCTAAACAAAATATCCCGAATTAATACACAATATTAGCAGTCTCTTTTGACTGGGAGGCATCAGCGTGGGATGTCGAACGATCCAACATGTGCTCATCTTCGGCGCTGCACAGACTTGTCTTGCCAAATATGGCGTACTCGCTCAGCGCCAGGGATCTCCTATTGCAACAACATTAAATTATATTTATTACCTATGGGTAAAAATTCAGTGACAGATATGCAAAGTACCGCATGGACGATCGAAAAAATTCAGTAAATTGCACCGTAAATTTCTTAATGGGTTGGTGTAATAAAAAGGAGTACCGCAAGGAGGAATCTTCGAGGTTCCTATCTTAAAATCACATTTTTAGTTAGAGGAATGTACACAATTATTTGGTTGGTCTATTTTATAGTATTTAATTTTAAGGAGACATTTTTGAGTATATTAACTTTTCTTTATTTTATTCTTCAGCAAGTTGTGTTGTTTGATAACCTATACTCACCATTTTATCCGTAACATAGTGTAATACAGATATTTTCATGTTCCCAATTACGTCAGTCTATATGTGAAAAATCATTGATTTCACGTAAAAATCTTATACTGATATTTCAAAGTTCTAAAAGGTATTTGAGGGGTAGCTGATGAATAATCCTTGAAGACGTATATCTGATTTTGCTTGGTTTTTTAACAATTTTAAAAAGCGAAAACAATTATTTTTTTCCTATGACACGTTTCTTATACATTTTAAAGAACAATGGTTCAAATAAAAGATATAGATCATAAAAAGTTCTTTAGATATGAAAGTTTCTAAATAAACAATTGAACGAGATAATTACAAAAAACCCTTATGTTTTTATAAATTTATTAGTAATTTATAAATCCTAATAACTTTGATTTTGGCTTATTGTAGTTTAATATAACTTTGTAATATAACTTTTTGGCCTATTGTAGTTTAATTGTGGTAATTAATAAGTTAATAAAATGTGTTAAATTTCAAACATACATACCAAAAATAGTTTATCAGCTATTCAATTTGTTTATCGCGGAGAACGATTATTGAAACTACTGTACTTGCCCAAAAAGTCACTCTAGAGGTATTTTGTAAATTGCAATCGATTAATTGCAAATCTAAAAAGCAGCAATTAGACCTTTATTGACATACACGGCGGAGACAAGACCTGACACATCTAAAACGAGACGACTACTAGAAACAACAGAGATGAAAATACTTCGGCGAATATCAGGAAAAAGTCCGTTGGATAGGGAGAGAAGCGAAAACATAAGAAGATCATGCAATGTAGAAGACATAAATGGATGTGTAACAAAACGCAAACAGGATTGAAACGAATACATTAGTAAAATGGCAAAGGATAGGATAGAACAAATAGCACGAAATAAGTCACCAAATGGACGAAGAAGTATTGGCAGACCAAGAAAAAGATGGTGCGATAACTTAAACAATTTAGGAGGCTAATATTGAAGAAGAAGCAGGCTTTAAAGCCTACATACAAGAAGGAAGAAGAAGAAGAACAATCGATTCATTGAGGTTTCATTTTTAGTGTATATTAAAAAAACTCATTTATATAACACAATATTTTATTAAATTTGTTATTAAAAAAACCGTTTAAAAAAGATATGACTTTTTAGCTTAACTTTCACATCAGGAATTTAAATTGATTAGTAGGTATTAATTAAATACAGTTTAAAATTTATCACATAAATACCTATTATAATTAATCGTCGTTTGGAAATTGTGATTTTTATTTTTAGGAAAAACTGTGCTTGTAGAAAAAGTATAGTGTGAAACACGTACAGAAAGGTAATTTCTCACTCGTTTGAATTGCGGCACTCGCTTGCGCTCGTACCGCAACTTTTCAAACTCGTGAGAAATTAGTACCTTTCTGCACTTGTTGCACAATATACTATTTTCTACAACCGTGTTAAAAATGCAATTTTTAGCACTCCACACGAGCGTTCAAAATGCTACTTTAAGGCACTAGTGCTTTAAAATTTTTATGGCACTGCAGTTCGTATTGACCGTATAGGCAATTTTGATGTAATGTCAAAAAAATATAAAAATGGAATGTCAGTCAAGTTCAAGTAAAAGTTTTTGTAGATATTGTCCTGTAATTACGTTTGTATATCATACAATATTTTTTCTACAAACGTCTTATATATCAACAATTATAATTTATTCATTCTCAATTACAGGACAATATCTACAAAAACTTTTACTTGAACTTGACTGACATTCCATTTTTATATTTTTCTTGACATTACATCAAAACTGTCAAAACCTATACTGTCAATACGTAAATCATAACAACTATAGAATAACATGTTACTTTTATTGTTGTATATTCTAACAAATTTTAATAGTTTTTTTCTACAAACGTGTTAAAAATGCAATAATATAGTTTAAATTAAATTTTAAAAAACCTTTTAAACCACCTTTTTCAAATTGCGTAAGTTGTACTATTAATATTAATGTTAATAATTAAAATATAAATATTTTGATGTTTCACAATTTGACAATTCACTTTTAACTGCAGTGCCTTAAAAATTTTAAAGCACTAGTGCCTTAAAGTAGCATTTTAACGCTCCTATGAGTGCTAAAAATTTCCTTTTTTAACAAGGTTATAGAAAATAGTTATTTATGATATAAGTGTTAAAAGTACACGTTTAAGGCACGCACGTGAAAGTTTGCAGAATGAACGAAGCGAGTTCTGCAATTCACATGAGTGCCTTAAAAAATACAACTTTTGTTTAAACAATTTTTCTCTCAAATGTATAAAAAGTTTTTGGAAGTTTGGGCAATTTTTTTCTCTTTTAAGATTGTTAAAAAAGACAAAGCAAAATCAGAGGTTTGTCTTCACGGATTTTTCATCAGCTACCACTCATATACCTTTTAGAATGTTCAAATATCTGTATAAGATTTTTTCAACTTTTTTTCTTCCTTGCCTGGGGTAAATGATACTTATGATATTGTTTAGATGCAATTATATACGGTTCTTTTTCTACTTTTGATAATTTTTCTAAAAATTTTCAGTAGTAATTGCACAAGAGCTCTAAAATTCAATATTAATTTTAGAGATCGAGTGCAATTTGTTGAGATTATTTCATGAATAAAACTATTCAAAACCAAAAAATTTATTGTAATTCATTTATGTAAGTACAAATTGGTACAATTAAACACACAGTAATTGTTATAAATATTTGACGGTTGAAAGTCATCACTTTTATAATTTTTAAAACATTAATTGTCATTAACGTCACTGAATGAATTTTTTCATAGCAACGAAGGGCGTCTGACGTAATATACTTGACGACGGGAAATTATCAAAAATTATCAGTAGTAATTGCACAAGAGCTCTGAAATTATTGAATTTTTCCCGAGTGATACTTTGACAGTTTTAATTTGGGAAATTATGTCAAAGTGTCACGAGAGCAAAAATTCTATGTTAATTTCAGAGATCGAGTGCAATTTGTTGCGATTATTTCATGAATAAAACTGTTCAAAACCAAAATTTTATTGTAATTTATTTATGTAAGTACAAATTAGTACACAGTTTTTATAAATATTTGACGATTGAAAGTCATCACTTTTATAATTTTTAAAACATTAATTGTCATTAATGTCACTGAATGTATTTTTTCGTAGCAACGAAGGGAATCTGATGTAATATACTTAACGACGGGATATTATCAAAAATTATCGGGTATAATATCACAAGAGAGTGAGAATAAATTGAAAATAATGCGACAGTTTTTCGAAAATTTGTTGTCTGGCAATAGACACGAGAGCCCGCAGGGCTCGAGTGGCTATTGCCCAATGACAAAAAATTTGAGTAGAAAATGAAGCATTATTTTCTTATTTATTCTTACTGTCGTGTGATATTCGTAAGATTATTTTTTAATACGTATATTATGGATATGTTCTTAAATGTGACAGTTAAGTTTTCTTCAGGGCTCGAGTGGCTATTGCCCAATGACAACAAATTTGAGTAGAAAATGAAGCATTATTTTCTTATTTATTCTTACTGTCGTGTGATATTCGTAAGATTATTTTTTAATACGTATATTATGGATATGTTCTTAAATGTGACAGTTAAGTTTTCTTCAGGGCTCGAGTGGCTATTGCCCAATGACAACAAATTTGGGCCGAAAATGAAGCATTATTTTCTTATTTATTCTTACTGTCGTGTGATATTCGTAAAATTATTTTTTAATACGTATATTATGGATATTTTCTTAAATGTGGCAGTTGTCAAAACTAGTATATTGGTAAACAAAAAAATTCTATCGGGAATTTTCTACAGTAGATAATTCTCAGTATAATTTTAATCTGATTGGACAGATCACGTGATCAAATATCTTACTATACGATTGGAAGTTAAAATCATTAAAAAATAATCACCTTAATTTGCATTTCTGTAGCTTTCTATTGCTCAGAATCTCCTATGATTCAGTGAATTTGTACTCTACGAGCTCCCTAGTGGGAAAGTTTTGGGGTAGTTCTGATTTCTTTCATTATATATGGATTTTGGGCTGCTGAATCCGAATATGAGGTTTGCGGACAAAATTTCTTGCCGGAACATTGAAAAAATCGCGAGAAAATCGAAAAATTTCAGCTTTTTTCCGCTTTTTTGCTCAAATCTCGAAAACTATTAACTTTTAGTAAATGGTCTGTTAACAGAAATTAAAGTACTTAAAATTATCTACAAATATCACTATTTACTTTTTTTTTCAGACGAACCGTTCGGTCTAAAGTGTAAGTTGAAAATTGCCAATTTTTAACGGTCTCGGCAAAACCCACTTTTTACATTCCAAAACTTTAATTTTTATTAGAATGCTGCCATTTGATAAATTTCTCCTAGTTTTCTGTACAAATAATAAATGTTAGTTCATAATATGAATATGGTATGTCTCTTCTCACAGCTTCCATGAATCCATTCCATCCTAAAATACCGAGAATGTCTCTGCTTTTCCCTTAGAGCCACATGAGATCAGGCACAGATATGAAGTCACAGTTTCAGTTGGTGTTAACATTCCCTTCGGATCTTGAAACCTTGAGGTTTTGTCCTTTGAAAATGTATTAGTTGAACAGCTCTCTGACTTCCATAAACCTCAGGTGCGGGTTTAGTTTTTAGCCGAGGAATGGATTAGTTAGGAGCTATTGCATGTTTTGGTACAATACAAAAAATGCCACCCATGACGTAAACAGTGTGGTATCCGTCGGTTTTATGTACGTTAACCCTTTTTGTCCCAATGCTGCATATTATATATGTTTTTGAAAAAGTGGGTCTGTATTCCCAGCCGCCTTATATATATTATACGTTCAAGGTGTTATGGTCTCAATTTACCAAAGCCGAAAATATGCGTTGCTTATAAAATTTTAGACTCATTGGTGTCCCAATCCCACAGAAATATGTCCGAAAATGTTAGATTATTGTTCCCAAAGCCTCAAAATGTTGGCACCTAAGACAGGTCATGCGGACCCATTGCCGTATATATTTGTTCACATATTTTAGATATATGCTATATTGTAGCACTGGTGGCAACGCTTATAGGTAGCTGCTAGAAGGTGAAGCGTTTGTAGCCACAGAAAAGACCAGAAAAAAAGAAGCAAATCGAGATACATGTGTTTAAGATGCGAAGTTGGCCTTATCGTAGTGTCATGTTTTGAGGAGTTTTCGTACACCTGTTGTGTAAAGCACGGCTGGTCAATTTTCTGCGGATCGCCTGCGATTGCTGACACTTCCAGATAAGCAACGCGCTTGCTCAAAGTCTTGTAGCGACAGTAATGCCCAAATAGTTAGTCTCACCGTTCTTTGAAGGGCTAGCCGTTTTTTCTATAAAAAGTACGGCTCAAGAAAATAGGTTGATGTAGTTTCCTCTTTGGGGTTTTGTTCATCCTATATAGGAGCTGTTCGCCTGGAAGTGTCAGCATTCGCAGGCGATCCGCAGAAAATTGACCTGCCGTGCTTTACACAGCAGGTGTACGATAAACGCTGATTTTAACGTACATATAATCGACGAATGCCACACTTTTCATCTCATATGTGGCATTTCTTGTATTGCACCAAAACATGCAGTAGCTCCTAAGTAATCCATTCCTCGGATAAAAAAGAAACCCGCGCCTGAGGTTTATGGAAGTCAGGGAGCTGTTCAACTAATTCATTTTAAAAGGACAAAACCTCAAGGTTTATCAGAAATCAAGATAACAGATCCGAAGGAAATGTTCACACCAACTAAAACTGTGACTCCATCTGTGCCTGATCTTCTGTGGCTCTAAGGGAAAAGCAGAGATATTCCCGGCCTCTTAGGACGGAATGGACTCATGGAAGCTGTCACAAGAGAGATACCATACCTATGAACTAACATTTATTATTTGTACAGAAAACTAGGAGAAATTTATCAAATGACAGCATTCTAATAAAAAATAAAGTTTTGGAATGTAAAAAGTGGGTTTTGCAGAGACCGTAAAAAATTGGCAATTTTCAACTTGTACTTTAGACCGAACGGTTCGTCTGAAAAAAAAGTAAGTAGTGATATTTGTAGATAATTTTAAGTACTTTAATTTCTGTTAACAAACCATTTACTAAAAGTAAATAGTTTTCAAGATTTGAGCAAAAAAGCGGAAAAAAGCTGAAATTTTTCGCTTTTTTCGCGATTTTTTCAATGTTCCGGCAAGAAATTTTGTCCGAAAACCTCATATTCGGATTCAGCAGCCCAAAATCCATATATAATGAAAGAAATCAGAACTACCCCAAAACTTTCCCAGTAAAAACACAATTTTACTGCATCACTATGAATGAAATAATCTTAAAAATTACACTTGTTATTTAAAATTATCACTTATATGTTTGTCTTAGTATTTACCTAGAACCTTCTACAAAAGCTAAATATAAATGTTTGGACCCCCGCGGAGTTTAAACGACCTAACAAATTTCGGCGGCAGAATACCGATCGCGTTTTATCTCTCTACCGTATTGGAATGCGTGAAACACAGGTACACTCACCTGCAAAATTGATTTCAATGTGTTTGTTTAACTTTTAATTAGAACAGACGACAAAAGGACGACGGAGAGAATGTTACCTGGTCTGTTTGAGGAACAAATAAATATCTTTTTAATTTAGTCTGTCATATTAAGGATGGGTAGGTATAAAACAAATTATTTTACGATTTATGCCCTTTCTTAGGAAACTCATTTATTGTATTAGAAATTTTTCAACCAGCACGTGCGTTGTCTCCTCGGTCTTCTTTTTCGATCTAATGTGTCGTATGCGTTAAGTTTGTGATGTAAATCTGTGATTAGAGATTTACACCTTCAAACGTAAAGGTACGTATCCATACAAGGGTGAACCCCGCTCCGTGTAGCTGCTCGAATGGATACGGCATGCGCTCCCCTAGGAGAGATATGCCTGAGGTGGCATACTTTTTTTTAAATGTTTTGTAATCGATAATCGATAGAGTTAGACATGTAATAAAAATCAAAGTCAGTGCTAGGGCCATTTACATAATTATAACATTAAAATCAATGGGAAAATCCCAATATTTGGCTGTATACCATAGTTTAAAAAACTCATACAGAAGTAAAAATTTCAAATTGTATTCTGGTATAAAATCGTTTATTAAAAACTATCTAAAAAGTCATCCAAATGGATTGTTAAACGTTTTCGTTCTAATTCAGAACATCTTCTGTGCATTCTGCAGAGTAGTTTGAAACTAGCACACTATTTAAAGTGGTAACCACATAATATATGGTTTACATATTATATATTAATAGAATATGTTGACTACAAGTCGATGTTGTTAGATATAATAGAATACATGCCTAAAGGGCAACATGCTTCCCTGCTCGAAAATGCTAGATACTTGCCAGTTCAATGGGCACAGACCAACTTGCCAGTTCAATGGGCACAGAGTTGGTCTGTGCCCATTGAACTGGCAAGTACCTAGCATTTTCGAGCAGGGAAGCGTGTTGTCCTTTAGGCATGTATTCTATTATATCTAACAACATCGACTTGTAGTCAACATATTCTATTAATATATAATATGTAAACCATATATTATGGGGTTACCACTTTAAATAGTGAGCTAGTTTCAAACTACTCTGCAGAATGCACTGAAGATGTTCTGAATTAGAACGAAAACGTTTTACAATCCATTTGGATGACTTTTTAGATAATTTTTAATAAACGATTTTATACCAGAATACAATTTGAAGTTTTTACTTCTGTATGAGAAATATAACATGAGAAAAAATAAATTGTAAAGTATTACATGTACCATCTCACCCACATACATGTGCGTAAGATGGCATACTATTGAAATAAAGGCACTAATCTCGACATAAGTCACAAATAAATTTTTTTGCAGTCTTGGGTACACCGGCATATTCGGAATATGACCACTTGCCACAAATTTGGCATCTCAGTCAGGTTTCTTGAGAACGAGCTAATGAAAAGAGTCACTCGTCACTTGTCTCAACTTCGATGGAATCGATTTTGTCGGTTCGAATTCCTCTTAAAACGACCCATAAGTGTAACGATAAAATCCAATCATATAACAAAATTAATGCAGTGTAAAAACGCATAAGGGTGAGATGGCATAACTATGCCATCTAATCCACCTACTTACTATGCCACCTTAGGCAACATTGCAATCAGGCCAATCAGACCGTTTTTTAACCTAATTTTTCTTAAGCACATTTTTAAGATATAAATCGATGCAGGCGTGATAGGCATGAGGTAAAAGAACATCACAAAATTTAAAAATATAACTTAAGTGTAAAGACTCGCGAATTATAATGTAATACAAAAACAGCCAATAAATATATTGTCCTACTTATTAAGCATTCCAAAGGCTACTGCTGTCATAATAAAACTAACAGCAATATTGACAAATTCTAACTTGAGGAACTAAAAACTGTCACACTAGGCACCAAATTTGAAATAGTTTAAGAAAAACGCATGATATGCCATCTCTGCCAGTATGCCGTCTCAGGGATATCTCCCCTACATATAAACCGCAATCCGTTTGAATCGAAGAGGGTGAGCGCCGAGTGGAGTTCATCTATGTATCCACTACGTGGAGCTGCTACACGGAGCGGAGTTCACCCTTGTATGGATACGTACCTTAACACCTCTTCAGAACATGGTGTTTTTTTGACTGGGGACACTGGGATGCCGTTCGCTGAACCACTGGCGATATCTAGATTTTAGGGGCGTTACTGGAGGAGCCAGCTTCCAGAGCCGTCAAAGGAGAAAGGCTTATGGTGAATATACGATATTACTTATTACTATAGTTTAAATTAATGAATTTAATTTTCAAAATCGCGTTGAGGGCTTCTGTGGCTGAATCCTCCCTATGGATACGTATAATTTGCAAGTATGGTTGGGAAACCAAGAAACACCGACTTCTCCCTGACTTTGGCAAAGCTCGAAGTGAGCTATTTAATCTAACGATTTATGCGATAATAAAGTAGAGTAGCCTCCAGGATATCAATGTATTGATCAGGGACAATGGTCAGCAATTTAGTCGGTAGGTGTGGTAGTTTGCTTTTTGGTTTTCTGATGAATACATTACCAAAGGCCAAAGAATGAGCAGGTAGTTTTAAGGACGTTTTGGGCTCTGAAGTTTTGGCCGTTTATGATTTTTGTAGTGTATCTCCTACTCAGAGAGGCGATCCTCTTATGTATGGACTGAATTTGTTTGATAGTTTATGTACCTATGTGTAGTTTACTTTACGCAGTATGTTCGCATGGTAGTGACTGAGTAGGGCATACACGTTAGCCCTATATGCAATCAACGGCCGTATAAATGTTTTGTATAGTATTTTTACTACAAAAGCGATATTACGTAGGTCAAAATTTTTGACGTAAGAGAGCTGTCAAAACATTAGAATGTGACTTTTCATTATTGCCATGTTTATAATAAACATGGCAATAATGAAAAGTCACCTTCTAATGTTTTGACAGTTCTCTTACGTCAAAAATTTTGACCTACGTAATATCGCTTTTGTAGTAAAAATACTATATGTGTGTAAAACTGTACGAGTATGCGTCCGGCCGAATTTTCTACAGAGACTGTTGAGTAAACCAACTCTCCGTCTGACCTTGTTAAAGGGTTTCGATCAGATCTTGATTCTAGCTTAGTATTTTGGCAAATACCACGGAGTTTGAGTCAGTCAGTCTAAGGTCAGGTCAATTTTTTCTTCGGCCTCTTTCTCCTTTCACTTTCGCTTGTATAACCAATCACATCAACTCATATTTTTCATTTCTTAGTATGTTACCAAAGTAGCTCATTTTTCATTATTTCATAGTGTTCAGTATTTCTTTTTCTTTTTTCATTTTTCTTAATATCTCCGTGTTTGGTACGCGTTGTGTCCATGATATTTTCCACATTCTTCATGAACACCACATCTCAAAGCTGGCAAGTCTTTTTTCAGTTGCGTCCCGAATTGTCCAAGCTTCAAGTCCATATAAAAGGACAGATCATACGTAGCATCTTAATACTCTAGTTAATTTCTATTTCCAGTTTTCCATTCCGAATTTCATGGAAGAACCTGAGAGAATGGTTTGGATGCAGCTCAAAACAACTATTTAGAGCCACTGCCTCAAAAATTAAAGTAGCTATGATGATTGCCAACCTCCGTAGCGGAGATGGCACCTGAAGAAGAAGAAAAAGAAGAAGTTTTCCACTGCATAATACTGTTTTCATCTTATTGAAAGCACTTCTGGCCATCTCAATGCGTCGTTTTATTTCGAGGCTGCGGTCCCATTGTGCATTTAGCTCACGTCCCAAATAATTGCATCTAGGTACTTTCTCTAAAGCTTTTACAGGAGCGGGACACCCTCAAAAAAGCGCTTAGTTTTCGAGATACTGACCACGGACGGGTGAATGGCTAATTTTATTCATACTTTATATTTTCGAGGGTGCTGAAAACGAAAATGAAGTTTATTTTGAATTTTATGTTGGGGAACATTGTCAAAATCGCAATTTTAACCTAAAAATAAAAAAAATGAAATCACTTTTTTTGCGTTTACCGCTACAACTCTGTTCGATTTTAATATTTTTTTCTGAAATTTTTACAGTATATAGCACTAACATTTCTGAAGACAATGGTACCTCAAGCATTCATAAGCTTGAAAACCTCAATGGTTTTCAAGAATAAAGAACAAAGAATAAACAAAGAACTAACAAAGAATACAAAAGTAGAACTAGAAAGAGAAGTTAATTTGGATAACACATGGAGAGCCATAGAGGAAACAATGACGGATACAGTTAAAAAAGAATTAGGTTATAAACAAAAACTACAAAAGAAAAGTTGGATGACTGACGAAATCCTGGCAATGTTCGAAGAAAGAAGAAAACATAAAAACCAAGGGAACCGAGACAAATATCGAGAACAACAACAACGCATAAGAAGAGAGATAAGAACGGCAAAAAATAAGTGGCTAAAGAAACAGTGTGAGGAAATGGAACAGTTACAAAAACTACATGATGACCACAACCTACATAAGAAACTAAAGGAGGTAGCTGGAATATACAGAAAAAAGAAATTTTCTAACTTAGAAAATGAACAAGGAAAAATGGCACAAGATGATAGAGAGAGAAAACTCATATGGGAAAAATACATCAAAAATCTCTTTGCAGACGAGAGGCCTGAGATAGAAGTCGTTCAGGAACAAGTGATAGATATTAACAACCTATCTGGTCCCGAGATCACAATTGAAGAAATTACTAGAGCAATAAATACCTCGAAAGACAGGAAAGCAGTTGGACCTGATAAAATTCCTGTTGAGTTACTCAGATTGTTAGATGAAGAGGGAATTACGATACTCCAAAGATTTTTCAACAAAATCTATAAAAAAGGAAAATTCCCTGTCCAATGGCTTGTATCTACCTTTATCCCTTTGCCAAAAAAGAACAACGCAACAAAGTGTCAAGAGCACCGACTGATAAGTCTGATGAGCCATTCTTTAAAAATATTCCTCAAAGTTCTTCACTACAGAATCTCCACAAAATGCGATAAGGTTATTGGTTGCTCACAATTTGGATTTCGAAAAGGCCTGGGTACCAGGGAAGCACTAGTTGCAACCCAAGTGCTAGCTCAGAACTGCTACGATCAAAGGAAAGATGTAATGATGTGCTTTATAGATTATGAAAAAGCCTTCGATCGAGTACAACATCATAAACTCGTACATATACTGAAACAACTCGACATAGATCAAAAAGACATTCGTTGCATAGAGGCTCTTTACTGGAATCAAACAGCTGTCGTCAAGGTGGACAATGAAACAACGCAAGCTCAAAAAATTCTCAGAGGTGTAAGACAGGGATGCATTCTCTCCCCACTACTGTTCAATCTATATTCAGAAAGTATCTTCCAGGAAGCTCTTGAGGAATGCGAAAGCGGCATCAAAGTGAATGGTACCTGGGTCAATAATATACGATATGCGGATGATTCGGTCTTAATAGCAGACAATATAGAAGACCTCCAAAACCTTCTTAATAAAATTGGAGAGCATAGCGAGAACATGGGACTTAGCATCAACATAAAAAAGACAAAGTTCCTTATAATCAGCCGTCAATTATGTCAACATCAAAATGCAAGACTAGCATATAACAACCAAGATGTAGAGCGCGTAAGAAAGTTTAAGTACCTGGGAACCTGGCTATGTGAAGACTGGATGTCGGATATGGAAATTAAATGTCGGATAGAAAGAGCCAGAAGTGCATTCATGAAATTCAGAAACGTCTTTACGAACTCTGACTTTGACCTAAACCTAAGATTAAGATTCACAAAATGCTATATATGGTCGGTGCTTCTATATGGCATGGAAGGATGGACTTTAAAAATAAACACAATGAATAAGCTAGAGGCATTTGAGATGTGGATCTATCGACGAATCCTTAAAGTTGCCTGGACCGCAAGAATAACAAATGAAGAAATCCTGAGAAGAATTGGTACAGAACGACAACTGATGTGCACAATTAAACAGAGAAAAACGGCATACCTGGGACACATAATTAGAAATGAAAGATATCAGTTTCTGCAAACTTTAATTGAAGGAAAGATCGAAGGAAGAAGGGGAGTGGGCAGGAAGAAAATGTCATGGCTCCGTAATGTCAAACAATGGACAGGACTAAAAAACATAGGAGACCTAATACATACTGCAAGGGATAGAGAAAAATGGTCAAACGTGATCGCGAACATCCATTAGTGGATTGCATAAGAAGAAGAAGAAGAGAGTACAAAGAAGTTTTCTGGTTTCAGATCAAATTGTTTTATAAAAAAAAAAATAGTGCAACTTTTAATGTCGACATTAGAAATCCCCAATATACGCTTATTTTTCGAGATAATGACCATGGGTAGAGAATGGCTAATTTTGGTCTTAGATTATGTTTTTGACCGTGATAAAAACGAAAATGAAATTTATTTTAAATTTTAGGTGGGGGAATATTGTCAAAATTGCAATTGTACCCTAAAAATAATAAAAAAAATTAAATCACGTTTTTTTGCGTTTAGTTCGCTACAACTCTGGTCCGTTTTAATATTTTTTTCTAAAGTTTGTACACTATAATATATCGCTCACTTTTTTGAAGATAATGGTTTCTGCTTTAAGCTTTAGTCTTATTCTAGTAAAAGTTATGAATCTTTTAAAGTACAAGATGCAGATTCGTGAATTGCAGCGGTCCCATTGTGCATTTAGCTCACGTTCCAAATAATTGCATCTAGGTACTTTCTCTAAAGCTTTTACACGAGCGGGACACCCTCAAAAAAGCGCTTAGTTTTCGAGGTACTGACCACGGACGGGTGAATGGCTAATTTTATTCATACTTTATATTTTCGAGGGTGCTGAAAACGAAAATGAAATTTATTTTGAATTTTATGTTGGGGGAACATTGTCAAAATCGCAATTTTAACCTAAAAATAAAAAAAATGAAATCACTTTTTTTGCGTTTACCGCTACAACTCTGTTCGATTTTAATATTTTTTTCTGAAATTTTTACAGTATATAGCACTAACATTTCTGAAGACAATGGTACCTCAAGCATTCATAAGCTTGAAAACCTCAATGGTTTTCAAGCTTATGAATTTTTCAAAGGAAAAGGTGCGGATTTGTGCATTGCAAAGTTTAATCGCAAAAGTTGTGTGACGAAGTTTAAAATTTAGCTTCTATCACGTTTATGTTAAAGTAGAGAGCACAAAGAAGTTTTCTGGTTTCAGATCAAATTGTTTTATAAAAAAAAAATAGTGCAACTTTTAATGTCGACATTAGAAATCCCCAATATACGCTTATTTTTCGAGATAATGACCATGGGTAGAGAATGGCTAATTTTGGTCTTAGATTATGTTTTTGACCGTGATGAAAACGAAATTGAAATTTATTTTAAATTTTAGGTGGGGGAATATTGTCAAAATTGCAATTGTACCCTAAAAATAAAAAAAAAATTAAATCACGTTTTTTTGCGTTTAGTTCGCTACAACTCTGGTCCGTTTTAATATTTTTTTCTAAAGTTTGTACACTATAATATATCGCTCACTTTTTTGAAGATAATGGTTTCTGCTTTAAGCTTTTAGTCTTATTCTAGTAAAAGTTATGAATATTTTAAAGTACAAGATGCAGATTCGTGAATTGCAGCGGTCCCATTGTGCATTTAGCTCACGTCCCAAATAATTGCATCTAGGTACTTTCTCTAAAGCTTTTACACGAGCGGGACACCCTCAAAAAAGCGCTTAGTTTTCGAAATACTGACCACGGAGCGGTGAATGGCTAATTTTATTCATACTTTATATTTTCGAGGGTGCTGAAAACGAAAATGAAGTTTATTTTGAATGTTATGTTGGGGAACATTGTTAAAATCGCAATTTTAACCTAAAAATAAAAAAGAAATGAAATCACGTTTTTTTGCGTTTACCTCGCTACAACTCTGTTCGGTTTTAATATTTTTTTCTGAAATTTTTACAATATATAGCTCTAACAGGTCTAAAGACAACGGTACCTGTTTCAAGCTTTTATTCTTATCCTGATAAAGGTTATGAATTTTTCAAAGGTAAAGATGCGGCTTTGTGCATTGCAAAGCTTAATCGCAAAAGTTGTGTGACGAAGTTTAAAATTCAGCTTCTTAATCACGTTTATGTTAAAATACAGAGTACAAAGAAGTTTTCTGGTAAGTTTTAGATCAAAATGTTTTGTAGAAAAAAAAATAGTGCAACTTTTAATGTCGACATTAAAAATCCCCAATATACGCTTATTTTTCGAGATATTGACCATGGGTGGAAAATGGCTAATTTTGGTCTTAGATTATGTTTTTGACCGCGATGAAAATGAAAATGAAATTTATTTTAAATTTTAGGTGGGGGAATATTGTCAAAATTGCAATTGTACCCTAAAAAAAAATTAAATCACGTTTTTTTGCGTTTAGCTCGTTACAACTCTGGTCCTTTTAATATTTTTTTTCCAAAGTTTGTACACTATATATCGCTCACTTTTTTAAAGACAATTGTTTCTGCTTTAGGCTTTTAGTTTTATTCTAGTAAAAGTTATGAATCTTTTAAATTAAATGGGTTTTAAGGTGCAGATTCGTGAATTGCAAAGTTTAATCGCAAAATTTGACTGACAAATTTGAAATATAGCTTTTAATTCAAATTCAAAAATAAAACATGAGTACAAAGAAGTTTTCTGGAAAATTTTTGGATTAAAATGTTTTATAGAAAACAAATGGTGCAACGTTTAACATCTACGTTATAAATCCCAAAATAACGCTAATTTTTCGAGATACTGATCATTGGTGGTGAATGGCTAATTTTATTGGAATAAGTAGTGGATAGTCCATGAATCAAAATCTTTATGATGCCGATAGGCGCTTTTACCATAAGGGTGGTTGCCACCCCTTCTCGGGGTGGAAATTTTTTATTATATTTTGACCACAAGAGTTGGTAACAACATTCATTATAAGCAAACAATGTTCTATACAATTTTTGATAAAATTAATAGTTTTTGATTTATTCGCTATCGAAAGTGTTAGTTTTATATCTAAAAAATCAATGTTTTTCGATGGTATACTCATTTACGATTCACTAAATTTTTGCCGTAGAACAAATTTTATCAAACCAAGTTTTTGGGAATTAAATTACCTATAATTTCATATTTGAACATTTTTTCGTATCTCCGATGTTAATCTTTCTATTCTGAAGATAATGAAATTTTTACCAAATTTGCAAACATTCGTTATTCGCTTTAATCTTCAGTTTTTTTAAAACTAATCACTCTAAGCCAGTCAAACTTCTAGATTCTATTAATAATACCTAAATAAAGAAGAATTAATAAGGCCAATGACTAAAAACATCGCTAATTTACATTATTATGCTTCCAATTGGATTTCTCCTTTTTTTTTTCAAAAAAATATATTGATTTTTGAACCGTAACTTTTTTATTTTTTATCTTATAAAGCTCGTTAAAGAATAATTTTGTAGGTTTTTACAAGATCTATAAGACTATTAATATAAAATCCTTTTAAAATTCTCAGTCACAAAAAAAGGTGGCATTAAAAGGATTGGTAAAGATGGTTTTTGCATGATATTGTAAGTTTTAATTGTCAATAGCTCACTCAATTTTTACCGTAAAAAATTTTTTGCAAACCAAGTTCATGGGAATTAAGTAGGCTACAATTTCATATTTAAATATTTTTTCGTATCTCTGATGCTAATCTTTCTGTTGTGAAGGAAAGGGCATTTTTTACCAAACTACAAAACCTCGTTATTCGCTTTTAACTCCATTTTTTTAAAAACTAATCATTCTAAGCCGATCAAACTTCTAGAACCTATTAACAATACATAAATCAACAAAAACCAAATCAGGTCAATGACAAATTTTAATCAGGGTGGTGATTAGGAGGTTGTTTACGATCACTTTTTTGCTGAAAAAAAAATAGGGACTGGCATTCTTTTCATCATAAGTCACTTAATTTTTTTAGCTAGAGATTTTTTATTTCTGGAGATAAATATATTAAAATACTTTAAATTAGTTTCAATAAGTTATCTTCGAAAAATGCATAATGTTCCCGTCCTTTGACTTTGAAACTACAATATTTAGTATTTGACGAAGATGAGCCAACATATAATAAAGTATACCTCGATTATCTTATTGATCTTAAAGCAAATAAAAAAAGCGGTTTTGTTTATTTTTTCAAAAGGTACATTTTTGTTAGGTAAAGTTGTTTTGATAAAACGAAAACTTTTTGAGTTATTAGCAGAAAACTGATTAAGAACATTGATTTTTTCGATATAAAACTAACACTTTCGATAGCGAATAAATCGAAAACTATTAATTTTATCAAAAATTGTATAGAACATTGTTTGCTTATAATGAATGTTGTTACCAACTCTTGTGGTCAAAATATAATAAAAATTTCCACCCCCGAAATGGGGCTGCAACCACCCCCATGGTAAAAGCGCCTTTTGGCATGATATAGATTTTGATCCTTGGACTATCCACTACTTATTTTCAAATTTTCAAGCAAATCGATTCATTCTGTAAAAATTGCGAGGTTTCGACCTATTTTAAGCTTCATTACTTGGACTAATGTTAATTTGTATTATTTTAAGTTATTTTGTATGGCAAGTTATTTATTCAATTATGTCTTTTAATAGCTAAAAACAGTATTAAGTATAATGAATAAACATTTAATTCTGGTTATTTTTTTTATTTTAATCTTGACGAGTAGGAAACAAAGCAATATTTACTGCATAGGAATAATAAAGTAATAAAATATGATAATCCTGACTTGTTCCTCGACATTTTCACACTCCCACATTATCTTAAAAATTGTTGTCCATTGAATAAAAAATGTACATATATCATAAAAATGTGATATGGAGTTAGGGGTAATTAGGTAAGGACAGATAACAATCTTGTTGATAATTAAATACCTTATGTTTTAGTTGTTATTAGTCTCATATCCATTTCTTGGTCCATATTTACTCATTATTGAATTTCTATCCACATTTACGTTAAAGTTGTTAAAAATCAATATCGTCCCTTAGCTTACAACACCGCTCAAGTCGAAAATTAACGGTTTTGATATATACATACCGTTGGATAGGTCTGCTCATTGCGCATCTAACCATTTGTCACATGATTTAGATTTCAATCAGATGCCGTAATTCAAAAAGTAGTGACACCGCGCAAGTCGTCAACACCTGTATCATGGTCAACACCGCACAAGTCGCTCTGTGATTATATGTTTGTACGTGAGTTTTACTGCTGAAAAGTCTAGTATCTATCCAAGAAGTTTTTATAGAAGATTAAGAGGTAAGCTATATAATAAAGTAATGTTTATTCATTTACGCTTATTAATATAGAAAGAAATGATAATAAAATAACGTAAGCGGTGTTTACTAACGGTATTTTTTTAACTTAGGCGGTGTTTCAAAAAGTAGTTTTTTTCGTCTCCTGTAAAGTTGGTAAAAATGACTTATGCGGTGTTGTTAGCTAAGGGACGATATTGGATTTTGATGTGCTTATAAGGCCCAGAAGGCGCAGAGTATATCTCACAGTGGTTGAAATTGCTAAGACAATAACTTTAATTAATTACGCTGTACGTCGCCGCCGTACAGCAGAAATGTTAAATGTTAGTCGTGCTGCGATAAATAGAGTATGGGCCAGATATGAAATGAGATTATAATCATCGTGCAAGGTCGACTACAGTTAGAGAGCATCGACTTTTACAACTATTGTCAATCAGAGATCGTCAAAGTATTGTTCGAACGCTACAAAAGCGAGCGCTTTTTGGATTCCACAATTCAAGCAACTCAGGCTTTTGGCGGAGGTTCGATTATGGTCTGACTTGGTACTAGTTAGGCCGATGCCACATTATGCGTTTTGACCGGATGCGGAGAAGACGCATCCGTTTCCAACGCAACCGGACCGACCTGTCACACTATGCGTTTAGTCTGGTGCAGTTTGTAAGCGCGTACCGATGACTCAAAACGCATCCGTTTCCAACGCAACCGGACCGATCTGTCACACTATGCGTTTTCACCGGATGCGGCGGAAACGCATCCGGTCAAAACGCATAATGTGGCATCGGCCTTATTCAGCGAGTGACGATGACAGCAGAGCGGTACATAAACGAAGCTCTTCAACAACATGTCTTATTTTATCCGTTAGAATTTCTGAATGCTTAATTAATTCCATTACAGAAGCCAGTGGAGAGTCCAGATTTAAATTTTTAAATCATTTTTAAACAAAATTCATGTAAGTCTCACTTTCCGCCAACACCGTACTTATGCCCATAAATTTTATTTCTTTTTATTATAACTATAAGATAGCTTAATTGTTCTTCTTTCATGTCCATTTTGTAAAATTTCATTTGATGCATTACTTAAAGAATTATATTAAAATAACTCAACCGTGCGCGCTTCGCCGAACGCTAGTGTTATATACAGTGCGCCAATGTTTGTGAGAAGGGTGACTTTAGCATTATAAATAAAAAAATTATAGAAGCTATAGATTTAATTTTAGAAAAATCTTTATAAGATAAGGTTTTTTGTGTAGAATATTCTGAATTTTTTAGTGGTCGATATGGGGGACATGAAAGGAGCCTCCACGTAGATTGTGATCACTTGTGAATACAATCGGGCGTCCCCTGGAAACGAGTAATGTCGGCTATTCCTTTCAACACCGGTGCACCAACAACACAGATGCAATCAAAATCAAAACGGTCTTTATCAAGGCCATTTTTGATGACGACCTCAATTAATATTGAAGGACTATCAGCAGATAAAGAAGACCTATTGTCTAATATGTGCAGAGAACATGGTGTCGATGTTCTACTGGTTCAAGAAACCCATAGAGGTACTGCAAGCCGCAGACCAAGGATTCGGGGTATGAAACTCATACTGGAGAGACCACACGACCAATATGGTAGCGCAGTCTTCGTCAGACCAGATATCGACGTAGCATCCACATCTCTAACAGATCAAAATGACATCGAGATCCTCACAGTGGAGATAAACTCCTGTACAGTAACGTCAATCTACAAACCACCAAACGCTGACTTTGCTTTTGAGGAACCGAATAACTTTCAATCACAGCAAATCAAATTCGTACTGGGTGACTTCAACTGTCACAGTGTCGCGTGGGGTTACAACGAAACAGATTCCAATGGCGAAGAACTAGAAAAATGGGCTGAAAGCATGAACCTAAAACTTATTCACGATCCAAAGCAGCCTGCGTCGTTCAACAGCGGAAGATGGCGCAGAGGTTACAACCCAGACAATATATTTGTCAGCGACAGAATTGGAGACCAGGTGACAAAAATCGTTGGAAGCGCCCTCCCAAAGACACAGCACAGACCAATAATTTGTCTTTCCAACGCGGCAATCAGATACGAAATTGTTCCTTTCAAGAGAAGGTTCAACTTTACTAAAGCAAAATGGGAAAAATTCTCTGAAACATTGGATCAAGAAGTTTCCCAGCTAGAACCTTGCCCTGATTCATACGATAAATTTGTAGAAATCGTAAAGCAAGTATCACGGAAATTTATCCCTAGAGGTTGTCGAACTGAGTACATAGCGGGGCTCAATGAAGAATCTAAACCCCTACTTAAAAGATACGAACAGCTATATGAAGAAGACCCTTTCTCGGAAGCGATAATACAGGCTGGGGACGAAATGTTACATGCGATATCCGCCAACAGAACGGAAAGGTGGTGCAAGCTGGTCACGAGTCTGGACATGAAACAAAACAGCAGACGTGCCTGGAAGCTGATTCGGAATCTTGGCAACGATCCCGCTGCTCCGGCAGTCAACATGACAGAAGTCACACCCGATCAGATAGCCCATCATCTTCTAATGAACGGTAAGACGACATCAAGAAAGAACAAGGTGAGAGCTCAACGGAATATCGACGAAGAAAGAGATGTTCTAGGTACCTCTTTTTGTCTAGAGGAGATGAGAGGCGCGATCCATCAAATGAAAGATAATAAAGCGGCTGGCCTGGACGACATACGAACAGAGCAAATAAAGAACTTTGGACTAAAAACCGTAGAGTGGCTCGTAAAAATGATGAATTGCTGCATCCGTACATTACAAATCCCCAAAATCTGGAGAAAAGCTAGAGTGGTAGCCCTCTTAAAACCAGGGAAGGATCCGGCGGATACAAAGAGTCTTAGACCTGTATCTCTCTTGTGCCACCTTTTCAAGGCCTTTGAAAGAATGATACTGAACCGGATCGCAGAATATGTGGAGACTAAAATTATTCCAGAACAAGTAGGATTCAGGCCCGGAAAGTGCTGCTGCAGTCAAATTCTTAATCTCACCCAACATATTGAAGATGGTTTTGAACGGAAGGAAATAACAGGAGTAGCGTTCATAGACCTAACTGCCGCCTATGATACAGTTAACCATCAACGGCTACTCGCAAAACTCTACGAAACTACAAAGGATTTCCGACTAACAAGGTTAGTGAAATGTCTCCTCCAGAATAGACGCTTCTACGTAACGCTCCAGTCCAAGAACAGTCGGTGGAGGGACCAAAAAAATGGGCTACCACAGGGAAGTGTCCTCGCGCCGATTCTATACAACATATACACCAACGACCAACCCATACACCAACAAACAAGGCAATTTATTTACGCTGATGATACAGCGGTGGCAGCTCAGGGAAGAACCTTCAATGAAGTCGAAGTGAAACTGACAGATGTCCTGGGAGACTTAGCTCTATACTATGATAAAAACCATCTGAAACCCAATCCCACAAAAACCCAGGTATGTGCTTTCCACCTGAGAAACAAGCATGCCCGAAGGTCGCTGGAGGTGGAATGGCGTGGTCAGATGCTGGAACACAACAAGACGCCAAAATACCTTGGCGTCCGTCTGGATAGAACTCTGTCTTACCGATACCACTGTCAAGATGCCAAGAAGAAAATAAGTGCCAGAAATAATATCATCCGCAAGCTAACTAATACAAAATGGGGAGCACAACCACACACTCTCCGCACTTCTGCCTTGGCATTATGTTTTTCGGCCGCGGAGTTTGGAGCACCAGTATGGGCAAACTCTGCTCACGCAAAGAACGTCGACGTGGCTCTAAATGAAACGGTCCGTATATTATCGGGCTGCCTGAAACCGACACCTATCGAAGAGGTATACCCCATTGCTGGAATTGCTCCACCACCTATCAGGAGGAAGGTCACGTCAGAGGTAGAACGAAAAAAGCAGGAGACGGACCGAAGACACCCCTTATATGACCACCAAACTCAGCCAAGCAGACTAAGATCTCGGAAAAGCTTCCTGAAAACATCAAGATCCATCCCCGAAGCGCCAGAGACGCGCCGAATACACCTATGGCAAGCGTCAGCTACCACGACACATTTTCCTCCCTCAGAGGAAATGGCTGCTGGACACAATTTACCGTATCCGACTTGGAAAGCGCTAAACAGACTAAGAACCGGCGTTTCACGTTGTGCTAGTAACCTGAAAAAATGGGGATACCAGGAGGACGATACCTGCGACTGTGGCGCGGTTCAGACCAGCCGGCATCTGCTATCATGCACAGAGATGAGAGAGACCTGCACAGAACAAGACTTAATTATAGCAAATGACAGGGCCATCTATGTGGCCAACCATTGGAAATACAGAATTTAAAGTTGTTGGTGTTCCGGACACGGAAAGTAAGTAAGTAAGTGGTCGATATAGTTTCTTTCTAAGATTTATATTTTCGTAAATATTAAAAAAAACACTAATTTCGCAGTTCATTTGTTTAATAAAAAATGATGCACCCACTTCTGGATTAGAACTTTTTGATATGTTGTTTATTGAACATTTTTAATCAAATTACAAAAATTCATCTTGTTTGATTTTTTCCGTAGTCAAAATCTCTATTGACTCACTCACCTATGTAGATAAATTTGTCACAAGAATTTGTTATTGACGCCACTTGCCCCCAACAAAAAAGATAAAAACACGAAAGTTTCAATGATCTTTATGTGTATTTACCGAAGTACCCGGTGCACTATTTATTTAGTCAAACATCTTTTTTTCGAATGTTTACATATGCACTTATAGAAGTTCACTGTACTGGCTGCTTAAATAGGACAGGTTGTTTGTACCTTTAGTTAAATCGATGTATGTCGATATAATAAAAAAATGCTCCATGTACTATAAATAACAATTTTCTATATTCTGAAAAATCGTTTGAAAATTAAATAAAATTATAGAAAATTAAAATCGTTATAAAATATAAATAATATTTGTAGTCGGTAAGATTTTTTGTAGGTCTTGGGCCCACACTTAAAAACAATAATTACCTCCCTCATATGCTTTTTCTGATGAGGATCTTTCAGTGCGTCACAGTTTTTCGATTTCTTTCCAACGCGTTAAATTGCATGTGACAGGAAAAAACGCACGTCGGTGATTATATTTCGTCGGTGACATTTATAACATTTATTCTAGTTGTCAATAGATGGCTCTATGATCGAAATAATAGCTATTTGTATAACAAGGGAGGAAAGTGCTTCTTTTCCTCCCGAGAATGAAGTTTACTGTCCGACGCGTAGCGGAGGGCAGTAATCATTCAAGGGAGGAAAAGGAACTTTACTCCCATGTTATACATATGGTTTTTCCACCTTCCTCAAATAACAAGTCATTTTAGCATTTTTACTTAATTTATTTATGTAACTAACCAACAAAATTTATTAGAACTAAAACTAGCAAGTAGGTACAATAAAACTGTCAACTGTCAAATATAAGTCAAATTATTAATGTAAACATTGTTAAATCAGAATAACAATTTTACTGTTTTTTACCATTCTGCAAAATACAGAGTGTTTTTAAATAAACGTTAAAATGTATAGATACTTACGTAATAGAAAATAGATATTGTACAGGGCGTCAATAAGTTATATTTCATGAATGAAATACCATGACGTCACTTTTACTTTTCCTCCCTAGGGAGGAAAAGTACAACTTTGCTCCCTACAATCAGGTCCGGAAAAGTATACTTTTGGTAGAGGTAGGAGGAAAAAATTATTTTCGAATTATATAATATATCTACGAATATAATCTGTACATAAGACTATACAAATCAAAGAAAATACCATTTTATAAATGCAATAAACAGAATTGATTTGTTTTTATTCCAAATTGCAAATAAAATTTGACAACTGTCAGATTTAACTAAAGTGTCATGCCACTAAAATGTATATTATCACGGACTTACCTTTTTTTCTATCATTTGTGACGCACTGAAAAATGCTCATGAAAAGAAGCATAATACTTTTTTATTCAGTTATTTATGTCGCGTCGTACTAATTCGTTGGTTATTAATTGCTTCATCTTCCTCAGGAACAAATTACCAAATTAACTAACAATTGGGTACAAAGTTGAGTTTCACAATATGTATTATAACTTACGAAATGCTGTATTTTATTTCATGAAGTATAATATGAATTATATAGGAAAGACTCCAGTGATTTTCCATTTTCTTTATACCGTCCGAATACTATGATTCTGGAAGTTATGTAAAATAGGCGTTTGTTTCGTCAATTATCTCTTTGTTCGAGCTGATTTTTTATTCGCGAGCCAAGTCGTTAGATTTGGGAACACATAATAGCCGGAGATCAAAAAATAAGGAAAAAGAAGAAGTCGGATGGAAAAGAAGTTCGAAGCAACTCATGAATTGTTCCCACCATCACAATGCTTGTGAGCCAGTAAGTTGTTTGTAGAAACAACTCTTTTTTTCTTCTGCGTATGAACTCGTTTCTCTCACCGTGTACCTGCTTTAGCAAACCACACAAAATAGCAGCATGGTATTAGTAGACAATGTATATAGGTTGATAGGTAAGGATAAACTTTAACTCGAGAGGAATACATTGTTAAGTCCCTGTTTAGGATTGTGGTCCTCTTCAGGGTATGCGTTGAATGATTGGTGTAGGCAGCAAAAGCAAACAGTCCGAAAAAGCGCTGGAGCAAGATGTCTGGGTGGCTTGCAGGATGCTAGACGGTGTTTTCCAGCTGACTGTGAGAAACCAGAGAAGAGAGAGCGATTTGGAAGATGGTGTTCTTTCCAGAGATGACAGTCCATGCTTTGACCTCGGCCACAGTCCCTATAAACCATTATACATTGGACAGGCAAGCCTGCAGTCTTCGTCGACGGTTAGAAGGTGGCTTTGGACACTGCATGGTCAGTGAGCGTTCGAGTGTGAGAAAATAGTTCCGACTATTTCCTCGGGGCGAACAGGTATAATTGTGCAATGAAGTTGTTAAACCGCAAAAAACCACCTTCTCCCTGTTCGGGAAAAGCAGTATGGAATGGCCGTGGACTTTTATAGCCGTGCAAAGAGATTATTCGGGAGAAGATACTTGAACGAACCGTTATTTCTATGAATGGTAATTCTGAGCCAACGAGGGCCTTCATACAACTACTTCGGGATATTTCCGCATTTTTTCGGCAAGCTTTTTTTGAATTTTTGTAATATTTACAATCTGTCGTTAACTAAGAACAATAGGTAAATTATTTGACAGAAATTCAAAATTTGGCCTATAGAGCAGGGCTTCCCAAACTTATTTGTACTGTGACGCCCTTGGGACTTTGCTATTTTTTGCGACGCCCCTCAACCCGACCACCAATAATATTTACAAATTTTAGTACTAGCCTAGTAACAGGTTATACGAGTAGTTATAACAATAACACTATTTGAACATTTATAATTTTTATTAGAAATTAAGAACGAAATCAAAACATAGGCACAAAAATAAAAAGGGATATTTATTTATGTAACTGGCTGGTTAATGTGAGGGTTGTGCTTGCTTTTTTGAGTACAGCTTATGAAACCGGGGCTTCAGTTTGGAAATTGCCACTCTCATTTCTTTTCTACGTTTATGTTTGACCTGTACTTGTTTTTAATTATTACTGCAACTGCCCGTTTCGCAGAGATACGAAATCGCAAATGGTAATAAAACCTTTAATGCAGAAGTACTGATGGCATGATATTCATGAGAAACTGAGCTACAAAAGCTTTAGGCTAGAATCACAGGACAATTCTGTCAGTTGTTCTTTTTCCTCTGTTGAAAGTGTCGATTATGTGGATGACTGGAAAGGGTTTCTGACCCAGTCATATTGTTCCAGATCTTCGGCAAAATATTTCTCAAAGTGTTCGCTCAATGATGACATGTGTTGCGTAAACATATTTTTTAAAGAGGGGTCGAGGATTTCTATCGATTTTTCTTGTAGAATACCTTGTAAAGCAAGGAAATAGTCAATTTTTTGATATTCTAATTTTCTCTTCCATAAGAGCAACTTCTGAAACCCAGTAATTTTATCTGCCAATTGCAGGATATGAGTATTGTTTACCTGTAAAGACTTATTAAGCTCATTTAATTTTGCCGTCACTTGCCGTCATTCTTTCAACATGTAAACAAGTCAAATCCACATCTCAGATGTTACCTAGGGCAGATTAGCTAAATATTTTAAACATCCATATTTAATGTAGCTTTTTAAACCAATGTTTCCTTGATGGACTTCTTTTACTGGGCTTTGACCCACATATTTTTATTAAATACTATCTTGGTGGTTAGCATGTACATTGCACGCAAGCACTGATGATGACTGGTAAACCAGTCGAAAACTAGTTATGTGATTTTGATATGGCCCTTTTGAGGGTTTTTAAATATACCTTTTATACAGGATTTTAATGTTTTTTTGTATTACATTGTATACAGCCAACCACAGGAAAACTTTTTCCTTGTGAATTTTTATCATCTAATTTCTTAAATATGTCCAGAGGTACCTATGCTAATTTTATTATAAACTCTGAATTAATAAAGTTTTGCGCAATATTATGCGATTCTGTATGTATGTAGATATGTGTAAAATTAATTTCTTAATTCGTATACATGTGCGAGTACGTTTCCTTTGGACAGCCAACGAGAGTTGCATTAATAAATTAAAGGTATTTCTTCACAAAGTTCTTGGAAAGTCTTGTTTTCACGGGTCGTGTGTAGTTCACCACTTTAATAATGCTATCCATCACAACACTTAATTCAGGTGTAATCAGTCCATTTTACACTTGGAGCCTTGGTTTTGATGAGAGCTTGTAGTCCTCCATACTATCCAGGCATCGCTCGGGCACCATCCATTCACACGTCTACACAGTTATCCCAGTTAATATTATTTTCAATCATAAATAAGTTTAAAATATCGAATAGTCCGCGCTGACACGCGACGCCCCTGGAACAAAGCCGCGACGCCCCAGGGCGTCGCGACGCACAGTTTGGGAAGCCCTGCTATAGAGGAAGAAACAGCGATCACTCTATTTATATAAATTAAATTAAAACAAGTTTAATTATTACTATAAATTATTCGACTCTTCTTGCTAGGTCCAATATTTTGAATCTTTTCAAGCGTCGTACATAATTATGATCATCAGTGAGGTTGCGGGCTAATTTGTTTGGATGCGATTATAGTCTGATTCTAAATATTCTATTATTACTGTTTTTATGGATGGTACATTGACGTCTTGCTCTATCACATATTTTGTCACGTACCAAGCGGCATTCAGCATTGTTTTAAGGACTTTGTTCTGGAATCCCTGCAGTATTTCTAGGTTTGTTTGACTGGCTGTCCCCCAAAGATGGGTGTCACAGGTCCACACTGGTTTTAATATAGCTTTATACAGGGTGTCCCGAAAAGATTGGTCGTAAATTATACCACACATTCTGGGGTCAAAAATAGTTCGATTGAACCTAACTTACCTTAGTACAAATGTGCTCATAAAAAAAGTTACAGCCCTTTAAAATTACAAAATGAAAATCGATTGTTTTCAATATATCGAAAACTATTAGAGATTTTTCATTGAAAATGGACATCTATCATTCTTATAGCAGGAGCATCTTAAAAAAAAAATATAGTGAAGTTTGTCCACCCCATCAAAATTTTATGGGGGTTTTGTTCCCTTAAATCCCCCCAAACTTTTGTGTACGTTTCAATTAATTCATTATTGTGATTCCATTAGTTAAACACAACGTTTTTAAAACTTTTTTGTCTCTTAGTATTTTTTCGATAATCCAGTTTTTATCGAGATGCGGCTTCTTTTTTAATATATTTACATAAAAATTTTCTGGGGGTTTTGTTCTTTGAAAGCCCCCCAATGTTTGTGTACGTTCCAATTAAACTATTATTGTGGTACCATTAGTTAAACACAGTGTTTTTAAAAATTTTTGCTTCCTAGTCTTTTTTTGACAAGTCACCTTTTATCGAGATATGGCTTCTTTTTCAAAATATACCTAAAAATTCAAAGTATAAATAAATTTTCAGATTATTAACAGGTCTCTATAATCGTACTTAACCATACACAAATATGTGGTGGATTCGACAAATATTCAAAATATGTCGATAAACACTGGCTTATCGAAAAAGTACTGAGAGGTAAAAAAGTTTTAAAAACATTGTGTTTAACTAATGGTGCCACAATAATAATTTAATTGGAACGTACACAAAAGTTTGGGGGGGTTTAAAGAAACAAAACCCCGATAAAATTTTTATGGGGAGCACAAATTTCACTTTAATTTTTTTTTTAAGATTTTGCTGCCATAAGAATGCCACGTGTCCATTTTCAATACAAAATCTTTAAGAGTTTTCGATATATGAAAAAAAATCGATTTTCATTTTGTAACTTCAAAGGGCTGTAACTTTTTTTGTGTGCACTATTGTATATAGCTAATAGGTCTGGATCCCGCGTATGAAAAAAAAGTTGATTAATAGCAAGCTGAAAATTTGTTAATAGCTTAAGGGTGTCTAGTCGGATAAACTTTGATATATGGGAACACTGTAACAGGGGCAGTTTTAATTGTGGAACAGGTTAAAAATTTGGAACGGTCAGAACACGAAAATGGCACATTTATTTTGTCCGACAGAACAGACATAAACTCTCCGAACAGAGATTAAACTCTCATGCAAAAATCAGACTGCTATTTATCACCTGTCATAATTCCTGTCATTTGACATATTCTACATGTTCCACTCATTAAAACGCCAATTTGGTGATAAATAGCAGTCTGATTTTTGCATGAGAGTTTAATCTGTGTTCGGAGAGTTTAAGTCTGTTCTGTCGGACAAAATAAATGTGCCATTTTCGTGTTCTGACCGTTCCAAATTTTTAACCTGTTCCACAGTTAAAACTTCCCCTGTTCCAGTGTTCCCATATATTAATGTTTGTCCGACTAGACACCCTTAAGCTAATAACAAATTTTCAGCTTGCTATTAATCAACTTTTTTTTCATACGCGGGATCCAGACCTATAAGTAAGGTTCAATCAACATATTTTTGACCTCAGAATCTGTGGTATAATTTATGACCAATCTTTTCGGGACACCCTGTATATCAGCAAATTATTTTCAAGAGATTGTTGAGGTTTACGACCGATGATCCAGTACATTTCTCGGAATTATATTCCTAGTTGTTTTCTTTTTGTGAAAATGTGCTTTTGCCAAGTTAATCTCCTATCAAGGTGGATTCCTAGTAGTCGAGGAAATGAAGCATTTTGGCTCGCAATTTTTTCGTCCAGCATGGATCTACTTGAAATTTTCACATAAGGTAGGGAATAGTCCAAGGATCATTTTATATATCATGCCGCTGTACGCTAAAACCTTGGGGGGTGGTGGCCACCCCATCTCGGGGGCGGGAATTTTTTATTACATTTCAACCATGCAAATCGATGTAAAAAGTAATTATAAGAAAAAAATGTTTTTTACATTTTCTTCGTAAAACTAATATTTTTCGAGTTATTCGCGTTTGAAAGTAACAGTTTTTCGATGAAAAAATCCTCGAGGTTTTTTGAGAATACCTCGAAAAATATGCATTTAATCAAAAAAACTGTAGATGTGAAAATTGTATCTTTTAGTAAGACAAATCAAATTCTTTTTCTGAAATATCTTTAAGACCAATACAAACCGAGATACGGCATGTTAAAAGTTAGCTTTTTTCGTCAAATGCATAATTTGAAATATGCAACTTTGGATTTTTCTAGGAAAACTTAAATCATCTTTTTTCAAGTATACAGTTAGGACTTTCCAAAAATAATAATAAAAAGTTTCTAGCCTCAAAATTAAGCGACTTATGATTAAAAAAAAGGTCGGTACCTGCTTTTCTCTATGAAAAAAATCAGTGAAAACAACCCTCTAACTACCCTCCTAATTAAAAATTGGTCAACTTTCTGTAATTCCTTTTATATTTATATTATCAATACACCCAAGAAGTTTGACCTATTTACAGGGTCTAATTCTAGAAAAATTGGAGTTTAAAGAAAAATTAATTTTTTGGAATTTCCCATTTTTTACATTTTACTTCAAAATATCTCCGAAAATACTGGAGATACGAAAAAAATGATGGATTACTAAATTGTAGCCTTTCAAATAACTAAAATTTCATTGTGCATATATATTTATTACTGTAAACAGTTAGCGAGATATAGCTGTTTAAAACCTCTATTTACGAGCAAACACCCCCTTATCAGAGCCCTTTAAACCCACCCTAACTAAGAACTAAGGGATCTTATGGAATTTAGTTTACACAGTCTTATAAATCTTCAAAAATCCTACAAAGTCATTTTTGAAAAGACTTTTTATCGCCAAAAATGAAGGAGCTATGTTTATAAAACGAATTTTTTTTTTCGAAAAATTCGGATAGTCCGCTTATGGATAATTTTCAATGTATGTATAATACCACAGAACCGGTTTGTATACTGGAAGATGACTAAAAAACTATTTGTATTTGTATTTGTACATATTTGTAAATTCGTATTTTTGTGTAAATAAATGTTTTTGTAATTCTTTAATTCTACTTTTTTTCTGTATAGATCTATTAAAATATCTACTTATAAAAACTGTAATGTTATTAATGGTCGTTTTTAAGGGTTGAAATATTATGATATTATATCCTAAAGTATAAAACAATCATTATTTAACCAATCAAAACCAAATTTTACCCATATAAAATTATTTTATCCATATATTAAAGTTTAAAATGTTTTTATATAATTTTTGACAATAAGGGGTAGTTTATACCCCTAAAAATAATAAACGCCCTTAAGCATGATATAGAATGTTAAGTACAGGGTGAGATGATCCTAATCCCAAATTTTTATGTAAATCGATGCAAGCCGAAATTATTCTTTTAGTATTTAGAATTTAGAAGTAAATTTTTTATATATAGCTCCAACAAGGTTGGTTTTAAGGGTTGAAATATTATGATAGTATATCTTAAAGCATAAATCAATCATTATGTAACTAGTAAGAACCAAATGTTGACAATATTAAAGTTTAAAATGGTATTTTATAATTTTTTACAATTAGGGGTAGTTTTCACCCTTAAAAAACCAAAAGCGCACAACGGCTCAATATAGAAAATAAACTAGACGGTGTAATTAGCCTAATCCCAAATTTTTGTACAAATCGATGCTGGACGAAAAAATTGCGAGGTTTTGCCATTTTTTCAGCTTCATTTCCTCGACTATAGGTATTTGACAGTATCGGTTTGTGGGAGTTGTGTTTTGTTCAGAGTTACAGATGGACATGTTTGTTTTTTCATGGTGAATGTTACATGGGTGGATTTACTCTTATTTGTCTTTATATTTCATTTTTTAATCCATCATTGGATATTGTTAAGGCTTTTTGAAGGGTTTTGGATGCTGTTATTGGAACATGTGCGGCTGGTACAGCGGTATCATCAGCAAAATTTGCACATGTTGTTCTTCTACTTGTAGGTAGGTCAGCAATGTAGAGCATGTACAATATCGGTCTCAAGATATCGGCAACAGTAATAAAAAAATTCTTGAACTTATGCAGATGCATGCCTTGGTACACTTGTTCAACAGCATTATTAAAGCAGAAATCATATCACGAGAATAAACCTTTGGCTTAACCTTTGTAATGTAAACCAAGAAAAGAAATGCAAGAGTGGTTTTGTGAAAATTGTAACGGAATATACAAAGACCGCAAGTCCTGTTCATCTTTCTAATCCTAACTCTCTTCCCCCTTATTTCCTGTTTCTCTCTTTTTAATTTCCAATTTTCATATTTATTTACAACTTACATTTGTAAAATAATTGCTGTTACTGTTACCAAATTACGCAGAGCATTACATACATAAGATTTTCATAAATCATACCTAAATATGTTTTAAACAGTGCATAAATAATAATGTAATATCTACCAGAACTTGTATAACCCGCAGAGTTCATGCTCATTTCGACCATGGTGAAATAGTCCAGATCAATTACAGAAAATCAATTGATTCTCCGTGTGTAACTAGTTATAACGGTTAAGCTGTAATAAATGTGTTGCTTACTGACAAGTAACTTGGGACCCCGTGGTGATATCTACAATCAGGTTGAATATCAACGAGCTATCAAACGATCGATTGTCAACGAATCTTGGGAGGCCGCGGCCGTGTCAACAATTGTTTGCCACCCACAAATGACTGACAGTTATAATGGACATCAAAAGTTTAATTGAAATATTATTGTTTAGAACGGAGTCGATTACATTTATATATGAAAAGTATATTTGATCTTTCAGTACGAGGAATGTAACTGTCCCAAGTTTGGTATTATTTTCATAACGGTACTTTGTTCTATCGAATTTAATTACATATATCATACATTTTAAAACTAATATTCTATTTATTTTATTTTTTTGTATCAGAGACTGAATGTCGCTAATCCCTGTCCATTGCCTTATATTTCGGAGCCAGGACATTTTCTTGCGTCCTATTCCTCTCTTGCCTTCAATTTTACCCTGGATTATAAGTTGAAGGAACTGGTATTTTTGGTTTCGCATGATGTGACCTAGATACGCTGTCTTCCTTTTCTTAATGGTTTCGAAAAGTTGGCGCTCTTGGTTGATTCTTTTAAGGACATTTACATTTGTGACTTTCACCGTCCATGGT
Organism: Diabrotica virgifera virgifera; assembly: GCF_917563875.1. Lineage (NCBI taxonomy): Eukaryota > Metazoa > Arthropoda > Insecta > Coleoptera > Chrysomelidae > Diabrotica > Diabrotica virgifera. The sequence continues at coordinate 54,652,465 of NC_065449.1, read as the reverse complement.
ATCTTTAGGATACGGCGATAAAGCCACATTTCGAAGGCTTCTAATTTGTTTATATCCCTCGTTTTGAGTGTCCATCCCTCTACTCCAGGGGTGGGCAAAAGCCTGCCCTTTTGCTTATTTTATCCGGCCCATTAAGAAATCCTGCAAGCAATTTTTTAAGAGCGTAGGCGCAATGTTTTTTAAATGCATTCATATTTTTCGATTTCTGAGAAAACTAATAAATATTTTTGAACAATTTAAATGCAGAATGAAATATTACATTATTACTGAGGGCCGAAAGTCCCTGAAAACTTCTATAATGTTTATCACAGAGGTGAAAAAAAAAAGAGAACTTACGTTATCATTTCCAAGTATATTCCCTTTCTCCTTGCTGTCTTTCTCCTTTTAATGATGGTCAAAAGTTCTCTGTTCCTTTTCCATTCTGTGCAACACCATTTCGTTCGTAATATGATCGGTCCATGGTATTTTCACAATTCCCCTAAAAAGCCACATCTTAAAAGCTTGCAGTTTTTTCATTAAGTCTCAGCATTAACAATCCAATAAAGAAGAATAGAGTGGACATAACATTTGTATTATTATCTCTGTTATTTATAGCGTTCTCCGCCTTCCGGATGCCAGTTTCCAGCTTCGTTCGTCATTGCATTCGTCAGGGTGAAGGTTCCTTTCCGACATTGCCTTCTGAATACCGCCTAGCCAGGATTGTTTTGACGTTCCTTTCTTCTTTCTTGTCCTTGGCGTCCATTTTAAAATTTGTTTTGGCAGCCTGTGGTCATCCATTGACGTCATACATGAACATACCAGATCAGTTGTTGCCTCCTTTGAATTTCATCTATGATGGTTGATTTGACATAACATTTTACCATCCGATATCAGATTTGCAGATTGAATCTTTGGTTACTCAAAAATTTCCTCATCTTCAAAAAGGCTGTTCTTGATTACTCTATTCTTGATCGAATTTCTGAAGTTCATTTTTTATCTGGATCCTTGTTATGGCTTAATATAAATGGACCATATTAAAAATTTCGTAATTTTACTGGGAACAAATTGTTCGCATGTACATACCAGAAAGACAATTTATTATTATTAACATTCAAATGTCTTTCTCCAAATTCTTTAAAATGATACTTATAGTATTTTTGCCAAAAAAATTTCTTGGGCAGAGAAAAACCTCCACCAAAAACATTAGCGAACATACTGGGTATAGTCCTCCGGCCCGGGAGACATTTTGAAAATTTCATTTTGCCCCGTGCTTAAAAGTCCCACCCCTGCTCTACGAGTACTCCATATAGCAGCACCGACTATACGTAACACTTAGTAAACCTTAATCTCAGTTGAAGATCGAACTCTGAACAGGTCAGTACCTTCCTGAATTTTACGAATGCTTGTCGAGCTTGCTCAATGCGACATTCTACTTCCCTGTCCGATGACCAGTCTTCAAAAAGCCACGTTTCCAGGTATTTAAATTTGCTCACTCGTCCGATAGATTTGGTATTCAGTGTTACGGTAGGGTTTTCAAGTGCATCCAGGTTTCTGGAGATGATCATGAATTTGGTTTTTTGGTATTAATCTCTAATCCCATTCGCTTACTGTATTCTCCGATTATAGTGACAAGTTGTTAAATATCGTCTATGTTATCACAAATTAAGACACCGTCATCAGCATATCTTATGTTGTTGATCAATACTTCATTCACTTTGATTCCCATCTCTGCATCTTCCAAAGACTCTTGAAATATGGCTTCCCAATAAGTAAAAGAGGAGAAAGCACACAGCCCTATCGAACACCCCTTCTTATATGTATGGATTTGGATATAGAATTGTCTATTTTTAATTGTGCCGTTTGAACCAGTACAAGTTTTCAATGCATATTATGTCTTTTTGGTATATATTAAGTTTTTTGAGGATCTACATTAGCTTGTGGTAATGGACACGATCAAACGCTTTTTCGTAATTTAAAAAGCATAGAAGCACGTCCTTCCTCTGGTTGTAACAATTTTGGACCAGCACCTGTGTTGCTACTATTGCTTCTCTTGTTCCTAAACCTTGGCAAATCCCGAACTGAGAATCACTAATATCCTATTCACATTTTTTGTATAATCTTTGATGTAGTATTTTTAAGAATATCTTTAAGGTGATACAGTAGCGATCAACAGGTAGCCAAAACGCGTTCCAATATTGCGGCTGTAATTTTGAATATTTTTTCGAGATATTTGGCACACGTATTCGTAATATAATAAAGAATGGCGGTACAGAGCCCAATTTAAAAAATATATTATTATGTAGAAATTACTCTGTAATTAAATACAATATTAAAAAAACGAGACAGTACCGCCATTAAGAAGATAAAAAAATACACTTTCTTCAAATAAACTTTTTTATCCGATGCCTAGATTTTGTGTCATTTTGGAACTACTAATGAAATAAGAAATTTTAGTAGTTCCAAAATGACACAAAATCTAGACATCGGATAAAAAGTTTATTTGAAGAAAGTGTATTTTTTGTTCTTCTTAATGGCGGTACAGGCTCGTTTTTTTAATATTGTATTTAATTACAGAGTAATTTCCACATAATAATATATTTTTCAAATTGGGCTCTGTACCGCCATTCTTTATTATATTACGAATAAGTGTGCCAAATATCTCGAAAAAATATTCAAAATTACAGCCGCAATCTTGGAACGCGTTTTCGCTACCTGTTGATCGCTACTGTTTTCTCTTAAAGTGTGACTTATTAGGGTAATGAGTCTGTGATCCTCACCTTTTTGCATTGATTTTCTTGGGTAAGGGAATAAAGGTAGAGCGTAACCACTGTTGAGGATACCAACCAGTTTCATAATAGTTATTTATGATATAAGTGTTAAAAGTACAATTTTAAGGCACGCATGTGAAAGTTTGCAGAATGAGCGAAGCGAATTCCGCAATTTACATGAGTGCCTTAAAAATGTACTTTTTAACACGTGTATCATTCAATATTTTTTCTACAAACGTTATTTTATAAAATACAATATTTTTGTTAATTGCTGAAACCATGAAACCTATGACGTTGTAAAAGGTAGAACTGGTTGTCTACACTCGAGGGGAATGTCTAAAAATTCTTAGCGAAAATATTATACTGTTACATAAACTTGTTTTTTCTAGAAACGCGTTAAAAATGCAATAATACAGTTTTAATTAAATTTTAAAAAATCTTTTAAACCACCTTTTTCAAATTGCACAAGTTGTACTATTAATATTAATGTTAATAAATGAAATATAAATATTTTGACGTTTCACAATTTGACAATTCACTTTTAACTGAAGTGCCTTAAAAATTTTAAAGCACTAGTGCTTTAAAGTAGCATTTTTAACGCTCTTATGGAGTGCTGGAAAATTGCATTTTTAACACGGTTGTAGAAAAATAAAATTAAATATTTTGTGTAGTGCTGAAATTCTCCTTTAATATTGCCTTTTCTATATCCTCTTTAGTGATTGACAGGCCAGTAAGCTGGTCGTTGGTATAAACTTCACCCATGGGTCTTTCTTCATGGAAGAGCTCCTGTATATATTTTCCCCATATATGAATTTTCTCCTTTTCACCCAGCACTATCTGGTTATCGTGATTAACTATGGTAGGATTTTTCTCAAAAGTGGCTTATTCTCGAAAAAATAAATTTATTCTGTAATTTTGAACCTCTCTATATTTATATACCTACGTGTGCATCCACTCATGGTATGTAGCAACTAACACTCCTGATGCGGATCCGCACACACTTAATGTTGCATTCTGCTTTAGCGGCAATGTAAATTAATTACCAGCAATTATAAATATCCAGTTAATTGCTCTTCATGCTTGTTTAACTATTAGTACAACATCTTTAAATGTTATCTCATCATTGAACAACTTTATCTTTTAAATCTTGAGTAATATCTTATTCATCAGTGACATATATTACGTTAACAATAAAATTAATACTAATATGTACATACGTATATACCATCTTTAAGGTTCCTTGATGGTTTTGATTCAATGAATACTTATGAGTTCAATGTTTATGAAAGGTCCGTTATAAGATGAAGATCCAATAGAAAATAATTAGGCATACTGTGTCCACTAAAAGAAAGCAAACGCGGACCCGGAAGAAGAAGACATTCAAGAAGTCTTCACTCCTATTTCGATCTCTCAGCGTATTTGCTGTAATTTTTCTCGGTACTCTCATCTCTACCGTTTCCAGTAGTCTTTATGAAAATCATATAGGCATCACTCTACTCAATTTAGCATATAAAGTACTGTCCAACATATTGTACAAAACAATAGTCCCATACGTCGAACGAATAGTATCTTTACATTGTGACAGAATCTTGAGAAAAGTAGATGGCGTCGACACCCATCAGATATTCGTGGATTTCAAAGCCGCATACGACTCAGTAACTACATACTGTTATATTTCTATTTGATATGAAAATTAAATTTTGATAATTATAAACAAAATTCAATTTAATATAAAATATTTTCAATTTTCTCAACCACGGGCATATAAATTTAGAACAACCTGTATACAACAAATTGTTATATTTAATTTTAAGAAGTGATTAAACGAAACTCGGGACAATGCGCTTAGAACAAACAAAGTGAATGGCGCGTACCATTATCGTTGTTCGCGGAAGGTTCGATCATTAGCCTATGCTAAATAAAACTCAAGTGAAATCGATAATAGGTCATTATCGTTGTTCGCGGAAGGTTCGATCATTAGCTTATGCTAAATAAGACTCAGTTGAAGTAGATAATAGATCATTAAATTTTGTAATTAGTAGAAAGTAATTTTAGAATGGGAATTAACTATTTTTCTTTTGAAATCCATTAAGCATATTTAGAAAGATTAAAAATTGGTTTTGAGGAATACTGCGAATGAGAGTTGGTGGTGGAAGTTTGATTTGTGAATCTGGAAGGGCTATTTAGAAAGTAGGGGAATGAATGACAAATAGAGATCAGAATGTTTTGAGCTGTCGAGAAGTGAAGTCCAGTAGTAGACGGTAGTGTACGGAGAGTGAGAAAGCCGGTGTAGTTCCGTGAGTGTGGAGTATCTATCGTGGAACGAGAGGTAGGCCAGGTTGAGAGTAAAAGAACCTCCTTGAGCCAAGAGTTCCCGGTAGCTGATTGCAGTTTCGAAAAAGGTAGAACACAGCATCACGACAGAAGCAGGAAACGAGAGCTATACGAGCTAGTTTCAGAGGAGAACATTACTGGAAGCCAGGACGAGGTTTTGATTGCAGCCAAGGATAGCAGGAAACGGGTTTTGTGTGAAGACATTCTCAGTTCACCAGAAAAAGGTCAGTCTCATTTGTTTGGACATGAATGTATGGGTTTTTCGTATTAAATACCACATTTAAAATTGAAGAAACATAATCAATAATATCAGAAAAGCTTCATCAAACTTAAATAGAATTGTTGCTAATAAATCATAATAGTTAAATGTTAATAAAAACTTTCAATTGGAAACCAAAAGGAAATAAGATTCCCATGTGTAAATGTTATGTTTAAGAATAATAAGATATAGCAAATATTAAGCAGTGATTGCCATTTAAATAAAATAAACAATATTTTGATTACAATTGTAACCCATATGTGTTATTATTTTACTCTTTTCTTTCCTATCCCGATTAGGAACCATTGAGAAATACTTAGAAGCCACGTAAGTAAGTAATTAATTTTATAAAAAGCCCTGAGATTGAAAACATATTGATATGTGATCTGGTAAATTAATTAGATTATTATTAATGCATTGATTAAATTAAATGACATATAAAAATATTATCTCATATCAATAATCAAGATCACATCAATACATATAAAGTTCTCCTGACTATGGTAGAATTCCAAATACCGCTTACTGGAGTTGTCATGAGACTGAATAGCTCATGAATGTAAAGTCCTGTGTCATAGACCACTTAAAGTGATTGTTGACAGAGCGATGACACATGACATGGGCACGAGGCTTCATGGCAGAGTAGTAGCTTAAGAACCAGACCATTGTTATGTTATATTATTATAAAGTTATTATCATTTTAATAAAGTACGTACTACAACAATAGACATTAAATGTTATTACTTGGCGCAGTCTTGTGGTACACGAAACCAATATGGAGTTTAGATTCCCTTAACAATTATCCTTTGAAGGTAACGTGGCTGAGAATTTTTGACGATTCAAGCAGACATCTGAAATTTATCTCGTGGCGAGTGGCAAGTCGGAGAAGGAAGACACAATAAAAATTGCTCTGCTCTTAAATTTCTTGGGAGATGAAGGGCTTGATGTGTTTAACACCTTAAAGTTAACTGATGTGCAGAGAAAATCATATGATACAGTATTAGTCCAGAGAAATAAGGTTTTTCTCGTGACACATCCCCCTCCAGGCCGAAACCAAATTTTTTGAGTAGTATGGACATCTATATTATTAACCTATATGTTTCCTGCAGCCGATTTTGATGATATACATAGTTATAAACAAATGAAGATCGAAAAACGGTAAATTATCGCTTTTTTCGTCTATTACCAAAAAGTTAAGCACTTTAAACAAATTTGAGAGTAAGAAACTCATAAATCGTATAAAAAACTTCAATATGGCATTCGCTGAATATGTCCAACCTTATTGGTTGCTTAGAAAATTGCAAAATAAATCATAAATATTGAGTTTTTATAAATATTCGTAACTTAGGTAAAAATTTACTTAGAATCTTCTTATTACACGGAATGCCGAGACTTCTTGTACTTAAATTATATTTTAAATTTCAAAGCAATTGGTCAAATAGTTTAAACGTTATTTAATTTATTTTTCCCAAATTCATTTTTTTTGCAACACTATAAGTCAGAAAATTATGAGGTTACAATAATACTTCGGACAGTTTAAGAAAGAAGAACATCTATACTATTACCATAATTAAAAATAAATGACAAAAAATAATTTTAAACAGTGTAAAATTATTTTGCAAAAACGTCCATTTTTTGCTTACTTATAAACAATTAGAATAACTTTTTAACCGTTACCCGTAGAAAAATTATTTTTTCATATTTAGAAAGACTGAATTTTTATACACATTTAGAAAGAAAAACAACTGTTCTAGGACAGTTAAAGACAAATTTAGCCCCCCCATTTTCTCAATTCACATGTTTTTGCAAAATTATTTTGCAATATCTATAATTATTTTTTGTCATTTTTTTTAAATTAAATTAATACTGTAAATTTTCTTTTTTCATAAACTATCCAAAATATTACTGTAACTTCATCATTTTCTGACTTACAGTGTTGCAAAAAAAATTAATTTTAGATAAACAAATTAAATAACTTTTAAACTATTTGACCAATTGCTTTGGAATTTAGGTTATAATTTCAGCACCATAAGTCTCAGCATTCCATGTAATAAGAAGGTTCTAAGTTAATTTTTACATAAGTTATGAATATTTATAAAAACTTAAAATTTATGATTTATTTGGCAATTTTCTAAATAACCAATAAGGATAGACATATTCAGCGAACGCCATATTGAAGTTTTTTATACGGTTTATGAGTTTATTACTCTCAAATTTGTTTAAAATGCCCAATTTTTTAGTAAGAGACGAAAAAAGCGAAAATTTACTGTTTTTTGATCTTCATTTGTTTATAACTATGTATATCATCAAAATCGGCTGCAGGAAACATATAGGTTATTATTGTAGATGACCATATTACTCGAAAAATTTGGTTTCAGCCTGGAGGGGGATGTGTCACCAACACGATATTTTTTTTCCTTATTTCTCTGAACTATATTAACTGAATTAGAGAAGTACTTCACCCCTAAAAAGAATGTGATTTACGAAAGATTTTTGTTTTACAATAGAAAACAAGAGGAAGGGGAGCTATTTGATACTTACCTAACTGACTTAAATAAATTGGCAAAAAATTGTGAATTTGGAGATGTTTTAGACTCAATGATCAGAGAGGACTAGTTTTGGGAACAATTAATAAAGATCTACAAGAAAACATGTTGCAGAACCATGAGTTAACTTTACAAAAGGCAGTAGATATACACTGTGTCCGTAAAGTATGGAACAAATTCTTTTTTAGCTAAACAGAGCATTTTAAGAAATAATCCTGAAACACTTCGATTTTTGATTTTAATTTACCGTATTTTAAAACAATATTCTAATATATAGGGTGAATTACTTTCGAGTAATGACGTCACCGTCATTTTTTTTAAATAGAACACCCCCATTTTGTCTCAATTTTCGGATTACTCTAGCTGAGCTGATTCCAAAAATGTATCACATGTTGATTCAAATTGGTACAGGGTGGACAAAAATACAATAGATTTGTGTGTGTTCATACAGTAACGCGTTAGTTAAATTAACAATATTTTCAAAAATACTTATTTTATTTTTGATATTTTAATTATATTTTAATTTTAATTAAGTTTTGATATTGTTTAGTTGAATATTTTAATTTAATATCAAAAATTAATTAAACTTTAATAATATGAGCATACACAAAACTATTGTATTTTTGTCCACCCTGTACCAATTTGAATCAATATGTGATACATTTTTGGAATCAGCTCAGCTAGAGTAATCCGAAAATTGAGACAAAATGGGGGTGTTCCATTAAAAAAAAATGACGGTGACGTCATTACTTGAAAGTAATTCACCCTGTATATCAGAATATTATTTTAAAACACTGTAAATTAAAATCAAAAATCGAAGTGTTTCAGGATTATTTCTTAAACTGCTCTGTTTAGCTAAAAAAGAATTTGTTCCATACTTTACGGACACAGTGTATGTAGGGCATATGAAATTTCAAAAAGTCAGTTCAAAGACGTTCAGTCAAGTCAAACACTTAATATTCATTCTGTAAAAGGGAGAAATGGTAATCAAATGACAAGGGGAAAAGCTTCAAATAACAACTTTAATGCTGGAAGAAACGGAAGATGGGAACAAGAGAAGAACTCAAGGAAAAATAGTCAGTGCGGGAAATGTGGTCGTGCTCATGAGTTCCGAAAGTGCCGGCATTTGGTAAAAGGTGTAATAAGTGTTCGTATTATAACCATTTCGGGAAAATGTGTAACAACAGAGTTGTACGGGAGGTTCAGGAGTTTCAAGAAGTAAATATGGAATGTGAACAAGAAAGAATGGTGGTAACTTCAATTGAGATAAACGAAATCAAAGAAAATAAGGAGTGGTCTGAAAAGTTAGTAGTTGAAGAATATGGAATAGACTTTAAAGTAGATACAGGTTCACAGGTAAACATTATTTCAGTCTACTACTTAAATAAAATCAATAAAAAGAATGAGATGTCAGTGCAAATTGAGGTTAGAAGCTTATGGGGGATTTAAAATAAGACCTCTTGGTACCATTACACTAAAATGTTTGTTTAAAGGAAAAATATTTCAACTAGAATTTGTTGTAGTTAAAGATAACCTTATGCCAATTTTAGGTTTAAAATCATGTTTAGATTAAATTTAATACAAAGAGTAGATAACATTGACTTGAACATAACAAAAAGTGAATTCATTAAGCAAAATAGTGATGTATTCATTGGATTAGGTAAATGTCCTCAAAAATGTAAACTAAAACTTAAAGATAATTGTGTTCCTGTAGCTAAACCACCACGAAGGGTCCCTTTAGCCATTAAAAAGAGATTAGAAAATAAACTTTTAGATTTAGAAAAACAGGGCATCATATCTAAATGTGAGGGTCCTACGGAGTGGTTGAGCAATTTAGTTATCGTTGAAAAGCCTGATAAAACGTTAAGAATTTGTTTGGATCCTAAAGATTTAAACCAAGCGCTTGAAAAGGAATATTGCTTAATACCTACTATTGAAGAGATATGCAATAAGTTAAAAAACAAATGTTATTTTTCTGTTTTGGACTTTAAAGAGGGATTCTATCAGGTTCAGTTAGATGAAGAGTCCAGTAGAGTTTGTGCATTTGGAACTCCCTTTGGAATTTGGAAATTTGATAGACTTCCATTTGGACTAAATATTGCCCCCGAATTTTTTCAAAGAATTAACTTAGAGAACTTTGGTGATATTGATGGATGTCTAATATATTTTGATGATCTTTTGATATTTGCGGATAGTCTTAAAGAACATGATGGAATCCTTAATAAAGTATTAGAACGTGCTAGAAATATTAGAGTAAAATTTAATTCTAATAAGATACAATATAGAATGTCTGAAGTTAAATATTTGGGAAATATATTTGATAAAAATGGTATGAGACCTGACTTAGATAAAATAAAACCTATTTTTAATTTAAAAGAACCCAATAATAAAAAAGAGTTACAAAAAATACTGGGCATGATCATTTACCATCGCAGTTTTATACCAAACTTATCGAATGTATCAGCCCCATTAAGAGAATTGTTAAAAAAGAATACACTTTGGGTGTGGACTAAAAATCACACAGACTCATTAAATTTAATAAAAAAGTTAATTTGCTCACCACCAGTTCTTGCAAATTTTGATGAAAATAAGTCAATAATAATTCAAACAGATTCAAGTCAAAAGGGCGTTGGATGTGTATTACTACATAATCATAAACCTGTATCTTTTGCTTCTAGATCTTTAACTGATTGTGAAACTAGATTTAGCCAGATTGAAAAGATTTTCTTGTACTAAATTTCATAATTATATTTATGGTAGAGAAGTTAAGGTATTCACAGATCATAAGCCATTGATATCGATAATGAAGAAAGGCATAGCCGAAGTGGATTCTCCTAGACTACAACGTATGAAGGTAAAATTATTAAAATATGACTGAACTGTGGAATATATGCCAGACAAGGAAATGCTAATAGCTGATTTGTTGTCTCGGAATTTTGTGAAGGAAAATGTAGAAGATGATGCTTTTGTAACAGAAATAGTGCATACAGTAAATATAACAGATGAAAGGAGAGAGGAATTTATAGCTGAAACTAAACAGGATAAAAAACTTCAATTGATTAAAGATTTTTGTGAAAAAGGATGGCCGCCATGCTCTTCGAGGGTACCTTATGTAGTAAAAGATTATTTTAGTATTAGGCATGACATCTACACATTGAATGATTTGATATTTTATAGGGACAGAGTTATAGTTCCGGATTCTTTGCGGCCTAGGATGTTAAAGTTGCTTCATGAAACACACTTTGGGGTTACAAAGACACAGCAAAGAGCAAGGCAAGTGTTGTTCTGGCCAAATATGAATAAGGACATAGTGGATTTGGTTAGAAATTGTGTTCATTGTGAGAGATATCACAGAAGTAATGTTAAAGAGCCGTTAATATTAAGAGAAATTCCAGAACTGCCATTTCAAATGCTAGCGGCTGATATTTGTGAATTTGGAGGAGCATTATATTTAATTGTAATGGATTATCTCACAAAGTGGATTGAAATTGCTCCGTTGCCATCCAAAACATCCCAGTCCATAATAAAATCATTTAAGACCATGTTTGCCACTCATGGGATTCCTTTGGAAGTCGTATCGGATAATATGCCTTTTGGCTCTAAGGAATATAGAGAATTCTCTAAAAAATGGAATTTTAAATTTGTGACATCTAGTCCTAGATATCTTAGAGCAAATGGGCAGGTTGAACGAGCTGTTCAGATAGCTAAAAATATTCTCAGAAAATGTAGTGATGTTCAGTTAGCCTTATTAGAATATAGAAACACACCACTGTTAGGATCAGATAAGTCCCCAGCACAACTCTTGAATAGTCGTAGACTTAGAAGCAAATTTCCAGTATTACAGGAAACATATTTACCAGAACAGGTAGACCTAAAAAGTGAAAATAATAAATTGGATAACAAAAGAAAATTGTACAAGCACTACTATAATAGAAATACAGTTGTAAGAGAAGAATTAAGCGAAGGCGATAACGTGGTTATAAGAGAAGATGGGCAATGGAAACCTGCTGTGGTCAGACAATGTTTACAAGAGCCAAGGTCATATGTGGTTGAGAAAGAAAATGGAACATTGGTAAGAAGAAATAAATATCACTTGAGACCATCGAGTAATATGCCTAAACATCATATTAACTTAGAAGATGATTTTGATCATAATCAGAGTAACAGACCGTCAACATCAACGACCTGTAAGAGTGAAGTACCGAATCAGTTTCCTACCAGAAGTAAAATAGTAATTAAACCCCCATCTCGATATAATGATTTCGAGATGTACTAGTTTTTTAATCAGTCAGTATTATTATTAGTCAAAGGTAGTATTAGTATTTTGTAATAATTTTTTTCTGGGTTCATTGCTGTAAGTTCTTTGTTTTATTGGAAGGGAAAGATGTCATGAGACTGAATAGCTCATGAATGTAAAGTCCTGTGTGATAGACCACTTAAAGTGATTGTTGACAGAGCGATGACACAGGACATGGGCACGAGGCTTCATGGCAGAGTAGTAGCTTAAGATCCAGACCATTGTTATGTTATATTATTATAAAGTTATTATCACTTTAATAAAGTACGTACTACAACAATAGACATTAAATGTTATTACTGAGTGAAGTTACACTCACAGGTGAGACGCATGGTCAGAGAATATACAGGAATAAAAGGGTTTGTGGGACAGCCGTTGCAACTTTAAGTTGTATAGAAGTTTCAGGGAACCTCTCTCTCTCCTGTCGTTTCCCCATTACTGAGGATCGTGATTTCTTCCAATATTCCTAACAATGTTTCTCCATTGGTCTCTATCTTCAGCTGCTCTAAGAGCTTCGCAGAATTAGTTTCCAGCTGAATGCTTTATTTGGTCAGACCATCTAGTTGGTGATCGTCCTCTTGATCTTCTTCCCGGAACGATTCCAGAAACAATTAATCTCTCCAAACTGTCGTCACCTCTGCGAACCACGTGACCAAAGAATTTCAGAATTCGTTGCAGACATATTGTGGACAGCCTTTTTTTAATATTGAGTTGGTTTAGAATGGAAACGTTTGTCCTATGAGCTGTCCAAGGTATGCGCAGCATTCTTCTCCAGCACCACATCTCAAAGGCATCAATTTTTTGGCGTTCGCATACGCGAAGAGTCCAAGTGAACCTGAAGTTGTAAAATTCATTAAGGTTGCACGTCTTAGCTTGATAGGGTATGTAACCAGACGAGAGGAACGTGAAACAGACAGAAAAGCTTTTGACCGAATCATAAACCATAAATGACCGCGTCGCATCGGGTTGTCCCATCGCGATGGGACAACGAGCCAGAAGGTCAGAAGGCCGTGACCTCGGTATTAAGACAACTTAGAGGACGATTTGAAATTTATTGGAGTTAGAGCACGGAGAAGGGTTGCTAGAGACAGTGGTGAATGGAAAATTGTTCTGATGAATTCTTTGGCTAATAACGAGTTCTTTGCCACTGATGATGACGACGATAATTTTCATGTGTAAAATCTGTTGATTAGGATTGACAGGTAAATAAATTCTATTAAATCGTTTTTAGTTATTGGGGGTTCTTGTTATACACGTATTCGTATTTTTGGGTTTCACTATTGATCATTATCAGTTTTCCGTTAAATCTCTGGATGGGTACGTCGATGGCAGATTATTGAGTTAGTTTTTTTAAAGTAATATAATATTTGGAACATAATATAAAATAAATTATAAATGATAAAAATTTCGATATATAGTATTTTTATATTCTGTTTTATTAAAATGGAGCATTCACTATAGAAAACTAATCCTTAATACATATGCCAGATTTGAATATCGCAATGGTATGCCCAGTATGAGTTTACATACTTTGTATTAATTTGTTACTGATTGGTCAAACCATTAAAAGTCTATCATGTGAAAAATAGTTAGAACATTAAATTTGGTAATAAATAATTATTGTCAAAGCAACCGTGTATTGTGAGCAGAAAAAACCTTATTTACAATTCAAAATTTATTTCAGAAATGAATGTCTAGAATCTAGACCAAGAAAACACAGTTAGGGCCTAATTCAAAGATTTCGAATTGAAAAACAAAAAAGAAATGAATATGAAGACTTTCTGACAGACATTTGCAGCATAAACGAAATAAGTATTACTAATAAATGTTCCCTTACAAAGAGCAATACAAATACACTTTTGAAAACACTAGAGGACAAAGATCTATCTATCTAATCAGCCCTAAAGATCCATCCTTGATTATAGGTCTCCTCTTACTTCTCTCATGCCTCTCTATCTTGGGCAATTTGCATCCATTTTGACCCAGTGTGCTTCTTCAGGATATCTGACCATCGCATCTTTGGCCTTCCCCTTTTTCGTTTGTGGTTCCATGGTCTCCAATATATAATCGTCTTAGTCCATATTTCATCCTTCTGCCGTAGGATGGGTTCGGCGAACTTCCATTAAGCTTTGCTACTTGGATTGAGACATCTTTAACTTTTGTTTTGTTATCGATCCATTCGTTTCCTTTCCTGTCTGATAATTTAATGTTCAGAATTTGTCTTGTCATGGATCTTTCTATCTTTGCTATTTTGTCCATATTTTCCTTTGCAAACGTCCATGTCTGAGAGCCATATATGAGGATATATCCTAGATATATATACTCTTTTACTTTTTCTATTCTTGTCTGTGCGACTGTAATTATCAGTTCTTCTTGTTGATTACTTAGGTAACTTTTTGAAAGAATGCTATATAATAGAATTAGCCAAACAATACTTCAACATATACCTGTGGAACAAGCAGGATTTCTCATAAAAAATCTTTTAAATTAAATGAAAAGCTTACAATATATACTGCAGAATTAATCGCCATATTAGAAGCTCCTGTATATAAGTAATATGAAAATTACAGCAGAATCATTTGCAATTTGTTCTGATAGTAAAAGTGCTATTATGAAAATAAAAAATATCCACCAAGTCAGTAGTAATTATATTTTGACCAATATAATTATTAAACTTCATGAATTACAAACAAGAAAAATCAATGTATCATTAGTTTGGACTAAAGGACATTGTGGAATAAAAGAGAATGAAGAAGTGGACGAAGATGCTATAAAGGAAGTAGAACAGGAGAGCTTTTAAGCTATAAGTGTCCCTACAGTGAAATTGCCTGAATACCCATAATACTAGCAGAATGGACAGAAATGTATAGTAACAGTCCCAAAGGAAAATTTTATAAAAACATAGTTACCAAGCCTCTTGGCCAGTCTTGGTTCTCAAGACTGTCGGGAAGTGTTTTCGGGACTTCTCTGTTTTGTGCACGTTAAGGTTTAACCATGTTTTAACTCCCCAGTACAAATTTAAAATAAAATTTAGTGATTCTCCTAATTGTTCATGTGAAGAAGAAGGTACAGCGGAGCACATGATCTTAGGCTGTTTTAAAATAATAAATGAGGTTAAAGTATTAAATGAAGAAATGGCCAAAATACCCAAAATCACCAGACCATATAAGCTAACTCAACTATTAAGAGCAGAAGATTACAATATTTATCAAATTTTGTACAAACATATTTTATGTATTAGATTAAGTTTATAACCTATAGTTTTTTTCCCTTCGTGTTAAGCCCTATGTCTATCCGAGTTCCACCTGTCTCGTCCAAATGCTCTGATCGACCCTGAGCGTCAAATTGTGTCCTAGTCTAATATCCCAATTTATATTGGAAAAAGACAATAAAAAAATGAAAAATAAAAAATTAAAAATAATAATAATAAAAAAAAATGAGTAAATAAACAAATAAACAAAAAATAAAAAAAAAAATACAACGAAAGGTAATAATTCCAAATAGAAATAAAAATCATAGAAAAATTAGATATAGGTATATAAAACGGTTCTTTGTAACATTGGAGCAGGATTGTAATTGGATACCTACCTAAACAAACCAGTAGAAAGCAGGAAGCACTCCTTTAGAGCTTCCGCATAAATAATACAAACAATTCCAAAAAGGTAAGATGGCGATTGGACATTGACTCCGAAGCCAATAATGCTCAAACACAAACACACACACACACACACACACAAGCAGGATTTCGACCAAGCCGCAGCTGCACAGACCAAGTCCTAGCGCTGACTGACTATATAGAAACAGGCTTTCAAAAATAACTAAGAATATCTACTGTTTTCATTGATTTATCAGCAGCGTACGATACCGTGTGGAGACAAGGTGTAATATATGAATTAATGCGAGCGATTCCATGCAGAACGATTACTGATGTCATTAATACAATGCTATGCAATAGAAGTTTTCAAGTCATCATGGGCGATAAGACCAGTACCCAAATGTAACTGAACAATGGGTCTCCCGCATGGATCGGTGCTGGCCTCTCTACTATTTAGCCTTTATATAGCAGACATGCCTGGAACCACATCAAAGAAGTTCGGGTATGCAGATGACTGGGCACTTGCTACGAGCCATGAAGAATTGGAAACTACTGAGCAAATATTAACAAATGACCAGGTTACCCTCGGGAGATATTTACGTCACTGGAGATAACAGCCCAATACCTCCAAGACGGAAGTATCATGCTTTCATTTAAACAACAGATTGGCTAATTACCAATTAAAAATCCATTTTGAAGACAGACTCCTCAATCATACTAAATACCCAAAATATCTAGGTGTGACACTCGATAGAACGCTAAGCTTTAAAGAACATCTTACAAAAGACGACTGCAAAACTTAGAACACGCAACAATATTCTACAAATGTTATGCGGTACCACAGGAGGTTCCTCAGCGACTACACTTAGGTCGACAGCGCTGAGACTCGTGTATCCCGTTGCAGAGTACTGTGCATCGGTATGGCTCAACAGCTCACACACCAAACGTGCTGATGCCCTACTAAACCAGACTTTGCGTATTATATCAGGTAAAATCAAGTCCACGCCAACGTATTGGCTACCAGCACTAAGCCACATAGCCCCCTCACACATCCGTCGAGAACATGCCCTTGTCAGTGAGTATAGAAAAATTAACGCCCATCCTGTGCTCCCCTTTCACGTTGGTATTAACGACAGAGTAAGGCTACGGCTCCACGGGCGATAAATTTACGCTAGCAGTCAACGACGGATCCAGAAACCTTACAAGGAGGGGGCAATGAAATAAAAATTTTCTCGTCACTCGCGTACGCAGGATTCTTTTTCGGAATGGGCTGTTACTTTATTTTTCTTCATGTAACATGTCCTTTCAGAACGTTGGTTACTGTCATAGCTATCTTAATTTTATTCACTGTCACCCTAAATCAACCACGAAGTGTTTCTTCGTCCTGCACTGCTTTTGCCTTCTATTTTCATTTGCATAATATTTTGTAGCAACCTATATTTGAAACTTTTCATTACATGTCCAAAATACTTCACTTTTCTCTTCTTGATGCCTTCTATAATCTCAATAGTCTTGCTGAGACGTTCTAGTATTGTGGAGTTTCGAATCTTCTTCACCCAAGATACTTTTAAAATTCTTCTATAGAACCACATTTCGAAAGCCTCAAGGCGATTTAGGTAAGTAGATCTATTTTATTCACAGTCCGAGACTCGACACCATACAGTAAGACCGAGAACACATACTTTGGAGAAGAAATTCTGTTTTATGTTTCAATCCGTTATTCAGTTATCAACAGGACACAAAACCCACTATTTATTTTTAATTGTAATTATTTCTTTCTTAAAAAAAGGCGGCACCAGGCGAAGTCTCAAGGAGGGGGCAATTGACCCCATTGACCCCCCCTTGGATCCGCGCCTGCTAGCAGTAGCCGTAAAACTAACTTAAGGTTCCGCGGAACGGATTAGGAATAGCCGAACTGAACCGACTACGCACAAGTCCTGTAGTCGGTTCAGTTCGGCTATTCCTATTCCGTTCCGCGGAACCTTAAGTTCGTTTTACGGCTACTGCTAGCGTAAATTTGTCGCCCGTGGAGCCGTAGCCTAAGAAGATTAAAAAATGATCACTGGGGAAGTTTTTAGAAAGAAATGGAACATGATATATATGGTCTGCAAAAGGAAATATGGCGCTTTATAAGAGGTCAAAGAACGGACGTAAAGGAACTTATAGAACCAAAATACATAGAAAAGGATACATGCATTGACTATCACTATCTAAAGCTCTATGCAGACGAAGAACAAATGACGCTAGAACCGGAAACATCAGAAATTACCACAAATGAAAAAGTTAATGTAAGTACACAGGAAGATCGAAAAACACTTGAAAATCTGAAGAACTAAAAAACTGCAGCTAAAGACGGAATACCAAACAAATTACTGAAATATTGTGGAGCAACAATGACAGAACATGTGTGATGGATATACCAACACCAGCGTGAAACTATTTTTGGCTTCCGAAGGACTACCTACCAAGACTGAGGAACTAAGAAAAATTCTTATAGAATTTAATGATGCCTATGGAATTAGTCCAGCTGAGGTGGAAGCTGATCTTGTTGCTTATAGGTCCTTTCTAAGTCCAGAAAGAGTCATACATCTACAAAAATCAAGGTAATGTCACCGAAATTATTATTCTACTAGCCCTCCAAGACGAAATTTTTAAATAACACGACGTGTTCTGAGGAACTAGAAACCTCGAATAATTTTAGTGATGACAACTTTAGTATGGTTCTGATTAATATTCGTTCTATAAGAAATAAAACTGACGAATTATTTTTGTTTCTGGAAGAATTAGGATTCCCCCGATAGTTGCGGTTACAGAGCACTGGCTTGAAGTCAACGAGCCTTTTTTTGTAGAAAAATATACCACAATTGCTAGGTATGATCGTCCAAGTTCAGCTCATGGAGGCACCCTAATTCTTTCTAGAAATAATGATTTTTCTCTGATTACAAAATATGACTTTCTGTTAAATGAAGCCTTCTTTGAGCTTTCCCTAGTTTATAATAAAAATCTTAATCTTTACATTATTTGCATCTATAGATCACCTGACTCCCCTGTGGAACTATTTTTTCAGAACCTGCTAAATTTGTTAGATGACTTGCCTCATAGAAGCAGAAAAATTCTATGCGGGGACTTCAACATTAATTATGATGCTGCTTGTGCTACCCAAATGTCCTTGGTCAACATATTTGAATCATATGGTCTCTCAATGCACGTTAATTCTCCTACAAGGATTACAGTATTTACGAAGTTTAACATCTTCAGCAAACCCTCCTCGAAAACCCGACGTTTAGGTAGGATTTTTTCCGCTCGGAATTTTCATAAATTTCAAAATTTATGCTTAACTTCTGAGTGGCATTTTCCTTCTGCGAACGTGGACTATAATTTCAACGATTTTATAGAAAAGCTTGTCTCTATCTTCAATAATGCATTTCCTTTAATTTCAATTAAGCCAAAGCATCACAAACCCTGGGCTTCCAAAGGTGTCCGCATATCAGCCAAAAATATGCGCTCACTATTGTATATCAAGAAATTTGCTACCAACATCTCTGTCACTCAATATATCACCAAGTACAGGGTAACCTATCTAAAACTCATCAAATCAGCTAAAAAAGCCTACTATCAAAATCGTATGGAAAGCTCTAAAAGTGTTGCAAAAGAAACTTGGTCCATAATAAACGATCTTCGAAATAGAACTCACGCAGTTCAAACATTTGCCCTTCCAGACCCGGAAAATCTAAACGAATATTTCGTTAATGTGAGTAAAAATATAACTTCTACTATTTTGCCACAAAAAGATCCCATTTCCTATCTCCCCAATTCAGGAGTGTTCTCGAATTCATTCTTTTTAAGACCAATCGATATATCTGAACTGATCCAAACTATCAATAGTATCAAAAGCAAATCATCCTGTAGTACTGATGGACTATCCATAAAAATCTTCTCAAATCTCACAGAAAATGTGTTGGAAATCCTCGTCTCACTAATTAATGATTCCTTTGAAAGAGGCAAATTCCCAGAGTGCCCAAAGATAGCCATTATTATTCCCCTTCATAAGGGTGGTGAAAAATCTAATGCTTGCAACTATAGACCTATTCCCTTACTACCGGTACTTTCAAAAATTCTCATAAAAACCCGTCTTATGTCCTTTCTCATTGATAACAACATCTTATCACAAAATCAGTTCGGCTTTTTAACTAATAAATGTACCACCGATGCCTTGTTTTCTGTGCTTCATGAGGTTTACCAAGCACTAAACAATAATCTTTATACTGCCACTGTTTTCTGTGACTATGCCAAAGCTTTTGATTGTGTAAATCACATTTTGATTAAAAAACTAAATTTCTATGGGATTCGAGGTATTTCTTTGAATTGGTTCCAATCTTACTTGAATAATAGGAAACAACTAGTTAGAGCAAATGATACTGACTCTAGTCTCAAAAACATTGTATGTGGAGTACCACAAGGTTCAGTATTGGGTCCTCTACTGTTCCTTATCTTTATAAATTACATCACTAACTTAAAAATCGATGGAAAAATTTTTCTTTTTGCTGATGATACCAGTATCACTTGGAGCAACTCAACTATTGCATCTCTTCATGATAAAAGCCTGGTCTGACTCTAATTTACTCTCTTTTAACGTGGATAAGACAGTAGCATTATCCTATAAAAGTGCTCTTCAACCCCTGCTTGTTAATAACAGCCAGATCTCTACCGTTGATTCTGTAAAATTTCTTGGTATTTTTTTAGACAGCAACCTCAAATGGTCCCTTCATATCGATTTGTTAAGTAAGAAACTCGCCTCAGCCTCCTATGCTATAAGATCTGTTTCGAAAGAACTCAATTTAGCATCTTCTAAACTAACATATTTTTCTTTGTTCGAGTCTCATCTTCGATATGGTCTTCCTTTTTGGGGTTCTAGTACAGCTGCCCAATTAGATGTTATTTTTAAATTACAAAAAAGAGCAATAAGGTATCTGTTTGGCCTCAGAAGAACAACACATTGCAGAAGTTACTTCAAAGATCACGGCATTTTAACCCTTACATCTTTATATATTTTATAAACTGTTTGCTTAATTCGTAAACACATGCATGTCTTTCCAGCAAGGTCTCGTCATGACTACTCCACCAGAAATTCAAATTTTGATGTCTATTTACCGATCCCGTCCTCTGAGTTAGTAAAGAAATCTATATTATAATCCGCAAAAAAACTATACAACAATCTTCCTTTACAACTCAAATCTGCAACATCTTTCCCCAAGTTCCGTAAAATGACAAAAGCTCATCTATCTAAAAGACCATATTATTCAGTAGAAGAGTTTCTTAATGACTAACTAAGAAATTACCGTAATGTACAAGTAACCAAACTTATCTATATTTGGGTGTCACATGCAGCAGCTTAAACTTATTAGTTCCTATGTCTATAAATAGTTTACTTTGTTGTACTTATATTCACTTTGCAATTTCTATAAATTGTTGCAATATATCGATTTTGTTTTTTTTTCTTTACTTTATTAACTTATTATATTTTGTATTTATGTATATTTTTTTATATTGACAATTTATCAAATTTCAGAAAATTGTATTTGTTATTGTTATTGTTAGATGTTATTTATTTATTTTTTTCTGACTTTAATTAAGCTTTGTCCATAAAATTTGTATTTTCAGTGACAATAAAGCATATTTCTATTCTATTCTATTCTAACAACTAATAACAACCTGCAGAAACTGTTCTATCCCAGTGGTCGGCAAAGTGCGGCTCCGGAGCCGCATGTGGCTCTTTTCGGTTCTACATATCAACATTTAAAAAAAAATTGGATTTTGCACCAAAAATTTTGTAAAAAATACAGTGTTGTAGGAAATAAAACCCTACAAAACGAAAGAAAATAGAAGTTTATACGATAATTAGAAACGAAGGTATATGTCGCCAAAAAATGAAAAAACACATTTTAATTTTTTGGGGGGCTATGGATGGGACTAGGAGTTTAAACATTTTTTTGGTCAAATACTTTTTGATGTAGAACATGTGGTTCTTTTATTTTTGGAATATCGCTGGAAGCATTTTTTCAATATCTTAATCGACTGACTAGACGCTTTAGTTTTATTTCCCGTAATAAAAGG
The DNA here is from genome assembly GCF_917563875.1 of Diabrotica virgifera virgifera. NCBI lineage: Eukaryota > Metazoa > Arthropoda > Insecta > Coleoptera > Chrysomelidae > Diabrotica > Diabrotica virgifera. The sequence goes on along the minus strand of NC_065449.1, from coordinate 54,630,573 downwards.
TTGCTGAACAAGCAGATTTGGCTCACAATTTTTTTTAAATTGTTGTAATGTTCATATTTGACTCTTTGGCTAAAAAGTTTACCGACCACTGTTCTATCCCAAGGACAGTGAAGCAAATTCTGATTCATTGCCACTACTATTACGAAGGAAAAGAAGAACATATGGGACATCATATAACATAAAACCAGCTTAACTATAAACACCAAAAGATATTAAATTATTTAAAAGATTTTACTCTGGGCTAATTAGCAAAATACAAGGAAAAGTTATTTACCAGCAATTTTATTGCTGGAGTCGAATCTTATTATTGTATGTATTAATAATATAGATATGCAAAGTCCGCAGATAGTGTGCTACTTTTTTTATAAACAAAATGGTGTCCGAAAATCGTGTTTTTTTTTTTTCAATTTTTGCTCAATAACTCCAAAGATTTTAACTTTAGACCAAAAACACTCAAATAAAAATTCACCGCAATTAAATTCTGCATAGAGACGTGTTTTTTCCGATTTACTTCGATGAAAACTTTCCCCGGAAAAAGCGGGTTTTCCAACAAAATCTTTAATTTTCAACTAAACTTTTAGATAAGTAGTTGTTAATAAATAATTAAATAACTTGGAAACGTAAAAGCTCTTTCCGTATGTATTATAGTTCCAGAAGTCTATGGAAATTGAATGAACAGTTTAGCAACAATTAAAATGTTAATTAAAAATTTACGGTCGCTATAATAACGACAATAATTATGATGCATAAAAATAACTATGATTTTTTCATAAAAAGACACTATACCTATCTAATGTACTTTACAGAATTGAAATTGGACTATCTAAGCGGCCTCAGGAATATTTTAAAATTATAAACAATTTTTTGGTTTAAAAACAAATAGAATATCTCGGGAAATATTAAACTAAATTAAATTGTGAAAACGGTATTCGAAAGACAGCGGCAAAACTCTTCTTTTAAAAGAAAAAACGTTTAATTATAACGAGTGGTTCCTGAGATACAACCGGTCAAAGTTGACCGGAAGTTACGGCAAAGATATAAAAAAGAGTATCATAATTTTCAAACCATTACCGTTTTATTTTTGTCCTCTTTCTCCACACCAATCTTCATATCTTTAAAATCCTCATAACATATATTATTATAATAAAAACTATCAATAATACGTGTGAAAATTGCCAAAAATAGCAAAATTCCAATCAAAATTTAGGTTGGAGAAAATGTAACCCTCAAAGTTCAAAATCGGTATACGTTAACAAAATGCATTTTCTCGGCTTCCCATGGAGCAATTTCCTTCATTCTTTTTTTGTTCCTTAATAACTCGAGTAGAGCCATCGAACTAACGCATTATTAAATGTCAAGCTTGCTTTTGTTTTGTTATAATAGATTAATTTATTTATAAGAACAGAAAATTACATATTTTTTCCAGTTGTAGGCTTTTTTTAGATAAACTTACTACAAGTGTACCTTTTAAAGTTAAAAACATAAATATTCTCATTTGAAAGCTGTATAATTATTTAAACAAGTTTTATTTAAACAAATTAAAATATTGTGTTATAATAAATAAATTAATTTATTATAACAAAACTATTATAACAAAAAAAGCAAGTTTGACATTTAATAATGCGTTAGTTCGATGGCTCTACTCGAGTTACTTAAGAACAAAAAAAGAATGAAGGAAATTGCTCCATGGGAAGCCGAGAAAATGTATTTTTTTTAACGTATACCGATTTTGAACTTTGAGGGTTACATTTTCTCTAACCTAATTGTTGATTGGAATTTTGCTATTTTTGGCAATTTTCACACGTATTATCGATAGTTTTTATTATAATAATATATGTTATGAGGATTTTAAAGATATGAAAATTGGTGTGGAGAAAGAGAACAAAAATAAAAAGGTGATGGTTTGAAAATTATGATCCTATTGTTTATATCTTTGCCGTAAATTTCGGTCAACTTTGACCGGTTGTATCTCAGGAACCACTCGTCATAATTAAATATTTTTTCCTTTAAAAGAAGAGTCCTGCCACTGACTTTTGAATACCGTTTTCACAATTTAATTTAGTTTAGTATTTCCCGAGATATTCTATTCGTTTATAAGCCAAAAAATTGTTTATAATTTTAAAATATTCCTGAGGCCGCTTAGATAGTCCAATTTCAATTCTGTAAAGTACATTAGATAGGTATAGTATCTTTTTATGAAAAAATCATAGTTATTCTTATGCATCATAATTATTGTCGTTATTATAGCCACCGTAAATTTTTAATTAACATTTCAATTGTTGCTAAATTATTCATTCAATTTCCATCGGCTTCTGGAATTATAATACACACGAAAAGGGCTTTTACGTTACCAAATTATTTAATTATTGATTAACAACTAGGTACTTATATAAAAGTTTAGTTGAAAATTAAAGATTTTGTTCGAAAAACCCGCTTTTTCCGGGGAAAGTTTTCGTCGAAGTAAATCGGAAAGAACACGTCTCTATGCAGAATTTAATTTCGGTGAATTTTTATTTGAGTGTTTTTGGTCTAAAGTTAAAATATTTGGAGTTATAAAGCAAAAATTGAAAAAAAACACGATTTTCGGACGCCATTTTGTTTATAAAAAAAGTAGCACACTATCTGCGGACTTTGCATATCTATATTATTAATATATACAATCATAAGATTCGATTCCAGCAATAAAATTGCTGGTAAATAACTTTTCCTAAAAATGGCCTATTCTCCGATAATCAGCCCAGACTATTTATGTTTATATACATTTATTGATGGGGATTGTATGCTTCTAACTAAATAAAAAAAATATATAAATATACTACACAACTTATAAGAATTGTGCCAACCATCTATTAGTCCTATATTGCTCCATTTTAAATTGTCGTTTTTATTGTAATTTCAGAAAGCTTTTACGCTCAATTGGACGTATAATAAATGGATATGTGTGTGACTGGGTATTGAAGTCTTAAAGGCAATGGGTTCGATTACCATTTCGCCTCAGACCATATAAATTTTCACGCAAATGCTTCATCTGATACGCTAAACGCCTGTAAATTTGCATACACGATGTATATAAATTAAATCTTTTAGCATTTTATGAGATTTATTAAAGTAACGTTATCGTTCCACACGACATATTTTATTTAACACCACTCAACAAGCTCTTCTTCTTAAAAATATATAATTACATGCAGTTCCTTCGTTTCGTAAATCATGGCTAATCAACAAGTTATAGAATGGTTTATTAATGTTTTCGTGTATCCATATCCATGTTAACACGATATAAGCCGACAGAAAAGAAATACATTATTTTTTAAATCTCTTTCAAATTTTTGTTTCTGCGAAAGGTATCTAGGTGTCCATTTCCCTAAACTTACTTAAAAAACCGCATAAGTTTTGCACCATCAAAAATTATACTAGTAATTCTATTATACTTGTCTTCACACTTTTAATACTTATAACATCAATACTGTGCTGGTTACTGTCTTCTTCTGCGTCGTTTTGAATTGAAATCGCTTTGAAAACATTTGTATTTTTTCTCATTGTGAATAAGTCCTTCGTGCTGCATTTTGTCAAATGCCTTACTAATGCCTAGGAATTCAGTAGCAGTGTATTTCTTCTGTTTTAGCCGCTCTGTGATGTGTTCGGTCAACAAGCGCGTGATACACACGCAATCTTTAAGTACGCGGGTTTAAAGATCGCGGACTCACTCGGCTCGCCGTCGGTGATACACGGCAGACTTAAAGTACGCGGTTTTAAAGATCGCGGTCGCCGTCGGTAGCAAAAAATTTAGAAACTGTCCTCGTGGTTAAATTTTTTATTTTATGTGTACCTAATTTTGCTGAAATCTTATGTTTTTTAGTAGAGTTTGATTATTTTTTTTATCAGGTTTTGTTAAATAGAAGAATAATTTGATTTTTTTTAAGCGTGGTAAGCTGTCAAAATCATGATGTGAAGTATAACACTTGTAATCAAGTATATTCAAATGGGAAATAAGCCACAATTTTACCTAAAAATGATTTTATTAACGTTTCGACGCCCAAGTCGGGTGTCGTTGTCAAAATACAAAATAATACTAAATAAATAAAAATGTTGTTGCTTAGTAAAAAATTCTTCTAATAATTTATTTAATCTGACTCATTTATATCGGCAATTCAGACACGTATTATACATTTTAAAGTAGACGACTTTAAAATGATATTGCCAATATTGATGAGTTGCGTTCCTGGGACGACTTTACTAAAAGATAGTTCATTCGATTACATGAAATCAATCCCAACTCAAGAATATCCGTCACAAAAAATCATAGCATGTAATCTGTCTTTAAAAAGACAACCAAATGCAACGGTGGCACTGAAATTCTCGCGTTAGAGATTCCATAGTAAATCACGAGGGAAAACCAGGAAAAACCTCGTGATACTATCCCGACATCGTAAGTATTTGGGTTTACATTTAGTTTACTCTCAAAACTAATACCAAATTCTGACTTGATATTTTAAATTTTAAATAATACTAAAATACTAAATATGTACTAACTCGATATGTTACTGATTTACTAATTGTGGTATTTTCTTTCTATTGACTTCCTCCTTTAATATGGGTAACCACATCCTACTGCATTCTACCGAGGAATTTGCGACACAATTGGTTTCATTTAGCATAATTAGAGCCGCTTCTTTGATTTTTCTCTTTTTACTATCTGCTTCTTTTAGGACTATACTTGAATCTCTCCACTGAACTCTATGTTCATTATCCCATGCGTGTTGACATATTTGAGATCTATCAAATTCTCTATTTTTTATATAAGACTGATGTTCATTTACTCTAACGTCTATTGGTCTTGACGTATCACCTATATAAAATTGTTCGCATTCACAAGGTATTTTATAAATACAATTCTTTGTTCTTTCTTGTTCACTGTTAGGTTTAGTTTTAGATAGAATAAATCTCAAAGTGTTTGTTGTTTTGAATGTTGTTGATATGTTGAATTTATTTCTTATTGTTTTAAGTTTCTCGGATAGTCCTTTTACATATGGTATTGATATTTTCCTCGTATTATTTCTTGTGAATGTTGTAGGGTCCCGTTTTAAGTTGTTCTGTTCCATTCGATCCAATCTTGACAATTCCTTATTTATAAACGATATGGGATAATCATTTTTTAATAAAACAGATGTTAACAATTGTTTTTCTTCTAAAAATGAATTTTCGTTAGAACAAGTAATTTTGGCTCTATCATATAAGGATTTAATGATTCCCTTTTTAACGTTGATGTTATGATTTGATTTGTAATTGAGATATCTGTTGGTGTGTGTTGGTTTTCTATACACTTGAGTCTCATATCCAGTATCCTTCTTTGAGACCAAAACATCGAGGAAAGGTAGGGTGTTATTGTATTCCTTTTCCATTGTAAATTTTATTGTCTCTTCTTGATCGTTTATAATATTCAGGAACGTATCCAACAATTCCGATCTATGAGGCCATATGGAAAACACATCATCTACATATCTCCACCATACTGTGGGTTTTAAATTTTGTTTAGAAATGATATTAGTTTCGAAATCCTCCATAAATATATTAGCCAATAATGGAGATAAAGAAGAGCCCATTGCGAGACCAAAATTTTGTTTATAGAATTCATTATTTAGTTGAAAATAGGTATTATTAGTACATAATGTCAATAACTCCATTATAGCTGATACATTTAGTCTTGTCCTAGTTGTTAATGTATTATCATTTTCTAATTTCGTTTTGATTAAGTTTAAAGTTTTATCTAATGGCACATTTGTAAATAAACTGTTTATGTCAAAACTTACTAAAATAGTATTTGGATTAAATTCAATATTTGATAATTTGTTTAAAGAATGTTGTGTATCTTTTATAAATGTGTCATTATTATTTGCAAATGGTTTTATAATATTTAATAAAAATTTTGATAGTTCACTACAAGGAGAATTGATGGTACTACAAATAGGTCTAAGTGGAATATTTGCTTTGTGAATTTTCGGTACTCCATAAAAATGTGGTGTCTTACTGTAATGAGGTGTCATTAATTTTCTTTGATAGTACGTTAGGTCATTTTTAATAGTCATTTTCTTAGGTAAAATTGTGGCTTATTTCCCATTTGAATATACTTGATTATAAAAATGCCACAAGAAAATAGCTTCAGAACAACATTATAGCACTTGTTTTTGATCTATTTTAATTTAATACAAGGTAGGCATATACAAACAAAATATCATAGATAAGATGGGAATATTTTCATCAGGAGGATAAAACAGCCTATAAATAATTAGGTTTACTCAAAAACAAATAATCAAAATAATTTAGTATAGCTTAAAATAGTGTTTAACAGTTTTCTCAAAACTTATAAAATGTAACTTGTCTCCTTTCAACAATAAACGATTGAATTATTTCTAGGCAATTTGCTTAATTAGTGAAAATATAAGTGTAACTTTAAACGCAATAACATGATGGCTCGAGGCTCGTGGCTCGTGGCTCGTGGCAGTGATACACGTACGGGTTACGAGTAAGATTTCAAACTTGTTGGATCGACGGCGTACTTACTCGGCGGACTTAAAGTACGCGTACTTGCGGTGATACACGCGCGAAAAAGTTCGCGAGCCATAAGTTCGCGTACTTACTCGCGTGTGTATCACCCCATAATACTTGTAGCTCAATATAGTGTTCAGTTCTAAAACCAAATTTTGCTTCCGGTATCATGCCTATTGTTTCAGGCTCTTCAAATTATGCTTCCTGTATCGTGCCTATTGTATCAGACTCTTCTTGTTTTAACCTAGTCAGTATTACCCTCTCTGTAAAATTGTTTATTGATGACGAAATGTTCCAATTTTTTCCTGGTTTCGAAGCAGTACCACTTGTGCTTATTTCCATTTCTTAGGAAATCTTCTTAGTCCGGGCATCGCAATTATGATTTGGGTGATGTAAACGATTAATTTCCTTGGAAGATTTTTTAGTGCCCTCTTCGTGACCCTATCTGATTCTGGTGATTTTTTGCTTTTAGGTATTTAATTAATTTAATTATTCTTTTGATTTCTTCTAGGAAGGTGAGTAATGCCCATCTCTCCTGGGATTTTTGATAATATTCTGTGACTACGTTCCACTTCTTCTATGAAATATATAACTTCATCCTAATGATAGCTTAGCCTGAATTGTCTTTCAAGGGCTTTTGTTATTACATCGGCTTTTTCTTCTGTTGTTTACAATATCCCATTTTCTCCGTCTAGCAGTGGAATAGGTTTGTTTTCATTTCTTAGCATCTTTGAGATCTTCCTTATAGCCGGCTTGTTTGAGTCTAAATGTTGAACAAACTTATCCCAGCATTTGCTCCTATATTCTTGTAGCTGTTTTCTCACCCCCTGTTTGGTTGGTTTGCTTCTCGTCTTACTTCTGGATTAATAGTTCTCTTTGCTCTTTTTCGTAGTACCTATGTCCTGGTTTTTTATATATTCTATTGACCCTTCGGTTGCAATTACGAAGTTTGTAGGGTAGCCTGTATATGATCTGTGTGGGTAGTCCTGTATTACAGTGGCGTGCGGTGACATTTTCGGAAGAGGAAGCGATTCAATAAGGGTTTAACAAATATTTTCTTACGAGGGTCGAGATCAAAACATATACCTACTTAATAGGTGTATACCTAATGTATTACCTGTTAACTTATATCGACTAAAAACAAGAACTACAAAAAATTAGGTATAGTGTTTAACCCAGTCTGAGAGACATGCACACGCCTTGAGAATGAGATTCGGGTGATAAAAATTCATTGAGGCAAGGAGGATTTACTCTTATAAGCGGGCGTCACTCCATCCCGCCCCAATGCTTCATACTATCCACTTCCCCTCCGATAGCACTCTGATGCGCTATATGGGCTCTCTATCAGCAAAGTGCTTATTATGTGGGAGTCCTGAATACAAGGACTCACAAACGAAATCCTACCCCGATCAATGCAGGTTAGTGACTCTAGTGACTTAGTATATCGTATATCTAATGACTTATCATCGATCTGTACTGCTTGCTCAGGGTCGAGTCCCTGCTCCAGGCTTGGTTTCTTTAAACTTAAAAAGAAGAGTTCTATTCAAAATTGTTTTTATATTCAGATTTCGAATCACCTTCCATAACACACAACTTTCAACAATATGACACTTATTTACTTATACTTGAGTCATATTCTCTTAACAACCAATGCAAATTTTTTGTCGATAACATCGTCGTAAAATTTTGGATTTTCTGATAATTGTTTAATAAATGCATTCAATGGATAATAGGGCTAACTTGGAAAGTCTGTCTTCACTTGTAAAATTTATTGTAAAACTTTTGATGCGTTTTAATACTGAAAAACTTCGTTCAACTGATGCACTTGTAGCTGGGATAGTTAGTACCTACTACTTAATTCACACAACTTGCCCACTTCACACAGAGACTGATTTAAACCAGTAGTATTAAAAAAAATCAACCGATTCCTAAGTATTTCTTTATCACTAATTTCAGGTGTTTTATAAATGACATTTAACTGAGAATGCAAAGCTAGATTATCAAAAAAAATCATAATTTAATCGTACTGAATTAAATAGGTACATACCTCTGTGGGAGATTTTAATGAATTATAATTAGACATATTAAAATTACATAATTCTACATATTTTATTTCTTTAAAATTTTCAAAGTGATAATTCATTTGTTGTAGAATATTATCAAAAATTTCGATGTATAATCGTCGATAGGTCTCTCTTTCGCCGACAATATCAATCATCATTATTTTTCTTTTAGGTTCGAAGCCCATATTTTCAGCTTTATCCCAAATATTTTTAAACAGCTCATTTTTTTAATCATCATAAGTCATCAAATTGTCTTACACAAAATGCAATGTCACTTGACTTCGTCTGTAAAATGTCGTAGGTACTATAAAATATCAGTAAAAGGAAAAATCTCAAAATGTCAAAAAAATATTAGTAAAAATATTAAGCAAAAAATTGAAATCGAGCCATTTGTACCTAAATACCTACCCCTTATAGCAGCAGTAACAGACTCCGCATCTCGTTTTCGAATCGGAAGCGGTCGGACGAGCGCTTCCAGGCGTATCAAAATTCGCGTGAAAGGAACATGACTAGCGAGTGAGGTTATTAAACCCTGACCAATTTTTGAACGGGACAAATGCATGACAAGCAGCGGTTTTGACATGCGCTTCCGTCAGGACCGGACTGAATCGTTGAATTGTGTGCTTATTTCAGACCGTTCGTATGCGTTCAAATTTTAATAATGTTTCAATGCCTATTAGTTACATAATAGATTACTTAGATTAGGGAAACATTGTTGATAATTAAATACTAATTAATAATATATGTATTTTCTTATATGGAAGTAATAGGGAAGCGGTGCTTCCCCCGCTTCCATGGACCGCACGCCTCTGCTGTATTATGTGTCTGACCGTCTGACTTGCAACGCTGTAGTCACAAGAAGGCAAGGGAAGATTACTTATCTGTAGAGTAGTGTAGAGGGAGTTGGCGCATCTTCCACAGTTTGTTATTTTTTTATATTTTAACAAATTGCGGCTATTACAAACAGCATGAACTAATGATCCGATACAATACGAAGAAATAACATACCTATTCTGTTTTTATATTCCCCAGAAGTTACTTTTAAGTGTATAAAGTTACAATAAGACAAAACAATGCGCATTAAAAGGTAATATAAAAATATTACAAGTAATTCTATTATACTTGTCTTCATACTTTTATTAGTCGTAACATCAATACTGCGCCGTCTACCGTCTTCTTCTGCCAGTCGTTTCGAGTTGAAATCGCTTTGAAAGCATTTGCATTTTTTCTCGTTACTACATAAAATCAATTGTAGACTTAACAATGCGAATATGTTTTTAATTTAAACGGTATTGTTCGTAGTCGTTGCTGTACGTGTCATTCGGTAAGCCACGGTGTTAACTTTCTTTGAAATCTCCGTATTGGCTCAAGATGGCTGACTTTGTTAGAAAATCGACTGAGTAATTAGGGTTTTATTTTACACCGTCTTCTTCTGTGTTTGCGTTGGAACGAAGACCAAGTATGTAAACGTTATGTAATAGCTGGGAGTTTGCTGTAGGTCAGTTAGGTTAAAGAATTTATTTGTTTTTTGTTTTTCTGTTTGGATATTTATCTTCGATTTTATTAATCTTGGCAGTTTTTAAAACATAGAAAATTCAGAAATGGGTAATCGAAATTTATCAAATGGAAAGCACGGTATGTTTGAAGTAAATAACATAACGGCAGGCGGTAGGTACCATTTCCTCAAGTTTCGTATCTGTGCTAGCTGTTCTGGACTAATAGTCAAGTAATATTAATTTTATAGACAGAAGACCCAGGCAACCAAATAACGTTCACAAAACGTTGAAAAGACGTCATAATAATCACCAAACCACGTCAGTTTGTCACGTTTTTTCGACGTCGAAAGTCACGTGAACACGTCCCACCATAACTGACGTCATTTTCATCACGTTTAAGTAAACAAATTCCATCATCTTTGTAGTTTGTCGAGTTTGTCCTCACGTGCTCATCAGCTAAGCGAAGATCGGACACCTTGACTTCACCATACTGAAATTACTATTTGCCATGAAATCGGAAAAAATACATATATTTAAAAACATCGTCTCTAATAAAATTTTGTTTACATCTACTTAATGGGTTTGGTTCCTGTAGCCTGGTGAACTACTTGAGTAATAACTACAATAAGCGACATTACAACATGTCTTGTATTCGCTTGTTTTTATACATTTAGTTTTATGTTCCATTGTAAAACTCACAATGAACCGTTTATTTCAAGCACGTCAACTGCAGGTTATTGATTTAAAACTATATAATTTTTATTGTTTTGTTTAGACTATTTCAACGGTTCAGACTATAAAATTTTAACACCCTTAAATATTAACATGGTTAACTTAATAGTTTTTTTGTTTTAATTTTGTTTTATGTATGTTTGCGGAAATTGAGTTTTTTCTTAAGTAGTAAAAAAATTATACATATTAGCCTTGATTATTTTGAATGCTAATCATTTCTTTACTTTATTCAACTTTATAACTTCTTCTTCTTCTCCTTTTTCTTCTTTAATTTTATAAGTAATTCTGCTTGTTCATTGGTGGATTGTGTCATATGCATAACCCACGTTATTATAGAGATTCAGTTTAGTACAACGCCCGCCGTTTTATTGTCCAGTACCCCTTGCTATTTGCTTTTGTTTCAGAATTTTTAAGAGTTAGTCATGCCTTACTCTGTCAAATCCCTTTTCATAATATATAAAGCGGGCTTACACATCTTTATTCATATCCAAACTGCGTTGCGTTAATACGTTTAAACAGAATAACGCCTCTCTAGTTCCTAGTTCCCATTCCATTGTGAAATCCTAACGGTGTGTTACTTATGCTAGGATCTATTCTTTTTAAATACGGTTGTGTATAATTTTTAACTATGGCTCCGAAACATCAGACATGGCTTTAATTCATCAAGCCCAGAACAGAGAGAAATTTACTATATTGATCGCCAACCTCAATAGAGAAAGCAATTAGGAGGAGGGATAATTTTTAAAAATAATTTCAGAGTATGGCTCATTAAACTGTTTGTTCTATGATCTTTCTTTCGCTTTCTTTTTCTTAGGGATTGCAATGAAAATAGAAGTAAGACAATTATCAGGTATATCTCCTGTTTCATAGGCTGCATTAAAAATTTTGTAAGTATGTACATGTATATTCTCTTTGTTTAACAATTTTAATAATTCAACCGGCATCTTGTCCGGACCAGGAGCTTTTCCATTTTTCATACTTGTGAAAGCCCACTGCTCTTTAATATAATAATGGACGAAATAATAGAAGCAGTACGTAAAGGTCATGGTTACAGAATGGGGAACAAAGAAATCCAAATATTATGTTATGCAGACGACGCGACGCCACAAATCTCCGATACAGAACACGATCTCCAAAGATTAACACACATCTTCAATACAACAGCCAAGAAATACAATATGATAATATCAGCAGAAAAAACCAAATGCATGACAACGTCTAAATACCCACTATGATGTAAAATCGAAATTGATGGGAAAATAATAAAGCAGGAAGCAAGGTTTAGATATCCGGGAATAGATATAAACAGAGATGTTGAAGAAGAAGTAAGAAAACAAAGCTTAAAAGCAAGTAAAGCGGCGGGATCTCTTAATGGCATAATATGGAAGAACAAACACCTAAGACAAAACACAAAAGCAAGAATCTATAAAGCAGCAATTAGACATATATTGACATACACGGCGGAGACAAGACCTGACACATCTAAAACGAGACGACTACTAGAAACAACAGAGATGAAAATACTCTGACGAATATCAGGAAAAAGTCTGTTGGATAGGGAGAGAAGCGAAAACATAAGAAGATCATGCAATGTAGAAGATATAAATGGATGGGTGACAAAGCGGAAAAAGGAGTGGAACGAACACATTGGTAGAATGGCAGAGGATAGGATAGTACGAATAGCACGAGATAAGTCACCAAATGGAAGAAGTATTGGCAGATCAAGAAAAAATGGTGCGATAACTTAAACAATTTAGGAGGCTAATATTGAAGAAGAAACAGGCTTTAAATCCTACATACAAGAAGAAAGAAGAAGAAGAATACTTGTGAAATATACTTCATAGTACATACTTCAGTATTTATTCATTTATTATCATTGGTCTGCTAACTGGTTCTTCTGATATTGCTAGACCAAGTCTTTCATATTGAAAAAGCTATTCTATTTATTCTTTCGATGTTCGTATTTTTGTTTCGTTATCTGATACTATTTGCCCGTTGCCGTCAATTAGTGTATTTCCGTTCCTGAAGTGTAATTCTTATAGCTTTCTATTGCACAGCATTTCTTATTAAGAGATTTTCCCTTGCTTTCCTTATTTTCTTTAGAATTTGTCTGTGTATATTTACAGGGTCTAGGACGCTTCATCGCCGCCAATTCATCGCCGCTCTTTCGATACCGCCAATTGATCGCCGGTCGATTCATCGCCGGCCGATTCAACGCCAGTCAATTAATCGCTAACTGATTTATTTCCGAATTTCCGACCAGTTTTCGACAGTTACATCTATTATTTATTTTTAATATTAATTCTAAGAAATGAGCTAACCTTACCTAACACTACATAAATGTGAACATATATATTTCTACAAAGGCCATTTAACACTACAAATTTAGTAAAATTTAGGGGAAAAGTAGAAATAGAACAGTAAATATAATAATATTTTTTATCCTTTTAATTGTCATAAGTTTTGAACTGAATTTAACGTCGTGTCGTGTCATCTCCATTATACAAAATCAACTGACTAACTGGCGATGAAACGGACGGCGATGAAATGGAAGGCGATGAAATGGAAAGCACGGCGGTGAAATGGACTGGCGATGAATCGGCGTCATCGAAAAAGCAGCGATACGGCGATGAAACGTCCCATTCCGATTTTTACACATTTAGTTTTGTCTACAGTTTTAATAATCTTTATGTTCTCCATTAACCTAAGTATTTCATCGGCCATCCAGTGTTTTTTCCTCTTGCTGGCATTTTTTATTGAGTTGCACTTGGCGCGTGGTATCCGTCGAGAGTCGGTAAGATCAAAAGTGCGGTATGGGCCTGTGTGACGAGATCCGAGCGCATCCGTGTTTTAACAGACTGAAATCAGAAGTCGTTTTTAGGAGTTTTTGGCCAAAACATGGAATGAATGAACGTGAACGAACTTATTTTTGATTTTTTAACCCGGGAGCAGTCGGGCCGTTAGAAAATATCTCACATTTTATCATTTTCGGTGATAAATTGATGAAAAAATTTGCAACATTGCTTTCCACTCGTAAATGCCTCGAGGATGATCGTAGTAATGCGTGAAAATTTTTTTTAATTTTTTTTTGCGAAAGCAAAAATAGCAAATACTAATATGAGGAGAACGGAATGATGGACGGAAGAAATACCTAAGCACAAAACACACGGAAGATTACGAGGCATACAAAGACAAAAGGAAAGAGGTTAAAATAGCGGTGAAAGCAAGAAAGGAAAGGTCATGGGAGAGATTTGGACAAAAAATGACAAAAAATTATAGGGAAATCCAAAAACTCTTCTAGGGCGGATTAAAACAACTCAGACAAAAGAAAGAGCACACGATGCCGAATATAAAAGACAAGAATGGAAACGTACTAACAGAAGAAAAACATATAATGGAAAGATGAAGAAAACATCTCAAACAGCTAACTCATGCAGACACGGACAACATAGGGGAGATACAAGAAAGGAATGAAGAACAACAAGCGGAATCCATAACAAGAGAGGAATTAGAGAAAGCAATAGAAAGAGTAAAATTGCAAGCACCAGGCAAGGATCATATCACCCCGGAAATGATAATATTCATGGGGACAGAGGGAATGGATAAAATTCATGGGGACAGAGGGAATTTATGGCTTTTTTTTAGAACTAATTAGCGTTAAAATTGTTAGAAATAGATATTTTTAACATAACAAGTAAATAAAAATATTATAAAATAGAAATTTGTTTTAAATTCGTATTTAAAATTGTATTGTGAGATTTTTTCTCTACGCGCGACTACTTACGTGACAGAAGTGAGCGCGACTGCTCCCGGGTTAAATCTATATCAATACAGTGCGTCCATAAAGTAACGCACAGATTCATTATTTCGTAAACCGTCGACTTTAAAGAAAAATCCCAAAACAGGTCGATTTTTATTTTTAAATTAAGTACAATTATTTGGCATACATATCGTACTAGTGACGTCATCCATCTGGGCGTGATGAAGTAATCGATGATTTTTTTAAATGAGAATAGGGGTCATGTGATAGCTCATTTGAAAGGGTAATTTAATTAAATTTTTTTTTCAACACCCTGTATAAATTATTATGATAATGTTTATATTAGTGAATAGAGAATTGAATACCCTTTTAAATGAGCTATCACATGACCCCTATTCTCATTTAAAAAAAATCATCGATTGCGTCATCAAGCCCAGATGGACGACGTCACTAGTATGATATATATCCCAAAAATTGTAATTTAAAAATAAAAATCGACCTGTTTCGGGATTTTTCCCTAAAGTGGCCGGTTTGGACGAAATAATGAATTTATGCGTTACTTTATGGACGCACTGTATAAACCAACAACCAACTTTATGGAATTTTACAGCGCCAGAGCATAAGAACAGGAACGATAAAATATACGGTACATGGGACCATATAAAAGGATAAAGAATCAATTAAAGGATAGTACTGTTTAGAGTTTCAAAAACAAGCGAGTAAAATAGTTAAATTAAACACTACACAGACGGAACGACGCAGACTGTCACGGACAATGGGAAGACCTCTGTCTGCGGTGCGTTGCCATCCGTGCTCGTCGGTGGTATGTGAGGATCCGTAGAATCGCAGACCGTGGGAAGGAGGTATTACGTCTTTTAGGTTCTTATGTTTGCATCCTGACCTTTTTTGTAGTTGGCACTAGTTCTTTATCCCTTTATTAAGGTTAAATTTTGTTTTCCTGTTACTTAATGTAGAGAGGCCGATGTAACCTAAATTCAGCAACAACTGGATTGTGATCAGAAACCACGTCAGCACCTGGATACGTCTTTGCAGATTTGATAGAATTTCTATATCTTATTCCGATCATAATATTAGGCTATCTGGTTTCTTACAATCTTATCCTCTGTATCATGAGGTGACTTCCAGGTATATAATATTCTTGGTGGAAGCTGGTGTACAGTTTTTTTATTACCATTTTCTTTTCTTGGACAAATTCGGACAAAGATTGAAGGAAAACGGAGTCCCGGTAGGCGCCAGATTTCATGGCTTAGAAACATCGGAGACTGGACCGGCCTTGATTCAACATATTTGTTTAGAGCCGCATTGGACAGAGATAGATCTGCCAGTGTAGTCGCTAACCTCCACTAAAGGAGACAGCACAACAAAGAGAATAAACACCTTCATTTATAGTAGAAAAATTACAGTGCGGATATATTTTATTATCTTCTTATATAATTTGTAATACCATTAGATTAGTGCCAAACAGTTATTGTCCAACGGTAAGATTAAAAGCTCCTATTTCTATTAAAATTTGGTACATAATACAGTAATATATCTTCATTAAAAAATTTGTAATCTTACTTACTGACAAATTTATGAATAATTTCTGTTGTATTTATTCAGGATTATTGTGATACTATAACATTAGCCCAAATTTATTAACTTCTGTTCTTGGTGTGGTACATATAATAAGCTTAAAATACTAAATTATTCTCAGTTTTATCACCCAACTTCTAGAAACTAAATAAAGATAATATAGTTCTGTTGGGTTATTAATTAAATTAGACAGTTTTTGTATTTATGACTCTTAGTTCAGTCGATGAGAGTATTTGCTACATATTTCGTTCTAATGTATCAATTTGCTTGATATTTTCACAGTAAGTGGGGAATAGCTAAAGAAACAAAGCAGTGGCGGCTCGTACCACTTTAAGAAGGTAGTGCCACAACTCGGGCAGCCGCCAAAATTTTTAGTGACGGATTCACGATATTGTCAAAAAAAGGTATACTGACAACAAAAACTAAAAAAAATATGCGCGGATACTTTTATCTTATGTACATATCTTAAGTTTATTGATCTGAGGTGCCAAGCAATTGTCCAACATTGATCAAAACAGTTCCGTAAATTAATTAATAATAAAAACCTCTTAACCTACCACCAGCATTTACTGCTGATAGTGCTTGAAAATTGTTATTACGATTTAGTCTCTATTTACCAATTTATAAAAATAATACTATTTCATTATTCACACACATGCACAAATTTTTGTAATGTCACTTTTAAAGTTTACGATATATGAAGTTCATTCTTCTATTTTTTGGTTGCAAAGTTTTCAATGACTTTATAATTAAAATTATCAATACAATTTACAAAATGCTTTTCTGCAGATAGCATACCTAAAGCACTAGGTTTCGATGTAAACATCGAAAAACAGCGTTCTGCTTCAGATGTTGATATAGGAATGGTAACTAAAATACTTAAAAGTTTAATAGTTTCTTCAAATGTGCTTTTTGAACCTTCCCTCTACAATAAAACCGATAGCGAAACAGCCCCAGAGGTAGTACTTAATTCGTCTCGCTAATACAGTACCTACTTCTAATTCAGTTTTAAACCGAGTTTTGCTTAAAAATTAAAATTGTCTCCAGTCTCCATGGTTCATCAAGAAATGATTCGGAGAACTGATGCTTATAAGCAGAAAACTTCTCCGACATAAATAAATTAGAAGCAACTAAATGTCCGGAGAAGGTAGACCTTTGAAAGATCTGGTACTTTGAATAATATGAACCTTTAAGTCGTTGTCTAATTCGGCGCTAAAATTGACCAGCTCCTTAAATATGCCTCTATTTTCTGAATTTTCTTTTTCGTCGTGACCTCTTAAAGCTAACTCGAAAGCTCCACAACACCTTATAACATTTGTAGTTTTTTTTCTAGCGAAAAACCACCAAAAAAAATTTTAAAATACTAATCTTTATTGTCAATTAATAAATTAAACTTAAGAAATAATCAAAATATTATCAAAATACCCACGATCATGATGCACCAAAGTTTAATTATAAATACAAAAACTTTTTAACAGAAAATATACATAATAAAAGCGACAAACCAGCACGTAAAGAAACTCAAAATAAATAGACCTGGCTTCATACCCTCGTGCCTGGCACAGAGATTCTAATGTTAAGGTATACTAATAGTCCAATATAGCTCTTTCTCTGTCACTTACATATAATGCTCGTAAAATCTTTCTCTCTTTACTCGTGCCAGTACTGACTTCGGCGCGAAGGAGATTCTCCTGTCGAATATTCTCCGCTGTCGGCAGGGATTGTATTGCGCCCATAGTTGCCATATTTTATATAATTTATGAAGATCAAAAGAAATACACACAAAAAAATTAATAGGAATTAAAAAGTTTTGAAGATAAAAAATATGTTTATGGATAGTTAGCAAGGTAGTGCCATGGCTCTATGGCACTACCTCACGGGCCGCCACTGAAACAAAGTATTCTTCTTCTTTAAGTGCCATCTCCGCGACGAAGGATGGCTATTCTGACCTTCCAGGTAGCTGCTCTGAAAATTCGCGTTCAGCTGCAACCAAACCATTCTGTCAGGTTCTTTAATCAGGAAACATGTCTCCTTCCTACGCTTCTATTACCCTCTATTTTTTCTTGAATGAAGAACCTTAATATGTTATATGTTTTGCCTCTCATCACATGTCGTCCGAGATATTGAAATTTCATTTCTTTTATTGTGTTTTCAATTTCCCCATATCTGGCTATTCTCCTTTTAACACTTCTATATTTTTGACTCTATCTACCTATAAAATCCCTAACACTCTTCGAAATGTCCACATTTTAAACAAACGTGTTAAGTTGATTTATTGCATTTCGGTTTAATGTTCATGATTCAGCTCCGTAGTAAAGCACACTGTGTCTGAACAAAGTCTTCAATATGCCAAAATATCCTTTTATCTTGGGGGAGGTGCCCACCCCTTCTCGTAAGTAAAAATTTTTTGGGCAGAAAACACCCTGAAAGTCGTTAGAGGACCTAATTATATAACAAATTTTTTTTAAACTCAATACTTTTTGAGATATTCGTAAATGAAAATTTGCTACTTCTTTTTGACAAATAACACCATTCGGTTTTTTGCGAATAAATTCAAAACTATGCATCTAACGAACAAAAGTATATGAAACGTTTTTGTAGCTTATCAAAAACAGTGAGACTTTCACTGTGCGAGATGTGATAGATTAAAGGAGACCCTTTTTGTGAAAGCTCGAGTCGGTGCATCAAGCTTCAAATAACAAAAAAATGGTATATTTTTCGGGTATAATGCTGAAGACACTTTTTATAGTGCTTAAAAAGGCTTTTAAAATTAGCACTTTTAAATGTCGACCACATTCAAACTAAGCGAGAGAGTGCAAAAAATATTGATCCCTCATATATTTTGAGAAATATGAGCAGTATAATATTTAACCCCGCATCCACCAGAATTTAAATACATCTTTTTTATTTTAGTGTTACTTGTTACTTCTATGCGAAAAAACGTAGACTAGTTTAAAAGTCATGTAATTTGAAAAAAATAAGATCGAATTATAGAGCGTATTTGAAAATTTTCTTAAAAATCTGCCCTTTTCTCTGTGTAACTCGAAAATGATAAGAGATACGAAAAAATGATTTTGCATAAAAACTGTTTTGACAAAAATTTTGATTTTTTCATTACTGTAGAATAAAAACTGACAGATATATCACTACTTCAAGTTAGATTAATAGCGTGAGTTTCACCTTTCTTGCACCTTTTAACACTTTACCTTTTAAAAACTATTTTATAGTCCTTCAAATTTCCTTAAAAAATTGATATGGTATCTTTAAAATGGTACCTATTATTGTAAAAAACCAAACAGGAACAAATGATAGTGGCGACAGTCATGAAGATTAGAATAAGTTAGTGACATGACTGTTTTATAAATGTCTAAAATTTTTTATATATGTCTTTACATCTTTTATATAAATTTTATTTTTTTTCTGCAAGATCATCTATTCTTTTCTCTAATTTTATATTTTTCATAAGTAGCAGAGGGATAAATTTAAGCAATGTAAAATTAGAAAAATATATTTTTACCGTAAAAGACAAAAAAAGTATAAATTTCTTGTAAATTAGGAGATAAATAAATAAGTGATATGTTCAAAATGTATTTTTAATTATTTTATTTTATAAAGATAGCTTCAAAAATTTAGGATATAAATGGGAGGTAATATTCTATATTTAATATTGTTCTGAAGCTATTTACCAGGCAACCAAATTACGTTTACAAAACGTTAAAAAGACGTCATAATTATCACCAAACAACGTCAGTTTATTACGTTTTTTGGACGTCGAAAGTCACGTGAATTTGTCCCACCATAATTGACGTCATTTTGATCACGGTTTAAGTACGTGATATTAAAAACGTAGTTTTTACTTCGTTCCTTTAGATATATTTTTAATTTTATGGTTTTAAAAATACAGTCTTTATTCGTCGTTTTAAATTTAGTCCATAGGCTAAAAGTAAAACCAAATGAAAGGCTCTCTAAAATGCATAGAATTACAATTCCCTCAATTCAACATATATCTTATATATAATTTTCACTTTTTATATTTACTTACTGTGTCAAAACTGAAAAAACATATACTAATATATAATTTATTAACAAATTATCCATCATAATATCTTAATTATTAAATCAAAAAGAATCATGAACAACTCATTGTTGGGAATGTCTGTATAGGTACCTACAGTAGTACATGAGTTTCATTTTTCTTCACCAGCTCGCATAGCTAAATCTTGTAGACTGCTCTGAAGCAAGCTTAGAAAGCTAAAAATTAATTTAATTAAACTCGATAACTCATAATTAGTTCATTAACCCTCGTAAGGCGGTGCTTAGATTCTTACGTAAACGACGGTGCGGGATGCATTTGCACCCCATCCGTACATCCATTGTTTTTCATATGTGAACGTCGGGGAAATTGATTTGAAAGGTAAATAGGACTTGCTTATTATACTATGAAACATAATTTTACAAACAAAGTACTCATGTCTTCTTAAAAAAATTATTATCGTTGCAAGACAAACACATGAAATTTTTCACAGAGTGAGCAACACAAAGTTTTTACACACAATACAGTTATGTCGGGACTTTCTGTCTTTTTTCTGTGACATGACATAAGTAACACCGACGTTGTCCCGTAGCTCTGTTAGCTCCAGGTGGAACATCAGAAACGTCCAATTCAGGATATGAAATTTTCATCATTTGCACCCTACAGTCATTTTTTCAAAAAAAGGACTTAAAACGCAAAATGTTTTAAATGCTGTAATGGGTGGAGTGCGTTTAGAATTGAACTTAATGCGAATAAAAAACTGGACAAAAATCAAAAAAATTTATTAAAAAAGATCGGTGAGAAAAACGATGTCTGGGGTGCAGGTGCACCCCGCACCGCCTTACGAAGGTTAACAGAAAATAAATACCAAAAACAAAAACATAACCTTAAAACGTTTTCAAGAAGAACTACTACATTAAACTAACTCATCTGAGCAAAAACGAATAAAATTCTCTTAACTAAAACGTTTCTTCAACTAAATATCTAAATGGAAAGTCTTATTTTACATCACAAAGCACGTAAACAATAAATGAAAAATTTCTTATGGCCATTTAACGTTATAAACGAAAGTCGATATAAGTGATATAAATTTTAAGCTCCTCCCAATTTTGTGTCGTCAGAAGGCAAAGCATGAAATGAAAACGTTTGTTGAACGTATTTTAACGTCATTAATCTTACGTATTTAAAATCACCTACAAAAGACGTCTATATGACGTAATGTTCAAACACGTGTATATATTCAACCAAAAACTGACGTTTCCTCGACGTTATTGACGTCACTTGGGTGCCTGGGTTCTTTGTGCCACCTTATGCAATTTATGTACTATTTTAGTTTAGAAATAAGCCACAATTTAAGTGGAAAATTAAATGTGTTGACGTAACGACGTTATCAAAATACAAAATATTATTAAATTAAATAAATTTTGTTTATGTTGTTTGGTAAAAAAATTCTTCTAATAATTCAGTTTTATCTGACTTATTCATATTGACAATTCAGACATTATACTATACACTTTAAAGTAGACAATATTGCCAATATTTAGGAGTGGCGTTCCTGGGACGACTTTATTGGAAGATAGTTTTAAATATTTTTAATCTTTTTTACTATCTTCTTTTGCTTTCACTCACTGGAGTATCTATATTATTCAGGATTTTATTTCGGTTTTATTTAATTTATTAAAGTCATTAGCTGATTAGTAATTTATTTTATGAGATATACATGTTCAAATATCTCGTCTAAGCTCTACATTTAGTGATTTGAGAGGTCATTTCAGATTTTACTAGTAATATAATTTGGTATTAATGTCAGAATCTTAAATCAAAACTATGAATTAATTTTTTTATATAGTTCAGTCAAAATTTATATAAATAATTTATGAGTACAAGGTGCCTCATGCACAGGGATAATTATTTGAAAGATAGAAATAATTAAATAAGATAATATTGGGAATACAAGGTATTAATCACATATATACTATACATGGTGTTCACGAACACTGTTCTTTTGCAGACTGTAATCAGTACTGGCATTAACCTGTATTTGGTCTCTTGTTAGTATCACTATTTGTTTAATCATATCACTATTCTTTTGGTGTATATGTTACCGGCCAAACCCGAGTTCAGGACAAACTAGGTTGTCCTATCGCGCGTAGGCTAAACTAGTTTATCCTGATATAAGTACACACACTTCAGGCCAAACTAGTTTATCCTGATATAATAAAGACTCATACTTCAGGATAAACTAGTACGGATTTTTTTTTTTTATTTTTTTTTTGGGAGGTGGGAATCGTCTCAAGACCGTCTGGGAAGGTGTCCCAGGTGTGTCGGATTCGGTCCATCCTATCTGTATCACGGGCCGCCTACCGACTAAACCCACCCCCTCTTTTCTCCAGCCGACGGGTCTGGGACCGCCCTTAGCGAGCATATCTGACCCGTCGACCTTACTCATATCTCCCCTCCGGCACTCCTAGCGTGCATTCCATGAATCAGTTGGCCCCCAGGCCGACCCCCCTCCCACGCCCCGCACCAGGCCAGTCAGCGAAGCGACCGTCTGGTGCAACCCGTGCGCAGGTAGGGCGACAAGGAGGCCCCCAATCCCGGATGAAAATATCCAGAAGATGTCAGTTGGCAGTTACGAGCAACTCCAGTCGTTCATATGCACTCTTTCCATCTATGCACTCTTTCTCGTCCGCCCCTTCATACTTTCTCTCATTCAACTCCAATTATTCATACTTTTATCTATGTACGCTTACTCATCCACCCATTCAATTCGGAAATTAAAATGGGACAGTCTGTGTAGGTCGGATGTAAAAGGTCCTTCCGCACTGACTGTCTCAGAAAACGATACAAGACATAACACAAAGGGGGAAACGAGAGTGAAAAAGAGAAGAAAAGAGCAGAGATACAATGAGAGAAGAGAAAAGAAAGAGAAAAGACGTAACGAAAAAGGAAAGAAAAAAGCAAGGACAGTGAAGAAAGAAAAGATAGAACACATAGACAGGAAAAACCGAAAATAAAAAATTGTTCGAAAGAAATCTTAACTTATGTAAATAAAATTAAAGAGGTAAATAAATAAAATACGATAAAATAAATAACTAAAAATATGAAAAAGTAAAATAAGTAAATAAAAAAATAAAAATAAAAAATAAAAATGGGCAGTCAGCGTGGTTTGGATGTAAAGGGTCCCCCCCTGGCTGCCCGATCACAACACAAACACATTTTAAGAAAATAAATATAAAGCGGTCTAAAACTACTACGGCCTAGTCTAAACCAATTTAGCCGAGTCGAAAGTAATTTAGGGAACATGTAAGGACTTTTACATGCGGGGAATTCCCAAATCACGTCCCAACAGGGTTACAAAAAAATTATACATCGATATATTGTATCGTATGATACACGGAATGAAGATATTGATACATGCCATAAATCAATATATTCTTGTATAATTAAATAATATAAAAAATAATAACTAAAAGGATGAGGTTTTCTCCAAAAATTAAAAGAAAAGATACACTTACGAATAAAAGCGAGTACGAATAATTAATATTGTTTTCACCAATTTAAAAAAAATGTGAAAATGTTGAATTATCCCCGTCCGTCTGTCCGTCCGTTCGTCCGTCTGTCTGTTTGTCCGTGAACTCAACTCCTCCTCATTATACGAGGTAGAGTGACAAATGAGATGTCAAATGAAAGCTTATAATCCAAGGATGGTACTAAAGGTGAGGAATTTGACCTAGGCTGTCTGTCCGTCCGACCGCAAATATAACTCAATATTATTGTTTGTTACGAATAATTAAAATTTTAATAAAAATGATTATTTTTTCAAGAACAAAGTATTTCATTCAATTTATTATTTATATTAAGCCGTACTAGTTCGTTGCATTACTTTCTTCTTCTTGAATTTTTCCGATTATGAGTTTGCCGTTTTCGTCTTCCATAGCATTCTATTCTCCCAGTCGCCACCTCTGAGGTCTCTATCTATCATAGCATTTCCTGTGTGAGTTTTCCATCTCACAGCAGGTCTTTGCCTTCGTCTTCCTTCCCGCGGGTTCCAGTCCAGTAATCTTTTCGGCCACCTGTGCTCCAGCATTCTTTGTACATGCCCGTACCATTTCAGGGCTCTACTTTTACTACCACACCTTTTTTGAATTGAGCATTCTACTTCTATTCTGTTTCATATTTCCTCTGTTCTTATTCTATCCTACCTGGTGATTTTTAGACACCTTCTCCCTTCTCATAAACTCCAATTCAACTATTCGTATTTTATTTCGTATTATTGTTGTCACTGGCCATTCTTCCGCTCTTGTAGGGTAGTATTCAGCACTATGCCCTTAAAAATCCTTTTTTGTTTTCTTTAGTTAGAGTATTCTTCCATATCACTCCATGTAGTGGGTTCGTGGCTTGTTTTCCCCGTACTATTTTCATTTCTATATCTATCATACAAGTGCCAGCTCGGTTTATCATTTACCCTAAATACTTAAAAGTCTTACAACTCTTAATAGTGTCTTCTAAACTTACGTTTAAATCAGCAACCAGTCTCTAATCAATTACTTTCGACTAGACTAAATTGGTTTAGACTAGGCTAAACTAGTTTATCCTGATATAAAAACATACACTTCAGGATAAATTAGTTTAGCCTAGGCCAAACTAGTTTATTCTGATATAAAAATATACACTTCAGGATAAACTAATTTGGCCTAGGCCAAACTAGTTTTTTCAGATATAACAGACTACATCTAACAGAAGAGATTAATCTGGTGCGGACATGTCCTAAGAGCAGACAGCGTGGAGCCTGATAGGAAGGAGGAAAAGAGGCAGATCCCGAAGATCAGCATCAGAGATGAAGTGTACGCAGCAATGGGGAAAAGACATCTAGACATCAACTGGAGGAAACGGTTGAGTGAAGGAATACAGTGAATACAGTGGAAATTATTAGTATATATAAAAAGAACATAAATTAGTTGAACAGTTTATTTTTTGCTGATTTATTTACCCCAATTTTCTCGTACTATAAACCCTAATAAAGATACGAGAACAACTACTATAAAATAAATTAATTTAAAATTTGATAAGACAAATGTGCAGACAGTGGTAAAACGCGTGAGAACACGAGACCCAAAATAAGAAACCAGTGGTTGTATAATGATTTTGCAATTCCCCTTTATTTATGACACAATATCTCTACGGGAAGCTAAAGTTTTTAAATACCTGGGCATAAATATCGTTTATATGGGTCGAAGCCGAAGCCCAATAAAAAATCCTCTCGATCGAATAAGTATTGGGTGCCGCCGCAAACCCACCACTCGTAACTTTCTTCAAAGTTTGCGATTTAAATAAACTTTCTCTACAAAAATAGAGCAACTAAAAATGTTATTGCTTTACCCGGCAACCACAGGGTTGGCCAATCAAAGGAGTCCACTGTGATATTGGATTTTGTAAAAATGTTGAAATAGGTCGATTTACATTCCCAGGGGGGCAATATGATATAGCACATTATTAGACACGTATTTCTCTGGAGAATTCAAGCATCCATTATTTCTATTTTGCTTGTGTTATTGATAAGTTATTTCCGTCACGTCAAAAATTACATTAAAATGAAATTTGCGACATTTATAGGACACTGTATTAAATATACTAAATGTATCAAATAAAATAAACTATATTTTAACTAATCAGATCATAATTAAAAACAGCTTACTCATCAGCTATACACTCTGAGCTTCGATGGTGTCGCTCCTAGCGGATAACTATTCAACTTTCACCGGTATTTTTTAAATTTATTATTTAATTGTTATCGCTTAATATTTACAACGCTAAAAAGTAATTAAATTGTAATAGGTTTTTTTAAGATTTTGCCAAACATTTTGACGTTCTATTGATGAAATATAAATTTTTTCTTCGGATACTTTCACAATTATCGTGTAGATGGCGCTAAGATTAGATAGATTAATTTATAATTACATATTACGGAACATTAAAAAAACGTAAATTCAGTATTTAAAACGTAACTATATTTAAGATAAAAATATATACCACAGCTTTGACCAAATAATATTTTTTATAATAGATGTTTTTAATTTTAATTTTAAATTAATCACTTTGATATTTATGTCAAATTTCCGGTAAACGTTTACAGACTTGTCACTACTGGCGCTCGCGAATTTATAAATATCCCCTCTACGTACGAGCTCACAGCGTATAATTTAATTAATTAAATGTTGAAAATGATATCCACTAAAGTCTACCGTCTACAACGGACTACATTCATGCACTATTCGTCGTCGTGTTTCTTCCAATGAAGCCGGAATGGTATTATAAATCTTGCTTTTTAAATAGTCTCATAGAAATATTGCTGGCCATTCAATCAAACCTCTTCGTTCAATCCATAGCCTAGGAAAGTGTTGATTGAGGTACTATCTCCTTATCTTTATGCTATAATAAGGCGGATCTTGTTGGAAACACAAAGCACCTTCTGAGTACCTGTCATCGTTTTAGATTATATAATATTTACTTTGTTAAAACTGGATCTACTGTGTGTTCTAATAATCGTAAGTATGCTTCTGCGTTAAAATTTTGTAGCAAAAAGCCTAAATAACGGACAATCAATTATTGACTATACTATTAGTGCAAAAAACAGAAAGGAGCTCGATGAGAGACGTAAGGGTGTGAAGAAGCTATGTAATAGGAAGTCACCACTACCTACTGGAAACTACATTTAACAGCAAAAGAATATGTAACATCACATTATTTCAAGGAAGTAAAACCGGGATTATGTTTTAGCCCTTCCATGAAGAATAAATAAGACTCTCACAACACCGACAGGAACCACCTCCAACCCTCTGAAGTCACAAGAGACAAGCCTAAGTCTCTAATATTTATAAGGAATTTTCTGCACCTCCAGGAGGTCAACTTAGTTGGCGGTCAGCACCACCTTTGTGCTAACTTCACCGATAAGGATTTTCGGTGTATGCTACGAGGAACACTTTTGGGAGCCATATCTGGTCTAGCGGGTTTGTTTTGGGAACATTATATAGGTATTTACAGTGCTATAGTTATTCGCCGATACTATTTTATACTTTTTTATTAATATCCAGAACATTCACCTGATTCACTCTCATATACCGTGACTATATTTTTATTTTGTATTTATTTTTTTCTCTCTTAATATCACCTATAATTTAATAGCGTTCCTACACCTGTATGACTCTATGTAATAGAAGATAATTTGGGCCCAAATAACTTTTTTCCCATACAGCAGTTCCTTACATTTATTGTTTTTTTAGCATTACTATTAGGCTTGTTTCTCATTTTTTCTTTTGATAACCATATATTTTAATATTATTAGTTTGTTCCTTGTAATTTAAATTCATAATTTTGCTTGCGTAACTTAACTTCATTTGCATATTAAATTAAATTCAATCCCTAGTCACTATCCCCTCAGGATAGCGTTTAGTTTCACTCTTTCAATTTAGGAACCACGAGTCAGAAAAAGGATCTTTGCATCCAGGACTACGTCGTCGGTTCAATTAGGCTGGTTGGTCGTCCAACTCATTGAGTTATATATTTATATTGTTTATTTTAGGTAGGTATTTTGATTAGTCATTTTCCTGTAATATTTAACATTGCTGTACGTATTACAATCGTACGATTATTTGGTGAAGGTTGTTGTTTAACCTAGATGTAAGTTGGGGGTACGCTCCATATAAGAGCTATTCCAGTACTAATGTAATCATAGTTTTCAGATTTATATTTTCATATTTATATTCAGATAGGTAATTATTTCGAATTGTCATTTTAGAGTCACATAGTTTCACTTGTCGTAACTCAGAGGTTGTCAATAATCTACGTAGTTATTTAATAAATATTTATTGGTTTTTGTATATCAATTATTTTTTTCCCTCATTTTTGAATTTATTGATTTAATATATTGAATAGTTCACAGCAGTGCAAGGTACCTGGAAGCTTGGTCCATCCCAAATTCTGGCGCCCGCAACTTAGTCTATTTTATTTATCTCCTATATTCTTCTATTTTTATTATATTATTATATTTATTCTATCTATTTTCTAAGCATCTCTTTTTATATTCATATTTCCTTTCTAGTCATTATCCCTCTTTATTTTGAGCTACTGTTCTTCGACAGGCATGCAAACGAGCCGTATTCATCCTTGAGTGTCAAGTTGTCATTCACTTGCATATCTAGCTAGCCTTACTCATCTCATCTTATCATTTTCTTTCGTTCTACAAATACTACTGCAAAGTAGTATTTTGTTACAAATAGAAAAAAAAGTACAGAGGATAAGAATAAGAAACACACGGAAATTATCTTAAACTCAGAAAAAACAAGGAAAATCGGATATAAAGAGGAGTTAGAGAAGAAAAAGAAAAAATAAGGAGAAATAACAGAAATACTAGAAGGAAGAGCAAAATTTTAGAAATGCTATGATCAATACAGCAAAACTACTATGTGGGAACACAAAAAATAATAGGAAAGAGAAACGGACATTACGGTGCAATAATGAGCTAAAAATCGAAATAAAAAAAGAAGAAATTTCAGAAATAATACATATAAGACAAAATGACTAGTGACAGGAATATAAGAACAGAGACCACAACACAAACAACAAAAACGGCAAGAGTAAGTGGTTGCCTCCGAGAAACAAATATCTGACCACGGAAAGCAAAATAAAAGTATACAAGATAACAGTAAGACCTATCCTAACATATGCAGCGTAGAAAAGGACCGATACAAGAAAGACGAAACAACAAATCAACAATATTGAAATGAAAGTATTAACATCAATAGCGGGCATATCATTAAGAGACAGACAAAGCAACAGAAGTATACGCGAACAATGCAAAATTCAAAACATTAAAAGGTGGATAAAAACAAGAAAGAAAAACTGGAACGAACATGTAAACCGAATGGAGCCAGATAGATTAGCGAACATCTGTAAAAACAACATGCCGTATAACAGAAGACCCGTTGGAAGGCCGCCGAAAAGGTGGAAAGACAATGTATAGTCAACAACAACGGAAACAGAATAAGAGGCAGGAAACAGGAGTAATCCTAGTCGCACGAAGAAGAAGAAGAAGAAGACACAATGAAACAAAAATATGAAAGACACAAACTACAGATGAGAACTGACTACACAAACTACAAACAATGAGAAAAAAAAAAGCTGGGACAATTTCGGAGAAAAAATGGACGAAAACAGTAAAGAAGATGTAAAATAGCTTTATAGAACATTAAAAAATCTACGAAACGGAACAATATTCACCGATGACAAGGATATAATGGAAATATGGAGAGATCATTTCAAATAATTGTTGAACGGAGAGCAAGGAAAAGCAAAGAAAATGAAATCAACGTAATTGGCGGATTAGAGGGAAACACCTAGGAAATAAAAGCTATACAGGAACAAAAATTAAAGGATCAATAGGAAAGATAAAGGCTAGGAAAGCTTCTGGGAGCGATGAAGTTAGTCCAAAAGTGTTGAAATATGTAGAAGAAAAAGCAAAAAAAATATTGTCCATCCTAAATCTAATAATAAGAAGGAAAATATATTGCCTACTAGAGAATGGTTAAATGCAATAATTGTACCAATACACAAGAAATGTAACACTAGATACTGTGCTGGAGGTACACTCGTTTCCTTTTTATGTGTACTAGTAAAACTATACGAAATAATAATAGAAAGAAAAAACAGGAGAGAAATAGAACACAAACTACAGGACGTATAAAACGGATTTAGAAAAGAATTATAACACACAAGACCATGTATTTACTATGCACCATATAATAGGGAAAGCCTTAAAGAAGTATACATAAGTTTTATAGACTTTGGATAAAGCATTTTATTCAATCGAAAGGAAAACCATATGGGAAAGCGAAAAAGAAACAAGTAAGCGAAGAGCGAAGACCTGATAGAAGCAACTAAAAGTGCATGCATGAAAACAATAAATATAATAAGAACACAAAATAGGCAATCGCAAACAATTGAAACAACGCAAAGAGTTGTAAAATAGTGAAAGTAAGAAAATTGCAACCTTAAATGAAACAATTCTTCTTCTTTTGGTGCCTATTCGTTTCGAATAATGGCGATCATTCTGGCTATAATTATTTCATTAACTGATGCTTATAATAAATTAGTTGTTGTTGTGGAGAACCATTTCCTCAGGTTCTTTAACCATGATATTCTTCTTCTTTCCAAATACTTTGCCTTGAAGCAGGGCCGCATGTAGGTCAATTGACGCCCTAGCTGGACAATTCTCTAGTTGCCGCCATTCAAACATCTATCATTTCTGCGAAGAAAAAATCGCAAGCAGAATTTTTATTTAAATAAGAATACACTAAAAATGGATTTAAACTACGATGTTTATATACATATTATATAGGTAACAGAAACACTTATCATTCCAGTTTGATTTCATCAGAGATTTATCTTTCTTGATTTTTCTTTGGCAAAATCATCTATCATGTCCTCATAATTTATCGCCGTTGTTAAGTCATTTTCTATGGACAAAAACGTTCTTGCGTCATACTTGATTGGAATTTATTTTTAATTCTTGACATTTTCAAAAATGACCTTTTAGCGGACACGTTGTCAACTGGGATGCACAAATAAATGCGCAAAGCAGTGTCAAAATTAAGGAAAATATCTTTCAATCCGTCTTTAAATATTTAGATATGTCAATTGGTGATTTTATTGTGGTATCCAAATGACCCTTTAAGTGAATGCATTCATATATGAATGATGTATCTAGGTCAACTTTATAAATTTGTATCAGATTTTCAGCTTCTTTAATAATTTCTTCATTGGTTAATTTAGGCAAATCTGTTATAACACGAAAACGTTGATAAGATTCCAGACGTCTATTCAGGTTTCTTATCCGAGTGTCGATTATAATATATAACGTGTGGATTTTAATCTCATCACTAGCTGAAAAGTTTAGTTCATCACCGGCCCCCTCGTTAAATTGGATTTTTTTCTCTTTCTTTTTTCTTTATTATGTTTTGTTTGGGCACATTTTATTGGCTTCATAAATAGCAAAATTATTTTTGATTGAGATAAAGTAATTTGAAAGAGCTTCATACTCTTTAACGACAGAACCTAGCAGTGGCGTGCTGGAACTTTTCAAGCTGCCCGGTGATTTTATAGTAAAGCGGCCTCCCATCCTCATTTTACCTTCTATTATCAGGATGTTTTATTCGGTATTTAAAAAAACAAAAATATAAATTATTGTTGAATCAAACATAAAACTTTGAATTCAATGATTTTTTTCTTAATTTGCTATATTTTTTTATTTAAGAAAAGTAAATCTTACAAATAATAATTGACATGCATGACAATATTGTATGAAGTAAGGCAAAAACCATAATTTCCTAAATAAATATAATATGAATTTGATGTAATTAAGGTACAAGTAAAATAACATTGAGAATTTTTCAATTATGTTGGAATCAAGTTGCATTTTAGTAAATCAATTATACAAGAGAGTACAAATACAAGTACAGTGCAAATACCTTAATTTAACAATATTTAAAATGTTAATACAACGCAATAATCTAAATATTCTTTTGCAAGTATTTTATAAAATAATTACTTAACTCTCGATCAATAATTTCCGCATTAAAATAGATTTTTGAGCAAATTCGTCGATTATTTCATCATTTTTAAGCTTATACAAAGCTTCTTTTTCTATAGCCATTAGCATAAAAGTGATCTTGTGTTAAAGTACTACTTAACCGATTTTTTTATGTATTTCAATGTTGAAAAGCTTTTTTCGCAAAATACTTGTGTCACTGAAAGAGTTAATAAATGCTTTATACTATAGGTACTATTTAAATTTGGATAAGCACACTGACATAAGTTGTATTTATGCAAAACAGCGTAAGAACAAGCTATACAATCTTTACACTTTTTAGTACTACACGGAGGTGAGGTTTTCACGATATCAACATTGTCATTTGTTATTTCGTGTTCATTATCACTTTAGATTAATAATATCATACTTCATATTTTCTGTAGGCTGAACATATTTATCATTAACTCCATCTTGTATAATTTTGCAAAATCCTATTTTTAATCCATTTATCAGCAAAATCCATGAGTTCTTCTCTAATTGCAGTCGCAGATATGGTAGGATAAAACTTTCTAATTTTTCAGTAAATGATTTAAATGCCATCAAAGGTATACCATTTTGTATTGTATCAAAATTTCTAGGATGTAGAGTGCTTATATCATCATAAAACGATTTGATTTGTCTTGATCAAATCGTTTTTAGATACTTTCAATAATTCGGTCAAAAATTAGCAAGACGTTTTTCCATTTTTAATTCTGCAGAATACATACATGTTTAAAGGAAATTGGAAAACCATATATACTTGTATGTATGAAAATAAATAATATTATCTGTAGCAATCTATTTATGTACATATATTATATAGGGTGAGGCAGATAACTGGCCTATTAGAAATATCTCGAGAACTAAAGGCAACAGAATCATGAAAATTGGACTGAAGCGGTTTTGAAGGATGATCTATTAAAAGAAAATATTTTCATCTCTTTTCAACTTCCGGTTATACCGGAAGTTGCTTATAACTTCGTTTTTTTAAATGGGACACCCTGTATATTTTTACATTTTTAGATTCTCCTCAATATCTTCTTTCTTAAAATATGAGGTTTTGTAATATTATACAGGGTATTTTAAAAGATATTTACGTTTTTTATTAATTTCGTAGCAATATTCACACCCTGTAGAATTGTAATAGTTTGACAATAAAAACTCTGCTTACGTTCAAGTGATTTTTAATATAGTCTACTATTGTTAAGAATCATTAGTATAGCTAATTTTGAAATTTTAGTATACAGGGTTGGTCGAAACTCGGAATGAATATTTTCTGAGTTTTCTTAAATGGAACACCCTGTATTTTAGTATTGTAATAAATTGATATTTTATGGTACTTTTTTATTTTATAAGTATTCCCTATACCTAATTGCTTTAATTTGTGAGTTATTGGTGATTCAAGCTAAACATTAATTGCAACAAAAAATACGAAAAATTTTATTAGGTTGGCCGTGAAAAAATTCTGTCAAAAATAATTTTTCAGAAATAAATACATATTAATCCAGACTGATCCTTAAAATTACCAATAATGGTTTAGCAATCAAAATACCTACGTAGTTAAGATTGTTGGTGCGATTAACAATTAAGCACAAATTAAAGCAGTTAGGTATAGGAAATGCTTAAGAAATAAAAAAGTACCATAAAATATCATTTCATTACAATACTAAAATACAGGGTGTTCCATTTAAGAAAACTCAAAAAATACTCATCCCGAGTTTCGACCAACCCTGTATACTGAAATTAAAAATTTAGCTATACTAATGATTCTTAACAATAGTAGACTATATTAGAAATCATTTGAACGTAAGTAGAGTTTTAGATGTCAAACTATTACAATTCTACAGGGTGTGAATTTTGCTACGAAATTAATAAAAAAACGTAATTATCTTTTAAAATACCCTGTATAACATTACAAAACCTCATATTTTAAGAAAACAGACATCGAAGAGAATTCAAAGATCTAAAAATATACAGGGTGTCCCATTTAAAAAAACGAAGGTATAAGCAACTTCCGGTATAACCGGAAGTAGCAAATAGATGAAAATATTTTCATTAAATAGATGACTCTTCAAAACCCCTTAATTAAAATTTTCATTATTCTGTTGCCTTTATTTCTCGAGATATTTCTAGTAGGCCCTTTATTTGCCTCACCCTGTAGAGACTATAGAGTCTTACTCATTTACTTAAATTGTATTTCACAATTAAAAAAAAAATTGATTTTTTTTAAATGTTTTATTATTTTATTAGCAAAATTAACATCCGATTAGAAATTAAAAAAATATTTTTTGTTACATCTAAAACTTTTTGTGAAAACCTATTTGACCGGCCTCAAGAGGCCGCGGCCTCTCGGTGATTTCACCGATTCATTTATATGGCCAGCACGCCACTGGAACCTAGATCCATTGCAGGACTCTGGACATACTTATTGGATAGGTTCACTCTTTCTAAAATATGTTGCCAAAACCATTTCAAAAGTGTCCATTTTTTCAAATATAGACAATGCTTGATGTTTCACAGCTTCAGTTTGACATTCGTCGTTAGAGATATTAAAAAGCGTATTTTTATTTCGCTGAAGCCAGTGTACCTATAACGCTTTGGTTGCATCCGCCCTTGCGGACTAACTAGCTTCACTAAGAGATTTCACAACAGGTGATTTTAAGTTGTCTGTCTGTCAAAATTTTCCATTTATATTATAATGTGGAAGCCAAGAAAAATATGTATAATTCTTGTAAAAAATGGAAAAGCAAGTGGCGTTCAGACATGATTCTGGATCTGGATCTGGATAGAGTTTATTTGTAGCAACTAATACATAATAAATAAACCCAGTTTCTCACTGAAGTTGTTAGGCAAATATACTACAACTTGTGCGTGAGGGTTAAATTTTGATTAGTTAAAATTTGAATATTAAATAACATTAATTTATCTTATAGGTTAACAAAAAAAAAAAAAGGAATCAAATATAGTTTTTTTCCATCATCTGACTTCAATTTTGGGCTCCTCTTCTAACCTAATTCAGTTACTGTTAAATTTTATTTATGGGACCTCCGAAAATCTCTCATAATATTCAAGAAAAGATTGCAAAAAATTTCCGATGGGATTCTTCTGACGAACTTCGTTTTCTATAAGAGTTATAATTACTTTTTGAAGGTGTTTTATCCATTTTTACCATAATTTTCACAATTTGAACATTTTTAAGTGACATTTGTAATAAATCATTTTTGAAAATTTTAAACATTTTTTTTCTGCTGCTAAAGATCCTACCAAATTGAGAAAATGTCCAGAGCAAGGTACGTACTCAGCAAGTGTATTGTGATTTTTTATTCTGCCCTGCAGTCCTGGATATTTGCCAGACATATTGAATGCGTTATCCACTTCTATTTCATTGATGGATGTACTTAAATGTTATTCGATTTTAATTTTTATATAAAAATATTTTTTTGTACAGTATTTTGCCGCCCTTTCATAATTTGCCGTTCTAGGCAACTGCCTATATTGTCTAATGGATAAAGCAGCCCTGCCTTGAAGGATTATTTTCAGTAATCTGTATTTAATGCCGTTTCTTATTATGTGTACGAGATATTCTAACTTTCTCCTTTTAATCGTGAACATCACTTCTCTTTCTTTCCATATTCTTTGTAGTACGGTCTCGTTGGTTATCTTGTCGGTCCATGACATCGTTAGGATTCGCCTGTATAGCCACATCTCGAAGGCTTCAAGGTTTTTCTCCATCGCTTCAGGGAGTGTCCAGGATTCAACTCCGTAGTATAATATGAAACATGAAAGATGAAACAATGCAACAATCGCAAAAACGCAACCTTAAATGAAACTTTAAATGAATTAATTGTAGTTTCAATATTACAATTATATTTATAATTTTTTCGTAGTGTCATTATTTCCACTGTAGATCTAATTTGGTTAAGCAGTAATTTTTTTTCTACGTAGTACAAGTCTATTTTTTGAAGTTTTTGATTCTTAGTTCGTAATATTTATTTCGTTTTAACTAACTCCTGTGCTAAGAAATCCTAAAATAGACATGGAATGTTTATAGAGATATCCTTGGTTTAAAAAGCCATGTAATACAAATACACACATATACATTGTAGCAATCTGCTTCATGTACAACATGTAACTGAAAATGACTACACATTCAATTTAGTCATTAAAATATGATTACTTAACTACATTTGTAACTATAACGTCAGTTCAACAATAAACATTGTGAGCCGATGTGTGCACTATAATACAACCACTGGGAGCCGAAGTAGGAGCAAATTAGCTCCCAACAACAATTTCTTGCAAGCAACAAAGCTCTTATCTCTCTTTCAAGCAACCCCGTCGACCTAATGAAATTACTGCTTCATCTCACACACAACAATACTCTTCGTAATATTATAGGTCTGTGACATAGACGGAGGCATAATTTTGCTTTAAATATACACTAAAAAAAATCAAGAAAAAAGTAAAGTAATGTTAGGAATACGCCAGAATAGCGTAAACTACAAAACAGAATACCAACAAGACAATTGAAGGTGGTAAACGACAAAATATCATATATTTATATCGATAGGTTCAACGTCAAAAAAACTGTCAAAGTGTTTAGACAAATTTAAGAGTTCCTCCGGAAAATTTGTAGATTTAGTTAGTTCTAAAATCTTTTTTCATTCAACTCAAATCGATTGTGAAGTATTAAAGTGTGTTTCAAGAGATTCTACAGAGTGTTTAGCCGATTTTGTTTGTTTTTCCGTATATTTTAAGTTTTGTTATTTGACAACTGTACTGTAAGTAGAAATTTTTTTATATACTTATATTTGAACGTCGTTCGTGCCCCGGGATGTCCGTGGGCAAAAACGGAAAGGATCCACCAGATCCTGGTGTAGAAAATATTGGGTTCAGAGATGAGAGCGATATAATTATGCAGACAAATGATTTAAATCAGAATAATTCTCATAGTGAATGTTTAAATGATACTAGTAAAAGTACTAATGATACCATAAACTTGACATCTACTTCAAATAAAACAAATACTATTCAAAAAAGTCAGGAATTTAATTCATCTAATCGATTTAGTTTAAATGATACTGGTCCGTTTTTTATATTTGTTCAACACATAAATTTGAGTATCGGTCGTTTGCATCCAATGAAACTTGGAGAAAAACTACTTTCGCTATCTAGTTATGATAAACATATTATTGAAATTGTTAGTGTAGGTAAAAATCGCATTAAAATTCAAGTCAATTCAGGTGCTGTTGCGAATAAATTAGTAGTTGAAGATTTTTTCGGAAAAAATAACCTAATTGCATATATTCCAAATTATTTAACGAAAAAAAAGGGTCTCGTTCGCGGAGTGGACACTACTCTAACTGAGAGTGCACTACTTAATACTATTAAATCTAATATTCCAATAAAAAAAGTTCATAGAATGACTAGAATAGTTCAAAGTGACGGTGTATCAGAAAGAGTTCCTAGACAAATGGTTATTATTAGCTTTGAAGGTAAATTAATTCCCCAATATATTTACATCAACAAAGTTAGGTGTCCAGTTGAAATATATGTTAGTCCTGTTATGCAATGTTTCAACTGTCTTCGTTATGGCCATTCAACGACTCAATGCAAGTCAAAAAAAGATGTAAGAAGTGCGGTAATGAAGGTAACACTGATTGTCCCGATAAATGTACTACATTTTGCGTTTATTGTAAAAATAGTAGCCACGAGTCAGTTTTTAAAGAATGTCCCGAATATTTAAAACAAAAAAAGACTAAAGAAGCTATGGCTAACTTAAATATTTCATTTAAAGAAGCCGAAAAAGCTCTTGAAAATCCATGTTATTCCAGTTTAGTCCAAAAAAATAAATTTGCACCTTTAATGACCTGTGACACAGACTTTCCTCCATTAAAAAGCTCCTCCCCTAAACCCTCGAATTCCACCACTACTTATAAAAATAATAATCATCTGAATATAGCCCCCCCTAACGATAACCCCCCCAAAAAAAGGAAGACTACTGATACAACTCCTAATTTTCCTCCTGTGCGTAGGGAATACCCGACCAGTTTCTGTTCGGGATCTGTATTTCAATTTGGAAACCATGAGCCCCGTAATGAATTTGATATATTTATAGGCCAGCTCAGTGCTTCACTCAAAAATTTAATCAAACAGAGTATCCTTGACTATTGTAATTCTTCATCAAATGTAGAAACTAATTTTAAAAATTACGAAATTGAATTAGAAAATAAAATTAAAGATATTATAGGTAATATTTTTACATAATTTTAATGGCTGACAAAAGTATTAAAATTATTCAATGGAATATTTGTTCGCTAAATGCGAACCGATATTCTTTACAGCAATTACTGTTTGAAGAACGTTTTGACATAGGTCTTTTATCAGAAACTTGGTCAAAACCATCTGATACTGTTTGCTTCAATAATTTCAATGTAGTTAATAAAAGTAGAATTAGAGGATATGGAGGAGTTGCCATAATTTTAGCAAATAACATTATTTATAATCCCATTTCATTTGTTAACAATTTCAATCCTAATTTAGAAGTTTGTGGTGTAGATATTAAAATTGACCAAAAAATGTATACTATCCTAAGTGTGTACCGTCCATCAAATGTTAGAGTAACAGTGCAAGATTACGTTAGTCTTTTTTCTCAAATTAGCAATGATTGTATTATTACCGGAGATTTTAATGCACATCATGATTATGGGGATCAAATTCATGTTGCGTCGATGGTAATATACTAGTAGAAGCATTAGATTTCTTTCCCAATTTAATTGTTGTTAATGTCGGGTCGGCTACTAGAGCTACTCCTCCAGGGAATATGAAATCTGTTGTAGATCTTACTATTATATCCTCTAGTTTATGTCCATCCTTTGACTGGACTGTTCTTCCAGATACCTATGGATCAGATCATTTTCCAATTAGACTTTCTATGCAGAATATGAAAATTGAAAATAGAACTTCTATATCTTCGGCTAAATGGTCGATGTCTAATGCAAACTGGGATAATTTTAGAAACAACGTAGAAAGTGCCTTCAGACACGAACCAAATAAAAACCAAACAAACGAAATGATTTTCTTTTTATTAGATTCTATTACTGATGCAGCCAACAAATCTTTCAAAATTATCAAACCGTCAGTCAAATCTTTCAAATCGCCGCCATGGTGGGATGATGAATGCCTCACTGCTTCTAACGCTAGAAAAAATTCCTTTAAAATTTATAAATCTAATCTCACCCTTTCAAACTTTATGGAATATAAGAAGAATGAAGCTATATGTAAACGAACTTTCCGCTCAAAAGCTAAATCTAGTTGGGCTCGGTTTTGTTCCTCACTTACTAGGCAAACTTCACCTTCAGAGCTTTGGAAAAGGGTAAACAAAATTCAAGGTAACAAAAAGTACACCGCTAATGATGAATGTATGGTAGAAAGGCTCTTTACAAAAATCTCTCCGGATTATGTTCATTTACCACTATTTATGCCGAGCATCTCTACTAATGACCACTTTTTACTAACCCCCATTTCAGCTGACAAACTTAAAGCAAATATCAAGAGTTCTAAAAATACAGCCCCTGGTATTGACGGCATTAACTATAGTATGCTATTAAACCTACCTGCAATTGCTATATATTATTTGTGCAAAATATACAACAATATTCTACTTAAAGGAGATCATTGTGACGCCCTCAAACAATGCCTGGTTATTCCTATACCCAAACTAAACCAGCGTACCGACTTAAGGCCTATCTCTCTCATGTCCTGTTTGCTTAAAACATTTGAACGAGTTATGAAAAGCAGATTAGAATGGTGGTGTGAGAACAAAAATATATTTCCAGTGTCTCAGTATGGCTTTCGTAGGAACAAGGGAACTATTGATTGTGTTTCTCAATTAACAACTGATATTCAATTATCATATTCAAATAATAATTATCTATCTGCCATTTTTCTTGATATTTCTGGGGCTTATGACAACGTCAATTTAAATCTATTTTTCGAAAAACTGAAGCACATAGGTATTCCACCTTTGTGTGCTTATGTATTAGTAAACCTATTCCTTAATAGACAGGTATTTATTAGATGTAATGATAGATTGATTGGCCCAAGAGTAGTGCATCAAGGTTTACCACAAGGATCAGTCCTCAGTCCCTTGTTGTTTAATCTATACACTCTAGATCTCCACAGTATAGGAATTAGATGCAGTATATTACAATATGCAGATGATTTCTGCTTTTACAATGTGAATAAGTTGTACCAACAAAGTATTAATTCAACTAAGATGGTACTGGGTGATGCAAGAGAGTATTTTTTTAAACAAGGATTTGACCTTACTGCAAATAAATCAGCGGTGGTGTTTTTTACGCGACATCGCTTACCAGTTATGACCAGCATCATGATTAACAACCTAAGTATATCCGTTCATAAGCACTACACTTATCTTGGTATTACATTGGACACCAAGTTAACATGGGATGAACACATTAATAAGTGCTTAATAAAATGTGAGAAAAGTTTAAATATTCTTAAAGTAGTTAATCGCTATCGATGGGGTGCTGACCCTAAAATTATTTTAATGTTTTATCGTGCATATACCAGATCCATTCTCGACTATGGAAGCATTTTATATGGATCTGCCACAAACAGTCGCCTTAAAAAACTAGATCGCATTCAATATAAGGCTCTGCGGTTAGTTCTAGGTGCGCCCAAGTCTACGCCTATAGAGAATCTTTTAGCTGAATCCATGGAGCCTCCTTTACATTTAAGACGACTATTTTTGGCTGAAAAATTTATTCTTAAATGCCAATCTTACAACCAATCTGAACTACTACAAAAAATATGTGACATCTCTGTTTCTAATCTTGTCGACAAATGGTGGCACAACAGGAATTCTCCTATTTTAGCAGTAGCATACCCGAACGTTTCTCAGCACCTAAACAGTCCAGGTGAATTAACTTTCTTTAAATCGAGTTTTAATATATCTTATGCCAATGTTAATGTTTGGTTCCCAAATTTTGACAGTGAGAATCCAGTTGACTTTCAGCAACATATAGCCAAGCTTGATAATCCATGCAGGATTTTCACGGATGGTTCAAAATCAAGATTGGGAGTTGGATGTGCTGTATATATTCCGGATCACCAAGAATCCTTGATGTTCAAGTTAGATAAACAATGTTCCATATACTCTGCAGAAATGTTCGCGATTTATCAAGCTCTAGAATGGGCTGTCAACAAAAAAATTTCTAACAAGCAAGTTGTAATTATGTCAGATTCAAGATCTTCGTTATTAGCTCTAGAAAACACACGTAGACATTTATATAAAAATAGCCTTGTCGTCAAAATTTTAGAAAACCAACTAAAGCTACTGGAAAAACAGACTTCTGTAACTTTCGTCTGGGTAAAAGGGCATATTGGTATTTCCGGTAACATAAAAGCAGATTTTTTTGCTAAAGAGGCAATCTTAAAAGGATCGGAAATAACTTGGCTAGATAGAAGCGATCTAACAGCTACTCGCAAGAAAAGTTTGAAACAAAATTGGGATATTGAGTGGCACGCTTTCTGCAATCGAAGCAACAATCTCTACACCAAAATTCATCCTAGTTTACCTACTGAGCCTTTTGCTATCAGAAGTTATCCCAATAGAAATATATATGCCATGTTTATTAGATGTCTCTTTAATCATGCCACTGTCAAGTCATACCTCTATAGATTTAACCTATCCGAATCAGGGCGCAGAGCACGCCAAATAGAATTCTATTTTACTGACGTCACAAAGTAGAATTTCATAATGGGAGAATCGACGATTGCTAGGCAACGTGACGTCACTAAAATAGAATTCTATTTGGCGTGCTCCCGCACCAGATCTTTGCGATTGCAATGGATATGTTGACGATATTAATCATTGGTTGTTTGGATGCAAACATAATGATGTTGCAATTAAGTTTTTGATGAACAATCTGGTTCAAGAAGAAATACCTTTCCCACAAAATAATGCTTCTCTTTTATATTTGTCTCGTAGAAATTCTAAAATTAAACAAATCATCTGGGAGTTTTTAAAAAGGACTAAGAGGAAAATTTAACTTGCACTGAATGAGTCCGGTTGAATGTGTTTAGCAATAATTATTGTTTTTTTATGTTTATCCTTATTATGTAATATTGTCTCCCTGTGAAAGTTCATTAAGTAGATTTTGCAGGGAGGTAATAAGAATAGAATTATATAAAAGTTTATATTGAAGAAATTAAAAAAAAAAAAATTATACAAAACAATATGTATACAAAAAAAATGTATAAAAAAAATTAAATCTTAAAAAAAAAAAATAAATAAATAAATAAATAAATAAATAAAAAAAAGTATAATAAATTATAAAAAAAATAAAAAAGAGAAAAAAAAATTAAAAACACAAAGAGGGTGTAAACCTCCGCGGGGTTGATCCGGGTTGAAGCCTTATCGCTGTGTAAAAAAAACATATATTTATTAGCATTTAGTATTAGTATTTAGTATTAGCATGTAGTTTTTTTTTGTCGATTTAATTATTTGTAAATTAATTTAAGTTGGTTAGGGCCATGAATGAGGAGTATACCTACTGGTCAATTAAATGTTTCCACTTCTACATATGTATGTATGTATGTGCGTGCATAAGTATTATATGTGCGCACATGTACCTAATGTATTATGTAATGCAATGTATTATATTTGGGATATTGTAGCAAACAGTAATTTATTATCTATCGTGGCTGAATGGATCAAGTAATCCAAAGCCAATAAGGAAGAAAAAAAATATATCGGTAGGTTAACATATTTAGTGTTTGTACTTATTTTTTAGTGTATTAAGTGAAATAGGAAAGTAAATGTAATTTGCGGGAACTATAGGTTTTCACGGACTGTGTTTTGTAATGATAACATTTTTTCTCTCTTTCTCTTATGGCGCTACAGTCCAAGTGGAGCTCTGATCTTCCTCAGTATCCGCCTCCAAGCATTACTTTCCTTGGTTCAGCATCTCCAGTTCTTCACCATATCTTTAGTGTCGGTTCTCATTTCGTCTACCCACCTCTTCTTTGGTCTTCGTACTGGTCGACGTCCCACCATAGTTCCCTCTAAGCGTTCTAATAGATGTTCTGTTATTATCCATTCTTATAAGGTGACTCACCTAACGCAATCTTTATATTTTTGCATAATTTGTTATAGAGGGTTCTTTGTAATATTGATATAGCTCGTGGTTGAACCTTATTCTCCACATCCTATTGCCACATATGGGTCCCAATATCCTTTGTTTATCAGAAACAACTATGGGTCCCAATATGCTTTATTTATCCTTTATTTATCAGGACACGACGGTATAATTGCCGAGCTCTTGAAAACAAGCAAAACAGTAACAATCCCTATACTAACAAAGCTATTTAATAAATGTCTCCATAACAGCAAGATCCCTAAAGACTGGAACGAAAGTATAGTAATACTTTTACACAAAAAAGGGACAAATGTGACCAACAGAATTATAGACCTATATCGTTGCTCAGTCAAGTATAACTATTTATGAGAATTATTAACAACCGGTTGACCTACAAAATGGACAGTTACCAACCAGTGGAACAGGCTGGCTTCCGCAAAGGATATAGTACATCAGACCATCTGCTGACAATGAGAACATTGATAGAGAAGGCAAATGAATACCAACTACCCGTATTTCTTGCCTTCGTAGACTATGAAAAGGCGTTTGATAGTATCGAGATGTGGGCCATAGAACAAGCTATTAATAATTGTAGAATAGATTCGAGATATAGACAGCTAATACATAATATATTATGAAAATTCAACTATGATAGTACAACTAGACGAAAATACAAATCCCATCCCCATTAAGAGAGGTGTGAGACAAGGAGACATAATATCGCCAACGCTTTTCAACCTAGCCCTAGAAGACGCCTTCAAAACGACAAATTGGTTAACCTATGGCATTAACATTAATGGCAAGAAGCTAAACCACCTCAGATTCGCTGACGACATTGTGATTATAGCGAGCTCATTCGTGGAACTGCAAATTATGATGGAGGAACTCGCAGGCAGCTCCCAATACGTCGGCCTGAAAATGGACATGAGAATAACAAAAATAATGACAAATACAGTTGACCCCAGACGTATAACTATAAATGGCAGTGAGATATAAAAAGTCTAGGAATA
This sequence comes from Diabrotica virgifera virgifera, assembly GCF_917563875.1. Classification (NCBI taxonomy): domain Eukaryota; kingdom Metazoa; phylum Arthropoda; class Insecta; order Coleoptera; family Chrysomelidae; genus Diabrotica; species Diabrotica virgifera. The sequence goes on along the minus strand of NC_065449.1, from coordinate 54,586,546 downwards.
TAAAATATCTACCTAGGCCAAATCCTGATACTTGACAAAGAGAACCAAAGTGCGGAAATTACTAGAAGAGCAAGACTAGCATGGGCAGGATTTGGAAAACTTAGTTGGATACTTAAGAACCGCAAAACACCTCAATACTTGAGGAGCAAAATATTCAACCAGTGCATCCTTCCTATCATGACATGTGGATGTCAAACCTGGACCCTAACCAAGGCAAATGTGAATAAACTAGCCACAACAGAAAGAGCAATGGAAAGAGCAATGCTAGGTATACGACTTTCGGGTAAGATCAAAAACAAAAGTCGAGGACATAACAACAAAAGTTGCCAAACTTAAATGGAGCTTCGCAGGCCACACTGCTAGACAAAAAGACCAACATTGGAATGCAACAGTACAACATTGGAGACCTCACCAAAGTAAACGACCGAGAGGAAGACCACAGATGAGGTGGGTTGATGATATTAAAAGAGTAGCCGGAACAAATTGGAAATATGTTGCTCAGGATAGAGACCGATGGAAGGAGTTGGGAGAGGCCTATGTCCAAACGTGGACGATAGAAGGCTAAGAAGAAGAAGAAGAAGAAGTATCGGCCGACCTCACAAAGGATGGAGTGTCAACCTTCCATAGAGGTATCAATTAGCCAATGAACAAGCAAAATTGCTTATAAAAAGGAAGAAGACGAAGAAGTGTTTCCATCTTTCTGCGCGATACGTTGCTATTGGTCGTATGGTAGTTTTTTATGTTTTGAAGTTTACTTCACTATTACTCTGAGCTAATTAGCAAAATTCATGGAAAAGTTATTTACCAGCAATTTTATTGCTGGAATCGAATTATAAGATCCTATATATTAATAATATAGGTATGCAAAGTCCGCAGATAGTGTGCTACTTTTTTTATAAACAAAATGGCGCCGACAAATCGTAGTTTTTTCAATTATTGCTCTATAACTCCGAAGGTTTTAACTTTACAAGAAAAACACCCAAATAAAAATTCACCCCAAATAAATTCTGCATAGAGATATGTTTTTCACGATTTGCTCCGACGAAAATTTTCCTCGGAAAATGCGGGTTTTCCTAACAAAAACTCTAATTTTCAAATAAAGTTTTAGGTAAGTAATTATTAATCAATAATTAAATAACTTAGTGACATCAAAGCTTTCTTGGTATAGATTATAATTCCAGAAGCCGGTGAAAATTAAACGAATATTTTAGCAACAATTCAATTGTTAATTAACAATTTACGATCGCAATAATAACTAAAATAGTCATGATACATTGATCAAACTTATAAAGATTATAAAGATGAGATGCTTATTTAAATTTTATCGACAAAATAAAATTTTTTCTTTTTTTTGCATAATCTATAAAGTTTGAAAAAAAAATAGTTATAATACGCTGGTATAATTAGTAAAGTACAAAGAAAGGTTATTTACCAGCAATTTTATTGCTGGAATCGAATTATAAGATCCTATATATTATTAATATAGATATGCAAAGTCCGCAGATAATGTGCTACTTTTTTTATAAACAAAATGGCGCCGACAAATCGTATTTTTTTCAATTATTGCTCTATAACTCCGAAGATTTTAAATTTACACCAAAAATACTCAAATATAAATTCACCCCAATTTAATTCTACATAGACGCATGTTTTTTCCGATTTGCTCCGACGAAAATTTTCCTCGGAAAATGTGGGCTTTCCCAACAAAATCTCGAATTTTAAAATAAATTTTTTGGGCCAGTAATTATTTATTAATAATTATATAGTTTGGTGAAATAAAAGCTTTCTTGGTATAGATTATAAATTCAGAAGCCGGTGAAAATGAAACGAATATTCTAGCAACAATTCAATTGTTAATTAACAATTTACAGTCGCAATAACAACCAAAATAATCATGAGACATTGATCAGACTTAGAAAGATTGTTAAGGTGTGATGCCTATTTAATATTTTGTCGACAAAATATACATTTTTCATTTTTTTGCATAATCTTTAAATGTTTTAAAAAAATTGTTATAAACAAATTAACATTTCTCAGAAATTGTTTATTATATTCTAATTTTAAAAAATACTTAAAACTCGTATTTCATAGGTCTTGAAAATGAATGCTTTAAAAAAATTTTCCAACCATTTGCAAAAAAGTTATGAAACAGCAAAGTAAACATACGATTTCTTCGTTGTTTATAATTTGTTTTAATTGTTTCAAAGCTTAAAAGTGAGTCTATGGTACAATCTAATTACTTAAAAAGAATGTCAAAAATTAGTGCAATGGTTATATTTTAATCAAAGATTAAAAATACTTTTTGTTGTAATTTTTAGCGCAAAAGTATGCCTGATACAGAGTCGGAGCTAAAATGTTCACTCGAAGCGACTGACACACAGCATGTATTATTTATAAAAGTGTACGTCTCGCGCGGCCGGTCGTCGCTCCGAGTGAAAATTTTTGGCTACAGTACTGTATGATTCTACTTTCGTGCGTGTAAATTACAAAAAAATATATTTATAATCTTTAATTAAAATATAACTATTAAACTGATAATCGATTTTTTTTTGTAAGTAATTAGCTTGTACTTTAAACTCACTTCTAAGCTTTGAAAGAATTAAAAAAAATTATAAACACCGTAGCAATCCTATGTTTACTTTGCTGTTTCATAACTTTTTTGCAAATGGTTGCAAAAAAGTTTTAAAGCATTCATTTTCAAGATATTTGAAATGCGCATTTTAGCTATTTTTTAAAATTATAATATAATAAAAACTTTTTGAGAAACGTTAATTTGTTTATAACTATTTTTTTTAAACATTTAAAGATTATGCAAAAAAATAAAAAATTTATATTTTGTCGACAAAATCTTAAATAGGCTTCTCATCTTTATAAGATTTCAAAGTTTGATCAGTGTATCATAATTATTTTGGTTATTATTGCGACCGTCAATTATTAATTAACAATTGAATTGTTGCTAAAATATTCGTTTAATTTTCACCAGCTTTTGAAGCTATAATCTAAACCAATAAGGCTTTTAAGTCACCAAACTACTTAATTATTGGTAGATAATTACTTATCTAAAACTTTATTTGAAAATTAAAGATTTTGTTGGGAAAATCTGCATTTTCCGACGAAAATTTTCGTCGAAGCAGATCCGGAAAAACACGTCTCTATGCAGAATTTAATTACGGTGAATTTTTATTTGAGTATTTTTGTTGTAAAGTTAAAATCTTCGGAGTTATAGGGCAATAATTGAAAAAAACACGATTTTCGGGCGCCATTTTGTTTATAAAAAAAGTAGCACACTATCTGCGGACTTTGCATACCTATATTATTAATATAATATATAGTCATAAGCTTCGATTCCAGCAATAAAATTGCTGGTAAATAACTTTTCCCAAAAATGGCCTATTCTCCGATAATCAGCCCAGCCCAGACTATATGGATGTCTTTGGATCCAAATCTTGCGAAAGAGAGAAGTATGCTTTGTTTATTTAAATAATTATTTTATTTCAACTTCGGTTGATGTACATAACTAATTTCTTAACTTATTTTATGTTTTACTATTTTTCTTCTAAAAATAACTGGCGCTCAACTCTTTTATCAACTAAATATCATGTTTGATTTATCAATTATCTCTTATTGGTATTCAAACGCAATAGCTAATTAAATCATAGGCACATTTAAAATTTCTATGGTTCTGTGCCCGCTAATAAGTTTATACACCATATTTGTGAGTTGGCAACTCCTGACTTACGTTCTGTCATGTCAGTCTCCGATTAAATAAAAAGGGAAGGTTTTTATGTGAATCAACATCTATTTAACATGATGTTTCTCTCCAAAACTGATTTTCTTCTTCTTCTTCTTCTTCTTCTTCTTCTTCTTCTTCCTCTTCTTCTTTTTCTTCTTCTTCTTCTTCTTCTTCTTCTTCTTCTTCTTCTTCTTCTTCTTCTTGTAATAGGACTATGTCCTGTTTTTTCTGTTACAGTCTCCGCTGCGATCCGGAGCTCCAGCTCTGGTACCATCGTTTTTTGGGTCTTCCTATGGGTCGCTTGGTGTTATTCGCATTATTATTCTCCACGTACAGCAAGCAATCCAACAGTGCGATAAGTATTTTTTTTATTGTAAAGCTATAGGCAGGATTTGCTTGGTATATTAAAATCGTATTTCATTTTATTTTTAAATGTTAAATAAATATAAATATTTCATTCTATGCTTTATTTGTCCCTTCCAAGATGCATTGTTCCCTTTTTAAATTAAGATAAAACGAATTTACACCTGAGTGACTGAGTTAGACGAAGGCACATATTGGCACCCAACGTTCAAATGGGTCGTCGATTGTTACAAATTTTGTAAGTTGCTTGTATAGAGCTTTACTAAATCGACACTATCAATTTGTATTTCGAGTACCGGTCATAGGCGTACTTTTGGGTAGGGCAACGGTTATTTTATCTCATAACTGTTTTGTATTTAACCTTTAAATATTTTTGACACAGGATTATTAAATTCTGAGGTATCATAGTACTAAAAGGTATTCTTGCTTTAAGTCGATAGGATGCACCGTTTTCTAGAACAATCGATTTGAAATTTTTTGTTTTTTGAACTTGAAAAAAAATTGAAAAATTTTCAAAATAAAACGGTGTATTTATTCGACTTAAAGCAAGAGTAACTTTTAGTTCTAGAATATCTCATAATTTAATGATCTATTGTCAAAAATGCTTCAAAATTATAGACGAAACCGATAAAGCGATAAAATTGACCTACTGTCCTACCCAAAACGGACCTACCCCGTTGACCTACCCAAAACGGACGCCTATGACAGGTACTAGAAATTCGCAATTGTTTAAATCGATTTATTTCTGGAAGATAAATAAACGTACTAGTCTTCGTTTTTCCAAATAGTTTTTTTTTGAAAATTGTTTTCAAATTCAAAAACGAAATATTTTCAATTCGATTTTTCTAGAAAACCGTGAATCCTACAGACTTACAGCAAGAGTATCTTTTAGTACTAGAATTCCTCAGAATTTAATAATCCAGTGTCAAAAATACACAAAGGTGAAAGACAAAAAAGTTATGAGGTAAAATAACCGTTTCCCTACCTTAAACGGACGCCTATGACCGGTACTAGAATTTCGCAATTAATGGAATCGATTAATCTCTGGAAGATAAATAGGCGTACCAGTTTTCGTTTTTCTAAATAGAAGCGTGCTAGAGCTATTTAAAAAAAAACTAATTAAAAGACGCCATATTTAAAGAGCTCTAGCTCCCTTACATTTTCGAACTAGATGAATTGGGTTATATTATCTTCAAACTATCTGAGGAATCTCTGGTCTTAGTTTGTCGCAAGAGTTTTCTGTATACGTACTACTGTACATTTTTTGTATCGTTGAAACAGAGATTTTATTGGTTGGGTACTTATTACTTATGCTATACCTTTTTCAGTTTTTTCCACGACAGAAAACCCTTTTCAAATGTATTGCACTACGTCTTCTTAGGAACCTCTGGACATTCCCTGATCCGCGCTACTGTCTTGCAACATTAAAATGCCTCTGTTACTATTAATTTATGTTATCAGTGGGAGCATCAAAAGCTAGCTTGAAAATAAAGTAAAGCAATTTAGTTAACAAGCTGGCAAAATCTACCTTTGTGTAGTGTCGCCGCATAATTTGGCTTCTTCTCTGCTTCTTCTCCTACATGCTGCTGCCTTCGGGTCGGGAAGGGTAGCTTTTAAACATAATTAATAGCCACTTAACTTCGGACTTTGTTCCGGCGCCTTTACAGCTCTTTAAAAGATACGAGGAATTCATCGAATTAAATAATAAAACAAAAAAAAACTAAACTGTGGACTGTGATGTTTGTCAAATGTTCCAATACAACGAAATTATTTCTTATTATTCGTATTTTGTTATGTGTATTATTATTCATATTCATAAATTATTATTCATAAAAAGCTTAAGGAGACTGCTGGAATATACAGAAAACGAAGACCAACTATTATAGTTAATCAGGATAACCAGATAGTGCTAGGTGAAAAAGAGAAAATTCATATATGAGAAAACTATATCCAGGTGCTCTTTCATGACGAAAGACCCATGAGTGAAGTTTATACAGACGACCAGCTGACTGGCCCTTCAATCACTAAAGAGGAAATAGAAAAGGCAATATTATATTCAAAAAACAATAAGGCACCTGGACCTGATGAAATCCCTTCAGAAATACCCAAACTACTAAATGAAAGGGGAAACTTCTTTCAGCACTACATAAAATATTTAATTTTATTTATGAAACTGGTTGCTATCCTCAACAGTGGTTGCTCTCTACATTTATTCCCCTACACAAAAAAGTCAATGCAAAAAGATGTGAGGATCACAGACTCATTAGCCTGATGAGTCACACTTTAAACATATTCTTAAAAATACTACATCAAAGATTATACAAAAATGTGAATGGGCATCAGTGATTCTCAGTTTGGGTTTAGGCAATGTTTGGGAACAAGAGAAGCAATAGTAGCAACACAGATGTTGGTCCAAAATTGTTACGATCAGAGGAAGGACGTATTCCTGTGCTTTTTAGACTACGAGAAAGCGTTTGATCGTGTCCAACATCACAATTTAATGAAGCTTGATATAGACCAAAAAGACATAAGATGCATTGAAAACTTGTACTGGTATCAGGCAGCACAATTAAAAATAGAAAATTCTATATCCAAATCGATACATATAAGAAAGGGTGTTCGGCAGAGATGTGTGCTTTCCCCTCTTTTATTTAACATTTATTCGGAAGCCATATTTCAAGAGTCCTTGGAAGATGCAGAGATGGGAATCAAAGTGAATGGAGTATTGATCAACAACATACGATATGCTGATGATGCTGTCTTAATTTGCGACAACATAGCAGATCTTCAACAACTTGTCACTATAATCGGAGAATACAGCAAGCGAATGGGATTAGAGATTAATGCCAAAAAGACCAAATTCATGATCATCTCCAGAAACTTGGATGCATTTGAAAACTCCACCATAACACGGAATACTAAGTTCATTGAGAGAGTGAGCAAATTCAAATACCTAGGAACGTGGCTTTTTGAAGACTGGGCATCGGGCAGGGAAGTAAAATGTCGCATTGAGGAAGCTCGACAAGCTTTCGTAAAATTCAGGAAGGTTCAGGAAGGGAACCTGCTCAGAGTTCGACTTTACACTGAGACTAAGGTTTACTAAATGCTACTTGTGGTCGGTGCTGCTTTATGGCATAGAGGGCTGGACACTCAAAACGAGGGATATAAACAGATTAGAAGCCTTCGAAATGTGGCTTTATCGCCGTATCCTAAAGATACCATGGACGGCGAAAGTCACAAATGTGGAAGTCCTTAAAAGAATCAACCAAGAACGTCACCTTTTTGAAAACATCAAGAAAAGAAAAACGGGGTATGTGGGTCACATTATGCGAAACGAAAAATACCAGTTCCTTCAACTTATAATCCAGGGTAAAATTGAAGACAAGAGAGAAATAGGACGCAAGAAAATGTCCTGGCTCCGAAAAATAAGGCAATGGACAGGGATTAACGACATACAATTTCTGATACACATTGCAAGAAACAGAGAGTTAATGGAAAATGTGATCGCCAACATCCATTAGTGGATTTGCATTTGAAGAAGAAGAAGAATTCATATTTTGCTTCATAGTCAGCTTTAAAAATATGAATTTCCGATTGCATAGTCTATAAAGTTTTGGCCTATATAAAACAAGACAAGTAACATTTAATATTAGAACATTGTCATTTGAAAAGGTGTTGATGCTCAATTTTAAAATATTTAGATATCTTTACTATCAGTCCTTCTCTTGTTTCTTCTATCAGCATATGTTTTGTTGATATTTATCTTCATTCCGTTTTCAATAAGTACGTCTTACCATATTTCGAAATTATTCTGAAGCTATTTTTCAATTTTTGTAATTATACTCCAGGGTAATAAGCTAGAAATAGACCATGTTCGGGACACTTAAAGAGCCAGGTAGCTGACTACTTTTTTAGTTATTGCAGACCTATACTAAGAAAACCTACCTGTTTCCTGCCTAGAGTTCGTGTCCGTTTTTTTGCACCCCATTCAAAAGTTAAACAATTGATATAAAACTACAAAATATAATTTTTTAGAACATTGACAAACCTTCAAAATTCCGGTTTTTGAAAATTAAAAAGTTAATTTGTTGCTACGCAAATTGCAAAATAAGTGAAAATCGTTATTTGTTAATAACTTTTAATAAAACTACTTTAGAACTTTAGTGTTATACCCAAAGTTGTGTATTGGGGTATTTAACAAACCCTCAAAATTTGAACAAACCACTTTAATAAAATTAAAATGGTAAATAGTTATTTAAATCAGAAACTTTTCGTGTTGAAACTTCTTTCTGGTACATCCTTAATCTGCGACTTTTACCATTTATAAGACCGCAGATGACGAATATAGAAAACAAAAATGACTTCACATCCCGTTCACATTCCGTTTTCATTCGTCTAGGAAAAGGACAGAAAGAAAAGGTCTTAATTTTAATAACAAACTCAACTCTAGGATAAAGCAATATTGTGTTGATAAACATTCTGAATTTTGTATTATTTCTTTTAAAGACAAGAAAAATAACTCATATGTTATATTAAATTGTTACAGATCACCATCTGGTGATTTAAGTATTTTTTTGAATAACCTCGAAGGTATTTTAAATTATTTATATAAACCAAATATACGTTTTGTAATATGTGGTGATTTTAATGTAGATACCAGAAATATGACTAACGACCATGTTAATCTACTCAATGTTTTACTGAATTTTAATATTAATTTTAATTTTTAATCTTGTTAATTGGCCAACTAGGGTCACGGATACCAGCGTTACAACATTAGACAATGTATTTGTAAATTTCTCGAACTCCGGCTTGTCATGTGTACTTGACAACACTGTATCAGATCACAGAACAGTTTTGGTGGAACTTGACTTTGAAACGGAATTGTCATACTTTATGCAAAAAAGACAATTTGGTGAGGACTCGATAAATCACTTTATCGTTAACCTCATTAACGAAAACTGGAATAGTGTTTATGGAATCTTAGACACTAATCTAGCATTTCAAGCTTTTATAAATATCTTTTTGTATCATTTTAATAATAGCTTTCCATCAACAAGGAAAAAAATCAAAACAACTAAAAATAAATGGATTAATAGTGAAGTGCGAAAATCGAGTTTTGAATTAAGAGATTTACACGCATTATCAAGAGCAGTACCAATTCTTAGAGATTTTTATCAACAACAAAGGAAAAAACATAGAAAACTTTTGACCAAAACAAGAAAAGATTTTTACCAGAAAATCATTACTTCGTCTGATAATCCTAATAAAATCGCGTGGAAAATTGTCAATGATTTTTCAAAAAGTGCTAATAACAATGCTAATACTTGTTTAATGTATGATGACAATAATATAATTACAGATCCCCAAGAGGTAGCATGCACTTTTAACACATTTTTTAAAAATACACCCATTGATATCGTGTCGAAAATTCCATGTAATACAGTAGACAAAGACATTCAGTCAATTATTACAGATCATGAAAATTTCTTTCAGTTGTACCCATTTACTGAGCAGGAACTGATCGAACTCCTGCAGTGTAAACTTAAAAACAAATCCTCTAGTGGTTTTGACGAGATACCTGCATTTTTGGTGAAAAAGGTTTTACCTTTTATAATCAGTCCTTTAACTTATCTCACCAATTTGTCTTTTTGCAATGGGGATTTTCCTAATTACTTAAAGACAGGCAAAGTAGTTCCCATTTAAAAAAAAGGAGATCTACGACTGGTCAGCAATTATAGGCCTATAACAATTCCCAGTCTTTTTAAAAGTTATTTGAGTATGGATATTTAAAGAGATTAAATGGATATCTAAAAAACAATAATATCATAACTATAAATCAACATGGTTTTCAAGACAATAAATCTACTAATACGGCAGTCCATGCATTTTATGCTCATTTAACCAGTTTGATTGATGCAGGCGAATGTCCTATTGGAATATTTTGTGATCTCAGTAGGGCATTTGACTGTGTCAACCATGAAATATTATTTAAAAAACTAAAACAGATAGGTATTACAGGAAATTCTTTACAGTGGATTATGTCACTTCTAAATAATAGACAACAATATGTGAGCCTGCAGATGAGGATCGAGGATTGTGTGACCAGTTGTAGATCTAGTCTTGTTACTACAAACATGGGTGTTCCCCAAGGATCTATAATAGGACCAATTCTCTTTGTAGTCTACATTAACGACATCGTACAAGTGGACAGAGCGGTAAATTTCACTATATATGCGGATAATACGTCAATTATTCTATCAAACAAATCCAACGTAATCCTACAACATCAATGTAATGATTTTCTTTCATCTTTATATTCTTGGTTTTGTGATAACTCGTTGCATCTTAATGCAGAAAAAACGCAAGTTATACATTTTCACAATAAACAAAAATACCTTCAAAATCTTCAGTTTATTTTTAACAACATGCAAATAGCTACGGTCTCGTCAGTCAAGTTTTTGGGAATAACGATTGACGAAAGTTTTGATTGGAAGTTGCATTGTGGAGCGGTTGTTTCGAAGTTGAGTTCCATTAATTATCTAATTAGAAATTTAAAATATGTTTTGACGGAAAATCAGCTAATTATGATATATTATGCACTCGTGGAGTCCAGGCTAAGATACGGGATATGTTTTTGGGGTATGTCTGGTTATGCAAATGGTATTTTCGTCATACAAAAGAAAATATTGCGTTGTGTCGCTGGTGTCTCCCGACTAACTAGTTGTAGAGAATATTTTAAAAAATTTAAAATTTTAACATTGGCGTGTCTATACATTTTTGAATTATATGTTTTTATTTTTAATAACTTACATCAGTTTAAAACGAGTGGTGATATGCATAATTTAAATACCAGATATTGTAATAAACTTTATATATCATTTTCAAAAGGTAACATTAAATTTAAATCGCCTAGGGTATACGGGCTACAGGTGTTTAATCATTTGCCCACAGATGTAAAGTCCACCAGTTCAATAAATGTGTTTAAGAGGAATCTTAGGCAATTTTTGTGTGAAAAAGTGTTTTATACAGTCGAAGAATTTTTTAGATCTTAGATATTAGCTGTATTTCATTTAGTTTATAAATTCATTTCATTTTATGTCTTGTTTAGTCTAGTTTAGTGTTTAGTTTTTAGCAATGTATATTTATGACTAATTCTATACAAACTATGTTTGTCAGAAAGAAAATAAAGAATTTGAATTTGAATTTGAAACTTCCTAGTACTCAAATCTGAGTAAAGGTAGAAAAGTAAAAGATGGTTTTACTTGTTTTCGGTGCATCCCTCTGAATCGAACACAAGCAAAACCATCTTTTACTTCATTTCTTGATATTTCTATCCTGTTCCTTATTTCTGTTGTTTGATAATTTTTCTCTGAAATCCAGATTCCTAGGTACTTGTATTTATCAACCCGTTCAATCGGTACATTTAAAAAAAAATATGCTTGTTTGTATGTTTTTTTCTTGGTTATTATCATGCATTTGGTCTTTTTTATTTTCATTTTAGTCCATGTTCTTTACAGAAACGTAAATATTATCGTAGGAACGAAAAATTCTCTAAAAACGTACCTGTCGTACAGTAAAATGTTTTATTTGTCGATGAATGCTTTAAAACGCAGTTATGCATACACCCTACATGCTCAACTTGAAATTTGAAAAATCGTTATAGATTTCCAAGAAAAAAATTCTCATTTCAATTATTTTTTACGATGGTCGATAAGCGCGTCTCGGAAGGCGCCATACCTTGACACTGGTAAGTTGTTAAAATCACTGTTTCACGCTTTATCTCATCATCACTGCCGATAAATCGTTTTGCCTTTTCCAAAGAAGAATTTTATGTTTTCTGTTAGGGATACTTAATGACTTCTGTAACGGAAGCCTTTTGAGTAGTAGGTAGCTTAGATTTAGGATTTTTTGGGCTTCTCTATGTTGATCGATTGATTGTAATCAAATATACCCAACTACCATAAAAAATAAAAAGAGAGTTATTAGATGGTAAGTAGAAACTGCCTAGGCTATCTAAAATCTTGGTGATTAGATGTTTTACGATTTTGTTTAACTTTTTATAGTTACATTTACCGCTGAAGAAGTCATAAAATGAATGTTAATTTTGGTTTTAGATATTTTATCAGCCAATTTAAAATGAAGGCACAGTTATATCTAAATAGCTATTAGCTATAAACAATATTTAAAACGATCTGCATGCCGTGTATATTTCGGTACTTAGATTACAATCAGTTTTGATTCAATAAAATTGTGTTTTGACTAGGAAAGTTTTGGGGTAGTTCTGATTTCTTTCATTATATATAGATTTTGGGCTGCTGAATCCGAATATGAGGTTTGCGGACAAAAGTTCTTGCCGGAACCTTCAAAAAATCGCGAAAAAAGCGAAAAATTTCAGCTTTTTTCCACTTTTTTGCTCAAATTTCGAAAACTATTAACTTTTAGTAAATGGTCTGTTAATAGATAATAAAGTACTCAAAATTATCTACAAACATCACTATTTACTGTTTTTTTTTTCAGAAGAACCGTTCGGTCTAAAGTACAAGTTGAAAATTGCCAATTTTTAACGGTCTCGGCAAAACCCACTTTTTATATTCCAAAACTTTATTTTTTATTAGAATGCTGTCATTTAATGGATTTCTCCTAGTTTTCTGTACAAATAATAAATGTTAGTTCATAGGTATGGTAATATGTCTCTTGTGACAGCTTCCATGAGTCCATTCCGTCCTAAGAGGCCGGGAATGTCTCTGCTTTTCCCTTATAGCCACAGAAGATCAGGCACAGATGGAGTCACAGTTTCAGTTGGTGTGAACATTTCCTTCGGATATGTTATCTTGATTTTTGATAAAGCTTGTGGTTTTGCCTTTTAAAATGAATTAGTTGAATAGCTCCCTGACTTGCATAAACTTCAGGCGCGGCGTTCCTTTTTTATCCGAGGAATGGATTGCTTAGGAGCTACTGCATGTTTTGGTGCAATACAAGAAATGCCACATATGACGTGAAAAGTGTGGTATTCGTCAATTGTATGTACGTTAAAATCAGCGTTATCGTACACCTGCTGTGTAAAGCACGGCAGGTCAATTTTCTGCGGATCGCCTGCGAATGCTGACACTTCCAGGCGAACAGCTTCTGTATAGGATGAACAAAACCCCAAAGAGGAAACTACATCAACCTATTTTCTTGAGCCGTATTTTTGTAGAGATAACGGCCAACCCTGCAAGGAATGGTGAGACCAACTATCTGGGCCTTACTGCCGCTACAAGACACAAGACTTTGAGCAAGCGCGTTGCTTATCTGGAAGTATCAGCAATCGCAGGCGATCCGCAGAAAATTGACCAGCCCTGCTTTACACAATAGGTGTACGAAAACGCTGATTTTAACCCTTTCTATGGCAGGCCTTAATTTGCATGTTGGTCCTTCAATCCCAAAGGTTTTGTCATGCTTAAAGTTCTATTGCCTTATATATACGTTGCATATAAATAAACAAATAAATGACCAAAACATGTTTTTTAATGAGTTTTTTTAATCAACTTAAAGATTTTCTTTTCAAAAGTACTCATCAGAGAGCAATAGAAAAAATAATGTAATGTTAATTAACATTAACAGTTTTCTTTTGTGTGGTACTCCTTAAAACATGACATTACGCAAAGGCCGACTCCGCATCTTGCACACATGTATCTCGATTCGCTTCTTTTTTTTCTGGTCTTCTCTGTGGCTACAAACGCTTCATCTTCTAGCAGCTACCTATAAGCGTTGTTACCAGTGCTAAATATAGCATATATCTAAAATATGTAAACAAATATATACGGCAATGGGTCCGCATGACCTGTCTTAGGTGCCAACATTTTGAAGCTTTGGGAACAATAATCTAACATTTTCGGGCATATTTCTACGGCATTGGGACACCAATGAGTCTAAAATTTTATAAGCAACGCATATTTTCGGCTTTGGTAAATTGAGACCATAACGGCGGCTGGAGACCATAACGGCGACCATACGGCGGATGGGAATACAGACCCACTTTTTCAAAAACATATATATGCAGCGTTGGGACAGAAAGGGTTAACGTACATACAAACATACAATCGACGGATACTACACTTTTTACGTCATGGGTGGCATTTCTTGTATTGCACCAAAACATGCAATAGCTCCTAACCAATTCATTCCTCTGCTAAAAACTAAACCCGCACCTAAGTTTTATGGAAGTCAGAGAGCTGTTTAACTAATACATTTTGAAAGGACAAAACCTCAAGGTATATCAGAAATCAAGATCCGAAGGGAATGTTCACATCAACTGAAACTGTGACTCCATCTGTGCCTGATCTTCTGTGACTCTAAGGGAAAAGAAGAGACATTCTCGGTATTTTATAATGGAATGGATTCACCGAAGCTTTATGAAGAGACATACTATATTCATATTATGAATTAAAATTTATTATTTGTTCAGAAAACTAGGAGAAATTTATCAAGTAACAGCATTCTAATAAAAACTAAAGTTTTGGAATGTAAAAAGTGGGTTTTGCCGAGACCGTTAAAAATTGGCAACTTTCAACTTGCACTTTAGACCGAACGGTTCGTCTGAAAAAAAAATAAATAGTGATATTTGTAGATAATTTTAAGGACTCTAATTTCTGTTAACAGATCATTTACTAAAAGTTAATAGTTTTCGAGATTTGAGCAAAAAAGCGGAAAAAAGCTGAAATTTTTCGATTTTTTCAATGTTCCGGCAAGAAATTTTGTCCGCAAACCTCATATTCGGATTCAGCAGCCCAAAATCCATATATAATGAAAGAACTACCCCAAAACTTTCCCACTAAAGAGCTCGTAGAGTACAAATTGACTGAATCATTTAGTAAAAATCTTACCGCAGTCTATTTACAAGTCAGGCTTTTCTGTCTGGAGATTTGGCAAAAAAAAACACAAGAAAAAAAAAACAGAAATCTAAGAAAACTAAGGGCGGAGAGCAGATCACCATTTCACCAGATCGCGATTCGATTTACAAAAAGTTCGATTCGGTTTAAAATTTGATGCGGTTTAAAATTCAATCCGATTTAAAATTTGACACGAGTTAAAATTTGACCCGATTTAAAATTCCATTCGATTTAAAATTTGATTCGATTAAAAATTTTGTTTAAAATATACTGGATTTAAACTTTTATTTGATTTTTTGATTAGATTTAAGATGCGATTGGATTTAAAATTTGATTCGATTATAAATTCGACTCGATTAACAATACGATTCGATTTAAAATTTGATTCAACTCATAATTAGATGCGAGTTAAAATTGGATTCGGCTTAAAATTTGATTTAAAATTCGATATTTACTATCGAAAAGCATTTGACTGCGTTAACCATCAAAAGATGTTCGAAATTCTGAGAGCAACTGGAATTGACGAACAAGACTTGCGATTTATCTCAAAACTATACTGGCACCAACCTACAACAATCGAAATAGAGCACACAATATCCGAAGATATACGAATTAGACAAGGAGTGCGACAGGGTTCCGTCTTATCACCGCTATTATTTAATCTGTATTCAGAGAAGCATTGGACGAAGTCAAAAATTAACGAAATTATACGTTATATAATTATATATCAGATACGCTGATGATATCGTCCTAATAGCAGCTTTTTCTACTTGTGGTGCATTCTCCTTTAGTGGAGGTTAGCGACTACCCTGGTAAATCTGTCTCTGTCCAATGCGGCTCTAAACAAAGATGTTGAATCAAGGCCGGTCCAGTCTCTGATATTTCTAAGCCATGAAATCTGGCGCCTACCGGGACCCGTTTTCCTTCAATCTTACCCTGGATGATCAGTTGCGCGAGGCGGTACTTTTCGTTTCTCATTATGTGTCCCAGGGAGCTAACTCTTCTGACTTTAATGATTTTTAGCAGTTCCCTATCTGTACCTATTCTCCTCAGAACATCTTCGTTGGTGGTGTGGGTTGTCCAAGGTATTTTCAAGATTCTTCTATAAAGCTAGAGTTCAAAGCCTTCTAACTTGTTCATCAGTGTTGTGTTGAGTGTCCAGGCCTCAGTTTCATACAAAAGTATTGACCACACATAGCAATGCAGAAAACGACATCTAAGGCTGATATTAATGCTAATGTTTCAAAATAAGCTTTTAATTTTGATAAACTCCTGTCGGGTTACCTCTATTACGGTAACTATTAACTGTAGAGGTTATTATTTATTGCTCTTACTTCTTTTTTATAATCAAGTTGATTGTTGAACCAGCAACCAAGGTATTTGTATTGGCTTACGTATTCAAGCTGTTGGATATATTGGAAGAGATAAATTTTTGTTCCTTGATATTTTCATAACTTTGGTTTTCGCAGTATTGATCATCATCCCCATTTTTTCACAACTCTCGGTAACCCTATCCAACAGTATCTGCAGATTATGGCAGGGCTGCTTTTTCCATTAGGCAATATAGGCAGTTGCCTAGGGCGGCAAATTATGAGAGGGCGGCAAAAATACTGTACAAAAAATATTTGTAAATTAAAATTAAAATCGAATAACATTTAAGTACATACATCGTACATCCATGAATGGAATATAAGTGGACATTCATTTCTAGAGAACAAAATGCATTTTCTTAACACTATTCACTCAAAAAGGACAGAAGTCGTGAATTTAGGGATTATTGGGCCGTCGACAAAACCGCAAAGGCGGCGGCGCACTACTGTTCTATAATTTTTTTTTAAACTGAATCTTTTTGGGTTATTCGTGGTTGAAAATTTGCCATTTTCATCGAAAAATGTCGCCTTTTCGGACGGGTTTTTGCGAATATCTTACAAATTATGCATCTAACGAAAAAAACTATATAAAACATTTTTGTAGGTTATGAAAAATCAAAGAGATTCGTTTCTTCATAAGTCTTCTAGTGATAACATAAAAGGAGATATGGTAGGTGAAAAAAATTTTTTTGTGCATGCTCAAATGGGTGTGTTTAACTTAATAACAGAGAAATGGTCGATTTTAAGGGTATAATGCTATCAATATTTTTTGTAAGTACTGCCTGAAAAGACCTTTAAAACGACCGCACTGTTAAATTTCAATTACATTCAAACTAAGCGAGATACGGTGCAACAAAAAAGGATGACTAATTTATTTTAAGATAAAATGCAAAGTATGTATATTTTAACCCCTCATCCACCAGATTTAAATGCATCGTTTTGCTTCAACAATACCTTTTACTATAGTGTTATTTCTATGTCCAACAAGTTGGACGGGTTTAAAATGTGTAGTTTAAAAAAATAAGATTAAATTATAGAGAGCATTTTTATTTTTTTTTTAAATCTTCATTTTTCTCCATGTAACTCGAAAATAATAATGAGACACAGTAATGAAAAAAAAAAAAAATGAAATTGTTATCTAAAAGAAAACCTACATTTTTGTAAGGTATATTTTACGTATCTCTTATCACTTTCGAATTACATGGAGAAAAAGGAAAATTCTTAAGAAAATTTAAAAATGCGCTCTATAATTTGATCTCATTCTTTTCAAAAACCATTCATTTTAAACCCGTTTAACTTTTTGATATAGAAATAACACTATAGTAGAAGGTATTCTAGAAGAAAACCGATGCATTTAAATTCTGGTGGATGAGGGATTAAATATACTTCTCATTTTTCCTTAAAATACATTAGTCATAAGTTTTTTGCACCATATCTCGCTTAGTTTGAATGTAACCGAATATAACAGTTCTCATTTTAAAGTTCTTTTCAAGCACTACAAAAGGTATTTGTAGCATTATACCCCTAAAATCGACAATTTCTCTGTTTTTTAAGTTGAATACACCGATTTGAGCATGCACCAAAAAAATCTTTTTTCACCTACCATCTCTTTTTTTTATTAAAACTAGGAGATTTATGAAAAAATGAATCTCTCTGATTTTTCATAAACTACAAAAATGTTTTATATAGTTTTTTTCGTTAGATGCATAATTTTTATGGTATTACCAAAAAAACAGTCTCCGAAATGTGTCATTTTTCAATGAAAATGGCAAATTTTTAACCACGAATAACTCAGAGTATTGAGTTTTCAAAAAAATTTATAAAACAGCTTTGCTTAGAATTAGGTTCTCTGGCCATTTCCCGTGTTAGTTTGATAAAACAAATTTCCACCTCCGAGAACGGGTGGGAACTTAAAAGCGTCATAGGATATAGCGTAGACTTTGTTTCTTGAGCTATTCCCTACTTACAGTGTAAATATCAAGTAAATTGATGCAGTAGGATGGAATTCGGAGTATACATGAATATATTCACTTAAAGGTTCATTTGGATACCACAATAAAATCACCAATCATGAATAATTGACATATTTAAATATTTAAAACAGAGGGGATTGAAAGATATTTTCCCTAATTTTGATATTGCTTTGCGCATTTATTTGTGCCTCCCATTTGCCAACCAACGTATCCGCGAAAGGTCATTTTCGAAAATGTCAAGAATTTAAAATAGTCATGAAAATAATTTACTGATGATTTTTCCAAAGAAAAATCAAGAGAGAAATCTGATGTGATCGAACTGGAATGACAATTTTTATGTATTCTTATTTAAATAAAAAAATCTCCTTGCAATTTTTTTTTTCGCAAAAATGGTACATGCTTGAAGGGCGGCTATTGTAGAATTGCCTAGGGCGTTAATTGACCTAAACGCGGCCCTGGACTATGGTCCGCATCAGTCATTAATACCGTGTCATCTGCATAGCGGATGTTATTTACTCTCTGACCGTTTATCCTAATTCCTTCTAAAGAGTGCGATAAAGCGTTCGCAAATATTACCCCAGAGTAGACGTTAACAGTATGGGTGATAGCACACAACACTGTCTTACACCTCGTTGTATTTCAATTAGCCTTGACTTGTTAACATTGGTCTTTATGATTACTGTCTGATTCCAATAAATAGACTCTATAATTTTAGAATCTCTTTTGTCGACTTCGATGTCGTTCAATCTTTCTATCAAGGTCTTGTGCTTCACTCTATCGAACGCTTTCTCAAAATCTATAAAACAGACAAAAAGGTCTGCTTGCTGATCTTTGCATCTTTGTGCCAGAGTTTGAAGGCAGAATATTGCTTCACGGGTTCCCATACCTTTCCTGAAGCCAAATTGTTCTTGGCCGGTGACCTCGTCACATATTTTATATATTCTGTTCTGTATGATTCGCAAGAAAAGCTTCATAATGTTATTTAATAGACTTATAAGGCGAAAGTCCTGGCATAATTTTGGCGTTCTTCTTTTTAGGCAGCGGTATGAAGACGGATTCAAGCCATGTTTTAGGGATCGCCCCTGTATTGTAAACGTTATTAAATAGTCCAAGAAGAAGGTCTAAGTTTTCCTCGTTGATTAACTTCAATAGCTCAGCTGGTATTTCATCTTTTCCTACAGATTTGTTGTTTTTTAGTTGACGTAGAGCATACTCCAGTTCGGACTTCAGTATTGGAGGAACTTCGTCGTTTTCTTTATTTAATGTAGGAGGTTCTCTGATGTCATAGAAGAGTTCCCAGTCTTCCTACATGTTTATTTGTTCTTCAGGGCTTGAAATCATTTTGCATTCTGCGTTGATTAGATTATTTGGTCCTTGTGAGATGTCGTGCCTGTGAATATTCCTTGAGTTTCTTATAAAGATGGAAGTCATCATGTTTTTTATATAAGTTTTCGATCTATTCACATTGTTCTGTTACCCATTTTTCTTTTGCAATTTTTATTTTTTTGTTTAATGGTTCTATTTATTGCTGTGTCTATTGCTTTGTGCTGTTTGCATTTTCTTCTTTCATACATTAAATCCAATATTTCCTCTGTCATCCATCTTTGCTTCCGTGGTCGTTCTGTGATCATTTCGGTTGCCGTTGCAAGGGCGTGCTGCCTAATAGCAGCAACGCACAAAAACTATAAAACATAATAAATACGGTAGTTCTTCTAGTTTCACAGATATTAGAGTATAGTGCTTGAAGTCCAGATTAGTGTAACTTATTAATTTTTTTTGTCTGTAAGAGAGTAAATCCTGTTAAGAATATATTCAGTTTCTTAAAGAGAAAATGTTTTCTAGCGACCAGTATATAACCACTGAAATGGAATACATTTAACATCTAAACACGAAGTCAAATCAGTTGAAAACAATATAATTTTTGATTAGCTGTGCACCGACTCTTAAGGCGAGCGTTGGCCTTTGGTAATCTATACGGCAGGTTGTTCAATAGCCGTGTATCGAAATATCCAATACCTTAAGAATGCATTAGGTACATTAATGCAGCGTTGTCAAGCTGGATTATTTGTTACGTAAACGTTAAAAAAAAAGACAAAAATAAAAATTGGAGTAACACAAATTCTTCATTTATTTCGTTTTTCTCCATTCCCTTCAATTTTAGTTTGAGATTAAAAATTAAAAAAATGATTTATTTTGATAGATATGTTTCATATTTTTATATATTTTGTAGATTCGATAACCTCCTTCTCTCAAAAATAAAACTGAGGGTAAAAAAGACAATAAAATTCAAAAGATTTAAGGTGGATACCTACTCAGTAACTAAAGATAAACGAAATGGGTGCTGAGGCTTCAACTTGTATAAATAACACCTTGGCTACCGCAATGTTAAAAAAGTTCCCTACGGCCACGAATCTCCCGTTTCTATGTTTTTGGGACAACTAGGGTGTGTCACAAGGCTGTTATCAACAACAACATGAGACACAAAATTTGTGTCTCACAGCATCCAACGTGTTAAGAAATGAAAATATTAGCATTAGAAATGAAAAACACTGAAAATGTCAATATTATGTGAAGCAAAATCAAAGATTCTGTTATAAAAATACAGAACGAAACTCTACAAAAGAAAGAAGGAAGCCGAAAATCTTGGATGACACAAGAAATACCGGTAATCATGAAAAAAAAAGAAAAAAAAAAAGAAAATATAGAAGATAAATACAGATAAATGCAGAGAAAAAAATAAATTAATAATGAATAAAATAAAAGAGTAATCTAAATCGTATCTCCCTGTCTAACGCCCCTTTTGATAGGTATGGGGTGTGTATTCTGTTCAAGTTGGATCGTAGTTGTGTCCTTACTGTATATATTAGAGATTAGTTCTGTATACCTGTAATATACTCTGCTATTGTGTAGTGATTGTTTCACTGCCCAGTGTTCTATGGAGTCGAATGCCTTTTCCAAATCTATAAATGCCATATATATGGGTATTTGGTAGTCATTTATTTTCTCAATAAGTAACTTCATTGTCAGTAGATGATCACATGTACTGTAGCCTTTTCTGAATCCTGCCTGTTCTTTGGTCTGATAATTGTCGAATTTAGGAGTTAGTCTGTTGGTTAATATTTTAGTTAACAATTTATACATAACATTAGTTAACAAAGGTTATACTATACATGCAAGAATATTCAGAAAGTGTGAAGCGGACATGAATAATAGAGTGTTTAGTTTTCGTAATTGCTTCGGAACAGTAGAAGCTCTGTGTAGTTTCACAACTCTTACACCTTTTCATCTTCAACATAACACCTTACTTCTTCCACACGACCTTACATCTTCAACATAATATTCTCATTGAATCAGCAGTATCATAGACGGAAGCTAAAAAACTACCATCCCATCCAAAGCATAACTAAAATTATTATATATAAAACGTTGTTGAGACCGGTGGTCACATATGGGGCAGAAACATGGACTCTAATGCAGAACGATTAAAGACTTTTGGGAGTATTCGAGTGTAAAATACTCCGCAAAATATTTTTAACAATAAACCACCAATGGCAGTGGCGCAAAAAATATAACTTTGAATTATATCAACTTTCTAGTGAACTAGACGACGCAACATTAAATAAATTTTACTTTAACTATAAAGTGATTTCTTTCACGTTTTAAGAAATTTTCTCGCTTAGCTTGATACGCATGAATTAGTAATATCAAGCTCTTTAAAATATGCAAAAATATACAGGGTGTCCCCTTTAACTTAAATAAGTTGAGGATATTTTCGGTGGATCTGGAAGTAGAAATATGCTTTATTGTCACTGAAAATTCTACAATTTTATGGACAAAGCTTAACATAGTTTCACGAAAAAGATATACATAACAATAACAAATACAATTTTATAAAATTAGATAAATCGTCAATAAAAAAAATATAAACAAGTTAAAAAAGTGAACTAAAAAAACAAAAACCAATATATTGCAAAATTACTATAAATTGCAAAATTGAACATACAACATAACATAATAAAACACAAACAAAGGAACTAATAAGTTTAGTAGAGCAGTAATAAGAAAATATGGTGACATGTGACACTGTACTTTCATGCAAAGTTTTTTAAACATCGTCTTTTTGGTTTCTAAATTACTTAGTTCCATACTTCATCAATTTCTATATATGCAATTTGGTTACCTTTTGCCATACCAATTGGTTACCAATCATAACCAAATTTATTTTATATATCGTTGCTTAAAAGAAACTGAAAGCTATAATGCTTCTTCTTCTTCTTTATTTGTATTTTTGCTTGTTCATTGGCAGGTTGTTGCCTCTATGGAAGATTGTCACTCTATCACTTGCGCGGTTAGCCGATATTTCTTCTACCACTTGATGATTTACCTTTGCTATTTTAACTACTCTTGTGTCCGTTATTCTACTGATGTGATTTTTCCATTCTTTTTTCACTCGTTTATACCATTTGCCTTACATTTTGTTCTGATATCACCACTCTTTTTTTGGTCTCTCAGCCTGTTTCCTGTAGTTATTCTTCCATTTCTGCACTCTCCAGCATTATCTGTCATTTGACTGTGTCGGGTCTTGTTTCTGATGCGTTTTAGACTTTTTATTGAGAGTCTTTTTATTTTTTTTTAGTGAAAGATTTTTTATTGAAAATTGACATGTATCATTCTTATGGCAGGAACATCTTAAAACAAAACTATAGTGAAATTTGTCCACCCCATAAAAAGTTTATGGGGATTTTGTTCCCTTAAACCCCCCCAAACTTTTGTGTGCGTTCCAATTAATTCATTATTGTTATACCATTAGTTAAACACAACGTTTTTAAAACTTTTTGCTTCTTAGTATTTTTTCGATTAGTTAGTTTTTATCGAGATGCGGCTTCTTTTCAATATATTTACGTAAAATTTTTATAGGGGTTTTGTTCCTTTAAACCGTCCAAATGTTTGTATACGTTTCAATTAAACTATTATTGTGGTACCATTAGTTAAACACAGTGTTTTTAAAACTTTTGTCACTTTTTGTCTTTTTTTTTTCATGTCACCTTTTATCGAGATGTACCGCTTCTTTTTCAAAATATACCTAAAAATGTAAATTATAAATAAATTTTCAGATTAAACAGGTCTCTACATATGTATAATCGTACTTACATAACCATATACAAATATGTGGTGGATTCGACAAATATTCAAAATATCTCGATAAACACTGGCTTATCGAAAAAGTACTAGGAGGCAAAAAAGTTTTAAAAACATTGTGTTTAACTAATAGTGCCACAATAATAATTTAATTGGAACGTACACAACAGGTTAAGGGAACAAAACCCCCATAAAATTTTTATGGGGTGCACAAATTTCACTTTAATTTTTTTTAAGATGTTGCTGCCATAAAAATGTCACATGTCCATTTTCAATAAAAAATCCCATGAGAGTTTTCGATATATGAAAAAAAATCAATTTTCATTTTGTAATTTCAAAGGGCTGTAATTTTTTTTGTGTGCACTATTGTATATAGCTAAGTGAAGTTCAATCAACCTATTATTGACCCCAGAATCTGTGGTATAATTTATTACCAATCTTTTCAGGACACCCTGTATAGTATTATTAAAGCATCCTGTTAATCTATTAGCTCTTTGTAATTGATTTTTTACTTCTTTTTCAACGTCTTGATAACTGGATAGTGTAATCTCAATGTACTTTATTTCCATTACTTGTTCAATGCTAACTTCATCCACTTCCAGTTTACATCTTTTTGGTTCTTTACTGATTATTATTGTTCTAAATTTTTCGAGTTGAATTCGTCATGTTAAATTCTTTTGCTGTTGTATTAGATAATGTGAACTAGTCTTTGGAGGCTGTCTCCATTTTGGGCTATCAATATTGCATCGTCATCATGCGTTACAGAGAATTTTAGTTTCATTATTTCCGATTCTGTATCCTCTACTTTTATCGACGCTATTCAACGAAAACTTTTCGTTTATAAATTCGCAAAGTGTGTGTGTTATTGCGTTGCCGCTCCTGCAACACTTAGAGCAGATTTATCGATGGATTATTATGTAGTTTTGTCTTCTGAATCCAAATCTGAAAACGGCATTTCGATATCTCTAACCGTATTCGCGATAATCGACCTCAAAGTCTAAAATGTGACGTCACAATCCTTTTATTTTCTGTCGACACACTAAACGTCAGCTGAAATCGTTGCTAGTAAGTAGGCTAGTTTTTTAATCTGAATTTGTTAAGCAAAGCATAGGTTATTTACATTTGAGTTTGACACTTCGTGAATGTCAAACTAAATTT
Source organism: Diabrotica virgifera virgifera (assembly GCF_917563875.1). Classification (NCBI taxonomy): domain Eukaryota; kingdom Metazoa; phylum Arthropoda; class Insecta; order Coleoptera; family Chrysomelidae; genus Diabrotica; species Diabrotica virgifera. Next base: position 54,561,936 of record NC_065449.1, on the reverse strand, counting down.
TAAATTCAGTATTAATAAAATATCAATGACATTTGATAGTGAATTTAATTATTATATAAAATAAATAAGATGTTCAAAAATACAATTTGAGTATTTTGAAAGCAATAATTTATTAACAATTTTAAAAACGTTTATACGAGTATACGGCCTCCTCTTTAATGGGAGTATCTAATGATAAATGGACTGTTCCATTTCTTATGTAATGAAAATTGTTATAATAGTCGGTTCGGTAAACTCAGACACAACTGGCTAGTGCTTTTAATAGGTAATTTTTTTGTTTTTGCAAAAATTGGCAAAATTACTAATTATTTAGTAATTATTAACTATTTAGTAATTTTTTTTGGCAAATTGGCAAAATTACTGACTAAAATCACTAGCCAGTTGTGCGAATCGACTATATGAAATCTTGTTTGGAGTAAAAAATTATGGTCTGATATATGTGCAATTACATCCTTCTAATGGAAATTTTTTTTGAAGATTTGTTTCAAATTATGCATACCAAAAACATGTTCATTTACAACTCTTGTATTTTTAATTTGACGAAGAAAAGTTATTCTTCATAAAAAGCTCTTCATGGTCTAAGATTTATGATGCAACCATCATATATCAAATTTTATTAATTTTATACGAGGTATATAAAAAATATGAATTTCGATCAAGAGTAAAGTACCTTTATAGTTCACAACATTTAAAATAGAATGATATAATTGCGCATTAAAACATAATTTTTAATTCTAAACAACTTTTCATAATAACAATTTTCCGTATTATGAATAGTGTGACCAACTCCAATTCAGTCGAATCCGGGACAAGGCTGAAAAAAATACCAGAAATCCGGGACTTTTCATTGAAAATCGGGCCATTTTTTTTCAGAAGACGATAATTAAAATACAGGAACGAAAAAAAGTCCAGCGTTTTAGTTTTCGTAGAACTATAATACCACGATATAAAATGCATGCGTTTTGGATGTGGTATTATTAGTATTACACTCTAGAAATTGTCCACTTTTTTTCGTCCCGCCAATTCAATTTGATGTGAATTCTTATGAGAATGTATCCAAAATATCAAAATAAAATGTTACCAAAACTTTGAAAATTCGGATGGCCCGGAAGCCTTGTCCGGGACGCCGGGACACGACTTCGTAATTCGGGCCATGTCCCGGATTTTTCGGGCTAGTTGGTCACACTAATTATGAATTAAAATACGCAAATAAACAAAGTTTTCGTTATGATAATGCTCGCATTTTCAGCTTGTTATGACTGAAGTCGTAATTGTATATAATATTAGAAAGGATGAATTGCAACCGAAAAAAGTTGCAAATTTTGATCTTATTGAATAGTTCGATACCATATTTTCTATCTTATACTTCTATTTGACCACATATAATTCTGAAATGGAGCGAACAAAAATATGATATAAAGAAAATATGCAAATTAGTTAAAAGAGTCAAAACGTTCTCACGCTAAACATACTATCTATTTGTAAATTTATAACGAGACACTTTGTATGGTTATATAAAATTAATACACTTAATATCGAAAAAATATATCTCAATCTCTTTTGTAACGTCAACGTAATATCTAAGAATATTATTGATTAGTAGTAGAAGTAGTAGTAACTGAACTGTCGGGATTGAAAATTTCTCAAATATTAACTGCATTTCTTCAGTCGAAGACGAAGATTCGGTGTACGAAGAATTTTTTACGTAGGCGGACTAGGACTAAACACTTACTTATCTGTCTACTCTTTAATTATCTGAAAGCCCTATCAAGTTTAATGTTTCTCAGAGTTCGGAACCTTTTGTCAACGTTGCCAAATACACAAAAATATTTAAATTAGTATTTTTGTTACGTGTAGGTTATATTTTATCAGAATTTATTACGTTATCAAAGAACAGGGAGTGAAAAAGTGCGGAGAATATAGGCTAATAAGTCTAATGAGCCATAGATTAAAACTTTTTCTTAAAATTATACATCGCAGAATATACAATAGGATGTTTCAGTTTTTAATCGCTATACCGCGGAAAACTTGCCTTTGGGGTATATAAGTAAAATACAAAGTAAAATAAAGTTATATATTGAACACCCAGCTAGCGCATCCCACTAAAAACAGAAATCAAGATATTTTTCAATTATTTTTACAATTTTTAGCCAATAATATTTGAACGTGCTATAGTGAAAACTGTTAAGTTAATAGTTTAAAAAATGGGAAATAAATTTGAAACAGACAATATTTTAATTTGCGGTAGCGCAAAATACTCAAAAATTGTTAAAATTCACATATTAGCACCTTAAAAGAAGGTGTGGTCTAGTTGGGTGTTATTAGCACAATCGATTTTTTGTTCTTTTACTTTACACTCCATTTAATTGCAATAGAATTATTATTATAGTGTGTTTAAAGTTATAAAGGATATAAATAAAACAACTTATAATTTTAATAACATGTTTAATTGAAACAAAAAGGAAACCAAATTATGGCCAAACAATGTCAACAAATTAAATGAAATTTTGACTTTTGAAAGAGTCTTTCACTCACTATTTCTGAGTGGGTACGTTGAAGCTGCGCTTGCTGTCAAACTTTGGCATCGAAGCTCTGGATTCTACGGCAGATCTTATGAAACCATCTCATTACTTAGCACCGACGACTTTTTTTTAGATGCTTCAGTCACTAACTTGACGCAGTGTTCCACGGCTTGAGTATGACATGGAAATTTTCCAAAGTTCAAATCCTCGGGTGTTTCACCAGCAGTGATTTTAGCCCAAACTTCATCATCAGAGACTCTCCGTAACAGTGATGACGGTGTTATTTCAGTGGTGTTCCAATCAAAAAATAATTCAGTAGAGTCAGTCGGATGGAAGGTGATTTTCGGAAGTCGAAAAACCCTAATTGTTTCTGTTTCTGTAGCTAACATTCTTGCTTTGATTATTCTTCGCAATCCTAATTCTCTTATGTGTTTCCTTTCATCCGCTATCATCCTCAGTAGCAAATTTTCTGGGTGGGAAAAAATGCATTTATTTCGATAACAGGATCAACTACTTTAATCAAATTCTCTGGTAAAAATCTGGTTGATTTGATAGCCTCAAAAACGTGTTCAGGTCCATCTGTTAGATATTTGTTGTACTTTATTTTAAACCATATAGACATGTATGATTTAAAAATGAAGGATACTAACAATTTATGTTCAACGGAAGACGTTTCCACACTTACATACAGTCTCAAAACTCTGTTAGCTGTAGTCAACCATCGAGAGTGGGAAAGTGGACCCGGTTCTCGAACAGATAAGTCCACAGGGAGTTGCCTGACTTTATCGCACAAGTTATGTCTAGAAGATACTATTCATCTTTACTCAAAAGATTGCGATTAACTAGTCCTCCTAGTGGTTAGGAACGAGATGGTGTCATAAGATCTGCCGTAGCATCCAGAGCTTCGATGCCAAAGTTTGACAGCAAGCGCAGCTTCAACGTACCCACTCAGAAATAATGAGAAAAAGACTCTTCCTAAAGTCAAAATTTCATTTAATTTGTTGACATTATTTGGCTACAAATTGGTCTCTTTTTTGTTTCAATTAAACATGTTATTAAAATTATAAGTTGTTTTATTTATATCCTTTATAACTTTAAACACACTATAATAATTCTATTCCAATTAAATGGGAATAAAAAATAAATAAGTAAAAGAACAAAAAATGGATTGTGCTATTAACACCCAACACACCATACTAGACCACACCATACCGCAAATTAAAAGATATTGTCTGTTTCAAATTTATTTCCTATTTTTTAAACTATTAACTATAGTATATTGTACAACAAGAGAGAAAAAAGACATATTTCTCACGAGCGCAGAAGTTTGTTGGCACGAGCCGAGGCACGAGGCGAGTGTCGCAAATCAAGCGAGAGAGAAATATGTCATTTTCTCTCGTGTTGTACACTGTACTTTTTCTATGGATGCGTTTTTGTCAAGAGTTAAAACTTCAAAATTAAATAATTTAGGTGCTTTTAGGTATATTATATGCCTAAATTGGAATAAAATACATATATACACATAGGTATTTAATATTCTTAATATTTATATACTTTATTTATTTAAAGTTATAATTTACAGTTGAACAGTATTATTAAAGGGAATTTTTGATAAGTTTTGACAAGTGTCAACACATTTTTTTTGACAAAAATAATTGTGTTTGTATTGTGCATGTTACCATGGAAATGGCTATCATATGTATGTAAACCGGCGGTGAACCCGTGAGAAAAAATATTTCTCACTGCAATGGCCGACTTTTCTCACTGCCTGAGAAATTGTTCGTTTTGAATGTATGTAAGTAGTGAGAGAAGTTGCACATTGTATAGCATCCATAGAAAAAACAGTTTTCACTATAGCACGTTTAAATATTATTGGCTAAAGATTGTAAAAATAATTGAAAAATGTCTTGATTTCTGAAAAAAACTAAATTTTAAGTATAATGCGCTAGCAGGGGGTTCAATATAACTTTATTTTACTTTGAATTTTACTTGTATACCCCAAAGGCAAGTTTTCCACGGTATAGCGATTAAAAAATGAAACATTATTGTTTTTTGACCCACCCTAATATACGAGCTATGCAAAGAGAGAATACTAGACACACAGTTTAGATTCATGAAAGGCGTAGGTACGAGAGATTGGAGAGATGCACTGTTTAGTCTACAGGTATTATTCCAAAGATGCAGAAATATGACTTGCGATATTTACACCTGCTTTGTGGACCACCAAAATCATTTAATACAGTTCAACACCTAAAAATAATGGATGTTCTAAGAAAAGCCCAAATGGATGATAAATACCGGCGTATATACAAAATTAATACTGGAACCAATTAGCCACAATTAGAACAAATCTTGGAGATGAACCGGCGGAAGCGATCCAGATTCTGCGAGGCGTTAGACAAGGATGTATATTTTCACCTATATTATTTAACCTATATTCAGGGAAAATATTTACTGAAGCCTTGGAAAATTCGAAGATGGAATACTCCTAAATGGAGAATGCCTGGACAACACTCTCTATGCAGACGACACCGTTATTTTTGTAGACAATTTGAATAGTTTACAGCAACTAATAAACAAAGTAAATGAAGTACGTGAAAAATTTGGATAAGTAAACATATTAAAAACTAAATTTATGAGGATCAGCAAAAATAAAATTAGAGACGTCCAACTGCTTATCAAGAATACACCAGTGGACTGAGTTAAACAGTATACCTATCTTGGAACAATAGTAAACGAACAATGGGATTACTTACAAGAAGTAAAATGGAGAAGGCTAGGAATGCATTAAAAAACATGGACAAACCCTTTAAAAGCCACAACCTTAATCTGGAGATAAAAGTAAGGCTCCTACGATGTTATATTTTCTCAATATTATACCTACTACTGAGTTGAAACCTCAGAACTCAGTTAAGAGATGGAGAAAAAACTTGAAACTTTCGAGATGTGGCTACAGAGGCGAATTCTGAGGATATAATGGACGGACAAGATAACCAACAAGACCTTACTACGAAGGATGGGGAAAGAAAGAGAAGTGATGTATACGATTAAAAGGCAAAAATTAGAATATCTCGGACACATAATGAGAAACGGCACTATATACAGATTACTGAAAATAATCCTTCAAGGGAAAGTATTTGGAAAGCGAGGACTTGGAAGAAGAAGAATATCATGGTTAAAGACCTGAGGAAATGGTTCTCCAAAACAACAACTAATCTACACTCAAGGGCACAAAATTCCGCCACCCAAAATTTTTGATTAAGTTTGACAATCTATAACTTTATTATTTGTACTCCGATTTTCAAAATTCTTGCATCAGTTTATAGGTACGTGTGTTGGTGTCGTTTGATATTATTTCGGTTACAAAAATTTATTGTTTACATGACATTATACGTGAGTGAATGGAAGCGTTATTATTTCTCCTAATTTTAAAAAACTCTGTGGAAAAATTGGAGGGCTGATTTTGTTTCATACTCCTTTTGTATTATCCTGAAGGTATTACTTCACTACTAAACTAAGGTTTTGTTTTTTGAATTATCCAAATATCTCTTTTTTTGTAAGAGCTGTAATAAAGACACTGCTTTGAAGGTTTATTTATTTAAAAATATCAAACGCACAAAAATTAACAAAACAAAACAAAATTAACAACAAAACAAATCAATTCAAGAGCGGATACGTCCACCTCTTGCAGCAACGACTGCTCGCAATCTGTTTAGCAACGAATAAAGATGTGTTATCCTTGCCTGGGGAATAGCCCGATATTCCTCTACCAGGCCATAACGGTACCAAATTTTCTGGAGGCCTAGGATGACGGAAAATATATTTTTTTAATTCATCCCATAAATACTCAATAGGATTGAGATCTGGGGTGCATGCGGGCCATTCTAATCTTATCAATCCAACCTCTATTTTATGAGTTAATCAGTGTTTTTATTTACAAAAAATTGTACAGCTCTTACAAGAAAAGAGATATTCGGATAATTCAAAAATCAAAATTTTAGTGATGCCTCCGGGATAATATGACAGGACTATGAAACCAAATCAGCTGTTCCATTTTTCCACAGAATTTTTTAAAGTTAGGAGAAAATACAACTCTTTCATTCACCCCTTTACATATAATGCCATGCAAGTAAATTTTTTTTTGTTACCGGAATAATACCAAATGATATCAATACACGTACCTACAAACTGATATTCCAATTTTCTGGTTTTGATTGTATTTAAGACTTGCATTTATTTATTCATCTTTCCATTTCTTTATTCATAGCTTTAGATCTCTTGTGCAGACCACTTTTCTCATTTTGTTAAAATTCGCTGTAGCCTTTTCTATTCTAATTTTAATCTCCTGGAAGTAATCATTTGTGGAGTTGATTATTGTTTCAAGATATGCATGTTGGTCTACTCGTTCGCCATTGGTTCCGTTTATGAGGAGATTCTCGGTATTTCTTTGAGTTTTAGATATTCTCATAAACTTTGTCTTCTTGATGTTCATTGTTAGACCGTATTCTTGGCTATATATCGCTATTCTTTAACCAGTCTCTGAAGATCTTCAATATTTTCGACTAAGACGACAGTGTCATCCGCATATCTAATATTGTTAATGGGAACTCCGTTCACCTTTATTCCAGCTGTTTCACCCTCAAGAGGGGTGAGGTTTTTTTAGGATCTCTTCTAGGCATTAAAGAGAACTGGCGGCAATACGCATCCCTGTCTCACCCACGCTTTATTTCAATTTCCTCTGACAGCTGTTTCTCTGACTGCTATATTGGATATAAATGCACTCAATTTACTTAATTAAAATTTTATATTTCCAACCGTTTTTCTTCTTCAGCTTGTTTGCATCCACTTCTAGTCAAAGGTCTCCCAATGAGTTCTCCACTATTCATTGTTTTGTGATATTTTGTGCCAGTTTCGTTTCTCTCCACTTTTGCTTTGATGTCGTCTAGCCACCGTTTTTGTGGTCTTCCTCTACTACGACTGTGTTCTCGTGGTCTCAATGTAAAATGTTTCTCGTCCACCTTTCGTTGTTTTATGGTGATAAGTGTCCTACCCAGCAGAGGCGTAACCAGGATGATCCTAAGGTGGTTACATCTACTTGAAGATTTCTGGGGGGTATGGAATAATAATGGTGTTAAGCGTATACAGTGTGTCCAGAAACCCTACCGACAAACAAAGACATGAGATTTCTCAGGTAATTTTACGACAATTTAACCAAATTCACCTAGTACGAAAATGCTTCCTTCCTAAGGGAGTTAGAGCTCTTTGAAAATACCACCAGAACTCTTCTAGTTAGAAAAACAAAAATTGGTACGCATTTGGTTGCGAATTTATAGTACCGGTCATAGGCGTCCGTTTTGAGTAGGGTAACGGTTATTTTATCGCATAACTTTTTTGTTTTTAAATTTTGAGCATTTTCCCCTTTGGATTTTATTAAATTGTGAGGTATGCTAGTATTAAAAGGTACTCTTGATTTAAATCAATAGGACACACCGTTTTCTAGAAAAATCGATTTGAAAATTTTCCGTCTTTGGAATTTGAAAAAAAATTGAAAAAATTTAAATAAAAAAACGGTGTATTTTCCCAACTTGAAGCAGGAGCAACTTTTACTACTAGAATACCACATAATTTAATAATCTAGTGTCAAAAATGCTTCAAAATTAAAGGCAAAAAAGTTATGCGATAAAATAACCGTTGACCTACCTAAAACCGACGCATATGACCGTTACTAGAAATTCGCAATTAATGAAATCGATTCATCTCTGAAATATAATTAAACTTATTTTCGTTTTCGTTTTTCTAAATATTTTTTTTTATTTTTTTTTAAACTTAAAAAAACGAAAAATTTTCAAATCGATTTTTCTAGAAAACGGTGTATCCTATCGACTTTTCCTCAACAAGAGTACCTTTTAGTACAAGAATACTTCACAATTTAATAATACAGAGTCAACGACGCTTAAAAGTTAAAGACAAACAAGTTATGCGATAAAGTAACGGTTGCCCTACCCAAAACGGACGCCTATGTAAATACGCATACCAATTTTTGTTTTTCTAAATAGAAGCGTTCCGTGGGTATTTAAGAAAAACTAATTACCAGACGCCATCTTCAAATAGCTCTAGCTCCCTTAGGAACCGTTTTCGGACTAAGTGAATTGGGTTAAATTGTCTTAAAATTATCTGAGGAATCTCCTGTATTCGTTTGTCGGTAGAGTTTCTGGACACCCTCTAGAGCTCAAAGTACATCCAAAAGGGGGGGGTTATTACCCCCAAAACCACCCCCTGGTTACGCCTATGCTACCCAGTTCCATTTCATTTGCGCAATTTTTCCAATTACATCTTCCACCTTGGTCCTGGTTGTTCCACTTTGTTTTCCAAACTTGTTTCCATTAGGCAATAGTCACTCGAACCCTGCGGGCTTTCGTGTCTATTTCCAGACAACAAGTTTTCAAAAAATTGTCTCATCATTTTCAATTTATTCTCAGTATCTTGTTATATTAATGTTGAGAAAAGTATTTTCTATAGAACTGCCTATTGTTCAGCCTACATTCCATTTCAATTTTTGTGTTTGTGGTAATAGGCTATTGATTATATTCAAAATAAGATAGCTAAAAGGAACTACAACGTTAAGTGGGTTTTATTATTTCATATGGTCAATGCACATCTATATATGAAAAAACCGCGGAGTGCTACCATTTAAAGGGGTGCGTTTTTGAGAAATGAGTGAATTAGTCCCTGGGCACAGGTTACATTAGGGTGAGTTCTATGCACTTTTCGTACAAACATATCTTCATAAAAATTGTTCCTGGTTAAATTTACTATCTAAATATCACTTTTTAAAGTCAATGATACTTTTTTTTACAAAAATATATTCAAAAGAAAAAGCACAAAGAAACCCAAAAGAAAGAAATTTTGTTTTTTGTCCCATAACTTTTGTCCACGAGGATATAGGTATAGACATTGCTTTAGAGAAAAAAAACCTACATATTTCTTCTTTAAAATGTTGTTTAATAGAGGTTATTAGGATTTACAGTTTTCGAAATATGATTTTTCAAAGTCCGCCACTCACAGCAATTTTGGGCAATTTTCCTTGTTATTTTGCAAATATTTTTCTGTAACTTTTTCTACGTAACTTTAGGTATATACAATGGTACACGTAATAGAAATAGAAATCAATTACCTTTAAAATGGTCTACTGTATAACGTTGTACGACTTTTTTTTAGAGATTATGGTTTTTCAAGGTTTTATACTTTTAACGATTTTTTATAATATAATATAAAAATTAAATAATATTATTATATAATATATTATATATTATATAATATTATATTATATATTATATAATACCTAATATAAAAAAATATCATTTTTTACGATTATTTTTGAAATTTCTCATTGTAACTTTTTTTCTTCTACATTTAGGTATATATTATATTATATAATAAATAAAGCTTATTTACTTTCATGGTGTATTTCAAAAAATTCAAAAATACAAAAAACTACAGATATTATTTTTCAAAATGTAATAAGTACTTGCAACGATTTTTGATTTTAGGATTATTTTTTAAATTTCTCATTATAACTTTTTTTACTTGTACATGAATATACTATATATTGCTCAATAAATAGGGCTTACTTACGATCTTTAAAATGGTGTATCATCTATATTTAAATAATGGAAACCGAGTGATTCTTTGATATTTTTTTACCTGTATTATTTAAAATTATTTCTTTTACAAAAATTACATAAACATTAGTCTTAGAAAACATCACTTTAGTTAAAATTATTTAAACGTTGACATTTAAAAAAATTTCAAAATCAAAGTCCATCTCTTCGTTAGCATTAGCTTCAATATCTTCCTCTGACACCTCAGTTATCTTAGAGTTCCCACAATTAGTACGCATTCACATGCATCTTTGCAGAATATTGAACAACTAATTCCTATCTTCCTACAACCGCAGTTTTTTGTACATCCCTTGGTACATTTACTTGGCTATTTTTTCAAGCAAAGCTTGTGGTGCAGGAGCTTTGACAGTAAATATTTGAAGTTTGCCCGGCCGAGTCAAGTGGATCCAAAGTATTACCTATAAAAAATAAGATTTAATCATAACACACAATCACATAAAAAAGTTATAATGAGGAATTTAAAAAATAATCATCAAAAATCGTTACAAGTACTTATTACATTTTGAAAAAGCATATATTATTCAAAAATAATCCTAGAATTTTTTATAATACACGATTTTAAAGTAAACAGAATAAGCTTTCTTTTTTATTATATAATATATACCTAAATGTAGAAAAAAAAAGTTATAATGGGAAATTTAAAAAATAATCGTAAAAAATATAAAAACTCGTTAAAAGTATAAAATCTTGAAAAAGATAACCTCTTTAAAAGAAGTCGTACAACATTATACAGTAGAACATTTTAAAGATAATTGATTTCTATTCCTCTTCATGTACCATTGCATATGCCTGAAGTTGCGTATAAAAAAGTTACAGAACTATATTTGCGAAATAAAAAGGAAAATTGACCAAAATTGCTGTGAGTGGCGAAATTTGAAAAATCATATTTCGAAAACTGTAAATCCTAATGACATCTACTAAACACCATTTTAAAGAGAAAATATGCAAGTTTTTTTTCTGTAAAGCAATGCCTATACCTATATCCCCGTAGACAAAAGTTATGAGACAAGAAACAAAATTTCTTTCTTTTGGGTTTCTTTGTGCTTTTTCTTTTGAATATATTTTTGTAAAAAAAAGTATCTTTGACTTTAAAAAGTTATATTGTAGCGTGATTAGTGTAATTACTTCTAATTACAATAAAACTAGCGGTTCGTAATTTATATACGACTTTATTTATATAAGTTACAGACGAATTTATCTTATACACTAAACTTATTCACAAAATATGCCCGTATTTATACCCAGTTGTTATTCTGGAACAATCGACTCCCATCTCGAGCTATCGGCTTGTTCCGCCTACGTGACGTACCTTCCAGAATTCTCCGGCGAGGCCTAGCACATCCGATTACGTCATTCTCGAGGTGTTTACTGTTATACGGGGATCGGCCAAGATTTCTCTTCCGCTACACTGCTCCCCTCTTAAGATCTGAGCGTTTTGATCAGCAACTCTAAATGAAGGCCCAGGATGGCGGAATCTACACGACTCTCCAGCTCTGCATACACCCTTCAAGAAGAAATAACAGTCTACTGTCTTTGAAGGGTACGACATCTTCGGGTTCATGCAACACACAGTGATTTGTACACCAGTTCCTCTGAAGACCACTTCAAGCATGCTTCTCACAATCTTCCAATCCAGATTTTCTACTGCATGGCCTATATTTGGCTTTACCAAAAATAGGCCATGCAGTAGAAAATCTGGATTGGAAGATTGTGAGAAGCATGCTTGAAGTGGTCTTCAGAGGAACTGGTGTACAAATCACTGTGTGTTGCATGAACCCGAAGATGTCGTACCCTTCAAGAAGAAATAACAGTCTACTGTCTTTGAAGGGTACGACATCTTCGGGTTCATGCAACACACAGTGATTTGTACACCAGTTCCTCTGAAGACCACTTCAAGCATGCTTCTCACAATCTTCCAATCCAGATTTTCTACTGCATGGCCTATTTTTGGTAAAGCCAAATTTTTGATGTCATAATTACACACGATTTTCTTCAAATTAGTTAGAGCACGCCATATGTTCTCGTAGCTTGGCGTGTCCGTATAAGACTTTCTGGTCACCATATACAGCAAAGATCGAGGACCATCTTCCAATCGCAGTACTCTTCCAATTTTAGGCTGCTGATTTCTTAACTCGTCCAGGCGGCCGAACTTTCTATTGAATACGGACGATATTCCTTTAGTCATCTCGAGGTCTTGGGCAACACAGTGGGCCAGAGAGACGTTTTCTGGAACACCAAACAGATCTTGCTGAACTTCTGTGGTCACGCCGAATCTAGCACTCTTTCTCGCTGCGTAATTTGACATAAATTGATTAAAACTTGGCTGTGCGACATCTTTCATCTCCTGTTGGAGGACTCGTGCTTCTTCTGTTTCATTTGAGCCAGCATATGGTGCAAGACGATTTATGTGAATAACTTTTGGTTTACCGTTTGGCAACTTCTTAATTCTATATATTACGTCATTTATTTTCTTCTTAACTTCATATGGACCTTCCCATTGTCTTTGCAGTTTAGGACATAAGCCTCGACGACGTTGCGGATTATAAAGCCAGACAAGATCACCTACTTCGAAGCTTTCATTCTTGCATCGAGAATCATATTGATCTTTCATTCTGTCACTGGCTATCTGGATGTGTTGTCGGGCAAGTTCATGAATGTTGTTCATTCGTAATTTCAGGCGGTCAACGTAGTCTTCGCCTGCAACATGTTCCTCGGAAGGTCCGCAGCCAAACTCTAGGTCGCAGGGCAACCGAACTTCACGACCCAACATCAGGCAGGTTGGTGTTTGACCTGTAGTTTCATTTACGGCCGAGCGGTAGGCCATCAGGAATAAATGAATGTGTTGGTCCCAATCTCGCTGATGTTCAGATACAACTTTGGACAAGTGTTTACCCATCGTTCGGTTCATCCTCTCGACCATCCCATCTGATTGAGGATGCAGGGGTGTTGTTCTGGTCTTATTGGCACCAATCAATTTACAAACGTTTTGGAAAAGAGCTGACTCAAAGTTTCGCCCTTGGTCGGAGTGGATCTCCAAGGGAACACCAAATCGGCTAAAGAATTCTTTAACAAGTACCTCTGCAACGGTAACAGCTTCTTGATTTGGTAATGCATAGGCCTCAGTCCATTTTGTAAAATAATCCATGGCTACCAGGATGTATTTATTTCCAGCATCGGTTTCTGGAAATGGACCTGCAATGTCGATAGCTACTCTTTCCATAGGACTTCCAACATTGTACTGTCTCATGGGTGCTCTCTTTTTACCAACCGGACCATTACCGGATGCACACAGTTCACATTTTCGGCACCATCTTCTTACATCATCTTTACAGTTCACCCAATAGAACCGTTCTCGAACCTTTTGCAGAGTCTTCGTAATACCAAAGTGTCCACCTGATGTACCGTCATGCAACTGACGCAATACTTCTGACACTTTACTTTTAGGTACAATTAACTGAAGCTTAGATTCTGTACCATCACCGTTCTCAAAGGTTCTGTACAGAAGATCATCTTTTAGTACCAGGCAATTCCATTGGCTCCAGTAGGCCTTGACTTCTGGACTACATGCACTAATGTTCTGCCAACTAGGTCTCTCACCTTGCCGCATCCAATCCAATACTCTTTTTATACATGGATCATCTTCTTGGGCGTCTTGTAACTGTTGGGGCTGCCATTGCTCATTAATTACGGTGGTTCGTCTCACGGGGCAAAATCGTTCCTCTAATTTGGCACAGTGATTACAATTTGCACTGCATGGTCGTCTCGAAAGGGCATCAGCATTTGAATGAACTCTTCCGGCCCTGTGTTCTATCTCATAATCATATTCTTGAAGTCGTTCCAACCATCTTGCCATCTGGCCCTCTGGATTACGGAATTGTATGAGCCATTTTAGAGCAGCGTGATCTGTTCGAAGAAGGAACTTTCTGCCGTACAAGTATTTATGGAAATGTTCGCAAGCCTTCACTACACCCAGCAGTTCTCTTCTGGTAACGCAATAGTTTCTTTCTGGTTTCGACAGGACTTTGCTGAAATAAGCGATGACTTTTTCCTGTCCATCCTGGATTTGTGAGAGAACAGCTCCTATGGCACTGTTGCTAGCATCGGTATCCAAAACAAATTTTCCTGCCTGTCCCGGGTAGCTTAATATCGGTGCACTGATCAGAGCCCTTTGTAGTTGTTCGAAAGCTTTTTGACACTCCTCACTCCATGTATATTCTTTGCCCTCCTCCGTCAACTTTGTTAGGGGCTTGGAGATATTGGCAAATCCTTTGACAAATCGTCGGTAATATGTACATAGGCCAAGGAAACTTCTAATTTCATGTTTATCTTTTGGTACTGGCCAATCTTTAATTGCATCAATCTTTTCAGGATCAGCTGTTACACCATTACTCGATACAATATGTCCTAAGTACTTAACTTCTCGTCGAAACATGTGACATTTCTTCGGACTTAACTTCAAGTTCGCTGCCCTCAATCGTTGAAAGACGTCTATTAGATTCTTGGCATGTTCATCAAAGGACCTTCCAACCACAATTACATCATCCAAGTAAACCAGGCATGTTTTCCATGTTAGACCTCTTAAAACTGCCTCCATTAATCTTTCAAATGTGGCAGGGGCATTAAATAAACCAAACGGCATAGCCGTAAACTGCCAAAGCCCTGATCCTATCGAAAATGCGGTTTTCTCCCGATCGGCTGGCTCCATGTCTACTTGCCAATATCCACTTTCTAAATCGAGTGTGGAAAACCAACGAGAACCGGAGAGAGTATCCAATGTATCGTCTATTCTGGGCAAAGGATAACTATCTTTTTTTGTTACCGCATTGAGCTGGCGGTAGTCGATACAAAAACGCGTTGAACCATCTTTCTTCTTTACCAGAACTACTGGTGATGTCCATGGACTGTTCGATGGTTCAATTACCCCTTGTTTGTCCATATCCTTGATAATCTCTTCGGCTTCATCTCTTTTCGCAAATGGAAGTCGTCTAGGCCGTTGTCTGATTGGCTGAGCGTCTCCGGTATTTATTTTATGCGTTACTATGCTTGTTTTTCCCTTATCCTTCGTGTCAATAGCAAAAACATCTTGATACTCTATCAGCATAGATGTCACTTTTTCCGTTTGTTCATGATCAAGATCTTGGCATCTTTCAATGATCATCTCAACAAGCTCCTTTGGATACTTCGCCTTCGATGATTTCTCATTGGTATTCACAGAGCAAATTGAAGCCACGGGAACACACTGCCCGATCAAAGCTCCTCTACTTAACTTGATAGCAGTTTCCCTTAAATTCATAACTCTTACAGGGATCACATCTCGAACTTTTACCAAAGTTTTCGCCGTTAGGAACTCGACATTATCCACATCTTCGACCATCCTTAAACTTCCCTCTCGGCAGTGTCCATCAAGCATGGTCATCAGAATTTTCTCACTATTACCGGGTATGGTTACGTCGCATGTAGTAAGTAAGCGGATGACATCTTCTTTGTCGTCGTGAAAGGGCAACTCTTCACCATTGATCTTGAGAACTCCATTTTGAACATCCAATATTGCCCCCACTTTCCTTAGTACGTCCATCCCCAATATGAATTCGTCGGAGATCTCGGCAATTAATACTTGATGTTCAACTGTGGTCTGGCCAATGGATACTGACATATTAGCCTCGCCATATGTATTAATTAGCTCACCAGTCGCTGTTCTAAGCTTTACTGTTGCAGGTGATAATTTATTATGGTCTCGTACTACATCTGGACGTGCGATAGTTCTCGTTGCACCTGTATCCACCAAAAATGATCTACATCTATTACTGATACGACCTTCGATGTATAAGTTGTGGATTCCACCGGAGGACGTAAGGTTGACAGTTACTATGGGGGCTCTAGTTCTCGAGGTCGGCAGTTGCCCCTTGGTGTCGACCCGCTCTAGTTTTCCGACGGCTGTACGATCTTCTTACAATTACGACGAATGTGGCCTACGTCTCCACAATTCCAACATCTAGGCTCGCGTCTCTTTGGCATCTGATTACTTAATACTCTCCGTATCATTTCCTCCAGACGTTCATCGTTGTGTTCGTCACTTTCTTCAATGGTTCTTACTCTATGGCCTCGTGAAGTTTGACTAGCCGTTTCGTGTTCCAATGCAATAGCAAGTGCTTCATCTAAAACTTTCGGTCTTGCTAGTCGTAAAGCTTTCTGTAGTTCATTATCTTTCAGCCCATTGACGAAGGTATCTACTGCAATTTCTTCTAAAACGCTGTCTGGCACCTCTGGATAAGCCAACCCCACACCTGACACCAACTGTAGCGTGATTAGTGTAATTACTTCTAATTACAATAAAACTAGCGGTTCGTAATTTATATACGACTTTATTTATATAAGTTACAGACGAATTTATCTTATACACTAAACTTATTCACAAAATATGCCCGTATTTATACCCAGTTGTTATTCTGGAACAATCGACTCCCATCTCGAGCTATCGGCTTGTTCCGCCTACGTGACGTACCTTCCAGAATTCTCCGGCGAGGCCTAGCACATCCGATTACGTCATTCTCGAGGTGTTTACTGTTATACGGGGATCGGCCAAGATTTCTCTTCCGCTACAATATTTAGATAGGAAATTTAACCAGAAATAATTTTTATGTAGACGTGTTTGTACTAAAAGTGCATAGAACTTACCCTAATGTAACCTGTACCCAGGGACTAATTCACCCATTTCTCAAAAACGCACCCCTTTAAATGGTAGCACTCCGCGGTTTTTTCATATATAGAGATTCATTGACCATATGAAATAATAAAACCCCGTTAACGTTGTAGTTCCTTTCTATAGTGCATAATCAATAGCCTATAATCTTTTTTTCAATTAATAATATAATAATAAATTTTAATTTAGTTATATATTCTTTATTTATTCCGTCATTATACTTAAAAGTTTAATTGTATATTATAAACCGAAATCAAAAGGTGTGAGGTAGGTGGGAACAGAACACAATACGTCCAAAGACTATACAAGACGCGCCTTTAACGTATAAGGTTTTCGGTGTCCAAAGGTATTACTCGAGTCATTCGTAAACGATGTAGGGAACAACATGACTAAGCGCCAACAATGGCTATTGTTAGATCGTAATCAGATCATAATCTCTCATGTTAATAATGGGTCTTACTGCTAAATGTGATAATGCTTTTGTTTTGGGTTATAAGTCACTTTTAAAACGACTGAATAAAAGGAACCAGTTATATGAAAAGAGCACTTTTTACTTTTTGTGTAACTACAAAAGTTTTTGTGAATAGTAATTTTAATATCCCTGTTGAGCTGCCCCCCCACTTGCAAAAATTAAAAAACAGATAGCGCTGATTTATGAGCTATTTATGAGCTTTCATATTCCGCTAATTAGCCGAAATAACTCCTATAGCTTGTATATGATAAGAATAAAGAATAAACTCTTAAATCACGCACATTTCGATTATTGAGCTACAACTCCTTCGCAAGAAAACCACCCCATCTTCCCGGCATAAGAGAGAGGTATACTTAAAATTTATTAAATTAATTATTTGGCAACTACATATCGTGTAATAATTTATGAGCTCTAAAAATTTGCGCATTTAGATCAATAAATTGCAATTTCTTTTGTATAGTGCAGTCACTGAAGGTAAAAATCAACTATTACTTTCAATTTCGGTGAACCTTCATCGATTTTTACGAAAATTGGTGAGTGGTTAGGCAGGCCGCACATCAAAGAAACATGAAACGTAAATTACGTTTCATGGAAATAAACCACTGCTAAACAAATATACGTCCGGCCATTTATGAAACTCTCCGAAAATAAAAATGTGTCATGAGCATGAAACACACTCGTTTCATTGGTAGGCGGACTTTGAGATTTGTTTAGCAGTGTTTTCTTTTCATGAAACATGTTTTACGTTTCATGTTTCATGTTTTTCATTTCATGTTTCTTTGATGTGCGGCTTACCTTAGAGGATACCCCACGAAACAAAGGTGACATGGTGCCACCTGGCAAGTTTAACCTGAGGGTGGATACCGCCCCCTCACGGGTGAAAATTATTTTATTAAAAATAACTCCAAAATTCCATAAACGGACAAGTTATAAGCAGAATGTGTTATATAAAGTTATTAAAATAAATCAATACTTTTTGAGTTATTAAAGATCAAAGATTTTAATTTTTCGTGAAAAAAATGCATGTTTTAAAGCGATTTTTCGTAAATCACGCAAAAATTGTAAGTTTTTACAAAAAAGTTATCATTACCAAAATTAAAGCTTTGAAAACCCTTTTATTATTAATTCAAAGTGAGGTATAAGTAACTGAATGTATTTTTTTTTCGGCGAATACTTAAATCTAATTATTCAAGCCAAATTAACGGGAAAACGAAGAATTTTATAAATATGCTTAGTATACATTTGTCAAAGTACTCAGAAATATCTTTAAATGACCACCGAAGGAAGTTGACATCATCAAAACTAAGCATGTGAACATGAAAATAATAGGACCCTTTCGAATTTTTTAGGAAAAAGTGAAAAATAAAACGAACGTCATTTCCACACAAATTAAAATCTTTAGAAATCCCTATACGACTTTCTTTACTTTAGCATAAGTAATGACCTTAAACATTTTGACCGATTTAGAATGCATATTTTTAAAAAATATATATATGATTTCAAAAATCATTTTTTTTTCAAATTTTCGTAAATTATTTGCTTTTGATAATAACTCCAACAATACTCGATACACGTAAAAAATGATACAGAACGAAATTTTAGTGTTTTTATTAGCAAAGATTTTACTTGTCTTTTGATTTCTGTATGAATCAAAATAACCAAGATAGAAACGTTTAAACCTAATTTTTACTGCGAGAACAATGTAACTGGAGCCCTTTAACCTATTATCCTAAAAAGTAAAGTATTTGAAAGAATAAATGTAATACAGTTTTATAGCTCTTTAAATTACCTTTCAAATATTTCGATGTGCCTGATATAGTCGAAGCGAAGATCGGTGGAATATGCGCATTTTATCAATGAAATTCGATATTTTTAAGATATTCCAGAAGCCGCTATAGATAAAATGTTTTAACGACCTATTCATCATTCAGAATTACTCAACGGATATTAGTACAGTTAAAATAATTAAGACGATAACCGGACAACATTGATTTAATGAGTAAAATTTAGTTTTTTTTTACTTTAATGACAAAAAAAGCAAGCCCATTAGCAGAACCCAATTAAAAATTATTTTGCACATCATATTTGAAACATTATTTGGTTGAAAAATCTCATTTTTGTTGGCAAAAAAAATATATTAATTTGTTTGGACTAAATTATAGTTGTGCTTATCTTAAAAAGGATATGTTACTATCAACATTCGCACAGTGTTGCCAAACTGAATTTTGTTATTTTGGGTGTAAATTTTTTCCACGGATCTCCGAGGGTACAATACCGTAAAAATTAACAGAGTTATTAAAAAAAACAATAACAATTTTTTGGGAAAATTTTTGGAGTACCTATAAATTTTGATGCTATCAACTTCTTCTGGAGCTCATTTGATAAGTATTTCTAAGTACTTTGACAAGTATTTAGTAAGTGTTATAAAATGCATCGTTTTGCCGTTATTTAAGCTTGGATCCTTAGATTTGAATACTCGCAGAAGAAAAAATTACATTCAATTACCTATAACTTACTTTAAATTAATATTAAATGGTTTTTCAAGTAAGGAGATTATTATATTTTTTATTAACTTCAATTTTAGTGATGAAAACTTTTTTGTAAAAACTTACAGTTTTTGAGTTATTTAAAAGTTTACGTTTTTAAGTTATTTAAATTCGATATAATCCTGAGGTCGTTGTAGCCTATCTTCTTTGATTTCGGGACATGCATTCATTGATCATGTCGTGCATTGTCGAATGCTTTATTATAGTCAACAAAACACGCATATATATCCTTATTGACGTCCAGGCACCTTTGTATTAGTATATTAAGTGAAAAAAAGAGCTTCACGAGTTCTTAGGCCTTAATGTCTTTATCCAATTTATGATATATTCAGTTATAGATGACTTTCAGTAGCAACTTTAGCACATGGGAGATCAAGCTAATGGTGCGATAGTCGCCGCATGTTCTTGCGTTTTTCTTTTTAGGGAGACAAAAAATAAAGACCCACGTTAATCTCTCTTTGGGTAATATGACTGAGCTATAAATTTTGTTCAATAAATATACTAAAGCTGGATTTTTATTCATGATTATGCCTTTGTTTTTAAAATTTTGTGCAATCTTTAGTTACAGGATATGCATTCCAGATTACAATACAATAACTTTACTAATGCATTTGGATACAACACGATAAATAAATATATTCTTTCACAAATCTGTATAAGTGAACGCATGTTAATATTTTATAGTCGCCTCGTCGAAAAGACAAAACAGTTCCGATAACATCGTGTATTTGAAAACTTCAAAAAAATCTGCACTAGTCGTATCCCATCGCGGTCTGTCATACTCTAAATAAATTACAAAGTGTTTAATCGCGGTTTGTTAGTCACAAAGCGGCAGCAATATGCGGCTTGTCGAGTTATCATCCTCTTTGGACAAGCGCATTACCATATCTAATCAAGAACAGAGAGAGCCACGAGGAGCCGGACTACGATGGACATCTCCTGACCACTGAACAGTGACGCCAGCAGTAAAAGGAAGAGGGGTGTTCTTTTAGTATTTGGACGGTATTGGTTTCTTAACATGTATTGTTATTTCAAAATCATTTGTTAATGCTTTTTCACCAACAGAACCGATTTTTTATCTATATAAATAAAAATGAATATTTGTATGTATGTATGTATGTATGTATGTATGTATGTATGTATGTATGTATGTATGTATGTATGTATGTATGTATGTATGTATGTATGTATGTATGTATGTATGTATGTATGTATGTATGTATGTATGTATCTATGTATGTATGTATGTATGTATGTATGTACCTTCTTACAGACTCGCAAACTATGCATTTCATCATATGATGACCTTAATCAAAGTTGTTGTACATGATCCTGGAAAGGTTTCTGACTTGGTACGACAAACATAAGTGAAAAGGGGGCTTGTCCCCCATAATTATTTTTAATTTTTTTGGACAAATTGGTTTTTCTTAATTTCGTATGATGTAAAACCAAAATATACATTCAACCTTAAATTTTCACTTTTCTATCTACAACCGTTATTTTTAATAGACATCTAAATATTTCCTCTTCTATATAAATAAAAATGAATGTTTGTATGTATGTATGCATGTATAAAAATGAATGTTTGTATGTATGTATGTATGTACCTTATATACTCGCAAACTATGCATTTCATCATATGACGACCTAAGCAAATTTGTCGTTTCCCGGCGGTGGCGGGGGTGGAGGCGGTGGGAGTTTTGTCGAGGATCGACGAAATTAACGAATTAGAATTAAATAAACTGTGCGATATTGTAAGATTTGCAGTTTAAAAGTAGTTAGAATTTTTAAATGTGAAAGTTCTAAAAATTGTAGAATAGAAATGAATTCCAGTGACGAAGAGTTACAGCTTTTTTTATTTGTTTATCGTAGATAAACTATTGTATGAAACTGTGCGTGAAAGACAGGATATGCATTTTTAAATTCTTTTAACATCGACTTATTGTCGACATTGTTGTAGCCGAAATGGCATAATTATTGTAAAATGAAGGTCTTTTGACCTATCTATGTAGCTAGTTCCAACTACTTTGGATCTAAAGTTTCTACCACCTGATGATGGACTGATTGGTCCGAAAACGTTTGTGTGATTTTGTACTATAGATGTATCCACTTTTATCCAATTTGGATAATTTTAGATAAAATTTTAATAAAGATTTATATACCATTTACCTACAAGCGAAGTTTTACTTCGTAAGTTTATTGTAAGATTTGTTAAAAGTAAAGATGGCTTTAGCCGGGGGTGGCTGGGGTATACCTAGATACAAAAAGATGCATAGACAATAACGAAAATATTACAATAGAATATAACGGGAAGCCGAAATAAAGGAAGGTTCAGAACGAGATGGGTGTTTGAGTAGAAGACGACTTGAAAACTATGAATGTAAAACAATGGATAAGAAGGACAAAAGGAAGGTCTAAATGGAAGGCAGGCAAATACCCATCCATGGTAAGGATGTCAAAAGAAGAAGAATAATTAAAAATACATATACCACTTAATTTTCTCACTTTTATCACCTACCCCTATTTTTTAATAGCCATATTAGTAATTTAATAATTTTTAACTGTGTTCGATAATTGACCAATTAGTCTAAGAGCTAGTGAACCCTCCGAATAACGGTCGTCCTGTAAGGCTAGAAATTTTTCTAGTGATAATTCATAGCACACCAAGGCTAAAAACCATGACCTGGCAGGCATCAGGGGTGCACGTGTATCTACCAGGTGAATCGAAGAGTGCAAATTTAGGGGGTAAAATAAACTTTCTCCTGTAAGGTTTAAATTTAAGCACGTGTTTGAGTAAGTCATTTAGAAGAAATGTGTACAATGACAGGCGATTCCGAAGAGCATAAGACCTTGCCAGGCGAGGGGAAAGATTAGGGGTTTTTCCTAAAATTATTCTTTTTGCATCGAACAAATTTTTTTAGGTTATTTGAATCATTTCAAACAGAAAAGGTCTTTAGTAATTTTTCTCTTAAGTTAATGGTTTTTGTTATATAACCGATTGAAAATTTTGAAAATTGCGAAATCGGCCATTTTTATTCCTAAATCGGACATTTATCTAAAAATTTCAAAGTTGCCAAGGTAGGTAGATATTCTTTAAACATTGATTGATGAAATCCCAAAGAGTTTTTTGCAGTACAATATCGGAAACGCCTTTGTTTTTTAATTGCTAATCAAGCGGGCGCGACACTGTAGTATAAGTGAGGACGTTTGAGTTGGCATAAATTCATTATCTCAAAAATGGGCAAATTTCAAGAGAAATCTTCAAACAGGTCGATTTTTATTTTTAAATTAGGACTTTTTGGCATATATATAATACTAGTGACGTCATACATCTGAGCGCGATGACGTAATCGATGATTTTTTTAAATGAGGGTAGGGGTTGTGTGATAGCTCATTTGAAAGGTTATTTAATTATCTATTCAATAATATAAACATTAACATAATTATTATACAGGGTGTACAAAAATTTTTTTTTTACTGAATTAACTTTGATTAAATTTGACAAATAGAAGAAAACATTTTTTTGTACACCCTGTATAAACATTTATGTTAATGTTTATATTACTGAATAGAGAATTAAATAACCTTTCGAATGAGCTATCACACAACCCCTACTCTTATTTAAAAAAAATCATCGATTACGTCATAACGCCCGGATGGATGACGTCACTAGTATTATATATATGCCAAAAAATCCTGTCAAAAAATCGACCTGTTTGAGGATTTCTCTTGAAATTTGCCCATTCTCGAGATGAATTTATGCAAACTCAAACGTCCTCACTTATACTACAGTGTCGCGCCCGCTTGATTAGCAATTAAAAAAACAAAGGGGCTTTCGATATTTTATTGCAAAAAACTCTTCGGGATTTCATCAATAAATGTTTAAAGCATATCTACGTACCTTAACAACATTAAAATTTTTAGATAAATGTCCGATTTAGGGTTCAAAATGGCCGATTTCAATCGCTTATATAAAAAAAACCATTAATTTAGGAGAAAAACCACTAAAGACCTTTTCTGTTTGGAATGATTCAAAAAACCTAAAAAAAATTGTTCGATGCAAAAAGAATAATTTTAGGAAAAACCCTAATCTTTCCCCTCGCCTGGCAAGGTCTTATGCTCTTCAGAATGGACTGTCATTGTACACATTTCTTCTAAATGACTTATTCAAACACATACTTAAATTTAAACCTTACAGGAGAAAGTTTATTTTACCCCCTAAATTTGCACTTTTCGATTCACCTGGTAGATACACGTGCACCGCTGATGCCTGCCAGGTCATGGTTTTTAGCCTTGGTGTGCTATGAATTATCACTAGAAAAATTTCTAGTCTTACAGGACGACCGTTAGTCGGAGGGTTCACTAGCTCTTAGACTAAATTATTATGACTAGACCAGTAATCTCCGCCAGGCGTATACCGGTGTCACTTCTTACTCAGTAAACAGCAATATTATATTTGTTTATGTATGTATCGAGCGTAGTAGTGACGTTTTTAAAAGTTTTTTGGGAGTTTGCGGAATAAACTTTGACTGTCCATGTTTCGGGCAAGGAAAATTAATCGTGCATTGAAAAACCGCTATGGTTTTATATTTACGCACTGCAAAAAATATTGCTTATCAGAATATACGTAATATTTTTAAGTATTTTTTTTTGATTTTCTGTTAATTTTTATTTTTTGAACTTTGACACATTATTGTTTTATTTCTAAGGCGGTACGAAGTTCGACGGGTCAGCTAGTCTATTATAAAATGAGTAAGGAAGAGTAAAGAAGTAAGTTGCGGGAACATAAAAAGTTGATTATTTGTTATTTACATAAATATCTTGTAATGAATAATTCTACTATGCAAGAAAAAAATACATTTATAATAATGTTTACTGTTATGCCATTTCAAAACATTTATTTATGACATTATTCTGTTCCTCCCGACCACTTATGTACTCTGTTTTCGACCGGCTAACTTAAGTCTTTCCGCTTCAATAGTCCTTTTCCATCCTTTCAACTTCTCCTTCAACATTTCCTTGCTCTCCTCTACTGACACCATATCATCAATACTAGGATTAAAGTAAGGTAGGGACTCATTTTTATTAGAAATAAAAATAGCCCATAAATTTATACAGAATTTCGACGCCCCTGTACAAGGGATCACGTAGTACTTTTAAGGGGAATGTCACTGATTGGAATACCATCGGTATTTAATTGGTGTGAGAACTGGTCTGAGAGACAATATTGACGTATAGGACTAAACAAAACAGATATAATTAATTAAAATCCTGAACGATATGTTGTTTCTTTGTCGCAATTTTTAGTTACCTCAAAAGCATATGTCGGTTGCAGATTACAATTGTAAAGACGTCTAGTCGTTTTTGTTTATCGCAACTCAGACAAAGATAAATGAACGATTTTTGGTCACTGACAATACCAATATAAAAAAGTCAGTGGATGAAGACAGTTTGAGTTTAAGAACGGGGTTGGCCTCAGAAACGTTATTAGAGAGTATTTTTTTGCTAAAAATAAATGGCAAAGGAAAAAATGTACAAATCATAGAACTTACATACATACCATAGAACTAGAAAGGTGTAAAAACAAAAAGTAGTAATGCATTTCTCTACATTTTTTTACGGGAACTAATCAACAAGAAAAGAGTAAATATTTCTTGTAACAATTGAAAAAGGTATGTAAGACGAAGTTATAATGAATATATTATAGGACATGTAGGAGAATATAATATTATAGCACATGTATACGGCTCTTCTCAGAGCCTACATTGACAATGATGACCATAAACATTGAGGGTATTACTTGTAATAAACAGGAAGTTTTGTCTGAACTATGTAAAATTCACAAATGTGATATATTATGTATACAAGAGACTCTCCGTGACATATCAGCACATAGACCTAGAGTTGAGGGAATGCAGCTTATTAACTTATCATTGAACATCCAAGTGTAAAACACGGAAGCGCCATCTTCGTGAGGAGAGATATTGATGTAACATCAGCTGAAAAAACATGCTACAACGACATTGAAATTCTGACCGTCGATATAGGAGCCTGCACAGTGACATCTGTGTAGAAACCACCCTGGAGGGACTTTGTTTTCTCCCCTCCAAAAAATTTCGCTTCTCAAAAAACCAGATTCATTTTCGGGGATTTTAATAGTCATAATGTTCATTGGGGCTACATAATGTTCATTGGGGGGTTAATATCTGTCGCTCTACCTACCAGATTCCAAAACTTTGGCGTAAATCAAAAGTATTAGCCCTTCTGAAACCCGGGAAAGACCCCGAACTACCGAGTAGCTACCGTCTAATATCTCTCCTATGCTATTTGTATAAATTGTATGAACGCTTAATTTTGAACCGCATCCAGGAAAAATTAGATGCAAAACTAATCCCACAACAAGCAGGCTTCAGGCCAGGTAAATCATGCACAGGCCAAGTGCTGAACCTAACAGAGTACATAGATGAGGGATTTGAGCAGAAGGAGATAGTGGGAGTGGTCTTGATATACTTCACAGCGGCCTATGATACGATAAACCACAGAACCTTACTAACTAAGATCTATAACACTGTGCTTGACTGTGACCTGGTAAATATCATTAGATCACTGTTATGTAATAGACGCTTCTACGTTGTGCTAAATGGAAAGAAGAGCAGATGGAGAACCCAAAAATATGGCCTACCTCAAGGAAGCATTCTAGCGCCGTTCCTATTTAACATCTACACCAACGACCAACCAATGTACCCCCAGACTGAGAGTTTTGTTTACGCTGACGACCTTGGTATCGCCGTAAAGGGGAAAACACTCACACAAGTAGAGTCGACAATGAATGAGGCTTTAAACATGATGTCAACTAACTACAAACAAAACTCATTGAAGCCAAACCCTACTTAAACCCAAGTATGTGCATTCCATCTCAACAACCATCTATGAGAAACAACCTTCTCCGCAAAACTTGTAGGAAGCAAGTGGGGTGCAAACCCCCAGATCTTAAAGTCAACAGCTGAGGCCTTATGTTTCTCAATAAGGGAATATGCTTGTCCCATCTGGGGTAGATCTAGACACGTAACAAGTCACCACGGCGTTAAATGAAACATGTAGAATAATTACCGGTTGTATGAAGCCTACCACTCTACCCCTACTGTACCGGGCAGCTGGATTCGCATCACCAGACGACCGTAGATGCGCCTCACAATATGTGGAGAAGTTGAGGCAAACTTTCGATGAAAGGCACCAATTATAGGGGTGTGACGAACCGCCAGGAAACAGCCGACTTAAATCAAGGAAACTCAAGGGACTTATGAGAAATGTCAGCGTCGAACCACCCGAACTGTTCCCCCTACATCCAGAACGACCTAATGGAATGAACCTGGACTGGAGATACTGGAGAACCTGGCGGACACTCAACCGCATACGTACAGGTGTTATTAAATGGGTCATCAAGACAGATAACGACGCACTTTGCGAATTTGGGGAAATACAGAACGTGGAGCACCTGAGAGTATGCAGCCTTTGCCCATCACAGTGCACCCTCGATGATTTATGGCTCGCAAATACAAAGGGTGTAGACGTAATCCGATACTGGGCAGAAAAACTGTAATCGGATCCAGACACGGAAAAGTAAAGTAAGGACATGTATTAACCCATTCGCTATCAATCGAAGAGGACGGAACTTGGCTAGGAGCCAGTTTGTTGAACGGCACCTAACTGAAGTAACCGTATCACTCGCTGGCGCGTGAACGACCCCTGACTGAAGTAACCACATCACGCGCAGGCGCGTGATCGGCAGTGAATATCTTAAAGTATTTTTTACTTTTACGTGAGAAAAGGACTATAAGAAATTATTAATGTTAAGTCCATATCTATTATTTCTAATAGATGAAACAATAGAGAAGTTTCACGGAGATATTCTTTGGTACTGAAAATATGCTCACCACAGGATGCCCACAGGATATATATAGCTGACCAATTGAACTTTTGTATTCTTATTCTTCTTAAAATACCCTCTCTTCAATGGAGGTTGGCTATTACAATATTGCAAACTCTTCTCTGTCTTCAGCTGTTCTTATTAGCTGTTCAAAATTTGTTCTGTCTATTATGGGATATTTTTAAGCCACGATAGTCTTTTCCTTCCTAGTCTTCTCTTTCCTGGATCTTCCCTTTCATTATTAGTTGAGCTTGTTGGTACCTATTATTTATTAGTATGTGGCCTAGGTATGATGTTTTTTTTACTTGCACTGTGTTTTACAGTTCTCGTTTCTTGCCAATTGAACTATTCAGCATTCTCAACTCAATTCTCTTCAATTTATTAACGGTTGATGTTTTAAGGGTTCACGTTACATAGATAACAGTCGACCAGACGTAGCATTTTGATAAACGTAGTCAAATTTAGAATTTTATTCGAGAGTCACATAATAGTCTTTTGATTTTTTCGAAAGAATTTCTGATCTGTTGTATTCTCGATCTTATTTCGAGATCAGAATTTAGACTGCTATCGATCAGATTTGCTGTATTTTCATTTTTTCGTATTAACACCACATTGATTTTCTTAATATTAATTTTCAAATCAAATTGCTCACAACCAACCAAGTTGGTTCTATTGATAAATCGTAAACTTAAATCGGAAACCGCAATCAACACCGTATCATCGGCGTATCTGATACTGTTGATATTTACTCAATTCACCTTGAATCCATCCTCGGTAATGAATATAGACTTAAACAAATTTTTTTTAATTTAGTAGATCAAATACTGAGTTAAATTAAGCATTTGTGGAATTTATTAATGAAATCGGGATTGTAAATTGGGATAATGAAAATGTTTCGAAAGTAATCATTTTAGGTTATATTATATAGGCTCGGTGGTGCAGAGTACATTTAATCAGTCCTATGGCTTAATCAACAGAAGACAGTTAGATAAAATCTTAAAAAGCTTTAATATCCTCTTAAAATTTCTCTGATTCGTAGAAGCAACAATGGACTCAACATTAGCAAGGATCTACATGTATAATGAATTTACTGAAAACTTTTAAGTAGGATACAAACCAGGCGACGATCTAGCCCCGACTCTGTTTAACGTAGGTTTTGAATTCGTAATAAGACACCTGAATATTGGAAGAGTCAATTTCTTTACATACAAATCAGTCCAATTTGCCACCAATATCAATGACATTAGCTTCAGCAAAGCGCAGGAGTTGAAGATTAAAATCTATAAAACCATTATTAATAAATATGTCGTTTACTTTAATATCCTTATTAGAGTCTGCCATAGGGATGGCGATTTTTGACAAAACACCGGTTTTCGGTTATACCGGTTTTTTCTTGCTTACGGTTTAACCTGGAGGTTATAACCGGCCAAAAAACCGGTTTTTCCAAAAACCGGTTTTCGGTTTTTTAATCCAATAGGTTGCAATGTTACATTTACAATGCACTTTAGTTTGCGATACTCTCAATATGATCAAAATTAGTACTATCGAAAGAACATCAATACCAATATAAATAAAACACAATTTTTAATAAACCATTTTATTCTATTAATTATTTTATATTATATTTATTTATTATTTTATTATTATCCTATATTTATTAATTATCATTATATATAATATAGCGTAAGATTAATATATACATATTGCAATAATATACAATTTAACCCAACCATTTCAACTTATAAAAAATTTCCCAGACTTTTTCAAATGTGATTTAAAAAAAATAATATCAACATAAATATTTTACTTAAAAATAAATTGGATAATGCAATTCATCTTTTATTTTTACTACCATCAAAAAAATGTATCATGTATTTCTTTTAACACGTTTGTATATTTGTATAATAGGTACATTTTAACTTATTTAATACTTCCTGTATGGGTGTATCGTTTTGAAAACGTAGGGAAATCCTTGGAGATTCGTATTCGTAATCGGTAAATCGATATTCATAGTCAGAACATTATTTTTGGTAATCAGAAAAAGTTATTCACCCACTTTCAATGTCAAGAGTCAAGTGGGAAAAATAGATGATGTTTGCGTCTACTTCAATCAGATCACTTCTTACGTAAATATTATGATTACAAATACCTTTTCAACGAAATATTATAATAAAACTTAATTATTGTTTCTGGCTGATGTGAGTTTGCACTTTCAGTTTGCTTCTGTATTTATAAAATAAAATTTGAATTATGGTTTTGTTTGGAATTCAGTAAAACCTCCGCTAACCGAAACCGTTTTAACCGAAACATCGTTTAACCGAAATCACATGACAGTTTCAATAATTAAATTAAAAAAGCAATAAAATTAAAGAAAATTAACATGTTTAGAGTCGTTTTTTAACAAGTTCTTGTATTTTCTTTTGTGTTTTCCTTTGACAATGATGTTTTGCAGTTATATCTCTCTAATACTATGTAATTTGATAAAAGAAGAATACAAAAAACAATGTTATTTTTAACCGAAATTCTTGTTATCCGAAATGGAGTCCCCCCAATTATTTCGGTTAACGGAGGTTTTACTGTAATTACTTGAGAATAATAATTATGATTGGGATCCAAAATAATACCTAACCTAATCCTAATCACCGTAAAACCTAATAATCGGTTTTTACGTTAAAAAGAAAAAAACCGGTTATAACCGGGACAAAAAACAACCGGTAAAACCGGTTATTGCGAAATAAAAAAAACGGTTTTAGGTTAAAACCGGTAGGTTTTTCCCATCCCTACTGCCACTGCTTCTGCGAAGGCTTTTTCTACGTATAAGTAAACAACATTGAATAAAGTATACAACCTTACCTTACTCCCTTTTTTATATCCTTCGGATGACCAAGCGGGGGAAATTGTGACCCCAGCGTATGTTTTTCTTGAATAAATTCAAAAGTATTTTCAATTTTTAACTCATTATTTTTTTATTTGACTTTAATATCATTCTAGATATCCTCATATTGTGAAATAAAAAAAATTCCCTATATTTTACGAATAAAAAATATATTCTGAAGTTGATGATTAGTAAAATACCGTCTATTATGTGTAATTCTAAGTAGTTTTACGCTAATGACGTCGACTTTGCAAAGTAACAAGACACTTACTCAACATACACACTACACATGACACTAATACTCATGTTGTGACTGGCTGAATGACATAAAGTCCATGCCATAAAAAAAATTAAAAAAAAATAAAAAAAAAATAAATAAAAAATAAATAAAAAACTTTATTTTTTTGTTAATTGTCATTTTTGACATTTTTGACATTTTTGACCTGGGGTCATTTTTCCCCCTTGGTCATCCGTGTAACAAAAAATGGTTGGTCATCGGAAGGTTAAGAAATTTTCCGTTTCGTTGAATTTTTGAAGACGTAGGTACTGTTGTTCTCTTGATCCAATACATATTGGCGAGAACTCTTATATATCCTTGGTATCCAATCCCAATTTTTGTAGAAATCTTAGCATTAGCTCCTATTTTACGTTATCCAATGCTTTCTCATAACCGATGAAATAAAGAAAAATATCCTTTCTTTGATCTAAACAATCCTGTATTCATGTTCGCATACTAAGAATAGGCTCTCTGGTGATCAATTCCATTTTGGAAGCCAAACTGACTCCAGCCACTGACCTCTTCACATTTCTTAAATAATCTTGTTCTCAAGAAAAGCCACAATTTAACTTGAAAAATGTTTATTGGTGGCTCAATTTTTTTAACCCAAAACCATTTTTCAAGTTAAATTGTGGCTTATTTCCAAATTAGAATAGTAAATTACGTGAATATCACAAAGAAATAGCATCAGAACAAAATCTCAAGAAAAGTTTTAAAAAGTGGTTCATTGGGTTTATTAGTCGGTGGTCCCTGCAAAATTTTGCACGTGGCATTTTGGGTAGGTTGCTCGTATAGTAGATGTCGTTAAAGAGCTTCAGAATAAGGTCTAGATTTTTGTCATTACTACTACTTAGTACCTACTATAATTTTTTCTTCATTACTACTAAAATTTACTACTCATAGTAGGCGATAAATAATAAAGGTGGACAATTAAACGTCCCAGTCGCAATTTAAAAATAAAAATAAACTTGCCCATGCTTTTTCTCCATCTTTATTAAATATAATATACTGCCCATAGGTAATTATATTTTAACTATAATTTATTGGTGAAGCAGCACTTTCACTACTTTTGATACATCAAGAAGCTCTCTCCTCTACAAATACTACAATGTTTCCATAATCGGTAACGTTAAAGTATATATACTTAAGTTGTAACATCAATTTTAAAGTATCACTTTCAATTGGAAAATTTAAAGCAAATAAAATAAATTATATTACACTCACATAAAACGGCTAATTAGTCGATGTACTTGAGGCCATTAATGTGTTTGTAGTTTTATGAACATTACGAGGACTACTACATAAGTTTTAGCATATTTATGTGATGGGGTTGTTGCTTATATTACTTTAGTTGGTAGCTTGCGCGAAATTCACTCCTTGTCTTACCCTCGTGTCGGCTTTTGTCTGATGTTCTATGTTTTTTGCCTAAGTGTAGGGCACAATTGTTGTTGCAGTTGTTTATGCACTTCACATCTTCTATAGTTAGCTGGATGGTTTCCCTGGCAGTTTATGTTTATGCACTATCCGTTTTCATCTCTTATTTTTCTTGAGCATTTCTTCGTTAGGTGTGGTCCAGAGCATTTAAGGCAATGTGCAATTTTTCTGCAAGAATTTTTTGTATGGCCATATCCCTGGCCTCTTGCGCATTGCCGGATTTCTCTTTTTGTTTAGGGAGCTTCAATTTTTACTCTGTTGTGTGCTAAAATTGTAATTTCTTATATTTTTTTATTATTGTTTTTAGGCTTGTACTCTGTTGTGTGCTATAATTGTAATTTCTTATATTTTTTTATTATTGTCTTTAGGCTTGAGATCTATAAAAACATACGTAGTGACGATTTATTTATTTTGTGTTTGATATTATTATGTTAGTCACTTCATGGTCCAATTCTTTTAAGCTATTTTTAATCTCAACAGCATCAGGTGAATGGTTAAGACCTTTTATGACTATTTTGCTTTAGTCCATAGGTATGGAACTGGGTTTCTTTCTCTTCTAACTCCTTTATTACAGGCTAGTAATGGTCAGCTTAATTAAGTTGGATCTTTACTGTGTCTGTGCCTATGCTCTTTATTATTGTATACTCGTTATTTGTGATTTTTTTTAATAGGCGAAGCAATAAACCACTAAAATCGGCCTTACCTCCGAAAAAAAAAAAAAAAATAACGACAAAACGGATCTTAATATTTCTTTTTGCATTCGATTCGTGAATGCGCCAGAAAACTTTGTGACCCTGAGCCATGATATAATATTGAAAAACTGCATACAAAAAATGCATTCTTACAGTGCATCTCAAACAGACAATAAAAAAAATTCAGAACTCGTCAAGTATGGGCGGAAATGAGTTCAATTTTGTTACTTGGGGGTTTTTGGAGGCGCTGAAAACGAACATGATGTCGTAAGGGATCTCCAGAGTACCTAATGCCCAGGGTACCCACAGTTTACCTCGTTTTGTGGAGTTTTCGGCATATTCATTAAAAAATTAATTAGTCAAAAATCATTAGTGGGGTGTTTTTGGGGTCGCTAACGACCAATATGACATCGGAAGTGATCTCCGGGGTACCTAGTGCCCAGGGTACCTACTGTTTACCTCGTCTTGTGGAGTTTTCGAAAAAAAATTATTAAAACATTAGTCAAAAATTATTACTCGGGGATTTTTGTGTCGCTGACCACGAATATGACATCGAAAGTGATCTACGTAGTACCTGGTATCCAGGGTACCTACTGTTTACCTCATTTTCTGGAGTTTCCGGCAAATTCATTAAAAAATTAGTCAAAATTTATTACTTGGGGGTTTTTGGGGTCTCTGACGACGAATATGACATCGGAAATGATCTCCGAAGTACCTGGTGCCCAGGGTACCTACTGTTTACTCCTCTTCTGGAGTTTTCGGCAAAATAATTAAAAAATTAGTCAAAAATCATTAGTCACGAGATAAACAGTAGGTACCCTGGGCACCAGGTACTCCGGAGATCACTTCCGATATCATATTCGTCATCAGATACCCCAAAAATCCCAGAGTTATGAATTTTGACTAATTCTTTAATGAATTTGCCGAAAACTCCTGAAAACGAGGTAAACAGTTGGTACCCTGGGCACCAGGTATTCCGGAAATCACTTCCGATGTCATTCGCCGTTAGCCAAAACCTCCGAGTAATAGTTTTTGACTAATTTGTTAATGAATTTGCCGAAAACTCCACAAGACGAGAGAAACAGTAGGTACCATGGGCAGCAGGTACTCCGGAGATCACTTTCGACGTCAAATTCGTTTTCAGCGACTCCAACAATCCCGAGTAACAAAATTGAACTTATTTCCGCCGATAATTGACGAGTTCTGATTTTTTTTTATTGTCTGTTTGAGATGCACTTTAAGAATATATTTTTTTATGCAGTTTTTCAATATTATATCATGGCTCAAATGTATAGGACGTTTTTTGCTAAGAATGAATGTTTTTACCAATTTTTGCAGTCTGAACATAAAAGAAATCCCCCGAGATAGAGTGGCAACCACCCCCATGGTAAAAGCGCCTTTCGGCATCGTATAGATTTTGATCCTTGGACTATCCACTACTTATTCTCAAATTTTTAAGCAAATCGATCCATTCTGTAAAAATTGCGAGGTTTTGTCCTATTTTAAGCTTCATTACTTGGACTATAACTCTAGGTATTGGAAGGGCAAGAGATTTGCATAAAATTAGGAAGTTATGGCGGAAACCAGTTCAGACGTCAGACCTGGGACGTATCAGTTTACAAAAAAAATATCAAGTCTTTAGAGAAGTCTTGGAATAATGTAGTACCCTGTAAGGAAACTAACTGTTCACGAATTAATTTAAATTTTATAGGTTATTAGAATGAATGCGATGAAATAAGGAAAAAAACAAGAGGGTAAAATAAGTGCCAGGAACATTCACACGTAAGATGAATACGTATTAAAATACGTATTAATTACTTTAGTCTAGACAAAATACTTTCACACTTTAAGTACACATACAATCAATAACGTGTATGGGTAGTATCATGTTAAATTACATTTGTCTTTGTCCGTACTCACGTCAGATCGTAATTGACTGTGAATAATGCTCAAATCTCACCTCAACTTTATATAATTTTAACAACATTCAGGGTTGTCTTGAGAACTTAAGTATTTTAACAAAAATTGTAACTAATAATAATGTTCTGACAATTTCCTTGCAGCATTTTATTGTAATTAATTCCTGAATTAATCCTGAATTAATAAAATATGGACCAACCAAACTATGAGAGATGCTTAAAAAACTTTTCGAAAGATGTCTAAATGGAAAAAAAGTATCAGATGAATGGCTAACATCACATATTACTCCCATACATAAGAAGGGACTTAAAAATAACCCCAAAAACTCTAGGAGAATCGCAGTCATCAGCACCATTGGAAGATTATACTCCAGGATATTAAGAAATGGAATAGAACAAAAAATTCAAGGAAGGCAAGCGGAAGAACAAGCTGGTTTTCATGCGGGACTTACCTCTTCACTTAAAAAATAGCACTAGAAAAAGAATACAGATAAATCAGGAAACCCACTTCGCTCTTATCGACCTAGAAAAAGCCTATGATAGTGTCCCCATAATAGAAATATGGAAGTCAATGAAAGACATCGGTATCGATGGAAAACTCATACAAGCATCTAAAATATTGTATGAGACCACTAACACCAGAATCAAAAACGGCAAAAATTTCACTGAGGCATTTAATACTTCAAAATGCCTCCGACAAGGATGTTGTCTATCTCCCACTCTCTTTAAAATATACCTTAACCAATCCTTACAGAGGTGAACAAAGGCAGTAAAACCGATGGGACTGAAAGTGGGAGACGACTCCCTATTTACATTATACTTTACGGACGACCAAGTTGTTATAGTCCAAGATTAAGATGACTTAAGCTATATGATACGGAAGCTAAATGAACATTACCAACAGGCAGGATTAGTAATAAATATGGACAAGTCAGAATACTTCATAGCGGGAAACGAAGACATTGAAAACCTACCATTGGAACAAGGACATATTGTTGGTGTGAAACAATGCAAATATTTGGGAGCTACATTTAACAAACGAGGAAATAGTGAAGATGAAATACAACATAGGATCAATAAAAGTATAATCATCACTAGATCCCTCAATTCAATTTTATGGGAGAACGATATCAGGAAGGAAAAAAAGAGTATATGAAAGTATAATGAAGAGCGCTACAATGTACGGTGCAGAAGTTTGGGACATAAGTGCAAGAAATAAAAAGAAGCTACTTAGTACAGAAATGGACTTTTTGAGGAGAGGTTGTCAGGTTTCGAGATTAGAACATGTAAGAAATGAAACAATTAGAGAACATATGAAGGTGGAAAAACTATAATAGACGATATTGAAAAGAGACAGCTGACATGGTTCGGTCACGTTAAAAGAATGAATGAGACTCGCTGGTCGAGAAAAATGTTAGAGTGGGTCCCACCGTATAGAAGAAAAAGAAGACGACCACGGAGAAGCTGGAGGGACAATATTCAGGAGGCAATGCATTTGAGGCAATTAGATGAAGATATGTGTTACGATGGAAAAAATGGGAAGCTGGGTATGGAGAGGCGGCGACAGCCGTAGAAATCCATTATATATATTTTATTGTCATAAAGTATTTTGGTTAGGAAATAAGCCACAATTTTACTTTACAATTAAGTTTATTTGACATTTCGATTTCCACTTCGGAAATCGTTCTCCAAATGAGAATGAGAAACCATTCTCTGTTTCTTTTATATTTTCTTCTATTTTGTTCACAGCTTTTATTTAGTATGATTTATTTTATTTTGGGACTCTTCTGGTACCCTTCTTTTTGGCTTCTAAAAACGTATGTGTTCCATTCTCTTTATTTCGCGCCATTCTCCATTCTTACCGTTGCTATTATTTGTTATGTTTGATATGACCCAGTAATGATCCAAATTGCAATTCGTGCCTCTATATATGACGTCTGTTACTGAAGTAGTGGCCATTTTGTAGATATTAGTATGTACACGGTCTATTTTTATTAAATTCGTTATACTAAAATCACAATAAAGATGCACTAGAAGTAAACAAACCAACACGTTGAATGTTACGAGGGGCACTCCCAAATCAGGATTTACAATGTATATATGTTACGGGCAATGATGTAAATTGGACATTGACGTTAAAGACCGGGCATTATCGTGAATGTCCATTTCCCCCGGTTAATGAGGACAATGCCCGGCCATTAACGACAATAACATTAGCTATTGGCCAATATTGAAAAAAAAAATAACCTAAAATTAGAGTTGTTATCAATAACTGGTCAACAACGACAATGGCCAAAAGGAAATGGCCAATGTTGATAAATAAATAAAATTAGGTATGATGTCCTATTATTTTTTTTATATAAGATAGCTTTTGAGGGCTACTCATTTTTATTTTGACAAGACTTAGAACCATAATATTTTGTAACCCCTTTTACATGAATTTACTACGAGTAATTTCAGCACGAGCACAGAAATGAAGCAAATAATTAACATAACCTATCTTTTAGTCTAAATTTCAACATTGACCGATTAACAACGGGCATTGTTGGCATTGACCGGACAATGATGGAGAAGTTATTAAGAATTTAAAATTATCATCAATGTCCAGTTTCTATGGACAATAACGTTAATATCCGGCCATTGTCGACAATGACTAATTCAACGTGCCATGGTCGATATTGACCGGTTATTAACGTTATTGGCCGGATTTACGTTATTGCCCGTAACATATACATTTTAAATCCCAAATCATGATTTACAAAGTTTATACATTGTAAATCATGATTCAGGAGTGCTTCTCGCCACATTCAACCTGTCTTGGTTCGTTTATATCTAGTACCTACTATTTTATTTTGCTTTTAGTATAATACCACATATTATATGTACTTTCTATACTTATTATTTTCTATCTTATAGCACAATTAATTTTATGAAACAGCCCCACGCATGGAAGCCATTTTATGAAACACGACAAAGAATGGAAGTCATATGGGGCCATTTTAATGTAAGACAAAAGATAGCCCCTGTTGTTTTATGAAACATGACTAATTAAGAATTGGACAAAATTCGTGCTACATAAGTTATTAAGTACCTCGGTTGCTACTGTCTCAGAGATTTTAGGGAGTGGATTCTTTAATAGATGTTATGATATACTCTTATTAGCTTAGAAAAATTAGAAAGATAGAAAAATCGAAATATGGATGTGAAATAAAAAAATAAAGAAAAAAAATATTGGGCGCCACTGGTTACCTAAGGAACCAGAATTTATACAAAAAAACAAATATTAAAAGAAAAATGGTATTAAATCAAGATAAAACAAAGAAAGATAAATTAAAATATATACATAATATACAGAATATTATAACGTAACTTACCTCATTTATTCAGAATTCTATACTCAGTCAATTTTTAATGTTCTTACGATTAAAGAGAGAAGGGAAGAAAATAAATTATATGTTGAAAACCAAACATTATTTATTAAAAACAAAAAAAATTAATCTCTGATCTCTCTGTTATAATTAGAGACCAGATTACCAATTAATCAAAGATGAAACGAACAGTTTTACAAATATAAAAATTATACCTTAACAATTAGTGTCCTGGCTTCTTCCTCGTAGCTTGATTCGAAAGTCCAAGGCGCTATTGCACTCGCGAAACACTTACTTCACTGTCGTTAATTACAGCAAACAGCAAACAGTACATTGTTTATAAACAAACATTATTATAGAAAAATTCAGCTTTCACTTGAAGATAAATAGTTTAGAAGTTCGTTAAACTGGATCAAATTTTACTTTTGCTCGAATAAAATTATTTAGTTAGACTCGAACGTGATTATTGAAAGTTCATTAACTTTGATCAAAATAAAGTATGTGAGAAACTACATGTTTTAACTGCATTGTTAAACATAGCAATGAGAAAATTGAAACTCTTCTCTCATACTTCTGGTTCTGACTGCTTAAAAGAAATTAATGGATACCAACATTGGTATAAAATGGTAACGACGATTTGCTTAGAAACAGCGGGAAAATCGCCGGGGTTCACGATACACCATCACATTCACCGGGCTAGAATCAGCCCAATGGAACTCAACTCCATGACGATGGCCCTAAGGGAACCAAAACTCAACTTAACTCGATGGTGGCCCTCGTGGAACTCAACTAAACATGATGATGGCTTCTACTGAACTCAACTGAACATGATGATAGCTTATACGGAACTGATCACTAGGACCGCTAACTCGATCCTTCTAAAACTTGGGTTCCTCTCCCAAAAAAAGGTGACTTCCTACTTAGACCAATAGGAATCATACCAGATATTTCCCTACCAATCAAATGGCCAGAAAAACTCTCAAGACATCCCTCGAACGCCATGATGGTTTTACCCTCAACCAATTACAATTACTTAAACTTCGCAATAACAAAATCTCTCGAGTTTACACGAAATGCGATGAATCACTCATACAATTACAGTTAGTTTTTAGAACCAATATTTAAGAGCTGAAAAAGCAATCGACTAATCCTTCCTGCTCTAATACAACCCTCAATAAATTTTTGTCTGAGAAAGTCATAAAAATCTTTCATCTTCTAGACTGCAACAGTCTAGAGCATAGCAGGGGTTCTTCTTGTAGCTATTTGGATATACCGACGAACATATAACCGACAAACCAAAACTGTAAATATCATAAAAACCTTTTAATACTCTGAGTCCCTACTTAACGTGGAACCTCTTTGAAAAATATTCTGTTTACAATTTTGTAGGATATAAACAATTTGGGGCACCTTTGTACACCAATTTTCAAAGAATTGTACGAACAACGAAACAAAGCATCCAAATCCGTGAGAAGTGGATAACGCCGGAAGATCGATATACAGGGCGTAGCGAAAGTATTACTGGGTCGAAATTTCAAATATTTAAACGGAGGACTTTCAGCGTGTTTCAATCTGATGGCCAAGTTAAAATATTTTTTATCGTTCATACTGATACTTTTGTTACCTGATGCTTGCAGGAAATATTTATGGAGCAGGGAAAAGGTTTTAACTAACTTTTTAGTCCATGTGGTGAGACCGCTTCCGTCTGAAAAACATTTCTAATTCGGTTTCTCTGCGGATTCATATTCAAAAATGTCCCCTTTAAACAAATCTGAAGGGCGCTGGACGGAATTTTTGGCAGAAATTGTTTAAACAATTTTTTAAACAATAAGATCACTTTTTATTGCTCCAAAAAATACATTTTTAGGGTTTTTGGGTCATTCTAAACAAGAAAGGTATCTTGTGATTTTTAGGTGAGAGGTGATCTCGAGTTATAGGCGATTTAACAAAATTTTGTAAAATATAATAAATTTTATCAAAGTATTTGCAAAGTTTAGGCCACACACAGTGCAAGTATGTGTATATGGTTGCCTTCGGTGACAATGAAATTATTATATTAACAATATTTTGAACTGTCAGTATTTTTATTTTATCGTTTTTATTGTTTAAAAAACAATAAAGTCGAAAAGATGTCCTCAGCTGAGGAGAAAGTAGTAATAATAAAGATGTTTTATTCAGGCAATAGTTTGCTTACTGTCAGAAATAGTAACGTGTGGCCTTACTATTACGCACTTACTTGCATGTATGGCAAATGTATTCTATTTTTCAAAATTTTGGACTCTGTTTAAATCGTAGAACAATTTTAACTTTTGTTTTTAATACAGATTTTAATCCTCTACAAATAGTTTCTCATGACTTTTGATGTAAAATAATTAGGGAAGCAGGAATTCAACAATTTAGAATTTTACATTGAGTTTCCTATGGCCCGTTTTCTAATTCACCACCCGGTATGTTATTGAAATTAAACAAATTTGTAGTAAAAATTATTCGTTGAAAACCCTCTATTATTGCTCTGATATCATTTTATTGTAAAATTATCAGAACAAAGTTTTCTGGTCATAACTCCCAAAAGAAATATTTCGATCAGGAAAAAAATAACCCTCGATGTTTCGATCAGAAATCAATAAAAATAAAATTACTAGATTTAATGGAAAAGTAAACATTTCTAATAAATAAATGATCTAAGACGGTACTGTGCATTGTTCAATAACTCACTCCTCTCCATTAATTCGAAATTTATCTGATGGCGAACAGAAGGCTTTGCGTGCGAATTTTAATAAAACGAGCCATGATTATGTCTCGATTTCTGCCATACTTAATACTTCAGTGTAAATAAATGTCAAGAAGTTATTTGCTTTTCTTATAATATATACGGGGCCTGGAGGTCGGAATGCCAAATTAGTCGCGGATTCGGAAATACCTGCACACACTCAAAACGACGATTTGGCCCATTTATTGTTTTTTTTTTATTAGCTGCTAACGACACGCTTAAAATTAAGTATTCAAGGTAATATCGGTGAAAAGGCACAAAATATGCATGAATTTCCAACATGTACAGTTGTGCGAATATTATCTAATCTTATGGAAGCCTAGGACGCCACGTCGTTCAGTTTGTCCTGGACAATTCGCGATAAAAATTCTGATACTCCCTAATAATTTTATGATTTATATTTATTATTTTTACAATTGATTAAAGGAATTTTTATTATTTATTTATTATTTAGATTTTAACCAAATTATGAATTAATTATTTAGTTTGACTTTGAATTCTTTAAAAGGTAACAAAAGTATGCTTTGTTGA
This sequence comes from Diabrotica virgifera virgifera, assembly GCF_917563875.1. Classification (NCBI taxonomy): domain Eukaryota; kingdom Metazoa; phylum Arthropoda; class Insecta; order Coleoptera; family Chrysomelidae; genus Diabrotica; species Diabrotica virgifera. Next base: position 54,520,221 of record NC_065449.1, on the reverse strand, counting down.
TACGTTAGCAGGTAGCGTTAGGAGCAACCATAATAGTATGTTTTGAAATATTTTAATATAACATAGTTTGCTTAAAATCTAAATAATAAATAAATTAAACAATTCCTTTTTAGAACATAAACAAGAATATAAATAGAAATAAAGCTGCAGGAGAAGATAGGATTACCACAGATATGATATTAGAAGGATGTAAGGAACTCATTGCAATTGTAACTAAGCTTATAGACAGTTGCTTACACCAGTAACAACAAATCTAAAGTAATCTTATTACACAAGAAAGGTGATAATCGAAAGTTGGAAAACTACAGGCCCATCAGTGTACTGTCACACCTGTTTAAAACACTCACCAAAGACATAACTCCCCGACTAACAAGGAAATTAGATGAATACCAACCATATGAACAGGCAGGTTTTAGAAAAGGCTATTCAACTTCCGATCACCCCAAAAATATTAATAGAAAAATGTAACGAATACAAGTTTCCAGTTTTTATAGCATTTGTAGACTACGAAAAATCTTTCGACACTATAGAACACACGGCCGTAATAAACGCAATGCAAAATTGTAGAACAGACAGCAGATATATTAACTTAATAAAAGAAACTATGAACCAAGCTACAGCTACCTACTACCTAAATGAAAATGAATAGACGAACCCTGTACCATTAAACAGGGGAGTCAAACAGGAAGACACTCTATCACCCAAACTTTTCACCTTAGTTTTGGAGGACGTGTTTAAAAATCTAAATTAAAAATATAAGGGAATAAACATCAATGGCTGCTACCTCAATAATCTACGATTTGCGGATGAAATAATCCTGATAGCTACTGACCTACAAGAACTGCAAACCATGCTTTTAGAACTACACACAGAATCTTCTAAAATAGGACTGAAAATGAATTTAAACAAAACAAAATCATGCACTCCGAAGAAGCCGTGACAATAATAAACGACAAATTTATAAAAAAAGTTGAACAATATATATACTTAGGACAAAAAATAATACTAAATAGGGAAATTCAAACGGAGGAAATAAAAAGAAGAAGAAAGTTGGCATGGGTAGCATTCGGCAAACTAAACTATAATATACTCAGAAATGAGCAAATTCAACTACATCTTAGATCTAAAGTTTTTGATGCATGCATTATTCCGATATTGACATATGGGGCACAAACATGGACAATCCCAAAATAGAATATGAACATACTCAGAGTCACTCAACACGCGATGGAAAGAGCAGTGCTTGGCATATCACTTAAGGACAGGAAAACAAACACATGGATAAGACAGCAAACCAAAGTCACCGATCTGGTAAAAAATCAATAAAATTGAAATAGGAATACGCTGGACATGTAGCTAGGAGCGATCTAAACAAATGGCACAGAACAATTCGAACCTGGAGACCATACCAACACAAAAGACCCAGAGGCAGACCTCCTATGAGATGGACAGATGATGATCTGAAACGAACTGCCGGGAAAAATTGGCTACAAGTAGCGTACAACAAAAAACAATGGGTTGAATTTGAAGAGGCTTATGTTCAGATGTGGGCGTGAATGGCTAGACGAAGAAGAAGACCTGACGTATTACCGGCATTGGTTTTGGTTTTTAATATGTTCAAAAACGTACCCTATCGAAAGCCTTTTCGTAATCCATGAAAGCCACATAATAATGTTTACGTTGCGTTGGTCATGGCACTTTTGGTACATTTAAGCCAGAAAGGCTTAAGGTAAAAAACTGGGTTTCATCTCCTTCAGAATCACTTCCTATTCTTCCATGAATAATTCGGAGAAAAACTATGTGGCTCGTCAAACTAATTAATCTTTTTGTCCGCTCTTCCTTTGGAATTGCTATAAAAACAGATTTCAGCCATTTCTCAGTATGACGTTGGCAACCATCATGTTTACAAGTTCTTTCCCATTCTCTACCAACGTTATGCACAACGGTTACAACCACTCTCTATCGGCTGCTGCGCTAAATAATAATTCTTTTACTGTGGTTTCACTTCATTGTCTTTAATATTACGCAACCATGAAAGTTTTTATCGACCAATCCATCTCTTTCGCTCCACTTTTCCTTGTATTATAAGGCGAAGTAGATGGTATATATTTAGGTCCTATAATTATATGGCCGAAGTATTCTGTTTTTCTCCTCTTTACGATGTTTATGAACAGACATTATGAATTCATCATTTGAAGAACGTCTTCATTGGAAGTGTGCGAAACCCACGATATCTTTAAGATTCGTCGACAGCACCACAATTCAAATACTTCTAATTTGTTCAGTATTGTGGTTTTTTTACGTCCAGTCTCACAACCATACAATAGGACAGACCATACATAACATTTCAGGAGCTTCTTGCGAATATTCATCAACAGTTTTTGTTACATATAACTGATTTCCAGGTCATAAAAGCCTTACGTGATACTTAGATACTGGATATTTCTCTTCAATAGAGTCACAATTTACATTTAATCAGCTTCCAAGGTATTCAAAACGGTTTGCCCGTTCTATATCCTCTCCAATAAGAGAAAGCAGACGATCTATTTTAATTTTTCCAACTGCCATCCACTTTGTCTTTGAAATATTGATTTTTAGGCCTCTCCGATAACTTGCTTCACTGACTGGATTTATTAATAAATTGATATCTTGTAAATTTTCTACAAGAATGGCTGTATCGTCAGCATCTGATATTGTTGATTACTTTTCCGCCTAGTCTTACTTCCTCTTGTCTGTCATCCAAAGCATCCCTAAAGATTTCCTGAGAGTACAGATTAAGAAGACTGAGAGACAAAACACAACCCTGTTGTACTCCACGTTTGATGAGTAGCTTTTCAGTGCAACTATCTCCAACAGTATTATAAACATCATAAAAAAGCTTAACTAGAGCCTGGTGGGATGTTGTCTGGTCCAGGTGCTGTCTTAGTTTTGGTTGATTTTATAGCATAAATGATACCACAAGTACCGTAAAACGGGGCTACTTGAAAATAGCGGGGTAACTTAAAAAAAGGCGCAATCACCTTTTTAAGTAAGTGCTGTCACTGAGCGATTCGCCCGATTTAATCATATCCAGTGCCACTTGACAAGGCATGCCTGCCCACGACTAATCATTGTTGTTTATGCTTGCTGTGTTTATCGGTGTTGTGTAATATGAAAAGAGAAATAAGTATCACAAAAATAACCATTTTTTTGTGACCTGAATACTTCCATTTGCAGAATTGCCATTTTTATGGGTAACTTGTTAAGATTTCGTTTGCCTAACTTGCATTAATCCCTAATCTCGAATCTAATCTTTCTTTAAACCTAATTTAAATTTTGACACCAGTGGTGGCGACTTTTTAATTTAATGTCACATTAGGGGCTATTTGAAAATAGTAAGAATTTATAAAAGAAAAGTCGGAAGCAGATCCTATCAGAATTATAGTCAAGACGACTTAAACAATACCGTGTGAAGGTATGAAAAAGGAAATTTAATGCAACTAAGCGAAGAATACAATATACCATAATATGTAACTTTATATAGAAAAATTAACAATTTGGATCTCCAAAATCCTGATCATCCTACTGCGTTATCAGATCCAGATGAAAAAGCCCTTGTTAAAGCTATTGGTAAGGCTTCAGAATGGGATTTCCCCTTTAAGCCCTCCGACGTACAGAGTTTGGTTGAAAACTATTTGAATAGAAAAGGTGCGCACGTAAAAACTTAAAAATAATCGACCTGGTGCAGATTGGATGGAGAAGTTCCTAAATCTGCACAAAGAACAGCTGTCGAAGAGAATGTCGCAGTCGATTAAACAAAGACGAGCTAAAGTCGACCATAATTAATACATATTTTGATAGTTTGTCAAGAGTATTAGAAGAAGTGATTCCCGAAGCAGTGGTCAATTACGATGACTGCTAAAAACCGTGTTTTTTTATCGATTTTAATGAAAATCAGACACAAGAGGTTTTTATTTCATTTTTATATTTCAATCAGCCCCTGCAAAGGGGTTATTTAAAATACTACGTGTTTAAAGGCTTACTTTCAAGTAACCCCATCAAGGGACTACTTAAAAATTAATAATTAATATTATTTTTGCAAAAATGGAGAAGCCAGATCACTTTTTTAATAAGGAAAAATTATCTATAGAACATTTCGACCATCACAATAATTTTTACTTTCAAAAAAACATTTAACTTATTTGGTGGCAGAACGAAGTTACAGAAAAGTTTTATCAAGTAGGCCCGTTTTACGGTATCTAATTATCAAATTAATTTAAAATAGAAATAGATTTAGTTTCAAAGAATTTTTTTTCTACCGTAATAAGTTGTATAAAAGTCAAGAAAATAAAAAATATACATTAATCCAACTACAACATAAAATAAAATTATGAGATAAGCATAGAAACTCAAGCATTTTAAAACCCTTAAATAAATGTCTAATCTTTTATATTTGTAAAACTATTATCCAATTATAAGTATCAGCATAACTTGGCACTATTATAGCTATAAAATTCAATATTCGTTCATTCGAAATAAGTGCCCCGCTCGAAATGAATTAATGCCATTACTCCGTACAGTCTCTGGCACTAAAACAGAGTTTTGAGTAGAAAATGGTTATCGTCGTTTTGAAATAACAGTTTGGTAGTGTATGCTCACCCTTGTAAAATGATAAATACTGCTATTAAAGTAACCGCAGAAGATTCTCGGCAAAGTTATTGCAATAAAACTCAAGGATGCTTTGTTTATTACATTACCGAGTCTATAAAATTAGTAGCATATATGTTACTCTTACATATAAATCATATAATTAACATAAAACAATGTGACTTTATTTAACAGTGCAATTGAAAAAGATTACAAACATTATTTGGATCTTCCCATTTCTCCATTTTCCATTTTTATCAGACCTATGATATTGATTATATCGGAAATTGATTTCAAGCCCTGAAGAATAAATAAACATGTGGGAAGACTATATAAAGGAACTCTTCTATGACATCAGAGGACCTCCTACATTAAATAAAGAAAACGACGAAGGTCCTCCAATATTGAAGTCTGAACTGGAATATGCTCTACGTCAACTAAAAAACAACAAATCTTTAGAAAAACATGAAATACCAACTGAGCTATTGAAGTTAATCAACGAGGAAAATTTAGACCTTCTTCATGGACTATTTAATAGTGTTTACAATATTATACAGGAGCGATCCCTAAAATATGTCTTGAATTCGTCTTCATACCACTGCCTAAAAAGAAGAACGCCAAATTATGCCAGGACTTCCGCCTTATAAGTCTATTAAATAACATTCTGAAGCTTTTCTTGCGAATCATACAGAACAGAATATATAAAAGATGTGACGAGGTCACCGCTCAAGAACAATTTGGGTTAATTTGGCTTCAGGAAAGGTATGGGGATACGAGAAGCAATATTTTGTCTTCAAACTCTGGCACAAAGATGCAAAGATCAGCAAGAAGACCTTTTTGTCTGTTTTATAGATTTTGAAAAAGCGTTCGATAGGGTGCAGCGCAAGACCTTGATAGAAAGGCCAATGGCCAATGGCCAAGGTAACACGTCAAGACCAATTGAAATACAACAAGGTGTTAGACAGGGTTGTGTTTTATCACCCATAATGTTTAACGTCTACTCTGAGGTAATATTTGCGAACGCTTTATCGCACTCTTCAGAAGAAATCAGGATAAACGGTCAAAGAGTAAATAACATACGCTATGCAGATGACACGGTATTAATGACTGATTCGGACCATAGTCTTCAGATACTGTTAGATAGGGTTATTGAGAGTTGTGAAAAAATGGGGATGAATATCAATACTGCGAAATCCAAAGTTATGAAAATATCAAGGAAAAAAAATTTACCCCTTCCAATATATTATATGTGAAACACCAACAGCTTCAATACGTAAACCAATATAAATATCTTGGTTGCTGGTTCAACAATCAACTTAATTATAAACAAGAAGTAAGAGCGAGAATAGAGGTAGCCCGACAAGGTTTTATCAAAATGAAAAGCTTATTTTGTAACAGTAGCATTAATATCAGCTATAATGTCGTTTTCTGCATTGCTATGTGTGGTCAATACTTTTGTATGGAACGGAGGCCTGGACACTCAACACAACACTGATAAGCAAATTAGAAGCCTTTGAACTCTGGCTTTATAGAAGAATCTTAAAAATATCTTGGACAACCCACACCACCAACGAAAATGTTCTGAGGAGAATAGGTACAGATAGGGAACTGCTAAAAATCATTAAAGTCAGAAAAGTTAGCTACCTGGGACACATAATGAGAAACGAAAAGTACCGCCTCGCGCAACTGATCATCCAAGGTAGGATTGAAGGAAAACGGGGTCCCGGTAAGCGCCAGATTTCATCGCTTAGCAATATCAGAGATTGGACCGGCGCTGATTCAACATCTTTGTTTAGAGCCGCATTGGACAGAGACATATTTGCCAGTGTAGTCGCTAACCTCCACTAAAGGAGAAAGCACCATAAGAAGAAGAAGATCGGACCTATAATTCTTTTAAGCATTTTCTATTCGACTATTCTTAATGAAGTTTTGGGAATAGGCTCTATGTACTTACCTCCTAATTCAAACTTTACTCTATCCCGATATATGCTTATCATTTTCAGGGTTAAGCACTACCCCTTACTGCCAAAATTTAATAAAACTAGTTGTAACGTAAGTCAAAGTACTTTTTAGGCTTTTAGAGTTTGACGAAAATAAATATACATAGGTGTTTTTATACCTTAAGTCATTACTGTTCGTTGGCTGAATAATATAACTCGTATAAACCATCCACTTTGATAATAAAATGTGTAAAAAAGGCGATTTATTATTATTTTTAATTAACTTAATATCTAATTGAAATCAAATTTAAATCGGTATTTTTGTTCAATGCTATGTTTCATTTTTTCCTGACCTTAATTTTGGTCATAGATTGAAGTACTGTTTTCACATGCACACTAGGGTGCATCGAAAAAGGCGAAAAATTTTTTTTTTGCGTTGGGAAAGTAATACCTTACAAAACTTGCCCAATCAACTGTTAAGGATTTTGGTAAATTTTTTTCGAAATTGGAAAATATCTTCTGCCCCCCAAGACAATTAAAAATTGTGAAAAAATGTTAACAGACGAAAAAAATTTTTATTTCGAAACGAAAATGTTGCCTAACACACTATTTAGTATTTTAGTAAAATTGCGTTGAAATAAAAAATATTTTCTCCCCCCACTGCAACTAAAAATTAGAAAAAATATATTAAGTAATATGCGAATTTCTTTTGTAACGAAAATGTAATACCTTATAGAACTTGTATTGAATAAATAAATTCGGTTTAAATTGGAAAATATTTTCTGGTTTGACAAGGCAGTTAAAAATTTTACTTAAGAAAAGTATATTAAAACATTCTTTTTATAACAAAATAGCCTAACTTATCCGTCTCCCTGACGTCACCCAAGTTTTTTAATACTAAAATAAATATAAAGCAAAGTACAAAATTAGGTATATAAATAATACAAAAAAATATGGTAAAAGCATTCTATTCGAAGATGTCTTCCGATTTAGCATTAAAGTGAGGCATAGTTTTTCTAGAATCAATTCGAGTTTTATAAATCCATCCCTTGAATACGCTCCACAAACTGCTAGAGGAGCTTGTGTCACAAGTTTGACACATCGTTCTACACATTGTTTGTGGAATTGATACTTCTCAATCTCAATGTTAAAAGGGTCTAAGTTAGGATTTTTAATAAAAACTCGCAGATTGTCACTCGAAAATCTAGAGAATATAGGTTGTTCTGTAAGGTGATATTCTTGTTAGTTAATTAACTCAAAGTAGTCGTTTGAATCAAACTTTTTATAGGAGAAAGTTTGAAGACCCTCACGTTTTTTGATTTGGTCACTGGCAAAGTTCTTTTGATGTCCAAGGGGTAGATCATTTGAATGTCGCAGACATACAAACCACTGAAGCGGTTTTTAAGATGTTCTTCCAACAGCCGCATTACTTTATCATGTTAAGGGTATCACCCTTAACATCACCCTCATATTTACGACAGTTTCGTCACATGCAATAGCTGGATTTGATACTTTCTGATATACCAGACAGCGGATACCCATATCCGAAATATTTGCACCCTGGCTCATGCACAAGTGTTATGTGTTCTTCCACGATCGATTGACCATAAAACTTGGTACTGTTTTTACTTGAGCTAAAGTTTTTTCTTTGCGTCGGTAACTGTCTTCTTTTACCGTTGTTCTCTCAGATTACATTTGTTTTTGTTTTCCCTATCAATCGAGCTTATCACCATTTTTCTGGGACCTCTTTGATTTAATAGAAATTCGCGCTCATCCAGAGGCACTTTTTGAGATTTGCTACAAAGACAATTAATCAGAGTGTCACATTTGAATGCTGCAAGATCGAAACGTGTAGTTTTACTTTTGTTCTTAAAGCATTGAAGTTTATTTTTGTAAAATTCACTGTTTTGCCTGTTCTTAAATGGTTTCATAAGTTTCATATTATATTTGTCATGATAGGCTTTTAAAAGCTGAATAATTCTTGTATGTTAAATTATTGAAATTAAATCCTTTTTCCATATTTACTCCAATTTAGTTGTAACTTGTTCGGCAATACCAGAAAATTCTGACTCTTTCTTGCTGAGTTTTTTATCCTCTTGCAACCACAAAATTTCATCGCTTGTTTGTATTTCGGTAAAACATTTTCGGGTATATTTGATGGTTGCCCAAAAATGGGACGGTCCACAGCACACCTTGATTTTATTCCCCATGGTCCTGGTTTATCTATTTTAAAAATCTTTAATTTACAAACAACAATAATAACAAAGTAAGGCATCGCACCAAACATAAGTGAAAATTACAAGCACGGACTCACGAAGCGGGACATTTCAAATGGGTTGGGGAGACTGAAAAACAAATAAAAACTTTTTCACGCTATTAGATATAACATTTCCAACTTTAATTTTTCGATGCACCCTAATGCACACCCTCCACGTAAAGCATCACTAAATGACTTGTCCGATCCTTCTACAGGTGCATGACGCGCTGTACCTTTTTTTGCAGTTAAAAAAATTAATTCTAGTAATTCCTGCGGCGCAGGTGAATTATGCATTTTTATGGGCTGCAAATACCCATTAACATTATTTCGTCCCCAATTAATTGGATTGAGAGCTTTATCGCCTAGCCAAATATGAATTTGGTAATAAACTCTCTTAATGTGCTTATACATAGCATCTAATGTATGTAGGTACGAACGATGCCAATTTTATAGCAGTGATTTTCACCAGCAAATGTGAAAAGTGAGTAGTGAGTGGTGAGTAGTATACCGAGATCCTATTCTCATATCCTTTAAAATTCGTAAATGCTCCAAAATTAAAAAAAAAGTTGTTTAGTTTTTTTACCATAACTACTTTTATTTTAAAGATACCGTATACATTTAAAAACAAAAAGTACACGTTTAAGACAAGCATACGAAAGTTTGCAGAATGAGCGATAGCAAGTTCTGCAATTCACATGAGTGCCTTAAAAATATACATTTTAACACGCATATCATTTAATATTTTTTCTACGAACGTAATTACAGGACAATATCTACAAAAACTTTTACTTGAACTTGACTGACATTCCATTTTTATATTTTTTTGACATTATATCAAAATTGTCTATACGGTCAATACGAATTGCAGTGCTATAAAATTTTTAAAGCACTAGTGCCTTAAAGTAGAATTTTTAGCGCTCGTATGGAGTGCTAAAAGTTGCATTTTTAACACGGTTGTAGAAAAAGTAAATTTAAATCATTATCAAACCACAGTGATTACATAAATTTAAAATATTTAGTCTTTAAAATGTAAAGGGTTATGGGGCGAAAGAAAGGTTATTCGTGCTATCAATGTAACTTAAAGAAGTAATAAATATCTCCGACAGTTTTTATGTACAGTAATGAAGAAATTTAAATAAATTCTTTGTTAATAAAAAACCCTACGTTTTTGTACTAAATAATTTTTTCGTATCTCTTATCATTTTCCAGATACGTGGAGAAAAATGCAGATGTTTGCCTTTAAAAAATGCGCTCTCTAATTTTATTTTGTTCTTTTAAAAATCATGCCTTTTACTAGTCCAACTTTTTGAGTATATAAATAATATTAAAATAAAAGGTATTTGTAGAAGGAGAACGATGTATTTAAATTCTGGTGGATGCGTGGTTAAATATACCTACTGCTAATTTTTTCATAAAATATATGAGAATGATCAATCTTTTTTGTACCGTAAAATTAATGGTGACTGAACTACCAGAAATCTTTGTAAGTATAATATTTCACCACTTATACTAATTATGAATTTTTCGGTTTTTATAATACACTAAGCATCAAAATTAACGCACCACCTTAAAAATGGGATATTTTTATGTCTCAAATTTCCTAAACCTGTTTTCCGATTTTAGTGATGTTTTTAATATGTTATAGCTTTATTCTTCAAGAATATCTATGTAATAAATTGTTGCCAAACAGATAAGTGTCATTGTATACCGGGTGTAAAAATTATAGTGTGTTTTTCCTCAAAGTTTGGAACACCCTGTGGAATATTCTAGCGTATATAAAATATTGAAATTAAAATTCAACTGTAGCCTTAGGCTTTTTTAACATTTTGCTTTTTGATTAATTCGCTTATGTTTGATAATAAAATTTTTAGGTACTTTAACAACTAGCAACGTTCTTCATCAATACAGTGTGTTTCTAAATAAGTGCGACAAACTTTAAGGGGTAATTCTGCATGAAAAAATAATGATCGTTTGCTTTATAAACATATGTCCGCAAATGCTTCGTTTTCTAGATACGGGCTGTTGAATTTTTTCTTACAAACTGACGATTTATTTATTGCTCCAAAGCCGGTTGATATATGCAAATGAAATTTAGTAGGTTTTAAAAAGTAGTTATTGCGCATTTTTTGACATACAATTAAGAATTTTATATTTACCATTGGAATGCAACGGGTCATATTACCCGGTCATATTACCTGTATGCATGCCAATGGTAAATATAAAAATTTCTTTGCATATCTCAACGGGTTTTAAAGCAATAAATAAATCGTCAGTTTGTAAGAAACAAATCAACATCCCGTATCTCGGAAACGAAGCATTTGCGGACATATGTTTATAAAGCAAACGGTTACTATTTTTTCATGCAGAATTACCCCTTAAAGTTTGTTGCACTTATTTAGAAACACCCTGTATTGATGAAGTACCTAACTAGTTGTTAAAGTACCTAACTTTTTTATTATCCAACATAAGCGAATGAATCAGAAAGCAACATGTTAAGATAGCTTAAGGTTACAGTTGAGTTTTACTTTAAATATTTTATATACGCTAGAATATTCCACAGGGTGTTCCAACCTTTGAGGAAACAACACACTATCATTGTTACACCCGGTATACAATGACACTTATCTGTTTAGCACCAGTATTATTACACCGATATTCTTGAAGAATAAAGCTATAACATATTTAAAAAATCACTAAAATCAGACAAGAGGTTTAGGAAATACGAGACATAAAAAATGTCCCATTTTTAAGGTGGTGCGTTAATTTTGATGCTTAGTGTATAATATTTATTACATTCGCAGGCATTAATGTTATTTTATATAGTTTTATAAGTGTAAAAACTATTTCAGTCAAACTGGGATGATTGATGTAGTTCCTTCTTTTCTACATAGTCGTATTTTTCGAAAGTTATCTGAACTATTGGGACGAATGGGACGAATATTTTGAAAAACTCCTAAATGAGGACAGGGCGGAATTTTTAAATAACAGTGATACCAGCAATGTAAATATCTTAGCCTCACCATTACGGGTAACAACAAAAGAAGTAGAAGAAGTATGTAAGTTTTTAAAAAATAACAAAGCACCAGGACCAGGGAACATACCAGCTGAACTAATAAAATATGGCACAACAAAATTATATGAAAACCTGGCTAAACTCTTTCAAAGTTGCATCAACGGAGCGGAAATCCCAGAAGAATGGAAGACATCATGGATATCCACCATACATAAAAAAGGCAGACGGGATCAATGTGACAACTACAGAGGCATCGCTGTAACGAACTCGATCAGCCGAATATACGGAAAACTGATTAAAAATAAAATCGAAAACGAATATAAAGATATAGAAGCTGAAGAACAGGCAGGATTCAGGGCAGGGAGATCAACGGTTGACCATCTGTTTTGTATTACACAGATTATTGAGAAGAAACTGGCTGTCAACCAGGAGGTGCATCTGTTATATGTGGACTTAAGAAAAGCGTATGATAGCATCCCACAAAACAAACTATGGGAAGCATTAGAGAAAACCAATATAAGCGCAAATTTAATAACAGCGACGAAACAATTGTATACCAAAACTGCATCAAGGGTGAAAGTTGGAAGCAGGCTATCGAGAGGATTCCAAATTAGCAAAGGCCTAAAACAAGGGTGCTGCCTTTCACCGACATTATTTAAGATCTACCTCGAACAAACTCTAAAACTTTGGAAACGCAAATGCAAAACATGGGATTACCGATCAGCAACAATACAATATACACTTTGTCATTTGCAGACGACCAACTTGTACTAGCGCAAGACTACGATGATATAGAATATATGACAAGGAAATTAATAGAGGAGTACAAAAAAGGTGGTTTGGAAATAAACATAAAGAAGACCGAATATATGTGTATCGGTGGGACACAGCAGGACCTTACACTGGGGAATGGCGAAATTATTAAACATTGCGACGCATATAAATACCTTGGTATGACCATCACACAAGAAGGAAGCGTAGACCGGACGATAGAAGAAAGAAACAACCAGGGAAGAAAAGCAATTACCCTTCTCAATAGCATCCTGTGGGACCAGTCAATATCAAACAACAACAAACATAGAATATACAATACAATTGTTAAGAGTATAATCACTTACAGCAGTGAAGTATGGCAAATAAAAGAAAGATACAAGAGAAAACTTGAAGCAACAGAAATGGATTTCTGGAGGCGCTCAGCAGGAAAATCAAGATTAGAAAGGGTAACCAACAACAGAATTAGGGAAATAATGAATGTGAAACACACAATAGTAGATGACATTAGTACCAAACAGCTTAGATGGTATGGACACGTACAAAGAATGTCCGAAGAACGACTCCCGAAACAAATCCTAACGTGGACCCCTCATGGTAGACGAAAAAGAGGAAGACCCCGCCTGAGTTGGAGAGAAGGCATAAATCGAGAAATGAGAGAAAGAGAATTGGATGAAGACCTTTGGATGGACCGAAGTGAATGGCGACTAGGCATCGGAAGACGTAGGAGAACGTTTTAAAACCGATATATATATATATATATATATATATATATATATATATATATATATATATATATATATATATATATATATATATATATATATATATATATATATATATATCTGAACTATAGGATAAGTAGTCACTACCCCTAAATTATTGCCAATAAATTGGACTACTATCAAATGAATGGGAACATCGAATACGAATTTTCGTAGTCGAACGTAGGTGTTATTCAACCCTGTTATTCTCTAGCAGGTTATAAACTAGTCAGTCTAGTAAAGTTTTTATCTGTGTACTGGCGAACAATAGATATATTTCGTCCCACATACAGTTAGGAAGTTTTGAGCTATAAATGCGGATAACTAATGCTCGAGTGAAGTTAAAAAGTTAGTTTTGTTGAAGAGTTCGGCAAGTACAGGGTAATCTATATAATTGGCTTTGTTATGTTGACCACAAACAAAACCAGACAGAGAAGTAGAATCTACTATGCGGTAAGGTAGGTTATGGTCAGTGGCGAGATCAATACAGGGAACACTGCAGAAACAAACAACTATTTTTTATAAATACTTTATTTAACGAGATCTTTATTGTAAAAAAATATTTGAAATCATTCCTGTTCCGAAGCAAAAATTGGATTAAAATTTTATCAAAATAATTTATTTATTAAAGCTTAAACAACACATTAGCTTTTTTATTCTTTTTCGTTATGCCTCTGAGATTTTTACGAATGCCTCTCCCCCTCAGTCCTTGTTCCTTCCTGAGGATGTGGTGACGTTAAGGTCGGTTTACATATGCGAGCTGAACTGTTTGCAAACGTATATTCGTATAATTTATACGGCGGGAAGAACCGCTTGCGAGCTTTTCGTTCGTCCCTCGTCACGAAGCACACAGCCTGTCGGTTTTTGGGACGAACACAAAGGATATTCGTAGTTCAATTTGGACGACGTATGCAGCGATATTGTCTGTACGTGTCGTCGCATCGATATTGTGTGAATGACGTGTTCCCTCCTTGACTTGAAATTGATAAGAAACGTGAGAAATGCAATATAATCAATACACAAATTACATTGAATGAATCATTTATATAAACTTCGCACAAGTGCTGATCGTGATGAGTTTGCGATGAGTTCGCTGTAAATATATTTTCAACGAACTGTACGCGAGCACTACGAGAACAGTTCCGCTCGTATTTGTTTATCTAGCTGTATATGTATGTATGTAGTCCAGAAAGCCACTGCGCATCCGCTAGGAAAAATATTCCGATTCGGATTTTTGCTCAGAAAGGACCCCTTTTAACAAATTTGCGTCTTACCAGGTCCAAAAGTGGGTCAAAATTTTTCTAAACGTTTTTTTTTGTTTTTTCCTAAAATTATTTTTTTGCATCGAACAAAGTTTTTTTAGCTTTTTTTGGATCATTTCAAACAGAAAAGGTCTTTAGTGACTTTTCTCTAAAGTTGATAGTTTTTGACATATAAGCGATTAAAAATTTAAAAATTGCTAAATCAGGGACGAAATTGGCGAAAGCGAGCGCTTGATTGGCAACCGTTGCATGTACATATATGTAACATGCGTAAATATACATATATGTGCGGAAAAATATTTCGATTCAATTTTTTTTTTCTTCACCATATTGCTTGAAAATATCCCCTCTTAACAAATGTGTATGTTGCCAGGATCAAAAGTCAAAAAGTTTTTTAAACGTTTGTTTTTTCCTATAACTAATTTTTTTGCATTGGATTTTAAGTGACTTTTCTGTAAATGTGATAGTTTTCGAGATATAAGCGATTGAAATTTTAAAAATTGCAAAATCGGCCATTTTTAACCCGCAAAAACTATGTGAAATACCAAAAATTTCAATGATACCAAGGTACGTAGGTATTCTAAGAATATCGATTGATGAAATCCCGAAGAGCAATCCCGATGCAGATGCAATACAATATCGAAAACTCCTTTGTTTTTTAATTGCTAATCAAGCGAAAGCGACACTATTTTCAACGGCTGCATGTGTATAATATGTAATCGGAGATCATTTTAAGTTTAAAAAAAGTGTTTAAAATTTTCTTTGACACATTTTTGACCCTGGCAACATGCAAATTTGTTAATAGGGAACCTTTTTAAGCAAGATGGTGAAAAAGAAATTGAATCCAAATATTTTTCCGCACATATATTTACGCATATTACATATATGTATATGCAACGTTAAAAATAGTGTAGCGACTAACTATTTAGTGGGAAATAAGCCACAATTAAATTGAAAAAATAATTTTATTAACGTTTCGAAGCCCAAATCGGGTTTAAAATTAACCCAACGAAACCCGATTTGGGCTTCGAAACGTTAATAAAATTATTTTTTCAATTTAGTTGTGGCTTATTTCCCACTGAATAGTTAATCATAAAAATGCCACAAGGAAATAGCTTCAGAACAACAGTGTAGCGACCGCTTGAATAGCAATTAAAAAACAAATAGTGGAGTCACTGAAGGTGGATATGAGCTATTACCTCCGATTTCGTTCAACCTCCATCGATTTACATGAAAATTGGTGAGTGGTTAGAGGGTATCTCAAGAAACAAAGGTGACATGGTGTTAACTTGCGCTTTTACCCTGGGGGTGTAATTCTAAGCAAAATTTGTTATATAAAGTTATTAAAGTAAATCAAAACTTTTTGAGTTATTAAAGATCAAAAATTTTAATTTTTCCTAAGAAAAATGCATGTCTTTAACCAATTTTTCATAGTTAACTCAAAAACTCTAAATTTTTACAAAAAAGTTATTATTATCAAAATTGAAGCTAATAAAAAATTAAATAAACTCTTTACTAAAAAAACCTTTTAAAATTTACTGAAAGTGAGTTATAGGTAATTGAATGCATATTTTTTTCGGCGAGTACCCAAATCTAAGTATTCAAGTTTAACTAACGGGAAAATTATGCATTTTATAACATAAACCTATTAAACATTTGTGAAAGTACTTAGAAATATCTATCCAATGAGATACCGAACAAGTTAATAGCATTAAAATTTATGCTCCAAAAATTTTTCAAATTTACTCTTTTAAAAATTTTTCCAAAAAATGTTATCGTTTTTTTTTTTAATAACTCCGTTAGTTTTTAAGATATCAGGTTCACTGAAAAACCGTTTGAAAGGTAATTCCAAGGACTTTTAAAAAGCGTTAAATTTAATCTTTTAAACCCCTTACTTTTTTAAAAATCAAAGATTAAATGGCCACGGTTACATGGTTCTCGGTATCTTGGTATCTCGGTTATTTTTCACGCTACAGGAATGGAAAAAAGTTCATATAATATTTGATATACAGTGCTAGTCAAAAGTCCGTACCCCCCCTCGTATCTTTTGAACGGTTATACCTATAATAGTGAAATTTGGAGGAAGAAAATAACCGGACGTAAGCTTCTTAACTAGTCATGACAGGTGACGTAATAGTGACAGATGACGTTACAGAGCCACTGTGACCGATAATTTTAAATGGGACCTTATGGCAAGTGATACCTCGTTTGAAAGGTATTGAAAATACCTATTCAGTCATACTAATTTTTTGAGTTTAAGCTAATTTTGATGAACAAATGAAATAAATATAAGATTGTAGTTTCGCATTTAATTAATAAAAATTCAAAATTCCGCCTATGATTACTTGTCAAACAGGTTGACGTTGACGTAAAAACTACTAGAGAATTAAAAAACGTCAACTTTTTTGCCAAAAAATTCATAGGCGGACATTTGAATTTTTATTAATTAAATTCGAAACTACAATATTATATTTATTTAATTTATTCACCAAAATCAAAGTCAACCTAAACTCAAAAAAATTAGTATGACTGAATAGGTATTCTAAATACCTTTCAAACGAGGTATCACTTACCATAAGGTCCTATTTAAAATTATCGGTCACAGTGGCTCTGTAACGTCATCTGTCACTATTACGTCACCTGTCATAACTAGTTAAGAAGCTTACGTCCGTTTATTTCCTTCCTCCAAATTTCACTATTATAGGTATAACCGTTCAAAAGATACGAGGGGGGGTACGGACTTTTGACTAGCACTGTATAAAAAACTAAAATTTGGTGATTTACCATTTTTTGTATATTGAGTATTTTTATAGTTATTATCAAAAGAAAGTGAAAATGACGATAATTTGAAAAATTCTAATTTTTTTAAATTATAACTTTTTTTCAAAAATATGCATTCCAAACCGGTAAAAATTGTTAAAATCATTACTTATGCTAATACAAAGAAATGTTTGTAAGGATTACTATAAATTTTAATTTTTGTGGAAGTGGCGTATGTTTTATTTTTCACTTTTTCCTAAAAAATTCGAATGAGTTCTCTTAGTTTCATCATAACTTGCTCAATTTTGATGCTATTAACTTCTTCTGGAGCTCATTTGTTAGGTATTCTGAAATAATTTGATAAGTGCTTAACAGGTATGTTTTATAAAATGCATCGTTTTCCCGTTATTTAAGCTTGAATACTTAGATTTGAGTAATCATCGAAAAAAATATACATTCAATTACCTGTAACTCATTTTGAATTAACATAAGTTTAGTACTTTAAGTAAATAGTGTATTATATTTTTTATTGTCTTCAATTTTGGTAAGAATAACTTTTTTGCAAAAGCTAATAGTTTTTGAGTTATACGTGAAAAACAGCTTTATAACATGCATTTTTTTACGAAAAAATAAAATCTTTGATCTTTAATAACTCAAAAAGTATTGATTTATGTTAATACCTTAATATAACAAATTTTGCTTAGAATTTGTCCCTCTATCGATTTACGGTATTATTTTGAATAAAATAATTTTCACCCAAGAAAAGGGGTGGCATCCACCCCCAGGGTAAAAGCGCAAGTTGGTATCATGTCACCTTTGTTGCTTGAGGTATCCTCTAACTGCTCACCAATTTTCATGAAAATCGATGGAGGTTCAACGAAATCGGAGGTGAAAACCTTCAGTGACTGCACTAAAAGGGGTTTTCGATACTGCATTGCAAAAAGCTCTTCGGGACTTCATCAATCGATATTCTAGAATATCTGAGTACCTTGGTATCATTGAAATTTTCGGTGTTTTACATAGTTTTTAAGGTTTAAAAATGGCCGATTTTGCAATTTTTAAATTTTCAATCGCTTATATCTCGAAAACTATCATAATAATTGTCTACTTTAAAATGTATAATACGTGTCTGAATTGCCGATATAAATGAGTCAGATTAAATAAATTATTAGAAGAATTTTTTACTAAGTAACAACATTTTTGTTTATTTAGTATTATTTTGTATTTTGACAACGACACCCGACTTGGGCGTCGAAACGTTAATAAAATCATTTTTAGGTAAAATTGTGGCTTATTTCCCATTTGAATATACTTGAAAACTATCATATTTACAGCAAAGTCACTTAAGATATTTTCTACTTGAAATGATCCAAAAAACCTAAAAAAATTGTCCAATGCAAAAAAATAGTTTTAGGAAAAAACAAGCGTCAAAAATTTTTTTTGACTTTTTGATCCTGGCAACATACAAATTTGTTAATTGGGGATATTTTCAAGCAAGATGGTGAAAAAAATTGAATCTAAATATTTTTCCGCACATATATTTATGCATGTTACACATACATGCAACGGTTGCCAATCAAGCGCCCGCTTGATTGGCAATTAAAAACAAAGGGGGTTTTTGATATTGTATTGCAAAAAACTCTTCGGGACTTTATCAATCGATGTTCAAATAATATCTTCTTACCTTGGCAACATCGAAATTTTCAGTTTTTCACATAGTTTCTGAGGGTTAAAAGTGGCCGATTTCCCAATTTTTAAATTTTTAATCGCTTATATGTCAAAAACTATCAACTTTAGAGAAAAGTCACTAAAGACCTTTTCTGTTTGAAATGATCCAGAAAACCTAAAAAACTTTGTTCGATGCAAAATAATAATTTTAGGAAAAAAACAAAAAAACGTTTAAAACAATTTTGACCCCTTTTGGACCTGGCTACATGCAAATTTGTTAAAAGGGGTCCTTTCTGAGCAAGATTGTGCAAAAAATCCGAATCGGAATATTTTTCCTAGCGGATGCTAGGCTTTCTGGACTAATGATATTCGACGTATGGTTGCTATCCATTCTTCCCACTTCTGCGCGGATAATGCTGCCTCTGAGAGAAAGAGATAGGAAGAGAGATGTAGTAACAGGAGGTGTTCGACATTTGTTCTGATCATCGAAGTGGCGATTTTCCTAAAGTTCCTGTATCATCTACTTTTCCTTCAATTATCAACCTCTCCAAAGCTTCCCTTCAGAAACGGCAAATATCTCCTCAACAACCTGCCAAAAGGCAATAAAGTGTGTTTAGTATGGGTGCCGGGTCATGAAGTGGTGCATGGGAATTAGCGGACAGATATGTTGGCAAAGCAACGTTCGAGAGAAACCTTTGAAGGCCTATAAAAATCAGGATCATCAAAAGAAATGGATAGTCACTCAAGGGCAAATCCAGTCTAAAAAAATAATCAAGAATATAATCAATTATATAAATTAAATCTAATAACATAAAATTATATTGTTGTGAAGTTATTTTTTATTAATGTATCTTAATAAAATATTAAAACAAATCAATTTGTTTAAACAATTTTTTTATAACAAATAATACAGTAATATACATACAGTGCGGTGGAATAAGTGTTGCCCCCCCTGTTAACTTGTTTATTTTAAGAATATAAGCAAAACGCTTGGACAGGTCGATTTTTAAACTAATCATAGTATATCATAGCATCAACGTTTCGAACTTTACGCGATCCCTCTTCAGGTGACAGGCATAACTTTGATTTTTTTAAATGGTAAAGTACATCATGTGACACCTCATTTAACAGATTTTAAAATACTGATTTCAAAAATGTGTAACACTTTAATCCTTTTCGAGATCGCAGGCCCAAAATTTCGGTCGAACTCTTTTTAAACGCATTTATTTTTTTCGAATTCTGAGAAAACTAATAAGTATTTTTGAAAAATTTAAACGCAGAATGAAAGATTAGATTATTACCGAGGGCTGACATTCCCTTAGAATAAACAAAAAGTTTCTTTTGAATGATATATTTGAAATTAAAAATCACACTAAATTTTCTCTTTTTTCCACCACTGTGACTTATTAAAATAAACATTATAGGAGTTCTCAGGGACTGTGGACCATCGAGAATACTGTAATATTTCATTCTGAGTTTAAATTTTTCAAAAATATTTATTAGTTTTTTCAGGATTCGAAAAAAATTATTGCATTTAGAAAGAATTCGACCGAAATTTTGCGCCTACGCTCTCAAACAGGATTAAAGTATTATACATTTTTGAACTCAGTATTTTAAGAGCTTTTAAATGAGGTGTCACATGATGTACTTTCCCATTTAAAAAAATCAAAGTTATGGCTGTCACCTGAAGAGGGATCGCGTAAAGTTCGAAACGTTGATGCTATAATATACTATGGTTAGTTTAAAAATCGACCTGTCCGAGCGTTTTGCTTAAATTCTTAAAATAAACAAGTTAACAGGGGGGGCAAAACTTATTCCACCGCACTGTATAAACAAATACAGCTTTCAAATGAGACTATTTATATTAAGAGCATTAAAAGACAGATACACGTTTTAGTAGGGGAGGAAAGTATGCTAAATTTGCAGTTACTCGTGCAGTTGAAAATATGCTAAAATTGCAGATTATTGCGCCATGTATATATAATTCGATAAAATATCTCGAATAAAAGTTGCTTACGCAAAGAATTCAAATCTGCAATAAAAATTGGGACCCTATTTAAGATTTTAAAGTAAACCCCCACCCCTCCTCCGTGGGAGCGTGTTTGGTGCCATTCGATAGATTTTTCAAAAATATTGAATACTTGTATTTTGTAGTTTTTCAGTTTGATGTTCATTTCGCGAAATATCGGGGGGTTCCTATTTAAAATTTTAAATTTACCCCCACCCCTCTCCGTGGGAGGTCGTGTTTGGTATCATTCGATAGACTTTTAAAAAATATTAAACAGGCATTTTTTAGTTTTTCGATCTGACGTTTATTTCTCGAAATATTCGCTTTCAGGTTTTTGAAATGTACACTGTTCTGCATGTACTTAACTTACGTTATCTTAATCTGACGATTTCGAGTTTTTCGGATAGATTTTTTTTTCGGCCCCCCTTAACGAACTCCCCTGCATTAAGAGCCAATATATGGTAGAGATACATTTTCAGGGTACAAGGTTTCTCCCCATGTGATATTCTGATGCGCTCGAGTAACTGCAAAAATCCCCGCTTGGGCTCCCCTACCATTTAAAAAGTTTTTCTAAAAGACTACGTTATTTTAAAAAATATGTACTTTTATTTTGTTATAAATAAATAAATTCATTTGTAACAAATCTAAAGCGTTATTTAGGTGTCTCTACTAGACTTACATCGGATTAAAAAAGAAGAAAATTGCCCCATAGGGCTTTTCAACGCTTCTCATTTGTTTCGAGATTTTGTCATATGTTGTATAATCCGTGTATAATATTGGCATACGACACATGGCAGAAGCTCGAAACAAATGAGAAGTGTTGAAAAGTCATATTGGAAGGCACGAAAATTCATTTTTTACGTGTACCGATTTTCACTATGGAATTAAATTTTCTTCAACCTAGTTTTTTTGGTATTTTCCAAGCGCAATACCGATCGTTTTTATATATTATAAATATTTTGAAGATATGAAAATTTTAATAGAAAGAAGCTGCGAAAAAAGCTAATCGTTCAAAAGTTACCTATTGTTTATAACTTTGTCGCAAATGCCGTGCAACTTTGACCAGTTGTATCTTAAAAATCACTCATCTTAATTCAAATTTTTTTCGTTTAAAAGTAGCATCGTACTGAGTTTTTTCCAATGCCGTTTCCTGAATTTAGTTTAAACTAATATTTATTGAAATATTCTACTTGTTTATAAGCCACAAATGGGTTTATAATTTTAATACATTCCTGAGACCGCCAACATAATTATATTATAATACCATAAAGTATGTTGGATAGTAGTTGGAGTAATCTTTTCTGTGTAGAAAAATGGCCAAACTCCTATATGGTCAAGTTTTTGTGGTGCAAGATTTTAAAAAATTTCATTTTTTTAAGATTTAGATTGTAAAATAATTATGCAAAATTTAATAAATAGATTTCAATGAAACTTGGTGGACTATTTCATTATAATATAACGATTTTCTAGTCGAATTATGAAGGTCCTAAGGGCAGTTTAAGTGGTTGAAAAACATTCAGTAAGAAAAGGGTTGTTTCCCCCTTTTTCATTTATTGCTATTTTTCAGCTAGGATAATAAATTAAAACATTTTTTAACTATCGTACCTTATAGAAAATTCAGTTATCGCTATTTTATTTCTGGACGACTTTGCTCCAAAATGAATCGTTTAAAAAATATAAGCAAGGAACGCAGAAAAAAAAACGTTGTTTTTAGTTATTTTTCTTAGTTATTTTTATTTTTTTATTAACGATCATTTTATGTGTTTCATTCTAAACATCCTTATTGCTTTCATACAAACTATATATTTTTATTTTAAGGTAGTTGGGCAGTCAATGTAATAGCGTAATAAATAAATAACGTAATTTCTTATACAGAATATGTAGAATGTAGATCTATGTATTTGGTACAAATTATATTGTCTTATCTCATATTGCGATTTTCGTCCTATGAGATTTAATAAAGATTTGTTTCTCGTAAAGAGTGCCTTATAGTGCAATATCACGCAGCTTTGACACGCTCCATGTAGTACCGATGGTATCGACGATAAACTTTCATATATGCGACTGCGAATTGCTGATTGCGCTATAAGTTTCTTAAAATTTCGACAGATATGTTGAATTCACTTGGAGGCAGAATTGTCAGAAAAAATATAAAGACTCTCATTCACACTACTAAACATTATATTTGACCCAGTATAGACCACAAATCCAATATTTATTGCCTCCTAAGTAGTTCTTATAAACTAAGCTTCTTAAGAACTTGCGTGAAAACCTGTCGATTTCCCTTCTGTGAAACCCTTAAAATTTTCAATATATCTATAATTATCGAGGAAATAAATTTCCTGAATAAGAACTTTACCGAAGAAGTTCTAAACGGTCCACATTCCAACACCTGAGAGGCCTTAAAAAGTTTCTGTTCTTCTTACAGGAATATATACAATTACGCACCCCCAAAAACAGAAAACTTCACCAACCGTCAATTCTAACGCAATCATTTTTTTTTTCAACCACGAAAGACTCTTGCTCGTAGAGTTTACAGAACCTAGAGTGCATATCAACGAAAACTTGAGTAATAAAATTTTAAATAAGTTCCGTCTTTAAATAAGTGAAACGTCCAGGTAAACTGTCATAGGGTGTCATTCTTTTCGTAGGGCGAATATGGGGACCTATTGGGTTGTGATTATTAGGTTCTAAAACCAAAAACATTTAAGTAAAATTCTTGATTTTAGTGGGGACATTCCATTTTTAATTTAATTTTCCATTTCCAACAATCGTTTATTCAGATTATAGCGCCATCTCTCCATAATTCTAAAAAAATGTTCGAATAAAAGTTGCTTATTTTTACGTAAAGAATCCAAATCTGCAATAAAAATTTGGGGGTCATATTTAAGATTTTAAAGTAACCCCCCACCTACGTGGAGATCGTGATTGGTACCATTCGATAGATTTTTCAAAAACATTTTGAAAGTTTATTTTGCAGTTTTTCGATCTGATGTTCATTTTGCGAAATATCGCGGGATTTGTATTTAAAATTTTAAATTTACCCATCACCCCTCTCCGTAACGTTTAGTACCATTCGATAGATTTTTGAAAAATATTGAAGTCGTATTTTTTAGTTTTTCGATCTGACGTTCATTTCGCGAAATATTCGCTTTTATTTTGTGAAATTTTTGAGTCACCCATTTCCTTACGACCCGCTCAAATCGTCAGATTTTCGAAATATAAGGTTAGATTTTTTTTCGGGCCCCCCTTAACGAACTTAGCTGTGTTAAGAGCCAATTGACACAAAATCTCAAACAAAAGAAATGGAAGATATACAGCATCCATCTTTTAGTCTTGATTTATCTCCTTCCAATTATCACATTTTTGTGGTAATTTAAGTGGTAAGCATTTGTGGATATACTTGCCAATAAATATTTTCTGGACCACATTATATATTTCAATATAAGTTATATGTTATAACGTAACAAGAACGTTTTTATTATATTAGGAACTTGTTTTTTAAGTTTTGTTAATTCCAGCAAATTCCTTGTCTTCAAACATAACTTGCGTTTAGTATTTTTTATTTGCAATAGAAACAGCGGTGACAACAGTCGGATTTGCAACTAGTTAAACTTTATTATCAAATCTTCTAAAAGGACCGAAAGAGCATCGTAATGCAAATGTAATTGATTTCAATGTTCATAAAAAAAATAACTTGTGTATCAATGTGTAAGTATGACTCTGTATGTGGGCGAAACGAGTGGGGATAGGGGTAGCGGAAAGAAGATGAACAAGAAGGCATAGCGACGCCGACGTCGCGACGTCGACGACGTTGTTGTAGCGGGTCAGTCAGTGTGCCGACGTTTATCGACCGACTCGCGTCTCCATCCGGTCGAAAAAGTTCGACCACGCGGCTCGGACCAAATGAGGCCTCCATAGACACATGAACCTAAATATAAGGTAGGTTTTTTTGACAGTGACTAAAAATGAGGAATATCCTATTCCCCCAAAAAATTTTCCCGAGCGAGCGTATATTAAAGTTTAAATACCGCAAGTTTTAAAGTGTTGTAGAGTAAGGTTTGAAACATTTTTACAACTTTTATATGAACAGCTTTTATGTAACAAAATGTTAAAAATACTTGAAGACTACTTTTAAATCCATTTAACTGAGAACTTTCCATTTTGGATTTTTTATTGAACTAATGAGATTTCCCAAAAAGATACCGCAAATTTTTAATAGATATTTCACCAATAATATGAAGATAATTTTTTAAATAGATTCAAATACTTTTCATCTAGTATTTATGACAATAAATCACTATAAATTTTGTATACAAAATATTAATTCGGCCTACCGTAAAGGCTTACAAGTTTTCCGAGAAGAAAAAGCCGTAATTTTCTTATTAAGATTGTTATTAAAACCACAATATTATTAGATTAAATAACAGATTATATGACAGATTTTTTCTAGAGACTCAGTGAAATGCTACTGGGACCAATAACTTGGGGCACTAAACACGGGGCAAATGAGGCATCCATAGACACATGAACCTAAATATAAGGTAGGTTTTTGACAGTGACTAAAAATGAGGAATATTATATTCCCTCAAAAAATTTTTCCGAGCGAGCGTATTTTAAAGTTTGAAGATCGCAAATTTTAAAGTGTTGTAGAGTAACGTTTGAAATATTTTTACAACTTTTATATATGAACAGCTTTTATGTAGCAAGATGTTAAAAATAATTGAAAACTACTTTTAAATCCATTTAACTGAGAGCTTTCCATTTTGGATTTTATATCGAACTAATAAGAATTCCCAAAAAGATACCGCAAATTTTCAATGGAGATTTTACCATTAACATGAAGATAATTTTTTAAATAGAATCAAATACTTTTTAGCATTTGTGTTATCTAGTATTTATGAAAATAAATCACTATACAATTTCTATACAAAATATTAATTAGGCCTTTCGTAAAGGCTTACAAGGTTTCCGAGGAGAAAAAGCCCCAGTCTTCTTATTAAAAATGTTATTAAAACCACAATATTATTAGATTAAATAACATATTATATGACAGGTTTTTCCTAGAGAGTATATGAAATGCTACTGGGACTAACAACTTGCAATGCGTCTGACGAAAAACTATAAAAACTTGAAAATGAGAACACAAAAATTGTATTAAAAAACTATTTTTTCATCTTAAAATTTTCATTATAAAACATTTTCATTTCGGCAGATCGCGTACCTAGAATAATTATATTTTTTATGCTTTAATTGATTCGAAACACTATTAGAAATCATAATTTCACTATGAGTATATTTCCAAAGGTGTTTTATTACACAACTACACAATTTTAAATTTCGTTGCTACATATTATACCTCGGCAGCTATGCATTTCAGGAAAAAATTGTGAATTCAAAAATGTTTTGTAATTCGAAATATTATAAAAACTTATAATTTCCCTATTAGACCAGTGCGCATCTGAAAAAATATTAGGACGTTGAGAGGTGACTCATATTTTTTTTGCAGAAATTGCTTGAAAATAACTCATATAATAATATTTCAGTTATCCTCCCATTCAAAAAGGTCCGGAACATTGTTTAAATAATCAAAATGTCAAAAAATAAAGGAAAAATTCGATTTTTTTTGTTAGTTTTTTGATTACAACTTTAAAAGTATTCATTTCCGAGAAAAGTTGTACTGACATAAAAGTTGCGTAATTAAATTTTCTACAATATAGGATTAGTTAAATATTTCAAAAATTGCCACCCTTGTTGCAAAATAGCAAAAATTAGGAAAAAGACAAAAATAAAAAGAAGTATTCGCATTTTACGTTTTTCGACCATTTATGCTACATATAGGACCTTCATGTTTTACCCAGAAAAACTTTATGATATAATAAAACAATACTGTGAATTTCATTAAGATCGGTTTAATAGATTTTGCAAAATAAAATTTGCAATCAAGCATTCGCAAGAATAATTAATTTTTTCAAAATGTTGAGGACTGAAAATAAAGCAGACAGCAAGTTGAGTTTTTTTTACGTGTAGACGAATACTGTACCTATTTGCAATTTGCAAAATAAAAATCGGTTAACCGCCACGTCAGGAATTTTTTTAAATAAACAATAATTTTTGCGGATAGTTTGCTCTGATTGGGCATACCAATGACCTTTGATAATGATTGATAAATTTTAATTTTTAGTACATTTCGATATAAATAATAAATTTGTTTATTGCAAAATTAAAACACATACCCATATCCTTTGAAATACCACTTTTTTTAGCAAAAACTTTCTTTGTTCATTTATTTTAACTAATAGAATAAAAGTTTATTATTTTTAAACATATGCAATTTTTTAAACAATATTTTACAAACAATAATCAAATTAGTTTGATTTTTGTGAAAATAAAATATTAAAATACAACAAAATATAGAGTAAGAAAATCATATATTAGATAAAGATTGGAAGAAATTTTGATGGAAATCAACTTGTGTGAATCGAACACCGCTGTCCTGCGCGTAACACCAAAATTTATTGTTTATTTAAAAAAAATTCCTGGCGCCATAGTAGTTAATCGATTTTAATTTTGCGAATTAGTCCAGAGAAATAAGATTTTTCTCGTGACACATCCCCCTCCAGGCCGAAACCAAATTTTTTGAGTAGTATGGACATCTATATTATTAACCTATATGTTTCCTGTAGCCGATTTTGATGATATACATAGTTATAAACAAATGAAGATCAAAAAACGCTAAATTTTCGCTTTTTTCGTCTATTACCAAAAAGTTAAGCATTTTAAACAAATTTGAGTGTAAGAAACTCATAAATCGTATAAAAAAATTCAATATGGCATTCGCTGAATATGTCCATCCTTATTGGTTACTTAGAAAATTGCAAAATAAATCATAAATTTTGAGTTTTTAAAAATATTCATAACTTATGTAAAAATTAACTTAGAACCTTCTTATTACCCGGAATGCTGATACTTCTTGTACTTAAATTATATTTTAAATTTCAAAGCAATTGGTCAAATAGTTTAAAAGTTATTTAATTTGTTTATCCCAAATTCATTTTTTTTGCAACACTACAAGTCAGAAAATTATGAGGCTACAATCATACTTCGGACAGTTTATGAAAGAAGAACATTTATACTATTACCATTACTAAAAATAAATGACAAAAAATAATTTTAAACAGTGTAAAATTATTTTGAAAAAACATGTCGATTTTTTGCTTACTTATAAACAATTAGAATAACTTTTTAACCGTTACCTGTAGAAAAATTATTTTTTCATATTTAGAAAGACTGAATTTTTATACACATTTAGAAAGAAAAACAACTGTCCTAGGACAATTAGGGACAAAGTTAGCCCCCCCCCAATTTATTTAATACACATGTTTTTGCAAAATAATTTTGCAATATTTATAATTATTTTTTGTAATTTTTTTTAATTAAATTAATACTGTAAATTTCCTTCTTCCATAAACTATCCAAAGTATTACTGTAGCTTCATCAATTTCTGACTTACAGTGTTGCAAAAAAAATAAATTTGGGAAAAACAAATTAAATAACTTTTAAACTATTTGACCAATTTCTTCGAAATTTAGGGTATGAATTAAGCACCATAAGTCTCAGCATTCCGTGTAATAAGAAGTTTCTAAGTTAATTTTTACATAAGTTATAAATATTTATAAAACCTCAAAATTTATGATTTATTTTGCAATTTTCTAAGCAACCAGTAAGGATAGACATATTAAGCAAACGCCATATTGAAGTTTTTTACATCGTTTATGAGTTTCTTACTCTCAAATTTGTTTAAAATGACTATTTTCTTAGTAATAGACGAAAAAAGCGAAAATTTACTGTTTTTTGATCTTCATTTGTTTATAACTATGTATATCATCAAAATCGGCTGCAGGAAATATATATAGGTTATTATTATAGATGTCCTTATTACTCAAAAAATTTGGTTTCGGCCTGGAGGGGGTTGTGTCACCAATAGGCTATTTTTTTTCGTTATTTCTCTGAACTAAATACCAAAAATGAAAGGTACAGTATTCTTCTATATGGAGAAAATAATTCAACTTGCTATCTGCTTTATTTTCAGTCCTGCAACATTTTGAAAAAGTGAATTTTTTTTGCGAAAGCTGGATTGCAAAATTTATTTTGCAACATATTTTGAACCGATCCTAATCAAATTTATAGTATTGTTTGACATAAAGTTTTTGTGTGTAAAAGATGAAGGTCCTAACTGTAGCATAAATGTGTGAAAAACGTAAAATGTTTTTTCGCAATTAATGCTATTTTGCAACAAGGGTGACAATTCTTAAAAATTCTAACCAATCCTATATTGCAGGAAATGTAATTACGCAACTTTTATGTCAGTGCTACTTTTCTCGGAAGTGAATTCTTTGAAAGTTATAATCAAAAAACGAAGAAAAAAATCGAATTTTTCCTTCATTTTTTGACATTTCGATTATTTAAATAATGTTCCGGACCTTTCTGAGTGGGAGGATAACTCAATTATTATTATATGAGTTAATTCCAAGTAATGTCTGCAAAAAAATTTAAGTCACCTCTCAACGTCCATCTCAAAACATATGCGCCCTGGACTATATGAGTATATTTCCAAAGGTATTTTATAAACAAATATACAATTTTCATTTTCGTTGCTACATATTATATCTCGGCAGATATGCATTTTAGAAAAATATTGTGAATTCAAAAATGTTTTGTAATTAAATTTACTGCAATAGAATTAAAATGACTACGACAGAATTAATTGCAAATTAAAAAAAAATAATTATTATTATTGCCAAAGTAGTAAAAATCTTTAAAAATGGTCAAAAAGCAATATTTTTTAAGAATATTTTTCAGTTAAGCGCCACATAGAACCTTCGAACATTTATACTGGCAAGCTATTTAATAAAAAAAAAACACTGCACAGAATTTCAGCATAATCAATTGGGTAGATTTCTCAATAAGAGTTGGCTAAAAAGTGCTGGAAAAAAAGTTGTTAATTTTCAAAATTATGCACTCATTTCAAGGGCATTTAACTTTTGAAATAAAATATGAATAATTAACATCCATTGAACAGGAGAGGCTAGGGATTTTTTAAACAACTGTGCAATTTTTAAGCTCATAAATAAATATAATAACTTTTTCAATTCTCAATTAGCATTTTGTTTCTAAACTGATATCGACCACGTGACTCAGAGCAAATGAGGCCTCCATATACATATTATGAACCTAAATAAGGTAGGTTTTTTGACAGTGACTGAAAAAAACGGGATATCTTATCGCATGTTGGTTGCTTTCCTCTAAAAAATTTTTCCAAGCAAGTATACTCAAGTTTTAAAATGTTTTAGGGTAAGTTTGGAAATATTTTCACAACTTTTAATTGAACAGATTTTATGTAACATATTAACTTCTTTTAAATGTCTGCTAATTGCGTTTTCTTATTTTGGATTTTACATTGAACTAATAAGATTTGTCAAAAAGATACTTAGTATTTCGAAAGAGACTTTACCATTAAAAATGTCTAAAATACTAAAAATTGACGAGAGGCCTAGGGCATAGGTAAGGATATCAATTTCAGCCGACTTAAAAATGAAAAATCACACGTTCAAAATTTTTTTTAATTGGGGTTCCATGAGTTAACACTTTCAAATATAACAATTTTAAAAGCGCTTAATTACGTTTAAATGAATATTCTCTTGCAAAATTATGTCATGTTTATTATTTGTGGTTCGTTCAGTTATAACCTCAATGTTAATAATTATATATTGCAGTAGTTTTTATCAATCAAAGTCAAGTAATTTTTAGTTTTAAATTTTTTAAATATTTCGATTTTGAATAAAAGTTATTCTGTTTAAAAATATCACAAGGAAAAAAATTCCTGTACTGGCTGTATACCATAAATCACAAAAAATAAAAACTTTATATTGTAAAAGGTATATTTAAAATCCCTAAAAAGGTTGATGTCATGTGATGCCAGGGGTTAATCTGGAAATATTTTTAACATCCTTTAAAATCAGATAACATAATGTAACCCCAATTGTTTAATATCAATTTAAGGGTTTTTACCCGTACATTTTGGTGGCTTAAAGCATGAAAACCTGTGAAAATACTGATGATGGAATATTGATTCCGAAAACGTTTTGTTGTGATACAGCCCTTTTTAGGGATTTTAAATATACCTTTTACAAGATGAGGTTTTTATTTTTTATTCTGTTTGTTTACTTACCAACTTACAAAGTGTACAATTGTTTAAAAAATTTCATAGGCTCTCCTCTTCAATAATTAGGTAGAATTTTATTTGAAAGCTTGACTGTTCTTTTATATGCAATAAAAAATTCTAAAAATTTTTTGTTGGCTGTGCAATTGTACATATTTTTCAAAACTAATATATTTTTATTAAATTTAAATTGCAAAATAATTTGGGGAAAACTAATTGAGCGAATGTGCTTAAATTTTATATAATGTTTTTCATATTAAACAGATTATCTGGGTAAATTTTGAAAGTTTTAAGTGGCTTTTAATATCTGAAAAAGATTATTGAAAAACATTAAGAGGATCGGTACCTATTATCGGCTGCAATGCTATTCAAATGGGGATTCATTTTTTTCGAATCCTGAGAAAACTAATAAGTATTTTTGAAAAATTTAAACGCAAAATGAAAGATCACGTTATTAGCGAGGGCCGAAAGTCCCTGAGAACTTCTATAATGTTTATTTTAATAAGTTACAGGGGTGAAAAACTAAGAGAAAATTTAGTGTGATTTTTAATTTCAAATATGTCATTCAAAATAAAAATTTTATTTATTCTAAGGGACTTTCGGCCCTCGGTAATAATTTAGTCTTTCATTCTGCGTTTAAATTTTTCAAAAATATTTATTAGTTTTTTCAGGATTTGAAAAAAATAAACACAATGCCGTGGTAATATTTTCCAAATCTATCTTTGTCTTACAACGCACTAAGCCGAATATAATATTGTCAGCATATATTGTCAGTCAGACACTGACAATCAGTGACAATTTTAAATATTTGACATTGCATCGGGAATATGTTGAGTTATTGATTAAATATTATTAAAATATAGTGTATTTGATAAATAATTGATTTAAGACGTGAACTTAATAAAAAGTTATTTATTGTGTATTATTTGTGGAAGATCCAAGCAGAGAATACATCAGGAAAATATATTCTGTGATCCAAGTATTTTGTTGTTAAAGATGTTCAAAATTGGAAGCGTTCCATAACAATATATTATTAAAAAATCACTTTAACACTTTTCCTCTTTTCTCGATTGAGTATTAGTCTTTGATGTACAAATAAATTATTACAATCACTGAATACATAGTTAGTGAAAAATTATCACATTTATTAACTGAATTAATAATTTCCAATTATAAAAATAACAGTTATCCAAGAACATTCAAAACCCATCTCTTTAAATTAATGATGACATTTTCAAGTAAAATGACATTCTAATAATGTTTACATATCCATACCAGTGTGAATTTTACTACGCGTAATTTGCCGTGTAAAGACAGAAAAAGTAGGGATACACGTAAAATATTTGCGAATTATGTACCCATAGCCTTAATGTTAGATCCATTCTTCATTAATTTTGCAATATTAATAATTTATTGGTTTTCTTGTACATTATGTTGTATTGTGTGTTGAGTAATTGTCTTGTTACTAAGTAAAGTCGGAGTCATTTTTAAACATTGAAGATTATGTCGGATAGGCGTATTAGATTTATATTTTATATTAAACAATTTCAGATATTTCAGGTGTTTCGGTTTTATCTCCATATTTAACCATAATAAATACTTTGCTTCCTGTGTTTATGAGATCATCATTCATTTATTTATTTCATGCAATAATCTAGTTAGTCATTATATAAAAAAGAATAGGTCTGCTTTAAGTTTGATGCAAACCAAATCGATTTTTAGAAACTTTACTTACTGTTATAGTTTTTTTATTTTCCATTATAAATAAGGGAAAATTTTAGTTTCTATTATTTAGATTTTTCCATTCTGTTTAATGTTTTCAGAGACTTGCCATTATTTCGTCTATTTCCGTTTGAGCAGAAATAATTCTCTACTATAAGCACTTTCTTCTCAGTTTTGAGAATCATTTTCACTACGGTTTTAATACTAGAGCAGTGTTAATAGCTATGACAGATAAAGCCAAACAAATAAATATTGTATGTATTGCGTCTGCAATTATTTCACAGCCAGCCGTCTAAATTTTGCTACTGTTTATTTTGGCGAATACCGTACCTTGCAGTACTCATATTCTCGTTTTTTTTCTAGCTAAATAATCTATCTGATAGTGATGTGATAAATGGACTTTCTATAATTATCTCTTTTGAAAACACGCGTTACCAATCGCATATCCTGCAATTCCAGCATGCTATCTCTAGCATCATCACATTTCCAAAGATAATTTATTTCTTTATATCCTATTTATGTATATCTTCAACAATAAACTAATTTAACAAAAATATTGAGCAAATCTATTTAACTTCTGTAGTATTTTTCTGTATAAAAATAGTTAACACCCAATAAAAAAATATTTAAAAAATACTTTTGCAGATTTTAAACTATGTTCAGAACATAAAACCGGTACAATGAAATAAAAAAAATCATTGTTTGTTATTTCATCGTAAAGCTTTTGTATTTTGTACTTCTTTGTATTAAAAGAACAGCTGTTTTTATTATTAATATTTTGCTAATTTAATTATGAATACCGTTTGTTTTAAAAGTAACGCATATATAAAATTAACTATTTGTCAATTCTTCAAGACCTTAAAATTTGTCGTTCTATATTTTTAAATATACAGGTTTGACCACTCAAAAGAGACCTGCTATTGGACAAAATTCATTGTATTTTGTGAAAATGCTAAAATATTAACTTTATTAACATAAAATATTAACATCAAAACGAAATTTGTGACATCAATAGAAAACTTTATTAAATATACCGTAAACAGAATAAAGTAAATTTTAAATTAATAAATTCCTAATTTATGTTTACTGATCAGCTGTAATTATTTAATGCAACTATAGATTATTTGCATAGCTATACACTATTCGTCGTCTTAACTTTTCGAATGAAATAGGAATTTTAATCAATCCTCTGACATAATTACAAGAAGACAAGACAGTGATATGACTCTCGGCATATTATAAAACTTCCGCAGTTAGTTAGGATGCCATTAAAGAAAAGCGGACTTGCTTAGAAAGAAATAGGTCATAAGAATTTAATGTGTAACAAGATCTGAGACAGGGATTTCCAAGGTCTACAGTGCATCTTTGGAAACAATAAATTGTATGGAGGTGCAAGATAAGACAATACAGTAAGTTTTCAAAAATGAAGATAGTTTAACTTTTTTAAGAATAAACAACAGAGAGATTCAGGAGAGCATCAAAAGAACAACTTAGGAAGCAAAATATTCTGGACTGAGCAGTCAAGTAAAACAAAAGAAAAAAGTTTACAGAAATAAATAATTTAATTTTCAAATCTTTATGTAACTTTCTTATATCTAATAGTTTATAACTTTTAAAACAACTTTGCATTTTAGATAGAAGACTAAAATGTTCTTGGATCAAATACTCCAAGCAATTAAAGAATTTACATTTCGTTCAAATTTCTCGAAAACTTACAAAATACTCTAAAGACCTTCTGCAATATATATCTATTTTATAAACAAAATTCATCAGTATTAAATTAGACCACTTCATCATCATCCGAGCATACATATTTTATCACTTGTATCAGAATGCGAAAACACAACCATACTTCATTTTAGTTCATTCCATTCCTATTCACTATTCACCATTTAAGATTCAATTGAAAAGTACTTATTATAGTTTACGTGCATCAGTATAACTAGTTTATGGTGCAGTGCCAAGTTTTGCTCTTAGGCCAGTCAAACTATGTACCTATATCCTGTTATAGCTGAAAATATTTTAGAAAGTTCAGAAAATAGATTTACGTACAATAGGGTTTAGAGGAAGTAAGAGAGTCTTTATGGAGAATTTTAGAGCTAAGAAACATTCCACATAAAATAATTTCGATTATAAAGTCACTGTACACTGAGGCGACGTGCAGCGTGAGACACAATGGGATCAACAGTGACGAATTTGACGTACTTGCTGGAGTCAGACAGGGATGCGTGCTTTCTCCGTTTCTGTTTAACATAGCTCTAGACTATGTTCTCTCCAAACTAGACTTCGACACAAAAGGGATACGATGGACGTTAACCACACGCCTAAGTGATCTGGAATATGCCGACGATATCTGCCTGTTAGGACAAAGGTTCCAGGATGTGGCCGACCAATTGGAAACACTATCCACTGAGGCAAATAAAATAGGTTTAAAAATCAATATTAGTAAAACCAAATCCATGAGAATAAACGCAAGGAACAACAAGCTATTTAATATTGACAACATGCAGATTGAAAATGTGGAAAACTTCACGTACCTTGGAAGTGCCATAACAGAAAGCGGAGGTACAGAAAACGATATTCGTATAAGGATACGAAAAGCTCAACAAGCATTCAGCATGCTTAACCCTGGTTGGAGGTCTGGGGAATATACTACAAGGACAAAGATCCGAATATTCCAGTCAAATGTTATATCTGTTCTACTCTATGGATGTGAAACCTGGAAAGTGACAAAATCCCTTACAGACAAATTGCAGGTCTTTGTTAATAAATGTCTACGAAGAATTGTGCGTATTTTCTGGCCAAACACCATCAGAAACGAAGATCTGCTACACCTGACCCAACAAAATAGGGTAGAAAATGAAATAAAATCCAGAAAGTGGGGGTGGATAGGTCACACACTCCGAAAAGATAGTTCCAGTATTGCAAAAACTGCCCTAGAGTGAAATCCCCAAGGAAAAAGAAAAAGAGGTCGCCCAGCACAAACTTGGAGAAGATCCATCATGGACGAGGTAAGAAGTCAAGGAAAGTCTTGGAATGAGGTGAAGGCCCTAGCGCAAAATAGAACCCGATGGCGCGTTTTCACTGAAGCTCTATGCTCCACTTAGGAGTTCAAGAACATTATATATAAGAAAGTCTTTGAAAACACCTACAATGTTGGCAAAAAATTAGTGAATGTAATATGAAATCGTAGAAATGACGTTTTATTCGACGAAGACGTAAAAATAGATATACAGCAAACTCGTAAAAAAGATTAAGCAAGCCAAATAGTGAGAACTCATGTAAATAAATAGAAGACATCAAAAAAAAAACACGACAATTTCAATTTTCACAAGAAACTTAAATATCCCAGCAAACAGACCGACGTGTTAATGACGTGAATTTTGGGTACATTTGTCACCAATATACGTAAATTTCTTACGTGAATTTTACGTGAAAATTTGGTTGGAATGTCAAATTGAAAATACGTCTTTAAATTACGTGAATAACTCGTCTTCAATAGACGTGTTATCTACCTTAAATAGCAATAAAATGTTTCGGGAAATTCACGTTGCAAACACGTGTCGATTAACGTATCTTTTAGGGAACGTATATATTAGTTTTCACGTGAAAGATACGTCCTCGGTTCACGTAAATAATTCGACCACAATTAACTTACGAATCACGTAACTATTATCCTCATATGATATAAATAAAACAAGGATATAAAGTATTAACAATGTATGTATTTATTTAGTACAATTTAGAAACTTTAAAACATTTGTCTTGTATAATTATTATACAAGATAATGCACCAAAAATGGTACCGACTACCGACACATTAAAAAAGATGCAAACACAGCACAGGTCACTTTTTATTTCGAGGAGGACACTTCTTGTTTTTTTCTAATTGCACTTCCACCCTCAAGCAGTGAGGTAAACGTTAATACGAAAGACATTATTATAAATAAACCCGCCTAAAATAAAACGAGGGAAAGAAAGCTCTTCACGTTTCACTTTTTGTTGTAGTTGTGAGAAATGTGAAATGTGATATGTAATATGTGATGGAAATGTGAGAAGCTGATATTAGAGGTTATGATCATCGATTCTAAAAATCGATTATGTTTAAATTACAGTTAAACTATTCTACTTCCTTTAAATTAGTATTACATATTTTTTTTGTTTTTAAATTTCTTCTACTATTAACTAATTGGTCTTACTAAAAATCTATTTAAATACCAGAATAATAATATAAAAAAATAATCCTATCGAAACGTATTATTCGATAAATCGATTAATTTAGTTTTCGAACCAACTATGTTAGTCACGTGATGGTATTTAAAGGAGAAAGGAGTGGTAGTACGTCATCACCGCGCGCGATTTGAAAATTAGACTCAACATTATTTTAGCTCCTGTGATATTTTTAAAGAAAAAAATAGCAAAAATAGCTTTAAATCAAGGTTGGATTGAAATAGTTATGCTAAATGATTTTAAAAGTAAAATCATAAATTTTTGTTTAAATATTGGTATTATTTACATTACTTTTACGTGAAATACATCTAATTATTCGACGCCCATAAAATACAGTGAGTAAAATTCAAGCGATACGTATTTAAAAATGTTGTAAAATTTTGTTTTCCAAATATTTCTCAAAATTTAGCCAAAGGAAGTTATTTCTGTTTCGTGATTATTACGTGAAATAAACGTACCTTTGCGATGTAACCGACATTCACACCTACTATACAAAACATGTACTATATTCGTCATTATGATTTTATATTATTCTAATGTAAAACATGTATAAAGGAAGCACTAATATAGAGGTGAATGATTTGGCAGTGAAATACGTTTTTTTCCCGTCATAAATCACCGAGTTACGTATTCGTTGAAATTTGCCGTAAATTTAACGTAATCATCACGTAACTGGTCACAAGTCTGTTTGCTGGGATACCTCCGCAATTAACAAACTTAAAAATGGTCAAGTACTTGAAAAGGCAGACGGAAAAATTTGTGATAACGCAGATTTATATTTATATTATCAGATAGAGAAAATTAATAGTGAACTGATTTAATTAATAATCTTAGACACACGGACCATACTATTATCTTATGCCACAGCCTCCAGGGCCTCCAAGAGTTATTGGATTGCGTAAACATAACAGGAAGAGAAACGGATCTAAAAATGAAAGCGTCAAAGGCAATCTTACTACAATGATTCCCTACAGATATATCAACAAAACTTTGAGAGAGTTACTCACTTTAAACTGGAATGCTACATTACAGACCAAGTAGATCCAAGTAAAGAGACCAAATGCAGAATTAAAGTGTACCTACCTCGCACAACATTTTGTTAAAGTGAAATAAATTTTTCGGCAACTATCGCTTAAACTTAAAATTACGTCAAAGTATGATCAAATGCTATATTTGTTCAGTGTTGTTACATGGCTGCAAAACCTGGACCCTGAAGGCTGATACCATTAATGACCTAGAGACATTTTAGATGCTTGAGTGGTAGAATAGAGGCATGAATGTTCAGAATACCCTGGATAGCGATCCAGACTAAGGAAGCTGTGTTAAATAGAGGAAATACCATTCGTGAGTTGTTGAAAACTATTAAAATAACAAAAAAGATATACCTAAGTGTCAAAGTCATACTTTTATTTTATTTATTCTTGGATATTTCCTGACAGGCATGGGACAACAATTCTTCACCAAAAATGATGTATTACCCAGAGGTCTTCCAGCGCTCATTTAATACGTTCAATTTGTTTATCCCCCACTCTGCATACTTTTTGAATCAACAGTTTTATTCTCTTAATATTTTTGCTTAAAAATGATAGCTAGTATAATTATATTTTGCTTAAAATTGAAGTTCTCAAATTTATGTCATTGCATCGCAAATTCGATTTGTAGGAATTTGCGATGCATTTTTGGAAATTATTCTGGTTTAAGGTTTATTTTTCGGGTGTAACTACAACGACATGTATGCAAAAAATTATTTTGCATCGCTGATTACAATTGTTGAGTTTAGTGAGATGAATGTAGTATACCTTTTTTAAGTAAAAATAATAGGGGAATAAAAGTTTTGATTCAAAAACTATGTAGAGTGGGTAATAAAAAAATTGAACGTATTGAATCAGCGCGTGAAAGTCGTATGTGGCGCCCTCTGGGTAATATATAATTTCTAGTGGAGAATTTAGATTTCTCGTCCCAAAAAACCCCCGCTTGCCAAATTTCGCGTTGTTATCCCATGCTTGTCAGGAAATAATCAAGAATAAATAAAATAAAAGTTTAACTTTGACACCCTGTATTTCGATTATTATCAACTTTCGTACTAAACTAAGTTAGGTTAAATCCACCCATTTTAACCTCAGGAATCTAAGGTTAAGCTATGGCCCATTCGTTACCAAACACCCTGTATATAGGAACTATAAAAAGATATAACGTTAAAATACAGCATTTCTACAAACATGAATTTGGTGGGAAAGATATTACCACTGCAATCAAGTGAAATCTTCAGGAGGACATGTAACCCGGGCCCCAGAACCGAATATGATAAAAATAATTTTAATAGCGCAGCCAGTGGGAATAAGAGGATGGCACAGAACAAAGCTTAGTTGGATAGACAGCGTAACACAGGATGCTTAGAAGATCGGTGCTGCCAAATGGAAAAGCCAAGTAAGGAACACAGTAGAATGATGCAGAAAGCCTGAACAGGTCAAGGCTCTTTAACGGCTGTAGTACTGTGATGGTGATGTTTAAGTAAATTATTATTCAAAATTTCTTTTTAGGAAATTTGTTGAAGAAAACAAGCATTTTTTCTGGACAAGTACCCCTGCCGAAATTGATTTAATGATTACGATTATAAGTGAAATTTAATAAAAAAATTTCCTCTTGGTAAAAGGTATATTAGTTTAAAAAGCCCTAAAGGGCTACAAACATATAAACAAAACGTTTTCGCTCTGCAACAAGAGCATCATCAGCGTTACAATAACATGGCGAGCCAACCAAAAAATACAAAGGTCAAAGCCTTTAAAAAAACAGACAAAAGTCTTATATAAATGAATACATCGAAAAATCCAAAGGATGGATAAAAATTCCTAAGGATACGGCCCTAGGGCAACATATGACTCCCAAGAGGTTGCCTGCCACCTCTTATAACATAATGACCTAGTTACCTTTTGACCCACTTACCACGTGTGGGAGTCATATGTTGCCCTAGGGCCGTATCCTTAGGAATTTTTATCCATCCCTTGGATTTTTCGATGTATTCATTTATATAAGACTTTTGTCTGTTTTTTTAAAGGCTTTGACCTTTGTATTTTTTGGTTGGCTCACCATGTTCTTGTAACACTGATGATGCTCTTGTTACAGAGCGAAAACGTTTTGTTTATATGTTTGTAGCCCTTTAGGGCGTCTTCAACTAATATACCTTTTACCAAGAGGAAAATTTTTTATTAAATTTTACTTGTAATTAATGGTATGCAAACTACAGGAAGTTCTTCCTTGTGGATGATTACGATTATGTTGCTCCATATTAGTCAACGTAAGCTATTTTATAAAGTGTTAAAGTTAATAATATCTCCCCCTGTCTCTATTCTATTGTAATTCGTATTTTATCCTTAAATATTTGTTATGTAAGATAGCTGGCCTACAGATATTGTTTTATTGCTTACGCGGCAACTTTACCTTCTAGTAGGTAGCAAGAAGGAGCAGATCTATCAATCTGCATTTGTATTGTGTCGGAGGCAATACGTTTCAATTAATTGCTAAGTCGATTGTCGATTGTCGATTGCTGGGCGGTTGCTAGTGCAGGTTGGTGGGAACGCGGTTGTATTTACGCCTCGACTCGAGTAGGTACTCTTTGTAATTTGCATTCCAATGCTGGTGGTACCTAAGCGAGCCAGCTGGTAGTCCGGTTAAAATATATTGGCGTATAAACTAATTATTGTTGCAGGTTGTATACAGAGCCTATTTTACTTCAAATTAGGCCCGAGGCACTACACACCTTTTGGGGCCCTAAATATAATTTCTTTCTTTCTTTCTTTCTTTCTTTCTTTCTTTCTTTCTTTCTTTCTTTCTTTCTCCCCTTCTTTGTACCCGATCAGGGTGTCGG
The DNA here is from genome assembly GCF_917563875.1 of Diabrotica virgifera virgifera. Lineage (NCBI taxonomy): Eukaryota > Metazoa > Arthropoda > Insecta > Coleoptera > Chrysomelidae > Diabrotica > Diabrotica virgifera. The sequence continues at coordinate 54,479,113 of NC_065449.1, read as the reverse complement.
ATTTGGGATCGCTATTTTAATTTACATTCACCCATCTCTTCCATTCTTTTCTGTTTCCCCCATTATTTTTAATACCTCGAGTGATTTTTCTTTAACTTTTCCCGCCTCTACTATTTGTTGTATCCATTTTTTTCTTGGTCTGCCTCTTTTTCTTTTTGCAATGTTCCTTGCTTCGTGGATTCTTCTCGTAATTCTGTTGGGTTGCATCCTCATCAAATGCCCATACCAATTCATTTGTCTCTTTTTTAGTTTATTCATTATTGGTTCTTGGTTGGCCATTCTCCTAATAGTCTCGTTGCTTAATCTATCACATTTTGTCTTTCCAACTATCCTTCTTAAATGTCTCATCTCCATTGCATTTATTCTGCTCTTATATTTTTCCAGAATTGTCCAGTTTTTACTTGCGTAGAACACAGTCGGTATCACTATTGTGTTATATATGTTTATTTTTGTCTCTCTTGCAAGTTCTCTTTTCCCCAGTATTGGGGCTAAGGCATAGTATAACTTGTTTGATTTCTTTGCTCTATTTGTTATTTCCCAGTCTATTTTTCGTCGTTAGTAATGATACTTCCGAGGTATTCGTAAGTTGTAACTATTTCCAGTTCTGAGTTTTTGCATTTTATCTTTATTTCATTATCTTCTTTGCCGTTGATTATCATTATCTTACATTTTCCTCGTTTAATTCCATTTTTAGCTCTTCTATTTCCTCTACCCATATATCCATTACTTTCTACATTTTGTTCTCGGAATCTGCTATTAGTACTATGTCGACCGCATACATTAAGGACTCTATTGTTACCGGTTGTAATCTATGGTATCCTATTATTGTCTGTAGTTGGTTGGTTCTTGCTCTAGTTTTTCTTATTAATTCATTCATTACGATTATGAATAGCAAAGGGCTGAGACTATCTCCTTGTTTAGTACCTCTATTCAAATTAAATTCTTCTGATCGTTCCCCTGCTATTTGTACTCTTTCTTTTACCTCTTTGTAAGTACTTTCTATAATTTTTATCAATCTGTTTGGTACATTTATTTTCCTCAAGCATTCCCCTACAATTTGCCTTTCTATCGTGTCAAATGCTGCTCTTAGGTCTATGAATGCTAATACCAGTTTTCCCCCCGTGTCTAATATAATTTAACAATAGTAATAATAATACTGCACCAGAAATTTAAATTTTTATGAACAATAAATAAAATGTATACCTATTTAAACAATCAAACATTGTTTAATTATAATTCTTATTGTTATCATTTATCATTTCCTGTTCGTAAAATAAAATAATTTTGAAAATCTATTTTGATATTGTAATAAAAAATTTTTGATGATATTTCCGGGCCCCGTTAAAATACGGGCCCGAGGCAGGTGCCTTACCTACGGGCCTAGTGGTAAAATAGGCCCTGGTTGTATATTAAATTTTTATATAGTAGGTACTTTTGTGAGCACACATTCTGATACTAGCGACTAGAAGTCTACAAAAGCATATTTTGAGGTGTTAGATAGAGAAAGTGAAGTTACTTGAAGGAGAATAGTCAATATAAACTACAAGGGAACGAGTTTTTACAACAAAAAAAAAAGAAAAAGAAAAAAGTGATCATGAAACAAAAAATGGAGAAAATAATTTTAACTATAGAGGTATGCCAGAAAGAAAAGAATAAAAAACAAAAATCAAAATAGAAAACTTTATAAAAAATGAATCAGGGATAAAAACAAAAACAAACCGATCAAAAAGAATACAAAATAATATGTTCATTGAATTTAAAAATTTTGAAGAGAAATTAAAAGTACTGAAGTCCAAAGATAAATTAATACGGTATAAACGGCACCGAGTATATAAAACAAAGTCACAGTTTTCCATGCGCAAATAACGGCAATTCATCACTGCGTGAAAGAAATAGAAAGGCAGGAAAGAACTTTCCGTTCAGTTGCCATCTTCACAGATAGTCAGGCAGCGCTTAAGGCACTCAGTTCTGTAGAGGTCAATTTTAGGCTAGTATGGGATTGTGTGTGTGCCTTAAATAAACTAGGAGACCGTAACAAGGTTACGGTAGTCTGGGTACCGGGGTACCAGGGTCAAAAGGGCAATGAAAAAGCAGATGAAATGGCCTTGTTTGGCCATTCGTTGGACCGGAACCCTTCTGCGGCGTTGCAACGGCAGTGACAAGAACGGCTACAAGAAAGTGGGCAGCTCACAAATCTTTGGAATGATGAAGGAATTCACCAGGATAAAAACAGGCGAAACAGTTCATTACAGAACATTCGCCAAAATTTACGGCTGACTTAATAAGCAAAGACAGGAAAACAGTCAAAGCCATAGTAGGTCTGCTAACAGGGCACTGTAAGCTGAATAGGCACTTAAAGCTGATGTGATAGTCAGATGATTACCTGTGCCGATTCTGTCAACTGGACGAAGAAACATCAGAGCACATTCTATGTCAGTGTGACAGTCTGGCAAATGTCCGGTTCTTTGCATTAGGAGAAGAAAATCCAACGGCAAATAGCTACATGGAAGGTTCAGTCTCGAAGCTATTAGACTTTTTAAAAAGGGTCAGGCTAGAGAATGTTATCTAGGATGAGAGGACCACAATACATCTGAAAAGGCCGCAGTGGAATAGGCCAGACGGCCACCTCTTTAAATCTATATAAAACAATGTGACCTGACACTAAAAGAGATAGAAAAACTAGGAAAACTTAGGAAGAAAACTGCAAACGAAAGAGCAAATGAGAAAAGGACAAAAATCGGTTATGCAGGGGCGTAACAGAGGCCCCCGCAGCATGATGCTTGCGGGGGGGCCCAATATGTCAGAGGCCCCATCTTGTCGTCTACTATATGTAAAAATGTGTTATTGTTATATTATTTTACGCATACATACGCAACGTTTTTTAAGCAATGCAGCATTGAAAATGAAGTTGCCCATCAACGTATCGTATGTATGTATTGTATGTATTAATAAAATTTTAGATATATTACCTGATAGTAGTGTACGAAGAAAGTTGTCCATCTCATAGAATAATACTATGTAATAATGTAGTCGTTTATTAATTTTCTTTCTATTTTATTCTACATCAATATAGATGAAAAATGTAAGTTGTCATAATTCCTGCTTGAATACACTAATAGCCCAGTAAATGATCGTTTTGGAGTGTAATTATCAGCGTCACGACGTATTTGCTTGGCAATTTGGATTTAGATTCTACTTATCCTAAACTTCAAAGTGGGACTTGTGCCGTTGGTCGCTTTGACTTGGTGGGTGAAAGTCACCCCTTCTCGGGGGTAAAAAACATACGTGTAAAATAAGTCCGAAAATTGATAAATTGACTCATCATAACTTTTGTTCTATAGAGCTTCTTTATCTAAGTCAATACTTTTCAAGTTACTTGCGAGTGAAAATTTTTATTTTTCAACAAAAAAACCACGTATTCAGGAGGGTTTTTCGCAAATAACTCAAAAACAACTCAAATCAACAAAAGATAAGTATATTATCGAATTAAATATTATCGAAAAATTATCGAAAAAATATTTTTAGCAATAATGTAGCTTATAAAAAAACAAACAAAAAATGGTGTACCTATTCATGAAGTCAATCGACACAGTAAAAGCAAAGTTGTAGCTCATGAAAAAGTGTTCTTATTCGTTCAATTTCAAATCGAATATTTCAACGTGAAATAACCAACAAGCGAAACATTTTCGGGGAAAACTCATTGAAGCTTTTTTTAATGTTTAGCTTTATTTTTATTTTTTATAGCATTTTATAGCAAGCTTCTAGCATCAAAACTAAGCAAGTTACGCTCAAAATAAAGTTGGTCAATTTTTATGCTAAAAAAAAACATGAAAATCTCCCCCTACGGGGATCGGTTCAAAGTTCTTATTTTTGACAAAAGTTAGTTTAATAGTAAAAAAGTTTTTTTATTTTAGAAAAATGCTCTTTTCAAAATAATTTAAAAAGTATTAGCAAGGGCGGATCCAGAGAGCTGCCCCTCGAGGATTTAAAATAATATAAATTTAAATATTTGCAGTTAAAATGTTTTTAGTTTCAAACACATATCCCTCTTGCTACGAGAAAAAATGTTTTTAGCTTTGTACTGAACAGTATTAAAGGTTGTGATGAACGAGGTAAAGTGTAAGGTAACCTAAGCTATGCATGTATCATAAAAAAGTTCATGGCTCCCCCCGAAAATTGATAGTGATATGTAAAAATGAGACGAGTGAATATAAATATGATAATAGAAACAGAAAAAACTCCATTTGAGGACAACAAACAAGGAGAAGACTATTTTAAAAATGGCTACAGGGAATGTAAGAGGCATAAGCGGAAAAGAAGTAGAACTGGAGAAAAAAATATAAGATAATAAAATTGAGGTAGTAGCTATAACAGAAACAACAAGAAAGGTAGAGGAACAACGATATTAGAAAACGGAACTTAACTAATATACAGTGGATTAAAGAGAAAAATTGAGCTCAGGCAGGGGTAGCATGCATGGTAAAAAAGGATCATCAATAAAGTTAGGAATTGGATATATTTCAATGAGTGTGTACTTAGAGTAGAAATAGGGATGTCCACAAAGGAAGCAATTACAAACATAATTATGTGTTATGGACCTGATGAAGATGTAACAAAAAACAAAAATGTTGAGTCCTGAGAAAATCTTCAAGAAATAGTAAATGATTGTACAGCGAAAATAGTAATTACAGGAGATAAGAATGCTAGAATGGAAAAAGAACTAGAAACGTGGAACGATGTTGTAGAACCATACGCAGAGAGGGAACTTCAAATATAATGGAAAACTATCACTTGAATTCTGTTTAAACAATAATATGATGACCATGAATACACATTTCCAGCACAACAATATACATAAGATCACAAGTAAAGTCATATCAAAAAACGAACAATCAATTATTGACTATACTATAGTGCAAACAACAAAAAGAGCTAAATAAGAGACGTAAAGGAGAGAAGAAACTATGAAATAGAGAGTGATCACTACCTACTAGAAACTACATTTAACAGCAAAGGAATAGAAATTACAAAGCAGAGAAGACAAAAATGAGAATCAGATGTAAGGAGAAATGAACAAAGAAGGATAAATGAGAGAAATAGATAAAAGAAGAATAGGGAAAATTTAGAAGTAAGAGGAAAGAAAAACGGACACCAGGTTGGAATAAGGAGGTAAAAACCGGAATAAAAAAAAAAAGAAAAAATTGTGGAAAGAATATCGACATTATGGTTATGAGACTATTTTCTTGTGGCATCTTAACGCAATATACTATTTTTATTGAGAATCCGAACGTAAAATAAACTTAATTTTAAAATAAAGTTGTGGTCTATTTCCAACAAAAGTAGTAAATTGAATATCTACAAGACAAAACGCAACAAGAAATGAAAGAATCGTATACAGCTGCATTTTCAGATCTTTGATCGGTTTACTACACGTTTTTGTAAATTACTATTTTTGAGAATATCATTATCTTGGTAAATCTGCTCATTTAACATTAATTATAAAGTTTGATTTAAATATTATCAAGTATCAAAATTAAAAATTGAAAAAAATCGGAATTTTTTGTTCAGAACTGTAATAAATTCGCAAAGAATCGAGCTAAATAGCAGGACTTTATCTCCTCAATCTCAGCCTAGTTAAAATGATTAATACAAAGAAAATAATTTGCCGAAAGAAGACAAACGAAAAGGCTTTACTCTAATTTCATTGCTGACTCTTTTCAACAAAACCGACCAACAAATTAAAATTTTCAAAATGAGTGGCAGAATTTAATTACTGATGCGTTTCGAAAAGTTGAAAGTGAGTGAAGGATTATTGTGAGAAATACCATTTATCATGCACCAAATCGTGTGGCGAGGGTGTCAAAAGGCGCTTTCAACCTCTCAGTGACGTAGCAGGTAATCTTCTGTTAAATTTTTATTACTCTATAGCTCTAGATAATTTTTATTTTAGATCTTAGATCTATCCAAGTTCTTAGTTATTTTTTTACATAAATATATCTTTTTACCTAAGAAAACTTTTTGTCAAGGTGCTGCTGTTTATTCAAATCTATAGATAAGTTCTGTTCAGTTTTAGCACCGTTAATTGGATAGGTTTACGTGGTCTAATTTACCCAATATTCAGCATTTGTTTGTTTCAATCTTTCTTATTCTCAAATTTTGATCCTACTCTTGTTGTATTCTGTATGCACATCTACTTGTTCTCCTATAATAGATGCTAAGTATCTAACATATCAATGGCACGTGGATATATGAACTCAACAGCAAATGGAAAAACTAATATAGGATGTTAGAATGTTAGAAATAAGACAATGGAAAATGGACATAGCGGTACTTGCTGAAACAAAGAAAACATGCCAAGAAAACGAAATAATAAAAGAAAATAATCATCAATCAAAAACGAAAGATATACAATGAAAAACGATGTAAAAACATGAAAACTGAAATGCACTTAGCAGGAGAAGAAGCCGTTGGAAAGGAAGATGACCAGATAAATTATGAAAACAAAAAATTACATTGGTGGACAATAAAGATAGAAAATCAAATAAAAGAAAATAAGAAATTAAGAAACCTTACCAAAAATGGTTATACAGGAGATCAAGAAAACGGAAGAGATAAACTAAATCTAAATAAACTGAAAGAGATAAAAAAAAAATTTCACATAAAATGTGTTCCTAACAAACAAAGAAAATGACATTTACTAAACTTAAATCCAATAAGTACCTTCCACTTATTGGATTTAACTTTAATAAATTCAATTAAGTGCATTAAAATTGCAAAATAAGTATTTTCATAATAGGCCTGGATCCCGCGTACCAAAAAAAAGTTGATTAATAGCAAGCTGAAAATTTGTTAATAGCTCAACGGTGTCTCGTCGAACAAACTTTGATGTATGGGAACAGGGGAAGTTTTAATTGTGGAACAGGTTAACGTCAGACTACGAAAACGTCCCATGTATTTTGTCGGACAGAACTTTCAATTGATTTGTTACCCTTTCATTAAACTCTCATGCAAAATATCAGACTGGTATTTATCACAAACTGGGCATTTTATTAAGTCCGACACGTAGAACATGTCAAACGACAGGAATTATGACAGGTGATAAATAGCAGTCTGTTTTGTGCATGAGAGTTTAATGAAAATGTAAAAAATCAATTGGAAGTTCTGTCTGACAAAATAAATGGGACGTTTTGGTAGTCTGACTTTCCAAATTTTTAACCTGTTCCACAATTAAAACTTTCCCTGTTCCAGTGTTCCACTACATCAACATTTGTCTGACTAGACACCGTTAAGCTATTAACAGACCTATAAGCTTCTTCGATCCTAACTCGACTTCTACGCATACTAATCAGCTTTAGGCTTAATTCATAGACTTTCAAAGTTTGTTAGATTACTTTACCTTTATTTGTATTAAAGTTATACCCGTTTGGAGTTATAATTTTCTGAAAACAGTTGGACATTGATTTGTTTATAAGGGTTTTAAACAAAGGGCCTAGCCGAGTAAGATGATGAAAAATGCCCCCAACTCGATTCGAATTCTATATAGGTCACCGTTTAGCACATATAGAGAAACTCACTTTCTGATATTTTTAGCACCCTAGGTGGTCGCGTGACCCACCTAGAGCCTAATTAGGCTTTTTATGTTTTTATTTTTTATCTTAGCCGCATCGAGAGCTAGCAAAAAACTTTAAATAAAAAAGTTGTAGGTTTCAAAAAGTTCTGTCCGAAAAAAATGATTTTTTTTTATTTTTGTCGGGAAATTTAAATTTTAGAACGATTTAAAAATTTTTAAATAAGTATAAAAAAATAACTAAAACATTCGTTTTCACGAAAAAGTACTAACGTGTATTTTTGCATAATGTATCACTCTGAATTTTTTCAGATTTTTAAAATTGGTGAAACGTACTTTTAAAAATAAAAAACCGCATTTCTTTGTTTTTTTTTTCGCTTTTTGATACAATTTTATACATGGTGTTTAAAAAAAAGTAACACCAAACTGAAAAACCATTGAAGTTTGTTTTATAAAAAATTTTTGTAATGTCATCCATTTTCAAGATACAGGACGTTGAAGAAAACAAAATTTTACAAATTTTTTACGATTTTGCCGAAACTACTGGCAACATTGTAATAAAATTTGGCAGGTTTTATGAGGTAGTTTTATGAGGTAGTGCATTTTTTGACATACAATTAAGAATTTTATATTCGTCATTGGCGCGCATACGGGTAATGGTCTGAACATTTTAAAGAAAAAAAGATAGTACGCCACTGACATATTTCAAATTAACAATCATTTTTGAATTCTTAGTTGCATTTGTGACAAAAAATCTATCTTTTCTTTTTTTCATACGACACGCCGTTTTCATGCAAAAAATAAAATATCGTAATACTTCCAAAGTATTGTAATGTACTAGTTACGAGTTACGAAGTCTTTATGGATGTACGAGTTACGAGTTTTTATGGATGTACCGGGTGTCCCAATAAGAATGGCTCTCGGCCATATCTCAGGAACCGTTTATAGTAGAGCTTTGAAATAAAAAATTTTATAACAAAAGTTGCCTCAGTAAAAGCCTGGAAATTATTTTCATAATTGTGGGACTACCGCTAGAGGGCGTAATTGAATATCAAAAATTTAAAAATCTAAATTTTACAAAATTTTCCTAATGAAGAGGCACTGAAAATCCGATCTTCGTATTCTTCATAAAATTCTACGCATATTTGATTTAACAAGTTTAGGTCTACCTTTGGAAATAAGAGGTGGGTGTGAGTGGGAACCTTGTTATGAAAAACTGGCTGTGAGTCCGGTTCTGCTTAATCAAATTTTGCAAACTTGGTCTTGTTGAAGACAGATATTTTTCATCAATGTAAAAGTTATGATTTCGAACCAACTTACTGAGTAATATGCCAGCTAGAAGGCGTTATTCAATTTTTTTCAGAAATCTAGTGTTCCTTGGAAAATATTAAATACAAACATGCATTTTTAATACCATATTACAAAATTAGACAAAATTAGCAACAGAATAGCTAAAACCGCATGTTAATACCTTTTTTCTATCTCGAGATATCTTACAAAACGTGTAAATTTAAAAACATAACTGTTACTGTCACCGGTAAACGAAATTCATTAAAAGTAGTGTGCTATGGAAACAACAAAGAAACATTTTCTAGCTGTCAACGTATATTAGGTCTTTTCAACGCTTCTCATTTGTTTCGAGCCTCGTTCATATCTCGTATATGAATATTATACACGGATTATACGACATATGATAGAGGCTCGAAACAAATGAGAAGCGTTGAAAAGCCCTATTACAAAGAAATAAAAACAACTATTTAGTGATGACATAAACGTTCAAATTTTTGCCCATCATTTTCGTTGCAAACATTTACTCTTTCAAGAGTAGATTGAACAGCAGTCTCAATTTCTGCTCTCGATATGCTTTGAATGGCGTTTAGTATTCTCTGGATAATGTATTCTAGAGTAGTGTATGATGGGCAACAATTTGAATATTTAGGTCGTCACTAAGTAGTTCTTTTTGTTCTGTGTTATATTTAATTTTAATAGTATTGTTTCTCTTTATATTGTTGTTTTAATTAATTATATTTTTATACGTTGACGTTGATAATGTTATTTTGTTTTTTTCCACAGCACACTACTTTTCATTAACTTAGTTTACCGGTGATAGTAACAGTTATGTATAAAATTTACACGTTTCTCGAGATATCTTGAGATAGAAAAAAGGTATCGACATGTTGTTTTCGCTATTCTATTGCTAATTTAATCTAATTTTATAAAGTATGATTAAAAATGCATACTTGTATTTAATATTTTCCAAAGAAAACTAGATTTCTGAAAAAAATTAAATAACGCCTCCCAGCTGGCTTATTACTTATTAGGATGGTTCAAAATTATCACGCTTACATTAACGAAAAAGATCTGTCTTCAACAAGACCCAGTTTTCAAAATTTTATTTAGCAGAACCGGACTTGTAGCCATTTTTTCATAACAAGGTTCCCACTCACCCCCACCTCTTATTTGCAAAGGTAGAGTTAAACTTGTTAAATCAAATATGCGCAGAATTTGATGAAGAATACAATAATCGGATTTCCATTGCCCTTTCATAAGGAAAATTTTGTAAAATTTAGATTTTTTATTTTTGATATTCAATTACGCCCTCTAGCGGTGGACCCACAATTATGAAAATAATTTCCAGGCTTTTCCTGAGGCAACTTTTGTTATAAAATTTTTTATTTCAAAGCTCTACTATAAACGGTTCCTGAGATATGGCCGAGAGCCATTCTTATTGGGACACCCGGTAAATTGTATAGAAACTTAACATATGCAGTAGTTTGAATACTTTGTAGGGTTAAGATGTTTTATTTCTTGCATAAAAATGGCGCGTCGTATGAAAAAATGGGAAGATAGATTTTTTGTCACAATTGGAACGAGGAATTAAAAATGGTTGTTAATTTTGAATATGTCAGTGGCGTACTATCTTTTTTCTTTAAAAAGTTCAGCCCTATACCCGTATGTGCGCCAATGTTGAATATAAAATTCTTAGTTGTATCGTTGATTGAGGTATGTTGTATTTCAAAAAATGCACAATAGCTACCTCTTAAAACGTGCCAAATTTTATTACAATGTTGCCAGTAGTTTCGGCAAAATCGTAAAAAATGTTTAAAATTTTGTTTTCTTCAACGCCCTGTATCTTGAAAATTGATGGCATTACAAAAAATTTTTATTAAACAAACCCCAATTGTTTTACAGTTTTTTAACTATCCTAGTGACGGTGTTACCTTCTTTTAAACACCATGTATAAAATTGTATCAAAAAGCGAAAAAAAAAAAACAAAAAAAATGCGGTTTTAATTTTTAAAAGTACGTTTCACCAATTTTAAAATCTGAAAAAATTCAGAGAGATACAATATACAAAAATACACGTTATAATTTTTTTTTCGTGAAAACGAATGTCTTAGTTATTTTTTTATACTCATTTAAAATTTTAAAATCGTCCTAAAATTTAAATTTCCCCCCAAAAATAAAAAAAAAATTCGGATATAACTTTTCGAAACTTACAACTATTTTATTTAAAGTTTTACGCTAGCTCTTGATGCGGCTGAGATAAAAATAAAAACATAAAAAGCCTAATTAGGTTCTAGGTGGGTCACGTGACCACCTGGGGGGGCTAAAAATTTCAGAAAGTGTTGGGGGCATTTTTCATCATCTTGCCCGGCTAGGCCCTTTGAGTAATTAACATTTTTTATAGGTACTCTAATTATTAACAGTATTGATAGAAAAACTCAAAAGGAACATTTTAAGCTCAGTAAAATGGTCGTAGGTTTAGTTTTGGTCAAGATTTTTGATCAAGAAGTTTTGTATAGGGAAATGAAAAGATGCTGTATTTTAAAGTATTTTAAACTACAAAGAGAAGTAGGGATATGAAGAGATGGAACTTAATGCAGTTCGACTAGCAGGTACGCCCGAGAATGACCACTGGACACTCAAGAAAGGATTCGGCCAATTTGCTAGCCCGCCAAAGACAATAAATTAACGAAAATGACAATTATGACTAGGAAAGGAAATATTAAGATAATTTTCAGAAAATAGGTAGAATAAACATAATAATATAATAAAAATAGGATAAATTATGGGCACCAGAAGAGGGCTAACTAGGTTAACACTCTTCCAGGTATCCTACACTGCTATAGAGTATATTAAATTTGTAAATTAAAAAAAAAAACAAATAAACAAAATAGGGAGTTAAAATAAAAAAATATATTCAAAACAACTGACAGTTTAGTAAACTTAAAATATATTACTTAAACTTTTAACATCGGCGTTTAGCCTGTTCAATATTACTTTAACATAATGTAGATTGAACTATAATTTCAACCATTATTTGGTTCTGGGACTATTTAGCAAATATTTGAATTCACTGATGATGGACTGATAGGTCGGAAAACGTTCTGAATTGGACACATTTTATTCAATCAATTGGGATTTTTAAAATTTTTAATACTTATTTATTAAAAGAATAGACGAATAGACCTATTACATAGAAGTGGTTTTTACTTCATGTTAGAGTTTTTTAACTATATGGTATACAGCCAACCTAGGGAACTACCCCTTTTTTAGTTTAAAATATCGCTTATTAAACATCGGCCAAGTGTCGCTTTACAAATTTAAATTTTAATCAAAAACCATGTATTTATTAGTGATGTCTTGATTTCAACTAGTGGGCTAGTTTCAATTACTTCGGAGAATGTAAGTATTTATTTACTAAATGGTTTTTGCTAACAGTAACAAATGTAACCTTTTGCATTCATTTTAACTTGTAAATACTTCATTTACTTCATTTTAGGTCACTGATGATGATCTGACTATTTATTTTTAAGAGTCTTGAGTAGTAGGCTCATAAGTGTGACTGTGACTTTCATCAATGAAATATTTTATAAAAAATCCTTTTCATAGTTTTATAGAGAACGCTAATGTAATTTTTATCATACTCATAAAGTTCTTTATCCACAAGTTTTAGCCGACATAGGAGACGAAAAGTTCGTTTTTAACCCCTAAGCAAATAAGTGAAACCTTCAGCCGCGTGGTAGAGGATTTATAGGAAGAGAACAAAATGAATAGAAGTCGTTCGTGACTGCGGTTGGTAATAAAACGGTATAAAGGGTATACAGTTCAAATAAATTGCTGTAAGCAGGTAATGAAATGATATCACTGTCGTGTAACAAAGTTTATTACAACGTATGTAAGTAAAGAATCTAAAGGCAGCCGTAATTTACAGACTATGGTAAATTAACGATTTTACACAAAAAAGATATATAATTTGTTTTTTTTTATTTAGCTAATGCCTCGACAACTAATGGCCATTGGCATGGTAGGTAAGGTGAATTTTTGCAGTTAGGTACCTAGTGTCGTGTGTAGTGTGTGTGTTGAGTAAGTGTCTTGTTACTTTGCAAAGTCGACGTCATTGTCTTTGCAAAGAGACGCTAATTGTATCCGAAAGACTGCGGTCCCTCCGGTGATTACCGATCCCACAAGGACATAAACTATTTTCATTTATTAATTTATAGTAAACGAAAAATTTCTGACCCTGGTGAGATTCGAACTTACGACCATTCGGACCTTTCGATCCAAAGGTAGGCGCTCTTACCACTGAGGCAAAGAGAGGGCATAATTTGTTTTAACTGATTTAAAAAATTCAATTAATTATAATTATAGTCGAGGAAATGAAGCATTTTGGCTCCCAATTTTTTCGTCCAGCATGGATTTACTTGAAATTTTCACAGATGGTAGGAAATAGTCCAAGGATCATTTTCTATATCATGCTGCTGTACGCTAAAACCTTGGAGGTAGTTGCCATCCCATCTCGGGGGTGGGAATTTTTTATTACATTTTAACCATGTAAATCGATGTAAAACGTAATTTTAAGAAAAAAATGTTTTTTACATTTTCTTCGTAAAACTAATATTTTTCGAGTTATTCGTAGTTGAAAGTAACAGTTTTTCGACGTAAAAATCGACTTTATTAGAGGGTTTTTTGAGAATAACTCGAAAAATATGCATTTAATCAAAAAACTGTAGATATCAAAATTATATCTTTTAGTAACATAAACGAAACTGCTTTTCTATAATATTTTTACGACTAATACAAACCGAGTTACGGCATGTTAAAAGGTAGCTTTTTTAGTCAAATTCATAATTTGAAATAATCAAAGCCAAATAACGGGAAAACTTTGCATTTTTCCAGGAAAACTTACATGATGTTTTTTCAAGCATACAATAAGATCTCTCAAAAAAAATAATAAAAAGTTTCTAGCATAAAAATTGAGCACCTTATGATAAAAAAAATCGGTACCTGTTTTTCTCTACGAAAAAAAAAAACAGTGAAAACAACCCCCTAACTACCCTTGTAACTTAAAATTGGTCTTCGCCTTTCTGTAATTCCTTTTATATTTATATTATCAATACACCCAAGAAGTTTGACCAATTTAAAAGGCCTAATTTTAGAAAAATTGGAGTGTAAAAAAATTGATTTTATGCAATTTTTCATTTTTTATCATTTTCTTCAAAATATCTCCGAAAATACTGGAGATACGAAAAAAATGATAGACTACTAAATTGTAGCTTTTTTAATAGCTAAAATTACTTTGTGCATAGATTTTCGTTACAATGAACAGTTAGATATATCTGTTTAAAACATCTATTTACGAGCAAACATCCCCTTATTCGAGCCCTTTAAACCCACTTCAATTAAAAATGAAGGGATCTTACGGAATTTAATTTACACAGTCTTATTACTCTTCAAAAATTCTGTTATTGAAAAAACTTTTTATCGCCAAAAATGAAGGAGCTATGTTTATAAAACTATTTTTTTTTCGAAAAATTCGAATAGTCCCCTTATAGAACATTTTCAATGTACCTATATAATACCACAGAGCCGGTTTGTATACTGGATGACTAAAAAACTATTTGTATGTGTATTTTTATATATTTGTAAATTCGTATTTTTGTGTAAATAAATGTTTTTGTAATTCTTTAATTCTACTTTTTTTCTGTATAGATCTATTAAATTGTCTACTTATAAAAATTTCAATGTTATTAAGGGTTGTTTTTAAGGTTTGAAATATTATGATATTATATAGTAAAGCATCAAAGAATCATTATTTAACCAGTCAAAACCAAAATTTACCTATAGTAAAGTTTACAATGTTTTTATATAATTTTTTACAATAAGGGTAGTTTACACCCCTAAAAATAATCAACGCCCTTGAGCATGATATAGAATATGAAGTACAGGGTAAGATGATCCTAACCCCAAATTTTTATGTAAATTGATGTAAGCCGAAATTATTCTGTTAGGATAAGTAAACTTTTCATATATAGCTCCAACAAGGGTGGTTTTAAGGGTTGAAATATTGTGATATTATATCTTAAAGCACAATAAAATCATTATGTAACTAATAAGAAGCAAATGTCTATTTGCATACATATTAAAGTTTAAAATATTATTTTATAATTTTTTACAATTAGGGGTGGTTTTCACCATTAAAAAACCAAAAGCGTACAACGGTTCAATATAGAAAATGAACTAGAGGGTGAAATGAACCTAATCTCAAATTTTTGTACAAATCGATGCTGGACGAAAAAATTGCGAGGTTTTGCCATTTTTTCAGCTTCATTTCCTCGACTATTATAATGTCCAGATGAATTACCTAGCGATCTGATAAAGTTGGTCAACGAGAAAAACTTGGACATAATAGTAGAACTTATCAACGCTATCTATACTAGATGATTAGATAAATGTTGACATCAGCATTTGTGTGTTTGCCAAAGAAGGTCAATGCCAAAGAATGCAAGACTACAAATTGTGTCGCTAATTCCTCGGTAGAATGCAGTAGGATGTGGTTACCCATACTAAAAGAGGAAGTCAATAGAAAGAAAATACCATGATTAGTAAGTCAATAACAGGTCGAGCTTGTACAGATTTTATATTTTGGTATTATTTATATATCTATGTATTATTAATATTATTTATAATTTAAAATAACATATGTACATATTAAGGTCAGAATTTGGTATTAGTTTTGATAGTAAACAAAAGCAAGACCTAATACTCACGATGTCGGGATAGTATCACGAGGTTTTTTCCGGGTTTTCCCTCGTGATTTACTATGGAATCTCTAACGCAATAATTTTACTGTCACCGTTGCATGGGGTTGCCTTTTTAAAGACAAATCACATGTTATGATTTTTTTGTGACGGATATTCTTGAGTTGGGGTTGATTTCATGCAATCGAATGAACTATCGTTCAGTAAAGTCGTCCCAGAAACACAACCTATAAATATTGGCAATATCATTGTAAAGTCTTCTACTTTAAAATGTATAATATGTCTGAATTGCCTATATAAATGAGTCAGATTAAATAAATTATTAGAAGAATTTTTTACTAAGCAACAACATTTTTGTTTAATTCATTAATATTTTTTATATTTTGACAACGGCATCCGATTTGGACGTCGAAACGTTAATAAAATCATTTTTTTAGTAAAATTGTGGCTTATTTCCCATCAAAACTAGTCAATTACAAGAATATGAAATTGGAAATAGAATAAAAGCAGCCACAAGAACATATATCATTCCCTGTATAAAAACTTAAATAGAAAGGAAATAACAAGGAAAACCAAAATGGTAATATTCAAAACAATTTACGTACCAATCACTACATATTATGGAGCAGAGAATTGGGTATTGAACGACAAACAAGATAAGAGATTGAAAGCCGCGGAAATGAGGTATTTAAGAAAAGTCGTGGGAACTAGGAGAACCGATAAAAGACGTAGCGAAGATAATAGAAGAGAATTAAAAGTAAAAACATTAAATTCATTAAAAGAAATTAAAATGGACTGGGCACTTATTTAGAATGAACGACAACAGACAAATTAAAATGACATGGGAAGCGAGGCCGAAAAACAGGAGAGGCCGACCAAAGAAAACGTCGAATACAAGTGTGATGTAAATATTGAACAATAGAGTAAAATCGTGGCAGGAAGCCAAAGAATTAGCTAGGGGCCGAAAAAAGTGGTGTAAGTTCGCAGAGAATAACGTGTAAAAAAGACACCTCGACACCTTCCGGTATAAAAGGAACATCGATTATGTATGTATGTTATAGCCTCCTAATTAATCCTTTTGATTATACTTTTGAAAGTACGTATCATTCTAGCAAAACTTTGTAGTCTGGGCTGATTATCGGAGAATAGGCCATTTTTGGGAAAAGTTATTTACCAGCAATTTTATTGCTGGAATCGAATTATAAGATCCTATATATTAATAATATAGGTATGCAAAGTCCTCAGATAGTGTGCTACTTTTTTATAAACAAATGGCGCCCGAAAATCGTGTTTTTTTCAATTATTGCTCTATAACTCCAAAGATTTTAACTTTACAACAAAAACACCCAAATAAAAATTCACCGTGATTAAATTCTGCATCGAGATATGTTTTTCCCGATCTGCTCCGATGAAAATTTTCCTCGGAAAATGCGGGTTTTTCCAACAAAATCTTTAATTTTCAAATAAAGTTTTAGATAAGTAATTATCTACCAATATTTAAATAATTTGGTGACTTAAAAGCCTTCTTGGTTTAGATTATAGTTCCAGAAGCTGATGCAAATTAAACGAATATTTTAGCAACAATTTAATTGTTAATTAATAATTTACGGTCGCAATAATAACCAAAATAATTCTGATACACTGATCAAACTTTGAAATCTTATAAACGTGAGATGCCTCTTTAACATTTTGTCGACAAAATATAAATTTTTTATTTTTTTGCATAATCTTTAAATGTTTAAGAAAAATAGTTATAAACAAATTAACGTTTCTCAGAAAGGTTTTATTATATTGTAATTTTAAAAAGTAGCTAAAATGCGCATTTCAAATATCTTGAAAATGAATGCTTTAAAACTTTTTTGCAACCATTTACAAAAAGGTTATGAAACAGCAAAATAAACATACGATTACTAAGGTGTTTATACATTTTTTTAATTCTTTCAAAGCGTAGAAGTGAGTATAATGTACAAGCTAATTATTTACAAAAAAATATCGATTATCAATTTAATGGTTATATTTTAATTAAAGATTATAAATATATTTTTTTGTAATTTACACGCGCGAAAGTAGAATAATACAGCACTGTAGCTGAAATTTTCACTCTGAGCGACGACCGGCCGCGCGAGACGTACACTTTTATAAATAATATATGCTGCGTGTCAGTCGCTTCGAGTGAACATTTTAGCTCCGACTCTGTATCAGGCCTACTTTTGCGCTAAAAATTACAAAAAAAGTATTTTTAATCTTTGATTAAAATATAACCATTGCACTAATTTTTGACATTCTTTGTGAGTAATTAAATTGTACCATAGACTCACTTTTAAGCTTTGAAACAATTAAAACAAATTATAAACAACGGAGATTTCGTATATTTATTTTGCTGTTTAATAACTTTTTTGCGAATGGTTGGAAATTTTTTTTAAAGCATTCATTTTCAAGACCTATGAAATACGCATTTTAAGTATTTTATAAAATTAGAATATAATAAACAATTACTGAGAAATGTTAATTTTTTTATACCAATTTTTTTAAACATTTAAAGATTATGCAAAAAAATGATAAATTTATATTTTGTCGACAAAATATTAAATAGCCATCACACCTTTATAATCTTTCTAAGTTTGATCAATGTCTCGTGATTATTTTGGTTGTTATTGCGACTGTAAATTTTTAATTAACAATTGAATTGTTGCTAAAATATTCGTTTCATTTTCACCGGCTTCTGAATTTATAATCTATACCAAAAAAGCTTTTATTTCACCAAGCTATATAATTATTGATAAATAATTATTGGCCCAAAAAATTTATTTGAAAATTCGAGATTTTGTTGGGAAAACCCACATTTTCCGAGGAAAATTTTCGTCGAAACAAATCGGAAAAACATGCTTTTATGTAGAATTAAATTGGGGTGAATTTTTATTTGAGTGTTTTTGGTGTAAAGTTAAAATCTTCGGAGTTATAGAGCAATAATTGAAAAAAATACGATTTTCCGGCGCCATTTTGTTTATAAAAAAAGTAGCACACTATCTGCGGACTTTGCATACCTATATTAATAATATATAGGATCTTATAATTCGATTCCAGCAATAAAATTGCTGGTAAATAACTTTTCTTTGTACTTTACTAATTAGACCAGCGTATTATAACTATTTTTTTTTCAAAATTTAAAGATTATGCAAAAAAAAAAGAAAAATTTAAATTTTGTCGATAAAATATTAAATAAGCATCTCATCTTTATAATCTTTATAAGTTTGATCAATGTATCATGATTATTTTGGTTATTATTGCGATCGTAAATTGTTTATTAACAATTGAATTGTTGCTAAAATATACGTTTAATTTTCACCGACTTCTGGAATTACAATCTTTACCAAGAAAGCTTTGATGTCACTAAGTTATTTAATTATTAATTAATAATTACTTACCTAAAACTTTATTTGAAAATTAGAGTATTTGTTAGGAAAACCCGCATTTTGCGAGGAAAATTTTCGTCGGAGCAAATCGTGAAAAACATATCTCTATGCAGAATTTAATTGTGGTGAATTTTTCTTTGGGTGTCCTTGTTGTAAAGTTAAAATCTTCGGAGTTATAGAGAAATAATTGAAAAAAATACGATTTGTCGGCGCCATTTTGTTTATAAAAAAAGTAGCATACTATCTGCGGACTTTGCATAACTATATTATTAATATATAGGATCTTATAATTCGATTCCAGCAATAAAATTGCTGGTAAATAACTTTTCCATGAATTTTGCTAATTAGCCCAGAGTATTGGGTATTATTCCTAAGTTGCTTAATAAAAAGTGACAAAACACTGATTTATTTTAACCCTGACAATTGGAGCCAACGTGCTAAAACAAATCAAAGTTTAGTCCTATTATTCCTAAAAAACAATATATCTGCTCTTCGCATGAAACAGATTGAACTGATGATATTAAAATATATCGGGGTTGTTTGCACCATTATGCTCTACATAAAAAAGTCTCGATAGACCTATAACTCTGATAAACAGAGTAGTGAAAACGAGCGTTCATTAAAAGGAAAAAAGAGGCTTTTCAGCATTCGTTTATTTTGAGTGTTTCCAATGTGAATTCCGACTGTATGATCACACGTCCGGTAGTCCATTAATTAATTTTATAGGCCAGGTTAGTAAATGTTGGATAATAATGACAAAATTTACTAGTTATGAAACATTTTCTTACATTTTTAGTTGCATTAGTGTTTCCTTGTTAATCTAACGTTCGTAGTGAAAAACTGAGATCTTCCCTTTATTTCTATTGGAGTTGGTTTCAATACATGAATTTCTTTATAAGTTTCTTTCCTATTATTGTGGTTGGCGATCATATTAGCAATAATAACTTTTTTTACGGCAGCTCTAAACAAATTGGCAGATATCTCTTAATACCGCTCTCGGAGATTTGGGTGCCATGTTCTTCTTTGGCCTAGACTTCTACTTCCGGCGATCTTGTCTTGTGTTATGAGGTTTGAAATGTTATACATACCTTCTATGAATGTCTATGAATGTACTGTCAAAATAGTACAACTGTCAAATTATTATTGTTTTTGTTATTTCTGTGCTTTTTCATTCGTTAAAAAATTATTTCATTTCTTCTTCGACAAACCTAACTTATACATAATACTCGTCGGTAGATCCACATCTCAAAAGCCTCCAATTTTTTCATTAGTATCTCTGTAAAGGTCCAGCTCTCCATCCCATACAGCAGTGTGGATTATATGTAGCAGCGCATTAATCGGATTTTAGGTTTGAATATGATATTTCTACTACTGAGATTTTTCCCTACCATTAATTTTTCAATGAGTATTCTTAATTCTTTGTTTATATCCCTTCTTCTTCTTCTTCTTCTAATGGCGCTACAACCCTTTGTGAATCTTCGCCTACTTAACAATGTTCTTCCATTCTGCCATGTAGGATACTTTCCTTCGCCACTTCCTGATGTTCATGGTTTTAAGATCCCTCTCTACGTCGTCTATCCATCTTTTACGGGGCCTTCCTCTTGTCCTGTTTCCTTGGGGCTTCTATCGTTGGATTACTTTTACAGCTTGATTATCTGGCATTCTTTTTAGGTGACCAAGCCAGTTTAGACATTGTGACTTTACAAATTTAACAATATCTGCGCTCTGCATTAGCTCATGCAGCTCGTGGTTCATTTTAATTCTCCACAAAGCATCGCTACATTGGGTTAAAGTTGGCTCCCAAATAGGTAATATTTTTACTGTTTCTAACGTTACTCCATACGCTCTAATGTTCATTGGTTGTAACTCCGATTTTCTGACAACCATAAATCGTGTCTTAGACGTATTAATTTTTAATCCATAAAAGAATCCATTTAAAAATTTATCAAAAAATCAAACCAGACATAGCTGCTCGGGGAGAGGCCAGATAGGAGAAGGTTTGTTGGACGGTCTAGAAAAAAGTGGAAAGATGCAGTCAGAGAAGATCTAGAGAAAATGGGAGTGAGACAATGGCAAATAGTGCCACAGCCACAGCCGACACATTATTTGTGAGGATTTTTTTGTGGGGATTTTTTGTCCGGTGATTTCTTGTCCAGGGATAATTTGTGGGGATTCTTTGTCCGGGATTATTTGTTTGGGGATTATTTTTCCTAGCTTCAGGCCGAGAGGTAGGCCTAGAAAAAGATCGATTGATGGCATTAACCAGGATTTCAAAGACATAGGAAAATACGAGAATGGGAAAAACAAGCAAAAGAAAGGAAAACATGTTCAAGTATAGTCAAGCAAGCAAAACATACATAATGCCGAAAAGATCTCCTAAAAAAGACAAACAACAAAGTAATATTGTAGATATATCGTTTAGAACTTTTGAGGAGTTATGCGTGTGGCTGGTCTCCACACCATGTAAAACTTTAGAGCCTAGAAACCCCAACGAGCGACCATGGCCCCCCATGGTCTGTCAGTGGTCACAGATGATGATGATATTAAAATTATATTGCCAAAAGATTATCTTTAGAATAAAGTTAGTTTCATGTAAATTTAAAAGAATCATTTTTGTTTTATTCCATTTGAAAGATAGTAGTAATAATAATATCGTAAGACATTTTTGCCGGGGAGATCCTTTCGGACAGTTCCGGCGCCATTTACATATTTAACCCTGTTTCAAGTAACTAGTGCCGATGTACACTAGCCCAAGGGGACCGACGGCTTTACGTGCTCTCCGAGGCACGGTGAGACGGCTCGTGTCATTATTGGAAATGAAAATGGTTTGTCTTTGGCAGGGCTCGAACCCATGTGCACTGGCGTATGAGGCCAGCGAATATGCCGTTACTCCACGGCCGCTCAAGATAGTAGTAGAGGATAAGATATAAGGTCGACCTTCACCTATTTGTTTAACGGATAAAAATCTAATGGGTTGCCCGATCTAATTTTGTTCTAACTATAATTAATTAATAATTAAAAAATGACTTTTTTTAGATTAAAAAAATTTTTTTGACCCGGACAGATATTATTTCAGATTTCTTGGATCATTCTACACAAAAAAAGATCTTTTCTAATTTTTCTCTAAAGTTGATCGTTTTTGAGTTATAAACAATTTAAAACCAAAAAAAATTACGAAATATGACGATTTTCAAGGTTCAAAAACACAAGGAAAAAATATCATTTTTGTAATGATCAAGTACTTACATAAATTCAAGTTCAAACCTTTTTCTATTATATTTTTATATTTTCTTATCTCGATAAGAATTTTAGCCATGTTTTATTCTAAAATATATTTTTTAATTTTTAATAAGGAAGGTTTCTTATGGGGAGGCGGGCATTAACAACTAAAAAACAATGTTTCAGAATGAAATAAGTCCAAAAGACTTATCAGGAACTAATAGAATAAGGTTTGAACTTGCATTTAAGTATTTCGCAATTTCAAAAATGATATTTTATACTTATGTTTTTGAGCCCTGAAAATCGTCATCTTTCGTTCTTTTTTCAGTTTTAAATTGTGTATAACTAGAAAACGATCAACTTTAGAGAAAAATTACAAAAGACCTTTTTTATTTAGAATGATCTAACAAATTTGGAATAACATCTGCCCGGGTCGATTTTTTTTTTAATTTATTAAAAAAGTAATTTTTTAATTATTAATTATTTATAGTTAGATAAACAATAGTTGGGGCAACCCTTGTTTTTTGTAATTGTTAACATGCTAAATTACATATCCAATAATGTTTATCCATTAAACAGATAGGTAAAGGTCGACCTTATATAGTATCTTAGACTATATTTACACCTTTTAAAGATACCTTTAACAAAAACACCCTTTATACATATACTGTTTTATTTATATGATTCTTACACCTCTGATGACTGACCTATTATATTCGCCAGTCGATTTCTCTCATATTTACAAAATTCCAGAGGTGACTAACCCAACTAGCGATAATAACAGGAATCGATTTCAGGAAGTCTGTGTTGACGTTTTGAAACACGTTTCAGTCATTTCAATGATTTCCATAAGTGGCGGGCACTTGTTTATACGTAGTGGTCGTAATTAGAAGCAGCCGTCAATAACTCGTCGATGAAGCTATCAATTCACATCATATCAAATCGGACGGATCAGACGGATCTGGCCGGATCGTCGGGCTCGAATTTACATACTATGTGATTTATTTATTCTTGTTGTGATGGGAACAATGAGGTGTGCTAGCTGCAGTAAGGTAGTGGGTAGGGTCCGACGAAAATCAGTTATTAATCACTATTCACTTTCGTATTGTTTTATTGTGGTCTTCTGTGTGGTAAAGGATGATTTGTGGTTTTTAAGAAATGCCTTGGGGTAGCATGCTATATTCTTTTTTAAGAAAACAACCGTTGTATAACGTTCTTATGTATTTAACGTGCAGGTTTTTTGGAACCAAAAATAATAATTAATACATTAAATGAATAATAAACAAATACACAGAAAATATTACTGAAGTACGCATATGTTTCTTGAACTACTTACTAAAATAGTAATTTATTTAATAAGTTCCGAAAGTAATATTTTACGGGATGAGTAGAAATTTCCAGGATCAGCCTTTGGTTCGTCCTGGAATCTTGCAAATTCAATAAAATTACTTTAAGATAATGTTACGTACCATATATTTTTTCTACAGGCGTTTATTATATTAAAAGGAATTTCTATCGATACATTACATAGAAAGAAATGCTAAAAGTTTAATAAATTACATTGTGCTTCCTGCAGAAATGGATATTATCAAAAATAGAAAAACGGAAAAATTTGCGAAGCACTCAACGCAAGCTAGTTGTAGTCGAAATGACTACACAGAAAAATGAATACCTAGTCGATAAAACATAATGTACACTAAGATAAATATTAAGAAGCTGAAAAAAGAGAAAGAGAAAAATGACTATATAGAGAAGAAATAGATGAGGAATTACAAACAATAGAGCTGGAAAGACACCAATCGGATATGGAAGAAAGATGAAAAGCACTAAAAGAAACACTGTGTAACACAGCAGAGAAAATTTTCGGAATAAAGGCAATAAATAAATATGACAGGAGAACAGACTGGTGGAGCCAAGAAATAAAGAAAATAATAAAGAAGAAGAGGTAAGCTTAGAAAAATATCAACAGTGTAGAGATGAAAATAACCAAGCAGAATATATTGAGAAACGTAATAAAGCAAAGACAGCAGTAAGGGAAGCGAAAAACCTGAGTTAGGTAGAATTCGGAAGAGAATTGGAAACAAATTATAAAACAGATAACAGAAAATTCTGAAATCGCATAAGGAGTTTAAGAGGGAAAAAAGGTAGGGAACAGAAAAATAACCATTTCAAAATATAGAGACTACAGAACTAATGGAAGTATGGAAACAATACTACGAAGATAAATTCAAACAAGAAGAAATAGAGACAAATGAAGCAGGAAGAATTAGACCAGAAGTGGAAGAGCAAGAGGAACCAGAGAATATAAGAAAGGAAGTATTGAAAGAGAATATATAGAATATTAAAAATGGAAAATCGACAGGAGCGGACCAAAAAGATCCAGAAATAAAAAAATGGATGGGAGAGAAAAAGGAGAGTATTGGCTAAAACAGATGTGCAAGGAAACATGGAGTACAGAGAAAATCCCAGAAGACTGAAAGGAAAACATCGTGTTACCAATACACAAAAAAGGACAACATAATGAATGTGAGAATTATAGAGTAACATGCTTGTCACCCGTCGAGTTCAAGGTATATACGAGAAATATAGAAAAGCGTAAAAGATTAGTGATAGGGAAAGAAACGCAAGACGAATAGGCTGCATTCGGATCAAACCGTTAAACAAACGATAACGTATATATTATAAGGGATATAAAGTGCTCGTCAAAAGTTAGGGATATGGAATATTATGCTCATTTTCATAGTTGATTTTTTCCTGAAGAGATTAACGGATTCCGCTATTTTTTTTATTATTTTAGATTTTTCTTTTTAGTATTTACACAGTTTTACAGAGGTTTACTCAAACTTCTTTTTTGTACTCATACCGGGTGGAAGAAAAGAAATGTTTTTCTTATGTTAAGTTTGTGCCACCCTGTAGGGAGGACGAGGTACAAAATTTTAGTATTCATCGAAATCGTATTGTAGTCTTATGTTTTGTAAACGTTTTCTTTTTTGAATGTCCTTGATATCTTTAGAAGCAAACAAGATAGGTGGTTTTACTCTTTGGTGTTATAACTAAAACAAAACTAAATTAACAATAAAAAAATAAAAGTTTACAAAACTTTAAAAACAGAAAGAAAACAATTCTTATCGACACATTTGTCGACCAGGTAAGCGGTATGCATAGCGTAATATAAGAGATAAGAAATTTTTTAATGGAGGCCCTGTGATGTTTTGGGGCAGATTTTCCTTGAGAATAAGTATGTACATATTTGATGTCTACGTGAAGGCTCTGTAAATAGTGAGAGGTACATTACACATATTTTTTTCTTTAAATACTCTGTTCCTTTCGCACTAGATGTAGAAAATAATTTCATCTTAGTGGTATGATAAGACATGGCCTCTTAACGTATCGCATGTCGTCAATTAAAACACACACTAAAGAATAAGACCGTCTAGTTTCTTTGTTATTAAAGATATCAGAGAAATTAAAAAAATAAAATATTCGCGAAATATGGACTACAACATAATATCGATGTATACCCACCTTTGTGCATTTTCCTCCCTACAAGGCGTCTCAAACTTTTGTTTCGGTTAAAATACATGTTAAACTACAAAACAGTCCATTTTCTTTGTTTCTAAAGATATCAGGGATATTCAAAAAACAAAATGTTCACAAACATAAGGCTACAATACGAATCTGATAAATACTCACAATTTTGTACCTTGTCTTCTCTACAGGGCGTCTCAAACTTAACATAAGGAAAATATTTCTTTGCTTCCACCCGGTATAAGTACAAAAATGAAGTTTGAGTAAACCTTTGCACAACTTTGTAAATACTAAAGAAAAATTTAAAATAATAAAAAGTAGAATCCGTTAATCGGTTCTCGAAAAGGTCACCTATGAAAATGAGCATAATTTTCTATATCCCTAACTTTTGACGAGCAGTTTAATAGAGAGACAACGGGCTGTTCTATTCTACATTTGACTTTTTGTCCTCAACTTAACCTCTAATGTATCCAGCGTCCTATATATTACGATCGTCCTATATGCGTCCTCCACATGTTGAAAAGTATCACATGGTTGAAAAGTCAGGATATCTAGAGGTTAGGGCAGAATAGTAACTTAAAGTCATGAGGTAACATGACAGTGCCTGCAGGCGGTCAAGGGCAAAGCTGAATTTCTCCTCTTTCGCCATATCTTCTGCAAACTCTTCTTCTTCTTCCATTATGTGACCTTAAATAAACTCGTTTATAAACATATTGCCTAACCCTTCTGAATACGTTCTTGATGCCACTTCAATTTCGATTTCCCATGCTTTTGGAACATGGAAATCTCCTGATCACCAAACTGTTAACCAGATAGGTTATATCCTTATAGATTCAAGGCATTCTTCCAACCTCATGGACGTCAGAATTAACCGAGATCCGTAGATAGTGACCACTTTCTTGTAATTGCAAAAATTAGAGGAAGATTATCAAACCTAAAGAAGGATAAATATGTTAAACAAACCATAATTAATGTGAATAATCTGAGTATAGAAACCGTTACGAGAGGGTATGAGACAAATGGCTAATGGAATGGAAAAACTGACGGCAGGATAAAATGTGGAGAAAAAACGAAGAGAAGATTACACAGAAGAATAAAGAGCTAATTTGAGGAGCAACAGTTATAAAAAGTAGAAGAGCTAAGAAACCAGAACGAAACTCGAAAGTTCTAAAGAAACCTGAATAAAATGAAAAAATGTTTACCTAAGCCAAGAATAGTGACTTGTCAGGATGAAGAGGGAAATATCTTAAACAATATGGCCTCGGTCCTAAACCGATGGGTTGAATTCTTCGGCACAAAATTTAATTGCCATCATATCGATGAAGCATCACCCTAGCTGATCGAAATGATTGGAATTTACTCAACCCAAACAAAAGAGCACCTACTATTGTGGAGGTTATCCAATATTGTTCTGAAGCTATTTCCTTGTAGCATTTTTGTAATCAACTACATACTCTAAATGAGAAATAAGCCACAATTTAACTAAAAAAAGAAAAAATAATTTTTTTGATTAAATTGTGGCTTAGGTATTTCCCATTTAGAATAGTTGAGGTTATCCAAGCCATTAAAAAGCTTAAAAATAATAAATCAGCATGAACTGATCAACTTTGCACTGAGCTCTACAAAATGGTGGCTACACCCTGCTAGAGATACAGTATAAATTTTTATTTCTTTTCTAGTAAAATGAGACCATATTCTGTGGTTGGTCTCAAGTCGTGATATGCCTGTTACATTGAGATAACTATACTGGGGCAGAGGTATAACCCTGTTAACAACTGCTTGCCAAATACTAACATTGTCTACGATAGGCTACAATTTTATACAGTGGGCATAATAATTGGAAAATACCAGACTGGTCTCACTTCAGGAAAATCAACAATTGACCAGATTCATTCATAAGACATTCAATGAGAACAGAGACTCTAACACTGACGCTAAAATCCGCAAATAAACTCAGAGTTACACAACGAGTCATGTAACGTGCAATGCTGGGCGTGAGCCTTCGAGACCACATAACCAATAAACCAATAAATCAGGCAAACTTCAGGCGTTTATGACGTCACCGAAAGAATCACGATGCTTAAATGGAAGGCACAGATGGATGGTGGATAAGACAAATCATGGAATAAAGTCCCAAAAACTATAAAAGAAAGGGCCAGAGTAGCTCAGGCGATAGGATGTCTGACTTCCACGCAGGTAGATCGGGAATCGAATCCCGACGCCGCCGGCGACAACATCTGCACCGCATGTCAGACATTTGTATGTACAGATTCACTGTACGGAGGATAGGGCCAATACAAACTTAATGAGAATTTTCTTGACAATGTTGCAGCTCTCAACGACAACGGCTGTGAAGGTAGTATTAGGCTAGATAGGTACTTTTAGAGGATTATCTGGTGATTAGAATCAGTTAACCATACTGATTCTGTTTGAAACTGAGATTAGGCATTTTTACAATGTCTGAAAGGTCAAAGGTCTACTCAGCCTGAATAAAATGAGCATCTTAGGTAAAACCAGGGGTAATAAGAGGCGGTTGAAGCGTAGCACTGGCCCTGCTACCTTCCCTGTATACCGTAAGCCCTAGAAATAGCAGACTTCTTCTTCTTCTTCTTTTTCTTCAGTCTGTTTGCATCCACTCCTGGACAAAGGCCTCCCTATGAGTTCTCCATTCTTCTCTGTCTTGTGCTATTTGGTGCCAGTTTTTCCCCATTTTTGCTTTGATGTCGTCTAGCCATCGTTTCTGTGGTCTTCCTCTACTACGACGGTACTCGCGTGGTCTCTAATGCACAATGTTTCTCGTCCACCTTTCGATTTTTTGTCGTGCCACGTGTCCTACCCAGTTCCATTTCATCTGCGCAATTCTTCCAATTACATCTTCTACCTTCGTCCTGCTTCGCACGTCTTCATTTCTTTTATGTTCCCTCAGAGATACTCCTAACATAGCTCTTTCGATCGCCCTCTGTGTCGTTCTCAATCTATTGGCTGATACCTCTGTAAGGGCTGCACTCCACTTGCGATTTGTAGTCGCGGCGACTAAAAAATCGCTGTCGCAGAAAATCTGGTGGGAGTGGTGGGTGCCTCCACTTGTGATATTTAAGTCGCAGAATTACGTCAGTCTTGCAATGGATAACATCGAAACTACTTGTGTTATCGCTCTTTTGCCTCGGGAGAGAAGTAAACGGTAGAAATTAATATAATTATTTATACAGGGTGTCCAAAAAATGTTTTTTAAATTAAATTAATTGGTATAAAAAGATGCATGTATGTAATTTGTTTAATTCTAAATATATTTTATTCGTGCGAGAAAACATAAAAATGTTTTATTTAAAAAATAAACATTGATTTTCGCTTAAGCGTAATGTTAAACTTCCAAGAGGCAGGTGGGTGGCAGCTCTAACATTGAATTTAAGCGAAAAGCAATATTTATTATTTGTCAAATAAACATGCACATGTATTCCTGTTTTCTGACAAAAGTAAAACGAATTTTGAATGAAATAAGTTACATACATTCTTCTTTTTGTCTCAATTAATTAAATTAATAAAGTATTTTTGGACACCCTCTACAAATAATTATGTTATTGTTTGTATTAATAAATAGAGAGTTACATACCCTTGCAAATGAGCTATCACATGACCCCTATTCTCATTTAAAAAATTCATCGATTACGTTATCAAGCCCAGATGGATGACGTCACTAGTATGATATATATGCCAAAATATGGTAATTTAAAAATAAAAATCTACCTGTTTCGGAATTTTTCCTTAAAGTCGCCGGCTTAGGAAATAATGAATTTGTCCGTTACTTTATGAACGCACTGTACATTTAAAACACATTCAAAATTTTGACAGGCGACATTTTGCGCCTTTCCCCTGAGTGAATAGAACAATTGTTTTAGTCAAAATGCATTAATTTTGGAATAAAAATTTTTAAAATTACATTTTTTTTATTTATACGCCGAATCCATTTATTAAAAAATTCACGTACATTTGTCTCGTTTGCGAGATCGTATACATTTGTATCTTGTTCCAAAAATTGTAGAATTGCTGAATTTATCTGAACTCATCCAACAAGTCTGGACAAAATATTTATATTAACAATATCATGTAACAGTGTTTCTATGAATCAACTGTCACTTCCGCTGAATATATGGTATATAAATAGGTATATGAAATAATTATGATGCATGCCTATGCTGGTCCGTATGATCCATTTCGATCGAGCGGCAATCGCGTCGCGGTAAAAAGCGTTTTTTTAATCGCTGTGATTATTTAGTCGCAAATGGATTGACTCGTATTTGAAACAATGTGTTCAATATTCGCGACAAAACAATCGCGCGACTAAAATCGCAAGTGGAGTGCAGCCCTACGTGTCATCGTCTCCATTCCATAGGTCATAACTGGTATAGTTCGAGAAATTTATATTGTGAAACAGCTTTAAGGTCGGCAAAATTTGGTATTCTTTGTCAAAGATGTTTTAAGAGGCGGTTCGTTTGATGACATCTGTTTTTCACACCCACATAATCGGTCCCCTCAGACATTTACAAGTTTTACAAAACTTTTAGTTCAGTAGTATGTCTTACTGGAGTATAGGTGTGTGATTTAAAGCTCGATAATGGAGTGTAAAATGTTGTTTAATTTAAGATTAATTAATTAATTAATAATTAATTTTAGCACATACGATATGTCCTGCTTTAACGGTATATCTAAGTGAAAATAAATATTTTTAATTAATCACCAGAAAAAACAACCAGCCTCCGAACTATATTAAAGGGGAACTGGCAGGACTTACAAATCTGACCCGTTTCACTGTATTGGTTACTTAAACTATAGAATACAACTATCTAATACCTTTTTTTTAGATTTATTGGTTTTTTTTGTTTTTCAGCACATCACTGGGCCTTCCTACTGCTGCCCAAGTCATTCAGATTCTTCTAGTTATTTCTGCCGGTTGATTTTGTTTGCCTAATTTGATCGTGTGACCTAGGTATATATATTATTCGACACTTTCGATCTCACTTCCATCTAAGTCGATTGTGATATCTTGATTTGTCATCATTTTTGTTTTATTCTAGTTCATTTTTAAACCGACTTTTTCAGATTCTGTTTAAGCTCCTTTAGCATATACATTAGTTCTTCTGCATTGTTGTTTATGAGTAGGTACAATGTCATCGGCAAATCTTAGATGACTTAAAAATCTGCAATCGATCTTAATTCCACGTTATTTCCAATTTATTTTCTTGAACACGTCTTCTAATGCAAGAGTAAATATTTTTGGAGAGATAGTGTATCCCTGTCTATCTCCTCTCTCCATTCTTATCTATATCTAGAATCAATCCTTGCGTTATTCGTTCCTTCTAATACGGCCCAGAGTTCTATGGAATCGAAGGTCTTATTGTAATCCACAAATGCCAAATGAAGAGGTTAATTGTATTCGTTATACTTTTCGATAAGTGTCCTTGTTGTCTGTAGGGGTTCTATGGTACTATAACCTAAGCAGAATCCCGCTTTTTCTACAGGCTGGTAACTATCGAATTTATTTGATAGTCTGTTATTAATGATTTTGGTAAGAAGTTTGTGCGGATGTGGCAACAGGCTTATTGGTCGGTAATTTTCGAGTTTGTGTTTGTCTCCTTTCTTGTCTAGTAAGAGTACCTGCGCATTTTGCCAAGAGACACTTCTTGTTCATTAATATTTTAACTGCCTCCAAAATTGTTTGACCTACAGCTGTAATCATCTCCTTTGTTATTCCGTCGTCTCCAGGAGTTTTTCCATTTTTCATCTGTTTTCAGGCAGTAATAAATTCCTCGCTAGTAATTTCTGGTAGTGTTTCAGATCCTACATTTAGTATTCGTCGTTCCATATCGTAGGTTTCAGGTTTTGCTACACTGGACGAGTATAATTCTGTATAGTAATCTTCAACAATGCTTACTATGTCATATATTACTATATCATTTATAATGATTCCATTTTTATCTTTTATCTGATGTACTTGTTGTCGGCCTTTGCTATTTAGAGTCTTTAACACTTTCATAGTCTTGTTTTTCTCTATAACATTTTAAATTTTTTCGGTTTTGTTGTCTCTGATGTCTTGTCTTTTTCTCGTTCGTATTGCCTTATTAAGTTCTTTATATTCTGGTGAATTTCGATCCATGCAGCTTCTGTCCTTAATCATCTGTTGTGTTTCTGTCTTTAACTTATTATTTTTCGGTTTCGGTTGTATGGGTTTTTTTGATCGCAGTCATTATACTTGTTCATATCGTTTCTTCCAAATCATTTATATCTTTTTATTTTAATTGTTCTATTGACTTTGGTTAGACTCAATATGTTTCTGGTAATTGATTCTGTTTTACATAAGTTCTTTAATTGTTGAGGTTCTTTTTTGCAAGATGAATTTGTTTCTTTCTAATTTTTTATTGATGACTATTTTTGCTCTTACTAATCTATGGTCACTTCCGAGACTGAATTTATAGTGTACCGATATATCCTTTACTATATATGTTCCTGCTATAATCCCAAATTAGCGTTAGCGGTATAAAACGGGAGACTATTATTTAAACTATAAAAGAAGCCGAGAACGACCACCGAGTAGATGGACCAACGACGTGAAAAGAGTAGCGGGAAACTGACTAGAAGCAGTCCAGTATAGAGAACATTTGAAGAAACTGAGGGACGCCTATGTCCAGCAGTGGACGCAATCAGCTGAATAATAATGAGATTTCTTTTAAAATACAATATTATTTTGCGTTGTAATAAATTGCAGTTTAGTGGGCAATATCAGTTTGTATAAAAATTTTGTGGATTCATATTTTAGGTCCTCTAAGTAATACTTCCCGAATTTGTTCTGCTTTGATTGATTTTTATAGAGAGAAGTATAGTCCAGGAACCGAATCTTTTCACCTCGTAATTTTTACAGAATGAATCAATTTGCTTGGAAATTTGAGAATAAGTAGTAGATAGTCCAAGGATCAAAATTTATATGATGCCGAAAGGCGCTTTTACCATGGGGGTGGTTGCCACCCCATCTCGGGGGTGGAAGTTTTTATTATATTTTGGCCGCAAAAGTTGATAAAAACGTTCATTCTCAGCAAAAACGTTCTATACATTTTTTTGTATTCATATACGATTCATTCAATTTTTGCCGCAGAAATAATTTTTTCAAAGCAAGTTCTTGGAAATTAAATAACCTACAATTTCATATTTAAACATTTTTTTGTATCTCTGACGCTAATCTTTCTATTTTGAAGAAAATGGCATTTTTTACCCAACTACAAAAATTCGATATTCGTTTTTAACTTTAGTATTTTAAAAACTAATGATTTTAAGCCACTCAAACTTCTACAATCTATTATTAATGCATAAATAAAGACGAATGAATAAGGCCAATGACTAAAAACACCACTAACTTACATTATTGTGCTTCCAATTGGATTTCTCCTTTTTTTTTTTAAATATATTGATTTTTAACCGTAACTTTTTTATTTTTTATCTTAGAAAGTTTGGTAAAAAATTATTTTGTAGGTTTTTACAAGATCTATAAGAATATTATTATTAAATCTTTTAAAAATCCTCAGTCGCAAAAAGAGGTGACTTTGAAAGGGTTGGTAATCATTGTTTTTGCATGTTATTAAAAGATTTAATTGTCAATAGTTTACTGAATTTTTGCCGCAGAAAATTTTTTTGTAAAGCAGGCTCTTGGGAATTAAATAAGCTACAACTTGATTATTAAACATTTTTTCGTATCTCTGATGCTAATCTTCCTATTCTGAAGAAAAACCAATTTTTCCAAACTACAAAAATTCGTTATTCGCTTTTAAATCCATTTTTTTAAAAACCAATCATTCTAGGCTGGTCAAACTTTTAGAACCTATTAATAATACATAAATAAAGAAGACCAAATAAGGTCAATGAATAATTTTAATTAGGGTGGATATTAGGGTGGTTGCTTCCGATCACTTTTTCGCTGAAAAAAATAGGGACTGACATTCTTTTCATTACAAGTTACTTAATTTTTGAGCTAGAGACTTTTTTTTCGATTTATGGAGATATATATTTTTAAATACTTTAAATTAGTTTGAACAGGTTATCCTCGAAAAATGCATAGTTTTCCCGTCTTTTGACTTTGAAACTACAATACAACTAAACAACAACAACTAAAATACTACAACTACAATTTAACGAAGAAGAGCTAACATATAATAAAGTGTAGCTCGATTACTATTGGTCTTAAAGAAAATAAAAAAAAGGGTTTTTTATTTTTTCAACAGGTACATTTTTGTTAAGTAAAGTTGTTTTGATAAAACGAAAACTTTTGGAGTTATTAGTAGAAAACTTAATAAAAACATTGATTTTTTCGATATAAAACTAACACTTTCGATAGCGAATAAATAGAAAACTATTAATTTTACCACAAAAATATATAGAACGTGTTTTGCTTTGAATGTTTTTACCAACTTTTGTGGTCAAAATATAGTAAAAAATTTCCTCCCCCCAGATGGGGTGGCAACCACCTCCATGGTAAAAGTGCCTTTCGGCATCATATAGAATTTGATCCTTGGACAATCCACTACTTATTCTCAAATTTTCAAGCAAATCCATCCATTCTGTAAAAATTGC
Organism: Diabrotica virgifera virgifera; assembly: GCF_917563875.1. Classification (NCBI taxonomy): domain Eukaryota; kingdom Metazoa; phylum Arthropoda; class Insecta; order Coleoptera; family Chrysomelidae; genus Diabrotica; species Diabrotica virgifera. Next base: position 54,444,729 of record NC_065449.1, on the reverse strand, counting down.
GAGGTTTTGTCCTATTTTAAGCTTCATTACTTGGACTAGTAGTACCTTTGCAATGGGCATGTGATTGGCATACTACACCTAGCTACATCCTTAAACCCTCATGTACAAATGAGTATTCATATTCTTGGAAAAAATAAAATATTTTAATTTCGAAGCCACTGGACTGTTTTAAGGATTAATATTCTACCAATTATTTCTAAGACGATGTATCGTGTCTTCGACGGACAAATCGACGCAGTCTTATTCATCGAAGCCACTGACGGGTCGGCTTCTCCCTCTTTATCTTCAGAAAATAATTTCTCTGAAGACCAACCCATCGCACCGAGCTATAATTAAAGCATTTAAAACGTCGTATAATCATGAGTTTATGAGTTCATATGAAAATTATATCAAGTATTAATACAATATCAATCAAGCTAAATGGTATAGGCGTAATTTAAGCAACGTAATCAAAAGGTTCGGCTTAAATATGGGAAGATTTCTGTCAATCACTCGCTCGGGTAAAAATAGAATGATTTTTATGTCGCATAATTTACCAAATTGAGGGTTTTTTTAACTGAAAAAAATAGAATTTGATCTTATTTTTTAATGTATTAAAATATTTTACATAAAGCCATAAAACAAATTTACAGGCGTTACTGACCTAGGAAGTAGAACAATGCGAAATATTAATTAACAATAAAAAAAATATAAAATTTTTTTAAGAAACGCTCTTCTTTATTTACGAGTGACTGAAATTAAAAATATTATAAAAAAATCAACTATAAAAAGCAAAAAAAAATTCAAACTCGAACGATTATTCGAAAAAAAAACTGTTACAGAATAAATATACAAAAATCTCACACATTCGTTAAAAAATTGAAAAAATCTAACACATTCGTTAAAGAAAAGCGCGAGGCTCGAAAAATAAAAGAGTATCTATCTACAAACCTTTTACCAAAACCAGTTTATTCGATGAAGACGCCCTCACGCTTTTCTGTAACGAATGTGTTAGATTTTTTCAATTTTTTAACGAATGTAAAATTTTTATATATTTAATCTGTAATATTGTGTAGCAGTTTTTTCGAATAATCCTTCGAGTTTAAACTTCTTTAATTTTTTGGTTTTTATAGTTGATTTTTTTATAATATTTTTTATTCACTCGTAACTAAAGAAAAGCGTTTCTTAAAAAATTTTTTATATTTTTTTATTTTTATTATTTTAAGTCTTACATTTTTCAAACATTAAAATATATCGTCATGTTTATTAAAATATATACAGTGATGAGCTGTCTGATGAGAGATTTTTTGGTTTTTATAGTTGATTTTTTTATAATATTTTTTAGTCACTCGTAACTAAAGAAAAGCGTTTCTTAAAAAAATTTTTATATTTTTTTATTTTTATTATTTTTAGTCTTACATTTTTCAAACATTGAAATATATCGTCATGTTTATTAAAATATATACAGTGATGAGCGTGCTAATAACCGGCAAAATAGCTCAAAAGATGAAAAACATAATACATTGCGAAACAAAAAGAGATGAAACTAGTGGAGGTGGAAATTATCGTTTTAAACGTATTAATTAACATTACATTACATAGTTTCCCACCTTTAGACGTATCAGAGGAGTATGACAACTGTCCCTGTGACAGTAGAATGTTATAAAATACTCCTGTCACAGACGTCTAAAGGTTGGAAACTATGTATTGTAATGTTAATTAATTCGTTTATAACGATAATTGCCACTTCCACTAGTTTCATCTCTTTTTTTTCGCAATGTATTATGTTTTCCATCTTTTGAGCTATTTTGTCGGTTATTAGCGCGCTCATCACTGTATAAAACATATGATATTCACACATGAAAAGTAGTCGGAATTGCCAAAAAGGTAGTCTATGAAATTATGTATCGTTCATATAATTAGCTACAATCTATAAAAGTTTCAAGTTTCTTCATTGTAAAAAACAAGAGAATTTAAGCATTTTTCATTAAAATCGGTTTTTTTTATTTAAACAATTAATAAACATAAAAATTTTTTTTATTGACTATTCGTGTATTATTCCCGCGAATGCATATGTCTGCAAATTTTCATTCATTTGCACTGAAGAAATGCAGTCAAATTAACGTCTAAAGATTCGACCCAAACGATTGAACTAAAGAAAAGCGTTTAAAAAGTGAAACCTTCATTTGCACATTTAGAATAAACATTTAAAATGTGGACATATCGAAGAATGCTGAGAATCTCCTGGACAGACAGAATAACCAATGAAATAGTACTAAGAAGAATAGAGAACAGCAGGGAGATACTGGATTCCATCTAAATCTAAATAAGAAAACTACAATATTTGGGTCATATTACACGTGGTGACATAGGAACTCCTGAAATTAATAATGCAGAGAAAGATTTAAGGAAGGCGGAGCATTGGTACAAGAATAATATCCTGGCTGAGAAACCTAAGAGAATGGTCTGGATGCAGCTCAACTGAACTCTTTCGGGCTGTAGTAACAAAAGTTAGAATAGCAATGATGATTGCCAACCGCGGAGATGCCACGTAAAGAAGAAGAATAAGCGTTCAATAAATGGGGAAGGAAGGAAAATATTAATCAAATTAAGTTCTCAATCCAGCAATCCAGTAGTACAGAAAGCGACAATAAATATCGTTCTCATACCACCAGATTGACAACAGATAGAAGCACTCTAATTACTACTTCCGCGACTTTAAAAAATTATAAGTCATACGGGTGCCGAGACAAACATTAAGATGAGGGAATTTTAAATAATTCACGTCCCATCTGCTCGGCGTGGTAAAGTTCCAACGAGAAGCTTTCCTAAGTACTCCACAAATACTCTGGGCTAATTAGCAAAATTCATGGAAAAGTTATTAACCAGCAATTTTATTGCTGGAATCGAATTATAAGTTCCTATACATTAATAATATAGTTATGCAAAGTCCGCAGATAGTGTGCTACTTTTTTTATAAACAAAATGGCGCCGACAAATCGTATTTTTTTCAATTATTTCTCTATAACTCCGAAGATTTTAACTTTACAACAAGAACACCCAAACAAAAATTCACCACAATTAAATTCTGCATAGAGATATGTTTTTCACGATTTGCTCCGACGAAAATTTTCCTCGGAAAATGCGGGTTTTCCTAACAAAAACTCTAATTTTCAAATAAAGTTTTAGGTAAGTAATTATAAATCAATAATTAAATAACTTAGTGACATCAAAGCTTTCTTGGTATAGATTGTAATTCCAGAAGCCGGTGAAAATTAAACGAATATTTTAGCAACAATTCAATTGTTAATAAACAATTTACGATCGCAATAATAACCAAAATAATCATGATACATTGATCAAACTTATAAAGATTATAAAGATGAGATGCTTATTTAATATTTTATCGACAAAATATAAATTTTTCTTTTTTTTTGCATAATCTTTAAATTTTGAAAAAAAATAGTTATAATACGCTGGTCTAATTAGTAAAGTACAAAGAAAAGTTATTTACCAGCAATTTTATTGCTGGAATCGAATTATAAGATCCTATATATTATTAATATAGGTATGCAAAGTTCGCAGATAGTGTGCTACTTTTTTTATAAACAAAATGGCGCCGGAAAATCGTATTTTTTTCAATTATTGCTCTATAACTCCGAAGATTTTTACTTTACACCAAAAACACTCAAATAAAAATTCACCCCAATTTAAATCTACATAAAAGCATGTCTTTTCCGATTTGCTTCGACGAAAATTTTCCTCGGAAAATGTGGGTTTTCCCAACAAAATCTCGAATTTTCAAATAAATTTTTTTGGCCAATAATTATTTATCAATAATTATATAGCTTAGTGAAATAAAAGCCTTCTTGGTATAGATTATAAATTCAGAAGCCGGTGAAAATGAAACGAATATTTTAGCAACAATTCAATTGTTAATTAAAAATTTACAGTCGCAATAACAACAAAAATAATCATGAGACATTGATCAAACTTAGAAAGATTATAAAGGTGTGATAGTTATTTAATATTTTGTCGACAAAATATAAATTTTTCATTTTTTTGCATAATCTTTAAATGTTTAAAAAAAATTGTTGTAAAAAAATTAACATTTCTCAGAAATTGTTTATTATATTCTAATTTTATAAAATACTTGAAATGCGTATTTCATAGGTCTTGAAAATGAATGCTTTAAAAAAAATTTCCAACCATTCGCAAAAAAGTTATGAAACAGCAAAGTACATATACCAAATCTCCGTTGTTTATAATTTGTTTTAATTGTTTCAAAGCTTAAAAGTGAGTCTATGGTACAATCTAATTACTCACAAAGAATGTCAAAAATTAGTGCAATGGTTATATTTTAATCAAAGATTAAAAATACTTTTTTTGTAATTTTTAGCGCAAAAGTAGGCCTGATACAGAGTCGGAGCTAAAATGTTCACTCGAAGCGACTGACACGCAGCATATATTATTTATAAAAGTGTACGTCTCGCGCGGCCGGTCGTCGCTCAGAGTGAAAATTTCAGCTACAGTGCTGTATTATTCTACTTTCGCGCGTGTAAATTACAAAAAAATATATTTATAATCTTTAATTAAAATATAACCATTAAATTGATAATCGATATTTGTTTGTAAATAATTAGCTTGTACATTATACTCACTTCTACGCTTTGAAAGAATTAAAAAAATGTATAAACACCGTAGTAATCGTATGTTTATTTTGCTGTTTCATAACTTTTTTGTAAACGGTTGCAAAAAAGTTTTAAAGCATTCATTTTCAAGATATTTGAAATGCGCATTTTAGCTATTTTTAAAATTACAATATAATAAAAACTTTCTGAGAAACGTTAATTTGTTTATAACTATTTTTTTTTAAACATTTAAAGATTATGCAAAAAAATAAAAAAATTATATTTTGTCGACAAAATGTTAAAAAGGGATCTCATGTTTATAAGATTTCAAAGTTTGATCAGTGTATCATAATTATTTTGGTTATTATTGCGACCGTAAATGATTAATTAACAATTAAATTGTTGCTAAAATATTCGTTTAATTTGCATCAGCTTCTGGAACTATAATGTAAACCAAGAAGGCTTTTAAATCACCAATTTATTTAAATATTGGTAGATCTTATCTTTAACTTATCTAAAACTTTATTTGAAAATTAAAGATTTTGTTGGGAAAACCCGCATTTTCCGAGGAAAATTTTCATCGGAGCAGATCGGGAAAAACACGTCTCTATGCAGAATTCAATCGCGGTGAATTTTTATTTGAGAGTTTTTGTTGTAAATTTAAAATCTTCGGAGTTATAGAGCAATAATTGAAAAAAACACGATTTTCGGGCGCCATTTTGTTTATAAAAAAAGTAGCGCACTATCTGAGGACTTTGCATACCTATCTTATTAATATATAAGATCTTATAATTCGATTCCAGCAATAAAATTGCTGGTAAATAACTTTTCCCAAAAATGGCCTATTCTCCGATAATCAGCCCAGACTAAAAAGAGCAAATGAATTAAAACATGTATAAACATTTTTAATTTCTTTGCAACCTGAAAATGCAGCAGCATTTTACTCTAGTTAAATCAGAGAGTACAGGAAGAGTCTATACCGGTTTGGGGCGGATATGGGACTACTGATGAGTGAAAAAAAGTCCTCGAAACCGGTATAGACTCTTCCTGCACTCTCCGATTTAACTAGAGTATAATGCTGCTGAATTTTCAGGTTGCAAAGAAATTGAAAATGTTTATACATTTTTAATTCATTTACTCTTTTGTGGAGTACTTAGGAAACTTAAGATGGGACGTGAATTATTTAAAATTCCCCCATCTTAATGTTCGTCTCGGCACCCGTATGACTTATAATTTTTTAAAGTCGCGGAAGTAGTAACCAGAGAGTTTCCATCTATTGTCAATCTGGTGGTATGAGATCGGTATTTATTGTCGTTTTCTGTACTACTGGATTGAGAACTTAGTTTGTTTCTTAGAAGATGTAGCTACGATATCCGTGACATTTCTTTCTTTTCAATCTGGGAAGACACATATCGAGGTACTTGGTTGAATTCGTGAGAAGAGGATAGGGGACTACGGATGAGGGAAAAAATCCCCGAAACCGGTATAGACTCTTCCTGCTCTCTCCGACTTAACTAGAGTATAATGCTGCTTCATTTTCAGGTTGCAAAGAAATTGAAAATGTTTATACATTTTTGAAAATAATAATGTTGAAAATATTATATCACGTTTCCTTAGAGATCGGACTAAAGATTAACATGAACAAGACGCAAATAATGACTGATCTGGTGCTAAATCGTAATATTGCGAAAAGTTTTAGATTTAAAATATTGTTTATTATTTTTATTTCAGTTATTTCAATTGTTTAATTATAGTAAACTTTGTATCTGGGGCTTTTCGTCTTCCCCGTTTTACGAGAGATATCGCTGATTTGCGTCTCAAATGTGGAATTATAAATATAATTATAAATAAATAAATAAATAAATAAATAAATAAAATAAAATTATTGCGTACGCGGTAATTTCCCTTAAATAAGGCAGTCTGTTAGTAGTTGATTCAGAATTGTGACTAAATAGCTCCATTGATAACGCCTAGGAGATGGAGATGGTGGTCCCACTCTGAATCAAATGAAAATAATTTCCTTTCCCCCTTTTTCATCTTTACTCCGATTTTTGAGTAGGTACTTAAAACTATCTTCTGGCCCTTTTCCTATACGAAAAGAAAGTAGATACGTGACCGTGTCCTTTCTGCTTTCTTCTATATTCGTCATCGCCGTGCTTATAAATTGTAACAGCCGGAGATTTAGGATGCAACCAGAAAGCAGTTTCTTTTAACGAAAAGTCTTTTATTTAAAATATTGTTTATTATTTTTATTTTAGTTATTTTAATTGTTTAATTATAGTAAACTTTGTATCTGGGACTTTTCGTCTTCCTCGTAATATTGCTGTTGATGGAAAGGATATTGAGCAGACTGCATCTTATAAGTACTTGGGGCATAAAATTTGATATGGGCAGAGATATCCAGACATGTGAGGTCCCACGTCGCATAGGCTTAGCCTGGGCAGCTTTTGGTAAGCTGTCATAGGTACCTACGATTATCATAGTTTAAAAAAAACTTACAGAAAAGTAAAAAAAATTCAGTGTAAAATGGTATACATACTTTATTTTTTTAAAAACTTAGTTCATCCAAATGGATTATAATTCTCCAGAACATTTTCGGTCTAGTCAGACCATCATAAGTGAAACATTTTACCACTCAACCCTCATGTTACATGTTTATAATAGTAAATTGTAAAACTGAATTAAAACTAGGTCTATGTTAATATATTCGGTTTAAGGGAACAAACAAAAAAATGGTGCATACAACGAGTGATACTGACCAATTATATAAAATATTTTGGTCAGGCTTACTTACAATACAGGGTGGTTCATCTTATTCTCCTCGGTGTCTGTACGGAAAACCACTTGATATTTTAAAAAAATTTCTTCACAGTAATATACAGGGCCATTAATACTACAATCTAAAAATAATGTGAATTATACAGGGTGCTCCAAAAAAGAGTGGTATATCAAAGTTTTATTTTTTCTTATGGAATGCCCTATATATGATGACATTTTTGAATTGACCTTAAAAAATAAGCTATACTTTTATAAGGGTTCCCTATACCTAAATACAGGGTGTTTTGATTTATTTCGATTTTTATGAAAATGTAAGGTTTTAGAAAAAAATAAATATCTACGAATCTAAGAATCAGTAACAAATTCCTTCTTGGATCTTAATAATAGACTATTTAGCATACTTAAACATATGCTTACTGCAACAAAATTTCTTACAGGGTGGTTAAAATATGAGATTGTTCTATTAACAAATTCAAGCTGTAATAACTTACTTAATTTAAATGGAACACCCTGTATCTTACTAGTCTATCGCGTAGAAAATATACTTATCTTTCAATTTGTATTAGGGTTTCCTATACCTATCTTTTTACAGGGTGGTCAAAATATTAGATTGTTCTATTAACAAATTCAAGCTGCAATAACTTACTTATTTTAAATAGAATACCCTGTATCTTACTAGCCTATCGCGTAGAACATTTATTTAGCTTTCAATTCTTATTAGGGTTTCCTATACCTATCTTCCTTCATTTGTTAAATATTTAAAGATTTCCTAATTTGCAAGCTTTAAAAATTAGAATTAAGTAAATATGTCGTGGTTACATATGTACAACACATCACCAACACCGGCAATATACTTAGACATGATACTGTCAATAATACAATTTTCATTGTTATCATGTAATCACACAGAGTGTTGTATTAATTTGATTTTGGCCTACATGTGACATTGAATAATATGTTTATATTAAACTGCATACCCTATATTAGATGTCGTATTCTGGAAGATACTTAAATTATAATTCATTCCGTATAAGTATTTTCCATATCTTAAACCAACGGTTATTAAATAAATTTAAGAAAACCACTTTTTGTTTGAATCTTTGAATCGCAATTACAGACAATTAAATGCAATAGCTACTATGACGAAAACGAGCCTATTGTACAAAAATATGTAAAAATGGGCATTTACAGAATAACATGGGAATTAACATTTACAGAATAACATGTGTATTGAGAATGTTTACATGGAATTGAAGAGATTTTAAATATCTTCCATTATAAAGAATAGAATATCGAGTATGTCATTTAAAATAAGAACACTATGTGTGATTAAATGATAAAAATATGAATTTTATTAACGAAAGTATCTTGACTAAGATATTTAAGTATATTGCCGGTGTTGGTGATGTGTTGTACGACATAGGTACTTAATTCTAATTTTTAAAGCTTACAAATTAGGAAATCTTAAAGTATTTCAAAAATGAAGGGAGATAGGCATAGGAAACCCTAATAAGAATTGAAAGCAAAGTAAATTTTATACGCGATAGATTAGTAAGATACAGGGTGTTCTATTTAAAATAAGTAAGTTATTGCAGCTTGAATTTGTTAATAGAACAATCTAATATTTTGACCACCCTGTAAAAGATAGGTATAGAAAACCCTAATATAAATTTAAAGCTAAGTAAATTTTCTACGCGATAGACTAGTAAGATATAGGATGTTCTATTTAAAATAAGTAAGTTATTACAGCTTGAATTTGTTAATAGAACAATCTCATATTTTGACCACCCTGTAAGAAATTTTGTTGCAGTAAGCATCTGTTTAAGTATGCTAAATATTAATATCCAAGAAGGAATTTGTTACTGATTCTTAGATTCGTAGATATTTATTTTTTTCTAAAACCTTACATTTTCATAAAAATCGAAATAAATCACAACACCCTGTATTTAGGTATAGGGAACCCTTATAAAAGTATAGCTTATTTTTTAAGGTCAATTTAGTAATGTCATCAGATATAGGGCATTCCATAAGAAAAAATATAACTTTGATATACCACTCTTTTTTGGAGCACCCTGTATAATTCACATTATTTTTAGGTTGTAGTATTAAAGGCCCTGTATATTTCTGTGAAGAAATTTTTTTAAAATATCAAGTGGTTTTCCGTACAGAGACCGAGGCGAATAAGATGAACCACCCTGTATACAGAGTGGGCCAAATAAAAGGAGCCACCCCGATATTTGGCAGTATTTATTAGATTTTAAGAAAATAAAAAAACAGGTCAATTTTTGATCTAAGGGGGACACATTTTTACGATACATACATCTGTCATTTGTCAACTCCCTCCCTTCCACTTCCCCCACCCCTTATTTTTAAATAGGGAATAGGGGTCGTGTGCTAGCTCATTTGAAAGGTTATTCAATTCTCTATTCAGTAATATCAACATCGAGTTAAAAATGTATACAGGGTGTCCAAGAAAAATTATTTTGAATTAAATTAATTGACACAAAAAGAAGAATGTATGTAATTTATTTAACTCAGAACACATTCTACTGCTGACAGAAAGCAGAAAAAAATGTTTTTTGATAAATAGACACTGCTTTTTGCTTAATTTTAATGTTCAAGCTTCCACCCATCTGCCTATTGGTAGGTTGAATATTGAATTTAAGCAACAAACAGTATTTATTTATCAAATAAACATTGTTTTCTGTTTTTTATCAGCAGTAGAATGTATTCTGAGTTAAATAAATTACATACATTCTTCTTTTTGCGTCAATTAATTTAATTTAAAATAATTTTTGTTGGACACCCTGTATAAATTTTTATGTCAATGTTGATATTACTGAATAGAGAATTAAATAACCTTTCAAATGAGCTAGTACACGCCTCCTATTCCCTATTTAAAAATAAGGGGTGGGGGAAGTGGAAGGGAGGGAGTTGACAAATGACAGATGTTTGTACCGTAAAAATGTGTCCCCCTTAGATCAAAAATTGACCTATTTTTTTATTTTCTTAAAATCCAATAAATACTGCCAAATATCGGGGTGGCTCCTTTTATTTGGCCCACTCTGTATACAGTGCGGTGGAATAAGTGTTGCCCCCCCTGTTAACTTATTTATTTTAAGAATATAAGCAAAACGCTCAGACAGGTCGATTTTTGAACTAATCATAGTATATCATAGCATCAACGTTTCGAACTTTACGCGATCCCTCTTCAGGTGACAGGCATAACTTTGATTTTTTTAAATGGTAAAGTACATCATGTAACCTCATTTAACAGCTTTTAAAATACTGATTTCAAAAATGTATAATACTTTAATCCTTTTTGAGATCGTAGGCCCAAAATTTCGGTCGAACTCTTTTTAAACGCATTAATTTTTCTCGAATTCTGAGAAAACTAATAAATATTTTTGAAAAATTTAAACGCAGAATGAAAGATTAGATTATTACCGAGGGCTGACAGTCCCTTAGAATAAACAAAAAGTTACTTTTAAATGATATATTTGAAATTAAAAATCACACTAAATTTTCTCTTTTTTCCACCACTGTGACTTATTAAAATAAGCATTATAGGAGTTCTCAGGGAATTTGGACCATCGAGAATACTGTAATATTTCATTCTGCGTTTAAATTTTTCAAAAATATTTATTAGTTTTTTCAGGATTCGAAAAAAATGATTGCATTTAGAAAAAATTCGAACGAAATTTTGCGCCTACGCTCTCAAACAGGATTAAAGTATTATACATTTTTGAACTTAGTATTTTAAGAGCTTTTAAATGAGGTGTCACATGATGTACTTTCCCATTTAAAAAAATCAAAGTTATGGCTGTCACCTGAAGAGGGATCGCGTAAAGTTCGAAACGTTGACGCTATAATATACTATGGTTAGTTTAAAAATCTACCTGTCCGAGCATTTTGCTTATATTCTTAAAATAAACAAGTTAACAGGGGGGGCAACACTTATTCTTATTAAACCGCACTGTATATGCCTCATATGTATATATTGTTATGATCTGCTTCTTATTAATTTTATATTAATTATTATTTATTTGATTAATTATTTAATTGTCGCAAATCATACATAAAAATGAATAAAAAATCTCAGGGTGCCTTTTTATAATATCAAGAAAATGTCTAAATTATCTTACGTTATACTTATCTTCTCTTGTGGGTTCAGTATCTCTTAGTTGATCCTAATCGGGATAAAATAGGGAAAAGAAATAAAGCAAAATATAAAATAAACATACAGAATTGTCTTTTATTTATCAAAATCGATACTCTAAAAATCTATCAAATCTAAAACCTGTGGACACAGATGTCCGAATGAAATTTCTACCATTTAAATTTATTCTAGTTAAAAAAAAACAATTTATCGGTTTGTTCCCGATGACTTTGGTACAACAAAATAAACAAAACCAAATTATGTATTCGCAAGATTAGCTATACTTCCTATTTACTTTTTGAAATATTGGAATTTTAATTCCTACGCTTTTTACTAAAAATTTTAGTTTCCGAACATAAATAATATCTTTCACATAAGTTGACTGACCTTTTGCTTCACTCACTCTGATGTCTTTTCGTGACCCAAAACAGCTCTCCCTCGTTGGCTATGTTAAAGGCTACTCATCAAAGCCCTCTCCGTTCTCCAGCTACAAAACTATCAGCATACCAGCACCAATTCTCCAACGAGCCAAAGCCTCTTTTGACCAGTACTCGATTCACACAAACTCCGAAAATTCTCTGCTGTCCTTCTCACAATAATACAGAATCAAAGAGGTATTTCGTCTCAATTTGATCTGTATCTCGTTCCACTTTTCAGCACTATTCTCCACTATCAACAAACACTGGTACTTGCTAACTACTTATCCACGAAAACGTCGACTGCTCCTCAGCGATGCCAAAAACATAATGCCTTCTTTTTCAAATTCACTCAACATTCAAACCACTTTTCCCCTTCCAACTTGCCAAGAATCAGAAACATTTCTCTTTTCCATTCGACAAACAAACAGTCATTTTCAAAATTATTCCGACCATCCTAATTACTTTCGGGGAACCCTACAATATTTACTCGGGTTGAAACAAAGATATTAAAATTCCAAACTTTCTTTTAAACCATTTTCTAGAAAATGATAATTACCTCTACCTGTGGATTCTATAGTTCCCGTAGTAAACAATCTTTTTCCATTTTAAACCTAAATACATCGTCCTTTTCACTTTAATTATTCACAAAAGTCTTTAATGGTTCATCGGAAAGCTAATTAAAAAAGAAATCCACTTACATCCAAACTAAATTCTAATAAATATTTACAGATCAATATACAGGGTGTATCAAATTTATGCGCCCACGTTATTTAAAAAAAATTAAATTAAATTTATTTTGCCTTTGATTGATAAATTGAAAACACAATAATATATTATGCCTCAAAAAGAAAGTCTTTGATCAGTATGTGTTACCTGTACTCACTTATGAAGCAGAAACATTAACACTCACAAAAAAGGTAGTGAACAAGATTCCTGTATCTCAGAGGTCTATGGAGCGCCACATGAAAGGTGTTTCCCTGACGGACCGAATCCCAAACGATGAATTACGTAGTGGAACAAAAACAGCAGACACTGTCTAAAGAATCGCGTCGCCAAAGTAAAATTGAACGGAACTCAATTCTCATTTAAAAAAAATCATCAATTACGTCATCACGCCCAGACGGATGACGTCAATAGTATGATATATGCCAAAAATCATAATTTAAAAATAAAAATTGACCTATTTCGGGATTTATTTCCATTCACGAAATAATGAATTTATTCCATTTGGCTTTGCCACACTGTATACAATTACGAGTCCGGTACTGCCTTCCTATCAACTAACATTTCCCTTATTTTTTAAGTGTTTTTGATAGTTTTACATGTTAAAATTATTGTAAGTGCTTATAAGTCGGCTTTATTCGACTCAACGTACATTAGAAAGACATTCCAATTGACAATACGTGTAATCACAGAAAAATTATTTGATGCCGACGCAATAATTGTTCGAGTTTCTCTAAATTAGTACTTTAATGGTAGTCATCGAAGGAGTTCTTCATTAAAAAGACTTCGTGTTAATGGTTTTCTCATAAATTTTCAATGACGATAATTTAAATTAAGTATTAAGCTAAATTGACTCAGGTGGTTTTAAAAGACATTTTTGTGATTAAAGGACTTTTCAAATACAGTATCCGCCAAAATAAACAGTAACGGATATAAAAAAATATATTAATGAATTAATTTTTATAATACATGGTGCATCATGGCGTTCAAAATGTGCATCATGGCGTTGCAAACAAGCTTTATAACGTTTCTGAAGATCATCAAACATATTTACGAAAAGTGGTTGCTGTAAATGTTGAAAATAAGTTATTATTCTTTGCCGTAGTTCTCTAACAGGTCCTGGCGGATTTTTCGAGCGAAATATGGAATTATTCATTATACTCCAAGTGTAGGCATCAGGTGGTGTTAAATCCGGTGAATGAGGTGGATCCTCGAAATCTGTGCGACAAGAAATTATTCTGTTACAAAAATGTTCACGAAGCAAATTTATGGAGCGTTCGGCTGTATGGCTTGTTGCGCTATCCTGTTGAAACTATGGCTTACGGATTCTTAAATTACGCGCACGACAAAAGGCCTTTAAATCGCTGATAAAAGTATCACAATCACAATATTATGTCTGTTGTATCGCCTTGTTAAAATGTTGCTGATATCTTTCTGACGCTTGTTTTAAACATATGCCATTATTCCGACCAATTCCGTATGAGCGGAAATAATGTTCTACTAAAAAAAATTTTTCTTCTGTAGAACGAATCATAATGACAAAGATGTTAACCGTAACGTAATGTCAAACTGACTATTAATGACAAGCATAGCAAATATGATAAATGCAACTTGCGTGCTCAATTTCACAGCCTTCTTAATTTCGGTGCTGGTTATTTTGGCGGATACCGTACATGACTATGTTTATTCGAAAAAAAAATCCGGATACAATTAACGCACTATTCTCATTTTTAAAAACTATTATAAATCTTATAACAAATTTTTAATATACAATGCGTTGCAAGATATTGTAGAAATCCATCTCGTTTGGAAATTCAAATGAATTGGTACCTATATTAACCGGTAGATACAGATAGGGTTTGCCAAATAAACTATAAAAATATATCGATGTTTACATCGGGTCCTTTCAGAATAGATGTAGATAATCAAACAACCGAAAAAACCATTCGGACAAACTACATTCTTCTTCTTTTAGTGCCTATTCGATTCGAATATTGGCGATCATTCTGGCTATAATTATTTTATTGACTGATGCTTTAAATATATTAGTTGTTGTTGTGGAGAACCATTTCCTCAGGTTTTTTAACCATGATATTCTTCTTCTCGTAATTCCTCAATTTCCGAATACTTTACACTGAAGGATTACCTTCAGTAATCTGTATTTAGTGCCGTATCTCATTATGTGTCCGAGATATTCTAACTTTCTCCTTTTAATGGTATACATCACCTCTTTTTCTTTCACCAATCTTCGTGATACGGTCTCGTTGGTTATCTTGTCCGTCCTTGATATAGACGGACAAGGTAACAAACCGTACAAACTACATTAACAATTACAAATTCATATTATTCCAATTTCCAATTATGCATATTTCCTCCTCTTTCTTATTTTGGCATTATAACCCTAGATGGGTATTTGCCAGTCTGGTTAAGCCCTTTCATTTAAACTCTCTTGTGTATAGTTTTCAGGTCGGCTTCAAAGTCATCCAACGATCTTGTTCTGGGTCGGCATTTTTGTCTTATAGAGTTCTTTTGTTGAGTTCTAAGTCCAGATATGTAAAGGCATCCACACGTTAGATGGTATAGTTGCCCATTGCAATATTTATTTTCTTTGTCATGTGTTATTTTGACGGTCATGTACTTGGTTTTTGTTTCGCCTATTTTCTTGAACATTTTCATTAGTCGTTGTTTGCTCCTACTGATGTAGCTACATCATTTACATATTCAGTAATTTGTACTGATTGGGTATTTATGTGACCTGTTACATTGCCTCTCCTTTTTCTTCGTGATATTCTGGTAGCTTGTATTCTCTTCTCGTTACAAATTTCCTTGTATAAATATAACCTCATAAAAATAAAGATATCCCATTATCTTGGAAATAAGAAATTGTCAAATTGTGTACGATTATTTATTGAGCTAACGGATTATAAATTATCAAAAATAAAATTAAGGATATAATGCTTTATGTTACCAATATGATGAACAAAAAAAAACAGTTATTGCTAAATTATCAAACATGAAAAAGGAATATGTATTGTTACATCAAACAATGAAACAGTGTGCAGAGTAAAGCAAATTTAAATTTTTTGTTCTGTAATTTTTTTTTCTTCTTTGATACAAAAATACCCAAAAAACATAAAAACGTAGATTCAATAATTGATTGGCAAAAAAACTACTAAGCACACATCCAAAGTTTCATAACAATCAGCCGTGTGATGGATGACCGAAGTTATCTTTAACGTTTGAGTTAAAGTTAAGATTACTCTTAAGAAACTCTTACTACTCAAGTTAAAATTACTCTTACTACTTAAGAATAAAAGAGAGAAATAACATTTGACTAACAAAGTTTGAAGTAACAAAGAGAAATATAAGAGAAATATAAGAGAAATTTATGTAGAAATAGTACAAGTTGTAGTGAGTAATGTAGAAATAGTGAGTAAAGTATCTTAAAGTAAAAACCTCCAATTTTGTAAATTAAGAAATTTGCTTCAAATAACATTAAACGAGGTTTTTTTAAGTTTTTGTACAAAATGTGTTGGTTTAGTACATTTTGTGTCACTATTGCAGTTATTCCAGTGCATTTACGAAAATTTCTCTGGCAACAGTGCATATGTTTATAAATTTCAACTTACGTATATTCAACAATTATATCTCGAGTTGATTTTTGTATGATTTTTAAACTTGTATTACCTTTTTATTCTTAAATTATTAGCTTTACTTTTATTGTTGATTATTATTGTAATCGTATTATTACCTACGAGTTTTTAATTTTTATTTGAAGTCTATTTATTTATCTTTTTAATTTTGCAGTGCTTTATATTTGATAATAAATTAATATTAACATGCCGCACAAAACCCTAGGACCATATGAAGCAGCGTTCTTCGTTGAATATTCACTTGATTTCTATCTAAAAACAAGTCAAAAGATGAACTAACCTTATGTAAATATCCTTACATATCTACAGAGTTATCTCATAACTTGAGATTTAACGTCGGTTATAAAGTGACAGTTGATATACCAGATAACTCAAGAACTGTCAAGAAATAACGCAAGTAGTTAAGTTAAATATGATACATCACACCAATTCGAAGATTATAACTTAACTACAGGATAACTTTACGTTAAAGATAACTTCGGTCATCCATCGCACGGCTGATTATCTTGGAACGAACAAATGACTGAAGCAAAGATAGTGTGAGTTTTTCGTCTTTAAAAATGTCTTCGACGGTGTCAATAGGATACAGGTGTGGAAAATAATTTTAAGAATATATGGGATAGCACTAAAATCAATGATAAAATGAGAAAAGTATTATTAGAGAACTTATTCAAACATTTAGCAAATCTTGAATTTGTGGATGATATTTGCATGATAACTGAACACAGGCATAATAGTAAAAACAAATTCAAGTTTGCACAGTACTCGAACACGGTGCGATGCCTAACAAACACAGGGAAAACTAAGCTTTTTAAAAATAATAAACACCTAAATAATAAAATTATGACAAACGGTAAGGAAGTAGAAGCAGTACACAAGTTAACATATATTTGAGATGAATAATTATGGAAAAGAAAGGGGGGACTAAAAAAGATATACAGACAGGAATAAAAAAGGACCAACAATGCATTCAACGCTTTAAATAAAATTTAGCAAACAAAGAAAATACTGGAAACAATAAAAATTAGAATTTTATTTATGTAATTATTATTATAGATTAAAAATAATAAAGCTGCATCAAACTACACTATTTTACCGAGCAGAAACATGAAAACAGCTCGAAACTACAACAAAACAACTACAAACTTCTGTAAACAAATCTTTAAGAAAAATTCTGAAAATATACGAACCCAACAGAATAACTAATACAAAACCATGGTGTTGTTCTGAAGATATTTCCTTGTGGCATTTTTATAATGAACTATTTTAAATGGGAAAAGAGCCACAATTTTACCAATAAAATGAATTTATTAACGTTTCGACGCCCAAGTCGGGTGTCGTTGTCAAAATACAAAATAATAAATTAATTGATTTTAGTCGAAACGTTAATAAATTCATTTTTTTGGTAAAATTGTGGCTTATTTCCCATTTCAAATAGTTCATTACAAAACCATGGGATAGAACGAAACAAAGCTAACGTACCTATATACTACAATCAAAGAAAAAAAATGAAAATGGATGGGCCATACTTTGTGGAAAGATAAAAACAACATAGCGAGACAAGAACTTGAATACCAAAGAGAGGGGGACGACAAAGAGGAAGACCACACAACAAATATAAAGGACTATAAAGATAATACGAAAAAATTTTACTAATAAGGGGTAAAGTCAAAGACATCAAGAAATAGAAGAGATTGGAAGCAACGGTTGTCAATTTTTGGTTGGGCGCCAAATGGTACTCTTCGCCGATGTTACCGGTTTTTATTGAAGGTATGCGAAGGTAAATAACTAGTTTTATTTTCTACCAAACAAAAAAATAATAATAAGAAATCAAAAAAAATCGGAGAATTCACAAACTATTTATTCTTATTAACCAAAACTAAAAAAATTCATATTAATCTTAATTGAAAATATAAAAAAACCCAAAAGGAAAAGGTAAAAAGCTCAACTAAAGTTTATATTTGCCTCTAAGAATATTCTTTTCAGCGTACACCCATATTATAATTCTTAAAACTATGAAATATTATATTTAGGTACTATTTACAAGAAAAAAATACAAAACCGAGATATTTGTCAGACTGCTGTATGGTGTGGTGGCTTAGACAGGCAAAACAACGTTCTTTTAAGAGAAGTATTGGTTTGATCCTACCTTATGTTTTTTTCGTCGATGTTATACACGTGGATGATGTCGTACTGCATTTATATACTTGGATACTTCACAGATATACAGGTTATATAAATATCGACCCTGGACAAGGGTGTTTCAAAAAAACTCACAACATCAAAATGAATTGGAGAGAAAGAAAAATTGCTGGCCTTAAAGATAGCGTATGGCCAAAAAGAAAGGTCTTGGGGACCTAAATATCCAGATATTTTAAATCCTTGCTGAGCAAGACAATCGTCAACTTCATCAAATTGAATATTTCTTAATTAGTTATCTGGATTACTTCTGATTAAATATCCTCAAGGAGTTTCATAGGACAATACTAACTTGTCCTCATGAAGTGTAAATCAAAAGTGAGCAAGATATGACACTAGACAGGTAAAGACAAAGAGATGACCCTTACTAGACAGGTAGCAATGTATACCCAAAAGCCTACTTCATGCCTGATTTTCTATATGATTTCGGACTTAAAAATGGCTTGATAGCCGCTAATGTTCAAGACAATATAGAAGCCTGATTTTTATAATTGTTTAGGCCAGTACTTGTGACAATAAAGCAAAAATTATGACAATCTTATTTATAAGAATCGTTTCTAGTTGCTTAGCGACTTTTAACCCGTAACATCTAAAAGACCGTATTTATGGTCTACATATCACTCTTTTATTATGACTGCAAGTCTAAAAAACACTAATTAGATTCTTTGAAAACTATTTGTCAGGTTAACTATTTTTGAAATAAGCCACAATTTTACTAAAAAAATGATTTATTTATTTGTCAGGTGATCAAAACTTTCATTATTTCAAACCACACATATTATTGTTTCTACGGTAATTTTGACTAAAAGAATAATAAATAAAAAAATATGAAAAAAATATTTTTAAGAAACGCTTTTCTTTAGTTACGAGTGACTAAAATTAAACATATTATAAAAAAAACAACTAAAAAGCCAAAAATAAAAAACATTGAAAAATCTAACACATTCGTCAAAGAAAAGCGTCGTTTATTCCTCATCGAATAGACGGTTTTCGCACCATGCTTTTCTTTAACGAATGTGTAAGATTTTTTCAATTTTTTTTTATTTTTTAGTTGATTTTTTTTTATAATATGTTTAATTATAGTCACTCGTAACTAAAGAAAAGCTTTTCTTAAAAATATTTTTTTCATATTTTTTTTTGTTTTTTAATTTTTAGTCTTACACTTTTCAAACATTAAAATATATCGTCATGTTTATTAAAATATGTATAAAATAAATGATGTACAAGCATGAAAAGTAGTCGGAATCGGCAAAAAATTTGAAATTTTATTGTTTATTTATGAAGCATAACGTAAACAATTAACGTAAAAAGTGAAATTATGTATAGTTCATATAATTAGCTACAATCTGTAACAGTTTCAAGTTTCTTTATTGTAAAAAACAAGAGAATTTAAGCATTTTCCGTTAAAATCGTTTTTTTATTTAAACAATTATTAATAAACAAAAATTTGTTTTATTGACTATTCGTGTATTGTTCCCGCAAATGCATATGTCTGCAAATTTTTAGTCATTTGCATTGAAGAAAAGGCAGTCAAATTAACGTCCAAAGATTTGATCCAAACGATTGAACTAAAGAAAAGCGTTTAATTAATTAATACGACAAAACGAATTCTAATGTTAATTGTAGCACAAAACATCTCTACCGGTGGTTTTTCTAAGACTACGATAAAAACACGAATTTTTTGAATTCAAGTTTTGGTTGAAGTTTTGTTTCGTATCGTATTGAAATTTGACATGAATAAACGCCGATTTATATATAAACAAATATATGAGCGTTCAAAATTTGAAACTTTATTGTTTATTTATGAAGCATAACGTAAACATTTAACGTAAAAAGTGAAATTATGTATAGTTCATATCATTAGCTACAATCCGTAAAAGTTTCAAGTTTCTACTTTGTAAAAAACAAGAGCAAATTTAAGCATTTTCCATTAAAATCGTTTTTTTTTATTTGAACAATTAATAAACATAAAAAAAAATTTATTGACTATTCGTGTATTGTTCCCGCGAATGCATATGTCTGCAAATTTTCATACATTTGCATTGAAATAAAGTCAGTCAAATTAATGTCTAAAAATTTTATGCAAACTATGAAGTAAAGAAAAGCGTTTAAAAAGAAATAATATTTAACAAATATTCAATGCACGCTGAATCAGGTGGAACTTATGTAAATATTTTTAAACGATATATACACAGAAAAAACACCCAAATTTATTATAACTTACAAATAAGAAGTTATATACATACAGACATGTTCGGACAACTCAATGTCATATTTAAATGTTTCGAAAATAAAAGTTTTTATAATCACTGTATCAATAAATAAAGCAAATTACGTTGAGGTGAACCTGCTTTCAAGCAGTTATTTATTTAAATATTCAGCTGTCAGCTACCAACCCATTCAATTCTGTACTATTGAATAGAAAACATATCCTCAATGAATCTTTCAAGCACCCACCACAGTTTTAGTTGATCATTTTTTCCGCGGTGACTAGTAATACAAAGGATCTTACCAGAACATCATTACAACAATTAAATATAAAATAGAAGTAGGTTAAATGCTCGAATATATGGAATTGATAGGAATAAAAGGCAGATTTCGAGCATATAGTTTAATCAAATCTTGCCAAGTATACTTTCGCTAACTTAGCATCATCAGGGGCATCTGATATAAGCCAAAAGAACGCCATTGTAACAAAAGAAATAAGTGGAAAAAACTTTGACAAGAAATCAAAGTTAATGTTAGACAAAAAATTACAATAACGTAGACTTACTTCCTCGAAACAGGAAGATATCCCAGCAAAATGTAGATAACATTTGTATGGCAAGAACGCAACTTAAAAAATTTTTGCAACTAATGAATAACATTAAACACACACTGGACGAAGGACAAACAGATCAAAAATTAATTAAAATTTGCCGGATACTACATCTTGGCAAGAAAAATGTAAGAACAATGAATGACAGTTCCTTTTTTTTGGCGGTAGTGTTCAAATAAGTGATAAGTGACCAATGACAACTGATGTGACTTTGATAAATATTTTTATAATAATAATAATAATAATGTTTATTAATTTCACAGTACAAGAATTAAATAGATACATTTTAACTTTATATTCTACGTTTTACATTATTACATTCTACATTTTAACTTTACATGTTAATCCTGTAAAATAAAGAAACATTTACTCACTACCCGTTAAAACCTATTGGTCGAACACGGGGATAGTGTGTGACAATGTTTAGTTATTGAATATAGTATGTGTATACTAAATGCCAAGGTACAAACATTCTATTATCTTACATGTATTAATTTATTTTCTTTTATTTTTTTATATTATAAATAAAGGAACTGGGTAAATTTAACAAACCACTGTATTGCAAACATTCTTTTTTTTATCATTTTTTTTTATTTTTTTTAAATTTCATTCACTTGTTAAGTCAATCAAATAACTTATGTACAATATTACGATCAAGGTTCAATACATACTTTTTGAATATAGATTTTACCATACTTAATGAATTAAGAGTATTAAAATATATCTTGTATATGTTCGGCAAGTGATTAAATAATTTTGGAGCAAGATACATGGCAGATCTCTGTCCTATTGATTTTTTAATATTTCCCAATTGTACGTGTTGGTTGGTTTTAGTGCGAGTCTCATAGTGATGAGGTAATGTATGAAGGATATGTTTATGGTTGTATATGTATAATACCAGGGAATACATATAAAGTTGCCCCGTATCCATTACGTTAGTATCACAGAATAATAAATGAGACGGGTATGTCATTTTTTTGTTAATTATTATTTTCAATATTTTTTTTTGTAAGATGTCGACTTTCTTTAAATAAGTTTTTTGTACACCGCCCCACCCAAGTATTCCATATCTAATTCTAGATTCAACTAGTGCATAATATAATATTTTTAAATATTTTACATCTATTTTAGATTTGAGAAATTTGAACTTTATAACCAAGGCTCTCAAACACTTTGTTATTTGATCTGTGGGCATCCCACCTTAAATGAGAGTCGATTAAATGAGAGTCTTCAATATTGTGTACAGTCACTACATAATGAACTGTATATTACAAGAATTTAATGCAAATTAAACTCCGAACCCAAGTACAACGAAACAGTAGCACAATGCAAGCCAAAGAATGAAATTAAAAGTGATTAAGAAATATAAATTTGATGATGGTTAAATTGTGTAATCCAGTTCGCAAATTCAAACTTGTCAAAAAAATTAAATTTAGTTGTTAATTGGCGACAAATGAAGTGGACATGGAATGGATGTGAGAACTGGATATAATACATGATATATATGATTGGATGTATACTTTAAAAGATTCATATTAAGTAGCAAATATATTATAGGAAGAAGAAGGAAATTAACCTATGGATTTGAATTGAATAATACTTAAAAATTAAAAATTAGAAATTACTGAAGTATGAAATATGTACCACTGTTTAGTCATAATATCAATACCAATACAGGTTCCTCCATTCTACATGATAGCAGTAGGGAGAAGAACTACTTGGAATTAGACTTGTTTTCTCTCTCATTTTCTTAATACTCAGTTTAATTTAAATTGTACCAAATTTAAACCAATTTTCAAAAATTTTATTACAGATTTACCTCGCAGGAGACCCAGCTCGGCTGTGTAGTTTTCCTGATATGAGTCTATATACATTAATAGTTAAATATTTCTTCACAATTTTCAAATTTGCTCCACATTTAAAACTTCTTATATCATCGGAATCTTAATAGAAAAATGTAACGAATACAAGTTTCCAGTTTTTATAGCATTTGTAGACTACGAAAAAGCTTTCGACACTATAGCACACGGCCGTAATAAACGCAATGCAAAATTGTAGAATAGACAGCAGATATATTAACTTAATAAAAGAAACTATGAACCAAGCTACAGCTACATACTACCTAAATAAAAATGAATACTCGAACCCTGTACCATTAAACAGGGGAGTCAAACAGAAAGACACTCTATCACAAAAACTGTTTACCTTAGTTTTGGAGGACGTTTTTAAAAATCTAAATTGGAAATATAAGGGAATAAGCATCAATGGCCGCTATCTCAGTAATCTACAATTTGCGGATGACATAATCCTGATAGCTACTGACCTACAAGAACTGCAAACCATGCTTTCAGAACTACACACAGAATCTTCTAAAATAGGACTGAAAATGAATTTAAACAAAATAAAAGTCATGCACTCCGAAGAAACGATGAAAATAATAAACAACAAAGTTATAGAAAAAGTTAAAGAATATATATACTTAGGACAAAAAATAATACTAAATAGGGAAATTCAAACGGAAGAAATAAAAAGAAGAAGAAAGTTAGCATGAGCAGCATTCGGCAAACTGAACTATATACTCAGAAATCAGCAAATTCAACTACATCTTAGACCTAAAGTCTTTGATGCATGCATTATTCCGATATTAACATATGGGGCACAAACATGGACAATCACAAAAAAGAATATGAACATACTCAGAGTCACTCAACACGCGATGGAAAGAGCAATGCTTGGCATATCACTTAAGGACAGAAAAACAAACACATGGATAAGACAGAAAACCAAAGTTACCGATGTGGTACAAAAATCACTAAAATTGAAATGGGAATACGCTGGACATGTAGCTAGGAGCGACCTTAACAAATGGCACAGAACAATTCTAACCTGGAGACCATACGAACACAAAAGACCCAGAGGCAGACCTCCTATGAGATGGACAGATGATCTGAAACGAACTGCCGGGAAAAATTGGCTACAAGTAGCGTACAACAAAAAACAATGGAAAGGAAGACTTGAAGAGGCTTATGTTCAGATGTGGACGTGAATCGCGAGACGAAGAAGAAGAATATATCATCAGTGACATACAACTTGTTATACAGGCTTATTTGCGATCAATTGTCTTACTGCTGGCACAAACTAAACTTTCCCTCTAAAATATTACCCTCTTTGAAATTTAAATATTTCACCCACACAACATATTTTCGTAGCCCTCGCTGTTTGTCGTTTGATCTTAGATAACGCCTGACACTTTGATTTGCTTTGTCCATTGAATTCAGGTTTGACTAAACAGTGGTACCATAATATTTCATATTTCAGTAATTCATAATTTTTAATTTTTAAGTATTATTCAGTTCAAATCCATAGGTTAATTTCCTTCTTCTTTCTATAATACATTTGCTACTTAATATGAATCTTTTAAAAATTTAAAGTACATCCATTCCATGTCCACTACATTTGTCGCCAATTAACAACGAAATTTAATTTTTTTTTGACAAGTTGAATTTGTGAAATGTATTACACAATATAACCATCATCAAATTTATATTTCTTAATCACTCCTAATTTCATTCTCTGGCTTGCATTGTGCTACTGTTTCGTTGTACTTGGGTCCGGTGTTCAATTTGCATTAAATTCTTGTAATATACAGTTCACTATGTAGTGACTGTACACAATATTTGTCAAAGTCACATCAGTTGCCATTTGTCACTTATCACTTATTTGAACACTACCGCCAAAAAAAAGGAACTGTCATTCATTGTTCTTACATTTTTCTTGCCAATATGTAGTATCCGGCAAATTTTAATTAATTTTTGATCTGTTTGTCCTTTGTCCAGTGTGTGTTTAATGTTATTTGTTAGTTGCAAAATTTTTTTAAATTACGTTCTTTTCATACAAATGTTATCCACATTTTGCTGTGATATCTTCCTGTTTTGACGAAGTAAGTCTACGTTATTATAATTTTTTGTCTAACATCAACTTTGATTTCTTGTCAAAGTTTTTTCCACTTATTTCTTTTGTTACAATGGCGGTTTTTTGGCTTATTTCAGATGCCCCTGCTGTGGGAGCACGCCAAATAGAATTCTATTTTAGCGACGTCACGTTGCCTAGTAACCGTCGATTCTTCCATTATGAAATTCTATTTTGTGACGTTAGCAAAATAGAATTCTATTTGGCGTGCTCTGGGATGATGCTAAGTTAGCGAAAGTATACTTGGGCAAGATTTGATTAAACTATATGCTCGAAATCTGCCTTTTATTCCTATAAATTAAATTAAATATAAGTTGACGATTAAATGGCAATTGAATTATGTGGAGCCATGTTTATTTATATTGGTAAATTTTTCGTGCGTACCAACTGTTCGTCGCAAATATTTGCCTGCTCGAAGTAAATTGTGCTAGTGTGGACGTGTTCGTCGCATAAATCGAACGCAAGAATTTTCGACGCACACAACGCCCACGCTCCATCGGTTATCGTTTTCGAGCGAAGATCAAATAATTTAAGCACCGCGTCCTCACTGGTAAAAATTTGCGACGCAAATTCTTGCGACGAACCATTAGTTCAATACGCACGAAAAACTTACCAATGCGGACGCGTCATTAGACTTATGCATGGTTCTCTAATACTTTACATGGTCATGGAGTTATCCGTGGGCACGTCTCAGTCCAGATTTGTTTCCTTTATTTACCCTCATTTGATCACCTATTCGTAGTCCAGTACTGATTGACATATTTTGATTATCCATCTTTAAATAATTATTCTTCCGAATCGTGTAAGGGATAGATAGTTTTATGCATTTGATTGATAAAGAAATCCAATGAAACTGGCTAAAACTGCCCATAAAAGCGTCATTATTAAAGTCTTCTTCTTCTTCAGCCTGTGTTTGTCCACTGCTGGATATAGGCCTCTTCCATTTGCTTCCATTGATTTCTATTGACAATTCTCATCCACTGCTTGCCCGCGACTTGTTTGATATCATCTCTCCACCTCTTCTGCAGTCTGCCTACTCCTCGCCTGTTCTCTCTTGGTGTCCAGTTTGTTAGTCTCTGTGTCCATTTTTCGGGATTATCTCGGGCAATATGTCTGACCCATTGCCACTTGAGTCTTGCTATATGTTCTGCGACATCAATAATCTTTGTTCTTTCACGAATGTCAATATTTCGAATTCTGTCTCTCAAACTAATCCCTAGCATGGCCCTCTCCATCGCTCTTTGGGTTGTACTGAGCTGCTCTAAGGTTTTCTTTGTAAAGGCCATGGTCTCCAGTTCATATGTAGTTACAGGTAAGATGAATTTGTCATAAACTCTGCGTTTTAGACACATTGGTATATCTTTATTCTTCAAGATAAAGCTCAACTTGCCGAAAGCTAGCCAAGACAATTATTGTATGCATCTTTTTATTTCGGCTATTTGGTTTGCTTTGCCGATTTTAATGGTATGTCCAAGATATATACAGTGGCCTACATTTTCAAGACTGACGTTGTCAATAACAAGATTAGTTTTTAAATGACTCATTATTTTTGTTTTCTGAAGTTTCATTTTGAGACCTATTTTATTTGACTGCTGGTTTAATTCCTTCATCATTTGCTCCAGTTCCTTGATATCTGTATTGAATAATAACTATGTCGTTCGCAAACCTCAAATGACTCAAACGTACACCATCAATGTTTACACCTTTTTCCTACCAGTCGAGCGGTTTGAATACATTTTCCAATGCTAACGTAAAAAGTTTTGGTAAAATAGTATCACCTTGTCTAATACCTTTACTAAGGCGTATTTTTTCGGTTTTTTCGTCTTTATTGATTTTGATGTAGAATGTGGCCTGTTCATAAATGTTTTTAACGAGTGTAGTGTACCGTTAGTCTATTAGAGCATCCCTTAGGGCTGACAAAAAGGACCAGGTTTCAATACTATCGAAAGTCTTGTGAAAGTCAATAAATGCCATATGTAAAGGTATGGTCGAAGCGAAGATCGGTGGGATATGCGCATTTTATCAATGAAATTCAATATTTTTAAGACATTCTAGAAGCCGCTACAGATAAAATGTTTTAACAACCCATTAATTATTCAGAATAAGTGGACGGATATTAGTACAGTTAATTTAAAGTTTTTTCTACTTTAATGACAAAAAAAGGAAGCTCATTAGCAGAACCCGATTAAAAATTATTTTGCACATCATATTTGAAACATTATTTGGTTGAAAAATCTCATTTTTGTTGGCAAAGAAATATATTAATTTCTCTGGACTAAATTACAGTACTGTTTATCTTAAAATGGATATGTTACTATCAACATTCACACAGTGTTGCCAAACTGAATTTTCTTATTTTGAGTGGAAATTTTCCCAGCGATTTCCGAGGGTACAATACATTATATTTTGTGGTTTAAAAAACACACAAAAACCACATTATTAAAGTATAATATCAATTAACAAAAATAGTGGTGAGAAATCTATAGCTTGTCTTGATATGTTTAACATAAATAGCTTACATAAAAGCAGTAGTCACTCCCATGATCATAATGCAGCAGCGGCCATATTCAATATTCCGGAGACTGAAAGTCATTCCATCCCACAACACATTTTAGTGGTTATGAAACATGTTTAACTTTCAACAAGTCGTTACGAATTTAAACAATAAAAGAAGTACGCACAGTTAATTAAATATTTACCCAAGATAGGTTCATGTGATACTAGTCGACACTACATCGTCTATGAATACTGTTAAAAAAGCTCATCTTACACTCGATAACAATTCTTGTCTCTGGGTTTGGGTCTGATGAAATAGAAGACGAATTTTTAAGTGAGTGTGTTCGGTACAATCAAAGAAGGCTCAGTCAATAGTTAGAATAAAAGAAAAACGGGACAAGCACGTGGCATAAGATATTTTCGTACTTGTTTGAAATATATAGAAATAGCAAAGAAAACAAAAAAAAGAAGGATCTTTCAGAGCATACTGCTAAATATTACTCTATATGGAGCGGAAGTATGGCCAATGCAGGGCCTCTTTTACCACTAGGTCCATGAGGCACCTGCCTCGGGCCAGCATTTTAATGGGGCCCGGAAAGATCACTAAAAATTTTTTTATTGCAATAACAAAATAAATTTTTAAAATTCTTTCATTCCATTTATTTAAAATTGCGTTGGACCAATTAAGCGGAGATTCAAAATAAAAAAGGATGACGTCAGTAGAAGCAAATGATTTTTCAGGGAAAATGAATACGTTAGAGTTAGAGTCTATTTTTATTAGGATGATTTGGAATAAAATTTGGGACCTAGTAAATGCAACCATAAAAAGTTACAGTAGTGTGTGAACTTTACAATAGCTTAATCAAATTATGTACACAGAAAAGAAGACAAAAATTTTTAGAAATTGAAACCAAAGCTAAAAAATTATAGTAGATACCTGAGCTTTTTATATAAAGACGAGCTTTCCAAAGGACGGAAAACAATTTTTCCGTCCGAGGAAAAGTTCTCGAAACGATTTTTTTAAAAGGACGAAATTTTTAAAATAAATATTTGTTTACCTATTTTGTGATACTTTAATTATGCAACTATCTATAAGAAAAAATGCTTAATTCTGGAACCGATATTTTAAACATCTTGTTCACAGACCATAGTGAAACAGTAAACTTAAAAGCTATTACCGAATATTATGTATGAGAATTATATCGATATGCCCTATATGCCCTCGATTATTCAATATGCCCTTGGTCTCTTTTTCTTTCTCTTCCCCCTTTAACTATCCCTTCCTTAACACAGTCTAACTTTTTTCATTTCCAATTTTCCTTCATACATTTTTCCAAACACAAAGTTATATTGCCATCCCTAACACAGTTTACCTTCTTTCTTTTCCAACCTCCTTCATTAAAACTTTTACCAACCACAGAGTTACATTGCCATGTTTCGTGTCTCTGGCTTTTTCGGTTCCCCTAGCACTTCTTGCTCTAGTTATTCCTTTGTTTTTCAACACTATTCATTAATTTCCCTCGACAATATTTCAATCTGTTACTCCGTTACTAACTATAAAATTTCAAATTTTCAGTTTACCAATTCAGTGAATCAGTTCATCTAGATTTTTGCTTCATATCAACAATAATCCCAACTTTCAACCTGGATTACATAACTATCATTCCAATGTACACTCATATGCTAACGATTTTGTTTGGTTGCCTCCTATGTTATAAATCATTAACTTCATCTATTCCGTTTCAAAAATTACACTTATTTGACACATAATATACTTTACATTTCTGATATTAACAATCATGTTATTCCCTCTTTATCTAGATTATTGTTAATCATAATTTTAGTTTATCTGACATTCTAACATCTTTTAGGTTATTATCATTAAATAGGTACATACCTTTCTTTCAGTAATTTAATTAAAATCATATTTTTCAAACTATCACATCAGGCAACCAACTTTTCTTGTTTTTAATCTGCTTTTGCCAATCACTCTGCTCTCGTTAAATCTTTTACAGTATTATATATTTCATCCATTTCAATCTGTTTACTCCTTTACCTTCTATAGATTTCAAATTATCAGTTCACTAATTCGGACAATAAATTAAATTAAATTGTTTTTTCAATTTGTTAACAACCATTACAACTACAATAATAGGCAACCAACAATATTCTTTCTATTTTTACATCAGTACTCTTTTATTTTTACAACATTACTATGTACCTTACTTTTATAGGTCTTTAAGTTGTTCACATTGAATTAATTTTCTTTCACTTTTTATTTCAAACTAAATTAAACTTTCGTCTTCTTTCAAAACTGTCATCAGTCACGTCACTGACTCTACTATGAGTAATATTTTTATCAATTTAACATGAACAACAGTTCTTTCTGTAACAGAGTAGCCTTTTCGACTTTTTCATTAAAATTCTAATTTATTATAATTTAAATTTTAAACTAAAAGGGAAGTTCCCTAGGTTGGCTGTATACCATATAGTTAAAAAACTCTAACAAGAAGTAAAACCACTTCTATGTAAATTGGTATATTTATTAAAACTTAAAAAATCCCATTGGATTGAATAAAATATGTCCAATTCAGAACGTTTTCAGACCTATCGGTCCATCATCAGTGAATGTGCATACTTGCTAAATAGCCCCAGAACCAAACAATGGTTGAATTTAAAATTCAATTTACATTATTTAAAAATAATATTAATCAGGCTAAACGCCGATGTTAAAAGATATCGCCTATGGGAACATGGTGAAACCCTACCAAAACCTCAATCAACCATCTTAGGCCAACTTTGACTATCATAGTTAATTTAGTTATCATCATTAAGTTTTAATAAATATACCAATTTACATAGAAGTGGTTTTACTTCTTGTTAGAGTTTTTTAATTTAAATTTTATTTTAATACAGTTATTAATCTACATTCAGTTTAACTAATAATCTAAATTCTAAACAACACTATTTTAAATTCATAACCAAAAATTGACTATCTGTCTTGTCATGTCGCTTCTGTCTAATAATTGGATTGTCATCTCCTTCACCTTTTTTGGTCTGTGTCCATTGAACTGGCAAGAACCACGATTTTTTATCGAGCAGGGAACCATGTTGCCCTTTGAGCACTCCTAATACATTTAATCCTTTAAAATCGACTTTGAGTCTCTATAAATATTATATAGTTATCATGTAAACGATATTTCTCGATGTTACCAATTTCATAAGGTTGCTAGTTCCATGTACTGGGTAGAACGTAAGTATTACCACATTTTTTCTTCAACTAGTCACAATTTTAACCTTTTGCATTCATTCTAACGTGGAAATACTTCGTTCTAGGCACTGAAGATGATCTGATATAGATTGAAAACGTTTTGCAAATCCTTTTGGATGACTTTTAATAGTTTTTAATAAACTTTTTTTTATACCATTGTACAAACGAAGTTTTTACTTCTGTATGATTATTTAATTATGGTATACAGCCAGCTACTGGGTATTTTCCCATTGATTTTGTTTTAATTATATCGGTGTTGATGATTTAGAGGAAGAAGTGGCACATTTTAAAGAACTTTGCAGCACATCTAATATCTTACAAAATCCGCAAAGTATGATGATCTATTTTATTGAAAATAACATCATATCGACCTTTACAAATGAAGAAACGTTGCTTACAATTTATTTAAATATAGATACCCATTAGCAATAGCAACGCTTCAGATGAAAGATCTTTCTCGGTACCTACTGAAAAGAGTAAAAATTCGTATTTAAGAAATTCTCTAAATCAACAAAGTCTGTCGTTTTGGCTATTTTAAATATAGAAAATGATATATATGTATTACAACAAATTGATACAAATAGTAGGAAAGCCTTGGGTGCTAAAATTTGCAGTTACTAAAGCGTCGTGGGGACCTGTTGGGTTGTGAAAATTAGGTTCTAAAACCAAAAAAAAATTAAGTTAAGTTTTCCAATTTAGTGGGATTTTTCATTTTTTAATTTAATTTTCCATTTCCCAAAATCGTTCTTTCCGATTATAGCGCCATCTATCCATAATTCGAAAAAATGTCTCTAATAAAAGTTACTTATTTTTTTGTAAGGAATCCAAATCTGAAAAATAAAAAATGGAGTATTTTATGGAGTATCATATTTTAAAGTAACTCGTGTCGTGTTTGGTGTCATTCGATAGATTTTTAAAAAATATTGAACACGCATTTTTCAGTTTTTCGATCTTATGTTCATTTCGTCCATTTCGTTTCATTTCATTTATAGCTATTTAGGAGCCCGAAGATTGTGTAGTGCCTCGGGCTTGATTTGAAGTGAAATAGGCTCTGGGCCAATGACACCAATACGGAATAAAATACGAACAGTTAAGTTGGAATTTATGAGAAGATGTATACAAATCATCAGAGAGAATAGACTAATAACAGAAAAATATGGAACAGAATGGACTCAATTACAAAAAAGTTGCAGAGCCCTGCAATTGTACGGACATAAAAAGAATGCCAGAGCACAGGTTTCCGCAAAGAATATCGGACTGTGGACCGTCGGGAAGAAAACAGAGAATAACCAGCTAAGAGACCTTCTTAAAGTGCCTATCCGTTCTGGATGTTGGCAATCATTATGGCTATCTTGACTTTGTTTACAGCAGAGCCGAATAGTTCAGTGGTAGGCGTATTATACCACTTTCGTAAATTTTGAAGCCAGGAAATGCGTCTTCTTCCCAGTTATCTTTTACCATTTACCTTTCCTTGGAAAATCAGTTAAAGCAGGCGGTAACGTTCTTTATTTCTCATTACATGTCCTAGATATTCTAATGTTTTAGTTTTGATTGTCATGAGAATTTCACTCTTTCCCCATTGTACGCAGGACTTTCACATTAGTAATTCGGTCAACCCAGAATATACGTAAGATGCGCTTATAACAACGATTTTGAAAGCTTCGATCTGATTCATTGATGCAACAGTTAGTGTCCACTCTTTTGTTCCGTAGAGCAGAACTGTGAATAATGTAGCATTTCAACAGACGGTATTTTGGTTTAAAAGATATATTTTGACTGTTGAAAATGGGTCTCATTCTAACGAATGTGGCTTTTGCTTTTTTTATTCGCTGTTTAATTTCTATTGAGTGGTCCCATTGGCTATTTAAATTGGTGTCCAGATATGTATAATATATACTGCTCGACTCTTTCGATATTCTGTTGGTAGTGTTGGTGGATTTTAAGTTGAGCGTTTAGTATTGTTTTTTTAGTTATTGTCATAAATTTGGTCTTCTGTATATTAAGAGCTAGTCCGTATCTGTTGTTCTGTTATGCGATTTGTTAATATCTGTAAATCATTCAGATTATCGGCAAAAACTATGGTGTTATCAGTAGTAATTGCACAAGAGCTCTAAAATTATTGAATTTTTCCCGAGTGACACTTTGACAATTTTAATTTCACGAGCCGAAGGTGAGTGAAATTATGTCAAAGTGTCACGAGGGCTAAAATTCTATATTAATTTTACAGATCGAGTGCAATTTGTTGCGATTATTTCATGAATAAAACTGTTAAAAACCAAAATTTTATTGTAATTTATTTATATAAGTACAAATTAGTATAATTAAACACACAGTTGTTATAAATATTAATTTGACGGTTGAAAGTCATCACTTTTATAATTTTTAAAACATTAATTGTCATTAATGTCACTGAATGTATTTTTTTGTAGCAACGAAGGGCATCTGACGTAATATACTTGACCACGGGAAATTATCAAAAATTATCGATTTAACTTAGATTTATGTAGCTTTCTATTGGTCAGAATCTCATATGAATGAAATAATCAGTAGTAATTGCACAAGATCTCTAAAATTATTGAATTTTTCCCGAGTGACACTTATGTCTAAAGTGTCACGAGGCCAAAAATTCTATATTAATTTTAGAGATCGAGTGCAATTTGTTGCGATTATTTCATGAATAAAACTGTTGAAAACCAAAATTTTATTGTAATTTATTTATGTAAGTAAAAATTAGTACAGTTAAAAAAACAGTTGTTATAAATATTAATTTGACGGTTGAAAGTCATGACTTTTATAATTTTTAAAACATTAATTTTCATTAATGTCACTAAATGTATTTTTTCGTAGCAACAAAGGGCTTTTGACGTAATATACTTGACGACGGAAAATTATCAAAAATTATCGATTTAATTTAGATTTCTGTAGCTTTCTATTAGTCAGAATCTCCTATGAATGAAATAATCTGCATAATATCCAATGTTATTCAACTATTCACCATTTATTAATATTCCTTCATTCAGAATAAATATTGTGAATAGCAGTGGAATTAAAGTACAGTCCTCTCATACTTCTCTTGTCGTACTTCTATTGCAATTTTATCAGCTAACTGGTCTTCTATTTTGATTTTGGCCGTTTGATTGTAATAAATGTCCCTGATAATTCTCAGATCTTTGTTGTCAATTCCAATTTCCTGCATTAGAGCTATTAATTTTTCATGTTTTACTCTGTCAAATGCTTTATGGTAATCTATAAAGCATACGTATAGCTTTGAGATGGAAAACTATGATTGGACTAGATAGGAAATGCTATGATAAATAGAGCCCTCAGATATGGCGAAAGGGAGACTACAGTGCTGTGGAGGATGAAAACGGCCAACTTATAACGCGAAAAAGCCGAAAAAGAAGACAATTTAGGTATATATAATATATCAACTGATAAAATTAAAAAAGTACCATTAAACGCTCAAAAATTATACTATTCAACGTCATTATTTCCAGTTTATTTCAAATATAAAAATATCATAATTCAATTTAACCAACAGTATACCATTTCATTAACAAACTCTTTGCTCAAACAATCCTTTAAGACAAATTTTGAAGTCAAATAACGTCAATAACCACTTTAAAAACAACTTTAGCATAAAATCTCCTTTTAGTAAAGTGGACTTTTTTTAGTCATTATGAAATCGGTCGTAAAATCTTATTTTGGCTTAAAAATTTAAGGAAATGGTTTAACTCAAGTTCAACTCAACTATTTACGACAGCTCTTAATAAAGTTAGAATTGTTAGAATCACCAAGATTCTAACGACTCTAGAATCAACGTTAGGAAACTTTAAGAAGAACAAGACTGTCTTACAACGGCGGATCCAGCAACATTGCAAGGTGGGGGCAATGAAATACAAATTTTTTCGTGACTTGCTTTCACAGGATTTTTTTTCGGGATGGGCTGTTATTTTCTTATTCTTCATATACCATGTCCTTTCAGAACGTTGCGTTGGTTACCATCATAGGTATCTTAATTTTATTTATTGCCACCTCGAATCAACCATGAAGTTCTTCTTCGTCCTGGACTGCGTTTGCCTGCTATTTTCACTTGAATAATATTTTGTAGCAACCTATATTTGGCAACTCTCATTAAACGTCAGAAATAATCCGGCTATATCTTCTTGATGCTTTCTATAACCGCAGTAGTCCCCAAATGACGGTACCTCTATCTGTACCCCAGGCTGTGGGTGAAAAAACGTGATATAATTCAGGAATTTTTGAAACCTATCAGGTGTTGTAAAGGCCGATGCCAGGAATAACTTCTACTAAAATGTAACCAAAAATATTGTGCGCTTTTTTTTTAATTGAGATTTTCATTTGTTAAATTTGCAATTTTTAATGATTTTTAATTTTGTAGCTTAGGATATTGACTTTAGAGAAAAACTTTTTAATAGAAAGTTGTAGTAAATTAAAACACCTACAATTAGAGCTATGGTAAGTTTAATTTCGTTAATTGGTTATTGCAAAACAGCCTGCGAAAAGTCCAAAATGGCCGTTTTTTACAATTGCATTATTTATTGTACAAATAATTTTTTTTATTTTTTAAAGCTTTAAATTTAAGATCTTTCAATTCCTAACATAAAAAAAAAATTGTACAACGAGATTAACGAATTTGTTGCTTAGATATTATAAATTGTTTATCACAAGAGGTCAAATGTCGAAGGCTATAACTTTTTGAAAAAAAATCGTAGAGAGTTGATGAAACATCCAATCTCCTTCTAAAGAGTTATATTTTCATATTCTGATGTAAATAAATGCGTAAAACATTTTTAAACCTCTAATTTTTGGGTTTGAAAATAAGGGGGCAAATTTCGTTACAAACATTTAGAGCTGAAGCGGCCCTGTACATCCTATGAGTTTTTAACTTACAGATTTTTGTTGCTGAAGATGAAACGAAGATTTATAAAAAATAAAAAATTTCTACGACCAACTGAAGCCGAGATAATTTTTGGGTTTGAAAATAAGGGTGCAAATTTCGTTATAAACATTTAGAGCTGAAGCGGCCCTGTATATCCTATGAGTTTCTAACTTACAGATTATTGTTGCTGAAGACGGAACGAAGATTTATAAAGTAATTAAAATTTTCTACAACCAACTGAAGCCGAGATAATTGTTTTTTTTCTTAAATCGTAGTGCCTTTATTTATAATAATTAAGAAATTATTTTACAGTTATTGACTAAAAATAGACTTATATTATCTTAAAATAAAAATTATTATAAAATATAATTACATTTAATTATTAAAAATTATTTTTAAAATCGGTGCTTTTGCGAGCGGCCGAATTTTGCAAATCGCCCGGCTGGATTCAAATCCGCGCTCTCGGAGAATTTTTACGTAACTTGTATTAAATTTTGACAGAAAACAATTTAATAATATTACCATTATAATATACAGTCTATTTACCACTGTATTTGTTTTTCTTGATAAACTTTTATATGTGAAATCCAAAAATAATAGTCACTACAAGAAGAAAAAGTTTTATGTTGTATATTATAGTAAGAAGTAACATTATTATTATTATATTTATATAACAATGAAAAAATTAAAAATATATTTCATATATATATGTATCATTTTTGTAATATTATTTCTTTAGAAATGAAATTTCACATATAAAAGTTTATCAAGAAAAACAAATACAGTGGTAAATAGACTGTATATTATAATGGTAATATTATTTAATTATTGTTTTCTGTCAAAATTTAATACAAGTTACATACGTAAAAATTTTCCGACCGCGCGGATTTGAAGCCAGCCGGGCGATTTGCAAAATTCGGCCGCTCGCAAAAGCACCGATTTTAAAAATAATTTTTAAGAATTAAATGTAATTAAATTTTATAATAATTTTTATTTTAAGATAATATAAGTCTTTCCTTAGTCAATGACTGTAAAATAATTTCTTAATTGTTATAAATAAAAGCACTACGACTTAAGACAAAAAAACAATTATCTCGGCTTCGGTTGGTTGTAGAAAATTTTTATTTTTTTTATAAATCTTCGTTTTGTCTTCAGCAACAATAATCTGTAAGTTAGAAACTCATAGGATGTACAGGGCCGCTTCAGCTCTAAATGTTTATAACAAAATTTGCCCCCTTATTTTCAAACCCAAACATTATCTCGGCTTCAGTTGGTCGTAGAAATTTTTTATTTTTTTATAAATCTTCGTTTCATCTTCAGCAACAATAATCTGTAAGTTAAAAACTCATAGGATGTACAGGGCCGCTTCAGCTCTAAATGTTTATAACGAAATATGCCCCCTTATTTTCAAACGCAAAAATTTGAGGTTTAAAAATGTTTTACGCATTTATTTACACCAGAATATGAAAATATAACTCTTTAGAAGGAGATTGGATGTTTCACCAACTCTCTACGATTTTTTTTCAAAAATTATAGCCTTCGACATTTGACCTCTTGGGATAAACAATTTATAATATCTAAGCAACGAATTCGTTAATCTGGCTTTACAATTTTTTTTTATGTTCATTTTAAAGCTTTAAAAAATAAAAAAAATTATTTGTACAATAAATAATGCAATTGTAAAAAACGGCCATTTTGGACCTTTCGCAGGCTGTTTTGCAATAACCAATTAACCAAATTAAACTTACTGTACCTCAAATTGTAGGTTTCTTAAATTACTACAACTTTCTATTAAAAAGTTTTTCTCTAAAATCAATATCCTAAGCTGCAAAATAAAAATCATTAAAAATTGCAAATTTAACAAATGAAAATCGCAATTAAAAAAAAAGCGCACAATATTTTTAGTTACATTTTAGTATAAGTTATTCCTGGCATCGTCCTTTACAACACCTGATAGGTTTCAAAAATTCCTGAATTATATCCTGAAATCGACCTATTTTTCACCCACAGCCTGGGGTACTGGGTCTAGGACGTTTCATCGCCACCGTTTCGATACCGCCGATTCCATGCGGCCAGTTCATCGCCGGCCGATTCATCGCCGGCCCATTCATCGCCGGCCGATTCATCGCCAGTCAGTTAATCGCTATCTGATATATTTCCGAATTTTCGACAGTTACATTTATTATTTAGTTTTAGTATTAATAATTAGGAATTCTAGGAAATGACCATTCCCGTTGCTATACTTAATCTCTTAATAGATTTTTAAACTTTTATAATATAAAATATATTATAATGATTATTTCATTCATAGGAGATTCTTACCAATAGAAAGCTACATAAATCTAAATTAAATCGATTATTTTTTAATCATTTTAACTTCCAGTCGTATAGTAAGATATTTGATCACGTGTTTAATTCTGTCCAATCAGATTAAAATTATACTGAGAATTGTCTACTGTAGAAAATTACCGATAGAATTTTTTTAAGTAGATTGTTTCTGTTTAATGGCAACCAGTTTCCTAGTTTTGACAACTGTCACATTTAAGAAAATATCCATAATATACGTATTAAAAAACAATCTTACGAATATCACACGACAGTAAGAATAAATAAGAAAATAATGCTTAATTTTACTCAAATTTGTTGTCATTGGGCAATAGCCACTCGAGCCCTGCGGGCTCTCGTGTCTATTGCCAGACAACAAATTTTCGAAACACTGTCGCATTATTTTCAGTTTATTCTCACTCTCTTGTGATATTATACTCGATAATTTTTGATAATTTCCCCTCGTCAAGTATATTACGTCAGATGCCCTTCGTTGCTACGAAAAAATACATTCAGTGACATTAATGACAATTATTAATGTTTTAATTGATCAGATAATTTTAATTACGATCAGATAGCTCAGTGCGACTAGCGGCTGACCCGCATTTCACTTCGCCGTGAGGTACGAGAGTTCAAGCCCAGCCCAGGCCATCGGAAAACAAAAAGGCTAACGCGTCAGTATAAAATTCTAAATATGAATCTAGCGCTTAGACCTGAATATGCGGGCATCTGATCGACCTATGAGGGAGCAGTACGGCAAGGGATAAGGGCTTGCGGCTCGGTGAAACTCCCCCATAGATCCCTACCGAAGGGCGTTGACGCCTAAGAACGGTGTATATACATACATTAATGTTTTAAAATTTATGAAAGTGATGACTTTCAACCGTCAAATTAATATTTATAAAAACTGTGTGTTTAATTGTACTAATTTGTACTTACATAAATAAATTACAATAAAATTTTGGTGTTAAACAGTTTTATTCATGAAATAATCGCAACAAATTGCACTCGATCTCTAAAATTTATATAGAATTTTAGAGCTCTTGTGCAATTACTACTGATAATCTTTTAAATTTCACGGTCAATATTTCCAACCAAGAGAAACTGTTTCTTAAATTCGAAAAGAACCCAAAATTTCTGTACAAAAATTTAGGGGAAGTAGAACAGTAAATATAATAATATTTTTTATCTTTTTAATTGTCAAAAATTTTAAACTGAATTTAACGTCGTGTCGTGTCATCTCCCATAAAAAAAAATTAATTGACTAACTGGCGATGAAACGGACGGCGATGAAACGGACGGCGATGAAATGGACTGGCGATGAACCGGCGGCATCGAAACGGCGGCGATGAACCGGCGGCGATGAAACGTCCCATTCCGGTCTTTGTCTCTATTCCGAGATCTTTAAACTGCATTCCCTGCTTGATTTTACATCGTAGTGGGAATTAGATGTCAAACATTTGTCTTTTTCTGCTACAATTATCATGATTAAATATTTAGATGGGAAATAAGCCACAATTAAATTGAAAAAAAAATTTTATTAACGTTTCAAAGCCCAAATCGGGTTTCGTTGTCAAAATACAAAATACTACAAAAATAAACAAAAATGTTGTTGCTAAGTAAAAAAAATCTTCTAATAATTTATTTAATCGGACTCATTTATATTGGCATTTTGACGTATATTATACATTTTAAATTAGAAGACTTTAAAATGATATCGCCAATATATTTACAATTATCATGTTGTATTTTTTGCTTGTTGTATTATAAATGTGTTTTAATCTTTCGAGATCTTGTTCAGTCTCGGTGATTAGTGCAGCGCTGCAGCGTGGTATATATAGCATATTATTTGGATAGCTCTGTTTTTCATTCTGGATGAGACTTCAAGATGGAAGTCTTCAACTCTTAAGGAACCTGGAGAATCTGTGACTGTTGATTGAGAGAATATTCAACGAACCAGCATTTGTAACAAAATTAGTAATATTTTCAGAAAAATATGAAGAAATAAAATATGGATGGAAAACCTAATAGTAATGGTAAAGTTAGATAGTTTAGATAGTTAAATGGTCATCTTAATTTAATTTACGATCTAAATCAAATTTTTTAAATTGTCACTGTAGTAAGTTTAATACGATTTTTACCTTTTTATTATCATTGGATGACTTTAGTAATATTATTTAAGTTAGTTAAAATGTTTTTGACTTATCGCGCGTTGAAATCTAACTGCTACAGGATTTTTGGTGCATTTTTTTACATACTATTGGCTGGGAGAAATAACACTAGTTGCGTTCGCGGGTAGAGTGGACAAATTGTCGCCGACAATTTCTAACCTCACTTAATATAAATAATACCGTTAATAGATAAATATACGAGGTATATTTACTTTTAATTAATATTAATAACTAATTATTAAATTATCTCTATCTATTAGCCTTGCGACATCCAATATTGGACATAGGCCTCCCCTTCGCTCCTCCATCTTTCTCTATCCTGAGCCATGTGAATCCATTTTGAGCCGGCTTGGTGTTTTAGGTCATCTACCCATCTCATCTGTGGTCTCCCTCTCTTTCGTTTATAT
This sequence comes from Diabrotica virgifera virgifera, assembly GCF_917563875.1. Lineage (NCBI taxonomy): Eukaryota > Metazoa > Arthropoda > Insecta > Coleoptera > Chrysomelidae > Diabrotica > Diabrotica virgifera. Next base: position 54,403,828 of record NC_065449.1, on the reverse strand, counting down.
GTCTATGGTCTCCACTCTGTAATAATTTTATTCCATCTTTCGTCTTTTTGTCTAATCGTATGACCGGCGAATTTCCATTTTAGTTTAGCTGTTTGACGAGTAGCCTCTTTAACTTTTATGATATTTCTTACCCGGGAATTCCTTTTTCTATCTGACAGTTTTACGTTGATCATTTGTCTTTCCATTGCTCTTTGTGTTTTCGCAATTCTGTCCATATTCGCTTTTGTGAACATCCATGTGTGACATCCATATATAAGGACCGGAAGAATACATTGGTCGTAGATTTTCGTTTTTAGATATTGAGGGTATTTTTTATTCTTCAATATGAAGCTGAGCTTACCAAACGAGGCCCACGCTAACTTCGTTCGTATCTTTATTTCTGCTGTTTGGTTGTCTCTATTAAATTTTATTATTTGTCCCAAGTATATGTATTTATTCACTTCCTCTATTTGGTTTTGTTTAACTACGATTCTTAACTCATCTTCTTGATTTGTTATCACTTTTGTTTTGCTGTAATTCATATTTAATCCAACTTTACTGGCTTCTTGGTCTAGTTGTTGTATCATTATTTGTAGTTGTTCCTTGTCTGTAGCGATAAGGACGATATCGTCAGCGTATCTTAGGCGATTTAAGTATTGGCCGTTAATAATGATTCCATATTCTTCCCATTGTAATCTCTTGAAAATGTCTTCTAGTGCTTGGTTGAAGAGTTTCGGCGAAATCGTATCTCCCTGTCTAACGCCCCTTTTGATGGGTATGGGGTGTGTATTCTGTTCAAGTTGGATCGTAGTTGTGGCCTTACTGTATATATTAGAGATTAGTTCTGTATACCTGTAATGTACTCTGTTATTGTGTAGTGATTGTTTCATTGCCCAGTGTTCTATGGAGTCGAATGCCTTTTCAAAATCTATAAATGCCATATATTGGTATTTGGTATTCATTTATTTTCTCAATAAGTAACTTCATTGTCAGTAGGGTACATGTACTATAGCCTTTTCTGTATCCTGCCTGTTCTTTGGTCTGATAATTGTCGAATTTAGGAGTTACTCTGTTGGTTAATATTTTAGTTAACAATTTATACATAACATTAAGCAAGGTAATCGGTCTATATATTAAATTATACTAGTATCTATTAACGATATTATTTATATCATTTTAAAGTGCGCATGCGTTTTGCTGCTAATTTGTCGAAGACTAGTCGCCGACAGGCACCCGCGGACGCACTTTATAATTACAGGTCATGTGGTACACTCTGAGGGGATCACTCAAAATAGAATTCTATTTTAGTGACCTCAGGTTGCCTAGCAACCGTCTATTCTCGCATTGTGAAATTTGTTTTGTGATGTCAGCAAAATAAAATTCTGTTTTGTGTGCTCCCACTCCTGATGTCGCAGGGGACGATCTTATGTGTATGCTCTATCTGTAATTTTCAAAAACAAGAGGTTATTCAAAATTTCACTATTTTGTGCTAACGTAGCAATACACTAATAGAAATTTGCTATAAATACTCTATATGGCAGAAAAATACGAAAAGATTTTAAGGCTGACAGCCGAAGCATGACGTCACGACAGTCATATTATTGATTGTAAATAAAGGTTAAAAAGCCAGAATTTGCCCAATCTCAAGCCTTTTGAAGTTGAAATATTGCTTCATCTACTGCTTTTTCTGCTTAAGTATAGTGTTTTTAAGATAATGGCACCATAATTCGGTCTTAAATTTCTATGAAATATATTTATTTAGTGGTATTCACCAAGCATAAGTTAGGAACTTTTGCGAACAATTGTATTTTGTATAATGAAAATGGTAATATGCTTTGCCCCGGATTGTAAACATTATAGTGAAAGAGGGATATGTAAATTCTTTGTGTTTTCAAAGGATCTGGTTGAAAGAAGAGATGGATGTCATTACTAAGGTATGAAAATATAGCGAAGAAAAAGAGCTACACTTAAGGCCCGTGTGGGACGGCTTACAAATTAGGCCACTATAAGAAGCACTGTCAACATGTTATATTCCCTCCATGTCATCGCTCTCAGCGGATAAATGATCCGTTAATTTTATCCAGTATTTCACTGCTGATGCTATCTGTTTATTTGTTCGGCTTCTTCCAATTCAACTTAAAATCTTTTTAAATTATCTATGATCTTGGACTTCACCTCTAGTGGATTACCTTTCATCTTCATGCATTATGCAAAATATTTAGCCGATAGTAAACACGGATCACATTATAAAAAATATATATATTAGAACCACCCTGTATAGCAAGTGGTGCCGGATGATAAGGAATGTTGAAAACAAACACTAATGGTGGTTGAGTACACAACTAACACCGGTTGACCACTAGACTTGGCTTCTAAACCGCTAAAAGTGTTTGTCTACGCTTTCTTATTTCAAGCTTACTGCTACAAGCCATTCTCGGAAAAAATGTCCATAGCGTTTGTTTGAAAGACAAATTTATTTATACACGCACTTATTGGACGATAAAAATATTTATTTGCCTTCGAGAGGGCATCGAATTTTTTTGGATGCACTAAGCGGATTGCATTCATTCATAAAAGTCGGAAGAAGAATATACTGTTAGTGGACCCAGTTTTGGTGAATTCTAAAAGGAATACAACGTACTCGTATAAATATAATAAATTTTTGAATTTGACTAGTATAATACCATATAATTTTTGGAGACGTTGCTCCTGTAGTTGCTTTTCTATCATGTTCATTGGACATCGATCAGTAGTTTAGTGTGTTCCATTTTAGAGAGATCTTACGAATCTTCAATCTTCTTCTCCTTCTCGTAGAATTACAACTCGGGGTGGGTCTTGACTGACTGCAGTCTCCTTCCATCTCGCTTCTCCTTCCAGAACACGATTCCATCTTTAGCGATGTCCATTATAGTTGGGTCAATGGGTAGCCCTATTGTTCTTAAATCTGACCGTATGCCATCTCTGCATAGCATTAGTAGACGTCCTTAGGCCCTTCTTCCTTTCGGGACTTCCTCCCAGATTAACTTGGCAAGGCGGATCTACGAGCCTTTGTCCATTATCCTTTGAGATAACGTGGAGGCTGTGTTGTCCTATTGTCGGTCTTAGGTTAGGTTCTAGAGAATACAGAAGTTCAAATAAAGGAATATAGAAGAATTCAGGAATATAGAAATTTAAATTAAATAGAAGCAGAACAATGAACCGCCTATATAGAAGAACTATATAAGGAAGATACTATAATATCTGAAGAATAGGAAGAAACAGGAAATGAAGAGGAATCCAACATAGACACAGAACTAGAAATCACAAAAAAGAAATAAGGAATAACATACGTAAATTAAAAAACAGAAAAGCACCAGGACCCGATGGGATACCAAATGGACTCCTAAACTACGGAGGAGAAACATGAATCGAAAACATAGAGATCCTCTATCAAGAAATAATATGTAGCCAGCGTGTACCAGACCAGTGAAGGACGAGTATAACAATACCTATACACAAAAGAGGAAACAGCAAAGACCCTAGCAACTACCGTACCATCACCTTGCTGGGCACAACTCTTAAACTTTTTACAAAAATACTTGCCAATAAAATAAATGAAGAATACACAATTCGTAAGGAACAACAAGGTTTCCGGAAAAATAGGTGCACAATAGACGCCATATTCATAGCCAGACAAATTGCTGAGAAAGCACTGGAATATAATAAACCTGCATTTATGTGCTTTATCGATCTGACTAAGGCCTTCGATTGTGTAAGATTGGAAGATGTGCTAAGATTGCTAAAGGAGAAAAATTAGTCCAACAAGATGATAAGGATAATTAAAGACATTAATACGAAGAACAAAACCAGAAAAAAAGTCGAGAATAAACTAACATCGGAAGTAGAAATCAACTCGGGAATCAGATAAGGGGATAGCTTGAGCCCATTGCTTTTTAATTTAGTCATGGACAAAATCATAGAAAACATTAAAGGTACTGGAAAAGGATATAAGATGGCGGAAAAACAAATAAAAATCCTCTGTTATGCTGACGACGCAAGCTTAATCTTCGATAACGAGGATAACCTACAGCGAATGGCACAAACTTTCAATACAGTGGCGAAGAACTACAACATGAAAATATCAACAGCCAAGACAAAATCCCTGGTAGTGTCAAGGGAACCCATAAGATGCAAATTAGTAATTAACAACGAACTAATTGAACAAGTCTCGAGATTCCAATATCTGGGAATCGAAATATGTAGTTATGGAGATGTTAAAGAGAGCGTCCGAAAGCAAGCAAATAAAGCCAATTACGTGTCAGGATGACTGAGGGATGTCATCTGGAGAAAACAAAGATATGAGGCTGGAAGGGAAAGTACGCATATACAAATCATGTGTAAGACCGATCATGACGTACGCGACAGAAACAAGATGTGACACAGCAGAAGCCAAGAGGATACTGAGAACATCAGAAATGAGAACGTTGAGGTCAATAACTGGGAAAACACTGAGAGACAAAATACCGAACGACAGAAGAAGATATCTCTGTAACATACAAGATATAGTACGGTGGGGAAGACAGAGATGACGAGAGTGGAATCAGCATGTGACGAGAACGGACAGAGAGAGAATAGCCCGTATAGCCAGAAATTCGAAGCCAACAGGCAAGAGACCAATAGGAAGGCCCTTTAAAAGGTGGCGAGATAGCTGGCAGTCAACATCACAGCTACGAATACAAGCTCAAAAACGGTAAGGAACAGGCCAAGAGGCCTATTATAAGAAGAAGAAGAAGAAGGTTAGGTTCTATGCCAATTTTTGCGTTGGAGTCTCCACAGATTATCTACATGTATTGTTTAAAAATTACAGGGTAATTTCAGAACTATGGTGGCTGGACACTGAAAACATAATAATAAACAAGGCGGTAATTTTCTTATGTGCAAACCAGACAGGAAAACACGAATTCGGAACAGGTTTAGTGGTCCAAGAAGAATACCTAAACAGTGCTATAAGTTTTACGCCCATCAGTGAGAGACTGTGTTATATTAGACTAAAAGGAAAATATGTAGTGCAATATCGCAATTATATCAGCATATGCTTTGAGGCAAGATAACCACGAAGCAATTAAAGGCAACTGCTATGAGCAACTCGAAAGAACGCTTGAGAGAATCCCCAAATAACACATGAGCCGTGTAGTGACAAATGTCGTATAGAATACGAGCATGATATTGGCAATTAAATACGAGAAGCGTACCTGATTTTTTGTGATCATTCACAAGAACAAAATTATGTCCAAATTTGAAAAATGCCCTCACTGCCACAATTTTTGTTTCCTATTTTTTTCTTTGTTTACGTTATATCTGATTAAAAAATAAGACCCAGCTCAATTTTAACCATCCACCCCCTTTTCCCTTCTGCCACCACCAGAAACGTCATTTTGGATGGGTCCCAATGGTAGGGGAGCCCAAGCGGGGATTTTTGCAGTTAATGAGCGCATCAGATGATCATATGGGCAGAAACCTGGTACCCTGCAGATGTACCTCTACCATATATTGGCTCTTAAAACAGGGAAGTTAGTTAAGGGGGACCCGAAAAAATATAACTATCCTTAAAAATACTCGAAATTGTCAGATTAAGATAAGGTAAGTTAAGTACATGCAAAAGAGTGTATATTTCAAAAATCTGACGATTTGAGCGGGGCGTAAGGAAATGGGTGAGTCAAAAAGTTTTACAAAAAAAGCGAATATTTCGTGAAATAAACGTCAGATCGAAAATCTAAAATTATACTAAACATGAACCCTCCACGGAGAGGGGTGGTAGGTAAATTTAAAATTTTAAATACAAACCCCGCGATATTTCGCAAAATGACATCAAATCGAAAAACTGCAAAATACACTTTCAAAATGTTTTTGAAAAATCTATCGAATGGAGCTATATATGTCCTAGACCTCGGCTCCTTTTTCTTTAATAATAATAAATAATAATAATAATAAAAATGGTACTAAACACGATCCCCCACGGCGGTGGGGAACCCCACTTTAAAATTTACTTTACCATACTTTAAAATCTTAAATGGGACTCCAAAATTTTTAATGCAGATTTGGATTCTTTACGTAAAAATAAGCAACTTTTATTCGAGACATTTTTAGACATAGATGACGCAATAAACGGAAAAAACAATTATTGGAAATAAAAAATGAATTTAAAAAATGGAAAGTCCCCGCAAAAATTCAAAATTTTACTTAACTTTTTTTAATTTTAGGACCTAGTAATCACAACCTAATTGACCCCCATAACGTTCGAGTGACTGCAAATTTAGCATACTTTGCTCCCCTACCACAAATGACGGTCCCAAAAACCCAAAAACCAACGGGTTCTTGGAGATTTTCCCAATTTTATAGACATCAAAATAGATCAAATTAAGATTTTTTTTATAGATTATATATTATAATTTGAAGTAAATGAGTGGGTCATTTAAAGATAAGAGAGACACGTTCAAACCCCCAACAAATTCCCTCAAAACCCCCATGTGTTTGGGGGGTTTGAACGTGTTTCTCCCATTTTTGAATGTCCTAAAGAACTTAATTATTTTAAATTATATAAAACCTACAAAAAACCCTGATTTGAACTTTTTGTAAGTCTCTAAAATGGGGAAAATTCACAAAACCCCATAAAGAACCAGTTTTTCGGATTTTTGAAGGTGGAGTACCTTACACAAAAATCTGAAAAATATTGAAAATATAGATTTTGATAAGATACACAAAAAAAATTAGTCCTGCAAGCATCTAAAAAAAAAGGACACTCGACCAATGGATCTATTAAAATACACATTTGTAAAAGCCTCAACTACGCGTGAATTTTTAAAAATATTCAAATTGATTGCATCCCACCTAAATTAACGAAAAAATGGCATTTCTGCGTTGGAGGAAGGGAAAAGCAGGGCCGGACTGGCACATAAAAAAGGCGCCAACCCAAATCCTAAAAAAGGCGCCAGACCCCCCCCCCCCTTCTTTACATCAAACTTTTTTCAAATCCTAACGCATGTATTTTCAAGTAACGCTATAAATATTACTTGTGATTTTTTTAAGTTTATTTTAATTTAAATCCATAAAGTAATTTACTATTTTTATTGGAAATAGTAAATTATATTAAGATGCCATAAAAATATAGCTTCTATCCCTTTTACTCCGTTACATTTTTGGTGATCTCTGGAGATTTAAAACAAATTTTTGAAAAGTTTCAGTAGTAATTTTTCAACTGCTTCTACAGAGGAATCTACTGGTTCAAAAACAATTAACAAAAATCATGATTGGTGTTCAATATGTCACTTTTTGAATCTTTTCAAATTTTTAGAGCGCTCTAACACTCCATATAATAGAAGAGTAAACCTAGATAAAATATCCGCAACCACACGGTGTCAGGCGATCCGTGCCTGAGTGGTGAATGACCTAGATCAAACAGCCGCAAACGGAGCCCTCGGAGAACTGACGAAACCCTTTGAAATTTGAAATTCAAGCCTTAACGTGGGTAAGTGCGCACTGTCTCGCCGGACAGTATAATTCGCCCCTACTCATGGGAACTATATGGATAAGTATTTAATGACGCAGGAAAAAATGAAACAAAACGAAGGGACAATGGAGCGAGTCACCGGTGGTGATGCAAGCTGGAACAAGCTATGAATGAGATGATAATATTGTGTTCATCAGTAGTGAAGGGAACAAAGGGAAAGTACTCAGCGAAGAAGAAAAGAGGAAGGAGACTTCGGAAAAAGGGGATCTGTTGGAAGAATTCCGGTCAGGGGTAGGGAACTGAACAAGACGGAGCTTCCAGCGGATGCAACCTTGCAAATGATCTCCTCACTTGAGGAGAAAAGATCTAGAGAGAAGGAGTAGAGTTCCGAAATAACGGCTATGGTAAGAGCAATGAATAAACTTACCAGAGTTACAAATAATTTAGTGAAACTAATGTCCGACCATAAGAACACAAAAGTCGAAATCAAGAATGAGGTAAAAAACCTTAAAAGAGTCACCAAAGACATCTTCTTCTTTTTGTATAGACATGACTGTCTGTTTTTTCAATGTGCCTCTAGTAAGTTGTCGTTCCATCGTTTTCGTGGTCTTTCCACTGGTCGTCTTCCTATTGGAGAACCGTCTCGCGCTGTCCTTAAACTATCGAAGACCACTGTCCACCGAAGACATGGAGGGCACTTTCAGAGAAGTCGCCCTCGGCAGCATTGAGAACCGAAATATAATAGTGGAGAAAAGCGGTGAGGAAGGAACGACTAAGAGGCAGCAAGCGTGTCCACAAAAATGGACTTCGAAGAGCTCTTTCCCCAATAACTTAGTGAAAGAAAGATACAAATTATCGTAACGGTCCTAAACTCAAGAAAAAGAGGCTTTGAAAAAATTAACATTATAAATTCGAATAGGAAGAAGATCACTTTACTTTACAGTCGTCAAACAGGGAAGAGGAAATAATCCTCCAGGAGAATTAGTAATGGTCTTGGAACCTGGACTTCTAGGTGAAGGGGAAACGTCCAACGACCTGATTAGGAAAAACCGAAACTGGTAGTAAGTGCAGTAGGTACATACAGACCAAGAGACCTCCCACTTAATTCTATGATCACAATTACAAGGTAGAGTCAGGAAAAAGAGAACCGGGGAAATCGTCAGACTATTTTCATGATCCCTGTAGAGAAAGGGGTGACGGAAATGGAAGGGGACAAGAGACTACTGGCAATTATCTCCAAATTATTGAGGGAAGACATAGAGACACTGGAGACCAGAGAGGCGTCCCTAAGAGTATAGGGGGGGCTACAGAGGTAGGAACCTCAGGAAGCTCCTCGAAGTCACTTTTATGGGTATGGACTTCCACCTCGCGTTGGAGGAGTATCAACGTGGTGACGCAGAAGGTGATCGTGAAGGGAGGTGGAAAATCCTACGCCGAGTTGCTAAAGCTAAACAAAGGCAGTGCAGATACGAGGAAGAGTCAAATTGGTGTCAAAAGCGCTAAGAAAATTAGGTACAGGGACCTAAAGCTCGAAGTGGCAAGGAAAGAACAGGCCGAACACCTGAAGAAGATAAGCGTGGCCCACACGGAGGAAAAAGTAGTAGAGAACGTCCGGGGCTATCAGGACCAGGTGGATATATTTAATATAGACAGTGATGTCAAAAAGGAAGAAATCCTGAGACAGGTTCGCAGGTATACCGGCAGCAGAAAATCACATTAAACTCGTCTCTATAAGGGAAAGAAGGTAACACAAACGTCACAGTCAGACTGACGCGCATCGCAGCCAAAAAAGCACTGGAAAAAGTACATATTGGCTATAATTCATGCAAGATACGAAAGAGAGACTGCATGTCCAGCGATGCTTCAGATGCCTACAGTTCGGTCATGGTAAAACCGACTGCAAGGAAGAAAACAGAGCGACTCCTGCTACAGATGTGGCAAGGGAGGCCATCAGGTACGAGAGTCCAGTAGTGAGGCGACTTTTTGCCCCACTTCAGTGCCCGGAGTATAAATGGGATGTAAATGATTAATGGGATGTTACAATATCGGCAAGCTCTTATTTTTAAAGGATGCATCTCGAATTTCTTAAACATTTATACCAAACATTAAAATGGCCACTTTTTGCGCATTCTGACAAAGTTGCGTTTCTACTACGCCCACGGGCTTCATTGTGTAGGATTCTAGGGCGCAGCACTCCTACATGTATAATGTAGTTATGGAGCGCAGAAGACTGCACTCATATATTTTAGGCCAATTGTGAGATGTAACACTCTTATATTATAATAGAAAGAGCGGATATTGATACCTACGAAAGGCGCCTGAATCGTAAAATTGGTCTTAGAGGGCGCCGCGCGTCGCATCTAAGCCATTTGATTATCTAATACCTGATACAAGTTGACAATTTGTATTTTGTTGTACCCAATGACTTCATTATTTAGGATACAGGGGCGCAACAATCCTATATGTATAATATAGTTATGGAGAGCAGAAAACTACACCTGTCTATTATAGGCCAATTGTGGGATGTAACACTGTTTGTATCAAGTATCAGATAATTAAATGGCTTAGATGCAACGCGCAGCTGCCTCGAAGACAATTTTTATAATAGTAACAGCGGAAATTGATACCTACGAAAGGCGCCCGAATCGTACAAATTATCTTCGAGGGCGTCGCGCGTCGTATCTAAGCTATTTACCTATTATAATAGAAACAGCGGATATTGATACTTACAAAAGGCGCCAGAATCTAAAAATGATCTTCGAGGGCGCCGCGCGTCGTGTCTAAGCTATTTATTATAATATAAACAGCCGATATGGATACCTACGAAAGGCAAAGGAATCTAAAAATGGTCTTTAAGGGCGCCGCGAGTCGTATCTAAGCTATTTATTATAACAGAAACAGCGAAAATTATTTATACCTACGAAAGGCGCCCGAATAGTAAAAATAATTTTCGAGGGCGGCGCGCGTCGTATCTAAGCTATTTATTATAATAGAGACAGCGGATAGTGATACCTACAAAAGGCAAAGGTATCTAAAAATGGTCTTCAAGGGCGCCGCGAGTCGTATCTAAGCTATTTATTATAACAGAAACAGCGAAAATTATTGATACCTACGAAAGGCGCCCGAATCGTAAAAATTGTCTTCGAGGGCGCCGCGCGTCGAATCTAAGCTACCTATGTATTATAATAGAAACACCGGATATTGATACCTACGAAAGGCGCCCGAATCGTAAAAATGGTCTTCGAGGGCGCCGCGCGTCGTATCTGCGCTATTTGATTATCTGATACCTGGTAAAAGTTATACTTTGTTGTACTCACTGGCTTCATTATATAGGTTTCTATAGCAGTTTCTGTTTCTTCATTAAGTAAAAACAGTTTTTAGGGGAATGGTTGCCACATTGTCTTTGTGTAAAGGTTAAAAAAAATCAGCGTTTAATTTTTTTAATGGATTTTTAATGGATTTTTTTAACTAACGAAGGCAAAAGGCGCACCGGCCCGCGGGCCGGTGGGCCGGCGGCCCAGTCCGGGCCTGGGGAAAAGGGTGGAAAAAAATTGAATTCTGGGAGTAGCCTATCCGCTGTGAGCTCGTACGTAGAGGGGATATTTATAAATTCGTGAGCGCCAGTAGTGACAAGTCTGTAAACGTTTACCGGAAATTTGACATAAATGTCAAAGTGATTAATTTAAAATTAAAATTAAAAACATTAATTATAAAAAATATTAGTTGATCAAAGCTGTGGTATATATTTTTACCTTAAATATACTTACGTTTTAAATACTGAATTTGCGTTTTTTAATGTTCTGTAATATGTATTTATAAATTAATCTTGGCGCCATTTACATGATAATTGTGAAAGTATCCGAAGTAAGAAATTAATATTTCATTAATAGAACGTCAAAATGATTAGCAAAATCTTAAAAAAATCTATTACAATTTAATTACTTTTTAGCGTTGTAAATATTAAACGATAACAATTAAATAATAAATTTAAAAATTACCGGTGAAAGTTGAATTAGTAACCGCTAGGAGCGACACCAGCGAAGCTCAGAGCGTATATCCGAGAGTACCCTTTGTCAGTTTGTTTAACTATTGTGAACTATCAAAGCGTACGTATTTGACTTGACATTGGTCACTGAGCATGTGCCACCTACACCGCGAATGTCATCTGGCGATTCTATTTTTTAAAAATCATAATGAAAATTTGTATCATAATGAAACCCATTGAGATGAAGGTATTGAAAATGTAATTGATATATTAAAGTATGAGAGTAGAAAGACACTATAGTAATATTTGTATAGTCGATTCGCTAATTTGAGACACAAATGTCTACACTAAAATCACAATAAAGATGCACTAGAGATAAACAAGCACGAGGAGCACTCCCCAATCAATATTAGACCAGGGTGCATCTGTAAAAATATTAGTACATCTGGACGTTGAGAGGTGACTCATATTTTTTTGCAGAAATTGCTTGAAAATAACTCATATAATAATACTTGAGTTATACTCCCACTCAAAAAGGTCCGGAACATTGTTTAAATAATCAAAATGTCAAAAAATGAAATAAAAATTCGATTTTTTTCTTCGTTTTTTGATTATAACTTCAAAAATATTTATTTCCGAGAAAAGTTTTACAAACATAAAAGTTGAGTAATTAAATTTTCTATAATATAGGATTAGCTAAAGATTTTAAAAAGTGTCACCCTTGTTGCAAAATAGCGATAATTGCGAAAAAAAAACATAAAAAACAAGTATTCGCATTTTACGTTTTTCATCCATTTATGCTAAATTTAGGACCTTCATATTTCACTAAGAAAAACTATATAATATAATAAAACAATACTATAAATTTCGTTGAGATTGGTTTAATGGATTTTGCAAAATAAATTTTGCAATCCAGCATGTGCAAAAAAATTCATTTTTTCAAAATGTTGCAGGACTGAAAATAAAGCAGATAGCAAGTTCATATTTTTTTCCATATAGAAAAATACTATACCTTTCATTTGAAATTTGCAAAATTAAAATCGGTTAGCTACCAAGGCGTCAGAAATTTTTTTAAATAAACATTAATTTTTGGTGCTACGCGCAGGACAGTGGATAGGTTTGCTCTGATTGGGCATTCCAATGACCTTTGATAATGCAAAATAAAAACACTTACTCTGTCCTATGAAATAACACTTTTTTTAGCAAAAACTTTCTTTGTTCATATATTTTAATTTAGAGAATAAAACTTTATTATTTTTAAATATATGCAATTGTTTAAACAATATATCACAAATAATAATCAAATTAGTTTGATTTTTGTGGAATTAAAATATTAAAATACAACAAAATATAGAGTAAGAAAATAATATACTAGATAAAGATTGGAAGAAATTTTGGTGGAAATCAACTTGTGTGAATCGAACATCGCTGTCCTGCGCGTAGCACCAAAAATTAATGTTTATTTAAAAAAATCCTGACGCCGTGGTTGTTAACCGATTTTATTTTTGCAAGTTGCAAATAAAAGGTACAGTATTCTTCTATATGTAAAAAAATCAACTTGCTATCTGCTTTATTTTCAGTCCTGTAACATTTTGAAAAAAAGTTATTTTTCTACAACCACTATTCAAAGTGCACTTTTCTGCACGGTTTTATGTTAGCAAACTTGATATTTTCTCACAGTATAAGATATTTGACATTAGTGTGCAGAAAAGTGACGTTTCTGTGCCGCAAAGTGACGTTTCTGTGCCGCGAAGTTCTTTTCTGCACAGTTGACTACCTCATTCTGAGTAACGTTATATTCTGTTTACATCCGTGGACTACCGCATTCTGAGTAACGTTATATTCTGTTTACATCCGTGGTTAAACTTTAGACAAATATATAACCTATAAGACAATTATTATATTTAACTATAGCATAGAAACTAAATTATGGATGTTACAACTGTTTTATTTTACAATTTTATTCTTATTAAACATTTTATAATTATCAAATAACCAATAAGGATCTAGGAACCTGTGCAAGAGACGTCGAATGAAGTAGGTTTTATGTAAATCCGTGACTGCATAAATATAATGTCAATAATGTGTAATAATTGTTTAAATTTAAACAAATTAAGGCAGTGCATTAATTTTTTAACTGATTTCTGTGCAATTTATTTAGGTATAAGGAATTTAAATTGATTAGTAGGTATTAATTAAATACAGTTTAAAATTTATCACATAGGTACCTATTATAATTAATCGTCGTTTGGAAATTGTGATTTTTATTTTTAGGAAAAACTGTGCTTGTAGAAAAAGTATAGTGTGAAACACGTGCAGAAAGGTAATTTCTCACTCGTTTGAATTGCGGCACTCGCTTGCGCTCGTACCGCAACTTTTCAAACTCGTGAGAAATTAGTACCTTTCTGCACTTGTTGCACAATATACTATTTCCTAACTAGTGCGGAAAGTGATACTTTCACGCAGCAGACTGCCGTTGACCCGAACGACGCGATAGCGGAGTTCGGGCAAGCAGTCGAGTGCGGGGAAGACACTTTCCGCATGACTTAGGAACAATATTTTTTCTAGAGCCGTACGTTTGGAAAAAAAGCCACAAAAATAGAGTTATATCAATTTTTATTTAGGAGTGAAAATACACAAATTAATTCTTTGACAAGGTTGTCAACACCAAACTTTCAATATAATGGGTTACCACGACGACGATATTGGTTTCCATGACGACGATTCAAAACCATTGTAATTGTCTACTGATCTGACTTTTAAAAATTATCTCAAAATAATTTTATTTCATCGAATTATCGCGCTTATTTCATTAAAACATGAACAGAATAAGATAAATTTGAAATAAAATAGTAAATAATATCTAAATATTAGTTTATTGCATGTATTATAATATATTATAATGCCATATTACAAGGTATTTTACTTTCCCGTACGCCGTGCGTGAAAATTTACTTTCACGCACGCCGTGCGGGAAAGTGCAACTTTCAGAAACGAAATGCGTGCGGGAAAGTGGCTCTTTTAGCACGGCCGTAGAAATAGTATATTACTTTATGAGGCGGAGAAGCATGACTTTTCTTGACGCGCCCGATATTACGCGCCGAACGAAGTGAGGCGCGTAATAGAGGGCAAGTCAAGAAAAGTCGCTTCTTTGCCGAATAAAGTATACTATTTTTTCTTCAAACGTAGCAATTTTCAACCATAAATAGTACAATTCATACGCTATTTTTACTCGAAATTAACTGTGACAACTATCAAAGTCGTCTAGATGTTAGAAATTAAAATCATTAAGTCATGATTCGCCAACATCGGGAATGATTGCTGAAAGTTGTGCTCGACCATCAGTATCATCAACAATTACCAATGCGTATCAAGAGTCGGGAACATTTTTGCACGGTTTCAATTTTGAAAATGCCTCATTAACTAATTATACTTTTAATATTACTATAAATAAAAATGATGTTTAATTGTTGTTAATGACATTTGTATTGTTGCTTTGTGACATGTTTCATATTGTTGCCATGACAACATTTTTCCCTCCGCCGTTAAGAAATGGGAAAAAAAAACTGCTGCCGGCGGAGACATCAAACTTTGACAGGATCAAGTTAGATAAGTAATGTCATCATTATTTGACGTTTGAAGAAAAAATAAATTTTTTTGCGAAAGCTAGATTTTAAAATTTATTTTGCAAAGTATATTGAACCAATCTTAATAAAATTTACAATATTGTTTTATTATAACACATAGTTATTCTGCGTAAAATATGAAGGTCATAAGTGTAGCTGGCTTCAAATGGTTGAAAAACGTAAAATGCGAATAATTGTTTTTTATGGTTTTTTCGCAATTATTGCTATTTTGCAACAAAGGCGACCATTTTTAAAATTTGTAGCTAATTACATATTGTAGGAAATTTAATTGCGCAACTTTTATGTCAATGTAACTTTTCTCGGAAGTGAATACTTTCAAAGTTATAATCAAAAAACGAAGAAAAAAATCGAATTTTTCCTTCATATTTTGACATTTTGATTATTTAAACAATAATGCCAAGTTTCTTGTAAAAGGTATATATTAAAATACCCTAAATAAGGGTCAAAATACAAAACGTTTTCGGATTAAGGAATCCATCATCAGTGTTTAAAAGCCCTAAAATTAAGTATAACCTAATTAAATGAGATAAAAGTTAAAATTGACAGAGGTTTTCAAGAACAAGAGGTCATACTTACAAAATTTGCATGCCTGATGTTCCGGACATGTTCTAAACAATGTTCCGGACCTTTTTGAGTGGGAGGATAATTCAATTATTATTATATGAGTTAATTCCAAGCAATTTCTGCAAAAAAATATGAGTTACCTCTCAACGTCCATCTCAAAACAGATGCGCCCTGGACTATATTTGGAAGTGCTCCTCGAACATTCAACGTGTCGTGTCTTGGTTTGTTTATTTCTATATAGTGCATTTTTATTGTGATTGTAGTGAAGACAGTTATGTCTTAAATTAGCGAATCGACTATAGATGGGAACAACTAATATTTGGACTGTAATAGTTCTTGTCAGCAATTATAATTATAAGTGATCGAGTATAATTGACAAACACAAATACTTCTTAAAAGCGAAATTTACTGGATAAGACTAAAATAATTTAGAAAATATCAAACCATGAAGAAATTAATTAACGACAAGAATAGGCTTGAGATCTATAAAATGACATAATGACCTCACTAACAAGAACATATACATGTAGTCATATACAATTGCTAAAACTATGCTTTTTAATTAATTGATCTGGCCATCTAGTGTACACGTCACCTGCTGTGCAATATTATTTGCATTTAATAATACTTTACGTTGAATGTCATTACAATCATTTGGCAAAGGACAACAATATTATAGACCAGGGCGCATCGGTAAAAATATTAGTACATTTGGACGTTGAGAGGTGACTCAAATTTTTTTGCAGAAATTGCTTGAAAATAAATCAATAATAATATTTGAGTTATCCTCCCTCTCAAAAAGGTCCGGAACATTTTTTAAATAATCAAAATGTCAAAAAATAAGGAAAAATTCGATTTTTTTCTTCGTTTTTTGATTAGAACTTTAAAAGTATTCATTTTCGAGAAAAGTTGTACTAACATAAAAGTTGCGTATATAAATTTCCTACAATATAGAATTGGTTAAAAATTTAAAAAATAGTCACCCTTGTTACAAAATAGCAATGATTGCGAAAAAATCATACAAAAACAAGTATTCGCATTTTACGTTTTTAAACCATTTATGCTACACCTAGGACCTTCATATTTCACCCAGAAAAACTTTATATACATTAAAATAATACGGTAAATTTTATTAAGATCGGTTCAATAAATTTTGCAAAATAAATTTCGCAATCCAGTTTCGCAAAAAAAATTCATTTTTTCAAAATGTTACAGGACTGAAAATAAAACAGATAGCAAGTTGAATTTTTTTTTGCTTATAGAAATGTACTGTACCTTTCATTTGCAATTCTACAGAATTAAAATCGATTAACACCACGGCGTCAGGAATTTTTTTAAATAAACGTTAATTATTGGTGCTACGCGCAGGACAGCGGATAGTTTGCTCTGATTGGTCATTCCAATGACCTTTGATAATGATTGATACATTTTAATTTTTATTACATTTCGATGTAAATAAATAAATTTGTTTATTGCAAATTAAAAACACATTCTATCCTTTGAAATAACACTTTTATTAGCAAAAACTTTCTTTGTCCATATATTTTAACTTAGAAAATAAAAGTATATTACTTTTAAATATATGCAATTGTTTAAACAATATTTCACAAAAAATAATAAAATTAGTTTGATTTTTGTGGAATTAAAATATTAAATACAACAAAATATAGAGTAAGAAAATAATATATTAGATAAAAATTGGAAGAAATTTTGGTGGAAATCAACTTGTGTGAATCGAACAACTCTGTCCTGAGCGTAGTACCAAAAATTAATGTTTATTTAAAAAATTTCCTGACGCCGTGGTAATTAATTGATTTTAATTTTGCAAATTGCAAATGAAAGGTACAGTACACTTTTATAAGCAAAAAAAATTTCAACTTGTTTTCTGCTTTATTTTCGGTCCTGTAACATTTTGAAAAAATGAATTTTTTTTGCGAAATTTATTTTGCAAAATCTATTGAACCGATCTTAATGAAATTCACAGTATTGCTTTACTGTATCATAAAGTTTTTCTGGGTGAAATATGAAGGTCCTAAGTTTAGCATAAATGGTTGAAAAACGTAAAATGCCAATACTTGAGTTTGTATGTTTTTTTCGCAATTATTGCTATTTTGCAACTAGGGTGACTATTTTTTAAATTTTTAACCAATTCTATATTGTAGTAAATTTATTTACGCAACTTTTATGTTAGTACAACCTTTCTCGGAAATGAATACTTTTAAAGTTGTAATCAAAAAACCAAGAATAAAATCGAATTTTTCCTTAATTTTTTGCCATTTTGATTATTTAAACAATGTTCCGGACCTTTTTGAGAGGAAGGATAACTCAAATATTATTATTTGATTTATTTTCAAGCAATTTCTGCAAAAAAATTTGAGTCACCTCTCAACGTCCATCTCAAAACAGATGCGCCCTGGACTATTAGTAGATATTGATTTTATCTTTTTTGTATCTAAAAAATAATATTTTGATACGGCTAATATAATGAAGTAATTTGACAAATTATCTAAACAAAAGATACGATCAATCCTTTTAAAAATATATTACGAGGACGATTTATGGTATCTTTCCAAGAAGACGGAACAGCCTCGAGATTTTTTTTGAGATTTACGTGAAGAAAATACCAAAATGAGGAAGTTTCATAATAAAACGTTCAAACATTTTGATTGGTCTTATCTAAATGAAAAAAGTATGCATGTTTTCAGCGTCCTTCCTTGATGTGAGCATTAAGATGTTCGCATGGATTTTATATTTCCGTAGGAAATTAGTTGCGATAATTGTTATAACAAATAAACAAATTCCGAGCTTGTTTATTCAATTATCATCATCAAAAACATTCCAAGAATTCATTTTAAATGAAGTTCAAATTAAATTTATGAAATTTAAATGAAATTAAATGATATCGTTCTCAAGATTCTTTCAAAGTTTTAATTCAAATAATTATTTTCATACCAGTAAAATTTTTACCACTGCGTTGTTCAGAATGTGCATTCATCCGCGAAATTCAGAAAAAAAAAATGATTGCAGTCAGTGGTGTAGTGAGCATGGTCCTCGCATGGGCCCGCTCCAATGCGCTTTTTGCTTCTTTTTTTTTTTAATTTAATGGGGAATTTTAAACTACACAAGTACACACTAGAAAATGTCACTACATACTTAATAAATTTTAATTTTTGCGCAGGTACTAATAAATAAAAACGAAGAATACCTATTCATCAAAAAATTTGAAAACAAAATTTATTAAGATACACAGGGAACGCTATTGTAAGGTTCCTTACTCGTTTTACCTGCTTACCAAAGCCCAAACACTTTTTGCAGTTTTAATACAAGAAAGTTATTAATCGAAATTAATCGTTACCGCTTCACAAATTACTTTACTTATGTATTGTTTTACTTACTTGTGTAATATAAATGTAATATAAATGTAAGATTAGTTGGTCCAAAGTGCTTATTTTTGAAAAGGCTGTAGTTAAATGGGCTTAAACGAGTCACTCATCACGAGTGTATGCAAATTTTGAACAGCCATATGTGGCCACACCTTATGTAACCAATTGTTGTCTTTAGAAAAACAAACAGTCCAAAATATTCACAATAGTAAAACCTTTATTCTTTTACTAGTTGAGATTTGCGGTATCACCAATAATTTTAAAGTTATTTTGAAAAACAATTTTTTTTTCAAAATAAAAAAGTTTGAATTTAAAACAACTTTTTTTTTAAATTAACACTTTGAACCGATAAAACTTATAGATCATAATATAAACAATACATAAGTCCAGTATCTTGTGAAGCGGTAACGATTAATTTCATTTGGGATGCTAATTAGGGGGTGATTTTTATGATTCTTTTTACCAAAAAAAGGGACCAACTTTATTTTGAGCGTTATATACTTAATATTGATGCTAAAAACTAAGAAAAAAACAAAAATTAAGCTTTTTTAAACACTTTAAAAACATAACCTAATTAGAAACGAAAGATACCAGTTTCTGAAAACCTTAATTGAAGGAAAGATCGAAGGAAGAAGGGGAGTGGGCGGGAAGAAAATTTCTCGGCTCCATAATGTCAAACAATGGATAGGGCTAAGAAACGTACGAGACCTAATACATACTGCAAGGGATAGAGAAAAATGGTCGAACGTGATCGCGAACATCCATTATTGGATTGCATAAGAAGAAGAAAAGGAAAAAGAAGAAGATAGCTATTTATTTTAGGTTAGATATTAGCCTATTTTATTATTAATCTTCTTCTTCAACTGGCATCTTCGCGACGAAGGTCGGCAATCATCATAGCTATTCGGATTTTGGAGACGGCTGCTCTGAAAATTTCATTTGATGTTCATCCGTACATCTGATTCGTACATCTAATTCTGAATATGGGTGCCTTATCAATAAAGCCTTATCATATTTTAAGGGTGAATTTCAGGGTTAGTAATGTCAATAATTAAAAATAAATACTAGTATTAGATAGCTCCACAGATAATTAACATGAGAGCAGAATTTGCATTAGAAAGTTAAGATAAGATAAGATGGATAAGAAAGTTGCAGAGAAAAAATGAATTAAGATGGATAAGAAAGTTGCAGAGAAAAAATGAAGAGTTCACATATGACATTCTTTTTTCTCCCCTGAAAAGTTTGCAGTTTCAGCGTTATGGCACTAATGAAGTCGGGATGCGATTTAGTTTCTTTCCATCGATATCAATACCCTTTGAGTCCCAGTCTAATCGTGGGACTCTAAAGTGCCTACTCCATGACCTTTATAAATAGTTTTGGCGACAAAGTATCACTGTTAATTTTTATCTTCTTAGTGATGTAATGAAGGTTTACAGTTGTTATTTCATTTTTGTGTGTATTTCGACATATTCGCATACCTATACCTATGGTCTATCTGCATTCTAGTTGTTTGGGATATCTTTGCAAAAAATGTCCACTTCTTGTCTTTTAATTATGTCCTTCATACTAACTATCCTAGTCATTATCATGGTTTTATTAATAGTACATATTTAGAAACAATGATTTTCAAAATAACAAAGGTTAGCCTATTATAGGAGATAAACAATTTATGTAAACAATTTTAACCACTACTTAACGTGTGCACTACAGACCTTTTTGGAGCATTTTATTTAGTACAATAGTAAATTTTTTGGCAAAATTCATAATATATTTATTCATTGTGGAGCAATTCGGATGGAATGGTATAATTTGGTAAAAGTAATTTCAAGAAGTGATGACGGCGTTAGCCTTAAAGTTGTTACGGAAAAACCTAGCAAGAGTAATTGAAATAACCACAAATTGAAGGGTCACAAAGTTGAAATCTATGAATATTAATGAGTAAAGTATAGTTATATGAATATTAAAATACCTTGACCCAGAATCGAAGAACAAAACCAAGTTTTATTCATTGCTATTAAATACTAAAATAGAAATTTTGGCGGAAATGTCAGAATGATAAAGCGAGCAAAATGAGTATTTAACAATTTAACATTAACATTTAACATATTTTGAAACCATAACATGTTTTTAAAAGAAATAAAACTTATTTTTAAAACAAATATAAGTATTTAAATGAGATAATAATAAACGATGGTATTATTAATTTAGTTTTTATTAGGATTTTGTCCTACTTCTGCAGGAATACACTTTCGATTAAAAGTATCCGAACGATTTTGTAAAAACAATATTGCACTTGATATAACAATATGTGCAAACAATATACGAACAGAAATATTTATATCTCATCTGTTTGCTACTGTATACTAGTCTGGGCTGATTATCGGAGAATAGGCCATTTTTGGGAAAAGTTTTTTTTAAAAGTACTTTTTTTATAAACAAAATGGCGCCCGAAAATCGTGTTTTTTCAATTTTTGCTCTATAACTCCAAAGATTTTAACTTTAGACCAAAAACACCCAAATAAAAATTCACCGCAATTATTTTTTGCATAGAGACGTGTTTTTTTCGGTTTACTTCGACGAAAACTTTCCCCGGAAAAAGCGTGTTTTTCCAACAAAATCTTTAATTTTCAACTAAACTTTAAGATAAGTAGTTGTCAATCAATAATTAAATAACTTGGTAACCTAAAAGCCCTTTCCGTATATATTATAATTCCAGAAGCCGATGGAAATTGAATGAACAGTTTAGCAACAATTGAAATGTTAATTAAAAATTTACGGTCGCTATAATAACGACAATAATTATGATGCATAAGAATAACTATGATTTTTTCATAAAAAGACACTATATCTATCTCATGTACTTTATATAATTGAAATTGGACTATTGAAGCGGCCTCAGGAATATTTTAAAATTATAAACAATTTTTTGGCTTATAAACAAATAGAATATCTCAGGAAATATTAAACTAAATTAAATTGTGAAAACGGTGTTCGAAAGACAGCGGCAGGACGCTTCTTTTAAAAGAAAAAACGTTTAATTATGACGAGCACTTCCTGAGATACAACCGGTCAAAGCTGACCGAAATTTACGGCAAAGATATAAACAATAGGATCATAATTTTCAAACCATCACCTTTTTATTTTTGTCCTCTTTCTCCACACCAATTTTCATATCTTTAAAATCCTCATAACATATATTATTATAATAAAAACTGTCGATAATACGTGTGAAAATTGGCAAAAATAGCAAAATTCCAATCAAAAATTAGGATGGAGAAAATGTAACCCTCAAAGTTCAAAATAGGTATATGTTAAAAAAATGCATTTTCTCGGCTTCCCATGGAGCAATTTCCTTCATTCTTTTTTTGTTCCCAAGTAACTCAAGTAGACCCATCGAACTAACGCATTATTAAATGTCAAACTTGCTTTTCTTTTGTTATAATAAATTAATTTATTTATTATAACCCAATATTTTAATTTGTTTAAATAAAAATTGTTTAAATAATTATACAGCTTTCAAATGAGAATATTTATGTTTTTAACTTTAAAAGGTACACTTGTAGTAAGTTTATCTAAAAAAAAGCCTACAACTGGAAAAAATATGTAATTTTCTGTTCTTATAAATAAATTAATCTATTATAACAAAACAAAAGCAAGTTTGACATTTAATAATGCATTAGTTCGATGGCTCTACTCGAGTTATTAGGGAACAAAAAAAGAATGAAGGAAATTGCTCCATGGAAAGCCGAGAAAATGCATTTTGTTAACGTATACCGATTGAACTTTGAGGGTTACATTTTCTTCAACCTAATTTTTGATTGGAATTTTGCTATTTTTGGCAATTTTCACACGTATTATCGATAGTTTTTATCATAATAATATATATTATGAGGATTTTAAAGATATGAAAATTGGCGTGGAGAAAGAGGACAACAATAAAAAGGTGATGGTTTGAAAATTATGATCCTATTGTTTATATCTCTGCCGTAAATTCCGGTCAACTTTGACCGGTTATATCTCAGGAACCACTTGTCAAAATTAAACGTCTTTCCTTTTAAAAGAAGCGTCCTGCCGCTGTCTTTTGAATACCGTTTTCACAATTTAATTTAGTTTAATATTTCCCGAGATATTCTATTTGTTTATAAACCAAAAAATTGTTTATAATTTTAAAATATTTCTGAGGCCGCTTAAATAGTTCAATTTCAATTCTGTAAAGTACATTAGATAGGTATAGTGTCTTTTTATGAAAAAATCATAGTTATTCTTATGCATCATAATTATTGTCGTTATTATAGTGACCGTAAATTTTTTATTAACATTTTCATTGTTGCTAAACTGTTCATTCAATTTCCATAGACTTCTAAAATTATAATATATACGGAAAGGGCTTTTACGTTACCAAGTTATTTAATTATTGATTAACAACTACTTATCTAAAAGCTTAGTTGAAAATTAAAGATGTTGTTGAAAAAATCCGCTTTTTCCGGGGAAACTTTTCGTCAAAGTAAATCGGAAAAAACACGTCTCTATGCAGAATTTAATTGCGGTGAATTTTTACTTAGGTGTTTTTGTTGTAAAGTTAAAATCTTCGGAGTTATAGAGCAATAATTGAAAAAACCACGATTTTCGGGCGCCATTTTGTTTATAAAAAAAGTAGCACACTATGTGCGGACTTTGCATATCTATATTATTAATACATACAATAATAAGATTCGATTCCAGCAATAAAATTGCTGGTAAATAACTTCTCCTTGTATTTTGCTAATTAGCCCAGAGTATACATGAATTTCAGGTCTTTGACAATATCAGATCCAGATTTCAAAAAATGCAATATTGCAATGAATCAAACACAAAGAAGCAGATCAAATACAAGTTTTATACAATCGGAAAAATGAAAGATTACCGATGAAGAATAAAGAATAACCATGGACGATCACATCAATCACTTATTTTGTATTTGTCATCTTTTTCTATAATAAACGTTTGTTATTTATAGAAAAGGACAGCAAATACAAAATAAGTGATTGATGTGATCGTTCATGGGAATTCTTTCATTTTTCCGACTTTACAAGATTTCGATCCGAGTGGTCAAAAAATTGTTTTAAACAATTTAATTGTTTATAAATTGTTCATAAGGCTATAGCTCATAAACCAAGAAGGAAATAAAAATGTTTTTCAAATAAAATGTATTCCTTAATAAAAAATAAAGAAATGGCGTTTACTAAACTTAAGTGTAACAATTATTATAACTCAAGATATTATAAAATTGTTGCATAATGTAAATTGCAAATTGCAAAATAGGTATTTTTCAAAGCTTTTTCGGTCGTAACTCGGCTTCTATGCATGCACATGAGCTTTACGAGGTCTCATTTTAAAGCTTAATATATAGACTTGCAAGCAAATTTTATTAAATTACTTCTACTATCGTCTGTGTTAAAGTTATGTCCGTTAGAAGTTACAATTTTCTTAAAAAATTTGTACATTAATTTGATTATAAGGGTTTTTAGCTTTGAGCAATAAGGATTTATGCTTTAGTTAACTTTACTGATAGAAGAACTTAAAAGGAACATTTTGAGTTCGTAGGTTTATTGTTAGCCAAGATGTCAATATTTTAATAGCGCGCTCTAAGGCGCAAGATCGGCTCACAGCGAAAAGGCTCGCGAGCCAACCTCATTCTGGCAATCTGAATGTTGGCAATCATTCTGTCAACTCAAAAAGGAAATACTGATCAAATATAGGTATACATGTTTTACATCATTATTGTATGTTCGTAGTTTTGTTTTATATTTTTTCTAAATTTTTTTATAATTTTTTAAGAATGTTTAATTGGCAAATATTTTTTATTGCCGTTTGAGGCCGCTTGAGGCGCTCAGAGCAACAGTGGCCTAAGCCACAAATTAAGCATTTTTAGATTAATATATCAATAAAAGGAGCAACATTAAATCTTCGGATTAACAAGGGTCTACACAACATATCTCTATACTTGGCTAAATGGCGCTATATAATTTGTAGCGCCATCCCATAAGCATAATGTAAATACGAATGCAAAATTGCATTTACCTAAAAACTTCGTTTTTGGGGTTAGGCCACTGTTGCTCTCAGCGCCTCATTTATTCATTTGTACAGTGGAACCCCGATAAGTCGGCCCCCGATAACCCGGAAGTCCGGCTAATCCGGACCGATTTTCATCAGATAAACATTTTGATTTTCAATATTTTGTATTTTGACAAGGACCCGATTTGGGCGTCGAAACGTTAATAAAATTATTTTTCAATTTAATTGTGGTTTCCCATCAGACAAACCATTTAACAATAAAAATGTACGTAATATAATATTTGAGAGATAATGTGTATGTGTGTAATTTGAATTATACAATAGTAAAAATGACTAATGTCTGTAGTACCTATTCCTTTTTATTTCAAACTGTCTTAGCATTGTTTAGGAAAGACTATTTAAAAAATTCTTTTATAAACAATGGTCTTTAGTTTTCACTGTTCTTAAATAACATAACATCCTTTTGACTGTATTGTGTGTCTTGTATTGTTCGCTTCAGTTTGCTTAAGTTTGTGTTTGGTGTTTTTTTTAGTAATTTTGATGTGTAGGTACTGTGCATATTTATAAATATATTTCGTGTTATTTCAATTCTAAGGGAGTTTATCTGTAAGTATACTGTACTTTATTAATTTTTACCATATTCTCCGGCTATCCCGGATTTTCGATAACCCGGATCGGCCGCGGTCCCGATTAATCCGAGTTATCGAGGTTCCACTCTACTACTATTTACAAATAGTACGGGATCCGAATATAGGTCGATTTGTACCCATCTGTTTGCCGGATGAAACATTGTTTTTATTAAATTTCATACACAGACAAATATTTCTAGCATGGGTTGCCTATCAGAATCGTGTCATAGCTATGCTTAAGGGGGGCCGTAGGGGTCGAAACCAATATTTTAAGCACATTATTTTTAAAGTATGGTAGAAATATTATTTAGTACAATTCATGGATTATCCAAGAAAAAATTCAAGGAAAAATATTGTAAAATAAGCCTACGGTGGCAAATTTTTAAAGACATCTCAAAAAACAATGCATTTGCGGTGGACATCAGAACTTATCAATGGATCATAGACCAGGGCGCATCTGTAAAAATATTAGCACATTTGGACGTTGAGAGGTGACTCAAATTTTTTTGCAGAAATTGCTTGAAAATAGCTTAAATAATATTATTTGATATGTCCTCCCTCTCAAAAAGGTCCGGAACATTGTTTAGATAATCAAAATGTCAAAAAATGAAGGAAAAATTAGATTTTTTTCTTGGTTTTTTGATTATAACTTTAAAAGTATTCATTTTCGAGAAAAGTTGTACCAACATAAAAGTTGCGTAATTAAATTTTCTACAATATAGAATTGGTTAACGATTTAAAAAATAGTCATCCTTGTTGCAAAATAGCAATAATTGTGAAAACACCATTCAAAAACAAGTATTGGCATTTTACGTTTTTCAACCATTTTTGCTACATTTATTACTTTCATATTTCACCCAGAAAAACTATATGATGCAGTTAAACAATACTGTAAATTTCATTAGGATCGGTTCAACAGATTTTGCAAAATAAATTTTTCAATCCAGCTTTCGCAAAAAAAATTCATTTTTTCAAAATACTACAGGACTGAAAATAAAGCAGATAGCAAGTTTAATTTTTTTTCTACTTATAGATGTTTACTGTCCTTTCATTTGCAATTTGCAATATTAAAATCGAGTAACTACCACGGCGTCAGGAATTTTTCTAAATAAACATTAATTATTGGTGCTACGCGCAGGACAGCGGATATTTTGCTCTGATTGGGCATTCCAATCACCTTTGATAATGATTGATACATTTTAATTTTTTTTACATTTCGATATAAATAAATAAATTTGTTTATTGCAAAAAAACACATATTCTATCCTTTGAAATAACACTTTTTAGCAAAAACTTTCTTTGTTTATAAATTTTAACTTAGAGAATAAAAGTTTATTATTTTTCAACATATGAAATTGTTTAAACAATATTTCACAAACAATAATAAAATTAGTTTGATTTTTGTGGAATTAAAATATTAACACACAACAAAATATAGACTAAGAAAATAATATAGTAGATAAAGATTGGAAGAAATTTTGGTGGAAATCAACTTGTGTGAATCGAACACCGCTGTCCTGCGCGTAGCACCAAAAATTAATGTATATTTTAAAAATTTCCTGACGCCGTGGTAATTAATCGATTTTAATTTTGCAAATTGCAAATGAAAGGTACAGTACACTTCTATAAGCAAAAAAAAAGAATTTAACTTGCTATCTGCTTTATTTTCAGTCCTGCAACATTTAAAAAAATGAATTTTTTTTTGCGAAAGCTGGATTGCAAAACTGATTTTGCAAAATCTATTAAACCGATCTTAATGAAATTTACAATATTGTTTTGCTATATCACAAAGTTTTTCTGGGTAAAATATGAAGGTCCCAAGTGTAGCATAAATGGTTGAAAAACGTAAAATGCGAATGCTTGTTTTTGTATGGATGTTTTCGCAATTATTTCTATTTTGCAACAAGGGTGACTATTTTTTAAATATTTAACCAACTCTATATTGTAGGAAATTTAATTACACAACTTTTATGTTAGTACAACTTTTCTCAGAAGTGAATAGTTTTAAAGTTATAATCAAAAAACCAATAAAATATCGAATTTTTCCTTCATATTTTGACATTTTGATTATTTAAACAATGTTCCGAACCATTTTAAGTAGGAGGATACCTCAAATATTATTATATGAGTTATTTTCAAGCAATTTCTGCAAAAAAATTTGAGTCACCTCTCAACGTCCATCTCAAAACAGATGCGCCCTGGACTACCATGGTAAACAAAAATTCAAAAAGATTTTATTGGCTTTTGAGTTTTTCGAGGTAACGCTGTCGAGTTTTTTTAGTTTTCTCGAATTTTGGCTTTTTGATATCACTCAGAAATCAAAACAACGAATTTCTTTTGCAAAAAGAATGAAAATCAACATATTTATTATTGTTAAAAAAAAATAGGCATAAAACAAAAAATATCTCGACAGCATTACCTCACGGAATGTCTAAACAAAATTCCAGGTGGGTTGGTTAAGTAGATTTGAGTTACAATGTCTACAGCCTTTGAAAAAACAGTTTTGAGAAAAACGCGTTTAAAGTATTATCAACTTTTATTTTCATTTTTTTGAAGTTATACTTCTTTACCGGCGATAGAGGGTGATTTTTTTATATGTTAAAACCTATCAGCCCGGCGCATGCGCATTATAACTTTGTTCTGATTGGATGTTCAAATGACATGTCAAAAATTATCTGATATGGCAGCTGTGGTTTGGAAGTAAAGGTAAAAGTAAACAAATGTATTATATATTAGTTTTATTGTTGTGAGGACAGAAACAAAAAAGTTTATAATATTGTAGTGACTTTTAAATAGTTTTTAAAAGCAACAGGTACGTAATAATTGTTAATGTATCATGGGTATAAACCTACCTATTTGATCTGCCAAAATACATAGTATGTAATACTTTTATTTATATAATTTGATTACCATCAAAATTTCTATCAATATTCACCTAATATATTGTTTTTTTACTCTATGTTTTGTTGTATTTTTTCAATTCTAAATCATTTCAATTCAAAATTAAAATAATTTGATCAATTTTCAAAATATCAAAATATCACAAGTTTAATCCGTTTAGTTAGTCGATCTTCGTAAATAATGACACATAGTGTCGGTGGCTAAGCGGAGAAGGCGAATGAATTCCAATACCAACCGCTCTTATCAGCGCTGGTTCGAGTCCCAATAGAAACTTCCTTTTTTGTTTTTTTTTTAATACATTTTATGATTGTAAGTATATTTATTATATAATTGTATTTTCAGAAAATACGTATTTAGTTAAAAAATTTTTCGACAATTAATGTTCAGACATCATTTGTGGCTTGTTTAATGTGTTTGTGTGTGTTTTATTCTTTTATTATTTTAATTTTTGGCCCTGTTCTAATAAAAATGTTTGAGAAGTAGTAAGTATAAATTAGTCTAATATTTAAACAAAATATAAATAAAAAGTATATTAATTTCGTTTAAATCATATAATAGAAGTATAAGTTCTTACGTGCGTACAAAGTACACACACACATTCTTTTTTTGTCTGTTAAATCGTAAAGTGATGCACACCGGAATATGTTCTTGAATCGCGGGGTAACAACAACCACGATAACAAACATTGCGCAAGAATCCAACTCTCATAAGCGCACTCTTGATGATATATAACTTCACCAGAAATCGAGTCTTCTTCAGCAGAATGCAAGTTGTACATTGACCCTAAAATTCCGCAAAAAATCAAGAAAACTAAAACTGTTTCAACGGAAAGTAGTAGTAACTCTGCATCACTGCTACTAGAACCCGCAAAAACGTTTATTGAAAATCATTTTCCATCTTTCGTTCTTGATTACAACCAACTGGATATGCTTCTAACTAACATTACCGGTTCTGCTGATCCCTATTGAGTATCATTCAAGAATACACAAAAGATTACGTCAGTCTAACTGATATGTTCACAAAAGTATATTTCCTCTTAAAAGATAAAAGTATAAAGCGCAAATTAACGTCTATTAAGAAGAAAATGTATGCTCAGCTTGGTAAAGAAATTTCTTACTCTGACAGTGACACTTCTCAATTAAGTCCAAAATAAAGTGTTAAATGCGTGGAACCGGGAGTGCCAAAATTCTGTTTCGAAACTAAAACTGATTAAAACTGACATTTCTCCGTGGCAACCGACAGCAATAAACAGAAAATCCCAAATAATCTCATGGCATCTCGAACAGCTTGCAAACGTTACTGGGAAAAAACTTTGATTACAGAAAACTAATAGGTTATATATATCTTGTATCAATATGTTGTACAAAATTTAATCATGTAAGTACTAGGTATTACCATTGTTATATTACTAATATTTTTATACATTGTAAATTATAACCGTTATGTCGCTAATATCCTTCGGGAGGATGCGGCTTTGTTTTGAAGAAAAAAATATGTAAAAAAAATAAAAGCAATGTTTCATCCGGCAAGCAGATGGGTACAGATCGACCTATATTCGGATCTTAGACTAAAACTAGTTTTATAAAAAATACCTGCAGGTAACTCTAAGCACAGTGACCACCGTGTACGAATGTTTTATTTGTTTATGTTGCTAGCGTATGGTTGAACATTATGTCATTACAAAAATTCACAGTTCATCAATGATGAGCTGAGGTATGCTAGCTGCTTGTTTGTTGATTGTTATCAGATACACTCAGAGAAAATCACGGAGACATTAAAGTCAGTATATGCAGTTATAGACTAGGAGCCGGTATAGCTGAAATTGCTAATCATTATAGGCACGATAAGACCCTATAAGTTAAATAGTAGAACCTAAAAGAAAACGTATGAACACGCCCTCACTTTTCAGTGGTATATGCGTCAACAGTGGCGCATCAAACTTTCCACTTATGAACGGAATAAATATAAATTAAAAGATACTCACTCCCAGCGTAATTTCAAACCACCACCCCCTTATTACTTCCCCTACCATCAAAAACTTCATTTTTTCTTTTTATTTTTTTAGGTGGGATGCAGTCAATTTTAAAATTTCAAAAAATTTACACACATAGTTGAGGCTTGAGGCACTAGGCTTGAGGGTACATAACTTTAAAAATATTGTTTTTTTTTTAGATAAAAAGCGTATAGCATTTTTTGAATTGCAAACATTAAATTTCTAATTTTTTTCAGACTTTTCCGTAATATTCGCCATCTGCAAAAATCCAAAAAACCATTTTTTAGGGGATTTTTGCGGGTTTGAAAGTGTTTCCCTATTTTTAAATGTTCAAAAGGATCCAGTTACTTCAATTTACATAAAACCTACAAAAACACTGATTTGATATACTTTGAAGTCTATAAAATAGGAAATATCCCCAAAAACTCCCTAGAACAAAAGTTTTTCGGATTTTTGAAGGTGGCGAGCCTTACGAAAAAATTAAGAAATATAGTGTTTAATAAAATACGCAAAATAAAAAAAATTAAAGCACTCATGGGAGTGCCGATAGAAGTGAAAACTTCTTTAAAACATCAAAAAGAAGTGCTACACCTATATTATGTACGCGTTTCGTACGTTTTATGCTACTTATATATACATACACATGATACTATAAATAAGAAGGTAATATATTGCGCATCCTCAAGGGAGTGGAAGTCGTGACGCAACTGGAGACCGGCAAGTTCGTAATGGTCCGTAACGTCCGATTAGTTTGAATTGTTCGTGGTTGTAAGATAATATAAGTGTATTTTATATTTTATCTTTGTAAAAGTGAGATGTCTTTTATAAACAAATAACACAAAAAATTCTTTTAATATTAAAAAGGGTTCAAGGCAGGTTTTGTTTATATTCGATTCAGAGTTGGACTACCATCTCCATATAGCAACTATTTCAGCATCCTTATGCATCATCAGTGAAGATTATGCAGTCACAACTCTGAAGGGAATATAAACATTCTGCCTCTTTTAAGGCAAAACATCGCGATGCAATGAACGCACCTTTTGAGACGCAAATCAGCGACATCTCTCGTATTACGAGGAAAACAACGAAAAGCCCCAGATACAAAGTTTACTACTTTTTAAACAATTACAATAATTGAAATAAAAATATAATAAACAATATTTTAAATCTAAAACTTTTCGTTAATAAACTGCTTTCTGGCTGCATCCCATATCTCCGGATTTTACAATATATAATCACGTAGAGACGACGAAAATAGGAGAAAGCAAATAGAGGACACTTAGGCCACGCATTTACCTTCTCTTCGTCTAGGAAAAGGACCGAAAGACAGTTTCTAAATACTCAAAAACTGAGTAAAATGAAAAAGATTAAAAAGGGTTCAAGGCAGGTTTTGTTTATATTCGATTCAGAGTTGGACTACCATCTCCATATAGCAACTATTTCAGCATCCTTATGCATCATCAGTGAAGATTATGCAGTCACAACTCTGAAGGGAATATAAACATTCTGCCTCTTTTAAGGCAAAACATCGCGATGCAATGAACCCACCTTTTGAGACGCAAATCAGCGACATCTCTCGTATTACGAGGAAAACAACAAAAAGCCCCAGATACAAAGTTTACTACTTTTTAAACAATTAGAATAATTGAAATAAAAATATAATAAACAATATTTTAAATCTAAGACTTTTCGTTAATAAACTGCTTTCTGGCTGCATCCCATATCTCCGGATTTTACAATATATAATCACGTAGAGACGACGAAAATGGGAGAAAGCAAATAGAGGACACTTAGGCCCACTCTTTTAATATTATTTTGCTAATTGAATAATTTCATGACAGAATGCATACAAATCGGACGTATTTGGGCTACGGGAAGATACTATCTGGTTATTTTTAGTATCATGTACATACACATAATATATATATATATATATATATATATATATATATACGTACGAAATTTAGTTCGGCAAAGTGATGACGGTCGCAAACTCAATACTTTTTCCCAATCTAAAAAGTGCACAACGTCCCTAAAGAAGTTTTCACTTCAAAAATTTATTTCGTCGAAGCAATGACGGTCGCTAATTTAATACTTCTTCACCATCTAAAAAGTGCACAACGTGCCTAAAGAAGTTTTCACTTCAAAAATTTATTTCACCGAAGCGATGACGGTCGCTAATTCAATACGTCCTCTCCATCCAAAAAGTGCACAACCTTTCTCAAGAAATTTTCATTTCAAAAATTAATTTCGCCGAAGCGACGGCGGTCGCTAATTCAATACTTTTTCCCCACCTAAAAAGTGTATAACATCCCTAAAAAAGTTTCGTTTCAAAAATGTATTTCGTCGAAGCAATGACGGTCACGATGACGGTCGCTAATGCAATACTTTTTCTCCATCTAAAAAGAGCACAACGTCCCTAAAGAAGTTTACACTTCAAAAATTTAGTTCGTTGAAGCAATGACGGTCGCTAATTTAATA
The DNA here is from genome assembly GCF_917563875.1 of Diabrotica virgifera virgifera. Taxonomy (NCBI): domain Eukaryota; kingdom Metazoa; phylum Arthropoda; class Insecta; order Coleoptera; family Chrysomelidae; genus Diabrotica; species Diabrotica virgifera. The sequence continues at coordinate 54,370,726 of NC_065449.1, read as the reverse complement.
CTTCTTTCCACCTGAAAAAGTGTAAAACGTCTCTAAAGAGTTTTCACTTCAAAAAATTATTTTGCTGAAGCAATGACGGTCACTAATTCAATATTTTTCCCCATCTAAAATGGGTACAACGTCCCTAACGAAGTTTTCACTTCAAAAATTATTTCGTCGAAGCAATGGCGGTCGCGATAACGGTCGCTAATTCAATATTTTTCCCCATCTAAAAAATGCACAACGTCCCTAAAGAAGTTTTCACTTCAAAACATTATTTCGTCGAAGCAATGACGGTCGCGATGACGGTCGCCAATTCAATACTTTTTTCCCATCTGAAAAGGGCACAACGTCCCTAAAGAAGTTTTCACATCAAAAATGTATTTTCGTCGAAGCAATGAAGCTAATTCAATACTTTTTCTTGATCTAAAAAGAGCAAAACGTCCCTAAAAAAATTTTCAATTCAAAAATTTATTGTTGTCGAAGCAATGACTGTCGCGATCACGGTCGCTGATTCAATACTTTTTCCCCATCAAGGGTACAACGTACCTACAAAATAGGTTTTACATTTATTATAAATTTAAATACTCCTACACAATTTATATATACATACACATAATAAATATACGTACAAAATTTATTTCGCCGAAGACGTGACGGTCGCGATGACGGTCGCAAAATAAATCTTTGTTCCCCACCCAAAAATAGGTTTTACATTTTTTTAAATTTAAATACTTCTATAGAATATATGTTTACATACACATAATATAGATACGTACAAAATTTATTTCGCCGAAGAGATGACGGTCGCAATGACGGTCGCGAAATAAATCCTTTTTCCCCATCCTAAAATAGGTTTTACATTTATTTTAAATTCAAATACTTCTATATAATTTATATATAGGGTGAGGCAGATAACTGGCCTATTAGAAATATTTAGAGAACTAAAGGCAACAGAATCATGAAAATTGGAATGAAGGGGTTTTGAAGGGTGATCTATTTAATGAAAATATTTTTATCAATTTGCCACTTCCAGTTATACCGGAAGTTGCTTAAAATTTCGTTTTTTTAAATAGGACACCCTGTATATTTTTACATTTTTAGATTCTACTCGATGTCTTCTTTCTTAAAATATGCGGTTTTGTAATGTTATACAGGCTAGTTTAAAAGCTAATTACGTTTGTTTATTAATTTCGTAGGAATTTTCACACCCTGTAGAATTGTAGTTGTTGGATATCAAAAACTCTATTTATGTTAAAATGATTTTTAATATAGTCTACAATTATTAAAAATTATTAGTATAGCTAAATATTAAATTTTAGTATACAGGGTTGGTCGAAACTCGGAATGAAGATTTTCTGAATTTTCTTAAATGGAACACCCTGTATTTTAGTATTGCAATGAAAAGATATTTTATGGTACTTTTTTATTTCTTAAGCATTCCCTATACCTAAATGCTTTCATTTGTGCTTAATTGTTAATCGCGCCAAGAATGGTAACTACGTAGGTATTTTGATAGCTCAACCATTATTGGCAATTTTAAAGATCAGTCTAGATTAATATGTATTTATTTCCGAAAAATTGTTTGTTATTGAATATTTTCACGGCCAATCTAATAAAATTTCACGTATTTTTTGTTGAAATTAATGTTTGGTTTGAATCACCAATAACTCACAAATTAAAGCAGTTAGGTATAGGGAATGCTTAAGAAATAAAAAAAGAATGTGTGTGTACTTTGTACGCACGTAAGAAGTTATACTTCTATTATATGATTTAAACGAAATTAATATACTTTTTATTTATATTTTGTTTAAATATTAAACTAATTTATACTTACTACTTCTCAAACATTTTTATTAGAACAGGGCCAAAAATTAAAATAATAAAAGAATAAAACACACACAAACACATTAAACAAGCCACAAATGATGTCTGAACATTAATTGTCGAAATTTTTTTTAACTAAATACGTATTTTCTGAAAATACAATTATATAATAAATATACTTACAATCATAAAATGTATTAAAAAAACAAAAAAGAAAGTTTCTATTGGGACTCGAACCAGCGCTGATAAGAGCGGTTGGTATTGGAATTCATTCGCTTTCTCCGCTTAGCCACGGACACTATGTGTCATTATTTACGAAGATCGACTAACTAAACGGATTAAACTTGTGATATTTTGATATTTTGAAAATTGATCAAATTATTTTAATTTTGAATTGAAATGATTTAGAATTGAAAAAATACAACAAAACATAGAGTAAAAAAACAATATATTAGGTGAATATTGATAGAAATTTTGATGGTAATCAAATTATATAAATAAAAGTATTACATACTATGTATTTTGGCAGATCAAATAGGTAGGTTTATACCCATGAGACATTAACAATTATTACGTACCTGTTGCTTTTAAAAACTATTTAAAAGTCACTACAATATTATAAACTTTTTTGTTTCTGTCCTCACAACAATAAAACTAATATATTATACATTTGTTTACCTTTACCTTTACCTCCAAACCACAGCTGCCATATCGGATAATTTTTGACATGTTATTTGAACATCCAATCAGAACAAAGTTATAATGCGCATGCGCCGGGCTGATAGGTTTTAACATATAAAAAAATCACCCTCTATCGCCGGTAAAGAAGTATAACTTCAAAAAGTAGCATAAAATATCATTTCATTACAATAATAAAATATAGGGTGTTCCATTTAAGAAAACTCAGAAAAGACTCATTCCGAGTTTCGACCAACCCTGTATAGTACAATTCAACATTATCTATACTAACAATTTTTAGCAATAGTAGACTACATTAAAAATCATTTGAACATAAATAGAGTTTTTGATGTCAAACTACTACAATTCTACAGGGTGTGAATATTGCTAGGAAATTAAGAAAAGAAACGTAATTATCTCTTAAACTACCCTGTATAACATTACAAAACCTCATATTTTAAGAAAGAAGACGTCCAGGAGAATCCAAAAATGTAAAAATATACAGGATGTTCCATTAAAAAAAACGAAGTTATAAGCCACTTCCGGTATAACCGGAAGTAGCAAATCGATGAAAATATTTTCATTACAGACACCACTCTTCAAAACCCCTTCATTCCAATTTTCATGATTCTGTTTCTTTTAGTTCTCGAGATATTTCTAATAGGACTTTTATCTGCCTCACCCTGTACATATATATATATATATATATATATATATATATATATATATATATATATATATATATATATATATATATATACATACACATAATATACATACGTACAAAATTTATTTCGCCGAAGAAATGATGGTCGCGATGACGGTCGCCAAATAAATCCTTTTTCCCTATCTTAAAACAGGTTTTACATTTATTTTAAATTTAAATACCTCTAAGGTATTAATGGTATTAAGGTCGCAATGACGGTCGCGATGACGGTCGCGAATTCAATGCTTTTTCCCCTATCCAAAAATCGCACAACGTGCCTAAAGAAGTTTTCACTTCAAAAATTAGAGCTGCAGCCATCTCCAAAAAAAGCTATACCTATGCATTTTTCCAAAAATTTTTTTTTTAAATTATGTACATTCAACCTACGGGTCTATAAAAAATAGCCGTGTTTTGTGAAAGCCTCAACTATGCGTGTAAAGTTTTTGAAATTTTAAAATTGATTGCATTCCACCTAAAAAATAAAATCCAAAAATTAAGTTTTTGATGGGAGAAGAGAGAAGTGGATGGTGAGTTAAAATTGCGCGGAGTCTCATTTTTTAATCAAATAGAACTCAATAAAATGAAAAAATTAAATTCCGGGAATTAGGAAGCATATCTTCTAATTTATTTATCCCATCCATAAGTGGAAAGTTTGATACGGCACTATCGACCCATGTGCCACGTAAAAGTGACGGCACAGTGTTCATACGTCTTTTTTTAGGTTCTACCTTATAAATTATAGTCTCTTATCGTGCCTAAAATGATTAGGAAATTTCACCTATACCGGCTCTTAGTCTATTTTCTATATATAATATTATGCAGTTAATTTTGTTTATTTTCGCTAGTCTTCCACCGATTTCAATTACCGGAAAAAATATTTACCTAAAACAGGTAATTTCATTTTTACGATCTTCAAAGTGTTTAGTTTGGCTGTTTTTTTAAATGGGTAAGGAAAAAGGTCTGTTATTATTGGTATTTTTACTTGCCCCTTGTTTGACTTTCTAAGCGGTATCCATACACAAATTTCAACTTCAGTCAAGTTCTTTAACAAACAGATCTCTTTGTTATGTATGCGCTAACTAAACCAATTATACTCATGATATCCTGTAGGTTACACCAAAATTTTAAAATCATTTGTAATAAGAAAGGAATGAAATAAAAGACGTTCTAACAATCAATTTATTCACCTCAAACGACCGGTTTCGCTGTCTATAAAGCAAGAATCATATTATCATGCCCGCACCGTTCCGGCAAGTAGCGTTTCGTTTCCGAAAAATATTAATTTTAATGGATTTAAATATGAACAATTCATACTGTCCCGAGAGTATAGTATCAGACAACTCTTTGTAAAATCAGGTTTGTCGGAGACTACGCTACGTGCCGGAACGGTGCGAGCATGATAATAATATGATTCTTTCTTAATACGCAGAGCATTATGAGGTCCCGGTAACAGTAAACTAAAAAATGATGCCGGATTAAGGAATTATTTTAGAAGTAAGCACTGTCATACTTTTTTGCTCAGTTATTACTAAAAGAGGATGATGGGTAGGATGGATTTAACTGTATTAACAAATAAGTTGGCTGGATCTCGAGGGGAGGTGGTAATTATAACCAACACAACATTAATCCAAAGTTATGGTTTGTTTTTGATGTGTATTTAATTGCAAGTTTTCGAGTTGCTTGGCAACGTTGCTTTGGGCTGTCAACGGTAACGCATGACAGGTAACCAAGAAATGGAAGGAGGGTCATCTCTCATCTCTGTATAAGATATTTTATAATAAATTAATGAAAGTAATAAAGTAAAGTTTAAACAAGATAATGCAGAAGTAGCAATGGGCAAGTATGGGCACGGCGAAAGAAATGAACGAGGGCAAAGACTGCTCAACTCCTTACACAAGGAAAATTTATCCATGATGAACTCTTTTTTCGATAAAAAGTCTCAGCGTAAATGGACGTGGATAAGCCCAGATGGCAGTGTCACAAATGAGATAGATTTTATCATAACGAATAGAAAAGAAATAATTAAAGTATAAAGGAAAAGATTCCTCTCATTGGCTGTATACCATAATAAAAAACTTACTAAGGAAGTAAAACTTCACTTGTAGGTAGATGGTATATAAATTTATTAAAAATTTTTATCTAAAAAGATCCAAATTGGATTGACGTGGGTACATCACTAGTACAAAAAACACAAACGTTGAACACATCATCAGGTTGAAAACTTCAGATCCAAAGTAGGAACTAGCTACATAGTTAGGTCAAAAGACCTTAGTATTACAAGCATTAGGCCATTTCGGCTACAACAATGTCGACAATAAGTCGATGCTAAAAGAATATAAAAATGTAATGAGACTATAATGGAGTCTTCATCTTGGCTTCAAACTGACAGCTGTCAGTTATATTTTAAATTACTATTCTAATTGGAGAATAAGCCACAATTTAACTTAAAAAAATATTTTATTAACGTTTCGACTTCCACTTCGGACGTCGTTGTCAAAATACAAAATATTAATAAAAATAAACAAAAATGTTATTGTTTGGTAAAAAAATTCTTCTAATAATTTAATTTAATCTGACTCATTCATATTGGCAATTAAGACATACAGTATGATGCAAATGAAAGGAATAAATTCGTTGTTTCGCAAACCCGCGACCTTAAGGAAAAATCTTGAAACTGGTCAATTTTTATTTTTAAATTACCATATGTTGGTATACGAGTATATGTCATACTAGTGACGTCATCCATCTGGGCGTGATGACGTAATCGATGGATTTTTTTAAATGAGAATGGGGGTCGTGTTCTAGCTCAATTGAAAGGTTATTTAATTCTCTATTCAGTAATATAAACATTTACATAATTATTTATACAAGATGTCAAAAAACTTTTTTTTAATTTAAATTATTGGACAAAAAAGCAGAATTTATGTAATCTATTTAATTCAACATACATTTTATTGCTGTCAGAAATCAGACAGAAATGTTTATATCACAAATAAACATTAATTTTCGCTCAAATTAAATGTTCAAACTTCCAAGAGGCAGTTGGTAGGGATGGGAAATAAATATCGGTTATAACCTAAAACAGGTTTTTTCTTTTGCAATAATCGGTTTTTCCGGTTGTTTTTTGTCACGGTTATAACCGGTTTTTTCTTTTTAAAGTAATAACCGGTGAAAAACCGGGTAAGTGGAGAAAATACTGAATTTAGAGAAAAAATGTGAAAATTTTTCGCCCATCGCGCGAAAATGAGAAATTTTAAGCTGACTAAAACCGATTTCACAACACTGATGACTGATTGCTATACTGATATGGACTGATATCCATTCGAATGGAGTATCTCAAACTTAAGCGCAATGTATTTGTAACCTATTGGGTTATAAAGAGATTGGCTGAGACTAAAAAAAACCGAACACCGGTTTTTGGAACAACCGGTTTTTTTGACCGGTTATAACCGGCAGGTTAAACTGTAGGTAATAAAATCCGGTATAACCGAAAACTGGTGTTTTGTCAACAACCTCCATCCCTAGCAGATGGCTGGCAGAAGCTAGTGAATTCAATCGAAAACCAGAACACATTTAATCGAAACAGAAGACAGGGTTCGAGTTCTCTGAAAAGACCATTTTTATTTAATGTGGTTAACATAACCATCTGAAAAGAGGATAATTACCATTTTCGAAAAAAATTATTTTTAAGGGATTATTTCATGATGAATTCTGAAGGGAGCTATTTTGTCGGAGCTATTTTGTGTGCGGGATATTATGTCGGGGCTGTTTTGCCGGAGCTTTTACGACGGGGCTATTTTGACGGGGTACCGTGCTGCCCGACATTCGTGACCCATAAAGAAAAATTAAGCCAAGATACCAAAGAGTTAATAAGTAAAAGAAGACAACTGACGGAAAAAGGCTCTAACTACACAACACTGAAGAAATTAAATAAAGATATCCACCGATCAATCCGAAAAGACATAAGAGAAAACATTACAAGAGAAATAACTCAAATAATTCAAGAAAACAAAAGTTTAAAAGTTTTCCGGCGAAATACGAATAACATTGGCAACAAAAATATGTACAGAATAAAAAACAAGGACAATAGCATTGCTACGGATAATACCGAAATCCTTAAGGTTGTCGAATCATTTTATCGCGAAATGTATGAGAGCACCAACGCAAGGCAAGATCAGCCCCTGCCCAAAATCACAAACCAGGGATCAGAATTAGTGCCAGAAGTAACACCATACGAAGTTAAAAAGACACTTTCAGAAATGAAAAATAATAAATCCCCTGGCGATGACGGAGTAGTGATCGAGGCAATCAAACAAGGTGGAAATAGAATTATCTAGGTTTTGGCCAAACTTTTCACCAAATGCATTTACCAAGGAAAAACCCATTCTTAATGGAACAATGCAGTCATTGTTTTATTGCACAAGAAAGGTGGCATAACAGATCTAAAAAAAACTACCGTCCTAACAGTCTACAATCACACATATATAAACTTTTCACAAAAATTGTCAAAAAAAGACTGGAGGCTAAGTTAGACTTCTATCAACCTAGAGAACAAGCTGGGTTTAGATCCGGATATAGCACTAACGACCACTTACTGGTAATAAAAAACTTGATAGAGAAGTCAGCGGAATACAACAAACCATTGGCACTGATATTTGTGAACTACGAGAAAGCGTTCGATACCATAAACCAGCAGAACATGTTAAAAGCATTGACAAAATGCCGAATAGGCCATCGGGTTCACGATATTGTCAAAAAAGTTATAAAAACAAAAATTAAAAAAAAATAGGCGCTGATATGTTACCTTGTGTATCTGATGTATATTTATCTGAGGTGCCAAGAAATTGTTAAAAATTTATCAAAACAGTTCCCTAAATGCATTCACAATAAAAATCTCTAAACTTACAACCATTATTTACTGCTAATATTACTTAGCTTGTATTACGATCTAATCTCTATTTAAAAAATTATAAAAATACTATTTCATTATTTACACATATGCACAAAGTTGTGTTAACCTTCCGATGACCAACCTTTCTTTGTTACACGGATGACCAAGGGAGGGAAAAATGACCCCAGGTCAAAAATGTAAAAATGACAATTGAACAAAAATGAAGTTTTTTTTAAATTTTATTTCATTTTTTTTAAGGCACTGACTTTATATCATTCAGCCAGTCACAATATGAGTATTAGTGTCACGTGTAGTGTGTATGTTGAGTAAGTGTCTTGTTACTTTGCAAAGTCGACGTCATTAGCGTAAAACTACTTGGCATTACATATAATAGACGGTATTTTACTAAACATCAACTTCAGAATATATTTTTTATTCGTAAAATATGGGGATTTTTTTTTATTTCAAAATATGAGTATATCTAGAATGATAGTAAAGTCAAATAAAAAAATAATGAGTTAAAAATTGAAAACACTTTTGAATTTATTAAAGAAAAACATAAGCTGGCGTCACAATTTCCCCCGCTTGGTCATCCGAAGGTTAATACCACTTTTAAAGTTTACGATACATCCTTCTTGTTTTTTTTTGGTTGCAAAAGTTTTCAATGACTTTATTATTAAAATTATCAATACCATTTACAAAATGCTTTTCTGCAGATAACATATCTAAGTCGTTTTTCTTTCATTGTATTTTTAACTAAGGTTTTAATTCGTTTTAACATCGAAAAACAGCGCGTTCTGCTTCAGATATTGATATAGGAATGGCAATTAAAATGCTTTATATTAATAGTTTCTTCCAATGTAATGTTTTCAATGTTTAATAGTACTTAATTCGTCTCACTAATACAGTACTTCTAATTCAGTTTTAAACCGAGTTTTGTTTAAAAATTAAAATTGTCTCCATGTTGTAACATGCTTGTAAACAGAAAATTTCTCCGACATAAATAAATTAGAAGCAACTACATGTCAGGAGACGGTAGACCTTTGAAATATCTGGAACTTTAAATATTATGAACCTTTAATTCGTTGTCTAATTCGGTGCTAAAATTGACCAGTTCCTTAAATATGTCTCTATTTTGTGAATTTTATTTCGTCGTGACCTCTTTAAGCTAACTCGAAAGCTCCACAAAACCTTATAAAATTTGTAAAGAAAAACCACCATAAGAGTTTTTTAGTATACTAATCTGATTCATTGTCAATTAATAAATTAAACTTAAGAAATATTCAAAATATTATTTATACTACACCCACGATCATGATGCACTAAAAGTTTAATAATAATATAAATACAAAAACTTTAACAGAAAATAGACATAACAAAACCGACAAGCCAGCACTTAAAGAAACTCAAAATAAATAGGTACTTTTGTGCCTGGCACGAGATTCTCATTTAAGGTATACTAAATAATCCAATATAGCTCTTTCTCTGTCACTTATATAGGATGCTCGTAAAATCTTTATCTTTTCAGCCGTGCCAGTACCAATTTTGGCTCAAGATTCTCTAGCCGAATAATCTCCGCTGTAAGTGGCAGCGATTGTACTACGCGCACAGTTGCCAGATTTTATATAATTTATAAAGATAAAAAGAAATACACACAAAAAATTAACAGGCATTAAAGATTTCAAAAATAAAAAATATGCTTCTGCATAGTTAGGAAGGTAGTGCCATGGCTCTATGGCACTACCTCACGGGCCGCTACTGCATTTCTACATATCTAAAACATAGCTCAAGCTTCTAAAAGCAGCAGCCCTCGTACAATTTCGTACAAACATTGACCATCAAACAAAAGTAAAGAATAATTTATGCATACTTTGGCGAGAAGCAAACAAGTGGGAGTTGGTATATTACATTACGTCAATAAAAATTTTTATTTCTAGTAATTGTACGAAAGAAATTTAGATGTAAGCTTTCTTCTTGAAAATATCAAATATTTTAATAAACAACATTCTTGTTTTTATTGCCTAAATTCTAAGTAAATATATTTAAATCAACTACTAGGATTTAGCACTTCGATAAAACAAGGATTCCCAAGTAATATATTCAATTTGAAGACGGATCTTCAAAATGACATTCATTTCAGCATTGTAATAAAACCATGGCGCTAGTGACGTTTCTGGCCAGACGGCGCCGGCGCCCGATGAATGATTTATCAAAATGATGTTTAATAACATGTCAATATAATTAATAAGGTAAAATAACTTTTAAATGAGTATAATATGGAATAACCAACAAAGGAAGATGTGAAAAATACCATAAACAAATTAAGACTAATAAATATCCAGCAAGTAATACTATTAGCAAAACATCTTTACATGGTGGTCAATCAGTTATGAAATCTTAGGAAAATATGGCCTAAAAAATTATCGATGGACGACTGTGACGGTTTTCTAGAATTCTGTCCTTTTTCACACTATGATATTACGATGTGTTTGGTCTTTGTTGTTATAGAACACACTAGTGAGAAAGAACTGCAGATCCTAAAGCAAAGTTTCCACATGATAAAGGTGGTATCACTACGTAGCACCATGTAATTAAGACGATACAAAATAAACAGCACTAAGTGTCTTTAAAGTAGGTACAACCGGCTGAAGATGGATAAAGGAGTATTGAAGTGTCAATATATGATGCTGTATCCTGTTAAAATCACTTAGTCTCTCCTACTCAATCCCTATCTTAAGCTCCATGTTGGTACACAACGGTAAACTGAGAAATATCTTCTTCTCATTGTATTGATTTGCGTGTTGAAATGCTTTGTAGAAATGCTTACAATGAGTGTCCCCGTTTAGGATTTTGTCCTCTTCAGGGTTTGTGGTGAATGTATTGTGTTGGATCGCAAAAGCAAACAGTCCGAAAAACGCACTGGGGCAAGTGTGGTGTTCCTGGTGTTCCTGGGTTAACTGTTTGCGTGGAGCTTTACCACCAGTGGATTTTCGGGCTGTTTGCTTTGTACGAGCCATTATTTCCGCGTTCATATACTAACTGCGAATCTCAATGTGGTTTGTTGTGCTTCTTCTCATTGTATTGATTTGCGTGTAAAGATTGAAATGCTTATAAACCTCACTGAATATTGGTTGATATAGTCTTAATGGAAGGTGGGGTCAGGCCTAACGAAAAAGGGTGTTTTGTTCTTTAGAAGAATAGGAAGTTGAGCGAAGGAATAAAAATCCTCGCTTGCTAAACGCAATGTGAATAGAAGAGCTAATGAGACACCCGGACGGTTTTCAGAACATCAACTCAACAATTATGGAATTTGGAACCTGGAATATGCGAACCTTCTTAAAGGCAGATATGAATAACTTGGAAAGAAGTGGATTTGTTTGGCAGAGGAGAGTTGAAATATTGACACTATAGAAAATCAGATTGAAGAACCAGTGCGAAATAAAAATAAATTCTTATTATACTACTTTGGAAACGAAACTAGACAATGTGAAAGAGAAGTACGTATAGTAACTAAGTGACTGAGAAAATCCATTATCTCGTTTACATCAATATAAGACAAAATATTGACCATAAAACTCTGAGGAGAGGTTGCAGAGGTTGCTGAAGAAGAAGAGGTGGAAGATTATATAAAGATCTACAAGAAGAAACTAGTAAAATTTAAAGAAACGATGCTGTTGTAGCCATAGGTAATTTTAATGCTAAGCTGTGAAAGGAAAGCACTTCTGTAAACATATTTGGAAAACATTACATATAAATTTCAGTATAAAACATACTGCATGCAATAAACTAGTCCTTATAAGAAAATGCAAATAACTAACTTCAATTCGATCCAAGTCAACTAGATTTTTAAAAACTTGACTTTTTCTATAGTTCTTTTCAGTTATCATATCATTATTTAGGTGGCTAACATGGGAATTTATTTTTGTCTTTTAATACTAGTAGAAAGAATATCAGTATTAAACGTTTAATACTACACTTCTTCAAGTGTCAATAATAGACAAAATTAGGGACTATTGACTTCCATTTGATGAAATACATATTAAGAAATCTATAGGGATGATCGGGATCGCTGATCAAATAGAGAATTAGATTGGAAATTTTCGTAATACCTATAACTCGAGAAATAATGATCCACAATATTCAAGAAGTTCGTCGTCATCGTTGCAACCAATCGCGGATACAGGGGGGATGGACCCCCCTATTGTATTCAGTCTATAAGTATTTTTTTATTATTTTTTTTTTTTTTGTTAGCTATAAACTTTAATCCATCAGTACAACACTAAAGTACACGACAACCGCTTCCAAAGAATTGAAAGAAGCCATAAAATCTAGTAAATCACCCTTCTATGAAAAATAAGCATTTGTTTGGGTACCGGTGGAACCATAAACAACGGAAATATTTTTCTCAATTCAAAGAATAACAAAAATAATATTTTAAAATGCAAATACATTACACTGGGTATAAATTTTATCTCATGAAAAGTCACGTTTCAAATTTGCGATACAATAAAGATATAAAAATTTGTATTTTATTAGATAATCCATGCGTACTTACCTACCAATTGATGGTAGAAAGGTTAATCTATATGGTAAAGAACGACCAGTGAGATTAATAGTCGTGAATTGTCTATCAATCCTTTTGATACCGTAGGTATCAGGGATTATATAGTGTATTTTATCCTTAGAGTAAGTGAGGTAAGTCTGCCCCCCTCCTATTATGAATTTCTAGATCCGCGCCTGGTTGCAATTACTACCAAGAGGCAGATGGGTGGAGGTTTTACATATAATTTTAGCAAAAAATAATGTGTATTTCTCAAATAAACACTTTTTTCTGTTTTCTGACAGCACCAAATTGTATTTTGAATTAAATGAATTGCATAAATATTATTTGTGTCGTATAATTTAATTCAAAAATTATTTTTGCCCACTCTGTATAAATAAGTATGTTTAATTTTTAATTTTTATCTGAATACATAATTGAACAATCTTTCAAATGATCTAGCACAGGATCCCTATTCTCGTTAAAACAATTTATCGATTAAGTCATCACGCCTAGATCTATAATGCCAATAGTGTGATGTATGTCAATTATTTCATAATTTTGTCCCTCACTATTGTATATCTAGAATATTTTTCACTACTCGTAATCAAACACCTTCACTTCTGGTTTTATGACAATTTGTTTATCAATTGTAATATAACTATATATATATATATATATATATATATATATATATATATATATATATATATATATATATATACATAAACAATTACTTTTTTAAATGTTAATGGTCCACTTTTAATTTATGAACCAATTTCAAGACGGTTGGATTAGATTTTGAAACTCTATAGTTAGATATTAGCAAAAAATTAAAAATTACAGTAAAAATGTTTTAAGTAATCTGCCGTATTAATAAAAAAAATACTATTACAAAGTTTTACCACCTTGCAGCACTGGGTTTCTTTAGCCTCCATGGCAAATTCAAATTATTACCATTTATGACGTAAATGAAAATGTAATGATGTTTACCATAAACTTATCCAAACAGACAGTAAAATTAATAAAACAAATTTTAAACTATTTTTATGGCTTAAAGAGGTACATAAACGTCGATAGTTTTTAAATTGTGAATGTGACACGTAGTAATGATGAAAAACTGGAACTGGAAGAAGACGAACAACCAATTTTAGAAGTATTAGTAATAAAAAAAGGAGGACTGGCACATAGGATATACAGTATTTCGAAAACCCACACACAGTTAATTAAAAATTAATTAATTATATTGACGATTGTCAAATTTTAGTAAATTGTATTGTTATTATTTTGTTTTCATGACTTTTTATAAGCTTTGTCGATAAAATTGTACAATTTTCCATTACAATAAAGCATATTTCTATTCTATTTTTATCCTATTCTATCAACATATACTTACAGGATTATAATGCAAATCACCATTCTGCATAAGTACACTGAACCAAAAAAGTACGTAAATATAATGAAAAAAACATTGATTCAAAAACGGGGAGCATTAATTTTCGTCAAAAGATCAGTATCATTGATCCAATATAAGTAGATACATTAACTAATGCTCAAAAACATTAATTTTTATGAATTAGTACGTTCATTCAATGTACTTTCTAGTTAAGAATCAATGTATCGGTACATTGAATCAATGTATCGGTACATTGAATCAATGGATCGGTACATTGAATCAATGTATCGGTACATTAATTCTTAACTCGAAAGTACATTGAATGAACGTACTAATTCATAAAAATTAATGTTTTTGAGCATTAGTTAATGTATCTACTTACATCGGACCAACGATACTGATCATTGGACGAAAATTATTGCTCCCCGTTTTTGAATCAATGTTTTTTTCATTATATTTACGTACTTTTTTGGTTCAGTGAATGTTATCTTCGTGTATATTTGTATATAACTTACAAATAGTTAATAAGTAAACAAAATGACGACTTAATATCTACATAAATATTACAAATATAGGTTGAAGCAACGATTTTTTGCCGATTCTCAAACTAATGTTAAGTAATATCTATAAGTTTAAAGAAAAAGAAACATATATTTTTAATTAACACAAACAACTTTTTATAATGTAATTTGGAAAAAACTGAATAACTAAATATAACAGAAATTGATTCTTCTTATAAAATATATAAAAATATATTTATATTATATAAAAATGTATACCTGATATCGTGAAAATAAATACATCTACAATAACATCCCGATAAATAGAACATCTCTCTGGGATTAATTGTTACCACCCATACAAAAAACAAATGGGTGAATGGCATCTTTCTTTGATTTCAAAAATCTAATATGATCTTCGACTTCTTGCTGGGTCTTCCCGATGTAAGAATGATTACTGGAAATCTCTGATGGCACATTTTATTAGTTCGTACAAAATATCGATGTAGAACCCAAAGAATAACTGCATGTTAGCCATCTACAATTTATATTAATAATTATTATAAAAAAAATAAATCTAAATAGTGAACATAGTTGTATTTTTGGGTATCACTTTTTTTATAGAAATATTTTAATTTATCCTGAAAAAAATTGCTAGATGTTGAGATGTTTATTTTTACTTTGATAGATACTACCGACTGCAAGAGTTAATAATATTTTTCAATTATTTACGGTTTAATCACCTAAAGATTTAATTTACTAATCTTTTATAAGATTATACCATTTAGAAATATTTTCAAATGGTTCATATTTTCTTTTACCTATGTGTCGAATTAGCTTTTGAAAAATTTACAGACAACAAAAATTAATTCTTCTTCTTCTTCTTAGCCTTCTATCGTCCACGTTTGGACATAGGCCTCTCCCAACTTCTTCCATCGGTCTCTATCCTGAGCAACATATTTCCAATTCGTTCCGGCTACTCTTTTAATATCATCAACCCATCTCATCTGTGGTTTTCCTCTCGGTCGTTTACTTTGGTAAGGTCTCCAATGTTGTATCGTGGCATTCCAACGTTGGTCTTTTTGTCTAACAGTGTGGCCTGCAAAGCTCCATTTAAGTTTGGCAACTTTTGTTGTTATGTCCTCGACTTTTGTTTTTGATCTTACCCAGTCGCTCCTCTTTTTATCTGACAGTCGTATACCTAACATTGCTCTTTCCATAGCTCTTTCTGTTGTAGCTAGTTTATTCATATTTGCCTTGGTTAGGGTCCAGGTTTGACACCCATATGTCATGATAGGAAGGATGCACTGGTTGAACACTTTGGTCCTCAAATATTGATGTATTTTGCGGTTCTTAAGTATCCAACCAAGTTTTCCAAATCCTGCCCATGCTAGTCTTGCTCTCCTATTAATTTCCGCACTTTGGTTTTCTTTGTCAAGTTTCAGGATTTGGCCTAGGTAGATATATTCCTGGACTTTTTCTATCTCACTGCCATTTATAGTTATGCGTCTGGGGTCATCTGTGTTTGTCATTATTTTTGTTTTCTTCATGTTCATTTTTAGACCGACGTATTGGGAGCTGCCTGCGAGTTCCTCTATCATAATTTGCAGTTCCTCGAATGAGCTCGCTATAATCACAATGTCGTCAGCGAATCTGAGGTGATTTAGCTTCTTGCCATTAACGTTAATGCCATAGGTTGACCAATTTGTCGTTTTGAAGACGTCTTCTAGTGCTAGGTTGAAAAGCTTTGGCGATATTACGTCTCCTTGTCTCACGCCTCTCTTAATAGGGATGGGATTTGTATTTTCGTCTAGTTGTACTATCATAGTTGCATTTTCATATATATTATGTATTAGTTGTCTATATCGCGAATCTATTCTACAATTATTAATAGCTTGTTCTATGGCCCACATCTCGATACTATCAAACGCCTTTTCATAGTCTACGAAGGCAAGAAATACGGGTAGTTGGTATTCATTTGCCTTCTCTATCAATGTTCTCATTGTCAGCAGATGGTCTGATGTACTATATCCTTTGCGGAAGCCAGCCTGTTCCACTGGTTGGTAATTGTCCATTTTGTAGGTCAACCGGTTGTTAATAATTCTCATGAATAGTTTGTATACTTGACTGAGCAACGATATCGGTCTGTAATTCTGTAGGTCACATTTGTCCCCTTTTTTGTGTAAAAGTATTACTAGACTTTCGTTCCAGTCTTTAGGGATCTTGCTATTATGGAGACATTTATTAAATAGCTCTGTTAGTATAGGGATTGTTACTGTCTTGCTTGTTTTCAAGAGCTCGGCAATTATACCGTCCTGTCCTGGAGCTTTATTATTTTTTAGTTCTTTTAAAGCTCTTTCTATTTCGAATCCCTTTATATTTGGTAGTACTTCTGATCCCACGTTTTTTATTTTTCTTTTGACGTTCTCCTTTGTTGATTCATTAGGCTGGCTTTGCGAGCTGTACAAGCTTTTGTAGAAGTCTTCGACTATTTTTGTTATTTTATATTTGTCCTTCTCTTCCTTACTATTGGCGTCTTTAATTTTAATGATTTTTTGAACACCCAATGCGGGTCTTAGACATTTTAAGCCTCTGTTGTTTTCAATGACTCGCTCTATTAAGTTCTCGTTCCATTTTTGTAAGTCGCGTTTTAGTTCTTTTCTAATTGTTTTATTAAGTTCTATGTATTCTTGAGTATGGCGTTTGTTTTGCGTTAGTAGTTGTCGTCTTTCCGTCATCAGTTGTTTAGTTTCGTTGCTTATTTTGTCTTCTTTAGTACTTGTTTTCTTTGCGACCTGTAGTCCGGCTTCGAGAAGGTTCTTATTGATGTTTTTGTTAATTTCGTCAATTTCATCTTGATTATGTGAAGGATCATATTTGAACTTATCCGCTAAGACCTCTCGGAATTGCTCTTCATTTGTTTTTACTTTTAAAGGCATCTATTCGCGTTGTTTTTTTTTAAATATTCTTTTCCTCTCTTCTTTCATGTTAATATTTATTTTTGCTCTAACTATACGATGGTCACTACCCGTTGTTACGTTGTTTATTGTTGTTACGTCTTCGAATATTCTTTTGTTGTTTGAGAGAAAATAGTCTATTTCATTTTTGGTGGTTCCGTTAGGTGCAACCCATGTCCACTTTCTGTTAGGTTTCTTTTTGTAGAAGGTATTCATAATATACATGTTTTCTTGTTCCAGAAATTCCATAAGTTTTTCTCCCCTTGTGTTTCTTGTGCCGAATCCAAAATTTCCAATCTTGCTTTCAGAGTCTTCAATCTTACTTCCAATTTTGGCGTTAAAATCTCCCATTATTATTATTTTGGATTCTCTGTTGGTGTCTATAGCTTTTTTAAGATCTTCGTAAAAAGTATTTATTTCTTCATCAGTTGCCTTTTCAGTTGGAGCATAAACTTGCACAATCTTTAATTTGGTTTTTGGATTTAGTTTTAAAATCATGTATGTAACCCTGTCTGAGATGCTGTCAATTATTTGAATTTGTGATTTTCTCTTCTTGTTGATTAAGAAACCTACTCCACCGTATGTATAGTCTTCATTGCCTTTAGAATAGAGCCTGTTGCCTGAATGTAAGTCCACATACCCTTCACCTCTTCTTTTAACTTCTGATAGTCCCATTATATCCCAATTCATATTCCCTAATTCCTCTTCTAGTTCGTAGAGTTTTTCGTCTTTTGCCATGGAACGGATGTTGTAAGTTGCTATATGGAGTTGTTTGTTGTTCTTCTTTTTCAATGTCGACTTGCCTCCCCCAGAATCCTCGAGGCAGACCGTTATTTCGGTGTGGGACTGTGGAATAAACTTCCTACCCACCTGGGGTATCTTCCGTATATCTGTTGAAACCGACATTTTTGATTTGTGGAGGTTTTGGCCATAACCCACCACGCTGGCCAGACGGGTTGGTGGGTGGGAGGGGATATTAGGGAAGGAATTTGGGGTTTGGATAGGATAATACGGAGGTTGGGGCCTGGTTACCTCTAAATAGGAAATGGAGGAAAAAAACCAGGAGCTCGCGTGGGCAGGGGCGCTAAATCCCTGAAGTAAGTCTGCTCTCTATCGGGATCATAGAGGGGTACCTACCCGCTACCACGCAAAAATTAATTAATACTAAATAAATGCAGGATTGAATAATGAAATAGGTACATACTTACATTCCGTAATGGGTAATCTTTTCAAATAAAAATTTATTTGTTTTATTCTTGATATGACTTTCACACCGAAGAAAGGAGATAATTCTTTCGAAATTATTGCTGTCCCATCTATCAATAAGTCCATTTCCAAATGCCACTCCAAAGTCCATATCAATCTGCAAAAGTGGAAATAGAAGTACAACTTATTTTTATAGAAATCCAACAAAATAATTTATAAATAGTTAAAAATATATGTAAATACATACCTTAGAAAAATCAACCAAATCACTAGTGCCAAACACCGCTCCTCAGAGTCTGCAGGGTGACTGTCTGCTAGGAGGCTGCAACTGCTGTCACGTGATTTTTTTACCCCAATAAAAACACTTATAGAGTTTTAAGAAATGTATCGGTTTATGTGCAAGATCATTGCTACAATGAATTGATCATTGATTCAGGTATATTACATTAATACAATGATTGCGTTACATCAAAACAATGTATCGAGTTATTAATCAAAGTCGAAAACATTGATTTGATGTTACGAAAACAATGATTCAATAAACGAGTTCGTAATTTAAAGAACACTGTACATTAGTGCAACGTTTTATATTCATTAATTCAACCGCATAATCCTGATGTATAATTTCATATATATATACAATGAACAAATTATTAGTATTATGAAAAAAGTCATTGGATAGATAAAAAGATTCATTTAAATAATGATTCTGTTCATTATTTTTTAATGAATAGAATTACACTGTAATAATGAATATGGTCGTTACTTAATGACTACATGTTTATAGTATTAACGAAATTTTCATTGAATCAATGTAAAAAAAGTCAATGATTGACGTTCATTGGTACTATGTACAATATTTTTTTCAGTGTACGTTCAGTCATCAAAACTATAATTAAAAGATTCGAAAGCCTGATAGACGAAAAACATAAAAATGAAGAAATGCATAATGAGAAAACAGCGTTAAGAAAACGGCTTCTTAAAATACACCAGAATGCTCAATAAAGTAAATAGACGAAAAACCATCCCATCCCATGATAAATATAAAGGGTACAACAGCGAAAACAGGAAAAGTGCCAAGAAAACACAAAATAGAAATGATAATACCGACAAAAAATATCAACTATTTAACCATAAAAACAAAAATATCGTTAGAAAATCAAGAAGTATACGAGAGTTCATGTGGGGACTGCGACACATCTTGCATCGGACAAACAAATCGAATAATTTATATTAGACGAGCAGAACATCGAAAAAATCGACGGATAGAAAAAATGTTGTTTCTTGCACAAAATGAATCTTGAAAATACAATAAACCTGAACCAACAACGATGTTATCTAATATTGAAATCAAAAGATAACGTGAAAGCAGAGCAGGAATAAAAATAAAAAAAATCCAACAATCTAAAGCAAATATAGGGATGGACTCGAGCCGAGCCAAGCCGAGCTTTTGAAAAGCTTGTGCTCGGCTCGAAATTTCGAGCCGAGCTCGAGATAGAAGCTCGGCTTGAACTTCGAGCTTGCAGGTTGAGCTCGTGGCTCGTGCCGGCTCGGCTCGAATAGTTCGAGCCGAGCCGAGCCGAGCTCAAAAACATAATAATGAATGTAAAATATAACATTCGTAGTAATTTTTTTTACTTATAATAGTCAAATATAAGAAATAATAAGAAATTCACTAAATGCTTTTCACATAATAGCTACATACTCTGTCATAGTAACGTTAGGAGACAAGAAGAGCGAGATATTTTTTTTCTTAGATTAATGAACAAATAGGAGAAATTAAAAATGTTTATTTCACAGTTTGTCTTAATTTCTGTTTAAAAAACTATGATAATGTATGATTTTAGTGTTCGTCCTGAAATAATGTCAGTCTTTTTAAAATAACCGGATTTAAAGGAAGCCAAGAAAATAGTTTTATCGCTGAGAAACTATATAGGTAGATATATTACGATAGTTTAATATAAATTTCAAATAAGATGGCATATTTGTATTAAGTATTATGACAAGATAGTGGATGAATTGTTTGATAACACCCGGATTTCGTATAGTGTAGTGATAATAAATAATACAAATAACAATAAAAAGTAAAGTCTAATACGACCAGACTAATCCATAAATAATCGGAGTAGGAAAAAGCAGCATATTTTATGAAAACATTTTTTTAAATATCAATATTCATATGTACATACAGTGTGGCCAAGCCAAATGGAATAAATTTATTATTTCGTGAATAAGCGCTTTTGGAAAAAAAATCCGAAACAGGTCGGTTTTTATTTTTAAATTACAATTTTTTGGCATATACTCGTATATGATAGTAGCTCATTTGAACGGTTATGAAATTCTCTATTCAGTAATATAAATATTAACATAATATACAGGGTGTCCAATTTTTTTTTAATTAAATTAATTGACACAAAAATGAGAATGTATATGTAATTTATTTAATTCAAAATACATTTTGCTACTGTCAGTAAACAGAAAGAATGTTCATTTGACAAATAAACATAGCTTTTCACTTAAATTCAATGTTCAAGATGCCACTCACCTGCCTCTTGGTAGTTTGAACATTTAATTTAAGCGAAAAGCTGTGTTTATTTGTCAAATAAACATTTTTTATGTTTTCTGACAGCAGTAAAATGTATTGTGAATTAAATAAATTACATACATTCTTCTTTTTGTGTTAATTAATTTAATTCGAATTTTTTTTTGGACACACTGTATACATAATTATGTTAATATTGATATTACTGAATAGAGAATTTAATAACCTTTCAAATGAGCTAGCACATGACCCCTATTCCCATTTAAAAAAATAATCGATTACGTCATGACGCCCAGATGGATGACGTCATTAGTATGATATATGTAGGTATTATATATGCCAAAAAATCGTAATTTAAAAATAAAAATCGACCTGTTTTGAGATCTTTTTCCAAAATCGCTCATTCACGAAATAATGAATTTATTCCATTTGGCTTTGCCACACTGTATAATACTATTGGTAATATTGTAATGTAGTACCTACCACCTAAAAGGCCTGCATAAATAAATAAAAAATATAAATAAAAAGTATCAAGTATTTTATTGTCTTATATTACTAGATTCGCATAAAATAAATCTTTCACTAAACTTAATACAGATGAGTTGTAACTCTTTTTTTTTAATTTAAGTAACTAAAAAACCTGTGTCACCTGAAAAATATTTTTGTACACTTACAGTCAATTATAAATAGGTACATAGTATCTCCATTAACATTTTATATCGGAGATACTATTTAAAAAAAAATTACATTGTTAATAAAAATCATTTACAAGAGGAAAGGAGGAAAGTGTAGGTATATATTTAAAAATAACATTATAACTCTATTCTTACCAAATTATACATATACGACTCTACTTCAACAATAAATAAAATTAAACCTAGAACTAATTTAAACGATTAAAATTAAAAAAAAAATTGTTTTACACATTTTTCAAAATTGGGTTTTCTACCCAAGAGTTTAGACATAAGAGGCACTTAGCCGATTCATTAGTCAATCTATTGCGTTGTTTTCGAATAATTAAGCCAGCTTTCGAAAACAATCGCTCAGATGGTACGGACGTAGCAGGAATACTTAGTAAGTCTCTGGCCATTTCAGCAAGAACAGGAAATCTTCCTTTATTTACCTGCCACCACTTTAAAATATCTTCGTTGCCAGTACTTTGCGGGAGTGCTATGTAGTCATAGAATTCAGTACTTAAGTCTTTTGGTTTTGTTATGACCTTTGATTGATAATAGCTTTCGAAATTGATTTCAAGCTCATCTTGTACTTACATGACCACCGACGATTCAGATGTACTTTGCGTTATATTTTCTACAGCTTGCTGATTTCCTTCATACTTTTTTAACAGTTTTTTAAACACTGAATACGATTCGTTCTTTAAGTCCCTTCCCCAAAGTGAGTTATCAAATGCTTCAAGTTTATGTCTTGGGTCTAAAATAAGTACTGCACAGTAAATCCAATTTGTTTGTCTGTAATGTTTTAAAATTTTATCTCTGGCCTTTTGAAATGCAGTTAAAAGTTGTTCATCTACACAGGAACGATTCGGTTTATCGTCAAGCAACTTTGATTGTAATTCGATTTTGTCTAACAGTATATTTAAACTGACTATCACTGATGGAAGCGTTGCGTATTTGTCTCCTCCAAGGTTTTCGCTTACTATTTTAAACATCTTTAAAAATTTACAGACGGAAGCTAACATCTGCCATTCGTTTTGGTGTAGTCGAAAATTGTTTAATTTATTGACACTGTCGCTTGCACATAGACAGTCGATCCCCTTTTTTAACTTTAATGCGACATCCAACATATCATGAGTGGAGTTCCATCTTGTTGGAACATCCAGAATAGGTGAAATCTGTGTAGATGCCCCAACAGTTTGGCACGCACTTTTAAAACGGATCCGTAATTTTTCAGATTTTTTTATTTTCTTAAATATATAACGAATTTTATCCAAACAGTTAGTTGGTGTTTGAATATCTTCATCTAGAACATCGTTGTGTTCGAACTCAACCTCTTCATCTACGTTACTGCTTTCTTCATCTTCAGCCTCCCCTCCTACGTCTTCTTCTATTTTCAGAGATTTTAAGCAATCTTGAACAGCCAAGTTCAGAATATGTGCTACACATTTAAAATGTTGATTAACGTCATCAAAAGAAGGAATAAGCTTTTTTAACTCCTGCATGAACGTTGTATTTGCTGCAGTGTTGTCAACAGTTATGCCTTGAATTTTCGATGTGATGCCATAGCTCTGCAAAGATTCATAAAACAACTTGGCAATATCTCTCCCAGTATGAAGCCCATGTGAAGGTGAGAAATCGATAACTACAGACTGGAGTTGCCAATGGTCATCAATAAAGTGGGCGGTGATCCCATAATAAGATTTTCCATTAATTGCCGTCCAGCCATCAATGGTAAAAGATATTCTTGATGTGTTTTGTTGTAGTATATGCATAACTTTTTTTTGATCCTGTTCAAAACGGGACACAACCATTCTCTTTAAAGCTTTTCGTCCAGGCAGGTTTATTCCAGGTTTGATTTGATCGAAGAAGTTCCTTGTTGCTTCGTCGTCAAAAAACGAAAAAGGTAGGTATTTAGTGGCCACCCAATCAACGATAAAGTTTTCATCTTTAGGTTCATTCACGGATTTCTGCAATAAACATAAACGAGTGTAAATTACTTGATATTTGAATGTAAATTTGAATTATTTTTAAAATAAAGCTATTATTTTATTGTATTTATTTTGCTATTTATTATTTCCCAGCCAACATGAATTCACACTAAATTACCAGAGCCCGCTAATAGTTAAAATAGGATTGGAGGTCGTTGGGTAGGTACAATGAACTGCACACTAAAGGGATTACCGAATTGGGCGCTGAATTTTTTGAACTTTTTTTTTGGTTTTTCCATAAATAAACAAATTAAATTGACCTAGTCTTTTAGAAAATTATGAAATATAAAATATTTTAATTATAACTTTTATTTGTTCTTTAAGTCAATATCATTTACATTGTTAAAAAACTAAATCATTGAGAAAAGTAGTAATAGATAATGAGAAATTATCTAATTGTTTAGAATTATTATAGCAGCCCAGCGGGTAAACAAAATTATTTTTACCAACTTTACGGCAATTGAACCAACAAGAATATTAGCAAGAATAAGGAGACAATGGTTGTTAAGTGTTAAATGTTCTTTACGTATTTTATATTTTAATTTTTGGTTCCTTTCAGACTTTTGTAAGCTTTGGTTTCAAACAACACAAAAATAGAAGTAATTAAAAACTAAATTATGGACGAAAACGGCAAGAATTACTTGTCGCAGACGGAAAAGTTTTATAAAAGTAAAATGAAAGTGATAAAACATGGTAAAAAACATAAAAGGGAGTTTGGGTGTGGTACCAATTATTAAAGATAAAATGAGATAAGTTTAAGGTGGTTATGGCGCGTACAATGCGCAAAGGTACCATTTCATCCAAAAAGCGAAAATGTGTGTCGCACCTGGAGCTAGTAAGAGAGGAAGAAGAAGCCGTTATGGTAAAGTTAGGAATGACATGGCGGTAAAGAATATTTATTCTGATGTGGCTCAAGACAAAAAAGGCAAATATGTATAATGATGATGATGTAATAGAAGAGAATATATTAGGCTATTGATTATGTTCAAAATAAGATGGCTAAAAGGAACTACAACGTTCACGGGGTTTTATTGTTTCTTGTTTCATATGGTCAATGGACCTCTAAATATGAAAACACCGCGGAGTGCTTCCATTTACAGGGGTGCGTTTTTGAGAAAGGGGTGAATTAACCCCTATGAACTAAGGTGCATAGTATGAGTTCTATGCCCTTTTAGTACATACATTTCTACAGCAAAATTGTTCGAAATTAAATTTACTATTGAATTATCACCTTTTAAAGTTTAAAAGTGTTTTTTAAAAAATATAATAAAAAAATGCAAATTCATCCTTCCTCTTTAAAATGACGTTTGGCAGAGGTCATCGCTTATAACTCGACAACAACTAATTTTAGACAAATATCACAAGAGACCTTTTTTGCTCAGAATTATCCAAAGAATCTAAAAAGACCTTAATACTATCAATTTCTTTACAGGGCTTCTCATAAAGCATTTATTTTACCATAATTTGTTAATAACAATTAAACGGACCATATTTGGGCTTCCAGACCACTTCCATTGGATTCAGCGACCCAAAAAACTTATAATACCACCATTAAATCACGGGGAGCTCGAACTTTCCCACGGGACCCCCTCTGTTGCGACTAGACAATGGATCTCGGATTTGCATTTTAGGTTAAGTAGGTATATCAATTTTCATTATAATTAATGCAATTGTTAGTACTGAAAACTAACAGCTTAAAATTTTATAATTTTACTCAGTTTGACAACATTGTTTAACGTTAAGCAATTATTTAATGCCAAATATTTATCAGATTATTACATCGACCAAAATTTTATTAAGAAAATTCCCAAAAAAACTGGTTATGAACAAAAAATTTTATTACACTTTTTTTTCCAACAATAATAAATAAAAACTGAAACATCATGCAAAAAAATAATAAAATATTATTTTTGAATATTTGCATTGTTTTGGCACATCGAAAACTTTGGCGTTAATACTTTGAATATTGACATTACAATAGTAAAATGTGTTCTTACCTTAATTGTTAAGAAATTATGAAGTGGTCCAGCTTTGCTAGTTCCAGGTTGAGAGAGCTTTGGAAAAATAGTACCATATTCCTTTGGATGTTTACTTAATAAGTGCCTTTTTAAAGTAGTTGTAACGGAAAGTTTTACTTTAAACTCACTTTTAATTTTTCGTTTGTTACATAATTTGCATGTCGCTAATTTGTTTATTTTGTCAATAATTTTAAACTCAAAAAAGCATGTAAACTTGCTCCGAAATGTCGAAGTTTCGTCAAGAGTATAATCGCCGCTAACGCTTTCAGTCGACTTAGTTGACACTTCACTATTTTCACTTGGACTTGGAGAAGGAAGATTTGTGTCCATAAAACTATCATCACTATCGTAATTAAACATTTTAAAAACGCGAAAAATTTGGAATTAGGTTCCTAAACAGAAATGGACGAACAGCAACTTCAACTTCTTTCTCAAGACTGAAAAGATTGTAATAACTATTAGATTTCTTTCCTACTACCCGTAAAATACAAACGTGCTAGTTTTCTTAAAATCGGAATTATTTTCTTAATACCTACAGATTTAGCAAAGTTTATACTGAGAAATAAGTTACAATAAAACATTCAACTGTACAGATTAACAGTAAATTTCTATTGTTAAATTCATATCATTATGTCCAAAACCATTCAAGTATGGAGGTACGAGGTAGAATCCCAATTTTATAATCCTCCATAAACTTAAACTGCCTCTTGTAACCTTCTTAAGAATTTGTTTATCAAAAAGACTAACTTCTAGGAATGCGAATATTTACATTTTACCATAACAAAAAAATATGTTCATTAAAATTTTTACCTCTTCCGAGTAACTATAGTAAAAATGAGAAGTACATAACTGCATTTTATAAATCCTATTCAAATATTTAGTGACGATATTAGGGATAATCGAAATGCAAGAATATTATTTAAAAAAGAATTTATACAGAGTGTCCGTAAAATATGTAATAAATTAGATACTTCCTTAATCCTTTTTAAAAATATCTGGAATTCGTGGAGTTTTAATTTTAATGTTCTACCTTCTACCATAAAATTTGATTATACAGGGTGATATACATTAAGCTGATATGTATGAGGTAAATGTACACTCTGTACCTACGTTGTGACATTTTTAGATCGAAAAAATGAGCTGATGTTAAAAAGGTATGATACTTGGGGTCTAACGGACAGAATTTCAAAGATATGCGCTATGAAAATAAATTTTATTGATTTCAAATTATTAATCTAAGAATTTGAAAGTAATCCAGTAATTGATACATGACTTTATCTTAAATTTTCACACTCCCACGTCTTCCAATCCACCTGTTCGGAAAAATTTCGTCTACGTACCTTGGAACATCTACAGCATAATGCGGAGGCGCAATATCCTATTAAAACCATAAACTTTCATCAAAACCTCCAGGATTAATTCTACTGGGAAATAAATAAATTAAAGTAGGTGCGAGATACCCCGTTAAAGACTGATGTTATGCGACTCGTTTCAATTACCTTTGAAAAGTAGGGTCCGATAATTGTTAGCCCACATATTTACCTTTTGCAGGTATTGTGTATGAAGCTGTTATATTTACAAAAAATCCGATGGCGTCATCACCTTTATGTGTATCACTCTGTGTAATTAAATTTGGTTGTAAAATGTAGATCATTAAAATTAAAAATCGACGTGTTTTAGATTTTTTTCAAAAGACTTTTAGTTTAGGAAATATCCCATTTATTTAATACATTACGGACACACTGTATATTGCAAATACATATTTGTCGTCTAAATTACTTATTCTCAAACAAAAGTATCAGTGGTATCAAAAATAAATAGAAAAAATATTAGAGTATTAGCTAAAATATTGACAAGCTCGTTAAGGAAAGCTCGGCTCGTTTCCAATTCAGCTCGGCTCGGCTCGAAAAAAATTTGGCTCGGCTCGAAGCTCGGCTCGCAAGAAACAAACAGGCTTGAGCTCGAAGCTCGGCTCGTCAAACGAGCCGAGCCTCGAGCCGAGCCGAGCTAAGCTCGAGCTTGTGTCCATCCCTAAGCAAATAGATGACGTTAAAAGGCTTCCAATAATATGGAAAACGGTGTTTAAGAAAAATATAAAAATAAATCAGGCAGCAAGAGATTGACAATGACAAGTACGAACTAATCGAAACGTCGTCAATATCTCATCATATTATAAAGCATAGCAATAATTAAACCATTAATCCATGTTAGTGTAAATGTATTGTATAGTTCCTTTTTATATCTTTATTACCCTGTACACTGTACAATTAGGTAGGTATAATGCTACGCTGCTGTAGAAATCGAAGGGAAATTACTGCAAATTATATTTATCGATAAACTTGAAACATATCTGAAGAGAATGAGTGGCGACTAAAGGCAGGTTTACATGTATCCAGTAACTGGCGCCAGTCGCACTGGAACCACAGTGCTGGCATGCCATGGTAGTGGCATCATGTAAACGCTTTTTTGCTCCAGTCCAGCGCTGTCTGCCAGCGCTGTCTCGAATAGAAAGCTGGTCTATTTTTCATGCCAGTGGCCCTCGTCTGCGTCCCCTTTAACCCGGTGCCAGTGGTTGTAGACACGTGTAAACACAGCGTTCCAGTCGCTGGCGCTGTCTTACCTGTGGTTTCAGTGGCAGTATTAGGATTTTTAATAAGAGTGCCAGTGAGATTGGCGCCAGTTACTGGATACGTGTAAACAAACCTATCCAGCGCTGTCTTAGTCAAGCACTCGCATTCCAGTGAGACTGGCGCCAGTTACTGGATACTGGATACGTGTAAACGTTACTTTATTCTTTTCAGATACCAACGATCTCCAAGTACGACGAGCGGTAGTATGAGTGGCGACATTCAGAGCTATCTTGGTTCCGTTTAGGCTAGTATGAAATGTGTGACAAGCTGTCACACTGTACGGGATCAAGAACCTTGCAGAAAGTCTACGATTGAACCCAAGTCAACGCTAAACCTGTAGAAAAGTGAAATAAGAGGAACGTGTAACATTTAGGAATTGATACCTTATCTTGAAAATCTACAAGTAACTAAAAAAAAGATGTTCTATCACAAACTAACTCTCTAACCCTTCCAGGTAGCTCGAGAATATATGGAAAAGGTAGAGGTCATTTTAATACGGCTGAAGGCAATGTAGTTTCCTGTCCAGGTACAAACAACGGAAGTGTAATTGAAAGTTGAAATAATTATTTCATTAATATCATATGAATCAGTATTTAGATACAACGCAGTTGATGATCAAGTAATATCTTTCAAAACGCAACCATCAAAAGGAAACCAAAGAGGATATCGTATGTCGGTTTTCTGTGTGCAATACAATTTAGCAATGATCACTCTCTCTCTCGTTTAGCACCATCTAGGAAATTATCAGGCATCAATTGCAAAACTTACCCTGGTGCAAACTATGGAAGTGATCACCAACATGTTTTGATTTAAAGTTATTTACAAGAAAGACTCAAAATAATCAGCATCCTAGACCATTCAAAGATGGAAGACTTTCAAAGGGATCTAGAAGATCAATTATACAGAATAATTGGGTATAGTTAAAAAACAAAATAATAGAAACTTTAAAGGGTAATATCATACTGAGTACTACAAAGCATAATCCATGGTTTACTGATGATAATTTTAAAATAATTAAGTGCCTTAAAAAATGGCAAATTTGATTAATATCACTTTCATCATCTATTTGAGGTTTGAGCTCAAAATTTTAAACATGAACAGTGTAAGGCGAAAAAAGATATCTACAGACCACAGATTGGTAAATCACTAAAAACGTGGCGGAAATACCATAAAGGTCTAATATATTACCATATACAAAGAGGATCTAAATTATGGAATAAATTCATTTTCTCTAAAATGAACGACTTTAGAGAAAAATCCCGAAACAAGTCGATTTTTATTTTCAAATTACAATTTTTTGGCATATATTTCATACTAGTGACGTCATATATCTGAGCGTGGTGACGTAATCGATGATGTTTTTAAATAGGAATAGGGGTCGTGTGGCACCTCATTTGAAAGGGTGTTCAATTATCTATACAGTAATATAAACATTAATATCATTATTTATACAAGGTAGCCAAAATAATAATTTTTGAATTAAATTAATTGACGAAAAATGAAGAATGTTTGCAATTTATTTAACTCAAAATACATTCTATCGCCGTCAGAAAATAGAACAAAAAATGTTTTTTTTTTGCAAATAAACATTGCTTTTCTCTTAAATTAAATGTTCAAACTGCTAAGAGGTGGTAGGTGGGAGGCTGTTTGTGATTTAATTTAAACGAAAAGAAATGTTTATTTGTGAAATAAACATTTTTTTCTATATAACTGACAGCCGTACAATGTATTTTGAGTTAAAAAATTACATACATTCCTCTTTTTGTGTCAATTAATTTAATTCAAAAATTATTTTTTTGGTCACCCTGTATAAATAATAATATTATAGTTTATATTACTGAATAGAGAATTGAACACCCTTTCAAATGAGGTGCCACACGACCCCTATTCCCATTTAAAAAAATCATCGATTCCGTCACCACGCTCAGATGGATGACGTCACTAGTATGAAATATATGCCAAAAAATTGTAATTTAAAAATAAAAATCGACTTGTTTCAGGATTTTTCTCCAAAATAGTCCATTTTAGAGAAAATGAATTTATTCCATAATTTAGATCCTCTCTGTATATTAGTGCGCTTTCAATAAGATGAAAACAGTACCGTGCAAATTAGAACTAGAGTATTGAGATGCTACGTATTCTCTGTCCTTTTATATAGAGTTGAAGCCTGGATAATTACGGACGCAGCTGCAACAAGACTTGCCAACGTTGAGATGTGGTGTTATCAAATGGTAACATCATGGATGCAACACGTAACAAACACGGAAAAATTAAGAAAGATGTAAAAATAAAAAAGAAATACTAGGTATGAAGGAAAGAGAAATGAGCTCCTTTACTTACATATTAAAAAACGAAAAATATGAGTTGATGCGACTGGTTATACAAGGGAAGGTGGAAGGAAAAAGAGAATCAGGGGGACAATGCACATCCTGGTTGAAAAATTTAAAGATTTAAAGCAGTGGAGTGAAAAAACAACAATAGAACTCTTCAGAAGAGCTGCAGATGGAGTAAAATGGATGGATGCAGAGTAAAATGGGACAATGATCGCCAATGCCCTTACAGGATGAGGCACATGAACAAGAAGATGCTCATACTTATAAAGATTTTAATAAAGCAAAAATATTACGTAAGATAACATAGTTCTAATAACCGACGGCTTAAAGGAAGCCCATGAAATTGTGCAAGAACTGCAGCGAGTTTCTCAAAAAGTAGGGTTGGAAATAAACTTTGGGAAAACTAAAATGATGACCAATTTAATACCTAGCGGACCATTGGAACTAGAAAACTGCCATATCGAAACAGATGATAAATACATCAATCTGGGCCACGAAATAAAAATACGTAGAGACAACCAAACATGCGAATTATCTAGAAGAATAGCTTTAGGATGGGCAGCGTATGACAAACTAAGAGACGTGTTCAAGGAAAACATCCCAATTAAGCTAAAAACAAAAGCAATTAACCTGTGCGCACCTCCGGTGCTTACTGATGGAGATGAAACATTAAAATTGACTAAAACATCAATAAGAAAATTACAAGTAGCACAACGAAAAATGGAAAAATCCATGCTTGGACTAACTTTGAGAGACAGAATACGAAATGATGAGTTACGGCGAAGAACTGAAGTGGAAGACGTCATAAAATGCATTACGGAGTTAAAGTGGAAATGGTCAGGACACTTCGAAAGAAGTGTCAGAGAGACAACAGATGGTCAAAGAAGATTTTGGAGTGGCGGCCAAGGGCAGACAGGCGAAGTCGTGGAAGACCAACTACCAGATGGACCGACAGGGCCGTGTGGTGCTATGATGCGGTGAGGCAGCCGCATCAGGCGGCATCACAAGGGGGCGGCATAATCAGTAAAATCAAAATACAAATTGAACCATTCAATAATTAAAAGTATATATAGGACCAAGTGTCAGCCGAAAATATTTAACTGGTGAAGGTTTAGCAGACCTTATTTTGACAAATTTGGAAAAAATAGTTCTTGATTTAAAACGGCTCAGAGGACAAGGTTATGATAACGGGGTTAATTTAAAAGGAATAAGAAAGGGTGTGCAAAACAGAATATTTGAAAAATATCCGAGGGCGTTTTACGTACCCTGTGCATGCGACCTTAGTCATAAATGACGCAGCGTCTTCTTCTACAGAAACAAAAAACTTTTTTTTGTATTATACAAGAACTGTACACTTTTTCCTGGTTTTACAAAGCGTTGGGAAGTTCTGAGAAAAACATGTTTCACAACTAACACTAAAACCGTTGAGTACTACTAGATGGTTAAGTCGAATAGATGTATTGAAACCTCTAAGATTTCAATTTTGTGAAATACATAATGCCTTATTCGAAATAATAGAAGACGTCAACAATAATTCAGAAACTAAAGTCAAAGCACGAGGATTAGTAAAGAATATTAAAAATTATAAATTTATATGCGGTGTAATTCTTTTGGCATGATATTTAATTTTATATAAATTCAGTCTCGAAGATGTTGCAATATGTCTATATATATGACTATAAATTTGTCAGATTGTGCAAAAATGTCAGAAGCGATGGAAAAAATGAAAATTTACTGACAATTTGGCTATGACCAAATGAAAATTACTGATAATGAAATTGCAGAAAATCTTGTAAATTAGTTCCGAATTTCCTGCTGAAAACGAATATTGAGGCAAGTGAAAAATGCGTCAATTTGATCTGTGGATTAGCTCTCAACAGAGAACGATAAATTTAAAGTAAATTTTTTCATCTACATTTTAAAAATTGCCTTTAATTCTTTTATTGATCGATTTTCGCTTTTAGAAATTCATAATAAAAATTTTAAATTTTTATATATTTTTAAATTGAGGGAAATATAATAAAAGGGAAAGATGATAAAATACTATAAAAATACTAGAAAATACTCATTCAATACTTTTCATAGAAAAAGAATCGGATATAGAGGCAAATGATTTTCTAGAAGATTTATTGCATGATTTATCCCAAATGATACCATACTCCATAAAACCTTTAGAGGTTTTGATTTGTACCAAAATAACCTAATTTCTTTATACCCAAATATAGTTGTATCACTAAGGGCCGGTATTATCTGTTCCGATTAAAACCCGGTTAGAGGAATTTTGTCATGCGTGATGCAGAAAGTACCGGCCCTAAGAATTTTATTAACACCTTCTGTCTCGGTAGCTGGGGAAAGAAGTTTTTCAAAATTAAAAATGATTAAAAACTATTTACGAAGCTCCATAAGACAAACAAAACTAAAAAAATTAGCACTTATTTCAATAGAGTCCTCACTAGCTGCTACTTAAGACTACACCAATCTGATTGATGAGTTTGCCAAAATTAAAATCAAAAGGATAACATTGTAATATTCATAAATGTTATTTAGTGTTAATATGTACATATTATTTCATTTAATTTAAAGTATGTTTTGTTTTTAAAATTAAATTTTCGTTCATTTTGTGTAATTTACTTTAATAAAAATAAATACTTACGAGTATTAAGTTTCAATAATATTTAGGGGGCGGCATTTCGAAGACTTGCATCATATTGAAAAGATGTACCGCACGGCTCTGTGGACCGACGACATTAAAAGAATAGCGACAAACTGGATTGCAGCTATCCAGGACAGAGAAGAGTGGAGACATCTTGAGGAGGCCTATATCCGACAGTGGACAAATTTGGCTGTGTGATGATGATGATCAATGATTACGTAAGAAGTGAATGGAAATGTTTTACACATAAGTACCATTTGTCAGAAACAAATTTGCATATCATTTAAATAAACTTATAAAAGTCTAAAATAGCAACAAAAAGATTAGAACCGTTTTGGTCATTAGCACTTTTAGCAAGATACAAAAATATCTAAATCAGGATCTACAACTTTATTGATTATCGGCTCGATCCTCTCTAATAACATTAATAAATCTATTATTTGCGCTATTATTTTGTCTTATAAGTTGGTACTTAACACCCATGTGAGAATAAAATAGTTATCCTCAAGTTCTTCTTTTTTTCGCATATCAATATTTGCATTTTACCTCTTGGCGCCTTAAATATCCTTGAATGTATTATTTGAATTATAAACAAAATCAAGTAATAACAAAGAATAATGTATGCATATTTTGCCGGCACAAGCGAGCAAGTAGGAGTTGGTATATGACATTACGTCAATGATAACCTTTCTTATAATATATTGTAGTAATTGTTTGAGAGAAATTTATGTCTCAGTTTCTACTAAAAAATAATAAATAAATTATATAAAAATTAATCCACCAACAATTTAAAACATCTTAAAACTTTTAATTGAATTTTAATGACTATTTTTCTACAACCGTATTAAAAATGCAATTTTTAGAACTCCATACGTGCGTTAAAAATGTTACTTTAAGGCACTAGTGCTTTAAAATATTTTTTGCACGATTGATCATTTTTGACTGTTTACCGTGACAGATTTTACGTCAGTAGGTGACATTTACTAGCAACTCGACGGTAAGTAATCCAACTCGACGGTAAGTACTCCAACTCGACGGTAAGTAATTCACTTACCGTCGAGTTAAAAAATCTCTTAGTTTTAATTTATTTTTTGAAAGAATAAAGAAAACTAACGAATTATTTATTAATATTGAAACTTATGGTAAAATTTGTTAAATTATTTAATGAAATCCCACTTGTTTGGGCTGTGGTTTCACTTCTAACAGAAACTCCTGCAGAATCGCACACATTAGTAGTATTCAACATTTTTTCTCTTCAAATACGCGATCAAAGTTGAAAACTTGGAAATATCAATGCCATCATAAAGAAAAACGGTGGATTTAATCATTGAATATTCTGCCCAGAGGCTTCCAGGAGCTTTCAACTGCATATGTCTTTGAACGAAATATGCCAATAGAGTCTTTTCTTCGATTCTTAAATTCTTGCTTTCGCACCATTTTTTAAAACTTTGGTAGGCATTTTGATAACGGATTTTGGATTTTTCGGGAATAATTGCGGAACACCCTTCTTCCCAAGCCCGTTCAATTTCTTCAAATTCACTTTCGCTCATATTTTAATTTATAATACTCAAAATTGTACTTAAAATTATTGACAACTAAATAAAAACTCAATTCTCCATTGTTGTTATGCACCCTAGTTAGTGCAAAAAACGTTATAAGCATGTCGAACGTTAAGAGTAACCGATCTCAGACAATAATTGGAGTCGTCGCTCCGCTCCTCCTCCAAACAATTGTCTTCTATCGGTATAAAACCCTTACCGTTCTCCATACTTAATATACTATTTAAGGCACTGCAGTTCGTATTGACCGTATAGACAATTTTGATGTAATGTCAAAAAAATATAAAAATGGAATGTCAGTCAAGTTCAAGTAAAAATTTTTGTAGATATTGTCCTGTAATTACGTTTGTAGAAAAAATATTCTATGATATGCGTGTTAAAAAGTACATTTTTAATGCACTCATGTGAATTGCAGAACTCGCTATCGCTCATTCTGCAAACTTTCATATGCGTGCCTTAAACGTGTACTTTTAACTCTTGTATCATAAATAACTATTAATTTGCATTAGTTGCATTGCTAAGTTATTATGTGAAAACTGCTGGAACTAGACAAGCCAGCTCTAAAAAACATAGAATCATAAAAATAGAAACAATAAGATATTTTCAAAGAATTAAGGTAACGGCAAAGGTATCTCTTTCAAATGCTTTCTCAACAATCTTCTTCTTCTTCTTTTTCTTTTTGTATAGACATGACTCTGTCTGTTTTTCCAATGTGCCTCTAGTGAGTTGTCGTTCCATCGTTTTCGTGGTCTTCCCACTGATCATGTCCCTATTGGAGAACAGTCTCTCGCTGTCCTGACTACCCTATTTGTTGTCATTCAGCTTATGTGGTCATTCCATTCTATTCTTCTGTTCCTTAGCCAGTTATTAATGTTATCCACCTTGCATCTCCGTCGTATATCTGTACTTCTAGCTCTGTCCCATATAGTCTTACCATGGATTTTTCGAAGGGTTTTCATCTCCGCTGTTTCGAGCAATCTTTTGTCCTCTCTGTGTTGGGTCGTGTTTCTGCGGAGTATGTCATTATTGGTCTGATGACTGTTTTGTAAATTCTGCCTTTCATTTCTTTTCCGATATTTTTATTTCTCCATATTGTGTCATTCTTTTCTGACACAGTCAGATCAGTACCGTTGATTCTGTAAAATTTCTTGGTATTTTTTTAGACAGCAACCTCAAATGGTCCCTTCATATCGATTCGTTAAGTAAGAAACTCGCCTCAGCTTGCTTTGCAATAAGATCTGTCTCAAGGGAACTCAATTTAGCATCTTCTAAAATAACATATTTTTCATTATTCGAGTCTCATCTTCGGTATGGTCTTCCTTTTTGGGGTTCTAGTACAGCTGCTCAATTTGATGTTATTTTTAAATTGCAAAAAAGAGCAATAAGGTATTTGTTTGGCCTCAGAAGATCTACGCATTGCAGAAGTTACTTCAGGAATCACGGAATTTTAACACTTCCATCTTTATATATTCTAGAAACGGTTTGTTTAATTCGTAAACACCTTCATGCCTTTCCAGCAAGGCCCAATCATCTTTACTCCACCAGAAATTCAATCTTTGATATTTATTTACCGATCCCATGCACTGAGTTAGTAAAGAAATCTATATTATATTTCGCAAAAAAACTTTACAACCATCTGCCTTTACAACTTAAATCTGCAACATCTTTCCCAAAATTCCGTAAACTGACAAAAGCCTATCTATCTGAAAGACCATATTATTCAATAGAAGAATTTCTTAATGAATAACTAAGAAAATTGGGTTTCATACGCAGTAGCTTAAACTGTCAATTCCTAATGTTGTATTTTAGTTGTTGTAAGTATGTTCAACTTTCAATTTGCAATGTATATAAATTTTGAAATTAATTGTTTTTGTCTTTGGTTTTATATCTTATTTACTGTATATTGACGATTTATCTAATTTTATTGAATTGTAGTTGTTATTTGTTTTTTCTTGTTGATATTATTTTTCTTTTGACTGTATGTAAGCTTTGTCCATAAAATTGTAAAAATTTTCAGTGACAATAAAGCATATTTCTATTCTATTCTATTCAGGCAACCTGCGGCTCTGTTTGCTCTATTCACTTGATCTTCCACTTCTGTTTCGAGTCTTCGATAGCTAGATAGTGTGATTCCTGGGTATTATTATTCTCAACAATGAATACCATAATATAAGTGTGTGTTTTTTGTTCCTGTATTTTTTATTAGCTGCCTTTTAATGAAAATTGCATCTTTTGTTGATTCGTCTTGCATATAACCAAACGGATTATCTGATAAATCTGTTTCTTCACGCATCCGTCTGTCACTTATTTTCTTCCATAATTTTATGGTGTGACTAAGTAGTTTTATGACTCTGCAGTTTTTGTATTTTTGTTTATCTCCCTTGTTTAAGTCCAAAGGTAATAATATACTGCTTCTCCATTCGTCTAACATTTGTTTGACTTGCATAATTCAATTAAATAAACATATAGTCCTGTCGCCAGGGGGGGTACAACGGCCTCCTTAATTCAGATGGACTTACCCAAGTTTTTTTTATATATTTTGACCCGCAGAATACGAATTTTTTGGGTAACAGTTGATCCGGATGTCGATAAGATTGGTATAGACAAAGAACTTGAGGAATTACATAACAGCGATTTATCGCAAAACAAAACATCTTTTTGTATTTTTTGGGTCACTTTAAGCAAAAAATATTCCTACAAGTTTTTTCGTAGAATGCATAGTTTTCGAGATAACCGCGGTTGAACTTTCAAAAAATCGAAAAATTGTAAATTTTAAACCCGAATAACTTTTGATTAAAAAATAAAGTGGCAATTCTGCTTACCGCATTTGAAAGTTTAAGTCAAATTATATCGGTTTTGATTATTTGCATTGCTAAAAATTTATTATTTTATTGTTAAACAAAGCTGTAAACTGTAGTAAACACCTAGTATGTGAGTGATGTTTTCTATGATTTCTCATTTAAAATCGAACGAGTAGGTAGAGTAGCTACAAGTGCAAGCGAGGCAATTTCTACGTAGCATGCGTTAAAACGCATGTATTAGGCACGGGAAACCTATGTGTTTATAGATTAGTTTAACAATAAAAAAATTAATTTTTAGCAATGCAAATAATGAAAACCGATATAATTTGACTTAAACTTTCAAATGCGGTAAGCAGAATTGCTACTTTATTTTTTAATCAAAAGTTATTCGGGTTCACAAATTGCAATTTTTCCATTTTTTGAAAGTTCAACCGCGGTTATCTCGAAAACTATGCATTCTACGAAAAAACTTGTAGGAATATTTTTTGCTTAAAATGACCCAAAAAATACAAAAATATGTTTTGTTTTGCGAGAAATCACTGTTATGTAATTCCTCAAGTTCTTTGTCTATAACAATCTTATCGACATCCGGATCAACTGTTACCCAAAAAATTCGTATTCTACGGGTCAAAATATATAAAAAAAACTTGGGTAAGTCCATCTGAATTAAGGAGGCCGTTGTACCCCCCTGGCGACAGGACTAATATTATCCAACTTGTTCCTGCTTCTCCTAAAGTTATCCATACTTCCCCAATAATATTATCTGGTCCAACTGCTCTACTTTTAGGTAAGGTAAAGTTTTCATCCTAATAGCAACATTAATAATATTGAAAAATATTACTAAAAGATTTTTAAATGAAAACTTTTTGGTCCATTTCCTTGGTAACACCTCCATGCCTTCTACAATTTGCAAGCCAGATGGATGCTGAAACGAAAAAGACAAGAGGGAATTCAAAATCTTACAATTCACGACCCCGTCTGTTCAGCTGGTAAATTCCAGCAGAAAATGGACCTAGTTACTCAAAGGAGAAAAGACCAATATAAAAATAAAATAAAAATCCCATTTTTATTCAGTTGCAATGCGAAGGCAAAACAATCTTATTTTTCACTTAGAACAGGGAGCACAGACCAGCACTCTTAATCGACGATTTTTGACTCTTGTTGGAGTCATCCTCGGAGAGGCATAGGCCTGCTGCTCTCTACTCGAAGTGACCAACCATGAAAGCTTATCCCCCCACATTGCAACTGGCATGTATGGAGTAGGTGACTAGCGGCATCTAGCAACTGAAAGGTACGGTAAAATTTTCATCCTAATAGCAACATTAATATTATTGAAAAATATTAAAAATATTACTAAAAGACTTTTAAATGAAAACTTTTTGATCCATTTTCTTGGCTTGCAAATTGTAGAAGCCATGGAGGTGTTACCAAGGAAATGGACCAAAAAGTTTTCATTTAAAAATCTTTTAGTAATATTTTTAATATTTTTTAATAGTATTAATGTAGCAACATTACATTACAGTACGATTAATTACAAAAATTAATTACAAATACAATTCAGAACGTTTTCGCTCCAAAGAGAGCATCATCAGTGTTCTTGCATCCATAATCTGGATTTAACATTGAACTCTATAATGTAAGACATTTCATAATAAAGTTAAAGTGAACGTTAAATTTAAAGTTGGTACCTTTAACAATGCAGTTGTTATATGTAAAGGTACCAACTTTAAATTTAAAGTTCACTTTAATTTTATTATGAAATCGAGCGTTAGTCGACATTTAAACGGTTTTTACCGATGTATTTTTGGGGGCTTAGAATGTAGAACTTGCAAGAACACTGATGATGCTCGCTTTAGATCGAAAACGTTCTGTATTGTATTTGTAGCCCTCTTTTGGTGTTTTTAAAAATAAATATACCTTTTATGCAAAAGATTTTTCTTCAAATTTATGGAAAAAAGTACTCTCGGTAGCGAAACGAATATACAGTAAAAAAATATTGGATGAAAACACCGTTATTAAACAGTCCTCGCTCTGACATGGGAAAAAATTTATTAAGAGAATCATTAAAATCATGGCACTATTTTACAGTAAATATCACCTGTGCTCATTCCTGTTGGTTGGCTATCATGCATTTTCTTTTTTTCTAGTAGACACATTGCTCTTATGGATGCTATCTTATGGTTTCTTCATCTATTCCCACCTTTTCCGCAATTTTTTCAATTGCATCCTTTCTCTTAAATTAATAAAAACATTTTTTTTTCGTCCGAGAACCTGATGTATTTTACAGAGTTCGCCATTTTTATTTTATAAGTAAGTTACTGCGATAGCAAAATTCTTGAAGCAATCTATCTACTGCGATCGAAGTGGTATGATTCACAACGAAGAAAAGGTGACAGTCAAATCACGCCTACCTAACAGTCGCTGTGATAACAGTGAACTGCTATGTGAAACTGCCGCTTTAGAAATTTGAGCGTTATTTTATATTACTCGTACGACTGTAGTTTTTAATGCTTTCTTTCTCAAAAAACTGTTTTCTTCTAATACATACCATTTTTCTTTAACGACCTTGGTGGACCAAGAGACCTTTTATTTAAAATTCACATTTTTGCTTATTATTTTCGTTCTCAATCTTGCTTCTTCTACGTTTTGATTTAACTTCATTCAGTCTGTTTCACGTCCTTTATGTATTCGATGAGATTCAAGCTAATTTTTTCTTTACGTCATTTTTGGTATAGGTATATATTAATAACATACCAGAACTATCGAAAATATGAACTTAAAAAATAATAGAGTAAGTTAATACGAAAATTCAAAGAAATAACGAGAATCTTTCAGTAAACGTAACCAATGTCGAAATAGTAGACTAATAAACAAATTATCTTGGAATAATGATCAACTGCATTACTGATTGCATCCAGTAGGTAAATCAATATCAGAATAGAAAAACATAAAGCAAATTTTAACAAAACGAAAAGACTGCTCTGGACAAGAGATTTGAAATTGGAGCGAAGAGTTAGGTTGGCTAGGTGCTACTTTTGTCGATTTTGTTTTATGTAATGGAAGCTTGGACCTTAAATGTGGCATCAATGAGAAACTGAAATCATTCGAGCTGTGGATGTGTAGAAGAATGATATCGTGGACAGAACGTGTTACAAACAAAGAAGTTCTGAGAAAAAAAAAATAAAGAAATGTTTTAAATACAATCAAAATCGGAAAATTAGAATATCTCGGATATTTTACACTTAGAGAGAGATACAACTTACTCCAATTGATTATGCAGGGAAATATTCAAGGAAAAAGGATTGGCTGCGCAGTCTGAGGAAATGGTACGGATGTACATCAAATGAACTTTTCAGAGCAGCCGTCTCTAACGTCCGAATAGCTATGATGATTGCCGACCACGGTCGCGGAGATGACACTTGAAGAAGGAGTCAATACAGAAATG
Source organism: Diabrotica virgifera virgifera (assembly GCF_917563875.1). NCBI lineage: Eukaryota > Metazoa > Arthropoda > Insecta > Coleoptera > Chrysomelidae > Diabrotica > Diabrotica virgifera. The sequence continues at coordinate 54,329,400 of NC_065449.1, read as the reverse complement.
AATAAAGATACTAAAAAAATGTACGACAGCAGGTTAATCTTATTGCTTAAAAAAAACTTCCACCTATTTAAACGCTTTTAGATAGTTCAATCGTTTGCGTCAAATATTTAGACGTTAATTTGACTGTCTTTTCTTCAATGCAAATGAATGAAAATTTGCAGACATATACATTCGCGGCAACAATACACGAATAGTCAATAGAAAAAATTATCTACTCTGTCATATTATGTATCAGTTTTTAGTTTGTGAAAACTGTCATTATAGATAGCACTGCGTGAAGGGTTTAAAGTGTGCGTGAAGTAACAATGTATTTTAAATGGGATTTACTTTTCGCACACTTTCAATGGATTTTTTTGGCACACTTTCATATAATCCTTAACTTTCGCGTTGTCATGGTGATGGCAATATGAGCAATGACTTACAACACAATTAAAGGAAAGGAAAGTAGTTAGGATTTTTAAATGTCAAAGTTCTAATAATTGTAAAATAGAAATCAATTCCAGTGACGAAGAGTTACAGTTTTTTTATTTGTTTATCGAGGAGTAGATAAAATATTGTGTGAAACTGTGCGTGAAGTACTTTTTGGGAACTTACGCGAAGTATAAACAGCACTCGCACCGCAGTCGCTCGTGCTCTAAACATCGCGTGCGTTCGCAAAAAGCATACTTCACGAACTGTTTCATAAATAAATATTATCTACTTTATCTCATATTATGTATAGGATTTTAGTTTGTGAAAACTCTCATTATAGATAGCAGTGCGTGAAGGATTTAAAGTGTGCGTGAAATAACAATGTATTTTAAATGGGATTTATTTTTTCGCACTGTTTTTGGCACACCTTCATATAATCAAATATCCTTAACTGTCGCGTTGTCATGGTGATTACATGTGAGCAATAAATTACAACAAAAGTTTTGACAGTTTCGTGGTTTGAACGCAGTCAGAATTTTTAAATGTCAAAGTTTTAAACATTGTAGAATAGAAATGAATTCCAGTGACGAAGAGTTACAGTTTTTTTATTTGTTTACCGTAGATAAAATATTGTATGAAACTGTGCGTGAAGTAGTTTTTGCAAACTTACGCGATGTATAGCACTCGATCCCCTGTCGCTCGTGCTCTAAACATCGCGTGCGTTCGCAAAAAGCATACTTCACGAACCGTTTCATAATAGTTATTTATGAAACAGTTTGTGAAGTATGCTTTTTGCGAACGCACGCGATATTTAGAGCACCAGCGACAACGGAGCGAGTGCTATACATCGCGTAAGTTCGCATAAAGTACTTACTTCACGCACAGTTTCATACAATATTTTATCTACTCTTCGATAAACAAATAAAAAACTATAACTCTTCGTCACTGGAATTCATCCCTATTCTACAATTTTTAGAACTTTGACATTTAAAAATCCTAACTACTTTCAAACCACAAAACTGTCAAAAATTTTGTTGTAAGTCATTGCTCATATTGTCATCACCATGACAACGCGAAAGTTAAGGATATTTGATTATATGAAAGTGTGCCTAAAAACCCATTGAAAGTGTGCGAAAAAGTAAATCCCATTTAAAATACATTGTTACTTCACGCACACTTTAAACCCTTCACGCACTGCTATCTATAATGACAGTTTTCACAAACAAAAAACTGATACATAAAATGACATAGAGTAGATAAATAACTATTTTATGTTTATTAATTGTTTAAATAAAAAAATTTTTAATGGAAAATGCTTAAATTCTCTTGTTTTTTACAATGAAGAAACTGGAAACTTTTACAGATTGTAGTTAATTATATGAACTGTACATAATCTCAATTTATACGTTAATTGTTTATGTAATGATACACAAGGAAAAACTTCCTGCAGTTGTAGAGAAGTATCCATACTTACTCAAATGTGGTCTCGAGGTAAACCAATTACAAAAAACTCGAAGATGTACCACAAGGTTATTTATTATTGTTAAAAAACATATGAAAGGACGCGTTTCGGCTTTAAACAAGCCATCATCGGCTTAAATACAGGACAAAAACACCTGACCTGACACCTGACCGGCTCACATGATGGTTCCTCTACATGCGGAAGTTCTTGAGGATTTTACAATACAATAATAACAAAATGCTATTAATAGCTAATTATTAATGAAGAAATGTGTACATCTATATATTTTATAATGTAAACTAGCTGATTCTTCCTCCTTCCTGTTTTTCTGGTCAGTCCGTTGTTTTTGTCCTGTATTTAAGCTGATGATGGCTTGTGTAAAGCCGAAACGCGTCCTTTCATATGTTTTTTAACAATAATAAATAACAGTTGGCTGTATATCTACCATTAATTACAAGTGAAATTTTTCTTCTTGGTAAAAGGTATATTAGTTTAAAAAGCCCTAAAAGGCTACAAACATATGAACAAAACGTTTTCGCTCTGTAACAAGAGCATCATCAGTGTTACAAGAACATGGTGAGCCAACCAAAAAATACAAAGGTCAAAGCCTTTCAAAAAACAGACAAAAGTCTTTTATAAAAGATAACATCGCAAAATCCAAAGGATGGATAAAATTCCTAAGGATATAGCCCTATGGCAACATATGACTCCCACACATTGTAAGTGGGGAAAAGGTAACTAGGTCATTCTGTTATAAGACAATCTAGTTGCCTGCCACCTCTTATAACAGAATGACCTAATTACCTTTTGACCCACTTACAACGTGTGGGAGTCATATGTTGCCATAGGGCTCTATCCTTAGTAATTTTATCCATCGTTTGGATTTTGCGATGTTATCTTTTATATAAGACTTTTGTCTGTTTTTTGAAAGGCTTTGACCTTTGTATTTTTTGGTTGGCTCACCATGTTCTTGTAACAGTGATGATGCTCTTGTTACAGAGCGAAAACGTTTTGTTCATATGTTTGTAGCCCTTTAGGGCTTTTTAAACTAAAATACCTTTTACCAAGAAGAACATTTTTTATTAAATTTCACTTCGTTTATGTAATGCTTCATAAATAAACAATAAAGTTTGAAATTTTTTGCCGATTCCGACTACTTTTCTTGTTTGTACAGCATATGTTTTATACATATATTTTAATAAACATGACGATATATTTTAATGTGTGAAAAGTGGAAGACTATAAAAAATAAAAAAAATATAAAAAAAAAATTTAATAAACGCTTCTATTTAGTTACGAGTGACTAATATTTAAAAAAAAATAAAAAAAAAATCAACCAAAAAGCAAAAAATAAAAAATCTCACACATTCGTTAAAAAATTGAAAAAATCTAACACATTCGTTAAAGAAAAGCGTGGGGCGAAAACCGTTTATTCGATGAAGACGCACCCCACGCTTTTCTTTAACCTTCGGATGACCAAGGTGGTAAATTTTGACCCCAATGTAGGTTTTTATTTAATAAATTCAGAAATAATTTTTTCAATAATTCAAAAAATAAATTTTCAATGTTAAACTGATTATTTATTTATTTAACTTTAATATCATTCTAGATACCGTCATATTTTGTAATAAAAAAAATTCCATATATTTTACAAAAAAAAAAAAAATTCTGAATTTGGGGTCAAAGACGAACTCACTTGGCCTTCCATGTTCCAATTTTGTATTAAGTAAATACCGTCTATTATGTGGAATTGTTTGTAAGAAACATTCCAATATTGAAAAAAGTTGTTTGTTAAACCTGTGGTGACGTAAATAAGTGTATATTTAAAAATTTCTTTAGATCTATGTTCAGAATGATGATTCCTGTTTTGGTTCAGGTGTGATTGAAATATGTTTTACTAATGTTTATTTATCATTTATTGAAACAAAACTAATATTATTTACGAATACATTATTTCATTTCTTAAAACAACTTATTTCTTTTGTCGGTTGTCATTTTTGACTTGCGGTCATTTTTTACCCCCGTTGGTCATCCGTGTAACAAAAAAAGGTTGGTCATCGAAAGGTTATCGAATATGTTAGGTTTTTTCAATTCTTTAACGAATGTGAGATTTCTTTATTTTTTGCTTTTTGGTTGATTTTTTTATAATTTTTTAATTGTAGTCACTCGTTACTCGTCAAACTAAAAAAAGCGTTTCTTAAAAAAATTTTTTTCATATTTTTTTATTTAAAATTAGCACTTAAGCTTTAACTTCTTTCAAATAAAGATTTTATTGATAGCAGTCAGCTAATGGTATTGCCTTTGCTCTAAACGTATTTCTATTTATTCAATCAGATATAATTACATCATCGGGAGCCGTAAATTCTTGATACGTTGAAGTGATTCCTTTGTAAAGCTTTATTAAGCTGACGCTTAACTCCGTACGCATACCTACAAGTGTTGAATAGGCTTCTGAGTGTCTTTTATAATTTAGTAACGTACAATAAAATATTTACAAGTAAATCCATTGAGAAGGGAATATGTTTGGAATATCATTGGAAAATATCGATTGTAGTTTTTTATTGTACACAGAAAATAGTTAGTCAATCATAAATGTATTTATCTACGACTGATACATAATATATGTATTATACTTGTGGTGTTTGCAACATAATGCCATATAATAATCCCTTAGGGATTAATAATGCGGGATTAATAGCTATTAATCCCTCCTAGTCCTGTCGCCAGGGGGGGTACAACGGCCTCCTGTATTCAGATGGACTTACCCAAGTTTTTATTATGTATTTTGGCCCGTAGAACACGAATTTTTTGGGTAACAGTTGATCCGGATGTCGATAAGATTGTTATAAACAAAGAAGTTGAGGAATTACATAACAGCGATTTCTCGCAAAACAAAACATGTTTTTGTATTTTTTGGGCCATTCTAACCAAAAAATGTTCCTACAAGTTTTCGTAGGATGCATAGTTTTCGAGATAAACGCGGTTGAACTTTCAAAAAATCGAAAAATTGCAATTTTTGAACCCGAATAACTTTTGATTAAAAAATAAAATAGCAATTCTGCTTACCGCATTTGAAAGTTCAAGTCAAATTCTATCGGTTTCGAATATATACATTGCTAAAAATTTATGTGTTTATTGTTAAAAAAAGCTATAAACACATAGTATTTCCCGTGCCTAATACATGCGTTTACATGCATGCTACGTAGAAATAGCCTCGCTTGCACTTGTACCTACTCTACCTACTCGTTCGATTTTAAATGAGAAATCATTGAAAACATCACTCCAGCACTAGGTGTTTATACTTTTGTTTAACAATAAAATAATAACTTTTTAGCAATGCAAATAACTAAAACCGATATACTTTGACTTGAACTTTCAAATGCGGTAAGCAGAATTGCTATTTTATTTTTTAATCAAAAGTTATTCGGGTACAAAAATTGCAATTTTTCGATTTTTTGAAAGTTCCACCGCGTTTATCTCGAAAACTATGCATCCTACGAAAAAATTTGTAGGAACACTTTTTGGTTAGAATGGCCCAAAAAATACAAAAACATGTTTTGTTTTGCGAGAAATCGCTGTTATGTAATTCCTCAACTTCTTTGTTTATAACAATCTTATCGACATCCGGATCAACTGTTACCCAAAAAATTCGTGTTCTACGGGTCAAAATACATAAAAAAAACTTGGGTAAGTCTGAATACAGGAGGCCGTTGTACCCCCCCCCCCCGGCGACAGGACTATCTGGCACAACAATCACAAAATTCACGACGGAAACAAAATAATCAACCTCAAAAAGTGTCACTGTCAAACGAATAGTATATTTGACAGTTTGTGTTGAGATGGACGAAAATGAAGAATCTTTTAATTGTACACCACCAGAAATTGTAGAACTAGCTACAGCAACAGCATCTACCTTAATACCTTATGTAAATATTTGTATTAAAAACTCTACTAAAGTTAATGATGATTCTCAACCAATTCAGTTTATTAATTGTACTATTACTAATTTTAATGTTTTTAACAAATAAAGTTGTTCATTAAAAATCTTAAATTAATTAATTTGTCGTAGATAAAGTAGAGTATACTACTCGCAATAATGGCTCTCATTCCCTTGGAATGTTACTCCCTCGCCCCTAACGCGGCTCGGTTCGTAAATATTCCTCGGGAATAATAGCCTTCATTATTGACTCGTGGTATAATCTACTGTTAAAGGACACGAAGAGATTATCATAAAGCAAGTGTGTACTTTATTCGTTGCTTTAATAGGCTATAAACATTTAATCCTTATTATTTTAGATATAAATCAGCCAAGGAAAAGGCGAAGAAAACCAAATGCTAAACCACGGGTAAAAATCATAACATCGTATGTGAAATATTTAATATTTTGGAAATAAACAATAGTGATTGTAAAAATAAAAATGTATACCATTTTTATTCAGTTGCAATGCGAAGGCAAAACAATCTTATTTTTCACTTAGAATACGGAGCGCAGTCCAGCACTCTGAGTCGACTATTTTCGACTCTTATTGGAGTCTCATCGGAGAGACGTAGGCCTGCTGCTCCATACTCTAAGTGACCAACACCGAGAGTTTATCCCCCACACCGCAACTGACGTGAATGGATTAGGTGACTAGCGTCATCTGGCAATTGAAAGGTAAAGTTTTCAATCCTAATAGCGACATTAATAATATTGAAAAATATTAAAAATATTACTAAAAGATTTTACTTAATAGATTTTTTACTGAAAACTTATTGGTCCATTTCCCTGGTGACACCTCCGAAGCTTCTACAATGTGCAAGCCAGATGGATGCTGCAGTGAAGACAAAAGGGAAGGAATTCTACACTATGCAATAGGGATGTTCACAAAAAATTAAAAAGTCATTTCAAACATGTAAAACGATTAAGAAACACCCTAGGAATAATTGTCCAAAATTTCAACAGAATTGAAAAAGCCTTTCTACAAAAAATCTTTATTAGAAATCTAGCAATATTTTAAATTTCAAGAACGCTTCTCTATTGGCCTGACGTCACTAGTTGCATACCCCAAGCGCGCGCCATTCTCATAGTGTTACTGTTTACCTGTTTGACGTTTCAGGTCATTTTATTTTGTTCTCTTCTTGTTTCATCAGGGTTAAAGTGGAGTTTTATAGTGAATTTGTTTAGTTTAAAGTGGATAGACTGTTTGTAAGGACATATTTTGGGTTTTACAAAAATAAACAAATAAAATGGAAGAAGGTTTTCAGAAAGCCGATTCGTATAAACTACCGACTGTAGTGTAGATGTAACAATGGTGTATGATTTATTGGCATCTTTTAAAAAAATAATTTTACCACAGCTTTACTGAGTGTATATTCCATATAATTTTCCATGTCTTCTTTAAGCTAAAAAAATAAATGCTTAATACTCCACAAAAAAAATAGAGAAAGTTGTATGCATGCATTGTACGCATGCATATTGTATACATACATTGGCTGGTTATTACTTTACCTTGGTTAGGTGTATTAAAAATATTTTTATTCTTCTTCACGTGCCTTGTCCGTTGTGGACGTTGGCTATCATCATGGCAATTTTAATTTTATTTGAGGCGTTTCTGAATAACTCGGTCGGTTTTTGTCCAAATCATTGGCGTAAGTTTTCAAGTCATGAGTGTCTTTTCTTCCGGGTCAGCGTTTGCTCTCTATTTTACCTTGCGTTATCAGTTGGAGTATACGATAATTATCATGCCTCATGATATGACCGACATATTTAAGATTTCGTTTCTTAATTGTAAAAGAGATTTCTTTTTGTTTTCCCATTCGACGCAATACCTGTACGTTGGTGTGGGTCGCCCAGGATATTTTGAGGATACGTGGGTACACCCACATCTCGAATGCCTCTAGCTTAATGTTTCCATTATTGTCCAGGCCTCTGCGCCATATAGCAAGACCGGAAATAATAACATTTTAGCAGCCGCATTTTTAGTGGGAGAGATATTATGTCGCAATGGGTGAAAATATTTCTCATGCATGTTGTTAAATGTTGCTATGTCCTTTTCAACTCTAGATCTTATTTCGGTTGTTTCGTATTTCGAGTTGACAACTGTTCCAAGGTAAAAAATATTTTTGAACTTGGGTATTATACATTTTCATTTCAACCAATCTTTTCACTAAATTATTAATGATTTTAATATAATATAAAGTCATACCTACATCCACATGTAGTTATTTCAAGGTTTACTTTTACTGTATGTATTATTAGAATCCCGTTTTTAGGAATATCCCAGTATAAGGAATACAAATTTGAGGTCCCGAAACTTTTTCATTTACTCTTTAAGGGGGTAGGTGCAAAATATTGGTCCAATGCTATTTAAATTCATTCATTTTTTCGAATCCTGAGAAAACTAATAAGTATTTTTGAAAAATGTAAATGCAGAAAGAACAATTACATTATTACCAAGGGCCGAAAGTCTCTGGAAAACTTTTATAATGTTTATTTTATTAAGTTAGTTCTTTAAGTTAGTTATTTTAAGTTCTAGCTGCAACAAACCATTTCTTTTTCTGTTTTAAATTGGCTGGAACGGTAATAAAAATCTTGTCAGAACTGTTTTTGATGTATTTACACACCCAGGAACAAAACACCACTTATTTGGCTTTATTTTTAATAACTAAATACGTAAAAAACTGCGCACATTCAAATACACTGAGTAAATAAGTATACAAAACTAGTCGTCGATCAAAGACGTTACCACTGCTGACGTCACAGACCGTAGCCTCGCTGCAGGGTACCGTTTTTCTAGCCTCCAAGAAAATCAACATTATGAACTCATTTATCTTAAAAAATATACATTTTTAAACATTTTTATGATTGTTACGTTTTTATATACCTTGTAATCTATTGAATTTAACTATATTTAAAAATTAGTGAACATCTCTATTCACAACCCCCGTCTGCAGCTTGGTAAAGTTCCAACGAAAAATGGACCTAGTTACTCAGGCAAACAATCTTATTTTTCACTTATAATACGGAGCGCAGTCCAGCACTCTGAATCGACGATTTTCGACTGTTATTGGAGTCTCATCAAATAGTGATTGTAATTAAAATTACATATTTTTTGTTTTGACTTTTTGATATCCCAACCAAACTTCGGGGTCAAATTCTACAATTATAAACATTGATATAACTTATAAAATTTTGTTTAAAATTCTTCACAGTTCAAACTTACTTTTCCTCAATCTTGAAGGCAACATACAAACGCAGAGATGACCTTCAAGAAGTTACGGAGTTCTTGTCGTCCAACTAGTCGTTTATTTCTGGGTAATAATAAATAATGTAATTAGTAATAATTGTAATATTTCTAGCTAAGTGAGTTTTTGAGTTAAATGAAGGTAGATAAACAACGTCTTGCTTTACTTAATCTCCGAACTCACAAAATAACGTAACAACTGCTATCAGAAGTGAGAAGAGAAGAAAGCTACTTTGGAGAATTTGCGTTGTCAAAATAAGAAGCAAGACTACGATCGAGGAAATTCGAGATATGATTTCCGCAATGGAAAAACGGCAAGAAGAAAAAAAAAGTCGACAAGAATCTGAAAAGAGACGTCGTCAGGATAATACAATTGCTCTTGAGTCTTTTATCAAAAATAGAGGCCTCAGAAGTGAGTAGAAAAGATATGAAAAAATATCGAAGAGCCAAGAAAAGATGTGATTAAAGAAATTCAGGAGACAAAAGAAGACACGATTAAAGACGAGAACTCGTAAAAATATCCGCCTAGAAAATAAAAAGACCAATCAACTGAGAGATGAAGGTAAACCAGAAGTGATTTCCCAAGTAGCCCAATAAAAACATTTTAGCTTTATTTAAGGATTATAAAGGTTTTATTGTGGTAAATAAGAAAATAATCGTTTTAAAGTTACCTTGTAGATATACTATCAAAATTTTAGAACTGTTAAGCATTTGTCACTAGTTTTAAAGTATCTAATAATTGTATCAAATAAGACTAATTAATCTTAATAGATAATTTGTCTTATTGTAGTTTTAAAATAGGTTACTCTCAGTTCACTTTAAAGCTATTCAGTTTTATGAAGAACTTCCGGACTGTTTGGTTTTATTATATTCTAGTTTGTTACCTTTTAGTTTTATTGCAGTTTTACAGATTCTCCTAATATGACTAATAAAACCTATTATTAAAACTACTTAATCTTAAGACTATTATCTCAGTAAAACATATGCCTTAAAACTGTTTTTTAGTTTTCTTTAAAGTTGCTTTCTTAAAAGCAATTAGTAGGCTATATTAAAACCAAACGCTCTTGACTGGATCAATTTGGTTATCGTAAAGACTAAACTACGCTTATTGTTAGAAACAATAAAACTAAACTCATCCCCTCTTCTTTCATGTCCAAAATGGTCGGTCATTTATTTTAGAGAGAAACAGTGGTGTAATGTGTTGTAAAATAAGTCGCAAATACTTAAAATATAAACGAACTGGTCATTTTAAAGGAAAAATACCACATACACATCACTACGACGCCTCGATTTTAGGTTAGATTCACATTAAAACCGAGTGGCATTATTGACAGCAGCATTAAAACTAAACGGTTTTAATTCCAAGGCAACCTTGTTTTTATGTAGGAAATATGCTCTTGGAAAGGTATAAAATAAAACCAGTTGATCTTAACAACTCTCTGTCGATAGTCCAAATAGTTATAATTGGATTTCAGCCATATTGCTTTCTGGAGATGCTGAAAGCCATGATAGATTACAATATAAGGCTTGCATAAAAATTATAAATAAGCGACCTAAAGACATAAATTCGATTTATTTTAACATTAAAACATTAAAATTGCAGATAAAACTATTTTTCTTTCAAATTAATATTTTTCGGATTAAAATTTTTTTATTATTTTTATTTTTTAATGGCTAAAAGTCAGAAATTTTAGGGCGCGTGAGTTATTTAGACCTAGTTTTGTTAACATTATCAATAAAGTTCGTCGAGCAAGTGTTTTTCTACCTTGAGAGTCCGAAATAACCAAGTAGTTTTTATTATTTTATGGTTACAAATACTTATCTACCTATCATAACACATGTAAAAATGTGTTGGCCTATATGGAGTATATGGGTTTAAAGAATCATTTAATGTGGTAAATTGTCTTTAAGAGTCTCCACTTAAGAAACCTTTTTAAGTTTGCTATAAAACTGCCTGCACTTAAAGTGTCTTTTAACATGGTTTTAAAAGCACCTTACAGCAGCTTTAAAACTAGTTTCTTATGAAAACACAGTTTTAAGAAGGTTTTTATTTTTGGTTTTATTGACCTCTTTCAGAGTGGGCCCTTTTATGCTGAAAGCGGTTTTATTGCAACCTTAAGGTTTACTTAAAAACCAAATGGTTTTAATTTTAGTTTTATTCTACAGTTTTAAAGCATCCATAAAAGACTTAATAAACCCGTTCGGTACTGCTTGGGTTGTCCTTCTGTCAGCTGAATAATTAAGCCTTCTACATTTGACCTCAAGACCTTCTGGCCAGCGTAAAAGAATTGTCAGAAGGAAATGTAAAGCGATTGCAGAAATTAATGTATGAGCAAATGAGTAGATAGTAACAGCTCTCTAATATTGGGACTGCTAGGTAAAGCTGTCAAAATCCACCAAAACATTATAACAAGCAGGCGAATTCATTAAAACTGAAAGTAACATCTACTTCAGAAGAAAATTAAATGATCTTACTGACAGCCCAACATCAAAGAATAAACAGTGACAACTTTAATAAGGCAGACACCAAGACGTCTCCCATTTGTCAAACACAAAAGGCTTTTCCATTCTTGAAGATAGGTAGAAAGAGAATGTGTCTTCTTTATTGGCATTGGTAATCAAGAAAGATGGTTCCACAAGGTTCTACCCAGACTACAGAGTATTGAATATCATCACCAAGAAAGACACCCGTTGTCCCGAGTTGAGGGTACCCTTAGGACATTGGCTGGATCAAAATGATTTTCCAAAGTGAATCCTAAAAGCGACTTTTTCTCAGGCCCGGCCCCAGGGGTGGGCGAACTGGGCAGCTGCCCAGGGCGGCGAAATTTAGGGGCGGCAAATTTTAGAGGACAGCCAATTTTTGAAATTGAAGAAATAATAAATTATGTTTTTAATGTGAAAAAAATCAATATTATGAACAAGAGCGGCAAAATACAACTGTTAGAAACGAGAATTAAATAAGTGAAACAATAAAAATTGCAAGGTTCATTCGACGGGAAATCGACAACACCGTCTTCTTCTTCATCGCATAATAATAGTGAGATCAGAACTAAATTAAATTCAATTAAAATTAAATTTACTGAAAATGGATATAATAATTGGAAACATATGGCTAAAGCTTTGTCCAGCCACGCTAATTCTCCAGCTCATCTACAGTCACAGCGACAGTGAGAGAACTAGCAATTAGACTAGAATCGGGCAAAACCATAGACGAAGAAACACAAAAAGTTCTAAATTCAGAAAGTCGTCTTTGGAAAAATGTAATAGAATGACTTACATCAATAATAGAGTTCTTAGTACAATAGTTTCTTCCATTGAGAGGCAATTCTGATAAACATTTTCGTCAAAACAATGTAAATTTTTTAAAGCTTGTTGAGGTCTTTGGAATATTTGATTCTATTTTACAAGAGCACATTAGGACAACAACGAATGTTAGTAACAAGCAGCATCACTACTTGGGAAAACGTATTTAGAACGAAATTATTCAGCTCCTGCATGATCAAATCAACAATAAAATTTTAAACTTTTTGAAATCAGCAAAGTAGTATAGCATAATGTTATATTGTACACCTGATATTTCTGGGGTGGAACAGATGGCTATTGTTGTACGTTTTTTCGATTTAGATTCCTGTTCACAAAGTGTTGAAATTGCAGAACATTTTCTTGGATTTGTGCCTGTACTGGAAACCACTGGCTTGGGACTTACCGAAGTTATTTTGCAAGAACTGAATAAACTGAAAATATTGTACCTTTGTAAGATATGAGAGGAAAAGGATATGATAATGGGGCAAATATGAAAGTGAAGAACTTTTTGTCCCATGTTCTAGCCATTCACAAAACTTAGTCGTGAAATATGCTGCTAAAGCCGCACAGTTTGCAGTTTCTATCTTTTCCTTAGTGACAAAAATTTACAACTTTTACTCAGCATCTATTCATCGTTGGGCTATACTAAACTTATATTTCTAGCATAGCATTGAAACATTTGTCCACAACTAAATAGATGGGAATTAGATGAGAATTTAAGCAATTACTCCGATCAGATACCAAATTGAAGAAATCTACGATGCTCTTGTAGAAATCACTGTCAATAAAAACAACGATAAAATGGTTGCTCATGAGGCTAGCTGTTTGGCAAATCAAATCCGTGATTTTACTTTTCTTTGCTTTGTGGTTATATGGCATGACATTTTACTTCACCGTAGTCAGCAAATCACTGCAGAGTATTGATATGGGAATGTATCAAGCTGTCAGTTTATTAGAAAAAACTGAAATCCATGTTAGGTCTCTCAGAAGTGATTTAAAAATCCAGGGCTATTTGACAGACGCAGAAGTTATGCATGTGTTATCAGATAGATGTTTTATGATATGTGATGCTTTATCTTTTGATGAGTCGAAAGATCTAAATCATGCTGATCTAAAATATGAACTGAAAGTAATTTCCACGATTGTGAAGCCCAAGTTGCTTTGAGGATTTTATTAACCCTACAAGTGACAGTGGCCTCTGGAAAGAAAAGCTTTTCAAAGCTAAAACTAATAAAAAGTTACTTTTGATCAACTATATCCCAGGAACGTTTGAGTACTCTAGGGCTCTAGCGACAATCTCTATTAAACACGAAATAGCTGAGTCCCTGGATCACGGAGAATTATTAAAAGACTTTTCCCGTGCCAAGATAAGAAGAGTGTTACTTAATTAAAAAAGTAGGTGTGGAACTATGGATAAAGTTAATGAGTTTTTGGATATTAAAACATGTTAATATACGGTAATGTAGTAAAATCCCATGAAAATATTGCAAATATATCTTTTTAAGCGTGTATCGTTCAAATAAAAGAGGAAATTGCATATTAAATAATTTAGCACAAAGCATACATCAATAAAAATACAATCTTGGTAATCCTCTGAAGGATGGTGGTGAGTCATGTGTCTACCAAGTAGGGGGGGGGGGCGGGCGGCGTTCGCCATCTTGCCCAGGGCGCCAAAATCCTAGGGCCGGGCCTGACTTCTTCTTCTTCTTCTTAAGGTGCCGAGGCCGTTTGTCGATCGTTGGCTCTCATGTTGCCCAGCATATTAACAATCATTGTCCTATTTACAGCCGCACGAAATAGTTCAGTGCTAGTGTTCCCAAACCATTGGCGTAGGTTTTTAAGCCAAGAAGTTGTACGGCGGCCCACACTTCTTTTTCCCATTATTTTACCTTGCATGACAAGGTGAAGTGTGTCATATTTTTCGGGGTGACGCCATAATACAATAACAGAAGATATGACATGGAGCAAGTAGGCGGGGCCAACGTAGCTACGTCACTCTGTGCGTAGATCAGCATTATATTCAGTGTTGTCGTATAGTAAACACTGTTTATTTTTGTGTTTAAAGTGAATTTTACTTATAATTTGTTACACTTTTATCAAAAATATTATATTCATAGTTAGATTTGAATAGTCCTTAGGAGATGCGATCATAAATATAATAATTGAATAAGAGAACTTAAGTAATAAAAAAATATAACAGATGGGCTTCATGACTATCGCAGCTTTAACTTTTTTTATCATTTAACACATTACAATTTTATTGTTACCTTTATTTCATCGTCAGTACATGTATTATACAGGGTGTATAATACATGTATTATATATAGGGTGGAAGGCACTTATGGAATAAAATTATTTCTGTCCTTGTTTTAAAAAATTTTAAAAAAGGCTGAAACCTCTTCATTTTTATATATAAATGTAGGCTTTTTAAACCTTAATTTAAATTTAAACAGGGTGATTCACGCAAGCCTGGTATAGTTCATAAGCTTTATTTTTAATGGAACACGCTATATATTTTTATATTATTAAAAGCTACTTAACGACCTGATTTCAAAGACCCATATTATGTATGGTGTATTATGAATAATACAGGGTGACATTTTGAAATTACAGTGTATGGAAATCACTTATGGAAATTATAAAAAACGCTAGGATACGTCAACTTTTAAATTTAGATATGCTCTCTTTAAACATTAATTAAAATATACGGGGTGATCCACACAAGTCTATCATAGTCCATGATCTTCAATTGTAATGAAACACCCTGTATATTTTTATGATTTTCGAATTTGCTAAATAACTTCATCACAAAAAAGTGTATTGTACAGGGCCTATTATGAATAATACAAGATGAAATTTTAAAATTATATAGGTTAAATTTTCGTTAAGATATTAAATAAGTACCTACATAAAATTTTGAAATTATCTATTAATTTATCATACATTAAATAATAGTAAAGTCTGTATATGATAATGGTATTTTAGCTAAATAAAGACATATATTTTCTAAACTAAGTATAAATAATATTTATTTTTTTTTGTTTTGTAACTTTAATGTCTTGACAAAATTTATGAATAATTAAAAAATTTCACCTTTTCAAAATTTCACCTTGTATTATTCATAATAGACCCGAATAATACATTTTTTTTGAGATGAAGTTATAAAGTAGCTTCTAAGCACATAAAAATGTACAGGGTGATCCATTAAAACTAAAGATCATGGACTATGCTGTACTTGCGTAAATCACCCTGTAAATTTAAATCTATGTTTGTGAAGCGCCCATTTAAATTTAAAAGTTGACCTGTTCCGGCATTTTTTATAATTTCTAATATAAGGACACAAACAATTTTATTCCATAAGTGGCCTCCATAGTTAATAATTTCAAAATTTCATCCTGTATTGTTCATAATTCACCCTACATGATATAGTTAGTTGAAATCAGGTTGTTAAGCAGCTTTTAAAAATATAAAAATATATAGGGTGTTCTATTAAAAATAAAGCTTATGGACTCTGTTTGACTTTTATGAATCACCCTGTAAATTTAAATTTGTGTTTAAAAAGTGCAGATATTTATTTAAAAATAGACGAATATCAGCGTTTTTTATAATTTTTCGAAACAAGGACAGAAATCATTTTATTCTACAAGTGCCTTCCACACTGTATAATTAGACGTATGTTGCCTAATAATAAAAAAATCATGTTTCTGATTGATTTTTATTATTAGAATATGTTCTCAATAATTATATTTAATCATACTAAAGAAAACAGCACTTCTAGAAAGTTTCACAACTGATATTAAAAGCTAAAATCTCCAAATCATAATGGCAATGCATTCGAAATTTAAAGGATCTACTCACAACGTGACGTCATGCGCGACCTGAACGAAATTAGGAACGCTCCATATCATATCTTGGATTATTGTATCATGGGGTGACGCATTATATGATCAAAGTATTCCAATTTGCGCCTTTTAACCGTATTCACTACTTCGCAACTTTTATTCAAACGTTGTAAAACCCTTTCGTTTGTGACTCTTTCTACCCAACTGATCTTCAGAATACGGCGGTAGACCCACATCTCAAATGCTTCTAGGTTTTTTAAAAGCGATTCTGTCAGGGTCCATGCTTCAACACCGTAAAGTAGTACTGGGAATATATAACATCGAACCATTCTTATGCGAAGTTCCAAATTTAGATCATGACTGCACAGGATTTTCTTAAATTTCATAAAACTTGTTCTTGCTTTGGCAATTCTGCTTTTTATTGCTGTACTAGGGTTCCAGCTTTCATTAATATGAGTACCCAGACATACAATATTACTTACTCGTTCAATTGAGTCATTTCCGATTGTTACGTTATAGTTATTATTATTTACGGCTGCCTGTTTACTAATAACCATAAACTTTGTTTTTCTTGCATTGAGTTTGAGACCATATATCGCGCAGAATGCCACCATTCGGTTTAATAACGCTTGAAGATGTTCAATTGATCCTGTCAGTAACAAGGTGTCACCTGCGTATCTGATATTGTTCATAAGCATACCATTAATGAGTATTCCCTCTTTTTCGTTTTCCAACACTTCGTTTAAGATTGTTTCAGCGTAAAGATTAAACAACATTGGTGACAATATACAGCCTTGTCGAACTCCACGCTTGATTTTTACTTCTTCAGAGCACTGATTTCCAACCCTAACACATGCAGCCTGGCCCCAATACAAATTTGCGATTATTATAATGTCCCTACCGTCCAGACCAAGAGTTTTGAGAATATATAGCATTTTTCATGGCGAACTTTATCAAAGGCCTTTTAAATCAATCGCGCACATGAAAACGTCATGATTTACATCTCTGCATCTTTGAATTAAAACTTCGGTTGCGAATAGTAAAAGCGACTACATATTGGCAACTTGCAGTCCACTTTCAACGTCTCTCTTCGGAAAGGAAAATAAAGTGAGAGGCCAATAGACTAAGATGGGCAGGACATGTGATATACAGTAATGACAATCTCATTATAAACAATGTGTTTTGGGAAAGACCAGATGGGAAAAGAACTATGGGACGGTCTAGAAAGAGGTGTAAAATTGAAGTCAGATAGAATGGGGAGAAAGTGAGAGTAAGATAATGGGAAATAGTGACACATGACCAATAATAATGGAATTACATGCTAATATCATATTCAATAAAAAATGGAAGTAAGTTAAAATGAAAAATATAAAAGAAAAATACCTGGAGTTTCATATTATGTGTTTTAAATTTTTTAGTAGATACCAGTATTTATTATTGAATTGACTTTTTTATCATTAAATATAACGTTTTTTGTCAAAAATAAGTTTAAAAGGGTGTTCCGCCATACGTATCGCTTTTTTTAAAAATGCTTTAAAGGACACTATTTGTTTCTTTAATTTATTAACGCAGTGGTGCTATAAATTCGTCGAAAATATCACAAACGTGTGAGAATGAACTGCATTTCTTGGAATACATAGAAATAAATATTTAACGTGTACTACGGTTTTACTTCTAGCACGATAAAATGCTTTTTACAATGCGACTTGGAGTGTTGGAGTTAAGTGTTGGATTGAATTGCTCCCGTTTAGTCATTAATTTAATAGTGTAATATTAAGATTTACAATAGAGAAACGTCAGAAACGTGACAAATTAATAAACAAACAAACAGGATCATTGTGTTGACGAACAGAAAACAAATAGATTAAATAAAAATTGACTTGATAATATTTATAATAATTATTATCCGTAGTGATAATTATATTTCCTGGTGGCATATGTAACAGTGAATCATTTAGAAAATTACAAATTCTTTTCACCCAAAACTTTTCTTAATGAGAAAATTAAAACATATTACCTGTTACAACTTTGTAACATCGAAAAGAATATTTCTTTGTTTATACGATCTTAATATAATTTATCGCAACTTCTACTACTTTATACAAGTGTCCAGACATCTGACCTTTGCAACTTCTAATTAACTCGAATATGAGAAAAGTCCAGTTAAATTACTAATGCATTGGATTTCCCGTATTTCCGATGACTGTCGCAAACCTTTTGACCTGGAAATCTTTACGCTCTGAACACAAATATATAATCTCCATCCCCAGTTATTTCTTCTTTTTCACACGTTTTTAGCCTCCATAAAAACAATTTATAGCCTAAATTCATCATAATCTGGATTAACATAGCTGTGATTAGAAGCTCAAGTTCAGTTCGCCAAAACTATTACTTTTGCTTAAAATTTAAATCAATTAAGTATTGATTTCCTCCCCGTTGTAAAAGTCTAAAGAAGCCGATTTCTTATGTTGCTCATTCAGTCAGATCAGTTAGATACCACTCGCAGAGTCAGTTGGTCGCATTTAGCACAACTACCAATGTAGTATCCACAATTGTCTTGTTACTCTCTTACGTCCATAGTTTGGACAATCTCACGTTTATGACGCGAATTATTGTCGATTCTCACTATCACGTTTAAGTTTGGCACTCAGAACGCGGTCCTAGTTTACTCACGGTTCGCTAAGACATAGTAAAGTTGTGTAATAAAATTAGTAATCGTTATTATCGTACAGTTTTTGTAAAAGTGTTTTATGTTATAAAATAAAACATTTATCTCCATTTATTATTCATTTCAACACCGATTTACACCTTGCTTTGATTCGACAAAGATAATCAGAGTCTTCGTAATCAACTACTACAGAAGCTGGTTCCCAACTTATGTGAAGTACTACAGACATTCACCAAGTCAATTTACCAACTGGTTAAGTGTTCTAAACATTACCTTACAGTGTAATCTAGAATAAAATCCATACTCATAATCACTATCGTCGGTATCTTTGTTTGGATTGTAAATGATGACTAGATTAATAGCTTCGATGTAATTTTCACTTATCCAACATTCTGCTAGTAACTTTTTACATATTTACACACTGTTTTTTAACACATTTCAGCAGTAGCTAGTATTCACTGCTTTTTGCCATGTTTCCAAACTGCTGCGTCACTCTAACCGTTACGTCCAATATAGTTCGTTATTGTAGTACTAAGTTAAACATGTTCCCAAATATATTCAATAAGATTGAATTTACAATGATAAGGGGGTAGTCTTAACACATTATATCCAAAACTATGTATAATCTCGGCTGTTATAACTATTTTTGGTTTTTCATTCCTTTTGTCTGACTGTAGTAATTATGTGTTAAAAGAATCCTAAGGGAGTAAAATATTTTAATTCGTTAACAATTATTTTATTGTATGTACTGTCCAGGAATTTATCGGTTACTTATTTAAAATTTCCGAATGGTTTGGGACATTATGCAAAACTGTAATAGATGGTACATGTAAACTTGAAAGCAGTTTTTCTTTTAACCATTTCAAAAACATCTACTCACTCGTGTTATTGTGATAATCAGCCGATGTTGATTTTGACGAAAACGCAAGATCCGCTCCATCAATAAAATGTTTTTTACCAGCAGGCAATAATTATATGTCTCTTTTCCTCAGCATCGGCGTGCTTTATGGATTTTATCCTCTCAATCTAAAAGATCAATCTTAAAAAAAACTAATTGAAAATTTTTCGTTCTGTTTTTAGAATAAATAAAAAATATTACTTAATATTTTGCAGATCCCATATAGATGGTCTGGGCCTCAGATTTTGCAAATTTCGGCTGACAAGGTAAGTTTATATTTATTAATAAGCGGCCGCTTAAAAAAATTAAGAACCTAAACCAAAACAGGAACTTAACACCATAATTACTTACATAATTTCCCATTACCGATAGAGAGAATAAGATAGCACAGTAAGAGATGTTAAGATTTAGGATTTAGCACAGTATCTCTGCAATTGTTATTTTACAGAGATTTTGTCAACAAAAGCATCCATCAACACTTCTGGATACTTGTAAGAGGCCTGGACAGTTGTATCGGAAGTAGTGCATTGTAAAGGATTAAATATAGCTTCACAACAAAACAGGAAATTAATATACAAAAAAGGAGGTAGGTTACGAGCACAGTGGTGTCATTTTGTCATTCACATTTTAGTAGTTTATTTGGTATTCCGTCCTGTCCGGGGATTTTTCTATTCTTTAATTCCTGGAGGGTTGATTGTGTGTCCTGCGGTTTGATTTCAATGTTCTCATATATTATTATTTCTGGTTTGTTCAACAATTCCTCCATATCTTCTATCTTGTACGGTTTAGTGAGATAATCGGTATATTTTTCGTTATTTGATTCGTGCCAAGTAGTTAATTAACTTCTTTTCTTTGTGATCTGATTCATCTCCTTATCTATTTTTGTAGACCATTGTAGTCGTTTTTCCTTCTTTTGGAAAATATTTGCCAGTATTGGTTTTTCGTTTGTTTCACCAAAGTCAGCGCTCGTATCTTGTTTTTTGGTATTCAGGGTACGATTCTGGAGTTCTCGCTGATCAGTATTTAAGATAAGCCTGTTTCCCTTCTTTACGTTTTCGTTTGAAATCATCTGGACAGAACCATGGAGTTTTCCTTATTGTTCAATTGCTGTTACTATGAACTGTTCTGGTGTCAAGAGCTTCACATGTCGCATTTTTAATGTTTCTCAATATTTTTACACGGGGTAGAGAAATATTGAGATTTGTTGTGTACTCTTCGTACATAAGATTGTTAAAAAAATTATGCCTTTGAGATGTGGTACAAAAGAAGAATGCTTTGCATATCTTGGATATGCAAACATTTGGATCGGAGAAACATTTCTATTCTTAACCAACTCTGTCCACAATATGTCTGCAGCTAATTTTGTAGTTCTTTTGTCACGTGGTTTGCAGACATGACGATAATTTAGAGGGATTAAAAATGAATAACCATTTTCAATTTCGTTGCAACACGAAACTACAGCCGCATCATATTCTAGTTCAATCAGAGAGTGCAGCAAGCACCTCTCCGGTTTCGAAACTTATTAGTCTCTCATCAGTAGGCACATATGCTGCTCTCTCTGACCCAACCAGGACAAACCCCGGCATGCAGTTAGAGGGATTAATTGTATCTGGACATGTTCCGGGGAGAAGACCAAGAGGACTATCACCAACCAGATGGTCCGACCAAATTTAAAGTTCAGCGTGCTAATCATTTTGAGAAACTTTTAGAGCAGCTAAAGATAGAGATCAATGGAGAAAATTTGTTGGGAGTATTGGACGAAATCACAAATCCTCAGTAATGGGGAAACGAAAAGAGAGAGAGATATAACTATTAAACTGGATATTGTTTGCTACCTGTATTCTTTACTCATTAATTTTCTTCTATTGCCGTCAAATAATTACAACAAACATATCATCTGTTTTAGAACGACAGAAAGATATACTGTAGCGGATAGCTATGATATATTCATCTAGAGATACTGTATTTAAATGTAATAAAATAACAAATAGGAATATTGCAGTTACCTTCTAAAATCTAGACTATACTAAAAAACTACACAATATATATATTTTATATTTACACTTCACTTCTAAAAGCTCTTCACCAAATTATAATAAATTGAACTCCTACTTCATCATCAACTACTGCTCTTGTACATTCTTTTATTAACAAGGTAACCTAACCTCATATTTCGCAAAATAATTGCGACTAACTCACTAACATTCTTGGAATTACCCTCTTAACCTTGCTCACGTATTTAAATACGCGCGATACTTAACCATGAAAAGTTAAGAGAATTGAAGCATAGAATTTAATTGCTTCTTGTTACTTGAACTTTGTTCTTTGTCAATATTGTTTGACTCGTGGAATTATCTCGACATATACCTACTTATGCTCAAAAATTAAACAAATTAATATTTAATAGTCTTCGGATTAAATTTGAACAAAAAAGTAGAAATTGGTGCTTTGTAAATATCTCAAAAAATAATTTATTAGTGACAAATATTCCTCTAAAAATGTACGTTTTTTTATTGAGATATTTCAAATATTGAACTTGATTATTTCATTCGCAGGAGATTCTGACCAATAGAAAGCTACAGAAATAAAAATTACAGCGATTATTTTTTAATGATTTTAACTTCCAATCGTGTAGTAAGAGTTTTCATCACATGTTTAATTCTGTCCAATCAGATTATCGTTACATCGGTAATTTTCTGCTGTAGAAAATTACAGTGGGAATGTTTTTAAGTAGATTGTTTCTGGTTAATTGCAACCAGTTTCCTAGTTTTGACAACTGTCACATTTAAGAAAATATCCATAATAAACTTTTAGTTCTGCATCTAATGTTAAATTGCCAAAAAGAGAACACAAATCGGCAAATTTAAGCGCTCGAGTTTACTTCGATAAGATTATTTCATGTAATACAACTAGTGTTGCCCAAATTCAAGACCAAGAGGAGACTTAGACAGTCTTGGTCTTGGTCTTGCGCCAATACACCTGGTCTTGTTCTTGGTCTTGGTATTGCGCTCTCCGTCTTGGTCTTGGTCTTGGTCTTGCAGCAAGAGTCTTGCAAGTCTCGAAGTTACACATTAGCCTATTGCTATTCTTTAAACGTTACTTTAGATTTTAGAATAACGTAGGTACAGTGCACAGATTCTAAAGGTGCCGGTGGGGGACGCCGTCTATTCGCAGTATTATAGTCGGTCTATGTGAGAGAAAGTATTCAAAATCATGAAATAACAAATTTTATATTATTTGTTATTTCATTATTTCGAATACGTTCTCTCTTTACACCGATTATAATACCATAGACGCCATCCCCCACCAGCACCTTTAGAATATGTAAACTGTAACAGAGTAGATACTTTTTAATCTTGAATTATCATAGCCATGGTAATGAGTAATGACCAACAAAATTAATAAATGTCTAAACTGACATTGGGTAAGGTATGAACTCACGGTCTAAGCGATCCGTGCCTATACTCTAACTAACTATATACCATGGCCCACGGGAGACAGTCTGTTTCTTAATAAACGTTTGCATTTAATAAGCTTACATGTGCTAAAACATGGTTAAAATACAAAAAACCAAATTAATGACAAAGTTGACTGTATTTCAAAGAACATTATCTGTCTAGAAAAGGATTGATCGACCCTCACCTTATATGAAATGGAATAAAAGGGTTATACAATTTGTCATTTATTTAAATAAAAAGTAAAATACAATACAAATTAAATTACAGAACAGTACGCAATTGCTTTGGCTTTACTTTATCTTTATATTAATTTTTTTTACCAAGAATTAATACAAAGATTCTTTTATACTCGTTACTATCCAATACTCTAAGTAGGATATTGTTGTGTGTGTCGAATGTCGAATGATGAGTTTAAATTCCTTTATCAAAGATATACATATCGAAAAGGTAACATAATCTGTTTCGTGATTAACAACGCGACATATATGTCGGTGTCATAAACAATGCCAAAGAAACTTATTGTTCATTATGTTATGTTCACTAAGAAATAGACTGTTATTTGATAGTTAGCCGCGCTTTTTCACCAAATTTTGGTTTGTTTAACCGATATCGCACACCCAGCACAAACGATGTTTAGTTTTAATAATTTGGCCGACAAGATTTATTATAGGCCAGGAACCGAAGCTTTGCACTTCGCAATTTTTACAGAATGGATAGATTTGCTTGAAAATTTGAAAATAAGTAGTAGATAGACCAAGGATTAAAATCTATATGATGCCGACAGGCGCTTTTACCATGGGGGTGGTTGTCTCCCCATCACGGGGGTGGAAATTTTTTATTATATTGTGACCGCAAAAGTTGATAAAAACATTCATTCTAAGCAAAAAATGTTCTATACATTCTTTTGATAAAATTAACAGTTTGCGATTTATTTGCCATCGAAAATGTTAGTTTTATATCGAAAAAATCAATGTTTTGATAGGTATATCATTTACGATTCATTCAATCTTTGCCGTAGAAAAAATGTTTTCAAACCAGGTTCTTGAGAACTGAATAACCTACAATTTTATACTGAAACATTTTTTCGTATCTCTGATGTTAATCTTTATATTCTGATGAAAATGGCATTTTTTACCAAGCTACAAGAAATCTTTATTCGCTTTTAACTCCTGTTTCTAAAAACTAAGCATTCTAAGCCAGTCAAACATCTAGAATTTATTAATAATACATAAATAAATAAGAATGAATAAGGCCAATGACTAAAAACACCGCTAACTTACATTATTATGCTTTCAATTGGATTTCTCCTTTTTTTTTTTCAAAAAAATATATTGATTTTTTAACCCTAACATTTTTAATTTTGATCCTAGAAGTTTGGTAAAAAAGAATTTTGTAGGTTTTAATAAGGTCTATAAGGTTATTAATATTAATTCTTGTTAAAATCCTCAGTCGCAAAAACAGGTGACTTTGAAAGGGTTGGTAAAGGTGGTTTTTACATGTTATTACAAGTTATAATTGTCGATAGCTCACTCAATTTTTGCCGTAGAAAAAATTTTTGCAAACCAGGTTTTTGGAAATTAAATCGGCTACAATTTCATATTTGAACATTTTTTTGCATCTCTGATGCTAATCTTGCTATTCTGAAGAAAAGCAATTTTTTCCAAACTACAAAAATTCGTTATTTGTTTTAACTCCATTATTTTAAAAACTATTCATTCTAAGCCGGTTAAACTTCTAGAACCTATTAATAATACATAATTAAAAAAAAAAGACCAAATAAGGTCAATGAATAATTTTAATTGGGGTGGTGATTAGGGTGTTGCTTCCAATCACTTTTTCGCTGAAAAAGAAAAAGGGACTGACATTCTTTTCATTATAAGTTACTTAATTTTTTATGATAGAGACTTTTTTTATTTCTGGAGATAGATATTTTTATTACTTTAAATTAGTTTGAACAAGTTTTCCTCGAAAAATGCATAGTTTTCTCGCCTTTTGACTTTGAAACTACAGTATTTAGCATTTGACGAAGAAGAGCCAACATATAATAAAGTATAGCTCGATTACTATTGGTCTTAAAGAAAATCTAAAAACACGTTTTGGTTTATTTTTTCAAAAGGTACATTTTTGTTAAGCAAAGTTGTTTTGATAAAACCAAAACTTTTGGAGTTATTAGCAGAAAACATATTAGAAACATTGATTTTTTCGATATAAAACCAACACTTTCGATAGCGAATAAATCGAAAACTATCAATTTTATTAAGAAAATTATAGAATGTTTTTTGTTAAGAATGAACGTTTTTACCAACTTTTGTGATTAAAACATAATAAAAAATTTCCACCCCTACTTATTCTCAAATTTTCAAGCAAATCGATCCATTCTGTAAAAATTGCGAGGTTTTGTCCTATGTTAAGCTTCATTACTTGGACTATTATATTTTATTATATTTTTTGTCAGCTAAGCTAAGATCACTGGGATTCATGGGAAAAACTGGAAGAATGTTTAAAATGTTTTATTTTTACATTGTAGTTTTATGACCTCTGAGTACGTATCAAATGTGCCAAGTTTTCTTTTAATGGATATTTTGATTGGCTATGTATGCTTATGGTATTGTTCGTAATGCGCTTAAGTCCAATTTTCCAAATTTTTGTTACATATTTTTTTGCGTCTCATAGAGCCTCTATGCATCTAAGCATATACCCGAACTACTATACTCCCTAAAACGACATTCGGTCCTAACTGCAAGACGCAAGAGTCTCGCAGGGTCAGTCTTGTTCTTGCTCAAATCTTGCACGGTCAGTCTTGGTCTTGGTCTTGCTAAAATTAGGCGGTCTTGGTCTTGCGAAAATGCAAGAACAAGACCAAGATTTTGGGCAACACTAAATACAACTGTATTTATAAATAATTATTTCATCTAATTCTAATATCTTCATCTAAATATTTGCTAAATTGTGCTGTTCACTTTGATAAGTTGAAAAATGTGTGTCACATTAAGCTATTAAAGAATAAGTAATCTTCTATTTCCTGACTATGTTGCCCTAATTGCTTCGTTTCTTGCAATGCTACGATCTAAAAGTTATATTTTCTAAGTTCAAGTATCATTTGCTTAAATTTTCCTTCTTTGTAACTTCATCTGATATAACTTGTTGCTATTTGTATTACTTCGCTTAATTTTATTATTATTATTATTTTTTGGTTTCGCCTTTTTTCTCTTGTGTCCTTTTTCTTTGCCGTGTCGTCTTTTTTGTTGTATTGCTCTGTTCCTTATTCTTTATTAGTTTTTTTGGCCTAATTTAGTTTTTCCAGCTTTTCTCTTTCACCACTCCATTCCCATGCTTCATTATCGACAATAGGGATGTTCACTAATTTTTAAATATAGTTAAATTCAATAGATTATAAGGTATATAAAAACGTAACTATCATAAAACTGTTTAAAAATGTATATTTTTTAAGATAAATGAGTGGATAATGTTGATTTTCTTGGAAAAACGGTACCCTGCAGCGAGGCTACAGTCTGTGACGTTAGCAGTCGTATCGTCTTTGATCGACGACTAGTTTTGTATACTTATTCACCAAGTGTATTTGAATGTATGCAGTTCTTTACGTATTTAATTAGTAAAAATGAAACCAAATAAGTGGTGTTTTATTCCTTGGTGTGTAAATACCTATAAAAACAATTCTGACAAAATTTTTATTACAGCTCAAGCTAATTTAAATCGTAGAAAGGAACGTAAAAAAGAAGTATATTATGTAGATATCAATAAAAACCAAGCTTTTCTCTTGCAAAAATTACTTCTTTATTGTAAGTTATGCATCTTTTCCTAAATAAATGGGTTTTTAAATTAAGTACTCATTTTTACCCAATTCTATGGTATGTTTTAGATTTAGGTTAGCTTGGTTATAAAAAAATAAATTATAAAAATTCTTAATACCTACAGTCGAAAACTTCGTATTTTAAACTTCTAAATATCTGTTTCTAAAAATCCAGGCAACGAAATGGGTTAGCAAGAAACTTTTTACAAAAATAACAAGTACCTATATAGTTTATGATCTTTCAATTTGTCTGGAGGTTTAAAAGATTTGGTGTCCATAATATAGTAATAAAGTAGTTACCTATTTATTACCGATATAGGTACCCTATAAACTAGACATCATTTAAATTAGTAGGGCAAAATCTATGCAAATGCTATTTAAATGCATTCATTTTTTCGAATCCTGAGAAAACTAGTAAATATTTTTGAACAATAAGTTTCCTTTGATAGCCCAATAAATGACCGTTTTGGAGTGTAATTTCCAGAGGCAACTCCGAATTGTATGAAAATTTGGATTTAGGTTCTACTTAGCCTCCACTTCAAAGTTGAATTTGTGCCGTTGGTTGCTTTTACTTGGAGGGTGACATTTACCCCTTCTCGGGGGGTGAAAAACGCGTGTTTAAAATAAGGCTTGAAATGGATAAATTGACTTGTTTTAAGCACCTTTTGTTCTATAAAGTTTTTTACTTAAGTCAATACTTTTCGAGTTATTCTCGATTTAAAATGTTGATTATTCGACAAAAAAAACTACGATTTCAGGCCGTTTTTCCCAAATAACCCAAAAAGTAAATATTTTATCGAAAAAAATATTTTTAGCAAAAGTGTAACCTATAAGAAAACGAAAAAAATGGTGTACCAGTAAAGTCTACAAATTGAGTAGAAGTAATCTAGTCTAATTCCAAATCGAATTATTCAACGCGAAATCACCGAAGAAAGAAGCGTTTTTAGGGAAAACCTTATCAACATTTTTAAAGTATCGAAAAAAAGCTTAATATTTGTTTTTTACAAAAGTTTACAGCGTAAAAAATAAACGAGTTACACTGAAAAAAATGTTGGCCCTTTTTTTCAGTAAAAAAAATCGTGAGAACCTCCCTCTATTTAGCACCCTAAATGAAATTAATCGTTTGACTTTACCATCTACATAATATGTAAATTTTTAGAAATTTTTTTTTTACTATAAAACCAAATGTTTTCAAAAATAAGCACTTCAAACCAATCAAATTTACAGATCATATAAACAATACACATACAGTTAATATATTATATTAACTGTAGCACTTCCAACCAATCAAACTTACAGATCATATAAACAATACACATACACATACAGTAGGAAAAATGAAAGAATACCCATGAACGGACATATAAAACACGCTGTATTTTCCTCTCACCGTGTCACACAAAAAATGGGCCAGCGCAAGTACATGTAATAATTATTGTTACATGTACTTGCACTGGACAATTTCCTTTGTGACACGGTGACAGGAAAATACAGCGTGTTTTATATGTTCGTTCATGGGTATTCTTTCATTTTTCCGACTGTATAATATAATATATTAACTGTATGTGTATTGTTTATATGATCTGTAAGTTTGATTGGTTTGAAGTGCTTATTTTTGAAAACATTTGGCTTTATAGTAAAAAAAAATTTCTAAAAATTTTTGAAAAATTTCATTTTTTCAAAATAACTTAAAACTAATTAGTAATAAGAAAAATCTTAAAGAGCAAAAAAAATGTAGGTTTTGCTATTATAAATATGCTAGTTTCATTTTGTTTCTCCGCAAGACAAAAACTGGTTAAGATATGGCTGTTCAAAATTTGCATACACTCGTGATTAGTGACCCATTCAAGTTTTCTCAGTTATAACCCTATCAAAAATAAACACTTTAAACCGGTGAGACTGACATATCATGTAAAAAATAGATAGGTAAGTAAATTGTTTGTAAAACGGTAGCGATTAATTTCATTTGGGGAGCTAAACACGGATAGATTTTCATGATTTTTTACAAAAAATAGAGGGCCAACTTTATTTTGAGCGTAACTCGCTTATTTTTAATGCTAATACTTTTGTTAACAATTAAATTAAAGCTTTTTATAAACACTTTAAAAAAGTTTAAATGGATTTTTCCCGAAAAGTGCTTAATTTTTCGGTGATTTCACCTTGAAATATTCGATTTGGAATTAGACTAATAAGAACGTATTTTTCATGAGCTACAACTTTGTTTTTATTTAATTGATAGACTTTACTGATACACCATTTTTTGGGTTTTTTATAAGCTACATTTCTGCTAAGAATATTTTTTTCGATAAAATATTTACTTTTTGAGTTATTTGCGAAAAATCGTCTAAAAACGTAGTTTTTTTTTGTCGAAAAATCAACATTTTCAGTCAGCAAATAACTCGAAAAGTATTGACATACGTAAAAAACTCTATAGAACAAAAGTTGCTTAAAATCAGTCAATTTATCCATTTCCGGTCTTATCTTGAACGTATGTTTTTTCACCCCCGATAAGGGGTGACTGTCACCCCCCAAGTAAAAGCAACCAACGGCACAATTTCAACTTTGAAGTGGAGGGTAAGTAGAACCTAAATCCAAATTTTCATGCAATTCGGAGTTGCCCCTGAAAATTACACGGTATCGCCGAATTTCCCGTTCATTTACTGGGCTATGAATGAAATATTTGAAATTAAAAATCACACTAAATTTTCTTTTTTTTTCAACCCTGTACCTTATTAAAATAAACATTTCGCTACTCTGTGGTTGATTTATTTCTTTACAAGATGACAAGAAATCAGACACCATTGTTACATGAACAGTAAGAAGGTTAAGGGTTAAGCGAATCAGCTATTTTAAAAGCTTTCATTTTATTTATTTATTTGTACCACCCTTTAGTCTATCCACTTTAAACTAAACAAATTCACCATAAAACTCCACGTTAGCCCTGATAAAACAAAATACAAAATAAAATGACCTGAACTAACGTCAAACAGGTACCCAAAGGGAAAAAATACTGTGGACATGGCTCGCGCTGGAGTATACGAATACGACTAGTGACGTCAGAAGCGTTTTCTTGAAATTTAAAATAATGCTAGATTTCTAATTCATAGACAGGCTTTTTTAATTTTCTTAATATTTCAGACAATTATTCCTAGGGTGTTTCTTAATCGTTTTACATGTTTAAAATTACTAATAAATTTTTTGTGAACATCCCTATTAAATCTCTATATCATACCTAGTCTTTAGTATTTCTCAGGTTTTATAATAGTCAGTTTTACATAAATTTGTGACTGATAATATCTACACTACTGTTACATCTGCGCTTAGTGGTAATTTGTTCTTAAACGCACACTAACAACCAGGTAATAATTAAAAAACAAAAACAATAACACAATTTTTCCATGTTAACGCCGTCCCTGAACAAATTGAATGCATTAATTAAGGAGTGTTTAGCCAGCGGCGGCCATTACATTTCGCATGGTGGACTTGATAACGTGTTAATAATTCCAGCTTGACATTATTACTACTATTAAGTATGTTTCAGAGTACTCAGACTTCTTTACCTTGGTGAAGAATCACTTTGCATTTGTCTCAGCGCCACTCCTGTTTACTGCTTTTCATTTGCACTTTGTGTATTGTTATTTGAGAAAGTAAAAAGTAACTAACCCCCGCAAGATTCATAACTAAAGTTCGGATTTATAGGCAACAAAAATTGAAGAAAAAGGCGCCTATATAGGCAAAGATTTTTATTAAAAAAGGCAGGAATATTAACATTTAGCCAAAATATAGGCAATAAAGGAATATAACTTATTATTTATTGTACAAAGTGAATTAACGTAATATTAACTTAAGGCAGGTATATTTACACATCATAATCATAACATTAGTATAAATAAACTAGTAACTAAATAACTGTTAATTAATAATTAAACCTTGTAACCACTTAAAATTTTATCATTAATAGAAACAACTAAATGTTTTTCAATATTTTCGGTCTTAAAACTATGTCTTCGATCACTTAAAATTAATTTGTACATTGAAAACGAACGTTCGACATCGACAGATGCAATTGGAGCATATTTCAGAGCGGATAATAAATCTGGCATAATTTGTAATTCCTCGGAAAATGTCCCAATCAAAACTTTAGCAACATTAGATAAAAACGAAAAACCTTCATTCTTGTCGAAAACATATTTCATTTTTTTTAAAATTAATTGACCGTTACTTCCATGTGCCGATTTAATTTTCGTCTTTAAATTATCTATTAATTTTACTGACTCACATAAATTTATAACTTGTTTTTCTAATAAGGTAATTGTGGTAACTATTAATTTATAATTGTCATTGATATAAGCGAGTTCCTGTTTCAATTTGGGATTTTTTAATATTTTTTTTGCTTCTCGAATGGTTTCGGAAATATCATCATCAAATTCTGACATAACTAATTCTATTTAATTGCAGTGCTCAAAGTAAAAAAAACTGCTTCGAGCCAGTTTCTCCACCTTGTAATTACTGGTTTAGGTGGCAAAGGGACACCGGGAAGTCTTTCTTTATATATTTGCACCCTCAACGGAGCCTTTACAAAAACTTTTTTCATAAAATTTATAAAATTATTTACCAACGGAAAGAGATTTCTTATTTCTTCAGCAATTCTATTTACCCCGTGGGCTACACAAGTGCAATGAATTAAATTAGGATAAAAATCTTTAAATTAACAGCAGCTTTTAACATATATGCCGCAGCATCTGAAAGCATTAAAACTATTTTATTCACTGCTATAGGGTTGGGTAAAAAGAGGTTTGTTAAACTATCTTGTATAAATCGACTTATTGTTAAATTGTTTGTTTTTTACAATTCTTTAACGGCAACTAAATAAGGTTTTCTCGCAAAGTTTTCGTTCAAAATTCCAATCATTAAATTAGCTATATACCTGCCGCATACATCTGTCGTTTCATCCACGATAATATACAAAAAATTGCCCTCTAACTCCCGCTTAATTTTTGACATACATTCCACATAACATTTTTCCACAGTATGTTTTCTCAATGTACTCTCGTCCGGTAAGGATTTATTAAGATATTTTTCGAAAAAGTATTTAAAACTAGGGTTATTAACTTTATATAGAGGAATGTTGGATGCAATCATCATCTGCCATAAATCAAATTTAAATGCGTCTTCCTCCTTTTTTTTTTTTTGAACTGCTTAAACTATCCCGCAGAGATATTTGGGCTAACTTAGAGGAATTTAATTTTTCCAAATTACGTTTATGAAGTGGGGTTCCACAATGCTGGTCAATAAAGTACTTTTTCTACTTGAAATCTGAGAATTAAAAAAAAATAATTAGAATTCTAAAACCGCTTTAGAATTTAGTTATGTTGTGGGACGAGAAAAAAAGAGAAAAAATAAAACTTACCGATTTGCCGCATGGTTTACAAAATGCTCCATCTCCTTCTAGAGAAAGCTCCGAATAAGGTGCGATCCATAGCCTTAATTTAGATGTCATCTTTTCACACAAATGTCTAAAACGTTTTAAAACGTGTTCTTTGCTTTTCGGTATACGCAACAAAACTAAACTAGGATATAGCAATTTGTGACTAAACTCTGATACAGTAACCGACTGTACAACTGATAATAAACTAATAAAGCTTAGGGATTTCCAAATAGTTAACCCTCAAGTCTCGATCAGGTACATTTTCCTAGAAATCTGTTATATAAACAAACCATTGATATTTTATTATTGACCCAAAATTTTATTATAGAATGGTTTAGTAATAGAATAATATCATGGGTAGTACCATGAAATTTAAAAAAAGGCACAAATAGGCGGAATTTACGAAAAAAGGCAAAAAGTGCAAATGCAAAAAACAATTATAATAGGTAACATAGGCAAAAAAGGCATTTGGCCTATAATCCGAGCTTTATTCATAACGCATGGTCTAAAGTGTATTAGCGTTAAAAAATTGATTTGCAAATTAAAATTTTGGTTGGGAGTCGGTATTATAAGAAAAAAAGGTAAATATTAAATGGATCACGTACTGATCGACAAAGGCATCAAAATGAAACTGATACCAAAAGACAAAAAGAAAATAAAGGAAAAGAAGTGCATAAATAAACCAATTCGATTGGCAACAAAGGAAGAGCAAGAAATGTACGGAGAAACAATGGAAAGTTAATTAAAAAAGATATAAATAGAAGAACAGACGGAGAGCAACTGGGAAATCATAAAGCAAGTACTGAATAAAGCAGCAAAACTATCAAAGGGGCGGTTTAAGGGAACAACATTTTTATGTGGTGCACAAACACTGTAATTGTTTAAGATTTTCCTGCCATGAGAATGACATATGCCCATTTTCCATAAAAATTCTCTAATAGTTTTCGATATATTGGAAAAAATCGATTTTCATTTTGTGACTTCAAAGGGCTATAAATATTTGTAGGTGCACAAGGTTTCACCGAACTATTTTTGGTCCCAGAATATGTGATTAAATTTATAATCTGCCTTTTTGTTACACCCTGTATATGTATTTAAATCTAATTAAGACATATTTAATTACATATTTATTAGTGTAAATATACCAGTGGCTATGTAGGCGGCAAAAATATTATATTAAGTAGGTAAACGTATGGCACTTTTAAATAGATTGGAGAACACTAGGGAATATCTATACTAAAACAAATATCCTGTTTGACGTAAATCGCACCGATTCAAATATGTTATGATCAGCGATAAATGGTTCGTCAAATAATACATTATTGAAAAACTTTCCCCTTGATAATAAACCTAAATTGTAATCTAATTTTCCATATTGACGGATGATCCCCCACAAAATGGCATACGAACTTTCTATTTCAAAACGTGTCCACTATTTCCATTGTATCCCTTGTCACCAAAAGTAATGTATAGATTCCGAATAACCGATAAAATATGTGAAAACACAATTGGTAAAAGGTAATTTGGGCTTTATATATAACAATTCTTTATAAGTCACTCGTGCCTTGCCCTTTGTAATGATAATACGGCCTCGACCCGTTTTAGGGCCACCTTTTCTGGACCCTAGCCAATTATAGATTCGCTATGCTTTGCTTTCTATCGAACATTTGCACCTTTATGCCTCTATTTTCTATTTCCGAAGCTACTGCAAGTAGAAAGTTCAACAGTATTGCATCAAGGTTTTATATAAAATCATATAATGTTAAATCGAATTCAAAAATATTTTTGTTTTTGACATAAATTTTACTTCACTCAAGAATACTTTATTTGCAATTTATAGTTAAGTATACTAGTCCAGAGAAATAAGATTTTTCTCGTGACACATCCCCCTCCAGACTGAAACCAAATTTTTTGAGTAGTATGGACATCTACATTAATAACCTTTTTGCACGATTGATCATTTTTGACTGTTTACCGTGACAGATTTTACGTCAGTAGGTGACATTTACTAGCAACTCGACGGTAAGTAATCCAACTCGACTGTAAGTACTCCAACTCGACGGTAAGTAATTCACTTACCGTCGAGTTAAAAAATCTCTTAATTTTAATTTATTTTTTGAAAGAATAAAGAAAACTAACGAATTACTTATTAATATTGAAACTTCTTAGGCCTATAGCCAACATTTTTTCTCTTCAAATACGCGATCAAAGTTGAAAACTTGGAAATATCAATGCCATCATAAAGAAAAACGGTGGATTTAATCAGTGAATATTCTGTCCAGAGGCTTCCAGGAGCTTTCAACTGCATATGTACTTGAACGAAATATGCCAATAGAGTCTTTTCTTCGATTCTTAAATTCTTGCCTCCGCACCATTTTTTAAAACTTTGGTAGGTATTTTGATAACGGATTTTTGATTTTTCGGGAATAATTGCGGAACACCCTTCTTCCCAAGCCCGTTCAATTTCTTCAAATTCACTTTTGCTCATATTTTAATTTATAATAATCAAAATTGTACTTAAAATTATTGACAACTAAATAAAAACTCAATTCTCCATTGTTGTTATGCACCCTAGTTACTACCTAACAACCAAAGTATCTATCTTGATAAAATGAATGAAACTAGTCAATATGACGAAAATGTTTAATTTTATAATTTATAATGGTATCAATCGTGCAAAAAACGTTATAAGCATGTCGAACGTTAAGGGTAACCGATCTCAGACAATTATTGGAGTCGTCGCTCCGCTCCTCCTCCAAACAATTGTCTTCGATCGGTATAAAACCCTTACCGTTCTCCATACTTAATATACTATTATGTTTCCTGCAGCCGATTTTGATGATATACATAGTTATAAACAAATGAAGATCAAAAAACGGTAAATTTTCGCTTTTTTCGTCTATAACGATAAAATTAAGCATTTTAAACTTTAAGAGTAAGAAACTCATAAATAGTCTAAAAAATTTCAATATGGCGTTCGCTGAATATGTCTATCCTTATTGGTTGCTTAGAAAATTGCAAAATAAATAATAAATTTTGAGTTTTTATAAATATTCATAACTTATGTAAAAATTAACCTAGAACCTTCTTATTAAACGAATTGCTGAGACTTCTCGTGCTTAAATTATATTTTAAATTTTAAAGCAATTGGTCAAATAGTTTAAAAGTTATTTAATTTGTTTATCCCAAATTCATTTTTTTTGCAACACTATAAGTCAGAAAATTATGAAGTTACAGTAAGACTTCTGACAGTTTATGGAAGAAGAACATTTATGCTGTTGACTTAATTAAAAAAAAATTACAAAAAGTAATTTTAAACAGTGTAAAATTATTTTGCAAAAACACGTCGATTTTTGCTTACTTAAAAACAATTTTAACAACTTTTTAACCGTTACCCGTAGAAAAATTATTTTTTCATATTTGGAAAGACTGAATTTTTATACACATTTAGAAAGAAAAACAATTGTCATAGGAGAATTAGGGACGAAGTTAGCCCCCCTTTTTTTAATTCACATGTGTTTGCAAAATAATTTTGCAGTATTTAAAATTATTTTTTGTCATTTTTTTTAATTAAATTAATAGTATAAATTTTCTTCTTTCATAAACTATCCAAAGTATTAGTGTAACTTCATCATTTTCTGACTTATAGAGTTGCAAAAAAATTAATTTGGAAAAAACAAATTAAATACCTTTTAAACTATTTGACCAATTGCTTTGAAATTTAGGGTATGACTTAAGCACCAGAAATCTCATCATTCTGTGTAATAAGAACGTTCTAAGTTAATTTTTACATATGTTATGAATATTTATAAAAATTCAAAATTTATGATTTATTTTGCAATTTTCTAAGCAATCAATAAGGATAGACATATTCAGCGAACGCCATATTGAAGTTTTTGATACGATTTATGAGTTTTTCACTCTCAAATTTGTTTAAAATACTTAACTTTTTGGTTATAGACGAAAAAACGAAAATTTACCGTTTTTTGATCTTCATTTGTTTATAACTATGTCTATCATCAAAATCGGCTGCAGGAAACATATAGCTTATTATTATAGATATCCATACTAGTCAAAAAATTTGGTTTCGGCCTGGAGGGTTATGTGTCACCAACAGGATATTTTTTTCCTTATTTCTCTGAACTAAACAGAAAGTCCCCAAAGGCTTATCATAAAATAAAACTGCAAATTCTGGAACTTATTTATGAAACTTATTAATAATTATTCTGGAGGCTACATTACGGGCAGTAGATGGATAGAGACAGAGCAAATATTTTTTTATTTATCAGATTCACTAAGACCACCATACTTTTGGTATGCACCTCACAGTCGCTGTAATTCCAGCGTGAGCAAATCTTTTGATCCTATTTTGTAAATATATCTTTAATAAGAAAAGAAAATAATCGTTTTCGTTTTGATTCAATTCGAGTCTCTTGTCATCCTCTGACACCGTGTTTCGGGATCTCTACCCCTTTTCAAAGAGGCTATGCAAGTAGACTGAACTGAATCAACTCGAAACGAAGAAGAACTGCATGTATTAAAATATCTGCAGCAGAGTGTGGTTAGACTGTCCTCTAACGGGGAATGACAAAATAAATAAAAATAAATTTCGACCACGAGTCAGGATTCTGTTAACCGAGATACGATAGTACCAAGCGGCGCCGCTAGGAGGAGCACTCCAACAATGCGTCTCAGAATACTTTAACGAAACGTGGTCATTTTGTACTCTAAATCGAGTAAGGTATGAAAAAGAAAAGAAAATAATCGTTTTCGTTTTGATTCAATTCGAGTCTCTTGCCATCCTCTGACACCGTGTTTCGGGGTCTCTACCCCTTATCAAAGAGGCTATGCAAGAGGCTATCTTTAATATTGTGAGGATAACACTCTTCTTTGCTATACCTTTGACCATTAGATCACTGACACATAATATATTCTTATTTATGTTACCGCCATGTTAAAATTCACGTTTTCTGGCTATTAAATCCAAAATTTTTATTACTACGTCGGCCAATCATTAAGTAACCGCTCTCTTAGTGATTCCTTTTATTTGCTAATTCCAAGAAAGTTTCTAGTATAATATTGATCCAAAGTACCAGGCTTGTTGAAGTTGAATTGAATCATCGCTTTGGTCCAGAAAAAATTGATTGGCCAATATATCTAAAAATAATTACCAGTACAAGTAAGGCGCACATCCTATTATTTCACCAACCGATGTATACTACCCTTAACGGATTCTTTGGGCTGTTGCTTGAAGAATTCTTTTACAGCATTTTGCACTGATTCGTCTTACTTAAAACACCTGAAATTAACCTTTTTTTCAGTGGTCCAAAGATGTAAAAATCGCAAGGCAATAAATTGGGATTATAGGATGGGTGCTCTAATATCTTCCTTTTCATTATTTGTAGATCTTCTTTCACTGCTTTGGCAACATAAGATCGAGCATTGTCGTGTAAAAGAATGACATCACGTGAGAGCTTCCCTAGATATATTTGTCTTATTGCTTAATGGAGCATGTTCAAAGCTTTATTATATTAGTCTGCGTACTCTAGGTTCTCTAGATTCTGTAAACTCTATGAGCAAGAGTCCTTCATAGTCGTCAAAAAATGTTAACATGACCTTACATAACATGATCTTCTCCAGAAGATTGAAGTTATTTTGGAGGGGAGAATTTGAGTTTTTCCAAAGTATCGATGGTAGCTTGTTGAATGGGGTGATGTGAGAGGTAATGACCAAGATTCGTCGCGAGTAATTATTATTGACGAAAGAAACTCATTACCGTTTTGCCTGTATTTCATGAGATGTTGCAAAAATAAACCCATTCGCAAGTTTTTTGGTCCTCTGACAAAAGGCAAGGAACCCATTGACACAAACTTTGCTATAACCCAGTTCGGGTACGATATTATATACAGATACTATACTCACACCGTTTTCTGAAACTGCCCTAATTGTAAAATTCGACGATATGCCCCAATTAGAGATGCATCAAGTCAAACTAGTTTGATTTTACTCAACAAACTTGACTTGACTTGAAAATCAAACTTTTTGTGTAAAAAAGTTTGACTTGACTTGATTTCGATATCTTTAGGTTTGACTTGAATTCAAACATCTTCAAACAGTTTGAAAAGTTTGAATATCACGCAACGTGTTTATTTTCAATTTTAAATGAGACCGCTTACGCCTTTATTTGTTCAGTGGCGGGTCAACGGGGGGTAGGGGAAATTCCCCCCTCCCAACGAGGTCCAAAAAATTTGTTTGACAATTTTCAATAAAAATAGAAATGTATTGGCTGATACGATATTTAAACCGCAGACAGACAAATAAAACTCAATAAACGCGCCAGTTAGGATAATTATTAAGAAAACTTAATGCATATTATACATTAATTTTTTTAAAATTTAAACCCAACATTTGTAGCCTGTATTCGAAAAAAATTTAAATTGTAGATATAAAACCATATAGTCCTGGATCGAGCGTACCAAAAAAAATTGATTAATAGCAAGCTGCAAATTTGTTAATAGCTTAACGGTGTCTAGTCAGACAAACTTTGATGTATGGGGACACTGGAACAGAAGAAGTTTTAATTGTGAAAAAGGTTAAAAATTTGGAACGTCAGACTACGTAAACGCTCCATGTATTTTGTCGGACAGAACTTCCAATTGATTTGTTACCATTTCGTTAAACTATCATGCAAAAATCAGACTGGTGTTTATCACCAACTGGGCATTTTAATGAGTGGAACACGAAGAACATGTCAAATGACAAGAATCATGTTGGTTAATAATAGCAGTCTGATTTTTGCATGAGTTTAATGAAAGGGTAACAAATCAATTTGATGTTCTGACCGACAAAATGCATGGGACCTTTTCGTAATCTGACGTTCCAAATTTTTAAACTGTTCGACAATTAAAACTTCCCCTGATCCAGTATTTCCGTACATCAAAGTTTGTCCGAGTAGACACCCTTAAGCTATTATCAAATTTTCAGCTTGCTATTAATCAATTTTTTTTGGTACGCGGGATCCAGGTCTAATAACCCTATGGTTAGTTTTGAATTTTAAAGAAATACCAACGAATATACAGCAATACTAACTTTTGTATTGTGGTACATATTTTCGAGTGAACTAGCAGGTTGGTACCACATGTTTTTTCTAACTGGCCCTTTAAGATAAATAAATGCCTTTCTTAATAAAAGAAAGTCATAAAAATTCCAAATCATTTTATTTTGAGCTGCCCATTGAAAAACCAAATAGTCTTATTTTATTGTAACCCTTAAGGGCATAGGCGTAACATGTCGCTTATTAAAATGTTCAATGAGTTTTAAATGTATCAATTTTTTTCAAATCCTGAGATAACTAATAAATATTAAAAAAAAAAATTTTAACGCAGCATGAAAGATTACATCATTTCTGAGGGACGAACATCCCTGAAAACTTCTATAATCTTGATTTTAATAAGTTACAGGGGGCGAAAATAAAAAGAAAAATTTAGTGTTGTTATTAATTCCAAATATTTCATTCAAAAGAAACTTTTTATTTATTCTAAGAGACTTTCGGCCATCGGTAATAACGCAATCTTTCAATCTGCGTTTAAATTTTTCAAAAATACTTATTAGTTTTCTCAGGATTCGAAAAAAATAAATATCTACATTTAAATGTTTTACTTTAATTTTAATTTAAAAATTATTTTTCAAACTCTTTCAAACTAGTTTGACAAACAGTTTGAATTTTCAAATCTGTACGATTGACCAGTTTGACTTGACTTGAAATATTTGTCAGAAGGATTGACTTGAGTTTGACTTGAAATTAAGTCAAACTCAAGTCAAGTTCAAACATTCAAGTCAAACTTGTGCAACTCTAGCCCAATCAAGCCTTCCATACATGCCATTTTTCTGTGTATTGATGCAGTACTCAATCCACCTGATCGTCGCTTATTATTCGTCTTCTTCTTTCACTCTAAAATTTTCGACACCATTGCTTGACATTTTGATGAAAGCAAAAGATGCGTTTCTCTACAGTGCTTGC
The DNA here is from genome assembly GCF_917563875.1 of Diabrotica virgifera virgifera. Classification (NCBI taxonomy): domain Eukaryota; kingdom Metazoa; phylum Arthropoda; class Insecta; order Coleoptera; family Chrysomelidae; genus Diabrotica; species Diabrotica virgifera. Next base: position 54,288,876 of record NC_065449.1, on the reverse strand, counting down.
ATTCGCGTATGAATTTGCAAACCCTCAGCACACAAAAATTGAATGACCGCACGACCGCAGGTTGGTTATATTCCGACGTATTTTTAGTTTAACAACAAACGCCATTTTTAAGTCACAATACTTAAAATCGAAGTCAAATACAAATTATAGGAACTGATCAGTGATAAGGGTGACGTTTACAAACATAACTAACATTGCAAAACGACAAATGGCAACAAATGAAGAAGTCCTACTTTTCAAATTTTTGGTTTTGAACATAAATAAGATTGTCCTCTAGTTTGAACTGAAAATAGATATAGCCCAATAAATGACCGTTTTGGAGTGTAATTTTCAGGGGCAATTGCATGAACATTTGGGCTATTATAAGATTATAAGCAACTTTCGCTCTATAAAATTTTTTACGTAAGTCAACACTTTTCGCGTTATTCGCGATTGAAAATGTTGATTTTTCGACAAAAGACGTTTTCAGACGGTTTTTCGTAAATAACTCAAAACTTAAATATTTTATCGAAAAAAATATTCTTAGAAAAAGTGTAGCTTATAAATCAACTAAAAAAACGGTGTATCAGTAACGTCTATAAATTGAGTGAAAGCAAAGTTGTAGCTCATGAAAAATACGTTCCTATTCGTCTAATTATAAATCGAATAATTCAACGCCAAATCACCAAAAAATTAAGCACTTTGCGGAAAAAGGTTATTAACATTTTTAAAGTATCTAAAAAATTCTTTATATTTGTTTTCTAGAAAAGTTTCTAGCATCAAAAATAAACGAGTTACACTGAAAAAAATGTTGGCCCCTTATTTTGGTAAAAAAAATCGTGGAAACTTCCCTCTATTTAGCACCCTAAATGTGTATGTGTATTGCTTATATGATCTGTAAGTTTGATTGGTTTAAAGTGCTTATTTTTGATGAAAAATTGGTTTTATAATAAAAAAAAATTTCTAAAATTTTTTTAAAAATTTCCTTTTTTCAAAATAACTTAAAAAGTATTAGTGATAAGAAAAATCATAAAGAATAAAAAAACATAGGTTTTGCTATTATAAATATGCTAGTTTCATATTATTTTTCTGTAAGACAAAAATTGGTTAAGATATGACTGTTCAACATTTGCATACACTAGTGATTGGTGACCCGTTCAAGCTTTATCAACTATAACCCTTTCAAAAATAGGCACTTTAAACCGGTAAGACTGACATCATATAAAAATAGATAAGTAAGTTAATTGTTTGTAATGCGGTAGAGATTAATTTCATTTGGGGAGCTAAACACGGAGAGGATTTCATGATTTTTTTACCAAAAAAAAAAGAGGGCCAACTTTATTTTGAGCGTAACTCGCTTATTTTTAATGCTAGAAACTTTAATAGCCAATTAAAATAAAGCTTCTTATAAACACTTTAAAATAGTTTAAATGGGTTTTTCCCGAAAAGCGCTTAATTTTTCGGTGATTTCACCTTGAAATATTCGATTTGAATTAGACGAATAAGAACATATTTTTCATGAGCTACAACTTTGTTTTTTCTCGATTGAGAGACTTTGCTGATACACCATTTTTTTCGGATACTTTCGTATACTCAGGATACTTTTTTCGATCAAATATTTACTTTTTGAGTTATTTGCGAAAAACCGTCTGACAACGTAGTTTTTTGTCGAAAAATAAACATTTTCAATCGCAAATAATTCGAAAAGTATTAACTTACATAAAAACTCTATAGAACAAAAGTTGCTTAAAATCAGTCAATTTATTCATTTACGGTCTTATCTTGAACGTATGTTTTTTACCCCCCCCCCCAAGTAAAAGCAACCAACGGCAGAATTTCAACTCTGAAATGGAGGGTAAGTAGAACCTAAAACCAAATTTTCATGCAATTCGGAGTTGCCCCTGAAAATTACACGGTATCGCCGTATTTCCCGTTCATTTACTGGGCTAATAGATATTTATGTCTATTGGCGTTTAAGTACAATATCCTACTTAAATCTGATATCATACCAAAGTACTTTTAGAAGAATCCACTACGATTTCGTGTGGTGTGTCTTTAGATGAGATTTTTCTTTCTTGTCGTAGTTTAAATATATATTATTAGAATACGGGTTATAGGAATATCCCGGTTTAAGGAATAGAAAATTAAGGACCCGAAACGTTTTTACTAACCACCAGTGATCGGTTATTAGAATATCCCGGTTATAGGAATACTTTAGCTTGGCACGAAGGCTATTCCAATAAACGGGTTCAGATTCAACTGTATTTAAAAAAAATGCTCCTAAAACCTTCCTTAAGTACCTACTGTATACTGAAAAAGTTCGTATTTAAGTCATAATATTCGCTAAAAAATATTGAGAGAGAAATAATACTGACTGATTTTCAGTAACTACAATAACCACCGTTTCTAAATACATAATATACCCAATAATCTGCAAAATCCATATGGAACTTGTTTGCACCGAAGGATTTCGTGATTATTAAAACATGAGCTAAACCGGCCCTGATAATAATCCCCAGTACTGGATTGGTTTATTTAGAAACAAAAAGGGAGGAGGAGCTTATTAATTCATTGGTTTTACGTGATTTGAATTCAACGTGTATTGTTATTATTACTAAACATGGCCCACTTAGTGTTGCGCTGCATGTCTGCTGTTTATGGAAGTTTGTTAGTAAATTACTGATTTAATAACAATTAGATAACGCATGAGCAATATGTACTATGTACAGAATTGTATAAAGATTAGTCACTTTTATTTAATAAAATAAAACGATAGGAGGTTAAAACAAACTTTACTCAAAACCAAAAAAAAACTAAATGCTTTAAAAGACAGGACTTTTTAATCAGTTTTCACTAATCAGTACTACTATAAGATATTGGCTTCAGTGTTACTAAATCGATTACTGAGGAAATACAGCGATTCAACTGATACAAGATATACAAAGGAAATTATTGGCGATTACCAGTGCGGCTTTAGGCCTGGAAGATCAACAATCGACCAAATATTTACTATCAGACAAATGCTAGAAAAGTATTGGGAGTATAATAAAGACGTACAATAGTTCTTCATAGACTTCAAACAAGCATATGATTCCATAGATCGCTTAAAACTGTGGAGTGCAATGTTGCCTCCTATTCCAATTCCTTTTAGACAAGACGAAAACGGCAGGTTCGTTGGAAAAAATATACCCATGAGATTTTTTTGCATAATCATATTCGTGAGACATCCCAGAATAAGGTTCAAGAAGTCGCAAACGTAAAAAGTGGTCCAAATTTTCTTTTTCAATTTTTTTTTTCAATCAAATTGCAAAAATCAATATTTTCGGCTTGAGCACATTTTTTAGGTTCCACATGGACCATTCTGGACAAAAAAGGTCTCTTATAATTTTTCTCTAAAGTTGCTCGTTTTCGAGTTATAAGCAATTTAAAATTGAAAAAAACGAAAAATGGCGATTTTTAAGGCTTAATAACTCGGTTAAAAATTATTATTATGAAATTCAGAAAGTGACCAAATCAAAGATTAAAGCCTCACGACTACACGATCCTGAAGAAATTTGTGTCATTAATTTATTACCAAGCTGTTATTTTTAATTATAAATAATGAGCCGTAAAATCACATTGACGCTACTGTAAATGTGAGTGCGAGTAAGATGCACCATTAACTGCCGGAATGGCATCTTTCTCGCACTCATCATTGCCGGCCGCCTAATAAGTGCATGGCGCTTATTATTTTTACTTAAAAATAACAGCTTAATGATAAAATAATGACAAAAATTTCTTCAGGATCTCGTAGGGCTGGCTTTAAACTTTTATTTGGCCACTTTCTGACTTTCATAATAATAATTTTTAACCGAGTTATTGTTATTAGGCCTTAAAAAATTTTCGTTTTTTTAAATTGTAAATTGCTTATAACTCGAAAACGAGCAATTTTAGAGAAAAATTATAAGATACCTTTTTTGTCCAGAATGGTCCAAAATATCTAAAAAATGTGTCCGGGCCGAAAATACTGATATTTGCAATTTGATTAAAAAAAAATGAAAAAAAAAATTTGGACCACTTTTCACGTGGGCGACTTCTTGAACCTTATTCTGGGAAGCCTCACGAATATGATTATGCAAAAAAAATCTCATGGGAATCTCCCGCCGGTTTCGACTTGTCTATTTGCATAAATTGGAATAGGAGGCAAAACTTCAAAGGCGTTCGTCATAAACACCGAACTCAGACAGGGAGACCCACTGTTCCAATTATTATTTAATCTAGCATTGGAATATGCACAGAGGCGGATTTGAAGATCTGGGCTATGAGCAATTTGCCGCCCAGAAATGCATAAGTCCAAAATATTCAATTTTAGACTGTTGATGGCATCTGTTGGCATTATCCAGAAGGTATGTACGGCTCTTGTTTTAAAAGTTAAAAGTTTTAAAAGGTAAAAATGAAATATGCATAAATCCAATAATATTGAAGACCATTTGAAATCCGCACATGTCCCACAAGTCCGCTCTTATTAGTAGCCAAACCGTTCAAACGTATTGATGCTGTTCTGATGTTTATACAATAAAAAGTCTTTTCATTGTAAACGGGTGAATACCTACAGGGTACAGATAAGTAAACATTTTATAATTGTATAGGGACTTGTGCAATTTTCACACTATATTTAATTAGTACAAGTGGAGTTATGCAAAGTTAGTTTTTTGTCTCTCCTCTAAAATCAGGTATTTTGTATTTATGCATTTTTCACATTCGGCCGACGTCATTTAACTTTGGATGAAATGAATAGGGCTGTGGGCCTTCTTCAAGGTGGCATGCGGCAAAATAATGTAGCTAAGCGCATGGGAGTCTCCCATGCGCTTAGCCCAAGTGTTATAAGTCATCCCAAGTGTTATAAGTCAATTGTGGCGACGTTTTTGCTCCTTATTAATGAACTTATTTAAAGTCCAGCCGAACCTCATCCAGACCGTTAAGGGCCAACCACTAGAAGACGACCAACAATTGCAGCACATGACTTGTTTAACAACTTGCAGCGGGCACACGAGATAGTCCTAGGCCGTGATACTGTAAGAAATCATCTCCATGAAGCCAATCACCATAGTAAAAGGCCAATGAGATGTCCACCTATTCCCAGAAGCAATCGTTCTGCAAAATTAAAGTGGTGTCAAGAATATAAAAACTGGATGCAAATAATTGGGCTACAGTTTTATTTGTATTAAATATACATTTAGTTGTGCTTAAAGGCATTCTCGATATTTTTGATATTTCAACAAATTTTGTTGTAGATTAAATACTGTTAATCAGTACAGGTCGATTATTATTAATTCAAAACAACTAAAGAAGAAATTTCGTCTCTTTCAAAAAATATCAATACGGTTTTCCGTTGTGTGTATTTCATGTTTTCATGTTCATAATTTTTCGCTGAATGCGGAACTCTGCAGCATTGTTGGAATCAATGACTATGATGATAATCAGCATCAATAAAAGCATCATTTTAATCTTGTGTGTATTCGTACACCGAATGTTGACAAGAGAGCGTAAACTACCTACCTACATTAATTTATAAAGTTAGTATTTTTCATTAACTTCGAAGAACACTGTTTAGATATTTCACTAATCACCTTATTTGCCAAAATTCCGTAAGATTTATTTAAAAAAATTACTCCGTTATTTGACGTATGTTTCCTAATTATATATGTGACAATAAAAACAGCAAAGATATTTAAATATTTACTTTTTATTACTCACACTTTAATTTTGTTTACTATTTCATACAATACTAAAGCTATGAAATTTCGAAATATCTTAATATAGACAAGGCGAAAACGGCGGGTTCGTTGGGAAAAATATTCCCATGAGATTTTTTTGCATAATTACATTCGTGAGACATCCCAGAATAAGGGCCAAGAAGTCGCCCACGTGAAAAGTGGGCCAAATTTTTTTAACAATATTTTTTTAATCAAATTGCAAAAATCAATATTTTTGGCCTGGACTTTTTTTTAGGTTCTTGGGACCATTCTGGATAAAAAAGGTCTCTTATAATTTTTTTCTAAAGTTGATCGTTTTCGAGTTATAAGCAATTTAAAATTGACAAAATCGAAAAATGGCGATTTTCAAGGCTTAATAACTCGGTTAAAAGTTATTATTTTGAAAGTCAGAAAGTGACTAAATCAAAATTTAATGTCCCCCCTACAAGATCCCGAAGAAATATTTGTCATTATTTTATTATTAAGCTGTTATTTTTAAGTAATAATATTGAACGCCATGCACGTGGTAGGCGGCCGTAAATCTGAGTGCAAGTAAGATGCACAATTGGACTGCCGGAGTGGCATCTCTCTCGCACTCACAATTTGCGACCGGCTACCACGTGCATAAATAGTAATAAAATAATGACAAAAATTTCTTCGGGATCTTGTATGGGTAAACTTTGATTTAGTCTTTCATAATACTTTTAACCGAGTTATTAAGCCTTGAAAATCGCCATTTTTCGTTCTTTTTTCAATTTTAAATTGCTTATAACTCGAAAACGATCAACTTTAGAGAAAAATTATAAGAAACCTTTTTTATCCAGAATGGTCCAAAGAATCTACAAAAAAATATTGTCCGGGCCAAAAATATTGATTTTTGCAATTCGATTAAAAAAATTGTTAAAAAAAATTTGGCGCGACTTCTTGAACCTTGTTCTGGGATGTCTCACGAATGTAATTATGCAAAAAAATCTCATGGGAAAATGTTTCCCAACGAACCCGCCGTTTTCGCCTTGTCTAATATTACGCTAACAGAAGCGTAAATTATTATTCGAAAAGCATTATTACACTTTAGAATGCATTGAATTTAGAATGCAGAAAAATATGCATTGTTTCGGAAAAATTCAAACAAGCTTATATTTTTCTAAAACTTTTTTTGTTAGTTTATATACTTGTTAAAGTAAAAAGTTCTACGCGCAGATTTGGCCGCGAATTGTTTATTAATTGTTTAAACAATAACTTGTTTTGTATAAATAATTTTAAAAATATTGTTACATTCATCATTTTATTTTGATTAAATATGTTTCTATTTTGTTTTTGATTATGCTGAATCCGAATATGGCACTGCAATTTGAAAATTCTTATACAGAAGCTCGTATACAGTATGTCTGCGTAGCTAGGAACCACATGGAAAACTTTTTTATTATCGATTTTACGAAAAAAACTTATTCCTCATAAAATTCTCTGGATAGTCAAAAATCTAAAACTCAACCATCAGATATCAATATTAATATCAATTTTATCAATTTTATACAAGTTATGTCAAACATATGAATTTCGATAAAGCGTAAAATACCTTTATATCCCAGAATATCAAAAAATGATATTATGAAAAGTTGTTTGAAATTAAAAACTATGTTCAAATACAATTACATCATTCTAATCGAAAAAAAAACATTTCAATTTTTTCTCAAATTACGGATACTCATCATCATTTTATTACAATTATGATAACTATTTTATTATCACTTTTACGAAAAAAAGTTATTCTTCATAAATGTTCTCCCTGGTCTAAAATCTAAGATACAACCATCAGATATCAAACTTTTTTAATTTTATACGAGGTTTGTAAAAAATATGGATTTTTCTTAAGAGTTATGAGTTTCCAAACAACTTTTCTTAATAACAATTTTCGATATTGTGAAATGTAAAGGTATTTTACTCTTGGGTGAAATTCATATTTTTTGACATACCTCGTATAAAATTAATTAAATGTGAAATTTTATGATTGCATCTTAGATGATATACAATGCAGAGTATTTTATAAAGAATAACTTTTTTCGTAAAACTGATAATAAAAAAGTTATCAATAGGTTCCAAGTAACGCAGACATACTGTATAAGAGCTAAAAAAATTTTTTTGCTAAACATTTATTATTGTTAAAGCTTATTATTAAATGTATTTTAGGTAGGTTTTACAGAAAAAAGCTTTGATCACTTTGTATAAGTAAACAATTTTTTAGTTAATAATTTTCGGTTTTTTTATTACATATTTGTTATCTTTCTTAATTTTCTCAAAAAGAAATAGTTTATTTCATTTATAAAGTAAAATAATTTAGTGCATTTTAAAGATGCATCCTAAGCTTTAAAAAAGCACTTATAAAACTCTAATAGATCTGTTCAAACTTGAGTAATACCGTCTTAAATTGGTGGTAAATCTATAAAACTACGAAGAATTCAAAAATTACATTTTTTGAGACGTCATATCATTTGAATTAAATTTTTGATATTTTTTTTGAATGAAACATCATTTAGAAAGATGCTTGAAAAGTAAGTTGTGTAAAATTGAGAGTTTTATAAGAAAAATTGTATTAGTTACACATTTTTAAATCATTTTTAAACAAAATTGATGTAAGGCTCACTTTCCGCCCACACCGTACTTATGCCCATACATCTTATTTATTTTTATTATAACCATAAGATAGCTTAATTATTCTTCTTTCATGTTCAATTTGTAAAATTTTATTTGATCAATTAGTTAAAGAATTACATTAAAATAACTCAACTGTGCACTTCGCCGCACGCTAGTTTACAGTGCGCCAATGTTTGTGAGAAGGGTGACTTTAGCGTTATAAATAAAAAATTACAGAAGATACAGATTTAGTTTTAGAAAATTCTTTATATAAGGTTATTTTTGTAAAATTTTCTGAATTTTTCAATGGTTAAGTCAGTTTTTTCTAAAATTTATATTTTCGTAGTTATGTAAAAAAACATCTAACTTCTTAGTTTATTTGTTTAATAAAAAATGAAGCACCCACTTCTCGAGTAGAACTTTTTTATATGTTGTTTATTAAACATTTCTTAATGAAATTACAAAAAGTTGTATCTTGTTTGATTTTTTCCGAAGTGAAAATCTATATTCACTCCCCTAATTCTGTCTCACAAAACTGAAATCAAATGTGGAATCCAAAAGAAAGATAGATGAAGTAAAATATAAATAATATACTTAGGTCTAAAAAGACTCGCTGTCAACGGTGCTTTAATACGATATTGGAAGTAATGATTAATATAACAAATTTCATACAACATAATTTGATACAATATAATCAACATGAATACTTGACAACTGTCAAATAATAGCAAAACGTAATATGGATCTAAAAAGAACTAAAAATAATATGGAGGAAGCAAGAATGAAATGCGAGAAAAAAAATTAGTTCCCACTCATGACACATCCCCAAATTGAAAAAGCCTGATATGTTGTTATACACACTTATGACAAATAATGAATGAAAAATAAGAACTTTTATATCTTTTACAATATATTTAGTATGTAGTCGAAATAATGAAGTGTATCTCTTTTTTAGTTGTTCCATTGGGACTTCACTATGTCCACTTTCTTTGAAGTTTCTTATCGGAAAAAGAATTCACTGCAAACAGTCTTTTTTTCTTCCATAAATTTTAAGAATGTTTCTCCGCTATTGTTTCTACAATAGAGGTTTCCCAAATTTTACGTTGAAAATGCTAAGCCATAAAAGCATTGTGAATATACTATCAACACGCTAAAGAAATTCCAATTTTAGAGAACAAAACCAACAGTTCAGCATAAACTTAAAGAGTTTTAATCTGTCGAACAATATTTTTGGATTTCCATAATATTATAGAAAATATTTTTTATATATGTATATATACACCGTTATTAGGCATCAACGCCCTTCGGTAGGGATCTATGGAGTATCACCAAGCCGCAAGCCCTTATCCCTTGCCGTACCGCTCCTCCATAGGCCGATCCGCCACCAGTTTATTCCAGACCAAGTCGTAGATTCTATATAGAATTTTATACTACGACGTTGGCCTTTTTATTTTTCAATAATCTCCGAACCTCGATCGTAAGTCCACTAAATTTGTCAATCGAGCGCGTCTCAGTGTACTGAGCCGTCTGACCGACGAAAATATTTTATAAAACCATTAAGAGGAAACAGTAGCGATCAACAGGTAGCGAAAACGCGTTCCAAGATTGCGGCTGTAATTTTGAATATTTTTTCGAGATATTTGGCACACGTATTCGTAATATAATAAAGAATGGCGGTACTAAAATTTTTTATTTCATTAGTAGTTCCAAAATGACACAAAATCTAGGCATCGGATAAAAAAGTTTATCTGAAGAAAGTGTATTTTTTTGTTCTTCTTAATGGCGGTACAGGCTCGTTTTTTAATATTGTATTTAATTACAGAGTAATTTCCACATATTAATATATTTTTCAAATTGGGCTCTATACCGCCATTCTTTATTATATTACGAATACGTGTGCCAAATATCTCGAAAAAATATTCAAAATTATAGCCGCAATCTTGGAACGCGTTTTGGCTACCTGTTGATCGCTACTGTATCACCTTAATTAAACAGCATAATAAGCTTTTTCCTGGTTTCCTCAATGGTTTTTTATTTAGTGCCACAAATTTTCTATCAGTGACAAGTCGAGACTGCTGGGAAGCTATTCCAGAAGTGGTATATCACGGTTTTCAAAAAATATTTTTTTAAGGTGTGGCAATCTGCGGCCGTCCTGTTGGAAGACAAAACTTTCCGCTGATTTGACTTATTTGAAATGAATTTTCCATAATCGGTAAAACAGATTCTCTTAAAGTTTCAAGTATTTAATATTCCATTGATAAAAAGCAACTTTTTCACATATTTAGACCATACACTATACCAGACCATGAAGAATGCAGGAAATTTAACTTTTGTCTTGATGCAGTCATGCTTAAAAGCTTAATTTTTTTCTGCGAATAACGCGACTGCTACTGCCTCCAATATACACTTCATATCTGGACTCATCACTCCACTGTATTGCATCCACATCCTGAATGTGTCGAATACTGATGCTCTTTTGACCATTTTAACCTATTTTTCTCTTGTTTTAACGTTAAAAGCAGATTATTCTTTGCCTTGAAAAAAATGAGGTTTTTCAAAAAAAAATCCGTACAATTTTTTGTTAAATATGTATACTTTGTAAGTAGTAAATCCTAGTTTGTGGGATTCCCAGTAATATGTTGATCTAGAAACGTGTGTCCCAACAACGTTACTCCACAAAACGCTTAACTATGAATAAGTTACACGTCACGACGTGTAATCGTCGTCGATTTTCTCGTCGCAATCGTCGTCGCGACGTCGTTTTTCTCTATATAATTCGTCTTAATTCCCTTCTATATGCTTCGTTCTTTTTACGTTTCCTACGTTTCTAGGTTTTGTGATGATCAAACCTGAGGTTTTAAATCTTCTAACTATATTTCTACACTAATTGCAACATAGTCACGATTTCCGAATTGGATTTTCCAGAATTAAAAAATTTATTAATGATTGAACAAATTTTCTCATTGATAATTTTACCACCACCCATTTTTAAACTCACAAAACGCAATAAACTTTATAATATCACAAAACACATTTGAAACTAATTGACAATCATTGCTCGTATGCCATTTTTCTACAGCTAGCTCTGGTTTTGAGATATTAAAAAATCAACTTTTGTTGATGAAGTGAATGAAAAGCCACAATCTAGCGAATCTTTTTCTTTCCTTATTGTGGAAAATAAATAAAAAAACTATAAGGGTAATGTTTCGATTTCCAAAGTTTTCACTGTATTCCTCCACTCAACATTTCTCTCTAGTTCTTTCTGTTTTGCCCTTCCTACACATTTCTTTTTTCCATTGCATCGTCCACTTCATCTCTAAAAGATATTCTTGAATGTTAATAAAAAATGCCATAATAATTAATATGCGAACTTAAGAAAACTGATTAAATTAAAGCTGAATAGATTATGATTTGTTTAGGTTAATTGCCATAAACCTCCAATAATTTCTAATAGTCGAGGAAATGAAGCATTTTGGCTCGCAATTTTTTCGTCCAGCATGGATTTACTTGAAATTTTCACAGAAGCTAGGGAATAGTCCAATAATCATTTTCTATATCATGCCGCTGTACGCTAAAACCTTGGGGGTGGTTGCCACCCCATCTCGGGGATGCGAATTTTTTATTACATTTTAACCATGCAAATCGATGTAAAGAGTGGTTCTAAGAAAAAAATGTTTTTTACATTTTCTTCGTAAAACTAATATTTTTCGAGTTATTCGCGCTTAAAAGTAACAGTTTTTCGTCGAAAAAATCGACTTTTTTAGAGGGCTTTTTGAGAATACCTCGAAAAATACGCATTTAACCCTACGTTAGGCGCGTCGTTATTGCTGACAAGCTTAGGCGCGAGGTCTACGATTGTAGACCAATAGTTTTTTGTCGTATAATACCGGATTTTGGCAAAATTAACAAATTAGTGGTTAATAACATGTTTATTTATGTTCGCACTTTGATGTTAGATATGTTTTGTTCCTTGGCTTTTCTCATTTTGACAGTGGTAAAATTAAAAACCAAGTCATGATTTTTTGGGTCTTTATTCGCAAGTAACTGAAAATGGTCACAAAAATAAGCTCAATTTAGTAAAAAACACAAAATATTTTTTATCTTTGAACTTATAGAATGACCAATAGGGATAAATAATAAAGAATAGAACTAAAAAGTAAAAAAAGAACAAAACTATTAAATGGTCAAAGTGGCACAATTTTAGTCCGTCAAATATTCAGTGCAAATATCCCCAAAATGATCCTTAAATGCAAATGTGTCACATCTTTGGCATGCCCTTCTTGTTGACATATTGCAAATTCATGCACAAATACAACTTCGTCCCACGTAATTTGTTGGAATATTAGGGGAAGGGGGTACGACTTCTTGAACTCAGAGCAGTACGCGAGCTCGTCGTCTAAGTTCTCTTAGCAGGGAAGGCATAGTTGATCAATATTCAATTTGCTGTTTGATTAGTTCCCATGCTAAGTTTTCAATGAAGTCGCTTCTTGAAACATTTTCATTTATGTTATTAGCTTTATATACACAGCAGGCTACATATTAGCTTTATATATACAACTAAAAACAGGAACGCGCTTAGTCGCGTGGTCTACGGTTGTAGACCAGTGATCTTTGAATAATGGTAAAAAAATAATGCAAACAGATCGGCGGCGTTTAGCAAACTGAAGAGTAAGTTGGAAGTATTAGTGACAGCTACTAAGCAGAATGGGGGCGTATGTGCAGTTTTATGCAATTGGCGACAACTTAAAGGAGAGTGGTCTACGATTGTAGACCACGCGCCTAACGAAGGGTTAATAAAAAAAACTTTAAATGACAAAATTGTATCTTTTAGTAAGATAAACTAAATTCTTTTTCTAGAATATCTTTAAGACCAATATAAACCGAGATACGGCATGTTAAAGGTTAGCTTTTCTCGTCAAATGCATAATTTGAAATATTCAAAGCCAAATAACGGGAAAACTTAGCATTTTTCGAGGAAAACTTAAATAATCTTTTTTCAAGCATACAATTAATCCTTTCAAAAAATAATAATAAAAAAATTCTACCATGAAAATGGAGCGAGTTATGATCAAATAAAGGTCGGTACCTGCTTTTCTTTACGAAAAAAATCAGTGAAAATAACCCCCTAACTACCCTCCTAATTAAAAATTGGTCTTCACCTTTCTGTAATTCTTTGTATATTTATATTGTCAATACACCCAAGAAGTTTGACCTATTTAAAAGGCCTAATTTTAGAAAAATTGGAGTTTAAAGAAAAATTGATTTTTTGCAATTTCGTATTTTTTACCTTTTACTTCAAAATATCTCCGAAAATACTGGAGATATGAAAAAAGTGATAGACAACTAAATTGTACCTTTTATAACGATTCAAATTATATTGTGCATAGATTTCCATTAGAGTGAACAGTTAGCGAGATATAGCTGTTTAAAACCTCTATTTACGAGCAAACTCCCCTTTATTCGAGCCATTTAAACCCACTCCAATTAAAAACTAAGGGATCTAACGGAATTTCTACGTTAGATCCTTAACGGATCTAAAGTTACATAGTCTTATAGCTCTTCAAAATTCCTTACAAAATCATTTTTGAACAAACTTTTTATTGCCAAAAATGAAGGAGCTCTGCTTATAAAACCAATTTTTGTTTCGAAATATTTGAATAGTCCGCTTATGGAACATTTTCAATGCATGTATAATACTACAGAACTGGTTCGTATACTGGAAGATGACTTAAAAACTATTTGTAGTTGTACTTCTACATATTTGTAAATTTGTATTTTTGTGTAAATAAATGTTTTTGTAATTCTTTAATTCTACTTTTTTTCTGTATAGATCTATTAAATTACCTACTTATAAAAATTGTAATGTTCTTAAGGGTGGTTTTTAAGGGTTGAAATATTATGATATGTCCTAAATCATAAAACAATCATTATTTTTAGCCAATCAAAACCAAATTTTACCCATATTATTGGTTACAATGTGTTTATATAATTTTTGACAATAAGGGGTAGTTTACACTCCTAAAAATAATCAACGCTCTTGAGCATGAAGATAAAATATGAAGTACAGGGTGAGATGATCCTAATCCCAAATTTTTATGTAAATCGATGCAAGCCGAAATTATTCTTTTAGGATAAGTCAATTTTTTATATATAGCTCCAACAAGGGTGGTTTTAAGGGTTGAAATATTATGATAGTATATTTTAAAGCATGAAACAATCATTACGTAACTAATAGGAACCATATGTTGACAATATTAAAGTTTAAAATGTTATTTTATAATTTTTTACAAGTAGTTTTTTTAGCGGTAGTTTTCACCCCTAAAAGACCAAAAGCGTACAACGGCTCAATATAGAAAATGAACTAGAGGGTGAAATGAGCCTAATCCCAATTTTTTGTGCAAATCGATGCTGGACGAAAAAATTGCGAGGTTTTGCCATTTTTTCAGCTTCATTTCCTCGACTATAAGGTGGGCCAACTGATATATGAAGGGGCTCGTACGTAGGGGATTTCCCAGCCTACCCTAATTACGATATTGTTGATGACTCTATATAAAGGTATTTTTGTAATTATATCATCTTCAACAACACGTTACCAATTTTGTATTAATTAATTTATAACAATAGATTGAAATTATAAAAATAGATTGCCACTAATTTTCAATTAAAAAAGTTTAACATACTTGTCTTCTATTTGTGATTTTTTAAGCAGGCCGCTGTACATTTCTAATATACTTGTTAGCAACTTGACAGTAAAAACAACGAGATGTTTCAGCGGTTTCAGACGCAAAAACCGTGGGAAGAAAAAACAAAAACTCATTTTAATTTCTTCCGAAACGAAGGTGTCAGTTTAAACGCTTTGTTTTACAGGTTTCACGGATTGATATGACACTGTTGCCAAATATAAAAGAAATAAATTAATTCATTTAAGAATTGAGTATTTATATTCCAATGTTTTTTCAAATAATTTCTGAGCGTATAGGGCATTAAAAATGATACTACGATCGTAAGAGTTTTCTTCCTCTTTCTCTCTCTCTCTCTTTATCTACTGCCGTCCCTCCTCCTGAAGGAGTATATGGAGCGCACTTGCGCTACTTAGCCAAAAGTGAAGTGAAGGATCACTGATCAGTAGTGCATCCTGTTGTTTTATTCCTTCGAAGTTTTCTCTGCAAGTCTTTTCCATTCTTCTCTATTTCTGGCTCTCTGTTTATTAGGCCTGGATCCCGCGTACCAAAAAAAGTTGATTAATAGCAAGCTGAAAATTTGTTAATAGCTTAAAGGTGTCTAGTCGGACACACTTTGATGTACGGGAACACTGGAACAGGGGAAGTTTTAATTGTGGAACAGGTTAAAAATTTGGAACGTATGTATGTATGTATCGGTTTTAGAACGTCTTTCGACGCTGTCCGATGCCTAACTTCCACGTCCTTCTATCATCCCATTGGCCATCTCTAAGATCCCTTGTACTCATTGCTTTGGTTACCCCTTCTTTCCATGTCTTTTTGGGTCTTCCTCGTTTTTTGCGGTTTGGTGGTACCCACTGCATGATCTTTTTGGGCAATCTTGTGTCTTCCATTCTTTGAACATGACCATACCAAATCAACTGTTTCCTCTTAATGTCTGTTGTTAAGTAACCATCTATTCCAATTTGTCGTCTTACTTCCTCATTTCGAACTCTTTCCCTACGGGATATACCTAACGATATTCTAAACACATTAATTTCTACAGCTTCTAATTTTTTCCTGTTGTTCTCGGTTATTCTCCAAGTTTCTGCTCCGTAAAGTAGGCTGCTTTTAATAAGTTTTTCATAGATATTGTATTTTCGCTGTATTCCTATTTCGGAGCTCCAAAGTATTCCATTTAGGCAGCCAATTGTTCTTCTAGCTTGTGTTGCCCCTTTCTTTATTTCCTCATGTCTTTTCCCGTTCTATCGAAGATTACTCCCAGGTACGTGTATTCACTACAGGATGTGATTTCTTCATTGCCTCTAGTTCGATATTGGGTAGCTCAGCTCCTATGGGTAGGTATTTAGTTTTTTCCACATTAATTTCCAAGCCCCACTGTTCATATTCCTCCTTTAGTTTTCTTGCCATATACTGTAGGTCGTCTTCATCATTAGCTATGATGACTTGGTCATCAGCAAATTGTAAGGTATATAAACAAACCTCTCCGAGGTCTATACCCATACCGTGGCATTTACGTTTCCACTGGTTTAGTGCTTTTGCAACATATATCTTCAACAAAGTTGGTGAAATACAGCAGCCCTGGCGCAGACCCTTGTTAACTATGAACTTTTTAGATAGTGTGTTGCCAATTTTTACTTGTGATGTAGAATTTTCATATAGATTTTTTAAGGCTTTGACTAGAGTGTATCTGATGTTAGTTTCTTGTAGTGATTTCCACAATTTAGTCACAGGAACGCTGTCGTATGCTTTACGGAGGTCAACAAACATGAGATGGGTCTCTTGATTGGTTGCTGATTTTTTTTCAATGAATTGTTTTAGGTAGAAGACATTATCTGTGCAAGTCCTTCCAGCGCGGAAACCAGCCTGTTCTTCTTCTTCTTGTTCCCTACTTCTTGTTCATTTACAGCTTTCTTCACCATGTCAACTCCCACTACTATCTCTTCGCCTTCAACGAATACTTCTGTTGGTGATTGTGTGGTATATTCGGCTCTACTTTCTGTTAGCAAACTCTCGTAGTATTCTTTCCATTTTTCTGTTGATCTTAACTGAATAGAAGTAGTATTTCTTTCTGTGTTCTTTATTTTGTTTAAAAATTTCCATGTCTCTGAACACTTCCTTCCGCCTATGTAAGTGTTGATCTCTTGGCATTTCCTATCCCACATTTCTTTTTTTGCTGCTGTTACTGCTCTTCTTGTTGTTCTTCGTAGGTCCAAATATTTGTCTTTGTCTACTTGATGTTTAGTACTTAGCCACCGTGCGTACGCTTTCTTTTTCTCCATTATTAGGTTTTGTATGTCTTCGGTCCACCATAGCTTTTTACTGTGGCGCTCGGATTTTAAACCAAGCGCTTCTTTTGCGGCTGTTTGCATACTGTCTATTATATTTGCGTACACTTCTTCCACGGATACATTTTGGATTATATCTTCTAATTTTTCATTTAGTCTTCGTTGATATAGTGTTCTCGTACTTTCATGTTGTCAGCTGTCCAAGTTGTAATTTGTTGTGTTAAAAATTTCTGTGGTTTCAGGTGGTTCTTTTGTTTTCTTGGATCTAAACGGAAAAACTATTTCGGACTTTACCATAAAGTGATCTGAATCACATGATACTCCTCTATATACTCTTGTATCCATTACTTGTTATGTTGTATTTTGTTTTGTAATCACGTAATCTATGATCGATTTTAAATTTCTGGTTACCTGAATCCATGTATATTTGTGTATCTCCTTGTGTTTAAAAAAACCGTTTTGTTATTTTTAGCTGATGGTTTTCGCATATTTGAATTAATCTTTCACCATTGTCATTTTGGGTTATTTCTCCATGTGGACCTACCACTTTGTTGTTTACTTTCTGTCCGACTCTACTATTCAGATCTCCTTGTAACCCTTATAGTAGGGTTATATTTTTTTTTGTACTAAAATTTGATTGATGAAAGAAAGGGGTAGTGAGAAACGGCTTAACAAGTTAAAATTAGAATGAAGATAACAAATTATTTATGAGGATGAGGATGAGACGTAAAAGCTCAGGAAGTGGAGATCGGCTTATTTTCGTGCTGTTGTTTAGGGGAGAAAGAGATAGTGATAATGGAAGAAACCAGAAAAATTAAAAAGTAATGAAATACTAAAAAGAAAAGAACTGACCTATGATCAATAAACCAAAGATGGGCGCCAGAAGTAAATGCCTTTTAGAGCCTTTACTTCGTTGATAGAACAGTGTGGGAGACTAGAAAAGAGAGAGAGAGAGAGAGAGAGAGAGAGAAATAAGGAGAAAGATATAAACAAACCAAATAACTTAATCCTGAAATAAAATATTATATGAATCCATATAGTTGCGAGATATCAGGTGCAAGTGAAATGATACAAACCCAATAGGTATACCTTATTTTTATTGTGTAAAAAAAAATACCTAGATATATGTAAAGTAAGATTTTGGTAACTAATGTATATATATATATATATATATATATATATATATAATGTAAAATTTCTAGCTAAAAATATAAATAATGTATAATAATGTAAAACATTGGCTTGCAAGATGAATATATAATAGTAAAATTTAATTAATAATATAAATAATGAATATGAGTAATGTTAAAATTTTGGTTGCCAAGATATAAGCAGATAACGTAAAAGTTTCCGACTATTAAATGATTTCTATGAGTTTACGTTTCTTTCAGATACAAACAATAAAGAGACAGAAAAACAATAGTGAGTGCTAGTCAACAGAACCAGATGATATTCTTCATAATACCGTATTAATATACTTGTATATTATCTACCACAATACCTAAGTTATTATGTAATGAACCCTATAGAGACCAATGCTCTAGGTCTATAAGTACTTATGTTCCCTTACATGCATTGAGATTTAGATGAAAAATTGACAAAATATTATTTGTTGTGTAGACACAACCGATAGTAAAAGATATGATAAGGGAAGTTAAAAAATAATCTAATGCTTAACAACAAATGTAGAATAAATATATAATATATTGCGGAACACAATTCGGTCTATAAATGAAACATTAATTAAGTACACTTATCTTTGTTCCAATCTAGATGAAATTCCTTCAGCTCTAATTCCAAGTGTTGGCTTATGGACGTGCCGGTTTATCAGACGGTAAGCGGCTCTATGAGTATACACATCTTAGGGAAGATTTACGTTCCAGATAATTAATAGGAATGTTATTCTTAGTGCATTTTCCATATAAGTTGTCTTTGTGGGATATTAAAAGCTTGGTTCTATTTTATAATTCTCTAGGTACGGCTAAAAAGAGAGGTTCTCATTAGGTATCTAGAAATTTTTTCCTGGATACAAGGTGAGACAGACCGGTTACAAAAGATAACCGAACATATTCTTCCACATAAATGGGAAGGTCATTTATCCAAAATGAAATTACATTATTACTTAAGTAATATATTTCTAAAAGTAGCTTTGCTAGATTTGACTTTTTAAGGTATAAAATTATTCATTTTGATATATGTGTTTCCTAAATTTCCAAAAGAAATTTTAAAATAAAATCACTTACCAGACGTTCATTTTAGGTATATTATATCTTTACAGATATATTTAGCTTGCCTTGTAATTGCAATTCCAAAATAGATTTATTGAATCTCTCCTATTCTTTTATGTATACGTCTGCCGGTTTTTCTCCAACACATATTTGTCTTTATTTGACCTTCTTAAGTCGTTGGTTAGCTAGCACTAATTCTGTTTTCATTTTTCCTACCTAGATCGTAAGGTAAACTTTTTGTTATTCGATGTTAATTATTACGGTTGTCGGGAGTGGCTACTCGTAAACGTAGCGGAACGCTACATTCCCCCTCCACTCGATATAATTTTCCTTCAGAAAATTATTCTGGCAAAAACCAAAACGAAGTTTATTCTTGGCAGGGTTAGTACTTTAATATGGGTCAGGAGTAGTAGCTCCTAGCAGTTGTAGCTGTAGTTACAGTCACAACCACTCCACAAAGTTAAAGATAGGATTAGTACATCAACTAACTAATCTAATCTAACCTAAAACATTAATTTTGAATTTGGCTCAAAGTGGGTAAACATCCACATTATACCACATATTTACACAAGGGAAATAAAAGGCAACACTTCTCATGCTTCCGAGCATGGAAGAGTGCGGGCACAAAAGTATGACACACTTGTGTGGATCCAACACAAGAGTGCATCAAGGTAAGTTCCCAAGATTCCGGAACCGGTATGGTTTACGGAGATCGCGAGAAAGGAACTTTTCCTTCCTTAACGTAGACAAGGACTAGTCTGATGATCTGCATCCAGACTTTATTTACGAATGAACCGTATACTAGGTATCTTAAAGTTCACTAATAGTTATTCTTGCTGTACCATTACTTACATCAATTAAACTTATTAAATCGTTCACATTAAAGGCTTAGATTACACGTAACCCCAAATTGTTATCAACGTGAACTAAAGGTACTAGAAAAAAATATTCCTGACTAAAACAAAGTATCCACCCAACTACATAAAGAACCATTAAATTTGGCCTTACTCACTATCGGACTCACTATCGATTTGGATATTAGCACCTAAGTTAATCCAAAGATGAACACAAAATTTATTGTTGACATATTCAACCGAGAGTAACCAGGATATTCTCCAACCGATTCAAAACATGGTATCAAAGATAACTTAAGGTAAGGAAATAGAGATGTAACATAACTCTCTTAGGTAAGATAAGATAAGATAAGATAAAGTGAAGTACGATACGCTAAGTTAAATATATTATATATCCAATGCAGATATAAACCAGGTAGTTAAGAATGCACAGCAAAACAAAAAATGGACAAACAAAACAGTTCCACAAATGGATAGCCATTATCGTATCCATCCAAATATGGTTCCGTCAGTATAATTCATAATCCATTCCCGAATTGACTTAATATAATCACAGGTAATAATCATTGAAAGGTAACCTAAAGATAACCTAACTTAATATCTGCATCCGATAAATCTATAGCCTAAGGCTACAGCTTATTTCAGTGTACGATACACCAAAACGTTTGATAATCAGTGTATTTTTATACTAACACATGTATAAGCATCAACACAAGTAAGTTCTTAACTAAAATTTCTCAAAGGTAAAACTAAAATTTAAGAACCAAAATCAAACAATTTCATCTGAAACCGTATATTTATAGATCAGTTCCTAAAATCAATGACAGAGGAGGTCCGAACTGGACTACTATAGTGGACCAATGCGTAAGAAAACGAAAACCAAATATTAGAGTAGTCACTAAACAACAGCTAATGAATGTATTTTCCAAAATTATTGATATAACAACCATCAACGAAATTAATATTAAAGGTATTGGGTTATCGCCTTGTACAAGAAAAAAATCCATTTTATAACTTGATGAAGACTTAATCTATGCTACAGAACCGAAGATGGTCAACGACCATATTCGCCACATAGCGACTCCAGGTAAAAGTACATCCATCACAAAATATAGCATGGATTACGAAATCCGCTAACGATCTAGTCCGGAATTTGATCAACGAATTCGAACCCACGTATTATGCTTAGATACACCTATATACCCATATACAACAAAATTTACTAATAAAAGTGAAAAGACAATATTTAAAAGCAATTTACCTATAACAGTCTAATATTTTAAGAAGTGATAATAATGGAATACCCTGTATAATGCATTTATTACACCAGACAAATGTTATGACATTCCCTGTGCAAACGCTGAGTCCATAATATATGTGAACAACTTAACTATCAAAGGTAAAATCAAGAGCAGAGGTAAAAATAATAATTACCAAATAGCAAAAATAAGAGTTTTTTTAGGAAACTAGCAAGTTGCAGACTGCGATAAAAGGTTCCAAAATTAATGCAGAACGCAAGTTAATACCTAATCATCCTCTGAGGTCGAGGACTCAGAATCCATGACTGTTTTATCAGGTAGGAGATCTTTGACATGAAAACGACCAATTCGTTTATTGGACGAATTGTCTTTTAGTTCATAGACAAGAGGCGATATGACTTTTAAAACCGTACATGGAATATACTTCTGACAAAATTTCGCCGCTATGGCATCATTTTTACTTGATTTCACAAAATTTCGTTTTAGGACTCGGTCTCCAGGATAAAAACGTAACGGTCTTTTCCTTAAATTATAATATTTCTGGGAACGTAAATAAGAAGATTTCAATCTCTTCCGAATATCGGCAAATATAGGGGGTAGGTTTTGGAGATCCTCTAGTCGATGAAGATTCTCAGAAACTTGTGGTAAAGTAGTTGCATTATCGGAAATTAAACCAAAATAATCGCCTGAGAGAGGAACATTTCGACCAAAGTTAAGATACGCGGGAGAACATTTAGTGACCTCGTGAGTGGAAGTCCTTATGGCTTGGGCAACAGAATGAATGTATTGATCCCACGACCTATGGTCCTCAAATGTATAAGACCTTAAAGCGGTAACAATACTACGATTTACACGTTCTGAGTGGTTCGCTTGAGGGTGATATGCAGCATTATAGAAAATCTTCTGCACCCTATATTTGGACATAAGAGTCTTGAAAGCGTTCGAGATAAATTGGGGCCCATTGTCACAGGAGACAATTTGAGGAACACCAAATACTAAAAATACTTGTTCTTCCAAATACTTAATAATTGCTGGGACTGTGGCTTTCCGAAGAGGGCAAACCAAAGGAAATTTGGTGAAATAGTCCACTACTACGAGACAATAAGTATTTCCTGTATAGCTACGAGGGTATGGACCAATTAAATCGAGAGAAATCATCTGCCAAGGGAAATTAATATTTCTAAAAGAACCCATAAGACCAGCTTGTGGTAAGTTACTTGGTTTACAAGTAGCACAAACTATGCATTTAGAGATGTACCTTTTAATGGATTTGCGCATGCCAGGCCAATAATATAACTCAGCAATACGGTGGTAAGTTTTATAGAAACCAAAATGGCCAGCAGTAACTTCGTCATGACACATACGCAAAATATTTTCCCTGTTTGGCGTAGGTACAACTATTTTCCATTCGGTCATATTCGATAATACCTCAACAGGACTTAAAATGTGTTTGTACAGCACATTGTTCTCCACCTTAAAATCGGGATATCTTTGTGGGTCTTGAGTAACCTTATCGACCATATTTTGATACCACGCATCAGGAGTTAATGAAGATAGATCTAAAACATTAATATCAAAAACACGGGAAAGAGCATCAGCAACCACTACTCCGGCTGCCTTTCGATGGACAATCTTATACGAATAGGCAGTCAGTTTACATATCCATCGGGAAAGTCTCTGAGAAGGGTTTTTCATGCTGTGAAGCCATACCAAAGAACTATGGTCCGTAATTATCGTGAAATTACGACCCTCTAAATAATAACGAAAAGCTTCTAAACCCTGAATAATAGCTAATAGTTCTTTCTCCGTAGTCGAATAGTTTTTCTGCGCCTTATTCAGTTTCTTACTTGTATAAGCTATTGGGTGTTCAGAGCCATCTTTCACCTGAAATAGCACGCCACCAGAAGCGGTGTTAGAACAATCGGTCATCAGATAAAAATGTTCGTTAAAATTAGGTGAGATCATGACTGGAGCGCTCGTTAGTGCATCTTTAACGCGCCTAAACGCTTCATCGGCCTCAGGAGTCCAAATAATCGTTTGGCCTTTTTTCCTATCCTTCAGAAGATCAGTAAGGGGTGATAGTAAGGTAGAATAAGACGGAACAAACCGACGATAATATCCACACATGCCTAAAATTCTGCGAACTTGGGTGGTAGTTTTTGGGATGGGAAAATCTCTTATAGCGGCGACCTTTTCAGGGTCTGTCCTAAGACCCTGGTTATCAACCATATAGCCTAAAAACTTCAAACTTGGTCGACAAAATTGACATTTATCAAGATTAACCGTTAAATTGGCCTCTTTTAACCGGACAAATAATTTATTCAAAATTTCGATATGAGTAGAAAAATCCGGGGTGACTACCAAGATATCATCAAGATAATAAAACACGTAGGGCTCTAACTGAGGACCTATTACTATATCCATGAGACGACACATAGTTTGGGGAGCAGATACTAACCCAAAAGGCATTGTTACAAATTGAAACAATCCTTTACCATTGACGGCAAAAGCGGTATATTTCCTACTTTCAGTACTAAGAGGTATTTGTAAAAAAGCTTTTGAAAGATCTATAGACGATATGAACTTGGAGTTTTGAAGTTTGCTCAAGATAATATCAATTCGAGGGATCGGGTAAGCATCCCGATTTACTGTGATGCTGTTTAACTTACGTCCATCAAAACAGACCCTAAATGATCCATTCTTTTTTTTCGTGAGCCATAATGGACTACTATAGGAAGAGGTAGACGGTTCGATGATATTAAGTTTAAGCATTTCATCAATCTCTTGGTCTAAATCTTTTTGCCACGCTTGGGGTATCGGATATTGGTATTGCCTAAATGGTGTGGGATTATTCACTTCAATAGAATGGGAAAGCAAGGTAGTACGGCCTAACTTATCCGTAGAGGAGATAGAATTAAACTTGGAGATAGTTCCTTGTAACTGATTTTGTTCCTCATTTGATAAACTAGAAAAATCTTGTACGGCATTCAAGCTCGAAATATTAAATGAAGATATAGACATAGAAAAATCAGAGCAGTTAAGTGTGCTATTAAAAACATTAAGAAAGTCCATTCCAAGGATAACTGAATTTTGCACTGAGGGGATAACATAAAAAGTAACATTTCTGCGTATATTCGCTACAGAGACTTCTGTTACGAATTTTCCCGTGATGGGTTGTACAGTGCCATCAGCAGTCGATACTTGAAGAGAAGAAATCGGGTTAACTTTGACTTTATCGTTGTCTATTAAACGAAGAGATAAAGAACCTAGTAAAGATATGTTTGAACCACTGTCCAGAAGTGCTAAACAAGATTGACCTAATATGTCGATAGGGAGATACGGACGATTATCGTTATGTTTCCTAACTAATAGAGAATTTAAATCTAAGGTTGTTTTATCAATCACTATGGTGTTGCCAGAAAATTGAGATATAGGTAGACAGGTATCTCCTTCCTTAATTTTTCTGGAAGAAGGTAAAGGTAACGGAATTAACGCAGAGTTAAGTTCTTGTTCGAGACCAGGAGATGGGAGATTTAATGAAGATACTGAGAAAGAAACACTATCATTATCTGATTCGACATTAAAGGGTGTCTGCTTCAGAAAACTTAATCTTGAGATAGGTTGTTGTTTGAAGTTGTTGTCTTTTTGGACGAAATACCTTTCCCTTTTCGACTTTCGACTGGTAGAAGGTACGGGAGGGCTTGACGTGTTGAGTCCTGTATTGTTTATGGAAGTTACGGAATTCCCTGATGGAGAGACTGTCAGAGGAGGGCTCAGGGTACAATCCTCTAAACGACCGTTTCCCTGACAATTCCTACAGTTGGGTTTAGTGGTATTTTCAAGGCCACACCCAAAACAAAAGGGACGCAATCTGGGGTTTGGGCATGCAGAGAAGGCATGTCCCTGAGTATAACAATTCCAACATACGATCGTGGAGGTAACGGTAGATACATTGTGTTTCGGTACTTTATTTTGCCATGATCGATTTCGTGAAAAGGAATTCTGACTAGAAGACGGGAAAGGACGAGACGAAACTACAGTTGAGGGTTGATTAGACCAAGAAAATGTTTCTTCTAACCGCTTACATTTTTCCGTAAGTTCGTCGATACTACGGATTTCTACAAGAGCTAGTTGAGAGTGATATGAGGGTAACAAAGATTTCATGATGATTCTTACCTTTTCGGATTCCGTGAGAGGAATGTCAAGACGACTACACAACCCAAGGATGTTGTTGATAAACATAGTAACGGGTTCATTCTGGAGTTGTTTCCGCTTTTTAATGTCATCCAAAAGATCATCTTGGTAGGAATATGGTAGGAAATCAGCTTTAAGTTTTTGCACCAGATCTTTCCAGCAAGAAAGGTTAGAGCGATTATTCATAAACCAAGTGAACGCAGGACCGGTAAACAACTCAGCGGAGGCTGCAAATAAGTCATCCTCTGGAATACATCTAGAGATTCGCAAACATTCAACTTTCTCTAAGAAAGCGACAACAGTATCACGATCACCTGTACCAGAAAAAGAAATACCCCATTTATGAACTTGGGTAGATTTAGAAAATGGGAAGGGTGACGCATTGTGTATGGGTGCATTTGGAGTGGAGGTAGCAGCTGGGTTTCCCCGAGCATCGAGGTCACCTTCAATATCCAAGATTTTGACTGCGACGGTTTTCTGGTATAATTCCTGTTCATCGGTATCACACTCTAAGCGACTTACTCGTTCAGATAAATGAGCTACTCTAGACGACAATCTAGCAAAGGTAGGATCCAGTATTGTACCCCTGAATATCCCGATTTTCTGGGTAAGGTCTTTCAGTGTGTCCTCAATCTCCTCCTTATGTTTGTCAAAGGGAATACAGGAGGAAGAAATTTGCCGAAAACTCCTATTTTCCTTCTCCTGCCGCAGAGCTCCACGCAATATTTTGCGTTTAGCCTCGACGGTAGGATATTCAGTAACATCAATACTTCGGATTTTAAGCTCGTAATCTAACTCTTTTACCAGTAAATGATCAACTTTAAAAGTGGACATTTTAAAAAAAGAAACTTTCAGTATCAAGACAAAACACCCCAATGAAGTTTAGATAGATAAACTCAATAAAAAAATTTTACAACTGGCACAAAGCCCGCAAATTTAATCGCATACAGTAATCTAAAATTGAGATAGAAATCAGAACCTAATAAACATATACCTATAACCCAAAATATATAATTGTGTGGATACAAGTGCCAGTACAGGATATCATAATAATTATAAGATACCAAAAAATATGTAACGTATAAAAATGTAAAAATTCAGTTTATTAAATATTAACGTCACCTTCAATAAACATTTATATATTACCTTTTAACTTATGTTCGTATACCACCCAACAATTAATGCTATATCCTCAATTCTAAAATAATTTCCCTTACACCTGTATACTCTCTCAAAAAAAAAAACAAAATGATACACTGCTACTATCAACTTTTTCTTTTTTTTTTTATTCCAAAACAACAAACAAACTGTAAGTGATAATTCGCAATAACCAAATTGAATAAGAGAATGTAGTGTAACTAACACTAAATCACCACCTAAATGAAAAACAACAGTCCCACGTTGGGCGCCACTTTGTAACCCTTATAGTAGGGTTATATTTTTTTTTGTACTAAAATTTGATTGATGAAAGAAAGGGGTAGTGAGAAACGGCTTAACAAGTTAAAATTAGAATGAAGATAACAAATTATTTATGAGGATGAGGATGAGACGTAAAAGCTCAGGAAATGGAGATCGGCTTATTTTCGTGCTGTTGTTTAGGGGAGAAAGAGATAGTGATAATGGAAGAAACCAGAAAAATTAAAAAGTAATGAAATACTAAAAAGAAAAGAACTGACCTATGATCAATAAACCAAAGATGGGCGCCAGAAGTAAATGCCTTTTAGAGCCTTTACTTCGTTGATAGAACAGTGTGGGAGACTAGAAAAGAGAGAGAGAGAGAGAGAGAGAGAGAGAGAGAGAGAGAGATAAGGAGAAAGATATAAACAAACCAAATAACTTAATCCTGAAATAAAATATTATATGAATCCATATAGTTGCGAGATATCAGGTGCAAGTGAAATGATACAAACCCAATAGGTATACCTTATTTTTATTGTGTAAAAAAAATACCTAGATATATGTAAAGTAAGATTTTGGTAACTAATGTATATATATATATATATATATATATATATATATATATATATATATATATATATATATATATATATATATATATATATATATATATATATATATATATATATATATATATATATATATATATAATGTAAAATTTCTAGCTAAAAATATAAATAATGTATAATAATGTAAAACATTGGCTTGCAAGATGAATATATAATAGTAAAATTTAATTAATAATATAAATAATGAATATGAGTAATGTTAAAATTTTGGTTGCCAAGATATAAGCAGATAACGTAAAAGTTTCCGACTATTAAATG
Organism: Diabrotica virgifera virgifera; assembly: GCF_917563875.1. Lineage (NCBI taxonomy): Eukaryota > Metazoa > Arthropoda > Insecta > Coleoptera > Chrysomelidae > Diabrotica > Diabrotica virgifera. The sequence goes on along the minus strand of NC_065449.1, from coordinate 54,260,743 downwards.
ATTTCTATGAGTTTACGTTTCTTTCAGATACAAACAATAAAGAGACAGAAAAACAATAGTGAGTGCTAGTCAACAGAACCAGATGATATTCTTCATAATACCGTATTAATATACTTGTATATTATCTACCACAATACCTAAGTTATTATGTAATGAACCCTATAGAGACCAATGCTCTAGGTCTATAAGTACTTATGTTCCCTTACATGCATTGAGATTTAGATGAAAAATTGACAAAATATTATTTGTTGTGTAGACACAACCGATAGTAAAAGATATGATAAGGGAAGTTAAAAAATAATCTAATGCTTAACAACAAATGTAGAATAAATATATAATATATTGCGGAACACAATTCGGTCTATAAATGAAACATTAATTAAGTACACTTATCTTTGTTCCAATCTAGATGAAATTCCTTCAGCTCTAATTCCAAGTGTTGGCTTATGGACGTGCCGGTTTATCAGACGGTAAGCGGCTCTATGAGTATACACATCTTAGGGAAGATTTACGTTCCAGATAATTAATAGGAATGTTATTCTTAGTGCATTTTCCATATAAGTTGTCTTTGTGGGATATTAAAAGCTTGGTTCTATTTTATAATTCTCTAGGTACGGCTAAAAAGAGAGGTTCTCATTAGGTATCTAGAAATTTTTTCCTGGATACAAGGTGAGACAGACCGGTTACAAAAGATAACCGAACATATTCTTCCACATAAATGGGAAGGTCATTTATCCAAAATGAAATTACATTATTACTTAAGTAATATATTTCTAAAAGTAGCTTTGCTAGATTTGACTTTTTAAGGTATAAAATTATTCATTTTGATATATGTGTTTCCTAAATTTCCAAAAGAAATTTTAAAATAAAATCACTTACCAGACGTTCATTTTAGGTATATTATATCTTTACAGATATATTTAGCTTGCCTTGTAATTGCAATTCCAAATAGATTTATTGAATCTCTCCTATTCTTTTATGTATACGTCTGCCGGTTTTTCTCCAACACATATTTGTCTTTATTTGACCTTCTTAAGTCGTTGGTTAGCTAGCACTAATTCTGTTTTCATTTTTCCTACCTAGATCGTAAGGTAAACTTTTTGTTATTCGATGTTAATTATTACGGTTGTCGGGAGTGGCTACTCGTAAACGTAGCGGAACGCTACATCCTGCTATGATCACTTCCCTAGTACTTCCAATTTTAGTAATTTCGTCATTGATTTTCTCAAAGAATTCATCTTTAATAGCATAAGGCTGATTATCAGATACTGCATATATACCGAGAAGAGTGACAGGTTTTTGGTTAATTGCCATGTTGATTCTTATGATATTTTCATCTACGGCATCAAAATCTGTTATTTTTCGTGGATTTTTTTTATGTATCATTACGGATACATAAAATTTGGAACGTCATGCTACGAAAAGTTCCCATGTATTTTGTCGGACATAACTTCCAATTGATTTGTTACCCTTTCGTTAAACTCTCATGCAAAAATCGGACTGGTATTTATCACCAACTGGGCATTTTAATAAGTCCGACAAATGGAATATGCCAAGTGACAGGAATTATGTTGGTGATAAATAGCAGTCTGATTTTTGCATGAGTTTAATGAAAGGGTAACAAATCAATTGGAAGTTATTTCCGACAAAATATTGTTATATAATTTTTATGGGAAAAATTTAGAAAATTAATTCATGTTAAAGACCACGAGATCATAGATTTTCATCGCCCTGTATATGACCAAATATTGTCATCATCATTCTCTTTGCCTTATCCCTATGCGGGGTCGGCTTCCCTAATTGCATTTCTCCATACAATTCTATCTTGAGTCATATCAATATTAATCCCCTTTACCAACATGTCCTGTCTAATCGTCTCCCCCCACGTCTTCTTTGGTCTTCCTCTCCAACTCCTTCCAGGAATCTGCACTTCCGCAATTCTTTGTATTGGCTGAATATCGTCTCGACGTTGAACATGACCAAACCATCTCAACCTATGCTCTCTCATTTTGCCATCAATTGGTGCCACACCTAGGCTTCCCCTAATATACTCATTTCTAATTTTATCCTTCTTTGTCACTCTACTCAATAATCTAAGCATTCTCATTTCCGCCACATGCATTCGTTGTTCCTCTTTCTTTTTCACTGCCCAACATTCAGTTCCGTGCATCATAGCCGGTCTTATGGCAGTTTTATAGAATTTTCCCTTCAGCTTCATTGGAGTTTTTCTGTCACACAACACACTACTCGCTTCTTTCCACTTCATCCATCCAGCCCTAATTCTACTGCATGCATCTCCATCTATTTCTCCATTAGTCTGTAATACCGATCCAAGGTACTTAAAACTATTGCTTTTTACAATCAGTTCACCATCCAAAGATACCATGTTATTTGTATTAACTCCATCTTTAAATGAACATTGCAAATACTCTGTCTTTGTTCTACTAAGTTTTAAACCTTTTTCCTCCAGAGATTGTCTCCACTGTTCCAGTTTTTGTTCTAAGTCTCTTTCACTATTTCCTACTAACACTACATCATCAGCACACATTAGGCACCATGGAGTGCTACTAAGCATTCTAAATGAAAAAACACCGAAAAAAAATGAAAACTAATGAGAATAAATAAGGACTAAGCACCGAGCCTTAGTGCAATTCTACTTTCACATGAAATTTTCAGTCTCTCCCACACCTGTCATAACACTAGTCGTTACTCTCACATACATATCCCTCACAATCTTTACATATTCACCAGGGACTCCTTTCTTATTGAGTGCCCACCACAGAATCTTTCGAGGAACTCATGTACTTTCTCAAGATCAATGAATACCATGTGAGCGTTCGTTTCTTTATTCCTGTATTTTTACATATAAATGAAATCCATTAATTGTCCTATAATGAAGATTGCATCTGTTGCTGATCTGCTCTGCATACAGCCAAATTGGTCCAGTGCAAAAGGAATAGGCACTTAAAAAATCAAAACAAAGTACGAGACTTACTGAATTTAATAAAGAGTCCGATATTGTATGATTTGTAAAAGTCATGCCTAGGACTTTATTCAGAAACAAGAAGATATAAAATCTCAACAAAGAAAATCTTAGAATGAAAGACGACAGGAAGACGAAAGAAAGGAAGACCTAACAAGATGGGGGAATGACGCTGAATATGACCTGAATACTATGAACGTAAAACAATGGAGCCCAAGAGAGGTCTGAATGAAATGACAGCCGTACAAGCAAAGACCCATCCAGGATTAACATGTCAAAAGAGAAATAAAAATATATGGTTAATTGTATTGAAGTACCTTTTAAATCAAACTTAATTTGTAGTGTCTTCAGACGTGTGTATTACACACGTCTAAATACACACAAATAAAAAACTATCAATTTTTTTCTAAAAAAATTTTTAGGGTTTATTAAACAATTTTTTTCATCTTTCGCAAAAGAATGATAGGTTTGTATGACTGATAATATTCTTAAAATATTTTTCTCCACAACTTTTTTTTAATGTAACCATTATTTATATATTTTTATGATCGGAATAATAGATCAATTCGACAACATTGCAAGAAAAGATAAAATTTAAGAATAATAGAAATAAAGAATGAAACAAGGATCGACAGCTGTCACTCGATGGGTTGCCGTTTTTTTGACTGGCAACATCTTCTTCGAGGTGGTCCTCTGCGATGTTCTGCCACTTGACATCTAACTAAAGGTAACTATTAGATTTATGGACATCGCCGTGAACTTGGAAGTGAAGAGATTTTAACGTTTTCGAAGAAGGGATGTTAATTTTATGGTATTTGTTTCATAAAAAACGTTAAAGCATCTATTAGGCATCATTATTTTCTAGTATATCTACCGGGTTCGAATTGCAACAAAGGTTTAATCAGCGGCGCGCTGGTAAACGTTCAAACGGTGTCATTCTGATCCTAAAATAGAAATACATATGATTATTTCATTCATAGGAGATTCTGACCAATACAAAGCTACAGAAATTAAAATTAAAGTGATTATTTTTTAATGATTTTAACTTCCAATCGTATAGTAAGATATTTTGATCACGTGTTTAATTCTGTCCAATCAGATTAAAATTATACTGAGAATTATCTACTGTAGAAAATTACCGATAGAATTTTTTTAAGTAGATTGTTTCTGTTTACTGGCAACCAATTTCCTAGTTTTGACAACTGCCACATTTAAGAAAATATCCATAATATACGTATTAAAAAATAATCTTACGAATATCACACGACAGTAAGAATAAATAAGAAAATAATGCTTCATTTTTACTCAAATTTTTTGTCATTGGGCAATAGCAATAGTCTATTGCCAGACAACAAATTTTCGAAAAACTGTCGCATTATTTTTAATTTATTCTCACTCTCTTGTGATATTATACCGGATTATTTCATTCATAGGAGATTCTGACCAATAGAAAGCTACAGAAATCTGAATTAAATCGATAATTTTTGATAATCTCCCGTCATTAAGTATATTACGTTAGATGCCCTTCGTTGCTACGAAAAAATACATTCAGTGACATTAATGACAATTAATGTTTTAAAAACTATAAAAGTGATGACTTTCAATCGTCAAATATTTATAAAAACTGTGTGTTTAATGGTACTTACATAAATAAATTACAATAAAATTTTGGTTTTGAACAGTTTTATTAATGAAATAATCGCAACAAATTGCACTCGGCCTCTGAAATTAATATAGAATTTTTTCTCTCGTGACACTTTGACATAATTTCACTCGCCTTCGGCTCGTGAAATTAAAACTGTGAAAGTGTCACTCGGGAAAAATTCAATAATTTCAGAGCTCTTGTGCAATTACTACTGATAATTTTTGATAATATCCCGTCGTCAAGTATATTACGTCAGATGCCCTTCGTTGCTACGTAAAAATACATTCAGTGACTTTAATGACAATTAATGTTTTAAAAATTATAAAAGTGATGACTTTCAATCGTCAAGTATTTATAAAAACTGTGTGTTTAATGGTACTTACATAAATAAATAACAATAAAATTTTGGTTTTGGACAGTTTTATTCATGAAATAATCGCCTCTAAAATTATTATCGAATTTTTGCCCTCGTGACACTTTGACATAATTTCACTCCCCTTCGGGTAGTGAAATTAAAACTGTCAAAGTGTCACTCGGGAAAAATTCGATAATTTTAGAGCTCTTGTGCAATTACTACTGAAAATTTTATTAAATATCTCCAATTATTAACAAAAAAGTGTGTAAAATAAACTATATCTCTAACTCTAACACAAATAAAGGAGATTTTTTTTAATTAATCGCCAATATAGACAATAACTCCCTCTCTGTACTTTATTCTTTATAAGGATGTGTGGCCGTCGTGGTGTTAGACGTATGTAAAACTTCCAATTTTTGTGAAAGTGCTGAGATTCTGATATAAACGAACTTCCCCGGTTCTAGCGTCTCAAAAGAGACATGCTGTAAGAAATACTGAATGGCTATAAATCAAAAGAAGACCGATATGGTCCTTTTCACCAAAAAAAAAGGATCACGGGCTTAATACCCCAAGGATTCTAAACTGCAGTCTAAACTACTCTGAAGAGGTGAAATATCTTGGTATTACCCTTGACAGGGGGAGCTACTACTCCTGCTACATGCAGGCTCAAACTCATTTAAATCTCCTAAATTGTAAAAAATGGATAACCATTTTCAATTTCGTTGCAAAACGAAAATACAGCCGCACCATATTCTAATCCAATCAGAGAGTGCAGCAAGCACCTGTACCGGTTTCGAAACTTATTAGTGTCTACTCTCTCATCAGGAGGCACGTATGCTGCTCATTCTGACCCAACCAGGACAAACCCCGGCGTGCAGTTACGGATTGCAACGAACTAAATGGCATAGATGCCCTAGCGGCAACTGCTAGCAAAAGACTAATTTTCACTCTAATGCCATATAAAACGACATAATGTTACTCTACATCCCACTAGACTGAAAACAATAGGAACCTTCTCTGGTTACACTTCCGAAGCTTCTACAATTTGCAAGCCATACGGATGCTGAGACTAAAGAAGATGAGGGAATTTTACAATTTATAATTCACGTCCTATCTGCTCAGCGCGGTAAAGTTCCAACGAGAATGGTTCTCTTCGTACTCCAATCAGAGTAAACATGTAAATAAAAAATGAATAAACATTTTCAATTTCGTTGCAAAACGAAAATACAGCCTCACCATATTCTAGTCCAATCAGAGAGTGCAGCAAGCACCTCTACCGGTTTCGAAACTTATTAGTCTCCCAGCCGTGCAGTCCCGGATTGCAACGAGTCTCTGATTGGACTAGAATATGGTGCGGCTGTATTTTCGTTTTGCAACGAAATTGAAAATGGTTATTCATTTTTGATTTACATGTTTACTCTGATTGGTGTACGAAGGGAACCATTCTCGTTGGAACTTTACCGTGCTGAGCAGATGGGAGGTGAATTAAGTGTAAAATTTCCTCATCTTCCTTAGTCTCAGCAGCCGTATGGCTTGCAAATTGTAGAAGCCTCGGAGGTGTAACCAGAGAAGGTTCCCATTGTTTTCAGTCTGGTGGGATGTAGAGTAACATTATGTTGTTTTATATGCAATTAGAGTGAAAACTTAGTCTTTTGCTCCTAAATTGTCTTCGACAAACCCTACAAAATCGAAACAAGACAACATAGTTAGTCATTACATTACATATACACCGATGGTTCCAAAACGGAAGAAGGCTCAAGACGCTGGATACTCTCCAAATCACCGAACCTTTGTATAAAATGGGGCATGGGTAAAAATGCCAGCGTAGTCCAGTCTGAACTGGCTGGTATTTTTATAGTCGCAAAAGAGATAACCCGAAAAGGTATAGTTGGTGAAACCATTATAAACTACACTGCTACACTGATAAGCACTACTAATCCTTAATATAACTCGTGTTACATCAGGGTTAGTAATGAAGTGTCATGAGTCACTAGCCCAAGCTTCGGATGGTAACATCATCTTGAGGTGAGTTAAAGGACAAAATGAAAATAAAGGTAACCGAATTGCTGACCAGCTAGCTAGTAAGGCAGCAAGCCTAATACTCTTATGGCTTGGTGATCTTTTTGGCTGGTCAACTACACCAATCGCGGAAATTGCAAATGTCAGTCCCAAACTCAAACCGTGAAAAGATCGGAAGAAGGATCAGGATGTAGGCTTGCCAAGGTAATACTAAGGAATCTTGGGAAGTTAGCATCAGAAAAGTACTTGGGAATGACCAGGAAAAACTTACGTTTGCTAGTTGGTTTTTTAAATGGCAATTGTGAACTAGGTAAACACCTCCACACACTGGGGCTAACAGACACACCTCTATGCAGGAAATGTGAACGAGACATAAGAGAGTCGTCAATTGGTGGTTTTTTCAACTTCCTGTAAATGACAGGATGGACAATGAGCTAAGGACGACAGCTCCTGGGAGTATGAACAATGGCTCAATTGTGGTCTAAGTGCTGTGGGACTTGCACTCTCACCTCTACAGATACAGACAGATCTTCTTAGGGATGTTAATTTTATGGTATTTGTTTCATAAAAAATTTGAAACATATATTACAGTGGGGGGAAAAGTATGCTAAATGTGCAGTTACTCGAGCGCTTTGGGGACCTATTGGGTTGTGAAGAGTAGGTTCTAAAACCAAAAAAAGTTAAGTATAGTTTTCCATTTTAGTGGGGACTTTCATTCAAAAAACATATTAAAATTTATTATTTTTATAACGCAAACAAATTAAGTAGTTTGTCAGTTTGATAGTTTGTTTACATATTGAGAACTGTTTGACTCGCCATTGGTCACCGCGCGTGTGCCACCTTCATCGCGAATGCCATATCGCGATTCTATGATTAAAAATCTGTATCGTAATGAAAATCTGTATCATAATGAAGTTCATTATGATACAGGTAGTGCATTCATAATTGAGTATGAGAATAGAAAAATAAATATTAAAATTGTATTAGTTACGTACAATAATTATTAACAAAAGTAGTGTATTAAAAGTAGTGTCCCGTGTGGGATGCGGGCCGCTAAAAAGAATAAACCCACAGTATCTCCTACTGGTCGTAAGAGGCGAACGCAGGAGCAGCTGACCGCTCTCCTTACCCAACATTCCATCTCGTCCCATACCCATTTATTTACCAAGAACCTATCTCAGCCACACCCCGAGTGTCGGATGAGTCCTCTTGACCGTGTTTGAGTGGAAGAGGTCCTTTTTGCGCGGGGGGTGTGTGGCATATACATGTCGCGCACCCTACACACAAACTGCGTAACTTGCGCCTCTCCCCATTCACACACTCCTAATTTCCTCAGGTAGCGGGTAGAGACTCGTCTATAAACCCAATAGGTGATAGTCCTACTTCAGGTATGCGACCCTGCCCACGCGAGCCTTGGTATATCTACTATGTCCAAACAGAAGATACCATTGTCCTTTCCTACTAACCCTGTTTAAACAAATTTCCTTATTAGCACTCCCAAACAAAGGGGAAGGCAACGGGAAACCACCCCTTTATTTCACCCACGAAAGTCTATGATATGAGCAATAGCTGCGAGGCCTCGGATGATGAGCTTCGCGATCCGGATGGCACCCGGCGCATCTTCTCGTCCGGGGAGGAATGTGTGAAATCAGTTACCGGGCATGTAGACGTGACTCATCAGGCTTTACATGCGAAATGTGCTACTGGTGAAAAACAAAAACTTAATAACCGCAAACCATACAACATAGCTACATGGAATGTCCGTGGTCTTTTACAACCGGGCAAACAAGCTATTCTGGAGAAGGAACTGGAACTAACCAATATCTCTGTGGCCGGGCTCTCTGAACTTCACTTCCGTAACGAGGGGCACTACATAACTAATTTGGGACATTTCATGTGCTTTTCCGGCAACACTAACAAAAGTATCAATGGTGTTGGCTTTTGGGTTTCAAAATCTCTTTCTCCTTATATACTGGGATATCAAGCTATCAGTGATCGTATAATTTCCTTAAAACTAAATGGATCTCCCTCTATTGTCCATTTGATTCAGGTCTATGCGCCGACCTCAACTGCTGATGATGATACAACTGAATCTTTTTTCAACGAACTGGAATCATATCTGCAAAATATCCCAAATAAAGAAATCGCTATCATCATGGGTGATTTAAACTCAAAAATCGGAGTTACTATGGCTGACGAACATATACGAAATATTGTGGGTAGATAAGGAATAGGTGAACGTAATTCAAGGGGAGACCGCCTTATCCAGTTCGGCGTTAACAATGACTTGACAATAATGAACTCTATGTATAAGCACCACCCCAGAAGATTGTACACTTGGATCTCACCTAACGGACGACACTGAAATCAAATCGATTACATAATGATTACACATCGCTGGAAAACATCTATTAGCCAATGTAAAACACGACCTAGCGCTGACTGCGGCTCTGACCACCAACTTCTTTTTGCAACTCTAAAGCAAAAATTTAAGGCATGTGCTAGGATCCGAAACAAGAGGATATCAAAAATAAAAGATACACAACAATTTAAAAGCCAATGTAATGAAAGATTCGAAAATATTTTACCAACTATCGTCACTCATGATTCCGAAAAGATTTGGTTATCTTTTAAAAATACCTTGATACAGACCTTGACTGACTGCGAGGCACAGTCTAATGCCGTCTCAACCGGACCAAAAAAAGTGTGGATGTCTGCAGATACTTTTGACCTCGTTGAAGAACGTAGAAAACTTAAAATTGCTGGAATCGAGAACCCTCTCAGGAATTCCCAGTACCGATAGCTATCTAGAGCTATTCAGGCTGCTTGTAGACGAGGCAAAAACAAGCATATAGAGAAAATCTGCAGAGAAATTCAACTACATGCCGACACAAATAACACCAAAGAACTCTTTGATAAAGTCAGACTACTCACACGTAAATTCAAGCAGAAATTGGTTTTGAAATTTGATAAAGTCTATCAAAGATGATGAAGGTAATATACAGACGGATTTGGACAAGGTTATTGATGTTTGGAGGGCGTATTGTAAGTCTTTATACGCCAATACGGACCAGATGCCAGCGGACACCCCGTTTGTACCTGACTGCCAGACCTCCACTTTCCATTCTCCTTCAACAGAGACACACCACACTAGTTTTGATCTGAACCTGACATACTTTTTTCCGAGGTGGAATTCGCTTTAAACTTAAGTTAAACAAAGCAGCAGGATATGATCTCATTAATGCAGACGTCTTGAAGCATCTTCCGGAATGTGGAGTGAAAATATTACATCGATTGTGTAATGAAATATGGCACACAGGCGTCTGGCCTGAGGATTGGAGAAAGACCATAATCATACCTCTTCATAAGAAAGGTTCAACAAATAATTGTAACAACTACAGGCTATTAGGTCTAATATCACACGCCAGTAAGGTGATCCTCTACATACTACAACGACGTCTAGAAAACTTCATAAGTTGGCAAATAGCACCTGAGTAGGCTGGATTTGTAAAGGGCAGAGGTACTAGAGAACAAATCCTTAATGTAAGAAACATCATAGAAAAAGCCAGAGAATACCAGATCCCGATATTTATATGTTTCGTCGATTATACAAAGGCCTTCGATAATGTTAGATGGGACAAACTATGGAACATATTGACAACAATGGGTGTACCTAAACACTTGACTCACCTTATTAGCAAACTGTACCAAGATAACCTGGCATATATTCGAATGGACGGACACCTGTCTGACAAATGCACTTTGGAGAAGGGAGTACGCCAAGGATGCGTTTTATCTCCCTTATTATTTAACATCTATTGGGAGTTCATAATGCGCAGAGTCTTGGATGGTTGGGAGGGAGGAGTAAACCTAGGTGGTGTTAAGATATCTAACTTGCGTTTCGCAGACGACACTACACTTCTAGCCTCTACTCCAGAAGAAATGATTGAATTATTAAAAAAACTCGAGGTAGAAAGTGCTAAATTTGGACTCATGGTTAACTACAACAAAACTCATGGTTATTGATCGCCAACAACAGTTTCCTGAAACCCAAACTATTGCGGGATGCGAGGTAGTCTCATCTATGATATATCTTGGAGCTCTAGTTAACAACACAGGCAGTTGTGAACCCGAAATTAGAAGACGCATTCAACTAGCAAGAGCAGCAATGAGTGAACTAAACGGGGTCTGGCGTGATCGTCACATTACTATGACAAACAAAAAGAAACTCGTTTCAACTCTGGTCTTTTCCATATTTTACTATGCATGCGAGACATAGACAGTCAAAGAATCAGATAGACGACGTATAGACGCCTTTGAAATGTGGACATGGAGACGCCTGCTTCGAATTCCATGGACGGCTCGCCGTACAAATATCTCGGTTCTGGATGAACTTAAACCGGATCGGCGTCTCTCCAGTACCGTTTACTCTAGAATTTTAAAGTTCTTTGGTCATATCCATCGAAGTGATCACAAAATGGAGCGGTTGGTGGTCCAAGGAAGGCCTCAGACTCAACGCCAACGCGGAAGATCTCCACAGCGATGGGCGGACATTACTAAAAAGCTTCTCAACAAACAGTATACTGAGGCAATACATGTAACTGATGACCGCGACCAGTGGAGAAATATTATCAGTCAAACTGTCCGAGCTGCTGAAGCCCAATTATGAACCACAACACATCTACTAAGATGTTAATGACTATGATGATGATACCACCAACTCTAACGAAAATGTGAAAAAAGTTAAAATTTATTGGCAATTTTCTCACTCAAATTTGGCACTCTCTCAGGTTTCGCAGCCACGATATTCTGCGTCTCCCTATGCTTCTCTTTTTTGAATCTTTCCCTGCATAATCAATTGGGGCAAGCTCTATCTCTCTCCACGTGTAATATGTCCGAGATATTCCAATATTCTTGTTTTGATGGTATTTAGGATTTCCATTTCTTTATTCATCTTTCTCAGAACCTTTTTGTTTGTGACGTGTTCTGTCCACGATATTTTTAGAATTCTGCTGTACACCCACAGTTTAAATGATTCTAGTTTTTCATTGATGCAGTATTCAAGGTCCAAGCTTCCATTCCATAAAACAAAGTCTAGAAAAAGTAGCACCTAGCCAACCTAACTCTTAGCTTCAAATTCAAATCTCTTGTGCAGAGCAGTTTTCTCATTTTCTTAAAAATTTCTCTAGCCTTTTCTATTCTGATTTTGATTTCCTGTAAGTAATCTCCTGTAAAGTTGATCATTGTTCCAAGGTATGCATATTGGTCGACTCATTCGATATTGGATCCGTTTATGAAGACATTTTCGTTATTTCTTTGAGTTTTCAATATTCTCATAAACTTTGTCTTCTTGACATTCATTGTTAGCCCGTATTCTTGTTCAAACTCTGCTATTCTGGTCACCAGCCTCTGAAAATCTCCAATGTTTTCAGCTAAGATGACAGTGCCATCCGCATATCTAATGTTAATGGGAATTCTATTTACCTTTATTCCAGCTGTTTCACCCTCAAGAGCTTTTTTCAAGATCTCTTCCGAGTAGGCATTAAAAAAATTTGGCGACAACAGGCATCCCTATGCGACAACACGCATTCCGCCATTATTTCGCCTAGATGCAAATAAGAATGATCGGACAATTATAGTACGTCTCCTAATGAGGCTTGCAGATTTTGTCAGACTGAAGAAGAGACGGTGGAACTTTTTCTGTGCAAATGCCTAGAGTTGAATAGAATAAGGTTGAATAAACTAGAGTATTATCAACTGGAGCCCTGCGACTACTACCCTATCGTGGTAGTGTCACCAAAGGCCATAATATACTTTCTTAAAAATGCTGGGCTGAAAGGACAACCTTAACCTAGGGATCAGCCGCAATAGACCACTTAGGTCTAGTGGAAAGATGGTTGAGTGTCAAGTCATATTGAATATAACCTAATCTTTATTTTTAAGTATGCAACAAATCTTTAAAAAACCGCTTTACAAAACAAAATTTTAAGTCTTTTCTCAGCGCCTTAAAATGAGATTACGTATTAGGTAAATAATTTTTGTCATATGCGTAGCAATAATTTGACCTATTTATTTAAAACAATATTTGAAGTATACATTAGTCATTACATATTTTATAATATAGTAATTACAAAAATATTTTTAGAAATATATTTCTTGGTACTGGTAAGCCAGATATTTTCTTTACAAAACCAATATTTACAGATCTCTTTTTTCTAATCCTTCTTATCGTTATTAGCATACTTGTAGAAAAGTAGAACACGTAGTCACATACACGTTAAATGATCTTGTTACCTTTTTTTACACAAAAAAACATATAAAAAATTTCAGTACAATTTACTAAACGGAATTTAATAACTCTACCGAATAACGTCTCATTATGTAATTTGTTCTTTTTTTGACTAAAGCAAGCGGCGAAATACCAAAAAAAGTCATGCTGTTATTACTGGAAGACGTCGAAGACGAAAACGCACAACTGGGGAAAGAAGTGTATTTGAAAGACTTAATCGGAAAAGGAAACGGAATTTCACATGAAAAAACAAATGACAATGGCCACAGAATAATTCAAATCGCAGCAACACTAACTATGACTTTCTATCGAAAAAATTTGAACATCAAAGAAAACATAGGGCAACTTGGAGACACCCGTCTGGCAGTCAGAATCAAACCTACCACGTCCTAGCAACCAAAACCAAAGTACTGAAAAAATTGGACACGAGATCTTACAGAGGGGCAAACGCAGACACGGACCACTTTCTGGTAATAATAAAAATTAACGCGCTCAGGTAGAAAAAAGATATCAAGCTAAAACAAAGTCTAATAAATGGAACCTAGAAGCATTGGAAGAGACTGAAATAAGAGAAAAATTTGAACAATAGATGAATGAAAATATATCCAACCTTATGAGTCCACCCACAAATATATAAACGAAAGAGGCCAAAAATTAAAATGTAAAATAAATGGAACCGTAACTGAAGTAATAGGAAAGAGAAAAACAACAAGAATAAATCGTACCAGAAGATTGGTACGATCAAGACTGCGAAACATACAGATCACTCCGCCAGAATGACATGGATCAACAAACCGGCAGAACAAAACAGAAAAATACAAAATAGTGAGAAACACAGCCAACGCAACAAATAAAAAGAAGAAAAATGACTGATCACATGAAAAGCTGGAGGATATTGGAAAAGAGTGAAAATATCATAAAATAAAACAATTTTACAAAAAAGTCAGAGTAGGGATAAATATATAATTATATTAAAATATAAAATATAAAAATATTATTATATAATTATATTAAATATATAATTATATTAAAATATAAAAATATGTAATACAAGCTCAGTGCAAGGACAGGAAGTAATGGAAAAGAGTCACGAGAACAGCAAAGACACACAGCAAGCTATAAATGACATAGAGGAGTAATCCACCTGAAACAAGAATGGGATTTTGAACGCCATAGTCTTAGATATAATCTCTAGTCATTGTAATGCTTCATGAATGAATGAATGAATGACTGCTATCAACTAAATAGGCAACTGACGATCTGAAATGAAAAGTGCAGTCAATGAATCGTGGTAATACATATAACTAACAGTATATAATATATATTATATGAGAAACAGACCGCCAAATACCGAATGAGCTAAAACAAACGACACTGAAAAACTAAAGCTTTATTAAACATGAAAAATTAAGTAACAACATTTCAAATAATGCGAATTTTAAGATGTCTATTACAGTGGCGGCCGGTCAGGGTCGGCAGCGTCGGCAGTGCCGACCCACACATTTATAGATATAGATTTTTTAAATATTTGTATCTGTGAAATAAAAAAAAATCTATCAGATAATACAGACTAAATTTTATTCATGGTTTTTAAAAGAATTTGATCAATCCGAGCGTTAAGTGATCCCTGCGCATAACACACTTCTCAAAAAATGAATGATCCGAGCCATTCATCTGACTTTTCGGCTAGCCGTCCCTAATTCATCCGTAGCTTGACAATTTACACGTAAAACTCAACGAAATAACAAGTCGATGAGCAAGCGAACATTACTTCTCTCCGTGGGCAATAGCAGATACGGCATGGCAGGTTAAGCGGCAAGTACGGCACATTTCGGTCTGCCGGACGGTGTTTCATTTGGAAGCATGCATCGGCAGAAATTGTCAAAAATAATCACGCCGTTTTACGTCGTTTAATTGATATTGTAATTTTTTTAAGTTGTCAGGAATTATCATTTAGTGGACATGATGGATCGAAGCATTTGTTAAAAATCAAAGTAATTATAGCTAATTAATAAAATTGTTTTAGAAATACCTATTTACTTTCTGATTCGAAGTGTATTCGTAATACAGAATGAACTAATACATAGAATCAAATAGTTACATTTTGAATAACGTTGTTAAATCTGAGATTTAGAAAACCATTTGCTTTTCACTGAAAGTAGATGAAACTTCTGATTATCATGTCATTCACAATTATCAATTATTGTTGTTCGATACGCGTTACGTGGTAATATTTATGAGAGGTTTTTAGCTTTTAGAGATGTGAGTAAAAGCAATAAGGCAGAATATATTTTTAGTGTTTTAAAGAACAGATTAAAATTTTTTGATATCAAAAATAAATTGGTAGGGCAAACTGGGGCAATCTTATGACGGCGGTGCTGTGATGAGTGGTGAATTGAATAGTATCCAGGCAAAAGTTAAAACTATTGCATCACAAGCTTTATTTACTCACTATTATGCGCATATAATGAGTTTAGTTTTACATGATACGTGTAAAAAATAAAGAATATCGTCTTTTCTTGCCAGTTTAGCTCACCTAAACGGATTACTGCTTTAGAACAAATTTGTTTCGAAAAAAAAGCGAACAGTTTGTCAGACGCAATGAAATTTTAAATCTCGGTTAGTTTTATCTAAGCAGATTATCTCTTATAGTTTTAGTATCTGTAGCAGATTTTCGTGAACAGCTTTTGGAAGTTTTTGATTTTACATATTATCGAATGCGATGATTTTGAAAGTGGCGATACATCGATCCGTGAAGCAATCGGTTTGAGATTAAATTATAATTACTCTTTTAATATTCTTTTAAATGAGGAACTTTTTTGCAAAACTGCATAAATCCGCTTTTCAAAAATTTTCAGGAGACGTAAAAATGTGCTGTAGCTGTTGTACTAAAACTTTCGAAATTTCTGAGACCGTAATCAATTGAGGTTAGATTTATTAGAGAAATAAAACGTTAATTATCATTATTTTTATTGATTTGCATTAACAAAATATAGCCATGTGTCTGCTGGAGATATCGCGTTTTGTAAAAAAATATGGGCACAGTGTGGCATGGCGTGGCTACGCTACACACTGTCAGTGTGTCAGTGCGACCCGTGAATAGTTTTAGAACTAACGAATATTATATTTTGTTTCACGAATCAACATCTAATTCTAGAAGATACTTTTAAAACCAAACAAAAATAGTAGACGGATAATTCTGCAGACCGGAGGATTTATGCAGTTTTGTAACACAAAAACTAATTTTAATGGTTAGCTAAAGAAGGAGATGTTAAGTTTTGTATAAAAAAAGACTGGACATGGAGTAAAGGTTTTTGAGTGGATTAATTAAGTTTTGTGGAAGCAACGTGATTGTTAGGCTCATTTTAAATGGAAAATATTAAAAAAAAAGACTAAGTTTTCACTCTAATGGCATACAACATATCCCACCAGAATGAAAACAATGGGAACCTTCTCTGGTTACACCTCCGAGGCTTCTACAATTTGCAAGCCATACGGATGCTGAGACTAAGGAAGATGAGGGAATTCTACAATTTACAATTCACGTCACATCTGCTCAGCGCGGTAAAGTTCCAACGAGACTGGTTCCCTTCATACTCCACACAGAGTAAATGTAAATCAAAAATGAATAACCATTTTCAATTTCGTTGCAAAACGAAAATACAGCCGAACCATATTCCAGTCCAATCAGAGAGTGCTGCAAGCACCTCTACCGGTTTCGAAACTTATTAGTCTCTCATCAGGAGGCACATATGCTGCTCTCCCTGATCCAACCAAAACAAACCCCAGCGTGCAGTCCCGAATTGCAACGAACGAAATGGCATAGATGCCCTAGCGGCAACTGCTAGCAAAAGACTAAGTTTTCACTCTAATGGCATACAACATATCCCACCAGAATGAAAACAATGGGAACCTTCTCTGGTTACACCTCCGAGGCTTCTACAATTTGCAAGCCATACGGATGCTGAGACTAAGGAAGATGAGGGAATTCTACAATTTACAATTCATTTAAAATATTAACTTTTAACACATGAGACTTATACACAAGATCTAGGGCAGGCCAAACTCTCGAAATTCAACAAAACATGTATTTTAGCCGGAAATGGATTTATGCAGTTTTGTAAAAAAGCTCCTCAAATATTTTTAAGACAGAGCTTGCCCAAGATATTCCTTGTTGTTCAAAATCAGTCAACTGACATTATTTATTCCCAAAATAGAATACGAAAGCTGGTGAAAAATCTCAGAGATTTTCGTAATGATAGTAGTTTCCAATATATATGCAGTGACGTTTTGGATTCGCTTGATATTTCCGAACCACCCCAAAAAAGACAACGACATGATACATATCTCGAAAAACGAGTAAGTATATCTTGAAATTTTGGATAGCTACTATTATATGCAAATAGATACTCGTTTTTCGAATTTTAAAGATTTGCAAATTTTTGACCTCTTTGGCGATTTAAAATTTGAAAGTTACCTTCGCCAAAAATTTCCAAGATATGTATTATTATAAGTTAGGTACTTAAAAATTATTCTGGTCCAAATATTTTCAGAAAGTGGGATAAGGTACACAATATGTATGTATAATTCTATGTAGTAAGTACTGCAATTCATTACAACAAACTGTTTATCAATTTTCTTATTACCATCAATTTCTGCCTCAAATAAACGGGATTTACCTTGTCTCAAAAGAATCAACACGTATTGTCGAAACACCATGAAACAAGAGAGAATGTCAAATACATCAAATAAAAAAAAAGCAAAAAACAACAAAGTCTCCTATGATGATTTAAGCCTTTTAGTTTGATGGTATACCTATATGAGGAGACAAAAAAACCTTGCCGACCCTGTCTCCAAGGCCACGAGCCGCCACTGGTCTATTAAGCTAGAATGACCATTTCATAAGGCAGCCATAAAAATTACCCCATATTTTTTTGCTATTTTATTGCTAATTTATTACGCAAATTAAAAATGTATTGCTTCATCCCCTTCAGAGAAACAGGTGGCCATTCCAGCTTAATATTAAGCTAGAATAGCCAACATTCACATATCCGGAACGAAAGTAAATAGAGAGTTGCTTGCGGTGGCTTATTTTATTTCTAATTAATTGCTAATTTATTACGCAACATAAAAATTTATTGCTTCATTCCCTTCAGAGAATCAGGTGGCCATTCCAGCTTAATATTAAGCTTTTTTTTGGATTGAGGTGGAACGCTCTTAGCAGACTAGGGAAGGTGTCCCTAGTACTGTTGGACTCGGACAGGAGAGGAGAACACGCTAGGGCCCACAGACAAGAGTAGGTCCATGCGTCCCGCGTGCCCCCCATAACCAGCCGTCTACCAACTAAAACCACCCCCTCTTCCGACCCGGAATATCCCTGGACGTGTTCATTAGTGAACGATACATGGGGATATCCCGCGCAGTCTATGTAAGTAGGGCTAAAGGTGAAGATTGGCATAAGCCCTTCTATACTATTCTCGCCTTCCTAGAAACGGAGAGGCGGATAGGGGGGAGGCCTTTGAGGATAAACTCATAAAAAGAAAGGACAGGCTCGCCTACCTAAGATCAGCAGACGGACAGGGGAGGTCTGTGGATAGTGAGCTGAATAGTAGTATAGTATTAGCTATGCTATTCTCGCCTGTCTGAAAATGACACGCGGATAGGGGGAGTTTACGACTGAAGGTGGGTAATATTAAGCTAAAATAGCCAACATTCATATATCCGGAACGAAAGTAGATAGAGAGTTGCTTCCGGTGGCCTATTTTATTGCTAATTAATTGATAATTTATTACGCAAAATAAAAATTTATTTCTTCACCCCCTTCAGAGAAATAGGTGGCTATTCCAGCTTAATATTAAGCTAGAATAGCCAACATTCATATTTCCGGAACGAAAGTAGATAGAGGGTAGCTTCCGGCGACATACTTTATTGCTAATTAATTGCTGAAAGATTGGGTATACAAGACTTTACAAACTCACCCCTTCAACCCCTACCGTTATCATCATTCTCCGGAATCCACAAAAAGTGAAAATAACCAGTTTAAAGACCTAAAACCAAGTGGGTATTTTTTCTAATTAACTGCTGCAGGTCTACGCCAAAAACGAATTTTTTGCTTCATCCCCTAACGAGAAACAATGGCTACTGCGGTTTAATTATTAAGCTGCAATATCCAACACTCCTATTTCAGGAACGAAAGCAGATAGAGGGTCGCTACCAGCGGCATATTTTATTGCTAATTAATTTCTGAAGGATATGGTATACAACAACTTACAAACTCACCCCCTCCAACCCCACCGTTATCATCATTCCCCGGATTTCACAGAAAGTCAAAATTACCAGTTTAAAAACCTAAGACCAGGTTGGTATTTTTTTCCTGAGCAACTGCTGCAGGTCTACGCGAAAAACGATTTTATTGCTTCATCCCCTAACGAGCAACAATGGCTACTGCGGTTGAATACTTAGGTTACAATACCCAACAGTCCTATTTCAGGAAAGAAAGCAGATAGTGAGTCGCTTCTGGCGGCCTATTTTAGTGCTAATTATTTGCTAATTTATTACGCAAATTACAAATTTATAGCTTCAACCCCTTCAGAGGTACAGGTGGCTATTCCAGCTTAATATTAAGCTAGACTAGCCAACATTCATATTCCCGGAACGAAAGTAGATAGAGGGTAGCTTCCAGCGGCATATTTTATTGCTAATTAATTGCTGAAAGATTGGGTATACAAAAAATTACAAACTCACCCCCTTCAACCCCTACTGTTATCATCATTCCCCGGATTTCACAAAAGGTGAAAATAACCAGTTTAAAAACCTAACACGAAGTGGGTATTTTTTGCTTATTAATTGCTACAGGTCTAAGCCAAAAATGAATGTTTTGCTTCATCCCCTAACGAGCCACAATGGCTACTGCGGTTTAATACTTAAGGTTATAATACCCAATAGTCCTATTTCAGGAAAGAAAGCAGATAGTGAGTCGCTTCTGGCGGCATATTTTATTTCTAATTAATTGTTGAATGATGGAGTATACCAGAATTTATAAACTCACCCCCTCCAACCCCTACCATTATCATCGTCCCCGGATTTCACAAAGAGAGAAGATAACCAGTATAAAGACTTAAAACCTTCTATCTGCTTTAGTTCCTGAAATAGGAGTGTTGGGTATTGTAGCTTAAGTATTAAACTGCAGTAGCCATTGTTTCTCGTTAGAGGATGAAGCAAAAAAATCGTTTTTAGCGTAGACCTGCAGCAATAAATTGGCAAAAAATGCCCACTTGGTTTTAAGTCTTTACACTGGTTATTTTCACACTTTGTAAAATCCGGGGAACAATGATAACGGTAGGGGTTGGAGGGGGTGAGTTTGTAAATTCTGGTATACCCCATCTTTCAGCAATTAATTAGAAATAAAATAAGCCGCCACAAGCGACCCTCTATCTGCTTTCTTTCCTGAAATAGGAGTGTTGGTTATTGTAACCTTAAGTATTAAACCTTAGTAGCCATTGTGGCTCGTTAGGGGATGAAGCAAAACATTTATTTTTGGCTTAGACCTGTAGCAATTAATAAGCAAAAAATACCCACTTGGTTTTAGGTCTTTAAACTGGCTATTTTCACGTTTTGTGGATTCCGGGGAATGATGATATAACGGTAGGGGTTGAAGGGGGTGAGTTTGTAATTTCTTGTATACCCAATCTTTCAGCAATTAAGCAATAAAATATACCGCCGGAAGCTACCCTCTATCTACTTTCGTTCCGGAAATATGAATGTTGGCTATTCTAGCTTAATATTAAGCTGGAATGACCACCTGTTTTTCTGTAGGGAATGAAGCAATTAATTTTTATTTTGCGTAATAAATTAGCAATTAATTAACAGTAAAATAGGCCACCGGAAGCAACTCTCCATCTACTTTCGTTCCGGATATACGAATGTTGGCTATTCTAGGTTAATATTGAGCTGGAATGGCCACCTGTTTTTCTGAAGGGGATGAAGCAATACATTTTTATTTTGCGTAATAAATTAGCAATCAATTAATTAGCAATAAAATAGCCCACAGGAAGCAACTCTCCATCTACTTTCGTTCCGGATATATGAATGTTGGCTATTCTAGCTTAATATTAAGCTGGAATGGCCACCTGTTTCTCTGAAGGGGATGAAGCAATAAATTTGTATTTTGCGTAATAAATTAGCAACTAATTAGCAATAAAATAGGCCACCGAAAACAACTCTCTATCTACTTTCGTTCCGGATATATGAATGTTGGCTATTCTAGCTTAATATTAAGCTGGAATGGCCACCTGTTTCTCTGAAGGGGATGAAGCAATAAATTTCAAATTTGCGTAATAAATTAGCAATAAAATGGCAAAAAAATATGGGGTAAGTTTCATGGCTTCCTTATGAAATGATCATTCTAGCTTAATAGACATAATTTTAAGTTTTGCTTCTATATAAAATGTGTTCAAAGTGCTCGCCATTGCGTTCCAAGCAGTACTCATAACCCTTAACAAGTCTAAGAGCTAGTGAACCCTCCGACTAACGGTCGTCCTGTAAGGCTAGAAATTTGTCTAGTGATAATTCATAGCACACCAAGGCTAAAAACCATGACCTGGCAGGCATCAGCCGTGCACGTGTATCTACCAGGTGAATCGAAAAGTGCATAGTTTAGGGGTAAAATAAACTTTCTCCTGTAAGGTTTAAATTTAAGTATGTGTTTGAGCAAGTCATTTAAAAGAAATGTGTACAATGACAGGCAATTCTGAAGAGCATAAGACCTTGCCAGGCGAGGGGAAAGATTGGGGGTTTTTCCTAAAATTTTTTTTGCATCTAACAAATTTTTTTTAGGTTTTTTGAATCATTCCAAACAGAAAAGGTTTTTAGTGATTTTTCTCTTAAGTTAATAGTTTTTGTTATATAAGCGATTGAAAATTTTGAAAATTGCGAAATCTGCCATTTTTTGCCTAATAATTTCAATGTTGCCAAGGTACGTAGATATTCTTTAAACATTGATTGATGAAATCCCGAAGAGTTTTTTGCAATAAAATATCGAAAACCCCTTTGTTTTTTTAATTGCTAATCAAGAGGGCGCGACACTGTAGTATAAGTGAGGACGTTTGAGTTTGCATAAATTCATTATCTCGAGAATGGGCAAATTTCAATAGAAATCCTCAGACACGTCGATTTTTATTTTTGAATTAGGACTTTTTGGCCTATATATAATACTGGTGGCGTCATCCATCTGGGCGTGATGATGTAATCGATGATTTTTTTAAATAAGAGTAGGGGTTGTGTGATAGCTCATTTGAAAGGATATTTAATTCTCTATTCAGTAATATAAACATTAACATAATTATTTATACAGGGAGTACAAAAAAAAATTTCTTCTATTTGTCAAATTTAATCAAAGTTAATTTAATAAAAAAAAATTAAAAATAAAAAAAATCATCGATTACATCATCACGCCCAGATGGATGACGCCACGAGTATTATATATAGGCCAAAAAGTCCTAATTCAAAAATAAAAATCGACCTGTCTGAGGATTTCTCTTGAAATTTGCCCATTCTCGAGATAATGAATTTATGCCAACTCAAACGTCCGCACTTATACTACAGTGTCGCAACCGCTTGATTAGCAATTAAAAAACAAAGGAGTTTCCGATATTGTATTGCAAAAATTCTTTGGGAGTTCATCAATCAATATTTAAAGAATATCTACCTACCTTGGCAACTTTGAAATTTTTAGATAAATGTCCGATTTAGGGTTAAAAATAACCGATTTCGCAATTTTCAAAATTTTCAATCGCTTATATAACAAAAAATATTAACATAAGAGAAAAATCACTAAACCTTTTATGTTTGGAATGATTCAAAAAACCTAAAAAAAAAATTGTTCGATGCAGAAAAATAATTTTGGGAAAAACCCCTAATTTTCCCCTCGCCTGGCAAGGTCTCATGCTCTTCAGAATCGCCTATCATTGTACACATTTCTTCTAAATGACTTGCTCAAACACATACTTAAATTTAAACCTTACAAGAGAAAGTTTATTTTACCCCTAAACTATGCACTTTTCGATTCACCTGGTAGATACACGTGCACGGCTGATGCCTGCCAGGTCATGGTTTTTAGCCTTGGTGTGCTATGGATTATCACTAGACAAATTTCTAGCCTTACAGGACGACCGTTAGTCGGAAGGTTCACTAGCTCTTAGACTATAGCATGTTATTAAAAATAGGCTGCTGCATTCTTCTGAAAAAGGTCAAAAATTTTTCACGGAGTTAATCAATAGTTGCCGGTGGGTTTTCTGAAAAAATGGCTTGTTTCAGCATACCCCATAAGTAAGCATCAAGAGTTGTTAGATCAGGTGAATGAGAAGGGTAAGGATAATTCGTGTTACCGGAAATTACGCGGTCTTCAAAATTTTCTCGAATCAAATCTAAGAATGCTCTCGTGTTATGACAAGTAGCCCCATCCTGTTGGAACCATTGGGTATTTAACTGTATGTTTCTGGCACGACAGAATTGTCTCAGATCAATAAAAAATGGTGTCAAAATTTGTTCTCTATATCGCACTTGATTAAGTGTAGCGGGTCTTCTACGCTCGTCTTCCACGAGGTAAGGGCCCAATAATCCATTACCTGACACTGCGCACCAAATCATTACACGGTCTCTATGAAGAGGTTTCTCTACCATGATGTCTGGTCGTTCAAAACCAAGAAAACGATTTATCTGTCGATTGATAAATCCATTCAGATAGATGTGAGATTCGTCTGTAAACCACACATAAACCATAACATAAACATAAACCACAGAAAAAAATAGGGGTTGTTCATAAACCATGGCCAAGACTGAAGCACAATAAACAACTCTTGATTTCTTGTCTTGTCTTGTCTTGTCAAGTGGTGCCCAATCTGTATTTTATAGGGAAAACCACCAATTTTCTTAAACATTCTTCGGGAAGACGTTTCAGTCAAGTTCATTTTTAGAGATGTTCTGCGGAGACTTCTTTTTGGTGATTCTAACACCTGTTGAAACAGCCTTCCTTGATTCGCATTTGTTGTCACGGTAACTGGACGACCAGTACAGCTTTTGCGTTGAGTTAGAACGCTTCCTGTTCGTCGAAATTTTGCAAAGACTCTTAACAAGTCCTTATTAGTCGGTACAGGCTTCTGAAACTATTCCCGAAACTGATTGGCAACCATTAACAAACTAGGTCCATTTGATCGTCCATTCCCGTATGAGCGGAAATAATACTAAATAATAAATATTTTTTCTTGCGTTGTAAGCACCATTTCGAATCTTTTTGACAGTTTGTTAGAATAAACAATGTTTAAAAATACCATGACAACTATTGTCACTTGTTTCATATGACGCGATTATATTTCACAGGCTTCCTGATTTCAGTGTTCTTTGTTTTGGCGCATACCGTAATATTTTAGAAAATAGCAAAAATTGTAAATAAGGGCAATTTTAACCCCTTACAAACAAAAACTACACATTTTAATCATATAATTTTTGAAGATCAGAGTAAGCTAAAATTACTTGCAAAATTTCATCAATATCGGTACGGTTCTTTAGAATTCTGAGGTTTTACAATATTTCACCGTGAAAGAGTGCTATTAGCCCTTTTATCCGTATTCATTCTCATAATACTCAGAGCATAAATTTCCTAGTTGTGTTATCGGTTTATGGAATTAAATTAGATTTCTAAATTTAGACGGATTTATATGGATTAGTGAGAACAATCGAGAACGAGGACACTTAGAATTATTATTAAAAGTCCTCTTCTACGAGAGTTTTGCTAAAAAGAATCAGAACATACGGAAGTATTGTGTATTGTACGAGAGTGAATTGGAAAGATTTCATGCTAGTGCATAAGTGGCATTACTATAAATAACTTATTTATTTGTTATATTTTGAACACTTTTTGAAGAGAAATGAATCTGAAAACATGGAATTTGCTTTAAATTTAAAATTGTTGAATAAAAGTAATCAAGGTTAGCATTTTTTGATTACTAAAATGCATTTTGTAGCCAACAAATTTTGAGAAGCGAAACTGTTGTGCAGTTACTTCTCGTTCACTTCTTATTTTATAAAACTTTCAAAGACTACAAATTATTGCTTAGAATAGAATAGAAATATGCTACGCCTTGGTAATTATAATTTTCGTAGAGGGGCATTGGTATCTTGGTAACTGGAAGATGGCTTGATCCACGTATATGTTAATCAGAATCTGTAACTCACGTCAATTATTTTAAATTTAACAGACTTTTTTTACAAAATTTTTACCTTTTTTATATTCCATAAACACAGGTTTCCACTGCGCAACCAATATTGGGGGGTCGGTCCATGAGAAAATTTTTAAAAATTACAGTTAAAATGGTGAGTTTAACGCACTTTTCACACACTTTTAAGTGCCATAAAGACACTCAAAACTTATCGTTATTAAAGTATTTTTATTTGTCTAGTAACGAAAAATAAGCAATTTTTTTAAATTCTCGGGGAGGGGGCATAGCCCCATGGCTCCCTCTCTAGATCCGCCCTTAAGAACAAGTAATATTCAGTATAATATTTTTCTGAGGCCATTTGTCTGTGGCATGTTAGTACCATTTAACTATTTTTACTGGGAATAAGCCACAATTTTACTTTAAAATAAGTTTATTTTGGCGTTTCGATTTTCACGTATTTTGATAACGATTTCTGAAGTGGAACTGGAAACGTCGAAGTAAACTTATTTTAAAATAAATTTATTATATCCAGATTTAGCTATACGGCCACCACTCCCTCTAAGGGGGAAAATTCACTCATCCCAGATACCTAGGGTATCAAGAGGATTGAGCTCTGGTGGGACCCTTTCCGTGTTATCGAGCCCTAGGTGACTTGATACGCCGGAGTATCTTCCAAAAATTTTCGTATCTGGACGTCGAAAGTAGCACAGCTTTCTGCATAGTCCTGTAAAGATGTTCATTTAGATCCAGCTTTTGATGTTTTCTATGGGGTTCTTCGGAATGACTCCAGTAGTTGAAAGAATAATAGGTACTGTCTGGGTACTTTCCATTCTCCATGGTCTCCTTATTTGTATTTCGAGATACTTGGCGATCTTTTCGTTGTGCTTAACACGCTGATAATTTTGGTTAGGTATCGCCACCTCAATTAATGTTGTTTGCCTAGTATGTTTATTAACTAGTATGAGATCCGGTCTATTGTGTGCCACTGTTTGGTCTGTGAGCACAGTGCGATCCCAGTATAGCTTCTGGTTGTCGTTTTCAAGCATTATATAAGGGACGTATTGATAATAAGGTAGATGGTCGGTTTGAAGAAGTCCAAGTTTTTATACCTAGTTCTTGGTGAAGAAACTTTTCTACTGAGTCGTGGCGTTCTTTGTAATGAGTTCCGACAAACGCCTGGCAGCTCCCCAGGTAAGATGTTGAATGGATTCTTGGGCTTGACATCCATATCGGCATTTGTCGTTTTGTACCTGAGAATCTGTGACAATGTACCTCAGGTAATTTCTAGTTGGTATAACCTGATCCTGAATGGCAAGTAGGAAACCCTCTGTCTCGGGAAACATCTTTCCTGATACCAACCAATAGTACGACGCTCTATTGTCGACATATTCTTAGTTGACCTCATTGAGATGCCGCCCATGCAGAGGTTTACCCATCCATATGCGCATTTTTTCTTGCTTAGATAGGTGGGTTATGCGCGTTACTTGTTCCATCAGTTTAAGTGGAATTGAATCATCTACTGCGCAGATTGCACGATGTAAAGTTGATGTTTCAGCCTGTGCCTGAAAATAAGTTCTAAAGCTAGCAACTTGTTTATCCAATTGTTCAACTATGTCCATGAGTCCTCTTCCCCCTACATACCGCGGTAATATTGTTCTCGTTGTTCTCTACTACACTGCAGGATGATGTTTTTGCGCCTTTGTGAGAAGTGTTCTTGCTTTCCGCTGAAGACTTTCTATATCCGTTTTTGACCACCTGATAATACCAAATGAGTAGCTAAGCGCGGAAAAGACTTACGTATTTAATGCCTTAAACAATTTTTTACTATTAAGATATGACCGATTAAGCTGTCTTACCCTTCGTACAAACTCAAAAGTTAGTTCGGTTTTCATTTGCTTATGGCCAATTTTCCGCGCTTGCTTTACACCGAGATATTTATACATCTCATTTTCATGGCCTCGATGTTTTCTACAGTTTTTAGCATCTGATCTAGGTGTTTTCGAGTGGAAGACATTAAGTTTAAATCATCCATATACAACAAATGGTTAAGCTTCACTACAACAGTATTATTTTTGATATATTATTATTTTTGATGCTAAAGCTCAAGTCAGTGGAATTCAGTAGCTGCAATAGTGGGTTCGACACTTCTTCAGTGGTGAAGGGTCCGTATAAGGAATATTATTGTAATGTTAACAGTTGTTCGTCGTGTCTGCAGTCCATCCAGCATTGTTGTTATGCGTAACTAGCGTTAAACTCCCCAATTTCCTCAAAACTCATGAATTTTTTCTTGACTTGGGTATGCTTTATTTTCATTTTCTACAGTGGAGTTAAGTTTCCTATAAATGCCTTCTCTGACTGCTCAAAGAATATATTGTCACATTTGTCACATTTTCGGTTGTTACTGACTTTGTATCTCCTTAGACGGCCTGAATAAACGGAAAGTTGTTGTTTTTAATGTGTCTAGGCAATGTTGAGCTGTGTTGTTTTCTGGATCATGCTGTGAGTGTCTCTGAGTATTTCGCATCATTTCTTCAGCACGCATTTCTAATTAGTTTTCTACTCGTTGTTCCTCGAATATATTTCGTTATTTGACTAATGCCCCTACGCAATGATTCAATTATTCTTTGCAGCCGTTTTCCCAAGGTGCATTTCTGTCACCAGTCGTTCCGTTTTTAGTACCCCGTCGCGCGTCGTGTTTTTATCTTAATGCCCATTACATTAGCAATTGCTGTTGCTGCACAGTAGATTAGCATATGCAAATATTATAATATTTGAGGTTCTACGACATAATTGGGTAGGACTTCAGTGTTCATAATTTGTAAGAGCGCACCTTATTTATTACAAGAGTTTATTCTTGGTAGCAGTGGTCTGCTAAGTGGGTTTGTTCCACTAAACTAAACTATTGTACGCCTCGTGCCATTTCGTTTAAGAGGCTATCGCGCAACTCGTTGTTGTTCTCATGTGTGTTCTCATGTCGAGTTTCTTGTATGGCAGGCTCAGGAATCTGCTCATGTGTTTCGTTAGGGACTTGATCCACAACTAGCTCTTGGTTATTAATCTCCCGTTTGACTTCGATTTTGAAGGCGTCGCGTCTAGCCTCAGGGATAAGATTATTTCTGATGATTACCTGGTATTGGTCTGCTAATCGTTGTTCAGATATTTGAATATTTGGGTACTCCGTGCAAAATTCGGCATACAGTTGTTTTCGCTAGCCGATTGTGTCTTGACCCAGGTTTTTCACCTTATAGTAAAAGCGGAAAATGTTTTTAATATTATTATTATTGTTATTTCTAGTAAAAATATTAAATTGGCTGTTTAATTTTCTAAATTCCAGTTATCTATATTCCCTACAAACTCAATTAGTTTTAGGTTAACCATTTAATTTTTAATAAATTTTGTTATCGTATTTACACATTGTAACAAATAATAATCAATAAATTTTATGAAGTGTTAAAATTACTATAACATACATACATCTTCTCTTACTAAATATCCCAATATTTCTTATCAATAGTAATACAATATTTATGACGCCAGAGAAACCCAGATGGATTATTGTAGTTTTGTTTACTATTACTTATATCTCTGGGATTTTTATTATTGACAATAATATAATATTTATAATCCAAAATATTGAAAATGCTTTTGCCCTTCTATAGTCGGTTAGAGACGTGTCAAGGTTGATTCAAGTATATTATGTTCTTAAAAATTATAAACTTATAAAATATGATTATATAAACTTACAAATTATTTTTTGTGTCGTACTTAATTTTGGAAATAGAATTTTCATATACATAAACTGTTTTGTCTTAATGTCGTCTGCAATTGTGTGACCTACTTTCATTATTTCTTTGATACGGTTTTTTTGAACTCACTTGTTTTTAGTTCTGTCCTTGACTTTCCATCCAAACTATTCGTTTCCTCCTTGTCTAAGTCCAAGGCAATCTTCTCCAACATCACATTTCAGATAAATACATTTTTTGACATTCTTATGCGCAAAGGGTCCAAGTTTCTGCACCATATAGAAATATTGAGATACAAGGGCACTCTCCAATCTCATCTTGATTTTTTGAGAACTAAATCTGTCTTTCCAATCTTTAGTTAGGCGACTTTTCTGATTCGATATCGTATTTTTTTACCATACCAAGGTGTCTCCGAACTTCTGCTTCGTGTTTTTTTAAATAATTTTAAGACCAACTTGAATGCTTTTAAATTTAACGCAAGATATATAGGATTTTTTGTTAATTTGATGCTACCTATACATACATAAGTTTTGTATGATCAGCAAATCTTAAATTGAAGATTTGTCTACCAACCACCTTTACTCCACCGACCCATCTTTCTAAATATATTCTCATGATATATTTACATAAATATTATATGTCAGGTGACAAAATGCCTCGTAATCTAATCACCCTCTTCGCTGTGAATTGACTTAAGGAATTTCTGATTTAGTCCTACTGTTGTCATATTGGACTGGTACAGATGTAGTGTCACCAGGTGTACCTAATTAATGGAAGTAAAACGAAACACATGTATATGAGCTGCAATAAACGAAGCAGAGACAGGATCGGTCAGAAGATCACCATCGATGACTTTAACTTTGAGCGCATTATAGAATTTATGTATCTTGGAACAACAATAACTGAAATCAAGTATTCTAAATGGGAAATAAGCTACAATTTAACTAAAAAAAAAGAATGTGTGTACTTTGTACGCACGTAAGAAGTTATACTTCTACTATATGATTTCAACGAAATCAATATACTTTAAACAGTTTCTCTACTACTTTCCAAAAATTTTTATTAAAACAATACCAAAAATTAAAAAAATAAAAGAATAAAACACACACAAACACACACAAACACATTGAAAAATGCCACAAATGATTTCTGAATAATAATTGTTGCCAAAAATTTTAATTATATACCTATTTTCTGAAAAAAATTATATAATAATATACTTACAATCATAAAATCTATAAAAAAATAAAAAAAAATGATATAACTTGCATGGGGCATGAACCTATTTCCCGTGGATCCCGCCGTACAAGAGTCGAAGCGATTTCAAACTGCACCACCTTCTGTGTATACGTCATGTGGGAATATACACAAACTGAACAACTTTTTGACATCTTGTTTATATGAATTTTTATTAGTTTGCTTTTTGTCGAATTACAACAATCGAAATACAACAATATATAGAGTAAGAAAACGATACATTAGATGAAAATTTGTAGAAAGTTTGTTCGTAATCAGATTATGTAAATTAAAGCATTGCCTACTAGGGGTATAGCATAGCAAGTACTAGGTAAGTACATTATTTTTTTTACATTTTCCAAATAGGTATGAAGATAATTTTTTATTGGAATACAACTGAAACATTTAGAATTACGTACCTGTGGTTTTTCAAAACTATTTAAAAAGTCACTATAATTATAAATTTGATTTTATTTCTGTCCTCACAACAATAAAAACTAATATATTATACAACATTTTTGTTTACCGATAACCTCCATATTGAACAATTATTGACAGATCATTTCAACACCCAATCAGAGCCCGTATAAAGACTAATACCAAACTGTCGGTGTGCGCATGCGCGCAGATCAATATAAATTCACCCTCAATCTCAATCGCGCCTAAAACTTCAAAAATGATTTTATTAACGTTTCGACGTCCAAATCGGATGTCGTTTTCAAAATAAAAAATATTAATAAATTAAACAAAAATGTTGTTGCTTAGTAAAAAATTCTTCTAATAATTTATTTGATATGACTCATTTATATCGGCAGTTCAGACATATATTATACATTTTAAAGTAGAAGACTTTAAAATGATTGCAATATTTATGAGTTGCGTTCCGAAAGATGACATGAAATCAACCCCAACTCAAGAATATCCGTCACAAAAAAATCATATAATCATAAAAATCTGTCTTTAAAGAGACAACCAAATGCAACGGTGACAGTAGAATTCTCGTATAGTCGGTTCGCTAAACTCAGACGCAAATGGCTAATGATTTTAGTACGTAACTTTTTTGTTTTTTGCCAATTTTGACAAATTTTGCAAAATTACTAAATATTTAGTAATTATTAACTATTTAGTAATTATTTTTTTGGCAATTTTATCAAATTGGCAAAATTACTAGCTTAAATCAGTAGCCAGTTGAGTCTGAGTTTAGCGAACGGACTATATTAGAGATTCCATAGTAAATCATTTTAGTTAAATTGTGGCTTATTTCCCATTTAAAATAGTTGATTACAAAAACGCCACAAGAAAATAGCTTCAGAACGACAATAACTGAAGAGAATAACGGATCGCAAGAAACAAACAGAAAATAGTATACAAGCCGGCAAAACATATCTGTATGCCCTTCAAAACCTTATAAAATCGAAACAACTAATAAGGCGTACAAAGATAAAACTATATAAAACAATCATACGACTCGTAGTGATGTATGGCAGCAAAACGTGGACGATTAGAAAGACAAACGAAGCAGCAGGACAATATAGAAAAAGAACTAATAAAGAGTTAGAAGAACTATACCCAGACACAAACATAACAAAAGAAATAAAGTCAAGAAAACTTCAATGGGTAGGACAACTCAGAAGACTATTCCGGTGGTGTGTGTTGACGGAATTAATTAAAAATTAGTGTAACAACGAACAGTAATATATTTATTTATTTTGGGTGAACAAGCGTGGTGTTTTGCTTATATCTCGAAAGGGTATTATTAGCGAGAGCGAGGGTGTGTCTGAATTGTTCGCATGCTGTGTGGAGACTGGCTTGCCGGACCACCAACTATTATGTCAACTGGTTTGCGGTTTTGCGATAATGGCCAGAAGGGCCATAAATTACTGCATCTGCCTTTTAAAAGATGAGAACATTTTTGTATTTTAAGAAGTTGACATGAAGAGTGTGGCAATCTGGCATCGTAATCAATTAGTGATTCGTTGAAAAAACATTAATTTTATACAATCTGTTTAGGGATGAATTTTCGTTTCTTGAAAGCAACGGCCTTGTTGGCCTATGGTTTGTGTATTACATGTGAATTTTAAATGACTAATCTTGTTTCGTTTTGAGAAAAGTTATTAAAAATTAAAAAATAAAATTAGCAAAAATAGTAATTAAAGTGTATCGGTATAAGACATTCCGACTAAAGAAAAGTAAGGCTTGATATGGGAAGAAGTCCCAACTGGAAGAAGACTCCGGTGGCGAGATAATATAGTAGGAGACCTGAAAGCTATGGGCGTGAAGAATTGGATGGAGGTTGCTCAAGACAGAGAAGAGAGGAGCCATGTTGTCGAGTTGGCTAACTGAGTATCTTTTTTATATAATATAGTTCCCAACTTGGCAAAGTCTATTCTGTACACTTCACTGGATACAAAATTTTTATTTCTGGTAAAGACTCTTCACAATCTTCTTCTTCTTCTTCTTCTTCAGGTGCCATCTCCGCTACGGAGGTTGGCAATCATCATAGCTATTTTAATTTTTGAGGCAGTAGCTCTAAATAGTTGTTTTGAGCTGCATCCAAACCATTCTCGCAGGTTTTTCAGCCATGAAATTCGTCTTCTTCCGATGCTTAATCTCCCATCTATCTTTCCTTGAATTATTAGTCGCAGGATGCCGTACTTCTCGCCCCGCATCACATGTCCGAGATACTGTAGTTTTCTTTCTTTAATTCTAACTTCCTTCTCTTTACTTATTCTTCTTAGTACTTCGTTGTTCGTAACTCTATCTACCCAAGAAACCCTCATAATTCTTCTGTGTGTCCACATTTCAAAGGCGTTAAGTCGTCTAATTGTCTCTACATTTAACGTCCATGATTCCACTCCATAGTACAGTACACTATATACGTAACATTTTGTTAGGCGTACTTTAAGAGCTAATGTTAAATCTTTGCTACATAGGACCTTTTTCATTTTCATAAAATTAGATCGTGCTTTTTCGATTCTGACTTTGATTTCTGCAGTGTAGTCATTATTTTCTGTTATAAGCGTTCCTAGGTAAGTGTACTTTTTTACTCTTTCGATCTGCTGGCCCTCTACTATCAAGATTTCGTTAGTATTATGGTTGTTTTTTCTAATTTTCATAAACTTCGTCTTTTTGATATTGAGAAATAGTCCGTACTCCCTACTACACCTTACTATTTTACTCATGAGTCTTTTCAAGTCTTGTAAACTATCGGCTATTATTACTGTATCATTTACTCTTATGCCGACTGTTTCATCTTTCAGATTTTCTCGCATTACCTCTTCAGAATAAGCGTTAAATAAGAGAAGTGATAGTATGCAGCCTTGCCGGACACCTCTCTTTATTTCCATTTCTTCAGATGTTTCTTTTTCAATTCTTACTATTGTTCGCTGATTTTAACAGAGGTGTATTACTAGTCTTAAATCTTAAATCTATTTGTTAGTTATTTCTTTAAAATTGTTTGTTTTATTTGCGCCTTGTTCAAAATTCTATTGCTTTTTAAAGGTATTCAAATTGGCCGATACTATACTTGAGTCTTCTAGTGGCGACTCTTATGCATTAAGTCTCTTTGTTTTCTTTAGCCGCGAATTTTGCAATTTATTTTATTAAATCGTTACATCATTCCCAAATTGTGTTTGATTGACACCCAATCAGGGAGTCGTTCCTTTATTTTGTTACATTGGCGCTCCATATAGGGTGCCTTCCCTATAATTTGAATTTGTTACACACTCAGTACAAGTGAGTTTAAGTCGAACGGTTTTTAAATATTTATTTAATAACAGTTTGGCATATCACGCAACTTGGTTGCGGTAAATGTATTTGAAGTAAGGGTTGAAAAATCGGAATATCGATTAAATAATATCACTAATGGAAAAACGACCTGCGTAAAATAATGCAGTAAATTTTGAGACGTTGTAACAATGTTAAAACCAGTGTATAGGAGTGGAATCACTAATAATAATTATACAGTGCGGTGGAATAAGTGTTGCCCCCCCCCCTGTTAACTTGTTTATTTTAAGAATATAAGCAAAACGCTCGGACAGGTCGATTTTTAAACTAACCATAGTATATTATAGCATCAACGTTTCGAACTTTACGCGATCCCTCTTCAGGTGACAGCCATAACTTTGATTTTTTAAAATGGTAAGGTACATCATGTGATACCTCATTTAATAGCTTTTAAGATACTGATTTCAAAAATGTATAATACTTTAATCCTTTTTGAGATCGGACGCGCAAAATTTCGGTCGAACTCTTTTTAAACGCATTTATTTTTTTCGAATTCTGAGGAAACTAATAATTATTTTTGAAAAATTTAAACACAGAATGAAAGATTAGAATATTACCGAGGGCTGACAGCCCCTTATAATAAACAAAAAGTTTCTGTTGAATGATATATTTAAAATTAAAAATCACACTAAATTTTCTCTTTTTCACCACTGTGACTTATTAAAATAAACATTATAGGAGTTCTCAGGGGCTTTGGACCATCGAGAATACTGTAATATTTCATTCTGCGTTTAAATTTTTCAAAAATATTCGATAGTTTTTTAAGGATTCGAAAAAAAAATGATTGCATTTAGAAAGAATTCGACCGAAATTTTGCGCCTACGCTCTCAAACAGGATTAAAGTATTATACATTTTTGAAATCAGTATTTTGAGAGCTTTTAAGTGAGGTGTCACATGATGTACTTTCCCGTTTAAAAAAATCATAGTTATGGCTGTCACCTGAAGAGGAATCGCGTAAAGTTCGAAACGTTGATGCTATAATATACTATGGTTAGTTTAAAAATCGACCTGTCCGAGCGTTTTGCTTATATTCTTAAAATAAACAAGTTAACAGGGGGGGGGGAGCAACACTTATTCCACCGCACTGTATATCATTGGATCCTAATCGTTTAGGTCTCGACTAACTCTAATCAACTATTTTTCAATGGGAAATACGGCACAATTTTACAAAAAAAAAAATGATTTTATTAACGTTTCGACACCCAAGTCGGGTGTCGTTGTCAAAATACAAAATAATACTTTATTATTAACAATAATTAGGAGTATTATTGTGTATTTTGACAACGACACCCGACTTAGGCGTCGAAACGTTAATAAAATCATTTTTTTGGTAAAATTGTGGCTTATTTCCCATTGAAAAATAGTTGATTATAAAAATGCCACAAGGAAATAGCTTCAGATCGACTAACTCTGTCTCTCAAGTGTAGGTATGTAGGTACCTCGTATCTTAAATATAAATCTGAAAGTGAGTTTGGCAGGTACAAATAAAAGATGAAAATTACTAATCATATTTATTATACATTAAAAAATGAATTTTAGTGTTATTATAAAAAAGAAGCCAAAGGAAAGCAGGAGCATTTGAGTATAATAGACAATCATTAACCGAAGGATTACCGGTATATGCAATCCCCCACTTGTTGGTCAACAGTTACCGGTGGAAGGTCCTTCATTGCACTTCATTACCCTGGAGCTGATAAATTGTTTCCGAAGATGGAAGACCTAAATTAGTAAACGGCAATGGGTTGTGTAAAGCTGCAATATGACTACCACATGTACTGTACTTTACTGAGCCATAAAGTATCTTTAGTATGATAAGACTGATCCAAAATATGGCATAACCCAGACATCCAAAATGAAAGTTATCCTCCAACACCAAATTGTTCTATATGGTCCACATAATGTTCAGAAAAAAGTCACACAAATCTGAGCGTCGGGTTTGGGGGGAGAGGGGGGAGAAATCGGTAAATTCGTAGTTTTTTGCGTTTTTCGTCAATATTTCTAAAACTATGTTAGCATGAACAACCTTCTATACAAAAATGTTCTACATTAAATTTGAAATAAAAAAGGTCCATTGCATAATCCTTCTAAAATGAACGGTTCCAAAGTTACAGAAGTAGTATAGTATAATTGTCCCAAGAAAAGGCCTAACCAGACATCAAAAATAAAATTTTCCTCCAACACCAAATTGTCCTATATGGTCCACATATGGTTCAGTATAAAGTTACACCATTTTGAGCGTCCGGTTTGGGGGCGAGATGGGGGAGAAGTCGGTAAATTAGTAGTTTTTTTAAGTTTTTCGTCAATATTTCTAAAACTATGCTTTAGCGTAAACCATATTCTATACAAAAATGTTGTACATAAAATTTAAAACAAAAAAGGTCGTATACATAATGGTTATAAAATCAACGGTTCCAGAGTTACGGAGGGTGAAAAGTGAAGGTTTTCGATACTTTTTAAATTTTTTGGGCAATTGATGATGATTTTGGGTGGTAAGGTTGACGTTTCATCAAGGGCTTATCAATAACATACCATCAGCCACTGAAATAGCAAATTTGATTTATAAAACCCAATCCTGTTAAAGAAAATCAGTAGGAAATTGCCCAGAAAATATAAAAAATATCGAAAACCTCCACTTTTCACCCTCCATAACTCTGGAACCCATGATTTTATAACAATTATGTGTAGGACTTTTTTTGGTTAAAATTTTATGTAGAACATTTTTGTACAGAAAATTGCTTACGCTAAAGCATAGTTTTAGAAATATTGACGATAAACGTTAAAAAAGAATGTGTGTGTACTTTGTAAGAACGTAAGAAGTTATACTTCTATTATATGATTATAAACGAAATTAATATACTTTTTATTTATATTTTATTTAAATATTAAACTAATTTATACTTACTACTTCTTAAACATTTTTATTAAAACAGTGCCAAAAATTAAAATAATAAAAGAATAAAACACACAAAAACACATTAAAAATGTCACAAATGATTTCTGAACATTAATTGTCGGAAATTTTTTTAACTAAATACGTATTTTCTGAAAATAAAATTATATAATAAATATACTTACAATCATAAAATGTATAAAAAAATAAAAAAATAAAAGCATCTATTTAGATTTGAACCAACTTATCAGCGCGGTTGGTATTGGCGTTGTATTGGGGTTCATTCGCATTAAACGCTTCGCCACGGAGACAACATGTCATTATGTGCGAAGATTGACTAACTAAACGGATTAAACTTTTGACATTTTTGAATTGCACAAATCAAATTATTTTGATTTAGAATTGAAAAAATACAACAAAACATAGAGTAAGAAAACAATATATTAGGTGAATATTGATAGAAATTTTGATGGTAATCAAATTATGTAATTAAAAGTATTACATACTATGTATTTTGGTAGGTTCAAATAGGTAGGTACCTATGATACATTTACAATTATTACGTACCTGTTGCTTTAAAAACTATTTAAAAGTCACTACAATTATAAACTTTTTTGTTTCTGTCCTCACAACAATAAAACTAATATATTATACATTTGTTTACCTTCATATTGAACAATTATTTATTATTGACAGATCATTTCAACACCCAATCAGAGCCCGTATAACGACTAATACCATACTGTCGGTGTGCGCATGCGCGCAGATCAATATAAATTCACCCTCAATCTCAATCGCGCCTAAAGAAGTATAACTTCAAAAACTACTAATTTACCGAATTCTCCCCCATCTCCCCCCAAACCGGACGCTCAAAATGGTGTAACTTTTTACTGAACAATATGTGGACCATATAGAACAATTTGGTGTTGGAGGAAAACATTTACTTTGGATGTTTAGATTAGGCCTTTTTTGGACCAATTATACTATACTACCTCCCTAACTTTGAAACCGTTCATTTTAGAAGGATTATGCATGGAGCTTTTTTTATTTCAAATTTATTGTAGAACATTTTTGTATAGAAGGTTGTTTATGCTAAATCGTATAATTTTAGAAATATTTACGAAAAACGTAAAAAACTACGAATTTACCGATTTCTCCCCCCTCTCCCCCCAAACCCGACGCTCAAAATGGTGTGACTTTTTTCTGAACATTATGTGGACCATATAGAACAATTTGGTGTTAGAGGATAACTTTCACTTTGGATGTCTGGGTTTGGGTCTAGTTATACCATACTACTTAGACAGATCCTAGGCTGCCAATTCGGCCTGTTCCAGTAACTCAAGGCTCCTGGATTAATGCTGTATATGTAGCTTCATTTGGAATCTTCTACAAATGATACATACAGCAGTATTGGCATGTTGAAGATTAACCTGGATGAATTTAACGATTGTTACCTTTTGGTGGACCTTATGAGAAAGAAGATGCTTCCTTTTTCCCCAACTTTCCGGAGAGTTTGGATGTTCTCTACTTACTTCTTTTCTTCGGCCTAGATTGCTATGAGGAAAAAATGTCTCCTTTCTCCTGGCATCCTTTGGTCTGATGGTGATCTCACCGAAAAAATTTAATTTCTCCAAGGCTGAAAGAAAAGTCTGAAATTTAATTTCTCCAAGACCTTTATGAACAGATCGTCTATTGAGAAATCCTAGGTATTTCATAGACCAAATTTCTTGCAGTAGAGTTCTTTACAATCCTACTCCGCCATGCCCCGATTGATCTTCCTTAGTCTGTTGAGAATTTTTTTCAGCAGACATTGAGGTATCTCGTAACAGACTATAACAGACTTTTTCTTCATTAGGTATGTATGCAGTGCATATACCAATTGGCCATTTGGAGCTTGTGTTCTCAATAAATGTTACCTGAAGCAATCCTAGCCGATGTGAGCAGCCGTAGAACTTAACTTCTGGTCTGTCTTCGGGTAGATCCTCGGCGCTTGCAGGATCGCTTTCTGCAACCTCCTTAGATTATCATTATCTATTAGTTCTACTGGGTACTCAGTGTGGATTATTCCAACCAAGGTTTTGCTAGTTGTAGCTTGGTAATTTACCCCCTCAGTTCGGGATCGTTTTATTTGGGCACACTTAGAAGTACTTGTATCTTGTATTTGAGCTGTTCAAAAGCTTTTGAGATCAAGCATAAAGCTTTTAAAGCTTTATCTCAAAAAATCATAAAAGCTTTTAAAGCCCTATCTCAAAAAATCATGAAAATTAAAATTCACTAAAAAATCTTTAAAGCAATTTTAGTGCACAATGATATTAAACATATTTCCTCTGGAGGGATATTATCTAATTAAAGTATTACATAAAATATTACGTTTTATTCGAATGTTTGACGTAAAAGTGTAAACGTTCCTCCTGAAATATGTGTGTCCTGACGTAATTTTTAAATATTGTTTTTATATACATAAATTTTAAACGGCAAATTATCACATAAATTTTATTAGCAAGTGCATATCCTTACACCCACATAAAAATATTTAAAAAGTTGTTTAAATGCTAATTCTTAATAATCGTCCATAACTGATTAATTTATCGTGACTATGAAAATTTCAGAATATCAATAGGTGTCCATATAGACACCAAACTTCTTGCAGATAGTGTAGAAGTCATTCCTTGACGTATCGTCCCGCCGTTAATAAAAAATTTACTATGGGACGATTGCGCCGATGTTATCTAAAGTGCGTTCAGCTGTGGGCACGATTGCGCCGAACTGATTCAAATGATCCATAATCTTTGGATGTGATTGCGCCCCCTTCCGTTGTGACTTAATATCTTAATGTCTTTCTTGTTGTGACAATACTACCGCTGCCACCGCACCATAATGCATTAATAGACGAAATAAGTTAGGTATATAATTAAAAATGGAACGAAAATATAATATGGGTCATTCCACGAATATTCCAATATTTTACTGTGCAACATAAGAAGTACGAAAGTAAATGGCGCTAATAATTATTCCAATAAACAACAATGTAATTTGCAATTTACTTTCGTTCTTCTTATTTTGCCCAGTAAAATATTCGTTGTCGAACTAATCCAAAAGAGGCGTATGTTCGTGGGATAGGGTATATAAGAATTTATTTTAAAAATATACACTTATAGTACATTCTTTCACGGTTTTTGCTGTAGATTTTAAAGAATCGCTTGGAATAACATGAAATTTGGCATACGCATAGCTAACATGTCAACGAAAAAAAAATGATATTGTGCAGATGTGTGCTTTTGCCCTGTGGGTGATTTTCACCCCCTCTCAGGGGTGAAAAATTGTATGTTCGATATAAGTCCAGAAATCGATAAACTGACTAATTCTAAGCAACTTTTGTTCTATAGAGTATTTTCACCAAGTCAATACTTTTCGAGTTATTTGCGAGTGAACTTGTTCATTTTTCAATAAAATAATCACGTTTTTAGACGGTTTTTCGCAAATAACTTAAAAAAGTAAGTATTTTGTCGAAAAAATCATTTTTAGTAAAAATATAGCCTGTAAAAAAGTGAAAAAAATGGTTTATATATTAGGTCTCTATACTCAGTAGAAGCAGAGTTATAGCTAATGAAAAATAGGTTCATATTCGTCAAATTCCAAATCGAATATTTTAACTTGAAATAATCAAAAAATGAAGCACTTTTTGGGGAAAACTCATTCCAACTTGTTTAAAGTGTTTAAAAAAGCTTTATTTTTGTTTAATAAAAACATTTCTAGCATCAAAAGTAAACAAGTTACGCTCAAAACAAAGTTGCTCCCTTTTGTTTTGACAATAAAAAATCGGGAAGATCAACCTTTAATTAGCAACTTAAATGATATTAATCATTTTCGCTTCACAAGTTACTTTACTTATGTTGTGTTTATATGATCTGTAAGTTTCATCGGTTCCAAATGCTCAATTCTGAAAAAAAATGGTTGTGAAATAAAATTTTCAAAATTTTTAATTTTGGAGAAAACGCATGTTTTCAAAATAACTTAAAAATTGTTAGAGATACCAAAAATCTGAAACAATAAAAAAGTCGGCTTGCTTTTCTGGATATTTTGTATTTTTTTGTATTTCTGTAAGACAAAAATTGGTTAAGATTTGGTGTATCTAAATTTGAATACACTTGTGATTAGTGAATTTTTCAAGCCCTTTTAACTACAGCCCTCTCAAAAATAAGGACTTAAAACCAATGAAACTTACAGATCATAATATAAACAACACATACAGGATTAAAGAAACTACTTGTCAAGTCGTAACGATTACGTTCATTTTAGATGCTACTTAGGGGGTGATTTTCCCGATTTTTTTACCAAAAGGAAAGGGACTAACTTTATTTTGAGCGTAACTTGTTTATTTTTGATGCTAGAAATGTTTTTCGTAAAACAAAAAAAAAGCTTTTTTTAAACATTTTAAAAAAGTTGAAATGAGTTTTCCCCAAAAAGTGCTTCATTTTTTTGTTATTTCAAGTTAAAATATTCGATTTGGAATTTGACGAATATGAACCTATTTTTCATTAGCTATAACTCTGCTTCTGCTAAGTATGGAGACCTAATGTATACACCATTTTTTTCAATTTTTTACGAGCTATTTTTTTGAGATTATTTTTTTCGATAAAATACTTACTTTTTGAGTTATTTTCGAAAAACCGTCTAAAAACGTGGATATTTTGTTGAAAAATAAACATGTTCACTCGCAAATAACTCGAAACCTGTAGTATTGACCTGGTGAAAAAACTCTATAGAACAAAAGGTACTTAGAGTTAGTCAGTTTATCGATTACCGGACTTATTTTGGACATATTTTTTTTACTCCAGGAAGGGGGTGAAATTCACCCCCAGGGCAAAAACACACATCTACACAATATCACTTTTTTCGTTAACATGTTAGCTACGCGTATGCCAAATTTCATGTCAATCCAAACGGTTGTTTAAAATTTAGAGGTTTTGCAATATTTTTCCGTTAAAGAACGTACTAATACACTTACGAATTTATATCTAATACGTACAAAACATTTTGAATTAAGATCACTACACCTTATTAATTAAATTAAAATTGAATGACTGGGAAAAGGAATGTATTTTTGAAGTGTGTAAAATTTCTTAATTTCGGCTTTTAAAGCCATCTTCGGAGCTCTGCTACAATGAAATGTCTATTATATATAAGTAACTAATTTTTAAAATTTAACAAAGTTTTAACTTAAGTACGTCAATTGTTTATAGTCTAAGAGCTAGTGAACCCTCCTACGTACTCCTCTAACTAACGGTCGTCCTGTAAAGCTAGAAATTTTTCTAGTGATAATTCATAGCACACCAGGGCTAAAAACCATGACCTTTCAGGCATCAGCGGTGCACGTGTATCTACCAGGTGAATCGAAAAGTGCAAATTTAGGGGGTAAAATAAACTTTCTCCTGTAAGGTTTAAATTTAAGTATGTGTTTGAGTAAGTCATGTAGAAGCAATGTGTACAATGACAGGCGATTCTGAAGAGCATAAGATCTTGCCAGGCGAGGGGAAAGATTAGGAGTTTTTCCTAAAATTATTCTTTTTGCATCGAACAATTTTTTTAGGTTTTTTGAATCATTCCAAGCAGAAAAGGTCTTTAGTGATTTTTCTCTTAAGTTAATAGTTTTTGTTATATAAGCGATTGAAAAGTTTGAAAATTGCGACATTCGCCATTTTTAACCCTAAATCGGACATTTATCTAAAAATTTCAAAGTTGCCAAGGTAGGTAGAAATTGTTTAAACATGGATTGATGAAATTCAAAAGAGTTTTTTGCAATACAATATCGGAAACGCCTTTGTTTTTCAAAGTGAGGACGTTTGAGTTGGCATAAATTCATTATCTCGAGAATGGGCAAATTTCAAGAGAAATCCTCAGACAGGTCGATTTTTATTTTTAAATTAGGACTTTTTGCATATATATAATACTAGTGACGTCATCCATCTGAGCGTGATGACGTAATCGATAATTTTTTTAAATGAGAGTAGGGGTTGTGTGATAGTTCATTTGACAGGTTATTTAATTCTCTATTCAATAATATAAGCATTAACATAATTATTTATACAGGGTGTACAAAATTTTTTTTATTAAATTAACTTTGATTAAATTTGACAAATAGAAGAAAATTTTTTTGTACACCCTGTATAAATAATTATGTTAATGTTTATATTACTAAATATAGAATTAAATAACCTTTCAAATGAGCTATCACACAACCCCTACTCTCATTTAAAAAAAATCATCTCGATTACATCATCACGCCCAGATGGATGACGTCACTTTTATTATATATATGCCAAAAAGTCCTAATTCAAAAATAAAAATCGACCTGTCTGAGGATTTCTCTTGAAATTTGCCCATTCTCGAGATAATGAATTTATGCAAACTCAAACGTCCTCACTTATACTACAGTGTCGCGCCTGCTTGATTAGCAATTAAAAAAACAAAGAGGTTTTCGATATTTTATTGCAAAAAACTCTTCGGGATTTCATCAATCAATGTTTCAAGAATATCTACGTACCTTGGCAACATTGAAATTTTTAGATAAATGTCCGATTTAGGGTTAAAAATGGCCGATTTCGCAACTTTCAAAATTTTCAATCGCTTATATAACAAAAACTATTAACGTACGAGAAAAATCAGTAAAGACTATTTCTGTTTGGAATGATTCAAAAAATATAAAAAAAAATTGTTCGATGCAAAAAGAATAATTTTAGGAAAAACTCCTAATCTTTCCCCTCGCCTGGCAAGGTCTTATGCTCTTCAGAATCGCCT
This sequence comes from Diabrotica virgifera virgifera, assembly GCF_917563875.1. NCBI lineage: Eukaryota > Metazoa > Arthropoda > Insecta > Coleoptera > Chrysomelidae > Diabrotica > Diabrotica virgifera. The sequence continues at coordinate 54,216,783 of NC_065449.1, read as the reverse complement.
GTCATTGTAAACATTTCTTCTAAAAGACTTACTCAAACACATACTTAAATTTAAACCTTACAGGAGAAAGTTTATTTTACCCCCTAAATTTGCACTTTTCGATTCACCTGGTAGATACACGTGCACCGCTGATGCCTGCCAGGTCATGGGTTTTAGCCTTGGTGTGCTATGAATTATCACTAGAAAAATTTCTAGCCTTACAGGACGACCGTTAGTCGGAGGGTTCACTAGCTCTTAGACTATTAGTTACCACTATAGAGAGAGGTATCCCATTTTATGTGTTGAAAAAAAAATTCGTAAAAAATTCCTCATGTACTTGTACTTTTAGCAAAATTTGGTTGGAGGTTAAATTGGTATGGTATATTTAAAACATCAAGAGTAAAAGTAAAAACATCAAGAAGAGAACAAAAGACTTTCACAAAAATACATTAAAAATTTTTGATCATGGTAGGGTTCAAAAACCCACCAGTTTAGGCAACTGGCAGTATAAAATTAACCGACAGCAGGCTGAAACAGGATCTGCTATTCTTAAATGTTTTTCTTTTGGGAATTAGAGTATTTAATTTGTCAAATTTAAGAAAAATTGAAATTAAAAAATGAGAAATGTACCAAAGACTCTCCGAAATTTATGCAGTTACATAAATCACGTTTTTAAAACATATATACATGTTAAAAAATTACTGAAGGTCCAAAATAAATAAATTGACAAGTTATCCACAAAACAAAATTCAAATTCTTTTTTAAATATAAAGAAGAAGAAGAAACTTGATGGTAAAATGTTATCAGTATGGTAAAGTTATCAGTGGATTAAATTTGTATCAAGTGATTGAAAATGTACAAATTTTAAATAAAATTTTTGGAACTTTCTTGTTTTATGGAAGAAAAATATGTTAAAAGACTAATTACAAAATTATTGTTAGTCCAGGGCGCATCTGTTTTGAGATGAACGTTGAGAGGTGACTCAAATTTTTTTGCAGAAATTGCTTGAAAATAAATCAAATAATAATATTTGAGTTATCCTCCCTCTCAAAAAGGTCCGGAACATTGTTTAAATAATCAAAATGTCAAAAAATGAAGGAAAAATTCGATTTTTTTCTTCGTTTTTTGATTATAACTTTAAAAGTATTCATTTCCGATTAAAGTTGTACCGACATAAAAGTTGCATAATTAAATTTTCTACAACATAGAGTTGATTATAAATTTAAAAATTAGTCACCCTAGTTGCAAAATAGCAATAATTGCGAAAAAAAAAACATACAAAAACAAGTATTTGCATTTTACGTTTTTCAACAATTTATGCTACACTTAGGACCTTTATATTTCACCCAGAAAAACTTTATGATACAGTAAAACACTACTGTAAATTTCATTAAGATCGGTGCAATAGATTATGCAAAATAAATTTTGCAATCCAGCTTTCGCAAAAAAAATTCATTTTTTTTTAAATGTTACAGGACTGAAAATAAAGCAGGTAGCAGGTTGAAATTATTTTCGCTTATAGAAGTGTACTGTACCTTTCATTTGAAATTTGAAAAATTAACATCTATTAATTACCACGGCGTCAGGAAATTTTTTAATAAACATTAATTTTTGGTGCTACGCGCAGGACAGCGGTGTTCGATTCACACAAGTTGATTTCAACCAAAATTTCTTCCAATCTTTATCTAATATATTATTTTCTTACTCTATATTTTGTTGTATTTTAATATTTTAATTCCACAAAAACCAAACTAATTTTATTATTGTTTTGAAATATTGTTTAAATAATTGCTTATGTTTAAAAATAATAAACTTTTAGTCTCTAAGTTAAAATATATGAACAAAGAAAATTTTCGCTAATAAAAGTGTTATTTCAAAGGATAGAGTATGTGTTTTTATTTTGCAATAAACAAATTTATTTATTTATATCGAAATGTAATAAAAATTAAAATGTATCAATCATTATTAAAGGTCATTGGAATGCCCAATCAGAGCAAACTATCCGCTGTCCTGCGAGTAGCACCAATAATTAATGTTTATTTAAAAAAATTCCTGACGCCGTGGTGTTAATCGATTTTAATTTTGCAAAATTGCAAATGAAAGGTACAGTAAGTACACTTCTATATGCAAAAAAAATGTCAACTTGCTATCTGCTTTATTTTCAGTCCTGTAACATTTTGAAAAAATGAATTTTTTTTGCGAAAGCTGGATTGCAAAATTTATTTTGCAAAATCTATTGAACCGATCTTAATGAAATTATCAGTTTTGTTTTACTGTATCATAAAGTTTTTCTGGGTAAAATATGAAGGTCCTAAGTGTAGCATAAATGGTTGAAAAACGTAAAATGCAAATACTTGTTTTTGTATGGTTTTTTCGCAATTATTGCTATTTTGCAACAAGGGTGACTATTTTTTAAAATTTTTGTCCAATTCTATAATATAGGAAATTTAATTACGCAACTTTTATGTCTGTACAACTTTTCTCGAAAATAAATACTTTTAAAGTTATAATCAAAAAACCAAGAAAAAAATCGAATTTTTCCTTAATTTTTTGACATTTTGATTATTTAAACAATGTTCCGGACCTTTTTGAGAGAAAGGATAACTCAAATATTATTATTAGATTAATTTTCAAGCAATTTCTGCAAAAAAATTTCAGTCACCTCTCAAAGTCCAAATGTACTTATATTTTTACAGATGCGCCCTGGTCTATGTTGTCAGATAATATTAACGTTAAACAGATCTGCTTAAGAGTAAACAGTAGCGATCACCAGGTAGCAACAAAATATAACTTCGGGAGATAGTATCATAAACTTTGGCAACAGTGGTAATCTTTGACATTATCTAAGATTAATATTTTGACAATATAATAGTCGCGCTAAATGGATGTAATAGAAAACGATTTTATTATTAGTAAATAGATATTTATAAAAATAAACCAAAATAGGTGAAAATTTTATGTTAAGATAGGTATTTAGAAAGGTATTTGCATGAAATATCTAATAATAAAACAATAATAAATAATCATTTCTTGTTGTGAAGTGAAACAAATTTCGATTTTCGCATAATTTTGGCACGGTTTTAATGGACTTTTTCTTGGAAGGATTTCACTTTATTTTTCGTTTGATTTACTTTTTCCATTTTGTTAAACTATTGATAATATTTTTAGAATAAAAAATCCTCCTAAAACTTTATATACTCGCATTAGAATTCGAAATATTTTTACGAGGCCAGGGTAATAAGACAAAAATATACCCTGTTCGTGACACTTCAGCAGCCAGGGTAATGAAGCGTTTGTTCGACAGGTAAAACCTATAGGAACAAATTGTAACTATTTCCTGCGTAGGATCTGGCGGCCATTTTTATTTATAAACAATTAACTGTCAAAAATGGCATTTTCCCCTTCTTTTTTAAAATCAACGGAAAGCAGAGAAACTTATGGTTTTTTTAGTACAAATATCTTTGAGATTATGGAAAAAGCTTTAAAATGACATATCGCAAAGTTTGATATATTTTTTATTGTTAATATAATTGCGAAAAAAGGTCGGAATTGCAAAAAAAAAATAATTTCGCAATAACTGTTGTAAAAATTAGTGTACAGCTTTGAAATTTTTGTCAAATGAGGATTCTTTGGTGCTTAATATGTGATAAAAATTTTAAAACTATTCATTCAATTGTTTAAAATTTTATTCAAATTGTTTATCCCAGAGAACATTTTTTTTGCAATAACATAAGTCAGAAAAAAATGACGTTAGGACCATTCCAAAGATGTCCAATGAAAGAGCAAGCTACATTTTCAATATGGTTTAAAAGGTGAATAAAAAATGTATTTATTAGTAATAAATAATTATGCAAAATATCGTCAATTTTTCTTTACAAACTATTTGAATAACTTTTTCCAAAAAAATTAACTTTTTTACCCTGTTTTAAGTGTACAACTACCGAGTAATGTTATTTATGTCATAATTGATAAAAAATTATAATAAATATATATAATTTCTTATATAGCATAATAAAAAGTTTATAAGAAAAGATTTACGATACTTTTGCATAATTATTTATTACTAATAAATGCATTTTTTATTCACTTTTTTTAAACCAAGTTGAAAATATTTATAGCTCATGCTCTTTCATTTGACACCTGTGGAATGGTTCTAACGTCATTTTTTTCTGACTTATGTTATTGCAAAAAATGCTCTCTGGGATAAACAATTTGAATAAAATTTAAACAATTGAATGAATCGCTTTGAAATTTTTATCACATATTAAGCACCAAATAACTCTTATTTGACACAAATTTCAGAGCTGTACACTAATTTTTACAACAGTTATTGCGAAAATAATTTTTTTTGCAATTCCGACTTTTTTCGCAATTATATTAACAATAAATGAGTATATGAAACTTTGTGATGCGTCATTTTAAATCTTTTTCCTTAATCTCGAAGATATTTGTACTAAAAAACCATAATTTTCCCTGTTTTCCATTGATTTGAAAAATAAGTGAAAAATGTCATTTTTTGACACTTAGTTGTTTATAAATAAAAATGGCCGCCAGATCCTACGCAGGAAATAGTTACAATTTGCTCTTATAGGTATTACCTCTCGAAAAACGCTTCAGTACCCTGGCTGTTCAAGTGTCATGGAAAAAACCTTATTACCCTGGACTATACGTAAAATATACTTACCTACCTACATATAACTAAAACTCACAATTAACAACAATCCATTCTTTCAAAGAGGCCAACAACTTATACAACAACAACAAATATATAATAAATTAACTACCAATAAACACTACTTTCCTATGAAACAACAAAAACGAATTCTTAAATTAACACACTACTGCACTGAACAGATATCGATAAAGATGACAGAACAGTGCTCTCCAGAGCACGCCAAATGGAATTCTATTTTTCTGACGTCACAAAATAGAATTTCATAATGGGAGAATCGACGGTTGCTAGGCAACGTGACGTCACTAAAATAGAATTCTCTAGAAAAACTTTATAGGTACAGTGTAAGTTTTATATGATAAGTCACCTATCTCCTTCATTCACCAGGCATCTCAAAATTTTAGAGCATGTCACAGACTCCCTTCTTCCACTTAGGTTTTCAAATTGTCAAAAGAATAATTACAAATTTGTTATAAATTAATAATAATTAATGAAAAAATTAAGAAATTGAAAAATAATGAATTAGATTTCATGAGGTCATACTTCTTAATCTAACGTCTCTCACAATATTTTAAGAGGCTACAGTAGCGATCAACAGGTAGCAACAAACGCGTTCCAAGATTGCGGCTCTAATTTTGAATATTTTGTCGAGATATTTGGCACACATATTTGTAATATAATAAATAATGGCGGTACAGAGCCCAATTTCAGAAATATGTTAGTATGTGGAAATTACTCTATAACTAAATAAAATATTGAAAAAAGGAGCCTGTACCGCCATTAAGAAGAAAAAATAATAAACTTTCTTCAAATAAACTTTTTATCCCATGCCTAGATTTTGTGTAATCTTGGAACTACTAAAATTTTTTATTTCTAACAAGAAATTGAACCTATTGTAAATAAATAACTAATTAGGCAACATAGAGAAATTATCAGTAGTAATTGCACAAGAGCTCTGAAATTATTGAATTTTTCCCGAGTGACACTTTGACAGTTTTAATTTCACGAGCCGAAGGCGAATGAAATTATGTCAAAGTGTCTCGAGAGCAAAAATTATATATTAATTTCAGAGGTCGAGTGCAATTTGTTCCGATTATTTCATGAATAAAACTGTTCAAAACCAAAATTTTATTGTAATTTATTTATGTAAGTACCATTAAACACACAGATTTTATAAATATTTGACGATTGAAAGTCATCACTTTTATAATTTTTAAAACATTAATTGTCATTAATGTCACTGAATGTATTTTTTCGTAGCAACGAAGGGCATCTGACGTAATATACTTAACGACGGGAGATTATCAAAAATTATCGATTTAATTCAGATTTCTGTTGCTTTCTATTGGTCAGAATCTCCTATGAATGAAATAATCGATTTAATTCAGATTTCTGTAGCTTTCTATTGGTCAGAATCTCCTATGAATGAAATAATCACTGTCATTTTGACAAACCTGCGTCAGATTTTCTCTAAGAGGGCCCGTTCGATTTCTTGTTAGAAATAAAAAATTTTAGTAGTTCCAAGATTACACAAAATCTAGGCATGTGATAAAAAAGTTTATTTGAAGAAAGTTTATTATTTTTTCTTCTTAATGACGGTACAGGCTCCTTTTTTCAATATTTTATTTAGTTATAGAGTAATTTCCACATACTAACATATTTCAGAAATTGGGCTCTGTACCGCCATTATTTATTATATTACGAATATGTGTGCCAAATATCTCGACAAAATATTCAAAATTAGAGCCGCAATCTTGGAACGCGTTTGTTGCTACCTGTTAATCGCTACTGTAGCCTCTTAAAATATTGTGAGAGACGTTAGATTAAGAAGTATGACCTCATGAAATCTAATTCATTATTTTTTAATTTCTTAATTTTTTCGTTAATTATTATTAATTTATAACAAATTTGTAATTATTATTTTGACAATTGAAAACCTAAGTGGAAGAAGGGAGTCTGTGACATGCTCTAAAATTTTGAGATGCCCAGTGAATGAAGGAGATATATGACTTATCATATAAAACTTACACTGTACCTATAAACTTTAACAACATTGTTATCGAGCGTTTTAGAGGTAAAATATAAGTTTCATATGATAGATAAGTCACATATCGCCTTCATTCACTACGCAACACAAAATTTTTGAGAATGTCACATACCTCCTCCTTCTTTCCTCAAGTATTCAAAATTCATTCTTGTTTAAAACAAGCATTTTGATTTTTTTTTCGATGGGACACTCTGATCAAAAGCTATCGAATTTTTACCGTTAAATGAATACAAACTTTATTTAAAAAGTTGATATCTCGCGCGTAACTGACATTCAAAATCGTCGGTCGCTTCAAGCGTTATTTATAAGAGGACGGTTCATTCTACTCAAAAAGTGCTAATACAGATTTTTGTGAAAAATGATGTATTCATAATCATTTTAAGAAAAAACCAGCAATCTAGATATTAAACAAAATTATGGTGTTGGTATGGTTTTTAATAAGTCATCAAATATTTTGACGTTTAAAAATATCAATTATTAGCAAGTCAGTTCGTTTGGAGAAATTGTTAAATATATGGTTTATTTAACTGAAACGCACAAGACTGAAATTTTACAAATGCTTGGATATGGAGATAGAGCAAGAACACAAATGGAAGTTACGCATCTGTTTAGAGAAAAATATCCCGATCTGCCACCGATATCGCAAAGTACTATAAGTAAAATAGAAAGATAATTTAGGGAAAACGGGCATGTAAGAAAAACCAGTACTCCTCGACAAACTGCTCTTAGTGAAGATATCAAAATGAATTTAATGTACTACTACCTGTTCAAGAAAATCCTAATGCCTCTACCAGGCAGATATCTAATGATCTTGAAATTAGCCAGTCGTCAGTAGCACGAATTCTTAAAGCACATAAATTGCATCCTTACAAACTTACAATCCTGCAGGAATTACTGGAAGATGATCCTGAGAGAAGACTGCTGTTTAGTGAACATATTATGAATCAACTAGACACGGACAACATTCTAGTAGAAAACATTATATTTTCTGATGAATGTACGTTTATGTTAAATGGTGAGGTAAATCGACAAAATTGTCGATATTGGACGGATGAGAAACCACGCTGGATGAGGGAAGGCCATACGCAGCGACCAGAAAAAGTGAATGTGTGGGCAGGGATCGTAGGAAATCAAATTATAGGACCAATATTTTTTGCTGAAACTCTCAATGGAGCACGATATTTGGAATTCTTGTAAGAAGAATTAGTACTGCAATTGGTTAATTTGTTTCCTAGCCCTGTACATGCTAATGTTCCAAATGGAGACATCTGGTTTCAGCGCAAGATGGTGCGCCAAGCCAACAAAAATGTTGAGGATCTAAAAGCGCGAATAAGAAATGAGTGCAGATCAATTTCACCCCAAATCATTAGAAATATTCAAAACGAATTTCGATCGCGTTTATAATATTGTCAAATAGTCAATGGACAACATTATGAGCATTTGCTTAATTGAAATAATTAAATTTAATTATTTGATTACTTGTTTTTCATAACTTTATTTTTTATTATCTTGTAAATGGTAGGGAATAAAAATTTGAAATTTTGCAGTTATGTATAGCTTTTCACACGCTATCAAAATAGCTATCAAAATGACAGTGTTGCCATTTAATAAAATTAACGATGACGTCATATCTCTAAATTGGGACACTCTGTATACATTATTATTGTATGTCAAAAATTATAATTTGAAATACTAATCGACGGGTCTGAGCATTACTCAAAAAGAAACAATTAGTATTTGAATTATTGAATTTATTCCAAATTACAGACATAACTTTGTAATTTTTTATTATCTTGTAAATGGTAAAGATTAAAAATTTGATATTTTGCAGTTATGTATAACTTTACACACCCTATCAAAAGAGCTATCAAAATGAGAGTGTTGCTATTTAAGAAAATCAACGATGACGTCATATCTCTAAATTGGGACATCCTGTATACATTACTATTGTATGTCAAAAAGTACAATTTGAAATACTAATCGACGGTTCTGAGCATTTTTCAAAAAAACAATTAGTATTTGAGATATTGAATTTATTCCAAATTACAGACTCTCTCTGTATAATTATAATAAACTGAACCATATACGTATACAAAAACAATGTTAGCTAATCCACACACTCCTAGAGGGATAAAATTTTTGCATTTCATTATGAAATTGTTTGCCACCATTTTGTCAAATGTTAGTTACCGCCTCTGGACTTATCACGGCAGCTTATATATTATGTACAGCAACTTTCTATAAATAATAACAGCGTTGACTTATATTATTTCCTTATGTATTGTTTTGACTAGGTACACCTACTGCTGAAAAAATATAAATATCAAAACAATAATTTTAATATTTCTTTTTAACAAATTGCTCAAAGATTTCGGTGCCTCCAAGAATGTGGTAAAAATTAATATTTTATCGAAGTATTATGTAAAATTCCAAATTTAATGCCAAGGTGTATTGAAAATTATTGTTGTACGCCTCCATGTTTTTAATAATTTAATAATACTTAAAGTCATCAAATTGATTGTAAGTAGAATCTCAGGTTACATACAACGTACAATTTATCGAACATCAATTCATCTCTGATCATAAATAACAAATGAAATTTAAAGAAAATGTCATCAGCTTATAAATAAAATACCAGTGTAGTGGGTAAGAAACAATAGGAATTCCGTCAATTGTTTATGCTGGTTTTGTTATTTTAAGAGATAAAGTACAAAATATGTTGAGAGTAAATGTTTAAATAAATATTTGTATAAACTTTTTAAAGTTTAAATAATATATTTATATGGAATTACGCCGCAATTGATTGTATTAAAAATTACATTTTTAACTACTGCTTGACGTTTTGATCTCCACTGTGGAAATCGCCTTCAAAAAAGATTATTTCAAAAAATAGTGAGGTGTGTTTTTACAGACGAAAGTTGTTGGCAAAATCTATTTCATCTATATGAAATATTTTGAAAATCACAGGGAAATTAATTTGCTCTAGCTGGCTGTATACCATAAATCACAAACAAATTTATTAAAAAATCCTTTATAAAAGGTATAATTATTTAGAATAGCCATAGAGTCACAGAGTCAAAAACAAGAAAAAGTCATTATCATCAACGACGCTATAACTATTTCTTAACTTTTGCCGAGTTTATTATTGACTAAGAAGTTTTTCGGTCCTGTGCAATTATTTCCCATAGTCTTACTCTCATTTTCTCCATATCCTGTAAGCCTGCATATATCCATTTTTTGGTCTGCCCTACTAGTCCCCAGTACATCGTTCTTTTTGGAAGATGATTACAAAAGTCTTAAAAATGGTCTTAACTGCTTTGTTTGCGCGAGTCTACCACTTTCTGAAAAATTTCAGAGTGCAGGTTGGACGCGTTTCCGCGTCCCGCATCATTAACATATTTACGTTGTCGGACTAAGAAACGCGGCTGTAAATTTTTCGGACACGATATCGACAATTTTTTTAATTAAATATAAATTCTTTAAATTAAAAATTAATTAAGAGTTTTGAAATAAAAAAATCATAGAGTCCGACACGCGCAAGATGTCACTCTAGCGAGGTAGTTTTGTTATTACAAAACTCTTAATTTTCAATTTAAAGTACTTATGACTAAGTTTTCAATCGAATAGCGCATAAAACAACACCAAAAATGTTGCTTTACATCCCACCAGATTGAAAACAATGGGAACCTTCTATGGTTATACCTCCGAGGCTTTTAAAATTTGCAAGCCATAACGGATGCTGAGACTATGAAAGATGAGGGAATTTTACAATTTATAATTCACGTCCCATCTGCTCAGCTCGGTAAAGTTCGAGAATGGTTCCCTTCGTACTCCAATCAGAGTAAACATGTAAATCAAAAATGAAAAACCATTTTCAATTTCGATGCAACACGAAACTAGAACCGCATCATATTCCAGTTCAATCAGAGAGTGCTGCAAGCACCTCTACCGGTTTCGAAACTTATTAGTCTCTCATCAGTAGGCACATATGCTGCTCTCCCTGACCCAACCAGGACAAACCCCGGCGTGAAGTTACGAACTGCAACGAACAAAATGGCATGGATGCCCTAGTGGCAACTACCAGCAAAAGACTAAGTTTTCAATCTAATAGCACATAAAACAACACCAAAAATATTGCTCTACATCCCACCAGATTAACAAACAATGGGAACCTTCTCTGGTTACACCTCCGAGGCTTCTCAAATTTGCAAGCCATAACGGATGTTGAGATGTAAACTTGAACAAATTAGTTTCCTTGACAATAAATTTCTTTTGTAAATAATCTTCAATTTCCTTTCTTCAGTATATTAAATAGCAATAATGTGTATCTGATTGATTTGCCAGGGTCAATAAATGAATATGTGAAGTTACTTTTGGATTTTATTGATTAACCTCTCTTAGATCCTTGGAAAAGTGATTCATTGTTGCACAGCTGGAAGAAATTAGGGGAGGCCTATGTACAACTTTGGATGCAGAAGGCTGGATGATGATGATGATGATGTTGTTGCACAGCACAGGACTTACGCCAGACAGAGCTACTCAATAACCTTTGTAAGGATTACACTTGACTAGTTGCCTAGTTGCCACTAGAGCATCCATGACATTTCGTTCGTTGCAGTTCGTAACTGCACGCCGGGGTTTGTCCTGGTTGGGTCAGAGAGAGTAACATATGTGCTTCCTGATGAGACACTAATAAGTTTTGAAACCGGTAGAGGTGCTTGCAGCATTCTTTGATTAAACTGGAGTATGATGCGACTGTAGTTTCGTGTTGCAACGAAATTCAAAATGTTTATTCATTTTTTATTTACATGTTTACTCTGATTGGGAGTATGAAGGGAACCATTCTCGTTAGAACTTTACCGCGCTGAGCAGATGGGACGTGAAATGTAAATTTAAAATTCCCTCATCTTTCTTAGTCTCAGCATCCGTTATGGCTTGCAAATTTTAGAAGCCTCGGAGGTGTAACCAGAGAAGGTTCCCATTGTTTTCAATCTGGTGGGATGTAGAGTAACATTTTTGGTGTTGTTTTATGTGCTATTAGATTGAAAACTTTGTCTTTTGCTAGCAGTTGCCACTAAGGCATCCATGCCATTTCGTTCGTTGCAGTTCGTAATGCAAGCCGGGGTTTGTCCTGGTTGGGTCAGAGAGAGCAACATATGTGCCTCCTGATGAGAGACTAATAAGTTTCTAAACCGGTAGAGGTGCTTGCAGCACTCTCTGATTGAACTGGAATATGATGCGGTTGTAGTTTCGTGTTGCAACGAAATTGAAAATCGTTAGAATTTCAACGATTGTTGATGTTGCAACAAATTTGTAAAGGATAATTGCAAAGCATTCATCAAAACAATTGGAGAAAATAAGAATCGAATTACAACTAGTATAAAACAATAATCATAATCATGATCCGGAAGCAGAAAACCTATTAAAAAGACAAGTCCTAAGTCACGGGATAAAACGAAAGGCTGAAGATGACTTATTTGAAAAACCTTCCAAATTAATTAGAAAAGAATTAAATAATGACAATAATTTAACCAATTTGACAACAAATAATTTACATTGTGCAAAAAAAATCTTTTTTTTTTTATTAATTTTATTAATACAAAATTTAATAAATACAACAACCACATGTTATCGCAACTTGAATATGTTAAAATATTATCAAATTATTATAATTTTTGATATTAGCTTTTATTTTTATTGGACTATGTATAATTATATATCTATTTAATAAAGTTATTCTATAAATGTATTTTTTTCCCTTGAGATGTAAAATTATTTTATAGTAACAATTAATATCCCATGAGCCGAGCTGATATATTTTATATCGGGCAGTTTTAATCTTTGCGCCGACTTGGGACATTTTTAAAAGACCTACCTTTCTTGGGCCGAGATAGGCACTGCCTGATAGGATACATAAGCATGAAACATAGACTAAAAATATGTAGGGACTTCGAAAAGTCACATATCTTATATGTATACATGCAGAGGCGTGCGGTCCATGGAAGCGGGGGAAGCGCCGCTTCCCTATTTATACGTCGATATAAGAAAATATATTATTAATTAATATTTAATAATAAAAAATTTTCCCTAATCCAAGTAATCTACATATTACCTAGGCAATAGGCATTGAAAAATATTAAAAATTAATCGCGTACGAACGAACTCAATATGCACACAATTCAACTATGGTCCACTCCTGACAGAAGCGCATCTCAAAATCGCCGCTTGTCGTACAGTTGTCCCGTTTAAAAAGTGGTCAGGGTTCAATGACCGCACCCACTAGTCGCGCGAATTTTGGTACCATGGAGGCGCTTATCCTATCGCCTTCGCGAAAGTGAGATGCTCCGACTGTTAATGCTGCTAAGGGGTGCTTAGGTATTACATACATTCGCTTAAAGAATATTTCGATTTAAATTTTTTGCAGAGATTTTTCCTTTTACTGATCTTTTATTTGACATTTTACAGAAATCAAATGGTATTGCATTTTGTATAAGACAAATTGATGACTTTATTAATACGATAATTAAAAAAACGAGAGCAGTTTAAAAATATTTGGGATAAAACTGAACATGGGGTTTGAACATAAAAGAAAAATAATGAAGATTGATAATTTCGGAGACAGAGAGACAGAGAAAACATAGGAAACAAAGAGACCTTTTGATAATATTCTACAACGAATGAATTCTAGCTTTCAAAATTTCAACGATTTAAAATTTGTAGAATTATATATATTATATAATCTTAATATTTCTAATTATAATTCATCAAAATTTCCCACAGAGGAATTTATTTCATTACGATTAAATAATGAAAATTTTTTGATATCCCAGCTTTGCATTCTCAGTTAAGTGTCATTTATGAAACAACTGACATTAATGATAAAGAAATACCCAGAAATCTGGGATTTCTTTATAACTACTGGTTTAAACAAGTCACTGTGTGAAGTGGTCAAGTTGTGTGAATTAGTACTATCAACTATCCCAACCACAAGTGTATCAGTTGAACGAAGTTTTGCAGTATTAAGATGCATTAAGAGTTTCAAATTAAGAGTTTAAAAGAAATTCAACAAGCGAAGACAGACATTGAAAGTTAGCCCTATTATCCATTGAAAAAGACTGCATTCAACAATTATCAGAAGTTGATAGGAGAATAGACCTCGAGTATAAATAAGTGTCATTTTAGTGAAAGTTGTGTGTTGTGGAAAATGCCTCGGAGTATAAATTTTTTTTTTAATTGGATTCTTCTTTAGAAAACCAAGCCCGGCGCGAGGACTCAAGGCCCGAGCTAGCAATACAGATCAATGATAGGTCACTAGTCACTAGAAATAGCGGGAATAGAGTGCCTCACGCATTCACGCGTCACGGATTTAGTGTGTGAGTCCTTGTACGCAGGACGTCTCACATAATTAAGTACTTTGCTGATAGAGAGCCCCTGCGCATCAGAGTGTTATCAGGTGGGAAGTGACTCGACCCTCGACCCTTAAGAAAATAATTTTATATCCTTATTGAATCGCTTCCCCTTTCAAAAAAGTCACCGCACGCCACTGTATATATGTCTGGGGAAACTAGCACAGAGTACAGTGGAAAGATGCATAAATGCTTATAAAAGAAACAGAAAATTTAATCACAAAGGCTGTTCTTATCTTACTTAATAAAGAAAAATGTGTTTTAAATCCATCAGCAGAATGTAACAGGCTTTGGTCGCCAATACTAAATGAAGAAGTCAATAACAAAACTATACGAATAATAGCAGATTATGATTAAGAAAGTCGAAGACATAACATCATCTGCAATCATACATAAAACATTATGCTACACACCATACACAAACATAATAATCGAAAACACATACACATACCCACAGTTTATTACACAGTTCTTTAATAATTAATAGATCTGATCACTCGTACCAAAAAAAAGTTGATGAATAGCAAGCTGAAAATTTGTTAATAGTTTCACGGTGTCTAGTCGGACAAACGTTGATGAAGGGGAACACTGGAACAGGGGAAGTTTTAATTGTGGAACAGGTTAAAAATTTGGAACGTCAGACTACGAAAACGTTCCATGTATTTTGTCGGACAGAACTTCCAATTGATTTGTTACCATTTCATAAACTCTCATGTAGAAATCAGACTGGTGTTTATCACCAACTGGGCATTTTAATAAGTAGAACACGAAGAACATGTCAAATGACAGGAATCATGTTGGTTAGTAATAGCAGTCTGATTTTTGTATGAGAGTTTAATGAAAGGCTAATAAATCAATTGGATGTTCTGCCCGACAAAATACATGGGACGTTTCCGTAATCTGACATTCCCAATTTTTAAACTGTTCCTCAATTAAAACTTCCCCTGTTCCAGTGTTCCCGTACATCAAAGTTTGTCCGAGTAGACACGCACCGTTAAGCTATTAACAAATTTTCAGCTTGCTATTAATCAACTTTTTTTTGGTACGTGGGATCCAGACCTATAACCTTCTTTGAAAAATATTTCCGGAGTGGAAATAATTGGATATAAATGTAATTTTCATTGCAATGAATGAATTGTGGCTTAATCCCATATTATAAAACAAAATATTTAACTTTTTATTCCAATTCAAACCTTTTTCTAGGCTACTAAAAATAAAATTATAGTTGCTTATATCAGTTTTCAATTTAAACTCCCTCTTTCCTTCTTAATGTACACCAATGATGTACTTTTTAATGATAAATTAATTTTTAAGACAATTTCGTAGATGAATGTGTGTAGGTCCTTGAAAATGATATATTCTAGAAAAATGAAACTTTAAAAAATATGAGACAAGATATGTGTAAGATATATTAATCATCTTTTATCAGTGACTCGATCTTTTGTTTCTTCATTTAACGAACCTTATTATCTCAATTTATTTACATATTTTAATAATGTCCCCCTTATTGTACAAAAATAAAATCATACAAACATCAGTCATTTTGTTGTTCTTATGTCTTTATTCTCTTACGCACAAAAATACAAATACTTGACATTTGATAAAATCATAACATAAATTATGAACATAATATTATAGCTTGAAGAAACTATAAAAGAAGTTGCACCAATTAAACACTTAAGTATAAAAGGCTGTGTATCTACTGAATCCTATGCTTTTCAAGATGTATTCTGAGATTGTATTCAAAAATGCGCTTAAAAGTGCATGAGGTGGCATCAAAGTAAACTCAATTGTACATTGATGCAGAAATTTAGATATGACGACAACAAAACACAATTACAGGTATTTAGAAGGTACGCAGCCATTTAACTGGGTACCAGCTGAAGGAGATCAGTTTAGCTTAAAAATCAACCTCTCAAAAACGAAGATATTAGTAAAAAACCTGTAAATTACCAGAGAACGGCAGATCTCATCCATTCATATATCATCCATCCATTTTGGTCCAAGGGTGTTGATTTTAGGACCCTTCCTATTTAGGGTCTGTTTTTTGTTCTCGTCCCCAAAACTCCCAAAAACTTTGAAAATTTAAGTCCGACCTTTGCGGATTCTAATAGTACTGATCATTACCTTTCCAACGCATGTCTAATTTTGAAAATCGGTTATATGGGCCATTCCACGAACATACGCCTGTTTTGGATTACTTCGACAACGAATATTTTACTGTGCAACATAAGAAGTACGAAAGTAAATGGCGCTAATAATTATTCCAATAAACAACAATGTAATTTGCAATTTACTTTCGTTCTTCTTATTTTGGACAGTAAAATATTCGTTGTCGAAGTAATCCAAAACAGGCGTATGTTCGTGAAATAGGGTATACCATTCAAAAGTTACCGAGCTCAGAAATATAACTCAATTTCTATTTAAAAAAGGGAAAATGTTTGTGGATATGTATGTATGTGGCTGTAAAAGTTAAACCGATCTAAATTTTTTTCTGTGTTTGAAGAGGGGGTCAGGACCGATTCAGAACCGGAGTAGTTTGTGACTTTTGACCACCCATAAGCCAGCTATAGGACTTGGTAGGTACAAAACGCCATATTTTTTTGGGGAATATATCTTCGGTTCAAGAAGAGACTGGAGAACCGCAAATACACCAAATCAATAGCGTTGAGCTAAGCTTTCAAATGGTATTTAAACCGTAAAGATCAGACATACACACTTTACACACGGCTCAGTACCGCTGAATAACTGAAAAACGAAACTTTGAAAATTTTGGTTTTTCGATAATTACTCAAAATTTCAACCTACGAATTGCGCCAATAACTGAGCGTATTTCCTATGGAAAAACTAAAACTGATTTTCAAGCTCAATAATTCCTGTAATAGCTTCAGTTATCATACTTGATCTTAGATGCATCAGATACTAATTGTCAATACGTTTCAAACTCATGTTTAGTGCTCAAAATCGGTTAAGCCGTTTAGAAGTTATTAAGCTACAAAAGTATAATAAAATTAACGATTATTCCCTAAATGGTTTATGTTGTTGTAGTGGTTACGACGCTAAATTTGATCTGGCAACGGGCAATCCGAGTTCATTAACCGGCCATCCCTATAATTTTTTTCAATCTATTTCGAATAGAAAAAAATCTAGTGTACATTCGATGGACACTAGATCATTTGGGAGATAATGCGACAAAGGCGACCATTTATAAAGCTTAACGTGTAATCGAGAAAAGTTGCATTCAACTTCATACATTTAATTTATAAAAAAACTTCTGATACAAGAATAAAAAACCGCTAAACGCCGTAAAAATGAATGGCGCATACAATAGTCCAGCTACAAAAGATCTGATATGAATATTACGTGGCGCGAAAATGTATTTCCATTTTGATTCAAAATAAAATTTTAGTTTTATTTTAAAATATTTTTCCATAATATTTGCTAAATTCGAAATAAACGCGCCACAAAAGAGTTTCAAAATTCAAATTGTATCAAAGTAACTCTTTTGTGGCGCGTTTTACTTCAAATTTAGCAAATATTATGGAAAAATCTTTTAGAATAAAACTAAAATTTTATTTTGCATCAAAATGAAAATACATTTTCGCGCCACGTAATATTCATATCAGATATTTTGTAGCTGGAATATTGTATGCGCCACTCATTTTTACGGCGTTTAGCGGTTTTTTATTTTTGTATAAATAATGTAACAAAATAATTATTGACCTACCCTCGTATACCAGCTCCCGTCTCCGCACAGACAGAACACTATCGATGTTTCGAGATACGCCGATGCAGCGCCGATGACGTGCAAGCGGTCGAGTCACATGGACATAGCTGGAGATATACAGATATTTCTGGAATATCTGTATCGCATATATAAATAGGACATATTTGTAAATAGAGTTAGTCTTAAGCTAAAGTGTATAAGATAAATTCGTCTGTAACTTATATAAATAAAGTCGTATATAAATTACGAACCGCTAGTTTTATTGTAATTAGAAGTAATTACACTAGTCACGCTACAGTTGGTGTCGGTGTTCGGTTAACTTAGTGCGATATAAATAAGTGAATTACAGAGAGACTTTAAAAGACTTTTGAACTTTATTCGTCGGGAATAACCGGAGTGCGTTAATTGTTCGGTATTCGGAAAGACTTTAAAAGACTTTTGGACTTTATTCGTCGGGAATAGTTAAAGTGCGTTGATTGTTCGGTATTCGGAAAGACTGTTAAAAGACATTTTGGAAAGTACGTGTGTGCCGACCAAAGATGTTGCTACAAGAACTTACAGTAAAACAGCTCCGTGAACAGCTAGAGGAACGGGATCTGGACAGCAGTGGGCTCAAGATAGTCCTACAAGCACGACTCGAGGATGTCCTCACGAAGAACGGAGAAGACCCAAAGACGTTCCACTTCCAGTCAGCAGAACAAGTAATCTTATCGAAATTAAAAACTGTTTCTGAAACGATTGATGAAACTTCTAGAAGAAGCGACGAGAAACTTGAAGAAGTTAGTAGACAGAACAACGAGAAATTTGAAAGTGTTTCTCAAAAGATCGATGAAACTTCTAGAAGAAGCGACGAGAAACTTGAAGAAGTTAGTAGACAGAACAACGAGAAATTTGAAAGTGTTTCTCAAAAGATCGATGAAACTTCTAGAAAAAGCGACGAGAAATTTGAAAGTGTTTCTCAAGTAATTAAAGACGTTTGTAGACAGAATGACGAGAAATTTGAAGAAGTTTCTAGAACATTCGATAAGATGCAGAAAAGTGTAGAGACCGTAGAAGAAAAGATCAAACAACTAGAGAGCATGATAACCGATACAAAAGTACAACCATCAGTTAATGCAGCAGCGTTAGATCCGGTAGTGAAAGATGAACTACCGAGAGACGAAGCGTCGCATAATATGAGATTCAAATTACCACCATTCGATGGAAAGTCCTCTTGGTCCATATATCTTAGACAATTTGAAGCTATTGCGACCGCCAATCATTGGACCGAACAGGAAAAGGCGGTTTCCTTGACTGCTGCTTTGCGAGGTGATGCTGCAGATGTATTAAGATCAATTCCTAAGGGTCAAGAAAATTGTTACCAGACCTTGTTCACTCGTCTAGAAAAACGCTATGGAGATGCTCATCTACAACAAGTATACAAAGCACAACTGCGAAGTAGAAGTCAACGAGCAAGTGAGAATCTGCAAGAATTTGAAGCAGATGTGGCTCGTGTGGTGCGGTTGGCTTATCCAGAGGTGCCAGACAGCGTTTTAGAAGAAATTGCAGTAGATACCTTCGTCAATGGGCTGAAAGATAATGAACTACAGAAAGCTTTACGACTAGCAAGGCCGAAAGTTTTAGATGAAGCACTTGCTATTGCATTGGAACACGAAACGGCTAGTCAAACTTCACGAGGCCATAGAATAAGAACCATTGAAGAAAGTGACGAACACAACGATGAACGTCTGGAAGAAATGATACGGAGAGTATTAAGTAATCGGATGCCAAAGAGACGCGAGCCTAGATGTTGGAATTGTGGAGACGTAGGCCACATTCGTCGTAATTGTAAGAAGATCGTACAGCTGTCGGAAAACTAGAGCGGGTCGACACCAAGGGGCAACTGCCGACCTCGAGAACTAGAGCCCCCATAGTAACTGTCAACCTTACGTCCTCCGGTGGAATCCACAACTTATACATCGAAGGTCGTATCAGTAATAGATGTAGATCATTTTTGGTGGATACAGGTGCAACGAGAACTATCGCACGTCCAGATGTAGTACGAGACCATAATAAATTATCACCTGCAACAGTAAAGCTTAGAACAGCGACTGGTGAGCTAATTAATACATATGGCGAGGCTAATATGTCAGTATCCATTGGCCAGACCACAGTTGAACATCAAGTATTAATTGCCGAGATCTCCGACGAATTCATATTGGGGATGGACGTACTAAGGAAAGTGGGGGCAATATTGGATGTTCAAAATGGAGTTCTCAAGATCAATGGTGAAGAGTTGCCCTTTCACGACGACAAAGAAGATGTCATCCGCTTACTTACTACATGCGACGTAACCATACCCGGTAATAGTGAGAAAATTCTGATGACCATGCTTGATGGACACTGCCGAGAGGGAAGTTTAAGGATGGTCGAAGATGTGGATAATGTCGAGTTCCTAACGGCGAAAACTTTGGTAAAAGTTCGAGATGTGATCCCTGTAAGAGTTATGAATTTAAGGGAAACTGCTATCAAGTTAAGTAGAGGAGCTTTGATCGGGCAGTGTGTTCCCGTGGCTTCAATTTGCTCTGTGAATACCAATGAGAAATCATCGAAGTCGAAGTATCCAAAGGAGCTTGTTGAGATGATCATTGAAAGATGCCAAGATCTTGATCATGAACGAACGGAAAAAGTGACATCTATGCTGATAGAGTATCAAGATGTTTTTGCTATTGACACGAAGGATAAGGGAAAAACAAGCATAGTAACGCATAAAATAAATACCGGAGACGCTCAGCCAATCAGACAACGGCCTAGACGACTTCCATTTGCGAAAAGAGATGAAGCCGAAGAGATTATCAAGGATATGGAAAAACAAGGGGTAATTGAACCATCGAACAGTCCATGGACATCACCAGTAGTTCTGGTAAAGAAGAAAGATGGTTCAACGCGTTTTTGTATCGACTACCGCCAGCTCAATGCGGTAACAAAAAAAGATAGTTATCCTTTGCCCAGAATAGACGATACATTGGATACTCTCTCCGGTTCTCGTTGGTTTTCCACACTCGATTTAAAAAGTGGATATTGGCAAGTAGACATGGAGCCAGCCGATCGGGAGAAAACCGCATTTTCGATAGGATCAGGGCTTTGGCAGTTTACGGCTATGCCGTTTGGTTTATGTAATGCCCCTGCCACATTTGAAAGATTAATGGAGGCAGTTCTAAGAGGTCTAACATGGAAAACATGCCTGGTTTACTTGGATGATGTAATTGTGGTTGGAAGGTCCTTTGATGAACATGCCAAGAATCTAATAGAAGTCTTTCAACGATTGAGGGCAGCGAACTTGAAGTTAAGTCCGAAGAAATGTCACATGTTTCGACGAGAAGTTAAGTATTTGGGACATATTGTATCGAGTAATGGTGTAACAGCTGATCCTGAAAAGATTAAAGCAATTAAAGATTGGCCAGTACCAAAAGATAAACATGAAATTAGAAGTTTCCTTGGCCTATGTACATATTACCGACGATTTGTCAAAGGATTTGCCAATATCTCCAAGCCCCTAACAAAGTTGACGGAGGAGGGCAAAGAATATACATGGAGTGAGGAGTGTCAAAAAGCTTTCGAACAACTACAAAGGGCTCTGATCAGTGCACCGATATTAAGCTACCCGGGACAGGCAGGAAAATTTGTTTTGGATACCGATGCTAGCAACAGTGCCATAGGAGCTGTTCTCTCACAAATCCAGGATGGACAGGAAAAAGTCATCGCTTATTTCAGCAAAGTCCTGTCGAAACCAGAAAGAAACTATTGCGTTACCAGAAGAGAACTGCTGGGTGTAGTGAAGGCTTGCGAACATTTCCATAAATACTTGTACGGCAGAAAGTTCCTTCTTCGAACAGATCACGCTGCTCTAAAATGGCTCATACAATTCCGTAATCCAGAGGGCCAGATGGCAAGATGGTTAGAACGACTTCAAGAATATGATTATGAGATAGAACACAGGGCCGGAAGAGTTCATTCAAATGCTGATGCCCTTTCGAGACGACCATGCAGTGCAAATTGTAATCACTGTGCCAAATTAGAGGAACGATTTTGCCCCGTGAGACGAACCACCGTCGTTAATGAGCAATGGCAGCCACAACAGTTACAAGAAGCCCAAGAAGACGATCCATGTATAAAAAGAGTATTGGATTGGATGCGTCGAGGTGAGAGACCTAGTTGGCAAAACATTAGTGCATGTAGTCCGGAAGTCAAGGCCTACTGGAGCCAATGGAATTGCCTGATACTAAAAGATGATCTTCTGTACAGAACCTTTGAGAACGATGATGGTACAGAATCTAAGCTTCAGTTGATTGTACCTAAAAGTAAAGTGTCAGAAGTATTGCGTCAGTTGCATGACGGTACATCAGGTGGACACTTTGGTATTACGAAGACTCTGCAAAAGGTTCGAGAACGGTTCTATTGGGTGAACTGTAAAGATGATGTAAGAAGATGGTGCCGGAAATGTGAACTGTGTGCATCCGGTAATGGTCCAGTTGGTAAAAAAAAGCACCCATGAGACAGTACAATGTTGGAAGTCCTATGGAAAGAGTAGCAATCGACATTGCAGGTCCATTTCCAGAAACCGATGCTGGAAATAAATACATTCTGGTAGCCATGGACTATTTTACGAAATGGACCGAGGCCTATGCATTACCGAATCAAGAAGCTGCTACCGTTGCAGAGGTACTTGTT
Organism: Diabrotica virgifera virgifera; assembly: GCF_917563875.1. Lineage (NCBI taxonomy): Eukaryota > Metazoa > Arthropoda > Insecta > Coleoptera > Chrysomelidae > Diabrotica > Diabrotica virgifera. Next base: position 54,194,242 of record NC_065449.1, on the reverse strand, counting down.
AAAGAATTCTTCAGCCGATTTGGTGTTCCCTTGGAGATCCACTCCGACCAAGGGCGAAACTTTGAGTCAGCTCTTTCCAAAACGTTTGTAAATTGATTGGTGCCAATAAGACCAGAACAACACCCCTGCATCCTCAATCAGATGGAATGGTCGAGAGGATGAACCGAACGATGGGTAAACACTTGTCCAAAGTTGTATCTGAACATCAGCGAGATTGGGACCAACACATTCATTTATTCCTGATGGCCTACCGCTCGGCCGTGAATGAAACTACAGGTCAAACACCAACCTGCCTGATGTTGGGTCGTGAAGTTCGTTTGCCCTGCGACCTAGAGTTTGGCTGCAGACCTTCCGAGGAATATGTTGCAGGCGAAGAATACGTAGACCGCCTGAAGTTACGAATGAACAACATTCATGAACTTGCCCGACAACACATCCAGATAGCCAGTGACAGAATGAAAGATCAATATGATTCTCGCTGCAAGAATGAAAGCTTCGAAGTAGGTGATCTTGTCTGGCTTTATAATCCACAACGTCGTCGAGGCCTGTGTCCTAAACTGCAAAGACAATGGGAAGGTCCGTATGAAGTTAAGAAGAAAATAAATGACGTAATATACAGAATTAAGAAGTTACCAAACGGTAAACCAAAAGTTATTCACATAAATCGTCTTGCACCATATGCTGGCTCAAATGAAACAGAGGAAGCCCGAGTCCTCCAACAGGAGATGAAAGATGCACCACAGCCAAGTTTTAAGGAATTTATGTCAAATTACGCAGAAAGAAAGAGTGCTAGATTCGGCGTGACCACAGAAGTTCAGCAAGATCTGTTTGGTGTTCCAGAAAACGTCTCTCTAGCCCACTGTGTTGCCCAAGACCTCGAGATGACTAAAGGAATCTCGTCCGTATTCAATAGAAAGTTCGGCCGCCTGGACGAGTTAAGGAATCAACAACCTAAAATTGGAAGAGTATTGCGATTGGAAGATGGTCCTCGATCTTTGCTGTATATAGTGACCAGGAAGTCTTATACGGACACGCCAAGCTACGAGAACATATGGCGTGCTCTAACTAATTTGAAGAAAATGGTCTGTAATTATGACATCAAAGATTTGGCTTTACCAAAAATTGGCCATGCAGTAGAAAATCTGGATTGGAAGATTGTGAGAAGCATGCTGGAAGTGATCTTCAGAGAAACTGGCGTACGGATTACTGTGTGTTGCATGAACCCGAAGATGTCATACCCTTCAAAGACAGTAGACTGTTACTTCTTTTCTAGGGGTGTATGCAGAGCTGGAGAATCCTGTAGATTCCGCCATCCTGGGCCATCTAGAGTTGCTGATCGGGACGCTCAGATCTTAAGAGGGGAGCAGTGTAACAAAATAATTATTGACCTACCCTCGTATACCAGCTCCCGTCTCCGCACAGACAGAACACTATCGATGTTTCGAGATACGCCGATGCAGCGCCGATGACGTGCAAGCGGTCGAGTCACATGGACATAGCTGGAGATATACAGATATTTCTGGAATATCTGTATCGCATATATAAATAGGACATATTTGTAAATAGAGTTAGTCTTAAGCTAAAGTGCATAAGATAAATTCGTCTGTAACTTATATAAATAAAGTCGTATATAAATTACGAACCGCTAGTTTTATTGTAATTAGAAGTAATTACACTAGTCACGCTACAATAACTTCTCTAATCTGCTCTACTTTGTAGAATATTTACCGAAGGTTTGTACTAAACTGTAAAATGTATTCTAATAAACGGGTAGGTACCGGCTAAACAACATCAGATATGCAAATGACGCCATAGTATTTGCGGACGATCTAGAAGACTTACAAACCTATGAAGCAAATGACTTATAGCCCGATCAAGGAACACAAAACTTTACAAAAACCTCAAAAAAATTAAAGGAAGGATGAAAATTTGGGAATAGGTAGTTGAAATTGTCTATTATTATATAAGAAAAAGTTTACAATTCTAAACCGTCTCCATTTTACAAAAATAGGGAAATAAGGGTTGGTTTTTCATTAAAAGTGCTGTATTTCGGAAAATAAGGCAATAATAACAAAAAATTTTATTTAAAAATCATCAAGGTACTTTTATCCTAAAGGACACAGAAGACGTACCATCCCATCATTATTATTTTTATACCAAGAGAGAGTTTATGGGCTCACCAAGAAGGCCCTTATCCAGTTGAAAGTGGGTCCAGCTTTTGCGATCACTCTTTCTACTACGGTTTGGTTGACGTGTAGGGTTAACCTCCTTTCATATTTTTCTTGCTTATTATCATCTTGTCTACTTTATTTATAAGGAGTCGATGTTGTTGACTGTAATAATAGCACGGTCAAAGAACAATCTGACCTCAAAAAAAAAATAAAGGAAGGATGAAAATTTGGGAACAGGTAGTTGAAATTGTCTATTATTTTATAAAAAAAAGTTTACAATTCTACACCCCCTCCATTTTACAAAAATAGGGAAATAAGGGTTGGTTTTTCATTAAAAGTGCTGTATTTTAAAAATAATAAAATAATAAAATAAAATGTAACAGTGAAAAATAAAATAGTCATCAGAGTGATTTAACCTTAAAGATTGGTCTTTAAATTTTTTTTTAGATCTCGATTATTTTATGAGATATAGCCTATTTTTAATAAGGGTTGAAAACCAAAAATTTTTAAAACGGTCTTATTCGGTTAGTTTTGTATCAATGAATCTGAAAATTGGTGAACACACTATTTACAGATCTATTAAGGGCTTGAAGTTAACATTTTCCAAAAATTTTCAAAAAAAATTTACGGCCAGTGAAAAAATTTTGGAAATTTTTTTTTTAATTTTTGGAAAAAGAACTGAAAACTTTGGTTTTTCTTGTAAGTATGTACTTACCTGAACGAATTACATGCGCGTGCACGTATCCTATATTATTTTGTTTTTGAATTAAGTTAATAATTTGAAAAACTATAATTTTAAAGTACATACTTGTATTTTTAAGTTAATTATTTCAATATAAACCTATAAAATGAAAATATATCAAAATTTCTCAAAAAAATATTTCTTTTACTAAATATTTATTAGGTTTTCTAAAGTTCATTTAAAAATTAAATTAACTTAATTAAAAATAAATGTACTCTATTAAGAGGCTACATCAGCGCGTCAATATTTTTTTTCGATAGTTCTCCGAACTTTCAACAGTGCGGCAACAGTGTGTCGGCAGTACTACAGTGTCAGTGACACTATACACTATACTATCAGAAACAAAGGCACATAATTGTGATAACAATAATTATTATACTCATAGGCGCGCTAAATGTTGTCATGTCAGTCAAGGTCGATTTCTTGTTATAGATAATCGTTTTTTAGTAATTTCATTGTGACACAAAATCTAGACATGGGATAAAAAAGTTTATTTGAAAAAACTGTATTTTTTTGTTCTTCTTAAAGCGGCACAGACTCGTTTTTTATATTTAATTTAATTTTAGAGTAATTTCTACATACTAACATGTTTCTTAAATTGGGCTCAGTACCACAGTTCTTTACTATATTGCGAATATATGTGCCAGATATCTCTACAGAATATTCAAAATTAAAGTTGCAATCTTGGAACGCGTTTTTCGCGCGCTGATGTTGCCTCCTAAGTTATAAAGGATCAAATGAGTATGAAGTACTAAAATGATAAAAGGTGCAATGAAAAATCGTTTATTGTATATCGAACTGGATCGTCACTGTTTACATTTAATTAATTAGTCTAAATTATTCAAAGATCATTTTCATCTTCGTCTAATCTTCATCTTCGTAAAATTTGTGTCTGAATCAACTTCATTTATAATAGAATCAACTGTAAAATCATAATTTTGGGTCTCTTGGCAGCTACCATCTAAACTATTATTACCAGTTTGACAACTTCCGCATGCAGCATGAAAACGTTTCTCCTTGTTTTTAATACATATTTTTGTCTATTTACATTCTAATTTCATCACAGTCCAAAAGCATTTTGTGTCTATCATCTTTTCTTTCTTAACTTACACTTTTTAATGTTTTAATTCCATTTTGACAATTACAATTTTTTCGTTATCACATTCTAAATGTTTTTCACAAATAAAACAAGAATTATTATTATTTGTTTCACTGTTCGCACTCATTGTAAATATTTACACAATTATTTTATAACAAACAGATCACTTTTATTGATAATAAGTTATAAATTCAAAAGACAGCCGAAAACGATAACAAAACATTGCAGCGTGAATATTGCTCCAATTTTTTAGGTTATGTTCGTCTACTCAGTCTACTGTGTTTAGGAAGCGCGCCGTTTTCTCTTGTAAGCAATTTTTTCACCTGTGTTTACGTGCCCCATATATTTTTATCTTTGCAATAGGCCTAATGTAAATATATGTAATATGTTATTCAAGCCTTTTTTAATATGTTCCCATATTTTCATTTAAAAAAAGGCTTTCAGAAAAGAGTGGCATCGATTTTATTAAAACATGACATTTTTTTGTAGTTGTTTATAATAAGTGAGCCTTATTTAAAAAGTATTCTATGCATAAGAAAAATGGATATCGCTTTCGAAAGAGTACATTTTCAAGTACCTACAAGCATATTTTTAAAGTTTATTATGAATTTTCAACAAAGATATTATTGATTGAAATCTTGAAAATTGACTTAAAATAAAAATCAAAAAAATATCCATTTTTTATCGCCATACAAATTTTTATCCTTTAAAGTAACGTTGTGCAATTTTAAATCCAAATGTTAATTAGCCATCTTAAAACGTAAGTCTAAAAGGAATTTTAATTTAAATGATTATGTAAATTTTTGTGACAAAAAATATATGTTGCTCTCAAAACTTGTATTAGTATATTTTAAAACATATTTTTCTAAATTAAGTAATTTGTAATTCACAATGAAAATATATTCACGTTAAAATTGATATTTTTCTAAAGGTATTGTGTTTTTTTCGTACATTTTATTGTTTGATAAATGCCCCAAATTATCGATTTAAAAGTTAGTTAATTTTAAAATCTGACATTTTTGTTGCGCGCGCAATTCAAATAAGCGCCCCTGTTAAGTACTTTAAAAAGGGCTATAGGTTAGAAACGAATCAAGATGCAAACAAAGTTTTTAGTCAAAATGTTAGGATAAAAGTACCTTGATGATTTTTAAATAAAATTTTTTGTTATTATTGCCTTATTTTCCGAAATACAGCACTTTTAATGAAAAACCAACCCTTATTTCCCTATTTTTGTAAAATGGAGGGGGTGTAGAATTGTAAACTTTTTTTTATAAAATAATAGACAATTTCAACTACCTGTTCCCAAATTTTCATCCTTCCTTTATTTTTTTTGAGGTCAGATTGTTCTTTGACCGTGCTATTATTACAGTCAACAACATCGACTCCTTATAAATAAAGTAGACAAGATGATAATAAGCAAGAAAAATATGAAAGGAGGTTAACCCTACACGTCAACCAAACCGTAGTAGAAAGAGTGATCGCAAAAGCTGGACCCACTTTCAACTGGATAAGGGCCTTCTTGGTGAGCCCATAAACTCTCTCTTGGTATAAAAATAATAATGATGGGATGGTACGTCTTCTGTGTCCTTTTTATGGTGTTCAATCCTGAGTCTCGAACGAAGATATTTGGAGAAGATTGGAAGCATTTGAGATATGGCTATGTCGGACAATATTTAAGATCCCGTGAACTGACCGAATCAGAATTAATAATGTCCCCAGAAGAACGAATAAGAACCGAAAAACACTGACGACCATCAAATCTCGAAAATTATACCTATAATTCGGACACATTATGTGAAATTAATCCAGATATGCCCTCCTACAAGCCATCCTGCAAGGAAAAATATTTGGAAAGCGAAGTCCAGGAAGAAGAAGAACATCCTGGTTAAAGAACCTCAGAACCTGGTTCAGCATAACATCCATTTTAATACTTAAGTATTTCTCATTCAAGTTTTATAACCTCTATCACTACGCTGTATTCGCCTGTATTTTTGCTATTTTTTTAAGTTATAATTATTTAGGCACGAGGGTGAATTTTTACATTCCGTGGCGCATGCACACACCGATGGTATGGTATTAGTCGCTATATCTTTTAAGTTATGTAGCGCAAATAAGGTGTGCGTGAAAAAAATATATTATTAGTAGACTTAGGCAAATATGCAAATAAAAAAGTATGAAATATGCGCATAAATATGCAGTATTTTATGCAAAAATATGCAGTATTTTATGCAAAATATGCATATTTATCTAGAAAATGTGCATGTAATAAAAAATATTTACAATATTTTTTTATTTATAAAAATACAATATTATAAATACATAACATATACTTGTTATGTTAACTCGTGGACATTTTTTTCTTACTTCCTCCGCAACTCTGTTTATTCCATGCGCTAAACAAGTGACATGTATTAAGTTTGGATAAAATATTTTTAAATTTTGTCCTGCTTTCACCATATATGGTGCGGCATCAGATAAAATAACCAATAATTTATCATTAGGCACAGCAGCAGGAAGAAAAAAGTTTGCTAATGCTTGTTGTAGAATCCGTGATATTGTTAGAGCGTTGGATTTTTCCACTTGCTTACAGGAAATTAAATACGATTTTGGAAAGGTTTCATCGCTAAGTACACCAATTAATAAGTGCACAATGTATCTTCCTGACGAGTTAGTGGTCTCGTCCACACATATGTAAAAGTAATTATTACCTATTTCGGCTTTTATGTTGTGGATAACTAAGTAGTATAACAAATTGACATTATTTCTCTTTAGAGTTCGTTCACTGGGAATGTTTTGTTTGCAATATTTTTTTAAAAAAGGACTAAAGTTTTCATTAGATAATTTTGAAAGCGGTCACTAATGCACGACACAAGTCTTCGTTAAAAGTTTCTTGTTCGGTTTGTTTTTGGGAACTTGACTGAAAGCACTTGGACACTGAAGGTTGATATTTTTCACCGGATGTGGTTTTTACTTTTTTAGCTAAATGTTTCGCGGTTCTGACATGCTGATTTGAAATTTTTTTTTCAGGTGAAATCTAAAAAATAATATAAATATTCTATAGTTGTACCCATTTTTAAAATCTAAGATTGTAGAAATAAACTAAAAATGAACCGTTTTTGCATAACAATTAAAATATTTAAATTCAATCAAATAAAAATCGGTGTTATAATCTTGAAAATGTCAAGAAATGACTGTGCAAGAAGGAAGAACCCCCAAATATTTAAAAGAGGCTCTTGGTCTGTTCTGTTTACATACTGTGTTTACATACTTCTGTTTACTTGGTCTGTTCTGTGTACATACAGAAAAGATACTGTGAGCATAAATTAAAAGCACTTAATTAATTAAGTCCAATATATGATATGTTTTTGTTTTTAGCAAAATTAAAGCAAACTATGATATTGTTAGAAAAAAAAATATTAGCGACCTTTCAGTAGACTATTGAATGATTTGAATTTTAAATAGGTATCCTATTTTTTATCGCAAGGAGTTTAAAAAATGCTTGAAAAAAGCAAAAATACATCGATTTATTGCAACATTATCTCCAATTTTAAAATCTTTGTTTGTACCACCGTGTAAATTTTTAAAATAAAATAAAAAAATAATACGTAGTATGTACTTACGGTTTTGCCACAACATGAGCAATAAACTTTATCCATATCCATAGATAGCTCTTTGTAGGGTTTTATCCAAGTTGAAACATTGCTTATTTTCGGCATTTTCAAAGCACAATAATTATTCACAATTAGAAATACACGTTGTTTACGCCTCCAATTTTACAACAAAAATGAAACCAAGTAAAACTGACCGTCAAAATAAAAATTTTTACCTACGGACATAAGCTGGCAAACACAAACCCTTAATTCCAGGACAAAACGTGACAAAACTATAAGCCGCTGTCTTTTATTAGTTACTATACCAAGAATTTGATTATAAAACAAAATTAAATATTGGCATTTTCATGCTATCTGTGAGTTTGAATATAAAAAGATATAGTAACACCAAATTCTCAAATTATATGCACTTTATGCTCATTTTTATAAAAATATGCAAAATTTGACATTTTTGCATTTTTTATGCATTATATGCAAAATATGCAATTTGCATATTTGCCTAAGTCTAATTATTAGTGTTTTTAGTAAATATATTTATTATAATTTTTATGTCTGTGGATTTGTCTTCCTCCTAATAAGTATTATTAAAAATGTTTATTTTCCATTAATGTATCTGTCAACAAAAAATTCCACAAGGAAAAAGTTTTCCTGTAGTTGGCTGTATACCATGTAATACAAAAAACAGTAAATTCTTCATAAAAGGTATATTTAAAATCCCTATAAAGGGCTACATCACAATCAGAACTAGTTTTCGACTGGTTTACCAGTCATCATCAGTGCTTACGTGAAGTTTACATGCTAACCACCAAGATATAATTTTACAAAAATATGTGGGTCAATGCCCTATATACGTGGTCCGTTAAGGAAAGCCCTATATACTTTAACCGATGTTTCCTTAACGGACCACGTATATAGGGCTTTGACCCACATATATATATTTTTGTAAAATTATATCTTGGTGGTTAGCATGTAAACTTCACGTAAGCACTGATGATGACTAGTAAACCAGTCGAAAACTAGTTCTGATTGTGATGTAGCCCTTTTTAGGGATTTTAAATATACCTTTTATAAAGGATTTACTGTTTTTTTTCTGTCAACGTGATTGTAATTATCTCCGAGAAATGATCGACTGAATACAAAACCGTAGTAGCTGATCGGTAGAGCATTCGCCTAGGGATCGAGAGGTCCCTTGTTTAAATCCGGACAGAGTCATATCCTTTTTTATTTTAATCTTTTGTTTTTTTAACTTTTGGTATTCTATTTGTTCTTTTTAAAATTAGTTTAATATTTAAATACAATACAAAAAAACTATTTAAAGTAGATAGGTATATTGATTTCGTTGAAATCATAATATGAAGTTAGATTATATTATAATAGAAGTATGACTTCTTACGTGCGTACAAAGTACACACGCATTCTTTTTTATTTCTCTTAACGAGTTTATATCAGGCATGCATAAGCTCTGATTCATATTCTGTTTTGATAATACTATTGACTATCCTTTTCTATAGCTTGTTTTACACACTATCTTGAATTTTATTACTACTTTTCTGATTTCTGTAGATATTCTTTCTCTCAGCTATTTAAGGCCTTCATTGTTTTTGTCTATCTGTTTTAACTTTTTTTTTTTCGTAAAACAAATACTTTTGTATTGTAGGTGAATTTATGTTGAATACACGACTTCCTACAGAGGTGGGGTGGGGGTTTACTTTCGGAAAAAACGTTTGTACCCACTGTTTGGTTTTAGGACCTAATCTTCACAACCCAGTAACATAGGTCCCTTAACGCTTTAGTAAGTGCAAATTTAGGAAACAAGGCTTCTCTACGATCATAAATTTTTTAATAAAATCTTGAATACTTTTTAGTAAAATATATCGGATAAATTAGACAAAATAAAAACAAGTTAAATCCAGTAACTATATTTGCTAATAAATACCAGTTAATATTATTTATACGAAACAATAATTTAAAAATAAACTCGATGACAAAATCAAAGAAATATAGGTGAATACAATGGAACTTTTCAATTAATTGAGAAACTACACAATTAGATAAAATTCATTGAAAATTGCTGAGTAAGATTGAATGAATGTTTATTGTTTTAAAATTCGCCGTGCCCCAAAGATTAGCGACAAATCATTTTTATAATCATATTATGATCGTCTAGGCACCAGCCAATTTCCTTTTTTCTTGAAATATCTAGTTCTAGATAATAAATAATCTGGGTAAGTATGTTGATCAAAATAGAAACAATAGGTACTAGTTTAAACTAGTTATACATAAATTCTCTTTATAATCTGTTATGTATTGAAATTTTTGCGCTTAAATATTTGAAAATATTAGTTTGTGATATGTTGCATTTCTTCTTCTTCTACGGCACTACAGCCCAAATTGAGCCTTGGCCTCCTTTATTTTTTGCCTCCACCCTTGCCTGTCTGTGGCTGCTCTTCTCCATACACGGACTCCTGTATGTATCCAAATATGTTGTATTTGCCTATCTTTAATGTCAATCTTTTCCCCTTTTAGACGAAGCAACGAAGACTAAAAAGCCCAAAACCTAGGAATTTTGTACAGTAAGATGAATCGTCATGCAATTTGCATTCAATTCGAGAGAGTATCAGGCAATTTTGGAACTAAATTGATCTCCGGCAAAAAATTTTGTGCACGAGAAAATGCATTTTCAAAGTGCATCTCGAAGAGATGGAAAATGTAAAATTTAGAACTCAGGAAATATTGACAGAAATGAGTTCAATTTTTATATATGGGGGTTTTGGAGGTCAGTGAACACAAATTTCATGACGGCGATGGTCCCCAAGGTACCTGGTGCCCAGGGTGGAGCTCGTCGCCTGGGACGATCGAATAATTCGCAAGACGATCGAATAATTCACGAAATGAAAATTGGATCGAAAAACTGAAAAATACGCTTTCGATATTTTTCAAAAATCTATCGAATGACACTAAAGACGACCCCCACTCTATCCCCTGGTGGTGGGGTGGGAATAACTTTAAAATATTAAACGGAAACGCCCATTTGGTATTACAGATTTGGATTGCTCACGTAAAAATAAGCAACTTTTACTCTAGAATTTTTTTCGAATTGTGGATAGATTACGCTATAATCGGAAAAAAACGATTTATCGTGATACCATAGGTAAATTATAGAAACGGTCTAATATCTCGAGAAATACACTTCCAAATAAAAGACCAAAAAAAAACGTATTTAATATTTTTCAAGAACCTATCGAAAAACATCAAACACGACTTTCCACTCCACCGCCTGGAGGTGGGGTAGTGGTAAACTTTAAAATATTAAATGGGAATCTCCATGTTTTATTACAGATTTGGAGTCCTCATGAAAAAATAAGTAATATTTATTCGAAACATTTTTTAGAATTGTTACTAGATGGCGCTAATAAATAGTGTTTTTCCGATTATAGCGCCATCTATCCATAATTAGAAAAAATGTCTCGAATAAAAGTTACTTATTTTTACGTAGGGAACCCAAATTTGCAATAAAAAATGGGGGCTCCTATTCAAGATTTTAAAGTTACACCCTACCCCACCTCCAGGGGGTGGAGTGGAGGGTCGTGTTTTATGTTATTAGATAGGCTCTTAAAAGATATAAAAGACGTATTTTTGGTTTTTTATTTGGAACTGTATTTCTGGAGATATTAGACCGTTTCTATAATTTACCTATGGTATCACGAAAAAAGGTTTTTTTCCGATTATAGCGCCATCTATCCACAATTCTAAAAAATGTCTCGAATAAGAGTTGCTTACTTTTACGTAAGCAATCCAAATCTTCAATAACAAATGGGGTTTCTATTTAAGATTTTAAAGTTACCTCCACCCCACCTCCAGGGGGTGGAGTGGGGTGGTCGTGTTTAGTGTCATGCGATAGATTTTTGAAAAATACTGTATTTGGTTCAATTTTTTGACCCAATCTTCATTTCGCGAATTATTCGATAGTCTCGCGAATTATTCGGTCGTCGCTGGCGACGAGCTCCACCCTGGGCACCAGGTACCTCGGAGACCATCGCCGTCATGAAATTCGTGTGCAGTGACCTCCAAAACCCCCCAAGTAATTAAACTTATTTCGGTCAATATTTCCTAAGTCCTATATTTTTTATTTTCGATCTCTTTGAGATGCACTTTAAAGATGCTTTTTCTCATGCACAAAAATTTTTGCCGGAGATCAATTTAGTTCACAAAATTTCCTGACACTCCCATGAATCGAATGCAAAAAGTTGCATGACGATTCATCTTACTGCACAAAATTCCTAGGTTTAATGCTTCGGTGCCTCGTCTATTTTTCTATAATGGTTGAATTAGTTTTATTCGTTATTTTAAAGTTGTGTTAGTCCACGGGTATAGACTATATCGTAGTCTATTTCTAAATCCACTTTGCAATAATTCTTTTAATTCATGTTCCTTGTTTGATTTTAATCTCGTTTCTTTCATGAAGTTTGGAAGTGACACTAAGTATTGTTCTTTATCTTATTGCTCCGTTTTTCTTTGAAGTTTGGCGATCCAAATGGCAATTGTAGCTTTGGAAACTACATACTACATACTATACCTTCTAATATGATTCGGAGTAATTCATATATAACATATTGACAAAGCTGATACTGGAAAGGAGACCAAGACATGATGCCTACCGAAGCAGAAGTCGTCCATCAACACATTGGACTGATGATCTAAAACGTTGTCATAGGAATTGGATGCAAGAGGCATAAGATCGAAACAGATGGAAAGTTATGAGGGAGATCTAGCAGTGGACAAGCGAAGATTGAATGATGAATTCATATCGTTCGCCTCTCAACACACGACCGAAGTATTGGGTAACTCTTCTCTTTGATCATGCTCAGCGTTCGGCTGTTTACTTACACCTCAAAGGCACCAATCCTTTTCTGTGTTTTAGAGTTCATTCTACAACTTTCACGGCCATAAAAGAAGAAAAAGAAAACATAACATCTGACCATTCAGATTCTGAGCTCCAGACTTAGATCTTATAAAAAATGTTTTCATGTTCATAAGTGTTTTTCTCGTTTGTTGGAGGTGTTTTTGGATTACTCTAGTTTCTCCCAATGTTGTTGGACTTATTCCTACAAAAACCCTTCTTAGAAGCAGTAGCAGACTCTAATAAGAGTATTAAAGTAAACTGCGAATTTATTAACAACATTAGGTATACAGACGACACAGCGATATAGAAGATCTTTAATGCCTTTTAAATGATCTAACTATTGCAAGTGAAGCTTTGGGTTTGAAAATAAATATCAATGAGACCAAAGCAATGATTATATTGTGTAGAAATAATTACCCAAATGCAAAGATACGTAACTGGAGAAGAAATTGAACAAGTCAGGCAGTTCTTATACTTATGTTGTCTCATAAACGAGAGTTGGTACTATGAGATTAAAACAAGAAACAGAGTAGAACAAGCAGAAATGATGTTTTTAAACTTCGTAAATTTCTGACTGTTGCGATTTCAACATGAGGCAGACGATGCTAAAATGTTAGGTTTCGTCAGTGCCGTTTTATCCATTGGGCGCTTGGGGTGGGCCCCGGAGTGGCCCGTAGGCACCATTCCTTTTATTAATAACAAATTAAAGTCCGCTAAATAATCGAGGACCATATTTTTTAAATAGAGAAAAAGACTACGAAATACCTGCGATTTCGATATGGTCTGATTTTAAGACTAATAAATAAGAACTGTGACAACTTTTAAAGCAAAGAGGGATTTCTTAGAAAATTGTAAAAAAATGTATGAAGCTAGAGACAAAGCTTATTATAGAAGATTAAATATAAGCAACTCTTATAGAGTAAAACCCAATGGAGGCAAAGAGAAGTGTTAAAGCTGTTTATTGTTACCCGTGCAAATTATTTTCAATTGAAAAAAATAGTTTAACTGATTTTGGATATATTTTAACCACTGGAAATATTTGAATAGTTTACTCAAATCTCAAGAAGAAAGTAAATTTCATCCGAACTCTATGGTTATATTAATAACAATATCATCAGTTGGAGTTAGATGGATCATCAGATAAATTGGAGTTGTAGATGCTGGCTTGAAAGAGCAAGTAGAACGCGAAGCTGACCATTGAGTAAAGGTCCTAAGAAGAGTTGTTGTCACCATTAAATTATTTGCTTCTCAAGGACTAGCTTTTCGTTGATCCCATTAGAATTTAACGAGTCGTTATAAGGGAAATTACTTATGTTGTCTTGTATACTTTGCTTTTGACAACTTCTAAGCTGAGCATTTACAGCGGAATGCGAATAACGAAAAAGGTTCAGTTGGCTATCTGTCTGACCAAACTTGCAATGAATTCCTAGAAGCGATGAAAACAAAACATGTAGAAACTTTTAACGCTGTAAATGCTTTACTTAAAAACTACGGATCCATCAAACATATTTTTCCAGTTAAGCAATAATAGGGACAAAAATTCAGCAGTTATACCTTTGAGACAGGTTAACTTGGATACTCTATTGACACTAATTTGGGAAAGGATTTTAAAACGAGTGAATGCAACAAGCAAAACGTTAGAAACTGTGGACTTGAACGTGTCAACTGGAGTAGAATTAATGACATTTGAGCTTTATTGGAGACGTAAGAAATAAATTAAGCGAAATTGAACTAGAAGCCAAAAATATCATTTGTGAAGGCAATAATCACAAACATATTCTATATAATTGGCCTTCAAAAAACAAAGAAAAAAACATTTTCCGATGAAGCAATTGAAAGTTATACAATTTTAAAGGAGCAAGAGATATTCAGAATTGAAGTACATATCTATTTAATGTTATATGCCACAATATTTCTCAAGATCTTTTAGAGAGAATATAATGCTACAAAGATGTTACATCAGATGTTTTTTTATGCTAAATAAAGAAGAAGTCAAAAAGAGAATTAATATTTTATGCGAGGAATATAAAAAAGATGTTGATGAAACCAAAGAGAACTTGCATAATGAAATTATTGATTTTATAACGTTATGCCAACATTTGAATAAAAATTTGAGAATTTGGTGTCATCCAGGATGTAAAAGCAACTTTTGCCAATTTTTTACTTTACTGCAAGTTTATTTGACGATACCAATTTCTAATGCGTGAGGCGAGCAGTCTTTTTTGGCTTTAAAAAGAAGAAAGATACATATATTGAAAGTCAAAGGTTCTAAACCTAGACGCATTATCACTATAGTATTATAAAAAATGAAGAAGTGGAGCAACTAATTTTTGATAGTATTAATAAGGCATTTTGCTAATGCAAACTGCCTGCCAAGAAAAAAAGTGAGCTAATTTTTGTCTTATATATTTTTTAGAATATGTTTTTTTGTTTGTCATTGTTGTTCTGTAGAACTTTCTGTTTTTTTTTATATATTTTTAAATGTATTTTTTGGAATATTTTTACGGTTGCTATTTTTCTCGTTTGTTTTAAAACTCTTTTTTAACATTTTTAAAAGTGTATGGGTTTTACAATAAACGTTTTTAGTTAATGCAGGTTAATGCACGTGTTTTTTATTAAAAAAAATTGACAACGAATAGCAATGAAGGGGGCCCCTAAATCTCTAGTGCCAGGGCCCGAAGTTAGGTTAAACCGGCACTGGGTTTGGCCTGTTCGCTTAAAAGCTAGATCCATTACCTAATTTAAAATTTTTGAAATATGGTGACTGCGCCGATTGCTTAGAATATCATGGAAAGACAGGATTAGAAATGAGGAAGTATTAACAAGGGCGGGAAAAGTAACAGAACTTCATAGAGGAAGATAGGGTAAGAGAGGTCTAGGTTAAACATAAAATGACATATAGCACCTACAAAGACAACGTACGGTGGCCGACTATGCAGAAATTAGCGGCACCATAAGAAGAAGAATATCAATTAACTAAATGCCCAAGCTGTTTGAGGGAACAAAGGGCCTAGCCGGGTAAGATGATGAAAAGTGCCCCCAACTCGATTCGAATTCCATATAGGTCACCGTTTAGCATATACAGTGAAACTAACTTTCTGAAATTTTTAGCCCCCTAGGTGGTCATGTGACCCACCTAGAGCCTAATTAGGCTTTTTAAGTTTTTATTTTTTATCTCAGCCGCATCGAGAACTAGCGAAAAACTATAAATAAAAAAGTTGTAAGCTTTAAAAAGTTCTGTGCGAAAAAAATTTTTATTTTAATTTTTGGTGGGAAATTTAAATTTTAGAACGATTTTAAAATTTCAAATGAGTATAAAAAATAACTAAGACATTCGTTTTCACGAAAAAAATATATAACGTGTATTTTTGCATAATATTTCACCCTGAATTTTTCAAATTTTTAAAATTGGTGAAACGCACCTTCAAAAATAAAAAACCGCATTTTTTCGGTTTTTTTTTCGTTTTTTGATGCATTTTATACGTATTTCTCAAAAAAGGTAACATTGTCACTGGAGCAGGTAAAAAATTTAAAAAGAATTGGGGTTTGTTTATTAAAAAATTTTTGTAACACCATCCATTTTCAAGATACAGGGCGTTGAAGAAAACAAAATTTTACACTTTTTTTACGATTTTGCCGAAATTACTGGCAACATTGTAATAAAACTTGGCGGGTTTTAAGAGGTAGTTATTGTGCATGTTTTGACATACAATTAAAGGCAAGCGTCCACAGGTCCGCATCGTACGCATCGGACGCATCGTACGTATCGGATTAATTTTTCATACTGCGTCCACTGTATCGGCAGCGATCGGATTGCCGATGCCACTACCTGCTAGGGTAGAAAAATTCCTAAGGTAGACTTTAAAATTTGTTGTTTATTTATTTATTGGTTGTTTATTTAATTTAATAATTAATTTATGCATATTAACTACATTTATTAGTATGATAGTTTAATGTATCTGTTTAGTAATAGAAAATCCACAAAAACGTGTTGAACGAAATATCTACAAAACGAAACATGCTAGGTACATACAACCGATATTAAAAGAAAGCCTGTAACATTTACTACAAAATGCAATACTAATATACAATATACAGGGTGTACCATTTAAGACAGTGAAAAAAGTTGTATTTGCAAATAGTGATCACGTTGTATTTTATATTGATATACCTAATATACCTAATATAAAATAAAAGTTAAAACTGAGTTTATTTGTTTTATTACGAAGAAGATCATTATCAAATGCAAATTAGCCGTAGATTAGCTCCCACTGGGCCAAGCGAAATTCCGAACAGAGTGCGTCCACTGGTCGGCATTTCGAATGATTCATCGGCACGCATCGCAAAAGTTGCCTCTCGAAGGAACCCTTCGGCATTACCGATGATACGATCCGTACGATGCGGATTAGTGGACGCAGTTACATAAGTTTTTGTACAAGGCAAACTAAAATCCGTTGCGTACGATGCGTGCGATGCGTACGATGCGGGTCTGTGGACGCTTGCCTTAAGGATTTGATATTCATCATTGGCGCGCTTAGGGGTAATGGTCTGAACTTTTTAAAGAAAAAAAGATAGTACGCCACTGACATATTTCAAATTAACAATCATTTTTAAATTCCTCATTCAATTTACGATAAAAAAACTATCTTTTCATTTTTTCATACGAGGCGCCGTTTTGCTGCAAAAAATAAAATATCTTAACGCTTCCAAAGTTTTCGAATTAGTTTGTATAATGGACGTACGAGTTTACGTACAGTAGGAAAAATGAAAGAATACTCATGAACGAACATATAAAACACGCTGTATTTTCCTGTCACCGTGTCACACAAAAAATTGACCAGCGCAAGTACATGTAATACTTATTGTTACATGTACTTGCACTGGACAATTTTCTTTGTGACACGGTGACAGGAAAATACAGCGTTTTTATATGTTCGTTCAGGGGTATTCTTTCATTTTTCCGACTCTATGTAGATGTAGAAACTACTAATAGAAGTTCGAATACTTTGTAAGGGTTAAGATGTTTTATTTTTTGAATAAAAATGGCGCGTCGTATGAAAAAATAGGAAGATAGATTTTTTATCACAAATTAAACGAGGAATTCAAAAAGGATTGTTAATTTGAAATATGTCAGTGGCGTACTATCTTTTTTCTTTAAAAAGTTCAGACTATTACCCGTATACGCGCCAATGATAAATATAAAATTCTTAATTGTATGTCAAAAAATGCACAACAACTACCTCTTACAACTCGCCAAGTTTTATTACAATGTTGCCAGTAGTTTCGGCAAAATCGTAAAAAATGTGTAAAATTTTGTTTTCTTCAACGTCCTGTATATTGAAAACGGATGGGATTACAAAAAATTTTTATTAAACAAACCCCAATTATTTTTCAGTTTTTTACCCATTCTAGTGACGGTATTACCTTTTTTGAAAAACATGTATAAAATTGTATCAAAAAACAAAAAAAAAACGAAAAAATGCGGTTTTTTATTTTTAAAGGTGCGTTTCACCAATTTTAAAAATTTGAAAAAATTCAGGGTGACATATTATATAAAAATACATGTTATATATTTTTTTCGTGAAAACGAATGTCTTAGTTATTTTTGAAGTTATACTTCTTTACGGGCGTAATGACGGTGAAATTTTATATGGGAAAACCTAGCGACCGGGCGCATGCGCATTATAACTTTGTTCTGATTGGATGTTCAAATGACATGACAAAAATTATCCAATATGGCAGCTGTGGCACAGCTGTGGGACTGTGTTTGGTTATAATGTATGCTTGTTGCGTTTTAAAATTTGTAGGAAGAGAAACAACAAACAAAAAGTTAGTTAATGGTTATACTGCCTTTTTAAATAGTTTTCATATTATATTTTTGGACTTATTTACATAGAAGAGATGATTGTTGCATGCCAATGTGAAAGCTCATCAAACTGTGCCTAGTATGAGTGCCGCAGATCTCGCTTATTCAAAGCTAAAGAATCTTTCACTGGTAAGTGTTTTATAAATAGTTGATCAAATTTTGTTATGATATTTGAACATAGCCACTTTGCACGACGCAAGTGATTGCGAAATGTATTAGTCGTTATACGGGCTCCGATACCTACCTTGAACCTACCAAAATACATAAGTAGTATGTAATACTTTTTTTTACATAATTTGATTACCATCAAAATTTATATCAATATTCACCTAATATATTGTCTTCTTACCCTATGTTTTGTTGTATTTTTTCAATTCTAAATCATTTCAATTCAAAATCAAAATAATTTGATTTACATAAGTTAAAAATGTCAAAAGGTTAATCTGTTTAGTTAGACGATCTTCGGACATAATGACAAGCTGCCTCTGTGGTGCAGTTTTAATGCGGGTGAATCCCAATACAACGCAAATACCAGCCGCGTGGTAAGTTGGTTCGAATCCCAATAGGAACTTTTATTTTTTTATTTTTTTTTATACATTTTATGATTGTAAGTATATTTATTATATAATTTTATTTTCAGAAAATACGTATTTAGTTAAACATTTTTCCGACAATTAATGTTCAGAAATCATTTGTGGCATTTTTAATGTGTTTGTGTGTGTTTTATTTTTTTATTATTTTAATTTTTGGCACTGTTTTAATAAAAATGTTTGAGAAGTATTAAGTATAAATTAATTTAATATTTAAATAAAATATAAATAAAAAGTATATTAATTTCGTTTATAATCATATAATCATATAATAGAAGTATAACTTCTTACGTGCGTACAAAGTACACACACATTCTTTTTTTTTATAATCATTTAAAATTTTAAAATCGTTCTAAAATTTAAATTTCCCACCAAAAATTAAAAAAAAAATTTTTTTCGGACAGATTTTTTTAAAGCTTACAACTTTTTTATTTATAGTTTTTCGCTAGTTCTCGATGCAGCTGAGATAAAAAATAAAAACTTAAAAAGCCTAATTAGGCTCTAGGTGGGTCACATGACCACCTAGGGGGCTAAAAATTTCAGAAAGTTAGTTTCACTGTATATGCTAAACGGTGACCTATATGGAATTCGAATCGAGTTGGGGGCACTTTTCAGCATCTTACCCGGCTAGGCCCTTTGCTAAAATCGCGAATTAAATTGAAAAATATTTTTTGATGATCATGAGCTATATAGAAAGCACTCTTTTAGAAGGTTCTTCCGCAATATTATAAGTATAGATTGGAAGCAGATACACTAGATCTCAGACTATACTGCCACAATAATACTAACTAACAAAAAAAAAATTAATTCGTGAATAATCGCCTACCCAGCATTTTTTAAATTTCATTTCCTCGTAATGATACTTTCTATGTTCCAGTATTTTCATTCCATCAATCTTTTTTTTTATTTTATTATCTCTCTGCACTTATACCTATATATGAAGATATTCATCCTGGATATTGGTCCGTTTTAATCAATTCTCTGATACACACAATTTATGATTTTTTATTGTAAATTAAAATTAAAAGAATTTTTAGTTAAACCTTCAACACTTTGTGATAAAAGATATCCTACAAAATATACAATACACACTCGAGTTGTACCTAACCCAGTAATTAACTTTTCTAGGAAATATTAATTTATATTACGAAATAATTATATAAAACTAAATTAGATGACAAAAATCAACGACATATTGGTGCATACAACGGCAGTTACCTGAGAAATTCTACATTAGATAAAATCAATTGAAAATTACTGATTAGAGTTTAATCAATAGTCCGTTCTTTAACGGTAAAATATTGCAAAATCTCTAAATTTTAAAGAACCGCTTGGATTGACATGAAATTTGGCATACACATAGCTAACAAGTCAAAGAAAAAAAGTTGCCGATATGTGCTTTTGCCCTGGGGGTGGTTTTCACCCCCTCCAGGGGGTGAAAAAATATTCGTCCAAAGAAAGTCAGAAAATGGATAAACTGGCTAATTTTAAGTAACTTTTGTTCTATAGAGGTTTTTCACTAAGTCAATACTTTTCGAGTTATTTGGCAGTGAATATGTTCATTTTTTCAGCAAAATAACCACGCTTTTAGACGGTTTTTCGCAAATAACTCAAGTATTAAGTATTTTGTCGAAAAAACATTCTTAGCAAAAATATAGCCTGTAAAATTTTTTAAAAAATGGTGTATATATCACGTCTCTACACCTAGTAGAAGCAGAGTTATAGCTAATGAAAAATAGGTTCATATTCGTCAAATTCCAAATGGAATATTTTAACGTGAAATAACCAAAAATGAAGCACATTTCGGGGAAAACTTATTACCACTTATTTCAAGTGTTTAAAAAAAGCTTCATTTTTGTTGTATAAAAAAATTTCTAGCATCAAAATTAAACAAGCTACGCTCAAAATAAAGTTAGTCGCTTTTGGTTTTGGTAAAAAAATCGAGAAAATCACCCCCTAATTAGTATCTTAAATGAACTTAATCGTTACAACTTTACAAGTTTCTTGACTCGTGTATATGTTGTTTATATGATCTGTAAGTTTCATCGGTTCAAAGTCCTTATTATTGAAAGGGCTGTAGTTAAAAAGGGTTGAACGAGTCACTGATCACGAATGTGTGCAAATTTAGAAACACCAAATCTTAATCAATTTTTGTCTAACAGAAAAACAAAAAAATACATGATATTCAGAAAAGCAAATCTGACTTTTTTTTGTTTTTCGAGATTTTTGGTATCTCTAACAATTTTTAAGTTATTTTGAAAAAAAGCATATTTTTCAAAATTTAAATTTTTAAAAATTTTATTTTGAAACCACATTTTTTCAAAAATAAGCACTTTGAATCGATGAAACTTACATATCATATAAACACAACATAAGTAAAATAATTTGTGGAGCGGGAACGATTAATTTCATTTAAGTTGCTAATTAGGGGGTAGTCTTCCCGATTTTTTTTGCAAAAACAAAAAGGGACCAACTTTATTTTGAGCGTAACTTGCTTAAATTTAATTCTAGAAACTTTTTGTAAAAACAGAAATAAAGCTTTTTTTAAACACTTTAAAAAAGTTATAATGAGTTTTCCCCAAAAAGTGCTTAATTTTTTGGATATTTCACGTCGAAATATTCTATTTGAAATTTGGTGAATATGAATATATTTTTCATTGGCTATAACTCTGGTTCTACGAGATCCAGAGACCTAACGCGTACACCATTTTTTTACTTTTTTATAAGCTATATTTTTGCTAAGAACGTTTTTTCGACAAAATACTTTCTTTTTGAGTTATTTGCGAAAAACCGTCTAAAAATGTGGTTATTTTGTTGAAAAATGAACATATTCACTCGCAAATAACTCGAAAAGTGTTGACTTGGCGAAAAAGCTCTATAGAACAAAAGTTACTTAAAATTAGTCAGTTTACCCATTTCCGGACTTATTTTGAACATATATTTTTTCACCCCCAAGAGGGGATGAAAGTCACCCCCAGGGCAAAAGCATACATCGGTTCTTTAAAATTTAGAGCAAAAACCGTGAAAGAATGGACTACAACGTTTATTATTGTTGTAAAGATCTCCGTATTCCAGAGGTTATCCATCAATATTGTTTTTGTTTATAAGATGGCTCCAAGTCTGGGCTCCAGGCTCCCCTTTTTAATATCTTTTTTTTTAAAAGACTGGTCAAAAAAAAATCATTTTTATTTAATGTAAAAAGTGAATCTAGTGCCCAGGTCAGCCCAACATGTACTTATATTTATCTGATTACTCATATGATCATCACGAAACTATCACTAACTATCACAATTTTTGTTGGAACAACAATACACAACAACTTGTTATGATCCAAAATAATTTTTTTTTGCTATCAATTCGCCTATCAATTTTCATAGCCGAAATATAGGCTGTCTTCATCGTAAATGTGACGCACTGTATAATGCCATATCAATTTTCGATAGCAGGATATACAGGGTGAGGCAGATAACTGGTCTATTAGAAATATCTCGAGAACTAAAGGCAACAGAATCATGAAAATTGGAATACAGGGGTTTTGAAGGATGATCTATTAAATGAAAATATTTTCATCTCTTTGCAACTTCCGGTTATACCGGAAGTTGCAAACCTTCGTTAACCTTCGTAAACCTTGCAAGTTATACCTTCGTTTTTTTAAATGGGACACCCTGTATATTGTTACATTTTTGGATTCTCTTCGATGTCTTCTTTCTTAAAATATGAGGATTTGTAATGTTATACAGGGTATTTTAAAAGATAATTACATTTTTTATTAATTTCGTAGCACTATTCACACCCTGTAGAATTGTAGTAGTTTGACAACTAAAACTTTACTTACGTTCAAATGATTTTTAATATAGTCTACTATTGTTAAGAATCATTAATATAGCTAAATTATTAATTTTAGTATACAGGGTTGGTCGAAACTGGGAATGAGTATTTTCTGAGTTTTCTTAAATGGAACACCCTGTATTTTAGTATTGTAATGAAATGATATTTTATGGTCCTTTTTTATTTCTTAAGCATTCCCTATACCTAACTGCTTTTATTTGTGCTTAATTGTTAGTCGCACCAACAGTCTTAACTACGTAGGTATTTTTATAGCTAAACCATGATTGGTAATTTTAAGGATCAGTCTGGATTAATACGTATTTATTTCTGAAAAATTATTTGTGATTGAATATTTTCACGGCCAACCTAATAAAATTTTACGTATTTTTTGTTGAAATTAATGTTTAGCTTTAATTACCAATAACTCACAAATTAAAGCAGTTAGGTATATGGACTACTTATAAAATAAAAAACTACTATTAAATATCATTTCATTGCAATACTAAAATACAGGGTGTTCTATTTAAGAAAACTCAGAAAATATTCATTCCGAGTTTCGACCAACCCTGTATACTAAAATTTCAAAATTAGCTATACTAATGATTCTTAACAATAATAGACTATATTAAAAATCACTTGAACGTAAGCAGAGTTTTTAATGTCAAACTATTACAATTCTACAGGGTGTGAATTTTGCTACGAAATTAATAAAAAAACGCAAATATCTTTTAAAATACCCTGTATAATATTACAATATCTCATATTTTAAGAAAGAAAATATTAAAAAGAATTCAAAAATGTAAAAATATACAGGGTATCCCATTTAAAAAAACCAAGTTATAAGCAACTTCCGGTATAAACGAAAGTTGCAAAGAGTTGAAAATATTTTCATTTAATAGATCATCCCTCAAAACCCCTCTATTCCAATTTTCATGATTCTGTTGCCTTTAGTTCTCGAGATATTTCTAATAGGCCAGTTATCTGCCTCACCCTATATATACATCGTTTTTGTTTAAGTGTGTTTTTGTTTGTGAATTTTTGTTTCTGATGGAAATATCACAGCAAAGAATTATTCAAAAGAACCTAAAACAATTGCTAAATTGAAATTAAAATGAGCATTAGATTCTCTACAAAAACACCATATCCTGGACCTGGATATATTCGAAGTAAATCCTAAAATACCAGGCAAGAAAAGTTGACAGAGTATTAAGAAATAATATCAAAAATGAATAACCATTTTCAATTTCGTTGCAACACGAAACTACAGCCACATCAATATTCTAGTTCAATCAGAGAGTGCAGCAAGCACCTCTACCGGTTTCGAAACTTATTAGTCTCTCATCAGGAGGCACATATGCTGTTCCCTCTGATCCAACTAGGACAAACCACGACGTGCAGTCACGGATTGCAACGAACGAAATGACAGCGATGCCCTAGCGGCAACTGCTAGCAAAAGACTAAGTTTTCAATCTAACAGCACATAAAACAACATTAGCAAATGTTACTCTACATCCTACCAGATTGAAAACAATGGGAACCTTCTCTGGTAACACCTACGAGGCTTCTACAATTTGCAAGTCATAACGGATGCTGAGACTAAGGAAGATGAAGGAATTTTACCAATCAAAAATGAATAACCATTTTCAATGTCGTTGCAACAAAAAATTACAGCCGCATGATTCTCGTTGGAACTTTACCGCGCTGAGCAGATGGGACGTGAATTATAAATTGTAAAATTCCCTCATCTTCCTTAGAGATGGAAAAAATGGCTAGATCATAGAATAAATGGAGCAGTATTGTATAATTAGGGATGATGACCAAAAATATAAATGCATGGAAAAAATTAAAGGAAGAACCGAAATCCCACCAATCCAACGCCTGAGATATCAAAAGCTTATGAGAAGAAGAAAAAGAATTTGATATTAATTCATAATTGTTTCTCCTATTGTCTTACGTCCCATTACCTTATATGTTTAGTTTGTAGCTTTGCAGTGACTTCTTTAAGTAGCGCGAGTCGCACGACGAATTCTTTGAACGTACCAACCGTACAGGCAAAAAATGTAATTTTCATTTTTTGACAGTAGCTTTCCAAGTTCATTATTTTAACGCCCTCCCCTCAGATGAAAAAGCGATAAAAATCCTTCCAGATCGATCAGATCCAGATAATCAGCGACTAAATTATAAAAACTCAATTAGATTATCCGATAAAATTAATTGATTGGTTGACTTCCCTGTTAAGGAAGGACAATCATAATTGTCCTATCTTACATTTCGAACATTTGTACTAATTGTAGTGGCATTTTCTGGCCGCTGATCACAGTTTAAAGAAGAAGAATAAGAAAAAAGAAGATATTAGGCTTCTTGACACGTGACGTGGGCATATCACTGTTTTTTTTTATTTTGATCGCACAAAAACGGGTGGGTTCGAAAGAATCAAAGGGAGGGAGCGTACAAATGTTCGAAATGTAAGATAGGACAATTATGATTGTCCTTCCTTAACAGGTAAGTCAACCAATCAATTAATTGTCCTTCACATTACATTTCGAACATTTGTACTAATTGTAGGCTGTTGAAAGATTAAGCAATATTGTGCGATAATTAAACAAAACTACATTGCAATCCAAAAATCGATACTTTACATTTTTTTTATTAGGAACTTTACAAAAAAAAGAAATATTAGAACAATTAAGAGTAATGTTTTTAAATAATAAGAAAATTACTGTTCTTATGTAATAATAATAATATAAACATATAATTACCAATGTATAACAAACAATAAACAAACGCAAAAGCATATAATATGGACTAAACAGACAATATAGTTTTTGCAAAGAGTCCGTAATCTTTTGCTAGAAGTTTATTATAAAAAATATTAAATACTTGAGAATTTTCTGTCAATCCCGCCGTCTCTCTAATAGTTTCTATACTTATTTAATCTAGCCCTAGCTCCTGCTGACGTAGATGCTTGTCTAACACTATACCCTTTAAAAATATTGGTGTCTATGTTACATAATTTTAAAACATCTTTTAGCCATCTACTCAAAGTCTGCGTAGATGCTGCTTTATATGGTTTTTTTATTGTTATAAACAACTTGTCCTCTGATTGAAGATGAATGTTTTTAGAAATCTCTAAATAGTGACATAAAGTCGATGCTACACACAACTGTGGTTTTTCTTTAAAATAGAGAAATCTTAAAATAGGTTGATTTTTATTTTTCGAAGAAGTCTTTATCCTATCTGGTATCAAAATCGCAATTTTATCTTGATCCATGAAAATATTTTGAATTTTTATTAGAGATAGGGATTGCAACCTGTGAGCTGTAGTCAGAGCAATCAACATTACAATTTTGCAAGTAAGTTCTTTCAAGGAAAGACCTGTGGAAGGAAATAATGTTTCTAAATAAAATAATACTGGTTGAGGGTCCCAAGTAAATTGATATTTGGGCAATGAAGGTGTTATGGACAAACTTCTGATAGAATGGACTGTAATATATTATATTAAAAACTTCTTGTATTCAGCTAAAAAATTAATTACAAATTGTTAAAAAATGTGATTTTATATTATGACAATCAATCTAATAATTTTAATGACAATCTGACAAATATATGTTGTGTATTTTTGATGCTTGTTTTTTTCCCGTCATTGAGCAAGGGCGGAACTGTCTATCCAATAATAAATAATACTTTTCGTCCATACTCCCCGCCTTGAACAGCTCCAAGACCGTTCAAACACAAATCACCTAAGTTAATGAGGAACACTAGAAACAAGTCTCAGCTAATGGTAATGGACAAATTTTAGTTATTCCTCGTTTATAAAGTCCATGAGCGGTTTTAACAGTTACCACTCGAATTTC
This sequence comes from Diabrotica virgifera virgifera, assembly GCF_917563875.1. Taxonomy (NCBI): domain Eukaryota; kingdom Metazoa; phylum Arthropoda; class Insecta; order Coleoptera; family Chrysomelidae; genus Diabrotica; species Diabrotica virgifera. Next base: position 54,167,578 of record NC_065449.1, on the reverse strand, counting down.
ACCATCCTCACCAGGGTGAACAGACACTATTCTTCCTAACTGCCACTGACAAGTGGGCAAATTGTCAGATTTTAATAGCACTAAAGATCCGACTTGAATGGTGGAAGTACTACTTCTCCATTTATGACGTTGTTGGAGATCATTCAGGTAAATCTTTGACCATTGCTTCCAAAAGTCTTGCAACAATTTCTGAATCAGTTGGAATCTGGACAATTGGTTTATTTTTATCTCTCCTTGAAACGTATGATCAGGGACAGCGGTCATCGGTCTTCCGATTAAAAAATGTGAGGGAGTTAAAGGAGTGTAATCGTTAGGATCAGATGATAGAGCATATAAAGGACGTGAATTCAAAGTGCCTTCAATCTGAATTAAAAATGTACAGAATTCTTCATAAGTTAGAAGGGTTTGACCAATAATACGAGATAAATGATATTTTACCCCTTTTATATTACTTTCCCATAATCCCCCGAAATTTGGAGTACTAGGAGGAATGAAATGCCATATAATATTCTGAGCTGCGCAAGAGGTGACAATTTCATCCTCTGATTTTCTAATGAAATCATACAAAATTTTTAGTTCATTTTTGGCACCTACAAAACTTGTACCGTTATCTGAATACAGATGCCCGGGTTTACCGCGTCTAAAAACAAATCTTCTAAGGCCTGCCATGAAAGCTTCAGATGTCAAAGAACTAATTAATTCTAAATGTACTGCTTTCGTGGCGAAGCAAATAAATAAACATATGTACGCTTTATACGTTTTACATCCGCGACCTTTTCTATCCTTTAATGTAACTGGCCCTGCGTAATCTAATCCAGTTATGAAAAAAGGTTGTGATATATTAACACGATGTTCTGGCAAATCAGCCATAATCGTAGAACCAGGTTTGGGTTTAAACCGATAGCATCTAATGCAATTCCTTACAACTGTTTTAGCTAGGGACATTCCCGCAATTATCCAAAATTTTTGACGAACTGTCGCTAACAAGAGTTGTGGACCTGCATGTTGAAGTTGCACATGCTCATGTCTCAATATTAGTTTGCTTAAAACATGAATCTTATCTAATAGTAAGGGATGTTTCCCATCATAATTCCTAGAAGATTTTCTAAGACGTCCTCCTACTCTCAATAATCCAGTTTCATCTAGAAAAGGCGTTAAAGGTAATAATCTACTCTTTGACGAAAGGTCTTTACCGTTATTTAATAATGAAATTTCTTCAACAAAACTTTCTGTCTGAGCTAATCTAACAAGAAAAACCTCTGAATCAGTAAATTCGATTGCTGAAATCGGGGCATACCTTCTACTATTAGACTTTGACTTTGAATTATTAACAAATCTTCTACAATAAGCCATAATTCTAATTAATTTGTTCAGATTCGAGTATTTATAAAAAAGTGAATTAAAATCATTTTTTATAGAAACTAATGCCTTAGATTTCTTTCTCATTTCAGGAAGGTTTGATATATCAAGTAAATCATAGAACTTAGTTTTATCAAAATCTGTTGATAAAAATTGAGGGCCATTAAACCAGAGCTTACAGTGAGCTAATTGGTCTGGCAAAATTCCTCTACTACCAATATCTGCAGGATTCTCAGACGAGCTAACATAATTCCAATTTTCAATTGTAGTACATCTTTGAATTTCTGCAACACGGTTTCCAACAAAAACTTGAAGGTTTGCTGGGTCATTATTGAGCCAATGCAAAACAATTTGTGAATCACACCAATAATATGGAGTGTACTGAAAAGTAACAGAATCTGAAACAGATTTCATAAGTTGGACCAATAATAAGCTACCACACAATTCTAATCGAGGAATAGTCAATATTTTGACTGGGGCGACCTTAGTCTTAGCACATAACAAATGAACATTTATAGAACCTTGTGAATCAATGCATCGAGTATAAATTGTTGCACAATATGCGTATTGTGAAGCATCACTAAATCCATGTAATTCTATTATTTTAGGTTTATTACTCAGAACGCACCGTGGAATTCTTAAATCATTTAAGTGACATAACTTAGACTGGAACTTTTTCCATTTATCACACAAATCAGAGGGGACTTCGGAATCCCAATCAAGTTTTAACGACCAAAGAGATTGAATCATAATTTTTACTAGGATTATACAACAACTGGCTAAACCTAAGGGATCATAAATTTTTGCGATTGCAGAAAGCATTGTGCGCTTCGTTATTTTTGATAAAAGATCAGGGTTTTCAACATGAAAACTGAAAATATCTAACTTACTAGACCATTGAATACCAAGAGTTTTAATACACTCGTGATCTCCTAAATTAAGTACTTTTAAAGGATCGGAATAATCTTTAAAGTGATCTAATACCAATTGGCTATTTGAAGACCATTTCCTTAAATTAAAACAAGCTGACTTCAATATTTTGACCACTTCATCACATCTTTTAATAGCTTCAGCCTCACTTGAAAATCCAGTAATGAGATCGTCAACATAAAAATCTCTCAGAATAATTTCACTTGCTTCAGGAAACTTGATTTTATTATCAAATGACAATTGCTGGATACACCTAATGGCTAGATATGGCGCACTGGCCGTGCCATATGTTACGGTTTTTAAATTATAAATTGAAATTGGCTGAGAAGGACTATTCCTCCAGACAATTGTTTGCATTCTTCTGTCATCGGGATGAACAAGTATCATCCTATACATTTTGCTGATGTCGGAAACAACAACAACTGCATGTTGTCTAAATCTAATCAAAATACTCAAAATATTATTTTGAATTGCTGGTCCTGAATATTGGATATCATTCAATGACTTCCCATTAGTCGATGGGGCAGAACCATTAAAAACAACACGGAGTTTGGTTGTCAGGCTTTCATTTTTGATAACACCATGATGTGGTAAAAAATAATTAGGTTCTGTGGTGCCTTCCGCATCTAAATTATAATCAATTGACATGTGATCTAAATCTAAATATTCTTTCATGAAATTTAAATAACCATTTTTAAGTTCGGGACATTTCTTAAATCTATCCTCTAAATACAATAATCTTTTAACAGCTAATTGTTTAGAATCGCCTAGGACAGAAGGATGTTCCTTCCAGGGAATTTTAACAATAAATTGACCAGTTTCTGATCGAGAAAATGAATTTTTAAAATGATATTCAACATAAACATCATCCTTTGAATAAGAAATATGAGACTTTGGCTCTTCAACAGACCAAAATTTCTCTAATTGTAAATCATCACTACTAAATATTTGTGAAAAATGACATCTAATATGATTTTTTGTTGGATATGGAACTTTACCAACCACAATATAACCAAAAACCGTATTTTGGAGGGAGGGTAAATTCTTTCCAAGATCTATGCGACCAACTAACATTATATCCCAAAACAAACTAGCATCAAGTAACATATCTACCTTACTGCTTACATTAAATGAATCATCTGCCAAAGTTATATTAGGGGGTATTGAGAAATTTGAGACATTAAAAGTATAAGTTGGCAAATTCTCAGTAATCTGTTGCACCACTATGCAATGTAAATTTGACTTAAAATTGTTTAATATAGAACCAATTTTTAATTGACATTTTTTAATTAAAGATGAAACGGAATTATTAATTCCTGAAACACAAATATTTGCTCTATTTGTGTCTAAATCGAGTTTATTAAGAAAATCCTCTGTAATAAAACATGATTGGCTCCCTGAATCTAGGATTACTCGTGCGATATGAGTATTTCCGTATCTATCATATACTCTAACTTTAGCAGTACTCAACAGTACATAATCATTATTTGAACAATTATTTTTTAAAACAATCTCATTTCTATTAACATTATTTTCTGAAGTATTAGTTGACAACTTAACTTTATTTGGTTCATTCTCGGAATCATTGTTCGGGTTGAAATTAATTGAACTGTTTTCTTTAACATGAATATTAGATGGTTTATTTTCATGTAAAAGAGAACTGTGTTTGGCTTTACATATCTTACAACCGAACGATTTACATTGTTTGTAGGAATGTCCGATACATAAACAATTTCGGCATAAATTTAATTGTTTTATTTTATCCCATCTTTGGGCTACTGAAAGTTTAAGAAATTCTTCACATAGGTAAATCAAATGATTTTGTTTACAAAAATTACAACTTCTGCTTTTACTAGTTAGCAGAGATCTAGAGCGTTTATCTTGGTAATTAGATTTATAATCCGGTTTTGTCACATTGCTTAACTCTATAGTTTCCAAAAAATCAGCACGATTCTTCAAGAATTCAAGAAATTCGTTTAAACTTGGCAAAGAATTATCTATTTTTCTTTTTTCCCATTCCCTAGAACTAAATTTATCCAATTTACCACTTACCAAATACACCATAATAGCATCCCAATGTTCAGTCGGTAGTTGAAGTGATTTTAAAGCGAATAAATGCTTTTTAACTGAATCTATCATGCTTCTAAGACCTAATGCAGATTCTTTATTTAAATTTTCAATCTCAAAAAGAGCTTTTAAATGATTGTTTACTAACATCCGAGAGTTGTCAAATCTGTTGCATAGAGTCTGCCATGCAGAAATGTAATTTTGTGCAGAAAAATCTAAACTTTGTATAATTTTCAATGCATCACCTTTTAAACTCGCACGTAAATAATGATATTTTTGAATATCTGCCAATACTTTATTATTATGAATTAACCCTTCAAAAGTATCTTTAAACTCAATCCACTTCAAATAGTCCCCATGAAAGACAGGTAACTGAATAGGAGGTAATTTGACACCTTCTAATCCACTATATTCATGGCTTATGTCTAACCTTTTCGACTGTGAACTGGATAAATCGGAACATTTTCTTTTTAACATCGTTCTTGCTCTAGACAAAGTTTTTGAAAATATAGTATCTAATCGTTGTCTTTTCGCATACTCTTGTTGAATATCTTGATCCTGACAATTTAATTCAATTGACATTTGGATTTCATCAAATTCAGTAAACAAACTTTCAGTTCTTTCTGTATTCAATTCTATATGCGAAAAATGGTCTTCGCTTAAATCATTAATCGCGATATTTGTCATCGACTCTATAAATTTAATAAAATTGTTTAATCTTTGTTCAATTATATCTCTTTTGCGATATAATTGACGAAAATCAGAAGCTTTCATAGGCATTTTTAGCTTTATATTAATCAAAATACGTAGCAAATAATATTATTTAATTGTACGAACTCAAAAATCAACGTTAAGCAATCAAGTAATAAAAGTCAAATCTAAATCTGTCTTTTATCTAATAATCAAACTTAGCCGAATATTGGCTATGGTCCTATAATCATTTATATTTAAATAAATCCAATAATAATAGCAATATCTACTAATAATAATCAGAAATCGTATAGCATTCCACAAACTAATACTCCAAATCAACTCAAATACATATTTGCATACACACAAAGGTGTACAAATCAATCTAATAAGTAATTATTTTTTAGCTAAATAAAATTATAGGTTATAAATCAACTATTCAATGCGCAAAATCAAAATTTTTAATTGAACCCCAAAATCCTCAAAAATCTAATAATTTATTGGCACTTTGTTGAAAGGAAATAAATATGAAGGATAAACAAAGAACAATCAAGATAATAAATGGAAAAACCTCACATTTAATTCAATCGGCAGAGCGGATCCAATCTGGCTGAATCATAAATTCTTCAAAAACTAATAATCTTCATACCCATCTGGATCTATTAGACCATTGTCTCAATCATCGGGTTCGATCGGACACAATTTTATGCTTCTCGGGCTCGAAGGTACCAAATGTTATGGACAAACTTCTGATAGAATGGACTGTAATATATTATATTAAAAACTTCTTGTATTCAGCTAAAAAATTAATTACAAATTGTTAAAAAATGTGATTTTATATTATGACAATCAATCTAATAATATTAATGACAATCTGACAAATATATGTTGTGTATTTTTGATGCTTGTTTTTTTCCCGTCATTGAGCAAGGGCGGAACTGTCTATCCAATAATAAATAATACTTTTCGTCCAGAAGGTTTGAGATTATATATACTTGTGTAAAATTTTTTAAACATGTTTTTATGATTTTCTGGTATATCTATTATCAATGCCAATGCAGCTCTATGAATGTTGGTAGAGCTATATGTATAATCCTGATCTACGATATATTTAATAAAATTAATAATATTTGAGAATTCATAAGCAAAAGGGTCCATATTTTTTCTATACTATACCTCCACCTTCTCTTGAAAACTGTATCATGTAAATTTAGTTTTTTTTGTTGTAATAGATGCAATCACAATTGCGATGGAATGCTCAGGAATACCTTTTCTTAAAAAATCTTGCCTGACAAACATGCGATAATCAGGGTAAGATGTTGGTGTCCCGGATATGAAAGCCTAAAAGGGTTCAAAATTAAATTTTTATCAGGTCCTAAAATTATCTTTTTGCCTGATATCAGTTTATTAAAGGTTGGTTACCAAATCTGATTTGGCCATTCTGCTACTACCACAATTCCTACTGCTTTGTCACATATGATTTTTTCTAAAACTCTTGGAATAATAGCAAAAGGTGGAGTAGAAAAGCATAAAATTTTAATCCATGCCAATCTATAGTGAAGGCATCAACTTTCTCCGATTCGGGGTCAGGTTTCCAAGATACATACCTTGCACATTTTTTGTTAAGATATGTGGCAAACAAATCGATTTCTGGAATATGAAGCTGCTTAAAAATTATATTAACACAATTATCACTTAAAGAATACTCTGTTCCTATTTTCAAAGATCTTGACTCTGAATCAGCAATAATATTTTCTTTTGTACTGATATAAGATGCAAGTATTTTAAATTTCTATTTTCACAGTATTGCCAAATTTCTCTGCAAATGTTGTTAAGATTAGGTATTGCACACTCCCCATCTTGTTAATACAAGATACAGCTGTTGTGTTATCTATTCTTAGCAAAATATTACAATTCCTATATTCCTTGGAAAAGGATTTCAAGTCATTATATGCTGCCAATAACTCAAGAACATTTATATGTAGTTCTCGCTGTTCATAACTCCAAAAACCATGAGTTTTATTATCATTACCGCATGCTCCCCATGCTAAAATAGATGGATCACAAAATATTTCAAGTACATAATTAGATTCTTTTATATTTTGTTCACTAATTGGTATGTTATGTACCTAACCACCAATTGAAATCGTTTTACAAGTATTTAGGTATGGTCATTTTTGTGTTAAAACTATTAGTTTTAGAAAGAGCAAGCCACTTTTCTTCTTCTAAATTTTTTAAGTATAATGTTCCATATTTAACTGAAGGACAAACTGCTACCAACTGACCGATTAAAGCTGCAAATGATCTTATCATACATGTACTTTTATTTTTGATGGTCTGAATACTATTAATTATTTTTTCTTTTTTGTCAGCAGGAGCAAAATATATCATTTTATTAGAATCAAACGTAAAACCAAGAAAAGTTATAATTTGTGTGGGTGAAAGTATACTTTTTCTTTATTTATAGTAAATCCCAGGCGGGAAAACATTGAACAAGTTTCAACAATATTTTCTTTAAATTTCAAATATGATTTTGAAATCAGTAAAGTGTCATCTAAAAAAATGACAGAAGTAAAGCCTCTTGTTTTTAGATTGTTTAAGGCTGGTTTTAAGGTTTTCGTAAAAAATATAAAAGGCGAGATATTCAAACCAAATGGTAAGCAGTTGAAATGATAGAATATTTTTGTACTCAAATTTTAAATATATTTTTTTAAATTTTCATGAAGGGGAATAGCAAAATAGGCATCTTGTAAATCTACTTTTGCCATAAAACAACCCTTGAAAATGAGCTTGAGAACTGACCTATAGTCTTCCAACTTAAAATGTGGGGCTTCTATAAAGCAATTTAACTGTTTTAAATTTAAAACAAATCTATGACTTTCGTCCTTTTTGGGCACTAGAAAATATGAAGAAAGGAATTGCTCTCTTGTATGTGAAGAAGGAGAAATAGCTCCCTTATCAAGTAATTGTTTTAGAGCTAAATCATACGACTCATTTGGGTCTATGAAAAACTTTTGGTGCTCTCTCTTGAGACGGTGTTGTTTTAAATAAAATATTAAAACCTTGGACCCAAATTAAAACTTTGATGTCTGAAGTAATCTTTTTCCGGTTTTTAAAATAATTAGCCACATTTCCTGCTGATTTTTTATTTACCTTTAGTATGACCTCCTGGTTGTTCTGGTTGGGTTTTGGTGCTGTTGTCTGCTCGACTGTTTGTATCTCGATGTTGGTTGAGGATGATTTGGGTAGTGGCTTTGTCGAAATCTTGGTCTGTTTGAGGCTGGATTGAAGTTTAAACTCTGCTGATTGAAGTTGTTAGATTCTGGAAGAACTCTTGTTGTATGCTGAGTGGTAAAAACAGCTTGGCGTTGTGGCGCAGTCTTCGGACAAAAAGTGGCTTTTTGTGGCTTCATTATAGAGCTGACTTGAAAAACTGCCGATCTTGCATCTTTGCTTTCTTTCAATATTTCAATCAAATTCTCCCCAAATAAATATTTATCTATAGGTTGCTCGTCTAATAATTTTTTAAATTTTAAATTTAATGAAGAACTGAGCAAAAATCTTCTGTGCAAGGACATCTTATAAAACACTTCTATATTGAAGTTTATGGAATTGGCATCTGTTTCGATATTCCTTTTTTTTTTTTTGTTTAATCCTAATTCGACCTCTTTATAAAGGGACATAATACTTGCAGCTAAAATTGTTTGCATAGTTTGCAAGTATTTATCTTCCCTAATTTTATTTTTATCTTTTATGGCAGATAAAACCTCAGAATTCAACTGAGGTGGGCAAAGTCTTTCGCAGTTTGTAGCAGGTAAGAATTTTTCTGTAAGTTTACCCACAATACTTTTGTCTAAGCGTTTGGAAAGAGAATAGTTTAGCCTTTTTGCTACATCTGGCAACATTTCAGAAGCATTAAGGTTAGTTTTTGATGGGTCTTCCCCAATTAAGTTAATCATATTTAGAGAAATAGATTCTTTCTGTGTAAGTACCTCTCTAATGAAAAAATCTTCTGTTTGTTGTTGCGACTCCTCAATAAGTACTGCTGGTTGTAAAAACAAAATCCTCAATTATGCTCAAATTGCATTGGATCTCATTGTCTGTATTATTTAGTGAAACTGACGGGCTATGCACCTCCACAATGGTTTCTGTAATATTATTTTTAATATTTTGACAAAACCAAACAAAAATTTAGTGTAAGTAAACTTGCTACGCTTGAAAAGTGAAATCAAGGTAAAATGTACAAAAAAATATTTAAATAAATATTATGTATTGTATTTTAAATTTCTGGGCTACTATAAAATAGAGCCTAAGAAATAGGAGCATCTCAAATAAATCATAAAGATTTTCTGGGCTATTAAAACATACCCGCTCCCCTAGTATTATTGTTTGAAGACAAGCCAAACACAAATTTTGTGTAAGTAACTTGCTATTCTTGTGATGTAAATTCGAAGTAAAATATGTAAAATTAGTTAAATAAAAATATATTCCATTCTATACTTCTGGGCTAATATAAAGTGCCTCTGAGAAATAGAAGCAGGTCACATAATCATAAAGATTTTCTGGGCAACTTAAAAGTACCCTCTGATTTATTGTTATATCCTTAATTATTTAGTCTGTATTACTTTGGACTACCTCAAGGCACCCTTATTGAGACAAACAATATAATTTTTCTTTGCAAAATGTGACGTTTTTGCATGTCATTTATGTTAACCCATTTTCTACGAAATAAACATTAATAGGAAAACCAGTGCAGTCCGGCAACATAGTGCCTGTTTTTTATTCGAACAGGAAGATGGAGAAAAAACAGGTACTATGGCAACAGAAAAATATATTGATAACAACAAAATAAAAGTCTCCATGTTTGAAGTTGATTAAAATTGTCGCTTTGTAAATATTTAATAAATATAGCTATTTATTCACGCTAAATTTAATTTAACTACCATAAGAAAATCAAAAAAAATATCATATAAATACCTGAGTCCTTTTCATCCATTTTCTCTCTCAACTTTAGCAATTTCTGTTGCAACTCTTCATATTTCCGCCGCTTTCGGGATAAACAATCACTCTTTGATGACCTTTTTTGGCATTTTAAACGCTTTTTAACAATTTTTATAAAATTATTTCGAACACGCGTGTGATCAGCCGCGCACAGAAAAAAACAGTGATGTGCCCACGTCACGTGTCAAGAAGCCTAATATCTTCTTTTTTCTTATTCTTCTTCTTTAAACTGTGATCAGCGGCCAGAAAATGCCACTACAATTAGTACAAATGTTCGAAATGTAATGTGAAGGACAATTTTAATTTGTAAGCTTTGTAAAAGATTGCAAAATTTGGGTAGCGCGTCTACAATTTGCTAAATTTTTAGAATACAACAAAATATTAACCCAGATTTTCTGGATACTGTTCTTTTTACTAATGGGGCAACATTTTCCAGACGAGGAATATTTATTTGGAAAAATAATCATGTGTGGGATTCTGAAAATCCTCATATCATGCATATAGGGCAGTCAATGAGGTTATTTGGCTCTGAATTCCATCCTAATACATCAATCAACTTGATATTTTTTTACAGTAAGTAGAGAATAGCTCAAGAAACAAAGTCTACCCTATACCAATGTGCGTTTTTACCTTGGGGGTGGTTCCCACACCTTCTCGGGGGTGGAACATTTTTTGGTTAAAATAACCACGGAAGTGGCTAGAGAACCTAATTCTAAGCAAAAACTGTTCTATAATTTTTTTTGAAAACTCGATACTTTTTGAGTTATTCGTGGTTGAAAAATTAGGTATTTTCCTTGAAACATACCTTTTCGCAAGATTTTTTGCGAATACCTTAAAATCCATGCATCTAACTAAAAAAACTGTATAAATCATTTTTATAACTTATAAAAAAACAAAGAAACTCGTTCCTTCATAAATCTTCTAGTTATAATAACTAGAAAGAGATATGGTAGGTAAGAAGAGTTTGTTTTTTTTATGCATGCTCAAATCGGTGTATTCAACTTGAAATAACAGAGAAACGGTCGACCTTAGGTGTATAATGCTTCCAATATGTTTTGTAGTGCTTGAAAAGACCTTTAAAATAAGCAATATAAAATGTCGATTAAATTTAAACTAAACGAGATATGCTGCAAAAAAATTGATGACTCATGTATTTTAAGAAAAAATGAGAAGTATAAATTTAACCCCTCATCCATCAGAATTTACATGACCGTTTTCCTTCTAAAATACTTTTTATTATAGTGTTGTTTTTATGTTCAAAAAGTTGGACGAGTTTAAAATAAACGGTTTTTGAAAAAAAATAAGATCAAATTATAGAGCGCATTTTTAAATTTTCTTAAAATTCTTTATTTTTCTCCGTGTAATTTGAAAATGATAAAAGATGCGAAAAAAGATACCGCACAAAAATTTAGGGTTTCTTTAGATAAAAATTTTGTTTTATTTTTCATTACTGTATCTTTTATCGAAATAACACTATACTAAAAGGTAGGTACTGTAGAAGAAAAACGATGCATTTAGATTCTGGTGGATAAGAGGTTAAATGTACTTCTCATTTTTTCTTATAGTCCTCAATTCTTTTGCAGCATATCTCGTTTAGTTTGAATATAATCGACATTTAATATTACTTATTTTAAAGGTCTTTCCAAGCACTTCAAAAGTTAGTGGTAGAATTATACACATAAAATCAACCGTTTCTCTGTTATTTCAAGTTGAATACACCGATTTGAGAATGCACCAAAGAAACAAACTCTTCTCACCTACCATATCTCTTTTTGCATTATAACTAGAACATTTATGATGCAACGAATTTCTTTGTTTCTTTATAAGCTACAAAAATGTTTTATATAGTTTCTTTAGTTAGATGCATAGTTTTTAAGTTATTCGCGAAAAACTGTTCGAAAAGGTGTTATATTTCAATGAAAATAGCCAATTTTCAACCGCGAATAACTCAAAAAGTATTGAGTTTTCGAAAAAAAATTATAGAACAGTTTTTGCTTAGAATGAGGTTCTCTAGCTACCTCCGTGGTTATTTTAACGAAAAAACTTTCCACCCCGAGAAGGGGTGGGAACCACCCCAAGATAAAAATGCACATCAGCATAGGGTAGACTTTGAAATAGGAGATATGTAGAGTAGAGGCTATTTCAAAAATTTCACTAAAATCCATGCAGTATGATAGAATTCGGAGGTAATATCCTATTCTTGCTCCCATTGACTGGCGTAATAGAGAGAAACCCATTTTCAGCAAGACTTTAACTTCAACATTTGATATGGTATAATATGTGATTATTTAACAGGTCTTTTTGAACTGCCTACCAATTTAAATGGCCCCCTGTATTTAGATTTTCTTCAAGATCATTTACACGAATTATTAGAGGATATATTTACCTCTCGCCATAAGGCAAAACATGTGGTTTTTGCAAGACGGGTTACTACCAGATTATTCATTATTAGTTCGTCAATACTGAAATCAGCAATTTTCACATCGATGGATTGGTGGTGAAAGTAAGTTTGCTTGGCCAGCAACAGATCCTGATTTCAATCCTTTGGATTTTTCAATGTGGCCACAAATGAAGGCATTAATTTACAAAAATATTAATTCTCTTTTATGTATAATCTAACGTTTCTTTGATTTAATTTTACCTTTATTTCACCCAAAAAGTTACTAGCGCCCTCTTTTAGCGATGCTAAATTAAAGTCTAAATTAGCAATCGTCGTGCCAAATAAAATTGTCAAGGTATAAATATAAATATTGACCGCATTCAACATTATTGCCAAAATTAAAATCCATATCTAAACATTACACCGGCTATCTCGGAAATTAGCAATATTTGTATAAGACATGTTAGACAAAATCATCATATTTTGAGATCTGGAATCTACAACACAGATATTGTATTTTTAATGAATCACTCTGTAGACATAGATTGTCGCTTTTCAGTGACTTCTTCAAATAGCTCGCTTTACACAACTTACTTGAACGTATTTGTTGAACGTACCAACCCTAGAGACTAAAAATTTAATTCCCATTTTTCGGCGACGGTAGCATTCCAAGTTCATTATTTTAACGCCCTCCCCTCAGATGAAAAAGCGATAAAAATCCTTCCAGATCGATCAGTTCCAGATAATCAGCGACTAAATTCTAAAAACTCAATTAGATTATCCGATAAAATTTTAATTTGTAAGCTTTGTAAAAGATATTCCGAAAATCGGGCATGCGCGCCAGCCGGAAGCACACAGGTAAGGGTAGGTGTGTATACGAGTGAGTAAAAGAGTGGGGCAATGATTCGTTTGGATCCACGGCCGCCTAGCATTGTGTTATCACCGTTACCGCTGGAACGTATACGTACGACGTAGGTTTGTATTACGCTGGCTCTATCTGTTCCTCTCGAGCTTTTCCAAGTCCAAGTGACCGAGTGCTGCTTTTAAATGAAGTTGCGTCTTTTGGTGAGTTTTTCGTATTGTAAAAGAGCGCGCTCTCGTGCCGCTTTGCGACGGGTAGTTTGAAAGTGTGAGGCGCCAGTTACTACAGGACGTGCTTTTCTGTGTTTTTTCTTTGGTTTGGCAGTTTTCTAGGATGTGTTTGAGTGATGCTACTACTGGCACCACTCGTCCTTGATCTACTGGATGCAACCATATGTGTAAGTGAGTAGTTTTTCTATATTTCCAAAATTCCCTAAAACGTTGACAAAATCCCTCTAAAATATATTTATAATTGACATAATTCTTACTAAAACTTCAATTAAAACAAAATACTGAATAACAACAAAAAAATGCAATAGAAAACTAGAAAAATATCCTAAATAGTGCACCTTACAGCTATTTATATGTGTAAGTGAGTAGTTTTTCTATATTTCCAAAAAAATCTTTCAGAATTGACAACATACCTTTAAAATACCCTTATTATTGACCATTTAAAACTTTAATGAAACCAAATACTATCTAAAAACAAAAAAATACAATAGAAAACCAGAAGAATATCTTAAGGACGTAAGCGCAAAATTTCGCGCCAATGTGTTTTAAATTCATTCATTTTTTTTCGGATCATGAAAAAGCTAAAAAGTATTTTGAAAAATTTAAACGCAGAATGAAAGATTATATCATTACTGAGGGCCGAAAGTTCCTTAGAATAACCAAAAAGTTTAGTTTGAATGAGATATTTGAAATTAAAAATCACACTAAATTTTCTCTTTTTTTTGTCACCTCTGTAACTTATTAAAATAAACATATCAGAAGTTTTCAGGGACTTTCAGCTCTCGGTAAGGATGCAATCTTTCATTCTGCGTTTAAATTTTTCAAAAATGCTTAGTTTTCTCAGGATTATATAAAAAATGAATGCATTTAAAACACATCAGCGCGAAATCTTGCGCCTACGCCCTTAAATAATAATATTGCACCATATATCTAATTAAATTGATTCTAATAATTCAATTTATCAATTAAAGTGTACTTGAAGCTGTAATTAATAAATTTTAAAAAAGTGTTTTTCAAAATTCACATAATGCTTTTAAAATATATTTCTTATTGACATTATTCTTACCAAGAACTTAAATTTAAAAAGTACTGAGTAAAATCAAAAATACAATAGACAACCAGAAAAATATCTTAAATATTGCACTATACAGCTAATTAAATTTCTGTGCTGATAAGTAAAAAGGTCTTAAGTCAAAGATATCGATTTTGAGTCAGTTGTTTAAGTAGGTACGTTAAAAAAATTGATAAATAGTAGAGTCGACCCATTTTCATCTATATTTTAAAATTATTATCTATTAAATTCAACTTAGCGTTGAAATTCAATGGCTTTTCATCACTCTTTATCAATTTTTAAAACTTACTAAAAAACCTAGTCAAAAATATTTTTGACTTACGACCTTTTTACTTATCAGTACAGACTTATTCTAATGATTTAACTTATCAATAAAAATATACTTGAAGCTGTAATTAATCAACTACAATAAACAAAACAAAATTAAGCAAAAATGTTTCGACATGATTTTTTCGAATTAATTTATATAAAAAAAAATAAAATAAAATTGTCTTGTAATCGTTGTTATCGATTTTTCAATTCATAGTTGAACCGGCTAATAATAAATGTTGATAAACACAATAACGTAATAAATTATGTAACCATATTTTTGCTGGAAAACATTTAAAAAGTATATATTTTGATCTTTTATTATAAACATTATCCACATTATGTTTACAAAAATAAATTACAGAGTAAAGGAAGATCGATTTAAAATACGAATAATTTGTATTTTAAATCGACCTTCCTATACTCTTTAATTGATATTTGGGGAAATAATGTGGATAATATGTTTATAATAGAAGATCAAAATATATTTAATTATGAAATGATTTATTAATAAAATGATTTTGATTTTGATAAGTACAAAATACGGTCAATTTACTGCAATCAAAACTAAACAAATAAAATATTAAAACATTGTATCTGGGACATATAAAATCTGGGTCAAAATGTTAACAAAATATCAAATGATGAGATTCCCCAAACATAAATCAATATTATCGAAATTTTGATGAATGTTCTTGTCGTACTTGGCGCATTGTCTATATTTTTTTGGTGCTTAGGTACCTATGTGCTAACTTATGCTAAGTCATAATTTTCGTCAGCCATTTTGATTTTCTTCGTTTCAGTAATTTTGTCAGGAATACCTAGCAGCTTCCGTATTGTTTGTCAACTTGTTTCTTCTTCATCAAGGTTCATTTCCGTGACTGAGGTCGGCAATTATCATAGCTTTTCGGACTATATAGACGGTTGCTCTGAAAAGTCATTGGATGTACATCCATACCATTCTCTCAGGTTGAGCACCCACGATATTCTGAGTCTCCCTATGTTTCTTTTTCCTTGAATCTTTCCCTGCATGATCAATTGGAGCAAGTTGTGTATCTATCCACGTGTAATATGTCCGGGATATTCTAGTTTTCTTGTTTTGATGCTATTTAAGATTTCCACTTCTTTATTAATCTTTCTCAGAACCTCTTTGTTTGTGACGTGTTTTGTCCACGATATTTTCTGAATTCTTCTGTACAGCTACAACTCGAATTATTCTAGTTTTTTCATTGATGCCGTGTTATCCAAGCTTCTGTTTTATAAAACAAAGTCGAGAAAACGTAGTACCTAGTCAAACTAACCCTTAACTCCAACTTCAAATCTCTTGTGACGAGCACCTTTCTCATTTTATTAAAATTTGCTCTATAATTTTAACCAGACCCTTTCTTCATATCTTAAAAATTGAATTCCAATTTTTAATATTCAATTATGTCTACTTGAAACTTATAGCGCTTATAGTTTTTTATGCAACTATTTGCTTAGGTGAGTATTTTTTTATATTTCCAAAATACCCTAAAAAACTTTTTTTCACAATTGACAAAATACCTTTAAAATATACTTATTATTTACACGGTTCTTACCAAAGTTCCATTAAAAAAATGTCTGAATAAAAGCAAAAAAAATACAATAGACAATAAAAAACATATCTTAAATATTGCACCATAGAGCTATATAATTGAATTTATTCTAATGGTTTTAATTTATCAATAAATATGTACTTGAAGCTGGCATTATTAATGAGCTAGAATAAACAAAATTATGCAAAAATGTTTCGACACAATTTTTTCGTATTTCTTTATATTAAAAAAAAAAATAAAAATTGTCTTGTAATCGATGTTTCCGATTTTTCAATCGAAAGTTGAACCGGCTATTTTTATAATAAATGCTGATAAACACAATCAACTTTATATAATTATTATGTAACTATATTTTTGTGGAAAACAAATTTAAAAAGTACATTATTTTGATCTGGTGTTATAACACAGCTATACTACTTCCCCAAATATCAATTACAGTGTATGGGAAGATCGATTTAAAATACGAATTAAACGGTTTTGATAATAAATCATGTATTGGATGATAAAGTACAAAATACGGTCAATTTACTGCAATCAAAACTAAACAAATGAAATATTAAAACATTGTATCTGGGACATAAAATCTGGGTCAGAATGTAAACAAAATATCAAAATGATGATATTCCCCAGACATAAATCAATATAATCGAAATTTTGATGAATGTTCTTGTCGGATTTGGCGCATGGTCTTTAGTTTTTTGGTGATTATTTGTTAACTTATTCCAAGGCAAAATATTCTTAATCCATTTGATTTTCTTCATATCGGTAATTTTATCAGGAATACCTAGTAGATTCCATATTGTTTGTAATCTTTTTTGGTTGTCCATAGATAATTTGTTGTCCATAGAATTTTAAATAAAATTTTACTTCAATTAGTAGCCTCTAAGTGAGTACTTATTTTTTCTTTGATTGATTTTGACCACATCATTTCTTCATATTTTTAAAGTTCAATGCCACTTTTTAAAATTTAATTATGTCTTATTAAGACACTTTTTTAATAAGTCTACTGTATATTTAACTTTAAGGTCTTTGCAATATATTCTATTGCTATTGCCATTTATCTAAGTGGATGATACGGATGAGAATTTGTGTACCGAAGTTTGCTATAAAATTCAATTAATTCAATTTTAAATATACTTTTTCTACAATCACTTGATAAAGAAGACTTTTTTGCTTGTCAATGGCAACAAAAGTTGACGTTTACTGACTACCGTCACGTTATCGCTCTAGCGCGTAAAGTTTGATTTTACGCGCGTTGTCCGTAGCAACGTACAACCATACAATAAAAACACATTGAACATTCAAACTGAAAGATATAAAAATTAAGTGATTGTAGAAAAAATGTTATATGTATTACAAGCTCAAAGTGACATTATTGCTTTCGAGTAATTATCGCTCTCAAGCAATAATGTATCACTTTTCGTTCTTAATACATAAATAACCATGATGATAGTATTTTTTGAATTTATAGTGTTTGTTTGATTTAGTGTTTTTTCTACATTGATTATTTTTGTGTCATATTTAAATCCGGGATTTATGGTTACGGAAAACAAGGAAGACGAAAAGGATATAACAGTCGTAAAAATGAAAGATTACCCTTGAACGATCATATCAATCACTTATTTTGTATTTGCTGTCTTTATCTATCACAAACGGTTGTTATTTATAGAAAAAGACAGCAAATATAAAATAAGTGATTGATGTGATCGTTCATGGGTAATCTTTCATTTTTCCGACTTTAGTTACTTTAAAGAATAGGCAGAAGTAGAACCATTACAAATCAGATAAACTCTTTATATAAAATATATATTACATGCTAAAACACATTGATATTGCGTATTGTATACAATTTCCTAAATTTTTTCTTATTCTTAAGTTTCCATCTTCTAAAGGGTGATTGATTAGTGGGATAAAGCTCAATAGATCCGCTATAGTAGTAATAGATAGCAATAAATGTTAATAACAAAAATTGTGGCTTTTGGCAAACTTTGAGCTTCACATTACAAAATTAGTTAGAATGTTACAGGTTGTTCGCTAGCACAATGGCAGACCAAACTTACGTTTTTTTTTTTTAAATGGAACATCCTATATTTTATTCTATATTCGAAATTCTGTTAACTTCTCCATCACAAAAATATAAAGGTTTGTTATGTTATACAGGGTATTTACAAAGTTATAACCAATTTTGTATGAAAATCTTACTAAGTTCAACTCCCTGTATAAATAAACATAGGCACAACAGCAATTGTTTATTAATGCCATATTTTTTTATTTATTGTCAAAATTTTCAAGAATTATTGACATTGCAAATTTTTTTATATCAAATACAGGGTGAGTCAAAACGCAAGTACATTATTTTCTCAGTAATGTTAAATAGAACACCCTATATTTTATATCATTATTGAAAAGTAACATTACCGTACTTTATTTTTATATAACATTCCCTATGTCCAAATTTATTAGTTTTCGAGCAATTTTCAGGGCAAATTATTTTAGGTGTATAAATTTATCTAAATAAGTCATGACCGAATTGACAATTAACGATTACTGATTATCAATCCGGTAATCAATGTAACAATGTAGCAAATAAAGAAGTAATAGTACATTGTTTACCGGGTAGGAAAAGCTTAACATTCCTGGACGACTGTGAAGATTGCTAAGTCGAGGCGCAAGCCGAGACTTAGCAACACAGAGTCCAGGAATGTGGCTTTTCCTACGAGGTAAACATACTATTTTTCCGCAAATCGTTAAAATTCGACAGATATTGATTGATTTAAAAAAAACGCGATAATTTTATTCCCAAATAAATGGTGCTTTGAAATTCCTAATAAAATTACTTGGGTTACTATGGAAACGTATTGAGGTTGAATTGTTAAACTTGACGCTTATAAATTTAATTGCTGGTGTTCTCGAAAGTAAAATGATAAGTGATGATGAAATTTCCATTCCTGGGACTCCTCCAGAGCTGGTTGAGGCAGTGAATACTGCTTCATTAGAATTATTGCCAAAGAAATCAAGAGAAAAGTACGAAAATGCATACAGACGTTTTATGGATTATCGCATGAGTAAAAATACGAGTTCTTTCTCAGAAAATGTTGTAATGGCATACTTCCTAGACCTTTGTTTAAAGATGAAATCTTCAACATTATGGGCCAATTATTCAATGCTGAAGTCAACCCTTGCACTTAAACACAATGTAGATATATCTACATACTCAAAACTTCGTTCTTTATTGAAACGGCAAGCTCAAGGTTATAGGGCAAAGAAATCTAAGATTTTAACGAAGGAAGAAATTGAAAAATTTATCCAGGAAGCTCCAGATAAAGAAAATTTAATGATTAAGGTAATTTACAAGGTTTTAATAGCAATGTGTTTTCTATCATTTATGTAGAACACTAACAACTGTACGGAAATATCATTTCCTTACAGTAAGGAAATGACATTTCCTTACAGTAAGGAAGTCCTGACTTTTTCTTCAAGAAATTTTGACAGGAATGTCAAAATTTCCTGGCGATTTGCGGAAAAAATAATTTATTAGTAATACATTCTACAAAAAAAAACACAACCAAAACATGCAACATTTTGAAACAATTAAAAACTTCTTTTTTATGTAAATGTAACAAATAAGAAAGAAAATTAGTAATAAATTTTACAAAAAAAACACACAAACACAAAATATAACATTTTGTAAAGACAATTAAACACTACTTTTATATGTAAATGTAACAATGTAACAAATAAATAACGAAAAATAATTTTTTCTACGAGCGTGCAAAAATGTCTACTTTCGCGCACGCATTTTAGTTTAGAAAGTTTCACTTTCCGCACGCGTGTTACTTTTCCGCAGGCGGTTTTTACTTTTTCGCACGCGTGTTAATATTGGCTTTAAAGCAATTATAATACATGCAATAAACTAATATTTAGATATTATTTACTAATTTATTTCAAACATATCTTATTGTGTTCCTGTTTTAATGAAATTAACGCGACAATTCGATGAAATAAAATTATCTTGACATAATATTCGAAAGTCAAATCGGTAGACAATAACAGTCGTTTTGAATCATCGCCATGGAAACCAAGATCGTCGTCATGCTAACTAATTATATTGAAAGTTTGGTTTTGACAACCTTGTCAAAGAATTAATTTGTGTGTATTTTCATATTAATTTAATTAATTGATTAAGATTTGGTAATTTATTAAAGACTTAGAAAAAATATTGTTCCTAACTCTTGCAGAAAGTCTCTTTTCCGCACTCGACTGCTTGCCGAACTCCCGCTTCGCGTCGTTCGGCAATCTGCAGTCGCGTGCGGAAAAGAATGACTTTCTGCACTTGTTAGGAAAATAACTATATCAGTAATACATTTTGCAAAAAAAACATGTTAGAAAAAAATTAGAAGCTACCTTTACTAAATTATTTTTAATATTGAATTACATAAGGTTTTCAAAATTACCTCCTAACACATTTATGCACGCCTAAAAGCGATCAATTAATGAGCTACTTACTCTACGAAGCATTTGTAAATTCACATATCGAAATACACTTTGTATTCTATTTTTCATCTCATCCCTTGTTGTTGGAGGTATTTTATAAGCTTCATTATTAACGTAACCCCAAAAAATCAGCCCAGTTTATTAAATTTTGGTGATTTGGGTGGCCACGCTACAGGTCCATTGAAAAATGAAAATATCTCGAAAACTAATAAATTTAGACAGGGAATGTTACCTAAAAATTAAAGTACGGCAATGGTACTTTTCAATAGTGATATAAATACAGGGTGTTCCATTTAAAATTACTGAGAAAATAATGTACTTGCGTTTTGACTCACCCTGTATTTGATATAAAGAAAATTAGCAATATCAATCATTCTTGAAAATTTTGACAACAAGTAAAAAAATATAGCATTAATAAACCATTGCTGTTTTGCTTATTTTTATTTATACAGGGAGTTGAACTTGTTACGATTTTCATATAAAATTGGTTATAACTTTGTAAATACCCTTTTATATTTTTGTGATGGAGAAGTTAACAGAATTTCGAATTTAAAATAAAATACAGGGTGTTTCATTAATAATTGTCCATATAGTAACTGGGGAAACCTTAGCACAAAATACGAAGATCTAACCTAAAACAGTTAAATAAAATGTGGTTCCTCACTGAGTTACAGGGTGTTTTATCTAAAAATTTAAAAATTATTTTTGCTCAGCAATTTAAAACTATTCGACGTATCCTTTTCATACTTGGAAGGAAGTATACGTACTATACAAGCTACTAAATTATGTTAAACAAACGTTTTGGCTATTACCAGAGGCGTACGACGGGGGAAATTGAAGGGTTGACCCTTTCCAAATTCTACGCCACTGGCAAAATGGCTATTTTAGTTCAATTTTTGGATTCTCCAATACTTTCCAGGAAAATAATGTACTCTTCATTCGTAACGATAAAGTCATTAGTTTTCGAGATATTTGAAGTTAAAAATGAAATGACACGGTTATTTTGATCAGTGTATTGTGTCGCTTTATTTTTAATTTCAAATATCTCGAAAACTAATCATTTTATCGTTACGAATGAAGAGTATATTATTTACATAAAAACTATTGCAAAATCAAAAAATTACACTAAAATAACAATTTCGTCAGTGGCGTAGAATTTGGGAAGGGTCAACCAGCCACTATCCCCTGTCGTACGCCTCTGGTAGTAGCTAGAAACGTTTATTTATCTTAATTTTGTAGGGTGTACAGTATCTACACTTTCTGACAAGTATGAGAAGGATATGCCAAATAGTTTTAAAGTACTGGGTACAAATAATTTTTATATTTTAATCATATGAATCATATAAATTAATCAAAATAACTGTGCCGTTTCATATTTAACTTCAAATATCTCGAAAACTAATGACTTTATCGTTACCAATGAAGAGTATATTATTTACGTAGAAAGTATTGTAGAATCTAAAAATGGTAATAAAATAGTAATTTCTCAAGTGGCGTAGAATTTGAGAAGGGCCAACCATTCACCATCCCCTGTCGTACGCCTCTGGTAGTAGTTAGAAACGTTTGTTTATCATAATTTCGTAGAGTGTCTAGTAGTTGCACTTTCTGCCACGTATGAAAAGGATACGTCGAATAGTTTTAAAATGCTGAGCAAAAATAGTTTTTAAATTTTTAGATAAAACACCCTGTAACTCAGTAAGGAACCACATTTTATTTAAGTGTTTTCGGTTAAATCTTCGTATTTTGTGATAAGGTTTCTCCAGTTACTAAATGGACAATTATTAATGAAACACCCTGTATAAGGTGTTCCATTAAAAAAAACGGTTTGCCACTGTGTTATCGAACACCCTGTAACATTCTAGCTAATTTTGTAATGTGAAGCTCAAAGGTGGCTAATATTTTTGTTATTAACTTTTATTGCTATATATTACTATAGCGGATCTATTGAGCTTTACCCCACTAATCAATCACCCTGTATCGAAGGTTGGAATCAATATGGTAAGTTGCAGCAACTCTAAATAGTTGTAAGAGCTTAGATTAAACCATTCCCATAGGTTTTGCAACCAGAAGGTTCCTCTTCTTCCTAAATCTCTTTTACCTTTTATTTTGCCCTCTATAATCAAACGCGGCAGACTACAACCAGGACCTCTTACTATATTCCGAAATATTCAAATTCTACTGGAACTCTTGAATAATCGACGTAAACATACTCAAGGTAAACGTTATTTTGACTAATTTTTTATATTTTTGTCATTAGTTCATAAATAATATCACTCAGATAAGAGAAATTATTTAGAGTGTATTTGAGAGATAGAAAGAAGATATATAAATGATGAATGGCAGAATTTCAAGAAAAGATAAAGAATTTCCAAAGTCGTCAACAAACATTGAAAAAGTTTATTAGCCAAAAAATGATTTATTGAATTTTTCTTTCAAAATTATAACAAATGATTAGAACAGAACAGAAAGATACCGCCCACTTACAAGTCAATTACCGAACCATAATATGGATGTAGCACTATGAGAATCCGTAGTGCAACAATATTAGAACTCATAGTGGTGATCATAATATCAAAGACTAAAAAAGCAACCGGAGCAGAGCTAATGAGTACTTCTAAAATTTGGAGGTCTATTGTTAAACTTAAGAATGCTATTTCTGATAAATCAATGTTAGTTAAATACTATAATCTAACAGATATGCCTAATTCGCTTTACCGGTCATATGACAAAATTTTAGATGTTAAAATATAAATTTCCGCAAATATATATGTTTCGAAAAGTCATATATTGCTTATTTTAGCTCTAGTTTAAAGTTTATGGTTACATATTTTGTTTAGATATTTCTGTTTTAGTATCCTTTTTATTAAAATATGAAACTAAGAATGTCTGTCTAACGAATAGAAGTTTAAGGTTTTCGTTAATAGGGTAATAACTTCACCCTTATTTTGTACGATAAATGATCAATATTTTTAAAATACCTAAAAAGTAGGTTAACATAAAGCAATACAATAATTGCTCTAAAAATAGTATTTTCCTTTAACATAAAGTTTTTTTCAAGTTTGGTATATTTTTAAAACATGTCATAAAAACATAAAACTCTTATTTAGACAGAATTGAAGCTGGCTAGAAGGCACTATATTTTGGCAGAAAAAATAAGGGGGCAAAACAAATAATAATAAAAAAAAATAAATAATAAAAAGAATTTGAAAATAAAACTCTGAATATAATAAATTTTTGTTTATTATTTTTATTATGGAGCAATTAAGATTAAGACTTGCTTTATCGAACTGAATTTGTAACCAAGGAAAACGATTGTTGTAAGCAAAAAAATCTCTTTCAAGCTCACAAGCTTTCATTAAGCAGTTTTTTAAATTAGTTTCACAACACGATTTAGCCAATAAATTTTAAGAACAAAAAAATTGTTGATTGTTAAATTTGGCAGTTTTGAAAAAGTGTATCATTAGACTTTCATTATCATTTCCCTCTATTAATCCTGCCTTTCCCATAACTGATTTATGTCCTTTAATATCATTCCCTACTTTGGCGTTTATGCCTATACTTACTATTTTTATGTATATCTCGTTTGTATTTACTATTCACATTATCGTATGTTGCTTGGAGTTTCTGATAGAAATCGTCCTTTTCCTCATCATTTTCGTTTGTAGCGGTGTAAACGTTAATTACTAATATATTGTGTTACCTTACAGCTCTCTCGTCCATTTTAATTCTTTCAAATGTTGCCTACCACTATAATAAAACATTATTCCCTTTTTTGATACTTATCATTATTGCAACGTCTTTTTCATGTTTATCGTTTTCATTTATGTTTTCTGAATACATATATCAATTCCTCTCGATCTCCTATGTGTCTATTCCATGTCCTCACTTCTCCTCTGTTATTAGTTGTTAAACTTTATTTTAACGTTCTTTCCCTCCCTTTCCCAATGTTCTTGTAATTTCTCCCAGGTTCTCGTTTGTACATATCTTCTATTTCTCAACTATTTTATAATTTATACTTTGTTGATGCTTTTTTCAAGTATCGACAGACTTTCGTGATGATGAAAATAATTTTGCATCTTATCATGATTTCTTCTTTATCAGTGGGAGTCACTCCTTCCGTATTTTTAATTTCCCTTGTTGTCTTGTATGCTCTCTCTCTCTCTCTCTGTTTCTTTCTCTCTCTGTCTCTCTCTCTCGCTTTCTGTCTCTACATATAATATATATTTAATATTTTTAAATAATTTCAGTAAATCTGCTATATTGAAATAAAAAAAAAATAGATATAATTTATCTGTTCATATCAGATTACTTTAATGCCGTGGAAAAATTGGTTGTAAACACAAGAGTACTTTGGCTATCAGACGGTACTGAGAGATAATTATCATTGTTCTATAAGCTATAAATAACACCCATCTGAGAAAATTTCATTAATTGTGTTTATTTCATAAATGAACTAAGTGTATCTATAATAAATAGCTTTGCACCTAGAGCAATACTTATTAATTGGTACAATAATCATTGCATTTTACTACCGATAACGAAATCATTTTGGGACTTACATACTCGTATAAAATTTGCTTATAACGTACTTATGTCCTAAAAGTTTTGGCACAATATTCATTAGCTTTAATTTTAACAAAAACAAAATAATAGCGAGTTGCCTCTGGAAACAAAAGGATGTTTAAATTGTCTACTGTCAGTTAAGATTTATTTATTTTGAAGTTTTCGTTTTAGGATGTAGAATGAATTAGAAATATGAAAAAGTATGTATACCCCAGTAAATAAACGGGAAATACGGCGATACCTTGTAATTTTCAGGGGCAACTCCGAATTGCATGAAAATTTGGATTTAGGTTCTACTTACCCTCCACTTCAAAGTTGAAATTGTGCCATTGGTTGCTTTTACTTGGTGGGTGACAGTCACCCTTTCTCGGGGGTGAAAAATCATACGTTCAAGATAAGACCGGAAATGGATAAATTGGTTAATTCTAAGTAACTTTTGTTCTATAGATTTTTTTATGTAAGTCAATACTTTTCGAGTTATTTGCGATTGAAAATGTTTAGACAAAATAACCACGTTTTCAGACGGTTTTTCGCAAATAACTCAAAAGTAAATATTTGATCGAAAAAAATATCCTTAGCAAAAGTGTAGATTATAAAAAACCGAAAAAAATGGTGTATCAGTAAAGTCTATCAATCGAGTAAAAACAAAGTTTTAGCTAATGAAAAATACGTTCTTGTTCATCTAATTAAAAATCGAATATTTCAAGGTGAAATCACCGAAAAATTAAGCACTTTTTGGGAAAAGTCCATTCAAACTTATTTAAAGTGTTTATAAAAAGCTTTATTTTAATTGTTTATAAAAGTGTCTAGCATTAAAAATAAGCGGGTAACGCTCAAAATAAAGTTGGCCCTCTTTTTTTTGTAAAAAAAATCATGAAAATCTCCCCGCTTTTAGCTCCCCAAATAAAATTAATCGTTACCGCTTTTCAAACAATTTATTTACTTATCTATTTTTTATATGATCAGTCAGTCTCACCGGTTTAAAGTGCTTATTTTTGAAAGGGTTATAGTTGAAAAAGCTTGAACGGGTCACTAATCACGAGTGTATGCAAATTTTAAACAGCAATATCTTAACCAATTTTTGTCTTACGAAAAAACAAAATGAAACTAGCATATTTATAATAGCAAAACCTACTTTTTTTACTCTTTAAGATTTTTCTTATCATTAATACTTTTAAGTTATTTTGAAAAAAGGAAATTTTTCCAACATTTTTAGAAACTTTTTTTACTATAAAATAAAATGTTTTCAAAAATAAGCACTTCAAACCAATCAAACTTAGAGATCATATAAACAATACATATACAGTTAAAATAAATGGTAAAGCGGTAACGATTAATTCTATTTAGAGTGCTAAATAGAGGGAGGTTTTCACGATTTTTTTACCAAAAAAAGTTTTTTTTCAGTGGAACTCGTTTATTTCTGATGCTAGAAACTTTTGTAAAAAACAAATGTAAAGGTTTTTTTAGATACTTTAAAAATGTTAACAAGCTGTTCCCGAAAAGTGCTTAATTGTTCGGTGATTTCGCGTTGAATTGTTCGATTTGGAATTAGACGAATAAGAACGTATTTTTCATGAGCTTCAAATTTGCTCTTACTCAATTTATAAGACTTTACTGATAAACCATTTTTTTCGTATTTTCATAAGCTACACTTTTGCTGAGAATATTTTTTTCGATCAAATATTTACTTTTGAGTTATTTGCGAAAAACGGTCTGAAAACGTAGTTTTTTTGTCGAAGAATCAATATTTTCAATCGCAAATAACTCGAAAAGTATTGACTTATGTAAAAAACTTTACAGAACGAAAGTTGCTTATAATCTGTAAATTTATCCATTTCCGGGCTTATTTCAAACACGCATTTTTCACCCCCCGAGAAGGGGTGACTGTCACCCCCCAAGTAAAAGCAACCAACGCACGGCACAAATTCAACTTTGAAGTGGAGGGTAAGTAGAACCTAAATCGAAATTTTCATGAAATTCGGAGTTGCCACTGAAAATTACACTCCAAAACGGTCATTTATTGGGTTACTAGAAGTTGATTGGGCGACTACTCGAAGCTGAAATCTGTCGAATATTTCAAAACAATTCACGCAGAACCATTTATATAAAAATAACAAAGTGCGAGCAGCGAATACCTTGGCTGAATCTACCAACATGTGGAAAACCACGTGCATTTACTGCAGACTACTTCACAGAAGTCGGAGAGATTGACGATAAGAGCAAAATACCAGCTTGGAATGGAGACTAGAAGATTGGCTTGTCAATACAGATCTTCTAAGAGTACGATATCGTTGAAATTGAGGAGAAATTGTTTTAAATATCGAAAGAGGCCTGTGCCCCAAATACTCTCAAGAGGCAACTCCTTCAGACCTAGCATCATACTATTACTTAAGAGATATCCAAAACTGGCTTCTACAATACCAAATATCCTTTGTTTCCAAAAACGATAATCTTGCAAAAGATAATCTTCGCCCAATAGAGGATTTTTGGGCTTTACTGTTTAGGAAAGTTGATCATAGAGACTAGAACTAAGAAAATTGATTGAAATGCGCCCAGGACTTCATCAAAGATATTCGAACAAATTTGCGTCTAGTAGAGAAGAATGGGCACTCCCCATAATTTGATAGTTTAATTTAGTTAAGTATTGAGTTGTAAGTTATAATAACTAGTTAGTATTTAAATAAATTTATTCATTAGCAAAAAAAATCGATAAATACATGTATTTTGTTCCAAAACTTTTTGTACATATTGTATGTTAGTATAATTTTGTGTGTAAAATTTACATGTGTGGTGTTACTAGAAAACTTTTTCTCTCATAATGCCATAGTATTCCTGTCTTTTTCCTTTTTTAAGCTACTGGAATACTTCTCCATCGATAGCTACATAAAACAATTATTTAACTGTGAAAAAACAAGTCAACAAGGCAACCATAATATAGGGATTATGTCGACAGGATGGACCTAGGAAGAATCGCGAAGTAATCACAAACACATAAACCCAATACCTTCTTCTTCTTCTTAAAGTGCCTATCCGTTCCGGATGTTGGCGATCATCATGGCTATCTTTACTTTGTTTACCGCAGCGCGGAACAGTTCAGTGGTAGTGTTGTTATACCACTTTCGTAAATTTTGAAGCCAGGAAATGCGTCTTCTTCCCGGTCCTCTTTTACCAGTTACCTGTCCTTGGAGAATCAGTTGGAGAAGGCCTAACGTTCTTGATTTCTCATTACATGTCCTAGATATTTTAATTTTTTTGTTTTGATGGTTATGAGAATTTCACACTCTTTCCCCATTCTACGCAGGACTTCCACATTAGTAATTCGGTCAACCTAGGATATACGTAAGATGCGCCTATAACACCACATTTCGAAAGTTTCGAGCCGATTCATAGATGCAGCAGTTAGTGTCCACGCTTCCATTCCGTAGAGTAGAACTGTGAATATTTAGCTTTTCAACAGACGGTATTTTGTTTTTAATGATATGTCTCGACTGTTGAAAATGGGTCTCATTCTAACGTATGCTGCTTTCGCTTTTATTATTCGTTGTTTAATTTCTGTCTAGTGGTCCCATTGGCTATTTAAATTCGTACCCAGATATGTATATTGCTCAACTCTTTTGATATTCTGTTGGTTGACTGTAAGTTGAGCGTTTAATATTGGTTTTTTACTAATTGTCATAAATTTGGTATTCTTTATGTTAAGAGCTAATCCATATCTGATGCTGACTTCTGTTATACTATTTGTTAATATCTGTAAATCATTCAGACTATCGGCGAAAACTATGGTGTCATCTGCATATCTAATGTTATTCAACCATTCACCATTTATTAATACTCCCTTCGCACAACCGTCTAAAGCTTCCTTAAATATCCATTCATAGTAAATATTGAATAGTAGTGGAGATAAAATACAGCCCTGTCGTACTCCTCGTTCTATTGCAATTTTATCAGTTAACTGGTCTTCTAAACCCAATACCAAAAGACCACTACCAAGACCCCTGAAGAAGTGGTGTCACTGCTGGACATTATCACAAGAGATGGAATGACAGAAATACAAAAAGAAAAAGGCTTCAGAAAAGATCTGTTGTCCGACATTATTCGCGTACTTTATTGTCATTGGAGATTGTTGCTCCAAGACATTGAAATTCTTTAACCACTTCGAGGTTATGATCGTTTAGACAGAGTGACATTCTACCTTATTCACGATCGTTCCTCTTTTGAAACGACCATGTATTTTGTTTTGTCTTCATTCTGTACAGAAATATAATAAATATCATGATAATCTTCAGGAAATCTTAACTAAATACATGCAGAATTCGTTAACATAGTTCAACAGTTAAACAGTCAATATTCTTCGTTTACACTTACTTTAACATGTTTATATATATTTAAAACCAACCAGATTCCATAAGATTGAATTGATTAACTCAGGTATTCCAATTTTACCAAGATATTTACATCGACTATGTGTGCAAAATAATTGTAACAGTTAAAACGGTCATTAAAAGTCCTATGAGCTTTTAAAAGCTTCATTTAGTCTTCAATTATAGTAAATAAAGTCAGTCTGTATTTACTAGTCGAACCAGTATTCTTGGTGAGAAGCATATTTAATTGCAAAAAGATGTGTTTAACACAAAACTGGACTTAATATTGACTCTACTTTGAAAGTCGGTACGAGTATATTGAAGGCGATATATAATTAAGAAATCATTCCTACAAAATATTATACAGTTGGTAATTCGAACGTTTTTATGCTTTTAAAACTTTTGATTTCCTGGTCAAATAGGCTGAAGAAAGTGAGTGTTTGTGTGGCATTTGAAATCGCTTCAGGGTATAATTTCTTCTTCTTCTACGGCACTACAGTCCAAATTGAGCCTTAGCCTCCTTTATTTTTTGCCTCCATCCTTGCTTGTCTGTGGCTGCTCTTCTCCATACACGGACTCCTAAAAGGGCTTGTGCGTCGCTGTTTACTGTGTCTTCCCAGCGCTTTCTTGGCTTTCCAACCGGTCTCTTTCCATGTATTCTAGCATTCAGTGCTCTTTTTGCTAGCCTATCCTCTCCCATTCTTATCACATGTCCGGCCCATTGCAATCTTTGTATTCTAATGAAGTCTGACAGGGGTGCTTCCTTATAAAGTTGATAACACTCGTTGTTGTATCGACTTCTGAAGATTCCGTTTTCCCTCACAGGTCCTAGTATTCTCAGTACTTTCTTTTCGAATGTGTCAAGTTTGTTTTTGGATGTTTCCTTCAGGATCCATGCTTCACTGCCATAGCATGCTATTGGTCGAAATAAGGTTTTATAGATCCTCATCTTTGTATTTCGGTGGACACTTTTAGACCGAAATATATGGGAGAAAACAAAATAAGCTCTATTTTCCTGCGTTATTTACTTCGGTATTTTTCCATCTTCTGATCCGTCGGCATATATTTCTACTCCCAGGTATGTATCCTTTCCAGCCAACCGTTTCAATGCCATCTTCATGTATAATGTTTTGTGGGACTATATTTCTTCTCGTCTGTATCATTATTTTTGGTTTTTCTGTGTTAATTTACAGATCTAGACTTTTTGTTTGCATTTTTAACTCGGCGTATGTTTCCTGTGCTCCTGTTGATGTTCTACTCATAATATTAATATCATCGGCATAAGCGGCCAGTTGAACCGTTCTGTTGGTCAGTAGGTTTCTTCGTCCAGTTTGCATTTGCCTAACCTCATACTCCAGTGCCAGGTTAAACAAAGTTGGGGCCAGCCCATCTCCCTGCTTTAGTCCCTTTTTGCTTTAGTCCTTGCGAAATTTTGAAGAAGTCTGTCCGGTGGTTTTGTATTCGTACACATGCCTGATGTTCATCCATTGTGGCTTTAATGAGTCTAATTAGCTTGTGTGGTATTACCAATTCAGCCAATATAATGTAGAGTTTGTTCCTTTCGACTGAGTCGTATGCCTGTTTGAAGTCTACAAACACGTTGTGAACATCAATGTCTTTTTTGCATGATTTACGCAAGATCTGTTTGACTGTAAATATTTGATCCAGTGTCGATCTTCCCCGTCGGAAGCCCGTGTGATACTCTACAATAATATTTTCTGCTAGTGGTTGGAGGCGCTGGTTTATAATGTACGTGAGGACTTTATATGTTTTACATAGTAGAGAAATTCCACGGTAGTTTTTGCAGTGGAGTTTGTTTCCTTTTTTATAGATCGGGCATACTATACTTTTCTTCCAGTCGTCGGGTATTTTCTCTTCTTGCCATATGTCTTTGATTAGCGCGTGGATGTGACTTGCTAGGTGGTCGCCACCTACCTTATACAATTCTGCTGGTATTTCGTCAACTCCCGGAGCTTTATTGTTTTTCTGGGCCTTAGTAGCTTCGAGAACCTCCTCTATGGTTGGAATTTCTACTCCAGTCTCTACTTCATTTTCTTCTACGTAGTTCGTACCCATTTCATCATTCATGTCCACTTGTGTTCCAAGTAGAGTCTGAAAGTAATGGTTCCAGGTTTCTGTGACTTTCTGTTGGTCACTGATTATTTGCCCACTTTCATCTTTACATAGACTTGTTTGAGGTTTATACCCACTTTTTATCTTTTGTAGATATTCGTAAGCCCCTTTAATTTCGTTGTTTTTGAAATTTTCTTCCATTTTTTCTCCTTGCGAAGATTAGTCCCGCGTCATTACCATTAAATGCGGGACTAATCTTCGTTGGAGTTTTACCACACTGGACAGGCAGGAAGTGAGATGCCACTATTAAGATCTTCCTCGGCCTTCTTTGCTCTGGCAATTCGTTGGTTTGCAAATTTTAGAAACCACCAGAATATTGGTCCCCATAATTTTATTTTCGAGACTATTTTTAATTTCAATAAAAGTAAAACTATCACTTGTAAAATTTATGTATACCTACATATTTGTATTAAATGCCTTTTTCCATTGTTTTATAAAGAATTTGCAATAAAACTTTTTCCGCCACAGCAATAATCGATTTTTGCTTTATCATCATGATTTGGCATCAAATATTTTACAAGGTAAAATTTTTACTACCTTGTACAATAAAGTATTTGTTTACTAATATGGTAATACATCGTTTTCTAGAAAAAACGATTTGAAAATTTTTCGTTTTTTGAAATTTGGAAAAAAAATTTCGAATAAAGAACTATTTAGAAAATCGAATACAGGTACGTTTACATATTTATCTTCCAGAGATGAATTGATTTCCTCAACTGCGAATATCTAGTACCGGTCATAGGCGTCCATTTTGGGTAGGTGAACGGTTATTTTACCGCATAAATTTTTGTTTTTAATTTTTAAGTATTTTTGACACTAGATCAGTGGTGTCATGGTGTGGGAACGCGTGGGAACGCCGTTCCCGCACTGGTTAAGAAAAGAAAAAAATAATAGAGAATTTAGGTTTTGTAAACAAAAATTAGCAGTGCGTTCCGGTACTGCGTTCCCGCACTGCTAATTTTGCCATGACACCACTGCACTAGATTATTTTTAAATTGATTTTTCGAGAAAACGGTGTATCCTACCGACTATTTTTTTAAAATCAAGGGTACCTTTCAGTACTAAAATACATCACAATTTAATAATTAAGTGTTAAAAATTCTTAAAAGTTAAAGACAAAAAGTTATGGTACCCATGTCAAATCACTCAGGCAAAAACTTTTGGATCTCTGATTTTTCTGAAACTTGGTGTATAGCTTCTGCGGAACGTAAAAATAAGATATTTAAGGTCAAAAAATCTTCTTCTTTTTTTCCCAAAATGTTATTTTATGCGATTTTGCAGTGCTTTGGTGTTTATTTAAACAAGTTTGCATTTTCTATCTTAAAGTATCAATGGAAAACATAATATTTTAATAGAAGGGACTCAAAAATGTCATTATAAGGCATTATAACAAGTTATTTTGATTCAAAACAAGTTTTTGATCAAATTTTATAGTGTAGAAAAGGTTAACATACCGTTTTTTACATTTTCCTCCATTCCCAAAATACATCATAATCGATTCGGCTATTTGCCCACAGATCGCCAAAACATATGACTTTAAGTGGTTAGAAGGATTTGAATAATTA
Organism: Diabrotica virgifera virgifera; assembly: GCF_917563875.1. Classification (NCBI taxonomy): domain Eukaryota; kingdom Metazoa; phylum Arthropoda; class Insecta; order Coleoptera; family Chrysomelidae; genus Diabrotica; species Diabrotica virgifera. The sequence goes on along the minus strand of NC_065449.1, from coordinate 54,133,985 downwards.
TAATACCAAAAAAGTGCAATATATCAGACTCAAAAGTATATTAGTCCAGTCGGGAAGCATTTGACCTTGCATGCCGAGCTGCCCAAAATTTTATGCTTCTAATATTTAGATAAGTCAATAGTAGCCTAAATTTAAAATCGCAAATGAATTCCTCCGTTATGTTAGCCGCCATCTTGATTTTAAAGGAGAACTTGTTTTGCTCAATATCTCCGCTATTTTTAACTTTTCGACAAAAATGGTGGAAACTTAAATTGTTCCAAATAAATCATATTTACAATTATTACAATTTATTTTTAACAATTTTTGTTGTGAGGTCGATATTTTCCGAGTTAACTGTACTTACACTAGACGCCTATATTTTTGACTATGATATTGCAAGGAACTTTTTTGGTATTGTAATATAATTCAAATCCTGTTAACCAATGAAAGTCTTATGCTTTGGCTATCTGTGGGAAGATTTTTAGCCAAATCGATTATGATGTATTTTGGGAATGGAAGAAAATGTAAAAACGGTATTTTAACGTTTTCTACACTATAAAATTTGATCAAAACCTTGTTTTGAATCAAAATACAGTCGGAAAAATGAAAGAATACCCATGAACGATCACATTAATCACTTATTTTGTATTAGCTGTCTTTTTCTATACATAACAAACGTTTGTTATAGACAAATATTTGCTGTCTTTTTCTACAACAAACGTTTGTTATTTATAGAAAAAGACAGAAAATACAAAGTAAGTGATTGATGTGATCGTTCATGGGTATTCTTTCATTTTTCCGACTGTAACTTGTTATAATGCCATATAATGACACTTTTGAGTACCTTTTATTTAAATAATGTTTTCCATTGATACTTTACGATAGAAAATGCAAATTTGTTTAAATAAACACCAAATCACTGTAACATTGCATGAAATAACATTTTGAGAAAAAAAGAAGAAGATTTTTTGACCTTAAATATCTTATTTTTACGTCCCGCAGAAGCTGTATATCAATTTTCAGACAAATCGGAGATCCAAAATTTTTTTTGATCCAAAATTGAGTGATTTGAAATAGAATGACCCTTATGCAATAAAATATCCGTTGCTCTACCCAAAACGGACGCCTATGACCGGTACTCACAATTGATTATTAAAAAAAAAAACTAAATACAATGCGCCATTTTTAAAGAGCTTTATAAGCTGTTTTATCTCCCTTAGGAAGTATTTTCGGGCTATGATAATTAGAGAAAATTGTCTTAAAATTATCAGTAGTAATTACACAAGAGCTCTAAAATTATCGATTTGTATTCCGAGTGACACTTTGACAATTTTAATTTCACAACCCGAAGGGGAGTGAAATTATGTTAAAGTGTCACGAGGGCAAAACAAATCAATAATTCGAGCTCAAGAGTAAATCGGTAAGATTATTTCACGTTTAAAACTGTTTTTTTTTTTTAACATTTTAAATAATATTTTATTGATATCTCCACCTGAATATTTGCTAAACCTGTTTCTTGTTGTTCTCTGTGACAAAGTGTAAAACATTAATTGTCATTTATGTCACTGAATGTAATTTTGCGTAGCAACGAAGGGCATCTGACGTAAAATACTTGACGACGGAAAATTATCAAAAATTATCAGTAGTAATTGCACAAGAGCTCTGAAATTATTGAATTTTTCCCGAGTGACACTTTAACAGTTTTAATTTCACGAGCCGAAGGCGAGTGAAATTATGTCAAAATGTCACGAGAGCAAAAATTCTATATTAATTTCAGAGGTCGAGTGCAATTTGTTGCGATTATTTCATGAATAAAACTGTTCAAAACCAAAATTTTATGTAATTTATTTATGTAAGTACCATTAAACACAAAGTTTTTAGAAATATTTGACGATTGAAAGTCATCACTTTTATAATTTTTAAAACATTAATTGTCATTAATATCACTGAATGTATTTTTTCGTAGCAACGAAGGGCATCTGACGTAATGTACTTAACGACGGAAGATTATCAAAAATTATCGATTTAATTCAGATTTCTGTAGCTTTCTATTGGTCAGAATCTCCTATGAATGAAATAATCGCTGTAATTTTCATTTCTGTAGGTTTCTATTGGTCAAAATCTCTATGAATGAAATAATCTGAGGAATCTCCGGTCTTCGTTTGTCAGGAGAGTTTCTGGACACCCTGTAGCTATACTCCTCCTCCTCAGCCGTTTCCTCATTGCTGAGTGTCGTGATTCCCTATAATACGAGCAACTATCTCTTTCCATCGGCTTCTGTCCTGAGCTTCCCTCATGGATTCAGATAATGTTTTTCCACTGGTTTTCTGTACTTGATCCGTCCATCGAGTAGGTGAGCGACCTTTACTTCTGCGCCCTTTACCGTTTCCCGAAATTGTAAGTCTCTCAAGATTATCATCACTTCTTCTTGCAATATGGCCGAAAAATTTTAAGACGGTGGAGAGGCAAATAGAGAAAAGTGGAGTCTGAATATTAAGCTCTTGGAGGATTGAGTGATTTGTTCTGTGTATTGCGTCCATGAGATCCGAAGCATTCTTCTCCAGCACCACATTTCAAAGGCGTCAATCCTTTTTCTGTCGTCCGATTTCATTGTCCATGTTTCGGATATGTAATTAAATATGGGAAAAATTAAGGCACGTACCAATCTTATTTTGGTGTTCTTCGACAAGGAGCGATCTTTCCATATTTTCGATAATCGACTCATAGCGTTTTTGGCCATGCCTATTCTCCTACGTATTTCTGTTTTACAAGATCATGTATTACTGATGTAGGATCCTAGATACTTGAACTCGTTAACCACTTCAAACTGGTCTAAGGCTCCTGTTGTCTGAAGTGAATTTGAATAATCTACTATCATAATTTTTGTTTTTTGTTTATTGATCTTGAGACCACATATATTGCTTTCGGCTTCCACTAGCTGCAGCAAGCTGGACATTTCTTCTTCGGATGCAGTTATTAATGTTGTATCATATGAATATCTGAGATTTGAGATCTTCTTTCCTGCGATATAAATACCGCCATTCCATATGTCGAGTGCTTTTCTCATTATATATTCCCCATAGAAATTAAAAAGACTTGGAGGTAGAATACATCCTTGTCGGACTCCCCTACCTATTTTAAAAGGATCGGACTTATGGTTTTCAATTCTTATTCTGGTTTCACTGTTCTCATATAGGGCTTTTCACCAGAGCTGACAGATGATCAGGAACCCCCATTTCATGTAGATATAGACGTACGTACCCCTGTACCTATAGACGATCTAAAATGTGTATGCGTGGTTTATAAGTATGAGAATCAAGTATACATATTGAAGTGTATAACTGGTCGTATTTCGACAATAAAAAGTGATGCAACTCTTATTTATTTAAACGATTTAAATTTCTTCACTTGTATGATACTTTGTTGACACATGATGGAATTTGTTTTATTTTAAGTTATGTAAATGTTTTTATTTAAATCCTGTATATTATTTCCTGTTTTTATACAATATTTTATGTCATCATATCAATTAAATTGCATTGGAATGTAGTTTTGTTAAAATATATGTTGAATGAATCCATCCGGATACTAAGTACTTAAGGAATACTGGATTCTGTGAAAAACCGGTAAATTCTCTTTATATACTATATGATAATTTGTAAGAAAAATATTTTCTTGCTAATTATGGCCAGAGTTTTCTAGACATTTGGTTGGTAGGTTCGACTTTAGACCTGGTAATATTAATAGAATATTTTGATTGTTTAGGAGATTCCTACTATTTGTATTAATGTTGACGATCCCGATCCCCTTTTATTGTGGAAGACTTTAATATTCACCTTATACTTTAGTCATTTGTTGCAATCAATTCGTATATCAAACAATATTCTTTTTCTTCTTCTTCTTCTTCTTCTTCTTCTTCTTCTTCTTCTTCTTCCTCTTCTTCTTCTTCTTCTTCTTCTTCTTCTTCTTTTTCTTGACTATTCATAGCTGTGATCTTGACTGTCAGCTATATCCATCTGCGAGCTATATATTAATCAATACATAAATATTTAAATGGAAAAAATATTACTCGTTACCTATATGAAAACTTCAGGACGTGTATTGTATACAGTTTGGGTTTAGAAATGAGCTGGGTACACACTTTTTGGCTTAAATGTACTTCTCCAAAAGAGCCGCGACCAACGTAAAGCTGTATGCATGAATGCATGTTATGATGTACCTTATAAAAAGCCTTTCCGTAATCGATTAAAGGATTGCGAAAAGGCTTTTGATAAGGTACAGTATATCATGCTTGAACATACTAAGAACCAAAGGCATTGATGGTGGAGACATACGGATCAGCGAAAACCTGTAATGGAAGTAGAAAGCAATCGTACGAATTGATGGAAGATTAACCGAGGAAGGTTACGTTCAAAGCCTGCGTTCTATTCCTTTCGACAGCTTCTTACATTTCATAATCTCTCCAGAGCTTTAGAAGGTTACATAAATTGTAAATATAATTAACATAATTAGGTTTTCTGTGCCAATACTTTGCCATAAATACTTTTTTGACAAACAAGGAAATGAATTTCAATGCTTGGGAATGAGTTTCGCCTTCTTCAAAAATGCTAAATTCTGAATCTTGTAACTGACGATCACTTTTGCTTGTTAGACCACTTTGCTTTAAGCTTTATTTTTCTTAGTTTTAACACTACGTTTCGGTTCAATACGTAACAACACGGTTCAAAGCTTTGATTAAGTAAAAAATCAGTGATTACATTTAGATCAAATTTAGATCAGTAAAAGATTTATGTGTTTTAACGTTTATGACAACTTGTTTGCTTCTTCATAGGTTGCTTCTTCTGATTTCATGCCAGTTTAATGGGCATTAACTTCATGTGCTGGTTTTAAACCGTAAATGGTGTTAATCAGTGATATGTACCCCCATTTGGGTAAATCGTATATGATCCTTTTTTGCTTTAATCGCTTCGAAATATTATTAGCAATGATAATTTCACTATGCGGACACTTAAAACTATGGGCTAAATTTTTAAATAAATAATTTTTGTGAAAAAGATGAAAAATTTCAATTTTTTCTTCTTTTTTTTTCGTTGCTATATTTTGGCAGCTATGCATTTTAGAACAATTTTCTGAAGATAAAAAAGTTTTGCAATTAAATTTTCTACAACGTGAAATTTCAAATGGAGTGCTAATTAAAAAAGTTATTTTTATCATTGAGAAATTAGCAAAATCCATTAAAAAAGTGTAAAAAATTAATGATTTTCAATAATTTTGTTCAGGTATTTCAAAGCCTCATAAAACCTTCAAAATGTATCCAGAAAATTGTTCTAATATTAAAAACATTACCTAAATTTAAGCATGGTCGTTATTTTTTGTAATCTAAATTAAAAAAAAATATTACAGAGGCAACAACAAACTTTTAAATACTATTTTTTTTAACATGGAAGGGCATTTATGCTTTAAAAAAAATTTCGATTCGTAATAAAATAATGATAACAAAGTTCTAAATTCTGATTTTTTTTCTTTATTAAATTATATGGCAGGCAATAATAAATTTATTCCAGCTGTTAATAGTAGGAGGTATAGAACTGTTAATGTTGTATGTTTCTCTTAATAATTTTCCCAAGCATATTGAATCGATTTATATTATTTATAATATTAATATAGATTATCAGAATCGGTAGTATTTATTTGTTCTGAATTTATTCTGAAGATATTCGCTTACTTTAGTATAATACGATATAATTAGTATTAAATTAATAGCCCTCATTTGAATAAATAAACGTGAAATAAAAATTTCAAAAAAACAAAAGGGAGTGTATATTATATTGAATTTAAGGGAATAAAAATTTTATTTTATTTGTTTTATTATTCTAAATATATTCGCTTACTACAATATTAAATGAATACCACCTCATTTGAATAAATAATGGTTTAATAAAAATTAAAGAAAAGCAAAAGGGAATGTAAATTATATTGCATTTAAGGGATTGAAAATTTAATTTTTCGAACAATATCGAGATTTTATGAATTTATGATGCGTTGATAATAACTTTGAATTCATTTATCAGTAATTTGTATACAGACAATACATTTCTGATCAACAGTACACGTTCTACCTTTAACTCAAATCTGAATAAATATAATATCTGATTTTATAATCAACGTTCTTGTATATTACAATTATTCGCTACACCCCTTCCAAAAGGGGGCGATAATCTTTTGGGCTCCTGGTCCTCCTCTATTAAAATTGGTGTATTGGTAGCTACTAGTATGCAAATTCTTTGAAAGAAACATCTAACCCTTACCCTTCAGTTAAATGATTTGTCCGTCAGTGGCGTACAGGACATCAATTTAGGGTATATTTCATAAAATATTTTAAATTTCACATACACAATAACAACCGAATGAAAGTTTTTTTATTTTATTTGAAGTTGTTGGATACTAACAAAAAATCTAGTTCTATTTCAACAAAAAAATATTACCACACTGTATTCGTATTTTAGGAAATACATAAATACAAATAACTCATGTTTTATAGTTTTCTCATATAATTTTTTTTTTTCTAAAATAGGTGGAATATATCATTTCTCACAAACAATAGAAAACTATCTGACGAGGAGCAGAAAAGTAATGAAACCCACTTTTTTTATTCCTTGTTGTACATATAAACCACAACTATCTTGGCACAATGATTAATCATACAAACGATCACTCCACAGAAATCAAAGTTACAGAGTACAAGAGAATTGAAATTAGACTTCGGAGTTAGCCTAGCAAGGTGCTATATTTTCTCCACTCTGCTCTACGGAATAGAAGCGTTGACCCTTAACGCGATGACTACTAAGAAGCTAGAAGCATTCGAACTATGGGAGAATCCTGAAAATATAGACCGAGCATGTAACAAAAAAAAAGTCACCAGAAGAGTTAACAAAAGAATGAAAATAATGGAAACCATCAAAACACGAAAGCTGTACTGGTGGTGATAACATGTTTTTTAATTGATTATACAAAGTAATATCCAGGACAGGAGAAGCAGGAACAGGAAGGTGAAGCATCTCATGGCTGCATAACTTAAGGAAATGGTATGGATGCAAATCAATCGAACTACTCAGAGCGGCCGCATCTAAGGTTAACATAGCCATGATTACTGCCAAACTCCGTCGCGGAGATGGCACCTAAAGAAGAAGATACGTAGTAGTCAATACCGTTTCGTATAGAATCCATCGTTAGCTTGTGAGTTTTTACAGTTTCTTCTGTGATGGGCCTTCAACACATCTCAAGAAGTATGTAGTCTCATGTTTCAACTGATTTTGAAAAGCTGTCTTCTGCAACTGTCCAGATATCCCCTGCCTATCATATGATTGGCACAATGAGTTTCTGTATTTCTGTAAAATTTGATCTGTTTTTGTTTTATAATCTAGATTTATTTTATTAACTTTGCATATACTACCTACCGAAGATATATAGATCAAATACTCCACGAAAAATGTAAGGCAACTACGAAAAACATCAACAACAAGGATCTAGCTTCAATTTACGACGACTCAAAGAAATGAGAAAGAGTAGGCCACTTAATTAAGCTCTCTAATACCAACAAATGCCCCATTATGAATATCCGATCACGCACATACGCAACTCCATTGTAAAAGTTTTTCAGATAGGTAGAGAAATGAAACCTACTAGGTCTGGATCCCGCGTATGAAAAAAAAGTTGATTAATAGCAAGCTGAAATTTTGTTAATAGCTTAAGGGTGTCTAGTCGGATAAACTTTGATATATGCCAACACTGGAACAGGGGCAGTTTTAACTGTGGAACAGGTTATAAATTTGGAACGGTCACACCACGAAAACGGCACATTTATTTTGTCCGACAGAACAGACTTAAACTCTCCGAACAGAGATTAAACTCTCATGCAAAAATCAGACTGCTATTTATCACCTGTCATAATTCCTGTCATTTGAAATATTCTACATGTTCCACTCATTAAAACGCCCATTTGGTGATAAATAGCAGTCTGATTTTTGCATGAGAGTTTAATCTCTGTTCGGAGAGTTTAAGTCTGTTCTGTCGGACAAAATACATGTGTAGTTTTCGTGGTGTGACCGTTCCAAGTTTTTAACCTGTTCCACAGTTAAAACTGCCCCTGTTCCAGTGTTCGCATATATCAAAGTTTATCCGACTAGACACCCTTAAGCTATTAACAAATTTTCAGCTTGCTATTAATCAACTTTTTTTTCATACGCGGGATCCAGACCTATACTACATCCGAACTAATAGTCGATAGACATTAGCAATCCAAACAAGGTTATAACTGGAGACGATATGCGGATTAGATATTATTTCTCTTATAGCCTCAAGTCAGCCTCAGGTATTGCATTTTGCCGATACCACCCATATCTGTGAAGAATCTGTCATCTGGAGAGACACCTACTAAGAGACTAACAAGCTAATAATTATCCACTATGCCTAAAACCCTGGCTTACAGTAGAATTCGTCGCTTTCAATATTCTTGTTATCCGCTTTCATCGCTTTTTGGTTTTTCATATAGACAAGTGTCATTTACAGGGTACTATCAGCTGTGCCTGATTTTTAATGAGTTGTTATTCCTCTATACTCTATACCTCTTGGATTTATTGGGCATAGGACTAGCTGTATCCGGTGTAATGCTATTCAGTTCACCACACACTTAAAGATATACATACACGATCAAAATATTTTAATTTTCTCTTTTAGATGGAAAATTATTGCTCACGTAGTTTCTGTATGATGCTCAACACTTATATTTGCAAAAGATTACGTTTTCAATCTAATAGCGCATAAAATAACATCAAAAATATTACTCTACATCCCACCAGACTGAAAAACAATGGGAACCTTCTCTGGTTACACCTCCTAGGCTTCTAAAATTTGCAAGCCATAACGGATGCTGAGACTAAAGAAGATGAGGGAATTTAACAATTTATAATTCACGTCCCACTCTACGGCATCCCTGCCATTTCGTTCGTTGCAATCCGTAACTGCACGCTGGGGTTTGTCCTGGTTGGGTCAGAAAGAGCAGCATATGTGTCTCCTGATGAGAGACTAATAAGTTTCGAAACCGATAGAGGTGCTTGCTGCACTCTCTGATTGAACTAGAATATGATGCGGCTGTAGTTTCGTGTTGCAACGATATTGAAAATGGTTATTCATCTTTGACTTATATTTGCGTTTAGTCCAAGACATCTTAAAAAATCGTCATTACAACCATATTTCAAAAGCTTCTGATATTTTGATAATATTCTCAAGGTCCCTGATTCACTTCCTTACAAACTCACTTTACTCAGTTCTAAAGTAAACAACATCTAAAAATAAAATCAGATCTACTTTGCGGTTATAACAAAGAATAATGTAAAGGTAAATAATAAAATACAAATAAAGAATTCTCTTAATCGATTATTGTTATTTTGTTATTTAAACGTATTAGTAAAGGTAATTTCAAGAAGAACTCTATGGTCTTTACTGCTGCTTATTCTAACACTATACATCATTAACCTCTTTGGTTTGAATAGTAATCTTTGAATAAGCTAGTACCATGTTATGTAATGTTAATCTTTATTTCCATGCAACAATGTGTATAAAAATCGTATATTGGACAGAATTTTTACATTGTAAAGACATGGTGTGCAACGTATATCATTTTCCTTGGTTAATTTCCACGTTACAATACAACGGAGTTTCTGCAAGAATCATAAAACATATTTGGATAAATAAGTAACTGTAAACCAATACAATGTTAGTTATTAACAATAAAATTTTATGATGATGAAGTATGCAGTGGGTTTTGTGCTTGAATTGATTAATATGCTACAGAACGTCAATCGATTTTTGTTACGGTTACAATACCCCACTGTGAGAAGGAGAAATACCCAAAGAAGAAAAACTTTAAAACGCACTTTTTAAAAGATTATATATTATATAACTACTCCTAAGCATCTGTCGTTTTGAGTATAACAGAATAATTGCTCATTTACTGAAGAACAGTAGATGAGTTTAGTTTTGTGTCCTTTTTCTCTGTAATAACTCTTCTTATAAATGTAGGTGAGATAACAGATAAACTATAAATTTAATAATTGGGTATTTTTTTGAATATAGAGTCAATACTCAATTACAAATATGGAGATGTAAGGAAACATTTAAGGACACAAAATACCGTGATTATTGAAAATATGTACTTGCATGATTCGTGGATTTCGAAAAAGGGGTTTGGCCATTAAAATAAACTCGAACCAAACCAAACTTTAAACCCTAAACTACGATAACTGTGGGAACTAACATGACGAACCAACTATATCCAGACATACAAACAAATCACGAATAATAATAACTATAACGACTTTTATGTAAATGAAGACATTTCTTTGTAATAATCGTCTCAGTCTAGAACTAAGACAAGGAATGGTTAACTACCATCTTGGGTGTGTACTTCTATATGGTGCCAAATTATGGACATTAAAAGTAGTCGAGGAAATAAAACTGAAAAAATGGCAAAACCTCACAATTTTTTCGTCCAGCATCGATTTGTACAAAAATTTGGGATTAGGCTCATTTCAATCTCTAGTTCATTTTCTATATTGAGGCGTTGTACGCTTTTGGTTTCTTAAGGATGAAAACTACCCCTAAAAAACTACTTGCAAAAAATTATAAAACAACATTTTAAACTTAAATATTGTCAACATTTGGTTCTTATTAGTTACATAATGATTGTTTTATGCTTTATGATATACTATCATAATATTTCAACCCTTAAAACCACCCTTGTTGGAGCTATATATAAAAAATTACTCATCCTAAAATAATAATTTCGGTTTGCATCGATTTAGATAAAAATTTGGGATTAGGATCATCTCACCCTGTATTTCATATTCTATAACATGCTCAAGGGCGTCGATTATTTTTAGGTGTGTAAACTACCCCTTATTGTCAAAAATGATATAAAAACATTGTAAACTTTAATATGGGTAAAATTTGGTTTTGATTGCCTAAAAATAATGATTGTTTTATGCTTTATGCTTTAGATAATTTAATAGATCTATACAGAAAAAAATAGAATTAAAGAATTACAAAAACATTTATTTACACAAAAATACGAATTTATAAATATGTAGAAGTACAAATACAAATAGTTTTTAATTCATCTTTCAGTATACGAACCAGTTCTGTGGTATTATACATGCACTGAAAAAGTTCCATAATAGTATGGTATAACTAGATGCAAACCCAGATATCCAAAGTGAAAGTTATCCTCCAACACCAAATTGTTCTATATGGTCCACATAATGTTCAGAAAAAAGTTACACCATTTTGAGCGTCGGTTTTGGGGGGAGAGGGGGGAGAAATCGGTAAATTCGTAGTTTTTTACGTTTTTCGTCAATATTTTTAAAACTATGTGGTTTAGCATAAATAACCTTCTATACAAAAATGTTCTACATTAAATTTGAAATAAAAATGGTTCTATGTATAATCCTTCTAAAATTAACGGTTCAAAAGTTACGGAGGTAGTATAGTATAATTGGTCCAAAAAAAGGCCTAACCCAGTAGTCCTGTCGCCAGGGGGGGTACAACGGCCTCCTTAATTCAGATGGACTTACCCAAGTTTTTTTATATATTTTGACCCGCAGAATACGAATTTTTTGGGTAACAGTTGATCCGGATGTCGATAAGATTGTTATAGACAAAGAACTTGAGGAATTACATAACAGCGATTTCTCGCAAAACAAAACATCTTTTTGTATTTTTTGGGTCATTTTAAGCAAAAAATATTCCTACAAGTTTTTTCGTAGAATGCATAGTTTTCGAGATAACCGCGGTTAAACTTTCAAAAAATCGAAAAATTGTAAATTTTAAACCCGAATAACTTTTGATTAAAAAATAAAGTAGCAATTCTGCTTACCGCATTTGAAAGTTTAAGTCAAATTATATCGGTTTTGATTATTTGCATTGCTAAAAATTTATTATTTTATTGTTAAACAAAGCTGTAAACTGTAGTAAACACCTAGTATGTGAGTGATGTTTTCTATGATTTCTCATTTAAAATCGAACGAGTAGGTAGAGTAGCTACAAGTGCAAGCGAGGCAATTTCTACGTAGCATGCGGTAAAACGCATGTATTAGGCACGGGAAACCTATGTGTTTATAGATTAGTTTAACAATAAAAAAATTAATTTTTAGCAATGCAAATAATCAAAACCGATATAATTTGACTTAAACTTTCAAATGCGGTAAGCAGAATTGCTACTTTTATTTTTTAATCAAAAGTTATTCGGGTTCAAAAATTGCAATTTTTCGATTTTTTGAAAGTTCAACCGCGATTATCTCGAAAACTATGCATTCTACGAAAAAACTTGTAGGAATATTTTTTGCTTAAAATGACCCAAAAAATACAAAAATATGTTTTGTTTTGCGAGAAATCACTGTTATGTAATTCCTCAAGTTCTTTGTCTATAACAATCTTATCGACATCCGGATCAACTGTTACCCAAAAAATTCGTATTCTACGGGTCAAAATATATAAAAAAAACTAAGTCCATCTGAATTAAGGAGGCCGTTGTACCCCCCCTGGCGACAGGACTACAGACATCCAAAGTAAAAGTTTTCTTTCAACACCAAATTGTTCTATATGGTCCAGATATTGTTCAGTAAAAAGTTACACTATTTTGAGCATCCGGTTTGGGAGGTTGACGGGGGAGAAGTCGGTAAATTAGTAGTTTTTTTACGTTTTTCGTCAATATTTCTAAAAATATGATTTAGCAAAATCAATGTTCTATACAAAAATGTTCTACGTGAAATTTAAAACAAAAAAGGTTCTATACATAATTGTTATAAAATCAACGGTTCCAGAGTTACGGAGGGTAAAATGTGGAGGTTTTCGATACTTTTTATATTCTTTGGACAATTTATAGAAATTTTCTTTAACAGGATTGTGTTTTGTAAATAACATTTGCTATTTCAGTGGCCGATGATATGTTAGTGATAAGCCCTTGAAGAAACGTCAACCTCGCCACCCAAAATCATCATAAATTGCCCAGATAATATAAAAAGTATCGAAAACCTCCACATTTCACCCTCCGTAACTCTGGAACCGTTGATTTTATAACAATTATGTATAGCACCTTTTTGTGACTTTTTTCTGAACATTATGTGGATCATATAGAACAATTTGGTGTTGGACGATAACTTTTACTTTGGATGTCTGGGTTATGCCATTATTTGGATCAATTATATCATACTAATAAGCGGACTATTCGAATATTTCGGAAAGAAAATCGTTTTATAAGTATAGCTCCTTCATTTTTGCCGATAACAAGTTTTTTCAGAAATGATCTTGTTGGATTTTTAAAGAACTATAAGACTGTATAAATTAAATTTCGTTAGATCCCTTACTTTTTAATTGGGGTGGGTTTAAAGGGCTCGAATAAGGGGGTGTTTGCTCGTAAATAGAGATTTTAAACAGCTATATCTCGCTAACTGTTCACTGTAATAAAAATCTATGCAAAATATAATTTTAGTTATTAAAAAGGCTACAATTTAGTAATCTATCATTTTTTTCGTATCTCCAGTATTTTCAGAGATATTTGGAAGTAAAAGGTAAAAAATACGAAATTACAAAAAATAAATTTTTCCAAAATTAGGCCTTTTAAATAGGTTAAACTTTTTCGGGTATTCACAATACAAATATACAAGAAATTGCAGAAAGGTGAAGACCATGTTTTAATTAGGAGGGTAGTTAGAGGGTTATTTTCACTGATTTTTTCGTAGAGAAAGGCAGGTACCGACCTTTTTTTGATCGTAAATCGCTCTATTTTCATGTTACAAATTTTTTATTATTATTTTTTGAAAACTTTAATTGTTTAATTTAAAAAGTTTTAATTTAATTTAATTAAAAAACAATATTTTAAGTTTTCCTCGAAAAATGCAAAGTTTTCCCGTTATTTGGCTTTGAATATTTCAAATTATGCATTTGACGAGAAAAGCTAACCTTTAACATGCCGTATCTCGGTGTGTATTGGTCTTAAAGGTATTATAGAAAAAGAATTTAGTTTGTGTTACTAAAGGATACAATTTTGCTTTTAGCAGTTTTTTTATTAAATGCATATTTTTCGAGGTATTCTCAAAAAACCCTCTAAAAAATTCGATTTTTTCGACGAAAAACTGTTACTTTCAAGCGCGAATAACTCGAAAAATATTAGTTTTACGAAGAAAATGTAAAAAACATTTTTTTCTTAGAATTACTTTTTAAATTGATTTACATGTTTAAAATGTAATAAAAAATTCCCACCCCCGAGATGGGTGGCAACCACCCCCAAGCTTTTATCGTACAGCGGCATGATATAGAAAATGATCCTTGGACATTTCCCTACCTTCTGTGAAAATTTCAAGCAAATCCATACTGGACGAAAAAATTTCGAGCCAAAATGCTTCATTTCCTCGACTAAAGTATCGATTCGAAGAATTAATTGGAAATGTGGGTTCATAGACAAATGCCGAAGATACCTTGGACAGCAAGAAAAACTAATGAGAAATACTAAGGAGGGTCAAAGAGATGGAGAATTACTCAAGACTGTTAAACACCGGGAAATGTCTTATCTGGGACGTATAATGAGAGAAAATCGATATAGAATACTACAAAACTGATCCCAACAGTCCAAATATAAGGCTGAATAAGTGTAGGAAGAAAATAACTTTTTTGGTTAAAAAACATTTGCGAATGGACTCAGAAATCAAATGCAAGACACTTATCCCATATTGCAAAAGGTCAGGATACTTTCATAATGGTGATTGCCAACGTCCGATATTTCTGATATGGCGCTTGAAGAAGAAGAACGAAACATTAAGAATATAATATCAAACAAATGACACACATTCAGGAAAGTTAAGTAATGTGGAGATTTTGTGAATGTCTGCTCATAATCATCGCAAAGGGGAGAAAATCAGAATACTTCAGCCTATACGTAGAGGACCTAAATAGCGTCTACTTCACTGTATAATATTAGGAAAAGTGGAGGGAAAGAAATGGATTAGTATAACAGTAAAAAGTAAGTTTACTTATGTGCCTGCCATAACGATCTTGTTGTGTATACTAAAAATTTTAGTCGTTTAGTCTTTTACAAGTCTTTTCTGCGTGTATTTTTTGTTGTGATTCTATTATCTTTTCATTCTGTCGGTTTATTTTTAGAAATATTCATTCGTTCCATGCTCTTTGTTAGATTTTTTTTATTTCGCTTATTTATTGTTTCATAGTCCAAGTAAGTTTCAAGCTTTTAATCTACTCAGTGCCTATTTTACCACTAGGCCCGTGAGGCACCTGCCTCGGGCCCGTATTTTAATAGGGCCCGGAAAGATAAAAACATTTTTATTATAAAAATTTATACCATTTATAAAAATTTATAAAATATTTATAAAAATGTATACCATTTTTATTCAGTTGCAATGCGAGGCCAAAAATGTCTTAATTTTTACTTATATTAGAGAGCGCAACCAGCACTCTTAACGACGATTTCACCTCTTGTTAGAGGCTCTTCAGAGAATGCATAGGTTACTTTTCTCTAATCCAGTAAATTTTTCGACATATTAGTCCCACACTGCAAGTGAGGTGAATGGATTAGGTGACTAGCGTCATCTGGCAAATGAAAGATAAAGTTTTTCAATCGTAATAGCAACATTAATAATATTGAAAAATATTAAAAATATTACTAAAAGATTTTTAAATTGAAAACTTATTGTTACATTTCCCTGGTGACACCTGCAAGGCTTCTACAATTTGCAAGCCAAATGGATGCTGCAGTGAAGACAAAAGGGAAGGAATTCTACACTATGCAATTCACAACCCCCGTCTGCAGCTTGGTAAAGTTCCAATGGAAAATGCACCTAGTTACTCCACGGAGTAATACTACTTTAAAATAAAAATGTATACCATTTTTATTCAGTTGCAATTCGAGGCCAAAAACGTCTTAATTTTTAATTAGATTAGAGAGCGCAACCAGCACTCTTATCGACGATTTCACCTCTTGTTAGAGGCTCTTCAGAGAATGCATAGGTTGCTTTTCTATAATCCAGTAAATTTTTCGACATATATTAGTCCTACACTGCAACTGAGGTGAATGGATTAGGTGACTAGCGTCATCTGGTAATTGAAAGATAAAGTTTTTCAATCCTAATAGCAACATTAATAATTGAAAGATAAAGTTTTTCAATCATATTTCATATTACAAAACAAAATAAATTTTCAAAATTCTTCCATTTTACGAACAGGAAATGATAGGTATCTAGGTAAATAATAAGAATAAGAGTTATAATTAAACAATGTTTAATTGTTTAAGGGCATAGGAGCAAATTGTCGCCTGTCAAAATGCTCAATGTATTCGAAATGTATTAATTTTTTTCAAATCATGAGAAAACTAATAGAGAAAGTATTTTTGAAAAATTTAATCGCATAATGAAAGACTACATTATGACCGACGGTAGAAGTATCTTAGAATAAACAAAAATTTTTTTTGAATGAAATATTTAAAATTAAAAATCACACTAAATTTTCTCTTTTTCACCCCAGTAACTTCTACCATCCTTAATATTTCATTCTGCGTTTAAATTTGTCAAAAATACTTATTAGTTTTCTCAAAATTCAAGGAAAATGAAGACATTTAAAACACATTGAACATTTTGGCAGGTGGTATTTTGCGCCTATGCCCTTAAATATAAATTTTATTCAAATTTTATTTATCGTTAATAAAAATGAAAATTTCTGGTGCGACCATATTAATTAAATTTATTTAAAAAAGTTATTATTATTAAATTATATTTAGGGGCCCGAAAATTGTGTAGTACCTCGGGCCCGATTTGAAATAAAATAGGCTCTGAATCTACTGCTTATTGATTATTTCATATGAGAACCCCAGAGATCAAAATTCGTGTGAAATAAACGGCATTTTCCAATTCATGAAGGATTACCAAGTCAGACGAGTCAAGGTGATTTTATCATAATCACATTTCAAAATATAAGTATTTGGCTCTCATATCTATGTTAGATACTATTTATTTATTTAATAGTTATCAATTGTTTATGACAAATTGATGTTCTTAAAATATTAATTGGAGCTGTATTATGGATTGTTTATAAATAATTAATTCGCATGAAATTTCATTAATCAATATCACTTAGGTATATCAAAGTCAAAGACAGAATTGTCATCATTGCTTTTGTAATGAAGGACAAAATCGAAAATATAAGAAATTTCTGGGACAAATACAATGAGAAAAATCTGTATTATGTATTTATTTTATACGGGCATTTCCAACTTAAGAAATGAAAATAGGAAAAGTACACGATATAATTTTTAATATTTTCTAAATTGATATGAATACATAAATATGCCAGTTTTATTATTGTTTATGAATAGGAGAAAACAATGTGGAGAAATATCTTATGAATAAAAACTGAAAAAAAACTTAAACTACACTGTTGCAGACTGTGTAAAATATCGTCTAATCATATTTCTTTCTCGTAATACTGCTCTGTATATGTATGTATATTTCTTTCTCGATAAACATATTATTTTATTAAATGTGCCTCTGTACTCTATTTTTTTGCAATTTTTACTTATCGACAAAAAAATCGAGTTTTGTTAAAAGTAAAAATGTAGATTATATGAACTCATAAATCTGCAAATCCTGCCATATACAGGGTGTTTGGTAAAGAATAAGCCATAGCTTAACCTCAGATTCCTGAGCTTAAAATAGATCGGTCGATTTTAACTTATCTTAATACCAAAGTTGATAATAACCGAAATACAAGGTGTCAAAGTTAAACTTTTATTTTATTTATTCTTGAATATTTCCTGACAGACATGGGATAACAATGCGAAATTTGGTTAGCGGGGATTTTTTGGGATGAGACATCTAAATTCGCCACCAAAAATGATGTATTATCCAGAAGGCGCTACATACGTCTTTTAGCGCTCATTTAATACGTTCAATTTTTTTATCCCTTACTCCAAGTACTTTTTGAATAAAAATTTTAATTCTTTTAATATTTTTACTTAAAAAAGGTATAATACATTGATCTCGCTAAACTCAACTGTTTTCAAGATAAACGCATTTTAATCTGCGATATAACATATTTTTTTGCATAATATCATTGTACCTAGTTAGACCCGAAAAATAAACTGAAAAACATGATATATGTGCTAGTTCTCATATTTATGTCATTGCATCGCAAATTCCATTTGAAGAAATTTGCGATATATTTTTGTAAATTTTTATGAGTTTGTTATTTTTCGGGGGTAACTACAATGATATTATGCAAAAAATTGTATTGCCTCGCAGATTTAAAATGCGTTTATCTCGAAAAACGAGAGTTTAGCGAGATGAGTGTAGTATACCTTTTTTAAGTAAAAATATTAATAGAATAAAAGTTTTGATTCAAAAAGTATATAGGGTGGGTAATAACAAAAATTGAACCTAATAAATTAGCGCTGAAAGGTACAGAAAGGCGCCCTCTGGGTAATACATCATGATTGGTGGCGAATTAAAAATTTGGTCGCCCCCGATTAAAAAATTTCGTGTTATTATCCCATGCCTGTTAGGAAATATTCAAGAATAAATAAAATAAAAGTTTAACTGTATTTCGATTATTATCAACTTTCGTACTAAGGTAAGTTAGCTTAAATCGACCTATTTTAATATCAGGAATCTAAGGTTAAGGTATGGCCTACTGTTTACCAAACACCCTCTATAAAATTGGATTGTTTACATAATATCTACTGGTGCCAACACTTTCACACCTGCACATAATATATCTTTTATGTATATTATTTACATTATACAATATTTGAATCGCTAAACCTTAGTCGGCAGTTAGTTAAGGTCAAATTGACCCTTTTATATCTATTCCAAAAAAATATTATTTATGGCGCAGATTATCGGTAGAAAACAATTTGAATCGACACCTACATGACTTTTTATTTACACAATTTCCAAAGTGATAATGTATGCGTAACCCATATATGTTAAAATTCCTTTTATAGCTAAGAAGAAATAATTTGAGCATTACACCTATATCTTTTATCGTTCTATTTTTACTAAAAGGTCTTAATAGTCAATCATAAAAAACGTTTTATTACGTTTGAATTTACAAACTAGAAGGCCATAAAAAATCTCCAATTTTCACCTTGCTTAAGATCCATATAGTGGATCCACAATGATTATTTTTCTCTCTCCTTCTCTCACTCCCTTTCTCCCTTTATCTTTCCCTCTTTCTGTACCTATTAAACATACATACTCGACATAGCAAAGTGGTCAGTTAGACTAAGTTTCCTAAACAAATTTTAAAAAGAAAGGTGTTTGTAAAATTAACTGTGCTCGAGTAAAATAAAAATAGTTAAACTCACAACTCACGCTGTTGCACGTCAATTACAATAATTACACTAAGCGATCGAAAATATAAATATTGAGCTAAAGTTTTTTTTATTTGAACTAGTATAACAATCAAGTTTACTGTTTAGTCAGATTTAGTCTATAACTATTTTGGTATTCACTGAGATATTCTTCCAATATGTCATTATACGGATTAACTAGGATGAAATAAATCGTGAACAATGTAATTTTCCACCAAACTTTTGTACCTACATACAGAATTTTTATAAAACAAGACATTGCTGATAGTTTTAATCCATTTAATCATTGGTATTAATAGTTTTTATTAAATAATACAATATATGGTACATCGACACTTTTTCGATATCTTTGTACAAGCGAAAAACATTAGTATGTAATACCATTTAAATCAGTTTTTAATATTTTTACCAAATGCTTTTGTTGTAATATGTGATTATTTGAAAAGTTATTAATCTTATCAATTTGGGAAAAAAATTGTACTCAAAATTATTATTTGCCTGATATTATGAAACTCCATATTGTACTATTTATAATTAGATGACTAAACTATTATTTGTCTCAAGTGTTACAATAAAGTTTGATAACTGTCTCAGAGTACACAGAGTACATTAGAGTGCTAGCTGATCCGACAGACGTCGTTTGGTCTTAGCTTTATGCAGTGCAATAGAAAACCAATATTATATGTCGTCAGTTTAACTTGGACACTGGCGCAGTACAATCTAGGTAAGGGGTTCTCAACCTTTTTGAGTGGTGTACCAGCTACAGTTATTTTTATTATTTTTGGTACCACCTATATTTTTAAATTGTATTAGTATTTCGGAAATATGGGCTCATGAACTTAATAGTAAAATTGATAGAGACGCTACCGATGAGCAATTAATTTACTGCATTCAAGCTGCGAGAGATAAAATACTGAAACACTATAACAAAACTAATTGGATATACTGAAAAGTAGTGGCATTTTCCTCTTCATCTTGGGAAAAGCTTTTATAATCAGAGGCAGTACAAAAATTGGAACAAATATTTAAAGCTAACTACTTTAATAAATCCCAGAATGATCTACATATAGAATCCAATACCAGAGCCAGTACTTAGTCTGAAAAACGAAGATAACGAATTTGATTTAGATATTACTTACCTATTTAAGAAAGCTGATAATGATAACTTACAATCTTGGAAGTATTAAATTGAAAGAGACTTAAATGAGCCTAGGTCAGAAGATTCTGAGAATATACATATACTTGATTGGTGGAGAAGACACGAAAATATCTACCCGTCATTATCGAAAATGGCCAAGGATTTTCTCGGATCGCCAGCAACATCTGTACCTGCGGAAAGGCTATTTTCAAGAGCAACTTTAACAATAACAAAGCCGAGAAATCAGCTAGGCATTGACTCCATAAGAAGTGTTATCTGCCTTAAATCATGGCTTATCAATTCCGATTTAAAAATGTACTAAATTTCTTATTTAAAATAAAATCTAGTTTTTATTATTAGGTATTTCAAGATATTTCAAGATTTCTTGTTTTCTTGACAAGAAATCTTGGTATTGACATAAAATTTCTGGTCTTGTCTTGAAATCTAAAATTACTTCTTGTCTTCATCTTGTCTTGAAATCAAGACAAGCTCTTGAAATTTTCAACAAGTTGGTGACCCCTAATTTAAATATTCAGTCTTCTTGCAAAGCCTCTTTGATAACGGGTAAACCTAGAAACACGCGTCAGAGGATGACAAGAGACTCGAATTGAATCAAAACGAAACCGTCTATTTTTATTTGGTATATATTTGTATTTTCCAAAGATTTCTTACTATTTACTTCCCGTAAAGGTTGAGTATTGTACATAAGTCCAAAGGTCATGCTTCTTAAATTTTCTTTAAGGAGCTTTAAATCATAATTATAGGTTACATATTATGTATACTTATATTGTGCAAATCCAATATTCTTTCGAATGAACATCCAGTTATGCTAATGATTTTTGCGTCGAAACCCATCATAAATGATCATTTATTATTCCACAACATCATTTTATGTTTTTATAGGTTTATTACTGCAGTAAAAGGAGTCATTGTTATTTATAATTTTTATATCACCCATATATTTCATATAAATCTGCGTAAAGAGTACCATACCCAGAAAAAATTTGATTTATTTGGAAATTGTATTTGCCTGAAGCAAATATAAATAACTCGAAAACCTTAATTTTATACTATTAGCTTGTTTGGATCATAAATACAAGGTGATCTATTATATCTCTAAATTTGTTGATTTAATAGTTGTTGTTCTGTTTGGAAGATTAACGCACAAAAATGATTTGAATCTGAATTAAAGTGCAATCCTGTGCATTAAATGCACATTCATTCTCGATGGGTCATACTCCAAATTATGACTACAGACTAAAAAGACTGTTTTTAGAAAACATGTTTCACTAAAACCACACAAAACACCTTAAACAAGAGTGGACACTGAGAATTTAAGTGGTACACTATTCTCTGTCTTGAGCAGTCTCCATCCAGTTCTCTACGCCGATAGCTTTCAGGTCTCCATATTATCTCGTCGAGAGCCTTTTATTATGTTGGCGTCTTTGTATAGTTCATCGAGCTCTTTGTTAGTTCTTATCCTCTATTATCCTGCTACTTCCTTAAGCAGAGGCTCAAAGATCTTCCTTATGATGTTTCTTTCCCAAACCTGTAGTCTCTCTTCGTTTGCCTTTATTATTGTCCAAATTTCGCTGACATAAATCACTACGGGTCGTATGATCATTTTATATAATAAATATATTCTTCTATGGATGCTATACAATGTGCAACTTATCTTACTACTTACATACATTCAAAACAAACAATTTCTCAGGAAGTGAGAAAAGTCGGCCATTGCAGTTAGAAATATTTTTTCTCACGGGTTCTCCTACGATTTTCCATACATATGATCGCCGTTTCCATGGTAACATGCACAATACAAACACAATTAATGTTGTCAAACAAAATGTGTTGAAGCAAAACTTACCAGGAATTACCTTTCAAAACGGTCCAAAAATAACTGTTAATTGGAATTTTAAATAAATAACGTATATAATTTTAAGAATATTAAATACCTACATGTATATGTATTTTATTTAATTTTGAAGTTTGAACTCTTGACGAAACCGCATCTATAGAAAAAGTACAGTGTACAACACATGAGAAAATGACTAAAGTCGGAAAAATAAAAGAATACTCATGAACGAACATATAAAACACGCTGTATTTTCCTGTCACCGTATCACAAAGAAAATTGGCCAGCGGAAGTACATGTAATAATAATTATTACATGTACTTGCGCTGGCCAATTTTTTGTGTGACACGGTGACAGGAAAATACAGCGTGTTTTATATGTTCGTTCATGGGTATTCTTTCATTTTTCCTACTGTATTTCTCCCTCGCTTGATTTGCGGCACTCACTTCGTGCCTCGGCTCGTGCCAACAAACTTCTGCGCTCGTGAGAAATATGTCTTTTTTCTCACTTGTACCGGGTGTCCCAATAAGAATGGCTCTCGGCCATATCTCAGGAACCGTTTATAGTAGAGCTTTGAAATAAAAAATTTTATAACAAAAGTTGCCTCAGGAAAAGCCTGGAAATTATTTTCATAATTGTGGGACCACCGCTAGAGGGCGTAATTGAATATCAAAAATTAAAAAATCTAAATTTTACAAAATTTTCCTAATGAAGGGGCACTGTAAATCCGATTATTGTATTCTTCATAAAATTCTGCGCATATTTGATTTAACAAGTTTAACTCTATTTTTGCAAATAAGAGGTGGGGGTGAGTGGGAACCTTGTTATGAAAAAATGGCTGTAAGTCCGGTTCTGCTAAATCAAATTTTGAAACCTGGGTCTTGTTGAAGACAGATCTTTTTCTTCAATGTAAGCGTGATAATTTTGAACCATCCTAATAAGTAATAAGCCAGATGGGAGGCGTTATTTAATGTTCTTCAGAGATCTAGTTTTCTTTGGAAAATATTAAATACAAGTATGCATTTTTAATCATACTTTATAAAATTAGATTAAATTAGCAATAGAATAGCGAAAACCGCATGTCGATACCTTTTTTATATCTCAAGATATCTCGACAAACGTGTAAATTTTATACATAACTGTTACTATCACCGGTAAACTAAGTTAATGAAAAGTAGTGTGCTGTGGAAAAAAGAAAATAACATTTTCCAGATGTCAACGTATAAAAATATAATTAATTAAAACAACAATATAAAGAGAAACGATACTATTAAAATTAAATATAACAAAGAACAGAAAGAACTACTTAGTGACGACCTAAATATTCAAATTGTTGCCCATCATACACTACTCTAGAATACATTAAACAGAGAATACTAAACGCCATTAAAAGCATATCGAGAGCAGAAATTGAGACTGCTGTTCAATCTACTCTTGAAAGAGTAAATGTTTGCAACGAAAATGATGGGCAAAAATTTGAACATTTATGTCATCACTAAATAGTTGTTTTTATTTCTTTGTAATAGGGCTTTTCAACGCTTCTCATTTGTTTCGAGCCTCTGTCATATGCCGTATAATCCGTGTATAATATTAATATGCGAGATATGAACGAGGCTCGAAACAAATGAAAAGCGTTGAAAAGACCTAATATACGTTGACAGCTGGAAAATGCTTCTTTGTTGTTTCCATAGCACGCTACTTTTCTTAAACTTCGTTTACCGGTGACAGTAATAGCTATGATTTTAAATTTACACGTTTTGTAAGATATCTCGAGATAGAAAAAAGGTATTAACATGCGGTGTTCGCTATTCTGTTGCTAATTTTGTCTAATTTTGTAATATGGTATTAAAAATGCATGTTTGTATTTAATATTTTCCAAAGAAAACTAGATTTCTGAAAAAAATTAAATAACGCCTTCTAGCTGGCATATTACTCAGTAAGTTGGTTCGAAATCATAACTTTTACATTGACGAAAAAGATCTGTCTTCAACAAGACCAAGTTTGATTAAGCAGAAAGTTTGTAAAATTTGATTAAGCAGAACCGGACTCACAGCCAGTTTTTCATAACAAGGTTCCCACTCACCCCCACCTCTTGTTTCCAAAGATAGACCTAAACTTGTGAAATCACATATGCGTAGATTTTTATGAAGAATACGACGATTGGATTTCCAGTGCCCCTTCATTAGGAAAATTTTGTAAAATTTAGATTTTTTAATTTTTGATATTCAATTACGCCCTCTAGCGGTGGTCCCACAATTATGAAAATAATTTCCAGGCTTTTCCTGAGGCAACTTTTGTTATAAAATTTTTTATTTCAAAGCTCTACTATAAACGGTTCCTGAGATATGGCCGAGAGCCATTCTTATTGGGACACCCGGTACAATATACTATTTTGTACGTCTTGTCATTTGTTTCGATTTTATAAGGTTTTGAAGGGCATAAATGCATCTGTTGCCGGCTTGTGTCCTGTGGTTTATTTCGTGCGATCCGTTATTTTCTTAAGTTATTTTTGTTCCATGATACTTAAATTCTTTAACGTGCTCAAAGTTAAAGTCATCGATGGTGATAATTTGACCGATCCTGTCTATATTTTGGTTATTTCAATTTACATTCATTGACCTTCGGATGACCAAGCGGGGGAAATTGTGACCCCAGCGTATGTTTTTCTTTGATAAATTCAAAAGTATTTTCAATTTTTAATTCATTATTTTTTTATTTGACTTTAATATCATTCTAGATATCCTCATATTTTGAAATAAAAAAAATTCCCTATATTTTACGAATAAAAAATATATTCTGAAGTTGATGTTTAGTAAAATACCGTCTATAATGTGTAATTCCAAGTAGTTTTACGCTAATGACGTCGACTTTGCAAAGTAACAAGACATTTACTCAACATACACACTACACATGACACTAATACTCATGTTGTGACTGGCTGAATGACATAAAATCCATGCCATAAAAAAAATAAAAAAAAAATTAAAAAAAAAAATTTTTTTGACATTTTTGACCTGGGGTTATTTCCCGCCCCCCCTTTGTCATCCGTGTAACAAAAAAAGGTTGGTCATCGGAAGGTTTAGAGCCCCATCGACTATGCTTCCTTCTCGAACCTGACAAAAGTCTCCTTCATCCTTTATCTGTTGTTTCCTATTAGAATTATTAGATCTATATCGTCTGCAAATGTTAAAAGTAAGTTTGGTCTTTCTCAATAAAATAACTCAAAATTTTATTTCAATGTTATTCCAAGTTCAAACGAAATCAATTTTGTTTTTTGTTTTTGGTTTTTGCCTTCTCTATTAGTCAGAAAAACTCTGTTGCTTGCTTAAGAGCAAACAGTAGCGATCAACAGGTAGCAACAAACGCGTTCCAAGATTGCGGCTCTAATTTTGAATATTTCGTCGAGATATTTGGCACACATATTCGTAATATAATAAAGAATGGCGGTACAGAGCCCAATTTTAGAAATATGTTAGTATGTGGAAATTACTCTATAACTAAATAAAATATTGAAAAAAGGAGCCTGTACCGCCATTAAGAAAGACAAAAAAATACATTTTCTTCAAATAAACTTTTTTATACCATGCCTACATTTTGTGTCACATTGGAACTACTAAAAATCGATTTTTTTATAACAAGTAATCGAACGTCACTGACTTATCAACATTTCGCGCCTATGTGTATAAAAATTATTGTTTTTGATAGTAGAAACGTCACTGTCAGTGTCGAATTACCGACGCACTGTTGCCTCACTTTTGAAAGTTCGCAGAACTTACGCAATCTTAGACCGCGTTTGTTGCTACCTGTTGATCGCTACTGTGTGCTCTTAATAGCAAGGGAGTAAACAGAACAGCTCTAGCTTATATGGCAAAACTTGCAATAAAGGTTGCCTAAGCATAGGAGCATTGACAGTCAGGTCAGAATATCGTGCTGTTTTATTTTCAACTTTTTTTGGTATGAGTTTTCTTTTTCTGTCTCAAACTGTCTGTTAAACTTATCTAAAATGATACTTTTTTACGATACTTTTCCACGAAAGATAACATTAAAAAGTTTTGTGTTATATGAGCGCTATTTGAATTAATACTTTTTTAATACGTTTTTCACCGGAAACTAGCATATCTTCTTGTCACGAGTTCGAATGATACTATTTTTACCAGAGCTTTAATTTTGAATTGTGACATATTGTTTCTCTCCATCCACTGAAAAATTTTTAGGTTGCGATATTAAAGGTTTCTGAGAAAAAAGATAATGCATAATGCATTTGTTGGTGAGATAAAGACCAAAATTAATTTTTTAAAATTTTTCATAAAATTTTGAACGTGATTTGCGGTATTATAGGTCTGGATCCCGCGTATGAAAAAAAAGTTGATTAATAGCAAGCTGAAAATTTGTTAATAGCTTAAGGGTGTCTAGTCGGACAAACTTTGATATATGGGAACACTGGAACAGGGGAAGTTTTAATTGTGGAACAGGTTAAAAATTTAGAACGGTCAGACGTTTTAATGAGTGGAACATGTAGAATATGTCAAATGACAGGAATTATGACAGGAATTATGACAGGTGGTAAATAGCAGTCTGATTTTTGCATGAGAGTTTAATCTCTGTTCGGAGAGTTTAAGTCTGTTCTGTCGGACAAAATAAATGTGCCGTTTTCGTGGTCTGAACGTTCCAAATTTTTAACCTGTTCCCCAATTAAAACTGCCCCTGTTAAACAGTAGACCCTTAAGCACAGACACCCTTAAGCTATTAACAAATTTTCAGCTTGCTATTAATCAACTTTTTTTTCATACGCGGGATTCAGACCTATTAGTTTATGATTGACTCAAAGCTTTACTTTGCTTATGCCTTTATTTACTACCTTAGTCCCAAATGTAGTTTAAATTCTTATTTATTTGCAGTCAAATATTAGGTGCTATGTGGTTGTTCTTCTTCTCTTGCCGTTAATGTGCTTTCTTCTAATAAATAATATAGAAATATACAGAAATATGATTAGTAAAGTCAAGCTTCCATAAAAATTATATTGAACTTTAATTTAAATAATCCTTGTGTAATCCTTGTGTTACGCCCATGTTTGAGCATGCGAACGGAGTTAGGCCAACGCGTGCTTTAGACCGAATTTGAATAAATCGCGGTGCACTGTAAAAGGGTTGCCGTTCCGTTGGATATCAATTTGTCTGCTCTTGTACAATTTTATAGCATTATTATTAAGTGTTGTGTCGTTACGTTTGTATTTAAAAAACCTTTTAGAGCCGCGTGGTACACGATCTGCCAACATTTATACAAAAGATAATATGAATTATTTTAAAATAACGTTAAAAAGACATTCATCTAATTTTTTTTCAGGTGTTAAATCATTGTCAAAATATTTGGCAAAATGTTTTGATTTAAAAAGACTGTTTCCGTAGGTACATATTATATGGTACTATTTCTAAAAAAATCTTTTGATAACGAAGTAGATTATCAGTATTAAAAATGCCATTGTTACTACATATTACCAGAAATAAACTAATACCCAATACAAGACTAAACAAGCAAGATTGAATGAATGACGGACATACCACAATAAGATTTTTACTAAACTAAAAATAAACCATAAACGAATACTAATAAAATAATAAACAAAAAGTAGATACGTTTGTACGAAACATTTCATGAAATTGAAGATCTACAAAAGAAAAATGATTATTTAAATATACATCACTTTACATAGAAAAATAAAAGATATACTTAAGACAGACCTAAAATGTCAGGAAGAAGAACAATTATATCAATGTAAAAGAACAAAGTCTAGACAAATGGGAAAAATGTGTGTAGAAATTTTTCGATGAATATCAACAACTACAAATAAAAAGAATGGCTTGAGGCTAATGTAGCTATAAGGGCTGACAATAAACATACTTAAAAATAATAAAATACCGATGACAGATGAATTCCGCAGAAGGACTGCGAAGATTAGTTCTGACTGGGAGGGTCAACAATAAAACAAATCTTTATCCTAAGCCAAATTTTAGAAAAGAGTTGAGAATTCAACAAAGATGTAGGTATAACAACCAACATAATACAAAAACTTTTTGTCGATATTAAACAAGCGTATGACTCTATAAACAAGAATATACTGTGGAGGGTAATAAGTAAAAAATGGAGTGAAAATTGGCTAGAAAGTTGGTAGGATTAGCCCAGATATGAATGCAGAGTTCATGTGCACTCATCAGAATTGGCAGAAGTACATCAGATGAGTTTCAAATGGAAAAATGTCTGAGATAAGGCAATCCACTTTTCCCCTTGTTATTCAACCTCTCTTTAGAGCAGGCAGTGAGGAAAGCACAACCAGAATTACCAAATGGCTTCACTACCCAGGGAGCGAAGGTACTGTCAGCTTTTGCTGACGATATCGGCACAATTGCACAATCCACCAGAGATGCAAAAGAAGTTTTTATCATTTTTGAAAGCGGATCCAGGGAAAATTATCTTAAGGTCAACAAAAATAAAACCAAGACCAAGTACATGGTAGTTACCAAAAATTTTAGGCAAAACATTTCGATAAATGATTTAGTGCAGTAATTGAA
Organism: Diabrotica virgifera virgifera; assembly: GCF_917563875.1. Taxonomy (NCBI): domain Eukaryota; kingdom Metazoa; phylum Arthropoda; class Insecta; order Coleoptera; family Chrysomelidae; genus Diabrotica; species Diabrotica virgifera. Next base: position 54,105,018 of record NC_065449.1, on the reverse strand, counting down.
GCTTTCTAGCTCAGAAATTTTTTACTATAAACCAATTTACATGAAATTTTGGAATTAGGCTTATCCTACCCTTAACTTCAAAAGTGATATTGACCCGAACTCCGTTTTCACCCTGGGGGTGGTTGCCATCCCTTTTCGGTGGTGGATTTTTTTTTTCAAAATAATCTCAGATATCGGTAGAATCTGAGGTTATTATGAGTATAATCGAATTTTAAGCAAAAAATGTTGTATAAAGTTTTTTCAAAAACACAATATTTTGAAGTTATTGGCAATTGAAAATTCGGAATTTTCTCACGATTTTCAACAGTTTTTTGCAAATATCTCCAAAAATATGCATTTTAACGATAATATTATAATGAATAAAATTGTGGAAGGTAAAAAAAATGAACAAACTACTGGTTTTTTAATGAGTGTTCTAGGTGCAATATTAACCGATATCGTGAAGATCAAAGCCGTTTTTTATTTTGTGTGAAATTTAATCGATGTCTATCGATTAAATCTATAGCGGAGAGCGAATAAATTTTATGCATGCTAATGAGAAAGGATTTTATAGTGCTTAAAATAAGCTTTAAAATGAGCACTGTTAAAAGTCTTTTGTACGTAAAATGAGTGAGCTGTAATGGAAAAAAGAGGAAAATCTAATGGTTTTTCTTAAATCAATGAATTTCATAAGTGCCATTTCCACCAAAATTAAAATTAATCGTATTCCGTCTAGAATTAACTTTAACATAAAGAGTTTGATGGATTCTAGCAGTTTCGCTGCTTTGGAATTTTTGGAAAAAAATCACGATTAAAAACAAAATTTCTAATTTAAAAAAAATCACCTTCTTTTTATAATATCTCAAAAATAATGAAAGATACGTAAAAAAGTGTAATAACAAAAAATAGGTTTTTTTTTTTGACAAAAATTTTGGTTTGTTTTTCCTATCACACAAAAATTGAGGAAGATATGATTGATTAAAGTGAGCGCGGTAGCTCAACCACAGTCTCTCTCGAGCCATTTGACCCTTCACCGTTTCAAAATAAAAGGTCTTTCACTACATATTATAATGAAAAAAGTTGTAGCTCTTTTAATTACCTTCAAAATGGTTTTTATAAGTTGTAATAGCTTCAAAATTGAAGTAGTTATGGCCCAAAAACTAATCGTATTTTTTTCTACTTAGTAAACTAAACATTTTTAAATGTATAATCATACATATTCAATGTTTTCATTTAGGGGTAGTTTTAAGGGGTTGTTTTCACCCCTTAAAAATAAAAAACGGAGTTTGGGTCAATTTCACTTTTGAAGTTAAGTGTAAGATAAGCATAATTCCAAAATCTCATGTAAATCGGTTCATAGTAAAAAATTTCGGAGGTAAAAACATATTTTACGCTTTAATGACTGCACTAATTACTATTTTCAAACTGCCAAAGAATTCAAATAGATACTAGTAGTGATATCAGCCTAACACAGTTATTAAAAAGATCAGCTAGAATCATGTCAACAAATAGAGCGCATTACTCTCTACTGACGCTACTTAATCAAAATTGGTCACAAACCCAGCTGAAGCAAAGGTATACAAGAATATTTTGCCCCATAATAATGTATGGAAGTGAGACGTGCACTCTGAACTAGCGTGAAACAACAAAAATATTAGTCATAAAACGGAAGATCCTCTGGACGATTTTTAGGCTTTGTAGAGACTAGATAACAGAAGATTCGAGACAAAGGCACAACTAGGAACTCGCAGGATCAAGGAAAATCGTATACGATGGGCAGGACATGTATAGAGATCGAATAATGGACGTCTACAAAATACAACCTTCTGGAAAAGGTCTGATGGCAGATGGTCAGTTAGCTGTCCAAGAAAAAAGGGGAAGGATGCAGTAACGAGTGGTCTACGTAAGATGAGTGTACAACAATAAAAGATTATTGCACAATATCGATAAGAGTGAAGGAAAGGAGTAAACGTGGCCAAAACTCACTTATGGTCGATTTCTCATACCTGCGTTAATCTATGGTTCAGTTGACTGAGGTTCATGGGTGAACGTCGGTTTTGTTTGGAATGCATTTCTCATTGCCAGTTCACATTCTTCAGCTTTCGAGAAATGCCAATAGATGGCAAAAGGTAAAAAACTATCACCATTTTGTACAACCTTTTTTATGCTGTTTTTGGATAAAGTTAAATTTGCTATTTATAGTCAAACAGTAATTTTAATAATTATAAATAAATGTAATAAAAACAAAAATAATGTTATCGTTTATCGTTAGGCTTAATATACATAATAAAATAGGTTATATACCGCAATACGCAATAATACAACGCATGCGTAATCTTGAAATCATCTGAATGGGTTTGAACGGCCGAATTTCAGCGTTCAAGTTGAACGTAGTTTAAACTGCCATCGATTGAACGTGAATTGAGAAAGACGATTTTGACTTTAAACTAACTGACGTTCACTAAAAGTTCAGGTTAAACTGGAGTTAAACTCGATACGAGAAATTGGCCCTTAGAGTTGTAGAGCCAGGAAAAAAGAAAATTGTAGATGTACATAAAGAAATGTTTAAAGAGAAATGTACAACATAATTATTCTAATGAGCAAACTTCTGGAGATATTTTTCTGACTATGATTCAGCCTTCAGCCACACATTTACAAGAAATTTATTAGACACAATTGAATCACGATTGTTTATTGATTCTAAAAAAGCATTTGACAAAATATATCGTAAAAACTAGCTATGGCTACTACTAATACCGTGTAAAGATCTAGTAACTTAAATTCAACAATGAGTACTTCGGCGTAAAAAAGCTTCTAATTTTCCAGATCATCAATAGTCTGGGCTGATTATCGGAGAATAGGCCATTTTTCGGAAAAGTTATTTACCAGCAATTGTATTGCTGGAATCGAATTATAAGATCCTATATATTAATAATATAGGTATGCAAAGTCCTCAGATAGTGTGCTACTTTTTTTATAAACAAAATGGCGCCTGAAAATCGTGTTTTTTTCAATTGTTGCTCTAGAACTCCGAAGATTTTAACTTTACAACAAAAATACTCAAATAAAAATTCACCGTGATTAAATTCTGCATAGAGACGTGTTTTTCCCGATCTACTCCGACGAAAATTTTCCCCAGAAAATGCGGGTTTTCCCAACAAAATCTTTAATTTTCAAATAAAGTTTTAGATAAGTAATTATTTACCAATAATTAAATAATTTGGTGACTTAAAAGCCTTCTTGGTTTAGATTATAGTTCCGGAAGCTGGTGAAAATTAAACGAATATTTTAGCAACAATTCAATTGTTAATTAATAATTTACGGTCGCAATAATAACCAAAATAATTATGATACACTGATCAAACTTTGAAATCTTATAAAGATGAGATGTCTATTTAACATTTTGTTGACAAAACATAAATTTTTTATTTTTTTGCATAATCTTTAAATGTTAAAAAAAAATAGTTATAAACAAATTAACGTTTCTCAGAAAGTTTTTATTATATTATAATTTTAAAAAATAACTAAAATGCGCATTTCAAATATCTTAAAAATGAATGCTTTAAAACTTTTTTGCAACCATTTGCAAAAAAGTTATGAAACAGCAAAATAAACATACGATTACTACGGTGTTAATAATTTTATTTAATTCTTTCAAAACGTAGAAGTGAGTTTAAAGTACAAGCTAATTATTTATAAAACAATATCGATTATCAGCTTAATGGTTATATTTTAATTAAAGATTATAAATATATTTTTTTTGTAATTTACACGCGCGAAAGTAGAATAATACAGTACCGTAGCTACCCGCCCACATACACAACTCGCGCGAGGTAGAATAATACAGTACCGTAGCTACCCGCCCACATACACAACTCGCGCGAGTTTAAGTGTGTCAGTCGCTTCGAGTGAACATTTTATCTCCGGCTCTGTATCAAGCCTAGTTTGGCGCTAAAAATTACAAAAGAAAGTATTTTTAATCTTTGATTAAAATATAACCATTCCACTAATTTTTGCCATTTTTTGTGAGTAATTAGATTGTACCATAGACTCACTTTTAAGCTTTGAAACAATTAAAACAAATTATGAACAATGGAGATATCGTATATTTATTTTGCTGTTTCCTAACTTTTTTGCAAATGGTTGGAAAATTTTTTTAAAGCATTAATTTTCAAGACCTATGAAATACGCATTTTAAGAATTTTTTAAAATTAGAATATAATAAACAATTTCTAAGAAATGTTAATTTGTTTATATCAATTTTTTTTAAACATTTAAAGATTATGCAAAAAAATGAAAAATTTTTATTTTTTCGACAAAATATTAAATAGGCATCACACCTATATAATCTTTTTAAGTTTGATCAATGTCTTGTGATTCTTTTGGTTGTTATTGCGACTGTACATTGTTAATTAACAATGGAATTGTTGCTAAAATATTCGTTTCATTTTAACCGGCTTCTGAATTTATAATCTATACCAAGAAAGCTTTTATTTCACCAAGCTATATAATTATTAATAAATAATTACTGGCCCAAAAAATTTATTTGAAAATTCGAGATTTTGTTGGGAAAACCCCCATTTTCCGAGGAAAATTTTCGTCGGAGCAAATCGGGAAAAACATGTCTCTATGTAGAATTAAATTGGGGTGAATTTTTATTTGAGTATTTTTGGTGTAAAGTTAGAATCTTCGGAGTTATAGAGCAATAATTGAAAAAAATACGATTTGTCGGCGCTATTTTGTTTATAAAAAAAGTAGCACACTATCTGTGGACTTTGCATACCTATATTAATAATATATAGGATCTTATAATTCGATTAAAGCAATAAAATTGCTGGTAAATAACCTTTCTTTGTACTTTACTAATTAGACCAACGTATTATAACTATTTTTTTTCAAAATTTAAAGATTATGCAAAAAAAAGAAAAATTTATATTTTGTCGATAAAATATTAAACAAGCATCTCATCTTTATAATCTTTATAAGTTTGATCAATGTATCATGATTATTTTGGTTATTATTGCGATCGTAAATTGTTAATTAACAATTGAATTGTTGCTAAAATATTCGTTTAATTTTTACCAGCTTCTGGAATTACAATCTATACCAACAAATCTTTGATATCACTAAGTTATTTAATTATTGATTAATAATTACTTACCTAAAACTTTATTTGAAAATTATAGTTTTTGTTAGGAAAACCTGCATTTTCCGAGGAAAATTTTCGTCGAAGCAAATCGTGAAAAACATATCTCTATGCAGAATTTAATTGCGGTGAATTTTTATTTAGGTGTTTTTGTTGTAAAGTTAAAATCTTCGGAGTTATAGAGCAATAATTGAAAATAATACGATTTGTCGGCGCCATTTTGTTTATAAAAAAAGTAGCACACTATCTGCGGACTTTGCATACCTATATTATTAATATATAGGATCTTATAATTCGATTCCAGCAATAAAATTGCTGGTAAATAACTTTTCCATGAATTTTGCTAATTAGCCCAGAGTACAAATCAACTATATTTTAACAACTAAAAATCCAAGATAGCTTATGTCTCTTTCAAAACTAAAAATTCCGTTTAATCTTTGTAATTTAAGATCGCTATAACTACATAGTATATTTAACGATTCTGTGTGTCAAATAAGCTCAAAGAAGCTTCTAATTCATGTAGGTATCCATATTCACATCACCATTAAAGTTTTACTAGATATAAATGGTTTTAATAAAATTTAACAATCATTGTAATATATGTGCAACTTTGAATTTGTTACAGTCTATTAAATATCTGTGTCAATAATCTTTGTAATGGAGATACGTTAATGTAAATAAATCACCGAACAAGAGCCATCAATGTCACCTGGGTATTCGCGACAGTAAGAGGTGTTTAATAATATTTATTTGCAAAGTCTTTGTGTCTATAGTAATTTATTAAACATTACATAATAAAATATTTCATTTAGTTGGTACAAAATCGGCGTCATCATCAGCTTTTTCTTTTTTACTTTTGCTAATAACATGTCTTTTGTTTTCTCTTTTGATGCGATATTCCCTGCAAAATGGTGGCTTCTGCCATTAGGCGAGATAATACAATTATTTGGAACTTAAGAGAACTGGAAAGAACTTTATGCTAAATCCTGCCATTTTAGTCCTGTCGCCAGGGGGGGCACAACGGCCTTCTTAATTCAGATGGACTTACCCAAGTTTTTTTTATATATTTTGACCCGTAGAATACGAATTTTTTGGGTAACAGTTGATCCGGATGTCGATAAGATTGTTATAGACAAAGAACTTGAGGAATTACATAACAGCGATTTCTCGCAAAACAAAATTGGGTAATTTTAAGCAAAAAATATCCCTACAAGTTTTTTCGTAGAATGCATAGTTTTCAAGATAACCGCGGTTGAACTTTCAAAAAATCGAAAAATTGCAATTTTTGAACCCGAATAACTTTTGATTAAAAAATAAAGTAGCAATTCTGCTTACCGCATTTGAAAGTTTAAGTCAAATTATATCGGTTTTGATTATTTTCATTGCTAAAAATTTATTATTTTATTGGTAAACACACCTAGTGCGTGAGTGATGTTTTCAATGATTTCTCATTTAAAATCTAACGAGTAGGTAGAGTAGCTACAAGTGCAAGCGAGGCAATTTCTACGTAGCATGCGTTAAAACGCATGTATTAGGCACAGGAAACACTATGTGTTTATAGCTTTGTTCAGCAGTAAAAAAATTAATTTTTAGCAATGCAAATAATCAAAACCGATATAATTTGACTTAAACTTTCAAATGCGGTAAGCAGAATTGCTACTTTATTTTTTAATCAAAAGTTATTCGGGTTCAAAAATTGCAATTTTTCGATTTTTTGAAAGTTCAACCGCGGTTATCTCGAAAACTATGCATTCTACGAAAAAACTTGTAGAGATATTTTTTGCTTAAAATGACCCAAAAAATACAAAAATATGTTTTGTTTTGCGAGAAATCGCTGTTATGTAATTCCTCAAGTTCTTTGTCTATAACAATCTTATCGACATCCGGATCAACTGTTACCCAAAAAATTCGTATTCTACGGGTCAAAATATATAAAAAAAACTTGGGTAAGTCCATCTGAATTAAGGAGGCCGTTGTACCCCCCTGGCGACAGGACTATTTAACTAAAATCCACCAAAAAGTCCTGTGCATTAAGCTTTCCAGTCGTTTAGTAAGATTTTTCATCACGTGTTTAATTCTGTCCAATCAGATTATTATACCACTGAGAATATTCTAGTGTACATTACTATTGTGGGAATAAAGAGATATTTTGTTTCTATTTAATCAAAACGATGTTTCCTAGTTTTGACAACTGTCACATTTAAGAAGATGAACCATAATAAACTTTTAATTCTGCACCTTATGTCAAATTATCACGAGGACAATACGAATCGACAATTTTAAGCGCATGAGTGTAATTCAGTAAGATCATTTCATGAATAAAACTGTATTTGTGAATAATTTTAACTAATTAATATAATTCTTTATTAAGTATATTATAAATGATATCTTAGTCTGAATATTTGCTAAATTGTACTGTTCACTTTGACAAGTTGACAAACATTAATTGCGATAAATGTCACTGAATGTCTATTTATGCATGAATTTTGTATGTAAGTATTAAGAGGAAACAGTAGCGATCAACAGGTAGCGAAAACGCGTTCTAAGATTGCGGCTGTAATTTTGAATATTTTTTCGAGATATTTGGCACACCTATTCGTAATATAATAAAGAATGGCGGTACAGAGCCCAATTTGAAAAATATATTAATATGTGGAAATTACTCTGTAATTAAATACAATATTACGAAAACGAGCCTGTACCGCCATTAAGAAGAACTAAAAAATACACTTTCTTCAAATAAACTTTTTTATCCGATGCCTAGATTTTGTGTCATTTTGGAACTACTAATGAAATAAAAAATTTTAGTAGTTCCAAATGACACAAAATCTAGGCATCGGATAAAAAAGTTTATTTGAAGAAATTGTATTTTTTTGTTCTTCTTAATGTCGGTACAGACTCGTTTTTTAAATATTGTATTTAATTACAGAGTAATTTCTACATATTAATATATTTTTCAAATTGGGATCTGTACCGCCATTCTCTATTATATTACGAATACGTGTGCCAAATATCTTGAAAAAATATTCAAAATTACAGCCGCAATCTTGGAACGCGTTTTTGCTACCTGTTGATCGCTACTGTATCACCTTAAAAAATATTCTTACGAATATCACACGAAAGTAAGAATAATTAAAAAAATAATGCTTCAATTATATGCTCCAAATAATACTCGAGCCCTGTGGGGTCTCGTGTCTATTGCTAGGAAACAAGTTTTCGAAAAATTGTCGCATAATTTTCAATTTGTTCTCACTTTCTTGTGATAGTACTGTTGATAATTATTTGTTCCCTTACTTTCCCGTCAATATTATTATCACTAGTAGGCGATTGATTATGCTAAAAAAATGAAGGTAAAAAATAACTACAAGGCTAAAGGGGTTTTGTTGTTTCTTATGGTCAATAGAGCCCCAAATTTAGAAAAAATCGCGGGTTTTCCAAATTCGGAGATCCGTTGACCATACAAAATAATAAAACACCTTTAACGTTGTAGTAGTTCCTTTCTAAAGTCCTTAAATTATTGAGGTTGATTTTGTAGTGATTTTTTTTATATTTAATACCTTTTAAAGGTGAGGAATTCCTATAAACAGGCAAAAAAATTATGTCAAAATAAAAAAAACAGCGACTTAAAAAAACTTTTCTGGTCACTATTCTCTCTCTTAAAGAATTTAGTTTTATCAGTATTCAACATTCCAACAATTACTGTGAATCCACGTAAAAACATGCTATAAATTTGGTTCTTAACCTTTTTTTAAAGTAAAACCGTGCTTTGGTATAAGTAGATGTCAAATTCTTTCGATCACATTAAATGAACTTGTTGGAATCGCTTGAAAATAACCGGGTAGTTTTAAAAATAACTTACTATTTTCAAGAAACCAACATAAATCACTGGATTAGCAGCAAATTATGTGTCAAAACAATCTTCGCATCACTCTACGATTTCTTAAAAAAGTATCTAAAGAATTAAAACAAAAAATGGGTATTGTATATTTTTCAGGAATTTATTTTTAACATAATATTTAAATTTCTATTAATGATTTTATTTGGAGATCCAATAAAATCATTTTTTTGGTAAAATTGTGGCTTATTTCCCGTTAAAAGTAATTGATATAAAAATGTCACAAGAAAATAGCTTCAGAACAACATTTAAATTTCTCCTTAACTCTATTTAGTCCAGAAAGCCACTGCGCATCCGCTAGGAAAAATATTCTAGTTCGGATTTTTTGCAAAATCTTACTCAAAAAGGACTCTTTTTAACAAATTTGTATGTTGCCAGGACCAAAAGTTGGTCAAAAATTTTTTAAAAGTTTTTTTTTGTTTTTTTCCTAAAATTATTTTTTTTTGCACGGAAAAAAGTTTTTTTAGGTTTTTGGATCATTCCAAACAGAAAAGGTCTTTAGTGACTTTTCTTTAAAAATGATAGTTTTTGACATATAAGCGATTAAAAATTTAAAAATTGCGAAATCGGCCATTTTTAACCCTCAAAAACTATGTGAAAAACTGAAAATTTGAATGTTGCCAAGGTAGGTAGATATTGTTTAAACATCAATTGATGAAATCCCGAAGAGTTTTTTGCAATACAATATTCAAAACTCCTTTGTTTTTTAATTGCTAATCAAGCGTGCGCGACACTATTTTCCACCGACAGTATGGTGCAAATGAAAGGAATAAATTCGTTGTTTCGTAAACCGGCGACTTTAAGGAAAAATCCCGAAACAGGTGGATTTTTATTTTTAGGTTATGATATTGTGGCATATATGGTATACTAGTGACGTCATCCATCTGGGCGTGATGACGTAATGATGATTTTTTTAAATGAGAATAGGGGTCGTGTGCTAGCTCATTTGAAAGGTTCTTCAATTCTCTATTAGGTAAGTAATATAAACATTTACATAATTATTTATAAAGGGTGTCCAAAAAATTTTTATTAAATTAAATTATTTGACAAAAAAGAAGTAGAAGGACACCCTGTATAAATAATTATGTAAATGTTTACATTACTGAATAGAGAATTGAAGAACCTTTCAAATGAGCTACCACACGACCCCTATTCTTATTTAAAAAAAATCATAGATTACGTCATCACGCCCAGACGGACGACGTCACTAGTATACCCTAGTATACCATATATGCCACAATATCATAACTTAAAAATAAAAATCGACCTGTTTCGGGATTTTTCCTTAAAATCGCCGGTTAACGAAATAACGAATTTATTTCTTTCATTTGCACCATACTGTCGCGACATGTCGGTGGAAAATAGTGCCGCGCACGCTTGATTAGCAATTAAAAAACAAACGAGTTTTGAATATTGTATTGCAAAAAACTCTTCGGGATTTTATCAATCGATGTTTAAAGAATATGTACCTACCTTGGCAACATTCAAATTTTCAGTTTTTCACATAGTTTTTGAGGGTTAAAAATGGCCGATTTCGCAATTTTTCAATTTTTAATCGCTTATATGTCAAAAACTATCATTTTTAGAGAAAAGTCACTAAGGACCTTTTCTGTTTGGAATGATCCAAAAAACCTAAAAAAACTTTTTTCCATGCAAAAAAAAAATTTTAGGAAAAAAACAAAAAAAAAAACGTTTAAAAAATTTTTGACCACCTTTTGGTCCTGGCAACATGCAAATTTGTTAAAAGGGGTCCTTTTTGAGTAAGATTTTGCAAAAAATCCCAATTAGAATATTTTTCCTAGCGGATGCGCAGTGGCTTTCTGGACTAATTAAACAATCTAGTTGAGATAGACATAAAACTGTTTTAAAAAGCTCCTACAGTCTATTCGCATAAGCTATGCACTAGATGTAAACATGAGTTGACAGTCGCAGCAATGGATGTCGTCATCAGGAACATAGAGACGACTATTTTTTGGCTTATAAACAAATAGAATATCTCGGGAAATATTAAATTAAATTGAATCATGAAAACGGTATTGGAAAAAAAGCGGCAGGACGCTTCTTCTAAAAGAAAAAACGTTTAATTGTGAAGAGTGGTTCCTGAGATACAACCGGTCAAAGTTGACCGACATTTACGCCAAAGATATAAACAATAGGATCATAATTTTCGAACCATCACCTTTTTAGTTTTGTCCTCTTTCTCCACACCAATTTTCATATCTTTAAAATACTCATAACAAATATTATTATAATAAAAACTATCGATATTACAAGTGAAAATTGCCAAAAATAGCAGAATTCCAATCAAAAATTAAGTTGGAGAAAATGTAATCTCAAAGTTCAAAATCGGTATACGTTAAAAAATGCATTTTCTCGGCTTCCCATGGAGCAATTTTCTTCATTCTTTTTTTTTTGTTCCCAAGTAACTCGAGTAGAGCCATCTAATTAATGCATTGTTAAATGTCAAAGTTGCTTTTGTTTTGTTATAATAATTTTATTTATTTATTATAACAAACATTTTTAATTTGTTTAAATAAAAATTGTTTAAATAATTATACAGCTTTCAAATGAGAATATTTGTGTTTTTAACGTTAAAAGGAACACTTGTAGTAAGTTTATCAAAAAAAGTTTACAACTGGAAAAAATATGTAGTTTTCTTTTCTTATAAATAAATTAATCTATTATAACAAAACAAGAGCAAGTTTGACATTTAATAATGCGTTAGTTAGATGGCTCTATTCAAGTTACTTGGAAACAAAAAAAAAGAATGAAGACAATTGCTCCATGGGAAGCCGAGAAAATGCATTTTTTTAACGTATACCGATTTTGAACTTTGAGATTACAAGATTTTCTCCAACCTAATTTTTGATTGGAATTTTGATATTTTTGTCAATTTTCACTCGTAATATCGATAGTTTTTATTATAATAATATATGATATGAGCATTTTAAAGATATGAAAATTGGTGTAGAGAAAGAGGACGAAAATAAAAAGGTGATGGTTCAAAAATTATGATCCTATTGTTTATATCTTTGCCGTAAATGCCGGTAAACTTTGACCGATTGTATCTCAGGAACCACTCTTCACAATTAAACGTTTTTTCTTTTAGAAGAAGTGTCCTGCCGCTTTTTTTCCAATACCGTTTTCATGATTCAATTTAATTTAATATTTCCCGAGATATTCTATTTGTTTATAAGCCAAAAAATTGTTTATAATTTTAAAATATTCCTAAGGCCGCTTAAATAGTCCAATTTCAATTCTGTAAAGTAAATTTGATAGTAGCTCTGGATCCCGCGTATGAAAAAAAAGTTGATTAATAGCAAGCTGAAAATTTGTTAATAGCTTAAGGGTGTTTAGTCGGATAAACTTTGATATATGGGAACACTGGAACCGGGGCAGTTTTAATTGTGGAACAGGTTAAAAACTTGGAACGGTCACAACACGAAAACGGCACATTTATTTTGTCCGACAGAACAGACTTAAACTCTCCGAACAGAGATTAAACTCTCATGCAAAAATCAGACTGCTATTTATCACCTGTCATAATTTATGTCATTTGACATATTTTATATGTTCCACTCATTAAAACGCCCCTTTGGTGATAAAAAGCAGTCTGATTTTTGCATGAGAGCTTAATCTCTGTTCGAAGAGTTTAAGTCTGTTCTGTCGGACAAAATAAATGTGCCGTGTTCGTGGTGTGACCGTTCCAAATTTTTAACCTGTTCCACACTGATTGCCAGTTGCCATTAAGTCATTGAAATGTGATCAACTCAATTTGGATCCCACGTGTTGGGAAACCTGTATACCTTACCTTAGGGCATTATCCTGTTTGCCATGTGACCATCACAGGCCTTTTTCTTGAAGTATGCACTTTTAAGGCATCTATATTTTATGTAAAGGGTTTTTACCCAGATATTTTTCTTTTGTGGCTCAGCTAGCATCCAGTTTATCGAACACTGATGATGATTTTTTATAAAAATCGAAAACGTTTTGTTGTGATGTAGCCCTTTTAAGGGATTTTTAATAAAAAATTTTATACCTTTTACAAAGGATTTCTTTCCAATTTTGATAAAAAAAAAGTTCGCTTCCAAGGAATATACAGCAAGAGATAGTTACGGGTTCTCGAGTTATCCAGGCAGCACAAAGGAGATCGCCGATATTGGTGTCTTCAACAACAAAACTGAAATATTGGGAATTCGCAACATATGCTATTTTCAGACGAAACCAGGATTCGTGTAAAATCAGATGACGGACGAATTTCTGTATTTAGCGAAAAAGGAAGACAAACAAGAACGGAAACTGACAGATCTGTTGACAGATATAAAGGAGGAAGTGTCATGTTCTGAAGAGGCCTTATGATCGGTAAAATAACTCGTTTAATTTTCATCCAACTAACTTGAACAACTCGCAGGTATGTTGTTTTGGTTGTAGAACCTGTAGTTAGAATCTGCAAAGCTGCAATGATAGAAAATTTAATTTTTATGCGTGATAGTGCACCTCCACATACCAGTAGAGTGACTACATATTTCTTTGAAGCGGTAAATGCCACTGTTCTGGAGCAGCCTGCTTGCTCACCCGACCTTAACACCTTAACCCTATAGAGCTATTGCATATGATTAAAAGAAAAATTAGAGTTCGTCGGAATAATCCATAAAACACCGCATGGATAGTACAAGCTACTCTTGTATAATTGAACAACCTACTGCAACAAAGTATTGACAATTTGATTATGACTGTGCCTACGCAAATTGAAGCTTGTATATTATGGACTAGGGGTGGTAACACTGACTACAAAAAACATAAATAAATAAAAACAATTTAAACATTATTCGTTTTATATTTATTTTTTTATGGTGTTGTCTTTAAAAGACATAGTTTAAATAACAATTATTATGGAACAAGAAGAGTACTATTTAGAATATTATTAATAAATCATAAATATAGTTAGCTCCAGTTTGTTTGTTAAAATAGAACAAAAAAAAATGTTCATATAAATAATTGGTTATATTTTATTACCACTTAAATAGACAACACTTATAGTAAAGTATGTTACATATTTCAATCAAAAGTTGTTTTTGTTTGTAAAACAAATCAATTGTGTTAGATGATCTGAATTCTATTTGTAGAACAGGTGCATGGTGCATTGACTCTTCCGGATGTAAAAAATGCTTCTGGTTGTCTAAAGATACGTCAGTCAATAGTATTTATTTGCCACTCGTTTACTGTATTTATTTTAAAGCATTCTTTTTAAACAAAATCGTAAAAATCTGCTTACTCTCTTCATATTGCATTACATCACGCGGTTGATTCCAGTATGGGACTGGGTTTATTTTGGTATTTTTTTCTTCTTGCATTAACCCGTTATATTAGGATTCTATAAATAGATTTCTCGCAAAATAATACGTATATCACGTGAACACTTTGTTTACCTGCTCACTTATATTATCAATTATTATTATCCGCAGAACAATTGCTTCGATTTCTCAAAGCTTATCAACTTCTTTCATCATTACCTTTTACTTTTTCATCTTCCTACTTTCTTGCTAGGCTGAACTTCGGGTACCTTCTTATTGGATGTCTAGGTTAAACTGATCAACCTTTCTCCCATTCTATTTACGTGGAAATTGTACAATCTTTGGACATAGGCCTTCCCAATCATTTTCCATTCTTCTCTGACTGTCGCTACAGCTATTCACCTAGAGCCCACGTGCTTCTTGATAACATCTGCCCATCTCATTTGGGGCCTTAATTCGCTTCGTTTATATTCCCACGGTCTCCAATTTATAAGAATTTTATTCCATCGATCTCCTTTTTGTCTTATATTGTGTCAGGCAAATCTCCATTTCAATTTTGCAACTTGTTGTCTAATATCCCTAACTTTAATAACCCTAAGGAAACAAAACTTCGTACATAAACATATCCAACAACCCACATTATGGTGGAGATATAGATGATGTATTCTTCATTTGGCCTCACAGACTAGACGCATTGAATACATTTCTGATTGACATGAACAGTAAAAAAAATTCAGTTAAATTCACGATGGAGCAAGAAAGAAATAACTCACTTCCGTGTACGCATGTGTTAATTATAAAAGAGAATACAGTATATGCAACCAAAGTTTAGAATAAAGATAGTGATGATTCATATCATTTGAGGAAGCAACAAAACAACATAAGCAATCTAGAAATGCTCACACGAAGGGATTTAAAGATGACAACAATACCATATTATATAAAAACTTTTTCAGAAAAATGTAAAAAGACATAAAATAAGTAAATTTTTACAACATTTACAATAACCATTTCATTGCATTTAAGTATGTACTGCATCAGTCAACTTACTAATTTTTTTCAAGACTTTTTTGTAAATACTATTATATTCTTAAATTCAAAACACAACATTTTTCACCGTGTAATATAAACAGACCTTGCTCAATAAATTATTAAATATGCCTAATATTAAATCTTATTTTTATGTGCAATAACTCTTTCTAAATTTCTATTGTTTTAAAATAGCTTGTCATTATATACTTTGGAAGACAACGATATAATAAGGTTGAAGGAAATAGTACATTGTTTACCGGGTAGGAAAAGCTTAACATTCCTGGACGACTGTGAAGATTGCTAAGTCGAGGCGCAAGCCGAGACTTAGCAACACAGAGTCCAGGAATGTGGCTTTTCCTACGAGGTAAACATACTATTTTTCCGCAAATCGTTTAAAATTCGACAGATATTGATTGATTTAAAAAAAAACGCGATAATTTTATTCTCAAATAAATGGTGATTTGAAATTCCTAATAAAATTACTTGGGTTACTATGGAAACGTATTGAGGTTGAATTGTCAAACTTGACGCTTATAAATTTAATTGCTGGTGTTCTCGAAAGTAAAATGATAAGTGATGATGAAATTTCCATTCCTGGGACTCCTCCAGAGCTGGTTGAGGCAGTGAATACTGCTTCATTAGAATTATTGCCAAAGAAATCAAGAGAAAAGTACGAAAATGCATACAGACGTTTTATGGAATACTAATAATTTTCTATCATTTATGTAGAACACTAACAACTGTACGGAAATATCATTTCCTTACAGTAAGGAAATGACATTTCCTTACAGTAAGGAAGTCCTGACTTTTTCTTCAAGAAATTTTGACAGGAATGTCAAAATTTCCTGGCGATTTGCGGAAAAGTAATATTAATAATCAAATTACAGTTTTTCTGACACTACAGACAATTTATAGAGATATACAATATTATCACTATTACACTTAAAGGTAAATTAAAAATTATGAAAAAAAAATTTTAAGAAACGCTTTTCTTTAGTTACGAGTGACTAAATTTAAAAATATTATAAAAAATAAACTAAAAAGCAAAAAATAAAAAAGAATTGAAAAAATCTAACACATTCGTTAAAGAAAAGCGTGGCGCGTCTTCATCGAATAAACGGTTTTCGCCACACGCTTTTCTTTAACGAATGTGTTAGATTTTTTCAATTCTTTTTTATTTTTGGCTTTTTTGTTGATTTTTTATAATATTTTTAATTTTAGTCACTCGTAAATAAAGAAAAGCGTTTCTTAAAAAAAATTTTTTCATATTTTTTTATTTTTTACTCTTTAGTCTTACACTTTTCAAACATTAAAATATATCGTCATGTTTATTAAAATATGTATAAAACATAATATGATGTACTAACATGACTAACATAACGTAAACAATTAACGTAAAAAATGAAATTATGTATAGTTCATATAATTAGCTACAAGCTGTAAAAGTTTCAAATTTCTTCATTGTAAAAAACAAGAGAATTTAAGCATTTTCCGTTAAAATCGTTTTTTTATTTAAACAATTATTAATAAACATAAACAATTTTTTGTTGACTATTCGTGTATTGTTCCTGCGAATGCATATGTCTGCAAATATTTAGTCATTTGAATTGAAGAAAAGGCAGTCATTAACGTCTAAAAATTTGACCCAAACGATTGAGCTAAAGAAAAGCGTTTATTTAATACGTCAAAACAAATTCTAAGGGGGGTTTTTCTAAGACTACGATAAAAACACGAATTTTTTGAATTCGATTTTTGGTTGAAGCTTTATTTCGTATCGTATTGAAATTTGACACGGATAAGCGCCGATTTTTATATAAACAAATATATGAGCATTCAAAATTTGAAACTTTATTGTTTAATTATGAAGCATAACGTAAACAATTAACGTAAAAAGTGAAATTATGTTTAGTTCAGAATATAATGTAATAGAATTATAGTTCATATCATTAGCTACAATCCGTAAAAGTTTCAAGTTTTTACAGTGTAAAAATCAAGAGAATTTAAGCATTTTCCATTAAAATCGTTTCTTTTTTATTTAAAAATAACAATTAATAAACATAAAAATTTTTTTTATTGACTATTCGTGTATTGTTCCTGCGAATGCATATGTCTGCAAATTTTCATTCATTTGCATTGGAGAAAAGGCAGTCAAATTAACGTCTAACGATTTGCCGCAAACTATTGAACTAAAGAAAAGCGTTTAATAAAAACAGTATTAATTAGACATTTAACTAATAAACCAGCAACTTTAAGGCTAATCATATAGTTTTATAAATTAACAAGTCGAAACAATTCAAGTATGTATTCTCATCTAAGTAACTCTTCTTCTCATTCTCGTGCTGGCTCCTCTAATGAAGGCTGGCTATGATCATTGCAAATTCGTCTCTATTTTCTGCATTCTTAAAATCGTCTGTGTGTTTAAGCCGGTCCAGCCGCGAATGTTTTTCAATCAGGATATTTGTCGTCTACCAGGACCCTTTTTTCTTCGATTTTAATGGGTACTCTAATGTTGGCACCATACTTCGCTATATGCTATTTGTTATGCGGTTACGCTGTATGCGTCCAAATATTTGTCCTTTGAGGTGTGTCAAAAACCGACAACTGGACGGGTAGGCGTATTTGCTATTCGTGCTTATGCGTTATGCGTGCGAATAGACGAATGAACCCTCCACACTTCGTCCTATGTGGCCGAATAAAGCACATAACAAATAACACATATCGAAGTGCGGTGCCGCCATGAGATGTTGAAAACAAGACTAGAATATCAAGAAGTGTAGATTTTTATAACCAATGTTTTGTAATGGTACGCTCTGTAATGGTGCTTTGAGTTTACAGAGAAAATATAATAATGAGCGCACTGAAAGCAAAATATATAAGTATTTGTCAAATAAAAGAATAAAATTAGGACGATGGTTGACATAAAAGTAGTGAGCTTGGTAAAATATATGTATCCAATGACCTCGTTGCTCAATCTCGGGAGCGCTATCAGGGGGAATATGAATACAGATGATAGATAGGTAGCAGATAGATAACATTTCGACAAAAAGAAAACAAGACGGTGAAAATTGAGATGAATCTTTTTGATAATATAGAACGTAAAAAAATGAAAAAAATTGAATTCTGAGAGTGAGGGCATTTTGTCTATCTTAACGGGGGGTGCCCTTTAGGAGAAACAAATTTTTAACAGTCAGTAGTAAAAATTAATGAGGTTTAAAATTTTATAGAGTTATACGATCAACAAAAAATGTATGGTAATTTTTCTGCAGCCGGTCCTGTAGGTTTTACATCGGTATTACATTGTTTACTCGAAATACCTAGTTATTTTCTAAGGAATTTACTAGGAAAAGTGCATGTTGGGATTCTTGTAATAATATTTATTTAAAATAGAAATTTAAACGTAGAGGTGAGGTTGGTATTTGCCATTTATCACCTCTGAACCCTTTAGCTAATGCTTTGTGTTCTATGTAATTTTAAAACAGAAAAGTACCCGCTATTAAAGTCACAAATATCAAATAAAACTGGTGGTAACGCTTAAAGCTATTTAAAGACTACAACATTCACACGTAAAAGCTCATTAGACTATAATATTTATGTCTTAATATTGTATAAAGATAAAGGGTATAGAGTATAGAGTATAGAAGGTTCACAAACCATAGTGCCATAGATTAATTAATTTGATGAGCCGTGGACTCAAAGTATTCGTTGTTATATTTCACTCGCGCATATATATCAAATTAGAAGAAGACCTGAGCAAAGCTCGACTTGGATTCAGAGCAGGTCTCGGAACTAGGAAAGCACTTTTCAGCGTGCAAACTCAAACACAAAGAGCGAGGGATGTAATGCATGCGATACTTACTTACTTTCCGTGTCCGGAACAGCAACAACTTTAAATTCTGTATTTCCAATAGTTGGCCACATAGATGGCTCTGTCATTTGCTAAAATTAAGTCTTCTTCTGTGCAGGTCTCTCATCTCTGTGCATGATAGTAGATGCCGGCTGGTCTGAACCGCGCCACAGTCGCAGGTATCGTCCTCCTGGTATCCCCATTTTTTCAGGTTACTAGCACAACGTGAAACCCCGGTTCTTAGTCTGTTTAGCGCTTTCCAAGTCGGATACGGTAAATTGTGTCCAGCAGCCATTTCCTCTGAGGGAGGAAAATGTGTTGCGGTAGCTAACGTTTGCCATAGGTGTATTCGGCGCGTCTCTGGCGCTTCGGGGATGGATCTTGATGTTTTCAGAAAGCTTTTCCGAGATCTTAGTCTACTTGGCTGAGTTTGGTGATCATATAAGGGGTGTCTTCGGTCCGTCACCTGCTTTTTTCGTTCTACCTCTGACGTAACCTTCCTCCTTATAGGTGATGGAGTAATCCCAGCAATGGGGTATACCTCTTCGGTAGGTGTCGGTTTCAGGCAACCCGATATTATACCAACCGGTTCATTTAGAGCCACGTAGACGTTCTTTGCGGGAGCATAGTTTGTCAATACTGGTGCTCCAAACTCTGCGGCCGAAAAATATAATGCTAAGGCAGAAGTGCGGAGAGTGTTAGGTTGTGCTCCCCATTTTGTATTAGTTAGCTTGCGGAGGATAATATTTCTGGCACTTACTTTCTTCTTGACATCTTGACAGTGATATCGGTAAGACAGAGTTCTATCCAAACGTACGCCGAGGTATTTTGGCGTCTCTTCAATATGTTAAGTGAGATTAAGAATTTGACTGCAGCAGCACTTTCCAGGTCTGAATCCTACTTGTTCTGGAATAATTTTAGTCTCCACAGATTCAGCGATCGGGTTCAGTATCATTATTTCAAATGCCTTGAAAAGGTGGCACAAAAGAGAGGCAGATATAGGTGGCAAGCGTATGCATGTTTCATTCATTTGGAGAAGGCATTTGGCAAAGTTCCACATGGGAAACTAATCGATATCCTAAAAACATCAGGACTCGATGGTAAGGATATACCTAAGACTGATCTCAAACCTATATCTCCAACAAAAAGCAACAATGCTATTCGAAAATGAAATGTCCAAGATCTTTACAGTCGGAAAAGGAGTTAGACAGGCTTTCATAGTGTAACCAGCATTATTTAACATATTCTATAAAAACACCTTTAGAGAGGCTTTGGACGAACCAGAATAATAAACAGTATTATAATAATAATCAACAGTATGTAGACGATACAGAATTGCTGGCAGATAGTGCGCAGAGGCTCCAAAGGATGATGGATAATGTTGTAGAAGCGCGTAATAAATACGGCAAAAAACTAAATTGTAAGACGACAAAAATAATTATCATTAGTAAGAACACCAACATAAACGCCCAAATTACAATAAGCGATACACTGTTAGAAACAGTGGAGAAAATATACTATTTGCGCTGCAATATTAAGGACGCTTGGGATCATAGCTACGAAATAAAAACTCGTATTGAGAAAGCCAGAAGATCTTTTAATGGCCTTAGAAAGATTCTACAACTTGCCTTTAAGTATCAATATACTTTAAGAATTCTTAAATGCTACGTATTTAGTGTCCTCCTCTACGGAGTAGACAGCTAAAACCATCTACGGAGTAGAAACAGTCTTACAGAAGAGAGCTTAAAACAATTAGAGGCATTTGAAATGTGGTGCTATCCCCGTGTGTTAAGGGAAGGGTCTCATACAGTTGATTGATAACCACTACAGAGAATAGGAGTAGGGGTCGACAAGACAAGAATTCTTGTCTTGATAACAACTTCTTGTCTTGTCTTGAGAAAAATCAAGAAATTTAAAAAAATCTTATATCTTGTCTTGACTCAAGAAATTTCAAGATCTTGAAATTTCTTGGTCACCCGTCCGGTGATTCCCCGGCGACCTTTTTATTTCGTTGCGTGCTAATAAAATAAGCATTTTGTATGTTTTGCACATATTCTATACTTAGCTGTCCAGGATTTCATAAAAGTTGTTGAACCAAATCGAAACAGTTTACGACATCGAAAATGATTTTGATAATTTGGAGGATGAGATCGAAGTAGAAAATGATATAAGTAAATGATACCGCTTTAGATTCCAACTCTCCTGTAAGAAAAATTTAATAATACCTTGTAAAAAAATCAAAAACTCAAATGCAACTTAAATTTTACAGTGCTTGCGAGGCCATAAATTATAAGATGACTATGCCATAATTAGATGTGCCTACAAAATCGCATTTAACTTTCGAGATTTAAGCGATACATTTTGCGATAACATCGAAAATCTAAATCATTGCAAGATATTAGATAAATAATGGATTCTGGTCAGTAAATTTTGTTAGTATCTGAGAAGCTTTAAAGCACGTTCTTCAATACTCG
Organism: Diabrotica virgifera virgifera; assembly: GCF_917563875.1. Lineage (NCBI taxonomy): Eukaryota > Metazoa > Arthropoda > Insecta > Coleoptera > Chrysomelidae > Diabrotica > Diabrotica virgifera. The sequence continues at coordinate 54,083,354 of NC_065449.1, read as the reverse complement.
ATGGGGAAAATATTGCACACTATGCACACTCTTATCTAATAATAAATTTGATAGAGACGCTACCGATGAGCAATTGATTTACTGCATTTGAGCTGCGAGAGATAAAATACTGAAACACTATAACAAACTAATTGAATGTACTGTATAGTTTTTATTTTGGATCCTCGGTATAAAGTACAGTCATTTTTCTCTTCATATTGGGGAAAGCTTCTACAATCAGAGGCAGTAAAAAAATTTAAAGAAAGAAATATTTAAATATTTACAGCTAACTACTTTAATAAATCCAAGAATGATCTACAGAATCCAATACCAGAGCCAGTACTTAGTCTTAAAAAAAGATAACGAATTTGATTTAGATATTACTTGCCTATTTAAGAAAGCTGATAATGATAACTTACAATCTTGGAAGCATGGAATTGAAAAATACTTGAATAAGCGTAAGTCAGAGGATCTTAAGAAGTATATTTGATTAGAGATGAAGACACACAAATGTCTACCCGTCATTATCGAAAATTGCTAAGGCCTTTCTCGGAACGCCAGCAACATATATTATGTACTTAAGAAAGGCTATTCTTAAGAGCAGATTAGCAGATTTAACAATAACAAAGCCAAGAAATTGGCTAGGCGTTGACTCCATAAGAAGTGTTATCAGCATTAATTATTCATGTCATCAATTATATATAAGTTTTAGAGTTTTCATTTTTAGTCAAGATATTTCAAGATTTCTTGTTTTCTTGACAAGAAATCTTGGTATTGACATACAATGTCGTGACAAATTGAAATCAAGACAAGATCAAGACAAGATCTTGAAATTTTCAAGAACTTGGCGACCCCTAAATAGGAGTGACAGATGCCATAGAAAGAATTATGACCCTTAAGTGGAACTGGGCGGGGCACATAGCTAGAATGTCGGATAACAGATGAACACAGCGAATAATACAGTGGAGACCAAGATAAAAAGCGTATAGAAGTAGAGGTCGTCTGCCAAAAAATGGTCTAATGACATAAAACGGGTCGACAGAAATTTTATGCAAACAGCACAAAACAGAAATACATGGAAAAGACTGAGGGAGACCTATATCCAGCAGTGGATAAATCCTGGTTGAATGATAATGACAGTTGATTCTATAAGGCAAGATTGAGGACAAGAAAAACCCTAGACGTAAACGTATATCCCGGCTGGCCAATCTACTTGGAGCTGCTGTGAATATAATAAGATGGGTCATTGTGGTGGCCAACATATCTAGAAGTACCTTTTGAAGAAACAGTACCTTTATTATCCTACTGGTTTCTTAAAAATGATGGTAAATTAATAAAAATAATCCCTCACCTTGTATTGTTGAAAATTTTTAAGTTATCTGTACTGACTAGCTGCCTTTCCAGGTTTTGCATTTTGTATGGGTTGCTTTACTTTACTACGGAGGATAAAATGTGTAGGTATTGTTCTTCTTTACTGATATCTTGTTCATTTTCTCACTCTTCATCGAATAGTTGCATAATATATTGTTCCCACATTCCTCTATTTTATTATCTTGTGTAATTATTGCTCCATCTCGTATGGTGAGTCTGTTTGTTTGTCTGTAAATGCCTGTAAGTTCTTTCTGTCATATGTAGGTTTATGATTTTTTTTAGCGTATGACTTAACGACATCACAGAATATATTTAGATTTATGCACTATACAATGCATCACAAACAGATGTCCAGTTTTTTTATATATTTGATTGACCCTTCGGTTGCCATTACAAAGTCTATAAGGTCGCCTGTGTATGCTCTGCGTGGGCAGTCCTGAACAATGTGTCTGATCGTATGTCTTGCAGCGCCGCAGTCACAAGAAGGCGAGGGAAGTTTACCCCATCTGTAGAGGGAGTCGGCGCTCTTCCACAGTTTGTTCGAATTCGATTAAGGGCTGCCAAAATCTTACGGGGACGTTCAAATTCGCCAGGTTTTTCTATGATGTCCGGTAGCCTATGGTAATGCGGATCTGTCTTACTTTCCCAATCTTCTCTCCATCCCCAGGGTATTTCGGGTATTTATTGTATTTCAACAGCTTGTTATTAAAATACACTCTCAATTCTCTGTTTGCCAGCTTGTTGTTGAGATGAAAAGCTGATACTTCAGTTTTTGTAGTACTTGGTTGTAGTCTCCATTTCTTAAGATATTCGCTGAGGATGGATAGCTCATTCGTGAGAGTGATTTCTGTAGTTTCTAAAGATCGGTGGCTTGTTGCAAGGGTCCAGTCGTCATCATATCGAAACTTCCGAGATTAGGTTTTAGGCATGTCAGCAATATAGAGGCTGAAAAGTAAGGGGCCAAGGACAGAACCCTGTGGAAGGCCATTGTTAAGTTATATCTGTCTACTCGTCTCCTTTCCCATTATAACCTGGAAGGCTCTGTTTGTCAGCATGTTGTCAATGAGGTTAATTATCTTTCTGCAGGGGATAATACGGGCCAGTTTATATATTAATCCCTGTCTCCAAACAGTATCATATGCTGCTGTTAGATCTATGAATACTGTTGCTGTCTTTTGTTTCTTTTGAAAAGTAGCTTCTATAAAAGTTGTTAATGACAGCACTTGGTCAGTACAGCTTCAATGAGGGCGGAAGCCAGCTTGTTCATTGGGGACGTTTTATAGTATCCTGTGACTAATTCTGTTGAGGAGAAGCTTTTCTAATAGTTTATATACCATGCTGAGTAGAGCTATGGGGCGGTAGTTTTCTGGCTTATCTTTGTTCGCTTAAGTGAGAAATGAATGTTACCTGACTGAAGTATATCATCAAAGAACATTGCAAGCCACTGTTTCGTGTATGCTCCACTATGTATCAAGAACTCAGGATGGATACCATCAAACCCAGTTGCTTTACGGTTTATGGTATAATGGTTTATGATATAATGTTTAATGATGATATGATATTATAATAATAGGTTTATGATATGATGTTTGTTGATACGTTCTTCCAGGTCATGGCATTCCTTTTTCAATCATATTTCCTAAGCCTTTCTTATTTCTTATAAAGATATGATAAAATACACTATTATTATTATTATTATTAGTTTCAACTTATTTATTTCTTTACGCAGTAAATATCTCTGGCGTTCAACACTTAGCATTTAAAAATTTTTAGATTTCAATAATATTAGACTTTAAAAGAATGAAATCATTCTTTTTGGAGAGCTCTCCTCGAGGGGTACCTACTTTTAACAAATATAATAGTAATATATCGTTTAAGGGGAAAGGCGCAAAATGTCGCCTGTCAAAATTTTCAATGTGTTTTAAATGTTCAATTTTTTCGAATCCTGAGAAAACTAATAAGTATTTTAAAAAAATTAAAACTCAGAATAACAGATTACGTTATTACCGAGGGCCGAGAGTCCCTTAGAATAAATAAAAAGTTTCTTTTGAATGAAATAGTTGCAATTAAAAATCACACTACATTTTCTCTTTTATTTTCAACCCTGTAACTCATTAAAATAAACATAATAGAAGTTTTCAGGGACTTTTGGCCCTTGGTAATAACGTATTCTTTCATTCTGCGTTTACATTTTTCAAAAATACTTATTAGTTTTCTCAGGATTCGAAAAAAATTAATACAGTTAAAACACATTGAAAATTTTGACAGGCGACATTTTGCGGTTTTCCCTTAATCGAAATATGTTTTACTTTTTATTTCATCAATCTTTTTTTTGTTTGTTTGAATCTCGCACACAGTAAATTAATTTGGTATATTGTAATATCTATTTTTACAAATATTATGCAGCATATTAATTGTTTTAATATATTTTGTTTTAACTTATTAACACAAAAAGTCCAAAAGTCCAAAAAGTATAGACAAAAATTATGTTGAATGTGATATCATTTTATATTTTTGGTTATTAGACGACACTGACGGAACTTTAAGAAAAAAACAAATACAAATATTAGAAATTATCTAATACATTCTCTTTTAATAATAAATCAATAAAATTAGTGTGTTAAGTTCTAATTTTGACGTAATTCGTTAATTTCCATAGATTTCGTGGCCTAATGGTAGTTTTGTTACGTAAAGAAGAATTCTTATGCAAATTTAATATGTTCAAAGGAACAATAAATCTCCCAAATACAAGAAATTAGTTGCGGGAGTTCAACTCTTGTTGTTGACTGTTGTTTAGATGTCGGTGACATAAATTTATGTCTGCAAATTAATTGAGCCATCGTAAGAAGTCAGCACTTAAAATTCTTCAAAGCATTTTTTTGGAATAATTAATTTTTTAGTGTATATTAATAAGACATAAATGGAAAGTTTTTTACTTTATTTGATTAATATTAAGAAACATACCATAAATGTCACCAATACATATTTAATTCATGTACTAAATTGATTTAACCCTGCTGTCCTGTTCGGGTCTATTTGACCCAAAAAATAATTTATTTCTTATTTTACAAATTGTTACGCGGCGAAACGATTTGGTGTTTCGTGACTTTATTACCTAATATGAGGTCTTTCAATTGCATATGAGATAAACAATCAACTTCCTGATTTTTTTGATCAAATGAAATAATTGTTACCTAGGGTACGTTAGGGTTAATATGACCCACGTATTTAAACCGTTAAAAATTACCTGTGTATGTGTGTTTAGTTGGCAATATTCTATATTGGCAGCACCTGTGTGTTTGTCAGCAGGATGCGTCTGTAACTAAAAACAGGTTTCTGCAAGCTAGAACTTGGACGGACAGCATGTCTTTGGAACCAACTGAAAAGACATGAATAAAGTTGGTTTCCAAGCATACATTGGTCCTTTATTTTTAGCTCGAGTTTATAAGTCCCATGGTGAATCAACTAAAAGTTTGTGGAATGAAGAAACAGGTCGTAGTATATTTCAATCAACAATGTCGCTTGATATATTTACAAAAAGTTTGCAAGTAATACGTTTTGATAACAAAACTACTAGACAGGATAGGAGACGTTTTGATAAACTTGCTGCAATACGTGAAATTTAGGAAACATAGGTAGAAAATGTACCAAAATTTTTTAACCCCGATGAAAATGTTACCGTCGATAAGCAACTAGTTGCCTTTAGATGCCGCTCTCCCTTCAAATAGTACATTCCAAGCAAGCCAGCGAAATATGCTCTAAAATTGCAGATCTATACAGGAATGCGTGTGGTGTGACTTGGAAATAGTGATTTGAAAGGCCACAATATTACGTGTAATAACTTTTTCCATCGGAAAATTTAGGACAATTTCTTCTAACACAAAGTAGATACAGTACCGGGGACTATAAGTAAAATAAACCTCAACTTTCAGAAAAAATCGCGAATAAAAAAATTCATAGCTCGTCTTTTTTGCTTCACGCAAGATACCACTGTTGTATTCCTAAAAATAATAAAAATGTTGTTCTTATGAGTACTTTTTATCAAATGAAAAAGCCCCAAATTATTTTAGATTACAATTCCAATAAGGGAGCAGTGGATACTCTAGATGTCTAGATTAGCTTGTTGGCACGTATACATGTGAGAAGAGATAAATCGCTGGCCAATGATTGTTTTTTATAATCTGCTGGACATTTCTGCCTACAATGCGTTCGTGTTGTAATCAGTATCAGTAAATTAATATCCAATGGAATACCAATAAACTGGCAAAACGGCGAATTTTTCTTGAAAAAACTAACGAAACCAGTCATCATTTCCAGAAAAATATACCAATTACTAAAGGCTCTCACGAATTGGTAAAAAGGATACGAGCAGAAACAAGTAGATAAGATGGAAATGCTAGTGAACCGTATATGGACAATCTAACTCCGCCTGCTAAACGAGCACGCTGTAAACTTGCCCTAAAAACGATAACAACAGTAATTATTATGTTGTATATATCATAAACATATTTGTAAAATCCATTATTTTTATTGCTGTCCCAGTTGTACTGACAAATTTTTGTAGATATTTGTTACTAGGCTTTTTTGAAAGAAAAAATACCTTTTATTTTTGTTAATAAGGTTTAATTTACATTAACAACATAATTTTTGTTTCATTAACTATAATTTCTTGTTATTAAAGTTTTATTTATCACCATTAGCTTATTTTATTTCGATTAAGGAGCGTAAACCATAATTGGGTCATATTGACCCGAACAGTACATTTGTGTAGTTGACTCGAACGGGACAGCAGGGTTAAACAAGCAAATGCAGAAAAAGGAAAATTCAGCAATAGCATAGTTCGTTGATAATATACCAAATTCGATGTAATTATAAAATTGGATTGGATTGGGCAACGTGGCATTAGATAGAAAACAAAGTGTTTTAATTTTCGCTTGCATTTTACCCGATTTTCGCGTGGTGCAGCGAACATTGAATGCTGAGTGAGTGAAAAAGGAAAGGTATAAACTGTGCCCTACCTAATGCAAGAATAATATAAGTAAAAACGGTAAAAAATAGTATAAAATACTAAACGGACAAATAAAAGTGAGGTTAACAGCTAACAGATAAGCTTATAAACACTGGCGAACGCTGGTCAAATTTCAAGCGGTGTTGCCGGATTTAAAAAAAAATAGAAACACCTGCCGAAAAACAAAAGCAATTTTGGTGCGTGGATAATTGGGCATACCTCCGCGTGGTTGAAACGGGTGTGCCCAGTTAACGCTACGTACAAAATGGCTGAGAACGAGTATAGTGTGGACGAAAAGACAAGAAAAAGAGGAGATGAATCGGAAGATGAGGCAGACGATAGCAGAAGTAAAAAAGTACATCGGTCGCCTGGGAATGATAGGCAACTAGAAAAAATATTGGAGAGCCTAAATATTATCACAATGGAAATAAGGGAACTAAGAGAAGAACAAAAAGAGTACAGAGCGGAAATGAAGGAACTCAGACAAGAAAATGAAAAGCTGAAACAGGAAAACAGAGAAACCCAACAAAAAGTGGAAGAATTGGAAAATAAAATAGACAGAATGGAAAAGGACAAAAGACGAAATAATATAATACTGCAGGGAGTAGATATGGATACCTACGATCAAAACATAACAAAAGATAACGTCCAAGATTTTTTATGCAATGCACTAAAAGTTGAGACAAAAATAAAAAGCGCAAGAAAAATTGGAAGTAAATCCTGCTTGATTGAGCTCGAAAATGCAACGGACAAAGAAGAAATTATGAAAAATAAAGGCAAATTGAGAGACATAAAGGGAAAAGAAATATATATTAATGACGACATGGACAAAAATGAACGGATGATACAGGGTAAAATCAGAACGAAGGCAAAAGAGGCTAAATTGGAAGGAAAAAACGTCAAGGTAGGATTTCAAAAAATAAAAATAAATGAGGAGGTATGGACATGGAATAAACATCAGCAACAACTCTTAAAAATAGAAAACCAAAACAGAAACCAAAAAAACTAAACGACGTAAATGAAACGGTAGCAACAACGGCAATGGACAAGGAGACGATTGGGATTAAAAACAAGAAAATGAAAACTAATTTGGGAACATGGAACGTAAGAGGCACTTATGAAACGGGAAAACTTAAAGAATTAATTAGAGAAACAAAAAGATATGAAATAGATATATTAGCTTTACAAGAAACAAAACAATTAGACACAGAAATAGTAGAAATAGATGATATAGTATTTTTTAAAAGTGGGGGGAATAACAGATTGCTAGGAACAGGCTTTATCATACAGAAAAGATGGAAAACCAGAGTGATGAATTTCAAGCCGATATCAGATAGAATGTGCACAATCAGGTTAAAAGGGAATCAACGAAACATAAGCATAATAAATGTACATGCACCAATAGAAGACGCCACCGAAGAAGACAAAGATGCATACTATGAGCAACTAGAGAGAGAATATGACAGATTACCAGCATTTGATATCAAAATAGTAATGGGAGACTGCAATGCTAAAGTGGGAAAAGAGGATATATATGAAAATATAACAGGAAAATACAGTAAACACGATGTATCAAATGATAATGGTCAACGAATTATAGGTTTTGCCACAGAAAGACAAATGGTAATAAAAAGCACATACCAACGCAGAAAAGATATACATAAAGGAGCGTGGATTTCCCCTGACAAAAGGACAATAAATCAAATAGACCACATATTAATAGAGAAGAAGCACGCCCATAATATAATAAATATAAAAAGTATGAGAGGAGCGGAATGTGACTCAGATCACTTTTTGGTAAGAGCAGCCTATAGAATAAATGCTAATATAAAGAAAGACAATCAAAGGGACAAAGAAATCAAAAAACAATTCAACACAGCAATACTAAAAGATAATATGACACAGAAGAAGTACGAACAACAAATAACCAGCAGACTAAACGAAGAACCAGAAACACTAGACCCGGAAGAAAAGTGGGAAAGCATAAAAGAAGCAGTTTTAAACACCAGTAAAGAAATATTAATTAAAGGTAATAGAAAACAAAAAGCAAAAGAATGGTATGATGAGGAATGTCAAAAAATAGCAGAAGAAATTAGAAAAATAAGAATAAAAAACTTAAGAAATAATAGTGACATTAGCACACAAGAATATAGAGAATTGAAGAGAATTATGAAGAGAACATGCAGAAATAAAAAAAGAAAATACAACGAAGAAAAACTCAAAGTGATAGAGGAAAAATTCCAAAAAAAGGAAATAAGATCCTTTTACCAGGAAACAAGAAAAATGGAAAGGGGATATCAGAAACATAACCCATATATGAAAAATGAGGAAGGAATATTAATAAATGAACCCGGGGAAATAATGAGAAATTGGCAAACTTATTTTACACAACTTTTAAACAAAAACGAAGAAGAAAGGGGAACAATCCAGGAAATTGAAGATGACCATATAGTAATAGAAACACCTACGAGGGAAGAAATAGAAAATGAAATAAGAGGGCTAAAAAACAATAAAAGCCCAGGAATAACGGAAATATCGGCGGAAATGATAAAGGCAGGAGGAAAAAGACCACACAAGGAGATACATAGCCTGATAAAAAGTATATGGGAAACAGAAAGAATGCCAGGAGAATGGACCAGGGCAAGGATATGCCCCATACATAAAAAAGGTGATAAAATGAGATGTGAAAATTATAGAGGTATCGCGTTGCTAGAAGTCGTGTACAAAATATTGACAAACATCTTAAGAAAAAAGCTGAATCAATACACGGAAAAGATATTGGGCGAATATCAGGCAGGATTCAGAAGTAATAGGTCGACGACAGACCAAATATTTGCGTTAAAAGAAATCCAAACTACGTGCTACGAACATAAAATAGCAGTATACGTCCTGTTCGTCGACTTTAAACAGGCCTATGATACGGTAAAGCGGCAACAGATGTACGCACTAATGAAAGAAATGGGCATACCAAGTAAAATCGTCAGGATGGTAAAGATGACTATGGATAACTCCACAAACGAAATAGCATGGAAGGGACATAAATCAAATAATTTTGAAACAAAGGAAGGATTAAGACAAGGAGACCCACTATCAACGACTCTTTTTAATGTAATACTGGAAGGAATAATCAGGAAAAGTAAAATAAGCACACAGGAAACGATTTTTAAAAATGGTCACCAATGTATTGCATTCGCAGATGATCTAACATTATTATCGACAAGTAAGAAAGAGCTAACAAAATTAATGAGCAATATAATAAAACAAGCCAAACCTTTTGGTCTTCTCATAAATAAGGAAAAGACAAAATACATGATAATGGGAGAAACAGATAAAGAAAATGAAGACAATTTCACATTAAAGATAGAAGGAGAAAATGTATGCGCATTTAAAAGAGTTTCAGAATTTACATACCTGGGTGTAAAAGTAGATGAAAAGGGACATGGGGAAGGGGAAATAAAAGCAAGAATAGCAAAAGCAAACAAAAAGTATGGAGCATTGCGTCCATTAATGAAATCCAAAGATGTGTCAAGAAAAACAAAAATAAGAATCTACAAAACAGTTATCAGACCTACAGCTACATATGCATGTGAAACATGGGTGCTTAAAAAATCAGAAATAGACCTTTTAGAAAGATGGGAGAGGAAAATACAACGAGCAATATATGGAGGCGTGAAAATAGACGGTCAATGGAGAAGAAGAAATAATAAGGAACTTGAAGAACTATATAATGAACCAAAAATAACGACGGCAATCAAAGCACAGAGAATCCGATACTTAGGACACATAGAAAGAATGGGAAAGGCGAGAATGCCAAAAATGGTTCTATTACGTAAGCCAATACAAAAAAGAAGAATAGGAAGACCAAGAAGGAGATGGAAGGACAGCATATATGAAGACTTAAAACAAAGTAATATTGTAAACTGGAAAGAAAAAGCTTTGGACAGAAAACAATGGAAGGAAGTGGTGAAGAAATGTATGGAAAGACTATAATGTTAAGTGTAGTATTAAGTGTTTTATACAAACAAATGTAATATTGTATATATTATAGTAGTATAGGATATAGCATTATATATAAATATGTAATAGTAATTGTAAGGAAAAATTAAATCTTTCAGCCCTAGGCCTTCACGGCCTGTTGAGCTTAATAAATAAATATAAAAATAAAGGGGAGCGCCACAGATGGAACAGATTTTTGAAAATTATGTAAGTAGATACTTTTGCCTAAACTCAAGGCGAAAGAAAAAAAAGATTAAGGAATATCAACGGACCTTGATAAGGACCTCTTCAGCCAGTCTTTTTAACAAAGTCCATTATGGTCTTAGGTGACACTTCTACCAAGTCGTAGGATTCAAGTTGAAAATGCTCAAATATCTTGAGTTTAAGAGTTGGATCCTATCCAACTCTGGGCAGTTGCACAGAACGTATTCCACCGTCTCGTCATCAGTGTGACAGAATCTGTAACTCGCAATTTCTGTCAGTTCGATCTTGTTGATGAGCCACTTGAGGTGACAGTGACCTAGTAGATCTTTAAATCTCTCCTTCGCAGGGTTATGTATAAAAGCCTTCGAATGTTTGAGACCCATTTGTCAATACCAGTAGTAGGCCAGGAACCGAAACTTTTCACCTCGCAATTTATACAGAATGGATCGATTTGCTTGAAGATTTGAGAGTAAGTAGTGGATAGTCCAAGGATCAAAATCTATATGATTCCGAAAGGCGCTTTTACCATGAGGGTGGTTGCCACCCCATCTTGTTGGTGGAAATTTTTTATTATATTTTGACCGCAGAAGTTGATAAATACATTCATTCTAAATAAAAGATGTCCTATATATTTTTTTTGATAAAATTAACAGTTTTCGATTTATTCGCTATCGAAAGTGTTAGTTTTGTATAGATAAAATCAATGTTTTTCGATATACTTACTCATTTACGATTCACTCAATTTTTGCCGTAGAAAAATTTTTTTTAAACAATGTTCTTGGGAATTAGATAACTTACAATTTTATATTTAAACATTTTTTCGTATCTCTGATGCTAATCTTTATATTCTGAAGAAAATGGCCTTTTTCACCAAACTACAAAAATTCGTTATTCGCCTTTAACTTCAGTTTTTAAAAACTAATCATTCTAAGCCAGTCAAACTTCTAGAATCTATTATTAATACAGAAACAAATAAGAATGAATAAGGCCAATGACTAAAAACACCGATAACTTACATTATTATGCTTTCAATTGGATTTTTTTTTTCAAAAAAATATATTGATTTTTGTACCGTACCTTTTTAATTTTTTATCTTAGAAAGTTTAGTAAAAAATCATTTTGTAGGTGTTTACAAGATCTATAAGTCTGTTAGTATTAAATCTTTTTAAAATCCTCAGTCGCAAAAAGAGGTGACTTTGAAAGGGTTGGTAAAGGTGGTTTTTGCATGTTATTACAAGTTTTAATTGTCAATAGATCACTCAATTATTGCCGTGGAAAAAATTTTTGCAAACCAGGTTCTTGGGAATTAAATAAGCTACAATTTCATATTTAAACATTTTTTCGTATCTCTGATGCTAATCTAGCTATTCTGAAGAAAAGGCCATTTTTTTCCAAACTACAAAAATTCGTTATTCATTTTAACTCCATTTTTTTTAAAACTAATCATTCTAAGCCGGTCAAACTTCTAGAACCTATTAATAATACATAAATAAAAAAGACCAAATAAGGTCAATGACTAATTTTAATTAGGGTGGTGATTAGGTGGTTGCTTGCGATCACTTTTTCGCTGAAAAAAGATGGGGACTGACATTCTTTTCATTATGTCACTTAATTTTTGAGCTAGAGACTTTTTTTATTTCTGGAGATAGATATTTTTAAGTACTTTAAATTAGTTTGTACAAGTTGTCCTCGAAAAATGCATAGTTTTCCCGTCTTTTGACTTTGAAACTACAATATTTAACATTTGACGAAGAAGAGCCAGCATATAATACAGTATAGACTATTGGTCTTAAAGAAAATAAAAAAAAAAAAACGGTTTTGTTTACATTTTCAAAACGTACATTTTTGTTGGGTAAAGTTGTTTTGATAAAACGAAAACTTTTGGAGTTATTAGCAGAAAACTTATTAAAAACTTTGATTTTTTCGATATAAAACTAATACTTTCGATAGGGAATAAATCGAAAACTATTAGTTTATCAAAGAAATGTATGGAACGTTTTTTGCTTAGAATGAACGTATTTACCAACTTTTGTGATTAAAATAAAAAAAAATTGCACCCCCGAGATGGGGTGGCAACCACCCCCATGGTAAAAGCGCCTTTTGGCATGATATATATTTTGATCCTTGAACTATCCACTACTTATTCTCAAATTTTCAAGCAAATCGATCCATTCTTTAAAAATTGCGAGATTTTAAGCTTCATTACTTGGACTATAGTTACGTTTCATCAGTTTCACCTAGTCGGATATTGTTCGGCTCTACTTATTGCGATTCCAATGACCGATAATGAGCCAATGAATATTTCGTTTGCGCCTCTCCTGGCAAGTAGGTCTTTTTCGTTCCTTTCAATACCAGTGTGTCCAGGACCCCAGAGTAAACTTGCTTTGTTACTATTTCCGATGCTAATCAGATTCTGAAGGCAGTTTTAGACAAGGAGTCTACTCGATATGATTCCAGTACCTCAAATGCAGCCTGACTATCCGGCATAAGCCTATAGTACTAAGAGGATACAGTTACTGTTTAGTAGTTTCTACAGGAACATCTCTGTAGCATAAATTTCCACTCAAAAGATAACTATTTACGTGGATTTGACTAAGGTTTAGCCTTGGTGTCTCTCCGTATACACATAGCTTATACATAGCTATAACTACTTCATCAGTTTTGGAGCCATCAGTATTCGAACATGGATCCGCCATTATGAGACTCGTTTTTCACCTCTTTCTGTAAGAAAGACGACGGAAAACGACTTTTTCAAGCTACATTTAGGTAGCATCTGCATTCATCTGGTAACATTTTTGGTGATTTTCAATTTGATCCCGATATCTTTGTGCTCTGCTTCCTGGCCTTAGCTACCTTCTTTATGCTATCATCATCGCCTTCTGCTTCATCCATATATGTATGTAACTAAGAGAGGTCAATCATGAGCTCCATGTGAGTTGCATATTCAGTATTACTTCTAGATATTTGACCTCATTCTTCGCTTTGACAGACTGACTACTACTTATTTACTAGGATTGAGTTTTTCCCTGTTCGCACCACCTACTAAGAATATTTGTCCTATAAGGTTAGTGTAGATTACCTTGTAAAGTTCTTTCTAGTGTATATTACATTATTTTCCTTTTACCATAATTACTAGATCATCTTCATAGGTCTGCACTTCTATCCCTTGTGCGTCAGGGAATGAGATCACGTCTACCACCAGGAGTGACCAAGAAAGCACTTCATCTGTGGACATTCCTTAGCTGTTTTAGCCAATATCCCCTCTACTTGTAGGTCAGTTAGAATCAGCCTACTTTAGAGCATTACTTTGATCCCGTTGCATACGGTAGCGGATATTCCTTTTGATGCTATTCCATTACCAAAAGAATTTGATAGTGCTTTATTAAATGCGACTTTTATCTGGAAAGGCGGTTAATGCAATATTTCCATTATTTTTATAAATACTTCATCTAGTGCTGTTTCTGTCGATTTTCCTTCTTGATATGCATACTGGTTGCCATTGAGAGGATGATATCTCAATTTCTGTCAAGAATATGTTTTCAGAAATGATGTAAGCGTCATTGGTCTATAGGATTAAGCCAAGGGTTGTTTTGTCGTCCTATTTTGTGTTTATACACCAACAGTGTTATACACCAATAGTTATTTATACAGTTGTCTAAGTCTTTGGTGTATAACCTAGTGATATGCTAGCCCTTAAGATCTTGAATTTAAACATGTTTTAGTTCTACTGCTATATTATAGCGAATGTAATGAGTTTCATGTCAAAAAATCATGACTTATGAAGGACAGAAACTAATTTTTTAAGCCTTACTCTTTGCCATTTAACATTTCATGCAAACTCACAAAAAAATGTCCTGGACATTAATGGGTTTTATGTTTTGTCAAGTATGAGTTAAAAAAATACTTGGAAACTCAAAGATATTGTTTGAGGAACTTTACCGATTAATCGTTGCATGCTTGTCGGTACTTTATTTTTTTTTATATTTATGTGTTTTTATCATAAATATTGGATTATCTCCCTGTATAGTTAAAGGCGCCAGTAAAACAGACGTCTGAATCAAGAAATCAAATTTATTTGACTTGAATAATTTGAATATTTAATTAGCTAAATTGTGTGGGAGAAAATATTTTAATCATCTTTAGAATCAAATACTTTTTCGTAATTTGTCAGCTTGAGGATTTTGAAAAATGTGATATATTGCTCTCGTAGAACAAGTTTTTAGATATGTGAAGTACGAATTTTTACATATTTTTGAAGGTCGTTCATGACTGTGTTTTGATGGAGCACATTTTTTGACGGTGCCATTTATAAACACACTCTGAGCTTCCTGGACGTAAAGGGTCCTTCAAATGTTTCAAGGTGCTAAAATATTATGTCTGTAGTTTTACAGTTACATATTTCATTACATAATATACAGGATGTTCCACGACAAGCTTACAGAATCTGCATATTGGAAACTACTTACACGATATTTTATGAAAAGTGATTTATGGGGATAACAAATGATAGAGGTGGTTTTATGGGGAGTGTGTTATGGGGATAAGTTAGAGAAAACACTTTGACAGGCATGCCACTTCTGATTACACCAGCAACTTTGTTATTTTAAATGGAGCACCCTGTATATTGAGGCAGGGCGACACAGTCACCGATTCTTTTCAATCAGGCTCTGGAAGATATTTTTAAAAGATTAGAATGGGAAGAAAAAGATAAAAATTTGCAGACAACGCTTGAACCATCTAAGGTACGCTGATGACATCGTATTAATAACCGATAAAAAGAAGAATTGTTTGAAATGATGAAAGAACTGGACGTAGAAGCTGGACAGATTGGCCTTAATATGAATTATATTAGCACGACCAAAATCATAACAAATACAGATGAGAACATCACAATGAGGATCGGACAAAATGAAATAGAACAAGTTCACGAATATATATCTGGGTCAAATTATAAAACTTAACAAGGAAAACCAAACAGCAGAAAAGTCAAGTTAGACTGACATGGGCTGCATTTAGCCAGCTAAGCTACATCCTAAAAACAGACGATATCCACAGCATCTTAAGACCAAAGTATACAATCAATGCTACTCCCTGTTCTCATTTATGGTTTAGTTACCAAACGGGGACGTTTACAAACGCAAACATAAACAACGTCATAAAAACGCAAAGAGCAATGGAAAGAGAAATGTTTCACATAAGACTAATGGATAATAAAGAGAAACGAGTGGATAAGAGTTGAGTTGAGAAATCAATAGAATTCGACAAGCCCATGTTCACATGCTTTGTAGATCTGAAACAAGCATTCGACAGAGTACGATTAAAGGGCGTGCTCAGTATCCTTGAAAAGAAAAACATAGGTCAGAGGTATAGAAACATAATCAAAGAGCTCAATAGATCCAACAAAACACGAATTAAAACCACACACGGGCTCACGGAAGAAATCAAAATCAATGCAGGCATTAGACAAGGGGACAGCCTCAGTCCATGCCTATTTAATTTAATAATGGATTAAGTTATAGGTAGTGTTAACATAATGAATCAGGGATACAAAATGGGTAACCGAACCATGAGAATGCTTTGCTACGCAGATGATGCAATCTTAATAGCCGAGAACGAAGATGACTTACAACGCCTACTACAAAAATTCAAAATAACCGCCGAAAAGTATAACCTGACACTATCCAAAGAGAAAACCCAATCGATGGTAATATCCAGGAACCCAATTAGATGTAAGTTAGTAGTGGACGACCATATAATCGAACAGGTAATGGATTGCAGATACTTAGGTGTGGAAATATCTAGCGACAGGCATCTGTGGCAAGAATCAAAACATCAGGCAATGAAAGCAGCGAGAATATCTGGTTTCCTGAGGGATATAATCTGGCGGAATAAATATATGAGCACCGAAAGCAAAGTCCGCATTTATAAGACATGTGTTAGACCCGTACTGACATACGCAGCTGAGACAAGGGCCGAGACAACAAAGACCAAACAGATAATGAGAACAACAGAGATGAAAACCCTAAGATCCATAAGAGGTATCACACTCAGAGATAGAGTACGAAACGAAGACACATTGAGAGAGCTAGGCGTTCAGGACGTAGTGAGATGGTCAAGAGCGCGACGACGCATGTGGAGGGACCACGTAGATCGGATGGACCCTGAACGTATGGCGCATTGGGCGAAAACACAGAAGCCCAACACCAAGCGACCCATAGGAAGACCCAAAAAACGATGGTACGAGAGTTGGAGCTCCGGATCGCAGCAAAGACTGTAACAGAAGAAACAGGACATAGTCCTATTACAAGAAGAAGAAGAAGAAGAAGAAGAAGAAGAAGAAGAGTGGATAAGAGAGAAAACAAGGGTTAGGGATGTTAGATAAGAAGTTACAAAATTAAAATGGATATTTGCAGAACAGAATATAAAGACAAAAAGAAGACCGATGGAACAAAATTCTTATAAATTGAAGACCGTGGAAATATAAAAGAAGCAGAGGAAGGCCCCAAATAAGATGAAAAGATGATACCAAGAAGCACGTGGGCTCTAAGTGGATGACTGTAGCGACAGAGAGAGAAGAATGGAAAAGGATTGGGGAGGCCTATGTCCAAAGATGAACCGAAGAAGGCTAATTAGATAGATACACCCTGTATATTATGGTATTTTTAGATTCTGCATAAGATTCTAGACAAAATTTGTATAAGGTACTATACTTAGATCAAATATACAGACAAATTTCACATTGGAGATAGAAGGCGAAAATGTATGCGCATTTAAAAGAGTTTCAGAATTTACATACCTGGGTGTAAAAGTAGATGAAAAGGGACATAGGAAAGGGGAGATAAAAGCAAGGATAGCAAAGAGAAACAAAAAGTATGGAGCATTGCGACCATTAATGAAATCTAAATATGTCTCAAGAAAAACAAAAATAAGAATCTACAAAACAGTTATCAGACCTACAGCTACATATCGTGACCCGTCAAAATAGCCCGGTCAAAACAGCCCCGTCAAAAAAGCCCCGTCAAAATAGCCCGAACACAAAGTAGCCTCGACAAAATAGCCCGCAAACAAAATAGCCCCGACAAAATAGATCGCACACAAAATAGCCCTGGTCAAAACAGCCCCGGTCAAAACAGCCCCGGCTAAAATAGCCCCGGCTAAAACAGCCTCTTATAAACAATTACATAATTATTTATACAAGGTGTTCAAAAACTTTTTTTTAATTTAAATTATTTGACAAAATGGAAGAATGTATTTAATTTATTCAATTTAAAATGCATTTGACTGTTGCCCGAAAACAGAAAAAATGTTTATATCATAAATAAATATTGATTTTCGCTTAACTTAAATGTTCAAACTTCCAAGAGGCAGGGAAGACAGGACTCGAGTTCTCTGAAAAGACCATTCTTATTTAATGTGATTAAGATAAACATCTGAATAGAGGATAATTACCATTTCCGAAAAAATGTATTTTTAAGGAATTATTTCATGATGAATTCTCAAGGGAGCTTTTTTGTCGGGGCTATTTTGTCGGGGCTATTTTGTCGACGGGCTATTATTCCGCGGCTATTTTGTCTGCAGGCTATTTTGTCGGAGCTATTTTGTGTGCGGGATATTATGTCGGGGCTATTTTGTCGGAGCTTTTTTGACGGGGCTATTTTGACGGGGGTACCATCGAAAACGATTTAATAATATCGTCGTCAATGGTATTAAAAAACATATTTCTTTAAAAAACAATAATTTCTAAAGATTCTTGGATTCAGTATAAAAACTAGAGAGGAACAATGTCTATAACACATAAAATATTCAAGCTGGAAGTATATTTACTTAAAAATACTGATTTTGAAAGTTTTCGAGATCTTCTAACGACACTAGAAAGAAGCAAAAGCTATATATAGTCGATCAAAGACGCGAGCTGGAAGTATGTTTTGTTAAAAAACAATAATTTCTAAAGTTTCTTGGATTTACTATGAAAACTAGAGAGGAACAAATACCATAGTACATCAAAAATTTAAGCTGGAAGTATATTTAGTTGAAACATAATGATTATCAAAAAATTTCGAGAGCTTCTAGAACACTAGAAAGAAACAAAGGTTACTACAGTCCATTAAAGACGCGAGCTGAAAATATACTTCATTAAAAACAATAATTTCTAAAGTTTCGTGGATTCCGTATCCACGAAGAGAAGAAATATAAAAGTATAGAGAAGAAATTTACATTTATAGTACAGCTACATTCATTAAATATTCAAGCTGGAAATATATTTGGTTAAAAAAGAATGATTCTCAATGTTTTCGAGAGCCTCTAAGGACACTAGAAAGAAAAAAAAAGGTTACAGTCCATCAAAGACGTGAGCTGGAAATATAATATATAATTTATATTTCTAATGTTTTTTGGATTTACTATGAAAACTGGAGAGGAACAAAGACATCAAAAGTTCAAGCTAGAAGTATATGTAGTTAAAAAAGAATGATTTTTAAAGTTTTCGAGACATTTTAAGGCAATCTCTCGTAACTGCAACGATAAACAACATAGGTAATCAAAGCAATGAGGAGAAACCAAAAATAAATGAGGAGAAACCTAAGATGATGGCATCAACACCCAATAATAAAGCCAGAAACATCGGTCATCAATTCACGGTTGATAAGTCTACCTTTGAAGTGGTGGACAAATTCACATACTTGGGCTCCCTGATCACCAAGAAGAACGTCATGACGGAATAAATCAAGCTAAGGATAATCCTAGTAAACAAATGCTATTTTGCATTTAGTATACATATGGCTAGCACGAACTTAAGCTAAAAATCAAAAATAACCATATATAAAACCCTCACGATGGAATAAATCAAGCTAAGTATAATTTTAGCCCACAAATGCTACTTTGGATTAAGTAGATATATGAGAAGTAGGAAGCCAAAAATTAAAAATAACCATATGTATATAACACCCTTATATAACCAGTGTTGACATACAGATCGGAGACATGGATCATTTCCTGAGAGAAATATTCGGTAGCATCTGTAAAAATGGTGTTTGGATGAGGAGGTTACAACTACTAGATATATCACAGATACAAACGTAAATATTGGGTGGTAAAGACGTAGTATCTCTTATAAAAAGAGGAAGACTAAGATAAGCAGGGCATCTAGCAAGATCGCAGCAAAACAACCCTCCTAGAAGAATCCTTATGTCACAACCTGTGGGAAGTAGAAATAGGGGTAGTGCAAAACTCAGATGGAAGGATGGTGTAGATAAGGATGGTAGAAAAATAAGCGCAGCAAACTGGCAACAGTTGGCAATGAATAGAACTGACTGGTGTAATAGACTTGGGAATGTCGAGACTCTTTTATAGAGCTGAAGCACCATTGATGATATAGCAAAGCTTTTGCTGAAAGATATAAACTTTTGCACAATATGTTTCAAAACCGTTTGAATATATAGGGTGAGGCAGATAACTGGCCTATTAGAAATATCTCGAGAACTAGAGGCAACAGAATCGTAAAAATTGGAATGAAGGGGTTTTGAAGGATGATCTATTAAATGAAAATATTTTTATCTCCTTGCTTATAACTTCGTTTTTTTTTAATGGGACACCCTGTATATTTTTACCTTTTTGGATTCTCCTCAACATCTTCTTTCTTAAAATATGAGGTTTTGTAATATTATACAGGGTATTTTAAAAGATATTTACGTTTTTTTATTAATTTCGTAGCAACATTCACACCCTGTAGAATTGTAATAGTTTGACATTAAAAACTCTGCTTACATTCAAGTGATTTTTAATATAGTCTAATATTGTTAAGAGTCAATAGTATAGCTAATTTTGAAATTTTAGTATACAGGGTTGGTCCAAACTCGGAATGAATATTTTCTGAGTTTTCTTAAATGGAACACCCTGTATTTTAGTATTGTAATGAAATGATATTCATGGTACTTGTTTATTTTATAAGTATTCCCTATACCTAATTGCTTTAATTTGTGAGTTATTGGTGATTCAAGCTAAACATTAATTGCAACAAAAAATACGTAAAATTTTATTAGGTTGGCCGTGAAAAAATTCAATAACAAATAATTTTTCAGAAATAAATACATATTAATCCAGACTGATCCTTAAAATTACCAATAATGGTTTAGCTATCAAAATACCTACGTAGTTAAGATTGTTGGTGCGATTAACAATTAAGCACAAATTAAAGCAGTTAGGTATAGGGAATGCTTAAGAAATAAAAAGTGCTATAAAATATCATTTCACTACAATACTAAAATACAGGGTGTTCCATTTAAGAAAACTCAGAAAATATTCATTCCGAGTTTCGACCAACCCTGTATACTAAAATTAGAAATTTAGCTATACTAATGATTCTTAACAATAGTAAACTATATTAAAAATCATTTGAACGTAAGTAGAGTTTTAGATGTCAAACTACTACAATTCTACAGGGTGTGAATGTTGGTTACGAAATTAATAAATAAACGTAATTATCTTTTAAAATACCCTGTATAACATTACAAAACCTCATATTTTAAGAAAGAAGACATCGAAGAGAATCCAAGAATGTAAAAATATATAGGGTGTCCTATTTAAAAAAACGAAGTTATAACCGGAAGTAGCAAATAGATGAAAATATTTTCATTAAATAGATGACTCTTCAAAACCCCTTAATTAAAATTTTCATGATTCTGTTGCCTTTAGTTCTCGAGATATTTCTAATAGGCCCTTTATCTGCCTCACCCTGTATAGGATGTTCCATTAAGAAAAACACAACTTTTAGTTGATTTCGTCGTTCTGATTGACCATGTATAATCGAGCGGCCGTGGAGTACCGGCAATACCGCTGGCCTCATACGCCAGTGCACATGTATATATGAATATTTTGAGGTTAGGAAAGTGTCTATTAATTAATTGCTTAGTCTATCAATTAAGGTTTAAAATGGGACCTTGAAAAGCTCATTTGCGTGCGTAGAAGCCGAGTTACCATCGATAAAGCGTCAAAGAATACTTGACAGTGAGCTGATCTAGCGCCTCATAGCGCGCCATTAAAATATCGATATCTTGGAAAAAAATAAGCCATTAAAAAATAAATTGTTGCTTTTGAGTTCTTCTATCATTCTTCTTAATTATAGTATAAACGTTTATAGCTCAAATTTGCTTGAAACCCTTATAAACAAATTAATGTACAATTTCTTTAACAAAATTATAACTACAAACGCGTATAACTTTAAAGGAAATGAAGATAAAGTAATTTACCAAACTTTGTTTGGATGCATATTAACCAGGCTTTAAAATGAGACCTTCTAAGTCTCGTTTGCATGCGTAGAAGCCGAGTTACGATCGATAAAGCTTCGAAAAATACTTATTTTGCAATTTGCATTGTGTACTAACTTTACGATATCTTGAGTTCTAATTGTTTGGTTTAAGTTTAGTAAACGTTTTCTTTTTTCTAACAATAAAACACTGAAAACGTTTGTTTTCTATACCTCCACAAAATTTATTATAACTAAGTGACTACAGCCGTTTCGGCAGAGTGCCTTTCTCAAGTGATATAGTTTACATCACATTGTTTGATTTGCTTGTATAGGATAAATTGCTATGTGGAAATGCGTTCAATGTGTGTCCCCGTTTAGGATTTTGTCCTCTTCAGGGTTTGTAGTGAATGTGTAGTGTTGGCAGCAAAAGCAAACAGTCCGAAAAACGCACTGGGGCAAGCGCCGTGTCCTGGTGTTTTTGGATCCTGGGTTATGCCGGACGGTGGTGTCCAGAAGGCTAAGAAGTCAACAGAGAAGAAAGTTTGATGGATTGTTGTTGGTTCCATAGACATTTACGTGTACTGTCCGTGCTTTGCTCTCGACCAGTCTCCCTAGAAACCATTGTACAACGACAGGCGAACCTGCGTCCCTCGTCGGCGGTCAGGAGGTGGCTTTAAGCGCAGCGTGGACAGTGTGCGTTCGAGTGGAGAAAATAGTTGCGGCTATTTTCTTGGGACGAACAGGTATAATTGTGCAATGGAGTTGGGAAACCGCAAAAAACCAATTTCTCCCTGTTCGGGGTAGGGAAGAGGAAATGTTAGAGGTGGGTACGGTAGGCTAACGGGGTAGCCTCAAGGATGTTTTCGTACTCCACCGGGAGTTCGTCAATGCATGTTTGCATTAGAGCGGACGGTACATGAATCTTTTTGCGTTTGGGCTTTCGGTGGAGTACGTGGCCGGAAGATGAACAGAAACATTTGAGAGATTCTTGAGTGTCGGAAGGGGGGCCATTGATTACTTTGATTGTGAAGTTCCTGTTCAGAGAGTTTATTCTCTCGGTGATTTTGGGGGTGTTCGAGATGTTATGGATTTCGTTTGAGGGATATCGCCAGTGCTCATAGTTGCATCTACGCAAGATTCTACGTTCTGTCCTCAACAACCTCTCTTGTTTTTGTCTTGAACAAAGAGAGTAGATACATGATTTGTACTCCATGACGGGTAGAATAAAGGTCTTGTAAGTGTGAATGAGAGTCTTCTTGTGTGTCTTGCCAATTTTTCCCGAGAGAGCGTTGAGAAGTCTGGCCCTGTTCCTTACCCTATCTAAAGTTGCCTTTAGATCTGCGTCCCAGTTGAGAGTCCTGGTGAACAGTACTCCCAAATAGTTCGCAGTCGGGCTAACAACAAGCCTTTCTCCCAACAGTCTCAGTGGATATTGGTCGTCTTCATTGGCTATGATTCTATTTGACACAGAAGGGGCGCGAAACACAATTGTTGTTGTTTTGTTCGCGTTCAGCGTGACTCTCCACTTACAACACCATTCGCCGACGCCGTCCAACAGAGCCTGGGCTCTTCTGAAGAGGAGTCTTGGGTTGTATCGAGAGGTTGTTGAGAGCAGAGTCGTGTCGTCTGCATAGAGAAACAGCCGAGTACCTGGGATATTTTGGTTAGTGATGTCGCTGTTGTAGATGATGTACAACAGCGGTGCTAGGACTGAACCCTGGGGAACTCCAGCTTGTGGAGTGAAGGGGGTGGACTTTTGATCGCCTATTTTAACTCTGACAGTACGGTTGTGGAGGTAGGAGTGTACAATTTTGGTAAATTGCAATGGTAGCCCGATGTCCAGAAGTTTCCGAACAAGCCCGTCGTGCCAGACCTGGTCGAAAGCTTTCTGCACATCCAGAAATGTGGCTATGGCGAATGAACCATCGTTGATGGTTTGAGTAACTTTGGTAGTGAAATCTATTAATGCATGTTTAGTAGATTTACCTGACTGGAATCCGTATTGGAATTTTGGTATGATATTGTGGTTTTCGAGAAAGTCATTGAGCCTCTCTTTTAGGATTAGCTCAAGAACTTTGCCCAGAGTATTGATTAATGAAATTGGTCTATAGGATTCCACGTCGGAATTATGGAGTTATTCTGTTCTGTTTCTATTGTAAACTCAATATTATTATGAATCCATAAACTTTCTAGATGTAACGATTTCCAGACTACACAACAAACATGAGTTCTCCGTATATCATAAACCTACCCATACTGACACAACTATACACAATTCATCATCCCACCCTACATAACACAAATTAGCAGCCTACCATAGCATGATACATAGACTGACAGAAATTCCCATGACAAAAAATAACTTCGAGATAGAACTAAACATCATTAAACAAATAGCAGTAAACAACGGCTATAACGAACAAACAGTTAACAAAATTTTAAACCAAAAACTCCATAAGAAAGCCCTGAAATTAGTGTATCCACCACCACAGAAAGAACCCAGTACCTTCTGCTCTCTCACATATACTGGCAAGATAACAACAAAAATAGCCAGATACATAAAAAAAAAGGAATAACACCAGCTTTCAGAACTAACAACTTAAGCAAATATATTAAGAACAATAAAAGCCGAAAGAGAAAGCAACTACAGAGTGGTGTGTACAAACTAACTTGTGGTGACTGTCCGAAAACGTACATCGGTCAAACTGGCAGAACTTTTGACAAACGGATAGCAGAACACAAAAGGGCATTCAACAATAGAAAAACAGACACTTCTACATACGCACTTCACCTTCTAGATCATAATCATTCTTTCAATGAAGAGTTTCAAATTCTGCATATTCAAAATAAAGGCCTTAAGCTATCTTTTTTAGAATCTATGGAAATTAATAAACTGAAAAATACAGATATAATTCTGAATGACCAACTCGAGACAAACAGCTCCCCACTCCTCAACCTCTTCAGTTGAAGACTTAAAAAGGCAAACACATTGTAAACTATATCACTTGAGAAAGGCACTCTGCCGAAACGGCTGTAGTCACTTAGTTATAATAAATTTTGTGGAGGTATAGAAAACAAACGTTTTCAGTGTTTTATTGTTAGATAAAATGAACTTCCATCAAGTAACGGTCGAATCCATCAATTGTTTTCTTCTTTGTTTTTTATTTTATATTTCTTTATCTCTTTTAGTTTATGAGGCAGAGACTTATAAACAATTAAATTGTTTATAACAATTTTTTAGACCACTCTGATCGAAATCCACCCTCGAAATTTGTAATCAGCAGGCAAAAATCAATAAGATATCGTTGAGTGTGTCTATCAGAATTAAAAAGGACACGGTGACGCCTCTGGCGCCTAAACTAGATACACATGAGTTTTGTTATAAAAATTTTTTCGTGTATCCCATAGTTTAGCCGTAATCAAAGAAAACCAGAGGTTTGACGCACCCTATATACCTTACCAAAAATGCTGCATTTTATGAGAAATTATTAACTGATAAAACTTCTCATCTGTACCTCTAATCTACGTGCGTTTACGTTGTTTATTATGTGGCGGTAGTAACGAAATAGACCTAATGAACTGAGTTGACTCTATTCGGCTTTAATGGATGAAACTTTCACTAACTAGTTTTATGGCAAGGAGCCTGCTTGAAATATAATCAAGTAACAAACTAAATCAACTTAATGGTATAATCACTGCGTTGGTTAAGACGTTTATATATTCAACGAGCAACATAAACTTTCTAGTCCTTATCTCCACCAGTTGTTAAGTTGGCACCACTTGAAACGTAACCAATATCTGAAACAAAAATATAATAACAATAATAGATTAATTCACTAAGCTTGTTCTAATCTTCGGGCAGTCCCACAAGAAGATGTCCGCTTTATCGAGGTATTTGATAAACCGCCTTATATGGATATTTTCACTATTAATTAAGATAAGTATGGTAGCTCCGTAATAGTTGGGAATACTCCGGTATCTTAATGATAAGATCGGTTTAAATTTTGTGTCTTTATTCAGTCTCGATAAAGAGGGGAAAATTCAAATGTTACTTTGTAAGCGGTGTAATTTAGAAGTAAGATTAGGAGGAAGAAACAATTCTAGTTGATATGATCACAGCCATCTTATATATTGTATCTCGGAGAAGTACATGGTAATTATTTAAGGGTAATTGACAGAAAGTATTGGTACAAGATTTTAGATAATTATAGAAAAATAGAGTATCAGTTTTCGATAGAAGAGAGATTAGTTATTAGTGATAAATCTCTTTATCGATTTATTGTCATTATTTAAGGATTAATCTTGTCAATATCCCGTTTGAAGTAATAATTTACCTTGAATAAGCAATACATAGGAAAAAGTGACAATAACACTTTAATTTTAAAGTAAACATCCGGAAATATCTATAAATTTGTTACAAATAATTTAAAGGGATAAAACATATAGATCAGGCTATATTTGTTTTAGGTTGGATAAATCGAATATTATATTATTTTTTTGCTTTAATCGCTTCGAAATAGGTTTAGAAATGGTAATTTCACTATGCAGACACTTAATAAGGTAAAATAAATTTTTCATTGAACAGTTTGCTACAAAAAATTAAAAAATTCAATTATTATTTTCCTTTTCATTGCTATATCTCAGCAGCTAGGTATTTTACAAAAATGTTAAAACAAAATATGTTTGCAATTAAATGTTATACATGACAAAATTGATTGCAAATTGAAAAAATAATACATAATTGTTTCAAAATGAGTAAAAACCATTAAAAAAATTAAATGGTAAATATCAATCTCTTTCAATAATATTTTTCATGTATATAAAAGCCTAATAGAACCTTTCAAACTTACTCAGAAATTCTATTACATTAAACAAATACACTACACAAAATTTCAGCACAATTAACCAAGTTGTCTTCGCAAAATAATTTTGCAACCTAACTTAAATAAAAAAAAGATATTGACTTTCAAAATTATGCAGAGCCAACCAAAATGTTTTAAAAACTAAAAATGTTTTTGCATATAAAAGGGAATTCAAGCTCAATTTCAAAAAAATTCGCATCATTGGTAGGTATCTGTTGAATAGGAAAGTCTATTGATTTTTTTAAACACCTGTACAATTTTGAACTAATAAACAAATAGAAAAGTTTTATTTAAAATTTAAAGAATATAAAAATTGAAAAATTTAAAAAGATTTAAAAGATTTAAAAAATTAAAGACTTGCAGATTAAAAAATTAAAGACTTGCACTTAAAGATTTAAAAGAGAAAATTGCAGTTAACAGTGTATATTCATTTATACAGCAAATCATGAAAAATAACTAACTAAACGCTTTTAAAAGTATCATATTTGAAAGTTTTAATTTACGGGACCCCAATTAATAAAAAATGTTTAAAATTGGTTGACTAGAACAGCGGTTCTCAAACTTTTTTAGTCGCGGCACCCTTGTAGGGCTAAAAATATTTCGAGGCACACCAACCCTTGAAGCGATTATTTGGGAAACGACAAAAAATGAAAAAAATACTATTCTGAGGCTCATTTGATTTCAATATAAACTTTATTTCAGATCAATAAAATACAGTACATTTGATATTCAAATGTTTCGATGATGTTTTCATTATATCCTTTATAATTATGGGAATCTTTGTAAGTTTGACCCTCAAATCCCTTGACACTTGAAGTTTACTACTGTATTTTTTGTTTTTAATGTAAGCATATGCGGAGAAACTGTAAGACTCACAGAAGACTCACAGAAAAAGTCGATGTGACACACACAAGTTATTTTACTGCAACCTTGCCAACATCATTATTTTCTGAATATATCTGCATCCAAAACTCTCCTTGGCTTCCTTTACGGTATTTGAGTTTTAAACTGCTATCTTCGCTGATCTCAAGTAGATTTTGAAAAACTTCATTTGTCATTCCGACATGTTTATTTTTTGGGTCGCACGAAAACGGGTCCATCATCCAGCTATATAAGTCATCTGAGTCAATGTCAGGAAAATAGTTTACAATACTTTCTTCCAAACCTTGCATATGAGCAATAACAATTTCAAAGAAGTTCGTTTCAGGATTGATTTCATTTGTTATAACAAATTCCTGTAATCCAGAGAAAGTACAAATGGTCAACATGTTTCAATGGTCAACGCAGGGTGCCGCGTCACCCACTTTGAGAACCTCTGGACTAGAAGCTGAGATAATTGCAATTTTTAAGCGCGCCGCTGGTTGAACGCTTGTTTCATTTGTGAGACTCTATTTTTAAAATTTTAAATTAACATTTAAAAGGCAATAATTTAAATCTACTAAATACTTGACACAAAAAAGGTATTTGCTTAAAAATGGACCTCAAACTAATGGAACTAATTGACCAATCTTAATATTTTTCTTATTACGCGTCTTTCACTGAACTTTCGATAAGAGTTTAGCCAAAAAATGTTATTAAAACTTGAAAAGAGTTATTCTGTTTTTTTATTAGCCTAAAAATTGTACAGTTGTTTAAAAAATTCGCAATACTCTTCTATCCAACGGATTTCAATGGTAAAAATTTTATTTGAAACTTCATGCCCTTTTATAAGTAAGAACATATTCAAGTATATATTTAATGAATTTTTGTTGGCTCTGCATAATTTTTAAAATTAATAACTTGTTTTCAAAAATTTAGATTGCAAAATTATTTCGCGTAAATTACTTGATCGATTATGCTGAAATTTTATATAGTATGTTTTTTATATTAAAAAGGCTCTGGTTAAATTTTGAAGAGTCTATCTGGCTTTTAAATACCCGAAAAAGATTATTGAAAAAACATTATTGGTTTTGACCTCTTTTTAAGTGATTTTGCTAATTTTAGCAATTATTTTTTCAATTTTTAATAAATTCTATCTTATAGGAAATTTAACCAAAAAACTTTTTTGTCTGCACAACATTGAATTTTTCTGATTTTTTCATAATTATTGTTGGTCAAAATACTTTCACAAATGAGGGTATTTTAGAACAGATACGGCCTGATCTCAATTTAGCAAAAAAAAATTAAATATTCTTACAAAAGACTATCTAATAGCACATAAAATAAAACCAAAAATATTACTTTACATCCCACCAGATTAAAAACAATGGGAACCTTCTCTGGTTACACATCCGAGGCTTCTAAAATTTCACGTCCCATCTGCTCAGCGCGGTAAAGTTCCAACGAAAATGGTTCCCTTCGTACTCCAATCAGAGTAAACATGTAAATTAAAAATGAATAACCATTTTTATTCATTTGTAATATTCTTACAAACTTTATAGACGAAAAAATCTCAATTACCAAATTATACTTAATACCTAAAATATTTCTATTTATGGTCAAACAGAAAATGTTTTTTAGAAGAATGTCAGCAAATAGAATCTACGAATCTACAACTTTAGAAATCCTTAGTTCTTCTTACTAGGGGTCAAAGTACAAAAACCTTAATAGTTTATTGGCATATAAGTAGAATGCTTCTATGAATTCAGTTTTACCACGTAAAGATATACAAAGATTAGCTTACTAGCCATTGTCTGTCGGGAAGTTCACAAAAGTTTCCGGAGAGATCAAAGACAAATATACTTTTTCCTTATTTCGTATGAAATTTAACACAATACCTTCTAAGTACGTATTACAAGATTTATTATAGGCCAACTGTATCGCAAATACTTTGAATACTTTATTTTATTTGCTATTAAAGGATAGAAGCAACATATAAAAGCTCAAGCTGTATCAAATTTGTGAAATATTGCCGTTTTTGAGTTCAATCAAAATGGTGCTGATATTCTAAGTAATCCATCTAAGTAATCTAAGTAGATCCAAGATATTACTAGAATCTGCAAACCTACAATTTACTTCTTTTATCATTTTGTTGAAAGAAAGTATTAGAAATGCTTAGTCCTTCTTAGGAATCAAACTACAAAATCTAAATACTTTATTAGCATATAAATCACATCATCGTCATGGCGTCTTCACTCCTACTACTGGAGTGATTGTCGCCCTCTTTTAGGGCTCTTCCGCAGTGGCGTACTGAGCATGGTTCCGCGGAGCCAAGGCCCGGGCCCCGCAGGGGCCCGATCTAATGCGTTTTTTGCTCCTTTTGTTTCTAATTTCATGGGGACATTTTGAATTACACAAATACACACTACGAAATGTAACTGCTTAATAAATTTTAATTTTTGTGTAAGTACTTATTAATAAAAACGAAGAATAACTATTTGTCAAAAAATTTGAAATCAAAATTTATTAAGAAACACAAGTTGTAAGGTTCTTTGGTCGTTTTACCTGCTTGCCGAAGTCCTTGTTTAAAGACTAACCGCCGGTGCCTGCCTACACGTGCTAACTCAAACACTTGTATTTTTTAAATTAGCACGATCCATGAATAAGTTGTAGCTAAACTACAAAGTTGCAAAAATTCGGAAACTGAGATATTCAATGCAAGTTTTATACGGTGAATCATAAAAATAATCCCAATACAATAGGCTAGATGCTCGATACTCGTGTTATACAATGTGAGTTTTTATTGGGCGGGTGGGCCAACACCTCAACTGGAACCAAGGCCCGTTGATATATAGGTACGCCACTGCTCTTCCGATTCCCCATTCGTTCCTGATTTTGCTTATGGTTTGTCCATTCTCTAATGTCAGTTAATGTCAGTTAAAGAATCTTCTATGACAGCTTCTATAAATTCAGTCAATTTTACTACTTAAAAATAAAGTATACAGGAGAGTTATATACCTATACAAACATTACCTTGCGATTACACTGTTTGTTGGGAAGTTCAAAAAGTTTCCCGGCAGATCAAAGACAAATATACTTTTTCCTTATTTCGTATGAAATCCAACACAATAGCTTAGTACTTATTACAAGATTTATAGCCCGACTGTATCGCAAATACTTCGAATACTTTATTTAATTTGCTATTATAAAATTTTCCACACCTGTAACTACTATATAGATCGTAAATCAGTAGTGGCCAATATCGTTAATGTTTATTGCATAAACTTTACTGTTTTATTTGTTTAGCGTATTAAAATGCATAGTTCGGTATATAGATTCGATTATAAGGTGGCGTTACAGTATTGATTTGATTTGATCACGCCGAAACAAAAGACAAGACATATATCATCTGGAACGTTTATTTCCCCTTCTTTTTAAATGCCCAACCTTTATTCAGTGTGGGCGATCTTTATAGATATTCGCACTGATAGAGATTCGCACAGAGACCAGGAGACCAGACAGACCTTGTCCTGTTGTAGTTACGTCATGAGTAAAAAATGTATTGAATCTGGTTCGGAATTGGTTTTCGGAAACCAGTATATCCTCCTGAGACCTGACCTGAGCTTTTTATTTTTTTTTATTAAATAATAAAATTCGTATGATTTTTAGTATAAAAACACATGTAAATTTTTCTAAATTTTTATTTTTTTGCTAAATATGAAAAAAATTATGTTCATTCAACAGTACATCAGGATTGCATCAATACAAAATTGATCAATGATTCACAATAAACTTTTGTTTTACCCTTGCAACCTGAAAGCTTGCATTCAACAGATTTTTTTTTAACTCGAATGCCATTGCAGGCATTTGTTGCATCTTTCTTTTAGTAGAAGTTTGAAGTGATTGTCTAGGATTGGAACTATTTCTAGTTACCAATGTTGAAATGTTCCCAAAATTAGAATTTTCAGAAATGTTATCTTTAAGCAGCAACTCAGAAACAGCTATTTTAAACTCCAGAAACAGCATAACGGTTTTATTAGCACCACCGAGTTACTTATGGTCACCTCTGTATAGAATCCAAAAATTGGCAATCGCAAGGTCAAATACGTGAAACATGGTTTTGACTGTCCATTTATTACTTCTAGTTCCCATTCGATAATAACTGATCATCCTGTCAATTAAATGTATTCCCCCATGCATTCACTGTATATACTTTTTACCAATGTTTGGTCTAGGTACCTCATCATATCGGGACTCTTTTTTTGACCGTTGCTTACATTCATCTGAAGGTTCTATTTGCAATGCAGTTGACGCTAACATAATTGATTTCATATCATATCATTGGACTATGTTAATTCTTCCCTCAGATCTTACATCCTGCTCAGAAGAGCCACGACCCAATCGAGTCATCACCTTATCCGATGTTACATGAATTGCATTTGGTATTCTGGATCCCATTGTTATACCACACATTCAAGAAGTCTTTCATTGTCAACTTCGAGCCTTAAAATATTTTTTCTTAAAATATTTTTTATTACCAAAGACAACCGAGACAAAAAAGTCTGATGAAATATTTTATGTATGCCCAAGGACCTGACGTCCATAAAAATGGACATCCCTGTTTTAGATAAAAAACTAACTTCAAATGGTTTGATAAGACAACTACATCACATGAATACATTTATAATATCCTAAGTTTTATTAGACTAAGCAACATTAAGTTAATAATATAATAAAATTAGCTACTTACCATAAATTGTTTTCCTACAACTACCCGCCATTTTTGGCACTTACGATTAACAGGTTAATTAAGTTAAAATGTGCTCATAGTAACTGTTGTTAGGTTCACTTGTATGTACACTACGATGGACCGTGGGACTCGGCGCTGTAAATTTAGTTCTTACCAAAAAATATATAATACGTAAATGTCCATTTAATTGGACATCAGGTCTCAGGAGAATATGGCGTCAATTCAAATTAGACACTGGCAAAACACAATACAGGATTACATTTAAACTTAAATCATCATCTTCTTTGGATTTTACAACTCTTCGTGAGTCTTTACCGCGTTTACTATTGTCTTTCATTGGTTCCGGCCTGTGCTACTATGGTCCATGGTCTCACTTCCATCTTCTCCAGATCTTCTCTGACTGCATCTTTCTACCTTTCTCTAGGCCGTCCTGCCGGTCTTCTACCGTCCGGTCTTTCCTAAAGCACATGGCTAATCAGTCTGTAGTCATTAATCCCTACCACGTGGCCTGCCCATCTTAGTCTATTGGCTTTTATGTATCTCCCAATATTTCCCTGCGCGAAGGGAGTCTCTAATTCATTGTTGTATCTGCTCCTCTGTTCATTTGTCACACTGTCCCTGCAAGAAGCGTATATAACTCGAAGGATTTTGCGTTTCAATACTAAAAGTTTATTGATTTCTTTCTTTCTCAACGTCCATGTTTCACTTCGGTGTTACTGCTGGTCGTATTATAGTTTTGTCCATTTGGATTTTAACATGTCTTAAGATAAGCTTGGACTACATTAGATGTTGAACGGCAAAGAAAGATTTATTCCCCGCCAGTATTCGTACTTCAACCTTCAACATATTCTCCTATGTTGTCACTGGTAATTGTCGTTCCTAAGTATTTGAATTCTTTGACCAACTCTAAGTTATGATCTTTTATGGCAATGTTTTGTCTCATTCGCTGTCTTTCCTCTCTTGATACAACCATGTACATATTTAGATTTTCTTCGTTTATTTTCAGGCCTACTTTTAGTGTTGCTTCTTCAAAATTCTAAACTGTATCCTTAACTTTCAGTGTTGTCTTAAATACTGTATTTGTTAGATTTAAAAAGAAACCACCATAGGATTGACCACCATAGATTGGTTTTAGAAAATTATCTGTAAATTTGTCATTACCATACGGTTATAATTAAACATTTCGATACGGTGTTGTCACAAAAAACATTATTTCCCGAAAACCTCTTTAGTTTATAAAATATATACCATAAATGAAGCATGTATGAAACAGCATGTAGTTGGCTTTCAAAAAATTATAAATAATATAACCTTCCAGACCTTGTAAACCAGTTGATCCAAATTATTTAAACATTTAATTCAATTTGCGTTATCTCTTACTTAATTAATTATAACATAACAAATATATTTATCAATATCAGTGTTTATAAACATTAAAATTTTACACATATTTAAATTAATAAAATTTTCCTCCATGTGCACACATCTTATCATATTGGGTGTTATTTACAATAAGATTACAATGTAATCCTTTAAACTACTTTGTAGAATTACGTTGTTATTTGGAAGCAGAGTCTATTAAACCCTGTCTCGTGTGAATTTGCTTATATAATTTTGTTATAAAAAGATATGAAGGCAGAAATCTCCCTCTTAATTCGAAAGGAATAAGAGAAATACATTAAGGAGTACAGTTTTATCTGAGAGAATCATGACCATCTTCTTCCTCAACAAGGTTAAGCCAATGAGCTAGATATGTTACATGAATTAAATTGCTATAGAATATCATCTTTGAGTTCTGTGCTGCCTTTACCATATAGGTCGCTTAACATTAATATAACTTTATTACATAATATAATTTCCAGTAGAAAATAACGGGGCAACTCATCATCAGTTTTCTCCAATTGATTTGACGCAGAAAGGTAACATTTATTTTTTACATCTTCGTGTAAAACCCCTATCATTAAAAGTGTCATATAGTGCCCCACGAATCAGTACCTTCGTCAACTAAAAAAATAAATCACGTTATCAGCACCAATTATTCGACCTAGTCTTATGCTCTTATGGTAGAAAATCCCGATATATTTTTTTCTTAAGGTACTTTCATCAGGAATGTTATATTTACGATATTTCTACAAAAATGAGGTTAAGGTGAGTTTGTTTACTTTTAAAATTGTAATTCCCGAAGATCCTGATCCAGCCGTCGCAAAGAGCCTGATTAAAAAGTTGCTCCTCGGTTTTGAGAGTCCCTAATTTGAGAGTCCCTAAGTACTGCGCCATTGTCAATTGCCATTTTGAATTAGGCCCTTTAAAAGTTTTTCACACTTTTTGTGATGAGAAGGTATCTTTGATACTTATCGATTAAAAATTTCCTATCAGAAGAAATCTGAAACAAAAAACCAAAGCATGAAACATGCCTTGACAATAATTGCACTTATCCTAAAATGCAAATAGTTTTGTACAATTTTAGAGCAAGCTCGACAAAATAATTTTCCTTCATCAAGCTTTAATTCAGGATATGGCTGAATCGAAGCACTTAAGATGGAAATACACATGCCTGTTGCTAGCACAATTGCATACCAGTAACTAGCAAGCGCCAGCTACTGCACTCAAACTGGCAAGTGTGAACGTTTACTAGCATGGCAGTTTCTGGCATGCTAGCTAATCGCAAGCAATTTGATTTTTCGTGTCAGTAGCGTGCTGTTTGATGCAACACGCATGCGTGGGAAGTGCACAGGCATGTGTTAACGCACATGACAGCTACTGGTATTCCAGTAGATTTTGAAGTTTAATTTCGTTTTAAGTTTTTGTTTAATTCACGTCAAATACTCTCCATTTTCGCTTTAAGAAATTCAAAAAATTGACTTTTTAGTACTTTTCGCGTGGAAATCAGTAGGGTGGGTCGGTTCTCTTTGTTATGCCTGTAGTGAAGAAAGTTGCCAAATGGTCTAGAATGAATAGTGATATTTTTATTTTTTTTTTATTTTAATATTCAGCCCGACCCCTAAAAAATTGAAAATTTAATTCTTACATCAATGAAACCTGATGGTTCAAACGACTAAAAATAGCTTCAAATGCATTTTAAAAAATACTTATTTAATTTAAACAACCTTAAACCCCACCGCCAGGTAAATTTGTCCAGGTCCAGAAGGACCCCTAAGCACTCTACGCCTACATCGTCTACCTTTGACTGCAATAGACTGAACTGGATTATCGAGTAGAAAAGGAGGAATGATCGCTAGTGCAGTGCTTGAAGATATTAGATTGATATTCAAAAATGACAAGTCTATGTAATAGACAAGTCTAAAGATCGACAAATAAAAAGGCAACGACTTGATTTACAAAAAAAACATAAAGGATGATGCTAGTCTGCAAGCTCTCTATTTTGATGGTCGCAAAAATCAAACTTTTCACATTCAAGAACGTAAAGTGTTATTGAAGAAACCTGGTAGCGACTATATAGGGCACGTAACACCTCAAAATGGTACTGCAAAGACCATAGCATCAACGATTTTTAACTATTTAACAGAAAATCAGCTGTCAATTAGCGAGTTGACTGCTGTTGGCTGCGGTGGTACTGTCGTTAACACTGGGCCTACGGTGGTGTAATACATTTTATGGAATTGCGAGTACGTTATAAATGACCCTTGCAATGGAAAATATGTCAACTACATACAAACGAATTGCCACTGCGACATTTGGTTAGATATCTGGACGGAAATACCACAGGATCTGTATCATTCTCGTGTTCTATCGGCAAACTTATTGAAACTTATGAGCGATTACCTGTTGTGTGCTACGAAAAATTCAAAGTTGAGTTGCCTGAGGTAAATTTAAAAGAACTAAGCAGCAATCAAAAATATTTATACCAGATGTGCACTGCCATATCTTCCGAAAACTGTCCAAATAATTTAGCGAATAACCCTCCTGGCAAATTATCTCATGGAAGATGGCTAACTACGGCGAATCGTATCTTGAGGGCTTACATTGAAGTAAAGAATCCGCCGCCTCTTTTAAAAATTTTAACAGAGTATATTCTGCGAGTATATATGCTAAGGTTTGGTTTTTAATAAAAACTGTACCAGTGTGTACATTTGGAACTCTTCACCTTTGGAAGCTAATTGAATATTCCAGATATTTAAGTGACGAACTAAAAGCTGTAGTTAACACTGTGATTAAACGAAATGGCTTTTATGGCTATCCTGAAAATACTTTACTAACGATGATCTTTGACTCAGTCATATAAGAAAATTAGGATACAAAAGGATATTAAAGTGCAGATCGAAAGCGAAATGAAATCTTATAAATTTGAATAACACTGCTAGAAAATTGGAAATTCCCAAGTTCAATAATTTTGAAGCGGAATCCTAGATTGATTGAATAAATTGGCAATAGTGCAGATAATCGGAGAAGCTAATGATCAAAAATCTGGCTGATGAAGACATTCAAGAATTTATTAAAACTGGTTGTTATCCAGAAGGAGATTTATGGAAGTTATCCTGCCATACACAGGCTGGTCAAAGAGGTGTCAAATTAGTGACGGAAGCATCTTTGGCCGTATGTTGGTTTACTAATAGGGATGGTTAAATACGTACAATTATAGCA
Source organism: Diabrotica virgifera virgifera (assembly GCF_917563875.1). NCBI lineage: Eukaryota > Metazoa > Arthropoda > Insecta > Coleoptera > Chrysomelidae > Diabrotica > Diabrotica virgifera. Next base: position 54,046,482 of record NC_065449.1, on the reverse strand, counting down.
TCTAGAAGCAAAATGCCAAAGTTTAATAGCAAATCAGAAATTGCTCATATGGTTAGGTGGAATTTTTTTAATTATAAATAACAAAGAGATTCGTTCCTTCGTAAATTTTCTATTTATAATACAAAAAGAGATATGGTAGGTAAAAAGAGTTTGTTTTCTGGTGCATGCTCAAAGTGCTCATGCTTTTGTAGTGTTTGAAAAGGCCTTTAAAACGAGCACCGTTAAATGTCAGTTACATTCAAACTAAGCGAGATATGGTGCAAAAAAATATATGACTAATGTACTTTAAGGAAAAATGAGAAGTACATACATTTAACCCCTCATTCACCAGAATTTAAATGCATTGTTTTTCTTTTGCAATACCTCTTAATATAGTGTTATTTCTACTTTCAAAAAGTTGGACGGGTGAAAAAAATAAGATCAAATTATAGAGCGCATTTTTAAATTTTCTTAAAATTCTTCCTTTTGCTCCATGCAATTCGAAAATAAAAATGTTCTATCCCCGAGAAGTGGTGATCCCATGATAAAAGCGCCATAGTATATAGCAGCGATTCTCAACCTGTGGGGCGCGCCCCCTAGGGGGCGCGCTTTTAGTAATGGGGGGGCGTGAGCATATAAAGAAATACACCAACATCATTAACTAATCTACTAAAATCAAAGCAAAACAAAATTCTGACAAAATAAAAAATAAAATACACATGAACACTGAATAGGAGTTATAATCATAAACAGCACTCAATACCAAAAAGTAAGATTTTACTGTTTTTTGTCAAAATTATTGAACGAGGGGGGGCGCGGTGAAAATAATTTTGGAAGATTGGGTCGCAAAGGGTAAAAGGTTGAGAAACGCTGGTATATAGGATAGACTTTGAATTAGGAGATTGGGCTTTGGGCTACTCCCAAAATTTCATTACAATCCATGCAGTAAAATGCAAATATTGTAAACTATTAATTTCTCAGAAAGTATGACTAATATTCTATTGATTTATGCAATAATCTATAGTGTGTCCCCAAACATTTTCTCAAATGCGGGAATTAATGATGCGTAGAACCATAAAATATTTTCAAGTATACAAGGTGTTTCTAAAATATCAAAATAACGAGTAACTTTGTTATTTTTATAGAATGCCAGTATCTAGTACGATAACGATAATAGATCGGTACGATAAAGTTCTCGGGCGGCCCTTCCGTCCAGCGTTTTTTTTTTCGAATCCTGAGAAAACTAGTATTTTTAAAAATTTAAACGCAGAATGAAATATTACTTTATTACCGAGGGTAGAAAGTCCCTGAAAATTTCTATAATGTTTGTTTTAATAACGTACAGAGGCGAAAAAAGAGAAGAGGAAATTAAGTGTGGTTTTTAATTTTAAATATCTCATTCAAAAGAAACTTTTTGTTTATTCTAAGAGTCTTTCTACATTCGGTAATAATGTATAGTCTTTTATTTTGTTTTTAAATTTTTCAAAAATGCTTGTTAGTTTTCTCAGGATTCGAAAAAAATTAATACATTTAAAACGCATTCAACATTTTGACAGATCATATTTTGAGCCTATGTTCTTAAGAGAAAAAAAAATGATTAAAAATTAAAGAACTCTCTATAGCAAATAAGGAGATAATAAAAGACGGCAACCATACAAAATAACAAAATATTCAAGTATACTTCAGTCATTTATTTTTGCGGTTTCGGCTAAACATTGTAAGTGGCAGATCATTAAATCTGGTAGCTGCATAACAAAAGGACGAAAACTGTTATTAAAACTACTTTATGAATAGCATTTTATTTAGTCAAATTATTTTAATGGCACTAAACAAAGTATACATATTATACAACAAAAAATAAACCTAGCCCGTGTCTTTTATGATCAATGGTCATAAAATGTCATTCATTATAGTCCGGGAGATAATGTCAAATTTTTTACGATGATTTTGGCACGGATTATTTGGTGGTTAGTACTTGTCTGATAACGAAAATTTCTGTCAGCTGGCGCGACTCTGTCTGTTTTTATTATACTGTGGAATTATTTTTATTATTTATTTTCCTGGTATTTATTCATTTTATACGCCGGTATTTGGGCCAGCTACACATAATTTTTTAATAAGTTTTGGAACAACTGGCTATATAAAAAAAACAGCCATGCCAAAATGCTCCGGTCAAATTTGACGCTATCTCCCGGACTATTATAATTTAATTTGCAACATTAAAATGTAAACAAACAAAATCTTTCATGCATTGACACACTTAAAAGGTCAAAAACTGCTAAACCTACCGCGAATATGAAGACTCTGCGGTTAAAGTAAAAGTGAGGATTGATTACCAACTACCGCTATTAAATTATAATGATTTCTGAGATGAAGTATTATTTTTCATTGTAGTTTCCTCGAAATTTATTTATATATTTACACCTTAGTGATAGGAACTTAACGAGTTTTCAAGTTAAAGTCCAAGTTAAAGTCCATTATGGTTGGAATATCCAGTAATATAATAGATATAACATTATGGAAATGTATACACTTTAACCACCCAAAAATAATAATTTCATTCAGGACAGAAAAATATGTAAAATACAAAAGTTATTCGATTTTTAATTGTAACCTTTCAAATGAGCTAGCACACGAACCCTATTCTCATTTAAAAAAAATAGTCGACTACGTCATCACGCCCAGATGGATGACGTCACTAGTACATATATGTCAAAAAATCATAATTTAAAAATTAAATAAGTTTTATATTTTACATTTTTTTCTAGTTCTGTAAATAAAGCAGTTTAGAGGGGCTCAAAATATAGTGAATAACCCTGTACATTCATTGGGGCCGACCGACCGGCTCTGTCCCGTCATACAGCTGACCGACTATAATAACTTTTATTTATATTCAATTTAGAATGAATGTACTGATTTTCAGCCTTAGTATATGGATTTAATCACCTCCGCAGGTAGGCAACTTTGAGAAGCTGTCAGTACCACCTGTTCTACGTTTCGCTTGACCAACCGCAGTATGTTTCTCTACACAATCACAGTAATCAACTTTGAAATAACTCGCTTTAGTAAGTTCAGAGAAATTTTTCAGCGCTGCCTCTTGGACTATTAGGGCGCATGCGCATATTACGAGAAGAACGATACAATTTTCACCAACTGGAACTCGAAGGAAAGATGGAGGGTAAGAGAGATCTATAGGACGTAAAAATATATTAGGGCTTCGTAATATTCCCCAATGGACAGGAATCTACAGCTACGAAATTCTTGTAATACTGCTAAAAACAGAAGAATTTAATCATGACTATCTAACCTCTCACCCAACAAGACAATTTAGGGTAGACGCCTATGCAGAAATTCACTGTACCTTGAGAAGAACTCAGTAATAATGCTTGTTATATGCATATTATCGATAAAGACAGCATGTTTTATTATTTATCAACTTTTATTATTTGTTTTGTGTACTCTTCCAAATTTGCTTCAATACTCTTCGCTAATATGTTGTATTGCGTATCCGGCAAGGCTACTGTCGTATAATTTGAGCAGTCTTGCCTATTTACATTTTGTATACCGGAGTCATCTTTGTCAATATGTAGGTATTTCATCCCTCTCCCATATAATTTTTATGAGCTCGTGTAATTCTTTTATGATGAATACCTTGCCACTTTGTCTATAGTGCCACATACTAAAATTTATATATGAAGCTCAACCGTTTATATATTTAACACAACTTTTTTCAACCAAAACTTTCTACATACATACACCTTCTTTGCGACTAAGGCTATATAAAATTTTAAAAGCAATGTAAAGATAACGTGAACAAGCTATTTAAACCCACATAATAATTTTTTATATGATTTTATTATACCAGAATAAAAAATTTAGGAGAAATTTAGAAGCAATAAATTTTACCGTGACGTTCTTAGGAAATGGGTAGGAAGATTTATCGAAATTTTCTTGTGTTACGTTATAAAGGTTAATCTTAAAATTAGGTACAGCTATATTTAGATTTAAAGTGTAAAATTAAGTCTACGCTGATGAGAGTATTTTAAGGATCTTTATTTATCGGAAAATAATTATTGGGCGCTTTATTTTCTACTGAAAAATTAGTTTAAAAAACTTAAAAAATTGAGGCTTATTCCCAAATAAAATGGTAAATTGCGTAAGACGTCACAAGGAAATAGTTTTAAAACAATATTAGTTAAAGACGACAGTTGACGGAAAAATACAACTCCAGCTACACCACAATCAGTGGCGGCTCATGATTTTTACAATAGGGGAGGCTATACCTTACTCTAAAATATCTAGACAAATTTGCACTAACAAAAAAATGCGCCAAAAAATGTAATGTAAGGCCCCATTTTTTGATCATTTTTTATTTACATTTCATAATATCATCATATTTCATAATTTCATAATATCACATCATTTTAAAAATAATTAGTCTAATTGTAAAAGTTTAATACCAAAGTTTGTGTCGTTTATTTGTTAACAATTCCATCTTTGTAAGTAGATATGCATATCAAAATAAATACCTACAGATTTGAAGTTTTGCAGTCCATACAGGTTGACGGTTCACATTTTTTTAGATACTCAACTGAATTTTTTTATTCTTAACGCGACCTACTGCGAATCTAAAAACATGATAAATTACCGATATTTTGCTTTGAGTTACAAATATCGGAAAAAGTTATTTGAACAAGTTGTTCCAAATATTATTCGAACCCCAAATACCAAATTTCATAACAAAATTCACACTTTTAGTTTTTTCATTATTTTTAGTCAGGACCCTAAAATTCGTTGTCTCGAGATGCACGCAACGGCAACGGAGCCGAGAAGCTAGTTAGCCTCCGTTGGTAAATCTCCGGGCAGCGTGTGATGGTACCGTAGATGCCACTGTTAGGCTACGGCTCCACGGGCTGGAAATTGACGCTAGCAGTAGCCGCAAAAGGTTCCGCAGAACGGAATAGGAATAGCCGAACTGTACCGACTACAGGACTTGTGCGTAGTCGGTTCAGTTCGGCTATTCCTATTCCGTTCCGTGGAACCTTAAGTTCGTTTTGCGGCTACTGCTAGCGTCAATTTCCAGCCCGTGGAGCCGAAGCCTTAGGAGACCGGGTCTCCTTAAACGCCTGCCGCGCTGCGCGAAGCATTAACAACGGAGCCTGGCCGGCTTCTCGGCTCCGTTCATGCATCTCGGGATAGACCAGGGTCCTGCCTACAATAATAATAAAAAAACTGGACGCAATCATGCGTTCTAATGCTAATGCTCCGTGCGTATGGATATTTAGTGATAACATGGAATTTACACGTTGTATAATAGTGAGAGTGCTTGTTGTTTTTCGCGATTCAAGATAAACAAAACAATGTAGCGTGTGTAAAAAATTTATGGGGAGGCTAAGCCTCCCTTGCCTCCTCTGACGAGCCGCCACTGACAACAATGAAGAAATTAAATAAAGATATGCACCGAGTAATCCGAAAAGACAGGAAAAAATAATACACCAGACAAATAACTAATGCCCGGTTGCACCAACATGTCTTAAGCTTAAGACGTGTCTTAAGCTCAGTTTACGAAACGTACGAGTTGCACCATTGAGTCTTAGATTAATTTTCAGCTTACCACAATGGATTGTCACGTGCCGACGTGAGATAAGAATCGAAAATTATGTTGCAACGCAAGTGAGCCTTAAAGCAGCTCTATCTATAAGCTGAGCTCGGCTAAGCTTTTTTTTTGACAGGTTGAACGCTCTTAGCTGACTAGGGAAGATGTCCCTAGTACTGTTGGACTCGGAAAGGAGAGGAGAACATGCCAGGGCACATAGACCAGAGTATGGTCCATGCGTCCCACATGCCCCCCATAACCAGCCGCCTACCAACTAAAACCACTCCCTCTTCCGACCAGGAATATCCCTGAACGTGTTCAGTGGATGAACGAAACATGGGGATATTCCGCGCGGTCTAAAAAGGATGTCTGGAGATATCTTACGTGTTAAAAAATAGCTAATAGCTAGAAGCGGCAGGCACATAGCAGGAAGTCTGTACCTGAAGTTTGAATAACTGAACCCAAAGCACCTGCCTAAAAGCGGGAATCGCTTGTGGAATAGGTCCTGGCTCAAAAGTTACACCCAAGCAGCGGAGAAACGTAGCTAGAAGTGTTATGATCGTATCTGTGGTCCTGGATCAGGGATTCCTCTCAAGAGGGAGAAAAAATTGTCTTTAGAAAAGAGAATTAAGGTGTTAGAAATCTGTATTGGACCACCATAATATTTTTTTTTTGTTATATATATTTTTTTGGCTAAGCTGGGCTAAGCTGGAGCTTAAGATTTGGTGGTGCAATTAGGCATAAAAGAATTCAAGAAAATAAGAGTTTAAAAATTTTGAGCCGAAATACGAACAACACATATGTAGCAAAAATATATAACTACAGAATAAGAAACACAGATGAAAACTTGTTCTTCTGATAGTTACAGATGTTATAATTTTATTCAGTTTGTTTGTCATCACTTTGGTCGTTAATTTTAGTGTTGTGTTTAATAAATTAATTCTTCTGTAATTCTCTGGGTCCGATTTTTCTCTCTTTTTGAAGAGAGTTATTAGGATCCTTGATCTCCATTCTTGTGGTATTCTGTTCTGTTCTAATATTTTTTGGATTAGTTTTAATAGTCGCTTAGTCAGATCTTGTTTTCCGTACTTTAGAAGTTCATTCGATATAGTCTGTCCTCTCCTGGTGATTTTATATTTTTTTAATTTCCTTAATGCCTCCTTTACCTCTGCTTCCTCAATGCCGATTTCTTCATTTGTTGTCACATCTTGTGTTGGTGGTTCATTATCGTCACCTTTAGCAAATAGAGATCGTAAATAGTATCCCCTAGTTTCCTTCTGAATGTGTAACGTTTTTATTAGTTCGTTTACCTCTTTTATTTGTCCTCTGATCATTCTCCATATATCCATTGAGTTCCGTAGAAGTCGTGTTCCATCTGTTTTGAGAAGCTCTCCCAGTGTTTCCTTTTTATTTGTCTGAGTAAAGTGTTCGTTTAGTTTTTGATTTCTTTATAGTGGTTGTATGCCTGTTGTGTTTGAATTTGTTGTGTATTGTAAAAAGGCTTTCTTCGTTTCTTCACATTTTATTTTCACTTCCTCTCTAAACCATGCGTAACATGTCAAGTAACAAAATAGTTCATAACGTCGCATTGAGAGTCTGTCACTGTCATACTTCTAAAGTTCTTTCACCTTTCATTTCAGTTGACACTCAATTTTCAACATGTGAGGTTCATTCCTTGCATATCACATCCACGTGGGTTAGAGTCCTGTGTTGCCCTGGGTTATATCCAAGAATATTTGCAACATCCATTTATTTTAATAAAAATATGTAGGATCATTTAAGATCTTAAAACTTTTAAAGGATTCTTACCCATAACTTTTTGTTCGCTCACGCATGCATGCTATTATAAGTATGGCCTCTGTCAATTCTTAACCTTAGTCAACTTTTATAACATTGTCTATTATTAATTAGGTTATACTTACTATTTTAGGTCTTAACACCGATGATGGATTAGGTACCTATTAATCCGAAAACGTTTTGTTTTGTGATGTAACCCTTATTGGGGTCTTTTAAATATACCTTTTACAAAGGATCTTGTATTTTTTTCATGCAGTGTTCTTTTTTGATATATTATCCCGAACAGGGAGAAGTTGGTTTTTTGCGGTTTCCCAACTTCATTGCACAATTATACCTGTTCGTCCCAAGAAAATAGCCGCAACTATTTTCTCCACTCGAACGCTCACTGTCCACGCTGCGCTCAAAGCCACCTCCTGACCGCCGACGAGGGACGCAGGTTCGCCTGTCGTTGTACAATGGTTTCTAGGGAGCTTGGTCGAAAGCAAAGCACGGACAGTACACGTAAATGTCTATGGAACCAACAACAATCCATCAAACTTTCTTCTCTGTTGACTTCTGGCCTTCTGGACAACACCGTCTGGCATAACCCAGGATCCAAGAACACCAGGACACGGCGCTTGCCCCGGTGTGGTTTTCGGACTGTTTGCTTTGCTGCCAACACAATACATTCACCTCAAACCCTGAAGAGGACAAAATCCTAAACGGGGAAGCACATTGAACGCATTTCTTCTAAACATTATCTAGACAAGCAAATCAAACAATGTGGCATGGTGGCATGGCATAGATCCCTGATCTGGAAAATATTGATCAACTTTACTAGTCAGTCATTTTTATTTGGATTCACATAAACTGTCATATTTGAAATATAGATAGTGAATAAAAAGATTCAATTTTTTTAACTAATTTTGATTTATCTTGTATAAGCTATAAAACTCAAAACAACGCGTAATGTAAATATATAATTATATACTATTGTGTGCATATTTGGGTGTCCTACAGAAAACATTAGATAGAAACTATACGATATTTACAGTTTGAGAGAAAGCGAAATAATAATAGGAAAGTACGTAGAATATAATAGAAATTTGTTTAATATGAAGAATATGTAAATGAAAATCAAATAAAACTAAATTATGTCCTTTAAATACAAATAAATAATATTTATTGCTCGAGCTCATTCCTTTTTCGTCGTTTTACGTTGGATCTTTCAATACAAAATTGCATCAAACTTTGTATCAATCAAAGTTTCACAATGGTTTTTTATTTTATAGAGACATAATTTTAATAAAATGTGGAATGTTACTTTAGACAGGTGGCTTTTGTCAAAAAAAGTTGATTTCATACCTACAAGCTGAATCTTATTTTTGTTGTTGTCTCAGTTTGCTACGTTTAAAAGTACCGAATTTCCATGGCAACTTATTTATTTATAACAATTTTTAAACAAATTATACCTAAAAAAAAACTGATTTCTCGCTTCGAATTTTTTTTAATTTGGGTTATTTTAAGACAAAAGTTTTTTTTCCTTAAGTTTCTATGACTGCGGAGCTTGGGGTCCATTCGCCCATTTAAAAGACAAAAGTTATTCTAGTGATTTTTTCGTAAAACGATTACTTTAAAAGAAAAATGCAAATAAACAATGTAAAACTCCAAAAAAGCAAAATTTTAGCGTTTTTTAAGGCCATTATTTAATAGGTTTGACTTTAAGTGTAAAAATATAAAAAATATGGGATGAAAGGTTAAGTCAAGCAGTTTCAAACGAGTAATTCTATTTTGATCTTGTTCATTGCAAAAGTCAGTTGAAAATATCCATAAACAACTTGATATATGGAAAAGGCCAATCAAAATAAGGCGAATATAATATACTAATATACAGTGATGTAGCAAAAGAAATCAGGGCCAAAGAGGGTGTAGCCTTACTAGTAGACCAAAGATACCCAAATAACATCAGAGTGTCAATACGTATCAGAAAGGATTGTCGCAGCAATTACGGAATTAACGGAATTAGCAGCAGGAATTAACGAAATATTTATACAGACAAAAAATATCACAAAAGATTGCTGAGAATGGAATACTAGAAAACGATAACGTCGAGGAAAGCTCGGAAAAACTCAAAAGTAGCATAACTAATACAGCAACAGAATTACTGGTAGAGAGGAAAGTAACGAATACTTACCTTATAATATATCAAAAAAGAACACTGCATGAAAAAAATACAAGATCCTTTGTAAAAGGTATATTTAAAAGACCCCAATAAGGGTTACATCACAAAACAAAACGTTTTCGGATTAATAGGTACCTAATCCATCATCGGTGTTAAGACCTAAAATAGTAAGTATAACCTAATTAATAATAGACAATGTTATAAAAGTTGACTAAGGTTAAGAATTGACAGAGGCCATACTTATAATAGCATATAATAGCAGGGATCTATCGTTTTTAGGTGTTTTTATATGGTATGCATTTCTAATTTCTTCTAAGCTTTGTGGTGTTATTTGTATTTAGACTGGGTGATACTCATTTTTTCTATTGTTTCTATCATTTTCATTGTTTTCTTCAAAATATTCTGCCCATCTTTCTAATATTTTATGTTCTGCGGTGACCATTTCTTCATTTTTATATCTCACAAAAGTGGAAGCCCTTATATAGGAACTCTCTTATGTTTTCTTACCTCTCTATAGAATGTTTTAATTTCGTTATGTCTATGTTCCATTTTCATTTATTTCCAAAACCTGAAACCTATTTCTTATTTCTAGTTGATATTGTCTTCCCCTATTTGCCTCTACCAGGGTCGCTACATCCCACTTTTATCTTTGTTTGTTTATTTTTTTTTGTGTTAAAATTCTGGTTCTGAGCTTGGCTTTCACGAGAAAATGGTTCGAGTGGCTATCTGGCCCCCTCATAGTTCTTACGTCTATTAAGCTGCTAGAATGTATTTCATCAATTAAAACATGATCTATGTATTTGATCATTATTTGTCCTTCCGTCGTTTGATCTACATATTGCCTTGCTAACCTGTTTGCTAGAAAATTTGGTGCTTTTGATAATTAGATTAGCTGCAACTTGTGGTTTTCCTTTGTCATTTATAACGTCACGTAGACTATATATTTTTGCCACTGCTATTACGTACTCTTCGGTACCTACTTTTCCGTTTATATTTCCTAATATTATTATTAAAATCATGGTCAAGAGTTTTTATCTATAGTTGATTTAGAGAGCTCTTCAATTACCTTTTAGTATTCTCTGATACTTCTTCGGTTCGTCATTCTTAAAGATTTGCTGATATAGACTTTTATTGCTTTGCCAAAAACGTAATAGTAAAAGAATGCCAAGATCAACAATCTTCTATTCCACGCTCTTCGATTTGCTTCGTTTCATGTTAAGTAATTTTTGTTTTTGTTCTTTTTAGATTGTTCCTTCCATGTATGTGGAAATCTTTCCTTTCTCCTTTCTCTATAAGGCCATTTTACATGCAAATAAAACAAAATCATTTTTTAAATAAATTTTTCGGAATGTGACTGGATTATAGAAAATTAGACAGCTGACAGCTCCAATTATACGACTTTTAAAGTTGAAATATTTTCATATAAATTAACGATAAAATAAAGTATAAATCATTAGTCTTATTGTTAATAGTTATTTAACCAACAAGTGTATTAATAGGGGCGATTAACAATTGAGATATTTTAACGCGTGAGCGGAGCGAACGAATGTTCGAGATTGTTAATCGCCATTTTATTTCACGAGTTCGTTACAAAACTTTTCCGTCGACCGTACTTTTCAGAAATAAAAATATCTTAGTTTAAATTTTTATTTACTTAACGATAAACAACAATTTTTTCAGCTTTCATTAACTTTATTCAAAGTTTAATTTTTCTTAGTGGTAGTTTTATTATTGTAAACATTAATATTCGAAATAGTACAATTACTGAAATTAAAGGAAGGTGTTGATAAATAATTATCTGCTGTATAGTATTTTGACAAATTTATATGTAAGTCTTCTTGGACCTCTGTAAATTCTGTGATAGAAGAAGAAGCGGTGGTGCTGAAAGAAGTACTTTGATAAGGTTTAGTGGTATTTTGTCCCAAGAGTTTTTCAGCCGTCTCAAGTTTATTCTGCATAGAATTATCTCTTAACAATGTATGTTGTGTTGCCTATAATGAAATCGTTCATTAATAGAAAATCATTCATTAATAGGGGTCATTAATCAATGATTTTGAGGGTGTTAAAATTCATCATAAATGGACGGTCGACGGAAAACGGTTTATAAGGGACTGCGAAAGACAAAGTACGATATCATGCAAACAAAAGTGAAATATCATCAAGAAATTTTGTACTAACAAAAGTAAATTGTTGAGTCGGAATATATATTTCATCAGCCTGAAAGAATTCGTTAAAAGAACATAGTACCTACTCACAAACTTACTTTATGAGTAAGTCTGATTTTGATTTCTTTAACCCATTTGAAATAGACTCACACATGCCCATTTAAAATGGACTCACCCATTCATTTATTTTGAATTTATTTTCATATACTTACGTGAGAAAATAATACTAGACGAAGAGTACTTGTTGAATCTCTTGATATATTAATCATCATCATTCCCTTTGCCTTTATCTCGATGCGGGGTAGGCTTTCCTAATTACAATTTTCCATAAGTTTCTATCTTGCGTCATATCAACATCAATCCCCTTTACCGACTTAGGCTCCTGACTAAGCGTTTCTCCCAGGTTTTCCTCACCTGCTTCCTCCAGGAACTCGCAATTCGGCAATTCTTCGTATTGGGTGATTAAGGTCTCGACATTGAACAAGACCAAACCATCTTAATTTGTGCTCCCTCATTTTGGCGTCAATTGGTGGCACCCTAGACTTTCCTTTAAATACTCATTCCTAATGTTATCCATTTTTGTTACTCCACTCATCCATCTAAATTTTCTCGTTTCCGCTACATGCATTCGCTGTTACTCTTTATTTTTAACTACTTCTTCATATTATATGAATGATGGATCTATAAAAATCCGTAGTCTAATACAATGAAAAGTTTAGTCTCATATAACTTGCGATGTAAGGACTAGTAAAACGAACATTTGAGGGGTCTAGATGCAAAACCGGACATTTCCACTTTTTGGTCAAAATTAGATGAATACGCCTCTGTAATCTGTGATTAAAAATCCATATATTAACAATTTGATAACGAGCAAAATTGGACAGTTCCTAGTAGTAATTCAGTGTGAAAGAATTGGTTCAGATGCAAAAGTGGGCTTTTCCTCCAATTTGAGATAGGGAACCGTAAAGTTGTAAATTGTTTTTTTAGTTTTCTCGGAATGACATAAAGTGGAAATGTCCGGTTTTGAATCTAGACCCCTCATTGATAAAAGTATAGATTAATTTGCACCTCATTGATAATTTTTATAAATAATAGGTCAAATTTAGTCGAATCAGTAAACAGCTCAATAAACACACGCACACTAGTCGCCAGATTCATGCTATGTCAACTTTTATGTTCTACTTTTTTTATTGCTTAATTCATTAGAAATTGTACTTTTTATATACCCATAGTAAAGTAGAGTCAAGGTCGCATTGCATATTGTGATGTTTATTTACCCCAAATTAATAATTAATAATGCTGATCGTTTATCTTTTAAAACAATACCAGGAGCTTATTTTTATATTTATCAATAACTACATATATTATCCCTTGTATGAATCAGTCAGAAACATTCCAAATTTTTCTTAATAAGAAAATAAAATAGTATTTTATGAAACAGTTCGTGTTTATGAAACAGTTCGTTTTTGCGAACGCACGCGATGTTTAGAGCACGAGCGACAGTGGAGCGAGTGTTATACATCGCGTAAGTCCGCAAAAAGTACTTCACGCACAGTTTCATACAATATTTTATCTACGATAAACAAATAAAAAAACTGTAACTCTTCGTTACTGGAATTCATTTCTATTCTATAATTTTTAGAACTTTGACGTTTAAAAATTTTAACTTCTTTCAAACCACAAAACTGTCAAAACTTTTGTTGTAATTTATTGCTCACATGTCATCACCATGACAACGCGAAAGTTAAGGATATTTGATTATATGAAAGTGTGCCAAAAAACAGTGTGAAAAAGTAAATCCCATTTAAAATACATTGTTACTTCACGCACACTTTAAATCCTTTACGCAATGCTATCTATAATGACAGTTTTTACAAACTAAAAACTTATACATAATATGATATAGAGTAGATAAACATATTTATAGTACCTATGAAAATATTTTAGAAATTCTTATTCTTAAGCTTATTACAAAGTATTTGAATGGTGTGGTTATCTCTTCGGCTCAGGTAGAAATTAATAAATTTTAATCTATTGTACTTTTAATTAATATAGCTGCTATTCAGTATGTATATTTCTAGAAATTTTAACGATATTACTCAAATACATACGACTTTGTAATAGGATTAAGATACGGTTTTCTACAATATCTTGAAAGGTACTATACCTTACAGTGTAAAGTGTAATAAAGGTCAAACCGGCAAACAGGTGTATGTTCTCAAAGAAATTGAAAGTGTGTAAAAAAACTTTTAATAATCAGCTAAGTACTTTCAGCACATAACGTGCCATCATCAGAGCTTCGTCCTCTTATAAATCCTTCATAGAAGAGTAATTGTTAAAACTCACATGATAAATCATGGATACTGGGCAAAAGCCACAGATATTGGGTATAAAACCCTTAAAATTAAAAGTTATCACATCTAAATGCTGTTCACGTGAACTCACAAGGGTTTGACGCAGCCATGTTGTAATTTTAAAATAAAAAAAAGAATTTAGATGTGATAACTTTTAATTTTAAGGGTTTTATACCCAATATCTGTGGCTTTTGCCCAGTATCCATGATTTATCATGTGAGTTTTAACAATTACTCTTCTATGAAGGATTTATAAGAGGACGAAGCTCTGATGATGGCACGTTATGTGCTGAAAGTACTTAGCTGATTATTAAAAGTTTTTTTACACACTTTCAATTTCTTTGAGAACATACACCTGTTTGCCGGTTTGACCTTTTTTAGAAGTGTGTACAAGTCATACAGTCTGTTTCAATTAAAGTGTAATAGTCCGACCAAGCGGGCTACTTATTCGGAGTAATGAATCGTGAACCGTGAATGGCTGAAACATCTTTGGTACCGTAAAATGTGGTGTAGTTGATCGATTTTCAACTTCAACTAAAGATATTTTCTAGATAACAAAATAAAATGTATCATATATTTTTGCATAATATGTGTATAGGTCATAACTTTAATTTTAGTAGAAAAAACAACGGGTATTTTAAAAAACCAAACTTAGAAAAAATAAATTGCTTCTTTGGTCAACTTCGCCCCGAACGAGGTGAAATTGACTGTCTATGGTTTTACTTAATACAAACGATTTTTAGTTAACATTTTTAGTTAAGGGGTGAAGATAAACACACTAAAATGATTTTAAATTATAATAAACATTTTAATCAACTTTTTATTACATAAAGAAAGTTACTTATTTAAAATTATATGCAGACAAGTCCAAAACAAAATACAGCTCGCCTCTTCGGCAAATTTTTGGCGCATTTAATACTTTTATGTTACTTAGAGTAGAGGAACATTGTCTTCGTCAAGAATATCAGGCCATATAAATTTTCCCAATTTTGAGAGTTTTAGGAAATTAACATTAGCTTTGTCATCTTTAATCGCTGAAATGTGTCCTGCAAAATGTTTAATATATATTCTTCTGAGTTTGATATTCTATTACAACCCATGAATTTGCTTCTATATTATTAATGTGAAAGTATTCTGTTTCCTTAGCAATATTACTTTGAATGTCTGCAAGTTCATGGTCTTCTTTCCTTATGCTTATACACCCTCGCCATTTTACAAATTTAATGTCGGTAAGTAGGTAATTATCTTTAAAAATATTTTACGCGTCAGCTCCCGTCCGCGTTTCAAACTACGAAAAAATAAAGCATCGTCGATTCAATGTAGGTCCTGCAAGTTTTGACCTGATTGATGGACATCTTCACCCCGGCGGTCAACTTCGCCCCAAATTTAAGCGAAAAGTGCATAAGTTGACAAATTTGAAGATTGTAACGAAACTTCAAAATTCATTCAAAATTAGTAACTGGTATTTTTATTTACAGTTAATGATTCGTTGAAATATTACCAACAGTTGCCAATAATATTTTTAGTATAATGATTTTTATAACAAAGTTTAAGAATATTCATTTTCTTACAAATTAAGTTAATAATTTCGAGGCCGCGTTTTTGGCATATACAAGAAAAAAACTCTTAAATTTTACATAAAATATGTTCGACATACATTTACAATGAACAGAATTATCATAAAATTTACTAATATTAATAACCAAAAAAAAAATAAGCATGTTGGAATCATTTTCGAACTTTTCAGTCAAATTCACCCCAGGCTGCGGTCAAATTCACCCCAGCGGTCAGCTACACCCCATTTTACGGTATGTGCGATCTTATAGGAAAGTGAAGTACGAATATATCTTCGGTATATTCGTACCCATAGTCTGGAATTAACGGAGGTAGAAGTATTATCAGTGAGTAATGGGAACACAGGAGATAAGGTCGGTTCCCCATAGTATTTGTTAATGTCTACTGCAGTTGTAGATAAGGAATCAGGAATAAACAATTACAGACCCAGACCTACAAATCCCGAAAATAAGACCTATTGCAAATCCCCGGGAAAACATTAGATGGCCGGGACACCGTAAGCTTTAGATGGCTGCAAGAATCAGAAATTCACAGGAGACAAAAGTTATCATAAATCCTACAGTATAGTAATACCACACAGCAGAAATTTACATTTCATATTTTGTTTTAAGTTTGTTGGAATTTAGTTGTATACAAATATACCTACAACGAAATTCCAACTTGGTCTACGTGCGAATATAGGCGTATAATGTTAAAAAATCTTCTTAAACCTTATTGTTTATAAATTTTTGTTTTATTTTAACTTCCACTGTTATGATTAGGTTACAGTTACCGAACTAAAAACCTACATAATAATAAAGAAAATCCAATACTCTTCAAAATGATTACGCTGGTTTTGTTATAAACTATTTTAATCGATAGTGTATGATGCAATACGCTTTTGCGATTGATAACATTTTACGTGAGTACGTGAGAATTAAAATAAATTAATTTCGAGAGCATTGACAGCTTCACATACATTAATTAGCTAGTGCCTACTACCAACAAAACAAGCAAAGTGACTAAAAGACGAATAAACCTTACAAATAGGGTATATTGGACCCAAAAACAATTGTACTCAAGAAACAACCAAAGAAAAACTAAATAATATACAATACACTGCTTAGGCCGATCCTCACCTATGAGGCATAAACATGAATTAACTCAGAAGGATGAACTACTTCTGGGAATATTCCAGCGTGAAATGTTGGCAAAATATATAACTTACAATTAACCTTTAACTACCCGCGCACCAAGTTATAACATAACTACACGCGTGGCGTACTTTATACGCCACAAGAAAATACACTTAAAAAGGGCGGATTTGTTTATTTTTTTTAAATACACTTGATTGTTTGTTATAAACCTTATTCGGCATCAGTGAACACTTAGAGTTCCTTCTCAGTAAGCCACTTGGGATTTATGACTGGAATCATGGAATAACTGGATTCCATGATAAATAAAATTACTGATAACAAATTTTTTGAAATGTGATTTTTTACAGGTGATAAATTATTGTTTTTAAAGAAAAATATATTTTGTGCCATAATGACTAAAAAACAATAGAAATATATACTTATATTACGACTTTTATTAATATAATCGTGACGTATATTGTCCACCACCGGAAACAACAAATAATAAACTGTAAACTACAATCTTCCCAGAACGCCAATTATAATGAAACTAAAACCAAATTGTAAAGCACATTCCAGTGATAGGTTAGGGAGATAAACAAGGTCAAAAATTAATTTTTTTAAATATATTTGCAGTAGAATTCTTATATCTGGCGTACAAAATACGCCAGCGCGTGTAGTTAAAGGTTAAGTATCTCTCTCTAACGCCTTCCCTCCTTATGGGGTATTGGGCGCTCTTGCGTTTCTTAGCCAAAAGTGAAATATGGCTGATTGGCTGGATCAGCGCATCATCCTTTTCTGTTTTATTCTTTCGAAATTTCCTCTACAAGTGTTCTCCATTCCTCTCTGTTTCTCGCTCTCTGTTTGACTACTCTCTATCTCAAGCCAATTCTTTCATGATCTCTTGTTACAGTTTTTCTCCAGCTATTATCAGGTCTTATTACAGACTCCGCCAATTCTCGCATTTACTTAAATCACCCTTTTTTGGTATCTTAATGGTTACACCCTTGTTCCATTTTTTGGGAGCTCCTCGTCGGCCCATATCTTGTTAGAGTTTGTGTAGCATTTCTACTGATTCGTTTGCGGTCGGCCTTGATTAAATCTATCGGTAGGTTGTCGCTTCCAGCGACTTTGCCATTTTTTAGTTGTTTCAATGTGTTTTGTATTTCTTCTTTCGTAATTTCATCTGTCCTAATGTTTAATTCCTGTATTACATTATCTTCGTCTATATCTGGTGTTGCCTTCTGTTTGGAGTATATCTCTTCGAAGTGTTCTTTCCATCTTTGTATTTTTATGTTCTGCTTTAACCAACAATTAAGTATACCAACTATTTAATCAGCGAGACGTCATAATGCTTATTAAAACACAGCCGCTTAGATAGGTTGTGAAAAAACAATAATTATGTAGAAAAAAATCTAGGTTGGTTAACTTAAAATAATATTTTTTTTCGATAATAAAAGAGCTTTTATCTATCTAAAGTTCATTTAGAAGTATACCAAAAGTTGTTATTCAGTACCTTTTGCAGAGCAACGCTTTTGGATAGTATGTTTACTTTTTAGGTTTCTTGTTATCTAGTGCTAGTAACAACTAAATAAGGATTATCGATAGGTTGAATGTCATCAGGTAATATGGCAAGCCTAACAAGTAAATCAATAACAAAAATGAATAGGAAGATAACCCAAAATTCAGTATTATCATCTATCCATATAATGTATCCACTGATTGACGCAGACCTATACTTCTAGACGTTTTCAAGTTATTATATATTTTAGGGTTGCAATTTGGTTAGTCACTACCCACAATCTTTTTTGTTTATCTGTGTTTTTTCTTCAGTTCCAACTAAATTTATTTTACTGAAATTTTCACACTTAATTGTCTCTTTTATAGTGATATTCCCTACTTATCCTATAAGACTGAACATGATTGATTAAAAATGTAAGCATATGTATAAGCAATAAGCATATTATACGTCATGTCATATATTTTAAGAGATATGTAGGTCAAGATCTGGTCTTTACTTACATAAACTGCGCGTCATAGAAAACGGGCACCCTAAAAAATGGGTCATTTTTGATGTGGCGTATCTCCTAAACCTGTTGTCCGATTTAAGTGATTTTTTGAATATGTTATAGCCCTATTCTTTGTCAATATCCCTGTATTAATATTTTTGCAAAACAGGTAAATTTTCATTGTATACCGGGTGTACGAATCAAACTGTGTTTTTATACCCTGTGGCATATTCTATTATTTATAAAATACTGAAATTAAAACCCAACTATAGCCTCAGATTTTCTTAACATTATGTTTTTTGATTCATTCGTTTATGATGGATAATACAAAAGTTATGTACTTTAACAACTAGGCATGCTCTTTATCAGTACAGGGTGTTTCTAAAGAAGTACGACAAACTTTAAGGGGTAATTCTGCATGAAAACATAATGACCGGTTGCTTTATAAACATATGTCCTCAAATGCTTCGTTTCCGACATACAGGATGTTGAATTTTTTCTTAAAAACTGACGATTTATTTATTGCCCTAAAACCGGTTGAGATATGCAAATGAAATTTGGTGGGTTTTAAGACGTAATTTTTGAACATTTTTTGATATACAATTAATAATTTTTTATTCACCATTGGCGTACATACGAATAATATGATCGGTCATATTACCCGTATGCGCTCCAATAGTGAATATAAAATTCTTAGTTGAATGTCAAAAAATGCCCAATAACCATCTCTTAAAACTTACCAAATTTCATTTGCATATCTCAACCGGTTTTAAAGCAATAAATAAATCATCAGTTTGTAAGAAAAAATTTAACATCCCGTATCTCGGAAACGAAGCTTTTGCGGATATATGATTATAAAGCAAACTGTCATTATTTTTAATGCAGAATTACCCCTTAAAGTTTGTCGAACTTATTTAGTCCCTGAAACACTTTAGACTTATAACACCCTATACTGATAAAGAACATGGCTAGTTGTTAAAGTACATAACTTTTGTATTATCCAACATAAGCGAATGAATCAAAAAACACAATGTTATGAAAACCTGAGGCTATAGTTGAATTTTAATTTCAGTATTTTATAAATGCTAGAATAATCCACAGGATGTTGCGAACTTTGAGAAAAAAACACAGTTTGATTCGTACACCCGGTATACAATGAAAATTTACCTGTTTTGCAAAAATATTAATACAGGGATATTGACAAAGAATAGGGCTATAAAATATTCAAAAAATCATTTAAATCGGACAACAGGTTTAGGAGATACGCGACATCAAAAATGACCCATTTTTTAGGGTGCCCGTTTTCTATGACGCGCAGTTTATTTGGTAATCGCTCTTGACATATTTGGTAATCGTATTAATTTCCAGTTACGTATTTATTAAAAAAAAAAGTGCAGAACCACAACCAATAATAAATCAGCAATTAGCTGACCCCTCACATTACTTTCTGTGAATATGAAGAATGTTAATTTCAATGAATATTTAGCTATATATGTTCCTGTAATTAATTTCCATATTTACAAGAAATATCAACCGTAGGTGTCAGCTTAATACGTTAAGGTCCTGTATCTTTTTCGGTATCAAGTTACGTTTACGAAGGTTAAATTGAGGTGCACAGTTAATATTACTTACCTACCACATAAGAAGTCAATTTTTATCAGTTATGACTCAGCAAACATTATATACCATTGCTCTTAATCACGCAATTTAGAAAAATATGAATCAGTTAAGTAACGATTATATGAGTCTTTTCAAAAATATGTAAAACGTGAGTACGTTGACAGTTTATGAAATAATGATCTACTGGCAACTCGACAACGTGAAGTTAAATATCTGATAAAAGTTGTTTAAAATAATTTTTTTCTATTTCACTGTTGATTTACTACTCTACAAAAAAAATGACATCACTATTAGTCACAAATAAGGAACAATATTTTAAAATAGTATCTAATAATTCTCATCATTATTTATGGACCTTGTTTGTACTTATTATTGCAATCGCCGTTTTGGCAGGCGAAAAGGGGCAAAGAGACGATTGCGCCGATGTTACCTGCTATAATCCGTTCTCTATAAAGCATCCTTTAAGCTATAGGCACGATTGCGCCTACGAAAAGGGGAAAAGAGACGATTGCGCCGATGTTACCTGCTACAATCCGTTCTCTATAAAGCATCCTTTAAGCCAGAGGTTCTCAATCTGTGGTACATGTACCACTGGTGGTACATATCATTATTGGCGGTGGTACACAAAACACAGAAAAAATTAAAATAGTAGTACTTAGTAAGCATTGATAATACAATTTAAAAATATAGGTGGTACAAAAAATAATAAAAATAAGTGTAGGTGGTACATCACTCAAAAAGGTTGAGAACCGCTGCTTTAAGCTATAGACACGATTGCGCCGACATACAGGAGATAATTGTTAGGTATTTACAGCTTTATTCTATTTCCGTAAAGTCATTAATAACTACGTAAGTCCGTAAGTAAATATTCTTGATTTAAAATCTAATATTCTAGTTCCTATAATAAATTTTAATATTATGTTAGTTCCATTTTTAATTATATAACCTAACCTATTTCGTCTAAAGCACTACTGTTCGGCGGTACAGTCGCACAAGGAAGACATTAAGATAATATTACGTCATAGGCGGCACAATCATACCCAGGGATTAAGGACCATCTTAGTTCGTTTGGCACAATCGTGCCTTCAGCTAAATATGCCTCAGATAAAATCGGCAAAAATCGTCCCAGAGTGCGAAACCAAAGTTCCTATATTACGGATAAAGTTGCAGCTAGAAGATTTGGAGTTCGCAGACGACATTTATTTCTTAACCTAACTACCATATGTAGAAGAAGATCGATAAGCTTGCAAAAGACTCCAATGTAATGGGAATGGGTCTTAAGATAAAAACATAAAAAACAAAACTCTTAGAAACCAACAACCAAGAAAGTAAAATTAAAATAAGTAGGAGACAAATAGAGTAAGTAAATAACTTTACATAATCTGGGATCTGGGATCAATGGCATCAAGGCTGCATATAACTCCTTAAAGAAAATCTGGATCACCCTCGTTATATCAGAGTTAACAAAAATTAAAATATTTAACAGCTGTGTAGGGCAAGGGCGGATCCAGGGAGGGGGCCATGGGGGCCATGGCCCCCTCCGAGAATTTAAAAAAATATAAATTTAAATATTTGCAGTTCAAATGTTTTTAATTTCAAACACATGTAGAAAACAGAGGGGATACATATGTTTTCTGGACTAGAATTGAACAAAGACAGTAACAGAAGCTTCAAGAATGACATTGGATGTTTTAGAAATCAAAATGTTGATAATTTTACAAAGTGCCAATTCCTTGACAGCCATCAAAATCGTATCAATTTCCATATTCTATATACACAAAGAATAAAAGAGAAATAAACCGTTACTTGGGTCACTAGCACTAGTACTTAGAACAAAGGAGTTGGTTAGTATTTTCGCACAGTCAAAAGGAATTGTTTTACAAGTATTGCGTTTTATTTTTCTAATGAAAAATATGGTCACAATAAAGGGATGACAGCCCAAAGCCTTGTCATGAAACCTTAAACATCTTTCACTAAACTCATGACCAAAGACGGAGCCATACAAACCCATGAAAAAACATCATACCACAAGGACTGCGTTCAGCTTGAGCTGGATTTTCTACAAAGTTATCGCAACCCTCAAAAGTCAGTCATTAACCAGATAGACTCCCAGAGGTCTAAATAGATACAAAAAAAAATAAAGAAAGACTACGACCAATAGTAGGGTCTATAGTGTTCTTATCTTAGGTCGACAAAATATTCCTCTCTAAGAGACCATCGTGATAATGGCCTTCTGCTTCTGGACGAAGATGCTGGATCTAGCAATGAGGGGAATTGTTAAGGTTTAAAATTGCATCAGGAGATAAGACTCTTAAATAACACCTATCCACAGCATCTTCCTAAGCAACATACATAGTAGCTTTAGTAGCACCAGTCATAATCAATTAATAACATGCTGTGGTGAAGAAATAATTGAACAAATAATGAATCAGGTTCAAAGTGCAAATTATTACTCTGTTTGTCATATTTGACGAAACGACCGACGTATCCCACGTGGAACAGCTTTCTCTAAATTTGAGATACATACACAATAACAACATTCGTGAAGACTTTGTCAATTGGCGCTTATTAGAACCTAAAAATAATTAGTGAAAATCAAGAAAGAGGGAAAGAACAATGCCTGACAAGAGAAGCATTGGGAAAAATAATATTAAACTTGTTTAAAGAACTGCACTCGGATCCGAAGAAAAATGTGTAGGAAAAGTACCTTAAAACTCACCATTGTAATCCTAATTTTTAAAAATTACCCCCGTACTTACGGTACCTCTCCCCAAAAAAAGTTCATGGCCCCTCCCGAAAATCGGTCCTGGATCCGCCCTTGGTGTAGGGTCTATTATTATAAGAATAAAAAACCGCTAAACGTCGTAAAAATGAGTGGCGCATACAATATTCCAGCTACAAAAGATCTGATATGAATATTACGTGGCGCGAAAATGAATTTTCATTTTGGTGCAAAAGAAAATTCTAGTTTTATTTTAACCTTTAACTACCCGCGCATCAAGTTATAACAGAGCTACACGCGTGGCGTACTTTGTACGCCACAAGAAAATACACTTAAAAACAGCGGATTTGTTTAATTTTTTTTTAAATACACTTAGTTTTTTGTTATAAACCTTATTCGGCATCAATGAATACTTGGAGTTCCTTTTCAGTAAGCCAATTGGGATTTATAACTGGAATCATGGAATAACTGGATTCCATGATAAATAAAATTACTAATAAAAAATTTTTTTAAATGTGATTTTTTACAGGAGAAAACGTATTGTTTATAAGGAAAAATATATTTTTTACCATAATGACTAAAAAACAATTAAAATATGTATATTATAATACGACTTATAGTAATATAATCCTGGGGTATATTGTCCACCACCGGAAACAACAAATAATAAAATGGAAATTACGATCTTTCCAGAACGCCGATTATAACGAAACTAAAACCAAATTGTAAAGCACATTCCAGTGATAGGTTAGAAAAATAAACAAGGTCAAAAATTAAATTTTTAAATATATTTCCAGTAGAATTCTTATATCTGGCGTACAAAGTACGCCAGCGCGTGTAGTTAAAGGTTAAAAGATTTTTCCATAATATTTGCTAAATTTGAAGTAAACGCGCCACAAAAGAGTAACTTTGATACAGTTTGAATTTTGAAACTCTTTTGTGGCGCGTTTGCTTCAAATTTAGCAAATAATATGGAAAAATCTTTTAAAATAAAACTAGAACCTTGTTTTGCATAAAAAAAAAATACATTTTCGCGCAACGTAATATTCACATCAGATATTTTGTAGCTGGAATATTGTAGTATGCGCCACTCATTTTTACGGCGTTTAGCGGTTTTTTATTCTTGTATCAGGAGTTTTTCAAAGTTATTTATAAATTAAATGTATGAAGTTGAATGCAATGTTTCTCGATTACACGTTAAGCTTTATAAATGGTCGCCTTTGTCGCATTACCTCTTAAATGATCTAGTGTCCATCGAATGTACACTAGAGTTTTTTTTCTATTCGAAATATATTGAAAAAAAAATATTGGGATGGCAGGTAAATAAACTCAGATTGCCCGTTGCCAGATCAAATTTAGCGGTAACCACTACAACTACATAAACCATTTCGGGAATAATCGTTAATTGGATTATAATCCTGTCTAACAAAAGTCAAGACAGTAGATACGGTTCAGAAAAAGAAAGAAATCTAGATCAAATCTATTAAATTATTTAGGTTCCCTTTCAAATAGTACTTTTATAAACTTAAGGTTACATTTTATTACACTGACAATTACCTTCAGGTTCGTAACATTCTAAATTCGTAAAGTTTTTATCCAGGAAATGTATACTGCAAATGTAATCATTTTATTTTATAGGAAATAAAAATATATCTATTAATTTAAATTTGCATCGATAATATATCACTTAAAGTAACTATTAGGAAGCATTAAATAAAAAAAAAACTGACACAGACAGATAGTTGCTCTTGAACCTGAAAACCCGAAAACAATATTTAAAGGCTACGGTTTATCACAATTCGAAAACTTCCTCATTTATATTCAAACTGATGAGAATGAGAAAAAGATAAAGTCAAATAGTTAAAGAAAAATATAAAAATAAAACGTATGAAAAACTATCTTACCCTTGACAGGGGTCTCCAATCACACAATATCGATCTTCAACTATATACTGTTTAACGGAAAACAAATTTAGATCGTGAAGTATTCTTTTTATAAAAAAAATTTGTACAGTTATCGTGGTGTGTGGTCTAAACAGTATCTAGGAACATTTGCAAAAGAAACGAAAACGTGATGAAATCGAAATTGACCAAACTAACGGGAGATTTTCGGTTACTTCTTTCAACGGCGTAACCAGGATGATCCTAAGTGGGGGGGTTACAACTTCAAAATGGCTTGATTTGTCAACAACACGTAATGGTGTTAAGCGTATAGAGCTCAAAGTAGATCCCAATGGGGAAGGGGTTATAACCCCCCAAACCCCCCTGGTTACGCCTACGACTTCTTTTGAGAGATTGGGTGCGTTCAGACGACCACAGCGGCTGACTCCCAGCAGAAATCGGCTGAGTGGTTGTATCCAGCCGTGATAGGGAAAACTTAGTAAATCTCTCAGCGGCTGACTTCCAGCGGTGACGTCTGACAGCTACTGCTGGCTCAGCTGTCCAGCCGCTGTGGTCGTCCGAACGCACCCATTATCTTCTATATTTGCAAACAAAGCCACCCACGAAAATCTGTAGATGGCATTTGCACCAGAATCAAAACTATAGATGAATTATTTACTTGAACGGTAGTGAGACTTGTACTATAAAAGTGAGACAATAGATACTGCTCAGAAAAAAACATCTAAGGCAAATCTATTGAATTTAATGTTACATTGTATTCCTTATCATCAGTAGCTCGAAAACCCTTTTTGGGTCCTGGCTTGTTCTAGGATTTTCCGCCATTCTGTTCTGTTTCTTGCTTTTTTCTTCCAGTGGGTAATCTCAAGTGTTTTCAGATCTGGTTCCACTTGTTCCATGTATCTAAGTTTGGGTCTTCCCTTTTACCTTCTCCCTACTGGTGCTTGCTTCATTATATATGTTTTGGTGTTTCGGTCTCCAACATTCGTTCAACATGGCCCATCCAGCGCAGACGCCCGATCTTTATGGATGTTATGACGTCGGGTTGGTTGTATGCTGCGTATAGTTCAAAATTATATCTTCTGCGCCATACATCATTTTCTTTCACCCCCTTTATATATGTGTCTAAGGATTTTTCGTTCAAACGTACCTAATAAGTTCTCATCGCTTTTCGACAGTGTCCATGTCTCTGATCCATAATATAAGGACCGGTTTTATCAGGGTTTTGTATATTTTGCATTTGGTTTTTCTCGTGGTGTTGTTAGATCTTAAAAGTTTAATGAGTCCATTATATGTTTTATTAGCAATATGTATCCTTCTCTTAACTTCTTCGCTGACATAGTTATCTGCGGTAACTAGTGAACCTAGATATGTAAAATGCTTTACACTTTCGATGTTATAGTCTCCTGTACATTGTATTACTCTGACAATTACCTTCAGGTTCTGAACATTCTAAATTCGTAAATTTTTAATCCAGGAAATGTAAACAGCAAATGTAATAAATAGGAAATAAAAATGTATCTATTAATTTAAATTTGCATCGATAATATATCATTTAAAGTAACTATTAGGAAGCAGAAAATAAAAAAAAACTGACACAGACAGATAGCTGCTCTTGAACCCGAAAACTCTTAAAACAATATTTAAAGGCTACGGTTTATCACGATTCGAGAACTTCCTCATTTATATTCAAACAAAACAATAACGCGAGACGCGCAACCGGCAACAACGATTTCTTTACAAATGGGCGTTGCATTAAATTATCTAAAATTACAAGTTAACATACACAACAATTGTGATTCGAAAAAGTATTAATTAATCACTCAGATAAGTTGTATTTGAAATTCTAATTAAGGACTAGCCATTTTATGCAAATGGAGAAGTTGGCGATGACATGTGTCACACGAACTGAGTACCTACTTCATCAAAATTGCAACACCTCACATGACTTTTTACTTCTGTATCCAAGGTAGCGATCTGAAAGATTTAATCAGTTTCGTTGCATGTGAGAGCTTTTACCTTTAATGCAACGACAAATATAAACATCACAATACTTGATAATGAACGGTGCAGAAGTAATTTGCATTGACAAAATAAATATCATTTGGTGACGGTACTTAAAGAGTACCGCTGTTAACATTGAAATCATAACTAATGGTGCTACAAATTAAAAAAATATTGCAAACTTATAGGTTTTATCCCTGCTTTTCATTTATTTTAATGCCATCTATGATTTCTTTATCCACTGGGAGGGATGGCATGGAGGGAATATGACTGTCGACAGTGTTTCTCTTGGTGGCATAATTTGTAAGCCGTCCATGGACGATAAATTCGGTTCTTTTTCTGCACTATATTTTCTTACCTTAGTAATGAAATCCACCTTTTCTTTTCAACCAGATCCTTTGGAATCACAAATAATCTACATATCCCTCTTTCACTATAGTGTTTACAATCCGGGGCCAAGGAATTCTTCATCTAAATCGGGGCAAAGCACCATTTTGATTATACAAAAATACAGTGGCTTACAAAAGTTCCTGACCTTTGCTTGGCGAATATCGCTAACAAACTATATTTCATAAAAATTTAAGAATGAATTATGGTGGTAATAACAGCAGTAATTACAGGAGAGCTCTAAATTTATCGATTTGTATCCCGAGGCACACTTCGACAATTTTAATTTAGCGACCCGAAGGGAAGTGAAACTGTGTCAAAGTATCACGAAGGCAAAACAAATCGATTATTTAAGAGCTCGAGAGAAATTCGGTAAGATTATTTCATAAATAAAGCTATCTTTTTAAATCATTTTAACTAATATTATATTGACATCTTCGCCTAAATTTTTACTAAACCTGTTTCTTGGTGTTCTCTGTGACAAGTCGTAAAACATTAATTGTCATTATTGTCACTGAATGTATTTTTGCGTAGCAATGAAGGGAATCTGACGTAAAATACTTGACGACAAAAAATTATCGAAGTTGTTTTTCGAAAATTTGTTGTCTGGCAATAGACACGAGAGCCCGCAGGGCTCGAGTGGCTATTGCCCAATGACAACTAATTTGAGTAAAAATGAAGCATTATTGCTTCCCGCGAGCTACTTGATAACATCAAATATAGAAAAATGGCCTATTTTGGACACGTAGTAAGGGGAGACCGGTATAATATTCTTCAACTTATTATGATGGGTAAAATCGAAGGACGCAGAGGAATTGGTAGAAAGCAGGCCTCTTGGTTGAAGAATATCCGGGAGTGGACAGGAATAAAGAAAGCAGAACACCTATTTAGAATAGCTCGAGACAGAGACAGTTTCGCCATGTTAATCGCCAACGTCAAGGGGACTTGACAGGACACGTTAAGAAGAAGAAGTACAAATTAGTACAATTGAACGCACAGTTGTTATAAATATTTGACGGTTGAAAATCATCACTTTTATAATTTTTAAAACATTGTCATTAATGTCACTGAATGTATTTTTTCGTAGCAACGAAGGGCATCCGACGTAATATACTTGACGACGCGACGGGAAATTATCAAAAATTATTAGTTTAATTTAGATTTCTGTAGCTTTCTATTGGTCAAAATCTCTATCAATGAAATAATCTTAAAAACACTACACTTAAGCAGAAAAATCAGCAGAGGAAGCAACATTTCAACTTTATAGGATATAAAAAGGTTTGAGATTGAGCAAATCCTGGCTTTTCGACATTTGTTTACAAAGTGATAATAACAAAATGACAGTCGTGACGTCACACTTCGGCTATCAGCCTTAAAATCTCTTCGTATTTTTCTATATTTAAACTATATTTATGTATGTATTATATCAGAAATTTTCTACCATAATGTTCAAATTTGACCAATTCCTTCTAATTTCTGGCCAGCATCCTTGCTTTTGTTCATGTTGTTCCCCTTTTTTCGAATATGTTTCCTATGGTTTTATCCCATGTTTGTTGCGGCCTACCTTTCTTCCTTCTTCTTGTAGTTTTTGCCTGATAAACTTCTTTCACCGGTTTTGTATTCCCCATTCTCTTAAAAGGACCCCATTAACCGAATTGTCTTCTTTCTATTTCCAAGTTTGATTCCATTTCCCAATCTTCTCTTATTTGAGTGATCCCTAGTCTATCTCTTTTGGTAACTCTTCAAACTACTCTCATATATTTCATTTCTACTGCCTGTATTTTTTTTTGAAGTTATACTTCTTTAGACGCTATTGAGAGTAAAATTTCATAATACTGCGCGCATGCGCACACAGACAGTATGGCGTTTAGTTGCTGAATCTTTCAAGTTATGTATAAATATATCAGTGCAAGAAAAGGTGTAAAAAGAATATATTAGTGTTTTTAGTAAATATATTTTTATAATTTTTGTGTCTTTGGATTTGTCTTCCTCAGGAGTAGGATGAGTATTATTAAAACATTTTATTGTATATTTATTATACTTGTCTGTTTGTTACCGTGAATTGTCATTAGATACGTCCGAACCGACACAGACATAGTTCTCGTAGCGTATTTGGTATAGCATTCAGCCAGAGATCGAGAGGTCTTGAGTTCGAGTACGGAGCAATCCTATACTTTTTTTTTATATTTTTTGAGAGCGGTAAGCACAAAATTAGTTTGGTGTTTAAAAAAATTAAAACAGACTGTTTAAAGTATATTTATTTTTAAGAAATCATATAATAGAAGTATAACTTCTTACGTGCGTACAAAGTACACACACATTCTTTTATTTCTATAAATTATTTCTGTTTCCTGTCTTCCGTTGTCTTCTAATTCTACATCAGCAGTCACTTCTGTCGTCCTTTTTGAATAGCAGCTTTTAAAAATATAAAAGTGTTTCATTAAAAATAAAGATTATGGACTATGCTGGGCTTGCGTATATTTAAATTTATGTTTAAAAAGCGCACCTTTTATAAAAATCGACGGGCCTCATCGTTTTTTATAGTTTTTTTTTAAATAGAAATAATTTTATTCCATAAGTGTGTCCCACCCTATATATAAATAGCAAATAATAAAAACAAGTATTATTAATCTATTAAACGTCTACTAATAAATATTTACGATGAAAAAATAATATACATACTGCCATACTGCTTACACAATTATTCTGCATTATAAAAGTGCAATTTTTTACGTTATTTTTTAGCGTTATTACCTTTTTTTCTTACATAAATACAACAGATTATGATAATAACTTTTTTATAAATGTTTTAGATATAAAACTGAAATATATTAATGATGTTATAAATTGGTATGGCAAAAACAGAATATAAATTTAATTTTGATAGCTTATTATGAGTTGGGCTGCCGTTAATTTGTTTTTAATATATAGTTTTGTTCATAATTAAAACGTAGTAAACATAAAAACGTGAATTTATTTAGGCAATATAATCTTTACGGAAGCACGTGTTGAAGTTTTACAATGTTATTTCCGCAAGAAGGTGTATTCGAAGAGGAATATGAATATTTTTGTCGTGGTATCTTATCAAACGATCAAGGAAACGCTAAAGGAAAGTAAAAAAAAACATCTTCTTTTTGTGTGGACATGACTCTGTCTGTTTTTCAATGTGCCTCCTAGTGTAGGAAACAGAGGTTGAAAATGACCTTAAGACTTTCATATTACACGAAAAGTTGAGACAAACAGTCCATATAATGCACAAAAAATTTTAAGACGATTCGTCAATTAGTTTAAATTTTATTCAATTTGTTTATCCCAATGAACTTTTTTTTCGCAATATTATTGTTCAGAAAATAGTAATGTAATAGCAATTCTGTGAAAACCACATGAAAGAAGAAAAGTCATGATTTCATAGTATTTTTAAAAAATTATTAAATAGTCATTTTTATTATTCCGAAACCATTTTATTAAAGTAGGGTCACTTTTAGTTCATAAACAATTTGAATAACTTTGTTAATATTGACTGAAGATTAAAACTACTTTGGGATTTAAAAAGCTGGTATTTTTATACGAATTTTCAAAAAACACTTTTTGCCTAGGTTAATTACGGTCAAAGTTAGCCACTTTTTTTTATTTAATTGACAGCTACTTTGTTTATAACAATTAAGCAACCCAACTAGCGCCATTTCGGAGTTGAAGGTTATAGTTTATGTGTAAAAGTTTGAGTAAACTTTAAACTTCAACAGAGTTGTTAATAAAGCTTTAAAAATAACGTTCTAACGAAATCGATTTGTGGTCGGTGGAAATGAATTATTAAAATCGGTGCACTCAAAAAATGAAACTGATTCTTCAAACATATGCTGCGATTAATATCTCCAGAGCTTGTTGATGGATTTTGATCATAATTTTTTTAAATTGTATGTACTCGTAGTCTTGTAGAGTACGTTATGTATGTAAATCCCCACTTAACATTTCAAAATGTTAGGAGGAGTTCCTCTTATCACTCAGGGATATGAAAAATAGATTACCACCGATTCTAAGACCTACCGAATATACATGTATAATTTCATAAAAATCGGTCAAGCGGTCTCGGAGGAGTATGACAACTAACACTGTGACAGGAGAATTTTATAGATGTAAATATATAGATGGGTATTAACAAATAGGGGTTGGTGATGGAAAAGTGTAAATTAAGGGTTGTATGTATTTTTTAACC
This sequence comes from Diabrotica virgifera virgifera, assembly GCF_917563875.1. Lineage (NCBI taxonomy): Eukaryota > Metazoa > Arthropoda > Insecta > Coleoptera > Chrysomelidae > Diabrotica > Diabrotica virgifera. The sequence goes on along the minus strand of NC_065449.1, from coordinate 54,014,888 downwards.
CTACATCATATAAAATTAAGATAGACAATTTTGTCCAAAAAAAATAAAAAAAAAATGTCAAGGGGCAACCCCCCTTATAACTTATGGGTATGAAAAATAGATTAAAACCTATTCTCAGTCCCATAGGATACACTTGTAAAATTTCATAAAAATCGGCCAAGCCGTTTCGGAGTAGTATGGTAACTAACACTGTTACAGGAGAATTTTATGTATATTGAAGTAACTGTGAATTAAATAATAAAAGTGGCTAACTTTGACCGTAACTAACATAGGCGAAAAGTTTTTTGAAAATTTGTGTAAAAATACCAGCTTTTGAAATTCCAAGGTAAATTTATTCTACAGTCAATATTAACAAAGCTATTCAAATTGTTTTCAAGCCAAAAATGACTCTACTTTAGTAAAATGTTTTTGTAGTTACAAAAATTACTTTTTAATGATTTTCCTCAATAATTTGAAAACAAGACTATTGTTCTTTCATAGAATTTCTATATAATTATTATTTTCTGAACAATAACATTACAAAAAAAAGCTCTTTGGGATAAACAAATTGAATAAAATTTAAACTAATTGACGAATCGTCTTATAATTTTTTGTGCAGTATATGAACTCTTTGACTCAACTTTTTGTGAAATATAAAAGTCATAAGGTCACTTTCGCGAAAGTTATAGCAAATTGTTTATTTTCGAAATTTTAGTTTTATTTTGCAATTTTCGAAGCAAAAATGATCGGGCCAAAATTAAAAAACTGCCGTTTTAAACATTGGCTCATCTACTAAAAGAAAAATACTATAAATAAGATATTTAATTATCCTATTTTTACCTGTAGCGATTTAAACGAAAAAACTGCCATTTTTGACCCTTATTTGTTAATAATTAAAATTCTCGTCTGAACTGTGACGGGCATTTTTGTATGTATAATGTATTAGATATATAGTACCCATAAAACCCATTTGCAACCTAGCTGCCCAAGTGTCCCGACAAAAACCTTATTTCCCTGGAGTAAATGTATAAACTTTGGAAATCATGATTTGAGATTTACAATGTATACCTATACATTGTACTTATTCGAGACATTTTTCGAGTTATGACAGAGGGCGCTATAATCGGAAAAAACGATTGTTGGAAATGGAAAATTAAATTAAAAAATGGAAAGTCCCCACTAAAATAGAAAATTTGACTTAATATTTTTGGTTTTAGGACCTAATAATCACAACCCAATAGGTCCCCATAACACTCAACTGACTGCAAATTTAGCATACTTTGCTCCCCTACCATAAGAAAAGCAGAAAATAGAGGCGAATTTGCGATGGATATAGGCAACTTTCATTATTAGAGTCGGCAGTAGAAGAAGAAGAAGTATTATACAAGCTATATTATAATATAATACAAGTTCTAACGTTGCAGCCATATATAAAATTTTTGATGTCTTTCTGTCAAATGTCATATTATGTTGTTTATGTAGTGTAATAATTTACTACGTAAACCAAAAGACATCGCACACATCCTATGGAAAATATAATGTCACTCAAATAAAATAAAATTTACATGAATAGATTCGTCCCGAATTTACGATTATTTCTTATCATTGCGGCAACTCTGTATTTTGAATATTAAGAGCATAAATTGATAAAAATAAATCTAACCTACGTGTGTCAGAGAGAGAAAAAATATTTCGTAATTCGGTTACTCCATAAATCTTTCTGAGGGATTAAGGCAGAGGTTTACTCTTATCTTATCCTATTATAATAATTGATAATAAAGTAGCTATAATTTGGTCAGTTGTACCGCCTCTAATTGGCTTAAGTTAATGGTAAATAGACTGTTTTCAATAGCCGCTAGACTAATATTATTTATAAATGCCAGTTTTATGGACTTCAAAATGCGTTTTCGATAAACTTAAATTACAATTACCGCCCTAATTAAGGAAAATTCAGAGTTTGCACAACGGTATTAAATAATTGATATTTCGGGACGAATCTATTCATGTAAACTTTATTGAATTTGAGTGACATTACATTTTCCATAAGATGTGTGCGGTGTCCTTTAAAAGTTATAAAAGGAGGTGCTACTATTCTTAATAAATATGTACTTCTGTGGCTTGGTTCTAAAAGGACCAATGTTAAAATCTTTACATTGGAGAAAACTTTAGTTGAAGTTTTTGCCGAAAATATTTTTATTTATAGCAACACTCTAATGCAGGCTGTACTTACCAAAATTTGCCCAGAAGATAATATATTTGAACAGAATAAGACTGTGTTTTTATTTTTTTTCTAGATTTAAAAATTTCGAAAAAAAAGATGACATTGGCCATTATAACTAGAACAATTATAAACATAGTGACTCAATACTAGTAGTTTATTATGTAGCAACATAGTTAATTGTAGAAAAAAATAACAGAAATTAAAATTAATAATAGAAAGAAACAAATGGTAGTAAAAGATACATAAAAATAAAATTAACATTATTAAATTAATGGAAGTAACTGTTTCAAGAAACTTTCGTTATTCTGAAAAATCACTTTCTTCTTCCGGAGTTTCATCTGGAAACTATTTCACGATATTATAATTTGCAATTATTTGTTCGTGTGCTCTGGTTTCCTTCCTTATGTCTTAACAGTTGGAACTTCCTTTCCTGTTCTATAGAATTTGCTATCAACTGGTTTTATCCAGAGCTAGATAACTCTGCGAAAAGAATTTGTAGCGCCTCTTGAGTAAATTTTTCAAAGCACTTGTTCCGACATGTGCCTTTAGTTGCTTGGCTGGTATTGTTTTTCTCGAAACAGATTTATAAAATGTATACATTGGCCCACTGAATATTCCACTAAATAACTATGTCAGTAATTGATAAAGTGTCAAGTTACGGAGACCTAGACAAAGAAGTGAGAAATCAAGTACAAAAAGCAAATAGATTGGCAGGATGCCTTAATAATACTATATGGCGAAACCTACATATTAACACTGAGATGAAGTCAAGAATTTATAAAGCCAGTGTAAGACCAATAATGACATATGCATCAGAAACAAGACCCGATACAGCCACAACACAAAGACTACTGGAAACGGCAGAGATGAGAGTACTGAGAAGAATTACAGGAAATACACTGAGAGATCGAAAGAGGAGCGAATATACTAGAAGACAATAGAACGTACAGTGTATAAACGTATGGACACTAAATAGAAAAAAAGAATGGAACAACCACATAACCAAAATGGGGGAGACACGTGTGGTCAAAATAGCACGAGATAAATCACCAATCGGTAGAAGAAGTATCGGCCGACCGCGCAAAAGATGGAGTGACCACCTTCCATAGAGGTATCAATCCGCCAATGAACAAGCAGAATTGCTTACAAAGAGAAAGAAGAAGAAGTAATTGATAAAAGGGCCAATGTATATATTGGCTCTAGTGTTCCAGTATTAAAATATTCCACTAAATAACAATGTCACTCATAAATAAAAGGGCCAATGTCAAGTTTGGCCGTTTTAACCGAGACTGATGTGAATTATTTCATTATGACATTGGCCACCATTACATCAATATTACGGGTTTCTGGTTGAATTTGACATTGGCTGTTTTAGCATATAAAAATATGTATCGAACTATGTTTAATGCACTGGTTTACTCAAAACAGCAAAAAATTGACATTGGCCCTTTTAGAACCAAGCCACAGCTGTAACGTTTAACTTTAAAGAAATACTACACTTATATTTGGATCATTTCTATCTCAGTAGGCAGATATACTCCTCAATCCGGATTGTCACTTAAGAAGAATCCAAAGAGACCTTTGACCGTGTCTAGACACCGCAGACGGTTAATGGTTTCATTAAATATGTTTTAGTCGGTGTCGGTATCATATTCCGCTAGTCAAAGCAACCGTTATTTTTTCATGTTAATATGTCTAGATCCTGTTAGTATGTTGGTGGTCGACTCATTTGAAGAGGTAATATAGGTCAGAACGACTTACCTAATATAAACAAATAGAAAAGGTCAGTGTAACATTACACCTATAAAATTTAAATATTAATAGACATCTGAGCGTAGAAGTACAAGAGAAAGTAATCTCAAAAATCTTTTTTATCAGCCACAATGCCATATTACATCGTAAATCGTAAAAATAAACAACTGTAAAACCAAATAAGGCGAGATCCAATGTTTTTATAAATATTTTATTCAAAAATACCTAAGATAACTTTAAACACAAATCTTTCATACTCTTGTACATTTTCGATAATTTTGAATAATTTAGAATCGTAGTCGAGGATGTTTCTCGCTTTTTAAAAGGTGGAATTCTTATATACTTTGTAGTTCCAATGTGTATGTTTATCACTAATGTTCTTGGGAAGACTAGCCGATACGTAAACTTGATATTTTAGTAGACAAACCGCAGTCAGTATGTATTATATGTGTTACTTGTTTTAATATGCGACATCTAATAAGCTATTTCCGTATTTCACTCGTGTACTGAGCGTACTCTTAAGAAAAAACCAGCAATACAACACTTACAGCGTATTACACCACGAAAACTTATTTATAATATTTTATGTGACTGCAAATAAGTAACTTTAAACAATACGAGAAAGAAGGAATATTTGTCCATGTAAATAATTGTGCTCTTTGAGCTGGAATTAGAAGTAGTCATTAGAAAAACGAAGGATGCCTAAGGATGCTTCGGTGTTACGTGTTCTCTACTCTTCTTTATGGCTTGAAAGCGTGAACATTAAAACAAGTCCATCTGAATAAGTTGACCGCATTTGAATTTTGGTGTTACAGAAGAATCCTATGAACATCATGGATTCAAAAAATGTCCAACGTGGAAGTAACTAGAAGGATAGGAAATGAAGGGGAAATAATATTAACTATCAAAAGACGAAAACTTGAGTACTTAGGACATGTTGTTATGAGAGGGCAAAACACTCATTATTACAACTTATTATGCAAGTAAGAATCCGAGGAACGCGACATGTGGGAAAACGAAAAATATCCTGGTTTAAAAGGATATGGTTCGAATGCATTAGGGCAGAACTATTTAAAGCGGCAGTCAACACGGTCCACATAGCCATGATGATTTCCAACCTTCGATAGAATATGGAACTTAAAGAAGAAGATTGGAAAAATGAACAGATCGTCGGTATACTGCGAAAACCAGGTAAATGACAAATTTTAAAATATTGAGTTAAGTATACCAAAATTCTCAGCTTTTTACGCTCTACATACAGGTAAAACCCAGTAAATGATACGACTTACCATTCAGCAGATAATTTGTGTGATAAACAAATAAGTTACACGTAACCAACTTTTCATTTTCAAATAAAACAATATATCGCTACTTACTTTCACAAAATTAAAGTTCTGTTGCATGTAAAACCAAGTAAGCGCACATATATTATTTTGCCGGACAACAATATATTTCTACTGCTGTATACCATATTCAGTAAAAAGGTGATAAATGTCTTTAATACATTTTACATGTATATTTTATTAAAATTCCTCATTCATATCGAAGGTAAAATAGATAGTATCGACTATGTTTCTTTGAATGGTCAAGAGGTACAGGTATGTGAGAAGTTTTTTTTGTAAGGCACTTTGTATATCAGCGTCGTTAATGCAAGATGTAAGAAAAATGAATATGCTATGTTGTTATGCAGATACGGGCAAAAGAGGCAAGCATATACTGCCAAATAAAACAAGCAATGAAAACCTAAAAATTATGAAGGCTCACATTGAGTCTTTTCCAACCATGGTCCCACATTATATTCGCCTAAGTTCGAAGCGTAGATATTTGGACAAAATTGTGAGTACATTACAACCTGCCATATCCGAACCTGTCATATCCGGACCTCCCCATATCCGAACGGTTCTGCGCCGTCCGGATCTACCGAAATCTACCGAGGAAGGCAGTCCTGCTGTTGAACAACGCACTAAAAGAAGAACTAAAATATGGCGAAATAATGTATTATATAATCTATAAAACGTGTCTATCGACGAAAGTTATTGACGGCGTTGATTGAATGTATGAAGGAGAAAACGTTTCAGAGACTATAAAAGAAGTAGTGGTCTTGATATCCGGATTTTTTCATATCCGGATCGGTCTGTCGCCACATTGATCCGGATATGGCAGGTTTGACTGTATAAGGAAAATGTATCAACATTATATAAATGATTGTCAGCTGAAGAAACCGGAAGGTATTAGCGAAATTACATACCGAAGAATATTTTCTAACGACTATAATTTAAGCTTTTCTGTCCTAAATAAAATCATTATTTAGTTGGTAATAAATAATATTTATTAGCCCTATCATACTATGATATGGCTAATCCAACTAAGAAACCGGATTTAGAAAACAGTTACAGACAGCATCAGAAAAAAAAAGAAGTATGGAATCTCTAAAAACGAAATGATAAGAAAAACTCTAATTAACAACGGAATTTTGATCCAGAGGCTATACTACAGATTCCAGATTAACTGGACAATTCATATATTCTTATTTACCAAATGTAGCTTACCGTTTTACCTGGTCATAAATTAACGGTAGACGAGGAAATTCTGAAATAGAAAGCATTATACTCAACTAGTTATCAAAACGTGTTCCAGAATCTGTAAGCAAGTGAAATAAGTGTATTTTCTTATACCTGCAGAGGACAGTATTGTAACATAAATTTTAGAGTCGGGACATTCTTGTATGGAAGTTAACTCTATATATAGCAGCATCTAAACCGCTAGAAATCAGATCTCTCTATGGCATGCCAGATTACTTGCCTGTTTTTTTCAAAATGGAAGGGAAACTAAAAATGTCAAGGCAAAAAATTTGTGTAGAACCATACAAGTGTAAAGATTTTAAATAGGTACTACGACTTTTATGATTTAAAAAAATTGTCACACACTCTAATTAAAAACCGATGAAAAGACCAAAACGGCGAAAAAATAATATTATGGTTAAAGATAAAAAGATGAGATTCGTGAAAAAAGAGACAAACAGAATCTGTTTCAATTATGACGCGTCACCAAGCTTCATTTCCTTATGAGTTATCAACTAACATAAGCATGCTTATGTTAGTCGATAAAAACTTAAGCAACATTATGATAGAACTTCGCCAACTAGCATAGCAAAAAACAGAGATTTGTTACAGCTTTTTGATAAGGGAGTGATACCGGAGGAATATAGCAGGTGGTATCGTATTTTACGATGCCAATGGCATCTTGTCAGATCCTGCTTTCAGTGACTAATCTGACGAGTAATACGCGTAGTAATATTATTTTCTTGTATCTATAACACGTTCAAAATAAATTTGATTTTTCTGTAAAACTGCCTATCGTTTATGTAAATAATATTCATATAACTACAAACAGCTCTGAATAAAATGTTCAGGGAGAACCAGTTAGATGTTATAATTATCGACTAATCCCTTAAAAACATTGCTATTAACTAGTTAAAGTCTCTTATTCCGATCACAGAACTACAAAATATTATATTTGGTTTATTATATTTGTTATAAATGTGTTATTTTAAGGGTAACTGATTAATTTAGATTTACAAGTAAAACCAGGTAAGTGACCGCATCTCCATCTTAAATTTAGGTTTAATCAGCTAGGTGTCTTAACTTTTTCAAACTAATGATAGAATATCATTTCTGATATATGCATCTTTCACTAGAATATCGAATATCAAACACAAGTTGTCCCTCTTAATTCAAAATGAAACACTAAACTTTAAAAACGTTTTTTTCTCGGTTTCGGTATTTCGGCATTTACCTGGTTTTCGCAGTATACCGACGAGATAAATTAAGAAGAATGATGGGCCGAATAATGGAAAGAGCAAGAAACGGATAGGACGTTCCTAAACAATGGCAGGAAGCCTACATACATCGATATATAAAAAAGAAAATAGAAAATAATGCGAAAACTACAGGACAATATGCGCCATCGCTACAATGGGAAGATTGTATGGCAATATTCTCAGGAACAAAATATAGAAAAGTATAGAAGGTAAAATCGGCGAAGAGCAAGCAGGATTCACAGCAGGAAAATCATGCCCAGATCATATCTATAAAATACAACAGATAACAGAAAAGAAAGGAGCTAAGAACAGATATATACACATGGCGTTTATATACCTTAGGAAGGCATACGACACCGTGCCAAGAAAAGAACTACATAAAGCAATGACAAAAATACCGATACGAGCTAACCTAACACAAGCAATCAAGAATATAAATTAATAGAGGAAATGAAGTATATATAAAAATCGGAAACAAGATAGTTGCCAACTTCAAAACAACGAAAGGACTACTATAGGTATGTCCGACATCATCAACTCTATTTAAAATATTTTTAGAGCACGCACTAACAACTTGGAAGTCAAGTAGAGTCAAGTAGTGTAGGGGTATGGGAAAACCGATAAGGGACGATCATTTCTACACATTGTTTCGCAGACGACCAGGTGGCGATGGCTCAAGATGAGGAAGATATCAGTTACATGATAAGAAAACTAAAAAAGGAATACAAGAAGGTGGGACTGCAAATAAATATGAAGAAAACGGATTACTTAGCAATATCGGAAGAATGCGTTAATTTGGAAATTGAAGAAGACGTAGAAACAAAAGGAACGGAGAATTTTAAATATTTGGGTTTTATAATCTCTAAGAACGGAACAACCGAAGAAGAGATAAAAAGTAGATTGGAACAACCAAGACCTTGCATAAGACAAATACATAGTGTAATCGGGAAATGATATACCAAACGATATACCAAACAACAGTACGAAGTTTCATGACATATGCAGCAAAAATTTGGGCCAAACAAAGAGAAAACAAACAAGGGAGCATTCTAGCGACCGAAATGGAATACTGGAGAAGATGCTGTGGTCTGACCAGAAGAGAAAAATAATATCAAATGAAGAGATAAAGAGGAAAATTTCGGAGGAATTGCGGTAAACAGCACAATAAGTAGGATGTATGGGAAACTTATTAAGAACAAAATAGAAAATGACTATAGAGATTACGAAGCAGAGAAGCAAGCTGGCTTTAGAGCTGGGCGGTCCACAGTAGACCACCTGTATTCGATTACGCAAGTTATTGAGAAAAAACAGCCGTTAATAAAGAAGTTCACCTGGTATACGTAGACTTACAAAAAGCATATGACAGTGTGCCCCTCAGCAAACTATGGTCAACGCTACATCAAACCAACATTAAACATGGTCTTATTAAAGCAGTCCAAAGTCTGTATAATGGAACGACTGCAGAAATTAAAACTGGATCAAGGGTGTCTGAGGGATTTAAGGTCACGAAAGGATTAAAGCAGGGTTGTTGTATTTCGCCTACCCTTTTTAGAATTTATCTGGAACAAGCACTCAAGCTGTGGAAAAGAAAATGTAATGGCATGGGAATCCCTCTCAATGACGACACAACACTATACACTTTATGTCTCGCTGATGACCAAATTCTGATTGCTCAAGATCATGACAACTTGAGTTACATGACGCGGAAGCTAATAGAAGAATATAATAAATGGGGTCTCGAAGTCAACATTAAGAAAACTGAAGCCATGTGTATTGGAGAAACAAAGCAGTCCATTACATTAGACCATGGGGTAGAAATTAAACACTGCGATGAATACAGGTACCTGGGCATGAAGATAACTCAAGATGGAACACTCGATGCTGCTATAAAAGACACAAACATACAGGGTAGAAAAGCCATATCCATGATGAACGGCATTCTGTGGGATCAGACAATATCTAAAGCGAACAAACAGCTCATATATAGTGGCATACTTAAGTATAATCACATATGGCAGTGAAGTTTGGCCACTGAAACAAAGAACGGAGAAAATGTTACTAGTAACAGAAATGGACTTCTGAAGAAGAGCAGCAGACAAACCAAGAAGAGATCGGATACCAAATGAGAGAATACGAGAAATGATGGGAGTCACGCATACAATAATTGATGACATAAAAACAAAACAACTAGTACGGTATGGCCATGTACAGAGAATGCCAGATGACAGGATCCCTAAGCAGATTTTGGCATGGACACCACAAGGGAGAAGAAAAAGAGGAAGGCCGAGAAGAAGCTGGAGGGAGGGAATTGAGAAAGAACTAGAGGAAAGAGAAATCTCTCCAGGTTTATGGTTAAACAGAGAAGAATGGCGGTTAGGCGTCGGAAGGCGTCGGAGAACGCTGTAAACCGATAGTAGTAGTAGTACAGATAAGGAGAAGAATGAAAGTGGAAAATATGACCTGCACTATATAGAAGAGAAAAGCCTAAAATGGTAGGGCCATGTACGCAGAGCAAAAAGTACATGGATAAACAAGGTTGCAGAATGAAGCCCAAGAGGAACAAGCAGGAGCAGGACCGAGAAGATAATGGGAAAATGAAGTCGACGAAATCATGTCAAGGAAAGGCTTGGGAGACAGAGACTGGGAAGATTGTAAAAAATGAAAGTCTATAGAAGATGTTTGGCTAGCGGAAGGAAAACGGTACGATACTCCAGGGAAATAAGTTAGAAATAGATCATGTTCGGGACACTCAAAGATGCAGGTAGCTGACTACGTTTTTAGTTATTGTAGACCTATAGGAAGACCTGTTTCTTGCCTAGAGTCCGCGTCCGTTTTTCAGTTATTAACAATTTAGTGCAAAGATCGCGATTTTTTCGATTTTTTGCACCCCATTCAAAAGCTTAATATTTGACATAAAATTACAAAATTTAATTTTTTAGAACCTTGAAAAACCTTCAAAATGCCGATTTTTGAAAGTTAAAAAATTAATTTGTTGCTACGCAAACTGCAAAATAAGTGAAAATCGTTATTTGTTAATAACTTTTACTAAAAATACCTTAGAACTGTAGTGTTTCACCCAAAATTGGGTATTGGGGTACTTAACAAACCCTCCGAATTTGAGACAAGTCCATTAATTAGTTTAAACGTAATTCTATTTGTTTATCCCAGAGACCTTTATTTTGCAATAACATAAGACAGAAAATAATGAAGACAGGGCAATTCTGCGTATGCCAAATGAAAGTAGAAAAGTGATACTATCAAAATGTACTAAAAAAGATAAATATGTAGTTAAAAATACTAATGCCAAATTTTTAAAATTTTGTAGTTTATAAACATTTTGAATAACTTTAAAAATATTTTCCGTAGAAAAAATCATTTCACATATTCAAAATGCTGACATCTTACACCAATTTTTAAAAATGTAGTTCGATTGGTGACTAGTCGTGGTAAGTGAAGGGAGAGCGCTGGGAGCCGACAAATGCACGAGTTCAAAAACTAAAAAAGGCAACTTAAAACTACATACTATCATTTTCTGTATGTAATTTTTCTGAACATTACAAATATTCAATATGTTTAGACATTTATCAATTAATAAACAGTCTAATTTGTTTAACCAATTTTTTAAAAAATTATTTTTTCCCAAAAATATATGTTTTTAATTATACTATCATTATTAATCATAGAAAAAGTTAAGGTATACTTTTATAAATAAATTATCTTCAATAAATAATAATTATCTAATACAAATCATTTATTTATTAAAGTGTACTTTAACTTTTTTTATGATCATTAATGATACTATGATTAAGAAAATAGATTTTTGTAAAGAAAATATTTTTTCAAGAATTGTTTAAACAAATTAGACTGTTTATTAATTAATAAATTTATAACCAAGTTGCATATTTGTAATGTACGTAGAAATAACATACAAATTAAAAAAAGAAAGATCAAAATTAATTGAGTTGATCCGGAGATACAGAAAATTGTATTTGCTTGAAATGGCTTTTTCGGTATTTTAACTCAGTGGATTTGTAGGTTCCCCCTAGTAACAGTTTGAACTACGTTTTTGAAAAATTGTAGAGGGTGCTGTGAAGATACAATGTTTGTGCAAATTTTTCAACAAAAAATACAAATCCCATTCTTTAAAATGGAATTAATAAGATTCCTTAATTATTATAAACAAATTAGCGTGAATTAAGAAAAAAACACATATGCTAACTTTGTCCCAAATGAACCGAGGCTAAATTTCTTTATTTAAAAATTCGTGTTAAAATACTAGCTTTTCGAATATACAAATATGTATAAAAATATTATTTCTACAGATAATATTTTTAAAGTTATTGTAAATGTTTATAAACTACAAAATTTCAAATTTGGCATTATGATTTTTGGCTATATTAATTAATTTTTTTATCTTTTTTTAATAAATTTTGATACTACCACTCTTCTACTTTCGTATAGAAATTGCCCTATGCGTACTTAGAATTGCCCTATGTTCATTATTTTCTGTCTTATGTTATTGCAAAATAAAGGTCTCTGGGATAAACAAAAATAATAACTTTTAAACTAATTAATGGATCGGTCTCAAATTTTGAGCGTTTGTTAAATACCAAAATGTAAAACTTTGGGTGAAACCCTAAAATTCTAGGTTAAAGTTAGTAAAAGTTATTAACAAAAATCGATTTTCATTTATTTTGCAATTTGCGAAGCAACAAATTGACTACTCTATGTCATGTTATGTATAAGTTTTTAGTTTGTGAAAACTGTCATTATAGATAGCAGTGCGTGAAGGATTTAAAGTGTGCGTGAAGTAACAGTTTATTTTAAATGGGATTTACTTTTTCGCACTGTTTTTAATTTTCGCGTTGTCATGGTGACAATCCTTAACTTTCGCGTTGTCATGGTGATGACAATATGAGCAATTAATTACAACAAAAGTTTTGACAGTTTTGTGGTGTGAAAGTAGTTAGAATTTTTAAATCGCAAAGTTCTAAAAATTGTAGAACAGAAATGAATTTCCAGTGACGAAGAGTTACAGCTTTTTTTATTTGTTTATCCTTATCGTAGATAAAATATTGTATGAAACTGTGCGTGAAGTACTTTTTGCGAACTTACGCGATTTATAGCACTCGCTCCGTTGTCGCTCGTGCTCTAAAAATCACGTGCGTTCGCAAAAAGCATACTTCACAAACTGTTTCATAAATACTATTTTAACATTCAAATATCGAAATTTTGAAGCTTTTTTAATGTTTTTTCTACAACCGTGTGAAAAATGCAATTTTTAGCACTCCATACGAGCGTTAAAATTGCTACTTTATGGCACTAGTGCTTTAAAAAAAAATTTAAGGCACTGCAGTTCGTATTGACCGTATATGCAATTTTGATGTAATGTCAAAAAAATATAAAATTGGAATGTCAGTCAAGTTCAAGTAAAAGTTTTTGTAGGTATTGTCCTGTAACTACGTTTGTAGAAAAAAAATTGTATGATATGCGTGTTAAAAAGTACATTTTTAAGGCACTCATGTGAATTGCAGAACTCGCTATCGCTCATTCTGCAAACTTTCACATGCGTGCCTTAAACGTGTACTTTTAACACTTATATCATAAATAACTATTAAAAAATCCAATTTTGTAATTTTATGTCAACTATTTAGCTTTTTAATGGGGTGCAAAAAATCGAAAAAATCGCGTTTTTTGCATTAAATTGTTAATAATTAAAGAACGGACGCGAACTCTAGGCAGGAAACAGGTAGCTTTTCTTCTTATCGGTCGACAATAACTAAAAAAGTAGTCAGCTACCTGGATCTTTGAGTGTCCTGAGAAAATCTTTATTTCTCTGGTCTACTAGGGGATCGAAGTATAGCTCTCACTTTTAAAGATTAGCGTTCCAATAATTACATTGACAAAAACTGCCTTCTAAAATTTGCAATTTTCACTGTTAAGAAATTTTTCGACACCCTGTAGATATGTGCATTCATAAGGCACATTAAATTAATATATTAATATTCAACACGATTCCAAATTGATTGGTTATGTTATAATACAAAAATAATTTATTCAAAATTTGCATTTCACACTGACGCCGAATTTGAATTGTAGATTATTTATATTTTGATTTAAACATTGGGAAGATTTTGTAATGTTCCGTTACGATATTTGTCTAGAATTAGAATATTTTATAATATATTTACCATTTAACCAAATATTTAGTACACATCGTTAATATACCAAACATTACATAAGTATTAATGCTTCCCTATTGAATACAGAAATCTATAATTTTACATATTTTAATAAATTTAGAATCCTTGGGAATCTCTCTTTCACTACCAATTTCCCGCATCTAACGAAGAACAATTTGAAACTATTTTTATTGGTGATGTAAATTATAAAATGGTGGTAGTTCTATCAGCATCGGTACGTCAGAAATGCAATTATATCGAACAGATATTTTCAATAAATCACATGGCTCCGACCAGAAAAAATTTAAATGTTTAAATTTTTTCTGGTCGGAGCCATGTGATTTATTGAAAATATCTGTTCGATATAATTGCATTTCTGACGTACCGATGCTGATAGAACTACCACCATTTTATAATTTACATCACCAATAAAAATAGTTTCAAATTGTTCTTCGTTAGATGCGGGAAATTGGTAGTGAAAGAGAGATTCCCAAGGATTCTAAATTTATTAAAATATGTAAAATTATAGATTTCTGTATTCAATAGGGAAGCATTAATACTTATGTAATGTTTGGTATATTAACGATGTGTACTAAATATTTGGTTAAATGGTAAATATATTATAAAATATTCTAATTCTAGACAAATATCGTAACGGAACATTACAAAATCTTCCCAATGTTTAAATCAAAATATACTGTTATAATTATTTTGAGTAAAGAATTTTTTTATCACTGCACCAGTGTATAGCCATCGATCTGTTCATATCAAAATAAAAAGGTAATCCCTGAAACTACAACACTAAATTACTAGCCACTGAGATGGAGTTTTCGGGGAGATCAGAAAAAAAATCAATGCTAGAACGCATAAGAAACGACAAAATTAGAAAACAAATGGGAATAGCAAGAACTATAATATAAATGACATCGAAAGACAACAGCCAGTATGGTACAGAGACGTAAGACGAATAGAGGAAAGAAAAATCACAAAAAAAGTGTCCCACAGAAAAACAAAAACGAGGAAGACCAGCAAGCACAGGGATAAAGGGCATCAATAAGCGATGTCAGAAAGAAATTTAAGAGAAGATTGTCACAATACCACAATAGAAAGGAGTAGCGATTAGGAACGGAAAGGCGTTAAAACGCTATAGAATCGGTTTAATATATCGCACCTCCGCTTAAAGAGTGTCATAAGTCAAAAAAGCAAAGTTTCGAGAAAACGACGTTTAAAGTTTGTCCTACAACATTTTCGGATTTACATAATTCAAAAAGTATTAAAATTAGAATAATAACTATCTCAGTTAGTTACAATGGTTTTTAAAGCTCTGTAAAATAGCGCATTAAGTATATTAAAAATATTAAAAAAAATTTTTTTTTTAAGTTGTGACACTATACACATAAAATTTTTTTTTATGTAATTATGTTTATTTACTGTTGTTCTGAAGCTATTTCTTTGTGGCATTTTTATAATTAAGTGTTTTCTATGGGAAATAAGCCACAATTTTACTAAAAAATGAATTTATTAACGTTTCGAAGCCCAAATCGGGTTTCGTTGTCAAAATACAAAATACTATTATTAACAATAGTATTTTGTATTTTGACAATGAAACCTGATTTGGGCTTCGAAACGTTAATAAATTCATTTTTTAGTAAAATTGTGGCTTATTTCCCATAGAAAATAATTAATGTTTATTTACAATCTACAATCTACATCATTAAAAGAGTATGTTTGTTCCATGTTTTTGGGCACGAAGAACAGACTTCCAATGATGTCTCATCTTATTCTATTTATGTTTAAGTTTTAAAATAGGTCCTGAGGCCAGGTTCTATCTAGTCTCCTTGTGGCAGGGCCATTATGGAATAATTCCCTTACTAACTCATTGTCATGGTGAATGGTACGCTCATTTTGTGACTCCGTGGCTCGATGAATTTCTTCTCTGATGAAAGGTATATTTAAGTCTTCGTGAAGTGTTTGATTAGTTACGTACCATGGTGCATCCACTATTAATCTTAGAACTTTAGACTGAAATCGTTGGATGATATTCAGTGATGTTGACTTTGCACAGTCGCAGAGGTATAGTCCGTAGTACCAAATAGGTTTGAGTATTGCTTTGTACAGAAGAATTTTGTTTTGGATGTTGAGTTTTGATCTGCGTCCAAGGAGCCAATACATTTGCCGGAATTTCCAGTCTAGTTGTCTTCTTTTGGTCTGGATATGTTTTTTCCAAGTCAGACGTTGGTCAAGATGGAGACCAAGGTATTTAGCGTCTGTTACTGTTGGTATTCGTACATTTTCCATTCTTACAGGTGGGCATGTGTTGTAGCGGTTGGTAAACGTTATTTGAGATGATTTTGTTTTATTTACTTTTGTTCGCCATTTTGTGTACCATTCACTGAGTATGTCCAGATAGTGTTGCAGGTCTTGTAAGGCTTGTATGTGATCTTCGTTTACAGCTAGTATTCCTACGTCATTAGCAAAGGAAGCGATAGAAGTATTATGAGACTCTGGTATATCGGCTGTGTAGAGTGAGAACAGCAGCGGCCCGAGAACACTACCTTGCGGAACTTTGGAGTTAATAGGACAGAGGCTGGGTTGTTGGTCTTTGAATTTTACTGAGAAATATCTGTTTGATAAGTAGGATTTGATTAGGGGGAAATAGTTACTAGATAGTGCTAATTTTACTTTGTAAAGCAGACCTCTGTGCCAAACTTTGTCAAACGCTTGTGAGATATCTAGGAATACAGCGTTGCAGAATTTCTTTTCTTCGAGAGTTTTTGATATTTCATTTACTATTCGATGGACTATGGACTTGTTGTGTAGTAGAGTGATTTTGCCGAAAACCAAACTGATGTTCTGGTAGTAATGTTAGGAATTCATGATCTGCGTATATGCTTTGTAGCAGCAATCTTTCAAAAACTTTGCTAACGATTGGGAGTAGGCTGATGGGTCGATAAGATGTTACTTCATTGGGCGCTTTGCCTGACTTAAGGATCATTATGATTTCTGCAAATTTCCATATTTTTGGAAAGTATGATAAACTTAGCATGCGATTAAATATTACTGTTAGCATAATAATGGTCTTACGAGGAAGTTGTTTTAGTACTTGTGCCGAGATTAAGTCATAACCTGGAGACTTTCGTGACTTAAGTTTGGTTATTTCTTTCTTGACTTCTATAGGAGTAAAACTTTTGATTGGAAGGGACATTTGACATGTTGCGCTACTTAGTTCTTCCACTTCTTCATCAGGGTCTGGTGGCTCGGTTTGAAACACACTTGTAAGATGTTCAGCAAAGACGTCCGCTTTTTCTTTGTTGGAACGAGCCCATTCACCATTTGGTTTATAGAGGGGAGGAATAGCTATGTTTGGTTTTTTGACCTTCTTAGTCGCCTTCCATACCGTCTGATCATTTGCCGATAAAACCGATTTAATTTTTTTTGAATTATGACACTATTTGAGCGGAGGTGCGATATAATGAAAGGGATGTTTCTAGTTGTTCTTTTAACACAAACCTTTAAGACTTGGATTGTTGGAGTAGTAAACTAAATAACAAAACATGCATCTTACGTTTTACAGAAAAGATTGTCGCATAGGACAAAAAGATTCATACTTTAAGAGATTACATATGGATTGCAATAATATAATAATTCTTCATCGTGAGAATAACAAATTGAAGAGAAAATCCTGGCTTAAGCCTGATAACTTTCATATATTTATTAATGAAAATCCCCTTTACCTAATTATTTATCATAACTTTTAATTTCCTAAATTACCTTCTGCATACTTTGATGAGCCATTGCTTTCCGGATACTCTGATACTCATTACCGAAAAAAAAGAGGTGAGGTATTTGGAGGTTCAACATGATGAACGATTTAACTTCACAAAACATATAAAGAGTTGTTAAGCTGATGAAAAGAGCTCCACTTTAGCAAAAATAATGCCAAATATTGGGAGGCCTAGTTTATACAGAAAGAAGATGTATTTAGACATAGTAGCTCTACAGTATTACACTCTACAATGTTGTATATAGGGTACCACACCCGCAGTTTGGGTGGCAGAACCAAAAAGAAAAAATGGAAAAAATAGAAAAGATGATAAAGTACAAAGATAACAACTACTAAGGGTGGTAACTACATACAGGAAAACATCAGGCTAAAAAGTAGAAAAATAGTGTGAAACAGAAATGAAGATGACAGGATGATGCAAAACATTGTGTTGTAGCATTCATCGATTCAGCTAGGTAAGGGAAGAGCTGGTAAAAAAAGATCACATAAGGTAGCAAGGTTCACACCAGAAAACATTATAAAGTAGAATATGGAGTTACACTCGGAGTTACACTCGATAAGAATAGTCCTGGGTATGTCCTAGCTAGAAGATAGAGGTGTCTATTTAGTGAGTAAGGTAAGTCCCACACTACCCTAGAGCTACCCTGGAGCTAGCGTGAGCATGAGACTCACCTCTTAAAAAATGGCCACATGCGAATGGCCAAATCGTAATGATGTCCAAATTTTGCCTATACCACTTGAATTTCCATGTAGAGGGCCGCTTTGGATTTTAGTAATAAAAAAACTGTCAACGTAAAGTTTAAGTTTTTTCTAAACTACAGATTGTCCTGTATACTACAGTATTGCGACTATGACAAAAATTGTTATGAAAATATTTTGTTAACTCCTGAAAGTTTAGTTTCCTATTTCTAAAAGTAATACGCTATAATGATTGGTATTTTTTAAACAACTTAATTAAAATGTCATTATTCAGTTATTTCTTCTCTCCGTAAAAGACGGCATATTGAACAATAATTTATTGATAGTTAATATAAGCGAATATTTTACGACGTGTACAGTAGCGCAATTAATTATATACTTTTCATTTGATAAATAGGAAAATAATAAGTAATGGATGGACGCTAGTACACTGGGTATATTATCGACATATTAACAAGGTATAAATGTGTCTGCAATTACCGATATAATTAACTGCCCGCTTTGTGAACGGAGCGCGCTTTATAAATATGTGATACAACATGAAATATCATTAAATCGAATTTACAGAGAATTATTGTTGATGTATTTGATGGATAATAAAAAACCCTAAAAACTAGCGTTTTATTACTTCGTACAATTTGATATTCTTCTCTTCTTTTCTTCTTCCTGTATAGACATGACTCTGTTTATTTTTCAATGTGCCTCCAGTAAGTTGTCGTTCCAACGTTTTTGTGGTCTACCCACTTCTCAGTGATTGTCTTATTATTGAGGCACTGTCTCTCACCGTACTTACTACTATTTGTTGTCGTTCGGCTTATGTGGTCATTCCATTCTACTCTTCTGTTTCTTATCCAGTTATTAATGTTGTCTACCTTGCATCTCCGTCGTATATCTGTACTTCTAGCTCTGTCCCATAGTGTTTTACCATCGATTTTTCAAAGTGATTTTATCTCAGGTTTTTTGAGCAATCTTTTTGTCCTCTCTGTATCAGGTCTTGTTTCTGCCGCTTATGTCATTACTAGCCTGGTGACTCTTTTGTAAATTCTGCCTTTCATTTCTTTTTCGATATTTTTATTTCTTCATATTCTGTCATTCAGTCAACGTGCGCCACTGTTTGCTCTATTCGCTTGATCTTTCACTTCTGTTTCGAGCTTTCCGTAAGATAGTGTGATGAATAGATATTTAAACTGCATCAGTTGTTCTGTTATCTGACTACCAGCTCTAATTTACATCTTATTGGATATGCTGTTATAATCAAGTATATTCAAATGGGAAATAAGCCAAAATTTTACCTAAAAATGATTTTATTAACGTTTCGACGCCCAAGTCGGGTGTCGTTGTCAAATTTTTTTTGACAACGACACCCGACTTGGGCGTCGAAACGTTAATAAAATCATTTTTAGGTAAAATTGTGGCTTATTTCCCATTTGAATATACAGTGGAACCCCGATAAGTCGGCCCCCGATAACCCGGAAGTCGTCCGGCTAACCCGTACCGATTTTCATCAGATAAACATTTTGATTTTCAGTTCATTTGTATTTTGACGACACCCGATTTGGGCGTCGAAACGTTAATAAAATTATTTTTCAATTTAATTGTTGCTTATTACCCATCAAAATTGTCGAGTCAGTATATGGCAGTGTCCGTGTTTAAAAGATATTTCTGCTTTATACATACGGCGAGCCATATGGTTTGTTTTTCGTTGTTTTAAGGTGAAGGGATGATGGGCTTACTAGCCCACTTGAGATTGAAACCTATGATAAGAATGTATTGCAGTTTTAAGGAATGTGTAGATATTGGATATTATGTTTTTAAGTCAGTCGAGTTTGTAACATTCTTCGGATAACATCCAAATAAAAACTTTGTTTTAAACTACACTTGCGTATTTTTAATAGGGGTAATTTTCTGTAATCGAAAGTTATTTTCTATAATTTAATTTTGAACCTATAGGGATCTTTGCGTGAAGTAACTCGTGGACATCCCAACGTAACAAAAATAATTAATTATCAGATAAACATTTCAACAATAAAAATGTATGTAATATAATATTTGAGAGATAATTTGTATTTGTGTAGTTTGAACTATACGATAGTAAAAATGACTCATGGCACACGCCGGCAGAAACAACAGGCACCTGTCTGTAGTATGTATTCCTTTACATATTTATATCAAACTGTCTTAGCATTGTTTAAAATAGACTATTAAAAAAATTATTTTTTAAACAATGGTCTTTAGTTTTCACTGTTCTTAAATAACATAACATCGTTCCGATTGTGGTGACTGTATTGTGTGTAATACACTCTTGTATTGTTCGCTTTCGTTTGCTTACGTTTATGTTTGCGTGTTTTTAGTAATTTAGATGTGTGGGTACTGTGAATATTTATATATATATTTCATGTTATTTCAATTCTAACGGAGTTTATCTGTAAGTATACCGTATTTTATTAATTTTTACCATATTCTCCGGCTAACCCGGATTTTCGATAACCCGGATCGGCTGCGGTCCCGATTAATCCGAGTTATCGAGGTTCCACTGTACTTGATTATAAAAATGCCACAAGAAAATAGCTTCAGAACAACATGCTCTTATAACCATGCATTTTGTCTTTTTTTGGGGAAATTAACATGTTAAATTTTCTGGCGGTTATATTAAATTTATTGGTGCAGTATACATTGTAAATCATCTTCACTTCGAGAGATTAGTATTGCTTCGTCTGCATGACAAATTATTTTAAGTTGTTTTTTTCCCATTTAGTATCCTTTTCTAGTTCTTACTTTTTTATTATTTCATCCATGAACAACAAAGGACTCAGGAAATACCCCTGTCTTATTTCATTGCTAGCTTTCAATTGGCCCAGTTAAAATTTGATATTAAAATTGTTAAATATTTAAATAAAACACATTGTAACTTTAGTAAGGAGCCACATTTTATTTAAGTGATTTGAATGAAACCTTAATATTTTGTGCCCAAGAATCGACAGTTAAAATATTTCCAATTATTAATGAAACACCCTGTATATGACTAGAAAATAAAAAACTAAAAAAGACTAAGTGCAATATAGGAAAATATAACTGTGTAGTAAAAGTACTTCAGGTGCAACGATTTAATAATTCCTAGAAATCTCCGATGAACTAGACAACAAAAAAAAGTCCGTTTATGATCCATTCTTAATATGACAGCTTTAAAATTTTAGAAAGAACTTCATTCATAGTCGCATCAATGGTAATTCCTTGTGTTAAAGGTACAACTTTTCAATGGAGGTTCATGAATTGTTAAATAGAATTATCCAGTATTTAAAAAGAATTAGAAGCTGTGCGGAAGTCAATATTTGACAAGTACTGAGACGTTTTAAAAAGTAAATCATTTTGTCAGTAGTAGTTAATAGTAGTAAGTACTGAATATATTATGTTTTCAATAGTTGGTTTAAAGTTTTAACTATAAATGTTATTGGACAGGTCAATGACTTTTTTTTAAAGATGCAGTAAAACGTATTAGTCCAAGTATTGAAGCTTAAAATAGTACAAACCCTCGCAATTTTTACAAAATGGATCGATTTGCTTGAAAATTTGAGAATAGGTAGTGGATAGATAGTCCAAGGATCAAAATCTATATGATGCCGAAAGGTGCTTTTACCATGGGTGTGGTTGCCACCCCATCTCGAAGGTGTAAATTTTTTATTATATTGTGACCGCAAAGTTGGTAAAAACATTCATTCTAAGCAAAAAATGTTCTATACATTTTTTTGATAAATTTAATAGTTTTCGATTTATTCGCTAGCGAAAGTGTTAGTTTTTTATAGAACAAATCAATGTTTTTAATAGGTTTTCTGCTAATAACTCCAAAAGTTTTCGTTTTATCAAAACAACTTTACCTAACAAAAATGTACCCTTTGAAAAAATCAACAAAACCGTTTTTTTTTTAATTTTCTTTCATACCAATAGTAATCGAGCTATACTTTATTATATGGTATTAATGCTGTTCTTCGTCAAATACTAAATATTGTAGTTTCTAAAGTCAAAAGACGGGAAAACGATGCATTTTTCGAGGATAACTTGTTCGAACTAATTTAAACTATATAAAAATATCTATCTCAAGAAATAAAAAAGTATCTAGCTCAAAAATTAAGTGACTTTTAATGAAAAGAATGTCAGTCCCTATTTTTTTCAGCGAAAAGTGATCGAAAAGAACCCCCTAATCACCATCTTAATTAAAATTAGTCATTGACCTTATGGAAAAAATGGCTTTTTCTTCAGAATAGAAAGATTAGCGTCAGCGATACCAAAAAATGTTTAAATATGAAATTGTAGCTTATTTAATTTCTAAGAACTTGATTTGCCAAAAATTTTTCTACGGCAAAAATTGAGTGTGCTATTGACAAATAAATCTTGTATTAACATGCAAAAACCACCTTTACCAACCCTTTCAAAATCATCTCTTTTTGCGACTGAGGATTTTAAAAAGATTTAATATTAATAGGCTTATAGGTCTTGTAAAAACCTACAAAATTCTTTTTTAACAAACTTTCTAACATAAAAATCAAAAAGTTACGGTTAAAAAATCAATATATTTTTTGAAAAAATAAAACGAAGAAATCCAATTGGAAGCATGATAATGTAAGTTAGGGGTATTTTTAGTCATTGGCCTTATTCATTCTTCTTTATTTATTTATTAACAATAGATTCTAGAAGTTTGACTGGCTTAGAATTTTTTTTTAAACTGGAGTTAAAAGCGAATAAGGAATTTTTGTAGTTTAATAAAAAATGCCATTTTCTTCAGAATAGAAAGATTAGCATCAGAGATACAAAAAAATGTTTAAATATGAAATTGTAGGTTATTTAATTCCCAAGAATTTGGTTTTAAAAAATTTTTTCTACGATAAAATCGAGTGAATCGTAAATGAGTATATCGAAAAATATTGGGGCCATTCCATTTCAAATCACTCATTTTGGAGCAAAAGAAATTTTTTGATTTTTTATTTTTTCGATATAAAACTAACACATGTCATTCGATAGCGAATAAATCGAAAACTATTAATTTTATCAAAAAAATGTATAAAACATTTTTTGCTTAGAATGAACGTTTTTATCAACTTTTACGGTCAAAATATAATAAAAAATTTTCACCCCCGAGATGGGGAGGCAACAACCCCCATGGTAAAAGCGCCTTTCAGCATCATATAGATTTGGATCCTTGGACTGTCCACTACTTATTCTCAAATTTTCAAACAAATCGATCCATTCTGTAAAAATTGCGAGGTGAAAAGCTTCATTACTTGGACTATATTATTATTTGATGTATCTGCCAATAGTAACCTAGCGTAGCTGAATGATACTAAACTAATGTTGGCTAACTAAGATTAATTCTTTTCTTATTCTTAAAAAAATACAAAATCTTTTTATAAGCCTAAAAAAGCAGAAATCTTATTGGTTAAGAAATAGTTACGATCATAAAATGTTTCTCAAAAAATATAAGACAAGTAGCAAACTTATAAGAAAGCTTTGAGATGAAAGATCAAATTTTTCATTTGAATTATTTTGATACAAATTCAACTTTGATTTTCATTTTCTTTTTTCTTTATTTTTTTTCGAGTTTTTTACATAGCTTGCATACGTTCTGAAATTTGCAGGTGAAAACCTCTTCTTCAGATACCATTTATGAAGCAATATATTATGGCCATTTTGACTTTTGAAACAGCTGTTCAATAGAGTTGATTTACGTACATCCAAAACATCATCATTCTCTTTGCCTTATCCCTATGCGGGGTCGGCTTCCCTTATTGCATTTCTCCACACAATTCTATCTTGGGTCATATCAATGTTAATCCCTTTTACCAACATGTCCTGCCGTATCGTCTCCCCCCAGGTCTTCTTTGGTCTTCCTCTCCTACTCCTTTCAGGAATCTGCACTTCAGCTCTTGTTCGTATTGGGTGATTAACGTCTCGACGTTGAACATGACCAAACCATCTTAACCTATGCTCTCTCATTTTGGCATCAATTGGTGCCACACCTAGACTTTCCCTAATATACTCATTTCTAATTTTATCCTTCTTTGTCACTCCACTAATCCATCTACGCATTCTCATTTCCGCCACATGCATTCGTTGTTCCTCTTCCTTTTTCACTGACCAACATTCAGTTCCATAGATCATAGCCGGTCTTATGGCTGTTTTATAGAATTTTCCCTTCAGCTTCATTGGAATTTTTCTGTCACACAACACACCACTCGCTTCTTTTCACTTTCCACTTCATTCCACTTTCTACTTACGTACATCCAAATCACTCACTTAAATTGCGAAGCCAGCATATTATGTATTCTGTAGAATACATATTATGTATTCTGCCTATTCTTATTTTGTCCGCTATTTGAATCTGCATACTGCATATAAGCAGTATGAGTTTTCGTATTGTAGATTTTTTCTACCGTTATTTCTACCTCTTTTTCTTCCCACATTCCTCTTTACATCACATTATTGCTGACTCTCTTAACCATGATAATTTAAAAGTTCATATGTATACCCACATTATAAGAGTTAGATTTTATTATTGCTTCTACGATTGATGTCCAAGCTTCGACACGTAAAAAGTGTAGTGAATGCGTAAAATTTAAGTAATTTTCTTCTTGATCTGTTTATCCACATTGCTCTAGATTTTTGTGTTATTGATGGCTTTACTAATCCACGTTAAGTTTGTCTTTTGAATTTTAAACAATAGCCAGTGCTCCTCACTACAATCTGATATTTTGATCATCAGTCTCTCCATGTCATATTCTCAGTAATTATATTAATCTGTCGATTGCGTAATGAATTGCCTCTTGGTTATATCAAGTTGTGACAGCCTAAATATTGTTACCTTGCTGCTTTCATTAGCTGCGAGCCTGTGTCAGATAAACGGCTTCATGTAAGGATTTTCCTACCAGAGTCTTTATTGCGTCTGCCCATCTTGTTGGAGATCTCCTTCTTGGTCTTCGACCCTCTACTAACAATAGTTTCGTAGTCTTGATTCTTTTGGCTATGCAGCTGAAGTAATTTAGGTATGCGCTGTTCACTTTTTAATACCCCGTCTTTTATACCTTTCAAAAATTGATTTTTTTATGTTTATTAGGCAATCTGCTACAACATATAACCAGTGACCAGTGATTGTGACCAGCGCCACACATCTCTATAGAGATAATATTAAATTACTGTATGTACACACTTTAACTTAGCTACTGTAACAATATTAATGTCTGTGCGGTAAATCTAATGGTGTCTGTCTCTTTAACCGTTTTGTTTCCTGACTGTTATCTAACAAATTAATTGCAAGCACATTCGGGTGGCTTTCAAGACGTACGATGTATTTTGCACTTGTCTCCACTATCACTTCACTGACGGCTTTCGTTTCCAGATCGTTGTTAATATCCCTGTTAGTAACAAACCACGGAGCATCGATGATTGAACGTAATACCTTGGACTGGAATCTCTCAATTATGGATACATTTGACTTGGATGCTGTTCCCCAGAGCTGCAGACCATATGCCCAGACTGATTTGAATATTGTGTTGTAGACTAGCAGTTTATTTCTTGTCGTGAGCTTAGACTTACGCCCTAGAAGCCAATAATGCTTACTAAATTTTATTCCCAGTTGTTTACGTTTGTTCCATATATGGGTTCTCCAGGTTAATCCCCTGTCCAAGTGCATGCCCAGATATTTTACAGAGGTAACTGAGGGAATTACCTTATTATTTATTGTTACTGTAGGTGATTCACTGTGACATTTTGTAAAAACAATATGGTTTGATTTTTGCTCATTCAATTTAATTCACCAATTTTGTGCCCATGTATTTATTTGATTTAATACTCTCTGGAGTTTTGCAGCAGCTTCGATGGAATTTTTGTGTACTGCTAGGATTGCAGTATCGTCTGCAAAGGTGGTGGTCGTTGAATCACTATTTGTGGGTAAGTCGGCTGTGTATAAACCAGATACAGTTGTGGTCTCAGAACGCTTCCTTGCGGTACCTGATCTGATGGGATATAGTTTTGTATCTTCTTCAGGTTCCTTCCCCTATTGGAGGTTGGAAATCATCATCGCTATTTTAATTTTATTGGCCGCACTTCCGAATAATTCTAATGAGCTGCAACCGAACCACTCTCTCAAATTTCTTAGCCAGGATATTTTGCGTCGTCCTGGGTTTCTCTTCCCTTGTATCTTCCCTTGCATAATTAACCTAAGTAATACGTACTTCTCGCCGTACGTACTTTTGTATAGGTTGACTCAAACTTCACTCTAAAGTATCTTTCTGATAAATACGACTTCAGGAGTGTATATAGTTCCTCTGGTAAGTTATTTTTCAGTTTATATAACAGTCCTTGATGCCAAACTTTATCAAAAACCTGGCTAACATCGAGGAATGCTGCTGAATAGTAACTATTTTCTTCAAATGTTTTGTTTATAACGTTGACCACTCTGTGAACTTGTTCGACGGTACCATGCTCTTTCCTAAAGCCAAATTGATGGTCGGGTCAAGAATTGATAGGTTGATTTTGTGTTCTGTCCAGGACACGCGTGGAACTCTCCTGTAGACCAATATTTTGAAAGCTTCGATCTTACTTCTTTAGTTGTTAGTGCTTCTATGTTTCAGCTGCGTATGTTGCTAGGAGAAAATAATAAGAGTATTACGATTATTTCATACTTTAATTAATATAGTTGTTGAGGTTTGGGCCATTCCTCCCCTACCATTACGAAATACCATTTACAAATGGCTAATTGCGAAATACTATCGACGCCAATACGAAAGCTAAATTTCTTTGGAGTCACTTCTTAGAGTTATTTTTATTTGGATTTTTAGACTCGGTGTCTTTCTCTTCTTAGATCAGGCAAGACTCGTTAGCCCCTGGCACTTGGTCATAAGGCCTTTGTACCATATCTTATTTTTTTCTTTAAATTCTAATAAGTTCTATGGCCAACAATTTTCTGGTAGTTTTGGGATCTCTTCTGGTACAAACCTCAGTTTACCAGTGAATTCCTGCCTTAATCACTTAGCATACTGCAGTGGCATAATATGTGTATGGCAGTCTCTTCTTCCATTTCGCACTGCACCATCGTGCACTCACCTTACCTAGTTTGTATACAGTGGCGTGCGGTGACATTTTTGGAAGAGGAAGCGATTCAATAAGGGTTTAACAAATATTTTCTTACGAGGGTCGAGATCAAAATATATACCTACTTAATAGGTGTATACCTAATGTATTACCTGTTAACTTATATCGACTAAAAACAAGAACTACAAAAAATTAGGTATAGTGTTTAACCCAGTCTGAGAGACATGCATACTGCACACGCCTTGAGAATGAGATTCGGGTGATACAAATTCATTGAGGTAAGGAGGATTTACTCTTATAAGCGGGCGTCACTCCATCCCGCCCCAATGCTTCATACTATCCACTTCCCCTCCGATAGCACTCTGATGCGCTATATGGGCTCTCTATCAGCAAAGTGCTTATTATGTGGGAGTCCTGGATACAAGGACTCACAAACGAAATCCTACCCCGATCAATGCAGGTTAGTGACTCTAGTGACTTAGTATATCGTATATCTAGTGACTTATCATCGATCTGTACTGCTTGCTCAGGGTCGAGTCCCTGCTCCAGGCTTGGTTTCTTTAAACTTAAAAAGAAGAGTTCTATTCAAAATTGTTTTTATATTCCGATTTCGAATCACCTTCCATAACACACGACTTTCAACAATATGACACTTATTTACTTATACTTGAGTCCTATTCTCTTCTCAACCAATGCAAATTTTTTGTCGATAACATCGTCGTAAAATTTTGGATTTTCTGATAATTGTTTAATAAATGCACTCTTTTTCAATGGGTAATAGGGCTAACTTGGAAAGTCTGTCTTCACTTGTAAAATTTATTGTAAAACTTTTGATGCGTTTTAATACTGAAAAACTTCGTTCAACTGATGCACTTGTAGCTGGGATAGTTAGTACCTACTACTTAATTCACACAACTTGCTCACTTCACACAGAGACTGATTTAAACCAGTAGTAATCAAAAAATTCAACCGATTCCTAAGTATTTCTTTATCACTAATTTCAGGTGTTTTATAAATGACATTTAACTGAGAATGCAAAGCTAGATTATAAAAAAAAATCATAATTTAATCGTACTGAATTAAATAGGTACATACCTCTGTGGGAGATTTTAATGAATTATAATTAGACATATTAAAATTACATAATTCTACATATTTTATTTCTTTAAAATTTTTAAAGTGATAATTCATTTGTTGTAGAATATTATCAAAAATTTCGATGTATAATCGTCGATAGGTCTCTCTTTCGCCGACAATATCCATCATCATTATTTTTCTTTTAGGTTCGAAGCCCATATTTTCAGCTTTATCCCAAATATTTTTGAACAGCTCATTTTTTAATCATCATAAGTCATCAAATTGTCTTATACAAAATGCAATGTCACTTGACTTCGTCTGTAAAATGTCGTAGGTACTATAAAATATCAGTAAAAGGAAAAATCTCAAAATGTCAAATAAAATATTAGTAAAAATATTAAGCAAAAAATTTAAATCGAGCCATTTGTACCTAAATACCTACCCCTTATAGCAGCAGTAACAGACTCCGCATCTAGTTTTCGGAATCGGAAGCGGTCGGACGAGCGCTTCTAGGCGTATCAAAATTCGCGTGAAAGGAACATGACTAGCGGGTGAGGTTATTAAACCCTGACCAATTTTTGAACGGGGCAAATGCATGACAAGCAGCGATTAGGAGATGCGCTTCCGTCAGTACCGGACTGAATCGTTGAATTGTGCGCTAATTTGAGACCGTTCGTATGCGATCAATTTTTAATAATGTTTCAATGCCTATTAGTTACATAATAGATTACTTAGATTAGGGAAACATTGTTGATAATTAAATATTAATTAATAATATATGTATTTTCTTATATGGAAGAATAGGGAAGCGGTGCTTCCGCCGCTTCCACGGACCGCACGCCTCTGTGTATAGATGATTTCTTATACGGCAATGTCCAGTCATAATTTCAGTGACCGTTTTGATCTCCCGTTTATTGAGGTTCAGTGTTAGAGAGTTTTTTTTATCAATATTCTTGATTATTTTTCTAGTTTGGATTTGTCCTTGAGTGGTTCTTCTTTTGATAATTCCTTATCAGCCATTTCTGAACCTCAATTTTCGTAGCATCTTCTGTGATGCCACAGAATAGTTTTGAGCCTTCAAAAGTTTCTCTCGAGCCTTGTTTTGCCAACATATCTGCTCGTTCCTTCCCTTTATGACCCGACACCCTATTAAAGACACTCTATTGTCTGTTGGCAGATTGTTGTTGTTGATCCATAGTAAGACGAAGAGTTTCCTGGCCGAAAAACCTAAGAGTGGTATAGATCTACCTCAGTAGATATTTTCAAAGCAGCCGCCAATAAGGTACTGATAGCTGTGATGATAGCCAACCTCCGATAGGAGAAGGAACTATAAGAATCCAAATTATTGACGAGATCTTTGCAATTTCTCACCAGTTTTGATTTCGTGAATGGGTTCTTTACTACCAGAATATACTCGGTGTATTTGCTCTAATCACAGTCTTTTGACTAGCACGGCATCTTTTACCTGTGCAAATGGTCTCACCAAATTGTGTCTGTTCTGTAAACTCCAATATTAGACCAGGAAGGATCTGTTTTTAGGTGGATGTGAGAGGTGGCATTCGGATTTTTGCGGATAAAGTTAGGTGATAACTTCGTTAATAATAATTGACTTATGCTCCTTCTCAAATATGCCCGAATAAAAAAAATAAAATATTTAAAAATTTCAAAATATTTCGTTTTTTTTTCTTTGCTTATAACTTTAAAACAATTTATTTTGGAACAAAGTCGTAAAGGAATAAAATAAAGATAATTAAATTTTCCATCAGATACGATTAGTTAAAAATGTCTTAATTTAACACCCTTGCTGCACAATAGCAATAAATATAAAATAAGGGGACAAAACAAGCCTGTCCTTATTCAATGTTTTTCCATCACTTAGGTTACACTTGGAACCTTCCTAATTCGCTTAGAAAATTTTTGTAATGTGCTAAATCCGTCCACCAAATTTCATTAGAATTGACTTACTAGATTTTGCATAATAATTTTGCAATCTAAATTTTTTTTTAAATTAAAATTTTTTAAAATCTTGCACAACAAAAACTAGAACATAC
Source organism: Diabrotica virgifera virgifera (assembly GCF_917563875.1). NCBI lineage: Eukaryota > Metazoa > Arthropoda > Insecta > Coleoptera > Chrysomelidae > Diabrotica > Diabrotica virgifera. The sequence goes on along the minus strand of NC_065449.1, from coordinate 53,984,245 downwards.
AAAGATTTGTCAATTTTTTTACATATAAAGAAACACTCCACCTATCTAATGCACTTTACATAATTGAAATCGGATTATTTAAGCAGCCTCAGCAATGTTTTAAAATTATAAACAATTTTTTGGCCAGGAGGGGGTGCTACGGGCTCCTTTATTTAGATGGACTTACCCAAGTTTTTTTATGTATTTTGACCCGTAGAACACGAATTTTTTGGGTAACAGTTGATCCGAATGTCGATAAAATTGTTATAAACAAAGAACTTGAGGAATTACATAACATCGATTTTTCGCAAAATAAAACATTTTTTTTGTATTTCTTGGGTAATTCTAAGCAAAAAATGTTCCTACAAGTTTTTTCGTAGGATGCATAGTTTTCGAGATAAACGCGGTGGAACATTCAAAAAATCGAAAAGTTGCAATTTTTGAACGAGAATAACTTTTGATTAAAAAATAAAATAGCAATTCTGCTGAAGAAGTTTTATTTATTTGCATTGCTAAAAATTAATTTTTTTATTATCAAACAAAGCTATGTATTTGTTTATAAGCCAAAAATTGTTTATAATTTTAAAGTAAAGTGTATTAAATAGGTAGACCACCTCTTTATATGTAAAAAAATTAGCCAACTTCTAAATGGTCTACTTTTTGTTCAGAAGGATTTTAAAAAATTTGAACTTTTTTAAAAACATTTATATTGCAAATTTATTATGCAAAATCTATTAATTCGATTTTAATGAAATTTGGTAGACCATCTAAGTAAGTTATAAGAATTTTCTAAGCGAATTACTAAGGTTTTAAGTGCCACCAAAGTGGTTAAGAAACATTGAATAACAACAGGCGTATTTTGCCCCCTTATTTTGTATTTATTGCTATATTGCAGAAAAGGTAATACCTTAAGACATGTTTGACCAGTCGTATATTATACAAAATTCAATTATCCTTATTTTATTTCTCTACGACTTTGTTCCAAAACGAACTGTTTTAAAGTTATAAGCAAAGAAAGCAGAAAAAATCGATGTTTTTCGAAATATTTAAATATTTTAATTTTTTTATTAATGTTCCGGGTATATTTGAGAAGGAGCATAAGTCAATTATTATTACTGAAGGTGTCACCTAACTTTATCTGCAAAAATCCGAATGCCACCTCTCACATCCAAAAATACACGTTTTTTTTACAGATTAGTCCTGGTCTATATGGGTTGTATTTTCAGTTCGTTCTTTATATCCCTATTCCTTATTTTTTTTTGGCATACACATTAGTGATTCAGCCAGTTACAAGTTACATATTTTATCCCTAACTAACCTAAATAATCCTAACTACCCTAAGCGAATATCCGAAATCCGAAAGATTTTAGTATCGTCGTAATAACTTCATATCAGAGCCTGAACCTTGCTCTCTTGTTGGTCATTAGTACCCATGATTCACTGCCAAAAGTCAGAACATGTCTATGAAGTGCTTTAAACCCAGGAATAATACAAAGATAATTTTTATTGCAATTAACAATGAAGGAAAAATAAATGATATGCATTATTGTTTTGCAAAAGCATAATACTCTTTGTAAAACGCACATTTGTTCTTTTAATTATCTTATATTAAAAAAATTATACTTCTGTTACATAATGTATTCTATTATAACTACTACCCAAATAAGATTGGTATTTCATACATTGCTACTTTTGGCAGATTTTAAATACATACTTGATTTAGTTGTCATTCCAAGTTATTTCAAGGATTTACAAGGATTGTATATTTTATGTTGTCGCTCTTTTCACACGTCTCATCTCGACCAGACTATATAGAAAATAGTACCTAAGCTAGGTACCCAACTCAGAACCGTAATAATTGTCGAGTGACCATCAGGTAAATCCAGGTAACCGGATACAGTGCCAAAGTCGGATGACTTTATTATATATTTCTTTCGGCAAATAATCTAACTAACACCTTAAATGGCCCTTTCTTAAAAATCGCACCAATAAATTGTTTTCGGAAGACAGCTCACTTTAATGGACACCCAAAACGTTGATGGTGATAAAGGCAAGGCTCGAGATTTTTGCGTCAACGGAGAAGATAAAATCTGTAAAATGAACAATAGATTTTTGGTTTCTTTTTCTTTTAAAATAAGATAGTAAATGTCTAGTGAAAGTGTTGTAAGTCTGTGTTAGATAGTTAAAAGTAATATAGATTTAAATAAGAAAGTCGAAGAAATATAATATATAAAACTTTTTTTTAGTTTTTTTATTAAATCAATTTAGAAAATAAATAAATTATTGTAAACACAGTACAATAAACTCTAATTTATCAAGATTTGAAATTTTTTACCTATGTTTGAACTGTTAGAATTCTAATTAAATTAAGAGGTGTCAAAAATACATTGTCAACGGTTTTTGATTTGCTATTAATAATGATTGTAATTCCAATCAAAAGCCACTTGAGACAAATATCTCCAATTCAAAAATGACAAATGCTGTTATGGATGTCAATTGGAGTACCAGGGGACTCCAGGTATTGGCTGCAAATAAATATAAGAAACTGTATGGCTTGGAGGCAAGAAACGCTGTCATGAACTATATGTATTACGTTTATTCCCAAGGTAAGCCCAAGGTAAAAGTTTCAGACGTCTCATCGTGTCTTATACAATTTATACAACCCATAGTCTATCTAACACCAAGGAATCTCAGCTGATAAAGCTAACCGGACAAGAAGAAATATCACAAGACAAGACGAGATAACCGTTCACAGTATCAATCTCTTCCAACCTGGTCTTCATGTAACGAGAGTATAAATACGGTGAAATGCCAACTTTTACTGAAAAATTCTTATAGGCAGACGACTTAAAGCGTCACATCCAAAGGTTTAAGCTTTAAAGAGGTCGAACAGAAATTGGAAGCTACCCTGAATTTGATTTCCAATTTTATTATTATGAAGTAAATTCGCTAAGACTAAATCCAACCAAAACTTAAGTCTGCGCTTTCCCTGACTGCGACTGATCAAAAGGAAACTCAACATCACCTGGAAAAACACATTGCTAGAGCACATCGAAAGGACAATGTACCTCGAAGGGAGTCACGCTAGTGACTAGACCGCTCTTTAACATACAGGTTGCATTAAGAAAATATCCGAAATAAAGTGGATGTGCGCAGCATTTTTTTAAGGAAACTTCGCAATAGTAAATCGGTAAATCACATTACTAAGATCAACAGCGCAGGCGCTATGTTTCTCAACGGCGGAATACGCATGCAAGATATGGAAGAGATCTGCGCACTCCAAAAAACTAAATGCCAATCTGAACGAAACTTGCAGACTCATTATCGGGTGTATGAAGCTCTCCCTCTGGTTAGACTGTACAAAGCTTTAAGCTTCTCAGTTCTCGACTCACGTACAACGGCTCATGAGTTCACCGAAAGATCCAAACCAACCTTCGACAACCGCCACGTCCTTTTTGGAGCCGAATAATATCCTGGCTGGCAGACTAAAATCAAGAAACTGTTTCCTTAGGCCAGCTTGCTCATTCGGAGTTCAACTCAAGTTCAGCGCCGTAACCGAGTTCAAGGCATGAAGTGCGTTGTACGGTGGTACGTACTTCATACCTTGAACTTGTAATGGCGCTAAACTTGAGTTTAACTCCGAATCAGCAAGCGGGCCTTAGCGTCCTGCTGCTAGACAAACCACTACCCTGTTATCCACGATTTCAAGCGACTGGTCGACGTGGCGCATGCTGAACCGTTTAAGAACCGGCGTAGCACTGACCTTCAGTCAAAACTTACTAGATGGTATATGCTGAATGGAAATGACGACAAGTGTGACTGCAGTACATAGAACATTTACTATCCTGCCCAAAGTGCCCACATAGATGCACTCTTAATGACTTATCAACAGACACCAACTAGCATTGGACACAGCCCAATACTGATCTTAGAAATAATAGTTTTTTGGACTCGAAACAGTAAAAAATAAGTTTTATTCCTTTACCGTCATTTTTAGGAGGCCATTAGGATAATGAAGGCATGATATTTGTGAACCTTCTATCCCACTTGATCACTGTTTTATTCTTTACTGATAGTATGGTATAACTAGATCCAAACCCAGACATCCAAAGTGAAAGTTATCCTCCAACACCAAATTATTCTATATGGTCCACATAATGTTCAGAAAAAAGTCACACCATTTTGAGCGTCGGGTTTGGGGGGGAGAGGGGGGAGAAATCTGAAAATTCGTAGTTTTTTTAAGTCTTTCGTCAATATTTCTAAAACTATGCGGTTTAGCATGAACAACTTTCTATACAAAAATGTTCTACATTAAATTTGAAACAAAAAAGGCCCTATGCATAATCCTTCTAAAATGAACGGTTCCAAAGTTACGGAGGTAGTATAGTATAATTGGTCCAAAAAAGGCCTAACCCAGACATTAAAAGTAAAAGTTTTTCTGCAACACCAAATTGTTCTATATAGTCCAGATATTGTTCAGCAAAAAGTTACACCATTTTGAGCGTCCGGTTTGGGGGAGGGGGGAGATGGGGAAGAAATCGGTACATTAGTAGTGTTTTTAAGTTTTTCGTCAATATTTCTAAAAATATGCTTTAGCGTAAACAATGTTCTATACAAAAATGTTCTACATCAAATTTAAAACAAAAAAGGTCGTATACATAATTGTTATATAATCAACGATTCCAGAGTTACGGAGGGTGAAAAGTGGAGGTTTTCGATACTTTTTATATTTCTTGGGCAATTTATAATATTTTTACTGATTGAAAGATATTTTCATTAACAGGATTTGCTATTTCAGTGGCCGATGGTATGTTAGTGATAAGCCCTTGAAGAAACGTCAACCTCACCACCCAAAATCATCATCAATTGCCCAAAAAATATAAAAAGTATCGAAAACCTCCACATTTCACCCTCCGTAACTCTGGAACCGTTGATTTTATAACAATTATGGATAGGACCATTTTTGTTTTAAATTTTATGTAGAAGTTTTTGTATAGAACATTCTTTACGCTTAAACATAGTTTTAGAAATTTTGACGAAAAACGTAAAGAAACTACTAATTTACCGACTTCTCCCCCCAAACCGGACGCTCAAAATGGTGTAACTTTTTACTGAACAATATGTGGACCATATAGAACAATTTGGGTTGGAGGAAAACTTTTACTGTGGATGTCTGGGTTAGGCCTTTTTTTGGACCAGTTATACTCTACTACCTCCGTAACTTTGGAACCGTTCATTTTAGAAGGATTATGTATTGGGAATTTTTATTTCAAATTTAATGTAGAACATTTTTGTATAGAAGGTTGTTCATGCTAAACCTCATAGTTTTAGAAATATTGACGAAAAACGTAAAAAACTACGAATTTACCGACTTCTCCCCCCTCTCCCCGCCAAACCCGACGCTCAAAAAGGTGTGACTTTTTTCTGAACATTATATGGACCATATAGAACAATTTGGTGTTGGAGGATAACTTTCACTTTGGATGTCTGGGTTATGCCATTTTTTGAATCAATTCTATCATACTAAAGTTTAATATTATTGGAGCTCAATCACAAAAAATCTGTGAGTGCAGATTGTCAAATATATGGTGACATTCGGTGGATTGTTTTGCTGTTGACTGCGCAACGTGTGTGGAGCGTAATATCATAAGGCCAAGTTAGTGTCACTGTATATTTGACAAACTGTATACAAGTAACTGCACACTATCTACACAGCAAGCACCATTTATATTATTATGTACCTTCCAAGTATTTTACATTCCAAATTAGTTGCATCGTTCATTAAAGTCGGTATGCAGAGTCATTTCAATAGCTTGTAAGTACAAAACGACAAAACACAAACAAAATATAGAATAATAATATAAAATACAACAATACTTTATTGTATTTATATTGTTAAAAGTTGAAAGAAATTGCTTCGGCCTGTGTATGGCGCGGACACGCTTAATATTGAATTATAGACACTCGGAATGTACCGACGAGCATCGTCTAAACAAAACCTCTTCTAGTATATCGGCACTATTAATACTATCAGAAAATCTATAAATTATATTTTATGGCTATACCACGACTACAACATTTAATCCGAGGCACGTTTACTTCATTTGTCGAACAGGTGCCAAGGTGGGGATGAAATCTATTATGAAATCGGAGATTACATTGAGTTTTCTTTAGCTACAAATCGTTTGGTAGCTTCCCATTTCGAGGAGGCACTCAACGTTAACACCGTGTTTTATTCGTTGGAGATTTACAGTTCGATTTGGTACTGTGGGAAACAACAGTAAAGCTTACGATTATTTAGTATTAGTCAATATGAATTCATTAGGATAAAGTAATAATGATATCTTCTTAAAGCTTAATTGTAAAGGTATAATAAAAAAGCAATATCTAGGAAAAACTATAAAAAATAATTACTCCCAAAGGCTGTTAAAATATAAACTGGCTGTTTTATCTTAATAATTTTGGGAAATATAGACAGGTTAATTATTTAACCTTGTACTGCATACCTATATGGTATATTCAATACACTTCCGATGTGTCAACTAGAGCAGCGATACTCAACCTTTTTTTTCCCTGGGCCACATAGTTAAAGATAGTGCCACAGCGTGCGGGCCGCAATCTAGGTGAAGTAATATACAGTATGATACAAACAAAAGGAATAAATTCGTTATTTGGTAAATTGGCGACTATAAGGAAAAATCCTGAAACAAGTCGATTTTTTATTTTTAAATTATGATTTTTTGACATATATGTTATACTAGTGACGTCATCCATCTGAGTGTGATGACGTAATCGATGATTTTTTTTAGATAAGAATAAAGTTCGTCTGCTAGCTCATTTGAAAGGTTATTCAATGCTCTATTCAGCAATTTAAACATTTTTTGCATATTTCATTTTTGAATATGAAGATTCGCACAGGCATGATGAAGCAAACAACGTGAAAAGCAAGTAAGCGCAACTTATAGTTTTCGGTGTTAATTTCCAAAATTCTCAATATTGATTTGCGTCTCTTTTTTCTTTAAAAATTGCCTCCAGATTTGTATCATCTTTAAAATCAATTAGTTCATCTGACAACTTTGCGCTATTAAATCCCAATGCCGCAAATTGTGTAGTAGCGGCTACTTCTAAGTGCCGGGGATTTTCCATTAATAGAAGATATTTCCTAATTTTTCGCAAATCATTAAATCTTTCCTGAAATTCATCGCTCAAGAAAACTAAGTAATATTAGAAATAGTAGCAAAGTTTTCTGGAGATACATCAATTCCATCTTGTTGACTTTTTACCAGGGTCCCCGCTTCCATATGTGCAAAGTGTGCAATGCACACGGGCGCCATCTTTTAAGGGCGCCAAAACCCGGGGTCAAAAATTGCAAAAAAAACAAAAATTAATTTTAAAATAAAATTTAAGAAATTAAATAGGATTAAGTATACACACGAAATTTTATTAGTATATCATCCGGTTACTGCCGATTCCCATTTGCGAGAACATGTCGAAAGTCAGGCATTTTAATTTATTTTGTTATTGTTATGATTTTATTCTGTTGGTTTCATGTTGATATTTTAGTCTACAAATAAATGTCCATTTACTCACGGTTTTTGCTGTGAATTTTAAAGAACCGCTTATATTGACATCAAATTTGTCATAGGTATAGGTACATAGCTAACAAGAAAAGGAGTGATATTGTGCCGATGTGTGCTTTTGCCCTGGGAATAAAAATGGTGTTCTCAAGGGAGTACGCCCGAGAATACCTAGGTGTATTTTTTGGGGTGAAAAAACATACGTTCAAAATAAGTCCGGAATTGGATAAACTGACTAATTATAATCAAATTTTGTTCTATAGAGATTTTCACAAAGCCAATGCTTTTCGAGTTATTTGCGAGTGAATATGTTCATTTTTTAACAAAAAAAACCCGTTTTTAGAGGGTTTTTCGCAAATAACTCAAAAACTAATTATTTTATCGAAAAAAATACTCTTAGCAAAAATATAGCTTACAAAAAAGTGAAAAAAGTAATTTATATATGAAGTCTGCAAACCCAGCAGAAGAAGCAGAGTTATAGCTAATGAAATGTAGGTTCTTATTCGTTAAATTCCAATCTAATATTTCAACGTGAAATAATTAAAAAATTAAGCAGTTTTCATGAAAAACTCATTAAAACTTCTTTAAAGCGTTTAAAAACTTTATTTTTGATTTTTAAAAAAGTTTCTAGCGACAAGAATACGCAACAAGCAACCTTGTATTGGACCATTTTTTGATAAAAAAAATTGTAAAAATCATCCTAATTAGCATTCCAATTGAAATTAATCGTTACCGCTTTACCAGTTACTTTTATAATATGTATTATTTATATGATTTGTAAGTTTTATCGGTTTAAAGGGCTCATTTTTGAAAAAATTTGAAAAAAAGGTAATTTTTTTTAATCTTGAAAAAATTCCTTTTTTCCAAATAACTTAAAAAATTATTAGTGATACCAAAAATCTCAAGCAGTAAAAAAATGTAGGTTTTGTTGTTCTGATTATTTTGGACTTTTTTATTTTCCTGTAAGACAAAAAGTGGTTAAGATATGGCTGTTCAAAGTTTGCATACATCGTAATGCCGTTTAAAGTGACTCATTAAAGCCCTTTTAACTACAACCTCTTCAAAAATAAGCACTGTCAACCGATGAAACTTCAGATCATATAAACCATACATAAGTAAAATAACTTGTGGTGAAACAGTAACGATTAATTTCATTTGGGATGCTAATTAGGGGGCGATTTTCACGATTTTTTTTACCAAAAAAAGGTAAAGCATTATTTTGAGCGTAACTTACTATTGATGTTAAAAAAAACTATAGCTTCTTTTAATAATTTTAAAAAAGTTATAATGAGTTTTCACTGATAAGTGCTTGATTTTTTGGTTATTTCACGTTGAAATATTCGATTTGTAATTTGACGAATAAGAACTTCCTTTTCATTAGTTACAACTCTGCTTCTGGGTCTCAGATTTCATAATATATGTATAACAACTTACACCAATTTTTTCATTTTTTTATAAGCTATATTTTTTTCATTAAAATACTTTTTGAGCTTTTTGCGAAATTCCTTCTAAAAACGTATTTTTTTTATGAAAATTGAACATATTTACTCGAAAATAACTTGTATTGACTTAGTGGAACAACTAGAACAAAAGTTGTTTAAAATTAGTCATTTTATCCAATTCCGGACTTTTTTGAACGTATGTTTTTTTTGCTCCCGAGAAGAGTGAAACTCATATTCAGGACAAAAGCACACATCGGCACAATATCACTTTTTTCTTTGACATGTTAGCTTTGTGTATGCCAAATGTCATGTCTATCCAAGCGATTCTTTAAAATTCGGACGTTTTACAATATTTTATCTTGAGTGGATGGACTATAAATATGACTTCTAGAGTTCAGTTTTTTGGTTTCTTTCAAGCACCTACCTACCTTCAAAAAATAAATAAAAAACATGATCCAAACTGCCTTAAGGGGCGCCAAAATCCTTTTTTGCACACAGGCGCCAGTAACCCTTACGGGGGCCCTGCTTTTTACCAATGTCGAAAAGTTATACAGATTTTTTATATTAATTTCCTCGATATACTTTTATCTTTAGCTTGTCCTCGAAAGCAAATACTTTATTCTTTAACGGCCAATATAAAAATTTTTAGGGGGGGGCCAAACGTGAAGATGTTGCACATTACATTTTGTATATTTCGGATGACAATATATAACGTAAGCTCTCTCTATAACGAACACGGATATAACGAGGTTTCGCTTATAACGAGGTACATTAGGTGTCCCATGAAATTCCTATTGAACTATAACGCTCTATAACGAGGCATATTTGGTTATAACGAGGAAAATTTAAATCGAAGAATACTTGTCTTTACCTGTTTTTAGCGTTGTAATGGTCATAAATAAATAAATGCCCCAACTACCTGTACATAGAAATGCCCAACATCTGTCTTATTATCGAGGCCAGTGCTATAATAAACTCGGCCACCTGTAATAAACATCTGCCTGTTTATCGACCGATATTGAATACTATAGGAAATTTACAGTTTATGGCGGCGAAGTCTCATTGTTCACTGTTCAGGTTGACCATCGACACATAATAAACTACGTAAGAGGCATCAAAAGATTTCAATATTATTATTGTTTGATATAACGAGTTCCGCTTATAACGAGATAATTAATTCACCATTTCAGTTCTCGTTATAGAGGGAGTCTACTGTAGTTTAAACCACCTAAAAAACCTAGTTTGAACCCTGTTGTGAGGAATTATTCATACATTTAAACACTAGACCAAGTTTTTAAATGGAAATGTCATGGGTACCACAAAAGTTGAGCCTCTCTTTAAAACCCGTTTGAAAAGAATACAATGCTTGCAAAGCCTTCCCTTCAACTTTGGCGAGCAGACTAACCAAGAGTATGTGTCGAACCAAGTTTTTACTTTAAAATCTTAAAAAGGAGCCCCCTTTATTTTTGCAGATATAGAATCCTGTATGAAAAATAAGGCACACATATTCCAAACATTTTTAGAATTGTTGATAGATGGCGCAAATAAATCGCATTTTCCGAATATAGCGCCATCCGTCAACAATTCTAAAAAAGTTCGAATAAATGTTACTTATTTTTTGAGGAGGAAACTCAATCTGCAAGAAAAAACGGGGGTTCCTATTTAAGATTTTTAAGTTAACTCTCACCCCATCTCCAGAGTGTGGAATGAAAAATCCTGTTTGGTGTCATTCTATAGATTTTTGAAAAATATTAAACACGTGGTTTTTAGTTTTATTTGGAAGTACATATATTTCTCGAGATATTAAACCGTTTCTATAATTTTGCTGTGGTATCACGATATACCGTTTTTTCCGATTATAGCGCTATCTACCTATCCACAATTCGCAAAATGGCTCGAATATAATTTGCTTATTTTTACAAGGAAAATCCAAATCTGCAACAAAAATTAGGGGTTCCATTTAAGATTTTAAAGTTACCCCCCGCTCCACACCCAGGGGTTGAAGTGGTGGACTTGTTTAGTGTCATCGCATAGATTTTTGAAAATTATTGAACACGTATTTTTCAGTTTTTCGATCCGATGTTCATTTCGCGAATTATTCGGCCTTTCCGCTACTTTTGGGACACCCTGTATATAACACTCATTCATCATGAAAGATCACCTGTTTTTCATTTAAATAAAATTGTTCTGTTCATCATAATGCACACTTTAAAAATAATCTGCTTACTAAAAAAATACTTTTGCAAACTAAAATTTGACTATGTTCAATAAATTTTAAAAATTATTTTTCAGTATGAATTTTTTCAAAATATAAAATATAATTACTTTATACCAGTTGTTAAAGACAAATGGCTCATTAGTGATTATCGATCAGAGATCGGAATTCTTGCTGATATGGTTTTTTTGCAGTATAAATGATTCATTTAATTTGTAATTTTGGGTGTCGATTACAGTGTATATGTTTCCCACGCCTCTAATCTCTGTCAATGTTTTCGTTAGTAGCATACCGTGATTGTGGGAAATGTGTATTATGCACATTCCATACAGACCACCGTCGCAGACACAAAGATTTTCTGTTAAACTATTAATAACTACCCAATATGTGAATTTTTTTTATTAATAAATATGTTGTTTCCAATTTATCTCTCAAAATTATCCAATAATGTTTTGACAAAAATGCGTTTATGTAATATAAATTTAACTTTTTTCTTTCCCGAACAGCTAGGGGGGGGGCCACGGCCCCCCCCCTGCCCGTGTGTATGGGCGCCTATGTTAACGGCGAAATAATTTTATGTTTACCTTTTAATTTGTAAGCGACGTAAAGTTCGCCAAGTTTCCTGGTATGTCGCAAATAAATGCTAAAAGCCACCACCAACTATCTTACTCAAGATCAAAATAATTTGATCGTTTACAGAGCCCTTAAGTTAGCCTTCGGGCCACATAAAAAACTCAAGAGGGCCGCATGCGGCCCGCGGGCCGCAGGTTGAGTATCACTGAACTAGAGGCTTCATCAGTTTTTTATGTTATTTTATTTAGCGGCTGTATTTCAGTGGGGTTTTGTGTATAAGCAAAGAGTACAATACATTACAAGCTGTAAGTAACAATAATTAATTTTTCCGCAAATCGCCAGGAAATTTTGACATTCCTGTCAAAATTTCTTGAAGAAAAAGTCAGGACTTCCTTACTGTAAGGAATAGTACATTGTTTACCGGGTAGGAAAAGCTTAACATTCCTGGACGACTGTGAAGATTGCTAAGTCGAGGCGCTAGCCGAGACTTAGCAACACAGAGTCCAGGAATGTGGCTTTTCCTACGAGGTAAACATACTAGTTTTCCGCAAATCGTTTAAAATTCGACAGATATTGATTGATTTAAAAAAAAACGCGATAATTTTATTCCCAAATAAATGGTGCTTTGAAATTCCTAATAAAATTACTTGGGTTACTATGGAAACGTATTGAGGTTGAATTGTCAAACTTGACGCTTATAAATTTAACACTAACAACTGTACGGAAATATCATTTCCTTACAGTAAGGAAATGACATTTCCTTACAGTAAGGAAGTCCTGACTTTTTCTTCAAGAAATTTTGACAGGAATGTCAAAATTTCCTGGCGATTTGCGGAAAATGATATTTCCGTACAGTTGTTAGTGTTCTATTTATAAGCGTCAAGTTTGACAATTCAACCTCAATACGTTTCCATAGTAACCCAAGTAATTTTATTAGGAATTTCAAAGCACCATTTATTTGGGAATAAAATTATCGCGTTTTTTTTTAAATCAATTAATATCTGTCGAATTTTAAACGATTTGCGGAAAAATAGTATGTTTACCTCGTAGGAAAAGCCACATTCCTGGACTCTGTGTTGCTAGCAATCTTCACAGTCGTCCAGGAATGTTAAGCTTTTCCTACCCGGTAAACAATGTACTATTTACAAACAAACATTTCGTTGATCAATGTATTCAATTACCTAACTCTTTGGTCGCAACTAAGAAATCTGCGGATTGCCACTGTAGGATCTGATTGGACATTCCCCATTAGATCAAGGGCGGATCCAGGGAGGGGGCCATGGGGGCCATGGCCCCCTCCGAGAATTTAAAAAAATATAAATTTAAATATTTGCAGTTCAAATTTTTAGTTTCAAATACATGTATATCTACAAAACAGGAGATAAATATGTTGTCTGGACTTGAATTGCACAAAAGCAGTAACGAAAGCTTCAAGAAAGAATGACATAGGATGCTTTGCAAATCAAAATGTTGATAATTTTACCAAAGTGCCAATTTTCAAAACGACCTTGGCAGCTATCAAAAGCGTATCAATTTCCATTTCTGTACACATAAAGAATAGAAAAGAAATGAAGCATTACTTGGGTCACCAGCACTTAGAACAAAGGAGTTGGTTGTTACATTCGCACAGTCAAAAGGGATCGTTTATCAAGTAATGCGTTTTATTTGTCTAACGAAAAATGTGGTCACAATAAAGGGATGATAGCCCAAAGTCTTGTCACGAAACTTTTAATATCTTTCGTCAAACTCATGGTCAAAGACGGAGCCATACAAACCCATGAAAAAACATCATACCACATGGAGTGCGTTCAGGTTGGGCTGGATTTTCTACGTTATTGCAACCCGCAAAAGTCAGTCATTAACCAGATAGACTCTCAGAGGTCTAAATAGGTACAAGAAAATAGAGAAGGACTACGACTAATAGTAGAGTCTATAGTGTTCTTAAGTCGACAAAATATTCCTCTAAGAGGCCATCGTGATGATAGCCTTCTGCTTCTGGACGAAGATGCTGGACCTAATAATGAGGAATATTGTTAAGGTTTAAAATCGCATCGGGAAATAAGACTCTTTAACAACACCTATCCACAGCATCTTTCCGATCAACAAACATTAGTAGCACCAGTCAAAATCAATTGATAACATATTGTGGTAAAGAAATAATTGAACAAATAGTGGATCAGATTCACAGTGCAAATTATTACTCTCTCATATTTGACGAAATGACCGACGTATCCCACATGGAACAGCTTTCTATAAATGTGGGATACATACAGAATAACAACATTCGTGAAGACTTTGTCAAGTTCGTTGACGCTTATCAGAACATACAAATGATAACTGAAAATCAGAAAGAGGGGAAGAACAATGCCTGAGAGGAGACGCTATGGAAAAATAGACTTGTTGAAAGAACTGCACTTTGATCCGAAGAAATGTGTAGGAATCTTTACTGACTTGAATAATACTTTAATACCGATAAGTTTTGAACGTCTTTATGGCACTCAAAAGTGTATGAAAAGTATCTACCTTAAAATTAACCATTCTGAACCACATTTTTAAAAATTATCCCCAGATCCTCAGGTACCGCTCTCCAAAAAAAAGTTCATGGCCCCTCCCGAAAATCGGTCCTGGATCCGCCCTTGCATTAGATGTTTAACCGTTGGTCTCGCAGCACCGCAATCGCAATTTTAAGATGGTACTTTTACCCAACTGAAAAGTGAGTCGAAGCGCCTGTCAAAATTTGTTCTTATTCTGATCAGTGTGGTTCAGATAAGTCTTGATGGTCGGAACCTTCGTGCTTGGTCGTACTACATTCTCCTTGCTTCTCCTATTCTTCTAGTCAACGATCGGTTATCTTGAAGTTCCTTTCAATTAGAATTCTTGCAGAGTCTAGAGGATTATTCGTGAATAAGACCTACTTATGTCTGCTTGTGGTGCAAACGTGGGAACGGAGCACAGGATCGGAGTTATTTTTTCTATACTCCCTGACGAAGGCATGTTCTTGGTGTTCATGTGAGCCAGTTCGTCCCAGTCCCTGTTATCCAGTGCTGGTAGCCAGTACGTTGGCGTGACAGTGAAAGATTGAATGTGCCTGATATAATATGCAAAGTCTGGTTTAGTTGAGCCAAACTGGTGCACAGTACACCGAGAGAACAATTTCTTTTCTCGTAAAACACCGATTTCTTTGAGCAATATTTCTTAAAAGTTAACATATCCTATTAACTTAAACATACCGGTTCACATATAAAGAAACGAGTTTTTTAAACACAACTCAATAATTTCTTACAGATAATTTCTTCAATACATACTAAGAAATGCATTAATGGGTACATTTAATTTTCTTATCCTAAAGTTTTTATTTCTTAAATTGAAAACTACAAATATTTTGCAGTATAAGAAATATAATGTTAAGTTAATCCATAATTATATTTGTGAACAAGAAATTTTCTTGCAATCAAATAAATATTTTAAACCACAAGAAATAATTCTTCAGAAATACCCTCTGTAGTAACTGTGGTTATAAAATAAAAACTTTGTCATTAATGCCGAAATGTTACTTGCAAAGAGATTTTCTTCCACAAAAGAATTGCGCAGATTAACTATTTATGATTTAGTCGTCAGTGTTTCTCAAGATGGCGTGATATGTTCATGTTCATATAGATGGATGTTGGATTTATTGTTGTTCTTTAAAAATTAACGGATATTTTGAAGGTACGTACATATAGGTATTAAATAATGGTAAATTGAGTAATTTAAGATGTAATAATAATATTGTTGCGTATCCGAATGGTTAAAAAAGAAACATAATAGTATCTTTATATGCTTTTTAGGTATAATGATGGACGACTCTGAAATAAAGGAGCTTATTATTCTAACTGGGAAATATGCCACAATTTAAAGCTGGGACAGAATGATATAATATATAGCTTCAGAACAATATTAAGAAAGGAGTTATTAACCAACTGCGAGGCCTTCCAGAAATGGTAGAACTTCATACATGTAAGTACCTTTTTAAAAATGTGTATACTTATGTATCAACTATAATAGGTTTCTTGAATGTATCGCCTTCTATAAAAATATACAATACAACGCTATATCAAACATGGCGGTTGCAACGCTGAGGATGTTTTCTGTTAATTTATTTGAGATAAAGAAATTAGTTAGTCTAAAAGAAATATATGTTTATGGTTAAGAAATGTTATTGCCGAAAACCGTGAATTAGTTAATATGTATTAAATGACTTAGATGTAAACTAATAATACTTTCCCGTAATAAAATTTCTTAATGATTAGGTATGCTGTCTCTTTTAGATTATAAGAAAATTACATATTATTATGTCTGCTTCAATGTTTTACATTGGTTGTATTTTCCCTCTTGTTTTAGCTAAACAATGTTTATTGTGTGGCTTAATATTATACAGATAAATAATTAATATTTCATTAACAAAAAGAAAAAAATAAACAAAGATGTGTAGGTTAAATAATGCCATGTTTGAACTAAATATGATTGATTATTATTAGTATAATAGTTCTTATGTGGGGCCGTGTATTTGTTTTTTTTTGTATTTCCTAAATTTGTCAAAATAAATATCTATAGATATATTTATAAAAATTTTTTATTAAAGTAAGTTTACTCTTTCTACATAACGATTTTGTTTTAGTGAATTGCTGATATACAAAGTGCTGTTAACAAAAGAAGGAAAATTTGAGGAAGTTGGATTTGCCTCTCCATCCTTTTATTGTTGTGTAGAAGCCAGTGGTTTTAAGAGTGGAGAAAATATTTGTATGTAATAATAACGTTTTATATCTTGTTTTATTAATAAATAATGATTTTACCTTAACACAATGATTTATTTCGCCGTATGTAATATCACTTTATTTTCAAGAAATATTAACTTAACTCTAAATATACGTTTATCTCTGCGAAATATATTTCTTAACATTAAATACACTAATTATTAATAGTAAAATAATAATATTCCTTACTAAGAAATATTATTGCTCAGAAAGAATAATGTTGTAATGTGTAGAAAATATATTTTTATGACTAATAAAATTAATTAACATCAAGTGTTTTCTGATAAATGAGTTTGAAGTTTGCCAGAAAGTGATAGTTCAATCATGTTTAAGATATATTTCTTTGGCTATAGTAGAATTTATTTGAAATATTTTAAAAAATTATATCTTACATACAAAGATATATTTCTTAGGCAATATGCCAAGTCGATCTTTCTTAAATATTAATAAAGTTTCTTTATGTCAAGAATTTTTTTCTCTCGGTGTACTCCGCAACGGGATACAAGAGTCCCAGTGCTGTCAAACTAAGTGTAGTTGCCGAGAAACTCTATGTGGTACCGCATAAGTTTTGCAGAATATTATTTCATGTCTAAGTTTTGCAGTCTTCTTTGTAAGATGTAAGATGTCTTCAAAGCTTAGCGTTCTATCGAGCATCACCCCTAGATATTTTGGGTATTTCGTGTGACTTGAAGCATGAGAAGTACCCCCCAGAGACCATCAAGTAGTTGTAACCCCCCACTTAGGATCATCCTGGTTACACCTCTGATTGGCTGAGGATAGTGTTGCCCAAAATCGGTCTTGGTCTTGCAGTCTTGGTCTTGTTCTTGCGTTTTAGCAAGACCAAGACCAAGACCAAGACCGCCTTATTTTAGCAAGACCAAGACCAAGACTGACCGTGCAAGACTTGAGCAAGAACAAGACCAAGCCTGCGAGACTCTTGCGTCTTGCAGTTTGAGTGTCGTTTTATGGAATAATACAGGGTGTAGCAAAAATACAGGTCATAAATTTAATCACAAATTTTGGGATCAAAAACAGTTCGATTGAACCTAACTTACCTTAGTACAAAATGTGCACATAAAAAAAGTTACAGCCCTTTGAAGTTACAAAATAAAAATCGATTTTTTCCAATATATCGAAAACTATTGGAGATTTTTTATTGAAAATGAACATGCGGCATTCTTAAGGCAGTAGTATCTTAAGAAAAAATTATAGTGAAATTTAGACACCCGATAAAAATTTTATGGGGGTTTGGTTCCTTTAAACTCCCCCCAAACTTTTGTGTACGTTTCAATTTGATTATAACTGTAGTACCATTAGTTAAACACAATGCTTTAAAAACTTCCTTGCCTCTTGGTACTTTTTCGAAAAGTCAGTATTTGTCGAAATATTTTGCATATTATTTGTCAAATCCACCACACATTTGTATATGGCCACGTATATGTTATGTTCATCTGTGATATGGCTAAGTACGATTATGGAGACTTGATAATAATAGGAAAATTTATCTAAAAAGGGGTAGTTCCCTGGATTGGCTGTATACCTTATAGTTAAACAAACTGGAACATGAAGTAAAAACCACTTCTATGTAAAAGGTGTATTTACTAAAAATTTTTAGAATCCCACTGGATTCAATAAAATGAATTCATCAGAACGTTTTCAAACCTATCGGTCCATCCTCAGTGATCTAAAATCAAATAAGTAATCCCACTATTAAAATTGAAAAGATGGTTGAAATTGTGAAAGTTAAAAAATGTGGTTATGATTACTTACTTGAATACTTGCAAAATAGCCCCAGAACCAAACAATGGTTGTGATTATAAATAAATATACATTATGTTGAAATAAATTTAAAATGGCTAAACGCCGATGTTCAAGGATTAAACCTCTGGGAACATGGTGAAACTCTACCCGAGGACCCAATCAACCATCTTCGGTCAACGATGACTACTAAGTGTCAAAGCTATGTAAGGAAATGCTTGATGTGACATTGACAGTTAAGGAAGAAGGTAGTCGATTTTCTAGGATATTTAAAAAACAAAGTCATGATCCAAGACGAAGATATGGTAAAGCTTTTAATATCTGAAATTGTCTGTTAATTAAATCTATTGTTTTTTAAAATTAAAAGATAATGTGTTTTACAAAATAAAATTATTTTAACTGTAGGTAACTACAAATTGACTGTATCAAATAAAATTAACCTGATCAAAACATTACAATATGATAAAGTGAGCTGATAAGTAGTAATAACAGAAATAAAATTAAATAAGTGGTGTTATAGAAGAAGTTTTAAATTTTGAAAAGGGATATTATTATATCAAGAAATTTATATGTCCACAGTATGTGTATTGATGGTTGTATAGGTAGAAGGGAAATTATTGTTTGGATGTAGGTGCAAATTAAAAAATTTATATAGATTGGAGTTAAGATAAAGTCAATCTGATAGTAGAAAATGTGATTCAGGAATGCAATTATTATGGACCAATTTTTATGAAATTGAGAAAATTCTTGTGACAAACTGGTGAATATGTAAAATTGATAATAAATAATTGTAGGATAACAGGTTGCCCAGTTGATACAAACTAAAATTTAATTAGTATAGAAAACAATAGGTGTAATGAATAAAATAGAATTAATAAAACAAAATTAAGAGAATGAATATTGTTATAATTTGATTAAAGAATGACTGAGTTTAACTGTGATAAATGAAATAAAGTGATGAAATGTTAGATGTGGAGATAAAAAATATATTTGGAAAAGGTCAAAGACAAAAAGCAAAGGAGTGTGATGTAGGGTCAAAGCATAGGTGAAATGAGTGAAAAAGAAAGATTGGAGAAGTTGGGTATGAGGGTTGAACTGAATGAAGAAAAGAAATGAAAGAAGTGTGAAAAGGGGGTATGGTAAATTAATTAGGTTTTGATTAAGAGGAGTTCATGTGGTTAGTAATGATTAGTATGTGTAAAGGAGTTTGGAGCCAGTAAGGGAACGAAGAAGATAGTTGACAGTGGGTAAATAGGATGAAGAAGATAGCAGATAGGATAGGAAAAGGGAAGGTATAACAAAGTAATAGGAATTATGAAAATAATTGACGGTGAATGGGGACAAAATTGCGGTTAAGGGATGTTTGTCGGTTAACACAATTGGGACTTTTCTTTAGGTCTTTGACAATTTCCAAATCCTCGTATAAGTCTAAACGGAGTGTATTTTTTTTGTTGAATGTTGTGTATCAACTGGACCCCATCAGGAATCTTAAGTTCTTTTCCCAATTTTTCGTTTATCAAGTCTAAATCCCTTCTATCCACACTCAAATCTATTAAAAATAAAATCAAAAACCAACACCTCATTTTTAGTAAAGCAGATAAGGGTAACTGCCTTGTTATTTTAGACCAACAACTATACATCGACAAAGTCACATCTTTCCTATATAACAATAATTTTAATCTTCTCCCTGTTGATCCTTCAAAATCTTTTGTTTCAAAAATGAAAAACAATCTTAAACAGTTTACTGATTTCTTCTCTGAATATGAAGCACCTTACACCAAAATTCCGTCTAATCCACTCACTCCCAGGTTATACGGTTTACCAAAGATACACAAGGTTGACATTCCCATTCGTCCCGTTGTCAGTTTCATCAATACTCCAGTCTCTATTTTATCCAAATTCATTCTTAACATTATTAAAAATTTTATTAACTTCACCCCACAGTTTACTGTTTTGAATTCTCGCCAATTAGTTGAAAATCTTCAACTTGTCAATCTTAATCCGAATATCGTCATGCTTTCTTTTGATGTTAGCAATTTATTCACTTCAGTCCCAAAAAATGAATCGATTAGTCTGGTCAACTCGCTTCTTTTAAATAATTCGGTGACCTCCACTACCACTTCGTCTATTATAAACATTCTCAAAATCTGCCTATCTCAAGATTACTTTGTCTTCAACAACAACTTTTATCAACAACCATATGGTTTAGCAATGGGAAGTTGCTTATCCCCTTTCTTAGCTGATGTCTTTATGGATCACTTAGAATCCAATCATATCACAAAAAATCCAGAGATATTACATTGGTTTCGTTATGTAGATGACATTTTAGTCCTCATATCTGGTAACTCCGACTCAGCTCACAACTTACTTCATAAAATCAATCTAATCCATCCTAAAATCACTTTTACCATGGAACTAGAATCTTCTAACTCCATTAACTTCCTGGACATATCTATTACCAGACTATATGACCACTTCAACTTTGGTATCTACCGTAAACCTACACAGACTGATCACGTTATCCATTCCACTTCTAACCATCCTCTTTCACATAAACTTTCTGCATTTCGTAGTTTTATACATAGATTAAACTCTATTCCTCTATCTACAACTGAATTTAACAAAGAACTGAACATCATCAAACAAATTGCAGTTAACAATGGTTATGACCCAGACATCATCCATAAACTTCAACAGAAAAGAGAACTTAAGTTACTTCAACAATCCGCTTTCTCATCATCTTCCACAACTACTCCAATTTATGCCTCCTTGCCGTTTAATAACTCCAAATTATCTGAAAGAGTCAAACAAATCATTTCTAATTCTTGTGATAACATCAAAATCTCATTTAAAGTCAATAATACCCTCAATAAAAGCTTAACACCAAAGACCCTATCCATTATATGAGCCGTAGTGGGGTATACAGACTCTCTTGTTCAGACTGCGATGCTACCTACATTGGTAGAACTTATAGATCTCTTTCCACCCGATCGGCAGAACACAGTAAGAGAGATACCACTTCAGCTTTTTCACACCATTTAAAAGTCAATAAACACGAACTTAAGATTCCTGATGGGGTCCAGTTGATACACAACATTCAACAAAAAAATACACTCCGTTTAGACTTATACGAGGATTTGGAAATTGTCAAAGACCTAAAGAAAAGTCCCAATTGTGATAACCGACAAACATCCCTTAACCGCAATTTTGTCCCCATTCACCGTCAATTATTTTCATAATTCCTATTACTTTGTTATACGTTCCCTTTTCCTATCCTATCTGCTATCTTCTTCATCCTATTTACCCACTGTCAACTATCTTCTTCGTTCCCTTACTGGCTCCAAACTCCTTTACACATACTAATCATTACTAACCACATGAACTCCTCTTAATCAAAACCTAATTAATTTACCATACCCCCTTTTCACACTTCTTTCATTTCTTTTCTTCATTCAGTTCAACCCTCATACCCAACTTCTCCAATCTTTCTTTTTCACTCATTTCACCTATGCTTTGACCCTACATCACACTCCTTTGCTTTTTGTCTTTGACCTTTTCCAAATATATTTTTTATCTCCACATCTAACATTTCATCACTTTATTTCATTTATCACAGTTAAACTCAGTCATTCTTTAATCAAATTATAACAATATCCATTCTCTTAATTTTGTTTTATTAATTCTATTGTTTTCTATACTATATTGTTTTCTATACTAATTAAATTTTAGTTTGTATCAACTGGGCAACCTGTTATCCTACAATTATTTATTATCAATTTTACATATTCACCAGTTTGTCACAAGAATTTTCTCAATTTCATAAAAATTGTTCCATAATAATTGCATTCCTGAATCACATTTTCTACTATCAGATTGACTTTATCTTAACTCCAATCTATATAAATTTTTTAATTTTCACCTACATCCAAACAATAATTTCCCTTCTACCTATACAACCATCAATACACATACTGTGGACATATAAATTTCTTGATATAATAATATCCCTTTTCAAAATTTAAAACTTCTTCTATAACACCACTTATTTAATTTTATTTCTGTTATTACTACTTATCAGCTCACTTTATCATATTGTAATTTTTTGATCAGGTTAATTTTATTTGATACAGTCAATTTGTAGTTACCTACAGTTAAAATAATTTTATTTTGTAAAACACATTATCTTTTAATTTTAAAAAACAATAGATTTAATTAACAGACAATTTCAGATATTAAAAGCTTTACCATATCTTCGTCTTGGATCATGACTTTGTTTTTTAAATTTCCTAGAAAATCGACTACCTTCTTCCTTAACTGTCAATGTCACATCAAGCATTTCCTTACATAGCTTTGACACTTAGTAGTCATCGTTGACCGAAGATGGTTGATTGGGTCCTCGGGTAGAGTTTCACCATGTTCCCAGAGGTTTAATCCTTGAACATCGGCGTTTAGCCATTTTAAATTTATTTCAACATAATGTAGATTTATTTATAATCACAACCATTGTTTGGTTCTGGGGCTATTTTGCAAGTATTCAAGTAAGTAATCATAACCACATTTTTTAACTTTCACAATTTCAACCATCTTTTCAATTTTAATAGTGGGATTACTTATTTGATTTTAGATCACTGATGATGGACCGATAGGTTTGAAAACGTTCTGATGAACTCATTTTATTGAATCCATTGGGATTCTAAAAATTTTTAGTAAATATACCTTTTACATAGAAGTGGTTTTTACTTCATGTTCCAGTTTGTTGAGGAAAATTTATATTTACATATTTAGGTATATTTTAAACCATATTAAAAAAGAAGTCACATCTCGATAAAATGTGCCTTATCGAAAAAATACACAGAAGCAAAAAAGTTTTAAAAACACTGTGTTTAACTAATGGTATCGCAGTATTAGTTTAATTGGAACGTACACAACCATTTGGGAGGTTTAAAGGAACAAAACCCCCATAAAATCTCTACGTAAACATATTAGAAAAGAAGCCGCAACTCGATAAAAACTGCCTTGTCGAAAAAATACTAAGAACCAAAAAAGTTTTAAAAAGATTGAATTTAACTAATAGTATCACAATAATAAATTAATTGGAACGTACACAAAAGTTTGGGTGGGTTTAAAGGAATAAAACCCCCATAACATTTTTATGGGGTGCACAAATTTCACTATAATTTTTCTTTAAGATATTCCTGCCATAAAAATGCCACATATCCATTTTCAATAAAAAATCTCTAATAGTTTTCGGTATATTGGAAAAAATCGATTTTCATTTTGTAACTTCAAAGGGCTGTAACTTTTTTATATGCATATTTGTACTAAGGTAAGTTAGGTTCATTAGAACTATTTTTCGTCCTAGAATAGGTGATTTAATTTATGACCTGTATTTTTGTTACACCCTGTATATTAGTTCGGGTATATGCTTAGAGACTATGAGATACAAAAAAATATGTAACAAAAATTTGGAAATATGGATTTATCCGCATTATAAACAATACGATGAACATACATACCGAATTAAAAATATGAACACTTATTTATTGGATACGTACTCAGAGGTCATAATAAATTATTATACAATGTAAAAATAAAATATTTCATTCTTTTCTAATATCAGACGACGCCTTCGGTCCGAAATTAATTACAATTGAGCAATTGTCTAGATTTTGAGAATAGCAAACTTTCATAAAATAATCTTCTTGTGTTGTGTGTATAACAATATCGCATTGAAACTTTTAAAGAAGTATGTCGCCTATAAGGTGATAAAAATATAATACGAATACCATATTCACTGTTACGGACAACCACTCAATTGTTTTTTCTTATCCATATCGTAAAGACTAAACGTCCTACTTTTTGCAGGGTGTGCAATTAGATATTAGATCAATCGGCCAAACAAACTTTTTTGCTGAAAAAGCACTAGATAAGATAATGCCTGGCTACCATGTATAGACCATTCGCGCACGGTAAAATGTTAAAAAACCTTCAAATTTCAAAAAAAGAGATATTTATTATTATATAAAAAGAGATATTGGCCGATGTGTGATTTGGCCATTGTTTTTTTATTGTTAATGAAGAACTTATGAGAGGATGGGTGATCGGACTGCATTAAAAACTAAAAAACAATGTTTTTTAAAATGAAATAAACAAATTACTTATCGACAACTGATAAATAAAGTTTAAACTTCAGTTTAGGCACTTCGAGATTTCGAAAATAATATTTTTTTCCACCTACCTCTACCGAAAGTATACTTTTCCTCCCTAGGGAGGAAAAGTAAAAGTAACGTCATATGTCATTCATGAAATATAACTTATTGACGCCCTGTATAATATATATTTTCTATTACTTAAGTATCTATACATTTTAACATTTATTTATAAAACACTCTGTATTTTGCAGAATGGTAAAAAACAGTAAATTGTTATTTTGATTTAACAATGTTTACATTAATAATTTGACTTATATTTGACAGTTGACAGTTATATTGTACCTACTTGTTCGATTTAGTTCTAATAAATTTTGTTGGTTAGTTACCTAAAATAAATTAAGTAAAAATGAAAAAATGACTTGTTATTTGAGGAAGGTGGAAAAACCATATGTATAACATGGGAGTAAAGTGCCTTTTCCTCCCTTGGATGATTACTGCCCTCCGCTACGCGTCGGGCAGTAAACTTCATTCTCGGGAGGAAAAGTAGCACTTTCCTCCCTTGTTATACAAATAGCTATTACTTGTGTTTTTGAGCCTTGAACATCGTCATTTTTCGATTTTTTTCGGTTTTAAATTGTTTATAACTCGGAAACGAATAACTTTAGACAAGAACTACAAAAGACCTTTTTTGTTCCATATGATTCAAAGAACCTAAAATAAGTCTGCCAGGGCTGAAACAATTGATTTTTATAATTTGTTTAATTTTTTTTTAATAAATATAGAAATAACTCAGAAATTACGGCATTTCGGTATAGGAAATATTACATGAAAATTAATTAGTAGTTATTATGGTTCAAAATGCAAAAATATACTGGGTGTTCTATTCGAAATACTAAAGTTCATTATATTTTCAAAAAAACGCAAGATCTGGTAACAATCTGTAATTACCACTATAATATCGGCCGCATTAGACCTTTACTCACCAAATTCTATAAAAATCGTTCAAGCCGTTTCCGAGATATTTGAGGCGTTCCATACATAAAACTCACTCTTTATAAATATTATATAATTAAACTGCTTGTATTACTTTGTATTAATTCTTTTAAAAAAAAAGTCAATCTTAAAATTTTCAACTAATAGCAAACAAAAATTTTCAACTAATAATAGTGTCAAAACTATTGCGTACTGTGCTGTAATTTAATTTGTATTTTTTTTATTTTTTATTTGAATAAATGGCAAATTGTAGAACTCTTTTATTCCATTTCATTTCATATATCTAGTGTGAGAGTCCATCAAACCCTTTCTAGACAGATAATGTTCTTTAAAATACAGTCTAGATAAGTTTATGTCATTTGTTTGATTTTTTGTGTTTTCACCATGTTTTAGCACATGTCAGGTTATTAAATGCAAACGTTTATTAAGAAACAGACTGACTCCCGTGGGACATGGTAGATAGCCCAGTTAGTTAGAGTATAGGCAGGGATAGTTTAGATCGTGGATTCAAACCCACCTAATGTGAGTTGTTTATTAATAAATAGCAATATGCTAGTGGGTAACTGCGAGACTTGCAAGACTCTTGCTGCAAGACCAAGACCAAGACCAATACTGGGAGTGCAATACCAAGACCAAGACCAAGACCAGGTGTACTGGTGCAAGACCAAGACCAAGACTGTCCAAGTCTCGTCTTGGTCTTGCATTTGGGCAACACTAGCTGAGGAATATCAGAGATTGGACTAACCTCAGTATTGAACAGATATTTCACGTTGCAAAAGATAGGTAAGTGTTTAAAGAAGTGATCTCCAATCTTCGTTAGAAGACGACACAATAAGAAGATGAAGAGATATTGGTCGATACGAGGAAAATAAGTTTTTTGGTTTATATAATAATTACTTCACGCCTCACGCCATAATGACTTTGACTTTTGTTATTGTCTTCACAGTTTGTTCAAGTAATTTATTCCTACTTATTTTTTTCGTAATAAAAGTCAAGATACATAGTAAGTTTAATGGCTGTATTATTTTACATTTTGTAGTAATAGGCAAACAAGAAAGATATTAATGTAAAGTGTGAAATTTAACACTTTATTTTTTGTGTATTTTGATCCGTTTGTTGTAAAAGATAATAGTTACTTTTTTCGATAAAAAATTCAATCTCTAGTTAAATATTCGACGGGTTACAAGCGATTAAGACATTAAATTGATGTTTGTATAATATCAGAGTTATTTTTACCTCAAACAATGATGAATTGACTTTTGTTGTTAGACAAATACAATCTGTAGGGGAGTCATTTGCATATTTTCGCTATTATTTAAGTTTGTAATTTTCGGCAGGTCGTATATCAAATTCGGGGTTGATGATTTTGATTTTAATGATATAATTTTGCAAAACAAACTAATTGGCTGATTAAACTTGTTTTCCTCAAAAGATAAGATCATTTAATACTTATACATGATTAATTGCTTGTTTGTTTGTACAACTAGAAAATACCAGAGTCTGGGCACGATTTTTTATTTCAGTACATACTTTACACTGAATTAGTGTGGAAAATATTTGTATTCACTCTTTATTTTTGTTTTTAGCGTTATTATCGCATTTTTGTTTGACACTTTCATTTATTGGACACCACATAGACAATACATTTATGGTTAATAAAATTGTATTTAGTCAAGTCTGATCTCTAAAAACGAAAGGAACAAGCTGAATCTTGTTGAGAATGTCAATACTGGGACTCTATGAAATATGTAAAAAAGATTGTCACTTTTGAAAACCCCCGGGCTTTTCCCTAAAATCGATTTACCGAAAATGTGTAACCCGTAAAAAAAAAATAGCCTGTCACTTGCGGAGTGCTGACAGAAGTAAAAGCTTCTTATAGATTCGATTATATTCGATTCGATTCAATTCGCTTCAATTCGTTTCGATTCATTTTAATTCGATTCGATTCGAATCTATTCGATTCTATTCGATTCGATTTATTTATAGCTTTTAGCTATACTTATATTTTTAATAATAGTAGACTACCTATATTAAAAATCATCTTAATATAAATAGAGTTTTTTATATCCAACTACTACAATTCTACAGGGTGTGAAAGTTGCTACGAAATTAATAAAAAAAACGTATTTAGCTTTTAAAATACCCGTATAACATTACAAAACCGCATATTTTAAGAAAGAAGACATCAAGTAGAATCTAAAAATGTAAAAATATACAGGGTGTCCCATTTAAAAACACACAGTTTTAAGCAACTTCCGGTATAACCGGAAGTGGCAAATTGATGAAAATATTTTCATTAAATAGATCACCCTTCAAAACCCCTTCATTCCAATTTTCATGATTATGTTGCCTTTAGTTCTCTAAATATTTCTAATAGGCCAGTTATCTGCCTCACCCTATATAGGGTTGAAACCACCTCGAATCCAGTCTATAATAGAAAATTCTGAATTTGTATCTAGTTTTACCTTAAAAATTTGTCGGACTATATTATTCTGAAAAACTGAACAAGTCAACCCCTATAGGTTTGAAACCACCTCGAAGCCAGTCAAGAATAGAAATTTCGGAATTTATATTTAGTTTTAGTTAAAATTATGTAAACTCATACATAAGTAAAAAAACTCCAATTTGTACATTGGTATAAATTATTTTATTTAAAAACTTCTTAAAATGTCATCCAAATGGATTGCAAAACGTTTTCGATCTAATTAGATCATCTTCAGGGCATTCTGCTGAGTAGTTGAAACTAACACACTATTTAAAGTGGTAACCTCAAAATATATGGTTTACATAGTATTAATTAACAAAATGTATTGAATCCAAGTCGATGTTTATGAATTAAATTGTATAAATGCTCAAAGGGCAACATGGTTCCCTGTTCGAAAAAATGCTAGGTTCTTGAAAGTTCAATGAGCACAGACCAACAGTTGGTCTTGATTCATGGCTTCTGCATTTGTTTGCTGTTCTATTTCCAGATCTTTCTATCTATCGTAATTGTCCTGAACCCTATTTTAACCTCTTTCTGCTTCTTTCTTTTGTTTACTTAAATCAATATTAAAATAAGTTTTTGTAAATATTGTCAGTATTTTTCCAAGAAAAAACATTGTAAAATTTCAGTAAAATATTATTTAAAATATATTTATTATTTTTATATTTGAAGTTAACTACTACTTAAGGCGTATGTAAATTTTATTGGTACCAATAATTGTAGTTTTGTACAAAATCTACATAACAATTTGTGTTCGTCTATAAAAATGTCTCGCGTGCTTAAATAAACATCCGCTAAACAAAAACTGCTGATTCTCTCTTCGATTTTATGTCACATATTTGAATAAACATCGTTTTGTTACCAAATACGGAGGTCCCTATGGTATCCATAATTGTTGTTTAATTTCTTATTGCACCTACGTGTTCTGTCGTGTCTAAGAGAGTATACTTTACATTCGTTTCAACTGTAGCTAATGTTAGTTTCCAGTTAAAACATCTCAACAATTAAATATTAATTAAGTTCTTAACACCTTGTATACGGGCTATAATGATGTTCATAGAAGAGCTGTTACCTCCACATATCTGCACTGTGCGACTTTCAATGTAGGAATATTTAATAAAACGTTGAAGGCTTAGTAGTCCAGGGCGCATCTGTTTTGAGATGGAAGTTGGGAGGTGACTCAATTTTTTTTTGCAGAAATTGCTTGAAAATAACTCAAATAATAATATTTGAGTTATCCTCCCACTCAAAATGGTCCGGAACATTGTTTAAATAATCAAAATGTAAAAATATGACGGAAAAATTCGATTTTTTTATTGGTTATTTGATTATAACTTTAAAACTGTTCATTTCTGAGAAACGTTGTAATAACATAAAAGTTGCATAATTAAATTTCCTACAATATAGAATTGGTTAAAAATTTAAAAAATAGTCACCCTTGATGCAAAATAGCAATAATTGCGAAAAAAAACATACAAAAACCAGTATTCTCATTTTACGTTTTTCAACCATTTATGCTACACTTAGGACCTTCATATTTCACCCAGAAAAACTTTATGATATAGTAAAACAACAGATTTCAGATCGGTTTAATAGATTTTGTAAAATAAATTTTGCAATCCAGCTTTCGCAAAAAAAATTCATTTTTTTTAATGTTGCCAGACTGAAAATAAAGCAGATAGCATATTCATTTTTTTTTTTTGCTTATAGAAGTGTACTGCACCTTTCATTTGCAATTTGCACAATTAAAATCGATTAATTACCACGGCGTCAGGACATTTTTTAAATAAACATTAATTTTTGGTGCTACGCGCAGGACAGCGGTGTTCGATTCACTCAAGTTGATTTCCACCATTTCTTCCAATCTTTATCTAATATATTATTTTCTTAGTCTATATTTTGTTGTATTTTAATATTTTAATTCAACAAAAATCAAACTAATTTTATTATTGTTTGTTAAATATTGTTTAAACAATTGCATATGTTTAAAAATAATGAACTTTTATTCTTTAAGTTAAATATATGAACAAAGAAAGTTTTTGCTAATAAAAGTGTTATTTCAAAGGATAGAATATGTGTTTTTATTTTGCAATAAACAAATTTATTTATTTATATCGAAATTTAATAAAAATTAAAATGTATCCAATCATTATCAAAGGTCATTGGAATGCCCAATCAGAGCAAACTATCCGCTGTCCTGCGCGTAGCACCAATAATTAATGTTTATTTAAAAAATTCCTGACGCCCCGTGGTAGTTAATCAATTTTAATTTTGCAAAATTACAAATGAAAGGCACAGTACATTTCTATACGCAAAAAGTTTCAACTTGCTATCTGCTTTATTTTCAGTCCTGTAACATTTTGAAAAATTAATTTATTTTGCAAAATCTATTGACCCCATCTTAATGAAATTTACAGTATCGTTTTACTGTATCATAAAGTTTTTCTGGGTGAAATATGAAGGTCCTAAGTGTAGCACAAATGGTCAAAAAACGTAAAATGCGAATACTTGTTTTTGTACGGTTTTTTCGCAATTATTGCTATTTTGCAACAAGGGTGACTATTTTTTAAATTTTTAACCAATTCTGTATTGTTGGAAACTTAATTACGCAACTTTTATGTCAGTCCAACTTTTGTCGGAAATGAATACTTTTAAAGTTATAATCAAAAAACGAAGAAAAAAATCGAATTTTTCCTTCATTTTTTGACATTTTGATTATTTAAACAATGTTCCGGACCTTTTTGAGAGGGAGGATAACTCAAATATTATTATTTGATTTATTTTCAAGCAATTTCTGCAAAAAAATTTAAGTCACCTCTCAACGTCCAAATCTACTAATATTTTTACAGATGCGCCCTGGTTTATAGATAGTTGATGACTTAAATGTGGCGATTATGTTAATATGTAATAAAGTTTACTCTTTTGCAATTTTCATGAAAAATTTTTGTGTAAATTTGAGCAACTTTGAGCAAAATCTAATGTTTAAACTAGTTTTTATTATAAAATATAAATTTCTGCAACCATGTTCATGCACAAAGTAGAGTAGGTATCAGAAGAATATTCAACAACGACTCGCAAGTAGACCGTACACACAAATACATACGGATCCAACCAAAATTTTGAAAAATAGAATATATATCACCCTATTAAAATTTGAAGAAAATAATTTTTTGGCTCCACAACCTGATAAAATAGCTTAAATCCAGAACCAGACTTTTACACAGCACCAGGAAAGTTAAAACGCATTGCTGTTATACAGGGTGTCCCGAAAAGATTGGTCTAAAATTATACCACACATTCTGGGGTCAAAAATAGTTCGATTGAACCTAACTTACCTTAGTACAAATGTGCTCATAAAAAAAGTTACAGCCCTTTGAAGTTACAAAATGAAAATCGCTCTTTTGCAATATATCGAAAACTATTAAAGATTTTTTATTGAAAATGGACATGTATCATTCTTATGACAGGAACATCTTAAAACAAAATTATAATGAAATTTGTCCACCCCATAAACAATTTATGGGGATTTTGTTCCCTTAAGCCCCCCAAACTTTTGTGTACGTTCCAATTAATTCATTATTGTGGTACCATTAGTTAAACACAACGTTTTTAAAACTTTTTTGCCTCCTAGTATTTTGTTGATAAGCCAGTTTTTATCGAGATGCGGCTTCTTTTTCAATATATTTACGTAAAAAATTTATGGGGGTTTTGTTCCTTTAAACCCCCGAAATGTTTGTGTACGTTCCAATTAAACTATTATTGTGGTACCATTAGTTAAACACAGTGTTTTTAAAACTTTTGCCTCTCAGTCTTTTTTTCATAAGTCACCTTTTATCGAGATGTAGCTACTTTTTCAAAATATACCTAAAAATGTAAATTATAAATAAATTTTCAAATTATTAACAGGTCTCTATAATCGTACTTTACCATATACAAATATGTGGTGGATTCGACAAATATTCAAAATATCTCGATAAAAACTGGCTTATCGAAAAAGTACTAAGAGGCAAAAAAGTCTTAAAAACATTGTATTTAACTAATGACGCCACAATAATAATTTAATTGGAACGTACACAAAAGTTTGAGGGGGTTTAGGGGAACAAAACCCCCATAAAATTTTTATGGGGTGAACAAATTTCACTTTAATTTTCTTTTAAGATGTTCCTGCCATAAAAATGCCACATGTCCATTTTCAATAAAAAATCTCTAAGAGTTTTCGATATATGAAAAAAAAAATAGATTTTCATTTTGTAACTTCAAAGGGCAGTAACTTTTTTGTGTGCACTATTGTATATAGGTAAGTGAGGTTGAATCAACCTATTTTTGACCCCAGAATCTGTGGTATAATTTATGACCAATGTTTTCGGGACACCCTGTATAGTCGCTTATTGAATTGATACTTTTTAAATACGTTTTTCAACTGAAACTAGCTCATCTTCTTGTCACAAGTTCAAATGATACTGTTTTTACCGGACCATGAGCTTTTATTTTTAACTGTGACATGTTGTTTCACTCCATCTATTGAAATATTTTTAAGGTTGCGATATTACAGTTACAGTTCTCTGAGGAAAAAGGTCATACGCATTGCATTTTGTTGGTGAGAAAAACGTCAAAATAATTTTTTTTCGGTTCATGCATTTTTTAAGGGGATATACAACATGGAAAGTTATCGTAGCAGTAGATAAGTATTGTCAGGAATATTTTGACAATACCTTCAGATATAAGGGAAAATGTAGTAAAGATTACTCATGTTTTATTGGCTATTTTTGTCGATATATTTTCAAGTCTTAGATTGCCACGTTAACAGATTTTTGAAGTTATACTTATTTACTATCGAGAGTAAAATTTTATAATGCCGGGCGCATGCGCACACAGACAGTATGTAGTTCGTTGCTAATCTTTCAAGATATGTATGTATCAGCGCTGTCAGCGCAAATAAGTCATTAAAAGGATATATTAGTGTTTTTAGTAAATGTATTATTTATTATAATTTTTGTGTCTTTGGATTTGTCTTCCTCGGGAATAAGATATCTTATAATAATAGTAAGTATATTTAAAGTATTTTTGTATACGTCACTTGGTCTATTAAATTTGTCAGTATGTATGAGAAATCTTCTAACCTGTCAAAGCAAAGGGGATATAGCTCAGTGGTCGAGCATGTGACAGGAGATCGAGAGGTCCCGGGTTCAAATCCCGGACGATTCATATTCTTTTTTTTTAATTTTTGGTATCGTTTTTTTAAAAGGGGTGGGTAAGATAGTTAGTTTCTAAAAAAAATTTAAATAAAATACAAAAATAACCTGTTAAGTATATTTATTTCTTTGAAATTATATAATAGAAGTATAACTTCTTACGTGCGTACAAAGTACACACACATTCTTTTTTTCTCTTGAAATGAATTGCTGATCATATTAAATATGACCAAAATGCCTATACCAAAAGTCCTACGCTGAATTACCCAACGAAAGGAGGGAGGTTATTACCAATTTACCAACAGAAATGCTTTTTTAGCCAATGCCACATCCCAGAAAAGTTTTTTACCGAAACACATTCTGCGGTACTTAGGTACTTGAACGCAGATGTGTGGAAACCACCAAAAAAACAAGAAAAAACAAAAGATAATTTGCTCTATCAAGAGGAAATCTTAAAAACTTTAACGATGAAAATAGTGAAGACCTCTGGATTACCTTCTAGATAAAGAAGATCGAACGGATATTTTTTAGCGGCACATTTCAAATCAAGCAATGATTTTTTCAACAAAAAATGTTTAAATAATGTCAGATAAATGTGTTTTTTACCAAAAATTGCTCATTTTGACTATCTTTATCCATCATAACACTCTACAAACTTAATTGAATCACACGATACCTTCTAGAGTCTAGAGTACAGATATTACCAAAAAATTAGTTTTTAACTCTAGTTAGGTACCTAGTCATTGAATATCTCTGTTCTTCATTTATTCTTCATCTCAATAATAGCTCTGTTATTTTATCGAAAATGTTTTCTGATATACAATCATCGTTATTCCCCCTGACCCTTCATTTCTATTCACTTTTCAAAATCTATTCGCTAAATTTTCTATGGTTATTCTCATTCGGAAGACGCACCAATTAACCAGTTATAATAATATAACTAAGATTAATAGAAGTTTTTGGTTCCAATTTCATCGTGCTTCCAATTTTTAAACACTTTCTCGTCATGCCAATTAGCCAGCGGCTTTGTACCTTGTCAGCATTTTTTACAGCTCGAGGGGGTAAGGAACAAAATCAAATAGACAATAAAATATTAATGGTCACCTGTCACCTCAGTGGGGGACTTTCTTACCTACCAGTTATTTTACAGTTTCTCTATTTATAAATGCGCCCGTAGTACCAAAGTGGTATTTCGTAAAAAGGTACTTGTTGCAGCGTGCCCTGCCACGTTGGCCATATACAGGGTGATTTGGCTTTAAGCAATTTAATATAGACTAACGTTACCCAACTCAAAGTTTTATATTTTAAATTAAGACCCAAATATTTTGGAATTAATCCATTGATATACAGTGTGTAACAAAAACGCAGGTCATAAATTAAATCACATATTCTGGGACCAAAAATAGTTCGATTGAACTTAACTTACCTTAGTACAAATGTGCACATAAAAAAAGTTACAACCCTTTGAAGTTACAAAATTAAAATCGATTTTTTCCAATATATCGAAAACTATTAGAGATTTTTTAGTTAAAATTGACATACGGCATTCTTATGGCAGGAATATCTTAAAAAATAATTATATTAAAATTTCTAACCCCATAAAAATTTGTTCCCTTAAACCCCCCCAAACTTTTGTGTACGTTCCAATTAAATTAATATTGGGGTACCATTAGTTAAACACAATGTTTTAAAAACTTTTTTGCCTCTCAGTACTTGTTCAAGAAGCCAGTGTTTATCGAAATATTTGTATATGGTTAAGTACGATTATAGAGACGTGTTAATCTGAAAATTTATTAATAATTTTCATTTTTAGGTATATATTAACATAATATTAAAAAAGAAGCCACATCCCGATAAAAGGTAGTTTACCGAAAAAATAATAAGAGCCAAAAAAGTTTTAAAAACATTGCGTTTAACTAATGTTACCACAATAATAGTTTAATTGGAACATATACAAACATTTGGGGTGTTTAAAGGAACAACACCCCCATAAAACTTTTATATAAACATATTAAAAAAGAAGCAGCATCTCGATAAAAACTGGTTTATCGCAAAAATACTAAAAGGCCAAAAAGTTTTAAAAACATTGTGTTTAACTAATGGTACCACAATAAGAATTTAATTGAACGCACACAAAAGTTTGGGGGGGGGGGGGCTTTAAGAGAACAAAACCCCATACAATTTTTATGGAGTGTACAAATTTCACTGTTATTTTATTTTAAGATGTTCCTCCTATAAGAAAGCAGCATGTCCATTTTCGATAAAAAATATCTAATAGTTTTCGATATATTGAAAAAAAATCAATTTTTAGTTTCTTCACTTCTTACTTTTTAGTAACTTCAAAGGGCTATAACTTTTTTTGTGTGCACATTTGTACTAAGGTAAGTCGGGTTAAATCGAACTATTTTTGGTCCCAGAATATAAGATTTAATTTATGACCTACATGTTGTTACACCCTGTATATTTAACGTATTGTCAAAGCGAGATTCTTCTAGCACTAACTCACTAAATAAAAGAAATAAAATTATAAATTTGGCATCATAAACTCCTAAACATTGCTAAATTTTTTAATAAACACCAATAAGATGCTTAAGAACATTACAATCAAATGAAACAATATGAGCAACTTTCCTCTAGCCTAAATCATTACTAAAAACTGGAGATTAAGAGCAAACAGTAGCGATCAACAGGTAGCAACAAACGCGTTCCAAGATTGCGGCTCTAATTTTGAATATTTTGTCGAGATATTTGGCACACACATTCGTAATAATAATATAATAAAGAATGGCGGTACAGAGCCCAATTTCAGAAATATGTTACTATGTGGAAATTTCTCTATAACTAAATAAAATATTGAAAAAAGGAACCTGTACCGCCATTAAGAAAGACAAAAAAATACAATTTCTCCAAATAAACTTTTTTATCCCGTGCCTAGATTTTGTGTCACATTGGAAGTACTAAAAATCGATCTTTTTATAACAAGAAATCGAACGTCACTGACTTGGCAACATTTCGCGCCTATGTGTATAAAAATTATTACTTTTGATAGTATAAACGTCACTGTCAGTGTCGAATTACCGACGCACTGTTGCCTCACTTTTGAAAGTTCGCAGAACTTTCGCAATCTTGGACCGCGTTTGTTGCTACCTGTTGATCGCTACTGTGTGCGCTTAAGGGTAAACCGGTAAAGTCAGCACTAGGTATTACTTATGTTCTAAAAAAAACTAGAAGTCAGACAATTAGGAATGCACGTTATAGATTTAATGACATCATAACCCACCGGTACAAACTTAACGGCAAACAAATTCAACAAATTGTTCCTCATAATATATTAGTTTTTTCGCTACCGTCATGTTTGGCAGGACAGCGGTGTTGCCAAATAAAAAACACATATTTATTTACCAAAGCTGCTACAGCCTACACTGTTTCTCTTTGTCTTTAAGAGTGTGAAACAAAACTGTTTTTACTATAAGTGCCAAACTTGACATTGTACGATATAAGGTTATGTAAGATGTTTGTTTGTTTATTTTTTTTCTTTTTCTTTTATGGCCTTTGTGAGCTGTGCCCATTTTGCCAGCAACATTTCTTAAAATTAACGCCTAATTAAACCTACCCTACAACAGACCAATCAAGGATAGGGCAGGGAAAGTGAAGTTGGTGAAAAAATAAACTGTTGTTAAAATATAAACTAAATAAATAAAATATAATTTGAAAACAATAATTTGACATTATATTTAACCTGTAATATTATGACAGACGTCAGTTACCATTTACCATATGACGAAATATATAATAATGACGTCATATATAATCGTCACTATTTCTAGCCAATAAAATGCTCGCTGTAATAGGAATGACATGTCAAAAAATCTGATTATTCGCTATATATTTTTTCAAATTTAGAATATGGCAACAAGGGGAAAATTACGTGCATTCCTTTTTGTTTGACTTCTAGTTTATTAATTTATTGTATAAATATTATCCTGATGTACCATCAGTTACACTATACCCTGATTTTCACTTGACTAACTCGAAGGGTTTCTTCCTCATGAGTTCCCTAGCCAGATCCGTGTTGTCAAGAAGCTAGATGGTCTCAACACTGACGTGTTGAAAAAGTCGTTGTTTGTGACTCTTGCCAAATTTTTTAATGGTCTTGTTAACTATATCCATTTGGAGGTCCCTATGGAGGTCATTGTTCCTGTAGTACAAAGGAACGATCACCATGGTCCTTAACACTTTGTTTTAGAATCGCTGGATGATGTCTAAATTAGAGACTGTTATTAGCACAATCCTATAGATGGATGCCATATGTTCATATAGTTTTTAGAATCTGTTTATAAAAAAATAATTTGTTGTAGATTGATATGGTAGATTGTCTTCTAAATAATCTGTCTAAATATTGATTTAATTTTTTCCTTGTCCACTGGCGGGCATAGATCTCCCTCATAATTTTCCATCTATTTCGATTTTGTGCCTCTTGCATCAAGTTTTCTGGAAAAAATTTGGATCAGTCAGTCATGTTGTTGATCATAGATGCAAACTCAAGAAGAGAATTAGAAAATAAATCAAATGAAGTATTAATAAGAGTAAATGATTGGATGAATAAAGTAAAATTAACAATATCAGATTCAAAAACAACATATAGTTTAATAAAAGGAAATTTAGAAAGAGATCCAATTATAAAAATTTGAGGGAAAACAATAAAAAGAAAAATGGAAACAATATATTAAGTATTATAATAGACGAATAAAAATTATTTACAAAACACATGAGTTGTGTCTGTGAAAAGGCAACAAAGATCATGCATAGCATTGCCAGTCTAGCACAGAAGAAATTATATAGAATTTCGTTCCGACAGATGAGAATATACCTAAGTACAATACTTGCATCAATTGTAGGGTACGGTTCAAGTGTATGGGCACATAGATTAATAAATAAAAAAAATGCAGAAAAATTAAATAGAGCTCAGAGAGGATTTCTTGTAAGAATAACGGGAGCATTTGGAACAACTGCAACACAGGCACCCACAGTTTTAACTGGAGTAATGCCAATGCATTTAGAAACACAAAAAAGAGTTACTACGATTGCTAGAGCCAAGCAGTCTATAGGAGCAGTAATGAACCTCTTGTCTAATGCAATAGTAAATTCATGGGAGACGAGAATTACATTATATAATTCCATTATTTTAAACTGTCTTTCTCAGTGTATATCTGTCTGGGGTCTGTGCTACTCAAATACTCTAGAACAAATTCAAACTAATTTCTTTAAGAGACTGCTGCATCTACAAAAAAATACCCCCAATACTTATGTTAGGCTAGAAGTTGGCCAAGTTCACTTAAAATACTTAATTTTTAAAATATCACTTAATTGGCTTGAGAGAATTTTACTTATGGACTCCTCTAGGTATCCAAGAATTTGTTATAACCGTCTTCGTCAGCTATGTTACAATAATGACAATAATGAGAATTATAACTGGGTAGTTCAGCTAAAAAATTATTTTTCTGAAATTGATGCAATAGAAACTTGGGAAAATTTATCATGGGGGTTACTGAGGCATCAAAGAAACGGTTTGTTATTAAAAATGAAAGAAAAACTCTTCCAAGAAGACTTATCAGCATTAACAAGTTCTCGCTATTCTTTGTACTATAAACATTTCTCACACAATAGGCAACCGCAAAGCTATTTACAAATAAAAACTCCCATATATATTACAAGACTTTATTCACAAATCAGACTTTGCTCTAAACTTTACATAAAATTTTATTATAAAGGGATTTCGTATCACATCGACCAAACTGAAAATTGTTCAATATGTAATTTACACAAATTAGAGACTCTTTCCCACATTTTGTTGGAATGTCCATTATACTCGTGTTTTAGATCACCCCTTATCAACGGCGGATCCAGCAAACTTGCAAGGAGGGGACAATGCAATAAAAATTTTCTCGTCACTCGCGTACGCAGGATTCTTTTTCGGTATGGGCTGTTACTTTATTTTTCTTCATGTACCATGTCCTTTCAGAACGTTGGTTACTATCATAGCTATCTTAATTTTATTCACTCCCACCCAAAATCAACCACGAAGTGCTTTTTCGTCCTGGACTGCGTATGCCTTCTATTTTCACTTGCATAATATTTTGTAGCAACCTATATTTGAAACTTCTAGACTTCTAGATTACATGTCCAAAATACTCCACTTTTCTCTTCTTGATGTCTTCTACAACTATAATCTCAGTAGTCTTGCTGAGACATTCGAGTATTGTGGAGTTTCAAATCTTCTTCACCCAAGATACTTCTAAAATTCTTCTATAGAACCACATTTCGAAAGCCTCAAGGCGATTTAGGTAAGTAGATCAATTTTATTCACAGTCCAAGACTCGACACCATACAGTAAGACCGAGAACACGTACTTTGGAGAAGGAATTCTGTTTTGTTTCATTCCGTTATTCAGTTGTCAACAGGACACAAAATTCACTATTTATTTGCAATCGTAATTATCTCTTTCTTAAAAAAAGGCGACACCAGGCGCAGTCTCAAGGAGGGGGCAATTGACCCCTTTGACCCCCCTTGGATCCGCGCCTGCCCCTTATTCGATCATTTGTAGAGAATACCGAGAGCTTTTTTCTGTTTTTAAATACAACCCATTCTCCCACTGAGATTAAGGAACTGTGTACATTTTTTATTAATGCACTCAGATTGCGTTCATTTATATTAAATGAATAATTGTAACTAAATCTCCATTAAGCGTCGACTATTTATGTGTAATAATTTGTACTCAACCTCTTGTTATATGATTTTTCATTAGAAACAATAAACATATCTATCTATCTATCTATCACAAAAAAGAGCATGTAATTATTGGCTAAAAAAAGAAAAATATGAAAAAATAATACAAATAATAGGATTAGATATAAGAAATAAAAGAGAATTAAAGTAAATAATAAATAGAAAAAGACAAAATGAATGGGAATATTCAACAAAATCTAGACGTTTATACAATTTTATACCAATATTAGAAAACATTGCTAAGTATTTTAATCCAAAACAAGGTTTAGTACACTTTTTAACAGGACATGGACCGTACCCAACATATTTGGAAAGATTTAACTTAAAAGATGATGCATATTGTGAATGTGGAGAACTAGGTACACCAGAACATATAGTGTTACATTGTGAAAATACTATAGAAAATGAAGAACATAAAGAAATGAGAGGAAGATTAGAAAGAATTGAAATGTTTTGAAATATTAAACAATCTAACAGAAATAATATCTAAAAAACAACAAGTAATCTATAATAATAGAAGAAGACAACAAATAATCCAACCCTGATGAAGTTGAGTACGATAAAGTTAAAATAAGTAAAATAAAATATAAATTCAAAAATAGATATTTACAATTATTATAATAATAATAATTCAATATAAAATAAATAAATAAAAATAATAATTCAATAAAAAATTCATTAAATAAAAAAAAGACTACCAACTCTCTTCTGAAAATAGAGGGACTGTCTTTATAACTAAGAAGGGAGTTGATGGTACCAAAAATATTTTAACAAATGTATATTGTTTATTTAAATTTGTTAAATGTATTTGTTAAATGTAATTAATAGATTATGGCAAATTAATTAATAAATTGTAAAAATAGATTTAGTTGTTTAGTAAAAAATGTAAAAATATAAAAAATATCTGTAATCCCATCAGGAAAAACGACCTGGATTAGTCCCTAGAGGCCAGGTCATATGTATAAACAGTAAATAAATAAAAAAAAAGTCCATCGTGTTGGTGGACGATCTCTATCCGCTTTCTCCATTTGCGATCTGTCATTCAAGTTTCGTAACCTATCCAGATTTATTTCAGTGTTGATATTATCTCTATAGTATCAGCTACTTTTGATCTTCGTCGTAGCTTGCGGTTTGGAATCATGTGTGGTCGAAAAATAACCCAGACAAGTTTGAAATCTTGTCTGGGTTAGTGCATAACATAGCACCCTCCATCGTTTTTTGAGCCACACAGATCTTTTGCACTGTTCGCTTATTATGGTCAATGTAAATTAACACCGGCAATACACATTGATTAAAGGTTTTCCTTTTGACATATGGGGAAGTCGGTCGATGATAAAACATGGTTCAACTTTTTGAAGGCTGCCCAAGTCAGTCTATACAACGGAGAAGCTCAACGGTTTAATTATTTTTTCCTATGCGTATATTTTTACTGACTAGAAGATATATGTCATCTGGGTTTTAGGTTTATTGATTTTCATTTTCCCTTCTAAAGAGAAAAGGTAGAACAATCTGATTTAGAAGTTCTTTGGTATCATCTATCCTATCATCTATTAGCAAAATATCTCTAGTAATAATAATAAGCTAGTCTTCTACAGCTGTCACCGTTTCTCGCATCCTAATTTCCAGTTTTTAAATCTCTGCTGGGTATTGCACCCTCGACATCTTTTCTCCAGGACCGTCTTGGTCTACATAGTTTTCTTTTAGTGGACAGAGCAAATTTTTCTATCTTTTTTAGCCATCTCTTTCCAGGTATTCTCTGCAGATGTCCATACCAGTTTAGTCTTTATAATCACACTATTATCTACCAACCTCAGGTGGCTAAGCTTCTATCCGTTCATATTTATGCCTTTGTCGGTCAGATTTTTTATATATCTATTTATATTTATATATCTATATATTTAAAAAGGGTGATAAAAAATTAGTACAACATTATCGTCCAATATCACTTATTACCAGCCTTGCAAAAATCTTTGAAAAGGCATTAGCCGAACGAGTTAATCAATATCTTAAAAAGTTTAACCTGCTTTCTACAAACCAATTTGGTTTTAAAAAAGGATATTCCACTTCAGATGCTATAACATCTGCTACTGATTATTTATATAAGATGCTGGACAGTGGTTCTCCTACTTTAGCAATATTTTTAGATTTAGCGAAAGCATTTGATACTGTTAGTCATCAACAGTTATTAAGTGCTTTGAGCGATCTTGGAATAAGAGGAATACCATATTTACTATTTCAAAGTTATTTAAAAAATAGATTACAAATTGTCAAAATTAATAACAAACTTAGTACTGAAAGAACCATTGAGTATGGTGTGCCTCAAGGTACTGTTTTAGGCCCTTTATTGTTTTCAATATATATAAATGATCTAGCGGCAATGAAAATAAATGGAAAGATTATTTGTTTTGCTGACGACACAGTTATACTTTACACTATTAATTCTTGGAATGAACTTAAAACTTTGGCAGAAACAGAAACTGTAAAGGTTCTAGATTGGCTAAGTAGGAAACTACTGACAGTTAATACAGATAAAACTTACTTTATACCATTTTCAATATATAAAAATAATTTACCCGAATTCATGGAATTAAATCTAAACTATAATAAGGCGTAAATTAAAATAAATAGGAAAGAATACATAAAATATTTAGGCGTTTATATAGATTGTCACTTGAAATGGGATATACATATTGATATGGTATGTAAAACTCTAAGAATGATACTATACAGATTTAGATATCTCAGCAACATTCTTGATTTATCTTTCTTAAAGATGGTATACTATTCCTTAATAGAATCACGTCTTAGATATGCCATTATAGCATGGGGTGGAACATATTCCTCACATTTGATTAAACTCGAAATACTTCAAAGGAGATTTTTTAAAATAATGTTAAAAAAAACTCGCTTATATTCATCAGAACTTCTTTATCAGCAAGCTGGTGTTTTTAAAATTAGACAATTATATTTATTAAACATAATTTTGCATACATACAAAAATAAACAAATATTGAAATCAATAGATCATAATTACGACACTAGAAGAAAACTTCATGACTATGTAAAAATTATTAGTAATTTTAAATCAATTGGTAATAGCTATTTGTATAACAAGGGAGGAAAGTGCTCCTTTTCCTCCCGAGAATGAAGTTTACTGCCCGACGCGTAGCGGAGGGCAGTAATCATTCAAGGGAGGAAAAGACACTTTACTCCCATGTTATACATATGGTTTTTCCGCCTTCCTCAAATAATTTCCTCCTTTTTTCATTTTTACTTAATTTATTTATGTAACTAACCAACAAAATTTATTAGAACTAAAACTGACAAGTAGGTACAATATAACTGTCAACTGTCAAATATAAGTCAAATTATTAATGTAAACATTGTTAAATCAGAATAACAATTTACTGTTTTTTACCATTCTGCAAAATAGAGAATGTTTTTAAATAAACGTTAAAATGTATAGATACTTACGTAATAGAAAATAGATATTGTACAGGGCGCCAATAAGTTATATTTCATGAATGAAATACCATGACGTCACTTTTACTTTTCCTCCCTAGGGAGGAAAAATATTTTCCTCCCTAGGGAGGAAAAGTACAACTTTGCTCCCTACAATCACGTCCGGAAAAGTATACTTTCAGTAGAGGTAGGTGGAAAACATAATTTCACATACTATATTCCTAAAATATTTAATTATGTACCCGAAATTTATAAAATATATTTGAGAAAAATAAACTCATTCAACATGATTAAATCCATTTTTAAAAAATTTATTAAGAACACTGGAACTGAATTTTTGAATGCGATCTTTAATTAAATTTATAATATAACTACTAATATATAATATATTTGTTATGCATTATGAGTTGTTATGAGTTATGTATTGTTAATTTTTAATATTTGTTATGCGTTTTTGTATTGTTAATGTTTAATATTTGAATAATGTAATCCCTGAGCACAACCTCTGGTTCTTCAGGGAATTTCTTCTTTTGGTTTATTTACTATTTATTTATATGTGAAAATATTTAACTTAAAATTAATTTGTAATTATGTTAGTATTGAATTATTCTATTATAATATTGTTATATATGAGAGCATAATGAGAAGTAAATAAACATTATTATTATTATTATTATTATTATTCCAAAAGTGTTGTGAATAGTTTTGGTGACCCCTGACGTACTTCACGTTGTAATCAGAATTTTTGAGTTTGAAGATCACCCACTCTAGCGCCTTATGTGTTAAATTCGAACACATTGTGTGTTCGATTATT
Source organism: Diabrotica virgifera virgifera (assembly GCF_917563875.1). Taxonomy (NCBI): domain Eukaryota; kingdom Metazoa; phylum Arthropoda; class Insecta; order Coleoptera; family Chrysomelidae; genus Diabrotica; species Diabrotica virgifera. The sequence continues at coordinate 53,940,024 of NC_065449.1, read as the reverse complement.
ACCAGAGAGCGGCAGTTCTCGCCAGTGGCGCACACCTGCACCCCCTACACGCGTCACTATATATACACGAAATTTTCGATTTTCTAAATCTGACTGAAATGAAAATTGGGCTAACTTCCATCTTAAAGTTCAGGAAAAGACTCATCCATTCATATGTCAACCATCCATTTTGGTCCAAGGGTATTGATTTTACGCCCCTTCTTATTTAGGTTCTGTTTTTCTTTATCGTCCCCAAAACTCCCAAAAACTTTGAAAATTTAACTCCGACCTTTGCGGCTTCTAATAGAAGCGATCATTACCTTTCCAACGCATGTCTAATTTTGAAAATCGGTTATACTGTTCAAAAGTTACCGAGCTCAGAATTATGAGTCATTTTTTATTTAAAAAAGGGAAAATGTGGATATGTCTATATGTATGTATGTGTGTGGAAAAGTTAAACTGATCTGAATTTTTTTTCTGTGTTTGAAGAGGGGGTGAGGACCGATTCAGAACCGGTGTAGTTTGAGAGTTTTGACTACCCATAAGCCAGCTATAGGACCTTGGTAGGTACAAAACGGCATATTTTTTGGCGGTATATATATCTTCGGTTCAAGAAGAGACAGGAGAACAGTAAATACACCAAATCAATAGCGTTGAGTTAAGCTTTCAAATTGTTTCTAAGCTGTGAGGATCAGACATACACACGGCTCAGTATAGCCGAAAAACTGAAAAACTAAACTTTAAAAATTTTGGTTTTTCGACAATTACTCAAAATTTCAAAATACGAATTACGCCAATAACTGAGCGTTTGTAGAAGGACTCTAGACGAATCTAACGGTGTATACCTTATATCCAGAAAAATTCGAATTTTTAAGTTATAGGCTTCATAAGTATGATCAAATCTATTTCTTATGGGAAAAACGGTTTTCCAAGCTCAATAATTCCTGTAATAGCTTCAGTTATAATACTTGACCTTAGATGCATAAGATACTACTTGTCAATACGTTTCAAACTCATGTTTAGTGAACAAAATCGGTTAAGCCATTTAGAAGTTATTAAGCTACAAAAGTATAATCGGACAACATATCCTTCCATGATTACGTTAGGCTTTACAAGAAAATTTACCATAAAGCCATAAAAGCCGCCAAGGAAATTTATTACAATGCGAGGCTGGCTAAATCAGGTAATGTTGCTAAGGAAACGTGGTCTATCGTAAATGAACTGAGAGATAAGACTTCTTCTCCCACCATAATCCCGACTTCTACTGAGACCCTGAACAATTACTTTGTAAATGTGGCAAAAAATTTAACAAATACTATACCTCCTTCTCAGGATCCGATTTCATATCTTTCTCATAGGAATGTAAATAGTTTCTTTTTTACACCCATAGTATTAGGTGAACTATGCTCTACAATAAATGCCATTAAAAATAAATCGTCATCTGGGACTGATGGCCTCACTCTTAAAATGTTTTCTGCTCTACCTGATTGCACTTTAAACCATCTTACTACTTTAATAAACAGGTCATTCGAAACTGGAGTTTTTCCAAGCTGCCTTAAGACAGCGATAATTATTCCTATACATAAAGGAGGCGATAAAGATCTTGCTTCGAATTATCGCCCTATTGCACTCCTGCCCACGTTGTCGAAGATAATTGAAAGTCTGGTAAAAAAAGAATCTTATCTTTTCTGTTGAAATACAAATTGCTTACTCCACATCAATTTGGATTCCTGAGTGAAAAATGCACGAATGATGCCATGTTCTTCCTTTTCGATCATGTTTACTCCAGTCTAAACAACCATCACTCTACAGCAACAATTTTCTGTGATTTCTCTAAAGCATTCGATTGTGTAAACCATAACATCTTGACTGACAAATTACAGCACTATGGATTTAGGGGAAATGCTCTTAAATGGCTTAAATCATATCTTAATAAAAGAAGTCAGTTTGTAAGGGTTGACACGAAGACGTCTTCTTGCATGCCATTAGAATGTTGGGTACCTCAGGGTTCAGTTCTAGGTCCTATATTGTTTCTGATATACATAAATGACATCTCTAGTCTGAACATTAAAGGTAAAATATGTCTCTTTGCAGATGATACTAGTATTACTTGGAGTAACACAGATATTATGGATCTTCGCGATACCATAGCTACAGACCTAGTCACCATTAAATCGTGGTGCGATTCGAATCTCCTGTTATTTAACGTTTCTAAAACCAAAGTCCTACCTTACAACAGTATGATGCAACCTTTAGTACTTAATAACAACAGTCTAGAGGTAGTTGAATCGGTGAAGTTCTTAGGGCTTATTGTGGATAAGTCTCTAAAATGGAACTTGCACATTGATGCCTTACACAAAAAATTAAGTTCTGCTTGTTTTGCGCTAAGATCAGTTGCTACGGAAATGAATTTGTCAACATCTAGGACCGTTTGTTATGCCCTGTTTGAGTCTGATCTTCGGTACGCGCTTCCATTCTGGGGTACGTGTTGTGCGACTCAATTTGAGCGTATTTTTAAACTACAAAAGAGAGCTCTTCGTTACTCCCTGAGACTCAATAGCAGAGATCATTGCCAAGAATTCTTTAAAAAATTTAAGATATTAACTCTTCCTTCTTTGTTTGTTTTTGAATCCGTTTGTTTAATCCGCAAACATGCATCAGAAGGTCCAGAGAGACCCACTCATAACTATCCCCTTAGAAACGTGGATCATAATCTTTATCTGCCAACCCCACGGTCTGAGCTGGTTAAGTGCTCTATACTATACAATTCGAGAAAAATGTACAATCACCTGCCATCTAACATCAAATCTATTGCAGCATTTCCCGCTTTTCGCAAGGCCTTGAAAGCTTATTTGCTGGAGAAAGCTTTTTATACAGTGAATGACTTTTTTATAAACGATTTGAATTCAGCAAATTGACTTGTAGGATTATTACTTTCGAGTACTTGTGTACATATTTGCAGCGGCATAGAACTTTTGATTTACTTTCCCTTTCCCCTTTCCTCGTTTGCCTTCTTTTTGCTCTGACGTTGTATACATATTGTTTGCAAAATTTTTAATTTTTTAATGTGTACTTAATAACTGTAAAATTATATTAAGTAGTATAACTCACGCCATTTACTTGGTGTCTGTTTCTGTTTTTGTTTTGTTTGTAGTTTTTTACTATTTTTTGTTTTTTATTGTATTTTTTATTTTGTATAAGCTTTGTCCACAAATTGTTAAAATTTTTTGACAATAAAGCATACCTTACTTACTTACTTAATCCAGTTAACGATTATTCCCCAAATGGTTTATGTAGTTGTAGTGGTTACGACGCTAATTTGATCTGGCAACGGGCATCTGGCTAATTTGATCAATATTTTTTTCAATCTACTTCGAATAGAAAAAAAAATCTAGTGTACATTCGATGGACACTAGATCATTTGGGAGATAATGCGACAAAGGCGACCATTTATAAAACTTAACGTGTAATCGAGAAACATTACATTTAACTTTATACATTTAATTTATAAATAACTTTGAAAAACTCCTCATACAAGAATAAAAAACCGCTAAACGCCGTAAAAATGAGTGGCGCCTACAATATTCCAGCTACAAAAGATCTGATATGAATGTTACATGGCGCCAAAATGTATTTTCATTTTGATGCAAAGCAAAATTCTAGTTTTATTTTAAAAGATTTTTTCATAATATTTGCTAAATTTGAAGTAAACGCGCCACAAAAGACTTTCAAAATTCAAACTGTATCAAAGTTACTCTTTTGTGGCGCCTTTTACTTCAAATTAAGCAAATATTATGAAAAAATCTATTAAAATAAAACTAGAATTTTGTTTTGCATCAAAATTAAAATACATTTTCGCGCCACGTAATATTCATATCAGATCTTTTGTAGCTGGAATATTGTATGCGCCACTCATTTTTACGGCGTTTAGCGGTTTTTTATTCTTGTAATTTATACACCGATAGTCAATTCCGGATTCTATCCAGGCTTCCAATATTTTTGTTCGTTTATTGTATCGAAGGACTTTTCATAATCCACAAATATTAAAGCTAAACCAAAAGTAAATACTGAGGGCTTATAAGAAAATTTGAACCTCTACTCTGATAACAGAAGATATTATTTAATACAGACTACTTTTGTTGTTATAAGGTAGCAGTATTTTTTATTGTTTAAGTTTTATTCTTAAATAAATACACTGTACAAAGTACAAGTATCGTTGTATATATAAGTGATGGTTGTTTACGCTCTAAGGTTTAAAAAAAGATAAAAATTATATAATTTTCTGACGTAAATATAGCAATTGCTGTACAGACTCGCTACTTCAGATTTTTATCTCAATTACTATTGTAAGTAAATAATCAATACGGACAAAATTCTTATTAGAGTTTTTGATAATGCATAATCACTCACAGATAAAAATTGACCATTTATCAAGTAGGTACAGTATAGGTGTTTTGTTTTGTGTTTACTACCAACAAATTTAAATACTATAATTTGAAGCTAAAATTATGAAATTTTTTGTTTATCTTCCAGTTTTATCATTATATTAAAAATTGGAAAATAGTTTCAGAATAGTAAAATCATGCTGACTGTAGACTAAACAAGTGTCAGCAAAAGATCTAATTTAGCGTCAGCAACAATTATGTCTTGCATTTCTTCCCTTTTAGACTTTCATTTTATTTCTCACATTTTTGTTAGTTTTTTATTTGTAAAGTTCTAACTTTAACTTATCCTTCCGATAAGCGCTCTCACCAAACTAGAACGGTCGTGAATATCTCAGACATACGCGTTTCTATTTATTTAATATTTAAAGCAATAATATTAAAACACTGAAAATAACACTAATATTAAAATATTTTTCCACCTACCTCTACCGAAAGTATACTTTTCCTGACTTGATTGTAGGGAGCAAAGTCGTACTTTTCCTCCCTAGGGAAGGAAAGTACTTTTCCTCATTATTCCTCCTCATTCTCCCCTGAAGGGAAAGTACTTTTCCTCCCTAGGAAGGAAAAGTAAAAGTGACGTCATGGTATGTCATTGATGAAATAACTTATTGACGCCCTATACAATATCCTATTATATATTACGTAAGTATCTATACATTTTAACGTTTATTTATTGTTATTTTGTATTTTGCGGAATGGTAAAAACACTAAATTGTTATTTTGATTTAACAATGTTTACATTAATAATTTGACTTTTATTTGACAGTTGACACTTTACAGTTATACTGTACCTACTTGTTAGTTTTAGTGCTCTAATAATTTTGTCAGTTAGTTACATAAATAAATTATTTAAAAATGAAAAAATTACTTGATATTTAAGGAAGGTGAAAAAATCATATGTATAACATGGGAGTAAAGTGCCTTTTCCTCCCTCGAAGAGGAAAAGTAGCACTTTCCTCCCTTGTTATACAAATAAGACTGATGTAGGAATGAAATTAATATCTAATAATATAATATAAGTAAAAATCTTAACCTATAAGTTTTATAAGTTTAAATTAATGTAAGTCAAGAAAGCGAAAGAGAAAAGAAAAGAAGAGACAAAATGATATATAGCGATATAAAGTTTAAGTTAATACAAGTCGGTTAAAATACTGGCAACTGGTGAAAACAGTAAAACATAAAACTGTGGAAAGAAAATGGTCATCAGCTATGAGGGTATAAGATCTTCAGTATACATTGAAGACACAACAGAGGCTTTATTTTTAATTGATCCGAAGAGTAGATCAGTAGCGGCATGTCTTTGCATGTTTTATAGATTATTAGGAGGTATTCCATAACGTGAAGCACGACAAACTTATAAATCTGCTCAAACAAATTGTGCTAGATGGAAACGACATAAGGATTAGCAACAACTTGTATTGAAACCAGTCAGCTCTCACAACAGTCGGACAATTCTCAAAGGACAGGGTCAGACAGGGTCAGACAGGGGTCTGTACTGTCGCCACTCTTGTTTAATTTATATTCTAAATCCGTTTTCCAAGAGTCCTTCGAAGATATAGAAATAGTAATAAAGGTGAATGGAAAACATATCAATAACATCCGATATGCTGAAGACACGTTTCTCCTTGCCAACAAAGAGTAAGAGTTCTTAATCAAAAAAGTCAATATCATAAGTCAAATCCACGGTCTCAAAAAAAAAAAGGATAAAGACATCAAATTTAATGGTCATCAGCAAATGTGTCAGTATAAAAATAGTAAATAGATTTAAGTATTTGATACGCTGGCTAAAGGGTAAATGGATTCCTGATGATGAAATCAAAATTAGAATCGAAATAGCAAGGAGTACGTTTTTCAACAAGGAAGCACTATTCCGCAATAAAGACCTGATGGCGTGCCGGTAAACGCTAGGTCTTCTTCTTCTTCTTCTTCTTTTTATATAGACATTACTCTGTCTGTTTTTCAATGTGCCTCCAGTAAGTTGTCATTCCATCGTTTTCGTGGTCTTCCCACTGATCGTCTTCCTATTGGGGAACCGTCTCTCGCCGTCCTTACTCCTCTATTTGTTGTCATTCGGCTTATGTGGTCGTTCCATTCTACTCTTCTGCTTTTCACCCGGTTATTAATGTTGTCCACCTTGCATTTCCTTCGTATATCTGCACTTCTAGCTCTATCCCACAGCGTCTTACCATCGATTAGGTACTGTCTACATTGTTCTAAGGAGTTTAGGAGCAAACGTTAAAAGCAAGAATCATATCATGTCTGGATTTTTTAAGAGGTGGTTGTACTGGCAGTTATTAAAAATAACATGTATGGAGAGAGTATCAAATGATCAAGTGATAGAAAAAATTAATAAAAATAAGTAACTATTGATAACAGTTAAATAAAGCTTATTTTGGCTATATCTTTAGAAACGAAAAGTATGGTTTTCTGCAAATTATCATTGAAGGAAAAATTGAAAGAAGACGGGGCATCGGTGGTTCCCTCGGCTGCTAAATTTACGCTACTAACTCGACATCACGTAGGCAAGTATTATACAATTCACACACGATAGAGAAGAGTTCCAGTTAGGGATGGCGGTTGTTGACAAAACACCGGTTTTCGGTTATACCGGTTTTTCTTATTTACCGTTTAACCTTGCGGTTATAACCGCTCAAAAAAACCGGTTATTCTAAAAACCGATGTTCGGTTTTTTTAATCAATAGCAGATGCGCATTAGGTTACAATGTTAAATTTTACATTGCACTTTATTTTGCGATACTACATTCGAATCAATATCTATTATCGATATCGATACTATTGAAAGAATATACTGACACCAAGATAATCAATCAATATTTAAGCGGTTCAAAATGGATTGAAGCAGGGCATATCTGGATTCATTTCTCATAATGTGTCCAAAAATTGTATTGAGGACCTCATTCTACGTGAACTCGTCAGTACACGAGATCTTAAGTATTTTTCAATATGGAAACATCTCAAATGTTTCCAATGTTCGGCACCTATCTTACTTCAAAATCCATGACAGTCCCAGACAAATGTAGCATTGCCAAATTTTTACTTTGGTACCAAAAGCAGGGCTGTGGCTTTTAGAGGAGGCCATATCTGGTTGAAGGTGGATCAAGCTTTTCCCATGAGCGCTTGTTGGTCCATTTTTCATTCGTTATGGTGCCGAGGTAGTAAAGAGATTCGTTGTTTAGCGTAGATTTGACCTTCCATTATCTTTTTCTTGCTAATTGCCATGAACTTTGTGCTCTATATTTACAGTAATCCACAATTTTGGCACGCTGATGAAAAGACAGTCGATCTATATTAGTCAAATTCATGTATATCGTCTAGCCCATATTAGGTTTGAAGAATAATATACATATGCACTAACTGTCTACAGCTTATAGATACGTTTATATCAGACTATAGACGTTTTTCTGTAAATATATGAGGGTGGATTGATATAATTGACCCCATAATTATATAAAAAACTTCCCATTTTTTCTCTGAATTCATTATTTTTTCCAGAGGTAACTTCTCCGGTTTTTCACCGGTTATTTCTTTTAAAAGAAAAAACCGGTTATAACCGTGACAAAAAACAACCGGAAAAACCGATTGTTGCGGAGTAAAAAAACCGGTTTTAGGTTATAACCGGTAGGTTTTTCCCATCCCTAATTCCAGTTGATGCTCGCCAACTTCCGATGAGGAGACTGTACATGAAGAAGACGATATTCACGTTATTCAGCAAAGATTTATGTTAAAAATAGCGCTAACGCCTATCCATTATTTTTTAGGCCAACAGTTACTATATAATGGGCATTAAAAATAAGAATAACTTAAAAATCAACATAATTCAATAAAGTCTAAAATGGTGTGATAATTATTGAGTAGAGATATTTTAATAACTTCATTTAGTAGGCAGTTAACAGCTGTTTTAACACAAAATTTTTGGTGTGCATTAAGCCTCTTAGGATCTTATATTGTTATTTTTTATTGATTTTGGAAGTATGGCGCCTGTAATGGGTTTAATAGCACGGCTTTGGTTGACTGTGTAGAAATTTCAGGACGGAAAATAAGTTCGCGTGTTTACCTGCTAACCCGCCGTTCTTCATTTAACACCATGACGGAATAAATGACAATTAATGAAGTTGCACAAACATGCAGAGGCGCTGATTATCATCATTTCGACACGCACCTTCTTGATCATACAGACATTGCGATCCGTTAGGCAAATGGCTTTATCTCACAGAATGTGTTGTTTAAACAAAATCGGTATGACGTGTGAACACATTAACGGGTTGAATAGCAGAATAAATGAGAGATTGGAAAACACGATCCTGATCAGATACATTGTATCAACTAAGGTTTGTCGCGACAGTTATGAAAAAAATTCAATTTTAAAAAACAAATTAATTTTTTATTAAATTTTATTTATTTTTCTTTTATTCAAGTTCAATTTATGTTGATATATTTGTAAAATGTCGAAAAAGTCGAATAATTTTTTCTGTGGTGGCTCTCACGTTGCATATTTGAGAGTTTCTATCACCTGGTTGGATAATTTGTGATATTTATATTTCACGACCATTTGTGGCCTAATATCTAAATATCTTCTTCTTCCTTTTTTATATCAGCAGTTTAGTTTGTTCATTAACGGGTTGTTGCCTCAATGGAAGCTTTTCACACCATCTCTTACGCTGCCAGCCAATACTTTTTTTTATCACTTGGTGATTTGTTCCTTGGTATTTTAAGGACGTTTCTGTCCGTAATCTTATTGTTGTGGTTGTTCCATTCCCTTTTTCTATTTAGTGTCCACTCGTTTATACCCTGCATATTACATTTTGTTCCTGACCTCGTCACTCCTTATGTACTCCGTAATTTTTCTGAGGCTTCTCATTTCTGTAGTAGCACTCTCTGTATTTTGGCTGTGTTGGATCTTGTTTCTGATGCATACTTGAGTTATTATTGGTCTTATACTGGCTGTATAGATTCTTGATTTCATCTCATAGTTAATGCCTGGGTTACGCGATACAGCGTTGAAGGCATCGTGCTAATCTATTTGATCTCCGTACTTCATCTTTTACTTCTTCTGTAGTTCTTTTTTAACATTTGTATAGTTCATTAACTCCAGTTTATATATCATTATGTATATTATGATTATATGTATTTAATTGTTTTTGTATATTTGTATTACACTGTCCAGCTGTAGAAACGGAAAATAAGTAAGTGATCACAAGTAAGAAGTACAAAAAACAACTAGATTCGCAAAATGCCTTAATGCTACTTATAAGGCCAATATAAGACTAATAATAACATATGCATCAGACAATCCAAGACATAGGAAATGCTGGAAACAGCGGAAATATGAATACTCAGGAAACACGGTGAGCTACCGAGGAGGGAGTGACGAGAATTGAAGAAGATTTAATATACGGGGTATAAACGGGGGGACCCTAATGAACAAGACAAATTACTTATAAGATGGAAGAGAAATGAGTTAATATTTTCTAGTTTCTTAATAGCATACTGAATTTTGCTTTAATATAATATTTTAGCTTTCTTTACCTACTTGATGCAATTACCTTGAGCATAATGATCTTTTTTTCGTTAGGTCTCTCAATTCAATTCATTGTATTGTACCTCTCTATTTAAGGTATCTACTATTTATATTCCATTTAAATATCTAGAATTTTGGATACTTTATCGTAAAATTGGTATTTGAACATTTTTATAATAATTTTTTTTTCTTTGTTACAGGGTGCCATTATTTCCATTACGTAATGCATGGTGAGTTATTTTAATGTTAAGTATATTTTTGTTTCTGTTATTATACACTGTTAATTTGTATTTAAATGTGTATTTTATTATAACTTTTAAATTATTAAAATAATACCTTACAACAGAAAGAAAAGCTGGGACACAAAAACTAGTAATGCCTTGCAATGCCAATAAATCAATCTGGGAGACCTATCGCCATTTGAAAGATCAATGCCCAATGGCCCAGATAAAACTAAAAGAAGATATGTATCGTATTCGGTTTCAAATTAAGATCTTTTCTTAATCAAGATTTAGGTAAAAAGGAATGATTTTTTCGTGAAATTATTGGTTTAATGTTACGGGATCTTTGTAAAAAAATGGAGAATTAAAATTAAAAAATCAGTGTATATCAATTTCACCTGTAAAAGAAAGTGATATCAGCATATTAGAATAGATAACATTCAGGTCCCTGTAACAATTTCTGCAAAATACCTAGGACATTTGGATAAGAATCTGCGTAGGAAAGTTTACAACAAAAAGAAGAGAGGAGAATTCAACAAAAAATTTAGGAATATGAACTGCATCTTTCGTAGAAATTCTAAACAATTATTGCCAACATACTACTCATTTAAAAACAAATACTAAGACAAGTATGGACATACGGCGCACAGCTAGGAATACGCCTAGGTCAGAGAAATAAGGAAAAAAATATCCTGTTGGTGACACAACCCCCTCCAGGCCGAAACTAAATTTTTTAAGTAGTATGGACATCTATATTAATAACCTATATTTTCTCAACCGATTTTGATGATATACATAGTTATAAACAAATGAAGATCAAATACGGCAAATTTTCGCTTTTTTTCGTCTATTACCAAAAAGTTAACCATTTTAAACAAATTTGAGAGTAAGAAACTCATAAATCGTATAAAAAACTTCAATATGGCGTTCGCTGAATATGTCTATCCTTATTATTTGCTTAGAAAATTGGAAAATAAATAATACATTTTGAGTTTTTAGAAATATTCATAACTAATGTAATTAACTTAGAACCTTCCCCGGAATCCCTGAGGCTTCTCGTGCTTAAATCATACCCTAAATTTCAAAGCAATTGGTTAAATAGTTTAAAAGTTATTTAATATGTTTATCCCAAATTAATTTTTTTGCAACACTATAAGTCATAAAATGATGAAGTTACAGTAATACTTTAAATAGTTTATGAAAGAAGAAGATTTATACTATTAATATAATTAAAAAGAATGTGTGTGTACTTTGTACGCACGTAAGAAGTTATACTTCTACTACATATTATGTGATTTTTAAGACAATACCAAAAATTTAAAAAAATAAAAGAATAAAACGCACACAAACACATTGAAAAATGCCACAAAGAAAAAATGATTTCTGAACGATAATAATTGTTGGCAAAAATTTTAAATACGCATTTTCTGAAAAAAAAAATTATATAACAAATATACTTACAATCATAAAATGCATAAAAAAATAAAAAAAATGAAAGCTTGCATCGGGAATCGAACCCGCGAATTTTGGGGCGCTTTGATTCGTAATCGAAGCCTAGACTCACTCGTCCAATTCCACATTATTTGTCATGTGGAAAAATAGGGCAACTGAACGTTTTACTGTTTGACAGTTGTTTTGAATATAATTAAATTATGTAGTTTAAATTTTGTGGAAGAAAATATTAAAATATAACAAAACAGTAAGAAAACAATATATTAGATGAAGATTGGTAGAAGTTTTGTTGGTAATCAAATTAAGTATGTAAATCAAAGCATTACATACCTACTAGATAAATAAATCTACGCCAAAAAATCATAATTTAAAAATAAAAATCGGACCTAATTTGGGATTTCTCTCTAAAATCCCCATTCTTGAGAAAATAAATGTACAGTAGAGCGTCGATTATCCGAACGTCGATCAACCGAACGACCGTTTATTCGAACTATCGACTCCCGCGTCCCGCACTCGAATACCGAGCAAGCGTTAGTAATTGACGCTTAAAATATCTTCAATTTTCTTCAATATTGTATCCAAAAATAATTATGTTGTTGCAAAGAGTGCACTTTTTTGTTTAGTTGCTAGTTGTCATTATCACGATATAAATAAATATGTAGGTATATAAATATGGCTTTTATTCACTTGTGGATAAATATGTATGACTATAAATATGTATCAATATATTGCAGTTCGATTATCCGAACAAATCGGTTTTTCGAACACCTATGTCCCCCAATTAGTTCGGATAATCGACGCTCTACTGTATTCCAACCTAATCCAAATGATGTATAATTACAATATGATTATAATAAAAACTACTTACCAAATTAGAATGAGTTTTCCTTGTCCAAAATAGTCCAAAAGTCCAAAAATATAGGTATATGAAAACTATTTAAAAAGGCAGTATAACTATTAACTAACTTTTGTTTGTTGTTTCTTTTCCCACAAATTTCAAAACGCAACAACCATAAATAATCAAACTACAGCTGTGCCACAGCCGCCATATTGAATAATTTTTGACATATCATTTGAACATCCAATCAGAACAAAGTTATAATGCGCATGCGCCGGGATCATATGTTTTAACATATAAAAATTCACCCTCATATCGCGCGTGAAGAAGTATAACTTCAAAAAAGATGACAAAAAATATTGCAAAATTATTTTGCAAGAACATGTGAATTAAAAAAAGGGAGCGGGGGCTAACTTCGTCCCTAATTGTCCTAGAACAATGGCTTTTGTTTCTCGATGTGTATAAAAATTCAGTCTTTCTAAATATGAAAATAAATTTTTCTACGGGTAACAGTTAAAAAGTTACTCTAATTGTTTAAAAGTAAGCAAAAAATCGACATGTTTTTGCAAAACATTTTACACTGTTTAAAATTACTTTTTGTCGTTTTTTTTTTAATTAAGTTAATAGTATAAACGTTTTTCTTTCATAAACAGCCCGAAGTATTACTGTAACCTCATAATTTTCTGACTTATAGTGTTGCAAAAAAAATGAATTTGGGATAAACAAATTAAATAACTTTTAAACTATTTGACCAAATTGCTTTGAACTTTAAAATATAACTTAAGCACAAGAAGTCTCAGTATTCTGTTTAATAAAAAGGTTTTAACTTAATTTTTGCATGAGTTATGAACATTTATAAAAACTCAAAATTTATTATTTATTTTGCAATTTTCTAAGCAACCAATAAGGATAGACATATTCAGCGAACGCCATATTGAAGTTTTTTATATGATTTATGATCTCCTTACTCTCAAATTTGTTTAAAATGCTTAACTTTTTGGTAATAGACGAAAAAAGTGAAAATTTACCGTTTTTTGATTTTTATTTGTTTTTAACTATGTATATCATCAAAATGTCGGTCTTGACGGTCCAGTTAGCTGGGGCTCAGTCGATCGACAAGTTTAGTGGATTTGCGATTTGCGGTCGCTGGTTCGAGCCTCAGCTAGGTCATGAAATTTATAAAAGGCCAATGCCGTAGTATAAAACTCACAATAGAGGCTACGGCTTGGTCTGGAATAAACTGGCGTCTGATCGGCCTATGGAGGAGCGGTACGGGAAGGGATAAGGGCTTCCGGCTTGGTGATACTCCTCCATAGATCCCTACCGAAGGGCGTTGACGCCTAAGAACGGTGTATACGTATCATCAAAATCAGCTGCAGGAAACATACAAGTTATTAGTATAGATGTCCATACTACTCAAAAAATATGGTTACGGCCTGGAGGGGGATGTGTCACGAGAAAAATCTTATTTCTCTGGACTAGCCAGTAAAAATAACATTGAAGTAATACAGAGGTCACAGGATAGGATACTAAGGAGTAGTGTTGATTCTCCTTGGTAAGTAATTATCTGAAGATGGAGACAGTAGAACAAATAACTTCCAAAGGCGCCAGAAGACGTGAATAATTTCTACTTTAACATGTGAATATCGAGGTCATCCAAGTCATCGACAACACAAATATAGAAAGAAGGCTCAAAAGGACAAAACCCTTCGAGTTAGTGAAGCAAAAATAATAATTTGTGTAAAAACAGAGCATTGTGAGAGATGAATATATGGTTTGTTCAACAGTAAATGGTTTGAATTCAATTAGTGCGGTCGTAAATATTATTAAATTTATCTGACCTGGCCCATTGTTAAGACCCACCCGGAGCGATAAGCAAACGAGGTACACAGAGTTGGTCTTTTGACAATTACACTGACTAGACGGCATAATAAAGCCTAAAATAAATTTTACCTAAAACCGGGCCTTTTATACTATTTTCGGTTAATCCGGGCTGTTTATAGTGGTAACTAATTGAACTTAACCATTTACTGTTTAACATACCATACCTGTGTAAAGCGTAAATGTTACTGCAAGTTACTACCCATAGAAACAATACTCAATGAAACTATAGTTTTTACAATGACACCAATAACCCTTTAGGTTAGAATAAAACTGCTCATATATCTTCTTGATCAGTTTGTAGTACAAAGTACCTCAGCTCGTTAGAATGATAATAAAAAATAAGTAGCTTTACGGGATTTTATGTACTCACCAGTTTTTAGGGGTTCAAAATGGTTTTTATTATTATTTCTCACAGTTTTTTGTGTACTCATATGTCTTTCAATGTATTAGATAAACTAAAGCGATATGCTACACTGAATTAAAATCTAAAAATAGATCCTTTGTAATAGGTATATTTAAAATTCCCCAAATGAGGGTTACATTAAATCACTGAACAATTTCGGATTAATTAATCCATCATCAGTGTAAAATAAGTAAAACTTAATTAGATTTTTAGTAACATTGATGATGGTTGTTTTAGGGGTATATTTTAGAGCTTTTAGGACATTGATGCTGGATTTTTTTAGTTCTAAGACGTTCTGTGATTTAATGTAACCCTTATTTAGGGAATTTTAAATATACCTTTTACAAAAGATCTCGTATTTTTGTGATTTACGGTATTTTATTTATTTAGCGTATGGCTCAATACATGCAATAAATACAATAATAATTGTAAAAAACGTAAGTACATAATTCAAAAATACAAACATAAGCTCATATAAAAACGAACATAGACAAAATACAGATAAAATATAAGATAATACAAACAGATAAGGTTATATCTTTAAGTCAAGTTGAGCTATCCATTCAAGGCCTGCAGGCGTAGTTTTGAAAAAGTCTTTTGGGTCCCCTCGGTATGCCCTCAATTCACATGTCACTACTATGTGTTGGATGGTATGATCTGGAGCACCACAGTCGCAGCTGGAGGTAGGCTGTTTTCCCCATTTATGTAGGTTGTGTGAGTATACTGCATGTCCCGTTCTAATTCAGTTTAGGCTCTTCCATATGTTTCGTGGCTGGTCGAAGCCATCAGGCTTTTGGACTGGGTCAATAAGGTTGGATACTTCAGGTGAGGCTTCCTCAGACAACAACGTGCGCCATCTGGAGGTAACATTGAAATCATCTGCTGTTAGCTGTTGGGCTGTTTTTATGGGTGGTTTTCTGGATGGGAGTCGGTTTGCTACTAAACTCGGGATGTCTTCATGGATTGGTAGTTTCAAGTTACTATTTACTTTCGAATACTCCGTTATCAAGGCCTTTTGTCTTCGTAGAATAGGCGGAGGTATATGGCTAAGGGTGGGAAGCCAATATAGTGGAGTAGTCTTGATGCAGCCGCTAATCATTCTCATTGCTATATTAAGCTACGTATCGACTATCTTCACATGACGACTATTTAGCCAGACCGGTGCACAGTACTCTGCCACAGAGTAGACCAAACGGTATAGAGCCAGCTAGAGGAATTTTAATTTCCTCGTGAATTTTTGAATTAAAATCTTTTTCAAACTAGTTACTTACTTACTTAAGCCGTCCTCTTATACCTTACGGTGTCGAGGTAAGTGGAGAAATCAGACGTCTCCATACCTTTCGGTCAGTAGCTAGTCTTTCTGCTTCTCTCCATCCAATATTTCTTTTTGCGCAAGCCTTTCCAATATTTGCCTTCCACGTTCTTGCTGGCCTGCCTCTTCGTCGTTTGTTGTCAGATACCGCTTTCCATACCCTCTTTACAGTTCTACCTTCACTCATTCTCGCCATATGTCCGAACCACGATAACTGTTTCGTTTCAAGTCTGTCTAAGGTCCTTCCAACCCGCACCTGTCACGTATGTCTTCATTTCTTATACGATCACGTCTGGTCACCCCGGATACCGCACGTAAATATCGCATTTCGCATGCTTGAATTTTACTACGGATGTTGTCGTTCACTGTCCACGTTTCACTACCGTAAAGTAGCACCGGCTCGTATACAGTTTGAAATACTTTCATTTTTGTTTTCAGGCTTACTTCTTTCTTCCTAATATAACTTTTATTTAGGGCATAGTATAATTTTGTTGCGCTCATTACCCTGCTGTTTATTTCTGGTTCTATATTTCCTTGCCCATTCGTTGTCGATCCTAGAAACTTGAAGTCCTCTACTTGTGTAATGGTCTCATTATTCAGCTTTACATTTATATTTTCTTGAGTTTTAGATATTACTAAAGCTTCTGTTTTTTTAATATTTATTTTCATCTTCATTTTCATCTTTATTTTCATGTAGTTATTAAACTGTTATTCTATTATTATTTTATTTTCAATTATTAAATCTATTATTTTCAAACTAGTTATTAAATTATTTTTTCGCCGTTCCTTCCACAGATTTTCCGATGTTTATATTTTAAATTCAATTTAGCTCAGATTGATATTTGAGAATCCGTAAACCGTAATTCTCTAAAATGTTTAATGATAACATATCAGGCCGTTAGTTATTATCAGCTTCAGCTTCATTTAGTTTAATAAGCCAACATAATTTTCGGCGTTTTCGGTAATGAAACACTCGATAGAGTTGCAATTTAAAAGCGATTAAAACAGCAAATTGCAACACGTTTTGGCAAAAATTTCATTTCGAAATTACAATATACTCCACATCGCCACACACGTTGTCTTTCCATTGGCGCTAACTAGTTTTTAATGCAGTTTTACGTCCATTGGCGGAGAAAACTGCGAACGACAAAATTAGATCTGAAGGAATTTTTCTTGCGCCTCTTATTCCTGTCTTTTTTTTTTCTTTTTAATTTATTGACAGTGTTTTGACAGTTATTATTGCATGTAAAAATGCGAAAATTTTCATGAACACAGGGAATGTATATCTGTGAGCTATAGGGCAGTCAATGAGGGTATTTGGCTCCGAATTCGATCCTACCACATCGATTTACTTGATATTTTCACAGTAAGTAGGGAATAGCTCAAGAAACAAAGTTTACCCTATGCCGATGTGCGCTTTTATCTTGGGGGTGGTTCCCACCCCTTCTCGAGGGTGAAAAGTGTTTTGGTTAA
Source organism: Diabrotica virgifera virgifera (assembly GCF_917563875.1). Taxonomy (NCBI): domain Eukaryota; kingdom Metazoa; phylum Arthropoda; class Insecta; order Coleoptera; family Chrysomelidae; genus Diabrotica; species Diabrotica virgifera. The sequence continues at coordinate 53,922,478 of NC_065449.1, read as the reverse complement.
AATAGCCACGGAAGAGGCTAGAGAACCTAATTTTAAGCAAAAACTGTTCTATAATCATTTTTTGAAAACTCAATACTTTTTGAGTTATTTGTGGTTGAAAATTGGCCATTTTCATTGAAAAATGATACCTTTAAGGACGGATTTTTGCGAATACCTTAAAAACTATGCAACTAACAAAAAATTATATATAATATTTCTGTAGGTTATAAAAAACAAAGAGATTTGTTCCTTCATAAATCTTCAGTTAAAATACAAAGAGGGATGTGGTAAGTAAGAAGAGTTTGTTTTTTTGCTGCATGTTCCAATCGGTGTATTCAACTTGAGAAATGACAGAGAAACTGTCGATTTTAGGTGTATAATGATACTAACAAGTTTTGTAGTGCTTGAAAAGACCTTTAAAGTGAGCAATACTAAATGTCGATTACATTCAAACTAAGCGAGATATTCTGCAAAAAAGTTGAGGACTAATGTACTTTAAGAAGAAATGAGAAGTATATTTAACACTTCATCCATCAGAATTTAAAAACATCGTTTTCCTTCAACAACACTTTGTATTATAGTGTTATTTCTATGTTCCAAAAGTTGGACTGGGTTAAAATTAATGGTTTTTGAAAAAAAATAAGATCATATTATAGAGCGCATTTTTAAATTTTCTTAAAAATCTTCGTTTTCCTCCATGTAACTCGAAAAAGATAAGAGATGCGAAAAAAAGATACCACACAAAAATGTAGGGCTTTTTCAGATAAAAATTTCCTTTTTATGTTTCATTACTGTGTCTCTTATCATTTTCAAGTTACATGGAAAAAAAGAAGATTTTTAAGCAAATTTAAAAATGCTCTCTATAATTTGATCTTTGTTTTCAAAAACCATTTACTTTAAAACCGTCCAACTTTTTTAACATAGAAATAACTATAATAAAAGGTGTTGTGAAAGGAAAACGATGCATTTACATTTTGGTGGATATGGGTTAAAATTACTACTCATTTTTTCTTAAAATACCTTAGTTTTCAATTTTGTTTGCAGAATATCTCGCTTAGTTTTAATGTTATGGACCTTTAGTATAGCTCATTTTAAAGGTCTTTTGAAGCACTACAAAAGGTGTAGGTAGCATTATACACCTAAAATCGACCGTTTCTCTGTTATTGCAAGTTGAGTACACCAATTTGAGAATGTACCAAAAATAAAATTATTTTCACCTACCATATTTTTTTTTGTATTATAACTAGAAGATTTATGAAGGCTAGTATCTCTTTGTTTTTTATAGCCTACAAAATGTTTAATATATTTTTTTAGTTAGATGCACAGTTTTTAAGGTATTCGCAAAAAACCGTTCAAAAAGGTATTATGTTTCAATGAAAATGGCCAATTTTCAACCACGAATATCTTAAAAAGTATCAAGTTTTAAAAAAAAAATATAAAACAGTTTTTGCTTAAAATTAGGTTCTCTGTCGAATTCCGTGGTAATTTTAACCAAAAAATTTTTCACCCCTAATAAGAATTCTGAGGTAATATCCTATTCTTGCTCCCATTGACTGGCGTACTAGGGTCTGATGCATAATCTGAGACTAATAAATGTCACACCTTTGCCTATCCACTAAATTCCTACTCATCGCGTTTTGGATAGGATAATCTACTTGTAAGAAGTTTATTATCATCAGGAACATCACAGTTCGTTATGGGCCAAAGTTTTCTTCACAATAATCCTGCCTTCGCCCCTGTCGCTAGCAAATTTTAATGTTCCCCATGCTCTCCAATCATTTTCTAGGTTGACTCGATACCTAAGTATCAGTCTTCCTCTAGCTCGTTCTCCCATCGGCCCTTTTCGGTCAAAAAGTATATCTAAGGAGTGCGACCTTAATCAATTTTACAATGTTAGATTCCCCGAAGCTTCTATGTATGCAACAAACTCACAAATACGCTGTTTTTACGCCTCAAATCTTGCTGTTTTATTCCTTCATAATATTCTTCTTAGGATTTTTTGCTTGAAACGTTTTACTTCTTGGCTCTTCTGTTTAATTGATCACGTTTCTGCTCCATATGTTGCTGGTCACTGGTCTTATCGCTGGTCTTAGCACTGGTCTTATTAGTAATTTACAGACGGTCATTTTAATTTTTCTGGGTAGTTTTGAGTCCATTTGTCTTCTCAAGCCATAGTAAGACTTATTGGCAACCACTATTCTTCTTTTCATTTGTTTGCTGATGGACTCTGAATCAGCGGGAAACAACAAAATTACTGGTACTTGAAAGAAAGATACTGCGGACTATCAATGGGCCTTGCAGAGAAGAGACAACAGGAGAATGGAGAAGAAGACACAATGATGAACTCCAGACAATATACGGAGATGAAAACATAGTACGCTACATTAAATCAAACAGAATACGATGGGCGGGTCACGTACTAAGATCAAGTGACGAAAGACTTCTAAACGCCACATTCTGGGAAAGGCCCGATGGAAAGAAAGAGATGGAAGGACGCAGTAGCCAGCGATCTACGCAAAATGGGAGTACAGCAATGGGAAATAGCTGCTCAGGACCGACAACAATGGAGGGAAATAGTAAACGCGGCCAAGACTCACATAGAGTTGTAGAGCCAAATGATGATGAATGATGATGATGATTTGTTTGCTGATGCTGATCGTCAATTATTATTCTTCTAGTTGTTTGGTTGATTGACCCAGTACAACATATACATTTGGTCTTTTGGGCATTTATATTTGGTCCCGTTTTCTGTGCAAATGCTCTTAACCATCGGAGTGTATCGGTCAGAGACTCTGTACTTAGCTATGTCGATATTATCTGCACATCCGACAACTTGCACATATTTGTTAGGGGTCTACGTCTACCCTAAAATACCGACAGCTAAAATCCCGACATCCACAATCCCGACGGCCAAAATCCCGACACGCCAGAATCCCGACAGGCCAAAATCCCGACAAGCCAGAATCCCGACAGGTTTGATAAGTTTCTTTTTAACATATAATTACATTTATTTCTTGTTTTTTGTTTATGGCCATCTCTTTTTTATCTTTTGTTACTAAAAAAAAAGTATTTTGTATTAAAAGTATTAAACAAAAGTCGGAATTTTTACTTATGCAAGGATTGTTGCATGTCGGGATTTTGGCCTGTCGGGATTTTGGCGTGTCGGGATTCTGGCGTGTCGGTGTTTTGGCCGTCGGGATTTTGGCTGTCGGGATTTTGGCTGTCGGGATTTTGGGCGGCACCGGACAATACAGCTAGAGTCCTGGCTATTTAGTTTGTCTAAGAGAAATATCATGGTTGTGTCGGCCGTTATCAAAGTGGACTCGGACTCTCTTCTGCAAGGAGCTTCTACAGCCGTCAGCCAGTGTCACCGGTTAAAGAGTGGCGATCAACTCATTGATTATTGACCACTCGCCAGCAGAGAATATTACCGCAGAATCAGTGTCTATCAACGGTTTATCGATGCCAACTTTTAGGCTGTAGAAATGTTTCAGCATACTGAGCTACAGCTAGCGCGATAGAATGGCAAGTTGCCGACTCACGGCTTTGAATAGAGAGGCTAATGAAGACAGTAAGTAACTTGTTTCGAATTTGACACGTTTGCGGATCCGCGCTGCTGGATCCAGGACGGTTTGCTAATTCCAGCATTTAAAAAAGAGCGCTGAATCTAGTAAAAATAAAATACATGCGTGAATTTAAAGATACATATATAGCCCCGTGTTCAAGCACTTGTTTGTTATCGAATATTGGGATTAAATATTTATTAAGATAATTGAAGTAAACTGTTGACAAATTCTATTATATTCTATATATTTTTTTATTTAGCCTAAATACCTCAACAACTAAGAGCGCGTTCACATGACAGTTATGACAGCAAAAGCTAAAGCGTATATATAAAAATTCTATACGCAAAAGCGTATATATAAAATTTTACGCGATGAACTTGATACCATAAAGAGTAAAAACAATATAATACACAAAGACATAGAGAACCAAAAGAGACTCGTGGAGGTAGTTAAAGAGATCCCCGCATGTTCAAGAATTGAAAAAGTCCTGGCAAAGGATGGCATTGCGAATCAGGTGGGCTTCATGAAAAACGAAGACGGAAATTATATAGAGACGCTGAAGAAAACCTTACGAATGTTCACATAAGCGCATTTTCCTGGCTCATCCACCATTACTAGCCTTTCAGTAAAACCTGTGCTTTTTAGATTACGAGAAAGCGTTTGATCGTGTCCAACATCACAAGTTAATGCAGATCCTCAAGAAGCTTGATATAGACCAAAAAGACATAAGATGCATTGGAAACTTGTACTGGTATCAGGCAGCACAATTCAAAATAGACAATTCTATATTCAAACCCATACACATAAGAAGGGGTGTTCGGCAGGGATGTATGCTTTCCCCTCTTTTATTTAACATTTATTCGGAAGCCATATTTCAAGAGTCTTTGGAAGATGCAGAGATGGGAATCAAAGTAAATGGAGTATTCATCAACAACATACAATATGCTGATGATGCTGTCTTAATTTGTGACAACATAACAGATCTTCAACAACTTGTCACTATAATCGGAGAATACAGTAAGCAAATGGGATTAGAGATTAATACCAAAAAGACCAAATTCATGATCATCTCCAGAAACTTGGATGCATTTGAAAACTCCACCATAACACTGAATACTAAGTCCATTGAAAGAGTGAGCAAATTCAAATACCTGGGAACGTGGCTTTTTTAAGACTGGGCATCGGACAGGGAAGTAAAATGTCGCATTAAGCAAGCTCGACAAGCTTTCGTAAAATTCAGGAAGGTAATGACCTGCTCAGAGTTCGACCTTACACTGAGACTAAGATTTACTAAATGGTCGGTGCTGCTATAGGGCATAGAGGGCTGGACACTCAAAACGAGGGATATAAACAGATTAAAAGCCTTCGAAATGTGGCTTTATTGCCGTATCCTAAAGATACCATGGACGGCGAAAGTCACAAATATTGATATCCTTAAAAGAATCAACCAAGAACGCCAGCTTTTCAAAAACATCAAGAAAGGAAAAACGGCTTATTTGGGTCACATCATGCGAAACGAAAAATACCAGTTCCTTCAACTTATAATCCAGGGTAAAATTGAAGGCAAGAGAGGAACAGGACGCAAGAAAATGTCCTGGCTCCGAAACATAAGTCAGTGGACAGGGATTAACGACATACAATCTCTGATACGCATTGCAAGAAACAGAGAGTTAATAGAAAATGTGATCGCTAACATCCATTAGTAGATTTGCATTTGAAGAAGAAGAAGAATTTGTTCAAGAAAACTTTCTATAGCGGACTGGCATCTGTTGAATGAAACGGCAAGGCGGCAGAAGGTTACATGGAACAAATACCCTGTGGTGGATGGAATTTATCCAGCCCTTCTGCATCGATGGATGTGATCTCTTTTCATCGAAGTAAAATCGTCAAAGCTAGTTTTGCATGGAGACACATTACCACAGCATGAGAAAGGCTAAAAGCATAGTAGAAGTCAAAGATATAGCGATGGAGTCTATAGATATTTCTCTATCTCCACTGTTATCTACCAACTTTTTAACCAAGCTCTCCAGGGAAGATTTTTACTGTCTGGACTATGCTAAGTACTTGTCAATTTACTTGACAATAGTCAAAAGACGCAACGTAATCTCGAAACGAATGCAGCTCACTCTGGAGGACGTCACTAGGTGGTATAAGTATGAAGGCCTAATGGGCAGTTCACAAAAAAACCACATTTGTTGGCTTTACTGCAAAAGAAGAGTACTACGAGGACTATATCCACTGGTATTGAAACTAGCGGAGATTCCATTTGTAAGTTAAGCCAAGTACTTAAGTAAGTAAACGATGCAAGTAGACTGCATTAAATTACAGTGTCAAACCGAGAATACTAGGAAAATGGAAAATTTTACCACCGGTAAAATAAAGAAATGTAAATGTTGGATCTATGAAAAGTGTTTGTTGGTTCCTACGAAACAAAACTGGCGATATATCCGAAGATTTATTGGCAAACAACTTCTTACAGGTACAATCCCTGGCACTATCTCTAACAAATGGGTCTACCCCAAAATCCCGACAGCCAAAATCCCGACAGCCACAATCTGTAAAGTTTCTTGGTATTTTTTTAGATAGCAATCTGAAATGGTCCCTTCATATTGATGTGTTAAGCAAGAAACTGTCCTCAGCTTGCTTTGCAATAAGATCTGTTTCAAAGGAAATGAATTTAGCCTCTTCCAAAATAACATATTTTTCTTTGTTCGAGTCACATCTTCGATATGGTCTCCCTTTTTGGGGTTCTGGTACGGCTGCCCAATCTGATGTTATTTTTAAATTACAAAAAAGAGCAATAAGATATCTGTTTGGCCTCAGAAGAACAACACATTGCAGAAGCTACTTCAAGGATCACAGGATTCTAACACTACCTTCTTTATATATTTTAGAAACTGTTTGCTTAATTCGTAAACATCTACATGTCTTTCCAGCAAGACCTAGACATGACTATTCCACCAGAAATTCTACCTTTGACATCTATTTACCGATCCCGTCCAGTGAGTTAGTAAAGAAATCTATATTATATTCTGCAAAAAAACTTTACAACCATCTCCCTCTACAACTTAAATCTGCAACATCTTTCCCCAAGTTCCGTAAAATGACTAAAGCCTATTTATCTGAAAGACCATATTATTCAACAGCAGAGTTTCTTAACCAATAACTAAGAAAGTACAGTATTCTTATTTATAAGTATAATCTTAATCTATATTTGAGTGTCATATGCAGCAGCTTAACTTAACTTATTAAATTTCTTAAGGTAGATTATGCAATAGATTGTTACTGTTTTTTTTGTTTATCTTCATTATTTTTATTTATGTAGACGATTTATATCATTTTAGTAAATTGTATTTGTTATTTGTTATTGTTCTTATTTACGATTCTTGTAAGCTTTGTCTATAAAATTGTTAAATTTTTCATGACAATAAAGCATATTTCTATTCTATAATCCAGACGCCCAGAATCTCGACAGGCCAAAATCCCGACATTTTGATAAGTTTGTTTTTAATATATAATTACATTTATTTCTTGTTTTTTGTTTATGGCCATCTGTTTTTTATTATTTTGAAAAGGAAACAATAAATATTCAAAATGTAGTGGTCGGAATTTTTACTTATTCGAGGATTGCTACATGTCAGGATTTTGGCCTGTCGGTATTCTGGCGTGCCGCTGGTTTGGCCGTCGGGATTTTGGCTGTCGGGATTTTGGGCGGCACCGGTGATAAGTAACCTGCCTACTTTACTTGCCTTCTTACTGGCTTCATGTATACCGGCCTTATCTTCTGAGCTGTAATGAAGCTTGAAGATTGACACCTTTTCTGTGTTATTTCTGTATCGCTTTGCAATAAGGTGGAACAATGTTTACTGCAAATTAGTTTGCCTCTATTTTATAGTATTTACGTAATATGTATAGTATATAGTATAAATTATTTTAATAAATAAAGGTTTTTATACACTTTTGACACACTGTTTATTCTACACCCAAGCATAAATCGTAGGTGCCGTGCATGGCTCGTAGAAAATGAAGACATTAACGTTTTTGTTTAAGTCGGATTGAGCGGTTTAACCAACAAATGAATGATTCTGTTGCCGCCCGCTAATTATAGCAATAATATTTTCTTTTCTTTATGAGCTTCGTATTTTACACTGCATTTACCGGAACGCGTTTTTTAACTGTTACAGATTAACTTTTACAATTTAAATAGGATTTTACAAAACAACAACCATCAATATTTTTACTTTTTGAATTTTATCCCTAGACGGAGACAGCTTGCCTAATTACTAAAGTTTCTATCTTAAGATACGTTAATATGTACTAATTTTCTTCAGGAACATTTCTTGACTAATCGTTTTTCATCACTTAGTAGATAATCAACCGATTTTATTTTAACTTACATGCACCAAATTGAAATCTATCTTGCTAATATGTAGTCCAGGGTAATAAGGTTTTTTCCACGACACTTCAACAGCCAGAGTACAGAAGCGTTTTTTGAAAGGTAATACCTATAAGAGCAAATTGTAACTATTTCCTGCGTAGGATCTGGCGGCCATTTTTATTTATAAACAATTTAGTGTCAAAAACGGCCTTTTGTCATTTTTCTTAAATTAATGGAAAACAGTAAGACTTATGGTTTTCTTAGTACAAACAGGGCCGTAACTACGATTTTAGGGGCCCCGGGGCAAAGGTGATCTGGGGGCCCCCTGCCGGGGGGTCTGGGGGTTTGCCCACCAACGGAAGGCGGGGTCCGGAAAAATGTCGGCTATTTAACCCCTTGAAAACGCATTTTAATGAATTCTATGACTGAAGTTTCTTGAACCTACATATTGCTATTTTAGTTGACCAACACAAAAAATTTTGAAATCACCTTATTTTTTATTCGCTTTAAAAAATTTAAAAGAAAAACAACAAAATGAACAGATAGTAAAACAAAATGAGATAATCTAATGAAACAATAAAAACAAAATTTCTTGAAACTTCAAAACCGAATGGAAAAATATGAAGATATGAAGGTTTATTTAGAGAAAATGAAGCAAGAGGTAAATCAGATTGTTGAGGAGATACAGAAAATTGAAAAGGTGGAAGAAAAATTCAAGAATGCGGTAAAATTCGATATGGAAAAAGTGGAAGAAAAATTGACGGAGATAGGAAAATGTCAAAAAGGAGGAGACCGTCGGGAAGTAATTGTATACAGCTCTAATGAGAGCAGAACCCTATTTGACGAGGATATTAGAAAACGATATTTGGTACCTTCAGCAGTGACACTCTCGAAGGCGAATACCCTCACTGCTGTTAGATTTATTATGCTGTGGTACTGGTAGGGCTGATTCCAATGTGCTCATTCCATCTTACTTACCCTTACCTTTCTTTTCAATATGTGGTACCATGTGGTTCCGTTCACGTACCAAGATGTGGTCTGGGTAGATTGGTTAAGACCAAATAGCTGGGACCGGGGCCGCTATTCCGGTTGCATTTTAGTTTTTATTTCACCAAAATAACTAATTTCCTTAGTAACAATTTATATCTTTACGAAAGGTCTCGGGGGCCCCAGCTTAGCCCGGATACCTCTTCCAATGGCATTTTAGGTTTTATTACGCCGAAATAACTAATTCCCTGTGTATTAATTTAAATTTTTATGTTAAGGTCTTGGGAGCCCCAGCTCAGCTCAGGCCTCAGGGGCTCCTTCTAAGGGTTCTGTTCCAATTGCATTTTAGTCGAAAATACTAATTTCTCCTGTGAAAAATTAAAAAACTTTATGTTCAGTTCTAGGGTGCCCCTGTAAGGTCTTTTTAAAATTGTGTCATTTGAAAATATTTCGTTGGGATCGGCTTTTAAAATACATATTTTTATTTTCCTCGTTAAACTCTATGCACGGTCAAAAAAAGGGCACCTGCGGGGCCCCCTTGGCCGGGGGCCCCGGGGCACCGCCCCGGTTGCCCCAATGGTAGTTACGGTCCTGAGTACAAACATCTTCGAGAGAATGGAAAAAGCTTTAAAATGGCGTAGCACAAAGTTTAATATACTCATTTATTGTTAATATAATTGCGAAAAAAGGTCGAAACTTCAAAAAAATTTATTTTGCAATAACTATTGTAAAAATAAGTTTACAGCTTTGAAAGCTTTGCCAAAAGTTGGTTCATTCTTTGGTGCTTAATATTTGACAAAATCTTCAAAGCGATTCATTCAATTGTTTAAATTTTATTCAAATTGTTTATCCCAGTAAAAATTCTGTGGAAAAATTGGAGGACTGATTTTGTTACATATTCCTTTTTTATTATCCTGAAGATATGCTTAAGATTTTGTTTTTTGATTTATCCGAATATATCTCTTTCTTGTAAGAGCTGTACAATTTTTTGTAAATAAAAACACTGATTGACTCATAAACATAAATATCTTAAATATAGGTTTAATTGATACGATTAAAGTGGCCCGCGTGCAGCACAGATCTCAATCCCATTGAGCATTTTGTAATGAATTAAAACTCGCTATTCGCCCTCATCCTAGGCCTCCAGAAAACTTGGTACAGTTGTGGTCCTGGTTGAGGAATATATTGCCAGACAAGGATAAAACAGCTTTATTCGTTGCCAAACAGATTGCGAGACGTCGTTGCTGCGAGAGGTGAACATGCCCGCTATTGAATTGTTTTGTTTTGTTGTTAATTTTGTTTTGTGTTGTTAATTGTAGTACGTTTGATATTTTTAAACATTCAAAGCAATGTTTTTATTTACAGCTTTTACAATAAAAGAGATATTCGGATAATTCAAAAAACAAAATCTTGGGGATACCTCTAGGATAATACAAAAGGAGTATGTAACAAAATCAGCCCTCTAATTTTTCCGCATAATTTTTTAAAATTAGGAGAAAATACAACGCTTCAATTCACCCCCGTATAATGCCCTCTAGCAAAAGTTTATTGTTACCGGAATAATAACAGACGACACCAAAATATGTACCTACAAACTGATGTAAGAATCTTGAAAATCGGAGTGCAAATAATAAAGTTATAAATTGTCAAACTTATTCAAAAATTGCGGGTGGCGGAACTTTGTGCCGGTGAGTGGTGAGTGTATTATGTATTCTGAATATCTCGAATTCGAATTCTGAGAGAAAAGATTAATATTTCATACTATTCGTATTACTGTTGATAAAATAAAATAGATCATGAGAATTGTCTACATCTGCCTGCAAGGTTCCGACATAGGACAAAAATCGCAAAATTGTAGTGGAAGTACAACGAGCATCAAGGTTATTTACATATGTTGTATACAATAGGGACTAATTTTCATCTTCCATAAAAAAGGCCCTACCTAAGTATGTGTAACAGAGTGATAAAATTTATTATCACATAATTCAATCACGTCTGTGCAAACCAGACTATTTACAGTCTATTTTGGTGAACCCTTTTAAGTTTTGTTTACATAATACTTCCCACGTTTGTTTATCAAGTTATTGTATTATTGCACCTGAGTTGAGTCACTACGAAACGCAAACAACAGCGAGAATAGCACTTGCAAAATTGCATTATACATACACACATACATACATAGAGTACCACAGACTCCCTTTTTAGTCCATTCACTCACGGTAAAATATTGGAATACCTCCAAATTTTAACGAACCGCTTGGATTGACATGAAATTTGGCATACACATAGGCTAACATGTCACAGAAAAATATTATGCCGATGTTTGATCTTGCCTTGGGGGTGAGTTTCACTCCTTCTTGCGGGTGAAAAAACGTACGTTCAAAATAAGTCCGGAATCGGATATATTGACCAATTCTAAGCAACTTGTGTCCATCAGGGCCGCCCAGAGCCAGGCCGGGCCCCGGGGATGAGACCCGGCCGGTCCCCCCCCAAACCCAGTTGAACGAAAATTCCCAAAAATCTGATAACTCATAAACTGGGACATGTAATAGTGAACACTCATGCTATTGACACAGGAAAGAAGAAAATTAAAACAGTTTTAACAATTAAACTTTGTTTTTAATTATTTACAATAGAACTGTTAGTTACAACATAACTTTTCTTGCTTGCATATCCGCAAAGTTTTGGATCACGTGGTCGAAATCAAGAGTTTTTGCAAGTTTCGACTCTATGCTTAACAGTCCCAAATCAGATAATCGTTGTTGACCCATAGTAGATCTTAAACAATTCTTAATTCGGCTCAAAACACTAAATGATCTCTCGGCCTGAGCAACGGATACTGGTAGGCAACAGAATATGCGAAGAGCAATGCACACATTGGGGAAAATATTTGTCACATTAAGGGACACGAGCTTGTTCAAAAGTTTTGCTGGTTTCAGCGACGTATCTGAGATGTTTGATTTACTAACAGTTTTCAAGTAAATCATTTCATCAACTAGATCCCTGCTTACATCTGAATTGTACTCTTCGGCGAATCTTACACAACTTTCTGAGATCGTATTCTCGTCCATTTCGTTATACTTCCTACGCGCAATGTATTCCCGATATATTTTTATTAATTGTAACTTATGCAAAGAAATAATTTCTTGCATATTGCCTTTTCCAAATGCATAATATTCCTATAATAATTTCATAATTAAAACCGCAAGCAAATTCAATCTGTTGTAAAATATTTTGATAAAAGGAATTTTTTTAAATTTGCTAACGGCCGGGCCCGGGCCCCCTTGGACCCCGGGCCCCGGGGATTTTGCCCCCCCTGCCCCCCCTCTGGTCGGGCCTGTGTGTCCTATAGAGTTTTTCATTAGCGCAATACTTTTCGAGTTATTGACGAGTGAATTTGTTCATTTTTCACCAAAAAAATAATATTCTTAGCAAAAAATATTTTAAAAAATAAAAAAGAAATAGTGTAGGTAGGTATATATCAAGTCTGTACACCCAGTAGAAGCAGAGTTGTAGCTAATGAAAAGTAGGTTCTTATTCGTAAAATTTTAAGTCGAATATTTCAACGTGAAATAACCAAGAAATCAAGCACTTTTTGGGGAAAACTCATTACAACTTAAGTGTTTAAAAAAATCTTTATTTTTGTTCTTTTTTTTAAGTAAGTTTCTAACGTTAGAGGTAAGTAGGTTACAGTCAAAATAATGTTTTGAGATTTTAGTTGACAAAAATCATGTTTTATCCTTTTTTGGTAATAAAAAAATCGTGAAAGTTACCCCCTAATTTGAGAACTGAGCATTTTGGACTGATAAAACTTACAGTTCATATAAAAAATACATCTAAGTAAAGTAACTTGTGAAGCTGTAATGAATAATTTCATTTGGGATGCTAATTAGGGGGTGATTTTTACGATTTTTTTTACCAATGAAAAAAGGGCCAACTTTATTTTGAGCGTAACTTATTTATTTTCGATGCTAGAAACTCTTTTGAAAAACAAAAATAAAGCTCTTTCTAAACATTTTAAAAAAGTTGTAATAAATTTTCCCAAAAAAGTGTTTAATTTTTTGGACACTTCACGTTGATATATTTGATTTAGATTTTGACGAATAATAATCTATTTTTCATTAGCTACAACTCTGCTTATACTGAATCTAGAGACTTCCTGTATACACCATTTTCTTTGCATTTTCATAAGCTATATTTTTGCCAATTTTCTTTGGTAAAATACTTACTTTTTGAGTTATTTCCGAAAATCGTTCTAAAAACGTGTTTTATATGTTGAAAATGAACATATTTACCCACAAATAACTCGAAAAGTATTGACTTAGTGAAAAAACCTTATAGAACAAAAGTTGCTTAGTCAGTTTATCAAATTCCGGGCTTAATTTGAACATATATTTTTTCACCCCCGAGAAGGGATGAAACTCACCCCCCCCCCCCCCCGAAGGGATGAAACTCATCCCCAGGGCAAAAGCAGACATCGGCACAATATCACTTTTTTTCTTCGATATGTTAGCTATCTATGTGTGTGCCAAACTTCGTGTCAATAAGCGGTTCATTCAAATTTACAGCAAAAACCGTGAGTAAATGGACTATTTTCCTAAAAGCGTACGGGGTTGTCTCAACTGTCATTCACCTTTCTTATCGCGTTTGATATAATTCTCAAAAAGTAGAACGACGCATACCTTGTTTCACATAATATTGCCTCTCATTTTATTATCAAGCGATAAACATAATCCGACTGTTTATCTACAAAAAAGAAAAGATTTTATGGGGAATTGTTGATAGAAGTTTACGTTTACTTCGCAGTTGGTATCTAAGAATCTGATTATATTAGGACCATATTATATTTCTTGCTGCAATTGTGATAAAAAAATAAGACAAACTCTAACATGAAGTAAAACCACTTCTATGTAATAGGTATTTATTAAAATCTTAAAAAATCCCAATGGATTGAGTAAAATATGTCCATTCAGAACGTTTTCGGACCTATCAGTCCATCATCAGTGAATTCAAATACTTGCTAAATAGCCCCCGAACCAAACAGTGGTTGTAATTATAATTCAATCTGCATTATGATGTTGACAATGACGTCGACTTTGCAAAGTAACAAGACACTTAATCAACACACACCCTACACATTACACCCCTGAGTTAGTGATAAGTTATAGTCTAAAAAATCATTATGAAATTGACTGGCCAGTTGGTTGTGAAAACCAGTGCAACTAAAACACAAAACAAACACAGTTTTTCAATATTACAAAATCATAATGTAGATTGAATTATAATTACAATCCATTTTGAACCAATTGAACCGTTGTTTGGTTCTGGGGCTATTTAGCAAGTATTTGAATTCACTGATGATGGACTGATAGGGCCGAAAACGTTCTGAATGGACATATTTTATTCCATTCATTAGGATTTTTTAAGATTTTATTAAATATACCTATTACATAGAAGTGGTTTTACTTCATGTTAGAGTTTGTTTAACTATATGGTCGGTATACAGCCAACCCAGGGAACTATCTCTTTTTAGAAAAAAATAAGAATTGATTGCGATGTTAAGGTTTGTAATATAGGGTTTTTTAATTTTATTTTAATTATACTTGTGGCAAAATCGGATATCTAACACACGTCTAATATTATTAGAATGTCATTTACAGATAAGTAACATAAACGACCTTTATAAGGAATTAAAAAATTTAAAATGTTGTTTCCCAATAACCTTAATACTTTAATACACTGGAGTGCAAAATTAACCGGACACCTTAAAAATGGGTCATTTTTGATATCTCGAATTTCCTAAACCTGTTATCCGATTTTAGTGATTTTTTTAATATATTATAGCCTTATTCTTTAGCAATATTGCTGTAATAGTATTGTTGCTAAACAGTTAAATTTTCATTGTATACTGGGTGTATCAATCAAACTGTGTTTTTTTCTTAAAGTTCGCATCACCCTGCGGAATATTCTACCATCTATAAAATACTGAAAATAAAATCCAACTATACCTTCATGTTTTCTCAACATTTTGTTTTTTGATTCATTCGCTTATGTGGGATAATCAAAAAGTTGGGTACTTTAAGAACTAGTCATGTTTTTCATCAATAGAGCGTGCTTTTAAATAATAATTGACAAACTTTAAGGGGTAATTCTGCATGAAAAAATAATGACAGTTTGCTTTATCAACAATATGTCTGCAAATGCTTCGTTTCCGAGATAGGAGGCGTTAAAAGTTTTCTTACAAACTGACGATTGATTTACTGCTTTAAAACCGGTTGAGGTATGCAAATAAAATTTGGTGGGTTTTAAGAAGTATTTATTGCACATTTTTTACATACAATTTAGAATTTAATATTAACCATTGGCACGCATACGGGTAATATGAGGGCTTATATTCCACCGTACATATTTGTATATGGTTAAGTACGTTTATAGAGACCTGTTAATAATCTGAAAATTGATTTATAATTTACATTTTTAGGTATATTTTGAAAAAGAAGCCACATCTCGATAAAAGGTGACTTGTCAAAAAAAGACTAAGAGGCAAAAAGTTTTAAAATCATTGTGTTTAACTAATGGTACCACAATAATAGTTTAATTGGAACGTACACAAACATTTGGGGGGTTTAAAGGAACAAAACCCCCATACAATTTTTATGTCAATATATTAAAAAAGAAGCCGCATCTCGATCAAAACTGGCTTATCGAAAAAATACTAAGAGGCAAAAAAGTTTTAAAAACGTTGTGTTTAACTAATGGTACCACAATAATGAATTAATTTGAACGTACACAAAAGTTTGGGGGGGTTTAAGGGAACAAAACCCCCATAAAATTTTTATGGGGTGGACAAACTTCACACTATAATTTTGTTTTAAGATGTTCCTGGCATACGAATGATACATGTCCATGTTCAATAAAAAATCTTTAATAGTTTTCGATATATTGAAAAAAATCAATTTTCATTTTGTAACCAAAATATTTTGTAATATACTTATACAAAGGTGCCTGAAAGTCAATTAAGTTATATATGCGTGTTTTATTGACTATAATAAAGCATTTGACAAAGTACGACATGAACAATTAATGCATGTCCTGGAATCAAAGAAGTTGGACTACAATGACCTCAGGATTATATCGAATTTATACTATAAGCAACGAGCAAAAGTAGGTGTTAACGACCAGCTGTCAGAGGAAATTGAAATCAGACGTGAAGTGAGACAGGGATGCGTATTGTCGCCAATTCTTTTTAATGCCTACTCGGAAGAGATCTTGAAAAAAGCTCCTGAGGGTGAAACAGCTGGAATAAAGGTAAATGGAGTTCCCATTAACAACATTAGATATGCGGATGACACGGCCATCTTAGCTGAAAATATTGGAGATCTTCAGACGCTGGTGACCAGAATAGCAGAGTTTGGACAAGAATATGGGCTAACAATGAATGTCAAGAATACAAAGTTTATGAGAATATCGGAAATCAAAGAAATAACGAAAATCTCTTCATAAACGGATCCAATATCGAACCAGTCGACCAATATGCATATCTTGGAACAATGATCAACTTCACAGGAAATTACTTACAGGAAATCAAAATCGGAATAGAAAAGGCTAGAGCAAATTTAAACAAAATGAAAAAAGCGTTCTGCACATTTGAAGTTAGAGCTAAGAGTTAGGTTGGCTAGGTGCTACGTTTTCTCGACTTTGTTTTATGGAATGGAAGCTTGGACCTTGAATACTGCATCAATGAAAAAACTAGAATCATTCGAGCTGTGAGTGTACAAAAGCTGAAAATATCGTGGACAGAACACGTCACAAACAAAGAGGTTATGAGAAAGATGAATAAAGAAATGGAAATCCTAAACACAGAGATACAGCTTGCTCCAATTAATTATGCAGGGAAAGATTCAAGGAAAGAGAAGCATAGGGAGACGCAGAATATCGTGGCTGCGCAACCTGAGAGAGTGGTACGGATGTACATCAAATGCACTTTTCAGAGCAGCCGACTCTAAAATACGAATAGCTATGATGAGTGCCGACCTCCGCTGCGGAGAATGGCACTTAAAGAAGAAGAAGATGACATTAAGCAGATTGGAGGACACAACTGGAAACAAGTGGCGCACAATAGAAAACACTGCATTGAATTGGGGGAGGCATATTATGTCCAAAATAGGATTACTTAATTCTGAAGAAGAATATGTCATTTTCTTAAGGGTGTGCATGCTTCACAGGATGCGTTCGATTCTATTGCTTGCTTGCTTACAAAACCGAATACTTTACCTATATAATCCACATATTCTTTGACTGTTTAAGTAAAGAGCTCAATCTAATGAACTGTTCAGAAAACAATTAAACATCGAATGAAAGCAAATCTGACATAATGTATCTGCACCTGACTCTTATGTTCCTACACCAAGTTGTACTTTCTTACATTGTTGTAACATTGATGTCTTTCTTTGTGATGGCCAAAACACGAAGGTCGAATAATGTTAAGAATAGCTGTATTAGAAAATGTCAAGGAGTCTTTAATTACAACTTAATACATGGTCCAAGAGCTGTGAGACATTTTTGAGTAGGTATTTTAGGCAACCTGAAAATTTTTCAGGTGACTCTTCCATGATAGCCTAATACAAAAATGCCGGTCTGGCTGGAGGGTAGCGGTTATTTTCCCCAAACATCCCCCCCAAAGTTAAAAAAAAGGGTAAAAATTGTTATTACAAAAAAATATCATTGACGTGACTTTAAAGTAAATTTAAATATTCGAATATAAAGAAAATAAACAGGCCAGGCGATTTGAGGGCGATTTTAACTCTGCAAGATACTTGCATGGGCGCCCCAGGATTATTTTCAGGGGGATGCATCTGAACTTCAGAAGATTTCATCTGAATCTGTACATACTATTAACGAGTATAAAATATACAACTATACATGCAAAGCTATGCACATTCCTTCCGGACAGGGAAGTACAATTATTATTTTGACAGGGTATTTTTTTAATATCAAAAATATTCTAAAAAAGACAGAATTTTTTTTGGTGAAATTTTCCAACTGCCATGTGATCAAACAAATTACGCGTACATATAAATGAAAAGCGCTATAGGTAAGCAGCAGTGTGAGAAAGAGCGTATACCGATAGCTGTTTGCGTTCTCTGTTGTACCTGAGCGAGTCCGTTCGCTCTAGAAAAATCACGTGACCTGGCGATCCCCATGTTGTTGTGTCTCGAAACGTTAGAGTAATTATTATATATTATAGTTTTTTAAGTAACTTTTTCTTAATTAAAGGAAAATAATACGTACTATACAATAGATTTTGCAAATATGATAGAAAAAGGACAGATTTATTATTATAAATATATAGGTAGAAAAGTATAAAAGTATAAACTAAATTAATTCTGTGTCCGAATCTTGTACTTCTTCTTCAAATTCCTCATCTGTGCTTAAATATTCACTGGCTTCTTCTTCGTCAGACTCCCCTCGAGATTCCTCTTCTACCTGATCTGTAAATAGTTGTAAATATGTATTTAGAATTAATTAAAACTTAATGTATACTAATACTTAATTACTTTTCCTTATATTATAAATTACATCATGTTTTTTATTTCTTAGTATATGACCAAAGTAGCTCATTTTTCCTTCCTTCATATTGTTGAGTATTTTTTTGACTTTTTATCCTTATTAATGTTTCCGTGTTTGTTACGTGTTGCGTCCATGATATTTTTTTACATTATTCGATAACACCACATCTCAACAATGGCAAGTCTTTTTTCAGATGCGCCCGTGATTGTCCAGGCTTCGACTCCGTGTAAAAGGACAGAGGATAGGTACGTAGCAACTCAATTAATTAATCACTAATTAATTTTTAATTAATTCTAAATATATATTACAACTATTTGCAGATCATGTAGAAGAGGAATCTGAGTCTCAAGGGGAGTCTGACGAAGATGAAGACAGTGAATATTTAAGCTCAGATGAGGAGTTTGAAGAAGAAGTACAAGATTCGGACACAGAATTCAATTTAGTTTATACTTTGATACTTTTTTTACCTATATCTTTATAATAATAAATCTGTCTTTTTCTATTATATTTGCAAAATCTATTGTATAGTACGTATTATTTTCCTTTAATTAAGAAAAAAGTTAAAAGTAAACACCATCTATCTATCGCCCGTCGGCAAATTCAAAACAAAAATATAACTCCAGACCATCTTTGACCACCTTTAGTCCCAGACAAATTAATATATGTATTTAATATATTTTTACCCACCAAAAATGAGATGTTTTAATCAAATATTGCTTCAAATATAATCTGCAGAATAATTTTGAATCAAGTTCCGCTAATGAACTTGCTTTTTTGTCCTTAAAAGTAGAAAAAAGTTTCAATTCTATTGCTTAATATTTCATCTAAATATAATCGTCTAACAATTTTAACTGTACTAATGCCCAAGTATACATTTTCAAGTGTTAAACTTGATTGATTTACAATGAGTAACCCGGTTGTAAAAATACCGGCGTGTGCTTAATCAAAGGGACATTGATTTACCTCGAATTTCATAACAATACAAATGTTATCTGTTTGAATTTGCCGACGGGCGAAATATCTATGGACCCGACTCTACTTAAAAAACTATAATATATAATAATTACTCTGACGTTTCGAAGCACAACAACATGGGATCGTCAGGTCACGTGATTTTTCTCGAGCGAACGGACTCGCTCAGGTACAACAGAGGACGCAAACAGCTATCGGTATACGCTCTTTCTCACAATCCTGTTTACCTATAGCGCTTTTCATTTATATGCACGCGTAATTTGTTCGATCACATGGCAGTTGGAAAATTTCACCAAAAAAAGCTGTCTTTGTAGAATATTTATTTTTAATATTAAAAAATACCCTGTCAAAATAATAATTGTACTTCCCTGTCCTGAAGGAATGTACATAGCTTTGCATGTATAGTTGTATATTTTATACTCGTTAATAGTATGTACAGATTCAGATGAAAAGTTCAGATGCATCCCCTGAAAATAATCCTGGGGCGCCCATGCAAGTATCTTGCAGAGTTAAAATCGTCCTCAAATCGCCTGGCCTGTTTATTTTCTTTATATTTGAATATTTAAATTTACTTTAAAGTCACGTCAATGATATTTTTTGTAATAACAATTTTTACCCTTTTTTTTAACTTTGGGGGGGATTTTTTGGGAAAATAACCGCTACCCTCCAGCCAGACCGGCATTTTTGTATTAGGCTATCATGGAAGAGTCACCTGAAAAATTTTCAGGTTGCCTAAAATACCTACTCAAAAATGTCTCACAGCTCTTATACTAACAGTTGAGACTATCCAACTCTATAGCAAAGTATTAATTATTTTAATTGCAATACCTAGTTGTTAATAACATTTTACTTGGCATAAAATTCCAGCGAGGACAGTTATATTTATATATTGATTGTCCTGTTTGTTTCAAAAGTTCCAGCTAAAAATGAACATGTCAATGTTATGTCAAGAGGACTTGATAGGAAATTCCTAAAAGCCAAAAGTCATGACACATAAATTGAACAAAACAAATTACTTTAACATTTACTCTAACAAAGAATTCAATGCGCAAATATTATGTTTATAAGGAATCAAGATATTTATTTTCAATTTGGTACGAGGTAAGATTTGCATTGTCCATATCCGTCCTAGTCAATCTGTGTTTGCATTGGCTCCATCAATGAACTGTGGCCTTTATTTGACAAACGCCAGACAGAAAAAAATTGGCAACAATTGATGTTTACATTAGATGTTTGCGGTTGTTATATAAGTGAACAGTATTATCAATTGGCTTAACAATTCTTGAAAGGTATTTCGAGTATCAGTTAGAAGAAACGGCAATGTCTTCTTTATTTAGCTTGAGTCAATATTTGCATTACTAAAAATGAAAAATATAAAAAATTGAGACGTCTAAAGTTTACTTTTTATATTGATCTGATGTATATTTAGTTTACTATAATAAAATATTGTTTATTTAAAAAGTATTGGATTTCTTATATATTAGTATTAGGTAATAAAATCGTTACCTAAAGATTATATGATTTAGGTAAGTACACTATCCTCTATTTTTTCTGATAGTTTCATTAATGACGTTAACAATTTGCATACCAGATTTATGTAAATATGTCTGTATTAAATAACGATATCAAATATTTGCGTATATTGTGACCTACTACGTATTAAAAACATTCACCAGAAATTATTCTTCTTGTGGTGCCATGCCCAGAGAAATTATTAGTAAATAAAAATCTTACTTTTAGCATTAGAAAGGCGAAAGGGATTTACGAAAAAATAAGAGGGACGATTTCTTCTATTCTTAGTCTTTTTTGTGAAACTACTTCCGGTCAAGACTTTGTTTCTGGTATCATATTAATTTTATTCTTAAGATTATTCTTATGGTCCTAAAAATCGTAAAACTAAAATTTTCTTTAAGATTACGAGCAATAAAATTACTAAGTAAAATGATAATAATAAAAAGCAACATAATGAATCGGAAAGATTTATATTTAAATGCTACTTCTACATCATCAATGGCGCTGTATCCCTATTATAGAGCCTCAGCCTTCCCACGCTTATTTTGGCAGTCAGTCCTACACATTGCCAAAAAATTGCCAGTTTGCTGCGCTTATTTTTCTGCATCTTCGTCTACACTATCCCTTCATTTAAGGTTTGGCATACCTCTTCGTTTACTTTCCACCAGCTATGATATAAGGAATCTAAAATGGAAAGGAATCTAAAATGGTTTACTTCCTACCTATAGAATAGAAGACAAAAAGTAAAGATAACATCTAATGGACTTGTAAACGAATCAAACTCATTGGATATCCATTATGGTGTCCCTCAGGGTAGTGTATTGCGTCCTCTACTTTTTATAGTATTTATTAATGATATAGCTTTGGTAACTAATTCACTGACTGGGGTTAACATCATCAGTTATACGGATGATACCAACATTCTAGTCACAGGAACATCTGATCAAAATTTGCAAAATAAAACTACACAGATACTATCCACCATCAACAGTTATTTATTATCCAACAAACTAGTTTTGAATGAAGAGAAATCAAAGTATATGATTTTCACGTCAAATAATTTATTAAACCATCAAGCCACTATACAAGCAGCAATAGATAAAACAGACTGCACGAAGTTGCTGGGGGTCCTTTTAAACAGTAATTGTAAATGGTCAAACCACATTTCTAATTTGAAATCCAGATTAAGTAGCGCATGTTATGCATTGAGAATTCTTGTACGTCTCTTTAATACATCAATATTAAAAACCGTATACTTTGCCCATTTTTACTCAATAGCCAAATATGGCATTGAAGTCTGGGGTTATACCTCTGAATTAGAGCAGATATTCGTACTTCAGAAAAGAGCTATTAGGATAATGTATCAAATGAAATTTAGAGATTCTTGTAGATTCATCTTTAGACAAAACAATATTCTTACAATTCTTGGTCTGTATATATTTTCGTGTATAATGTATTTACATTGCAAAATTTATGAATTTAATAAATTTCAATTTAACCATGTTTATTCAACAAGATTCAGAGACAATCACTTTATGCTTCCACAACATCGTTCTGTTTTGTTGGAAGGTAGCACACATTATGCAGCTATAAGTTTCTTTAACAAATTGCCAATAGATATACGAATGAATTTACATCAGCCAAACTTTCGGAGGTGTGTACATCAATATATTTGTGAGCTAGAGCCATATTCTAAAAATAACTTTTAAGTATGTTTTATCGTATTTATTAATTTATATATTTTTAAGATGTATGTCTGTAACTTTGACTTGTCTCATACATGTACTTTGTATAATGTCGCATGTGATCAATAAATTTGACTTGACTTGACTTTAATCTTCAAAGAAGTTTGTTCTGCTGCGATTCTGCTCGATCTCCTGTCCATCTTAATCTTTTTAATTTTATGAGAGATATCACATGTTTCCCACCAGATATTTGTTTGAATCTATTGTATATTTCATGGTTGTATCTCCTTCACCACATACCGTTTTTACAGATGCCACCAAATATTCCTCTCATGATTCTTCATAAGTAGAATAAAAATAACGCAGATCTCCAAGACAGATCAAAACCTCTTGTTCATATTTGAGACAAACCTCAACAATCATGAGAGGAATATTCGGTGGCATCTGTAAAAGCGGTATGTGGTGAAGGAGAGACAACCAAGAGATATACCAAAGATTCAAACAGATATCTGGTGGGAAAGATGTGATATCTCTAATAAAAGTAAGAAGATTAAGAAGATGGACCGGAGATCAAGCAGGATCGCAGCAGAACAACCCTCTTTGAAGATCTCTTATATCAAAGACGGTGGGAAATAGTTGATGTGGTATTCCAAACGTTAGATGGAGGGATGGTGTGGACGAAGACGCAGAAAAATAGGTGCAGCAAACTGGCAACGGTTTGGCAATGGACATGGCTGACTGGCAAAATAATAGTGGGAAGGTCTAGGCTCCACTGTAGGGTTACAGCGTCATTGGTGATGATGAAGCAGCGCTATAGACCAGTTTGAGATCTGTAAAAAATCATTTAGTCAATAATATTGACATTATGTAGAAAATAATTAAAAATGCAATGACATAGTATACAAATCACTTTGGGAAAAAAGAAAGAAGATTAAAAGAACTTGTTTGACGAAGAATGTGAGAGTGACTTAAAATTAAGGAACATTATGATAATTCTAATTTATTATCGAAATAGGAAATTTTTGTTACAAGTTTATTTATTGTTATTACTGGAAATGCCCCTCTGATACTCTTAGTCAGCGGCAGCAACCCCTAAAATGATGTTATACCGACCACGAAAATTAACTTTCAGGTGAATGACGAATTTTGGTCATTCTTTATGGTCTCGAGGTCGCTGAATCCGAATATAAAGTTTATTTTTATTTAAAATTGGTGGAACATGTTCAAAAATTAAATTTTATGAAAAAATGCGAAAAATAATCTTGGATGATTTTTCAACTTTAACTCGCTGTATCTTTGGTTGCTGTAAATATTTCCTTTCAAAAATGTTATTGTATTATCCCCGAAGTATTTAGATAACAATAAGATTGGTCTGAGATGTTTGAGCGAAGTAAAAGAGGCGTTGTTAATTTTTAAACATTTTCTCGTCTGATTTCGTTAGTTTCATGTTTACTTGACTCAAGTTGGGTGACAAACTTTTTAGTTTATAATTTTAACCAACATAGCATTAAAACATAAGTCACGAAGAAGTTTTTTGCAAAATTTCAAGTCAAATATGCAACAGAAAAAAAGTTATGTGACTATAGACGAGTGGCACTCCCCAAAAAAACGCTTATTTCTCGAGATACTGACTACTGTGCGGTGAATGGTTAATTTTGGTCATAATTTAAGCTTTTGATGGTACTGAAAAGAAAATGAGGTTTATTTTGAATTTTAAGTGGGGAAACATTGTCAAAATCGCAATTTTACCCTAAAAATGAAAAAAAAAAATGAAATTTTTTTGCGTCTAACTCGCTACAACTATGTTCCATTTTAATATTTTTTTCTGAAATTTTTATAGTATATATTTCTCACCTTTCTGAAGACAATGCAACCTGTTTCAATTTTTCAGTCTTATTATAATAAAAGTTTAAAAGTTTTTAAAGTAAATGGTGTAGATTGCTAAATTTCAAAGTTTAATCGCAAAAGTTGAGTAACAAAATTTGAAATTTATCTTTTTGTCCAAGTTTATGCTAAAAAGTACAAAAAACAAAACGTTTTATAGAAAAAAAATGGTGCAACTTTTAATTTTAAGAAAAATTGCGATTTTGACGATGTTCCCTCAGTTAAAATCCAAAATAAACCTCATGTTCGTATCATCAAAAACTTAAAGGATGACAACAATTAGCCATTCACCACACCGTGGTCAGTATCTCGAGAAATAAGCGTTTTTTTGGGGAGTGCCATTTGTTTATAAAGTCACATAACTTTTTTCCTATTGCATATTTTGGCTTGAAAGTTTCCAGAAAACTTCTTCATGACTTATGTTTTAATGCTCTGTTGATTAAAATGACAAACTAAAAAGTTTGTCACTCAACTTTTTTAAGTAAACATGAAACTAACGAGATCTAACGAGAAATTTTTTATAAATTCACAACTCCTCTTTTAATTTTTTTAAACATTTCGGACAAATTTCATTGTTATCCAAATACTTCAAAGATGATACAGTAAAATTTTTGAAAGAAAATATTGACAGCGCCCAAAGATACAGCGCGTTAAAGTTGAAAAATCATCAAAATTGATTTTTCGCATTTTTGCTTAAACTTTGATTTTTGAACATGTTCCACCAATAGGGCTTCTCATTCAGTCATTTGTTTCGAGCTTCTGTCATGTGTCACATAATATTAATATATCTACGTCATACGTTATTGGTATATACAAAGATACAAACCAAAGACGCATGACGTAGATATGTTAATATTATGTGTAACATGACAGAAGCTCGAAACAAACGACAATCGATGAAAAGCCCTATTCTAGATAAAAATAGACTTCGAATTCGGATTCACCGACCTCAAAACATAAAGAATGACCAAAATTTGCAATTCACCTATTATGGTCGCTTTTTCGATTTCTAAGCCTCAAATGAGAGGTGTGCCGCTTGCCTATCTCTGGAACCCTCTGTTCAATTGTTTTTCTTGCTAATAGCAGAAATTATTGTAGGTACTGAAATATCGGTTATGAATAATTTGAAATTATTAATTTTGGGAGCCTCCACAGGTTCTTAATAAAGAACAGTACCCGACATTCCTCGGATATTTAATTTCGGATTAAGTATACTTCTAACACCCGAAAAATTTATTTAAATTAATCGAATTCTTCGTCTATTAGAATGTAAGAATAGTCATTACGATGCATATCAAACAATTTTGATTGGGATATAACTTACCGAATTGAAATAAAAGTCAGTAGGAACACTTATTAAACGGCAAGTAACAACATGAAAGTTGGTATATTTATAGTGTATTCATGGCAGTCGATTTGAATAATCGAAGAAGTAGCGGTAGGACGACCAGAGAACTAACGACAATGGGTGTGTTCGTAATTAATTAAGAGTGTCATTAAGGAAAAATTAGGCGTCAAATAGATACCTACAAGCCAGCGAGCACACGAGACTTACAAGCTTTCTTTTATCCGATGCATTTTTATTCCAGTAAAGCACAAAGAAAAAATGTAATAATTTGTTTATGTATGACATTAATATTCTTGACTTAAGCGTAAATAATATAGTATGTAACTAGATAAATACTGTGGTAACTGTTGGTTTTTTAATCAAAGAGATATATCAAATGTTTGAATAGCTTATCTTACGACAACGGTTTGATCTTTACGGCCTATAATTTTTATAGGAAAAAATATGGTATTTGCTTGAAAACATGGTAAACTAATAGTAATCTTGACTATATATGAGCCAATATTTCACCCAAATACCAACCTGTTGTCTTTATGATATGATATCTAAGGTATGTTGAAATAGAAACAATTTGAAGACTATAATTTTAGTTATAAAAGGCTCATTTTCTTCGATTTATGTTTACCATTGCGTATTCTAATATTGCGAGTTTATTTACGCATCTTTTTTGTGTCACAAGATAGTTAATATACGAGGTGTTTGAAATCAGCTTATTTGTAGCAAAATATGCCAATTAAACCAATATTAATAAAATGCTGTAAGAAAGGACGCAGTGTGTTAGACGCAGGTTCTTTGCTTATTCCTATTGTCTTGGTTTTCTTAGTTGAGATTGTCATATTAAATTATTTTGCTCTTACGTTAAATCTGTGGACTAGTTTTTGCGTACTAACGATACTAACGCTCCCATACACATACCCGCATAAAACACTTGGGGCATAAAACTTCAACCCTCAGATCTTCTCAGCCAAACTGTTCTCTACAACAACAGGGTCAAGTATATCAACCTCATTTTTTTGACAACACATATCCTCCTTAAAACCTTATCGGTTATAAACTCTTTAAAAACAACGTTCTTAATAATCTTTTTTTAAAACAATTTCATTGTGCTTTCATTATAAGGTATACCACATTCATCTAGCTAAACTGTTTTCGAGATAAACGCATTTTAAACATGCGATACAACATAATTTTTTGCATAATATCATTGTAGTTAGACCCGAAAAATAAACTTGAAACCATAATAATTGTGTCAGTTCTCATATTTATGTCATTTCATCGCAAATACATTTTTGTAAATTTTTATGGTTTTAAGTTATTTTTCGGGTGTAACTACAATGATATTATGCAAAAAATTATGTTGTATCGCAGATTTAAAATGCGTTTATCTCGAAAACAGTTAAGTTTAGCGAGGTGAATGTAGTATACGTTTTTTAAGTAAAAATATTAAAAGAATAAAAATTTTGATTCAGAGAGTATATAGAGTGGGAGATAAAAAAAATTGAACGTAGTAAATGAGCGCTGAAATACGTATGTGGCGCCCTCTGGGTAATACATCTTTTTTGGTGGCGAATTTAGATTTCTCGTCCCAAAAAACCCCCGCTTACCAAATTTTGTGTTGTTATCCTGTGCCTGTCAGGAAATATTCAAGAATAAATAAAATAAAAGTTTAATTTTGACACCCTGTATTTCGGTTACTATCAACTTTGGTACTATGGTGTATTCCACGAATATACTACTGTTTTGAATTACTGCGACAACGAATATTTAAGTGTGCAACATAAGAAGTACGAAAGTATTTTGCTCTAATAATTACTCCAATAATTAATAATATAATTTGCAATTTACTTTCGTTCTTCATATTTTGCTCAGTAAAATATTCGTTGTCGCGATAATCCAAGAGGATCGTATATTCGTGAAATGGGGTATAAGGTAAGTTAGCTTAAGTCGACCTATTTTAACCTCAGGAATCTAAGGTTAAGCTATGGCCCATTCTTTACCAAACACCCTGTATATAAAATCAGAGTTTGGTGGTAATTTTGAAAGTAAATTGAATGTAATACCAAATACTTACCATGTCGGGATCGTATTATGAGGTTTTTTCCTGGTTTTTTCTCATGACTTACTATGGAATCACTAACATGCGAATTTTACTGTCACCATTACATGTGGTTGTCTTTTTAAAGACTAATCACATGCTATGATTTTTGTGACGGACATTCTTACGTTAGAGTTGATTTCATGTAATCGAATGAACTATCTTTCAATAAAGTCGTCCCAGGAACGCAATTCATAAATATTGGCAATATCAATTTTAAAGTCGTCTACATTTACATGTATAATATATGTATGTCGGAATTGCCGATATAAATGAGTCAGATTAATGATTAATTAATGAGAAATTATTAGAAAAATTTGTTTACTAAGCAATATAAACAAAATTTATTTAATTTATTAACATTTTGTATTTCGATAACGACTTCCGAAGTGGAAGTCGAAACGTTGAAACCTCAATAAATTTTATTTGTGGCTTATTTCTAAATAAAACAGTAAATTGCATAAGATGGCACAAAGAAACAGCTTCAGAACAATATTTAAAAAATGACTGATTTGTTTCTCAAAAAAAATTGTGTACTTCCTGGATACCTTCATTACTAACATGTCAAATTCTGCGAATTTTAATATCTTTAACAATAACGAAGTGGCACCAAATTGCTCGCTGTTATGACTCATAGTTGTCCCGGTTTAGCATATTTCAGACACAGCCATATCATCGGATCGTACGCTAAATGGGCCAACGTAAAAAACGATCAACTGGAATATTAAAGTCAACACTCTACTAAGCCAAAGAATTTAATACACTTCCTTTCTCGGCATGTGACTGACCTACATTGTCATCTTTACGTATTTTGAATTCTGGAGTTTTCTGCAATAAAATTAAAAAAGGATGTTGCATCTTTAATAGCGTGTTTAAAAACAGTTTATGTGTATAAAGAGATTATTCGGTTTTAAAAATTTTGTTTTTTAATTTTTCTTCGCTTTTAGATGGTAGGGGAGCCCAAGCGGGAATTTTTGCAGTTTCTCGAGCGCGTCAGATTACATGGGGAGAAACCTTGTACCCTTTAAATGTACCCCTACCATATATTGGCTCTTAATACAGGGGAGTTCGTTAAGGGGGTCTGAAAAAAAATTATCATTATAAAAACTCGAAATCGTCAGATTAAGATAAGGTAAGTTAAGTAGGTACATGCAAAACAGTGTACTTCTATTTCAAAAAACATCAGATCAAAAAACTGAAAAATACACATATTCAATATTTTTGAAACATCTATCGAATGACACCAAACACGACCCCCCACGGAGGTAAGGTGGGAGGTTATTTTAAAATCTTAAATAGGAGCCCCCATTTTCGATTGCAGATATAGATTCCTTTAGTAAAAAGAAATAACTTTTATTCGAGACATTTTTTCGAATGATGGATAGAAGGCGCCATAATCGGAAAAACCATTGTTGGAAATGGAAAATTAAATTAAAAAATTATAGAATAGAATAGAAATATGCTTTATTGTCATGAAAAATTGTACAATTTTATCGACAAAGCTTATAAAAAGTCAAGACAACAAAACAAAAACAATCCAATTTACTAAAATTACATAAATCGTCAATATATTTACAATAATATCAATAATAATGAAGTTAAACAGAAGTAGTCAATTGCAAAATTTAAGTAAATTGCAAATGCATAGTCTACCTAGTAATTAATAAGTTTAAAAGTTAAGCTGCTGCATATGACACCCAAATATACACACAAAAAAATGATAATAAAAATACTACTTGTGCAAAGGGTACTGTAATTTCTTAGTTATTGATTAAGAAAATCTTCTACTGAATAATATGGTCTTTCAGATAGGTAGGCTTTTGTCAGTTTACGGAATTTGGGGAAAGATGCTGCAGATTTAAGTTGTAGAGGGAGATGATTGTAAAGTTTTTTTGCGGAATATAATATAGATTTCTTTACTAACTCAGAGGACGGGGTCGGCATATAGACGTCAAACGTAGAATTTCTCGTGAAGTAGTCATGATTAGGTCTTGGTGGAAAGACATGTAGATGTTTACGAATTAAGCAAACAGTTTCTAAAATATACAAAGATGGAAGGGTTAAAATTCTGTGATCTTTGAAGTAACTTCTGCAATGTGTTGTTCTTCTGAGGCCAAACAGATATCTAATTGCTCTTTTTTGTAATTTGAAAATAACATCGAATTGGGCAGCTGTACCAGAACCCCAAAAAGGAAGACCATAACGAAGATGTGACTCGAACAAAGAAAAATATGTTATTTTGGAAGATGCTAAATTGAGTTCATTCGAAACAGATCTTATAGCATAGCAAGCTGAGGATAGTTTCTTCCTTAACAAATCGATATGGTGGGACCATTTAAGGTTGCTGTCTAAAAAAATACCAAGAAATTTCACAGAATCAACGGTACTGATCTGG
Source organism: Diabrotica virgifera virgifera (assembly GCF_917563875.1). Classification (NCBI taxonomy): domain Eukaryota; kingdom Metazoa; phylum Arthropoda; class Insecta; order Coleoptera; family Chrysomelidae; genus Diabrotica; species Diabrotica virgifera. Next base: position 53,892,107 of record NC_065449.1, on the reverse strand, counting down.
CTGTTATTAAGAGGTAAGGGTTGAAGGACTCCTTTATAAGACAATGCTACTGTTTTATCTACGTTAAACGAGAGTAAATTAGAGTCAGACCAGGTTTTTATTGTAAGTAGATCAGAAGTTATAGTAGCATGAAGAGTTGCAATATTTGAGGTGCTCCAAGTGATACTGGTATCATCAGCAAAAAGAAAGATTTTTCCATCGATTTTTAAACTAGTGATGTCATTAATAAAGATAAGGAAAAGTAGAGGACCCAATACTGAACCTTGAGGTACCCCACATACAATGTTTTTGAGACTAGAGTCTGTATCATTTGCTCTAACCAGTTGTTTCCTATCATCCAAGTAAGATTGGAACCAATCTAAAGAAATACCTCGAATTCCGTAGAAATTTAGTTTTCTTATCAAAATGTTATGATTTACACAATCAAAAGCTTTGGCGTAGTCACAAAAAACGGTGGCAGTGTGAAGATTATTGTTCAGTGCTTGATAAACCTCATGTAGTACAGAAAAGATGGCATCAGTGGTGCATTTATTATTTAAAAAGCCGAACTGATTTTGTGATAAAATGTTGTTTTCAACTAGAAAGGACATAAGTCGGGCTTTTATGAGTCTCTCAATAATTTTGGAGAGTACCGGTAGTAGTGCAATAGGTCTATAATTGCAGGTATTAGATATTTCACCACCCTTATGAAGAGGAATAATGATGGCTGTCTTCAGGCACTCTGGAAATGTACCTTTCTCAAAGGAATCATTAATTAATGAGATGAGGACTTCTAACACATTTTCTGGGAGATTAGAAAAAATTTTTATCGATAGACCATCAGTACTACAGGAGGATTTGCTTTTGATACTATTGATTGTTTGGATCAGTTCAGATTTATCGACTGGTTTTATAAAGAATGAATTCGAGACCTTTCTTGAATTAGGGAGATAAGCAATGGGATCTTGTTGTGGCAAAATAGTTGATGTAATATTTTTACTCACATTAACAAAGTATTCATTTAGATTTTCAGGGTCTGGAAGGGAAATTGTTTTAGCAGTGTGGGTTTTATTTCGAAGATCGTTTATTATGGACCAAGTTTCTTTTGCAACACTTTTTGAGCTTCCCAAACGGTTATGGTAGTAGTCTTTTTTAGCTGATTTTATAAGTTTAAGATAGGTTGCCCTGTACTTGGTGATATATTCAGTGATAGAAACGTTGATAGTAAATTTCCTGATATAGAGAAGAGAACGCATATTCTTGGAAGATATTCGGATACCTTTAGTAGTCCAGGGTTTGCGATGTTTTGGCTTAATTGCAATTAAAGGAAATGCTTTATTGAAGATACGGACAAGCTTATCCAAAAAAGTACTGAAATTATTATCCACGTCCATAGCAGGAAAGCGCCACTCAGAGGTTAAGCATAAATTTTGGAAATTACGAAAGTTCCGGGTGGAAAAAATCCTGCCTAAACGTCGGGTTTTCGAGGAAGGTTTGCTCAAGATATTAAACTTCGTATAAACTGCTTCATGATCAGATAGTCCAGCATTAATAATTGTAGAGTGGACATCAAGGGGTGAAAAATCTGAGACAGTATAATCAATTATGGTAGATGAAGTTTTTGTAATCCTTGTAGGAGAATCAACGTGCATTGTTAGACCATACGATTCAAATATGTTTACCAAGGATATTTGTGTAGCACTAGCAGCAGCATAATCAATGTTAAAGTCCCCGCATAAAATTTTTCTACTTTTATGGGGCAGGTCATCTAACAAATTTAGCAGGTTCTGAAAAAATAGTTCCACGGAAGAGTTAGGTGATCTATAAATGCAAATAATATAAAGATTAAGATTCTTATTGTAAATTAACGAAAACTCAAAGAAGGCTTCACTTAGCAGAAAGTCATATTTTGTTACCGAAAAAAAATCATTGCTCGTAGATAGAATTAGGGTGCCTCCGTAAGCTGAGCTTGGACGATCATACCTAGCAATTGTGGTGTATTTTTCTACAAAAAAAGGCTCGTTGACTTCAAGCCAGTGCTCTGTAACCGCAACTACCGGGGGAAATCCTAATTCCTCTAGGAACAAAAATAATTCATCAGTTTTGTACCTTATAGAACGAATATTAATCAGAACCATGCTAAAGTTGTTATCACTAAAACAATTTGAGGATTCTAGTCCCTCAGAACACGTCGTGATGTTTAAAAATTTCGTTTTGGAGAGGCAGCGGAATAGTAATTTCGGTGACATTCCCTTGATTTCTGCAGGTGAATAATTCTTTCAGAAGTGAGAAAGGATCTGTAAGCATCAAGATCAGCTTCCACCTCATCTGGACCAATCCCATAGGCATTGTTAAATTCCAGCAGAATTCGTCGTAGATCTTCAGTCTTAGTGGGAAGTCCCTCGGAAGCCAAAAAGAGTTTAACGCTTGTATTGGTAAATCCATCGTAAAACACTGAAGCTGGTTGGTCGTGTAGATAAGCAAGATGAAGTTTAATGGCTTTTAAGATATCCGGTTCCCTTAATCTGGCTAGAAGATATCGACTATTCGAGTTATTGGTTAATCTAACTCTTGGTGGGGTCAAAGGATCCAGATTTATCGAAGGTTCTAAAGTATCCTTCTTAATGAAATTTACAGGCGAATGAAACGGATTCTTAGATTTTTAGATAATTGAAAGTCCCAACTTTATGGAAAACTTAACTTGCCTTTTTTTGGTTTTAGGACCTACTCGTCACAACCAAAGAGGTCCCCACAACGCTCGAGTAACTGCAAATTTAGCATACTTTCCTACCCTACTATACAGGGTGTTTCATTAATAATTGTCCATATAGTAACTGGAGAAACCTTAGCACAAAATACGAAGATTTAACCTAAAACACTTAAATAAAATGTGGTTCCTTACTGAGTTACAGGGTGTTTTATCAAAAAATTTAAAAACTATTTTTGCTCGGCATTTTAAAACTGTTCGACGTATCCTTTTCATACTTGGTAAGTGGTATAGGTACTGTACAAACTACTAAATTAGGTTAACCAAACGTTTCTGGCTATTACCAGAGGCGTACGACGAGGGAAAGTGAATTGTTGACCCTTTCCAAATTCTACGCCACTGGCGAAATTGCTATTTTAGTTCAATTTTTGGATTCTCCAATAATTTCTATGAAAATAATATACTCTTCATCTGTAACGATAAAGTCATTAGTTTTCGAGATCTTTGAAGTTAAAAATGAAACGACACGGTTATTTTGATTAATGTATTGTGTCGCTTCATTTTTAATTTCAAATATCTCGAAAACTAATCATTTTATCGTTACGAATGAAGAGAATATTATTTACATAAAAAGTATTGCAAAATTAAAAAATTACACTAAAATAGAAATTTCGTCAGTGGCGTAGAATTTGGGAAAGGTCAACCAGCCACTATCCCCTGTCGTACGCCTCTGGTAGTAGCTAGAAACGTTTATTTATCTTAATTTAGTGGGGTCTACAAAACCTACACTTTCTGCCAAGTATGATAAGGATACGCCAAATAGTTTTAAGGTATGTACTGGGAAAAATATTTTTTAAATTTTAATCATATGAATCATATCATAAATTAATCAAAATAACTGTTCCGTTTCATATTTAATTTCAAACATCTCGAAAACTAATGACTTTATCGTTACCAATGAACAGTATATTATTTACGTAAAAAGTATTGGAAAATCTAAAAGTGGCACTAAAATAGTCAACCTCCAGTGGCGTAGAATTTGAGAAGGGTCAACCATTCATCATCCCCTGTCGTACGGCTCTGGTAGTAGCTAGAAACGTGTGTTTATCATAATTTAGTAGGGTGTCTAGTAGTCGCACTTCCTGCAAAGTATGAAAAGGATAAGTAGAACAGTTTTAAAATGCTGAACAAAAATAATATTTAAATTTTTAGATAAAACACCCTGTAACTCAGTAAGGAACCACATTTTATTTAAGTGTTTTAGGTTAAATCTTCGTATTTTGTGCTAAAGTTTCTTCAGTCACTATATGGACAATTATTAATGAAACACCCTGTATGTATTAGTATTTTTATTGTTTTACAATATGAAATTGTTGTGTTATTAAAATTTTCCGAATATAATTACCATCAGTTACTATTTGCTTATTATTTTTTAAAATATGTTGCTTATGAAATTCAACATAGCAGGTTTTTTTGTCTTTAAAGGATTTTGAAGGATTCAAAAGTACAACAAGAGACAAGAATATCAAAATGCTCTGCAAATAAAAATCAACACAACCAGAGAGGAAGTAAAGAAATATTAGATATAAGTCCTAATATCAATTGATATAAAAATTTGACCTAATTTAGACCAAATATAAAAAATGTAAGAATTTGACCATCTTCCTTGTTAAAGTCATAAGCCACGGTACTACACAAACACACTTATATCATGTAAGATGGCGCCAGACTGCATTCTGTTTTCAAATCAAAGCAATTAATGCTTTCAACGGTTTTTTATTATTAGACGAATAAATTTCAGAATGGAGGACACACACACAAGAGATACGATACGGTATTTAAAGTAGTGGAATTTAATTAAAATTTTTTCAGGTAATTTGATAATAGAAAGTTATTTCGGAGTGAGTCGTTGTTGAAATTTCCTTTTTCAGATGTGTTTTTATGTTTTTGGGAAACTAGTCGAATTTATGTACTAGGTGCCGAAGTCTCTTTATATCGGTCAATATTTATAGTGCAGTCACTGAAGGTAATTGAAAAGAAAGTTGCTCGTGGCCAGGAAGTCCCTCTGATGTTTGTAGACCTTAGAAAAGCATATGATAGTGTCCTGCTGGTTAAATTATGGGAGGAAATGGGAAAACAAATCTAAATATAGAATTGGTTGAAGCGGTAAAAACGTTGTACTATTGCCCACAAACAACAAGAATTAAAACAAGAAATCTTATAACAGATAACACCTGGATTCAAAGTAACTAAAGGACTAAGGCAAGGATGATGTAGCTCGCCAATACTATTCAAAATGTACCTCGAAGCGGCACTAAACAAATGGAAGAAAAAATGTACGAATATGGGCATATTCGTACTAACGGACTCAACTTTGTAGACGCTTTGCTTATGTGGAGAAATCAGGGACAGAGAACTGGAGGACGATCTATGGAATGACAGAACGAGATGGAGATTGGAAATCGGAAGACGTCGAAGAGCGTTGTGAACCGATATTATATATAGGTGTACTGAAGGTTGTCACCTCCGATTTCGTTTGATCCACTTTCATTATAAGTAGTTAGAGGACACCTCAAGAAACAAAAGTGACATGGTGCCAACTTGCGCTTTTACTCTTCTGTCTGAGGTGAAATTTATTTGATTAAAAATAACCCCATTAATCGAGAGAGGCATAAATTCTAAGCAACATTTTTACAAAGCAAATCAATACTTTTTGAGTTATTAAAGATTAAAGATTTAAAATTTTCGTGAAAAAAGCATGTTTTAAAGTGGTTTGTCATAAATAATTCATAATTTATAAATAATTAATTAAAAATAATAAAGATAAAAAATAATTGAGACAAAAACGTTTAAAGCCTAAATTTTAGTGCGAGGACAATGTAACTTTTACAAGCATTAAAAAATAAGTGAATTAAAAATTAAATTTAATACTATTTTATAGCCCTTAACATTACCTTTCAATTGACTTTGGATGAACCTGATATCATACAAATTAACGGAGTTATTCTAAAAAAACAATAAAAATTTTTTTGAAAATTTTTTGGAGTATTAATTTTGAGGCTATCAACTTCTTCTGAAGCTCATTTGATAGGTACATGAGTACAAATGAAAAGTAAGTATATGCATTGATTGAATTTGGGTATGTAATCAAGGGTACATGTAATCAAATATAAAATGCATCACACCCCTCATAGACAGAATCAAGCTTACAAATTTCGATAGGAGTCAACTCAATGTATCGCTAAATATAAATGCAAACTTTCCCCATGGACAAACCACCCATTAACTATTGACTTAACACTAACAAAGTATCCCAAATTAACTACAAATCCCACAATAATTAAAAATCTATTTATAAAAATTCTAGACCACTATCCTAAGTATTTGCAAATCTTTACCGACGCCTCTAAAACTCCAAATGGTCACGCTGCTGCCTACTACTCTAATGAAAATTCTTACAGCATATCAATACCTACAAACTGCAGTATTCTTACAGGCGAGACTACAGCTATTTTGGAAGCCCTAATCTTTTTCAAGAAGAGTAATACGATGAAATGCATTATCATAACAGACTCATTAAATGCATTATTAGGGCTGAAACAAATGTATACCAAAAGCCCTATTTTACAAAGGACAAAAAATGAACTAGAAACACATCGAGCATTATGAAAGGAAGTGGTTTTTATCTGGGTACCTTCACATGCAGGTATATATGGAAATGAAAAAGCAGATGAATTGGCAAACAAAAGTCAAATGAGCGCAAATCATACAGCAAAGTTGAAAACATATCCGTATACCGACCTGAAGAACCTGGTTAAAGTCCACTGTACTAATACATGGCAAAATCATTGGGAAAAAATATGAAGCAAATTAACTGAAATCTACCCAAAAATAGACGTTGTCCTGGATAATCCCTCTAACAGAAGAAACCAAGTCAGTTATTATTAACCGTCTAAGAATTGGCCATACTGCCTTAACACACAAATACTTAATAACAAAAGAACCACCACCAATCTGCCTTAACTGCTTCGATCCACTGACTGTCAAGCATATCCTGCTTGAGTGTCCGCAATTCCAGGAAGAAAGAAGATCCCATAGAATCACAGATGATGACCTCAAGACAATCCTTACCAAAAAAAATTTCATCAGTGTTAACATATTTAAAAGACATCAAATTGTATAACTCTATTTAATGTAATATTTTTGTGTTTAAATAAAAAAAAATGCATCGTTTTCCCGTTAGTTAAACATGAATAATTTGATTTGAGTACTAGCCTAAAGAAAAATATACATTCAATTTATTGGATTTTCTTAGCTTCAATTTTGGCAATGATAACTAGTTTTAAGTTATGTATGAAAAACCACTCTAAAAAACATTTTTCCATGAAAAATTAAAATATTTGATCATTAATAACTCAAAAAGTATTGATTTATTTTAATATCCTCATCTAACAATTTTTTTTTTTTGGAATTGATCTATTTATCAATTCATGGGGCTATTTTTAATACAATAATTTTGATCCCCTAGAATGTGTGGCACCATGTCATTTTTGTTCCTTGAGGCATCCACTCACCAATTTTCATGAAAATTAATCAAGGTTCAACGAAATTGGAGGTAATAGCTCATATCCACCTTTAGTGACTGCACTATGAGTCGTTGTTGAAACTTCCTTTTTCAGATGTGTTTTTGGGAAACTAGCCAAATTTATGTACTAGGTGCCGAAATCTCTTTATATCAGTCAATATTTATGAAGTTGTTTACTTATGAATATGGCGTTGCTTCGATTCCTTTAAAAAACTTTACCAATTTGTTTAAATATACAAAGATATATCTTATGTAAAATGACCATATATTTCAACAATATTAGCATCAGAATAAACACCAGTGGATTTTAAAACTTTCAACAATATTAGTATTAAGTCGACTTTACATTACATGATTTATCATGTGATTTGTCATATGATTTGGTCATGGAGTAAAATTTACATGTTTACACTGTGTGATTTGTCATATGATTTTGCCATAAGCATTGTGTTTTATCATAAGCATTGTCATGCGGCTGGTCATGGGCAAAATCATATGATAAATCACGTGATAAATCATGTAGTGTAAAGTCGACTTTAGAATAAACACCTGTGGATTTTAAAACTTTCAGCAAGCAATTTATAGAAATGTACAAACACATACAATAAAAGAAAAATTTTTAATGCATAGTAAACAATCTATAATAAGACTGAACAGCAAACTATCGAAGTCATCAATATTACGGACTATATACGTCGGAATTTCGTAAAATTTTATGGTTTATAAAGAAACTCGAAATCATAATTGCATACTCCCTTGAAAAGCTGCCTAAATTATTGTTTTAGTTGAAGATAGGCGTAGAAGTTCTGCGATTTGTGAAAACTTTAAAAGGGAAACTTAATTCTATCATCCCAGATAAGTGACAGACACAGAGTGTTTTGTAATAATTGAACTTGAGTAGGTAATGTTTTATTTTGTCGATGTCATGAAGGAAGCTTTACCTTAAGCAGTACCTTAAGCGTTACCTTCATTACAGTGCAGTAGATACAATAACAAATCCGTGGGGCCCGATTAGTAAATGTTGGTAAGCGAACATTCAGATGAAGACATAAAGCAACAAACCTAACCCCATGAAGATACAAAGCTGGTCCAAAATTTATCTCATCTAACCCTCCTGCACATCTGAATTTTTTCACGAAAGCGTGAACTTTGTACACTAAAGCAGTAAAGGTTTGTTTTGCTCTCTTAAAAGACAAAAATATATGTGGATAGGGACCAAATCAAAAATTAGACAGTAGATTAGGTGAGAGGTTTATGCTAATGTGCAGTGGTACTCCAATGCAGTGACACTCCAAACCGCATTTTTCACAGCCTCACACGGCTCATATTTTCCAAAACTGCATTGCAGCAATTGATTTTTAGAATTCAGGAGTAGCCAGCATACAGTGTTAACCTAAGCCCAATCGAGAATTTATGGAGTGAGTTAAAACAAAGATAATGAACTTGGATTCCTTGTCCTAAAATCGATTTAAAAGCTCACTATTGAGATAAAATATTCATTTAAAATCTAATTATCAATCCAGATTTTAGCATTCGCTGATAAAGTAAGTCATTAAAATAACTAGGAAAAAACCGTAAAGTCGTAACTGAGCTAGCGATAGCAAAAACATACACAATGGCTGGTATATAACGCGTAGTCCAGAAAGCCACTGCGCATCCGCTAGGAAAATATTCCGATTCGGATTTTTTGCACAATCTTACTCAAAAAGGGCCCCTTTTAACAAATTTGCATGTTGCCAGGACCAAAAGTGGGTCAAAATTTTTTTTTTGTTTTTTTCCTAAAATTATTTTTTTTGCATGGAACAAAGTTTTTTTTTGGGTTTTTTTGGATCATTCCAAACTTCTCTTCCTTACTTCTGTTAGTAAGCGAACATTCAGATGAAGACATAAAGCAACAAACCTAACCCCATGAAGATACAAAGCTGGTCCAAAATTTATCTCATCTAACCCTCCTGCACATCTGAATTTTTACACAAAAGCGTGAACTTTGTACACTAAAGCAGTAAAGGTTTGTTTTGCTCTCTTAAAAGACAAAAATATATGTGGATAGGGACCAAATCAAAAATTAGACAGTAGATTAGGTGAGAGGTTTATGCTAATGTGCAGTGGCACTCCAATGCAGTGACACTCCAAATCGCATTTTTCACAGCCTCACACGGCTCATATTTTCCAAAACTGCATTGCAGCAATTGATTTTTAGAATTCAGGAGTAGCCAGCATACAGTGTTAACCTAAGCCCAATCGAGAATTTATGGAGTGAGTTAAAACAAAGATAAAGAACTTGGATTCCTTGTCCTAAAATCGATTTAAAAGCTCATTATTGAGATAAAATATTCATTTAAAATCTACTTATCAATCCAGATTTTAGCATTCGCTGATAAAGTAAGTCATTAAAATAACTAGGAAAAAACCGTAAAGTCGTAACTGAGCTAGCGATAGCAGAAACATACACAATGGCTGGTATATAACGCGTAGTCCAGAAAGCCACTGCGCATCCGCTAGGAAAATATTCCGATTCGGATTTTTTGCACAATCTTACTCAAAATGGACCCTTTTTAACAAATTTGCATGTTGCCAGGACCAAAAGTGGGTCAAAATTTTTTTTGTTTTTTTCCTAAAATTATTTTTTTTGCATGGAACAAAGTTTTTTTTAGGTTTTTTTTTGGATCATTCCAAATAGAAAAGGTCTTTAGTGACTTTTCTTTAAAGTTGATAGTTTTTGACGTATAAGCGATTAAAAATTGAAAAATTGCGAAATCGGCCATTTTTAACCCTCAAAAACTATGTAAAAAACTGAAAATTTGAATGTTGCCAAGGCAAGGTAGGTCGATATTCTTTAAACATCGATTTATGAAATCCCGTAGAGTTCTTTGCAATACAATATTCAAAACTCCTTTGTTTTTTAATTGCTAATCAAGCGTGCGCCACACTATTTTCCACCGTTGTTGCATGTGTATACAGTATGGTGCAAATGAAAGGAATAAATTCGTTATTTCGTAAACCGGCTACTTTAAGGGAAAATCCCGAAACAGTTCGATTTTTATTTTTAAGTTATGATTTTGTGGCATATATGGTATACTAGTGACTTCATCCATCTAAGCGTGATGACGTAATCGATGATTTTTTTAAAGGAGAATAGGGGTCGTGTGATAGCTCATTTGAAAAGTTCTTCAATTATGTATTCAGTAATATAAACATTTACATAATTATTTATACAGGGTGTCCAAAAAAAGTTTTTAATTAAATTATTTGAAAAAAAAAGAAGAATGTATGTAATTTATTTAATTAAAAATACATTTTACTGTTACCCAAAAACTAAAAAATGTTTATTTCACAAATATACATTGCTTTTCGATTAAATTCCATGTTCAAGCTAGCTCCCGCCAGCCACTTGCCCCTTGGAAGTTTGAACATTTAATTTAAGCGGAAAGCAATGATTATTTGTGAATTGATTTGTGAAAGCAGTAAATCGTATTTTGAATTAAATAAATTATGTACATACATTTTCCTTTTTTTGTCAAATAATTTAATTTAATAAACATTTTTTGGACATCCTGTATAAATAATTATATAAATGTGTATATTACTGAATAGAGAATTGAAGAACCTTTCAAATGAGCTAACACACAACCCATATTCTCATTTAAAAAAATCATCGATTACGTCATCACGCCCAGATGGATGACGTCACTAGTATACCACATATTCCACAATATCATAACTTAAAATAAAAATCGACCTGTTTCGGGATTTTTCCTTTAAGTCGCCGGTTTACGAAATAACGAATTTATTCCTTTCACTTGCACCATACTGTATACACAAATACACATACACATGCAACGGTGGAAAATAGTGTGGCGCACGCTTGATTAGCAATTAAAAAACAAAGGGGTTTTGAATATTGCAAAAAACTCTTCGGGATTTCATCAATCGACGTTTAAAGAATATCTACCTACCTTAGCAACATTCAAATTTTCAGTTTTTCACATAGTTTTTGAGGGTTAAAAATGGCCGATTTCGCAATTTTTCAATTTTTAATCACTTATATGTCAAAAACTACTAACTTTAGAGAAAAGTCACTTAGACCTTTTCTGTTTGGAATGATCCAAAAAACCTAAAAAACTTTGTTCATTGCAAAAAAAAAATTTAGAAAAAAAACAAAAATAAAAAACGTTTAAAAATTTTTTGACCCACTTTTGGTCCTGGCAACATGCAAATTTGTTAAAAGGGGTCCTGTTTGAGTAAGATTGTGCAAAAAATCCGAATCGGAATATTTTTCCTAGCTGATGCTCAGTGGCTTTCTGGACTAGCAGGTCTTACTAATAATTACCAAAATTTTAAAACTCCGATAATCTTTACCTATAGTATAGTACATATTATGTTGACCACGGAAACAACATATCATTAGAAATAAATAGAAGTACGATATTAGTAAACAGGTTTTAAGGGAGTAGTGCGAAAGATGGAGAGTAACATCTAACCCAAATAAAACACAACTTATACTCTTTGGACATCTCAACACCAGCGCCTACCTTCGGGTATCCAAAGGTTTTACTGAAATACAGATAGTTTGGATATAAATATTATGATTAAAATTAAAAAAAAAAGTATGATTTGCCAGATATAAATATAATCAAATGATCGTTAGACATCAATTTCTGTTTTTCTAATGATGCATAAAATTAATCTAAACTGAAATTTCCGGATGATGCTATTACTTTATCAGTTTCGGTACATAATCCAATACTACTTCTAGATACATTGGTTTTTTATACTAGTATATCTATTAATAATTTATAAATCGCACATCCCGTTAAAAAGTGTATTAACTCAAAAAAATTCATTTTTGTGTTAATCTCACTAACAAAATCATATTTTTCCTCAAAAACCTGTAATATCGCAATTAAAAAAAAATATTTTAGTAGATGAAGCGAAACGAGTATGTCACAATTAAAAATCAAAACTCATCGTCCGGCAAAACAGTATCATTCAAACTTGTGACAAGAAGATGTGCTAGTTTCCGGTGAAAAACGTATCAAAAAAGGTATGAATTTGAAAATCGACTATATTACACCAATGAGTTTTAAAGTTTCTGTTGGTAAAAAGTTATCAAAATACAAAACATTAATAAATGAAACAAATTTTGTTTTTGTTGTTTAGTAAAAAAGTTCTTCTAATAATTTAATTTTATTCGACTCATTCATATTGACAATTCTGGCATATATTATACATTTCAAAGTGGAATAATTTAAAATGATATTCTCAATATTTGTGAGTTGCATTCCTGGAACGACTTTATTGGACGATAGTTCATTCGATTGCATAAAATCAACTCTTACTTAAGAACAGTCGTCACAAAAGTCATAGCATCTGTTATCTGATTTGTCTTTAAAAAGACAACACAGCCGCACAAATTAATAAAGCAAACACATCAGCAGAGATGCAAGGTGACCGATATTAATAACTGAGTAAGAAACAAAAGAGTAAAATGGAACGTCCACATAAGCCGAATGATAACAAATATAGTAATAAGTATGGCAAAAGACAATTCTCCAATATGAAGGCGATCAGTGGGAAGACCACGAAAACGATGGAATGATAACTTACTGTAGGTACATTGAAAATAAAAACAGACTGAGTCATGTCTAACAAAAAAGAAAGAAGAAGCATAACTACCACAAGACTTTACCACTACATAAGTACTTCAACAAAGGGATGATGTAAAATACCTAGGTATGCACTTGGACCGCAGATTAACGTGGAAGAAACACATATTCACGAAAATAAAACAGTTGGGTCTGAAACTCAATAAAATGTACTGGCTGATAATAAAAAGTTCACAACTGAGTTTGTACAATAAAATTTTAGTATACAAGGCAGTGATTAAGCCAATATGGAGCTATGGTATTCAACTCTGGGGATCTGCTTCGAGATCCAATATCGACATTCTGGAGAGATTCCAATCGAAGACCTTCCGCATGATGCATGATCACAAATGCACCGTGGTACATGCCCAATGAATTCATCAATCGTGATCTTCAAATGAAGACAGGCAAACAGAAGGCTAAAGAGTTACACTCCAAGCGACCTACCAGCAAGATTTTAAATTTTAAATTTTCAAAAATATTTTATTTATTAGAGTTTTATTTATAGGGTTTTATTTATTATTAGAGTCACAAATAATTTTTGTTAAGTACTAAAATTATGATTTCATAGGATATTGTCACTGGACAGTCTCCTGCAAGTCTTATTTAATTTTTAAATAATTTACTTATTGTAATCATTATTACAGATTGTAAATAAATGGGATGTTAAAAAATAATATATCATAAATATACGTAAAATAATGGATAAATCGATAATTGACATAACAAATATATTAATCAACAAAATTTATATCACATGTCGGAAAAATATCATAGTTTCATATTTTTCCTTCCAGTAATCTCAACAAACCCTTTAGTTCCTAACCCTTCCGCTTTATTTCACCCAGTTGACAGACCGTTTAAATAGTGTAAGGCCATAATCTGTGAAGTATTTTTGGTAATCTTATTATTGCCAGCTTGGGAGCTTTGTGCCGTGACCGTATAAAAGGATAAGGTAAATCATTATTATAGGGATCTTTTGGTACGTCATTCACGGGACTATTACTGTCGGACGATGAAAGGATTATACTTACTTTGTTTACTTAATGGACATTGAGGTGGCAGTTGGCAGGGATTGTATGATTTAGAGTATGGATGTAATAGTTAAATAAGATAAAGATGTTTTTGTGAGCCAATGAATCATTTATATAAGGGATTTGCGTTGGTGGCTTTTTGATGGTAAGCGTTGAGGTAGGTCCAGTGAGTGGATGGTCTGCATCTTTATATATTTTTTTATATCCGTTATATCAAGATATTTATACAATATAAATATGACAATTTATCTCATAAAACCAATATATTTAGCAAATGATAATAGTTCTTCTGAAATTTGAGATCAATATAATTTAGTTCAGTATACTTTCAGAATATAAATGATCATGATACATAAATACTTATGATTATCATTCTTGGGAAGTATAAAGAAAAGCGATAGAGTTATAATAAAAAAAAAATCGACTAAAAGTTGGAACTGTACACAATGAACACAAGTATGGTTATCCACCCTATATCACATGTACTGTTGTGCTATATATAAGTAAGTAGTAGTTTGCCAAAAGCTGATATTATGTCCATTTTTGCTACTTTTCAGGAGAGCAAATTTAAATTTCTACGACGTCCATAAAATCACAATTTTAGAAATATCATATTTGGCTTTGAGTTTAATTTTCTTACATCTATGCATATGAGTTTACATATAACCTAGATACAAATTTCATAAAAATTTTCTGTTAATTTTGCAAAATGTCAAAAATTTACGGATTTAAGTGCACATATCAGCTTTTGGCAAACATCTTTTAAATAATTCTTTATTCACCACTGGCGCACATACGGATAATGGTATAAAGTTTACATAAAAAAATACGCTACTCGAATATTGTTAATTAAAATTCATTTTTAAATTCCTCCTTCAATTTGCGACAAAACATCTATCTTCCCTTTTTTTCATACGATGCGCCGTTTTTATGCAAAAAATAAAATATGTTAACGTTTACAAGACATCGAACACTTACGTATTAAATTTTATGAAAACGGCGGGTCGCATAAAAATAATGAACATTAGATATTTTGTCACAGATTGAACGAGGAAGTCAAAAATGATTTTTTTTTAATTTGCAATATCTCTTTGACGTAAGTACTATTTTTTTTAATTCAATGGTGAATATAAAAAAGATTCAACACCCTGTATCTCGTAAACTTTTCATGTAGTTTTATTATTACCCTTAATTTTAAAAATACCCTGCATTTTAATAAACAATTACCCCTTAAAGTTTGTCACACTTATTTCGAAACACCCTGCATATAAAAGGTAGCCCTCCATTCAGTGAGTTTTTATGTTTATTTAAATATATAAAAATAGAGTTAAACATTTTTAAAACAAATCTTTATACAAAATAAAAAATACTGCGCCTAAAGAAACAAAGTTCAATAAAAATATAGAAAAAATGTCTGTCAAAAGCTGATAAATCCACTTCAAGTGTACATATCTGCTTTTGGCATGCGCAATATTTTACGAGTTACAACTGAGAAGGGTACATATCAGTTTTTGGCAAACGTTGATTTGGTCATGTGGACATATCCAGATTTAAAAATGGAGGGTAAACTACATTTCACAGTACACTGGTCATATCTGCTTTGGGCAGATGGAGCATATAATCACACACTATCAACTGGCATAAAAAGGTGCAAATCACAAAAAGTGGACATATCAGCTTTTGACAAACGGCCACAGAAATGTATATTTGTTCTCGTTCAGCTAAGACGCGCCGAGTAATATATCGCTTGTACTATTTCGGCGACTTTTAAGCAGTACTTCCGGTGGCAACTCTGGAACCGGAAGTTCTAAGACAGGAAGGCAGAGTTCTCACTACGTATTCCTGTCCATTCGCGAATGTTCTTGAGCCGTGACATCCGATTCCTTCCAATTTACTTCATTTGAATATTTCAGTCTAAAAACCTAGTGTTTAAAACGATAATGGAAAACTACCCACTTTATGACTTAAAGAAGTGGATAAGAAATAAAAGAGTGGGGAGCAATAAAAATGATGTTTTGAAGAAAACGCTGCAGATCAACACTAATTAACAAACTGTGAAATGAACGAATTAGAGAACTAATTAATGTGAAGAAGTCACTAAATAACGAATAGAAAAACCTAAATTACTCTGGTAAATGGAAAAAGGTATCTCACTCAAGAAGTTGTATATGACAAGAAGTAATGGCGATTGGGTTTTGATAAATGACAAACAGTGCATTCTGTGCGATATCAAGGATAAGTAAGTACGTAAGTATATTAAATTAAGTGATTATTACCGTCTACAGCATGCATGCTATCAGATTATACACCACTTGACTCCAATAATTTGAAATCATTTTTTAGTATGAATGATAACAAAAAATTTTCAATAATTTTATTCATGAGTGCCCCAATCAAAGGAAAAGAATGCCCAAGGAGAAAAACGCAATGCGAAAACTACAGTACAGAGCGATATGCCTAGCCCAAGTTAGCTGTAGACTATATACATCTATAATAGAGAAAAGACTCTGGGAGTACGTTGAACTAAAACTGGAAGAAGCACAAGAAGCATTTAGGCCAGATGGGCAGGCAAATAACAACATACATATTAACAAATATAATAGAAAAAAACAATAGAAGACGGAAAATAACGATACTTGATCTCTATTGACCTAAAGACATATTTTGATTCGACTAACCAGAAAAAATAGGAAATATCTGGAACAACTCGAAATACCTAAAATATTAATCAGAATTAAGACAGTCAGAAAAGCGATCCAAGTGGAAGGCCTAAGATCCAATGAATTCAAAATAAACAAAGGATAAAACATTGAGATAGTTTAAGCCCATTGTTGTTCCTCATATTAATGGACAGTGTTATAAAGAACAGCTAAAGAAGAAAACCTACATATAGTAATTGGATACGAGTAGGGATCCTGCAGGATCTTGCAACCAGTAAAATTACAGAGTTTACTCTATTTAGATGATATAGTACCAACAATAAAATAAAATCAGGGCCGCGTTTAGGTCAATTGACGCCCTAGGCAATTCTCTAGTAGCCGCCCTTCAAACATGTACCTACCACTTTTGCGAAAAAAAAATTGCAGAAATTTTTATTTAAATAAGAATACACTAACAATGGATTTAAACTACGATGTTTATATACCTATAACAAAAAAATCGTCACTGCAGTTTGATCACATCCGAGAATTCTTTTCAAAAAGACTTCAAAAAAAATTTTTTTCTTAACAAAATCGACAAATTGTTAACACGTTCTTGCGTCATACTTGATGGGAAATTATTTTTAATTCTTGAAATTTCCGAAAATGACCTCTCAGCGGACACGTTGGCAACTGGGATGCACAAATAAATGTGCAAAGCAATGTCAAAATTAGGGAAAATATCTTTCAATCCACTTAGTGCAGTCATTGAAGGTTTTCACATCCGATTTCGTTGAACCTCTATCGATATTCATGAAAATTGGTGAGTAGTTAGAGAATACCTCAAGGAACAAAGGTGACATGATGCCAACTTGCGCTTTTACCGTGGTGGTGGATGCCACCCCTTCTGAGGGGTGAAAATTATTATTTTTTAGATAATACCATAAATCGATAGAGACACAAATTCTAAGCAAAATTTGTTATATAAAGTTATAAATATAAATCAATACTTTTTGAGTTATTAAAGATCAAAAATTTTATTTTTTCGTAAAAATGCATGTTTTAAAGCTGTTTTTCACGTATTACTCAAAAACTATAAGCGTTTACAAAAAAGTTATTATTACCAAAATTAAAGATAATAAAAATCTGAATACACTCCTCACTTAAAGAACTAAACTAATGTTAATTCAAAGTGACTTATGGGTAGTTGAATGTATATTTTTTTTCGACGAGTAGGTACGCAAATCTAAGTAGGTACATATTTAAGGTACATAACGGTAAAATAATGCATTTTATAAAATATTCCTGTAAAATATAATGAATTCAACAATTTTGACCGGTTTAGAATTTATATTTTTGAAACAAAGTTATAATCTAAAAATACTCAATATACGTAAAAAGTGATATATGTATAACCAAATTTTAGTTTTTTCTGTATCAAATATTTTACCTTATTACCATTTCTGTAGGGTAAAAAATAACCGAGATAGAAACGTTTAAAGCTTAAATTTTGCTGCGAGAACCATGTAACCGGGGCCATTCAACCTTTTATTTTTAAAAAAGTAGGTGGTTTAAAAGATTAAATTCAACGTGGTTTAATAGCCATTAACATTAACTTTGAAAAGAGTTATTTAGGCAAACCTGATATCGTAAAAATTAACGGAGTTATTAAAAAAACAATAACTTTTTTGTAAAAGTTTTTAAAAGATCAATTTTGAAAAACATTTGGTGCATAAATTTTAATGCTATCAACTTGTTCGGGGGCTCATTTTATAGATGTTTCTAAGTACTTTGACAAATGTTTAATAAGGTTATGTTATAAAATGCATCATTTTATCGTTATTTAAGCTTGAATAGGTACTTAGATTTGGGTACTCGCCGAAAAAAATATACTTTGAATTACCTATTATAACTCACTTTTAGTTAATATTAGAAGGTTTTTCCAGTAAGAAGTTTATTTCATTTTTTATTAGCTTCAATTTTGGTAATAACTTTTTGGTAAAATCTTATAGTTTTTGAGTTATTTATGAAAAATTGGTTAAAAACATGCATTTTTCTCACGAAAAATTAAAATCTTGGATCTTTAATAACACAAAAAGTTATTTTAATAACTTTATGTAACAAATTTTGCTTATAATTTGTCGCACTATCTAATTTTGGGGATATTTTTAATAAAATAATTTTCACCCCCGAGAAGAGGTGGCATCCACCCCTAGGGTAAAAGCGCAAGTTGACACCATGTCACCTTTGTTCCTTGAGATATCCTCTAACCACAAAGCAATTTTCGTGCAAATCGATGGAGGTTCAACGAAATCGGAGGTAATAGCTCATATCCACATTCAGTGACTGCACTAACTCTTCTTATGTCAATTGGTGATTTTATTGTGATATCCAAATGACCCTTTAAGTAAATGCATTCATGTATGAATGATGTATCTTGGTCGTCTTTATTTTGTATCAGATTTTCAGCTTCTGTAATAATTTCTTCATTGCTTAATTTTGGCAAATCTGTTAATAACACGAGAACGTTGATAAATCAGTCGATAAGATTCCAGATGTCTATTCAGGTGTCTTATCAGAGTGTCGATTATAATATAGAATGTGTGGATTTTCATATCATCACTAGCCGAAAAGTTTAGTTCATCGGCTTCCTCGTCAAATTGAATTTTTCTTTTTTTCTTTCCTATTTCTTTATATGTTTTATTTGAGCACAATATTTTGACTTCCTTGCGGCAAAGTAATTTGAAAGAGCTTCATACTCTTTAATGACAGAACCCAGATCCATAATTTTTATATACAAATATTTTTTATACAGTATTTGAGCCGCCCTCTTATAATGTGCCGCCCTAGGCAATTGCCTATATTGCCTAATGGATAAAGCTGCCCTGAATAAAATACAAAGGCTGGTGAATTAGCGGACTGAAGAAATAATAAAAATAAAAATGGAGGTGAACATAAATAAAATCAAAACGATGATAGTGAATTAAAAGAAAGGCCAAAACAATCAGGAGATTAAATGTAATGGAACAAAAATGTCAACGTACGAATATATGGTCAGCATTTTGACGGCTAACGGCAAAATAGGGGCGGAAAGAACAAACTGAGGAAATAAATTTACTCGATTATAATATGCTATTAATACAATACTAGGACACAAAGATGCAAAACTGAAAGTCAAGATAAAAATTGACAATACAATAGCAAGACCAATAATAACATACGCAAGCGAAAACTGAACAATTCAGAAAAAAAAAGAATTTATGTGTACTTTGTGTGCACGGAAGAAGTTATATTTCTATAATATGATTTCAACTAAATAAAATACTTTAAACAGTTTATTTTTATTCTATTTAAATATTAAGCAAATTTTAATACTTACCACTTTCCAAAAATAAAAACGACATCAATTGTCCGCATTTCCTTTCGATCTCTAGTCGAATGCTCTATCAATACACTACGACGGTACTGTTTACACGGTTTCTCGGACACTATGTGGTTGAATCAGTTGTCGGTCGTATCTCGTGGTTGAAAAACCTCCGACAATGGTTTGGGATAACCTCCGCGGAGCTGTTTCGCAGAGCAGTCAACAAAACAATGATAGCCTTGATGATCGCCAACATCCGGACCGGATAAGGCACTGAAGAAGAACAAGAGGAAGACAAATCCAAAGACACAAAAATTATAATAAATATATTTACTAAAAACACTAATATATTCTTTCCACGTATTTTTTGGACTGATATATACATAACTAAAAGATTTAGCAACGAAGTCCATACTATCTGTGTGCTCATTCGCGCAGAAAAATAAAAATTCACTCCGAATCGCGCCTAAAGAAGTATAACTTCAAAAATATGAATCAAAATGAAACATTTGAGAAAAATGTGCGGAATAGCAAAACGGACAGGATAAGAAATAAAGACATTAAACAAATGACGAAAGAGAAATCCATTAGTAAGAACATAAAATAGCAGCAAATATCATGGTTCGGACATACCTATTACTAGAATGAAACCAGAAATAAGTACCAGGCAAATACTAGAATTGAGAAGGAAATTAGGAATGAGGAAAATGAGGAGAATGAGGAAAGAAATGAGGAAAGGAAGAACAGGAATCTCAATTCGACATCTGAGAGGGTAAAAGGATATGAGAATTAGAAGAAGAGGAGAGTGCCTAAATCTGAGAAAATAATAATTTTGATATTTGAAATGGGTATGGAAAGCCACTCTCAAGTGAGTAGATGTGTTAATATTTTTGTAAAAGCAGAATTAATTAAGATATTAAATTAATACAAATGCATCTGTTTGAATATAATCAAGTTATTAAAGAAAAAACGTTGAGCCAATATTTTAAAACCATATCCAATCCAATTTAAGAAACTAATTTAATAATCTAACGGCTCATCCAAAAAAGATAAAAGTTTAAAAGGTGCAGTTTTAAACGATGATGTTCAAAACCACCCATGCAGTCATAAAAGGCCCAATTCTCAACCCTGCAATTATGTTGCGCCATTTACTCCCAGAACTAATAACTATAATCTGGGCTACCGCAATTAAATATTGTATTTTGGCACATAATGTGGGGTCGGTCGTTTCCCGGTTATAGCTTAATTTGGGGATGAACTACACAAATAATAGAACATTAATTAATAGGCTCTACTTTTCAAATTTCCTAATAGAGATTGATGTGTGCTGAGTGACAGGGCGGTATAGTCATATTTTAAAAGACGGACGCCACATATTTATCAGGATAACACAACAAGACGTTTTTATTTTGTCGACTAAGTAAATTTTTTTTGAAAAATTTAGGTTCTTAAGGCGGGTTCTCATTAGTCAATCTCGTTGATCAATATCCTTGATTCTATGCTATAGAAGAAAAATAGATTTATATGAACGTCGATTCAGCGATATTGTTCTATCATATGGTGTTTCAATAAAAGTGAAAAGCCTTCCTACTTTTGATAGATCAATGGAAATGATTCTATCAAATAGAACAATGGTTGACAGTGAGAACTAGCGTTCAGTTGCGTTGACGTGTATTTTGTGGAGTTAAATAGTAAGCATAATATGAGATGAGGTTAAATTCTTTGTAAAAACCATAGACATATTATAATTTCGTGAACAGTATCAAATTTTAAATGGAGAGACAACCATATCTGCAAGTTTCTTTAACTATACCAGAGAGAGGAATGCTATGGATAATTAGGAGTGAACAATATAAAAATATAATAAAGCGGGAAAAAAGCTATGAAGCTAATCGTTTTGGAATGGAAATAGAAATCCTGACTCTAAACGATATTAAAAATAAAATTAAAAGTATCCGGACAACCTACAAAGTTGAACTGAATAAAATATTAAAAGCAAATAAAAGTGGTACAGGAACAGATGATCTGTACAAACATAAACCACCATAAATAAAAACGTTTAAGAGGTGTTTCCGTTGCAAAAGAGAGTCAGAGATGTTTTTGTTTTCCTGTTTTTAAGTACGTTTTTTAAATATTCACACCCAATGGGAACGCCAGCATGCACAATTTTCTTCTTTGCAGCCATTATTAAAGTTAGCACTTTGTAGACTGGATTCAATAACCTTGAAATAGTGTGAATTTGAATTCTATGTTCAGTTGCATAGAATCAACGCTATTGCTCAATGAGGTTGACTAATGAGAACCCGCCTTTAGAAACTTGACAAGAACACACTGGCCGATAAAAAAGCTACAGAGGAACTGGATTGTTTGTATTAAATTCATTTTGTTTGATTTTAAATTTGAGAAACTAAGCGTAGACATATGGTGATGAAATTTGATAAGTGGTGCTGGTATTGTACAATCTACTAAGTTATGTTAAACAAACATTTCTGGCTACTACCAGAGGCGTACGACGGGGAACATGAATGATTGACCCTTCCCAAATTCTACGCCACTGGCGGAATTGCTATTTTAGTGCAATTTTTTGATTCTCCAATACTTTCTATATAAAAAACATACTCTTTATTCGTAACCATAAAGCTATTCGTTTTCGAGATATTTGAAGCTAAAAACGAAGGAGCATAATAAATTACTCAAAATAAGTGTGCCTTTTCATTTTTAACTTCAAATATCTCGAAAACTCATGACTTTATCGTTACCAATGAAAAGTATATTATTTGCATAGAAAGTATTGGAGAATCTAAAAATTATGCTAAAATAGCAGTTTCATCAGTGGCGTAGAATGTGGGAAGGGTCAACCATTCGCTTTACCCTGTCGTACGCCTCTGGTATTAACCACAAACGATTATTTAACATACATAATTTAATAGGATGTACAGTACCTACACTTTCTGAGAGGTACTGATCACCACAAAATATTTTATGTCACTCATAATTGAAATAGTAAAATCATAATTTTATTGTAAATTATTGATTATGTTTAATTATATTTAATCTGTAATTATTATGCTACTATTGCGGTTGCATCTATTGTGCAATCCAATACTCGACATGCCAAAGTTCTTATATATAACAAATTAACTCCCATTAGCCATCAAGCGATCGATCCATTACCGAAAAATTTGATTAACTTAATATTTATGTTGGAACACACTCTTTAATTTACTTTATTTAGGCAGTAGGTACATCGAACTAGGTATTTGATTAACCTCGTAAATTTGACTAATGAGCGTCTGACAGGCCTAAATGATGTTAAACCCGTATATAATCAAGATTGAAAGAAGATCAGAACCGGAGCTGCCAGTTTTAAAAGCGAAATTCCTAATCTAGTGGACACTTATAATTATGAATTTAAACAGGAGCTCGAAGGCATTTAGGATGATGCACGAGACGGGGAACCAAAAAAGGGAACTACGGTAATACCTCGACTTACGCTACCCCGACTTACGCGAACTCAGAGTTACGCGATTTTCAAATCTTATCGATTTGTTATTTGATATGCGATTTTAAATTCTTGTCTATTCATTATTTAAGCGCCACACAATCGTTTAGTTATCGATGAGATAGAATTACCACCCACGCACTATTCAGGCGCGGATACAGAGGGGGGTCAACGGGTCCATGGACCCCCTATTGCATTTAGTCTATAAGTATTTTTTTAATATTTATTATTTTTTTCTGTCAACCAGAGCTCAATTCTTTTGATACCGTAGGTATCTGAGATGACTGAATTTTATCCTTAGAGTAAGCGTGAGTCGTTTGGCTAAATCTGGGCAATAAAATATTTGCGGTACGTCTGACCCCCTATTAAGAATTTCTAGATCCGCGCCTGGCACTATTGCTCATCCAATGTATTATACATGACTTTTCACACTGAATCAGCGATTTTATTTTGTATTAAAATAGGTATTTCTTATCTACAGTTTTGCCTAATGGAGTGGGTGTTTATTACTTTTATAAAGGGATTTTTTGTTTTATATCTAAGAAGACTTGAAAGAGTAATAATGTCATCCAAACGAAGTAAAACTGGCCTGGTAAAAGACACAGTCAAAAAAATTTAATAGCTGAGAATAATCTGCGATAACCATAACAGTCAACAATTGAGAGATTTCTGACTAACAATAGGATTTTGTTAATTATTATGATTTGTGAGTAAGTGTGCTAGCAAAATCATGATGTTAATGATTGCTGGAATTTTAAAAATTACCAAACTATACTGAAGCCTTGCATTTTATCTTATTCTAAGAAAATTAATGATTCCCCCTATCGTCGTACAACAAAAATATCACCTGGAAATTTTATCTAAAATATGCAACCAAAAAATTGGGTACGACAACTTGATTTATGAGGTCCCTAGTGAAAATTTCAACTATTGCAGTCTCTGTTTCTCTCACCAGCATTATTTTGCTTTCTCTATGCCTCCCTTTCTCATTCTAAAACACTATTTATCTCACTCTTCTGCTGTGCTGTGCTTACTACGTTATATATTTTATAGTAATTACCTATAATTATTTTACCTATAATTACCTATAATAATTACCTATTATTATTTCCTAAATTCTCTTTTAGGATTTGTCTTTCCTAGAAACCCCTCCAAATTATTTTTTTTTAATTTGGGTTATTTTAAGACGAAAGTTTCTCTAGTACCTACTTGTTTTGTAAAATGCTTACTTTAAGGGTAAAAGGCAAATAAACAAATAAAATGATAAAAATTTCAATTTTAGCGTTGTTGGGGACATTTTTCAATAGGTAGGACATCAAATAAAAAAAAAACAAAAAGAGGAGATGAACAGTCGCTATAAAATATCCATAAAAAGCCTAGGCTTTAAAGCCTAGGCTTCTAAATTTTAACGTTTCAAACACATTGATTATGTCTTACCCACGACAAGCTGAATCTTGTTTTAGTCGAAAGGATATGATGCTACAATATGTATTACAGTAAAAAGTTTTGATGTTGTTTTAAAGCATTTAAAAAATATATTTTAAAAGTTTACTTAAAATTATCTAATGGAACCTGCTTGTTTATACCAATTTATCAACAAATATCAGAAGTTCTTCAAGTGTATATATCCCGAAATGCAACCGTAAATCAACTTCTTTTATGGATATTTTTTTGCAATATAAAATGAACATAAAATTGTACATCAAAGTAGGGCTTCCAATCCCGCAATACCGAGATCTCGATATTGCGGGATCCCGCGTCCTTTTCCAATCCCGCGTGATGCGGGATTACAGGCGCGGGATCCGCGGGATTTGCGGGATTTGCGGGACTGAAAAAAGCGTACATTACTGCTGTAGCTACGCTCAAAATTATCAAAAAACTGTCTTTACGCCTTATTTTACAACGACGTAGAAATGTGACTGCACTACTAATTTATCTCCAAAAGCCTCGTAGTTACCAAGCGTCGTGGTCGTGTGACGATGAAACTTTTCCTCCCACCGAAAAGTTTACTTCGGAAAGAAATTAATGATTTTGTAACGGGAATGAACTTCAGCCTTTCAGAATGAAGCAGCTGATCAAGTAAGAAACCGTGAGAAACGATGTAGAGGTTCCATCATCGGGTTCCAATCTTGATATTACATTGCAACAGGAGTTAGAGTTTACTATATAGTCAGCATGTAAAATATTTACTTTGCCCGTAGCCATCTCGAGCTAATACACTTGAGTCCATTATTAAAATATAAATGACTCTCTATGAATCTGGGGAGTCAATGGGAAAATATCTTACATTTACATATAAAGCCTAAAAAGGAACACCGGAAGCCGAAAGGGCATTTTCTGCTGCTGGCTATGTTGCGTCTAAATACGCAGGAGTTTGGCAGATGACAGTTTAGATTTAGATATTGGCTCGTAGGTATGAATAAAAATGAGAATGTAGTTTATACTCCAAATTTTGGAGTACATACTCCACGCGGTAGTATCTACTCTTATGTACGGTGAGTAGAAACTCATCACATCAACATATTTTTATTCATATGAAATGTATTATAAACTTATACTTAATGCTCATACTCATGAGAACGTACTCGGAGTTTATACTCCTGTTTTTATTCATACCATCCAATTTGTTGTGTTCCTTTGCAAACATTTTCAATTTAAAGCTTTAGCTAAATAATAGTAACTTATAACTAAGTAATATAGCAACTAAATTAGTAAACTATATTAATTTTCAGTTGAAAATGGATTTTTTTGGTTGAGTTTTAAAATTTTGTTGGTGTATTTTTTGAAGAAGATAGATTTTTTGTTTTTTCAGTATTTGTTACTGTTTGAATATATTACTATATGAAAATTGAAAATATGACTATTTTCAATATGCGGGATCCCGCAAATACCGAGATCCCGCGGGATTGAAAATTCGTAGTCCCGCAAATACCGAGATTGAACTCAGGCGCGGGATTGGAAGCCCTACATCAAAGCAGTAGTTTCAAACTGATCGAGTCAGGCTGTTATTTAAACTCGATATTCAACCTATTAAAGAGTTGCCTTGAAAACTCTAAAATTTAAGCAGAAAGTAAGCATTTTATGGAAAACTTACTGTTTGTGAAAAAAGCAATTTTTATAATTTGTTTAAAATTTTTTTTACATAAATAGGTTGCCATGGAAAATTTTCGATTATCTTTTGAACATAGCATATTGGTATCATAATCTATCGATTAAAATAGAGTTAAAGCTTTAGCTTGTGAGCATGAAATCGACCTTTTTCAAGCCAATCGAACTTTTTCATCGAAAAGCCACCCGCCTATTTCCTTTCGTATTCTTTACCATTTTTTTTCATTTTTCGAAATCAGACATTTAACTCTTTCTCTGTTTTTATTTTTAATTACCTTCTCTATTATTTTGTTTCTTTTTTATTTTATTTTGTACTGTTTTTGTAAGCAATGTACACTAGAACCAAACTACACCCATCAGAAAAGTCTAGGGACATTTTTATAACATAATACAATTTATAAAAATTAATTCATGTGGTCGTTTAATTTCAATTATTTAATTTTTGAATAAATTTAACAGAAGAGAAAAAAAATATTAACATTTTATCTCTGTTGACATGTATCAAAAAGTTCTTTTTTATGAAATTACTTTTGTCGTTTCTTGTGTTGAAGAACAAAGAAGAAACAAGTAACTTAAAAATAAACAAAAATTTTAGTAATAAAAGTAAGAGTAACTAAAAAGTATTGGTGCTACTATAGTATGCGGTCTACAGTCGGGTTTCTACTACAGCTTGCCGTCTACCGAGGGATGCGGTGTAAGTACAAGCTGAGATGATAAAGATATTAACTTGTAAAATTACAATATTGATTCTTCTTATTTATGCGTATTATTAACTTTGTAAAGAAGGATTTTGTTGGCTATGTACACGTTCTATCGGTACGTCTGCTAATCACCATAATCTTTTCTCAGAAGGCTTTGAACACAATAATGAAAGGCTCCAGTAGGTACTAATAAACATTACAATAAAATATAATCTTTATTATAATGCAAATTACACCGTAATCTTTTCCAGGATATACGAAATCCTTCGATTAGAGGTAGGTAGATCAGACCCACGGGGTAAACCCAATACTATAATATAATGGTACCAAACTATTGTTATAAACGGTTTAAACATGCTTATTAATAACTCTTACTTATTTGCCTTGACACCTCGCATTTCTCCAATAGAATAGCTTTCACTACTTTTTATAAAAGTTGCCACCATGAAGACATCAACGGTAGGTAAGTTAGTCAGATTGACCTTTTGAAAAACCCTCTTCCGTCATATTATGCGTTTTAAACTCTTTACAAAGTAGCACTCAACTTTATCAATTTCAGTTTAAAACTAAGCTGATTGGAGAACTACTTATTACAATATATAAGATGAACATAAATAATACCTAGGAATTTTCCATTAAAGACGATTAAAATGTAATATACCCGTGATACCTACCCTAATCGCGTTGTTTCCGACTGCTAGGCCCGGTTGACCGTGGCCCGTGACGTCGAACCAATAGAAGGACGTTCAAGAGCCTCCTAAGATATTTGAATTTTATAGCATTTTCAAAGCGTCGTAATTAGCGTACGGGTTAAAAATATTTGTTTTTTTCGCATGCGAGCGTTTTAAGATCATGTTATCTTATGTTTTTTAATATCATTTTAATATTTAAAAAATTATGCAAGTTCCCTACAAGCAATTTCTGCAAAAAAATATGAGTCACCTCTCAACGTCCATCTCAAAACAGATGCGCCCTGGACTACTACTGATCACTAAAAATCGATTATTATTTTTATTAAAAACAATTAAAGAAGAAATTACGTCTCTATAAAAATATCCCTAGACTCATCCGATGTGTGTACCTATTTGTTAACGTGTCGTACGGTCCTGAAGCAAGTTGATGCATTCGAACAGTCAGTGAGTTGGCCGTCATCTACTTTTCGGTGATGGGTGATGGGTGATGGGCCGCTAATGGGCTACCGCCAACTGAGTGACAACACGAACAAACGGTGATTGGAATGTATTTGATATCTTTTATTGAAGGTAATTAGAACTTCGTGATATATCAGTTGAGAGAAAAGGCAACAACAATAAATCAATTTAGAATCTATAGCTTTAGAGATTCCGAAATAAAGTTGGGGAATATTGATATCACCTAATTTAAATGGAAAAATGCCTAGCTGAAGTTTATGTTAATTTTAAGCTGAAGTTATTAAAATAAGAATAATAAATCAAAAAATATTACATATGTGAGTTGCTGTTTCAATTTCGGATTTTTTATATATTTTTTGCTGCTAGAATAACTTCGGAAATATCATCAACAAATTATGACACTACTAATTCTATTTCATTGCAGTGTTCAAAATAAGAAACATCTCATAGAGTAAGGCACGGCCTACTATTAGAATGTTTGCAAGAAGCCGGTTTAGATGGAAAATATATCAAATTACTAAAAAAACTTGTACTGGAACCAAAACGCCAGAGTTAAGATCGAAGGTTCCGCATCCGCCGAAGTGGAAATTAGGAGGGGAGTTAGATAAGGATGTGATCTGTCGCCCTTGCTGTTTAATCTTTACTCCGAGTTTCTAGTTAAAGAAAGAAAGAGACACTGGACGATTCCAAGGATGTAGTCAAGGTGAATGGCGTAAATATCAACAGCATCAGATACGCTGATGATACGGTGTTGATTGCGGATTCCGATCTTGGGTCTACAACGACTCATAGACAAGACCAACTCGACCTTTGAGCAATTTAATTTAAAAATAAACATTAAAAAAAAACAAAGTGATTTCAATCCGAAAAAACCAAAACGAACTTCAACCTTGCACAATAAATGAACACATTTTAGAGCAGGTCCATAGATTTAAATACTTGGGATGTTGGATCGATAGCAGCCTAAATCCCGATCTAGAAAAGAAGGAACCGGCTAGAAAACCTTTCGAAAAAAATAAAAAAAAAACTGCTTTGTGATTCGACGAGGTTTATCAAAATGGTCTGGTCGACTCTTCTATATGCAGTTGAGACATGGACCCTTAAAACATCAACAGTAAAAAAATAAGAGGCGTTTGAAATGTGGATCTGCTGGATAATCCGCAAAATTTCATGGGGCTCGCATACCTCAAACGAAGAAGTGCTGCATAGAATAGGCAAGGAAAACCAACTTTTCAACACAGTGAAAGTTAGAAAAACATTATACTTATACTAAATTTTAATAAGAAATCCACTGCATGTAAACAACGATCTTACTTAATAAAGGTGTTTAAACTGTATCTACTCGTTACATAATAGCGTTGTAGTATTATTAAAATCACCTGATCACTTTTTCTCTTTTCTCGATTATTAGTTCTTATTTTATGGTATATAAATTATTTTAATCACTGAATAAATATATAGTGAAAAAATAATGCTATTAATTAAATTAATGAACAATTTACGCCATTATACAAGTAACTGTTATCCAAAAATATTCAAACACTAAACCAAATAGCCATCTCGTTCGTTGCTGGTGACGACATCGCTGTCAATCACTGTTTACACCTAGTGCATAAGCCATGCGAGTAAACTGTAGGCCATATACTAAGAAACAGTAAATACCAATATGCTTAACTTTTAGTGAAAATAAATATCGAAGGAAAGAGAGGACTACGAAGAAAAAGACTATCGTGGCTCAGAAACATCCGACAATGGATAGGGCTAAATGAACAGCTAATAAGAACAGCTGAAGACAGAGAAGAGTTTGCAATTGTAGTAGACAACCTCCATTGGGGAGAGGGAGGGCACTTTAAGAAGAATAAGTTTAAAATAAAAAACTATATAGAGCCATGTTTCCACCTTGTAATTACTGGTTTAGGTGACAAAGGGTTTTTCTTTTTTATATTATATTCACCCTCAATGAAGACTTTACGAAAACTTTTTCCATAAAGTTTATAAAATCATTCATCAACTGAAACTTATTATAGGGTTGGGTAAAAACACTTTGTTAAACTATATTGTATAAACCTACTTATACTCTGTTCCGGTAAAGATTTATTAATATGTTTTTAAAAAGGAACTTAAAACTAAAGTAATTAAACCTGACAAATAAAAAAAATTAATAAAAATAATTAGAATTTTAATACCACTTTTGAATTTAGTTATGGAATAAGGAAAAGAGGAAAAATAAAACTTAGCAATTTGCTACATGGCTTACAAATTGCTCCATCTCTTTCTAGAGAAAACTTTCGAATATGGCCAGATCCGTACACTTAACTTAGAAGTCATCTTCCAAAAAAATATCCGAAAAATATCCTTTTTAAAATGTGCGCCAATATTTATGAGTTTCGATCCTGAGATTTTTTTTTGGCGTAGTGGAACTATAGTGGGACGTCCGCCACTAGGAAGACCAATGAAGAGGTGAATAAACGAGTTGAGAACCGATGTCAAAGAGATATGAGGGTGGATAACTGCATTAGAGCAGCCAAGGAATGGAATGCCAATGCCTGACTTGGCCTGTATCTCCATAGGGGAGGGAGAGCTTAATAAATAAAAAAATTAAAAATAATTCGTGATAATCAGACTTTCTCCCCCTCTCTCTCTCTCTCTCTCTCTCTCTCTCTCTCTCTCTTCTCTGTCTATCTTGTTAAGGATACCTTCCCTTTTGTTTGCTACCTCTAAATACTCTAAGATTTAAAAGTTGGGAAAATATTAAAGTAGTTTAAGAAAAAATATGTAGGTGCTATACCAAATCGTGTGTAATATACCTTCCTAGATATTAGTATTCATAAATTATAAGTACCAATTTACTACATTACATAATTTAAATCGCCCATCTGACAAACCCATTTGAAGACATTTAAATGTTTTGTCTGGATTTTACCATCAACTTAAAAATAAAAAAGTAAATTAAAATTCTAATGTCATTACCGTTGTCGCCTAGATATAATGATGTCACACTTACAGACGATGAATCGTTTGTTTTTGACGCTTCTGCCGCTCATACTTTAGACAAATTATTCGGTTATCTGATACATTAGCCGAGTCTGTGAGTGAGTCGTAGGACGACAAGAAAAATTGGAACGGATCAAAACTCTAATTAGTGTCTTGGAACTCATCTTAAATTTACACAATTCTAGCTTTATGTGTGTTTTATGCTATAAAGAATTCTTTTAAGATTTACATAAATATAATAAAAACTGACAAATTTTCGACACCAAAGTGAAGATATGGAATAAGTAATTATAAAATAGCCACTGTCGTCAAAAATATATTTTTTATAAGATCGATGTTTTAAGCCATAAAACTGTTCCGGAAATGAAGATCGATATTATGTTTTTTAAATTATTGAGTAGGATATCAAAGAATGACAAATTTATAGACATTAAACGAATAATGTGTTGATCGGAAGACCGAATTTTTCTTCATCTTTTGGTGATTTCTGCATCCTCATTACATATTTAGAGTATATTATGTTGTATAATAATGGTGACCGTATGCAGCCCTGTCTATTTCCTTTCTTTATTTTGAACGCATTTAAATAAATTCCGTGTACTTTAACCTTTAACTTTAGCTGATAATATCTTATTAGGTTAACTAGGTGGTTAGGCATCCCATTTTACTGAATTAAAAGCCTTTGTGTAATATACGAAACAGAGCAGCATTGGTGTATTGTATTCTCTCGCTTTTTCTGTTATTTGTCTAGTGTTCCGTATCTGCTCACTCATTCCTTTTCCTGCTAGTAATCGGCATTTATCTTCGGCTATCTCTAGAAGTAGAAAGTTGTTTAATTATATGTAGCAGGACTGTGATTGCATAAGGAATAAGATATATTGTTATGTAAGCATGGCTACTGCAGTATATCCTGTATTCTCAGATTCTGATAAGTAGATTTTTGTGTGTGATTTTTTAGTTTATAATATTCTTGATCTCTCTAGTGTGTTTCTGTTTGACCAAATGTGTCTACGTTTTGTCTTATTAGTTCTTTCTCCATTATGTTAAGTTTACCAGTTTGAAGAAGACCTCTTATGTTTCATGTCTCTTTATTCATTGATTTTCTTCTTTATGTGAGAAAAACATTATTTATAATATTTGTAATTCAATATTTATAATAAAACTACGAATCAGACTGGCCTGGGTAGCATTCCGTAAATTAAACTTTTTCTTCCTAACGTCACTATCGCCCTATCAAGTCACCTTGACGTTGGCGATTAACATGGCGAAACTGTCTCTGTCTCGATCTATTATCATTATTTATAATATTTATAATTCATTATTTATAATAAAACGACGAATCAGACTGGCCTAGGTAGCAGTCCGTAAATTAAGCTTCTTCTTAACGTCACTAAGGCCCTATCAAGTCACCTTGACGTTGGCGATTAACATGGCGAAATTGTCTCTGTCCCGATCTATTCTAAATAGTTGTTCTGCTTTCTTTATTCCTGTCCACTCCCTGATATTCTTCAACCAAGAGGCCTGCTTTCTACCAATTCCTTTGCGCCCTTCGATTTTACCCATTATAATAAGAGAATATTAAATCGGTGTCCCCTTACTACGTGTCCAAAATAGGCCATCTTTCTATATTTGATGTTATCAAGCAGCTCGCGGGCAGCATTTGCTCTCTTAAGGACTACCACATTTGTCAGCATAGCCGTCCATGGTATTTTCAGTGTAGGTACGTCTGTGCAGCCACATTTCAAAGGCCTCCAAATAATTATTGGTGAATATTTTTAATGTCCATGCTTCGACACCATACAAGAGGACTGTGCGCTTTCGAGAGAATTATGCGCTTTTGAAGTTGAAGTTGCAAGTTATCATTACAGAAGAATGACCTCATTTTTAAAAATGTCGTGCGGGCTATCTCGATTCTACATTTTTTTCTCTTTATCTGGATCTAGTTGTTCAGTAATATGGCAACCAAGATATTTACAACTGGGTACTCTTTGAATTATATGACCATCAACATATAATCTTGAATCTTGATTGGCCAAACGGCTAAATACCATGTATTTTGTTTTTGAACAGTTTATGTTTAGGCCAAACTCTCTTCCCACTGTGTCAATAGCATTTAAAAGGTGTTGTAATCCATTCATATCATCACTTAAAATTTTTAAAAACAAAAAAACCCGCAATATCTTCGAAACGCGAATTTTTAACCAGTGTATACTTCCTGTTTTCACATATAGCTCCCAAGTTGGGACACTTACAAAGGAGGATATCGATAAAGTGGCAAAAGCGCAAAGCTTCATGGAAAGACAAATGCTGCATATAAAACTTACTGATCGCAAAAGAAACGCCTGGATCATAGGAGTAACCAAAGTGAAAGACGTTAAGGAACAGGTGGCAAAACTCAATTTGAAATTTGCAGGTCCCCCCTTCCGACAAGCAGATGAAAGATTAAACAAGCAAATAATCTAATGGCGACCATGGGAACATAAGAGAGGAAGGCCTCAGATGAGATGGAGCGACGACCTCAAAAAGCATGCCGGATCCAGATGGATGACCACGTCGCTGGTAGAGACCAGTAGAAAAGAGAAGAGAAGGCCTATGTCCAAAGATGGATAGATTAAGGCTCGTAGATAGATAAAAGAATCAATATTATACAAACCTAACTCCCATAATCAAATGCAGATAAAATTAAATGGAAAACTTGAAAACTAACACAGTCTATACCAGTACAAAGAGGAGTTAGGCAAGGTGATTAAGCCCACTGATATTTAATATCATAATGGACAAAATAATACAAGCAGTACGTCAAGATCATGGTTACAGAATAGGAAACTAAGAGATCCAAATAATGTGCTATGCAGACTACGCTGCACTAATCGCCAAAACCGGTCATGATCTCCAAAGATTAACGCACATGTTAATACACCATTTAAAAAATACAATATGATAATCTCAGCAGGAAAAACCTAAGGTATGACAACATCGAAATACCCACTAAGATGTCAAATTGAAATGGGAAACTAAGTCTAAATATCTAGGAATAGATATAATTAGGTATGGAGATATCAAAAGTTAGATTTCGAGATCTTTAAACATAGTGACTTTTCTGAGAAACCCGATATTTCCGAGAAACATCATAAGTATTATGCGGATATTACTGGATTTCTGTATGATGTGGAGATTAAAAACAGTGGTGTGTTACATGTTACATTGTACAAAATTACACAATAGAACAGATAAACTCAAAATTAATCCTACCAATATACCAAATTTGCTGTATAATGATTGTCTCTTCTTAAACCGTTTAATTTTAGATGATATATCTATGGTAATTTGATGGACTATTGTGTTTCGTACGAGAGATCAATTAGATTTGAGATAAGTGTTGATTATCTAAACAGACATAAGTGTCTAGCAAAACAGACGATTATCCAAAATTTCAAACAGTATAAAAAGTATCGCACCAGGTTGCTAGTCCACCTTACGTGGTTGTTAACAATGTTCGCGTAATATTAGTGATTACAGGTTTATAAAAAATCATGCAAGATTTTAGTAGTGAGCATAACGTATTGTGAGGTCGTAGTTTAAGACTGGCCTAATTGTCGATATGAAATAATTCAAATACTTCAGGAACATTACTTCGCTTTCGGGCGAAACATCTGAAATAGACGCCTGAACAGTGAGAGATGTCGGCGGCGTCAGGTCTATACAATTTTTTCAGCGGTCCATGGGTGACTAGACCTTATCACTGGCGTCTACATGTACTTTACAAATCGGTTTTAGGAGTATTTATTTCTTTCAAAATGTCTTGTGCCATTCATAGTATTGCAAAAGCTCGAACAGATCAATGGGTAAATGTGCCGGAAAAGTGTATGAGTTTTTTGGTGTTCTAGTGGGTGAAATTTTGGAATGAAATCAAGCTGTTACTGTGGGTAAGTTTTTTCAAAGAAATTTAAAATGGAAATCTCTGTAGTTGGCTTTACACCGCAGTTATAAAAACTTATGATTTAAATAAACACTTCCCATGTAAAATAATATGTAAAATTTTTTATTAAAAAAATTTAAAAATATCCAAATAGATTTCTAAAATTCAAAACGTTTTCTATGACTGGATGGAACTAGCCACATTACTTGACCCCAGTCAATGGTTAGTTCCATCTACTGATGCCTATATGTTTTCATTGATGATGGTCGTCCGATAGGACTATAAACGTTTTGAATTTTATAAATCTATTGGGATATTTAAAAAAAAATTTAATAAAAAATTACATACCATTTTACAATGGAAATGTTTACTCCAATCGTAAGTTTTTATTGAAATACTTTTTGACAGTTTGTGGTTTGTATTTTATTCTTTAGTATTTATCAATACAAGTTTCATTGTTGTTTTTCATCGCTTTTGCTAACGGTATTTAGTTTGCCTTCCACAATTTCATGCTATCAATGGTAACACGTTTTATCGACTGACATTACCAAATTTCGCTCAATTTTCTCGCTCTCACCCCGAACCTTCTACTATTTTGTGACAAAGCATGTATATACTAGGAAAATGTGAGCATACATTTTAAAAGCAAAGAGTTTAAACTTTGATTGCCAAATCGCTGTACGGAAACCAGATCTAAACTGCATTTAAACGGACTTAGTTGGCCTCGATTGTGTAAGAAAATAGCCATATTTTTTGCTTTGTAAACTCTTTCATTCTTTCAAACCTTTCATTTCTTTCCTGATATTTTTACTTCTGTATATTGTTTGACTTAAGCATCCTGCAGCTCTGTTTTCTCTATCTACTTGATCTTCCACTTCTGTTTCGAGCTTTCCGTAGCTAGATAGGGTACCTAGGTAGGTATATAAACTTCATCACTTTTTCTATTATCTGACCCTCCAGATCAAATTTACATCTTAGTGGATTCAATGTCATAATTCATAACCATGCATTTTTTTTGGGAAATATAATGCTAAATTTTATAACGGTTGTATTCAATTGGTGCATCATATTATGCTATAAATCCTCTTCACTTTGAGAGATTATAATCGTATGCATCGTCTGTTTTTTATTTGATGTCGTTTGTTTTTTTGACTAAAGTATTAATATCATTTTGGAATTATTTATAGTTGTTGTAGGCCTGTCGCGTTGTTTTGTATTGTAAAAAGGCTTTCTTCTTTTCTTCACATTTCGTCTGTCTTCTCTTTCTCTCAAAACCATGAGGTTTTTTTTCGATATGTTACTGTTCGTTACTTCCCTCCCTTGAGGTGCTTCTGTTGTTCTGGTAATTGTTAATTTTGAGTTTTTCCCAGACTTCTTCGATGTTATCGTTTTCTGATATTTCATTTTCAGCAATCTTCTCTGATATTTTTTTTCTCTATAAGTATTCCGTATGTTTTTCTTCGACTTTGATTTTTGTTTGCGTTGTTACCGTTCTTTTAGTTGTGATTGGTTTCATAATGATGTTTATCATCAATTCTCTATCTTCGTTTTAAACAAAAATTCTCGTTACGTTTTTTCTTTACTCCGGGCATTACTTGGTTACCTATTCTTGCGCTAAAATTCTCCATTATTATTTTCTTCGTCATTCTTTTCCTTTCTTATCTTTGTTGTTACCATTCTTCCTGATAGTATTGACACTCTTTGATCTAATTTTGATGCCTTTGGCTACACTTTGTCCTGTACTTTGTTCCTGTGCTTTTGCTACTCCACTGTCTTTTGTATTCTCTTTCTCAGTGTCTGTGTATCTTTGTTTCTTTTTCAATACTTGGGTTATTGTACTGTATTATTTGTTTCTTTGACCAGTATTCGTTTTTATGATTGGTAGGTGCTAATCTTGCCAATCACCTTCCACATTTTATCTAGACTTGGGTCCAGCTGTGGTAATTGCAGAGTTACTCGATCTATATCGCAATTACTCCAGGCGGTGTTGTTTAATTTCCAGGTACGTATCCATACAAGGGTGATTCCCGCTGGGGTAGCAGCTCCACATAGTGGATATGTTGGTCATCGCCGCTCGGCGCTCACCCTCTTCGATTCAACCAATTTGAGCAGCTACACCGAGCGCGGATCACCCTTGTATGGATACGTACGTAGAAGGTACTACAAATAGAGTTTGCTTAGTTGGCATGATTGATAAAATATATTGAAAGCTCCTAAATATTTCATAGTCGAATTATATCAGAACTTCTTTTATTGAGATAGTAAGTACTATATCTTATGAAGTGGGAAATTTAAACAATTTGGCCAAATTAAAAAAATAATATATTGTTTCAATTAGAATTCTTATATTACAGTTATGAAAAAAAAAACGTTTTAATGATTTGTCAAGTATTTTGAAGATTTACTTAAGATAATCGAAATAATTTTAAAAATGCACACTCCAAGCGTCAGTTTATAAACAAGTGTGATTTTTTCACGTACTGCTACAATAAGTGTTTTCGCCTATTGTTTTAAAAATTTATGGATTTCTGACTTTTTCCTGTCACTTCTATCATTTTATACTTTTGATCTTCTCATACCTTCACGTGGCGCATGATGGCTACCATGATGACCATAGTGACTTTAGACAACACGGCTGCTATACAGGGTAGCGAGAAAGTATGGAAACACGGTAATTTCTCGGAAACCGCTTAAACGATTGTTATAAATTTTGGTGGATAAGGGTATTCTAATACGGCCGATATTATAGTGGTAATTACATTGTTGTCAAATCTTTCGTTTTTTTGGAAATCTAATGAACTTTCTTATTTTAAACAGAGCACCCTGTATATTTTTTGCGTTTTGAAGTCCTTAAGAAATACTGATTATTTTTTATGTTATATTCCCTATACCTAAATGCCATAATTTCGGAGTTATTGCTACTTTTATTTAAAAAAAAATTAACAAATATAAATTTATTTTTTTGAACAGGGTAGATATTATTTTAGGTTCTTTGAGTTATTGGGAACAAAAAAGCTCTTTTGTAATTTTCCTCAAAAGTTAATCCTTTCCGAAATATAAACAATTTAAAACTGAAAAAAATCGAAAAATGACGATTTTCTGGGTTTAAAAACATAAGTAAAAAATATTATATTTGAAACTATGAATTGCCTACATTCAAGTTCAAACCTTATTTTATCAGAAGCCGATAAGTGATTTGGTCTTATTTCATTCTAAAACATTATTTTTTAGTTGTTAATGGTGCGCGATAGCCCGTCCTCTCATTAGCTTTATTAACAATAAAGCGATAGCTTTATTGTTAGCTATCGCTTTATAGCTATCGCTTTATAGCTTTAATCGATAGCTTTATTAACAATTAAAAAAAAAACAATGTTTTAGAATAAAATATGCCAAAAATTCCTATAGGGATCTGATAGAAAAAGGTTTGAGCTTGAATTTAGGTACTTCGTAATTTTAAAAATGATTTTTTACTTGTGTTTTTGAACCATGAAAATCGTCATTTTTTGATTTTTTTTCATTCTTAAATTGTTTATAACTCGGAAACGATTTACTTTTGAGGAAAATTACAAAAGACCTTTTTTGTTCCCAATGATCCAAAGAACCTAAAATAATGTCTACTTGGGCCGAAAAAATTGATTTTTATAAATTGTTAAATTTTTTTTTAATAAATGTAGCAATAACTCAGAAATTATGGCATTTAGGTATAGGAAACATCACATGAAAAATAATCAGTATTTATTCAAAACGTAAAAAATATACAGGGTGTTCCATTTAAAATAAGAAAGTTCATTAGATTTCCAGAAAAACGGAAGATTTGACAACAATGTAATTACCACTATAATATCGGCCGCATTAGAACACCCCTACCCACCAAAATTTATAAAAATCGTTCGAGCGGTTTCCGAGAAATCACCGTGTTTCCATACTTTCTCGCTACCCTGTATAAAGTTCGTTTTTTCCATTTTGTCATGGATTTTTATTTTCTTCAACAATTCATATTTTGAATTTTTATCATTTAAAAATGAATAACCATTTTCAATTTCGTTGCAAAACGAAAACATAGCCGAACCATATTCTAGTCCAATCAGAGAGTGCTGCAAGCACCCCTACCGGTTTCGAAACTTATTAGTCTCTCATCAGGAGGCACATATGCTGCTCTCCCTGATCCAACCAAAACAAACCCTAGCGTGCAGTCCCGGATTGCAACGAACGAAATGGCATAGATGCCCTAGCGGCAACTGCTAGCAAAAAGACTAAGTTTTCACTCTAATGGCATATAAAACAACATAATGCTATTCTACACCCTACCAGAATGAAAACAATGGGAACCTTCTCTGGTTACACCTCCGATGCTTTTACAATTTGCAAGCCATACGGATGCCGAGACTAAGGAAGATGAGGGAATTCTACAATTTACAATTCACGTCCCATCTGCTCAGCACGGTAAAGTTCCAACGAGAATGGTTCCCTTCATACTCCACACAGAGTAAATGTAATTCAAAAATGAATAACCATTTTCAATTTCGTTGCAAAACGAAAACACAGCCGAACCATATTCTAGTCCAATCAGAGAGTGCTGCAAGAACCCCTACCGGTTTCGAAACTTATTAGTCTCTCATCTCAACTTATTAGTCTCAGCATCCGTATGGCTTGCAAATTGTAGAAGCCTCGGAGGTGTAACCAGAGAAGATTTCCATTGTTTTCATTCTGGTGGGGTGTAGAATAGCATTATGTTGTTTTATATGCCATTAGAGTGAAAACTTAGTCTTCTTGCTAGCAGTTGCCGCTAGGGCATCTATGCCATTTCGTTCGTTGCAATCCGGGACTGCACGCTGGGGTTTGTTTTGGTTGGATCAGGGAGAGCAGCATATGTGCCTCCTGATGAGAGACTAATAAGTTTCGAAACAGGTAGGGGTGCTTGCAGCACTCTCTGATTGGACTAGAATATAGTTCGGCTGTGTTTTCGTTTTGCAACGAAATTGAAAATGGTTATTCATTTTTGATTTACATTTACTCTGTGTGGAGTATGAAGGGAACCATTCTCGTTGGAACTTTACCGCGCTGAGCAGATGGGACGTGAATTGTAAATTGTAGAATTCCCTCATATTCCTTAGTCGCAGCATCCGTATGGCTTGCAAATTGTAGAAGCCTCGGAGGTGTAACCAGAGAAGGTTCCCATTGTTTTCATTCTGGTGGGATGTAGAATAGCATTATGTTGTTTTATATGCCATTAGAGTGAAAACTTAGTCTTTTTATCATTTAATTTTCCAGTGTTGTTTGTTTAGAGCATACCTACTCTAGTTTAAAATAACAGCACAATCTAAAACTAGATAAGAAATCTCCTAAATTATGATCCGAATGAAAGGCTAATAAATATGAGTTGGATATAAATTACAGCCTTTTGAGGAACAAACAGGTTTTGTGTTAAACTGCATATGTATTATAAAAAAAATTGATTCTAACCTACAAATATCACAGCAGTATAACTTATAATAGCACTTTTATGTTAATATCTTATTTAGTTAAACAAACACAAGCAATAGATGAACATTAATAATTTTGAACGATGTGGGAAGGATCTTTGATAAGCAGGTCGTACCTATCTGAATTTTTTATGATTCATATTTGAAATTCCTTTACTAAGTTATGAAACAATTTTAACATTCTGAATTTTGATTTACACCCATAATAATGCTGTTTTAAAAAGTAAAACACTAGTCCTACAGTGTATTTCGCAAGGTATTAGGCACTCATTTGGGTGTTTTAGTTCGTTTTATTGCTATATACGCTCACGGCCAAAAGTAATAACGCTTTATTTCAGACATAAATTTGTTGTTCTTTAAACGGAATATTAGATTTTTTTCTGAAAAATATAATTTATAGGACATTTAAATTTTTTAAATAGATATTTCAGTGGGCATAGTAGAGAAAAGAATTGTGAAATATTTACTATGATAGTGGAACAGATTTGTATGATAATGTGAGAATATAGTATCTGAAATATTAGCTGCTGTAGAAAATTTTATTACAGAAAAAATTCCTGCTATTACGAGTTTAATCGGCTAGATATAAGATGAGTAATGTAGAAAATAGCTAATATATTTTAAATGTAAAGTTGTACTTGATCTTTACATAAATACGTTTATAAGAACGATCAAGATATGTTCAGACTACATGTTAAATAACACCGGTGAAAGAACGCATCCTTGTCTCACTTCTCTATCGATAGAGATTACCTTGATCAACTCGTCATACACTTTAATGTTGGCAATTTGGTTGTCTTATAATGATGTTCAAGCCACGCTTGATGTGCATTTTAACACGCTGCAATCGATGTAATATTCAAACAATAACATAGAAGATCTACCCAGTCCTCCAAATGCAAAGAAAACGTTGTATGGTGTAAGTTCTGGGTGCGCAGTGACAAAATTCTAAAAAGTGGTATAGCTTACCAATTACTTTCGTGCAGTGTTGTGAGTTCTCATTGTAAATAAAATACAGTTAGTTATAATTAGAGAGCGGAATATATGCAACACAACAGTACCAAAATATGCGCATATATATGCATTAAATTTACTACAAATATGCAGGTATTTTTTCTAAATTTGTCTAAATATGCAAATGCATATTAAAAA
Organism: Diabrotica virgifera virgifera; assembly: GCF_917563875.1. NCBI lineage: Eukaryota > Metazoa > Arthropoda > Insecta > Coleoptera > Chrysomelidae > Diabrotica > Diabrotica virgifera. The sequence goes on along the minus strand of NC_065449.1, from coordinate 53,850,144 downwards.
TACTCAAAAATAAAACAATAGGTATATTAAATATAAACATTTATGTTTAAAAAATTCAACCTACATTTATGTTTAATACATATTTATTTTTCACATAAAAACAAATGAAATGACACACAAAAACTGATATTATAATTAAATTAAGAATCTAAATTATAGTATGAATTTATAATCAAATATTTTTCAAAATTTTCAACTAGCAACTTTTGCCTTCTATCACTAAACGTGTTTGGACACAGAAAAAGTTCGTTCTACATCTACTGATGTTATAGGACAATATTTTAATTTAGGCAGTAAACTAATTTGCCAAGTCGTAAGATCTTCAGAAAAGTTGCCTTCAAAAATACGTACAACTTTCCTCATTTAAAAAATGAAATGTGAAAATGAATGTAACTTACGATTTTGGAACAGGCCTTGCAAAATACTTTGTCTCCACTTAGCTTTAACTCGGGAAAACACTTTATCCAAGCACTTTTTTGAATGGTAGACATATTTAAATTTAATATAATATACCAATCACTTCAAAAACACTAAATCCGATACAACGTTTACTTTAAACAAATGTTGGCCGGAAACTGACAAAATAAATATTAGACCCTTAAAAGCAGGTAGGTACCTACGACTTGCTACGCTAATAAAATAATATTTTTCTGGGAACACCCATAATTGTTAAATTCAGGTAGTAATGGGAAAGTCCAGATAGATAATAATGAGCGATAGATAGATAAATAACGAGCTCGTTCATATCGAAGTTATAAAATTCCAACTAAGAGAGGAAAATTTTAAACTTTTATATAATTTATTTTTAAAATATGCAAAATAAATCGTGTTTAGCTTAAACATGCAATGTTGTGTTTGTTGTCTGAAAATATGCAATATATGCATCTATATGCACTTTGCATATATTCCGCTCTCTAGTTATAATATACTGTGAGACAATACTTGGCAACAATGATATGAATTTGTTAAATACGTGTGTCTCAGACTTCATTTCTATCATCTGCGTACCTCGCGGCTTTTCACTATCTTTGGCCAAAGTAAACAGAGTTTTGAGTTTGTGGTGAAATTATATACGAATAAAACATAAACACAACAGTAAATAAACTCGGTAACAGTAAAAAATTAAAAAAATTGGTGAGGTATTTGCTGTGCCGAATTATGTTTATCCCTGATCTGAACCGAGATAGTCTTGAAACTTAAGAGAGATCCAAAATAGCACCAATTTTAAAGTAATAAATATAAAAAATATACTAACATTGTTAAATCTATTACACTTAAAAGATAACAGCTCAAGTTGTACGATTTTTATTACAAAAGTTGGTACTATAGCTATTCCCGTTATCCTCGTCAAGAGTTTCACAATATGTAATAGTATTGAAAAGTTATAGCCTATTAAATACAATGTTGCATTATTCATTATATACTTCAAACATAAAGTTTTATATTAAATTCATGTAAAATCCTAATATCAATTTAAATATCCACCATACACTCAACAATAAAAAATATGACATATGTTCAGTTTTATTACGGTTTAATATGTATTATAAGTCTCATTTTTCTTCTGAACGTTTTTACTAAAAGTATCATTTAAAAACAGTTAGAAATCGGGAAAAAATGAATTATTTTTTTCATCGTTTTAATATACATACAGATTCCATTTTCAATAAGCAAACAGAGAGTCGAAAATATAGTTTTACAACTATCTTCCGAACGATCTCAAACACCGAAAATAACAAAAGAATACAAGAATAAGAGACAACTTTGTTGGGAAACGATTTTATCGCCGAAAAGCTCAAAAAGAGTATGGACTTCATGAAAAATGGAAAATGGCCTGGGATGGATGAAATCCTAATAGAGCAGATAAATTACTTTGGGCCAAAGGCGAGTATTTGATCTAATTAAAACTAGCGGCTTATGTAGCAAATTTCAAAATTGTGCCGCACATCAAAACTGCAAATACCTAATAGCTACAATGTGATATCCCTGCCCCTGCCATGCCATTTGTATAAACTAGATGAACGCCTTATTTTTAATTGCATCCAGGCATAATTAGATGCAATTCTCTCTCTCTCTCTCTCTCTCTCTCTCTCTCTCTCTCTCTCTCTCTCTCTCTCTCTCTCTCTCTCATTTGGCGCTACAGGTCAAGTGGGGCCCTGGTCCCCCCAGCATCCTCCTCCTGGCGGTATCTCTATCCCTGGCTGCTCTCCTCCAGTTATCCGTCTTAGTATCAATTCTCACACGTCGCCAGATTGGCAGACAACCGATGGACAAAACGTATTGTCGAGTGGAGACCACGAGAAGAAGCACTACGGAGAAAACGGCATGGTATATACCATAGAAGAAAAAGCAGAGGTGATGAGGTCCACACTAGAAAGAGAATGCAGGCTAAACTACCACCCAGACGAGGACGTAGAAGAAATCAAAGAGCAAGAAGAAAGACCAGAAGATCCAGAAGACATCATCCCCCCAACATCACCGGAAGAAATAAATGAACATATAAAAAACAGTTCACCGAGGAAAGCGCCTGGTCTAGATGAAATAACAAAGAGAGCCCTAAAATACTTGCCCATAAGAGCTATAGTGTACTTTACAAGCATAGTGAACGCGATACTAAGATATAAAATATTCCCAAACAGATGGAAAGAGGCCCATGGTATTATGATTCCAAAACCTGGCAAGAACCACACGTTCCCGCAGAACTACAGGCCAATAAGTTTACTCCCAGCGATTATCAAGATAGTGGAAAGAATTATTCTCAGCACACTGCAAGCGGAAACAAACAGACTAGAGATAATCCCTGAAGCTCAATTCGTATTCAGAGCAGAGCACTCCAGCGAGCTACAAGTCTCAAACTAACTGAGTACATAGCAGCTGGATTCAACGATAAGCAGTACACTGGAGCAGCATTCCTGGATGTAAGCAAAGCTTTCGACAGAGTATGGCATAAGGGGCTCATATATAAAATGCGAGGTTGTGGGTACAGCGGGGCGATGACAAGGCTGATCTCTTCGTACTTGGGCGGCCGGAGTTTCAGGGTTCGGATAGGACAAGTCCTGTCCGAGCTCGGAAGCCCGGAGGCTGGAGTACCACAGGGAGCAGTCCTGTCACCTCTGCTGTACACAATATACACCGCAGACGTACCTAGATCACCAGGTACCCTTATGAGTCTCTACGCCGACGACACAGCGATAGCGGCCAAACATAGAAACGTAGATATATCAGTGACAAACCTGCAAACAGCGTTAGAAGACATCGAGGAATGGAGTATAAAGTGTATAAAGAGTATAAAGTAAAAAAGACACAAGCGGTACTATACAAGAAAGGAAGACAACAGCCAGAAGAACAATTGACGGTGCAGAACAACCGCATCGAGTGGAAAAATGAAGCCAAATACCTGGGAGTCATTATGGATAAAGGATTAACGTTCCAAAAACACGTAGCAGCCACAGTCCCGAAGGCCAATACGGCGAGAGCAACATTAAGAGGACTCACAGGCAGAAAAAAATAAATATTAAGACTAAAAACGAGGTTAAGATTAATAAACAGCATAATATTACCGGTATTAACATACGCATCTCTCGCATGGGGACTAGTAAGCAAAACTCACAAAAAGAAGATAGTTCACAACAGCAGCCTAAACGAAGCAGCCAAAGTCCCGAGGTACGTAGCAGAAAGATTCCTGTTCAGAGAGCTACAACAGGTGAGAGTCACCGAAATGATGACAGACAAGGCAAGGGTCAAATTCGCGGAGCTGGAACACCACCCAAGCCCCATACTGCGAGAGATGCTAGGGTATGACGCATTCCACCGATGGAAGCGCAAACGTCCTAAACAGCAAAGAGTGGAATAAAGTAAAGGAAATAAAGTGAGACACACAGAATAAAGAGAAAGTAAAGTGATAAAGAAACAAAAATAAAAAAATAGTAGATAGTTCGTAGCTCGAAACACCAAGTGTCGAAGAAACACGTAACCCAAGCGTAGGTCCAACCCCACGATCAGGTAAAGGCAGCCCTTAAAAAATAGAAGAAAAAAGCGTAAGCCACCAAAAAGAATTAAAAAAAAAAAACAAAAAAAAGGCGCAAGCCACTAAAAGATATTTATAAAACATAAAAACAAAAAAATACTTGAGCATTAAGCCTATGTACTGAGCTCAGTGGGGCTTGGTACAATGACTTGGGGCCCAAGAAAGCAATTTTTAGTTAAGCGGATAAGTAATTAGAAGATAAAGGCATAGAGCGCTTCACGCTGGCCTAGTTTTGAGTTCGATTAGGGCACCACTTTGGAATCTTATTACCCAGGATTCCATTGTGAAGAGCATTTGGCTACGATAGTTGTGTCCCCATCGCGCATCAGCGTGCTATGGGGGGAAAAGGGATGGCCAGGGACATTGGAGCGAGGTGGGGTGATCCCTGTTTTTTACTCGGGTCAAAATACCTCGCCCCAATGAACTGTTACATCCTAATGTACTTTTTCGATAGGGTGGACATCTCCCACAGGTCGGGTTAAATCGAATTGCTTGCTTGAGAAGCACTACGGAGCAGAGGACGAGCACCAACCAGATGCGCTGACGATCTGAAGCGTATTGTCGGCAACTGGATGCAAGCCGCACAAAACAGAGAAAGATGGAAAGAGATGAGGGAGACCTATGTCCAGCAGTGGACGAGTACGGGTTGATGATGATGATCAATTCTCACTTCGTCTATCCACCTCTTCCTTGGTTTTCCTACTGATCGACGTCCCACCATAGTTCCACTAAGCATTCTACTAGGCTACTATGTTCTACAATTAGACGCAACACTAATTCCAAAATAAGCAATCTTCAGGTCAGGCAAATCCTGAGTAGGCCAAGTACTGAATCTAATAGAGTACATAGAGGAGAGATTTTATAGAAAATCACAGCGGCATACGATACAATAAACAATAGAACCGTGTTAACTAAGATCTATAACACTGTGCTAAACTATAATAATTTAGTAAAGATCATTAGGTCATTGACAGATAATACCTCTTCTTCACGTCGTGCTAAATTGAAAGGAGAGGAGATATTGAACTCAAATAAATGAAAGCAGAAAGCGTTCTGGCTTCGTCATCATTTTATATCTATACGAACGACCGGCCAATGTGCCTCCAAGCTAAAAGCGTTGTTTACGTTGACGATCTTGGTATTGCTGATTGCAGAAAATTTTTCGAAAAATTCATAAGACTGCTGTGATTCTCGAATAGAACTCAAAATTCCACTACATTTAAATACAATTAACATGAAGTAAAACTCTCTAGTGTAGTTGGTATATTTAATAAAAATTATAAAACATTTTAAAAATCCAAACGGATTACGTTCATAACGTTTTCGGACTTACAGTCCGTTTGGATTTAAAAATTTTTTTTTATAATTTTTATTAAATATACCAACTACACTAGGGAGTTTTACTTCATGTTAATTTTATTTAACTAGATGGTATACAGCCAACCTTCGGGTATTATCCCGTTTTATTTTTCCACTACATTTATCAAAATGCTATTTCAGGTCGACTCTCCTCTATACAGTTGAACGTGGACTCGTGGACCCTTAAAACATCAACGGTAAATAAATTGGAAGCCTTTGAAATGTGGATCTATCGGAGAATCTTCAGAGATTTCTGTGGAAGACTTGCCACCATATAGTCAACATGTGAACAAGTCAATTTTGGGCTAAAATGGTACCTGGAGCATAATACATTGGATATTTTATACATCCTTATTTAAGTTCACATATTTCATCTGTTTCCATGACGGATCAATTGTAAAGGGTTTTAACCCACATATTTTGGTATTTTGGTGGTTAGCATGTTAGAATCACGTAAGCACTGATGACGATCGGTCATCCGATCGAAAACTAGTTCTGTGATGTAGCCCTTTTTAGGGATTTTAACAAATATACCTTTTATAAAGGATTTTATTCGATTTTGTAATAATACATTGGATATTTTATACATCCTTATTTAAGTTCACATATTTCATCTGTTTCCATGACGGATCAATTGTAAAGGGTTTTAACCCACATATTTTGGTATTTTGGTGGTTAGCATGTTAGAATCACGTAAGCACTGATGACGATCGGTCATCCGATCGAAAACTAGTTCTGTGATGTAGCCCTTTTTAGGGATTTTAACAAATATACCTTTTATAAAGGATTTTATTCGATTTTGTAATATATGGTATACAGCCAACTACAGGAAACCTTTTTCCTCGTGGATTTTTAAAAAGAAAGGTTTAAATGAAGAAAACAGGATGGACAGAAATGACATGCTAAAAAAAGTAAAGCATACCGATCCCTGAAAAGAAAAAAGTTGAGAAAGAAAAATGATTTAAGACTGTCCTCATGCCAAACTATGAAAATTTAGGACACTAAGCTAAGAAGGAGTCAAACGTATTTAAGATCTAATCCGTTTTTGAAAACAAGTCTGATTAAAGCGTAAATCTTAATATCAGCTAGAGTTGGCTTATAAGGTGGCGGTTACATTGGATGCGAGTTCGTACGAAAATCCGATCGTACGAATTCGTAAGAATAAGTCCGAAATCATCAGAATGAATCAGATGCGTACAATGTTATACGAGAAATCGATTGTATTTAATAGTATTGTGGTGTTCAGCTGATTATAGTCACAAAATGGATCTCGAAAAGTTAATGATACTAGTCCGAGAAACATAATCCTTATGGGACCATAAAAGTAAACAATACAACAACCTAGATTTGAAACAATGTGAAAAATCTGATATATCGACGAATAAAGTTTCGTACAAATTCGCATCCAATGTAACCGCGGCCTAAGACGATAATTCATCCGAAGCTTTTCTTTTTTGGAGTATTAAAACGTATCTGGGGATGAAGACAGCTCTTCAGACTAGTATTTTAAATAGTTTTCCCGTTATGTGAAATATCTTGGTGTAAAAATTACCCTAGTACTTACCTTATATAGTAGAATCTATAATAATTATAATTTTGACGCATACATTAATATAAATTTTCTGATTGCGCTAATGTTCCAACAATATCATTATAATTTCTAAACCTTCTAATATTAAATAGCACGATAGGCTAAAACGTACATTCGTCATTACTAGTAGCTGATATTACACTAATAGCTATATAATATACTAATAGCTCAACATATATATTTGAATATAAACGCCATAAAAATTATCTAAATGGTAGTAAAACAAGAAGATTACAAATTTAAAAAAATGGTTTTAATTTTCATTCATCTAAATTAGTAACAAATGTATAAATTAGCACCAACTCTAATTGGATTCATTAAAATCCTTCTAGTTTAATCTGACATCAGTATAATGTGAGAAGTGTGGTCAAAAACTGTTTTGATATTCAATCTAGTGTAAATCAAAACTGACGACTAAATAATAGACCAGGGATTTTATTAATAGAAACACATTTATTAAGTGACTACTTAGATGTTTTAATGCTAATTAATTTCAAATTTTTACAAAAAATATTAATATTGCTGCGACAACAAAGATTTTTTTGTACCATATCAAAAAAATAATTTTATAAATTGCCAGTTCTAACCCTTGGATAAAGTGTGAAGGAAAGATTATTCTCACGATTTCTTTATTTTTTTTATTGATATTGACTGATTATTGCAGTCAAAAACATTGTAAGGAATTGCCTCGATTCCCCAACAATGTATTTACCTCAGCATCTCGCATATTTCGTCTTGCCAGCAAGTGTCCCCAAATTTGACTTGTCCGGAGATTCTCTGTTAGCAAGTGCGCCGACACCAAAAAAAAAGCGATACAACATCACTAATTAAAATATCGGTTTATATTTTTGTTGTCTACTCTCCCACCGCAGCCAATTTTTTCATTAAATTTAAAAATAGTTAAGATTTAGAAAAAAAAATTAACAAAATCCAAAAAAAATTAATTCAGATATGTATAATACAATATTCCAGTTAACAAAATAAAAACCAATAATCCGTCGTTTGTCACCATTAATCCCTATATCCTAAAGATAAATAACAGTTTGTCAACGAAAAATCCATTCGAACAAATTAATGTTCGTCGACGAATTGTACATTCGATGAATTGTGCATTCGACCAACTGTTTGTCGACCAAATGTTGTCGACTAATTTTCCGTCGACGAAGTGTTCTCGACCAACTTTCCTAGACCCCAATCACACATATTATAAAATAAAGTCTAACTCTGATACAGTTTGCACTTTGAAGCTCTTTTGTGGCGCGTTTTACTTCAAATTTAGCAAATATTATGGAAAAATTTTTCAAAATAGAACTAGAATTTTATTTTCCATCAAAATAAAAATACATTTTCGCGCCACGTAATATTTATATGAGCTCTTTTGTAGCTGGAATATCGTATGCGCCACTCATTTTTACGGCGCTTAGCGGTTTTTTATTCTTGTCATAATACACAATAAAATACACGAAGAATTAAGAATAAGCGAGCTCAAAAAGAGCGATAGAAAACACACATAAAACTACAGAGGTATCAATTTGCTGAATACTATCCTGAAACTTACGGTATCAATTTGGTGACTACTATTCTGAAAATTTTATAAGAACGAATAAACCAGTTCATAAACTTAGCAGATGAATAAGATTTTCGTACAGGAATATCGTGTACCGACGTAATATTCGTTATCAAACAAAGGTTACAAAGAAATCATTAGATTACAATAGACCCTCATTTATATGTTTGATTGACACGAAGAAAGCATTTGACAGAGTAAGACTTTAAGATTTAATGCATCTCTTGTGGAATAAAGAGACTCGCTGGACTGCTGGACAATGTAAAATTAATTGAAAACGTCTATGAAAACATTAAGATGGAAGTCAGAATAGATGGACAACTTACGAAACATATAGATACAAGTAATGGAATGGGAATTTAGGTACTAGGGGGTTAACTAAACGATATGCTATTTAATATAATCATGAATAAAGTTATAGAGAGCCCGAATAAAAGAAGATAAGTCAGAATGAAGAAGACTTAAATTAAGTTCTCTCTTACGCAAACGATGCAATATTGATAGCCCAAAAGGAAGGTAGCCCTCAAAGACTCGTTCACATATTTAATAAAAGAGAAAAATAATTTAAGGTGACGATTTCAACTCAGAAAACAAGAAAAGTAGTAATCAGTAAAGAACCAATAAAATATAAACTGAAAGTCGATAAAGTAAGCATTGAACAAATAAATGAAATAAACTACTTGGGGATTATACTGTCCAGTTATGGAGACGTTGAAAAAGTAGTAAGAGATCACGTACAAAAGCAAATAGATCAGCAGGATTCTTTAATTACAGTAATTAAGATTTAACCGATACGTTAACTGTGAGACGAAATTCAGAACCTATAAGGCCAGTATAAGACTATTAATGACGTTTGCATCAGAAAGAAGATCCGATTCAGCCAAAACACAGACAGTGATGGAAACAGCAAGAATGAGCATACTCAGATGAATTACAGGACACGCTGAGAAACCGAATAATTAATGACGAAATCAGATCAAAATGAAATTGGCAGGGAAAGAAATTAATTAAGTGGGAACAAAACTAGCAGTATGATTTGTTTTAGATTGTTACATAATAATATTCTGCTATTATTCTGTCACATTGTTTGTGATGTAAATACATACATCTCTAATAGTAATAATAAAATACTGCTTTATTATTTCATACATAGTAATATTTTGTTTTTCTTTTATTTTCTTAGTAACTAGTTTAAAGTTAAAATCGGTAAGCAGGAATCTATATTGCCATTAATTCCTGATGTTCCTAGTGCCTGCCTAAAATCATTTAACAATAAATTTTAGGATTTTAGGAGTAGCGTTTATTTCTGTTATTTTTTACCTGTGTGTTACTTTTCTGTTAGCGATTTTAGGTTAAAAATGATTTAAATATATTAACACAATGTAATTGCTATCAATTCCCACATCACCGATTGGTAAATTCAATCAAATGTGATTGCTTTTACATGATAATTCTCTAGTAATTATGTCTGATACTTACTTGTATTTATTCACTGGTCTATTAGTTATGATATATTAGAACACAGAGGGTTCTATTTATTAGTTTCACATATGATATGATATCAATATAATTTTCAAGCACGTTCAAGTAACTGACATGTGTTTCTGTTTATTTCAGGATATTAAAACAACCAGGAAAGGCTATTTTCTATTTGTTTACTATAATGGTAAGTACACATTATTTGCAAATCTAATATTAAATATTTAAACAATAATTTTATATTAACTTTACTTTACTTCTTCGTGTCTGGATCCGACTACAGTTTTTCTGCCCAATATCGGGCTACGTCTACACCCTTTGTATTTGCGAGCCATAAATCATCGAGGGTGCACTGTGATGGGCAAAGTCTGCATACTCTCAGATGCTCCACGCTCTGTATTTCCCCATATTCACAAAGTGCGTCGTTATCTGTCTTGATGCCCCATTTAATAAGGTTCTGTTTTACAGGGGCAATACCTGTGTGTATTCGGTTGAGTGTCCGCCAGGTTCTAAAGTACAGGTTCATTCCATTAGGTCGTTCTGGATGTAGGGGGAACAGTTCGGGTGGTTCGACACTGACATTTCTCATAAACCTTTTCCTTGATTTAAGTCGGCTGATTCCTGGCGGTTCGTCAAACCCGTATAATTGGTGCCTTTAGGGGTGTCTAGATCTACCCCAGACGGGACAAGCATATTCCCGTTGAGAAACATAAGGCCTCAGCTGTTGACTTTAAGACCTAGGGATTTGCACCCCACTTGCTCCCTACAAGTTTCCGGAGAAGGTTGTTTCTCGTAGAAACCTTTTGTCATGTGCTTTGACAGTGGAATTTATTCGTTAGTGACCGGTCTAGTATCACTCCAAGATATTTGGTCCTATCAGTATGTTCCAAGCGTTGCCCTTCCCAAGAAACATTCAGTTTTACATGCGCCAGGTGGTTGTTGAGGTGGAATGCACATACTTGGGTTTTAGTAGGGTTTGGCTTTAAAGAGTTTTGTTTGTAGTAAGTTGACATCATGTTTAAAGCCTCCTCCATTGTCGACTCTACTTGTGTGAGTGTTTTCCCCTTTAAGGCGATACCAAGGTCGTCAGCGTACACAAAACTCTCAGTCCCAGGGTGCATTGGTTGGTCATTGGTGTAGATGTTAAATAGGGACGGTGCCAGAACGCTTCCTTGAGGTAGGCCATTTTTTTTGGGTTCCTTATCTGCTCTTCTTTCCATTTAACACAACGTAGAAGCGTCTATTAGACAACAGTGATCTAATGATATTTACCAGGTCATAGTCAAGCACAGTGTTATAGATCTTAGTTAGCAAGGTTTTGTGGTTTATCGTATCGTAGGCCGCTGTGAGGTCTATCAAGGCTACTCCCACTATCTCCCTCTGCTCAAATCCCTCCTCTATGTGCTCTGTGAGGTTCAGCACTTGGCCTGTGCATGATTTACCTGGTCTGAAGCCTGCTTGTTGTGGGATTAGTTTTGCATCTAATGTTTCCTGGATGCGGTTCAAAATGAGGCGTTCATACAATTTATATAAATGACATAGAAGAGATATCGGACGGTAGCTACTCGGTAGTTCAGGTTCTTTACCAGGTTTCAGAAGGGCTACTACTTTTGATTTATGCCACGTTTGTGGAATCTGGTAGGTAGAGCGACAGATGTTAAATAGATCGAGCACCCATTGCCTCGCTTTTTGCCCGAAGTGTTTTTTTTTTATATTAAAAGAGGTTATAATAAAAGCTTATATTTTGAGGGGGGTGGTATATCTCGAAAAAGAACGATTTTATACCCACAAGCTGAAACTTATTTTAATCGATAGAATTTACCAATATGATAATATATAAAAGTTTACCGAAATCTTTTCTTGGCTATATTTTTTAATTTGTAAACATTTTTAAACAAATAAAAAATTGTTTTTTTTTCGCTTCAAAACCTCTTTTTTCAATACAACTTAGATTATTTTAAGACGAAAGTCGAAAGTTATAATAAAGTTATTATTGTTACTAAAAATAAGAAATACAAGAAAATGACAAATGACAAAAAAAACTGATGCTTAACGGACAAGCAAATTGTACCCGAAGCAATAAAACACTAGAAAATATTTAAAAACCTACATTATCTTATCTCATAAACGATCTTCGGAATAAAACTCACACAGCTCAAACGTTTTCCTTTCCAAACCTTGAAAATCTAAATGAATAATTCGTTAATGTGATTAAAAAATAATATAACAACCTACTTTGCCACAAGATCCCATTTCCTATCTCCCTAATTCAAGAAAGATCTCCAATTCGCTTGGAATTCTATTTCTTTGACTTGGTTCTCACTTGGATAATAGGAAACAAATAATTAGAGCAAATGATACAGACTCCAGTCTCAACAACATTGTTTGTGGGATACCACAAGGTTCAGTAGTGGGTCCTCTACTTTTCCTTATCTATTTATTACTTTTTATCTACTTATTAATGACATTACGATTTTAAAAATCGATGGAAAATTTTTTCCTTTTGCTGATGACACCAGTATTACTTGGAGAACTCAAATATTGCAACTGTTCATGCTACTATAACTTCTGATCTACTTACCTGGTCCTACTCTTATTTACTCTGTTTTAACTTAGATAAAACAATAGCATTATCCTATAGAGGATCACTCCAACCTTCTTAATAACAGCCAGATCAGTATCGTTGATTCTGTAAAATTTATTGGTATTTTTTTAGACAGCAACCTTAAAAAATCTATCCTTCATATCGATTTGTTAAGAGACTAGGCCTCAGCTTGATATGCAATACGATCTGTTTCGAGGGAAATCAATTTGGCATCTTCCAAAAGTACATATTTTTCTTTGTTCGAGTCTCATCTACTATAAGGTGGTCTCGCCTTCTATAAGGTCTTTCTTTTTGAGGTTCCGCTACAGCTGCCGAACCCGATGTTATTTTTAAATTACAAAAAAGAGCAATAAGGTATATGTTTGGCCTCAGAAGAACAACACACTACAGAAGCTACTTTAAATATCACGGGAATTTAACACTTCTTTTTTTATATATTTTAGAAACCTGTTTGCTTAATTCGTAAACACTTACAAGTTTTTCCAACAAAACCTAATCATGACAACTCCACCAGAAATTCTACCTGTGATGTCTATTTACCGATCCCGTCCACTGAATTAGTAAAGAAACCTATATTATATTCTACAAAAAAGCTATACAACCATCTCCCTTTACAACTTAAATCTGCAACATCTTTCCCCAAGTTTCGTAAAATTGTTGAATATCGTTGAATACCCCGTTGAATATCGTTGAATTGGGGTATCCAATCAAGGATATTATTCAGTATTGAATAACTAAGAAATTACTGTACTCTTATAGTAGTATTTTTTTTATATTTGATGTGTTTCAGCAGCTTAAACGGGGTCCGGAAAAATAATCCCCGGACAAATAATCCCGGACAAAAATCCCCACAAATTATCCCTGGACAAAAAATCCCCGGACAAAAAATCCCCGGACAAAAAATCCCCGGACAAATAATCCCCGGACAAAGAATCCCCGGACAAAGAATCCCCACAAAAAATCCCGGCGAAATATTCCCCACAAATTTTTTTGGACAAAATATCCCCACAGAAAATCCCGGACAAACATCCCCAAGAAATATTTGCTGCCGAATGAATAGTTCTCCAAAACTTTTCCCGAAATTTTACCAAATTTCGAATTTCAATTCCATGCTGAAAACTTCAAAAATTTACATGACAAAAGAGTGAGTTTTTTCAAAAATCGTGGAAGATATAGGGAATGAGCTAAGGCTCCGTTCTCATGACAGGCGCGTATCAGTTACATTTAGGTCATTAAAACCATGTGAATGGCCTCAAATAATATGTATGTAGTTGTAATCTCGTCTTATCAAAACGCGCGTTTAGCGCCTGTCATGAGAACGGGGCCTTAGCTTATTCCCCATATCTTCCACGATTTTTGAAAAAGCACAATCCTTTCTCATGTAAAATTTGAAGGTTTCAGCATGGAATTGGAATTCGAAATTTAATAAAATTTCGGGAAAATTTTTAGAGAACAATTCGACAGCAAATATGTCTTGGGGATTTTTTTCCGGGATTTTTTGAGGGGATATTTTGACCAAAACAATTTGTGGGGATTATTTGTCCGGGATTTTTTGTCCGGGGATTTTTTGTCCGGGGATAATTTGTGGGAATTTTTTGTCCGGGATTATTTGTCCGGGGATTATTTGTCCTAGCTTCGCTTAAACTTAATAAACTTATTAGTTCCTAAGGTTAATTAGGTATTATCGAATTTGAAATTTAATTAAAGTTTGCAATAGATAGTTTTTGTTTTGTTTCATTATTTTTTATTTTATAATATTGACAATTTATGTAATTTCAGTAAATTGTATTTGTTATTGTTTTTGTTCTGTGACTATTATTTGTAAGCTTTGTCTATAAAATTGTAGAATTTTCAATGACATTAAAGCTAATTTCTATTATATTCTATCTTTCACTTAAAATTAGGTTGAAAACATATTTAATTGGAGTATCGGACCCACGCAAACTGCTGCTATCGGAGTGGAAAGAGCCACCAACTGACTTATCGACTTATTTTTAGAAACAACAGACGTAATATCAATTCCTTTTGTGTAACCGAAAGTGCAGCGTCAATTAAAAAGTTGCACAAAAGTTACAAATCAGTAAAAGCAGGTCGCTGTAAGTTGTAACGAGATCGGCGATTATATCTTTTGTTTATTGGGCGCCATGTTAGCTGAATAACCGACAAGTGGCCTTATAAGTAAAACAATTATAATTACGATGGTTGATGCCGCGAATGGCAAAAGGGGAGAATGTTGTGTGCCACGGCTCACAGGTGAAATGGATGGTTAATTGGGTGTTGCAAGTTGCACTCTTTGGGGGAAACCATGAAAGGTGAGAGATACGTGCGTTTGGTGGGAAGGCTGCGTCAAGAATGGCGCCATCAGTCTACGATAAGAAAGTTTACAACAATACGGAAGTGGATTAAGAGAATATGTTAATATCTCTTATGTCTGTTTAAGCAGCAAATTTTTATTATTGTTATTCAATACGATTTTCCTATCATTTATAACAACCAACACATAAATATATAATAATTAGTGAAAATACTGATATGTTTTGTACACACTTCTGACAAATCAAAGAATGGGAACAGAAAAGTATTTTTGAAGGGCGTGAAGATTTTTAATTTCCTAGCCAAACACTTTTGATCTTCAGAGCTATGCTACAATAAAAAATCTCTAATAAGTTACTAAATTTAGATTGAACAAAGTTGAACTTACGTCAAAGGTTTATACCACTAAAATGAGAGTTGAGTTGCCAAAAAATCCTTGTTTCTTTTATTAAACACTTTGGTAGATGTAATCTTCTTCTTTAGCCTGTTTGCATCAACTCCTGGAGAAAGTCCTCTCCATAAGTTCTCCATTCTTCCCTGTTTTGTGCCATTTGGTGCCAGTTTCTCCCCATTATTGCTTTGATGTCGTCTAGTCATCGTTTTTGTGGTCTTCCTCTACTACGACTGTGCTCGCGTGGTCTCAAAGGTACCTACAATATTTTTCATCCACCTTTCGACGTTTTGATCATTTCATTTGCGTAATTCTCCCAATTATATCTTCCACCTTGTCCTGTTAAACACGTCCTCATTTCGTATATGTTCCCTCAGAGAACATAACTCGTTAGATCGCCCTCTGTGTCATTCTCAATCTATTGGTTGAAACCTCTGTGTCTGTAAGTGTCATCGTCTAAATTCAATAGGTCATAACTGGTAGAATACTACTGTTGAATACCTTTTTCTTTAGATTTATTGGCATCTTTTTGTTTTTAAACTCATCACTGAGTCTTCCTACTGCAGCCTAAGTCATTCGGATTCTTCTAGTTACCTCTGCCGTTTGGTTCTGTTTGCCTCGTTTGATTATGTGACCTAGGTACCTATCAACCATGCTAAGGGAAGAATTTGAAGTTTTGTCTTTGACTAGTAGGCGCAAATTTGTAATGGCAATGATTTTATATAAAATAATTAATAATATTTCAGGTACAATTGATTTACGAATGCGGATACCATTTAATGTTCCTCGAAAAGCAACGAGATATCAGTTGTTGTTTGGAAAAATAAGAACATCTGTTTGCTCTCCTCTAGAGGCCATGTTGAAACTAGCGAACAATATAAATTTAGTAAAAAACATTGATTTTACAATGTCAGTTGGTTGCTATAGATATATAGTGCAAGAGCACTTTAAACTAGTAGATGGATAATAGATATCATTAGTCTAGCTGTTTTTGTGTTAAAGTCTTCTATATCTGCCTATCAATAGTTGTGCTAATGACTGTATATATTAGTTATATTTGTTATATAAAGTTTATGATTATAACTGTCTATGTAAAAAGGTTTTAGGACCTGTTTGGATTTTTATAAATAAATAAATAAATAAATAATATACTCTTCGACACTTTCGATCTCACTTCCATCTTAGTCGATTGAGATATATTGATTTGTCATCACTTTTGTTTTATTTAAGTTTATTTTTAACCTGGCTTTTTCAAATTCTTGTTTAAGCTCCTTTAGCATGCTGAAATACTTAATTAATATTTATAAACTACTTTGTGGGGATTGTAACATGACTTAAGAATACAGAAAAATTAAACTTTCGACAGCACATTAAATTTGACAACCATTCCTTTTCCCAAATACAGTACAATCTTACATGATCTACCAACTATAAATTATAGACAAATGAATGTTGTAGAAAGCGTCGAGATATCAAAAGAAGTAAAACTAAAACCTGATTTTTTGCAAAAATACACAAATCAGTCTCAATTGCAACTACAAACCTCTGTTTAAATTATTGTGGGAGACTTTAGGGAAAGAAGTATTATCCCATGCAAGCTAATGAATGTTTTTAAATTTTTTCATGAAATATTAATTTATCTTTGTAATTGTTGCTTTCACAATTTGTTCATTTTAAGAAAGAAAGTTTTAAAATTTAATTAAAATTTGTACAGTTCCATCATATTAATGTACGTAAATCTGCTCAACTAATAATACCGTAACCCTTAACTAGCATCAAATATTGTCCTGTACAAATTAAAAGGATCGGATTTTTATTTTTTTGGGTACCTAACTTGTCAATTGAATTATTTTGGACCTTCAGTCTCCTTTCATCATATATTTAATTAAAGAAAAAACAAGATTTATGTAACTTAATTTCAGAAAATCTTTAATACATTTCTTAATTTTTGAATTTCAATTTTCTCAATTTTTTTCACTATTCAAATATTGTAACTTCCTGTATATAAGACAAGAGTAAGAAACCGCTATACGCCGTAAAAATGAGTGGCGCACACAATATTCCAGCTACAAAAGATCTGATATGAATATTACGTGGCGCGAGAATGTATTTTCATTTTGATGGAAAATAAGATTCTAGTTTTATTTTAAAAATTTTTTCCATAATATTTGCTAAATTTGAAGTAAAACGCGCCACAAAAGGATAACTTCGCGCCACAAAAGGATAACTTTGACACAATTTGCATTTGAAGCTCTTTTGTGGCGCGTTTTACTTCAAATTTAGCAAATATTATGGAAAAATCTTTTAAAATAAAACAATAATTATATTTTCCATCAAAATAAAGATACATTATCGCGCCACGTAATATTCATATCAGCTCTTTTGTAGCTGGAATATTGTTAGCGCCACTCATTTTTACCTTGTATCAGGAGTTTTTTAAAGTTATTTATAAATTAATTGTATGAAGTTGAATGCAACGTTTATCGAATACACGTTAAGCTTTATAAATAGTGTCGCATGTAGGGATATTATGCGCCACTGGCGAGAACTGCCGTTCTCTGGTAATAAGTTTTTAACGTACACCATACACAAAAACAACGCTAACTTACATTATTATGCTTCCAATTGGATTTTTCCATTTTTTTAATTTATTGGTTTTTAACCCTAACTTTTTTATTTTTTATATTAGAAAGTTTGTTAAAACATTTTTTTGAAGGTTTTTATAAGATCTATAAGACTATTAATATTAAATCCTTTTAAAATCCTCAGTCGCAAAAAGGGGTGACTTTGAAAGGGTTGGTAAAGGTGGTTTTTGCATGTTATTACAAGTTCTAATTGTCTGTAGCTCACTCAATTTTTGTCGTAGAAAAAATTTTCGTAAACCAAGTTCTTAAGAATTAAACAAGATACATTTTCATATGTAAACATTTTTTCGCATCTCTGATGCTAATCTTTCTATTCTGAAGAAATGGGCATGTTTTACCGAACTACAAAAATCGTTATTCGCTTTTAACTCCAGTTGTTTTAAAATTAATTGTTTTAAGCCGGTCAAACTTCTGTAATCTATTAAAAATACCTACATAAATAAAAAATACGGAATAAGGTCGATGACTAATTTTAATTAGGGTGGTAATTAGGGGGTTGTTTCCGATAACTTTTTGACTGAAAAAAATAGGGACTAACATTCTTTTCATTATAAGTCACTTAATTTTTAAGCTACAGACTTTATTTTTTATTTTTGAAGATAGATCTTTTTAAACATTTAAAATTATTTTCTATAAGTTATCCTCGAAAAATACATAGTTTTTCCGTCTTTTGACTTTGAAACTATTTAGAATTTGACGAAGAAAAGCTAACATATTATAATAAAGTACAGCTCGATTACTATTGGTCTTAAAGA
Organism: Diabrotica virgifera virgifera; assembly: GCF_917563875.1. NCBI lineage: Eukaryota > Metazoa > Arthropoda > Insecta > Coleoptera > Chrysomelidae > Diabrotica > Diabrotica virgifera. Next base: position 53,831,412 of record NC_065449.1, on the reverse strand, counting down.
AAATTAAAAAAAAAACACTTTTTCTTTTTTAAAAGGTACATATTCGTTAAGTAAAGTTGTTTTAATAAAACAAAAACTTTTTGAGTTATTAGCAGAAAACTGATTAATAACATTGATTTTTTCGATATAAAACTAACACTTTCGATATCCAATAAATCGAAAACTATTAATTGTATCACAAAAATGTATAAAACATTTTTTGCTTACAATTAAGGTTTTTACCAACATTTGTGGTCAAAATATAATAAAAAATTTCCACCCCTGAGATAGGGTGGCAACCACTCCATGGTAAAAGCGTCTTTCGGCATCATATAGATTTTGATCCTTGGACTATCCCCTACTTATTGTCAAATTTTCAAGCAAATCGGTCCATTCTGAAAAAATTGAGAAGTGAAAAGTTTCAGTTCCTGGACTAATTATACATTTGGAGCTCTATAACTTCTGAACGACTTAACTGATTTTAATGAATAAACATGAGTTTGAAACGTATTAACAAGTAGTATCTCATGCATCCAAGATCAAGTATGATAACTGAACGTATTACAGGAACTATTGAGCTTGAAAAACCGTTTTTCCCATAAGAAATAGATTTGATCATACTTATGAAGTCTATAACTTAAAAATTCGAATTTTTCCAGATATCAGGTATACACCGTTAGATGCAACTAGAGACCTCCTACAAACGCTCAGTTATTGGCACAATTCGTAAGCTGAAATTTTGAGTACTTAATTGTCGAATACCAAAATTTAATTTTTTTTAAATTTTAATTTTAATTTAACCAAAAATGTTTAATTTTTCAGTTTTTCGGCTATGGTGAGCAGTCTATATGCCTCAACTTCATAGCTTAGGCACCATTTAAAAGTTTAACTCAACCCTATTGATTTGGTGTACTTGCGGTTTTCCTGTCTCTCCGTGAACCAGGGTGTAAAAAAAATACAGGTCATAAATTAATTCGCATATTCTGAGACCAAAAATAGTTGGATTGAACCTAACTTACCTTAGTACAAATGTCCACGGAAAAAAAGTTACAGCCTTTTGAAGTTACAAAATGAAAATCGATTTTTTCCAATATATCGAAAACTATTAGATATTTTTTATTGAAAATGGACTTGTGGTATTTTTATGGCAGTAGTATTTTGAGAAAAAATTATAATGAAATTTGGACACCCCATAAAAATTTTATGGGGGTTTGGTTCTTTTAAACCCCCCAAACTTTTGTGTACGTTCCAATTTAATTATTATTGTAGAGCGATTAGTTAAACACAGGTATTTAAAAACTTTTTGTCTCTTAGTACTTTTTTCAAAAGTCAGTTTTTATCGAGATATTTGAATATTTGTCAAATCCACCACATATATGTATATGGTAAAGTACGGTTATGGCGACTTGGTAATAATATGAAAATTTATTTATGATTTACATTTTTAAGTATATTTTGAACCATATTAAAAAAGAAGCCACATCTCGATAAAAGATGCTTTATCAAAAAAATACAGAGGCAAAAAATTTTTAAAAACACTGTGTTTAACTAATGGTACCGCAGTAATAGTTTAATTGGAACATACACAAACATTTGGAGGGTTTAAAGGAACAAAACCCTCATAAAATTTGTATGTAAATATATTAAAAAAGAAGGCGCAACTCGATAAAAACTGCCTTATCGAAAAAATACTAAGAGGCAAAAAAGTTTTAAAAATATTGAATTTAACTAATGGCACCACAATATTAATTTATTTGGAACGGACACAAAAGTTTGGGGAGTTTAAGGGAACAAGACCCCCATAAAATTTTTATGGGGTACACAAATATCACTATAATTTTTCTTTAAGATGTTCTTTCCATAAGAATGCTACATGTCCATTTTCAACAAAAAACCTCTAATAGTTTTCGATATATTCATAAAAACGATTTTTATTTTGTAAATTCAAAGGGCTGTAACTTCTTTTGTGTGCATATTTGTACTAAGGTAAGTTAGGTTCATTCGAACTATTTTTGGTCCCAGAATATGCGGTTTAATTTATGACCTGTATTTTTGTTACACCCTGTATAGTATATACGCATACGCCTAAAAAATATGCTATTTTGTATCTCTCTAGCCCTCTAGCTGGCTTACGGGTAGTCAAAAGTCAAAAATTACACCGGTTCTGAATCGGCCCTCACACCCTCTTAAAACACAGAAAAAAAATTCAGATCGCTGTAGCTTTTCCACACACATACATACATACAAACATATTTCCCCTTTTTAAATAAAAATTGAGTTATACTTCTGAGCTCGGTAACTTTTGAATGGTATAACCGATTTTCAAAATTAGACATCCGTTGGAAAGGTAATGATCAGTATTATCAGAAACCGTAAAGGTCGGACTTAAATTTTTGAAATTATTGGGAGTTTTGGGGACGAGAACTAAAAACAGACCCTAAATGGGAAGTGCCGTTAAATCCACACCCTTGGACCAAAATGAAGAGTTGACATATGGATGGGTGAGTCTTTTCCTAAACTTTAAGATGGGATTTGGTCCAATTTTCAATTCAGTCAGATTTAGAAAATCGAAAATTTCGTGTGTGTATATATAGTGTCGCTTGTAGGGGTATTGTTGTTGGGGACACTTGTGTGCCACTGACGAGAACTGCCGTTCTCTGGTAATATGTCAACTGTGATTTATTGTGAAAAAGAGGAAGCATCTAGACAGGGAAGTATCTTTCTGTCTGAGTCAACTATCAGTTTATTCTTCATTCTTCCGGTTCAGCTGGAAGGTTTTTGAAACCTTACCAGGCTCAAAATTATTTTAACGTGTTTTTTGAAAGTTCCATGTGCTGTCCTGTATGTGCTTATCAGTAATATTAGTAATAATAGATAGTATTAAAATTTTCAACGACCAAAGGTTTTTTTTATAAAAAAACAAGGATATTTTGGCAATTCTAAAATGGAATCTCTCTTTTTAGTGGTACTATTTTTTTTGCAAAAATCAGAATGTTACCCCTCGCATCCACCTCAATACAGATCCGCCATGGTCTAGTTTGCGACCCAATTTTCCATAATTATTTTCACCGCGCCCCCCCCCCCCTCGTACAATAACAAAATATATCATATGCAATAACAGTGTACCTTAAGCATTTTGACAAAAATTTCAACACCGATTCGGAACAGATTGTCTCTTTTCGCGGGAAGTTCCGAGTTATTTTGAACATTCTCGGTCGTCTGCCTGCATCTCCATCTTCTCAGTTCTGACTCTGACCAACTAGTCTTTGTCTTAGTCGAGTCAGTTCAGGCAGTACTTCTGTAACTGTTAAATTTATTGTGGATGTGTACATATTATGTTCTAGTTACACCCTGTTTCGGTCAACTTTTCTCTGCAGAACAAGCCCAAGGAAGTCAGTAATTTACATTAAATTTTTTGATAATTAGTATTCATTAGTATTAATATAGTGTTAATTAGTATTAATTTAGTATTCAATGCTCTTTAATTATAAATCCTTGTCAGTGTTCCTGGGTATTTTATTTTGTCAGAATTTTGTTTTGCTTTGCTTTTAGTAAATTAGTCAATGTTGGTGTTTTTTTATATACTCACGCCCCACCTCCATTACTAAAAGCGCGCCACCCTAAGGGGGCGCGCCCCACTGATTGAGAATCACTGGTCTAGGTGAAAAATACATTTTTGAACCTAAAGAACGTTGTTTAGTTTGTTTGAAATAAAATGTCATTATACTGATTACAATGTTGAAACTTACAACTCATTTTATACATACAGTTCTAGTGCTTCTTCAGTTACATTATACAAATCTTTCTTTAATCCAGGTTAACCTGTTGTATTTGGTCCTTCGTTCAAAGGAAGTGCAGAAGTGAACATACAATTTTGGGGATGGATTTGATTGCACTTAGGAACCTTACTGAATAACATTTTTTTAGATACCTTTCATAATAGATTTTAAAGTACCACAATTATGGTAGTAAAACTCTTCACCTTAGATAATAATCATGTCTGGGGATTTCGCTTACTTGAAATAATATCTTTTTGAGGGCTCAAATTTAAAGTATTGTTGACAAGTAGGCTTAAGTTTGATCTATTGCTTCTTGTTTCCAGTCAAGAACTTCTACGTCAACGCCTGATCGTTGAATAGCCGCATATTTTTGAATATTTTGACGTCATGATTTTTGATAATTTATTGTTTCTTATTCTCGTTTTAACAAAGTATAAATAAACTGTTTGGTGGTATGAAGGAACGGTCTCGTAGGGGAAATATTAATTATTGTTCTTCTTCATTGTTTTTGTGGGCACATAGTAGCGCGCAGTATACTAGTAACTTTGTAGTAACAATTAGCGTCTCTTTGCAAAGACAATGACGTCGACTTTGTAAAGTAACAAGACACTTACTCAACACACACACTACACATTACTCCCCTGACTTAGTGATAAGTTATACAATTACGTGGCTAAAGGTTCTAATTCTAAACCAAAGCCAGAATCAGAGAAAAAAAAACTTTGTAACATAACAATCATGGTTTTGTTTTTATTTTGGCCGTTACCTATATCAGCAAAGGGCCTAATCTTCTTAATATGCGATATATCTACATTTTATAGACCATAAAACAAACATGGCGCTCGTTTACATCTGGTTTAAGTCTTTTAAATCAGCTCCATTGGTCCGTAAAATAAGTGTAAGGCTCCGTACTAAAGCAATTTTCTGTAGACATTTTGCCTGACATAGTAACCTGACAGTAAGCGTCAGGATCTGGAATTTTGGAATTTGGCAAATTTTTCTGGCAATCAAACGAAAGCCTAAGAACTTCCTTTTCTGCTGATTTTAGAAATGGGAAAACACTTCTTTTATGGGAGTTGGGAGAGCACTTTTCTTGAGGGCTTGAATTGCTTGTAGGGGAGAGTTGGACAAAACGGGATACCATTCTTGTTTATTTTTATTACGGAAAAAATGTTAAAGAAATTATCATATTATTATTTTTTATAGGTATAACATTTATTGAAGTACACAATTAACATATTTTTAGCTATTTTTAATGACTGGAAAATAGTAAAAAAAATATTTAATTAAGTCCTGCACATCCCGTTTTAGCATACCACGCCACGGTTGGTTGGATGAAACGGGATAGGTTCACAATATTTAATTTTTTGCATAAAATTATCTAAAAAGTATATCTAAGTAGATATAAGACTGCAAAGCAAAATTTATCTTTGAAAAAACAATATCTTTAGTAGTCAGAAACTTAAAAATAGGCCTTTTTTATTGCAAAATGACAAATAAGACCTTTTATTTAGGACTAGGTACGTATATCACAACAAAAGTCACATATAAAGATGTTGTTCTTTTCTGCAGTATGAGAATACGCTTTATCGCTATTTAAAAAATTAATAGGCCAACAAATAAATAGGTGGATAAAACGGGACATAAAAAACTGTATCCCATTTTATCCAACTTATAAGTGTCCCGTTTTGTCCAACTCAGACATTTTCCAAAACAGAAATGACTCCTGCCTAAACGAGAAACTAAAATTAGATAGACTACACATTAGAATATTCGTTAATGAGTGCTTAATTAAATGTAATAGTCACCGGAATTATATGTTTAGATATGTAGGCAAGATAATGTAGAAAACAACGCACTTAAAAGTACAAAGTACAAAAAAAATAGAGTCAAACAATTCTAAACACAGCAACTTTTCATCAAATAATGGCATCGAGGTAAAACGAACTGAGAATCTTAAAATGGCGACTGAGAACAAGTTTTCGTCGTTGTTCGATTGATAGCAGCACTAGATGGGTCTCTAGGCTAGGTATCCCGTTTTATCCGACTATCCCGTTTTATCCAACCCTCCCCTAACTATTGTTTTCCTTGTTAAAATTAAGAAGATCTAATTGTGTCGAAATATTTGTCATTTTGTAATTACAGCTTTTAACACATATGCCGCAGCATTTTAAAGTATTAAAAATATTTTATTCACTGGTATAGCATTGGTAAAAAGATATATGATAGACTCTTATCTACTTAAAGTTAAATTGTTGTTTTTTTCCAATTCTGTAACGGCAACTAAATAAGCTTTTCTCGCAAAATTTTCGTTCAAAACTGCTTAAACTACTTCGCAGAAATATTTGAACTTCAGCAACTCTATTTATCAAGATATTCCTTTCGGAAAATCGCTGATTTCTGGATAGACCACTCTTAATTCATTTCGTTCTTAGTTCATTTTCGCTATTTTTTGTGACATTATACAAATTCATAAACGCATACCTCTTCTTCTTTTTGTGTAAACATGACTCTGTCGGATTTTCCTTGTGCCTCCAGTAAGTTGCTCTTCGATCGTTTTCGTAGTCTTCCCACTGATCTTTTTCCTATTGAGAGACAGTCGCTCGCCATCCTTACTACTCTATTTGTTGTCACTCGGTTTATGTGGTCATTCCATTCTATGAAGGGTTTCCATCTCTGCTGTTTCTAGCATTATTTTTGTCCTGTCTATGTCAGATCGTGTTTCTGCCGCCTGTGTCATTATTGGTCTGATGACTGTTTTCCAAATTCTGCCTTCCATTTCTTTCCCGATATTTTTAATTCTCCATAATTGTTTCATTCAATCAACCTGCGCGCAGCTGCGGCCCTGTTTGCTTTATTCACTTGATCTTCCACTTTTTTTTTCGAGATTTGCGTAGCTAGATTGTCTGATGACTTGATATTTAAACTTTATCACTTTATCTGACCGTCCAACTCTAATTTAACCTTAGTAAATTTGCTGTTATATTGATGCATTTTGTCTTTTTTTGGGGAAACTTACATGCTAAATTGTTGGGCGGATATGTAAATTAGTGCAGCGTACGTTGTAAATCATCTTAACTTTGACAGATTAGTACAGTGGAACCTCGATAAGTCGGATTAATCGGGACAGCGGCCTATCCAAGTTATTGAAAATCCGGGTTAGGCGGTGAATATGGTAAAAATTTATAAAACACGGTATACTTACGGATAAACTCCATTATAATTGCAAAAACATGAAACACATATGCACAGTAGGTACATCTAAATTATGTACAGTTGTATACAGTATTGTTAATTCTTGGTAAAAACTTGGTCAAAATGTTTGTTTTGTCTAATGAAAATCGGTCCGGGTTAGCCAGACTTTCGGGTTATCGGAGGCCGACTTATTGGGGTTCCACTGTATTGCATTGTCTGCATAGCAGAGTATTTGAAGTTATTTTTCTTCCATTTGGTATCCTTTTTTAGTCCTTACCTTTTTATTATTTTATTCATGATCAGGTTGAACAATAGAAGACTCAGGGAACCCCTCTCTGTATTATCCTATTGCCAGCTTCAATTGAGTCAGTTAGTTCTTTATATATTTTTACCTTTATTGTTTTGTTAAAAAAACCTCAAGAAAAAGAAAAAATCTAATGAAAACAATGTTTACACAACTGTATGTAATGTTTCCCATTTAGTGCAAAGAAAGTAATCTTTTTTCATTTATACAATAATAATCAGTGCAGCACGTTAATAATTGTAATATCGTCGATATAAGCTCCTTAGTTAAGCTGCCCTACGTTTATACTGCAAGATTTGTACGAGTATATTTAGCACAAATAATATTTGTCCAACCAACCATGTTACAATTTTTGAGCTATAAGCAATACTTAGATACCTATGAATATTTTTTCTCTATTGTTTTAGATTTTGATCGTCAAAGAATCCCATGAGCATGGTCGATGCAATCATAACTGTTTCGGACCAGTAACGAGATTAAAAATCTACAATGAACTATCACATGGGTATCTTCACGTCAATGGTTCCAACGTAGTCACAACAGATGAATCAGATGGTAAGTCGTTCTAAAAAAGATAATATTATGTAAACCTTTTTTATTACTATTCCAATATCCCTAGCTACTGGGTATTACTGGCCTAGGTGTAAAAGACACTTATAAATACCACCGGATTTGTCAATATTTCTTTACTACCCCTATTTTTTGTTACAGTTTACAATTTAAATGCAGATTACACAAATGCTTTCTCTTACTGTTCACAAACGTTGGTTGCTTGTATCACTGCAAAAAATCTAACTTCCCACCATAGTAAGATCCCACCATCTAAATAATGAGATGAGACCCCATACTTCCTCGATCGTATCACCCAAACGTTATCCTCAATGGGTCAGCAAGTGCCTGGCCAGTATATTTTCGATATTATTTAATAGTTTACTGTGTATTGCGATGTTCTAGAGTAATGATCATTTTGTCATGAGAATCATTTCTGACACATGTTAATTTATGTTGATGCTTTTTTTTAATATTGTAATTCTATAATAAGAGTATCTTAATTCTCATTCCTAACTTAATTTATCAAGTTTCTATCTTGGGTCGTACCAATATTAATCACCTTTAGACACATACCCTGCTTAACTGCCTTCCCTTATCTTCTTTGGTATTTCTCTCCTACTCGTTCCAGTAACCCCCAGATCTTTGTGTTTGGTGATCATACTCATTCACATGATATACTCATTCTTAAGATGATCCTTTTTGTTTGGTCATTCTTATTTCCGCCACAGGCATCCGCTGTTCCTCTTTCTTTTTAATCGGAATTTTTCTGTCTCACAACACACCACTCGCTTTCTTCAACTTCATCCATCCAGCCCTAATTCTACTGCATGCATCTGCATCTATTTCTTCATTACTATGTAATACCGATCCTAGGTACTTAACTTAAAACTATTACTTTTAACCACAATTTCACCATTCAAAGATCCAATATGATGTGAGCAATTCCATATTTAGATAAAGCACATATTATGCCCATTAAATCCAATATTAATGGAGTTAAATCATCAATTAGCTCACTTATATTTTATGACCTAATTATTTTCAAATGTACTGTTATTTAAACAATGTTTATACTTACCCTCTACTTACGTTCGACTAAAGTAGCCAATATAAGTATAGGGGACTATAGCAAGGGGATTTTCTCCACTCTTATTAAGTAATAAAATAAAGGCAATGAACAGTAATAATAATATACATTCTCATTTATGTTACTGTAGGTGGTGCACAAAATAGTGTACTAAAGTATAGCTGTAAATTTCAAACCTGAATATTATTTTTTTTTACATTTTGGCTTCCATCATAACATTCTATTTCACTGAATATAAAATAGTTTATTAAAGTAGCACTTTACCGCACAAAAATGACACTTTACTATGTAGTAATTACTCTGACAATAAAACCGAGGTTCTTAAAAAATTATTTAGATATTTAAATATTAGATTATTGTAATTATTATACACTTTGGAAGAGCCATATAAAATAGATTCGGTTTTTCTAGTAATAGTACCTACACATTAAAAGAAAATCCGATACAAGTACGGTCAATTTTAGATTTAAAAAAAATGCTCTTTCTCAAGAATCTAATTTCTATTACTATATCAAATCAGGTAATTGTTATTCACCAACCATTATATCGCTTCCTGCTCTCCATACATAGATTTCGAAATATAAGGTTTTCTTATTCTGTGACAATTGCGGGCTTGCTGGATTACAGAAATTTCTTTAAGTTTTGAAAGAAAATGGTCACCTCTCAGTGAAGGAGTTATACATTACAATTTATCAGAGGCCAAAACTACAGAGCCCAGAACACACAGGCTTATAGCCCAATAAATGACCGTTTTGGAGTGTAATTTCCAGGGGCAACTCCGAATTGCATGAAAATTTGGATTTAGGTTCTACTTACCCTCCACTTCAAAGTTGAATTTGTGCTGTTGGTTGCTTTTACTTGGGGGTGACATTTACCCCTTCTCGGAGGATGAAAAACGCGTGTTTAAAATAAGGCCGGAAATGGATAAATTGACTTATTTTAAGCACCTTCTGTTCTATAAAGTTTTTTACGTAAGTCAATCCTTTTTGAGTTATTCGCGAATTAAAATGTTGATTTTTCGACAAAAAAATCTACGTTTTCAGACCTTTTTTCCAAATAACTGAAAAAGTAAATATTTTATCAAAAAAAAAATATTTTTTGCAAAAGTGTAGCCTATAAAAAAACAAAAAAATGGTGTACCAGTAAAGTCTACAAATTGAGTAGAAGCAAATCGAATAATTCAACGCCAAATCACCGAAGAAAGAAGCGTTTTTCGGGAAAACATTATTAACATTTTTAAAGTATCGATAAAAAGCTTATTATTTGTTTTTTACAAAAGTTTACAGCATCAAAAATAAACGAGTTACACTGAAAAAAAAAGTTGGCCCCTTTTTTTTTGGTAAAAAAAATCGTGAAAACCTCCCTCTATTTAGCACCCTAAATGAAATTAATCGTTTGACTTTACCATCTATTTTAACTGTATGTGTATTGTTTATATGATCTGTAAGTTTGATTGGTTTGAAGTGCTTATTTTTGAAAACATTTGGTTTTATAGTAAAAAAAATTTTTCTAAAAATTTTTGAAAAATTTCATTTTTTCAAAATAACTTAAAAAGTATTAGTGATAAGAAAAATCTTAAATAGTAAAAATATGTAGGTTTTGCTATTCTAAATATGCTAGTTTCATTTTGTTTCTCCGTAAGACAAAAATTGGTTAAGATGGCTGTTCAAAATTTGCATACACTCGTGATTAGTGACCAATTCAAGCTTTCTCAATTATAACCCTTTCAAAAATAAACACTTTAAACCGGTGAGACTGACAGATCATATAAAAAATAGATAGGTAAGTAAATTTTTTGTAAAGCGGTAGCGATTAATTTCATTTGGGGAGCTAAACACGGCGAGATTTTCATTATTTAAAAAAAAAAGAGGGCCAACTTTATTGTGAGCGAAACTCGCTTATTTTTAATGCTAAAACTTTTGTTAACAATTAAAACAAAGCTTTTTATGAACACCTTAAAAAAGTTTAAACGGGGTTTTCCCGAAAAGTGCTTAATTTTTCGGTGATTTTACCTTGAAATATTTGATTTGGAATTAGACGAATAAGAACGTATTTTTCATGAGCTACAACTTTGTTTTTATTTGATAGATAGACTTTACTGATACACCATTTTTTTGGGTTTTTTTATAAGCTACACTTTTGCTAAGGATATTTTTTTCGACAAAATATTTACTTTTTGAGTTATTTGCGAAAAACCGTCTGAAAACGTAGTTTTTTTTGTCGAAAAATCAATATTTTCAATGGCAAATAACTCGAAAAGTATTAACAAGCGTAAAAATCTGTATAGAACAAAAGTTGCTTAAAATCAGTCAATTTATCCATTTCCGGTCTTATCTTAAATGTATGTTTTTTCACCCCCGAGAAGGGGTGACTGTCACCCCCCAAGTAAAAGCAACCAACGGCACAATTTCAACTTTGAAGTTGAGGGTAAGTAGAACCTAAATCCAAATTTTCATGCATTTCGGAGTTGCCCCTGAAAATTACACGGTATCGCCGAATTTCCCGTTCATTTACTGGGCTATTATACCTGCCTGTAGGGATGGCACAGCCACAGTTGCCCTTAATGCGTTTTAAAGTCAAACTTCTATAATCAAATATTTAAAATTTTCTCAGTAATATTCAACCTCTTCACAATTAAATAAAAAATAATTCTGAACCGTTCTAGCATTAAAACCGTTTCTCCTCTGACCACCCTCTGAAGATGATCTCCTCCGTAATACAACAACCACCACTGGCTACTATCAGTGATCAACGACAAGTGCCACCGCCAAAAACACACATCCTAAAGAGGCGACAAAAGTCACCTAAAACAGAATTCACAAAAAATTCACCATTGAATTTAATTCAACACCACAAACCGAACTACAATGATGATGAAAGGAATGACAACAAAAGCGAAATTTTCCCATTTAAACTGGACTAAGAATTACACGAAATTTTAGACAACTATAATACAACAAAGGATTCCTTATAGGGATGTCCACATCTTGAGTACCTACCAATTTAAATAAGGTTGAAAATACACGAAAAACATAAAACATTAAAGGAATTGGAATATTAATAAAAAACAGTTGCCCACTGTTTGCACGTGAATACAATGTTTGAAGGCTTTATAGATTACGAGAAGACATTTGACAGAGTAAGGCACGCCCAACTCAATACAATTTTGGAATAAAAGCAAATACACAAGCGATATATAAGAATAATAAAACTTATAACCAGAGAGCGCACATAAAAATAAGTCACAAACAGTCGAAGAACATCAAAATTAAAAGAGTACTACCACAAGTGTGTATTCTCTCTCGATTACTATTTAACTTGCACTCGGAAGTCATTAAGCAAGACGCACTGAACAACGAAACCACTAGTGTCATAACAAACGGAATTCCTATTAATAACTTGAGGCATGCGGATGACACCTTGTTCATGACAGAGAATATTGAAGATTTGCGGAAAATAGTTCAAGTTTTCATACGGCAAGGTAACATCATCGTCTAAACATGAACCTAGATAAAACCAAGTTTCTAATTTTTACTAAATATAAAGTTCGACATTATTCACGGCAAAAATATCGGACGTATTTTATATAAAAATAAATATCTTGGGGAACATTATAATTTATATCTTATCCTATAAATGGAAAAAATGATTTAGCAAAGGAACTGACAACCAAAATAAAAAAACCCATTTATAAAAATGAATTAAATATTTGACAATATAACTGATTATAATCGTAAAAATTATACTCCTATAGAGTATAAAGACAGCCACTTTAAATAAAGCCATGATGAGAAGAGAAGAATTCTGAGAATATCTTAACGTAGATAGAGTCAGGAATGAAGACTTGCGAACACTTTTAAAAGAAACAGAACTAAATAATGAAAAAAGATAAGGAAACTGCAATACCTTGGCTACTTGATAAGAGGAACAAAATACCAGCTTATGCAGAATGCCATGCACGGAAAAATTTTAGGAAAGGGTAGTGTAAGGAGACGTAGAGGTTGTCATGACTGCGCAATCCCAAAGAGTGGTTTAATTACTCGTCTAATCACCTTTTTAGAGGAGCACTCAACAGTGTTCAAATAAACATGATGATAGCTAACCTTCGAAAGAATTCGGTAGTCTAAAGAGAAAGAAACCTAAAGCTTTTAGGAAAGAGTATCGTTAGGAGACGAACATCGTAGCTGCGCAATCTTAAAAAGTGGTTTAATTACTCGTTTAATCAGCCTTTCAAAGCAGCACTAAAAGTGTTCAAATAATCATGATCATAGTTAACCTTCGAAATAATTCGGCAGTACCAAGGAAAGAAACCAGAGTATTGTTAGGAGATGAATGTCATGACTGCGAAATCTCAAAGAGTGGTTTAATTATTCGCCTAATCAGCTTTTTAGAGCAGCACTTAACAGTGTTCAAATAATGATGATGATAGTTAACCTTAGAAAGAATTCGGCAGTACAAGAGAAAGAAGCCTAAAGCTTTTAAGAAAGAGTAGCGTTAGAAGACGAATGTTATGGCTGCGCAATATTAAAAAGTGGTTTAATTACTCGTCCTATCACCTTTTTAGAGCAGCACTCAACAGTGTTGAAATAAACATGATGATAGCTAACCTTCGAAAGAATTCGGTAGTCTAAAGAGAAAGAAACCTAAAGCTTTTAGGAAAGAGTAGCGTTAGGAGACGAACATCGTGGCTGCGCAATCTTAAAGAGTGGTTTAACTACTCGTCTAAACAGCTTTTTAGAGCGGCACTCATCATCATCAACCCGTACGCGTCCACTGCGGGACACAGGTCTCCCCCAGCTCTTTCCATCTGTCTCTGTTTTGTGTGAACATGTGGTTCGTGGGAGTCCTCTGCTCCGTGTGTTTCTTTTCGTGACCTGCACTCGACAATACGTTTTGTCCATCAGTTGTCAGACAATCTGGCGACGTGTCCTACCCAATTCCGCTTTAATTACGCAATTTTTTCGACAGCGTCTGTTGTTTTTGTTCTACGACGTATTTTGGAATTCGGTCCCTCAGGGAGACACCCAAAATCTGGCGCTCCATAGCTCTCTGAGTTATGCGAATCTTGTTCATTACCTTTTTTGTGAGTGTTAATGTTTCCGCTCCATAAGTGAGTACAGGCAACACACACTGGTCAAAGATTTTCCTTTTCTGCTGTTGAACACTATAAAGTGCTGCATAAGCAGCACTTAACAGTGTTCAAATAATCATGATGATCACCTTCTAAAGAAGTCGGCAGTTCAAGAGAAAGAAGCATAAAGCTTGCAATAAACGGGCTGAAGGACTTTTATCATTAGTGCTTTTTACAGGGTTTTAGAAAATAATATTAATCAGATTAAAGCACAATTTTTACAGAAGTAAAAATAGAATAATTTCGAAACAGTATTAAATTAAAGGAGATTTTTTCTCACCTCCTTTCTTCTTTACAATATTCAATATTGTCTGTTTTTAAAATATCTTGTTAGTTAGGTTATTGGTCGATCATCAACATTTATTTGATCCATCTTATAATATCCTTACGTGCTTTACTTCTAATTTGCACGTTCCATCCATTTCCTTATGTAAACCCATTCATTTATATTTTAAATTTCACATAATTTTCATGTCTTCGCTCTTCTGTTTTTAACAGTTAAGGTCTTTCCAGGTATTTTCTATTATCCAATGTTGGCATAGCTATAGATTTCAGTAATTAACATCAAAACGTTATTTTTGTTAAAATTATTGTGAGTTAAAACCGTTACTCCGTAAAAAACTTAATGTACTACTAATCAAAAGTATTGTTTTTACATACATCCTGTAAACAATGCATAAATGTTCAATTGGCATTTATCCTAACTGTTCTTATTGGAAACAATATTGTTAACCAGTCATTGTCAAAGTAATAGGTAATACGGAAAAGTTAACAACTATCTAAACATGTAGGTACCTAAACACAACAAAGACCGGTAGTTGGCACGTATTTTAAATAATAAAATATCAGTAATTTTCATTTTATGATTAATATGTCACAATAATATAGCTTCTGCTCAATCTGAAAGTAGTGATTTTGGTTTGTTCTAAAGTACTAAAAAATTATTACCTGCCATTTTAGGATGGCTATGTGATTAAATACACTTTTTATTCCTACTTACGCAATGAGCAAAATACAAAGAAGATAGGATATCTTAAAAGTTGTTTTGCTCTTGCTGTTCTCTGATTTTGTATATTTTAATTATATTTATAAATTCTACTCTCATTTATAGTTACCATTATCTTTGATTTTATTCCTTGCGTTTATCAGCATCGTTATTTACATTTCTCCATAGGTTTCTATCTCAGATAAATCATCAATTCCCCTCACAAGTATGCTCTGCCTAAGCTTTTCTCACCCGTTCCTATTTTCTATTCTTTTCTTTTAATTGTTACTTTGGAAGCTGCCATACGAAAGATTTCTTTGGCTGAGCGGTTAAAGTATCTCCTCAGGTCTTTTATCAGTTCTGGAGTTCTTCTAATGATTTACTCCCTGTTCTTTACCTTCCAATATTATTTGAAAATACCGAAGTATTGTATATCCCCTTGATCAATGTTTAGTAATTATTCTTTTTGTGTTTTTACGCCACTGAGGCATTTCAAAATAAAACTCAATTTTGAAGTCTTCGGTTAATTTGTAACAACCAAATATTTTTTCTTTTTTGTAAGCGCCTTCTCTTTCATATGACGCTCCGCTTTTATGCAAAAAGGAATAGAACATGTTAACACAGATATTTTCATTTCCTTAATACATTCTCAAGAACTACCTAATACTAGAACATTAAACCAGAACAATAACAGAAAGAACCACTAATACAATTTTAACTAGGCGCAAATCTACAAAAATTGTTCAATTTTAGCCTCATTTCTTGTCACAATCGTGCATATATCCTGGTAAATTTATTATTTATTTTTGTAAAAGGTGATTCAGTTAAATTCACTAAACTTAACAGAGAGGTAGCTTTGGCAATGCTGATTAAAAGTTCTTATTCCTCCATGACTTGGCAGTCAATTATTTTTGAGGTATAGAGCTTCAAAATGTCGGTTTTAGTACATTTTTTAAAATCATGATTTTGGGATTTTTTTTTGACAGGTAACCAATAAGAAATATCATTCTTATACCGTCTTCGTGTATATAGGGTTTCAGGTGCTGTATATTGAACAGGATTATAAAACCGCTAAACGCCGTAACAATGAGTGGCGCATACAATATTCCAACTACAAAATAGCTGATATGAACATTACGTGGCGCAAAAATGTATTTTTATTTCGATGGAAAATAAAATTCTAGTTTTGTTTTGAAAGATTTTTCCATAATATTTGCTAAATTTGAAGTAACTCCCGCCACAAAATAGTAACTTTGATACAGTTTGCATTTTAAAGCTCTTTTGTGGCGCGTTTTACTCCAAATTTAACAAATACTAGGGAAAAATCTTTGAAAATAAAACTAGAATTTTATTTTCTAATAAAATGAAAATACATTTTTGCGCTATTTAATATTCATATCAGCTCTTTTGTAGCTAGAATATTGTATGCGCCACTAATTTTTTACGGCGTTTAGCAGTTTTTTATTTTTGTGTCATGGTCATGACTTTTTCAAAGTTTCTTATAAATTAAATGTATGAAGTTAAATGTCATGTATCTAAATTACAAGTTTAGCGTTATAAATGGTCACCTTTGTCTCATTATCTCCCAAATAACCTAGTGGTTACGACACTAAACTTGTGATAGGATCATCCGAGTATACAGGGTGTTAGTAAATAAGTATGAACAATTTTAAGCGCTGATTCTACATAAAAAAATAATGCCGGTTTGTTCTATAAACATATGTCCGCAAATGCTTCGTTTGCGAGATACGGGGTGTTGAAATTTTTATTTTAAACTACCAATTTATTTATTGCTCTAAGACCAGTTGAGCTATGAAAATAAAATTTGGTGAGTTTTAGGAGGTAGTTATTGTGCATTTTTTGACATACAATTGAGAATTTTGTATTAATCATTGGCGCGCATACGGGTAATAGTCTGAATTTTTTTAAAGAGAAAAATAGTACGCCACTGAGATAACGCTAAACTAAATTTTATATTTCAAACTAAAAATTATTTTTAAATTCCAAGTTTAATTTTTGATAAAAAACCTTTCTTGTCTTTTTTTCATATGATGCACACTTTTTACGCAGAAAAATAAAAGATCTTGGCCCGTATTTTTCATTTCTTAATACATCATCAAGAACTATCCAATATAATAATAGTAAATAGGAACAATAACAGACAATATTACTAATAAGATTTCAACTAGGTGCAAAGCTGCAAGAAATGTTTAAAACGATCTTCTTTGCAGGTAACAGAAGAATTTTATATTCATCATTGGCGCGCGTACGGGTAAAGGTCTGAATTTTTTGAAGAAAAAAATAGTACGCCACTGATATATGTCAAACTAAAAATCATTTTTGAATTCCTCGTTTAATTTACGACAAAAAATCTTTCCTGCCTTTTTTCATACCAGGCGCCGTTTTTATACAAAAAAATAAAACATCTTAACGCTTACAAAGTATTTGAGGTAATTTCCATATACATAGAAACTTAGTTCAAATACTTTGTAAACGTTGAGATTTTTTTTTTTTAATAGAAACGGCGCCGCATATGAAAAAAGTCAGGAAATGTTTTTTGTCGTAAATTGAACCAGAAATTTAAAAATGATTTTTAATTTGACATATCTCAGTGGCGTACTATTTTTCTCTTAAAAAAATTCAGACCATAACCCGTACGCGCGCCAATGATGAATATAAAATTCTTCGATAACCTCTAAAGGAGCTTTAACATTTTTGTTGTAGCTCTGCACCTAGTTAAAATCTTATTAGTAATATTTTTTGTTATTGTTCCAGTTTAGTATTATTATATTGAATATTTCTTGATAATTTATTAAAAAAAAAATGAAAAATACGCGCCAAGATGTTTTTATTTTTCTGCATAAAAACGGTGCACCATATGAAAAAAAGGCAAGAAAGGATTTTTATCATAAATTAAAAGTGGAATTTAAAAATAATTTTTAATTTGAAATACCCCAGTGGCGTACTATTTTTTTCTTAAAAAAATTCAGACCATTACCCGTAGGCGCGCCAATGATAAATACAAAATTCTTAATTGTATGTCAAAAAAAAGTAACTACCTACTAAAACTCACCAATTTTCATAGCTCAACTGGTCTTAGAGCAATAAATAAATTGGCAGTTTTAAATAAAAATTTCAACACCCTGTATCTCGAAAACGAAGCATTTGCGGACATATGTTTATAGAGCAAACCGGCATTAATTCTTCATGTAGAATTAGCTCTTAAAATGTTTCATACTTATTTACTAACACCCTGTATATACATATCCCAGTATTTATTTTTCAATATAATTCTTTGTGACCATCAAAAGTACACTAGATTTTTTTTCTATTCGAAATATATTAAAAAAAAATGTTGGGATGGCCGGCAAATGAACTCTGATTGCCCGATCAAATTTAGCTACGTAACCACTACAATTACAATCACTACAACTTTCGGCGATAATGGTTAAATGGATTATACTTTTGGAGCTCGATAACTTCCAAACGGCTTAACCTATTTGATCACTGAACATGAGTTTGAAACGTATTGACAAGTAGTATCTGATGAATTCAAGGTCAAGTATGATAACTGTAGGTATTACAGGAATTTTCCCATTGGAAATAGATTTGATCATAGTTATGAAGCCAAACATAAAAATTCAAATTTTCCCAGATATGAGGTGTACACCGTTAGATGTGTCGCTCAGTTACTGGCGCAATTAGTAGGTTGAAATTTTGAGTAATTGTCGAAAAACCAAAATTTTCAAAGTTGGTTTTTTCGGCTATACTGAGCCGTGTGTATGTCTAATCTAGACCGCTTTTACACCATGTGAAAGCTTAACTCAACTCTATTGATTTGGTGTATTTGTGGTTTTCCTGTCTCTCCTTGAACGTAAGATATATACCCCCAAAAAATATGCCATTTTGTACCTACCCAGTCCTATAGCTGGCTTATTAGTTGTCAAAACTCACAATCTACACAGGGTCTAAATCTCCTCTGACCCCCTCTAGAAACACAGAAAAAAATTCAGATCGGTGTAACTTTTCCACACACATACATACATACCCACAAACATTTTCCTTTTTTTACTTAGAAATTGAATCAGATTTCTGAGCTCGGTAGCTTTTAAATGGTGTAACCCATTTTCAAAATAAGACATACGTTGGAAAGGTAATGATTAGTACTAGTAGAAGCCGCAAAGGTCGGAATAAATTTTCGAAATTTTGGGAAGTCTTGGGGACGAGAACGAAAAATAGACCCTAAATGGGAAGGGTTGTAAAATCCACACCCTTTGACCAAAATGACATGTGGATGGTTCACATGTGGATGGGCGAGTCTTCTTCTAAACTTTAAGATGGGATTTGGCCCAATTTTCATTTCAGTCAGATTTATAAAATCGAAAATTTCGTGTTAGTGTCGCATATAGGGGGATTGTGAGCCACTGGCGAGAACTGCCGTTCTCTGGCATGTATATTATACAAGTATGTATTATTTAAGTGGACTAAAAACAGTTTGAATCTCTGTAATTCAGAAAGAATTGATTTCTGAGTCTTTCGGCAATAAAGACTTTTGATCAGCATAACGAAAGCGCCATCTTTGCAACTTTTAGTCTATTTAACTGTAACTACTTTTACATACAAAAGTACCGGGTCCCTTTGAACTCAAATTGTCGATCAATTTTGTATTTTACTTTTAATAAGGTGTTATCCATCAAACTCAAACTTAGCTATACTGCTATACTTAGCTAATTATCATTAATCAAATTTACGAAAATAAAAAGCAGGTATCGAGCACTGAGTTTTATTAAATCTTAAGCTTGCTCAAGTATACTTTCGCTACTAAAGCATCTTCAGGGACATTTCGTCAAAAAAGGAAGGTATCCTCGAATGTCATTAACATTTGTCTGAATGGTGGCAACATATAACATATACTTAACATACACTAGATGAAGGACAAGCAGATAAAATTCGATTGCCGGTACTTAGGTACTTCTACGTATATTGAAGATGGAGGTACAATTGTACCTCATTGTACAATGATACGTAATTGTACAATTGTACCTCCATCTTCAATATATGTAGAAGTACCTAAGTACCGGCAACCGAATTTTATCTGCTTGCCCTTCATCTAGTGCATGTTAAGTATATGTTATATGTTAGGTTAAGTTGACACCATTATTTATTTTTTGCCGAAATGCCCTTGAAGATGCTCTAGGAGCGAAAGTGTACTTGGGCAAGATTTAAAAAAACACATTGCTCGATATCTGCCTTTTTTCGTAAATTTCATATATTCGAGCATTTACCACTTCCTATTTTATTAATCAAATTGTTTTTGCTTTACGTGCATTGGTAAGATTCTTGTAGTAAAGTTTAAAGATTAACACCATATTTTAGTTATATCAAAAAGCATAACTAATTATAATTTTTCTTTTCCAGGTATTTTATATAAAATTTCGTCAGGACGAAATTTCTACTTGTATGATATGAGGGCGGAAAAGTTTATTTGTTGGCGAAGTCGGAGACCTCGTGCGACGAGGGAATTACGCAACAAAGCACGACATAGAATGCACAGCCCTTTAATAGCAAGGGTAAGTAACTTATGCTATGCATATCAAACTATAATACTATCATATCACTAAAATCTATGCAATTTATTTTACACACATCTAATATTAGTGCAGTCACTCAAGGTTTTCACCTCCGATTTCGTTGAACCTCCATCGATTTTCATGAAAATTGGTGAGCAGTTAGAGGATACCTCAAGGAACAAAGGTGACATGATGCCAACTTGCGCTTTTACCCTGGGGGAGGATGCCACCCGTTTTCTGGGGTGAAAATTATTTTATTAAAAATAATACCACAAATCGATAGAGGGACAAATTCTAAGCAAAATTTGATATATTAAGTTATTAACATAAATCAACACTTTTTGAGTTATTAAAGATCAAAGATTTTATTTTTTCGTAAAAAAATGCATGTTTTAAAGCTGTTTTTCACGTATAACTCAAAAACTATTAGCTTTTATAAAAAAGTTATTCTTAGCAAAATTGAAGACAATAAAAAATTTAATACACTATTCTCTCAAAGTACTAAACTAATGTTAATTCAAAGTGAGTTATAGGTAATTGAATGTATATTTTTTTCGATGAGTACTCAAATCTAAGTATTCAAGCTTAAATAACGGGAAAACGATGCATTTTATAAAATATAACTGTAAAACACTTATCAAAGTACTTCAGAGTACCTAACAAATGAGCTCCAGAAGAAGTTAATAGCATCAAAATTAAGCAAGTTATGATGAAACTAAGAGAACCCTTTCGAATTTTTTAGGAAAAAGTGAAAAATTAAACATACGCAATTTCCACAAAAAGTAAAATTAATAGTAATCCTTACAAAAATTTCTTTGTATTAGCATAAGTAATGAGTTTAACAATTTTCACTGGTTTAGAATGCATATTTTTGAAAAATGATATAATTAAAAAAATCAGAATTTTTAAAATTATCGTCATTTTCATTTTTTTTTGATAACTATAAAAATACTCAATATACGTAAAAAATAGTAAAAAACCAAATTATAGTTTTTTCTATATCAAATATTGTACCATTTTTACCATTTCTGTAGGGTGAAAAATAACCGAGATAGAAACGTTTAAAGCTTAAATTTTGCTGCGAGAACCATGCAAACGTGGCCATTTAATCTTTGATTTGTAAAAAAGTAAGGGGTTTGAAAGATTAAATTTAACGAGTTTTAATAGCCTTTGTAATTACCTTTCAAACTGTTTTTAGGTGAACCTGATAGCTTAAAAATTGACGAGTTATTAAAAAAAAAGGATAACGTTTTTTGAAAAAATTTTTAAAAGATGAAGTTTGAAAAATTTTTGGATCATAAATTTTAATGCTATTAACTTGTTCGGTATCTCATTTGATAGATATTTCTAAGTACTTTCACATGTTTATGTTATAAAATGCATCATTTTTCCGTAATTTAAGCTTGAATAGTTAGATTTGGGTACTCGCCGAAAAAAAAAATGCATTCAATTACCTATAACTCACTTTTATTTAATATTAAAAGGTTTTTTTAGTAAGGAGTTTAGTTAATTTTTCGTTAGCTTCAATTTTGGTAATAATAACTTTTTTGTAAAACTTATAGTTTTTGAGTTATCTTTAAAAAATCGGTTAAAAAAATGCATTTTTCTTACGAATAATTAAAAACTTTAATCTTCAATAACTAAAGTTTTGATTTATTTTAATAACTTTATATAACAAATTTTGCTTAGAATTTGTCCCCCTATGTAATTATGGGGTTATTTTTAATAAAATAATTTTCACCCCGAGAAGGGGCGGCATCCACCCCCAGGGTAAAAGCGCAAGTTGACACAATGTCACCTTTGTTTCTTGAGATATCCTCTAACCACTCACCAATTTTCATGCAAATCTATGGAGGTTGAACGAAATCGGAGGTGATAGCTTCAGTGACTCCACTATATTTATTGACGAAACATAATAAATAGAAGTAACTGTTTTTTGGTATAAAGCACGTAAAGATTATTATTATTAGATGATAATTAAGTAATTTTCAAGTTTCTTGACATAAAATGTAAACGGTGCTAAAATTCGTTTCTGTTTCTTCCCCACAAAAAAAAAACAAAAGCGAAAGTAGGTACAGGCAGAAAAGACCACTTACACCGATTAATAAAATTAAACAAAAGTCGAATATTTATAATATTTTTTTAAAATTTTTCTTGTATTTTTTTTACTTATAATACTGGTATTTATTGAATGTGCTACTTATCTATAATTCGGTCAGATGGCTTAAGCGGGCCAGGCGGACGAATTGCATTCACTTCACTCTGAATGATCCACCGGATCCATGGTTCACACCCTTGCTAGAAAACAGAAATACTAACATAGTAGTTTAAACCGAGAGTGAGTATCGAGAATCATCTCATGAAAAATCGTGGAATATAATTTACTAATAATATCTGAAGGTTTTCACTTAAGTCATAGTATTCAAATTATGCATGGCACAACTACATCTAAAAATCGTCAAACATTAGCTGAACTGGATGCAATTACCTATTGAGAATTTTTTTGTTTAACCATTAAAAGATAAATAAACATTTATTTTTTCTTCAATTACTTTTATTAATTTATTATTTATGATTGCTATTTAAACGGAATATCCCAGTTTTCAATTTCAATTTGATGAAATCTCATAAGTAATTTACGATGAAGTAAACAGTTTTATAACAATATATTTTAACACTACGCTATAATAAACAATTGCATTTATCTGGGTATTTCCCCGTTGGTGTACGAGTATTGTATTGTAATACCTCAGCAATTTAATATGCAGTAGGTGGTATTTTTACTATATTTTGCCTACTATTAGGTGTCATTGGACTTTAAAATATTTCCAGACGAAATTATATATCTACAGATTTGATATTTACTACTAAACAATAATTATTGTACCTATTCTTATGAACTAGAGCTCTAGTCGTAAAATTTTATATTTATTATAAAACAATTTTTTTATAATTTTCCTATTCTTATACTATGGCATGCATGTACTATCCTCCCTTTTTTCAATAATTGTTCTGCAAAATTATTTTTCATGTTCTTCCCGTTCTCGTATATTTCTATCTTTATGTATTATTATTATTGCTCTAGGTCTAGATGTTCAAATTTCTCTCATTTCACCGTCAATTTGTTCATAGAAATCACCTTTTTCCTCAACTGTTGCATCATCATTTACTCCGTAGATCCCCACGATTAACCCCATTATTTGTATCCCCATATGTCTATGCTGATTGGTTCTCACGTTTTGATACTATTTTCTTAGCTTTTTCGGATCAGAATAATTCGCACTCCTTGTTTTCGGACCTACCGCTAAAGAAATCGTCAAAATGAGATTTTAGACCTCTGTCTTTTTTTCAGCTATTACAGCTATGTCCACATTTAGTTCTTTTATACCATATGTTTCTTCTTCTTCTTCTTCTTTTTCTTCTTCTTCTTCTTCTTCTTCTTCTTCTTCTTCCTTCTTTTATGTAGGCTTTAAAACCTGCTTCTTTTTCAATATTATCCTCCTAAATTGTTTAAGCTATTGCACCATCTTTTTCTTGGTCTGCCAATACCAATACGTCCATTTGGTGACTTATCTCGTGCTATTCGTACTATCCTATCCTCTGCCATTCTACTAATGTGTTCGTTCCACTCCTGTTTCCGTTTCGTCACCCATCCATTTATGTCTACTACATTGCATGATCTTCTTATGTTTTCGCTTCTCTCCCTATCCAACAGACTTTTCCCTCATATTCGTCTGAATATTTTCATCTCTGTTGTTTCTAGTAGTCGTCTCGTTTTAGATGTGTCAGGTCTTGTCTCCGCCGTGTATGTCAATATAGATCTAATTGCTGCTTTATAGATTCTTGCTTTTGTGTCTTGTCTTAGGTGTTTGTTCTTCCAGATTGTGTCATTAAGAGATCCGGCCGCTTTACTTGCTTTTAAGCTTTGTTGTCGTACTTCCTCTTCAATATCTCCTAAACTGGTTATATCTATTCCCAGATATCTAAACCTTGCTTTCTGCTTTATTATTTTCCCATAAATTTCGATTTTACATCGTAGTGGGTAATTAGATGTTGTCATACCTACATTTGGTTTTTTCTGCTGATATTATCATATTGTATTTCTTGGCTGTTGTATCGAAGATGTTTGTTAATCTTTGGAGATCGTCTTCTATCTCGGCGATTAATGCGGCGTCGTCTGCATAACATAATATTTGGATTTCTTTGTTCCCCATTCTGTAACCATGCTGCTTCTATTATTTCGTCCATTATTATATTAAAGAGCAGTGGGCTTAACGAGTCACCTTATCTGACTCCGCTTTGTACTGGTATACACTGCGTCAGTATTCCATTTATCTTTTAGGTCTGGATCCCGCGTATGAAAAAAAGTTGATTAATAGCAAGCTGAAAATTTGTTAATAGCTTAAGGGTGTCTAGTCGGACAAACTTTGATATATATGGAAACACTGGAACAGGGGAAGTTTTAATTGTGGAACAGGTTAAAAATTTGGAACGACCAGACCACGAAAACGGCACATATATTTTGTCCGACAGAACAGACTTAAACTCTCCGAACAGAGATTAAACTCTCATGCAAAAATCAGACTGCTATTTATCACCAAATTGACGTTTTAGTGAATGGAACATGTAGAATATGTCAAATGACAGGAATTATGACAGGTGATAAATAGCAGTCTGATTTTTGCATGAGATTTTAATCTCTTGCATACTCAAATAGGTCTCTATTTGCCTGTATTCGATTATGAAAGTAGATGTTTTCGATGGTTTGTATAATATTGATTGATATGTTTCTTCTATACAGTAAATGTAGGATATCTTCGACTTGGATGCGATCGAAAGCCTTTGTCAGGTCTATAAAACATAGATATACTGGTTTATTGTACTCAATGGCCTTTTCTGTGATTTGTCTCAGTACAAATACGGCGTCTACGCAGGATCTTCCGGATCTGAATCATTGTTGTTCATCTGATAAAGTTGTTAGTTTATTGATTTTGTTGGTTAGGACTTTTGTGGTTAGCTTAAGTGCGGTAGAGCAGTAGATTTATACATTTATAATTTTTGGGGTCTTATTTGTCTCCTTCCTTGAAATATCATGTGCAACTTTATTTATTTTCTTTGATAGGCCTGGAACCTTACACGTACTACATGCCA
The DNA here is from genome assembly GCF_917563875.1 of Diabrotica virgifera virgifera. Lineage (NCBI taxonomy): Eukaryota > Metazoa > Arthropoda > Insecta > Coleoptera > Chrysomelidae > Diabrotica > Diabrotica virgifera. Next base: position 53,805,679 of record NC_065449.1, on the reverse strand, counting down.
TTTCCCATTTCCTTTGCCATTTTCGTTGCCTTTTGATCCATTCCTTCCCGAGACTTTGGTTAAGGTTTGTAACATTTAACATCTTGTTTTTTATGAATTGTTGGAGAAGTTGGCCCAAAACTCAATCCCCATGTTAGAGTACCAGAGTTTATTCTCAAAGTGTCGTTCTGTTATACAGCTTGCTTTCAATACAATTGATACATTCAGTCTATCTAGTAATCTAGTCTATGCATGGAGGTATTCAATCTATCTGTTTTAAAACAAATTCTAACAAAACTTGATCAACAAATCTGTTACTAGTTGGAAAATGGAATCCAGTAGATAAACTTTGGCTAAAGAATAAAAAACAGAATCCCATTGTTCAAAAAGAGGAACAAATTTTTTTATCAAAATTTAAAAACTTTAAAAAGTCTAAAAGACAACACAAAAACACATAAAAGTTTGGGTGCAAGCATCCATTCATCTGGACAGGGATGATGTAGCAGGCAAACTGATCGGTCTGACAAAATTGGACCATATACGTTATACATTTGTACATTTTTCAATTCATCCATTTGTCATATGTGTGTACAAACCAGATTAGTCTTTTGCAATTAATTCACAAATAACACGATATAAAATAATATTATATTAAAAACTTTATTGGGACCAGATTCCTTTGCTCCAGCATCCGATTGGCTTGCATTTTTAGAAGCCACGGAGGTATAACCAGAAAATGGTCCCAATAAAGTTTTTAATTTAATATTATTTTATATTCTATTAAGTTAAAAACTTTGACGTATAATTCAGTCAATTTGTACTCTACGAGCTCCCTAGTGGGAAAGTTTTGGGGTAGTTATGATTTCTTTCATTATATATTTATTTTGGGCTGCTGTATCCGAATATGAGGTTTGCGGACACAATTTCTTGACGGAACATTGAAAAAATCGCGAAAAAAGCGAAATATTTCTACTTTTTTTCCGCTTTTTTGCTAGAATTTGGAAAACTATTAACTTTTAGTAAATGGTCTGTTAACAAAAATTAAAGTACTTAAACTACTCTACAAATATCACTATTTACTTTTTTTTCAGACGAGCCGTTGCGTTCAGTCTAAATTGCAAGTTGAAAATTGCCAATTGTTTACGGTCTCGGCAAAACCCACTTTTTACATTCCAAAACTTTATTTTGTATTAGAATGCTGTCATTTGATAATTTTCTCCTAGTTTTCTGTACAAATAATAAATGTTAGTTCATAATATGAATATGGTATGTCTCATGTGACAGTTTATTCCACCCTAAGAAGCCGGAAATATTTATGCTTTTCCCTTAGAGCCACAGAAGATCAGGCTCAGATGGAGTCACAGTTTCAGTTGGTGTGAACATTCCCTTCGGATATGTTATCTTGATTTCTAATAAACCTTGAGGTTTTGTCCTTTCAAAATGTATTAGCTGAATAGCTTCCTGACTTCCATAAACCTCAGGCGTAGGTTTAGATTTTAACCAAGGAATGGACTGGTTAGGAGCTACTGTATGTTTTGGTGCAATAAAATAAATGCCACCCATGACGTGAAAAGTGTGGTATCCGTCGATTGTATGTACGTTAAAATCAGCGTTATCGTACACCTGTTGTGTAAAGTACGGCTGGTCAATTTTCTGCGGATCGCCTGCGATTACTAACACTTCCAGAAAAGCAACGCGCTTGCTCAATGTCTTGTAGCGGTGGTAAGGCCCAGATAATTCGTCTCACCATTCCTTTCAGGGTTGGCCGTTTTCTCTACAAAAAGTACGGCTCAAGAATATAGGTTGATGTAATTTCCTCTTTGGGGTTTTGTTTATCCTATACAGAAGCTGTTCGCCTGGAAGTGGCAGCATTCGTGCTTTCACAGTGCATCAGTGCTTTACGCAGCAGGTGTACGATAACGCTGATTTTAACGTACATACAATCGACGGATACCACACTTTTCACGTCATAGATGGCATTTCTTGTATTGCACCGAAACATGCAGTAGCTTCTAACCAATCCATTCCGCGGTTAAAAACGAAACTCGCTCCTGAGGTTTATGGAAGTCAGGGAGCTGTTCAACTAATCCATTTTAAAAGGAAAAAACCTCAAGGTTTATCAGAAATCAAGATAACAGATCTGAAGGAAATGTTCACACCAACTGAAACTGTGACTCCATCTGTGCCTGATATTCTGTGGCTCTAAGGGAAAAGCATAAATATTCCCGGCCTCTTAGGATGGAATGGATTCATGGAAGCTGTCACAAGACATACCAAATGAACTAACATTTATTATTTGTGCAAAATTTATCAAATGACGCATTCTAATAAAAAATAAAGTTTTGAAAAGTAAAAAGTGGGTTTTGCCGAGACCGTTAAAAATTGGCAATTTTCAACTTGCATTTTAGACCAAACGGTTCACCAAACGTTTAGACTTTAGACCAACGAGAAAAATAGTCAATAGTGATATACCTATTTGTAGATAATTTTAAGTACTTTAATTTCTGTTACCATACCATTTACTGAAAGTTAATAGTTTTCGAGATTTAAGCAAAAAAGCGAGAAAAAGCAGAAATTTCGCTATTTTTTCAATGTGCCGTCACGAAATTTTGTCCGCAAAGCTCATATACGGATTCAGCAGCCCAAAATACATATACAGTGAGCACGTAAAGGTTGGAATAAATTCATTTTCTCGAGAATGGACGATTTTGGAAAAAAATCCCGAAACAGGTCAATTTTTATTTTTAAATTGCGACTTGCTGGCATATGTATCATACTAGTGACGTCACCCATCTGGGCGTGATGACGTCATCTATATTTTTTTTAAATGGGAATAGGGGTCGTGTGATAGCTCATTTGAAAGGTAATTCAATTTTCTATTCAGTAATATAAACATTAATATATTTGTTTATACAGAGTGCCCGAAAAAAATTTTGAATTAAATTTATTGACATAAAAAGAAGATTGTGTGTAATTTATTTAACTCAAAATACTTTTTTACTTCTATCAGAAAATAGGAAATAATGTTTATTTGACAAATAAATAATGTTTTTCCTTAAGTTCAATATTAAAGCCGCCACCCACCTTCCCCTTGACAGTTTCAACATTTAATTTAAGCGAAAAGCAATGATTATTTTTCAAATAAACATTTTTTTTTGTTTTCTGAGAGCAGGAAAATGTATTTTGGACTAAATAATTTACATGCATTCTTCTTTTTATGTCAATAAGTTTAATTAAAAAAATGTTTTTTTGTACATCCTGTATAAATAATTATCTAAATGTTTATATTACTGAATAGAGAATTAAATTACCTTTTAAATGAGCTATCACACGACCCCTATTCCCATTTAAAAAAATCATCGATGACGTCATCACGCCCAGATGGGTGACGTCACTAGTATGATATATATGCAGAAAAGTCGTAATTTAAAAATAAAAATTGACCTGTTTCGGGATTTTTTTCCACAATGGTCCATTCTTGAGAAATGAATTTATTCCAACCTTTATGTGCCCTCTGTATAATGGAAGAAATCAGAACTACCCCAAAACTTTCCTAGTCAAAACACAATTTTATTGATTTAGTACAGAAATTTTAGTTTCTGTATATTATACAAACGTTTTTTGTTACAGAATTTCAGCAACCCAAAGTGTCGATTTCAAGACCTGGTTGCAGAAGGTGGTGTAGGCTACGTCAACCTCGCCCCAGCTTTCAACCGCAGCCTGCTGATGAAATTCAACAGTCGAGGAAGATTTGTTACCCAAGAATGCACCCCCTCTACGAAGGAGGTTCGGAAAAGGCATCTCTGTGCCAAACAAACGAATTTTCTCATCGATGACGGAGATGCTTGCGAATGCCGCGAAGCGGAACGTCACTTCTGCCGGGCTAAGTTTGCGAAGATGAAAGAATTCAGAAGCGTTTGCAAAACAAGTAATAGAATTAATGGTTTGTAGATAACAAAGTATTGTTTTTTAATAGTAGTGGGTCAAAGTAGGTTGATTCAAATCTCGAGCAATCACCATGGTAAATTTAATTTGCTATGTAATTGTGACAACTGCCCTTTCTTAAAAATATTAAATTCAACAGACAACCTTTACACAGAAACCCTTATACTCTTTGCTATAATAATGCCGTTGCCGACAGAAAAATTTAAAATGCATCTTGCTCGAAGGACCAGAATATTTATAGGAAACATTTTGGATTTAATTGGACTGCATATTTGCTAGTTAACAACTTTTCTTGAAGTGAAAATGTCAAATATTTATTCCATAGCTTAGAGAGATAGATTTAGACTGACTAATTTTACGGTTAAGCAGCAACCTCCCGTTTAGCGACGCAGTACCGAGTTACACTGCGAATGCATCTAAAAAAATCTGAAATATGACTTCTACTGATTACAAAAAGATATGTCGGGATTTATAAGAAGACAAAGACAAGAAATGAGTGCACACATGTGAATAGATTACTTGAAAAAACTATACTCAAAAGACCAACCGACAACAGCAAAACCAGTAACAATGGGAATTACAACTGATACACAACCAATAATTAGCACAGTGAAAATGAAGGAAGCACAAAGAAAATTAAAGAACGGACAATGGAACAATCATGACAGATTAATTAGCACAGCTCATCAACAAAATATTACAAGAGAACAAAATACTTTAAGAATGGAAAATAAGGGTAATAATCCTGATGTTTAAAGTTAAAAAACAAACAAAAAACTATAGACGAATCAATCAGTTCCATGCTAAAACTAATCACCAATTTTTTTTACCAAATTGAAAAACTAGAGAATATCACTTAATAGGTTTTAACATTGTTGAAACTATTTTGATATACTCGATTGGCTCATCTGAGACACAACTGTCTACAGTCCGTCTAATTTACTTACCGTTGCACGTCATTATTTACGTTAGAGATCTAAGGTTACATTGTTGCCCAATTACAAAAAATTCTTGAATTCATTTTAAATCAAATACATCAAACAATTTTTGCGGAAGTGGATTATACAGCAAAACAAATTAATATTCAATGTAAATAAATAAAAACTTTAGAAATAGAAAACAAGAATTAAGTTATAATCTTACATTAAAGTACATAATAAAAACAGTAAATATAATGAAACAAATACTTATATAGTATTTTTACTACAAAAGCAAGATTATGTAGGTCAAAATTTTTGACGTATAAGCACTGTCAAAACATTAGAATGTGACTTTTCATCATGGCCACGTTTATGTCATTACTTGTTAGAGATATTTTATTTGTTTTTGTTCACTAAAAAAACAATATCTATAATTATTTATTCTAATTAATGATGTCAATTGGTTTTCATTACTTGCCGAAATATACTTATTAATTAAAATATTATCATAGTGTAGGTATAATAATTAAAATAGATTACTGCAACCAGCAACATTGAACGTACGTAGGAATGTCTAAAATATTTAACTAAAATTATTATTTTTTTTTTGGAATATTGAACTTAAATAATTATTTTAGAAAATTTATATTATTGATAATAATAAATGTTATTGGTTATTTAATTAATATAATTCTAAAATTCTCAATGTAATCGCGATTACGTTTTTCTTATTAAAATATTATACCATGTGGATGCTTATTCAAGATCGAGAAGTTCCGTGTTGGTGTCGTATTTTTGCTGTGCTACACAAATTTCAATTCTAGAGTTGATGTTATGGAATATCATTATTTTCGTTAACATTAACAAATATTTTGGCATATCGCACCATTAATGCAAGACTATCACAACTCAAAAATTGCCATTTTTTGTTTTTTTATGAATCTGTAATGGTAATGGGTAGTCTAACTAATGAAAGAGTATTATAACTCAAAATTTAATATAAGACATTATTAAATAATATTAATGTTAATTTATAATACTCTGCATTATGTTAGACTACCCATTAACATTACAGATTCATAAAAAACAAAAAATGGTAATTTTTGGGTTGTGATATTCTTGCATTGATGGTACGATATGATTAATATATTTCGGCAATTGATGAAATCCGATTGACATCATTAATTAGAATAAAGAATTAGATATTATTTTTATAGTAAACAAAAACAAAGAAAAATATCTGACAAGTAATGAGATAAACGTGGCCATGATGAAAAGTCACATTCTAATGTTTTGACAGTGCTTTTACGTCAGAAATTTTGACCTACGTAATCTTGCTTTTGTAGTAAAAATACTATAGTAAAGACTATAAACAAATATGAAGTGCCATCAACGCAACTGTCAAATAAATGTTACCAATTTATGCCAAAATATCACCTTCGTTCGATTATAGTTACAGTGTATTCCGAATAAATGTGCTTCATAAAATGCTTTATAATCCATTTATACAAATTAAATGAAACATATTATTGTGTATTTCTTTAAGTAAACATTAATAGAAATCTTTAAATATTATTTCTACGCGTATATAATAAAATATGCCTAGTGGCTGTAACGCCAGTGTACTCGGCAAAGTGATTCTAAAAAAGAACACACCTACCGCCTAAATATTTCGTGTTGGTATCATGTGACGTCTCGGGCTATGACGCGGATGACGTGCAACGGTAAGTAAATTAAATGGAGTATACACTACAATCACAATAAAAATGCACTATATAGAAATAAACAAACCAAGACACGTTGAATGTTCGATATGATTTGGGAGTGCTCCTCGTGCTTGTTAATTTTTAGTGCATCTGTATTATGATTGTAGGGTAGACAGTTGTGTCTCAGATCAGCGAATCGACATATCTTATATTAATGAGATATACTCTGGTTTCTTTTAATAAAGTCTTCTCCATTGTATGTAGGTTATTTACACGTGTACGTGCGTCTAGGTGGTAGTTTATAGAATGTGTTTCAAGTGTTTGCATCAAGATACTCATTGCTTCGCTTCCATGATTGGTTTCTATCAGTCCATGAGGACCAATATGTTTTCCTCCTTTTCCCTCGCCTATCTCTTCATTGAAATCTCCCATGACTATAAGCATTTCGGTTCTTCGTATGTCTTAGTATATTAAGCTATAATGTTGCTGTTAAATTCTGCAATTTCCTATCATTATGCTCTGCTGTAGGTACATAGTTGTTGATATATTTAGCTATACTTTTATGTGTGATTATACCGACTTTAATTTTTATATTTACCATCTTCTGATTTTTAATAATATACTCCGTATTATTCTATGTAACAACAGCTTGAGTCAGGCCACCTCTAAAGGTTTCATTTCTCTTATTGAGCGTCGGAGTTTTCCTGATTGAACCATAGTCCCAACTTTCCAAGTGGGTATCCTTTTCACAAGATTCGTATTACTTTTTCTTATAGGTATGTTATTAGATATTTCACAGGGATTTTGCATATTAACGATCTAGGAGGCCCTGTGTTAATGGGAGCAACCTATCTTGCTGGATCTTGGTCTTCGATGAACATGACCAGTTATGATTGTAATAGAGATAACCATAGGGATCGTTAGTGTAGTGGCTTCTCCTTGACTTCTACATTCTTATGCCGTTGACCAAAATACTTAATTTTCCTCCTTTGGAGCAGGTTTCATAGACCCAGGATCAAAAAGTGCCCTACCACCTACGAACTCGTCGTCGACTTTCTATTCTACGTAGAGGTGCAGATTCGGATTTTTCCTTAATCGAGATTAAGATCTTTCGGCGATTCCTAACCTCTCCAGAGCTTTATGTAGATATTCTCTCCCTTCAGTCCTGATCCCCGAAGAGATTGCAGTGGTCACTGGAATTTCGTGTATTGTCCGTCTCCAAAGGTCTGTCTCTGGTCATTTCTTTTAACTCATGGATAGGTCTGCTGCATATGCCTGTAATTTGGTTGATCTATCTTGGGAATCTTCTTCGTGATTCTCGACCTTCCATGTTTTCTACGTCTGCTCTCATAACATTTCCAAAGTATTTTAATTGTTGGAGATGGACTTTGCTTGAGAGCTGGAACGTTTTTCTGCAACAGAATATTTCAGTAGCATCTGTCTTCTTTCCGATTGTCTCAGGGTCCAAGATTCATATCCGTATATCAGTATTGGGAATATTAAGCAGTTGATTAACCTTATTTTTAGGGTTCTAGAGATTTTGACTTCTTTAAAGCGGTACTGAGGAATTCCAACTTCTTTGGAACTCCTGCAGATGGGGGATTTTTACTAGATAGTTGGTTTAATTAGGAAATACAACATTTTTATATTGTCACTTCAGGATCATAAATATCATGAATTGAGCTTTATTATCTAGATATTAATCTCTTCTTATAATAACTTTAGTACTATAACCTTAATTCCAAATCAGGTATTTCCAAATTATTTTATATGAGGGTAAGATACCGTGTTAAGTAATCTCATTTTCTAGAAACACGGAATTAAGGCTGATATTTACAACATGGCGCTGAATTTATATTATTTTTGTTTGACTAATAAAACACTATCAGTACGATCCGTATATTTCGAAACACGAATTTTAAGCCGAGTAGCAACAAAACAATTGTAAATTATCTTAAATTGTCACAAGTGATCCTTGAAATATGTATTTTTTTAATTCAATTTATAAATAAGAAGCATAATGGGTATTTACTTAAAGAACCGTGTGTGAGATTTGATATGGATCCAAGTGTTACTAAAACCGTAAAACACATTATCCTAAAACGGGAAGAAATAAAATGGAAACTATGAAAAGTATATTAACCATTAACCAATCAGACTACCATGTATAGCAGAACGGACTGAAATGGAAAGGAATCACTGAGATTGTCAACGGAGCGAATTTTTACATGATTTAGCACCCCCCTGGAGGATCATAGAAAGGTGAACCTCGAAGGTTAAACCGAGCTTCACCAGTTAACCAGAAAATATATAATAGTACAAAGCAAAAGAACACGGTTATCACCCCTTGTTACTGTGTAATTAATAAACATTGGGCGGTAGAAATTTTATTGAGATGGTGATACAATGATAAAACTCTTAACACAACGCGGTTAGACCACTACATAGTAAAATTACCACGGCACTGATCGTAGTTCCCCCGGAAGGGTGGACGTTTTAGTATATGTGTGTTAAATTTCCTTTGGACTGTGTCTTTTTACCGACAATTCACCGAAAAAAGCGCGACGCTCCACAGGGCAATAAAAATAGGATACAGAGGACATAAATTAGGGTTGGTATTAGCTTAAGGATTATAAATAACAAATTTTGAGGGAAATTTCGCTATTTCACGCTGCGTTGAATCTATACCACATTGCGTTGAATCTCGTCTTCAGTTTTTGTGTGTTTTCTGTTACATTTTTGTATTTTACAAAGCTTGCCGCGCCACCTTCCGGCGGATTTCTTTTGAAGGAAATATCTAATATGAATGGATGATGAAATGGATAACCGAAAAATAATTGTTCTGGTGTGGCTGTTATGCGGTCCGTTTGTTTGGTATTTATCAGTTACTTAACTGATTTTTAACAAGTGGGAAAGAAAAAGAAAGGTATATTACAGGCTAGATGGAATAAGAGACGGTAGATTAAAAATTAAAATTGCAATACGCTGTGTTACCATAAACGTTGAAAAACAGCTTGTCTTTAGAAAATAACATAGCTACATTAATGAAGATGAGTAGACTGCATATCTAATTATCCATAGTATTCTGATCTATCAAGCTTTTACTGTTTGACTTGTAAACCACTTCTGAAATAACATGATTTTGAACTTTTTTCTCAGAAAATCCCCGTTTTTAATTTAAAAATCTATATATTGTTCAAAGCAAATATTATTTTAATAAGTTTAATTATTTTGTCGTGTTTTGATCAAAACAATGAGTATCAAAAATTATAATAATCAATTTAAAAAAATACAGGATCGTAATTTCAAGATAATTTGTAAAGCGTACAAGGTTTTTAACATCACATTGGCTCTTATTTGTAAGTTTTTGTTTACAAACTAGTGTAGTCATTAAGTTAAAAATTTTATATTAAATTTACAAAAACTAAGTTTTTTCATCTATCCATATATTACAAAATCCACTGATAATGTAACAATTTAAAATTGCTTTAAAAAGTTTGATATTAAGTAATTTTCTTATCTAAGACTGAACGTTTTCAATTTAACATTGGTAAACAGTTTGGGATGAACTTGAAGACAAATCAGGATTTTTGATAATGTATTAATAAGTACCTACTCTACCTACTAGGGCAAAATTTTATCTGCAAATTCAGAGAAATGTATGCTCAGGAGCTTAAAAGCCAATGTTACAATTAGTAATTTGTTTGGGATGAAATCTTTAACCAAATCAATTAATATTATTAATTTTTAATTACTGTCGACCACGTCCCTTTATTACAAAGATCTTCTTCCCAATTAACATCAAATATCGATTACATATTTATTAAGATGAAACAAATGAGTGGAAAAATTTAAAATGAATTATTGAGACCTTCAGCGCTCTAATCAATTACGGTCTTACATGAAAAGTCAGGCGTACCTTTATTTTAAAATTGTTTTTTTAATTGTTGGAATAAAAAATCCTTTTTCTATCACGACACTGCCCCGTGTCATATGAGCATTTTAGGAATTACTAAAATTCATGAATTAGAATTCGAATTTTTGGAGCATCCAATGTATTCACCAGATTTGGCCCCTAGAGACTTTTATATGTTTCAATGCCTAATGCGGGAAAAGCGTTTTTCTTCAAAGGATAAGCTCGTAATAACGCAAAACTTATTGAAGAGCCTACTATTTTGTTACTTATGTTAAAGCAGGTAAATTGTTTGGCATGAACTCGTTAATCAAATCAATTAATATTATTAATTTTTAATTACGGTCGACCACGTCCCTTTATTACAAAGATCTTCCAATTAACATCAAATATCGATTACATCTTTATTAAGATGAAACAAATGAGTGGAAAAATTTAAAATGAATTATTAAGGCCTTCAGCACTCTAATCAATTACGGCCGTACATGAAAAGTCACGTGTATCTTTATTTTCGAATTATATTTTTGGAATTTATAACTGGCTCGATCTCATGAATTAAACATGTCTTTAGTGATAATTCTGTGAGAGAGTTGCTCGCATTGATTAGGGCTTTGAAAACTTTATAAGCGATCTTAATAATAGTTTAGGATGTGTTGTATCAGAGTGATTGTAAGTGTATCACAGGGGAGGTCTCGTTAGTGCTTGTAAACATTGGCTACTTTACATATAAATTGTGTGGAATTGACCGTTATTTACAGCTTAATATATTTGGTTTAGGAAATCAGTTATGTTGCTTCTTTGGGTCTTACGTTACGTAAATACTTACTTATCCAGTAGACTACTGTAAATCAGTCATTTATAATACAATTCATTACAATTACAATAATTTAAAGTATTTATTTCTTTCATTTATTTAAACTTAATTGGTCCTCTTCTAAGGTGTCGAGAATTCCGTCTAGCTCTTAATGAACTTTCTCCATTCTTTCATTTCTTTTATTTGAGTTATATTTTCTTGCTTCTATGTTCCATTTCTCTAAGTTGTATTTCAGTTTTTCTGCTGTTTCCGCAGTAATTAGTACTTTGTCGTCTGTAATTTTACACATCTCAGCGTTTATCATTTGCATTCTGTTCTAACCGACGCAATATTTTTGAAAGTTTTCTTATATTCTTTCACTATCTCATCTATTACACTTATGAATAATACTGAGCTGAGACTTCCCCCTTGTCTAACTCCTTGAGTTGTTTCAAATGGTTCTAACTTCATATTTAGCATTCTTATTGTACTTGTTGTTTTCATGTATGTACTTTTTGTTGCTTCTATTAGTTCTTCACTTACTTGTCTCTTCTTTAGGCTTTCGCATATATTTTTTCTTTTGATTGAGTTGAATATTAATAATAGTTTAGGATATGTTGTATCAGAGTGATTAAGTGTAACTTCCTCTATACTAAACAGGACAGATGTACAAGTTTTCTGTATATTTTGCTTTAAGTGAATTGGATTTTTGATCGATTTTAGCAGAATTCTAGAAAACTGTTGGGATTTTTCTTCCATTTGCTGGTTAATCCATAGAAACCTACGAAAATGTAGAGCAAACAAAAGTACATACTATTTCTCTCATACGCAACAAAAAAGCTGTACCTCGGGGTACGAAATGAAAACAGTTTTATTAGCTTTTTCTGTCGTTACAGCTATTTCTATAAGCGCATTGAAAGTCATTGAAAGACTACTCCTATACTACATTTATTTCCAAGGTAAGCTCAAGGTCACAATGTCCGTTGCTGTGTCGTGTCGTCTCAGCTTTTCAGTGGCTAAAAGAAACGGTAAATTAAAAATGAGAAGCTGTGACGACACGACACAACGACCGATCTGGTGTTTGCAACTATGACCTCGAGCTTACCTTGGAAATGAACATAGTATAGTTAGAATATTCACGAAGATAATTACAGCAAGGTCCTTTATAGTAATGACACGAAATTACGAAATGATTAAAGACGTAACTGCAAACAAAACAATCAACTCCAAGAGAAGCATTGTTTCACCTTGTGACTACTTATACTAGCTCATTACTGTGTCCAATTCCTAGTAGACAATTTTGTTTATTCAAACTTTCTGACCCAACCATTTTCTCTACTATAGAGCTCTTGTTATAACTTTTTTCCTCTAATTTTTTTAGGGACAATACTTTTAAGAAAGGGCACAAAACTAGTAACTTACAGCTTTATCAGTATTATTGTACTTACAAATAGCAATGGCTTTAGTAATTTTAATTTCGCTAATTATGTAATATAAGTTGTTACCAATTATATCAAAACGTATTACCATAATAACACTAAAAACATCAATCTACTGTGACCGTACTATAAAAATTATATATATTATACTGTATGTATTTGTACAAATGTTGAAAATCTTTTATATATTAATTTATTTTTCTATAATTTAATTTTTGTATTATTTTGTGAATTATCATCATTTAGGTTATGAATGTAAAATGTACAGTATTTTTTTTAACCCCTATGGGGTTTTCCTTAACACAATCTAACTTTTGTATATTATTATTTATTTTTATGAATACGCATATGTTTGCACCTTTAATTGTCTTAAATAATCCATGTTTTAATGGTATCTAACAAAACAACAAACAATTGCAAAAATACCAAATAATGACTGAGGCCCCAAATGTAAGGAAAATTTTGATAAACGAAAAAATAATATGTCTATCTGTTGTTATATTATATTAGCCTCATTATTGTTATATAAGATCTGTAGGCATTGTCTTTAATTTATACAATACATTCCAACTCGTATGCATTTACAATAAAATTATAAGAAATTGCAATCTTGTTTTTATGTTAACCTCTCCTATTTACTTCAAACATACAGGGTTGGGCAATGTAGGGATTCGAACTAACAATCCTTGTCTCCAAAGGTAGGCTCTCTAAACACTGAGTACATACTATGATATTGAATTGTAATAAAAATACAATAAAGACAAAACATTTTATGGAAGCAATCATGAAACTAGGATTTTTATTAAATCTAATGAACTTTTATGGGTTAATAGTTTCTAAAAATTTAGAAGTTTATAAATTATTTTTTATCGACATATAACCCGTTTAAGAATAAGAATTTGAAGGAAGAGTTTATAAAGATAAATTTATAACGAACTAGTTCATAAACTCGAAACGATAAAAAAATAAATAAAATAAATAAAAAAGTAAATGAAACAAAATATAAAAAAAAATCTAATAAAAAAATAATAAACAATATAAACAGAAAAAAAAGGTCTAAACATAATAAAAATGAAAATTATAAAAACAATAATACAAATAATAAATACTGAAAACAAAAATAAAATCACTGTATGCGAAACTGGATAATACTTGAAAAATATAACTTCTGGATACGAAACTTAATAATAGTGGAAAATTATACAAACAGTCATATGTGATTTGTAAGGCTACCAAATTGCTTTTAAAATATTAGGAATATTAATTCAAAATATTAATATTAATATAATAGTTTTATTTAATTTTTTGTCCTAAGAATCAAAGCCAAATATGAGACGAATTCAGGGCCGCGCCGTCCATAAGGACGAAGATGGGCGGTGCCCCCCAGCGCCATATTAGGAAAACGCCGGTAGGTGCCGAAAAATTTTTTTGACAATACAATTTTTGACAGAAATTACCAGAAATATTAGTAATATTTTATTATCTTGTAAAATTGAAAGCTTACCAATCGTAGGTAAATATAAAAATAGCATTACCTGTGGCATTAGGTTGCTCCCATAAGTGTACGAACCCTTATTTCTCTCATTAAACAGAACTATAAATTTGTTTAAAAAGAATAACCAATGAGGAAGTACTAACAAGAATACAGAACAGCAGGGAGATACTGGATTCCATCAAAATAAGAACACATCAATACTTGGTCATATAACACGGGATGACAGATATGAACTCCTAAAATTAATTATGCAGGGAAAGATTTAAAAAAGGCGCAGCATAGGTAGGAGAAAAATGTACTGGCTGAGAAACTTCAGAGAATGGTTTGGATGCAGCTCAAGTAAACTCATTCGGGCTGTAGTGTCAAAAGTAAGAATAGCAATGATGATTGACAACCTTCGTCGCGGAGATGGCACGTAAAGAAAAAGAAGAATAAATTTGTTCTCTGATAATGTAATCGTTGTTTTTTTGTAAATATTTGTAGTAGTATTCATAACAACTCATCGTTATATTACATACTTTCCTAACACATATAGTCCATTCACTCACGGTAAATTATTACAAAACCTCAGAATTTTAAAGAATCGCTTGGATTGACATGAAATTTGGCATACGCATAGCTAACATGTCACATAAAAAAGTGACATTGTGCCGATGTGGGCTTCTGGCTTATGGGTGACTTGCGCCCTTGCTCGGGGGTGAAAAAATATATGTTCAAAATAAGTCCGGAAGTTGATAAACTGACTAATTCTAAGCAACTTTTGTTTTATAGAGTTTTTTCACTAAGTCAATACTTTTCGAGGTATTGGCGAGTAAATATATTAATAAAAAAAAATACATTGTTAGACAGTTATTCGCAAATAACTCAAAAAGTAAGTATTTTATCGAAAAAAACATTCTAATCAAAAATACAGCTTATGAAAAAGTGAAAAGAAACGAGGTCCGAGGTCCGTAGACTCAGCAGAAGCAGAGTTGTCGCTAATGAAAAATAGGTTCATATTCGTCAAATTCCAAATCAAATATTTCAACGTGAAATAACCAAAAAACGAAGTACTTTTTGGGGAAAACTCATTGTGTTTAAAAAAAGCTTAATTTTTGTTTTTTTAAGTTTCTAGCATATTTTTTTGCAAAAAGCAAAAGTTTTTGGTGAAAAAAAGTGAAAAATTAGTCGTTATCGCTTCATAAGATAAAACAATACATAATAAGGGGATGGTTTTGACAATTTTTTCGCCAAAAAAAGAAAGCAACTTTATACTGCATACCCATTCACTAAGTTGTAAAAAAACTACTTACAAAGGGTGGAGGAAAGGGGCGCCTAAAATTACTTGCCCCGGGGTGCTTGAAAGCCTTGGCGCGGCCTGGACGTATTAAGTGTAATAGAAAAATGTGTTAATGAATATTGCGTCAGTGCGCCAAAACTACGTATAGCACAAATAAGAGTGGAGCGTTCAATGAGAGGAGTAACAATAAAAGACAAAATTTATACGAAATAGAACCAGAGTTACAGATGTTGTGCAGAGAGCTTACAGATTGAACTTGAAACGGGCTGGCCACGTGGCAAAGATAAAGGATGGCATGTCGATACGTATGTTAACCGAAGTGAGACCAAGAACAAGTAAATAAAACAGAGGAAGACCACCTACACAATGGCAAGATGATCTGCAAAAGATGAAAAATTGGATCCATACTGCATATTATTATAACCGTGCACTTTTGATACAAACAGGGGAGCCCTACATATATCCTGCAGTAAACTTAATACAGGCTAATGAAACTGACCATTATTCACTATAATATACCATGTTTGCTATAACGGTATAAGAATACGATTTTATAGAAAAATGCTATATAAGACTAAACGAGGAGCAGACTTTCAAATCGCACTTTGTCCATATTTTCACATTTTGACTTAGAGGTGGCATTGGATTCATCAAAACATCATTTATTAATTTACATACTCCTATTAGACATTCTAAGCGCACTATTCCTATATTTTTGGCTTTAAAAATCACCTAGACGAACAAATCGAATTTTTTCCATTACCGAGAGACAAACAAATAGCACTATTTTGACAAAATGCGATTCGTTTGTCTTTCAATGTTATTTTACCATGTAACGACTTTATTTTGCATTTTATGTGACAGATATTTTAACAAAACGTCCTGTTTTTTTACATGGCTTGAGCATGAAGCAGGAAGAGATGAAGTAGAAATAAGTTCCGTATTGACTGACTTTCCAAAAAAAAAAACTGATTTAAGAAAGCACAAGTCTGCAAGCTAGGCTCTGATTGGATTTTGTCTGACATAAAAAATGCAGAACTTTTACTCAAAAAAGTTATAGGCATCAGAAACCAAAAGAATAATCATAACTCAATGCAAACAAACTGCTGGGAAAATAAAATATTGTAGTTATTGTACAAAACGGAGGTTTTGTACCGGAATAATGACTCTTTTAAAAAGGTTTTTAAGTTTACTTCAGCCAAAGTAACATAGTTCTGTTAAGAACTAAGTGCTGTTAAGAAGAAAAGCTGTGAAGATGTAGAAGAAAATTGCTGCCTTCTGGATGACGACATCCATGTCATATGATTTTTTTATTTTCTATATTGCTTTCCAAACACGCAGAAATGCTTCTTTACTTCATATTTTTATTTTAATCATTTAGGGACAATCAAATTATATTTTGTCCTTTAAAGACAATCAAATGGCGTTCTGTCCATCAAAAAAGATTTTTTTTGACAAAACTAATAAAGTCTGTTGTTACTTATAAACAGGGCAAATTGTTGTTCTGAAGCTATTTTCTTGTGGCATTTTTACAATTTTAACTATTTAGAATGGGAAATAAGCCACAATATTATTAAAAAATGATTTTTATTAACGTTTCGACGCCCAATTCGGGTGCCGTTGTCAAAATACAAAATACTATTGTATTATAATATAATAGTATTTTGTATTTTGACAACGGCACCCGATTTGGGCGTCGAAACGTTAATAAAAATCATTTTTTAATAATATTGTGGCTTATTTCCCATTCTAAATAGTTAAAATACTAATAATTTTTAAGTTAATTCCATTAAAGATTCCATTTATTTTTCAGAATTAAAAAAAATGTTTTATTTTGCATCCAATTTTTTTCAAAAATGATCACTTTGAACCAATGAGACTTATAGATAATATAAACAATACATAAGTAAAGTAACTTGTGAAGCGGTAACGATTAATTTTATTTGGGAAGCTAATTAGGGGGTGATTTTCGCGATTTTTCTACCAAAAAATAAAAAGTACAAACAATATTTTGAGCGTATCTCATTTACTTTTAATGTTAGAAGTTTTTAAAAAAACAAAAATAAACCTTTTTTAATCACTTTAAAAAAGTTGAAATAAATTTTCCCCGAAAAGTGCTCCGTTTTGGGTTATTTCAAATTTAAATATTCGATTTGGAATTTGACGAAGAATAATCTACTTTCCATTAGCTACAACTCTGCTTCTACTAGGTCTACAGACCTCACACATACACCATTTTGTTCAGTTTTTTATAGGCTATATTTTTGCTAAGAATATTATTTTCGATAAAATACTTTCTTTTTGTTGTGTTATCTGCGAAAAACCGTCCAAGAACAGTTTTTTTGTTAAATATGAACATATTCACTCGCAAATAACTTAAAAAGCATCAACTTAGTGAAAAAACTCTATGGAACAAAAGTTACTTAGAATTAGTCATTTTATGCAATTTCGGACTTATTTTGAACGTTTTTTTTTTCACCCCCGAGAAAATATTTTTCACCCCGTATATCCCAATTTTTGTAAAATGGACGGGATGTAGAATTGTAAACTTTTTCTTATATAATAACAGACAATAATTTCAACTACATATTCCCAAATTTTCATCCTTCCTTTATTTTTTTGGAGGTTTTCGTAAAATTTTGTGTTCCCTTATCGGGCTATAAGTACTTTTTGCGAAACTAGACAAATTCACCTACAAACTCCACTCGATACCGTTTTCGTGAAAGCATTTTCCGTGACAGGAGAGAGTTTGTAATGTGAAAGATTAAATTCAGCGTGTGTTAGGCATACATGTTTCAAATGCCTCATACTTGTTTCCAAAACTCAAAATCGAAATTTTATGTTATAGGTTTTGAAGATTAGGTTTTAACACCGAAACATAGAAAGCTGTCAATGGAGGTGATAGATTCTATTGATCTTATAATAAAAGTAAAAATGGCAAAAATCCCTTCTTCTTCTTCTTAACGTGCCCTATTAGTCTGGGCTGATTATCGGAGAATAGGCCATTTTTGGGAAAAGTTATTTACCAGCAATTTTATTGCTGGAATCGAATCTTATATGATTGTATATATTAATAATATAGATATGCAAAGTCCGCAGATAGTGTGCTACTTTTTTTATAAACAAAATGGCGCCCGAAAATCGTGTTTTTTCAATTTTTGAAAATTGCAAAAACACCCAAATAAAAATTCACCGCAATTAAATTTTGCATAGAGACGTGTTTTTTCCGATTTACTTCGACGAAAACTTTCCCCGGAAAAAGCGGGTTTTTACAACAAAATCTTTAATTGCTAAACTGTTAATTAAATTTCTATCGGCTTCTGGAATTATAATACATACAGAAAGGGCTTTTACGTTACCAAGATATTTAATTATTGATTAACAACTACTTATCTAAAAGTTTAGTTGAAAATTAAAGATTTTGTTGGAAAAACCCGCTTTTTCCGGGGAAAGTTTTCGTCGAAGAAAATCGGAAAAACACGTATCTATGCAGAATTTAATTGCGGTGAATTTTTGTTTGGGTGTTTTTGGTCTAAAGTTAATCTTTGGAGTAATAAAGCAAAAATTGAAAAAAACACGATTTTCGGGCGCCATTTTGTTTATAAAAAAAGTAGCACACTGTCTGCGGACTTTGCATATCTATATTATTAATACATACAATAATAAGATTCGATTCCAGCAATAAAATTGCTGGTAAATGACTTTTCCTTGTATTTTGCTAATTAGCCCAGAGTATATCAAGTTCCCTTGACGTTGGAGATTAACATGGCGAAACTGTCTCTGTCTCTCAAAATGTTTCTCAATGCAAAAATCTCACAATGTTTAATTATTTAACAACTTTTTAGAAACTTACTTCATATGCCTGAACTGATCATATCAATAACGATCTTCTGAATTACCTACGTCAGAAATCGTGACGGAATTGACAGACATTTAAAAAAATATCAATATAATGGTACCTGCCAGGTGCCATACACTATAGCAATACCAATATACCGATGGTTGAGAACCATAGGGTTCCAAGCGACATTTTATACAAAATCGGTTTTTGTAAAGGATTCTATTTAATAAAGAATTTTACATCAAATTATAATTTGAAATAAATATGTTGAAATGTTTCTAGGTAGCCATTACTCCAGGGTAGTAAGCTAGAAATAGACCATGTTCGGGACACTCAAAGATCCAGGTAGCTGACTACTTTTTTAGTTATTGTAGACCTATAGGAAGCAAACCTACCTGTTGCCTACCTAGAGTTCGCGTACGTTTTTTACTTATTAACAATTTAGTGCAAAAATCGCGATTTTTTCGAATTTTTGCACCCTATTCAAAAGATAAATATGTAGTTGACATTAAATTACAAAATTTAATTTTTTAGAACATTAAAAAACCTTTAAAATGCCGATTTTTGAAAGTTAAAAAGTTAATTTGTTGCTGCGCAAACTGCAAAATAAATGAAAATCGTTATTTGTTAATAACTTTTACTTAAACTACATTAGAACTTTAGTGTTACACCCAAAGTTGGGTATTGGGGTACTTAACAAACCCTCAAAATTTGAGACCGATTCATTAATTATTTTAAGAGTTATTTTAATTGTTTATCCCAGAGACCTTTATTTTGCAATAATATAAGACAGAAAATAATGAAGATGGGACAAATTTGCGTACCGATGCCAAATAAAAGTAGAAAACTGATGCTATCAAAATATCTAAAAAAAGTTAAAAAAATTATCTAATATAGTCAAAAATCCTAATGCCAAATTTGCGAACTTTTGTAGTTTATAAATATTTAGAATACCTTTAAAAATATTGTCCGTAGAAAAAATCATTTTAGGTACATATTAGAAAAGCTGGTATTTTACACGAATTTTTAAAAATGTAGTTCAATTGGCTACTAGTCGTGGTAAGTGAAGGGGGAGCTGGGAGCCGACAAATGCACGAGTTCAAAAACTAAAAAAGGCAACTTCATTCATTTTCATCATTTTCTATATCTCGGGATCTACTGAATATATTTTGATCGTTCTTGTTTTAATTTGTATATAATTTTTCTGTACATTACAAATATGAAATTTGTCTAGACATTTATTAATTAATAGACAGTCTAATTAGTTTAAACAATTTTTGAAAAAATAATTTTTCCCAAAAATCCATGAGTTTAATCATACTATCGTTATTAATCATAGAAAAAGTTAAGGTATACTTTAATAAATAAATTATCTTCAATAAATAATTATCTAATTAAAATTATTTATTTATTAAAGTGTAGTTTAACTTTTTCTATCATCATTAATAATAGTATGCTTAAAAAAACAGATTTTTGTAAAAAAAATATTTTTTCAAGAATTGTTTAAACAAATTAGACTGTTTATTAATTAATAAATTTATAAGCAAATTGCATATTTGTAATGTACGTAGAAATTACATGCAAATTAAACAAAGAAAGATCAAAATCCATTGAGTTGATCCGGAGATACAGAAAATTATATTCGTTTGAAATTGCTTTTTCGGTATTTTAACTCGGTGGATTTGTAGGTTCCCCCTAGTAATCGTTTGAACAACATTTTTGAAACATCGTAGAGGGTGCTGCGAAAATACAATGTTTGTGCAAATTTTTTAAGAAAAAATACAAATCCCATTCTTTAAAAGGGCATTAATGAGATTCCTTAATTATTATAAACAAATTAGCTGAGAATTAAAAAAAACATATGGCTAACTTTGTCCCAAATGAACCCAGGCTAAATTTTTTATTTGAAAATTCGTGTTAAAATACTATCTTTTCAAATATATCAAAAGATTGTTTCTACGGACAACATTTTTAAAGTAATTATAAATGTTTATAAACTACAAAATTTCATAAATTTGGCATTAGGATTTTTGGCTATATTAATTATGTTTTTTATCTTATTTTAACATATTGAGATTGTAACACCCTTCTACTTTCATTTGGCATACTCAGAGTTGTCCTATCTTCATTATTTTCTGTCTTATCTTATTGGAAAATAAAGATCTCTGGGATAATCAAATAGATTAACTCTTAAACTAATTAATGGATCAGTCTCAAATTTTGAAGGTTTGTTAAATACGCCAATACCCAACTTTGGGTGAAACACTAAAGTTCTAAGGTAGTTTTAGTAAAAGTTTTAGTAACAAATAACGGTTTTCCCTTATTTTGCAGTTTGCGTAGCAACAAATTAACTTTTTAACTTTCAAAAATCGGCATTTTAAAGGGTTTTCAATGTTATAATGAACCAGTCTTTTGGATCTAGCTGATAACCAAGCCACACTTGAACTTGGTAATATACCCGAAAAAGATGTTGATGAGCAGCCGCTGAGGTTGGAGGAAGAAAAGATAACTGCACTTCCTTTTTATTTCGAGTATTTTTAAAGAGACATACATATCGAAACTTATCTAAGCACGTAGTTTCTTAGGCGCTCCATACATAGAGAGAAGAAAGCTAATTCCGTTGAAAATAACTTCTTGTGGAGTTGAATTAGTTTTTTTTAAAACTTCAGCACATTCAAGTAAATTTTGTTTTTCAAACATTTTAAAAACAGTCGTTTTACCCCTCCTGAAAAATGCAGATATATCACAGCCAGTTATTGCGTGTAAAAATAGTATATATGATTTTGATACTTTGCAAAGGAAGATAAACTTTTCGATTTTTTAGCTCGGGTCGGATTTATGAGGACTTTTTAGATTTCATTTATGACGGTATTTTGAACAATCCTGCCAATTTTCAGCTTGATGGTAATTATTGTAACCTCACTCCTATTTTTGAGTCTAACTAGACCGGTCTAATATATTACTAGTAAATAAGTTCAAAGAGGTCAACAAGCTTCTTTTCCTATGCTTTTTGGCTCTCACAAAAGCGTTTGAGAGAGTCCAACTCAAAGACGTAATCTAAATCATGAATAAAAAAAAACGTCAATTAAAAACACATAATAATCAGAGACACAGTTGCAAAAAAAAACAAGAATAAAAACGGAACAAATGGATAATAGGTTCCATTTTGGAATTGTAAACATTAGCCAAAAATTTATTGTAGGTGTAAGTACATATTTGCTATTTTATAATAATACATGAAAAAGTTATAATCTTTCGATCAATAGAGCACAAACATTCAAGTTTAATAATTATATTGTAAGATATCAAAATATTTTAAAAACTTATATTAAGTAGCAATTTCAATACTTACATTCTACGTACCTATTGACTAAATATAAACAAGTCTCGACATAAGTACCCTACACGTTTATAAATCAGGCGGAAAGTGAATACCTACATAAAATGTGTGATTGTGGATTAACTCTGATGGGTATCGTATATTTAATACTTTATGGGGTCCTTATATGTGCAAGAACGTGCCAATAGCAAAGCTAAGGGAGACGATACCCCAATATAAAAAAGTTGCTGCTAAATTGTTCTCTTCTTATTGTATAACTTAAAAATGTAACTTTCCCAAATATTATTGCATAATTTCGTATTCTTTGCTGGTTGTGCCTAATGTGTTTATATTCTTAACTCCGTCTATTAAACATATTCTATGTAATTTTTGTGATATAAAATTTAAAAAATATTTTATGATTTATGTTTCTTTAGGAGTCAAATTTTCGAAAAAGAAAAGTGAAAAACAACATATCAAATTAAAGAGGCTGTAGAAAATAAATATATTTTATTTTAAACTAACGAATACATATTAAGTTGATTAGTGTGTATTCGTTATGCTATGTGATTGTTCCCACAAGCAAGAACAAGAAATTTCAGGAAAATGAAAGAGTATCAGAAAGGAGGTTTCGCCAAATTAAAAATTATCCAGCATCCATGTGGCTTGCAAATTTTAGAAGCCTTGGAGGTGTCACCAAGAAAATGGACCAAAAAGTTTTCAATTTAAAAATCTTTTAGTAATATTTTAATATTTTTAAATATTATTAATATTGCTATTAGGATTGAAAACTACTTCATCTTTCAATTGCCAGATGACGCTAGTCACCTAGTCCATTTACGTTAGTTGCGGTGTGGGGGATAAAGTCTCGGTGTTGGTCAAATGGATTATGGAGTTGCAGGCCTACGTTCTCTCCGATGAGACTCCAACACGAGTCGAAAATCGTCGATTCGGAGGGCTGGACTGCGCTCCGTATTCTAATTGAAAAATAAGATTGTTTTGTCTTCGCATTAGGGATGGCGGTTTTTGACAAAACACCGGTTTTCGGTTATACTGGTTTTTTTGCTTACGGTTTAACCTGGCGGTTATAACCGAACAAGAAAACCGGTTTTACCAAAAACCAGTTTTCGGTTTTTTTAATCCAATAGGTTACAATGTTACATTTACAATGCACTTTAGTTAGTGATACTTCACTCGACTCGATACTCGATATCAATATAATCAAAATTAGTACTATCGAAAGAACATTAATATCAATATAAATAAAACACAATTTTTAATAAAATCATTTTATTCTATTAATTATTATATTTATTTATTATTTTCCTAATATTATATATTTATTGATTATTATTCAATATAATATAGCGTAAGATTAATATATACATATTGCAATAATATACAATTTAACCCAACCATTTCAACTTATAAAAAATTTCCCACACTCTTTCAAATGGGATTTAAAAAAAATAATATCAACATAAATATTTTACTTAAAAATAAATTTAATAATGCAATTTATCTTTTATTTTTACTACCATCAAAAAAATTTATCATCTATTTCTTTTAACACGTTTGTATATTTGTATAATTACATTTACATTTTAACTCATTTAATACTTCCTGTATGGGTGTATTGTTTTGAAAACGTAGGGAAATCCTTGGAGATTCGTATTCGTAATCGGTAATTCGATATTCATAGTCAGAACATTATTTTTGGTAATCAGAAAAAGTCATTCACCCACTTTCAATGTCAAGAGTCTAGTGTGAAAAATAGATGATGTTTGCGTCTACTTCAACCAAATCACTTCTTATGTAAATAGTATTATTACAAATACCTTTTCAACGAAATATTATAATAAAACTGAATTATTTTTTCAGGCTGATGTGAGTTTGCACTTTCAGTTTACTTCTGTATGTATTTATAAAATAAAATTTGAATTATGGTTTTGTTTGGAATAATTACTTGAGAATAATAATTATGAATGGGATCCACAATAATACCTAACCTAATCCTAATCACCGTAAAAACCAAATAACCGGTTTTTACTTTAAAAAGAAAAAAAGCGGTTATAACCGGGACAAAAAACCAACCGGTAAAACCGGTTATTGCGAAGTAAAAAAACCGGTTTAGGTTTAAACCGGTAGGTTTTTCCCATCCCTACTTCGCATTACAACTGAATAAAAATGGAATTTTTATTTTATTTTTATATTGGTCGTTACTTCTTTGAGTAACTAGGTCCATTTTCTGTTGAAATTTACCAGCTGAACAGACGGGGTCGTGAATTGTAAGTTTTTGAATTCCCTCTTATCTTCTTCGCTTCAGCATCCATCTGGCTTGCAAATTTTAGAAGCCTTGGGGGTGTCACCAAGAAAATGGACCAATAAGTTTTCAATTTAAAAATCTTTTAGTAATATTTTAATATTTTTAAATATTATTAATATTGCTATTAGGATTGAAAACTACTTCATCTTTCATCTTTAAAAATTATTATAATAGATACGGATTAAATTGTAGGTGGATATCAGTGCGGCTTCCGACCTAATAAACCAACAACGGACCAAACCTTTAAAGTGGGGCAGATGCTTGAGAAAACTCTAGACGCGGTGTCCACATCCACCACATATTTATCCATTTCAAGACTGTATACTATTAAGTTAATAGATATGTATAAATTTCTACTAGCCATGATGGAATTCCAAATACTGCTCCATCTCATTCAACTAACTGAACTTATATACTCACAGTAGCATCGATCACGGTCGGAATCCAGAACGAACTTTGAAGATTCTTCTATTAAAAAACATGGACTAAGACAAGGTGATGGGCTATGATATATTTTGTTTAGCCTTGCTCTTCTTCTTCTTCTTCTGCTTCTTCTTCTTCTTCTTCTTCTTCTGCTGCTTCTTCTTCTTATACTAGGCCTCTTGTTTCTGTTTAACTGTTTAACTGTTCTTAACCGAACAGGTCACATCTTGTTTCTATCGCTTACGTCGTAATCAATCTTACACATGATTTGTATATGCGTACTTTCCCTTCCAGCCTCATTTCTATCTTTTTTCCAGATGACATCCCTCAGACAACCAGACACATAATTGGATTCATTTGCTTGCTTTCGGACGCTCTTTTTAACATCTCCATAATAGTCTGGGCAGATTATCGAAGAATCGACCGTTTTTGGGAAAAGTTATTTACCAGAAATTTTATTGCTGGAATCGAATTGTATGACTGTATATATTAATAATATAGGCATGCAAAGTCCGCAGATAGTGTGCTACTTTTTTTATAAACAAAATGGCGCCCGAAAATCGTGTTTTTTTTCAATTTTTGCTCTATAACTCCAAAGATTTTAACTTTACACCAAAAACACCCAAATAAAAATTCACCGTAATTAAATTCTACATAGAGATACGTCTCTCACGATTTACCTCGACGAAAATTTTTCCCGGAAAATGCGGGTTTTTCCAACAAAATTTTTATTTTTCTACTAAAATTTTAGATAAGTAATTGTTCCTCAATAATTAAATAACTTAGTAATATAAAAGATCCTTTCGTATAGATTATAATTCCAGAAGCCGATCGAAATTGAATGAACAGTTTAGCAACAATTAAATTGTTAATTAAAAATTCACGGTCGCTATAATATCCACAATAATTATGATACATAAGAATAACTTCGATTTTTGTTTCAAAAGGCACTGTACTTTACGGGATTAAAACTGGACTATTTAAGCGGCCTCAGCAATATTTTAAAATTATAAACAATTTTTTGGCTTATAAAAAAATAGAATATCTTCGGAAATAATAAATTAAATTAAATCACGAAAACGGTATTGGACAAACAGCTGCAGGACGCTTCTTATACAATAAAAAACGTTTAATTGAGATGAGTGGTTCCTGAGATACAACCGGTCAAAGTTGACCGGCATTGATGGCAAAGATATAAAGAATGGGATCATAATTTTTAAACAATCACCTTTTTATTTTTGTCCTCTTTCCCCGCACGAATTTTCATATCTTTATAGTACTCATAACATATATTATTATAATAAAAACTATCGATATTACGAGTGAAAATTGCCAAAAATAGCAAAATTTAAATCAAATATTAGGTTGGAGAAAATGTAATCTCAAAGTTCAAAATCGGTATACGTTAAAAAAATGCATTTTCTCGGCTTCCCATGGAGCAATTTTCTTCATTCTTTTTTTTTGTTCCCAAGTAACTCGAGTAGAGTTATCCAACTAACGCATTATTAAATGTCAAAGTTGCGTTTGTTTTGTTATAACAAATTTATTTATTTATTATAACAAAATTTTTTAATTTGTTTTAATAAATATTGTTTAAATAACTATACAGCTTTCAAATGGGAATATTTGTGTTTTTAACGTTAAAACGTACACTTGTAGTAAGTTTATCTAAAAGAAGTCTACAACTGGAAAAAATATGTTGTTTCCTTTTCTTATAAATAAATTAATTTATTATAATAAAACAAAAGCAAGATTGACATTTAATAATGCGTTAGTTAGATGGCTCTACTCGAGTTACTTGGGAACAAAAAAAGAATGAAGAAAATTGCTCCATGGGAAGCCGACAAAATGCATTTTTTTATCGTATACCGATTTTGAACTTTGAGACTACATTTTCTCCAACCTAATTTTTGATTGGAATTTTGCTATTTTTGGCAATTTTCACTCGTAATATCGATAGTTTTTATTATAATAATATATGTTATGAGTATTTTAAAGATATGAAAATTTGTGTGGAGAAAGAGGACAAAAATAAAAAGGTGATGTTTTGAAAATCATGATCCTATTGTTTATATTTTGTCGTAAATGCCGGTCAACTTTGACCGATTGTATCTCAGGAACCACTCATCACAATTAAACTTTTTTCTTTTAAAAGAAGCGTCCTGCCGCTTTTTTACAATACCGTTTTCATAATTTAATTTTATTTAATATTATTCGAAATATTCTATTCGTTTATAAGCCAAAAAATGTTTATAATTTTAAAATATTCCTGAGTAAAGTACATTAGATAGGTATAGTGTCTTTTTATACAAAAATCATAGTTATTCTTATGTATCATAATATTGTGGTTATTATAGCGACCGTAAATTTTTAATTAACAACTCAATTGTTGCTAAATTGTTCATTCAATTGCCATAGGCTTATGGAATTATTATCTATGCGAAAGGATTCTTTTACATTACCAAGTTATTTAATTATTGATGAAAAATTACATCTAAAATTTTAGTTGAAAATTAAAAATTTTGTTGAAAAACCTGCATTTTCCGGGGAAAATTTTTTTTCGAAGTAAATCGAGAAAAACACGTCTCTATCCACAATTTAATTACGGTGAATTTTTATTTGAGTGTTTTTGGTGTAATTTTAAAATCTTTCGAGTTATAGAGCAAAAATTGAAAAAAAAAACGATTTTCGGGCGCCATTTTGTTTATAAAAAAAGTAGCACACTATCTGCGGACTTTGCATACCTATATAAATAATATATACAATCATCATAAGATTCGATTCCAGCAATAAAATTGCTGGTAAATAACTTTTCCTTGTATTTTGCTAATTAGCCCAGAGTATAACTACATATTTCGACTCACAGATATTCGAATCCCGAAACTTGTTCAATTAGTTCGTTGTTAATTACCATTTTACATCTTATGGATTCCCTTGACACTACCAGGGATTTGGTCTTAGTCTTAATATTTTCATGCTGTAGGTCTTCTACACTGTATTGAAATTTTGTGCCATTCGTTGTAGGTTATCCTCGTTATCGGAAATTAAGATCTCATCGTCAGCATAACATAGGATTTTTATTTGTTTTGCTGCCATCTTATATCCTTTTCCTGTACTTTCTATGTTTTCTGATGTTTTCTATGACTTTTCCCATTACTGAATTAAAAAGCAATAGGCTCAAGCTACACTCAAAAAAAATTAGTTCGTAATATTGATTAACAGTGATTATTGAATAGTATTTCGTTGTAACAACAATTTAATTTTTTGTTTCAACGAACTTTTAGACATTGATGAATGTATTTGGTTATTGTCACAATGATTTGAATAATAATTGTGAAAATAGCTAGAGTACATTAATCAATAACATTCAATTTATTCAGCCAATAAGTTAGTTTCGTATAGGTATTTAATAAATAATGTTAATTCTGGTAGTGACTCACTTTCTTGATTTCGTAGATGATAAGCAATTACCTTGGTTTATCGTGACAACGTACAGATTTTATTAAATCAATGTACAAATGTTGTTAATATAGAGTAATATTTGATTATTCCATAAATGTAAACTGATTGTTGTGACAACGAATGCATTAATCAATCTACTGCTGCGTTTAATAACCACAATCACCACGTTCATGGTAACAATAAAAGAAGTTGTTGAAACAATAAATGTTTTGCTTGACCAATTGAAATGTAACGGCTTTTCCTTATCATGATACCCAGAGCTTCTCTGTGTTATCATTGTTAAAAAAAAATTATTTGTTAAACAATGCTGTTACCTCTGCCGAAGTGCCGAATAATTTCATTTCGTTTCCAAGTGTAGTCCGTACTTTAAGGAAGTTTTCGTGTGTCTATTATCGTATTCAGTTTTTTCGAATCCTGAGTAAACTAATTAGTATTTTTGAAAAATTTAAACACACAATAAAATATTACACTATTATCGAGGGTCTGAAGTCCCTGAGAACTTCTGTAATGAATATTTTAATAAATCACAGGGGCGAAAAAGAGAAAATTTAGTATGATTTTTAATTTCAAATATGTATACCATTCAAAAGAAACTTTTTGTTTATTCTAAGGGACTTTCAGCCCTCGGTAATAATGTAATTTTTTATTCTGCGTCTAAATTTTTCAAAAATACTTATTAGTTTTCTCGGATTCTAAGTATTTTCTAATATGGAAACATCTCAAATATTTCCAATGTTCGGCACGTATCTTCGTTCAATATCCAGGATTCAGCACCGTAAAAAGGCCAAAAAACAGACAAATATAGCATTCCCACATTCTTATTTTGGTACCACAAGCAAGGCTATGGCTTTTAGAGGAGGCCATATCTGGTTGAAGGTGGATCAAGCTTTTCCCACGAGCGCTCTTATATACCGGTTGTTGGTCGATTTTTCATTCGTTATGGTGCCGAGGTAGTAGAGAGATTCGTTGTTTGGCGGAGATTTGACCTTCCACTAGCTTTTTCTTGCTAACTGCCATGAACTTTGTGCTCTATATTTACAGTAATCCACAATTTTGGCACGCTGATGAAAAGACAGTCGATCTATATTAGTCAAATTCATGTATATCGTCTAGCCAATATTAGGTTTGAAGAATAATATACATATATATATATATATATATATATATATATATATATATATATATATATATATATATATATATATATATATGTACTAACTGTCTACAGCTTATAGATACGTTTATATCAGCCTATAGACAATTTTTTTGTAAATATATGAGGTTGGATTAATATATATTGACCCCACAATATATAAAAAAACTTCCCTTTTTTTTCTCTGAATTCATTATTTTTTCCAGAGGTAACTTCTCCGATTTTTCACCGATTATTTCATTTAAAAGAAAAATCCGGTTATAACCGGGACAAAAAAATAACCGGCAAAACCGATTGTTGCGGAGTAAATAAACCGGTTTTAGGTTATAACCGGTAGGTTTTTCCCATCCCTACGCCTGAGGTGGATATGGTATGTAATCAGGTCATAGAAAAGTGCAACAGTCAGGTTTACTCCTGACAGGAATATTGTACTAAGTGAGTTTAAGCATAAATGGGGGTCACAATACAATTTGAAGAAATATAACTGCTAAGAGATACTTCCATTAAAACACACGAAAGTACTTTAGAAACAAAATTTAAGAGTCAAGTGGTCAAAAAATAAAAAAGCTCAGAAAAATATATCAATTTTCTAAGCCAAGTGTCAATAATTTGTTTGTTTTTATTTAACTTCGTGGCCAAAATTATACGCAATTTAAATTTTTTACCTTATATTATGGTGCATAATAGACCCTACATTATATCGTTTGTTAAGATCAGGTTAGAGCGTTTGAAAATACAAAAACATATACGGCGATTCATTAAAAATAAAGGTGATGGACTTAAAAGACTTGTGTGAATCACTCTGTATATTTAAATTTGTGTTTAAACAGCGCACATTCAAATTTAAAACTTAAAAATTACAAGCGTTTTTTATCTTTCTAAAATAAGGACACAAAATTTTTTATTCCATACGTGGTTTTCACACTGTACAATTTCACACTGTACAGTTTCATGTTGTAATATTAAAATAATAGACCCTACATTATACCGGGTGTCCACTTATATTTTCCCCCATTTTAACTGACTATAACTTCTAAACGGCTTAAGACAGAAATATGCGGTTTTCGACGAAATGTTTTATTTTAGTAAAAGTTTTGTCTGAATGGATTGAATTTTTTATATCGCTTTCAAATACGAAAAGAAAAATGGCGGATTTAAAAAAAACGTTGTTGACTTTTTTTAATGGAACACCCAGTATATTTTTTTGTAAATTGAAAGAAAGGTCATTCACCTATCCACTGATATAAAGTTTTTCAAAATCGGTTGTCAAATTACTGAGTAATTAATTTTTAAAATGAGCGGTGAAACGTGGCTATCACATACCTAAATAACATAACTAAGCAAAATGATATTATGATATGTGATTTCCACATTGCATCTTTCATTTTAAAAATTATTTGCTCAGTCATTTGACAACCGATTTTAAAAAATTTAATATCGCTGGATACGTAAATGATTGTTTTTTCAAGCTACAAAAAAATATACTGGGTGTTTCAATAAAAAAAGTCAACAACGTTTTTTTTTTCCAAAAATCCGCCATTTTTTATTTAAAAGCGACATAAAAAATGGTCATTTACCTAAAAACTTGAAAAAACGGTCATTTCCCTATCCAACGATATAAATTTTTTTAAAATCGGTGGTCAAATGACTGAGCAATTAATTTTTAAAATGAGAGATGCAATGTGGAAATCACATAACATAATATCAATTTGCTTAGTTATGTTATTTAGGTATGTGATATCCACGTTGCACCTCTCATTTTAAAAATTAATTACTCAGTCATTTGACAACCGATTTTGAAAAACATTATATCGCTGGATAGGTGAATGGCCTTTCTTTCAATTTACAGAAAAATATACTGGGTGTTCCTTTAAAAAAAAGTCAACAAAGTTTTTTTCAAAAATCCGCCATTTTTCTTTTCGTATTTGAAAGCGATATAAAAAATTCACTCCATTCAGACAAAACTTTTACTAAAATAAAATATTTAAGTGGAAACCCCATATTTCTATCTTGAGCCGTTTAGAAGTTATAGGCAGTTAAAATGGGGGAAAATATAAGTGGACACCCGGTATAGTGCGTTAAAATCAGGTTGTTAAGGAACTTTTAATAATTTAAAAACATATAGGGTATTCCATTAAAAATAAATCTTATGGACTATGCTAGACTTACGTGAATCATTCTGTAAATTTAAAGTTATATTTAAGAAACGCACATTTAAATATGAAAATCAACGGAATCAAGCGTTTTTTTTTAATTTCTTGAAACAAACACGGAACTATTTTATTCCATAAGTGGTTTTCACCCTCTATAATAAGTCAACTAAAAATTGAGTATTATAGTAGGGTCCTATCTAAATTACAATTTAATTAGTGGGGTATGTCGTGCAATATATAGGTTAAAGTTTATTTATTGAGTTTGTGTCTTTTAGAAACAGAAATAAAATTTTTTTGTAACTTGAACAAACTGTAAATCATGAAACAGTTATAATTTGTCTAGGACTAGAATATTAAAATCCTTTTGACTGGGTTTTTAAAATTACAATTAGATACTAAAACTTTTATGTAATGTGTATAATTATTTGTGGCAATAGTGTTAGAACACTTTAAGTTTTCAGGGTAACAATTAACAATAAACAGAGGAAGCTACACCTACCTGGGGAAAGAAATCCCAAAAAATATAACAAAAATAATTTTTACTATTTTCACTTCACATGTCTGTGTAATTTTAAAAGATGCGCCCTTTTTGAATTAATTTACCTACGTCCGAGTACTTGGATAATGGATTACCGGCATGGCTTTCACGAGTCACACTAGCAAGCCTAAACAATAAGAGGCCATGGGGGGTCACCTCCCGCGATCAGATTCGACCTGTCACCTATTTCATCCTCACTCAATCCATAAAGACCTTTGGTAAAACCACGAAATCTCCAGAAATTACTTTATGAATCTCTTCGGTCGGTATATGTCGCAAAAGAAGATGCCGTTTGATAAGCCTTTATTTATATTTTATATTTATTTTTCCCAACAAGGTATACGAAATGTGATAAAGTGAATTCTGTGTGGCGCCTTCTATTTCAATACATTTTATCTTGATATTTATTGCTTGCCATTTAGGTAGTAAAGTAACTATTGCTATTTAAATTGTTTATTTAGTTTAAAAATATGAATATGCTCTAAAAGCGGTATAGCCGAACTAACAATATTCTAATTCGAAGATATTCATGACAGACCAACAGAACAAGATATAATGGACATAATCCCATACCTAAAGAACAATAAAACTCCTGGAGTAGATAAAATAAGTACAGAAACGCACTTCATCTTTAAGTGCCATCTCCCAATCGGAGGTTGGATATCATCATCACTATCTTTACTCTAGCTACAGCTGCTCTGAAGAGTTCTATTGAACAGCATTTAAATTAGTTCATTAAGTTTTTCAACCATCACATTCTCCTTCTCCTTACACTCCTTTCTCCTGTTATCTTTCACTGTATTATCAATCTTAGCATTTCAAATCACTGCCCCCTAATTACGTGTCCCAGATACGGTAGCTTTCTTATTCTTATTATGTTTATCACTTCGTACTCTATGCCCATTTCTCGCAATACTTCCGTGTTAGTTTTCTTCTGTGTCAAGCTATTCTAAGCATTCTTAGTACATTCTTTCACTTTTTTTGCTGTAAATTTTAAAGAACCGCTTGGATTGACATGAAATTTGGCACACGCATAGCTAACATGTCAAAGAAAAAAAGTGATATCGTGCCGATGTGTGCTTTTGCCCTGGGGGTGAATTTCACTCCATCTCGGGGGTGAAAAAATATATGTCCAAGATAAGTCACGAAATAGATACACTGACTAAATTGAAGCAACTTTTGTTCTATAGAGTTTGTTCACCAAATCAATACTTTTTGAGTTATTTGCAAGTGAATATGTTCATTTTTTAACAAAATAACCACGTTTTTAGACGGTTTTTCGCAAATAACTCAAAACTTAAGCATTTTGTCAAAAAAAAAATTCTTAGCAAAACTGTAGCCTAAAAAAAAGTGAAAAAAAACGGTGTACATATATTAGGTCTCTATACCTAGCAAAAGCAAAGTTGTAGGCAATGAAAAATAGGTTCATATTCAAAAATTCCAAATAGAATAATTCAATGTGAAATATCCAAATACTAAAGCATTCTTGGGGAAAACACATTACAACTTTTTTAAAGTGTTTAAAAAAGCTTTATTTCTGTTTTTATAAAAAAATTTCTAGCATCAATTGTAAGCAAGTTACGCTCAAAATAAAGTTGATCCCTTTTGTTTGACAAAGAAAATCAGGAAGATCCCCAATTAGCGACTTAAATGAAATTAATCGTTACCGCTTCCCAAGTTACTTTACTTATGTTGTGTTTATATGATCTGTAAATTTCATCGATTCAAAGTGCTAATTTTTAAAAAAATTTGGTTTTAAATTAAAATTTTTAAAAAGTTTCATTTTGAAAAAAATGCTTTTTTTTCAAATTAACTTAAAAACCGTTAGAGATACCAAAAATCTTAAACAATAAAAAAAGTCAGCTTTACTTTTCTGAATATTTTGATTTTCTTTGCTTTTCTGTAAGACAAAAATTGGTTAAAATTCGGTGTTTCTAAATTTGCATACACTCGTGATAAGTGACTTGTTCAAGCGTTTTAACTACAGCTCTTTTAAAAATAAGAACTTTGAACCGATGAAACTTACAGATCATATGATTAATACATACGGGAGTAAAAAACTTGTGAAGTGGTAACAATTAAGTTCATTTGAAATGCTAATTATGGGGTGATTTTCCCGATTTCTTACCAAAAAAAGTGACCAACTTTATTTTGAGCGTAACTTGTTTACTTTTGGTGCTAAAATTTTTTTTTAAAAACAAAAATAAGCTTTTTTTAAACACTTTGAAAAAGTTAAAATGAGTTTTCCCCACAAAAATGCTTCGTTTTTTGGTTATGGCACGTTAAAATATTAGATTTGGAATTTGACGAATATGCACCTATTTATTATAACTCTGCTTCTACTAGTTATATTGACCTAATATATACACCATGTTTTTAATTTTTTACGTGCTATATTTTTGATAAAAAATTTTTTTCGACCAAATACTTACTTTTTGAGTAACTTGCGAAAAACCGTCTGAAAACGTGGTTATTTTGTAGAAAAATTAACATATTCACTCGTAAATAACTCGAAAAGTATTAACACGGTGAAAAAACCTTATAGAACAAAAGTTGCTTATAATTAGTCATTTTATCCATTTCTGGACTTGTTTCGAAAATATATTTTCACCCCTAAAAGTGGGTGAAAATCACCCCTAGGGTAAAAGCACACATCGGCACAATATCACTTTTTTTTTGACTTGTTAGCTATGTGTATGCCAAATTTCATGTCAATACAAGCGGTTCTTTAAAATTTAGAGGTTTTGCAATATTTCACCTTTAAAGAACGTACTATCTTCTATATAACATCACATTTCAAATAACTGTAGTTTATCTTTGTGTTCTTGCCTTAGTGTCCAGCTGTCAAGTCCATATTATAGTATCCAAAATATGTAACATCTCTTGTTCTCAGTTCTAATCTACGGTCTTTATTGCGGATAATTGTTATTTTTACAAATGCACTTGTTGTTATTTATATCCTCGCCCTTATTTCTGTTGTTTCATCATTATTTTCTGAAATACAGGTTCTTCGGCGTTTGTATTTATCAACTTTTTCTATTCTATCGGTATATATCCCAATGCACTATATTTGTTTGCGTTTGTATGTTTGTTTTCTTTGTTATTAACATATTTTTCGTCTTTTTTATTCGCTTTTAGTCCATATTTTTTACAGAATCTGCTTACCTTCTTTAGTAGGTATATTTGAAGTTTTTCAGGAGAGCATGCCATATTCACTGTATCACCTGCATATCTTGCTAATAGTTCTTCTTTTCACTTTCAGATGGTAGTATTTCTTTAAAAATGGATTCACTATATACAGTGGTGTTAAAAAGTCCTGCATCACCTAAGCGCCTTATAGTTTTTGAGGTTTAACACAAGTTTTTTGTATATTTTTGCTAATTCATTTTAAGTTTGTGCTTGTAATTTACATTATCGGTATACTTACTAACGTTTTTTTTAATTACTAGCTAAAAATTCTACAAAAAAGATTAAAATAAGCTGATTGAAGGTATTTCCCATAATCCGAGAAATTATGTGGTGATTATTAAGTCGTTAAAGTACTATTCAATTGAATCTTAATGACAAATTTGCCACATATTTTGACCATATGTATAAACACTGTAGTTACCCTAACACATTTATTCGCTCTTTGATTTTTGATAAAAAGATCAAAATGTCATCCCAGACCAAACAAACTAAATTATCGAACGAAAAGCGTTTTGAAATTATTTTTCACCATAAAAACGACAAATCTAGTGGCGAAATAGCATCCGCAGTAAACTGTAATTAATCTACAGTAATTAGAGTCATTTAGAAGTATGCTGAGTATGTTGAACAAATACCAAAAGGGATATAATAACACCGATTACTCTGGAAAAGTGGGATGGCTATTTCAAGCAGTTACTAGTAGAAAATAGAGAAGATTTTATTAAAAACGAAGATCACGAAAGTTTCAATGTAATTGTCAGTGGCTCACCGATTCGGTTAAGACTGGAAGAAGTACGAAATGCATGCAAATCCCTAAAAAATAGAAAAGCGTCAGGGCCTGGCGACATAGCACCAGAACTGCTCAAATACGGTAGCAACACCCTGTATGAATACCTAAGAGATCTATTTAATAGATGTATGAATGGCGAAGTCATACCAAAAGAATGGCAATTGTCTGTAATTTCTACAATACACAAGAAAGGCAGTAAAAATATATGCGATAATTACCGGGGAATATCTGTCACAAGCACCATCAGCAGAGTTTACGGAAAAATTATCAAAAATAAAATAGAAGAAGAATACAAGGACTTAGAGGCCGAAGAGCAAGCCGGTTTCCGCGCTGGCAGATCCACCACTGACCACCTATATTGTGTAACACAGTTAATAGACAAACAAATAGCCTACAATCAAGAACTGCATTTAGTGTTCATAGACTTAAAAAAAGCATACGATACTGTACCACAAAGTAAACTTTGGGAAGCCCTCGAAAAAACTAACATCAGTCTGAACCTCATTAAAGCTGTAAAAAATCTATACCAACATAATATAGCAAAAGTTAAGCTAGGCAAGGAAATCTCGTCAGGATTTGAAGTGAATAAGGGTCTTAAACAGGGCTGCTGTCTATCGCCGACACTATTTAAAATATATTTAGAGCAAGTTTTGAAATCCTGGAAAAGGAAATGTAAGAATATGGGTATACCGCTAAATGATGATAACATGCTATACACTCTATGTTTTGCGGATGATCAGATTCTTATGGCCCAGGATTATCACGATATTGAATATATGACCCGAAAAATCATAGAAGAGTACCGGAACTGGGGTTTAGAAGTGAATACCAAGAAAACGGAATATATGTGCGTTGGAGGTATACAGCAGGATCTAGCGTTGGAAAATGAAATAACTATTAATCACTGTCAGGAATATAAATACTTGGGTCTTACAATTACACAAGATGGAACGTTGGACAAGAATATCCAAGAAAGGTGCACACAAGGAAGGAAAGCTATCGCATTATTGAACAAAATCCTATGGGACCAAAGTATCTCCAAAGAAAATAAACGTAACATCTATAACAGCATTGTTAAGAGCATTATAACATACAGCAGCGAAGTTTGGCCACTTAAAGAAAAATCCGAAAATATGCTCAGAACAACTGAAATGGACTTCTGGAGAAGATCTGCTGGTATATCAAGAATACAAAAAATCAGAAATACAAGAATATTGGAGATAATGGATGTAAAGCATACAATAATGGACGATATAAAAACAAAGCAACTAAGATGGTTTGGCCACGTACAACGTATGGAAGAAGACAGATTACCCAAGCAAGTGCTACGATGGGCACCAAAAGGACGGCGGAAGAGAGGAAGACCTAGGAAAAGCTGGATAGAAGGAATCCATAGGGAAATCGGAGAAAGAGGCTTGAACGAAGACATGTGCTACGATCGAGAGCAATGGCGATTGGGAATCGGAAGACGTCGTAGAACGTTATAAACCGATTATATATATATATATATATATATATATATATATATATATAAGAAGTATGCTGAACAAGGAAAAATCGACGACAGACCACAGACCGCGTATTTGGTAAGGTGACGCAGGACTTTTTACCACCACTGTACATTGAATAGTAATGGAGAAATAATACAACACTGACTAACTCTTCTCCTTGAAATTTCTGAACTGAATTCGTTATTCATTACAATTTAATTTGTTGTTAAAGGTTTGCAAAAACTGCATAAAAGTTTGCAAAAACTGAAATAAGCCTTTCCACCCCTAGAGAAAAAATTTAGTACCTTCTGCTTGATTACCTACATAGACAAGAAAAATATCAACTAAAATAGCCAAATACATAAAAAATTAAAGGAATAAAATACTAGCTTTAAGGACAAACAACAACTTAAGCAAATATATTAATAACAACAAAAGCCAGAAGAAAACACCCTTACATAGTTTTGTACAAACTTACATGTCGTGACTGTACAAATACTTACATCGGTCAAACTGATAGAACTTTTAATAAATGGATAGCAAAACACAAAATGGTTTTCAATCAGAAAAACAGATTCTACGTACGCACTTGTCCTTTTTCTTCTTCTTTAGTCTATTTCTATCTAACTTTGGACATAGACAATACTAGAAAAAAGTTGGATTTCTACCAGCCCCGAGAACAAGCTGGCATCCGCTCCAAATTCGGAAAAACGATCACCTTATATTTACTCATATAGCCTTTTTTCTATTCGGATTGTCCAATAAAGGCCTCTCTCTCATTTCTCGCCATTCATCCCTATTGTGTGTGAGGCGTTTCCACATTGGTCCTGCGACTCTTTTGATGTCGTCCCTCCAGCGCATTTGAGGTCTTCCTTTTGGTCTCTTCGCTTCGTACGGTCGCCAGTTTCGATAGAAACATCGATAGAATATAACAGATCACTGGTACTGATCTTCGTAGACTTTCACAAAGCCTTCGACACCGTGAAATAAGACAGTATTATAACTGCTCTGAACAATAGTAGAATAGACTAGCGGTTTACACAGTTAGTACCAACATTGTACCAAAACGCCACAATGCGTGATACCACCAGAGAAATTCATATCAAGCGAGGTGTGAGACAGGGCGACACTCTCTCATCTAAATTATTTATAACGACCCTCGAATACGCCTTTAAAATGCCGAAGCGGGATAATAGAGGAATAAAAATAGAGGGGCAA
Organism: Diabrotica virgifera virgifera; assembly: GCF_917563875.1. Lineage (NCBI taxonomy): Eukaryota > Metazoa > Arthropoda > Insecta > Coleoptera > Chrysomelidae > Diabrotica > Diabrotica virgifera. The sequence continues at coordinate 53,766,308 of NC_065449.1, read as the reverse complement.
TACTCAATCATCTGCATTTTGACGACGATATAGTACTTATTACTGAAGATTAGGGTGAAGCACAACAAAAATGCTACAAGAATTAGAAGACCTATCTTCAACAGTAGGTCTCAAAATGAACCTCAGTAAGACTAAATGTATGACAAATTTAGTTCCCAGCAAACATCTAACTATCCAAAATCAAGTAGTAGAATTGACAGAAAAGTATATACAGGGTGAGTCACCACTAACGGGACGGAAGATTACAGCGAAATGGTAAAAGATTTGAAACAATTTTTAAATTAGTAGTTTGTAAGTTGATAAAATCTACATTTCAAAATTATTTTGAAATATACAGGGTGTCCCAATAAATGGCGGCGTATCAAAGTTAAATTTTTTTTTATGAAAGACCCTATATTTTATTGCATTTTTTAATTGTCCGCAAAAATAAGGTATAGTTTCATAAAGCTTCCCTATACCTATGTACAGAGTGTTCTGAGTTATGTTGACTTTTCTTACAACGTAAAGTTTTAAAAGAAGGCTTATTCTCAAGTTATTTAAGAAATTAAAAAAAATTACTTTTACATTTAAATATTTGGATATTGGTTGAATGTATTTCATGATTAATTATTACACATTTATTTACAGGGTGTTCAAAATTTACAGTTTCATTATATGATTATTCTATGTGTCATATGATTCTTATTTTAAATGGAACACCATGTATATTAATAAATAATTATACTAAACAATTTTACATCTTTTGAATGGTATATGGATGTCCTATACCTAGGTCTCATAGTTTGTGCGTAATTTACAATTATTTAAATTCTTAATCTGTAAATCGATTTCAAAACACAATATTTATGTAGTTAATTAATGGCATTGTATGACATTGTCACCTTATGACAGTGCGGTCTGGTTTTATTTTATAATTAATGTATTCCATGATTGATTATTACACATTTATTTACAGGGTGTTCAAAATTTACAGTTTCATTATTGGATTATTTAATGTGTCATATGATGTTTATTTAAAATAAAACACCATGTATATTAATAAATTATTGAACTAAACAAAGGTTCCTCTTTCGAATGGTTTAGGGATGTTCTATAACTAGGAGTCATAGTTTTTGCGTAATTTACAATTTTCTTAAACGGTAAATTTATTTTAAAAATAATATTTATAGTCACTCTCGATTTTTAAACTCTACGAAATAAATGTTTCTTTACTGTATCATAATGAAATGAAAATGATGTCTATTTACTAGACCATTACTATGAAAAGTAGGTATATTGGTCTGTATACAATACATTAAAAAATCAGGATCTTCTATAAAGTCTAAAGTCCATAAACGATAAGTTAAATATTTATCATAATCCTGTTTGGTATAATACTGGTGTAGTTGAGTTTTATATGGATAATAGTGGTTTCTCTTAAGTATTCTAACAGTCGTTTGACTGATTTACAATTCACCCGAAATTTTTTCTTTACTAGTATTTGGGTTTTCCGTAACAGAAAGCAGGACATCACAGGACATAACTGGTTTATTTTTATTTAACTTTCCGTATGCAACATTACCAGTAGCACGGAATCTATTGGAATCTCTCAAAAACGTCCTTTTTGCATGGGTGTCTTCTCTCAGGATACTTTTGAGCGTAAACTTAAGAAGGTAAGATACAATTTTATAAACACTCCCCAATGCAAAGTACCATGTCTACTCTTTCGTAGATAACGTGATTATTCATTTTTAGGAACAATTAAATTTGAATATCATACACGGATGTTTATATTTTTAATAATTACCAGACCTTACTGTCATAAAACGACGATGGCATACAATGAGATATATCTTTTGTTTTAAACTCGATTTACAGATTAAGAATTTAAATAATTATAAATTACGCAAAAACTATTAGACCTAGGTATAGGACATCCATATACCATTCGAAATAGATGACTCTGCTTAGTATAATGGTGTAAAAATATACGTGGGGTTCCATTTAAAATAAGCATTATATGATACATTGAATAATCTAATAATGAAACTGTAAATTTTGAACACCCTGTAAATAATTGTGTAATAATTAATCATGGAATATATTCAACCAATATCCAACTATTTCTATGTAAAATATTTTTTTAAATAATTTCTTAAATAACTTGACAATAAGCCTTCTTTTAAACCTTTACATTTTAAGAAAAGTCACCATAACTTAGAACACTCTGTACATAGGTATAGGGAAGCCTTATGAAACTATACCTTATTTTTTGCGGACAATTAAAAAATGCAATAAAATATAGGGTGTTCCATAAGAAAAAATATAACTTTTATACGCCGCCATTTATTGGGACACCTTGTATGTTTAAAACTAATTTTAAAATATAGCTTTTGTTAACTTACAAATTACTAATTTAAAATTTTTTTCAAACCTTTTACCATTTCGCTGTAATCTTCCGTCCCGTTAGAGGTGACTCACCCTGTATATCTCGGTCATGAAATCAGAATAAGCAAGGATAATCAGACCTGCGAATTTAAACGACAAATAATACTTGCTTGGGTGGCGTATGGTTCACTAGAAATATTTAAAAGCAGCATCCCGATAGCTATGACACGGACGACATTTGACCAATGCGTTCCTCCTATTATGACATACGGAACAGAAACTCTCACGATCACAAAAACAACAGCGCTAAAAATGCGAGTGGCACAAAGGCGCAAGGAAAGATCGATTCTCGGCGTGACAAAAAAAGACAAAATAAGGAACCGATACCTAAGAAAAATAACATGTATCACTGATGTCGTCGAACGTATAGTCAAGCTGAAATGAAATTGGGCTGGTCACGTAGCGAGACTAAAAACTCAAGATTGACCAGAAAACTAATTGACTGGCGCCCAATAGAAGATAAACGCCTCAGAGAACGACCACCAATACGTTGGATGGACGAATGTTTAGGAAATGGCAACAAGACGCACAGAACCGTGGAGAGTGGCGAAAAATGGGAGAGACCTATGTCCAGCAGTGGAGGAAAGAGGTTGAATGATGATTGAAAACAAAATTTGTCAGGGTTTTATTGTTAGATAAAAGTAAAGTTATTTTTTAAACCATTACAATCTTATCCAGTAAAAACCACTCGTACATTCCTAGCATTTAAGTTTTACACACCACCTTGAACATTTTTACCGTTTCATAATTGAAAGATATATAGTAGCACAAATGCCACACCGAAAGCTGGCGTAGCAGGATTTCAAATGCCGAGTATTTCCGGACGGCCCTGTGTAGGTAGTTGGGGCGCATACCAACATACTCTGGGCAAATTAGGAACAAAACAAGGAAAAGTTATTTAGCAGTTATTTTATTGCTGAAGTCGAATCTTATGATTGCATTTATTAGTAATATCAGTTTGCAAAGTCCGCAGTTTATAAACAAATTAGCGCTCCAAAATATCCTTTTTTTTTTTCAATTATTGCCCTCTAACTTAGAAGATTTTTACATTAAACCTAAAACACCCAAAATAAAATTCACCACGATTTAATTCTGCATCGAGATATTAATCGAACAAATAGTTTGGCAACAATTAAATTCTTAATTAAAAAATGAAGTAAAGGACAGGCGTACTCTCAATCATTTATTGTAACTTCCGACGACCGGTTTCGCTCTCTAAAGTATGCAGAGCATCTTCAAGTCAACGGTTACAAGTCACTAAATGTTACAAATAAAAAACCAGAGTTAGAGCAATGTCTGGTTGTAACAGATTAATTAAAAATTTACGGTCACAATAATAACCAGAAAAACTATGATTTTCGTACAAAAAGGCACTATATCTATCTAACGTACTTTATAGAGTTGAAATTGGAATGTTTTAGCGGCCTCATGAATGTTTTAAGTTTATAAACAATTTTTTAGCTTACAAACAAATAGAACATGTCGGTAACTATTAAATTAAATTAAGAAAACGATATTGGAAATGACTTAGCAGGAAGCTTCTTTTAAAAGAAAAAATAATGATTTGCAAGGACTGGCTCCTGAAATACAAGCGGTCAAGTTTGAGCGGCATTTGCGACGAAGTTATAAACAATAGGATGGTAATATTCGAACCATTACACTTTTATTTCGGTCCTCTTTCTCCATACAAATTTTCATATCTTCAAGTGACTCATAAACTCATAATATAATATATTATAATGATAAAAACGATCGATATTACTCGTGAAAAATACCAGAAATACCATAATCGCAATAAAAAAATAGGATGATATAAACAATAGGATGGTAATCTTCGAACCATTACATTTTTATTTCGGTCATCTTTCTCCATACACATTCTCATATCTTCAAGAGACTCATAAACCCATAATATAAATATATTATAATAATAATATCGATAGGTATTACGCGTAAAAAATACCAAAAATATCAAAATCCCAATCAAAAACTTGGTTGAAGAAGATAGAATTTCAAAGTTCAAAATCGCTAAAGGTACGTTAAAAAATGCATTTTCTCGCCCTCCCATAGAGCAATGTTCTTCATTTTTTTTTAATCCGAAGTAACTCGAGTAGCGCCACCTAAGTAATGCATTACTATGCCCAAAACGCTTTATTTTTGTTAGAACAAAATAATTTTAATAACAAAATACAAGCTATTTTTTTCTCAGAGACACCGAACAAGAATAGAGAGCCGCAGAAACCTTTCAGTCTGTCGTCCGGTAAAAAAAATATTAACAATTAATGTTAATTTGTTTAAACAAAGTTTGTGTTATACAGCTTTCAGATGAGAATATTTTTTTAATTTTGAACGTTGAATATAGGAAACAATAATATGTAGTTTTATTTTGTAATACATAAATAAATTAACTTGTTATAACAAAAATAAAGATTCTTTGGCATTTAGTAATGCTTTAGTTAGGTGGCTCTACTCGAGTTACTTCGGACTAAAGCAAATACATATATTTTTTTTAAGTATACGTTAAAAATATGTACTTAAAAATATTTTGAACTTTGAAATCCTAATTTTTGACCGGGGAAAAGAAGAAGGGGCAGACCTAGAAAGGAATGGATGAAACGAGTCCAGAAAATTGGAACTAAGAGAGGGAAAACAGTGCAATAAATGAAGGAAATGGCAGGAGTCCGGAAGGCGTGAAAGAAATGGGTAAAAGATGGATAGGTGACAGTAAAGTGCGACGTTCTCATTGGTCATAAGGACAACGAGAAGAAGAAGAAATCCTATTTTCTTAAGCATAAAGCATATTTTCTTCTTAGAAGCATAAACCAACATATCAATAACAAAAATAGACATAAACATATGAGATCAAATAAATTTAAATAAGAAAATTGTGAAAAATGAAAGAAGTAGCGTAATTCACTTGCAGACATCACAGATCCATTTATCAATCTCTGGACCAGCACAATCATAATGAGCCCACACATTATGCACTTAATATAGTTTTTCCACTGTTATCCGTGGAAAAAATATTTGGCAAATCAGAATCGGCAGTCGGCAGAGCCAGGAGATTCTTGACTCAACAATGGATCGGGCTCACTGTCTGCATCAAACTGGATAAGGTCCTGTTCCTCAGAGTCTTCTTTTTCAGAATTAGACTAACATAGTTTTTGATTTATATTTTGGTAGTTTTGGTATTTTTCTCGAATAATAGAGATCGTTTTTATTATTATAAAATGTTATGAGTGAATCTCTTGAAGACAAATATGAAAATTTCTGTGGAAAAAGAGGACCAAAATAAAAAGGTAATGGTTCGAAGATTACCATCATATTGTTTATAACTTAGTCGCAAAATCCAGTCAACTCTGACTGGTTGTATCTCAGGAACCACTCCTCCTAATTAAGCTTTTTCTTCTTTTAAGCTTTTTTAAAAGAAAAAAAATAACAACCGATTTCTTTCCAATGACGTTTTCTAATTTAATTTAGTCTAACAGTTACCGAGATATTTTATTTGTTTATAAGCCAAATTGTTTATAACTTTAAAACATTCCTGAAGCCACTCAAATAGTTCAATTTCAATTTTTCAAAGTACGTTAGACAGGTATAGTAACTTTTTTTACGCAAAATCAAGTTATTCTGATGTGTCATAATCTGGTTATTATTGCGACCGTTAATTTTAAATTAACAATTTATGTTTTGGTTAACTATGTGTTCGATTGTTACCTGTTTCTGGAAAAAATTTACTGCAAAAAAGCTATGCCGACACCAAGTTATTTAATTATTGATAAATAAATACTTTCCTAAAATTTTAGTTGAAAATAAATGATTATGTTGGAAAAACTCTGATTTTCCGAAGAAAATTTTTGTCGAAGGAAATTAAAAATCAAATATCTCTGTGCAGAATTAAATTTCGGAGAATTTTATTTTGAGTGTTTTTGGTTAAAAGTTACAATCTTTGGAGTTAGAGAGGAATAATTGAAAAAAAAGATGATTTTGGAGGGCTAATTTGTTAATTAACAAAATAGTGCACTCTCTGCGGAATTTGCATACCAATATTACTTACATATTTTACGTAATCTTAAGATTCAACTCCAGCAATAAAATAACTGCTAAACAACTTTTCCCAAAAATGGTATTTTTCTCGATAACTTGCCCAGACTATGTAGGTAGTTGGGGCGCATACCGAGTAACATGTCACCAAACTAATGTGGAATTTTATACCTTGTGACAACCCTATTTATAAAAAAAAATCCAAATATTCTTTTTCCGACGCTTAACTTGATAAACGAGATATTTTCATTCTATCTTAGGAAGGTAATAAACTTTTCTAACAGCTTTATTATAGACTTATAAAACCTCTGAAGGAGCTTAGCACAAACATTAAGTTACAAACAATACTGTAGATCATCACTAAAAACTTAAATAAACCGGTTAAGTGCAGTAATATCGTTCATTCGTCTAATTAACTGGCAGTAAAATTTAATATGGGGTGATTCTTGTGAGAAATGATCCGAAACAATGTATTGTTCGCATATAATCCGAGAGCCATTTTCACAGAAATAACTTGATATACACACTCACCTGCACTAAAAATGGACACTCTTTGAATTATTTATAAAATTGTCGAAACTCCCTTTCCTTTTTGTTGTAACTTTTATCGACTATTGGCATGCTCTGATAGTGGGTTTTAAGGTATATTTTAAACAGGACGTAAAAATTTTATTTGATAAGAGAACTATACAAACTTAGTGGGTGCGACAGGGAGATGCGCTGGCGTGTCTCCTTTTCAACATAGCTCTGGAAAAGGCGGTTAGAGATGCCCAAATAGATAACAGAGGAAATATTTTTAATAAATCATCCCAAATTTTGGCATATGCAGATGACGTGGACCTAGTTGCCCGCACAACACGCAAGCTAGAAGAAATGTATACCACCTTCTCAAATGCCTCAAAAAATATGGGCCTGCAAGTAAACGAGGAGAAAACTAAGATGATGGCACCAACACCCAACAATAGAACTAGAAACATCGGTCACTAATTCACGGTTGATAACTCTACCTTTGAAGTGGTGGACAAATTCACATACTTAGGCTCCCTGATTACCAAGGAAAACGTTATGACGGAAGAAATCAAGCGAAGGGCAATCCTAGCAAACAAATGCTATTTTGGGCTGAGTAGACATATGAGAAGCAGAAACTTAAGTCAAGAAAAAAAAATAACCATATATAAAACACAACCAGTGTTAACATATGGATCGGAGATATGGACCATCTCCAAGGCAGATGAAAACCTCCTGCTTATATTTGAACGAAGGAATATTCGGTGTAATCTGTGAAAATGGTGTTTGAAGGAGGAGGTACAACTACGAGGTATACCACAGATATAAACATATATTTGGTGTTAAAGACGTAGTATCTCTTCTAGTAATAGGAAGACTAAGATGGGCAGGACATCTAGCAAGATCACAGCAGAACAATCCTCCTAGAAGAATCCTTATATCACCACATGTGGGAAGTAGAAATAGGGGTAGGCCAAAACTCAGATGGAAGGATGGTGTGGATGAGGATGCCAGCAAACTGGCAACGGTTGGAAATGGATAGGACTGACTGGCGTAATAGACTTGGGAAGGTCGAGGCTCTTTCATAGGCCTGTAGCACCATTGATGATGATAATGCTAACTTACAAATTAATAAAAAAAAAAGAATGTGTGTGTACTTTGTACGCACGTAAGAAGTTATACTTCTACTACATATTATGTGATTTTTAAGACAATACCAAAAATTAAAAAAAATAAAAGAATAAAACGCACACAAACACATTGAAAAATGCCACAAAGAAAAAATGATTTCTGAACAATAATAATTGTTGGCAAAAATTTTAAATAGGCATTTTCTGAAAAACAAAAATTATATAACAAATATACTTACAATCATAAAATGCATAAAAAATAAAAAAATAAAAACTTGCATCGGGAATCGAACCCGTGAATTTCGGGACGCTTTGATTCGTAATCGAAACCTGGACTCACTCTTCCAATTCCACATTATTTGTCATGTGGAAAAATAGGGTAACTGAACGTTTTACTGTTTGACAGTTGTTTTGAATATAATTAAATTATGTAGTTTAAATTTTGTGAAAGAAAATATTAAAATATAACAAAACAGAAAGAAAACAATATATTAGATGAAGATTGGTAGAACTTTTGTTGGTAATCAAATCAAGTATGTAAATCAAAGCATTACATACCTACTAGATAAATAAATCTACGCCAAAAAATCATAATTTAAAAATAAAAATCGGACCTAATTTGGGATTTCTCTCTAAAATCCCCATTCTTGAGAAAATACATGTAAAGTAGAGCGTCGATTATCCGAACGTCGATCAAGCGAACGACCGCTTATTCGAACTATCGACTACCGCGTCCCGCACTCGAATACCGTGCAAGCGTTAGTAATTGACGCTTAAAATATCTTCAATTTTCTTCAATATTGTATCCAAAAATAATTATGTTGTTGCAAAGACTGCACTTTTTTGTTTAATTGCTCGTTGTCATTATCAAGATATAAATAAATATGTAGGAATATAAATATGGCTTTTATTCACTTGTGGATAAATATATATGACTATAAATATGTATCAATATATTGTAGTCCGATTATCCGAACAAATCGGTTTTCCGAACACCTATGTCCCCCAATTAGTTCGGATAATCGACGCTCTACTGTATTTCAACCTAATCCAAATGTATAATTACAATATGATTATAATAAAAACTACTTACCAAATTAGAATGAGTTTTCCTTGTCCAAAATAGTCCAAAAGTCCAAAAATATAGGTATATGAAAACTATTTAAAAAGGCAGTATAACTATTAACTAACTTTTGTTTGTTGTTTTTTTTCACACAAATTTTAAAACGCAACAACCATAAATAATCAAACTACAGCTGTACCACAGCCGCCATATTGAATAATTTTTGACATGTCATTTGAACATCCAATCAGAACAAAGTTATAATGCGCATGCGCCGGGATCATAGGTTTTAACATATAAAAATTCACCCTCATATCGCCGGTAAAGAAGTATAACTTCAAAAATTACAGTAAATTAATACCTAATCAATTATCTTCTGAAATAGAATAAAAATAACAAGGGCACATATACAAGTTACTTCTCGATTTAACTAATATTTTGTATTACCTCCAGCTCTTCTGGATATACTATTAATTCAGTTTAACACTTTATTGTATGGTATCGTTTCCACTCCTCTAAAAGAACCACTGTGAGACGGCCTACAGTTAGAAGAGCAGGTCCCCCGCTTCGAATACTTGGCTACTACTGCCAAGCCAGTACCAAACATGCTCGATGAGATTTAAATATAAACTATGCGCTGGCCATGCCATATGGCTAATATCAACTTCATTTATGTATTCTTTAAAAATGCGCGCGGCATGAGGGCCTGCACTGTCATGCATCACCGTGAAGTTTTCTCCAGTAAATGTTACATATGGGACAACATAAATTTTCAGTATTTCATTTATATACCTATCCGTGGTCATAGTTCTCCTAGGGACAATGTACAATTCTTTATGGGCCTCCGAAGATATAACAGCCCACACCATAATTGAATCCCCTTGAAAACCTAAGTGTAACACTTAGGCTAAAAGTGCACTCGGCATATCGTTCACTATCTCTTCTTCAGACTTCTCCGCGACCATCCGGGGAACGTAGACAAAATTTTTGGAGTCATCAGTAAACATCACATTGTGTTCCCTCGCTTTTTATATTATCTATCTAGTGTTCAATATCTGCTCAAGCGTTCCTTTTTCTGGTACGAATACGCATTTATCTTCAGCTATCTCAGAAAATAAAAAGTTCATAAGCTGTTCGTTGATTATAATATGAACAGCAAATCTGCTAAGATCATAGCTGGAGGGTCAGATCATAGAATAACTTAGGGAGTTTAAATATTTGGACATTCACACTATCTACCTACAGAAGGCTCGAAACTGAAGTGGAATATCCAGTAAATAGAGCAAACAATGTAGAAAGATACATGAATAAAACATAATGGAGAAATAAAAATATCGGGAAAGAAATAAAAGACATACCAAGAATGACATACGCGGCAGTAATACGACCCGACACATGCAAAAATAATGCTAGAAACAGCAGAAATGAAAACACTTAACAAATAGATGGTAAGGTAAGACACTATGGGAGATGCAAAATCAACGACTGGGTGAGAAATAGTAGGATGGAACGACCACATAAGGGGAATGACAACAAATGGAGTAGACAACAAATAGAACAGTAAAGGCGGCGAGAGACGGTTCCTTAATAGGAAGACGATCAGTGGGGAGACAATAAAAACGATGGAACGATAACTTACTGAAAACACATTAAAAATGCATGCAGAGTCATGTCTATAAAAAAAGAAGAACAAGAAAATGAAAGAAATTAATAAAGTTAATATTAATTAATACTCTACATTTCGCGGATGACCGTAGCCATCCGCGATAAGTCGAAGTAGCAACGGATAAGGAAGATTTAGACTTCATGACGAGACGGTTATTTCAAACAAATGAAGAGTGGGGCCTTTCTGTAAATAAAAACAAAACGCAATACTTATGCATCGGGACTGAAGTAGAATATCTAATATTTAACGAACAAGAAACAATCAAGAACTGTGAGGAATATGTATTATTGTGGATCAATCTATCAATCAAAGATAGAATAAAAATTTTACTTTTTCTTAATATAACGCGGGCACATAAATTTGATCCACCCTCTATATTGATTTGTAACTATTTAGTATAAGTAGTTTTTAAGAAGTGATTTATCGTTAGTAAGTTTTTCCCTGAAAAATAGAACACATTAGGAAAGAAAGTGATATGAATAGACCATAATTGTTCAGGGTATTTGGAGATTATAACGATGTTTTGTTATGCACGAGGGCAAAGCCACATTAATTAGTTCTTAGGAAAGTAATGTAAAGAAAGTTTGGAATTTTAAATATGTTTGTTTAATGATAGGAATATTTAGATAATTTCCGGAAGGTCGTAAGTTTGGGTAGGAATATTTTTGAGAGAATGACTGTTTGTTTTCAAATAAAAAAAAGAAGGTGGGGAGATAAATGTTTCTGATTGGCTAGGCACTTTGGAATGGGGAAAGTTTTGTTAGGAATGTTGAGATAGTTTTGGAAAGAGGAACTGATTATGATATTGGCATCGCTGAAGAGCAGTCAACGTTTTCGTGGATAGTTAGATAGCAAGTACCAGTGGGTGTTTTGATAGTGGAGAATAGAGCTGAAAAGTGGAACGAGAGTCAGATCAAATTGAGACGAAATACCTCTTTGATTCTGTATTACTGTGAGAAGGAGAGGAGAGAATTTTTGGAGTTTGTGTTTTGTTGGAGAATTGGTGCTGTTATGCTGATAGATTTGAAGCTTGAGAGCGGAGAGGGCTTTGATGGGTAGCCTAACATAGTCAACGAGGGAGAGCTGTTTTGGGTCAAGAGAAGACATCAGAGTGAGTGAAGCAAAAGGTCAGTCAATGTATGTGAAAGATATTTTTATGTTCGGAAACTAAAATTTTGAGTAAAAGTATATGAATTAAGATTCCAATATTCCAAAAAGTAAATAGGAAGTATAGGTAATTTGCGAATACCTAAATTTGTTTGTTTAGCTTGTTTTATCAAAGTCATCGGGAACAAACCGATAAATTGTTTTTTTAACTAGAATAAATTTAAGTGGTAAAAATTTCATTCGGACAGCTGTGTCCACAGGTTTTAAATTTGATCGATTTTTAGAGTATTGATTTTGATAATAAAGTTCTGTATGCTTATTTTATATTTCTATTTAATTCCTTTTCCTAATATTTTTTCCCGATTATAACCAACTAAGAGATACTGAAACCACGAGAGAAGATAAGTATAACATAAGATAATTTAGATATTTTTTTGTATTATAAAAAGGCACCCTGAGATTTTTTATTAATTTTTTTGTATGATTTGCGACAATTGGATAAGTGATTAAATAATTAATTGGAGTAATCAAATAAAGATTAAGTGATATTAAAGTAATAAAAAGTAGATCATAACAGTATATTTGGGAACAACCATCAACAAGAGTGGGCACACCGAAAAAGAGATAGAGCAAAGGATCGTGAAAGAAAAAGGGTGATTGGATGCCTAAACACGATGCTATGGTCAAAAGAACTATCCAATCAAAGAAAACGTCTTATCTTTAATTCCATCTTTAAAAGTATAATGCTCTATGGATGCGAAACATGGCAACTTACTAAATCCCTGGAACGACGCCTACTTGCATTGGAAATGGACTTCTGGAGAAGATCGGCTAGAAAATCAAGGCTTGAAAGAATACAAAATGACCAATTCAGAAATATAATGGGAGTCAAGTCAACCATCATAGACGAAATTCAAAGAAAACAACTGATTTGGTATGGCCATGTAGAAAGAATGGACGACGACAGACTGCCAAAACAAATTCTAAAATGGACGCCAAGGGAAAGAAGGAAGAGAGGAAGGCCGAAACAATCCTGGCTAGGCGGCATTCAGAAGGCAATGTCGGAAAGGAATCTTCACCCTAGTGAACTAAACGACCAACGAAGCTGGAAACTGGGAACCGGAAGGAGAAGAACGTTATAAATAACCGGGATAATAAAAAAAATATTAATTGATACTTAGTTATTTCGTGAATCCAAATTTCATTGGTTAATCCGTATTCTCGAGATAATGCTGGAAAAAAGTTAAAAAAACGAGACTGGTTAAAAAATAGTGTTCTTAAATTTTATAGAAGCGAATAAACACTTTTTAACGTTCCAGTTTTAACTGAAAGATTTGATTTTATGCACAAAGGTTAAAATGAAAGATTGGCATTGATAAATAATTCAATAATCAGGTACTATAGAGCTCCATGACTATAATGTGAAAATTGTTTGTAGCCTGTGAGAAGCTAAGTTTTTCATGTTTATTTCCTGTAATTAGGTAGTTTTAAGTATTAAGTCGCTTTAAATATTTACTCGAATGATTTTAACGACGCTTTTAAGTTGAGTGTAACATTAACATTGTTTAAATTTCATTGTCTGCAGCATCATATAAATACTAACATAAATTGTACTAAATAAATTCGATACGGTTTTGGCAGTAAATAATGACGTACATAATTATTATTACTTTCTTTATATTTTAGAAAGTCCACTTTAGTTGCTGGAATACATAAACTTACGTGCATAGAAATCGGCCCACCTAAACATTTGGTCATTTTTGAAGTCTCGTATTTCCTAAACTTGTTGGCCGATTTAAGTGATTTTTTTAATATGTTATAGCCTTATTCTTTAACAATATCGCTGTAATAATATTATTGCTAAACGGTGTTATTTTATACCGGGTGTAACAATGATATTGTGTTTTTTCCTCAAAGTTCGGAACACCCTGTGGAATATTCTAGCGTATATAAAATATTGAAATTAAAACTCAACTGTAGCCTTACGCGTTCTTAATATTTTGCTTTTTGATTCATTCGCTTATGTTGGATAATAAAAAAGTTAGGTATTTTAACTTAGGTTCTTCATCAATACAGGGTGTTTCAAAATATGTGCGACAAACTTTAAGGGGAAATTCTGCATGAAAAATAATGACCGTTTCATTTATAAACATATGTCCGCAAATGCTTCGTTTTCGAGATACGGGATGTTGAATTTTTTTTACAAACTGACGATTTATTTACTGCTTTAAAACCGGTTGAGATATGCAAATGAAATTTGGTGGGTTTTAAGAGGTAGTTATTGCGCTAATTTGACATACAATTAAGAATTTTATATTCACCATTGGCGTGCATACGGGTCATATTACCCGGTCATATTACCCGTATGCACGCCAATGGTGAATATAAAATTCTTAACTGTATGCCAAAAAATGTGCAATAATTTCTTCTTAAAACCTACCCAATTTCATTTGTATATCTCATGCGGTTTTAGAGCAATAAATAAATCGTCAGATTGTACGAACAAATTCAACATCCCGTATTTCTGAAACGAAGCATATGCGAACATATTATGATTATAAACCTAACGGTCATCATTTTTTTTATCATGCAGAATTACCCCTTAAAGTTTGTCGCACTTATTTAGAAACACCCTGTATTGATGAAGAACGTTGATAGTTGTTAAAATACCTAACTTTTTTATTATCCAACATAAGCGAATGAATCAAAAAGCAAAATTTTAAGAAAGCCTAAAGTTACAGTTGTGTTTTAATTTCAATATTTTATATATGCTAGAATATTCCACAGGGTATTCCGAACTTTGAGGAAAAGACACACTATCATTGTTACACCCGGTATAAAATAACACTTACCTGTTTAACAATAATATTATTACAGCGATATTGTTGAAGAATAAGGCTATAACATATTAAAATAATCACTTAAATCGGCCAACAGGTTAAGGAAATACGAGACTTCAAAAATGACCAAATTTTTAGGTGGGCCGATTTCTATGCACGTAAGTTTACTTTCGTCACTTTCGCTTGTGATAAATCTAATTATTTTTTACAATTAGATTACATTTATCTATAAGTTTTTATCTTGCCCACACCAATATCAATCGCCTTTTCCGATATGGTCATGTGTAAAGATCTCTCTAAACATATTCTTGGCTGTTAATTTCTCTCCTATTCTTCCCAGAAGTTGTCAAATCAGCAATTCTTCATTATTCTTAATTAATACCATATTTCTGGACCTCGGAGGTAAACTATGTCGACATGGTGTTATTTTTAATCTGTTCCTCTAATCCACTTATTTTATTAGTTGGATTATATAAAATGGTATTATCATTAAAATATGGTCATATTGTCTTTCAACCAATTATGAGATATATCAGATTTTTATTAACATCCTAAGTGATCCAAACTTTGTTGCAATCAAAAGCTATGAGTTATTCCACGAATATACGACTGTCTTGGATTATAGAGACAACGCATATTTTAGTGTGCAACATAAGAAGTGCGAAAGTAAATGGCTCTAATAATTGTTCCAATAATCAACTATGTGTTTTGCAATTTACTTTCGTTCTTCATAGTTTGCACAGTAAAATATTGGTTGTCGAGTTAATCCACAACAGACGTATGTTCGTGGAATAGGGTATAAACACAGTTGCTTGAAATGACATAGCGTAGTCTATCTCCGAGGTCCAGATTTATCTATGCTCTCTAATTTTGGCATTAATTGGTGATACCCCTAGACTTACTTAATGTCATCATCAATGGCGTTACAACTCTTCATCAGTTTTTGCCGCGTTTACTATTGCCTTCCAAGTCTGTCACTCCTGCGCCCCTATTCCCAGTTCCTCACACCCATTTTGTCCAGATCAGATTTGACTGCATCCTTGGACCTTTTCCTAGCCCTTCCTACAAACCTTTTCCCATCTGGTCTTTCCTAAACACATTTTTGATAATGCGATTGTTGTTACTGCACACCATACGTTCTACCATCTCAGTATGTTGTCAGGTCTTTATATAGGGTGTCCCAAAAGTAGCGGAACGGTCGAATATTTGGCGAAATAACCATCGTATCGAAAAACTGAAAAATACGTGTTCAATAATTTTCAAAAATCTATCCAATGACAGTAAAGACGACCCCCACTCCACCCCCTAGAGGTAGGGAAGGGGTAACTTTAAAATCTTAAATGGAAACCTCCAATTTTTATTGCAGATTTGGATTTCTTACATAAAATGAAGTAACTTTTATTCAACAATTTATTGTAAATATTTATTCAACAAAAAACAATTTATCCTGCTACCATAGGTAAAATATTGAAAATGATCTAATATCTCGAGAAATACACTTCAAAATGAAAACTCAAAAAACACGTGTTATATTTTTCAAAAACTTATCGAATGACACCAAACATGACCCCCCACTCCACACCCTGGAAGGGCCGGAGGGGGGGCTGGGGGGTTTTGTGCATTTTTTATTGCAGCTTTGGATTCCTTATGAAAGAATAAGTAACATTTATTTGAAACATTTTTTAGAATTGTTAATAGATGGCGCTAATAAATCGTATTTTTCCAATTATAGCGCCATCTATCAACAATTCTAAAAAATGTTTCGAATAAATGTTGCTTAGTTTTTCATGACGAATCCAAACCTGCAATAAAAAAGAGGGGTTCTTGCTTTCTCTTCATTTACTTTTAGATCGATAATAATTAACGTAGCTTCTTCAAAGGTCCAGACAATATCCTGGACTTCTAATGTTGATTGTGCTACTGCATCTATATCATCGGCAAATGCGAGAACGATGTTTTTTCCCCCGAATATCTTGGTGTGGTTTGATTTTCGGATAAATTTTTCTAAGAACATATTCTGAGGTCTCGTTAAAGAACAATGGGGGCAGCGGATCTACCTGACTCACTTCAAAAATTGCGCGGAAATTATTTTGCAGTTTTTCGTCATATTATCCTAACTTGTGTAAAGGAGTTAATTACATACATTAGCGTTACTACAGCTCATTTTTCAAGGAAACCCAGCACTATTTTATTCTATGGTCTTGGGAGATTAATTATTTTTTTCCTTGGATTTATATTATATGACTACAGGCCCTTTATTTTACATTATATTATCCTACACTTAATACATAATCCCTATCCTACTTACTTATCTTACTTAATTTAGAATCATAAGCCTGTTTAAAATCTATAAAGATCTGATGTAAGTCTTGACTACACTCCCAATACTTATCTAGCATTTGTCTAATAATAAATATTTGATTAATAGTTGATTTTGAGGCCTGAAGTTAGATTAGCACTCACCAACTATTTATTCGCTTATAGGGTAGCAATATTTTTAGTAAATCCAATTCCTTTTAGTAGTCCAATTCAACACGAACAATTCGAAAGGATCTGCCTGGCAAAAACACCATACGATATTATTATCATACTCCATCTAGACCGGGCTGTATCGTCGCCGCCGCTAGTGAAATTATTCCGATTCGATTTTTTTGCACAAACCTCAAAAAGAGGTCCTATAACATATCCAGAGGGTGCCGGGTGGTGCCGTGGTCGATAAATTGGTTAAACAATTTATTTTAAACAACTTCACAAAAATATTTTTTTCATCTCAAACAATATTTTTTTTAAATAATTTGGATCATTCTGAGCAAAAAAGGTCTCTTGTCATTTTTCTCTAAAGTTGATTGTTGTCGAGTTATATGTTAAAAATTTTAAAAATGCGAAAATGGCCATTTTCAAGGCTTAATATCTCGAATAAAAATTATTATTATGACATTCAAAAAGTGGCCAAATCAAGTTTCAAACCTCTTCTTCAAGGTCCTGAAGAGAATTTTGTCATTATTTTATTACAAAGCTGCTATTTTTAATTATAACGATTAGCGCTATAGTCCAACTGTATCGTCGACCCCGTTAGCGAAACTATTTCGATTAGATTTTTTTGCACAAACTTACTCAAAAAGAGGTCCTTATTTATAACACATCCACAGGGTGCCAACAAAAAATTGTTTAAACATTTTTTTAAACAAATTCACAAAAATAATTTTTTTATTGCGAACGATTTTATTTTATATAATTTGGGATATTCTGAGCAAAAAAGGTCTCTTGTGATTTTTCTCTAAAATTGATTGTTGCCGAGTTATATGTCCATTTTGGCATTTTTCAAATTTTAAGTCACGTATAACTCGACAACAATCAATTTTACAGAAAAATCACAAGAGACCTTTTTTGCTTATAATGTCCCAAATTATCTAAAAAAGATTTGGTTAAAGTGAATTTTGTGAAATTGTTTAAAAAAAATTTGTTTAAACAATTTTTCGACCACGGCACCGCCCGGCACCCTGTGGATATGTTATATGGACCTCTATTTGAGTAAGTTTGTGCAAAAAAATCGAATATACTCGAATATATATCGAAACGCTGGACTATAGCGCTAATTGTTAATAATTAAAAATAATAGCTTTGTAATAAAATAATGAAAAAAGTCTCTTCAGGACCATGAAGCAGGAATTTGAAACTTGATTTGGACTCTTTTTTAATTTCATAATAATAATTTTTAATCGAGTTATTAAGCCTTAAAATGGCCATTTTTGCATTTTTCAAAATTTTAATCGCATATACTTAACTCGACAACAATCAATTTTAGAGAAAAATGACAAGACCTTTTTTACTAAGAATGACCCAAGTTATCTCAAAAAAAATTTTTCAAAATAAAAAAATAATTTTCGTGAAATTGTTTAAAAAAATAGTTTCAACAATCTTTCGACCACGGCACCGCCTGGCATCCTGTGGATATGTTATAAGGACCTCTTTTTGAGTAAGTTTGTGTAAAAAATTCGAATCGGAATAACTTCGCTAGCGGGGGCGACGATACAGCCCGGTCTAATCCAAGTATGTCTATTTGTATACGTTGTTTTTCTCAAACGATATTGATAGTTTTTTTTCAGTTTTGTAAGAACTTGTTTAAAGGTTTCATTTTTCATGAAAGTTGTTCTTTATGTCTGTTACTATCTAAATTTTGCACTATGCTGTTTCTTAAGTTGTTAGAAACCATTATATGTTTTGATATTTATTCATTTGATATTTTTCACGTCAATTCCAATAAATAGTTATCACTCAGTGGCATATCTTCTATTTTTATGTTAACAAGACACATTGAGCAGATTGTTTACTATATTTACTGTTTCTTGTTGCAAAGAGATTACAAAACATTGAAAATCTTAACTAATTTCACGGACTAAGTATCTCACGAAAAGTATTAGAAGAGCAACCGTTAAGCGTTGGCGCATTGGCGTTTTTTAAGTTACGCCAATGATTCTCACTTAACTGTAGAAGTGGTCGTTTGAAAACTGCGCCCTGAAATTACCATTTGCCGTCTTTAGCACCTAATACCTACCTAGTTGCCGAGCTTTAATCAAAAATTACGCTCTTTTTACCTCAATATTTATTACCTACCGATCTTCTAACCACGATAACCAGTCCAAAGAAAAAAAAAGAACCCACTAGGTAAAGCCTCAATGAATATAGGTTAGAAACTAGTTGAAATATAGCATTAGAGACGAAAATAAAGGGATATATTTATCGACAAATTCTAACTCTTGATAAGAATCATATCTTTTAATATACATTATACCTAACATATAGGCCTGGATTCCGCCTACCAAAAAAAAGTTATTAACCCGGCACCTGCCACGTGGGGTGCTACCAGCACCCCATAACACATTCTTATCAAATATTTGGTATTTCAAATTTGGTAACCGTGCTGTGCGTCATAGTAGCTTTCTATAATATTATATAGCATAGATGTGTTAGCGTTTGAAGTGGTTATTTAGTGTTATTCTGAACTTGTAGCTCTAAATTCGAATTTGGGTGTCATCATCTGGCACTTTAAGTTTTAAATTTTTTTTGTAGTTTTGATAAACAGATCAAATTTACATTTTTTATTGAAATTACTGATTTAAGTTATTAATGTCGACTCTATACACACTAAATCTTAATTTTTTTAGATATTTTACTTGACTTCATTTATTATGGCTTGGTACTTGCTGATTTGCTTATAACACCTTTTTCATTTTATTTTTTATCTTTTATAATATATTAGTGGCTAATAAGTTAATCAAACATGTTTTTTTATATTCTTGTGTTACTGAACACATTATTTTGTTTTTTAAACAAGTAGATCACAGAAAATTTTTAAGGGGTGCTGTGAGCACCCCACGTGGCAGTTGACGCCTTGAAAAGCCACGTGGCAGGTGCCGGGTTAATAGCAAGCTGAGCATTTGTTCATAGTTTAACAGCCCATTCACACTTGTCGTGTGTCGGATTCGTATATTAAATCAGATGTCGGCGTTGTTCACAGTTCGAATAATCGGTTGTCGCTTGTCAATTTCGAAGCTGGTGCCACTCTACGCGAGGGAACCGTGAGAATGTTATGTGTAGGGGAGCCAAAGCGGGGATTTTTACTCGAGCGCGTCAGATTATTACATGGGGAGAAACCTTGTACCCTGTAAAAGTACTTTTACCATATATTGACTATTAATACAGAGGAGTTCGGTCAGGGGGGGGGGGGCGAAAAAAAAATCTGTCCTTAAAAGTACTCGAAATTGTCAGATTAAGATAAGGTAAGTTAAGTACATACAAAAGAGTGTATATTTAAAAAATCTGACGATTTGAGCGGGGCGTAAGGAAATGGGTGAGTCAAAAAGTTTCACAAAAAAAGCGAATATTTCGCGAAATGAACGTCAGATCGAAAAACTAAAAAATACGTCTTAAATATTTTTTAAAAATTTATCGTTTGCTTATCGAATGATACTAAACACGACCCACACGGAGAGGAGTAAGGGGTAAATTTAAAATTTTAAATACAAACCCCGCGATATTTCGCAAAATGAACATCAGATCAAAAAACTGTAAAATATACTTTCAAAATGGTTTTGAAAAATCTATCGAACGGTACCAAATACGACACCCCACGAAGGTGGGGTGGGGGTTTACTTTAAAATCTTAAATGGGAGCCCCCATTTTTTATTGCAGATTTGGATTCCTCACGTAAAAATAAGTAACTTTTATTTGAGACATTTTTTCGAATTATGGATAGATGGCGCTATAATCGGAAAAAACGATTGTTGGAAATGGAAAATTTAATAATTAAAAAGTGGAAAGTCCCCACTAAAATGGAAAATTTTACTTAACGTTTTTTGGCTTTAGGACCCAATAATCTCAACCCAACAAGTTCCCATAACGCTCGAGTAACTGCAAATTTAGCATACTTTGCTCCCCTACCAAAATGTATGTATAAGAAGATCAGCATTTTTAAAAGTGCCGATAAGATCATGAATCCTCACAAAACAAAACTAGGTTTACCCATTATATTTAATGTTCTTAGATATGGTACTCCATAACAGATATGTCTTTGGACGGATGTTGATAATTGTTTTTTTTTGTAAGCATTTATTAACAATCAGAATTACATATTCTATGAGTTAATTTGATAACAAGTACAATAACTTATATCAATGTAGTATTGTACACTAAAATGGCGTTATGAGGTACATCACCCAGCGGTTTCACCTCAGTTTAAGCGAAGATCTATGGGCCATAATCTTCGCAATCTTCTGTTGTTTAGTGACTGCAGTAATGGTAATATTAATTGGTTGGGGTGGCCTTCCAATTTCTCGTGGTGTCTGTTGGCTCTTTCTTGAATTACTGTGCTGACTAACGGGATGTTTAGGTCTGTATGAAGGGTTTGGTTGGAAATGTACCACGGGGCATTTGCGATGGTGCGTAGAATTTTTGATTGAGTTCTTTGGATAATTTTTGTGTTTGATTTGCTGGCACAACTCCATAGTTCTATACCGTACGTCCATATAGGTTTGATGACTGTTTTATAAATCAGCAGTTTGTTCTTAATTGAGAGTCGAGATTTTCTACCTATAAGCCAATTAATTTCTTTCACTCTTAACTCAGTTTGTTTCTTCTTCTTTAAAATTTGTTGTTTCCAGTTTAATTTAGAATCAAGATGAAGCCCCAGGTATTTGACGATATTCTGTTGTGGTATGTTGACTTGATTAAGGTTAATATTTGGGCATTGGTCTTTCCTTAGTGTGAAAGTTATATGTATTGACTTAGTTTCATTAGCTTTTATCTTCCATTTCTTCAAACACTGTCCAATTTGGTCTAGGTGTTCTTGAAGTTTTAATACTGCAGCTCTTGGATCCTCTTCAGTTGCAAATATTGCTGTGTCATCAGCGAAAGTTCCAATGGTGGTTTGTGGAGAGGTTGGTAAATCGGATGTGTACAGTACATAAAGAAGTGGACCCAACATACTACCTTGTGGAGCTCCTGATTGAATTTTGTTACGGTTTGATAGTTCATCCTCCACTTTAGTTTCAAATTCTCTGTGATTTAGATATGATTTTAATAAGTCAAAGTATTTGTTGGGTAGGGATTTTTTGATTTTATAAAGTAATCCTGGGTGCCATACATTATCAAATGCTTGGCTGATGTCCAGAAAGGCTGCTGTGCAATACTGTTTATTGTCCAAAGCTCTATTAATTACATTTGATATGCGATAGCATTGTTGCACTGTAGAATGACCTTGCCGGAATCCAAATTGGTGTTCTGGGATCCAGTTTTGGAATTCTAGGTCGCTCATAATTCTTTTAAGTAACAGTTTTTCAAGAAGTTTTGACATTATTGGCAGTAGACTTATTGGGCGGTATGATGAAATATCCGTTAAAGCTTTACCAGGTTTCGGTATCATAATTACTTGGGCAATTTTTAGTGATATAGGCCAATAATTAAGTCTTAAGATTGCATTTAATATGTACAATAACTTCATTATACCTTTTTTAGGAAGTTGTTTTAGCATTGTTGCTGTTATGAGATCAGTGCCTGGCACCTTCTTTTCATTCAAATGATTAATTTCATCTTTGATCTCCTTCGGTGTAATTAAAGTTAGTCGCTCTCGTTGATTAATTGGTAAGGCTAGTTCCTGCTCTACTTCTTGTACTTGGTCATTGTCGTTTGGCTTGAAGACTTCAGTTAGATGTTCAGCAAATAAATCAGCTTTTTCTTTGTTGCTTTTTGCCCATGGTCCTGGTGGTATTAAGTTTTTCCGAATTGGAGGTGAAGTATTTATTGGTTTATTTTTGTTTTTGATTGGTTTCCAGAGTTATCTTGACGCGAAAGGTTTGATACATAGTTTTCAAATGAGTTGTTTCTCATCTGCTGTAGAGCTGTTTTTAAGTTTCTAGTTTTGATATTATAAATTGTCCTGTCATCTGGTCTGTGTGTTCTTTGCCAAATTGATCTGTCTTTTCGTTTTTCTGCTACTAGTCTTTTTATTTCAAGAGGAATGTTGGTTGAATTTTTTTTGTCCAGGTTAAGGGGTAGACTGTTTGGCAGCATTTTGAAGTAAGTTGATTAGATTATTAGTTTCTGTTTCTATTTGTTCGGGATTTTGCATTTTCACTAGTAGATTTACTTCCTGTTCTATAATTAGCCGGTATGTGTCCCAGTTTGTTTTGAAGCTATGCAGTCGAGGTGTTGGTTTTTTGATTATCACCGTTGTGCTAATTGTGGAAATTATGGGACTATGATCTGATGATAAATCAAAACTTGGTACTACATCTGTATATCATTGAGATATTCCGTTTGTAATAAAGAAATCCAATAGGTCTGGTGTTTTATTTGGATCGGTTGGCCAATATGTCGGTGATGCCGTCGATAGGAATGAGTAGCTTTTATCCTGGATAACTTTTGCTAGCTCTCTGCCTTTAGTGGTTGTTAGGCGTGAACCCCATAGCGTATGTTTACAGCTGTAATCTCCACCTGCTATAAGTTTTGGCCCTAGAGTTTCGAAAAAGGGAGAAGATCTTCTTTTGTAAGTCTATGCCTGGGCGGAAAATAAATTGCTATGACAGTTATATCATATGGAAGAGTTTGTATTTTTATCTGATAATTGATAATTGTAGGTACATTCATTGAAATATATACTAAAAACGATATTTAAAAACTAGACTAAACATACATAATAGCATGCATAATATACAAGTGTGTAGGTAAATAAGTAATTTCCTAAAATTGTTTATCTGAGGACGGTATGACACTAAAATGATTCTCTTCTCTAATAAAAATCTGACAATCTGATTTATGGGAACAAATTAGGTGAATACCCAATTACGAAGTTTCAGTTCAATATCATCTTTCTTCTTTTTACATAGGCGGTTCTTATACGTGATCTAATTCAATTTAAATATAATAATGACAATGAAATATCAACTATGATATCTTCCACATCAGAAAACAGAAGGGTATATTATCTGACAATATGACCTATTTAAAATTGTATATTGTTATATGTATTGTATAATTATTTATCATTTAAAAATCCACCCGTGTTGAGCTGCCCCCCCCACTTGCAAAAATTAAAAAACAAATAGCCCTGATTTATGAGCTATTTATGAGCTCTCATATTCCGCAAACTAAAAATTTTGAGCTCGTTCCACTGAGCAGGAATTTAATACCCTAGTGGGGGGGGCTGAGTCAGCCCCCCCCACTACTTAAAAATAGGAATATTGAATCGGTTTTTGCGGCAGAATTACGAGCTATTTATGAGCTCTTGAAATTATATAGTTTCGATTTTTGAGCTCACCCCCTTCACCCCCAAACAACCCTTTAATTGATTTAACTTAAGAGAAAGATGCTGAGAAAACTTAAAATATATCGTATTGCGAATATAATTCCTATAGCTTATATACTCTAAGAATAAACTATTAAATCAAGAGCATTTCGATTATTGAGCTACAACCCCTTCGCCAGAAAACCACCCTATCTTCCCGGCTTAAGAGAAAGTTGTATTTAAAATGCGTTAAACTAATTATTTGGCGACTACATATCATTTAATAATTTATAAGCTTCCAAATTACGCGCATTTAGATCAGTAAATTGCAATTTATTTTGTATAGTGCAGTCACTGAAGGTAAAAATCAACGATTACCTTCAATTTCGGTGAACCTTCATCGATTTTCACGAAAATTGGTCAGTGGTTAGAGGATACGTCAAGAAACAAAGGTGACATGGTACCACCTTGCGCCTTTACCCTGAGGGTGGATACCGCCCCTTCTCGGGGGTGAAAATTATTTTATAAAAAATAAATGCACAAATCAATAAAAGAACAAATTAAAAGCAAAATTTATTATATAAAGTTAATAAAATAAGTCAATACTTTTTAAGTTATTAAAGATCAAAGATTTTAATTATTTGTGAAAAAAATGCATGTTTTGAAAAGGTTTTTTGTAAATCACTGAAAAACTTTAAGTTTTTACAAAAAAGTTAATAGTAGTTTAATTCGTATAGCTTATATTCTAAGAATAAACTCTTAAATCACGCGTCTTTCGATTATAGAGCTACAACCCCTTCGCAAGAAAACGACCCCATATTCCCGGCTTAAGGGAGAGTTGTTCTTAAAATAATTTAAATTAATTATTTGGCGACTACATATCGTTTAATAATTTATGAGCTTGCAAAATATACGCATCTCAATTATTGAATTGCCATTTTCTTTCTATAGTGCAGTCACTGAAGGTAATAATCAACTAGTACCTTCGATTTCGGTAAATCTCCATTCATTTTCACGAAAATTGGTGAGCGGATTTTGATACTATCAACTTTTTCTGCATCTTATTTTTCATAGGTATTTCTAAGTACTTTGACAAGTATTTAGTACCTAAGTGTTATAAAATGCATTTCTTTCCCGTTATTTAAACTTGAACCCTTAGATTTTAACAGTCGCGGAAAAAAATATACATTTAATTACCAATAACTTACTTTAAATTAACATTAAAGGGTTTTTCAAGTAAGCAATTTATTATATTTTTTATTAGCTTCAATTTTAGTGATGAAAACTTTTTTGTAAAAACTTACAGTTTTTGAGTCATTTATGAAAAATCGCTCTAAAGCATGCATTTTCTTTCCAAAAATTAAAATATTTGATCTTTAATAACTCAAAAAGTATTGATTTATTTTAATCACATTATGTAACAAATTTTGCTTACAATTTGTCCCTCTCTCGATTTGTGGGGTTATTTTTAATAAAGTAATTTTCACTCCCGAGAAGGGGTGACATATACCCCAGGCTAAAACCCCAAGTTGTTATTGTCAATTCGTGAAAATAAATGGAGATTTACCGAAATCGAAGGTACTAGTTGATTTTTAACTTCAGTGACTGCACTATAGAAAGAAAATGGCAATTCAATAATTGAGATGCGTATATTTTGCAAGCTCATAAATTATTAAACTATATGTAGTCGCCAAATAATTAATTTAAATTATTT
Source organism: Diabrotica virgifera virgifera (assembly GCF_917563875.1). Lineage (NCBI taxonomy): Eukaryota > Metazoa > Arthropoda > Insecta > Coleoptera > Chrysomelidae > Diabrotica > Diabrotica virgifera. The sequence goes on along the minus strand of NC_065449.1, from coordinate 53,740,029 downwards.
TAAGAACAACTCTCTCTTAAGCCGGGAATATGGGGTCGTTTTCTTGCGAAGGGGTTGTAGCTCTATAATCGAAAGACGCGTGATTTAAGAGTTTATTCTTAGAATATAAGCTATACGAATTAAACTACTATTAACTTTTTTGTAAAAACTTAAAGTTTTTCAGTGATTTACAAAAAACCTTTTCAAAACATGCATTTTTTTTAACAAATAATTAAAATCTTTGATCTTTAATAACTTAAAAAGTATTGACTTATTTTATTAACTTTATATAATAAATTTTGCTTTTAATTTGTTCTTTTATTGATTTGTGCATTTATTTTTTATAAAATAATTTTTACCCCCGAGAAGGGGCGGTATCCACCCTCAGGGTAAAGGAGCAAGGTGGTACCATGTGACCTTTGTTTATTGACGTATCCTCTAACTACTGACCAATTTTCGTGAAAATCGATGAAGGTTCACCGAAATTGAAGGTAATCGTTGATTTTTACCTTCAGTGACTGCACTATACAAAATAAATTGCAATTTACTGATCTAAATGCGCGTAATTTGGACGCTTATAAATTATTAAATGATATGTAGTCGCCAAATAATTAGTTTAATGCATTTTAAGTACAACTTTCTCTTAAGCCGGGAAGATAGGGTGGTTTTCTTGCGAAGGGGTTGTAGCTCAATAATCGAAATGCTCTTGATTTAATAGTTTATTCTTAGAGTATATAAGCTATATGAATTATATCCGCAATACGATATATTTTAAGTTTTCTCAGCATCTTTCTCTTAAGTTAAATCAATTAAAGGGTTGTTTGGGGGTGAAGGGGATGAGCTCAAAAATCGAAACTATATAATTTCAAGAGCTCATAAATAGCTCGTAATTCTGCCGCAAAAACCGATTCAATATTCCTATTTTTAAGTAGTGGGGGGGGCTGACTCAGCCCCCCCCACTAGGGTATTAAATTCCTGCTCAGTGGAACGAGCTCAAAATTTTTAGTTTGCGGAATATGAGAGCTCATAAATAGCTCATAAATCAGGGCTATTTGTTTTTTAATTTTTGCAAGTGGGGGGGGCCAGCTCAACACGGGTTAAAAATCCCCATTCCCTTCAGAATTAAACTCTATCGAAATCTTATCATTTACTTTTTCCAATATCAAAAATCTCTGTTGATTTTATATGGCATCACTAGCCCCGACCCCCGACAAATTAATATTAACAGCACTATTCATATACACAGGCGAGCGAGATCCGAGATCCGACACAATTTTGTCGTCGACAACAAAAAATCGTTTTCCGATAAGTATGAAAAGCTCCATATAAAATGCTCTTCCACTGGAACCTCCGATTAGAATACGGATCCGACACACGACAAGTGTGAACGGGCTGTAACGGTGTCTAGTCGGACAATCTTTGATGTACAGGAACACTGGAATAGGGGAGGTCTTAATTTTGGAACGTGATTTTAATTGTGGAACGTGTCATCCTGACAAGTTTATGATTGTGAAAACTAACAGTTTGTTTTTAAGTTTATTCAATAGCAAACTTTTGAAACTAATATATGAAAAAATGTTTGTCCGACAAATATGTTGGGCATTTAAATAAGTCCGACACGTAGAACATGTCAAATAGCAGGAATTATGTTGGTAATAAATAGCAGTCCGATTTTTGCATGAGATTTTAATGAAAGGGTAACAAATCAATTGGAAGTTCTATCCGACAAAATACATAGGCCGTTTTCGTAGTCTGACGTTCGAAACCTGTAACATCTTCCACAATTAAAACCTCTCCTGTTCCATTGTTCCCGTACATCAAATTTTGTCCGACCAGATACCTTTAGGCTATTAACAAATGTTCAGCTTGCTATTAATAAAAATTTTTTTGGTACGCGGATCCAATCCTACTAATACCCACCTAGTTGTCGAGCTTTAATAAAAAATTACGCCCTTTTTACCTCAATATTTATTTATTACCTACCGATCTTCTAACCACGATAACCAGTCCAAAGAAAAAAAGAACCAACTAGGTAAAGCCTCAATGAATATATAGGTTAGAAACTAATTGAAAGTGATGAACTACAGTGATGAGCGAGCTAATAACACTGGTCAACAAAAAAAATTGAAAAAAAATGAACAGACACTCTGATGGGTGTTCTTTACTAATTTTGGGTCGCTGAACTCGAATATGACCTCCGTTTTTTCCATCACCCTCCATTTTTCCGCTCCCCCCTATTCTTGCCAAAATAGTGGTGAAATAGGTAAATTTCGTTTAATTTGCTCATTTCGCCGCGATAAATGCCAACTTATAGATTAAAATTACAGTAAAATAATGATTAAGGTTATGCCCAACGATAAACATAATTGGGGATCCGAGGGGGCGAAAAAAGGGGAAGAAAGGGATATTTTTCTGAAAAAAACGTAAAAAATCAGCATTTTTCAGTATTTTTTTTGGAAAAAAAAGCGACATTACAGGCCTTTTGCCATTTTTTACACCTTACCAATACCCCCCTTGAACCGCCTTGCATCATCATATCTCTCTTTTTCACCCTCCCCCCCTTAAAGCCCCCTCGTTCTTCAACAAGAAAAAAAAACATAAATATGGATGTACAAAAAAAAAGAAGTTACCTATTTATATGAAACAAACTCTCCTGTGGTTTTGATTGTATCTGAGAATTATGACAAAAATATGATTAGACAAGGTGGAGGGGGAGAAAAAGTATTGAAATTAATCATAAGGCTAAGCAATCAAAAAGTCTGAAAAAAAAACATACCTGCATCTACTTGGAAATTTTTCTCCTTTTGTAAGCGTCCTCCGGTATTTCTCGAATTTGAGTCCAACAGTAGTCCGCCAACATACTAGGGTTCCATTTTTCAGCGTATCTCTTCTCCATTTGGGCAATCTGCTGATGAAATCTTTCACCATGCTCGTCCGAAACGGCTCCACAATTTGCCGGGAAAAAACTCAGGTGGGAGTGGAGAAAATGGACTTTCAATGACATATTAGCAAACACATTATCTCCGCAAATTGATTTCGTTGTGAACGACTTTACTGCGTTTTCCACACAATTACATTTATACTTAACTTAATGTTCTAATTTCAAGACTGATTTGTCAACTACTGTTACTGTTATTGTCTTTGTTCTAGGATAAGTTGTATTTGTCAATTTCAAAATGTTCTAGCTCTCAATTGTTAAATGAGAGCAAGTCATTTTATTCTTTATTATTGTTTGTTATGTATTTACCAATTTTGTACCTACTAGATCTTATTTTTCTAATTTGTGTGACATTTTAATTTAATTGTATCATGTACTAATGGACTTCGGTCCGTAAATAAATAATAAATAAATAAATATTGCAACCTAAAGCCTTGTAAGATTTAAGTAGCTCATCAATTCGTTGTTGATAGTCATCTGACCTTTTGTTTCCAAGAAAATTGCGACAAACAAAAACAAAAGATTCCCAGGCTCTTTTCTCTTTTCTTGACAAACTGTTGGAGAAAGCATCGTCATCAAATAACTGTTTAATCTGGGGTCCCACAAATACGCCTATTTAGAGCCTTAACGAATTGTTTAAAAAGGCCCAGCTTAATGTGAAGTGGAGGTATAATGATTTTTTTTTTGTCTACTAAGGCACCAAAAGCGATGTTTTTACAACCGGGAATATCATTCACGCGCAAGGGCCAGTCTTTTCGCACATAATGTTGATCTTTAGCACGGCTGTCCCATTCACAAAGAAAGCAACAAAATTTAGTGTATCCAGCTTGCAATCCAGTTAATATTGCCACTACTTTGAGGTCAGCACAAACATTCCATTGATGATGATCGTAACTACTTTTTTCCAAAATTTTTCTTAGATTGTCATATGTTTCCTTCATACTGGTTGCATAGGCAACAGGGACCGATGGTAGATCATTTCCATTATTAAGTAAAACCGCTTTTAAACTAGTTTTTGAGGAATCAATGAAAAGTCTCGAGTTTTCAGATACGTATGGTATTTTTAGCTCAGTCATTAGTCCTGCAATGTTGTTACAGCTAATTAAATCTTCATCATCATCATCTCGCGAGAAAAAAGAAATGAAGGCGGAATTTCATTTTCTGAAAAACGTAATATTGACATCTTTCTGCAGGAGATTTTTCTGCTGAAGTCGTGAACCAAGAAGCTCAGCTTTTATTTTAGGCAGGTCTAAATCGCAAACTAAGTCGTTCAATTCCTCCTGAGTAAAAAGTTGTGGTTCGTTCGAACCGTTAGGCGTGTAGTCTCCATCTTGGCTCCCATGTTAGGTCTCCTCTTCCAGTGGTGACGCATTCTGTTCAGTTGCTGATTCTTCATCATCTAGGGTGTAGTTTACGGGTGGTATGGGAACAGGCAGCATATTACTATGTTCCACGGGTCTAATTGCCGAAGGGATATTCGGATAAGTGATGGTACGTTTCGATTTTCGCGAAAATCCAGATATTTTCGTCATACAAAAATAACAGTCCTCGGCATGAGAAGTGGGCTCACACCAGACCATTGGTACAGCGAAGGACATTGGACGTGATTTCCCACGTAACCACGAACTTAAATTAGTGGAACAACTATTGCAACATAATTTTGGGGCCCATGGCTTGTCTTGATCCCCGACTTTGCAACCGAAATAATGCTCATAAGCTTTTCGAACCATCTTATTTAAAGGTCTCCTTTGATTCTTAAAAGTTACTTCTCCACAAATATAACAGAAATAATTCACATCATTCTTACAAAAACGCGGCATTGTAACTCCAAAAACTTTACAAAGAAATGTACTTCAAGCACAGAAAAAAAACACGTGTGCTAAACGCAAACACCTCACTTTTAAAAACTTCGAGACAGTCTGTCTCGAACAACACGCTCACTGCAACTGACAGGTGCTTGCTTGCGAATTCAAGTAGTGTAAAAGAGAGAAGGGGGGGGGGGTGAAAAAGAGAGATAGGAAGGTGAAAGGGGTAGTGGGAAGGTGTAAAAAATGGCAAAAGGCCTGTAATGTCGCTTTTTTTCCAAAAAAAATACTGAAAAATGCTGATTTTTTACGTTTTTTTCAGAAAATACCCCTTTCTTCCCCTTTTTTCGCCCCCTCGGATCCCCAATTATAAGTTGGCATTTATCGCGGCGAAATGAGCAAATTAAACGAAATTTACCTATTTCACCACTATTTTGGCAATAATGGGGGGGAGCGGAAAAATGGAGGGTGATGGAAAAAAACGGAGGTCATATTCGAGTTCAGCGACCCAAAATTAGTTAAGAACACCCATCAGAGTGTCTGTTCATTTTTCCATGTTGACCAGTGTAATCGGCAAAATAACGCAAAAGATGGAAAATATAATACATTGCGAAAAAAAGAGATGAAATTAGTGGAGGTGGAAATTATCGTTATAAACGTATAAATTAACACTGCATTACATAGTTTCCCACCTTTAGACGTATCAGAGGAGTATGACAACTGTCACTGTGACAGTAGAATTTTATAAAATTATCCTGTCACAGACTTATCAAGGTGGGAAACTATGTAATGTAATGTTAATTTATACGTTTATAACGATAATTTCCACCTCCACTAGTTTATAATAATAATACTTTATTTCCTATTTGACAAATACAATTTGTATAGGATCAAAGAAGAAACGCTTTTCTTTAGTTACGAGTGACTAAAATTAAAAATATTATAAAAAAATCAACTAAAAACAAAAAATAAAAACAATTGAAAAAATCTAACACATTCGTTAAAGAAAAGCGTGGTGCGAAAACCGTTTATTCGATGAAGATGCTTTTCTTTGACGAATGTGTTAGATTTTTTCATTTTTTTTTTTATTTTTTGCTTTTTAGTAGATTTTTTTTGTAATATTTTTAATTTTAGTCACTCGTAACTAAAGAAAAGCGTTTCTTAAATATTTTTTTTTCATATTTTTTTGTTAACTATTAATTTTAAACGATAGAGGTAAGTATAAGTTTGAATTTATAGGTTGAAAATTATATTCAAATTAACTAATTTTATCTTCATATTTAGGACTTTCATAATTATGACAAATATACTTAAATTCGAGAATTTAGGAAACAAAATCTTTATATTACTTGTGTGGCTTTAATTTGAAAAGTTTATAATTTCACCTGATACTCTAAAGGAGCTCATATAACGTATTAACTGTAAAGTAATTCCGTAAGGGACGGCCCTGAAGTTTACAGTACCTTTCAAATTGATCACTCTGAAGATAATCTACTAACGGTGGTACCTTAACTTGATTAATAAATAATATTTTTATGTGTGGATACGGGCGCTGGGTTCCTTCAAAACATTTATTGTGAGATTTAATTGAATGGATGAATTTTGATACCCCATTTGTTACAGGTACTGTTATTTTTTACTCTAAAGGTGGTGCGATTGGTACAAATTGACGCCTAATAGAGCTAAGGTAATTTTCAATACATTTTGATTTTAAATCTCTACAAAGAAAAGGTTTAAACTTGTCAGTAAACTAATTATTTATTAGAAAGTCTCTCAGCATATAGATTTATTTCAAGATTTAAACATTTTTTTAAAATAAAAATTAGTGATAATGTAGTTTTTAAATAATTTTTGAATTAGATTAATACGGAGAATAAATAAATGCTGTACAAAGTTTATTCCAGATATTAAAGACACAAAGAACAGACCTGAACTATAGGCTAAAATATTTACTAAAGAGACTATATTACAAATAATTAAAGATTAACTCAATAAAATTTTTTAGAAAAAAAATAATCGACTGGATGACCGACGAGTTTCTTATGTTAATGGAAAAGAGAAGGATCATTAAAACTGAAGGATCGGCGAAACAAGATATATATGTCAAGATGCACAATGGAATACAAAAGAAAATAATAGGGCAGTCAATGAGGGTATTTGGCTCCGAATTCCATCCTACTACATCGATTTACTTGAAGTCTACCCTAAGTAGGGAATAGCTCAAGAAACAAAGTCTACCCTATGCCGATGTGCGCTTTTATCTTGGAGGTGGTTCCCATCCCTTCTCGCGGGTAGAAAATTTTTTGATTAAAATAACCACGGAAGAAGCTAGAGAACCTAATTTTAAGCAAAAATTGTTCTACAATTATTTTTTGAAAACTCTATACTCTTTGAGTTATTCGTGGTTGAAAATTGACCATTTTCTTGGAAAAATGACACCTTTTTGGACGGATTTTTGCGAATACCTTAAAAACTATGCATCTAACAAAAAAACTATATAAAATATTTCTGTAGGTTATACAAAAAAAAAACAAAGAGATTCCCACTTCCCACTAACCCACTTGTGCCGTATTTTGTTAACGGGCGACCATTAGATTCAGTGTTCTCGTATAACGAACTTGGTGTTATCGTAAACAGCAGTCTAACGTGGTCCGACCACATTACTTCTATTTGTAAACGTGCGAACTCCAGACTATATCTTATTCGGAGGTGTTTTGCGAGAGTTTCAATGCAGTCATTCTGTAAACTTTACACTATTTACGTAAGACCGATTCTTGAATACGCTGGTCAAACGTGGCATCCTGATTTGGTTCGAGACAAAACATTGTTGGAAAACGTCCAAAGAAAAGCAACTCGAATTCCATTGGGACTGAGAAGACTCTCCTATGCAGAGAGACTTAGTATGGCCAATCTAACTTCCATAGAACTTCGTCGACAACGTGGAGACTTAATAACCACTTTTAAAATATTAAAATTCAGTTTCGGAAATCTCAACGAAATGTTTACTATAAACCAAGATGAACGCCTCAGAGGTCACCAGTTCAAACTTAAAAAAGAGAACTTTTCTACGAGATCAAGGCAGAACTTCCTACCAAATAGAGTGTTCGAGAGTTGGAATAACCTTAGTGATAACATTGTCACGGCCCCCTCTACTAACACGTTTAAAAACAGACTTGACCGTTTCTTATTATAGCTGAACTATTTTATTTTTTTTATGTAAACAAAAATTATATCTTTTTTTTTGTTTTATATTGTATCTACTAGTAGGTTAGTTATGTAATTTCTTTGTTTTTGGGCATAATAGGGACTTGTCCCTCTGCCCTTGCTTATGTATACCTAATAATAATAATAAATAATAATAATTCGTTCCATCATAAGTCTTCTAGTTAAAATACAAAGAGAAATATGGTAGGTAAGAAGAGTTTGTTTTTTTGCTGCATGCTCAAATCGGTGAATTCAACATAAAATAACAGAGAAACTGTCGGTTTTAGGTGTATAATGATACCAATAAATTTTGTAGTGCTTGAAAAGAGCTTTAAAATGAGCAATACCAAATTTCGATTACATTCAAACTAAGCGAGATATTCTGCAAAAAATTGATGACTAATATATTTTAAGAAGAAATGAAAATTATATTTAACCTCTCATCCATCAGAATTTAAATACATCGTTTTCCTTCTACAATACTTTTTATCATAGTGTTATTTCTATGTTCAAAAAGTTGGACTGGATTAAAATGAATGGTTTTTGAAAGAAATAAGATCAAGTTATAGAGCGCATTTTTAAATTTTCTAAAAAATCTTTCTTTTCCTCCACGTAACTCGAAAAAGATAAGAGATACGAAAAAAATATACCACACAAAAATGTAGGTCTTTTTCAGATGAAAATTTGCTTTTTACTGTTCATTACCGTATCTCTTATAATTTTCAAGTTACATGGAGAGAAAGGAAGATTTTTAAGAAAATTTAAAAATTCGCTCTATAATTTGATCATTTTTTTCAAAAACCATTTCAAACCCGTCCAACTTTTTGAACGGAAAACGATGCATTTACATTTTGGTAGATGGGGTTAAAATTACTTCTCATTTTCTCTTAAAATACATTAGTTATCAATTTTGTTTGCAGCATATCTCGCTTCGTTTTAATGCAATGATGGACCTCTAATATAGCTCGTTTTAAAGGTACATATTTTCAAGCACTTTTTTGCATTTTTTGCATAGAACTTTTTTTTTGCATAGAACTTTCGACATAAAAATTCACATGCTTATACGTTACAATTATTTAGTATCCTCCTATACGGTATAAAGCCTCTCTGGCCTCTCAACGGTATAAAGCTGGAAAAATAATTGGACAATAGATAAAGATACGAAAAGTACAATACCTTGGCCATGTGATGAGAGTAGCAAAATACCAGCTTTTCAGGATATGAATGAAATATAATTTTTGAGATTTAAGCTAAATTTACTAAACCTTAAATAAAGGGAGATAAATTACCCATTAGAGGGAGACAAATTGCGTTCTTTTACAAATTATAAGTTTAACAACTGATCTTTATAGATTATTTTTAGATGCCTTTAACCATTATTTTCTTGGTAAGTAATCCCTTCCCTGTTAGTAATGTATTTTTTTCAACTTCATCTTTTTCATTATCTTCTATTAATATTTCCACACATGTCTTTTTTGAACGAACTAGATTATTTCTAGGTCCTCATTCAATGCCTTAATTTCGGCATTCATCTCTACTTTAACTTCTCCGAATATCTTTATTATATCCGAATACCATTCTCAGTACACTTCATTCCCGCATATTTAGTATTTTAGATGGCTGCCCCTTTGGATATGCATCTATATACTCTGTCCCCCTATGGGTTATAGTAGAAACTTCTTGATAATTAACTTGATATACTTTTTGAAACCGGTTATAGATACGCTTTTCTTCTCTTCTGATGCGTCTATACTTCTTTTTTTCTCCGTGTGCGACCTGTTCCACGAGTTCTTTGATATGCCATGTTTATTCTGTGTGTTGCCATCTCGCCGGAAGAAGAAGAAGAAAAAAGAAGAAGAAAAAGAAGAAGAAGAAGAAAAAGTAGAAGAAGAAGAAGAAGAAGAAGAAGAAGAAGAAGACGAAGAAGAGTTTGAGGCAAATTATTCGTATTTTGAGTGGCTACATTTTTTATAAAGATGGCTGGTTGCAGGATTACTGTTTCATTCCCAAACTTGGAAGACCAGTCCTTTTTATTAGGACTCCTTAGTCAAAGGATACTTTTATTAAGGCGCATAGTGTAATACGAAGTAGTAGGTAGTAGGATACGTTAGATTACGGTATCAAAAGTATTACACAAAGACATTAAAATCGATATACATAAAGAAAGAAATCAGATTGAAATGGAATAAGAACGAATAATGTATCAAATAGACAGAGGCAAGGAAAAAACATACTTAGTAAGTTATTAAAAGGCAACAATTAGTTTTTTAAGCAAATGATTTATACTTTATTAAACAATAAACGTCGTAGTTTCAGATTATACGATACATCTCTTATGCGTTCATAAATTACAACAACTCGTTGTCAACTCTTGACCATCACCAATTAAATGCTTTTTTTTGTGTTTACATAGGTACTTATCGGTCTTTAAATTAAATCCGATAAAAATCTTGATTCCAATCTCTACCAACCTCAACATCTCCTTGAGTTTTTGTTTTATAACCATTGACACTGAAGTATTTGCCTTTTTAAAATTACTTTTCTCATAAAATCATAAACAAACAAAAAACCAGACAGTACCTACCTTGAATAAGCTCATAATTTTTCAATACTTTATTTCAACGGATAGTTTGTAAGGCGATCGTATAAAATGATTAATAATAGGTACAAAGTGTCAATGTTAATTGTTTGTTAACAATAATATGTATAGGTAGCGTATGGGGTATTCCAATCGACGATGATATGTGCAAATCTATTTAACAATTATTGCTTTGTGCCCTTATTTAATCTTAGCCTTTTAGTTGTCAGTATTTAACCGCTTAACGCACACATTTATTTGCAAAAATACGTCAAAAAATTACCTATTTATTTTATTACAGTAAAATAAACTACGAACAAGACTATTGTCACTAGATATAATCTAAAGTAAAAAAACGCATATTTTTTCAGAAAAATATAAAATATCAAATACTCTCATGCGCTCACCCGAGTTAACTCGGTCGTCACTTTTTACATACAAAATACTACAAGTAAGAGAAGAAACTCGCAATTATTCAAGAATAATGTTAAATATTGCTAACAGTGTGATACACTCTACAACAAGGGCTTACACACAGAGGTATGTCACAGTCAGGGCAGAACGTGACGTCAGCAAAATAGAATTCTACTCATCGTGATCCCACCCCAGTCGGCAGTCGATCGTAGAAAGTTTAAAATTAGAAACGAAAAACAAGTGGGCACGGGAGCCCATATAAAAATTTTTAGGGGGGCCAGATGTGAAGATGTTGCAGATTACATTTCGTATACTTTGGATAACCATATATAGTTTAAAGCACCCGAAAAGCTAGGGGGGCCACGGCCCCCCTAGTACATACAGGGCCCCAAAGTATATACAGGGTTGTTCTGAAGCTATTTCCTTGTGGCATTTTTATAATTAAGTATTTTCTATCGGAAATAAGCCACAATTTTACTAAAGAATGAATTTATTAACGTTTCGATATATAATATAATATTTATTTATATCGAGTTAGTACAAATTTTATATTTTAGTATTACTTATTGTATATATCTATGTATTATTAATATCCACAGAGAACGGCAGTTCTGACCAGTGGCGCACAACACCCCTACATGCGACACTATATATACACGAAATTTTAGATTTTCTAAACCTGACTGATTTTAAACTTGGGCTAAACCCCATCTTAAAGTTTAGGAAAAGACTCGTCCATTCATATGTCAACCATCAATTTTGGTCCAAGGGTGTGGATTTTACGGCCCTTCCCATTTAAAGCCTGTTTTTCGTTCTCGTCCCCAAAACTCCCAAAAATTTCAAAAATTTAAGCCCGACCTTTGCGGCTTCTGATAGCACAGATAATTACCTTTCCAACGCATGTTAAATTTTGAAAATCGGTTATACCATTCAAAAGTTATCGAGCTCAGAAATATGACTCAATTTTTATTTAAAAAATGGAAAATGTTTGTGGATATGTATGTATGTATGTATGTATGTATGTATGTATGTATGTATGTATGTATGTGTGTGGAAAAGTTACACCGATCTGAATGATTTTTTCTGTGTTTCAAGAATGTGTGAGGGCCGATTCAGAACCGGTCTAATTTTTGACTTCTGACTACCCTTAAGCCAGCTAGAGGACTAGGTAGATACAAAATAGCATATTTTTTGGGCGTATATATCTTAGGTTCAACGAAAGACAGGAAAACCGAAAATAAACTAAATCAATAGAGTTGAGTTAAGCTTTTAAATGGCGCATAAGCGATCAAGCTGAGATATACACACTGCTCACCATAGCCAAAAAACTGAAAAATTAAACTTTGAAAATTTTGGTTTTTCGACAATTACTCAAAATTTCAACCTACGAATTGCGCCAATAACTGAGTGTTTGTAGAAGGACTCAGGACGCGTCTAACGGTGTATACCTTATATCTGGGAAAATTCGAATTTTTAAGTTATAGGCTTCACAAGTATGATCAAATCTATTTCTTATGGGAAAAACGGGTTTTCAAGCTCAATAATTCCTGTAATACGTTCAGTTATCACACTCGATCTTGGATGTATCAGATACTACTTGTCAATACGTTTCAAATTCATGTTTGGTGATCAACATCAGGTAAGCCGTTCAGAAGTTATAGAGCTCCAAATGTATAATTAGTCCAGGAACTGTAATTTTTCACTTCGCAATTTTTACAGAATGGATAGATTTGTTTGAAAATTTGACAATAAGTAGTGGATAGTCCAAGGATCAAAATCTATATGATGCAGAAATACGCTTTTACCATGGGGTGGTTGTCACCTCATCTCGAGGGTGGAAATTTTTTATTATATTTTGACCGCAAATGCTGGTAAACATATTAATTATAAGCAAAAAATGTTCATTATACATTTTTTTCATAAAAATTATAGTTTTCGATTTAGTGTTTATCGAAGCTGTTAGTTTTATATCGAATAAATTACCAGAGACCGGCAGTTCTCGCCAGTGGCTCAGAAATACACCCCCCTACACGCGACACTGTTATATGCACGAAATTTTCAATTTTCTAAATCTGACTGAATTGAAAATTGTGCCAACTCCCATCTTCAAGTTAAGAAAAAGACTCACCCATTCATATGTCAACCATCCATTTTATTCCAAGGGTGTCTATTTTACGGCCCTTCCTATTTAGGGTCTGTTTTTCGTTCTGGTCCCCAAAACTCCCAAAAACTTCGAAAATTTAAGTCCGACCTTTGCGGCTTCTAACAATACTGATCATTACCTTTCCAACTCATGTCTAATTTTGAACATTACCAGAGAACGGCAGTTCTCGCCAGTGGCGCACACCCACACCCCCCTATACGCGACACTATATTATACACGAAATTTTCGATTTTCTAAATCTGACTGAATTGAAAATTGGGCCAACTCCCATCTTAAAGTTCAGAAAAAGACTCACCGATTTATATGTCAATCATCGATTTTGGTCCAAGGGTGTAGATTTTACGGCCCTTCCTATTTAGGGTCTGTTTTTCGTTCTCGTCCCCAAAATTCCCAAAAATTTTAAAAATTAAGTCCAACCTTTGCGACTTCTAATAGAACTGATCATTACCTTTCCAACGCATGTCTAATTTTGAAAATCGGTTATACCATTCAAAAGTTATAGAGCTTAGAAATGTGACTCAATTTTTATTTAAAAAAGAGAAAATGTTTGTGGATATGTATGTATGTGTGTTTAAAAGTTAAACCGATTTGATATTTTGAAGAGGGGGTCAGGGCCGATTTAGAACCGGTGTAGTTTGTGACTTTTGACCACCCATAAGCCAGCTATAGGACATGGTAGGTACAAAACAGCATATTTTTTGGCGTATATATCTTCGGTTCAAGAAGAGACAGGAAAACCGCAAATACACCAAATCCATAGCGTTGAGTTAAGCTTTCAAATGGTGTCCCAGCTGTCAGGATGAGACATACGTACGGCTCAGTATCGCCGAAAAACTGAAAAACTAAACTTTGAAAATTTTGGTTTTTCGACAATTACTCAACATTTCAACCTACGAATTGCGCCAATAACTTAGCGTTTGTAGAAGGACTCAAGACGAATCTAACGGTGTATACCTTATATCCGGGAAAGTTCGAATTTTTAGGTTATAGGCTTCATAAATATGATAAAATCTATTACCTGTGGGAAAAACGGTTTCTTAAGATCAATAATTCCTGTAATAGCTTCAGTTATCTTACTTGACCTTAGATCCATCAGATACTACTGGTCAATATGTTTCAAACTCATGTTTACTGATCAAAATCGGTTAAGCCGTTTAGAAGTTATTAAGCTATAAAAGTATAATCCAATTAACGATTATTCCCGAAATGGTTTATGTAGTTGTAGTGGTTACGACGCTAAATTTGATCTGGCAACGGGCAATCCGATTTCATTTACCGGCCATCTCAACATTTTTGTTTCAATCTATTTCGAATAGAAAAAAATCTAGTGTACATTCGATGGACACTAGATTATTTGGGATATAATGCAACAAAGGTGACCATTTATAAAGCTTGACGTGTAATAGGTAGTGTGACCAACTCCAATTCAGTCGAACTCGGGACAAAGCTGAAAAAAATACTTAAAATCCGGGACTTTTCAATGAAAATCGGGCCATGTTTTTCAAATATAGAACTTTAATATCATCATTTTATTGATAATTTAACATTTTTATGTTGACAATGATATTTTTGTTTTGATTAAGCAACAATTGATTGTAATTATAACTACATTTTTCTTAGTTTTTGACGTTTCGACTCCCAATCCGGAAATCGTTCTTAAAAAAGGAAATTTTTTATGTGGTACTAGTATTACAAGGAGCACTGAACGCTAGAATGCTGGAAAAAAGACCGGTTGGAAAGCCAAGAAAGGGCTGGGAAGACACAGTAAACAGCGACGCACAAGCACTTTTAGGAGTCCGTGTATGGAGAAGAGCAGCCACATACAAACAACAAGGGTGGAGGCAAAAAATAAAGGAGGCCAAGGCTCAATTTGAGCTGTAGCGTCGTAGAAGAAAAAAAAATTAGTACATATTACATTCCAGACATTGTCGACTTTTTTGCGTCCCACCAATTCAATTTAATGTGAATTCTTAAAAGAATAACGTATTCAAAATTTCAAAATAAAATTTTACCAAAACGTTGAAAATTCGGATGTCCCGGAAGACTTGTCCGGGAAAGCGGGACACGACTTCGTAATTCGGGCCATGTCCCGGATTTTTCGGGCTAGTTGATCACACTAGTAATAGGGGAACATTGCATTCAACTTCATACATTTAATTTATAAATAACTTTGAAAAATTCCTGATACAAGAATAAAAAACCGCTAAACGCCGTAAAAATGAGTGGCGCATAAAATATTCCAGCTACAAAAGATCTGATATGAATATTACGTGGCGCGAAAATGGATTTTCATTTGATGCAAAACAAAATTCTAGTTTTATTTTAAAAGATTTTTCCATAATATTTGCTAAATTTGAAGTAAACGCGCCACAAAAGAGTTTTAAAATGCAAACTGTATCAAAGTTACTCTTTTGTGGCGCGTTTACTTCAAATTTAGCAAATATTATGGAAAAATCTTTTAAAATAAAACTAGAATTTTGTTTTGCATCAAATCAAAATCCATTTCCGCGCCACGTAATATTCATATCAGATCTTTTGTAGCTGGAATATTTTATGCGCCACTCATTTTTACGGCGTTTAGCGGTTTTTTATTCTTGTTATTTATAATTTAAACATATTAAAGTCAGAATTTGGTATTAGTTTTTTGAAAGTAAATTAAATGTAAGACCAAATACTTACGATGTCGGGATAGTATCACGAAGTTTTTTCCTGGTTTTCCCTCGTGATTAATATGAAATCTCTAACGCGAGAATTTTACTGTCATCGTTGCATTTGGTTGTCTTTTTAAAGACAGATCACATGCTATGATTTTTTTTGCGACGGATATTCTTGAGTTGGGATTGATTTCATGTAATCGAATGAACTATCTTTTAGTAAAGTCGTCCCAGGAACGCAACTCATAAATATTGGCGATATCATTTTAAAGTCTTCTACTTTAAAATGTATAATATACGTCTGAATTGCCAATATAAATGAGTCAGATTAAATAAATTATTAGAAGAATTTTTTTACTTAGCAACAACATTTTTGTTTATTTTAATAGTATTTTGTATTTTGACAACGAAACCCGATTTGGGCTTCGAAACGTTAATAAATTCATTTTTTAGTAAAATTGTGACTTATTTCCTATAGAAAATACTTAATTATATACAGGGTGTCCCAAACTAATTTAGCCACGCTATATCTCTTAAACGAATAGAGATTTTCGAATGGGACAAAAAGTGGTCTATTCTACTTGTAATACACTTTAATATGGCGTAAAAAATAATCCCCTAAATATTCATCCCTTAGTTACAACCCCTAACTTTAATTATATTAATAGCACCCTGTATATTTTTTTATAATTTTGGATGTGGTCTTCTATCGTCTATTTAACACATTTTTTGAAAATAAAATCGGTTCGTAAATAACGAAGAAAATATCAGTTTAGTTTTGATAATTATTATGTCAGATAATTTATCCAAGCTATATTTCTTGAACGAATAGGATTCTCGAATGGGACAAAAACTGATCTATTACATTTGTAATGCACATTAATATGGCGTAGAAAAAAAATTATCCCCTAAATATTCATCCCTTAGTTACAACCCCTAACTTTATTTTTTTTTAAATAGCTCCCTGTAAGTTAGGGATGAATATTTAGGGGATGAATTTTTTCTACGTGATATGAAAGTGTATTACAAATGGAATAGATCAGTTTTTGTCCCGTTCGAAAATCTCTATTCTTTTAAGAAATATAGCCTGGAAAAATTAGCCTGGGACACACAATTAACAAAAATAAACTGTTAGTTTCTTAGTTATTTACGAACCGATTTTATTTTTAAAAAATGTGTTGAATAGACGATAAAAGACCACATCCAAAACTATAAAAAATATACAGGGTGCTATTAAAAAAATGAAAGTTAGGGGTTGTAACTAAGGGATGTCAACAAAATTTGTGTACTTTGGAGAAATAGTTACAAATTAATATAGCAGACGAAGAGAACAAAATAGATAAACGGTTGTTAAATGATACCAAAGCAGTATAATCATTAAACGCACTGTTGACGTCAAAAACACATCATGCAACGAAGCGAAGATTCGAACTTATGAAAAAATAATTGAACCAATGGTATTGTCTGCATGTGAAACTTAGACAATGAATCAGAAAGAAGAAAAAAAAAAGATTTTGGGAGAGGAGAATTTTGAGAAAAGTTTTTGGTGGTATAAAAAAAGCTGACGGGGAATGGCGCATAAGAACAAACTAGGAGCTACTGAAGCTGTATAAGAGACCCAAAATAACACAGGACTTGGACAAAAAGAGTTAGACAGTTGGGACATGTTTTATGAATGCCAACAGAGAGAAACGTTCTAAAATTTTTGCAAGCAGAAGAACAATAGTGAATAATTTCAGGTTTAAGAGATTTGGCAATCTAGTGATATTTTTAGTGTATAGATCGTTCAATATTCCGTGTATTGCAATTTCCGTCTTTGATAATATATTCCTTAGTAGTTTGTCTTTTCACTTTATTTTTGTTCTCCTCTTGGTCTGCGTATTATGGGTTTCTAGTTACATTTCTTAGGATATTTTCACATGTCTGTGTCTTCTACGATATCATAAAATGCTACTTTGTCTTCTTAAATTGCTTCTTCTGTATGAGCGTATCAGTTGTGTATCTATGTTTGTTTGTCTCTTCTCTATTCTGATATAGTATATTATCCTTTCGTTAACTATTTCAAATTGTATTACTTTTTTCCTTATTTGTCTATTCATTATAAAGGTCCCAGTTTTTTCATGGTCGTTTTCTCCTGAATACTACATCGTAAAACATTGTTCTCGAGTTTTCCTTGATTTTTATATGGTATGTCCTGCAGTATCGGCTTTATTCTTTTCTTCTTATTACGTTTCTTTTTTCTTCTGTCTGCCTTATTTTGTTATTTTCACTAGTCTTTTCTAATTCTGGGTCTCTTGTCTTAGTCGTCATAATCACAGGTATCATTTCTACATTCCTTATTAGTTTCTCCTTCGGTTCTCTATGGTTTTTCGGTCATTTTACCATTACCCTTATCCGATGCCGCCTAAAATCCCGACAGCCAAAATCCCGACATGTAAACTATTATGTATTTTGAAAGAAAAAATTATTTAAACACTTCATTTTATAATATAAAAGCTATATTTACTGAAATGGAAGGTTGTAAGTGACATGATAATCTCTATTATATGAAAGAAAGCTTGAATTCACGATTTGATTATACATTATTGGACTATATATTGGCAAAAAAAAATTAATTCATATACCCCTGTTAGAAATTCTGTTTAGAAAATTAGTTTATATTAAATGGTAAATACTTTAGTTTAGTAACAAAAAATAAAAAACAGATGGCCATAAACGAAAAACAAGGAATAAGCGTAATTATATATTAAAAAGAAACTTATCAAACCTGTCGGGACTCTGGCCTGTCGGGATTTTGGCCTGTCGGGATAGTAGCTGTCGGGATTTTGGTTGTCGGGATTTTGGGGTAGACCCATCCTTATCACACTTCTATTACGTTCTGTTAACATTTAGTATCATATTTACAATTATTCTACTTTTGTTTTATTTCCCTTACTTTTTTCTTCCTATCGGATATTTTTTAAATAGACGGTATTTTATATTTATTTGTCATTAATATATTTAAGAGCGTAGGTGCAAAATTTGGGGCTAATGCTTTTTAAATGCATTCACTTTTTTCGAATCCTGAGAAAACTAATAAATATTTTTGAAAACTTTAAACGCAGAATAAAAGATTACATTATTACCGATGGTCAAAAGTCCCTGAAAACTTCTAAAATGTTTACTATAAAAAGTTACAGGAGTGAAAAAGAAAAGAAAATTGAGTGTGACTTTTATTTCAAATATCTGATTCAAAAGAAACTTTTTTTATTATAAGGGACTTTCGGCCCTCGGTATGAAATAATGTAATCTTTCATTCGGCGTTTAAAAAAATTAATGCATTTAAAAAGCAGTGGCCCGAAATTTTGCGCCTGCGCTCAGTCTATTTATAGGTTTTTAAATTGCATGTTATTGATTTTTGCTAGAATATATTAAAAAAATAGGATATGGAAATATTTAAACCAGAAACTGCGAAAACGGTCCTGACATAGGTACTCATAAGACCACTAAGTTTCCACCTCCCGCTGTATGACTGATATAGAGATATTTATCTTAACGTTACCGATATCTCTCATGCTCTGCGGTAATTATGAGACCCTGGAATAAAGATAAATTAAATATTTTGTTTGAATGGGAAAATTTGATTTAGATAATACCGCTCTCTTGTGGTACAATGGCTGTTTGGATACGTGTTTCGGAAGGATCGTGCTTTACCTGTAGGCAGTCTGTAATTAAATTTAATATTTCGTTCACTCTACACTTGTTGCTGAATACAGAGATACTATCAATGCGCTGATGATTTTGTGGAAAATAAATAAAACTTATATGAAATCAGCAGATGTTAAGTTTTTGTATAGAATAGTGCACATTTTTAAATACTAGAATATATTCTATCTCCATATTTCTCTATTTTTCTATATATTATATCCGCCAACATCCATAAAAATCTTCTCAAATCTCGCAGAAAATGTGTTGGAACTCCTCGTCTCACTAATTAATGATTCCTTTGAAAAGGGTAAATTCCCAGTGTGACTAAAGATAGACATTATTATTCCTCTTCATAAGAGTGGTGAGAAATCTAACTCTTGCAACTATAGACCTCTTGCCTTACTACCGGTACTCTCCAAAATTATTGAGAGACTCATAAAAACCCGACTTATGTCTTTTTTCATTGATAAGAACATCTGATTCCAAAATCAGTTCGGCTTTTTAACTAATAAATCTACCACTGATGCCATGTTTTCTGTGCTTCATGAGGTTTACCAAGCACTAAACAATAATCTTTATACTACCACTGTTTTCTGTGACTATGCCAAAGCTTTTGATTATGTAAATCACGACATTTTGATTAAAAACTAAATTTCTATGGAATTCGAGGTATTTCTTTGAATTGGTTCCAAGCTTACTTGCATAATAGGAAATAACTAGTTAGAGCAAATGATACTGACTCTAGTCTCAAAAACATTATATATGGAGTACCACAAGGTTCAGTATTGGGTCCTCTACTGTTCCTTATCTTTATAAATGACATCACTAATTTAAAAATCGATGGGAAAATTTTTCTTTTTGCTGATGATACCAGTATCACTTTAGCAATTCAATGCCGGGAAAGGCACCCCTTCACCCCCCGGATCATTCTTTAATTTTTTTAAGTTACTTTCACCTTTTTAATTTGATATTTGGATTATTTTGGCCTGGTCACCCGATCCAAAAAAAAAATAACTTAATATGAAAAATGTACCACTATGCTTAAGGTATCTCGGGCTCAGAACAGCTATAAATATTTAAAAGAATTTGTAATTGAATTCAAATTAAATTCTCAAATAGTTCTTAGGAGCAAAACACTATGTACTTTACTTTGATATTGCCATACTCCAAACAAAAAAAATGTGAACTCGTCCAACCATAAAAACGTGCTCACTCCAGAACTAGACCATTGAATCCATACTCATTCTAATAACCCAAATTCTACGGAACGTCCTCCTCGATATAGGGACGCCGAGAATGAACCAAACCAAAAATTTGACATCCAGAACAATGAAAAGCTCTAGATACCGGTACCAGGTAGGTAGTCCAGAAAAATATATTAGTATGAAATACTAATATTTGGCAACTTAACAATCCATCCAGAAATCCTTAATAATAAGGGTTTATCTTAGACTACATTCATCAGTAACATCCAGAGGATTAGGCAATTTAAGCTTTAATTCAGCCTCAAAAGACAGGCCACACGCCCTAAGCTGATTGGTGATTTCTCCAAAAGAAAACGAAAGACAAAAAATTACCTTAATGATGGAAAAAACGAAGCTGGAAATAGGTTCTTTCAATCTGAACAATCTAACACAGACTGAACAACTAAAGCTCCGAATAAAATTGTTTAAAATAATTTATTTCGATCTATTAACGGAACCAATTAATCCACGAAAATTGGCCGTGCCTACTATGACGACAACGGCTAAATAAATTTTGAAAATGTGAGAAATATATACATATATTGAGAAGTTTGAAATTAAACTTAAACACAAATTACACATGTGTCATTAATGTTTACATTAATTGTAACAATAGAGCACTTCAGCTAATTATCCTAGAGAAAATAGACACCAGCTGGAGTCCAAGGATGAAGAGATACTCATGGCTCCAAAACTTATGGCAATGATTCGGATTGAACTATTCAGATCTGCCAAAAACAAAGTTAGAATAGCCAGGTTAATTTTCAATATACTGGATCGGACAAGGCACATGAAGGAGAAGATTGATTTCAGGAGTTATTTAAAGGTTATTTAAATATTTTCACCAACGAAAAGAGGTTGCTCTCACATCTGGAATAAAAGCGCACATCCGCGCTACATAACTTTTTTCTTTGACACTGTTTTCAGTGCTTATTTCAAAGTACATGGCAATTGATGTGATTCTTGAAAATTCTGAAAAAACAACCGGGAAAGAATGGACTAAAAATATTTAAAATATTAGATTCAAATAATATTTTCGTTCTTTCACTAAAAATGCTAACCTATGTCGTTATTTGTGGAACACCCCGTATAATAAACCATTTCACTGCCAAATCGGCACATATTTTTCGAAGATCGTTAAAATATTCATTTGTCGTACATTATCGAAAATGAGTTTTAGCAACATATTGTGGCTGTAAGTGCCTTCGAAAAAAATGCCCGAAATAAATTGCTAAGAATAAAAATCGGAAGCGAGTGAAGTGAGCAGGCCAAAGAAAAGAAATAAGCCGTTTCAAAGCACCCGACATGTTAGCCAGAAAATTGCATTTTAAATTTGTATACACCCAGTGCAATCTGCTGCGCTATACTCTTAGTCCTTTCACTCACGGTAAAATATTGCAAAAACCTCCAAATTTTAAACAACCGCTTGGATTGACATGGAATTTGGCATACACATAGCAAACAAGTCAAAGAAAAAAAGTGATATCGTACCGATGTATGCTTTTCTTTTGGGAATGAGTTTGACCCCTTCTCGGAGGTAAAAAAATATATGTTCAAAATAAGTCCAGAAGTTGATAAACTGACTAATTTTAAGCAACTTTTGTTTTATAGCGTTTTTCATTAAGTCAATACTTTTCGAGTTAGTTGCGAGTGAATGTGTTCATTTTTCAACAAAAAAGCACGTTTTTAGACGTTTCTAGACGTTTTCAAGACTAAGTATTTTCTCAAAAAAATATTCTTAGCAAAAACATACCTTATGAAAAAGTAAAAATATTGTGTAGAATATGAAGTAGGTCGACTCAGCAAAAATAGAGTTATAGCTAATCAATATTAGATTCCTATTCGTCAAATTCCAAATCGAATATCGCACCCCGCTCAAACAGTGTCACAACTCAAAATAAATGAAAACTGTTTTATTGCACCAACAGTATATTATAATAACTACATAACAGTAAATAATACTACAAATTCCTATCTCAAAAAGTTTTACGTCTTTGGTTCACGTATTTATCGTTAGATGACATTAGTGTGATTATATGGTTAATCAAAATTAACGATGCACCGAACATATACAGTGTCACATATCGACTTGTGCAAGGCAGTTGTCCATCTAAGATCTTTATAAAACGTCGTTTGTCGAGTTAAGACGGTATATTATGTGACTGCTTTATTCAAAACAGTTTGCGAATGTGCTGAAGATAAGTGAAAACTTTATTTTTATTTTTGCAGTATTTTTTATTTAATTTTGTTACTTATATTTAAAGTTAGATAATTAAAAAGTATAACTCTGTTAACCAGATAATAATAATGATATTATATTCTGTACTGCTAAAGTTACTTTAAATAAACAATGTTTCGTAGATTTTTCGTTATTTTATCTGCATAGTGACACAGCTCAAAAAAATATATTTTTTAAAAATATTTTTAGTAGACTTAATACGCTATTTGTTAGAGCTTAAAAAATCTTTGTAACTTACTAAAATAGTTATTATTCTTATTTTAATCATTTTTGAATTAAACCCGGGAAAGTTCTAGCACAAATTTAAAAACTTGGTTTTCCAGATAATTTGCTTTTTTGACTTATGACACTCTTTGAATGTAGGTGAGGTATTTAAACGTAAAATAGCCAAAAAATTAAGCACTTTTCGGGGAAAACTAATTAAAACATTTTTAAAATGTTTTACAAAAGCTTTATTTTTATTTTGTAAAAAAAATTTACAACATAGGTTACGCTCAAAATAATGTTGGTACTTTTTTGTTGGTAAAAAAATCGTGAATATCACCCCGTAATTAGCATCCCAAGTGAAATTAATCGTTACCGTCTTACCAGTTACTTTACTAATGTATATAATATTATCTGTAGGTTTAATCGGTTCAAAGTTCTTATTTGTGAAAAGGCTGTAGTTAAAAGGGATTTAATGAGTCACTAATCACGAGTGTATGCAAATTTTGAACAGCCATAACTTAACCAATTTTTGTCTTACAGCAAATAGTCGTGAGTTCGAATCTCACCAGGGTCAGGAATTTTTCGTTTATTAGAAATTATTGAATGAAAATAGTTTGTGTCCTTTTGGGATCGGTATTCACCAGAGGGACCGCAGACGTTCGGATACAATTAGCGTCTCTTTGCAAAGACAATGACGTCGACTTTGCAAAGTAACAAGACACTTACTCAACACACACACTACACATGACACTAGTTACCTAACGGAAAAATTCACCGTACCTACCATGCCAATCGCCATTAGTTGTCGAGGCATTACCTAAATAAAGAAAACAAAAAAATCCATAATATTAAGAAAAACAGAACCTACATTTTTTACTCTTTGAGATTTTTGTTATCACTGATCATTTTTCAGTTATTTTCGAAAAAACGGATTTTTTTTAGATTAAAAAACAAATTATTTTTAAAACAAATTTTTTTCAAAAAGAGCATTTTGAACTGAAACTTACAGATCATAAAAACATTATTTAATTAGAGTAAGTTGTGTAGCGGTAATGATTAATTTCATTTGGGATGCTAATGAGGGGGTGATTCTTACGATTGTTTTTTTACCAAAAAAAAAACAACTTTATTTTGATCATACTTGACTTTTGATACTAGAAACTTAAAAAAAACAAAAATAAAGGTTTTTTAAATAAAATATAAAGGAAAAGATTCCTCTCATTGGCTGTATACCATAATAAAAACTTATTAATGAAGTAAAAACCTCACATGTAGGTAGGTGGTATATAATTTATTATATACCACCTACCTACATGTGAGGTTTTTACTTCATTAATAAGTTTTTTAAATACTTTAAAAACGTTGTGATTAGATTTCCCCGAAAAGTGCTTCAGTTTTTGGTTATTTAACGTTGAAATAATATTCGGTTTGAAATATGACGAATAAGAACCTACTTTTCATTAGCTACAATTCTGCTTCTTCTGAGTCTACAGACTTCAGATATACACCGTTTTTTTTTGCTTTTTCATAAGCTATATTTTTGCTAAGAACATTTTATTCAAAATACTTAATTGCCGAGTTATTGGCGAAAAACCGTCTAAAAACGTGGGTTTTGTAGAAAAATGAACATTTTCACTCGCAAATAACTTGAAAAGTATTGACTTAAAGAAAAAACTCTATAGAACAAAAGTTGCTTAGAATTAGTTATTTTATCTAATCCAGGAACGTATTGTGAACGTATTGTGAATTATATTTAACGTATGTTTTTTCACCACCGAGAAGGAATGAAACTCACCCCCAGGTCAAAAGCACACATCAGGCCAATATCACTGTTTTTGTTTGACATGTTACCTAATGTGAATTCTAAATTTCATGTCAATCAGCGGTTCTTTAAAATTTACATCAAAAACCGTGAGTAAATGGACTATGCGCTATACTCTATATTATGTATGGTTCTGAATTTTTGATGAGTACAAGGTTAGGGCAATATTTTTAAGCAGTATAAAGGAAGAAAAATACAAAACAAAGTTGCAAATTTTTTTGGACATGTCAAGTAACGTTTTAAGGTATAATCGGTGACATAAGTTAGATGGCATTTTTAATTATTTGGAAGAATATAATTTTGATTTGTGGATAGTCTTTTATTTTTGTTGATGGTGTGCAGTTTGGTATGTAGTATGCGAACGTATTGCAGCATTAATGAGAAATGGAATTCAAAAGTAATTGTGGGAATATAAAAAGTTTAATGTTTACCTTGTCAAACTCAGGACAGCTATTAAAGTATTACTCAAAATAATCTACGACATCCCTGCAAGTAACAAATGTGGTAAAATCAAAGTCTCGCTATAGAAAACAGTAAGTCTTTTTCATAGAATACAACAATGCTTTCGATAAAGTCCTCAATAAACAGCTAATGGATGTTCACAAAACAAAATAAATAAAGTACAATGATCTTCGAATTATAACGAATATATAGTACAAGCAGCGGAAACAGAAACGCATAAATGAACACACTTCAGAAGAATTCGAAATTATAAGAGGTACGACAGGGATGTGTATTGTCGCCACTACTGTTAAACGCATGCTCTGAAGAAATTATGAAAATAGCTCTCGAGGGAGAAACAACTAGAAGTTCTAGTCGTTTGTCGTTATTTGCATTATCAATATAACGTAAATTTATAGGTCTCTATTGATAATTTCTCACTTCTACTAGTTTCTTCTCTTTTTATTGCACGACGTATTAGGTTTTCCGTCTTTTCCGTTATTTTTCAAGCAAATATAATGAAATTTATAGGTTTCTAATGATAATTTCCCACCTCTACTAGTCATCCCTCGTTATTTCACAACGTATTAAAACGTGCACTCATATGTATATTTATGTTACGGTTGATGTGATAAATACGGTCTGTATTAATAATTACCGGTAAATATTAATAGTAACCGTAGCAGCTGGTCAATGTGATTAATAATGCCTTTATAATCAGATTTACCGGCTATTATTAATACTTCCCTAACAATTCTGGTTAATGTAATAAAAACGCATTTTGGGCTTCACTATTGCTTATTTATGAAATTTGATAATAAAGTTAT
Organism: Diabrotica virgifera virgifera; assembly: GCF_917563875.1. Taxonomy (NCBI): domain Eukaryota; kingdom Metazoa; phylum Arthropoda; class Insecta; order Coleoptera; family Chrysomelidae; genus Diabrotica; species Diabrotica virgifera. Next base: position 53,713,826 of record NC_065449.1, on the reverse strand, counting down.
GCCTGGTTGCACCAACAGATCTTAAGCTTAAGCCGTGCCTTAAGCTCAGCTTACGAAACATACGAGTTGCGCTATTGACTCTTAGATCAATTTTGAGCTTGCCACAATGGATTGTCACGAGGATTGCATAGATAAGAATCGAAAATTATGGTGCAGCGTAAGTGAAACTTAAAGCGACCATATCTATAAACTGAGCTGGGCTGAGCTGGAGCTTAAGTTTTGTTGGTGCAACCAGGTAATTAACACTTAAACAGAATTTATCAAGAACAAAACTCAACTAGACACCTTATAAGTAAAACCAAACGCATATACACGCATTAGGCTTTAAGTTACTAGACTATAATTACTTGTTTTTATGGGAAAGGCTCTTGTGGCACTTAGAATTACAAAGAATGCTTAATTTTTTGCATTTGCAGCGTTTATAATTGCATTTGCCACTACGATTGTAGTGGCGGAATCCTTGACTGCCTAAATTCGAATTTTTGTGAACGCATTCAATGAGACTTATGTGAGTATCTGGCGCTTCATTAACTGAAATAAGTATTATAGCTTTTCATCTATAACAGAAATAATAACGGCAATAATGTTCTGGCTATCTGCCTTAACTATATCAACTTCTGGAATTCGCACTCGAACACCTTGACCTACTTTTTCAACAGGGAATCTATCATTGGAATGCTTTAAGATTCTGTCAGATTCTTTTACAAATGACTAGCAAGATCCCGAGTCTCCTGAATTTTCTTTTTAAGTTTGGTCAATTGCAGTTCCATCTTCTTCGTCTCCCTCATGTGCTTTAACGCCAATACTGGCATTGTCATCCTCACTTACAAAAATGATCGCACACGCATTATGTTCCATTGAGCTGTTAGTGTTACGTGTATCTTCAATATTCGCTAACTGTGAATCCTCGGTTGTAATGTTGAGTTACATATCACCACGATGCTTTGCTCCATCATCAGCGTCATCAGAATGATCTGCTATTATGGCTTCTAAATCTTCTTCTGATTTCGGATAAAGTTCCAGGAGGTAAGGATGGTTTTAATCCTGCTTTAGCCTTATGTATTTAATACATAAAAAGCGAGGTGTGAGACAAGGGTGTATACTGTCACCAACCCTGTTTAATCTCTATTCCGAAGACGTAATGAATAGAACACTCTCTGAGCAGTCCATAGGTATTAAAATAAATGGTGTTAGATTAAACAATCTGAGACTTGCCGACGACACCGTTCTGATCGCAGAAACACTTGAAGAGCTACAGACATTGGTGAATAAGATAGCAGACTGCAGCGAAGAATATGGACTAGCTTTGAACATAAAGAAAACTTAATTTATGGTAATATCGGAATCAACACGAAATGTCCAAAATTTATATTTACATAGTGAAATTATCGATCGAATTAGCAAATAAAAATATTTAGGCACTTTTGTAAATGAAGACAATGATAGCTAAGCAGAAATCAAATAAGAATAGAAAAAGCCAGATCCATATTCACTAAAATGAAGAGAGTGTTCTGTGGAAGAGATTTGAGCCTCGAAATGAAACGTCGCCTGATGAGATGTTACGTACTTTCTGTGCTGTTCTACGGAATGGAGTTATGGACTCTGAAAAAGATTGATATCAAAAAATTGGAGACATTTGAACTGTGGATGTATCGCAGAATCTTGAGAATATCATGGACGGAGAGAGTCACAGACTACAGTTTGATTAACACTGTGGAATACCCTATGCGCCGTATTTAGCTTTGGTATGTCGCAGTGACTAATAAACCTCCATACACTCCGCAAGCTTCTACGCACTTAACGGTATTAAAATTTATCACATTTACCGTTCTAATCCGGGAATTATTAATAATTACCGGTCGATGTGATTAATTCTGGCATATTTATTACTTTTACCTAGCTATTCGGTTTGTATTAATAATAACCGGTAATTATTAATAATTTCCAATTAATCATACTTACCGTAACATTTATATCAAAATCATATTGACGGACGTACCTAGCAAAAACATAACTATTCATAAAATAAATATAATAGTACCTACTTCAAACTCTAATGGTTTACATATACATTGTACCTACTTAATTATTTATGTAATTCTTTGAGTCTTTTATCGATTCTTTAAAGAGTCTTCTTCTTCTTCTTCTTCTTCTTCTTCTTCTTCTTCTTCTTTTATATAGGCAGTACTGCCTGTTTTTCTTTAACGGGCCTTTCATTCTGCCCCTAAATTGTCATTTCATATTTTCCTTAAGTGTCCTATACTTCTTCTGCCTAACGGTGACTTGTTCCTGGCTATTATTTCTACAGTCGAACCCGCTTATTGGAATAGCTTTCCTGCCAGCAAAAATATTCTTATAACCGGGATATTCTAATAACCGATCATTGGTGGCTAGCCGTAATAAGTGTACCGAATAAACGTAATAATAGTACATACTATGGTAATATGTACCTATATGTATATAGAAAATACTTAATTATAAAAATGCCACAAGGAAATAGCTTCAGAACAACAATATATGTATATGGTTTTAGGTCTTTTTATGTCAATAATACAATAGCGTAACGTATTTAAAAATTAGAAAAATTTACAATGGTTTGGCCATCCCGAAAACGTTTTGTAACTTTACAAGCGATTAGGATGGGCGAACTGTTTCTTAAAAATTTTATAACATTTATAACAGGCAAGAAGGTGGCAATATATATAGTTTGTAGACAAAGGAAATTATTTTACGGCTGAATTTGTCGGTAAACGATTGAATTGGTACTCATAACAACGCAATAAAATATTTATTGCCTATCTGACAAACCCAAATAATATAAATAAAACAGCACTACAGGCCTTCGAAGCCCTTGGCGAGAAACCATAATACAAGACATAATTTAAATTTTTAGGAAATTCGAAATTGTAGGCAAAAATTTATTCGTTGACCTAAATAATATTCTAATAAGCGATCTTATTTTATCAATACGTATTCCAATAAACGGATAAATTTATTAAGGAGTAAATGGAAATATTTCGGGACCTCGAATTTATATTCCATAAACCGGGATATTCCTATAACCGGTACTCTAAGGGTTCGACTGTATCCTTGATTCGGACATCCTGCTTCTGTTTTGATTCCACTCTTCTTTTCTGTTCTTTACCCAGGTATTTATATTGCCTACCCTACATATGCGTCTGATTTCCTCACTTCTTACCCTGTCCTGTAGTCCTTTTCCACCAATCCTTCTTAAGATCATCATTTCGTTGGTCTCCAGATGTCTTCGTGTTTTGCTTGTATCTGGTCTTGTTTCGGCCATGTAAGTCATAACTGGCCTAATAACTGACACATATTAGGGCCTTTGTTTCCAATCTTAGGTGTTTGTTTTTCCAAATTTTAATGAATCTTAAGTCAAATAAATCCTTTTTCAGTCTGATTATCAAAAATATGTACTTAAACGTACAATGGTAGATTTAGTAGAAAAAAGTGAATTAAAAGTATAATAACAAGGTATGGCATGCTGGTATGCTCTTTAAACTAAAGAAAACCTTCCCCATCCTTTTTATCAAATCCTAAAAAGCTATATTTCCAACCGACATTTCTTAGTCAAGCAGGATAACGAATACACAAGCCGAAGACCAATAAAAGCCGGAGTACCACAAGGAAGTGTCTTGGGACCGATATTGTACTTGCTCTACACTGCTGACCTACCCACAAGTAACATAACAACGTGTGCAACTTTTGCTGATGACACTGCTGTACTAGCCTCTCACCATGATCCAAATACAGCGTCCAGAACCCTTCAGAAAGACCTTAATAATATACAAAGATGGCTTAAAAAATGGAAGATAAAGGCGAATGAGAGTAAATTCATCCATGTAACCTTCACCATGAAAAGACAAACATGTTCATCTGTAACACTAAATGAAACGCAACTCTCACAAACCGATACTGTCAAGTACCTAGGAATCCATCTTGATGGGAGATTAACTTGGCAAAAGCATATTTTTACAAAAAGGAAACAACTAGGAATAAAATTCCGAGAAATGTACCGGATCATCGGTCGTAAATATCAACTATCTCTTGAAAACAAACTGCTGATATATAAAACTATAATAAAACCAGTGTGGACCTATGGTATCCAACTTTGGGGGACAGCCAGTCAAACTAACTTATAAATACTGCAGAGATTCCAGAACAAAGTCCTTAGAACAATGCTGAATGCCCCTGGTACGTGCCAAACTATGTGATAGAGCAAGACCTCAGTGTTCCATCCATAAAAACAGTAATAACAGAATATTACAAAAAATATTCCAAGAGACTAGAATCTCATCCAAACGAGTTAGCCAGCAACCTCACTGATGACCACAATGATGTACGACGCCTGAAGAGATTCACAGTAGCGGACCTAGCAAGAAGATTCGAATAATCTGTGGTAACTAAACTTATTTTAATTTGTTTTAATTTAATTTATGTAAAGAAGCTGATCACTGGATCTCCCTCTACAGGTCAAATTTTCAATTTTTGTCAAATAATTTACCTATTGTTCTTAGTTGAGGACAGATTGTAAATATTACAACATTAAAAAAAAGTATAATAATTGTATTCACCTAATAATAAATAACTACATAACCCTCATAATTTATTACAGATAGTACAAAAATTTTATATCATCAAGTATCTCAAGTGGTTCCTTAATATTGTTTAGTCCATGTGGTGAGACCGCTCCCGTCTGAAAAAAATTTCTGATTCGGTTTATTTGTGGATTCCTATTCAAAAATGCCCCCTTTAAACAAATCTGAAGGGTGCCGGGCGGAATTTTTGGGCAGAAATTGTTTAAACAATTTTTTTAAACAAATACAAAAGATCATGTTTTTTGCTCTGGAACATATATTTTTAGATTTTTTGGGTCAATCTAAACAAGAAAGGTATCGTAATTTTTCTCAGAAATTGATAGTTTCAGAAAATACGCATTTTCGAGGCTTAAAAACTCATATTTAAATTAGTATTTTTGAGGTTGCCAGATACTTAGATTGAAGATTGAACATAAAGCTTCAAGATTCTGAAGAGTGATCGCGTCTAACTTTAATTTATACCGTTGTTTTTTAATTGTTAAATATGCGTGTTTATCCGATTTTTTTGCCGGTGCGGCGCGCTCCATTTCAAAAAATCTCCTATTTTCATCCGAAAAATGTTTTTTCTAGATTCTTTGGGAGATTCTAAATAAAATAAGTTTCTTGACATTTTTCTCAAAAGTTAATCGTTTTTAAGTTATAACCGATTTAAAATCCGAAAAATAACAAAAAAACCCATTTTCGGATTTTAAATCGCTTATAACTTTAAAACTATTATTTTTTTGAAAAAAAATGTCAGGAAACTTATTTTATTTAGAATGTCCCAAAGAATCTAGAAAAAATATTTTTCGGAGGAAAACATTAGATTTTTGAAACGGAGCGCGCCGCTCCCGCAAAACAATCGGATAAACACGCATATTTAAGAATTAAATAACAACGGTATAAATGAAAGTTAGACGCGATGACTCTTCAGAATCTGGAAGCTGAATATTTATTCTTCAATTAAATTATCTGGCAACCTCAAAAATACTAATCTGAATATGAGTTTTTAAGCCTCGAAAATGCGTATTTTCGCATTTTTCAGATATTAAATCGCCTATTACTCGAAAACTATCAATTTTTGAGAAAATTTACAAGATACCTTTCTTGTTTAGAATAACCGACAAAACTCAAAAATATATGTTCTGGAGCAAAAAAAACGTGATCTTTTGTATTTGTTTAAAAAAATTGTTTAAACAATTTCTGCCCAAAAACTTCGCCCGGCACCCTTCAGATTTGTTTAAAGGGAACATTTTTGAATAGGAATCCACAAATAAATCGAATCAGAAATTGTTCCAGACGGGAGCGGTCTCACCACATGGACGTAAAAATTAAAATAGATATATTTTTAAAAGAAGCTATCACGACAAAATCAGAGATTGTCCATCTGACCAGTATGTGATAGGTACATTATCAAGGTCGAGAGAACATAAAAATAAATAAAGATATATTTTAGTTTATTCTAAAATAAACTGAACAATAAAAGAACAATATTTTGTTTTATTTACACTTACAATGTTGTACACTGTATTTGCTGGGAATTACACATTGCAATATTTTAATTGAGAATAAGTTTATTTGGACGTTTCTATTTCTACTTAGGAAATCATTCTCAAAATAAAAATTAAAATTAATTTAAAGTTTTTATTTCGATAACCATTTACGACGTAAAAACAAAAACGTCATAGTGCTGAACTATATTGTAGTATTTTTGGCTTCTATGAGAGAGTTAGGTATTATAACAGTATGGTATGGTGTAAATGAAAGGAATAAATTCGTTATTTGGTATGCTAGCAACTTTAAGGAAAAATCTTGAAACATGTCAATTTTTAATTCTAAATTATAATTTTTTGACATATGTACTGTTGTGCTCTGTATTTCTCTCTTTTATGAGATTGATGAGCAAATTATAAATATAATTAATTACTCAATTATTTTAATTACTGCTTATGTAAATCAAAGCCAAATTTAAATTAACTTTTCTAATAAACTTTATTCTCAGGACTATTTTATTTTGATGCTTTACCTTTGGTTTGTGGCTTCTGGTATCTCTAGTCGCTTACTCCATCCAGAAAAAAAACAGGGAAATTAAACACACTCAATGTCATATAAATGTTAAAAATATTATTTATTTATCCAATATACCATAAACATGGGATTTAAAAAATATGCTAAAATCTAAATTTGTTGCAACTATTTCTCATCTATTAAATTAAGCTTAAGCTTTAATTCGGATATCTCCTATGTTTTAACAAAAAAATTTATTTAAATAATTCGTTATATTTATTCTTACAAATTTTAATAAAATTTACTTTTCTCTTTTTTTTATTGATTACTTATTTCTTCTTTAAAATTTGGAATGACTAATTATGTTATAGAACTGTTCAATACAAAAATTACGCAAATATGTTGTGGATATAAACAAAATCTCTCCGTTTAACAAATGATTTGACTAACCTTTTTGTTTCTTCTCTACTTCTTTTCCCGGATTGCGTCGTCCTCGATTCTCGCACACGTACTCTTGGATGTTGCGAAAGGTCCCTCTCGTCCAAACTGCTTCACACACAAACAAACGGGACTCGCTCGAATTCTCGACTCAGTTTTCTCTCTGCTCGGTATCTTGTGCAAATAAATATCAATCGGCTACTCATTCTAGACAGAAACAGGAATCTTCCTCGGACACAGGAAAATGAACTTCTCAAACCGGTCAACGATTTCGTTTCAACTTGATTCTGCTCGCAAAGGCCAACTTCACCACTTTAGCTTTTCAAAACTGGACTGATGTCTTCAGATATTAATTTCACAGTGCCTATTTTTCTCTCGTCAAAATTAGACTCAACACTCTTATCCCTTCCATCCATCATTTTCCACTAATCACCAAACATCCTTTCTACCCAATACACCCATATTATCATTTCTTAAGAAACGATTTAATTTGTATACAACTTTCCAATTTGTTAAATTCTGGGAGACATCAAATTACTCTCGTTGCTAAACAAAAAGCCTTACATTCTAAAATCAATAAATTTTTCTACCGCTTAACCTTCTTCGATTTTTTTTATAAAATGTCTTATTGTCCATTGCAAAGCGAAATAAAACTGTATTGTCTACTCTGACCGCACCATTGTTTTAGTCCGTTCAAAAACCCATTAAAAAAAACCACCTTCTTAACGATTTCACTATTCTGCGAAAACACTGATTACTCACGAAATTATCCTATTACAATTTTTGGTCATATACAGGGCGATGAAAATCTATAATTTTCGTGGTCTCTGATAAATTTATTTTTTTTAATTTTTCTCAAAAAGAATTATACAACAGTATCTTACTAGTGACGTCAACCATTTGGGCGTGATGACGTAATCGATGATTTGTTTTTTAATAAGAATAGAGGTCGTGTACTAGCTCTTTTGAAAGGCTATTTAATTCTCAATTCAACAGTATACACATTAACATAAATATTTATACAGGGTATCCTATAAAAATGTTTTTAAATTCATTGACACAAAAAGAGAAATGTATGTGATTCAAATACACTTTACTGCTGTAAAAAAAAAGAAAAAAATTATTATTTTACAAATAAACATTGCTTTTCGTTTAAATTCTAAGTTCAAAGTGCCAAGAGGCAGGTGGGTGGCAGCCTGAACATTGAATTTAAGCCAAAAGCAATGTTTTTTTCTCAAATAAACATTTGTTATGATTTCTGACAGTAGTAAAATGTATTTTGAATTAAATAAATTACTTACATTCTTCTTTTTGTGTAAATTAACTTAATTTAAAAATAACTTGTAAGTAGATAAATAATATGTTTTTTATTTAATGTTATTTGTGAATTATAAATTCTTGTAAATATTAAATAAAACATAAATTAACTGCTTTTATTTAAAATAAAGTGTTAAAATATAAATAAAATAAAGAAGACGTAACAATAAATTACCCTTTAACTCATTCCCATACTCACCACCGATATTGTACCATTTGCACTGCAAAAATAAAAAGTCAAAGTTACTGTAATATTTTATATAAAAATGTAAACAAAATAAATCAAAAATATCTCATTCAACACAAATACATTCATACATAAAATATATACTATACAATATACAACCAATCAATAAACGCTAAGAGAATGACATAATCTATATTTAGTCTAGACGCAACATAGGGGGTCCTGTGGCACTTTTAGGTCGCCGAAATTTGATGGTGGTATTATAGGTTTTTTGGATCGCTGAATCCAATGGAAGTGGAAGCCCAAATGTGGTGCGTTTAATTGTTATTAACAAATTATGGTAAAATTAGATGTTTTTCAGGAAGTAGTAGAAGCCCTGTAAATAAATTGATAGTGTTAAGGTCTTCTCTGGTGTATTTTTGGTCGCTGAATCGAATGCGACTAGTCGCGATTACTCAAAATGTGTTCATATTTTGATAATAACAAAATAATTGTTTATTCGCCGAAAAGCTCGAAATGCGCTATCTACAGCAAGTTTGTAGTTTTTTTCATAGTATTTTTATACGCTAAATCGATTGCCACTAGTCGTGATAGCTTAAACCACGTTCCGACTTTGTTATTAATAAATTATTGCAAAAATAACGCTTTATGGTACGTTCACTCACGATTTTTGCTCTAGATTTTTAAAAACCTTTTGGATTGACATGAAATTTGGCACACACGTAGTTAACATGTCAAGCAAAACAAATGATATTGTGCCGATGTCTACTTTTACCCTGGGGGTGAGTTTTGCCGCTTTTCGGGAGTGAAAAAAGAAACTTTTAAAATAGTTCGGAAGTGGAAAAACTAATTAATTTTTGCTAAGCAACTTTTGTTCTATACAGTTTTTTCACTAAGTCTATACTTTTCGAGTTATTTTTGTTTTTTTTTGTTGAAAAATCAACATATTCACTCGCAAATAACTCGAAAATATTGACTTGGTGAAAAAACTGCATAGAACAAAAGTTGCTTAGAATTAATCAGTTTATCCAATACCGGACTTATTTTAAAAGTTTCTTTTTTCACCCCCGAAACGGGGTAAAACTCACCCCCATGGTAAAACCACACATCCGTACAATAACACTTGGTTAGTTTGACATGTTAGCTACGTGCATGCCAAATTTTATGTCATTCCAGGTGGTTTTTTAAAATGTAGAGTAAACGTGCTATAAACCATTATTTTTGCAATAATTTATGAATAATAAAGTCGGAACGTGGTTTAAGCTATCACGACTAGTGACAATCGATTTTGCGTATAAAAATACTATGAAAAAGAAAACAAACTTGCTGTAGATAACGCATTTCGAGCATTTCGGCGAATAAACAATTATTTTGTTATTAACAAAATAAGAATATATTTTGAGTAATCGGGACTAGTCGCATTAAATTCAACGACCAGAAATACACCAGAGAAGACCTTAACAGCAAATTTTACCATAATTTGTTAATAACAATTAAACGCACCACATTTCGGCTTCCAGACCACTTCCATTGGATTCAGCGACCCAAAAAAACCTATAATACCACCATCAAATCGCGGCGATCTAAAAGTGCCCAGGGGACCCCCTATGTTGCGACTAGACTAATTAGAAACAGTGGTAAAGAATTATAAATAAACTAAAGCAAGTTACCAATTCGCCTGTAGAATATCTGCTTCACTACGGACTGAAGAAGACGGATGAAATTGTTGCAGTTCATGTTCTGCAATTGATCTGCATTATTTTTGTTTACAAATATTTATTCCACACTATCGCACATTAAACCGCACATTAAATCGCACATTACCACACATTAAAGGTGGTCCTAATACATATTGTATATTATTACACTTTAATCCAGTAGAACCAAAAATTCACGAAAAATAATCCGTATATAAAATTCCTCGGTTCCACCTTAACCGACGATGGTGCAACATAAACTGGACGAGCGAAATTAAAAACTATAATACGATGATTTCATTAAATGAACAGTTCTTTATCTATTTCGTTAGTAATGAATCATTTGTAGGTACACATACCAACATTTTAGGGAGACATTCTTATACAAAAGTACTGACAGTACATGAAATTTTGTTATTCTATTATATTCATTTATGTTAAATATCTATTTTGTGTAAAGTATGTGTATAAGTACCTGTGCCGGGTTTATATGATGTAAGTATTCCATAAATAATTTTACCCATTATACGTGTAGGTAGGTACTAATATTCTTCTTGAGTATAAATTTAAAGAATATTACACCGCATTTAAAGAATATTGAAGAAGCTATGACGTTGAGTAACAACAGCAAACAATGAATTGAATGTTTTAATACCTAAATATAATAAATTATTATCTACTGCAGCTCTGATGGGTTCTATTATTGTTTTTTCATTCCACTGCTTTAAATTTTTCATTCGGGATGTGCATCGTCTCCCTGACCTCTTTTTTTCTTTTACCTTCCCTTGTATAACCAATCGCATTAATTAATATTTCCCTTTCATTATTTCTTTAAAAAAAATTCATTATTCTTTAGCATGTGACCAAAGTCGATTAATTTTTTTTGTCATGGTAGTGAGTATTTCTTTTTTTTTTCATCTTTATTAACTGATATGTCCATGATATTTTTCTGACTCTTTGATAACACCACATCTCAAATCTAGCAAGCCTTTTTTCAGATGCCTCTGTAATTATTGTCCCGGCCTCAACTCTATATAACAGGATCCAGAATATATTGAATCTCAATACTTTAATTTTAATTTCTATTCCCAGTTATTTGTTGCATATTACTGCTTTCCTTTTAGTGAAAGTGTTTCTGGTCATCTCAATGCGTCGTTTTTTTTTCTGTCAAGTCTACGGTCCCATTGTCCATTAAGCTCATATCCCAACTATCCCAAGTAGTTGTATCTGAGTACTGTCTCTAAATCTTTTCCCTCAACATAGATTCTTTCGTGTTCAATCTTGTTGTTATTAATAGTCGCGATGGGCTTTGTATTTAGAGCCATTCAATACATCTTGCACAAAATCGGAACCCCTTCTCTTCTCTGTGCATGTGCAAGGAGTATCGTATCATCTGCGTATCTTAGATTATTCACTTGTTAATTGATGCCTTCATTCACGTCTGCTAGGGTCTTATTCATTCAACATGTCTTCTGGGCTAAAAGGTAAAATTGGCAGTACATATCCTTATCCTACTCCTTGTCTTAGTGATATCTCCTTACTTTTATTGGTCTACTCATATTATGGCTTTCTGATATCGGTATAAATCAGTAATGATTATCATATCCCGTTTATCTAATTCTGTGTTACATTTGTAGGTCTCCTGTTTGTAGAGTAAGAGTAAAGAATGCCTTTCTAGTGCGAAATCCTTTTCTTCTAGTTGGTTTCCTGGTATTCTGTCGTTAGCCTTTTATGGACACTTTCATAATATATAACACACGTAGTAGGAATTTTCAAACATGGTCAAGCTGGGCATTCATCAAGCTGGGCATTCATTAAGCTGGTCATTCTATATTTTTCATATTTCATTACACTGAGTTTTTTGAGCAATGGGATGAGCATAAATATATACAAATCCAAATACATAAATATATAATATGTATGCTCCCCTACCAAATACATATACATATTATGTATAATGTAAGTATATGTATTTGGTAGGGGAGCCCAAGCCGGGATTTTTACAGTTACTCGACCACGTCACATTATCACATGGGGAGAAACCGTGTACCCTATTGTACCTCTACCATATATTGGCCCTTAATACAGGTGAGTTCGTTAAGGGGCACCCGAAAATAAAATCAATCCTTAGAAAAACACAAAATCGTCAGATTAAGATAATGTAAATTAAGTACATGCACAACAGTGTATATTTCAAGAATTTGACGATGTAAGGAAATGGGCAAGTCACAAAATTTCACAAAAAAGCGAATATTTTTAAACACGACCCCCACGAGAAAATGTGGGGGTAAATTTAAAATTTTAAGTAGGAATCACGAGATATTTCGTGAAATGAACATCAGATAGAAAAACTGCAAAATGCACGTATTCAATATTTTTGAAAATTCTATCGAATGACACCAAACACGACCACCCACGGAGGCGGGGTGGGGGTTAGTTTAAAATCATAAATAGAAGCCCCCATTTTTTATTGCAAATTTGGATTTCTTGCGTAAAAGTAAGTAACTTATATTCGAGACATTTTTTCGAATTGTGAATAGATGGCACTATAATCGGAAAAAACGATTGCTAGATCTGGAAAACTAAATTAAAAATGGAAAGTCCCCACTTAAATGGAAAACTTTACTTAACATTTTGAAGTTATACTTCTTTAGGCGCGGTGGGAGTAAATTTACATGTGCGCGAATTCATCAAAAGTCTTGGCCCTGGGCGCAGCTCAAACGTTATACGTGCTCTGATTAGGTAATTACAATGACCTGTCAACAATTGTTCAATATGTCGGTTATTTTATTAATACGTCAATGGTTATGGGTAAACAAATGTTGTATACATTAGTTTTTATTGTTATGAGGACACAGACAAAAGCAAGTTTATAATTGTAGTGACTTCTTAAATAGTTTTTAAAAGCAACAGGTACGTTATTGTAAATGTTTCAGTATTGTAATAAAAAATGCATAGGTATGTACTTACCTATTTGGAAAATGTATGTACCGATCTAGTAGGTAATGCTTTGATTTACATAATTTGGTTACCAATAAAATTTCTTTCAATCTTTATCTAATATATTGTTACCTTACTTTATGTTTTGTTGTATTTTAAATTTTAATTTCACAAAAATCAAAATAATTTGATTAAATTCAGAACTGTTAAACAGTAAAACGTTCAGTTGGCCTATCTTCCCACATGACAGGTACGTTTACGTGGCTAAATGAGTAGATGATTCGATTTTAAATCTAAACAACCTAATAAACGAGGGTTCGAATCACAATGTAAGTTTTTATTATTTTTTTATATATTTTACGATTGTGAGTATATTTGTTACCTATATAATTTTTTTCCCGAAAATGCGTTTTTAGTTAATATTTTTGTCAACAATTATTGTTCAGAAATCATTTCTTTGTGGCATTTTTCAATGTGTTTGTGTGTGTTTTATTCTTTTATTTTTTTAATTTTTGGTATTGTTTTAATAAAAATTTTTGGAAAGTAGTAAGTAATAAATATAAAATTATTATTCATTTATAAGTACAAAATTGTCCAGTATTTTTAAGTGTATACTGGACAATTTTGTACTTATGAATGAATAATAATTTTATATTTAATTACGTGTCTAAAGGTTATAAACCAAGGCCAGAATCAGAAAAAAAATAGTAAGTATTAAAATTAGTTTAATATTTAAATAAAATATAAATAAACTGTTTAAAGTACATATATTAATTTCGTTGGAATCATATAATAGAAGTATAACTTCTTACGTGCGCACAATGTACACACACATTCTTTTTTGGTTTTAGGACCCAATCTTCACAACCCAATAGGTGACCAAAACGCTCGAGTAACTGCAAATTTAGCATTTTTTTTAGCAAAATAAAAAACCAACATTTTTAGTGTTATTTTGCATCCATCCATAATTTGCATACCTAAAATAAATGTATTAACTAACTAAACGTTTAGCTACAAAGAAAAGAGCTCTTTTCGATATTTTAATGAATTCACCGATAAATGATTTATCCCTTCAACCCGAGAAGCCAATTTAGAAAATTTAATTGACCCGATTGGTTCATTACCTAATATATTTAATAAGGTGTCGGCAATAATTATCACCCGGTATATAATAAATCAACTGAAGCAATTATAACAGTACCACGATGAAGCAATGCTATTATAACGACAAAATATTTTTACCGGGAGTTGTCAAAACAAATTAAGACGTGTTAAGGTAACACTTAATACCTTTGACGAAAGTTAATATCGGAAACAAATCTAAACGGTAATTAAAAATGTTATCCCAGAGGCGGGGCAGATGTAAAATATTAATGTTAGAGGCAGTCTATCCATTCCTACCCCTTTAATAATTCTTAATTAATTTGCAATAACTTACATTTTTGCAAAATTAAAAACACATAACTTATAATACCAATATTTTAATGACCAGGAAATCAGTGGTGTCATGGCAAAATTAGCAGTGCGGGAACGCAGTGCCGGAACGCATTGCTAATTTTTGTTTACAAAACCTAAATTCTCTATTATTTTTTTTCTTTTCTTAACCAGTGTGGGAACGGCGTTCCCACGCGTTCCCACACCATGACACCACTGCAGGAAATGTTAATAGGTATCTCCAACATAAATCATACTAAAAGCGAAGCTAACTTTATTGGAAGAAGAAAAAAAATCAACATAATATGGCTATGGCATGTTGTTGCAGACGCCATTGAAATGTTCTGTTGGAGGCGAATGTTACGAATTCCTTGGACCGACCGCAGGACAAATCATTCAATTTTAAGAGAGCTAAAGGTTAGCCAACGACTCTCCAGTAAAGTCCATCTCCAACAATTAAAATTCTTTGGACATGCTATGAGAGTTAACAAAGAAAATATGGAAAGACTCATTTTACAAGGAAAGGTGGAAGGCCGGGGACAACAAGAAACATCCATAACAAAATGGATGGATGAGACTACAGGAATATGCATAAGAGCTATATGTGTTTAAAAGAAATAACCAGAGAGAGAGAGAGAGAGAGAGAGAGAGAGAGAGATCTTTGGTGACGGACAATACACGACATGACGTCGACAGGGAGCTCACTCACACACACACACACCCTCCCTCCTGGACGTGAAGGAGACCACACTTCCTCCGGGGGATCAAGATTGGAGAAAGAGAGAGAGAGAGAGAGAGAGAGAGAGAGAGAGAGAGAGAGAAATATATATGTTATTAGAAGAAGATTATGAAATTGGCAAATACCAACACTCATTTTTTTTTCATAAAAAGGTGTTTTAAATTTAATAGCTGTTATATAGTAAATGAGGTGTGTTCATCACGAATCTATGTTCAGTTTTTTCCAACACGTCAGGTTTTTATTGAAAGTGTGTTGGAAATTTTTCATAGAAATTACCAAAGATATTGTGAAACTATATTTAACAGAAAATTACACTGCAAGTTTAAGTTGTTCACAAAAAAACAATCTACGTTACATCACCGTTAGATTTTCAAGAGCAAACAGTAGCGATCAATAGGTAGCAACAAACGCGTTCCAAGATTGCGGCTCTAATTTTGAATATTTTGTCGAGATATTTGGCACACATATTCGTAATATAATAAAGAATGGCGGTACAGAGCCCAATTTCAGAAATATGTTAGTATGTGGAAATTACTCTATAACTAAATAAAATATTGAAAAAAGGAGCCTGTACCGCAATTAAGAAAGACAAAAAATACACTTTCTTCAAATAAACTTTTTTATCCCGTGCCTAGATTTTGTGTCACATTGGAACTACTAAAAATCGATATTTTTATAATAAGAAATCGAACGTCACTGTCTTGTCAACATTTCGCGCCTATGTGTATAAAAATTATTGTTTTTGATAGTATAAACCTCACTGTCATTGTCGAATTACCGACGCACTGTTGCCTCACTTTTGAAAGTTCGCAGAACTTTCGCAATTTTGGACCGCGTTTGTTGCTACCTGTTGATCGCTATTGTGTGCTCTTAACAAAATCGTTCTCTATTTACGTTAAAATTGAGTTTTGTAGTTTCCTGTTTGTGAATTTCTGTGAGAAACTTATTCTTCAAGGTCCAGCAGTAATCAGCTATCGTTCTTAATATCCCATCTTCGTTGGTAACGCCTCACCATCTCCTTTATATTTTTATGGGACCTCTCTTTTTGCTACTCGCTGACAGATCTAAGATTTTTGGGAAAATCGTGAAGAACTGAAGGAATTGAAACCCTTGATATCGCAGAAGTAACAGTCGCCTCCATGGTTTTTTGGTTCCCTCCATACCATAGGAATGCCGAAGGGAAAGAGCTACGTACATAGGTATCCCTTTTGTCTATTTTCTCAGTAATTCGTGGAGCTTACATTTTGTTAATGAGATTATGACGTATTAGCTAAAAACACAAAATCACAAAAATCATTTTGGCCTGTAAATTGAAACTGTACGTGTAAGAGGCAGTTATAACCAAAAAACAGGCGAGTCTGAAAAGATAACTGAAAATAGTGAAATAAAATATACATATTAATGTTTAACTTACATAATATACTTATACTTATTCTGTCTATTGATTATGCCTTATTCTTTTCATTCTATTCACATAAGCTTACTTTTGTCTCTTTTGCTGGTCTCTATATTTAGCCTCTATAAGATTATTTTATCGTCATCCCCGCTAAATGGACAATCCTTTTGGGTCTTGGACTTTTGGTTGCAGGATTATTCTCGATTCTGACTGTTTCGTGCATTTTTTTCTACATTGGTTTTATTTTTAAGGTTTTCAATCATTTTCTGTTTCTTCCATCCTTTTCAAACGTTCCTTCCAACAAAGCCGTCCTGCTTTATAGTCCGATCAAGGCGATCAAAGAAAAATCTGACCCCAAAAAAATAAAGGAAGGATGAAAATTTGGAAATAGGTAGTTGAAATTGTCTATTATTATATAATAAAAAGTTTACAATTCTACATCCTCTCCATTTTACAAAAATTGAGAAAAATGTCCCCTCTTGAAGGTGAAAAATATACATTCAAAATAAGACCCGAGTTGGATAAAATGACTAATTCTAAACAACTTTTGCGCTATAGAGTTTTTTCGCTAAGTCAATACTTTTCGAGTTATTTGCGATTGAATAGAAAAAAACATGTTTTTTTACGGTTATTCGGAGATAATTCAAAAAGTAAATATTTTATCAAAAAAAAAAATTCTTAGCAAAAACATAGCTTATAAAAAACTGAAAAAAATGGTGTATGCATGAGGTATGTAGACCCAGTAGAAGCAGAGTTGTAGCTAATGAAAAGTAGATTCTTCTTCGTCAAATTCCAAATCGAATATTTTAATAGGAAATAACCCAAAACGGAGCACTTTCGGGAAAAATTCATTTTAACTTTTTTAAACCGTTTAAAAAAGGTTCATTTTTGTTTAGCAAAAAACTTCTAACAATAAAATAAGTGAGTTACGCTCAAAATATTGTTGGTCCCTTTTATATTTTGGTAAAAAAAATCACGAAAATCACCCCCTAATTAGCATCACAAATAAATTTTATCATTACCACTTGACAAGCTATTTTGCTTATGTATTATTTATAAGATCTGTAAGTTTCATCGGTTCAAAGTGCTTATTTTTGAAAACGCTGTAGTTAAAATGGCTTCAACGAGTAACTAATCACGAGTTTAGGCAAATTTTGAACAGCCATAGCATAACCAATTTTTGTCTAACAATATAACAAAACATCAAAAATATTCAGAAAAGCAAAACGAACATTTTATTACTCTTTTAGATTTTTGGGATTACTAATAATTTTTAAGTTAATTCCATAAAAAATTCCATTTTTTTCAAAATAAAAAAAATGTTTTATTTTAAACCCAATTTATTTCAAAAATGAGCAGTTTGAACCAATGAAACTTATAGATAATATAAACAATACATAAGTAAAGTAACTTGTGAAGCGGTAACGATTAATTTTATTTGGGAAGTTAATCAGGGGTTGATTTTCGCGATTTTGTTAGAAAAAAATAAAAAAGACCAGCAATATTTTGAGCATAACTGACTTACTTTTAATGTAAGAAGTTTTTTTAAAAAACAAAAATAAACCTTTTTTTAAACACTTTAAAAAGTTGTTTTCCGTTTTTGGGTTATTTCAAATTGAAATATTCGATTTGGAATTTGACGAAGAAGAACCTATATCTCATTAGCTACAACTCTGCTTCTACTGGGTCTATAGACCTCATGCATACATCTTTTTTTTTTTCAGTTTTTGATAAGCTATATTTTTGCAAAGAATATTTTTTTGGCTAAAATATTTACTTTTTGAGTTATCTGCGAAAAACCGTCCAAAAACATGTTTTTTTTTGTTAGAAATGAACATATTCACTCGCAAATAACTCGAAAAGTATTAACTTAGTGAAAAAACTCTATAGAACAAAAGTTACTTAGAATTAGTCATTTTATACAATTTCTGACTTATTTTGAACGTATATTTTTCACCCCGTATTTCCCAATTTTTGTAAAATGGAGGGTATGTAGAATTGTAAACTTTTTCTTATATAATAATAATATAGACAATTTCAACAACCTATTCCCTAATTTTCATACATGCTTTATTTTTTGGAGGTTTTCGTAAAATTTTGTTTTCACTGATCGGAGTATTAATGAATGCTACGATATCTGGATTCTGGTATATCTTGTCAAATATTAAATTTAAAGAATAGAGAAAGACTGTATAAATATTTAAAGACTTTTTATAGAACGAAATTGGTTCTCTTTGAGCATTTAGTACGATAAATCAATATTACCAGCAAAACAGTAACCATCATCAGGAAGGCAGTACATTCACTAGAATAAACATACCAGCTAACATATGGCATTATATCTAGTATTCCTAACAAAAAAAAAAAAAAATAATGAGAAAAGAGAGGACCGTGCTTACACTTCCTAAAAACCCTTAGGACGACTGTCTATGAATTTTCTCCTGATTGGGTATTAAAATTAAACGGTTAATAAATTAAAAGCTTAAGTTTGGTAAGATTTGGATCAAGATAAAGGCCTTATATGAATATTGATGCTCCAAATCTGATTACACTTCCCTTTTCGATTAACAGAGAAAGAAATTCTTGTACCACGCAATTGTACCGGATAAACGACGTGGAAATCAAATATAACTCTTTAAATACAGTGGATTTCAGGATATAAATAAACAAAAAATTGACATAAATATATTATACAGTGTATCTACGGATGGGGTGCCCAAAAGGAAAAATTTTTTATTTTCAATTTTAGCGAAAAATGTCATTCTTGATAAAAAGTTTTGCTTGTTATAAAACCAAAATGCTCTGGATCTTCCACAACCATTTCTTGGAGCAGGCTATGTGATGCACCATGAGTATTTCGTCTTAAAATCCACGGTCGGGTCCACCACCTTCGTTTATTTGTCTTTTTGTTTGATTTGGCGATTTCTTCTCGAATTGCATAACAAATTAATTGCACACCTACATTAGGAATTTCACGTGACGCCATTTTGTACTACAATTAATTCAACATTCATCGACTGTCGTTTAAACCTTTTTGCTTTCGGCACAGATCGAATTCTGGTCGAACGATCCAAATCGTCGAACCCAGATCGACCCGTGAAAACGCGCGTTAAAGGCACATTTTCACGGGTCGATCTGGATTGAAAGATTTAGATCGATTATTAAATCGAAAGCAAATTGAATATGTAAACCATAAATCAATTAGGCCGTTCGGCGGAGTGAGTCGATTCGACGAAAGTAGAAAGACTGTCTACTTTTGATAGGCAATTGTCGCCGACTCGATGTCAAACGACTGGAATCGAATTTGTAAACACCTCGTCGAATAGAAACACAACGTACCGAAAGCTGAGTAGAGTACTTCTAGCGTGTATGAAGTTGTTGTTTTTAGTGCCACAAGCTATAATTTTGGGAAAAAAGGACTGAAAAATGGTCAGATGCAGACATGGCAAGATTTTTGGATGCTTATCAAAACTATGATCTATTATGGAATCCACAAACCGAGCTTTATCGCAATCTACAAGCGAGGCGACAGCATTGCAAGCAATTCTACAACATATGAATAAACCCAAAATGTCTGAAAATGACTTGAAAAATAGTTACGCATAGCTGTCTCCAGTGGCTAGAAATCGAAGAACTATTTGCAATTTACTTGCCGGTAATGCTTCACGCATATTTGTATCGTTCTTTTTAAATCTTCCCAGCAGTTTTTTCTAAAAGTTCTTTAAAATGTGCATTATCTATTCTTTGATGATTTCTTTAAGCCTCTGGATCTTCCACAACCATTTCTTGGAGCAGGCTTTGTGATGTACCATGAGTATTTCGTCTTAAAATCCACGGTCGGGTCCACCACCTTCGTTTATTTTTCCTTTTGTTTGATTTGGCGATTTCCTCTCGAATTTCATAACAAATTAATTGCAAACCTACATTAAGAATTTCACGCGACGCCATTTTGTTCTACAATTAATTCACCGACTGTCGTGTAAACCTTTTTGCTTTTGGCACAGATCGAATTATGGTCGAACGATCCAAATCGTTCAACCCAGATCGACCCGTGAAAACGCGCCTTTACCTTAGTACAAAAGTTGATAATAACCGAAATACAGGCTGTCAAAGTTAAACTTTTATTTTATTTATTTTTGAATATTTCCTGACAGGCATGGGACAACAACACGAAATTTGGTAAGTTGTGCTGGTATTGTACAATCTACTAAATTATGTTAAACAAACGTTTCTGGCTACTACCAGAGGCGTACGACGGGGGAACGTGAATGGTTGACCCTTCCCAAATTCTACGCCACTGGCGGAATTGCTATTTTAGTGCAATTTTGTGATTCTCCAATACTTTCTATGTATAAAATATACTCTTTATTTGTAACGATTAAGCTATTAGTTTTAGAGATATTTGAAGCTAAAAACGAAGGAGCATAATACATTAATCAAAATAAGTGTACCTTTTCATTTTTAACTTCAAATATCTCGAAAACTAATAACTTTATCGTTACGAATGAAGAGTATATTATTTGCATAGAAAGTATTGGAGCATCTATAAAGAATTTTATTTTGTAAACAAACGCAAAAGTTGGATATGTGAGAGAAAATCTCACGGGCGACCATCCGCGTACAAAGCTACCTAGCGACCAATGTCGGGTTAAACATGTTATAATATACATATTATATATATTTATTTAAATCTACAGATGACTATTACAAAAGATTAGAAAAACGTTCATTAATTTTCACTAGCTTTAAAATCTCTTTCAGAAACTGTGACATTATAACAAGAAAAATATGACCTTGCCCACTAAAATCGGCCACTGTCGAGTCCCAGGGGCAGCTAGAGGGCTAAAAAAACAGCTATAGGCTACTTTAAGGTAAAATAATATACTAACATTTAAAAAAAATCCGCAGACACGTTTAAAAAACATCCGTATTTTTTAAATTTTGCTGTGATAATAGGGAACTTACACATTTTTTTATTACATAATAATGTTCGGTTTTGTATAAAAATGAGATTTCCAAAATTTCACGCTTTAAAAACTCATACTCGTAATAACTTAGAAGTACAAATCTAAAGTCTCCTTTATCTTAAAATAGTTCAAACGACCCGTGACGTCACAGAGTTTGACTATGTGGTTCAGTTTATGGTTATATTTACGTATATTCTTCTTCTTATTCTTTAGTTTATTGGCCTCCACCTACTTGTCTATTTAGCCAGATCGTCGTCGGGGAATAAAGGAAAAATATTTATATTCTAATGACTAATGACATTTATCGTATATCATTGTAATAAAATATAATAGTTTGTTGAGATTGCAGTTTGATACAGTTTTTGAAGGAAAGAAAAGAAGGTTTACTATTGAAAATAAAACCATTTTGTAAAAGTACAAATTTTCTATGAATAGTTCAAACGATCAAAAACATTTGTAACGTCACATAACTGTATTTTCTACTGACGTTTATAATGTTTAATTTAAAATTATATATACAATTGGTGTAGAATGTAAACATACAACCCTGTGACGTCACGACGCGTTTTAGGGTGGCTGGTATAAGTTGAATTTTTGTCGTCTTTAGAGGCAAAACGAAAGACAAAACTTTTTTATTTTTGATACAGGTTCTAAATTATGTTCTGTTGTGATTTATACTATTTTTTTCGAATTTAAAATTTTATGCAAGTTCCCTATTGAATGTTTTATATTATTTCAAATAGTACTAACATTTCCCACTGCTAAAGCTTATTCAAATTATACAAACATATATACTTGAAGATAATCTTATCTAAACGCTTTAAAAATTTGTATACTTCCTTTACTGTTAGTTTTTTTTTATACCTAATCCCAAATAATTTATTCTAGATCAAAGATTAGTCTTATCCTACGATCAAATTATAAATATATGCAGCGTTAAAATCAAATAAACATATTGGATGCCCGCAGTATGTAAATCGGTGAGCTTCGTACGAAAATTAATGTCACAAATTGGCCGTTTAAAGAGTAACAACGTCTGCGTCTATTTAGAAAGTTGATTGATAGAGGTTTCGTGTACAAACCGATTGATCGGCGTGTAATTTAACACTTCCTACGGCAAATCTTGCCTCAACTGTGCGGGTAATTGTCCGTAACTAAGGCCCAAGCCGGCCCACATTGAACCATTCAATTTATTGGATTACCATAAAAATATTCTTGTTAACGCCGCACCGCGAATGTTTGGAAGCACGACGTATGGTTACGTTCTTTAACTATTGATATTCCTTATGAAAATTACACAATTAAGTATAAGGAAAACAGCAATAATATTAAATCCCTTGTTTGGAAAATAGAAAGATAGAAAGATGTAAACAATATACATTGGAATTATTTAAAGATGATAGGCAACAGGATACGATATCTAGACTTAATTGTATCTCAAACGAAGAAATAAAAAGAAGAACAGGAAGGATCTACAATACCATAGATCAGCGGCGGCTCGTGGGTCAATCTTCAGGGGGGTCATTTTGGTTTGAAAACTTCAAACTGTTGATTTTTTAAAGTATTTAAAAGATCTTTTAGCATTTATATTTTAGATAAAAAATACAGACTTAGATAAAACTCAATACTATTTACCCTAGTTTTCCGAAAATTAAATTTGTCTTTTTTTAGAGTAAATCTTTTAAAAAATATAGGAAAAATGGTATGAACAGGTTATTGACTGATATATAGATAGGAATATTTATAGTATAATAAATTGTAAATTTATTAAAACGAAACTTACTTTAAATATTTTTATATTTTAAGTCAATTCTTCTATCCTTTAGTTCTGCAAAATAGTCTATGACCTTCTCATTGAAATTTGGAATGCTCTTGACAAGCGTTTTCTCGATGCTCAGCATAGACAAGGCACTAAGTCTAGGTTGTCCCATCGTATTACGCAGGAATGTTTTTACTCTTTTTAAAGTAGAAAAACATCTCTCACTTTCCACGGTTGTCATAGGGAGTGTGCACAAAATA
Source organism: Diabrotica virgifera virgifera (assembly GCF_917563875.1). Taxonomy (NCBI): domain Eukaryota; kingdom Metazoa; phylum Arthropoda; class Insecta; order Coleoptera; family Chrysomelidae; genus Diabrotica; species Diabrotica virgifera. The sequence continues at coordinate 53,690,090 of NC_065449.1, read as the reverse complement.
TTTAATAACTTCACTGCTTCAGAAAATGTTTCAGACAAATTCATGTTAATAAAAAGCTGAAGTATGGCTACTGCACCAGCACTATTGCGAAAATCCTCACGACAATATAAGACTTCAAGTTCCGATTTTAGTTTGGAAATATTCACTGTGGGATAATTAGCCGTCACCATTTTTAAAATATTTTGCGGAAAGTTGGTAGTGTATGCTTCAAATTTCTCTATGTAGAATAACTGTGAAATCATGAGATGATCATTGAAACTAAACCTGTGATTTATTTCAGATATAATAATATCACAAATTTCAAGTGCAGTTCGTCGCTTTGGATCCTCTGCAGTAGTTTTTCTTTTTTTTGCTGTTGATGTGCTTGGTACTTCTGATTCCAAAATAGTATTTCTAATTATTTGGATATTGTTGTTAAAAGACAGGATACAATTTTTGACAGATATAACATCAATGTCTCGCATTTGCAATTGTTTAAACAATATATCAACATGGGGCATTATTTTATGGAAAAAATTTAACCAAAATAAAAAATGCTCATCTTCCAAATGTCTTTTTAAACCAGTTGCTTGATTTATATTGTTACCATCTTGCTCCTCATCAATAATTTCCTCTAAGCAAGATTTTAAATCATCTTTATAAGTGTATACAATTTCAACACATTTTGTATTGAAAGCCCATCGAGTAGGCGCAGCTTTAGGTAGCCTTACTTTAACCACTCTATCCAGAACCATCGTACGTTTTGGAGATCGGCCGAAAAAGGACGAAAATCCGTGTAAATTTGCAAAAAATATTTTTATCGGTTTGTGTTGACTCGCCGCTTTTTGGAGGATAAGATTAAATTGATGGGCATAGCAGTGAATGAAGTGTGCATTTGGGTATATTTCTTTAATTTTTGTTTGTACTCCTCCCAGTTTACCGCTCATGACTGATGCACCATCGTAACTTTGGGCAATCAATTTTTCAGGTGCTTCATTAATTTTTAATAATTGAAGTTCTTCCAATATTACATTAGTTAAATGTTGTGCTGTAGTACCTAGGGGGTTAACAAATTTCCAAAATCTTTCATGTACAATACCAGTTAATACATATCGCAATATGATAATCATCTGCGTTTTATTGGAGCTGTCTGTGGTCTCATCTACTTGAATGGCCACAAAATTTGTCTGGCCAATCTCCTTCATGATATGAGTATGCACAATGGCTAACATTGATTCTAAAATATCGTTCTGAATTGTTTTCGATGTTCCTTTAAATACTGTACTTTTTTCAATGTGTTCTTTAAACATTAAATCCAGTTCAGAAACAAAATCGATAAGGCCCAGAAAAATTCCACGATTATTGGAGCTGTCACTTTCGTCATGACCGCGCAATGCAATTTCGAAAACTCCACAAAATTTTACACAGTCGATTAGTTTGTTTAAAATATACCTATTTTTAGATACCAATTCATTAAAGTCATGCACAGATTTACGATATACACTATCAAGTTGCTGTCTTATGTTAACACGTCCTAAACTTGCGTAACTCATTGATGAATTTATATGAGTAGTTGAAGAGGCATGTTTTGTAATTTTCACTTTTAAATGCTTAATGTCAGTTACTCCATTTTTCGCCCATACAGCGTCATTCGAAAACAGTAAACACGGATAGCAAAAAAATGCATTTCTCACACTGCAGCCACAAATCCAATCACACAAATTGTACATTGATTCTTTAAAATATCTTTGAATGTCCTTACCCCTATCCTTTGTTGTTTGTTTTAAATTCATGTTTGGTTTTGGTCGACCACTTTCTTTTTTCTCAAGCCGCCGTTCATAATTTAGTGTTCCAGCAGATTTTAAGGCAATTATTTCGTCAACAACACTCATCTTGTTTTTGTTACAATCACAAAAAAATCCAACAAAACAAAATAAATTACGCAAATACGCCGCGATCGATATAGACCTGCCGTGAAGTGCGGTCAGCAGACGGTAACTAACTAAACGTGAGGCCGTCGACTCTACTAGAGGTATACGACGGAAAGGTCACTCCCACTCTCGCCCACGAAATTGCTATCTGCCGTCTCTTTTCTATTTTACATGCATTTGTCCATAAGCCATAAGAACTGTATATAGACAATTTAAAATACGGCCCAGCCACGGGCTTGTGTATAGCGCGAGGCGCGACGTTATTATATCTATTATATTTGTTTTGCCAATGCAGACTGCTGAGAGAGAATTTTATATTTCAGAGTGAAGTTTTAGATAAAAGATATTTTTAATAAAATTGGTATTTTTATGAGATTATTTTAGGGGGGTCATTGACCAATTGACCCTAAGGAGGAGCCGCGCTTGCCATAGATACAATAGAATCCAAACAGCTTTTATGGTACGGGTATGTAATGCGAATGAATGATGAACGATGGCCAAAACAGGCCTTAAACTATGTTCTATGGAATAGAAGGAGGAGAGGAAGACCAGCACTGGAATTGCGAGAAGGAATCAGAGGAATAATGAGAGATAGAGCCATAAACGAGGAATAATGGACCGACCGAAAAAGGTGGAGATCGAAATACGGGATGCAGCAGAGGCTGTAGGACTCCCGTAGATATATAGGCGACAGGAAACATAGAACTATGTAACAGTATAGAAATTGGATGCAGTATAACAATAGAACATATCATGCATGCAGTAAAATTAGTAAAAGATAATAATGCTAAAGGTGCTGACGAGATACCAGCAAAAGTTAATAAATTAATCGCAGAAGATCACATAGATATACTACAAGGCTTATACCATTTATACTATAAGACTAAAACAACATATTATACGAACAGCCGTCATTCCAGGAGAATGATTCAAGTCAACATTCGTAACTTAACCGAAAAAAGCTAACGCTAGAGAATGCTATGTACACCACTCCAACAGTTTAATCACTCTAAACTCCTCTTGAAAATTATATATCAAAGGATTTTCATTAAAGTTTATACCAGTACAAATACCCCAGACTGTGGGTGAAAAATTATTTATTGTACGAATATTTTTTTTATTTTTTTAAAGCTTTAAAATGAAGATCTTTCAATTTCAAACATAAGAAAAATTATAACGCCAGATTAACGAATTTTTTGCTTAGATATTATAAATTGTTTATCCCAAGAGGTCAAATGTCGAAGGCTATAACTTTTTGAAAAAAAAATCGTAGAGAATTGTTGAAACATTTAATCTCCTTCTGAAGAGTTATATTTTTATATTATGATGTAAATAAATGCGTAAAATATTTTTAAACCTCTAATTTTCGGGTTTGAAAATAAGGGGGCAAATTTCGTAATAAAAATTTAGAGCTGAAGCGGCCCTGTACATCCTATGAGTTTTTAACTTACAGATTATTGTTGCTGACGATGAAACGAAGATTTATAAAAAAATAAAAAATTTCTACGACCAACTGAAGCCGAGATAATTTTTGGGTTTGAAAATAAGGGAGCAAATTTCGTTAAAAACATTTAGAGCTGAAGCGGCCCTGTACATGCTATGAGTTTCTTACTTACAGATTATTGTTGCTGAAGACAACACAAAGATTTATAAAAAAAATCAAAATTCCCTACAACCAACTGAAGCCGAGATAATTGTTTTTTTTTAAGTCGTAGTGCCTTTATTTATAACAATTAAGAAATTATTTTACAGTCATTGACTAAAGAAAGACTTATATTATCTTAAAATAAAAATTATTATAAAATATAATTACATTAAATTATTAAAAACTATTTTTAAAATCGGTGCTTTTGCGAGCGGCCGAATTTTGCAAATCGCCCGGCTCGCTTCAAATCCGCGCGGTCGGATTTTTACGTAACTTGTATTAAATTTTGACAGAAAACAATTTAATAATTACCATTATAATATACAGTCTATTTACCACTGTATTTGTTTTTCTTGATAAACTTTTATATATGAAATTTCATTTCTGAATAAATAATGTTACAAAAATGATACATATATATGAAATATATAACTATATTTTTAATTTTTTCATTGTTATATAAATATAATAATAATGTTACTTCTTACTATAATATACAATATAAAACTTTTTCTTCTTGTAGTGACTATTCTTTTTGGATTTCACATATAAAAATTTATCAAGAAAAACAAATACAATGGTAAATAGACTGTATATTATAACGGTAATATTATTAAATTGTTTTCTATCAAAATTTAATACAAGCTACGTAAAAATTTTCCGAGCGCGCGAATTTGAAGCGAGCCGGGCGATTTGCAAAATTCGGACGCTTGCAAAAGCACCGATTTAAAAAATAATTTTTAATAATTAAATGTAATTATATTTTATAATAATTTATATTTTAAGATAACATAAGTCTTTCTTTAGTCAATGACTGTAAAATAATTTCTTAATTGTTATAAATAAAGGCAATACGATTTAAAAAAAAAAACAATTATCTCGGCTTCAGTTAGTTGTAGAAAATTTTTATTTTTTTATAAATCTTCGTTTCGTCTTCAGCAACAATAATCTGTAAGTTAGAAACTCATAGGATGTACAGGGCCGCTTCAGCTCTAAATGTTTATAACGAAAAATGCCACCTTATTTTCAAACCCAAAAATTATCTCGGCTTCAGTTGGTCGTAGAAATTTTTTATTTTTTTACAAATCTTCGATTCATCTTCAGCAACAATAATCTGTAAGTTAAAAACTTATAGGATGTACAGGGCCGCTTCAGATCTAAATGTTTTTAACGAAATTTGCCCCCTTATTTTCAAACCCAAAAATTAGAAGTTTAAAAATGTTTTACGTATTTATTTACATCAGAATATGAAAATATAACTCTTTAGAAGGAGATTGGATGTTTCACCAACTCTCTACGATTTTTTTTCAAAAAGTTATAGCCTTCGACATTTGACCTCTTGGGATAAACAATTTATAATATCTAAGCAACAAATTCGTTATTCTGGCTTTACAATTTTTTTATGTTTGGAATTAAAAGATCTTCATTCTAAAGCTTTAAAAAATAAAAAGAAATTAATTGTACAATAAATAATGCAATTGTAAAAAACGGCCATTTTGGACTTTTCCCAGGCTGTTTTTCAATAAGCAATTAACAAAATTAAACTTACCATAGCTCAAATTGTAGGTTTTTTAATTTACTACAACTTTCTATTAAAAAGTTTTTCTCTAAAAATCAGTTTCCTAAGCTGCAAAATTAAAAATAATTAAAAATTGCAAATTTAACAAATGAATATCGCAATAGAAAAAAAAGCGCACAATATTTTTGGTTACATTTTAGTAGAAGTTATTCCTGGCATCGTCCTTTACAACACCTGATAGGTTTTAAAAATTCCTGAATTATATCACTTTTTTCACCCACAGCCTGGTGTAAAAGCGGAGGCAGACAAAGTGATTCGATATATCCACTGCTCTTTAATATAATAATGGACGAAATAATAGAAGCAGTACGTAAAGATCATGGTTACAGAATGGGGAACAAAGAAATCCAAATATTATGTTATGCAGACGACGCCGCATTAACCGACAAGACAGAAGACGATCTCCAAAAATTAGCTTCTTCTTCTAATATATCTATAATATCAGCAGAGAAAACCAAATGTATGACAACATTTAAATACTCATTACGATGTAAAATTGAAATTGATGGGAAAATAATAAGCAGGAAGCAAGGTTTAGATATCTGGGAATAGATACAACTAGTTATGGAGATTTTGAAGAAGAAGTACGAAAACAAAGCTTAAAAGCAAGTAAAGCGGCGGGATCCTTAATGACACAAACTGAAAGAACAAACACTTAAGACAAGACACAAAAGCAAGAATCTATAAAGCAGCCGTTAGACCTATATTGACATACACGGCGGAGACAAGATCTGACGCAGCTAAAATGAGACGACTACTAGAAACAAGAGAGATTAAAATACTTCGACGAATATCAGAAAAAAGTCTGTTGGATAGGGAGAGAAGTGAAAACATAAAAAGAGCATGCAATGTAGAAGACATAAATGGATGGGTGACAAAAATCAAACAGGAGTGGAACAAACATATTAGTAGAATGGCAGAGGATAGGATAGTACGAATAGCACGAGATAAGTCACCAAATGGACGAAGAAGTATTGGCAGACCAAGAAAAAGATGGTGCGATAATTTAAACAATTAACGAGGCTAATATTGAAGAAAAAACCGGCTTTAAACATAAAAGAAGGAAGAAGAAGAAGAAGAAGAAGAAGAAGGATTTTCATAAAACTGGAGCAAGATATTCTTAACATTCAGTTTGGTTTCAGAAACGCAATGAGTATACAAAAGCCCTTGTTTGTCCTTATTATATTGGCTCAAAGCTGTTTGGATGTTAACCAGCTTCTTTATATCTGTTTCCTTTACAACAAGGCAGTTGACAAAGTCCTACAGAATTGTCTCCCGTAGCCCCTTTAAAGTAAAAATCTGGATATGAAAGATATTATAATAATATCAAACCTTCACTTAATCAAGTTGCAGAAGTATAACAAGGGGTAGGGCAGGGATGGATTCTTTCTCCATTACTCTTTAACCTATATTTAGAATGGACAGTTCAGAAATCACTAAGTAAACATCAAGAGAAATTAAAGTCAAAGTAGAAATTATAAATGACATCAGATATGCCGATGATACGTTAGTACTTATAGAGTCTGTTGAAGAATTGCAGGTTCTGATGAATAATATTATAAATGGTAGCGAAGAGGCCGAACCTATTTTAAATATCAAAAAGATGAAACTCATGATCATCGCAGAGACACAACAAAAAGAGAACAAGAGACGTTATGGTTTAGGGACGAACTCGTTCAAAATGTGGACAGATGTACATACTTGGAATCAGTCGTAACCGAAAACAACCATTATACACAGGAGATAAATCACGTATAGGAAAAGCCTGATCAACATTCAAGAACATAAGAAAAGTACTTTGCAGCAACGATCTGAGCCTGCAACTCAAAGTACGACTACTGAGACATTATGTATTTTCTGTGTTCTATTATGGAAAAGAAACTTGGATAGTGATGAGCAAAACAAGAACAAGACCAAGACCAGGCTAGTCTTTTTAGTAAATACGTACATATTTACCATACCTATTTATAGACCTAATACTATAACGTAATAACTAAACCTAATGGGGAGTTATAAACGCTTAATTCTGTAATTTGTTATCTTGCAGTTCTTTAATTTTATTTAAACTACATTGCTCTCGTAAAACGAGTTATTCGCACTTTTTATTTTCACATATTTTTGGATTGAATACCCATTATGACATTTAAAAAGTTGAAAATATTCGGATGTGGGTAGTAAAAACTAGAATTTAAAACGCACTGAAATGATGCGCATGCATTTCAAGTGCGGCACATACTATTTGTACTACTGGCCCATTCTGGGGAAAACCTAGATTCTTCCAAGCAGTTTTCAACTATGAAATCAGTAAAATTCTTTACACGTTTGTCATCCGGGATTTTCACAAATAATTCAACTTCCAACTTTCGTTGATTGTAAAAAATTAATCCAAAAAATAATTTTAAAAATTTCCCAGTAACGGAATTTTTGTCATTATATTCAGAAACTGAACCTAAGCTTTGGATTTTGCGATACCAAGCTTGACACATTACAATCGACAACCAGTTATTTTTTATTCAGGCCACAATGCTTTCACAGCATTGTGAATCCCTTTTCAAAATCTATTATGATATTTTTGTATTCATTTTAAATTTAACGACCTACATTTTTCCTCGATTATGCGAAAAGAATTGAAATAAGTGTCAGTATTTTTATTAGACACAAAAGCGAAAACTACTAGTACATAAAAACCGTTTTTAATTGCATTATTTTTTAAATGGATTACCCTGTATATAATTACATTTTTTGTCTTAAAAGTAATTTCAATTGTCCTTGAACTGTCGCCGTTTGAAAACTTGCCTTCTGGACACTTTGAAGGTTGAGAAAATGCAAACCGTTTGACTTAATCAAAACGACTTAAAAATATAACCAAAATATTATGTATTTTAAAAATTCGATATTGTTTAAGGTTTCTTACAATGTCAGTATATATTATTGAACTAAAAAAATAAAGTTAAATAATAAAAACCAATTTTTCTCAAAAAAGTGCAAGAGTCTTGCAGGTTGGTCTTGGTCTTGCGTGGTCTTGCAAGGTTCGGTCTTGGTCTTGGTCTTGGTCTTGGTCATGTTTTTGCAAGCTTGGTCTTGGTCTTGGTCTTGCAACCAAAAGGCGGTCTTGGTCTTGGTCTTGGTCTTGGTCTTGCTTGGACCGCAAGACCAAGACCAGTATCGCTCATCACTAAACTTGGGCACTAAAGAAGGATATAAGTAACAGAATAGAAGCATTTGAGATGTGTGTTTATAGTAGAATTTCGAAAATAAGTAAGGTCGATAAGGTTACGAATAACGACATTTTAGAATGAACAAGGAAAAGAAGGTGATAAATACAATTAAAATAAGAAAATTGCACTATTTGGGTCATGTAGTGATAGATGAGAGGCCATATACGTTGCTGCAGATCATTATAGAGGGAATGATACTGGGCAGAAGAAGTATTCGCGGTGTGCAAGTACTTGGAAGGGAATTGAGAAACGACCGTGCGCGAATAGCGGAGAAATATTGCAACTTTCTTAAATAATTCATATTGTCAATTGAAATTGTCAAATTGACGTACATTTCATATCTACTGTCATTGAAGAAGAAAAATTATATGTTGATCCACAATATTGATATGATATGCCATTATTATATAAAGGTAAATTTAATTAATTTTATTTTGCTTGCAGTACTGCATTTTAATAACTAATTTTATTTACTACATACAATTGTTTACGTTTTAATAACATAACCTGAATCTTATTTTTTCTTATTATTTTTTTGGACTATGGCCTTGACAATTATCCAGTAACCAGGACTAATATAATTGGCCAATATAATTAAAAGTGCGACTAAAGTTGCAGAGCGTAGAAATAGGTGTCGCTTTGCCGAACTTGCACGGTCCCAATGGGCTGACAGCGTATATCTTGCCTAAACAATTTGAGACTGCTACAATTGTTACTATGTCGAGCTATTTAGAGCAGCAGTATCAAAGGTGAATATAGCCCTAATAATAGCCAGCATCCTTGGCTGCAATGGAGCTATAGCAAATAGTAAATATGCTTGGACATTTTTTCAATTTTTAAATTAAGAGTAAACAGTAGGGCGTCATCAATATTTTTGTTTTTCGAAAGTTCTGCGAACTTTCAACAGTGAGGCAACAGTGCGTCGGTAATTCGACATTGACACTGACATTTATACTATCAAAATTGTTATTAAGGTATTGTCGGTTCGCTAAACTCAGACACAACTGGCTAGAGATTTTAGTAATTATTTTTCCAATATGGTATAATTGGCAAAAAAATAATTACTAAATAAAAATATTGAATGGGTTGCATATGTGAGTCCATATTAAATGTAGTAATGAAACAAAGACTTACTCACAATCATTTAATTATACTTTGACGACCGGTTTCGATCTCTACATTATTCAGATCATCTTTAGGTCGGCGTTACAAGTAGTTAAATGCTACAATTAAAGAAAACCATAGTTAGAACATTGTCTGGTTGCACAAATGTTAATAGAAAGCTAAACCCGAAAACATTTTTTGAAATAAAGGTTTGCAACTGTTGACATCTCAGAAATTCGATACATACAAATTCACACTTATGAATAACAGATACTCATAAGCATGCATAAGCAAATAGATGCTTGCAGTTTATGAATATTTGTTGAAAAAATTTTTCAATTAAAAACTAATGAAAATATTAATCAAAATTAGATATGCTTCCAAAATTCAAAAAATAATAATAATAGATAGTAATATTGCTCTGATCTACTTACATGCCGTTACAAGGGATGCGTTGCCACTTAGTTGTTAACATGTTAATACGTCCAACTTATGCTAATAGATTAGCTGGGAGAGGTATAGGGCAAGAGGTATAGGGTTTTGCCCTATACCTCTCCCAGCTAATCTATTAGCATAAGTTGGACGTATTAACATGTTAACAACTAAGTGGCAACGCATCCCTTGTAACGGCATGTAAGTAGATCAGAGCATATTACTATCTATTATTATTATTTTTTGAATTTTGGAAGCATATCTAATTTTGATTAATATTTTCATTATTTTTTAATTAAAAAATTTTTTCAACAAATATTCATAAACTGCAAGCATCTATTTGCTTATGCATGCTTATGAGTATCTGTTATTCATAAGTGTGCATTTGTATGTATCGAATTTCTGAGATTTCAACAGTTGCAAACCTTTATTTCAAAAAATGTTTTCGGGTTTAGCTTTCTATTAACATTTGTGCAACCAGACAATGTTCTAACTCTGGTTTTCTTTAATTGTAGCATTTAACTACTTGTAACGCCGACCTGAAGATGATCTGAATAATGTAGAGATCGAAACCGGTCGTCAAAGTATAATTAAATGATTGTGAGTAAGTCTTTGTTTCATTACTACAATTACTAAATAGTTCATAATTACAAAATAGTTAGTAATTTTGCCAATTTTGGCAAAATTGGCCAAAAACAAAAAAAGAACACCGACTAAAATCAGTATCCATTTGTGTCTGAGTTTAACGAACCGACGTTACCAATGGTATTATAAGGATAATAACGCTTGAGGTCAATGGTGTATATACCGAGGGCCTTTGGCCCGAGGAATATACGTTGACCGAAAGCGTTATTATCTATAATACCCGTGGTGCCTTAAACGTTTAATGTCCGACTAAATTATTCTTTATATTTAAAAAAATAGAATGAATTTTGAATTAATTAGTTTTCAAATAAGTACATTTACCAGCAATAATCGTAACGTAATTGTGGTAACCATAGTTTTACTTAGGTTGTTATTTGTCAACTTGACAGTATTTAACTAGTTATTTAAATTTAATGCCCTTTAAAATCCATACGGAAAAATTTCCCGTAACTGGCTGTATACCATTAATTACAAAAATTGAAGAAAGACTTCTGTGTAAAAGGTATATTTATTAAAACCCCAATAAAGGGCTACATTAAAAGACAGAACGTTTTCGCTCTAAAAAGAGCATCATCAGTGTTCTAAGCCTAAAATAAGTACAACCATAATTAGTGAAGACAAGAGTAAAAAAATTTAAAAGTTGACCAAGATAAAAAGTATAACCTAATTTTTTATCTTGGTCAACCTTTAAATTTTGTTACTCTTGTCTTCACTAATTATGGTTGTACTTATTTTAGGCTTAGAACACTGATGATGCTCTCTTTAGAGCGAAATCGTTCTGTCTTTTAATGTAGCCCTTTATTGGGGTTTTAATAAATATACCTTTTACACAGAAGTCTTTCTTCAATTAATGCCCTTTAATTTTAATTTAATTTAGGGCATTATATCATTCTTAACTGACTTCGAAATCATGTCATGATTTGTCAAATAATAATATACCAGTCGGACATTAACAATAATTTTTATACTCATAGGCGCGCTAAATGTTACCGAGTCAGTCACGTTCGATTTCTTGTTATAGAAAATCGATTTTTAGTAGATCCAATGTGACACAAAATCTAGGCATGGGACAAAAAAGTTTATTTAAAGAAAGTGTATTTTTTTTTGTCTTTCTTAATGGCGGTACAAACTCCTTTTTGCAATATTTTATTTAGTTATAGGGTAATTTCTACATACTAACATATTTCTAAAATTGGGCTCTGTACCGCCATTTTTATTATATTACAAATATGCCATGCACAAAAATGTGCCAAATATCTCGACAAAATATTCAAAATTACAACCGCAATCTTGGACCGTGTTTGTGGCTACCTGTTGATCGCTACTGTATACTCTTAATATAACCTGACAAACAAAAAAATTCAATCGCATGCCAAGGATTTCCATGCCATTTGAAATAATTTGAATATGGAACTTGCACAAAAATTATATTCCAGAAATATTACTGATAAACGTTATTTAATGCTGTTAAAAGAACCCCAGTTTCCAAAAAAACTCATATTTTATTATTACTAAATAAATATTAGCAAATAAAACTGCAGAATTTAAATTATTCTTTCAACAGGCGGAATCGTTTGTGACGTCAGACAGTTTGTTGGTCGTCCCTATAAACGGGCGTAAGCGATAAGTATGGCAACGCTGCAAGGGGATGCATGTCTCATTCCCAACGAACTGTCAATACTGACAGTTTGTTGCTTATTCCATCTAGAATAAATAAATAAATAAATAGTCATATAAAAGTATGTGTTAATATAAATAATATGTGATAAATATAGTTAGAATTAAAAATATAAGGTCCTTTGTAATACTATAGTAAATATTGGTGCATTGCAGCAAAGAAATAAACATAAAATAAGTAAGTAAATACCTTGTATAGTATATGTAGATGAAAATAGAGTCTGATTTTTATGCTCACATTAAAATGAACGATACAATATTTAGTCCTGTCGCCATGGGGGGGGTACAACGGCCTCCTTAATTCAGATGGACTTACCCAAGTTTTTTTATATATATTGACCCGCAGAATACGATTTTTTTGGGTAACAGTTGATCCGGATGTCGATAAGATTGTTATAGACAAAGAACTTGAGGAATTACATAACAGTGATTTCTCGCAAAACAAAACATCTTTTTGTATTTTTTGGGTCATTCTAGTCAAAAAATGTTCTGACAAGTTTTTTCGTAGGATGCATAATTTTCGAGATAACCGCGGTTAATCTTTCAAAAAATCGAAAAATTGCAGTTTTTGAACCCGAACAACTTTTGATTAAAAAATAAAGTAGCAATTCTGCTTACTGCATTTGAAACTTTAAGTCAAATTATATCGGTTTTGATTATTTGCATTGCTAAAAAATTATTATTTTATTGTTAAACAAAGCTATAAAAACCTAGTGCGTGAGTGATGTTTTCAATGATTTCTCATTTAAAATCGAACGAGTAGGTAGAGTAGCTACAAGTGCAAGCGAGGCAATTTCTACGTAGCATGCGTTAAAACGCATGTATTAGGCACGGGAAACACTATGTGTTTATAGCTTTATTTAACAATAAAAAAAATTAATTTTTAGCAATACAAATAATCAAAACCGATATAATTTGACTTAAACTTTCAAACGCGGTAAGCCGAATTGCTACTTTATTTTTTAATCAAAAGTTATTCGGGTTCAAAAATTGCAATTTTTAGATTTTTTGAAAGTTCAACCGCGGTTATCTCGAGAACTATGCATTCTACGAAAAAACTTGTGGGAATATTTTTTGCTTAGAAAAACCCAAAAAATACAAAAAGATGTTTTGTTTTGCGGGAAATCGCTGTTAAGTAATTCCTCAAGTTCTTTGTCTATAACAATCTTATCGACATCCGGATCAACTGTTACCCAAAAAATTCGTATTCTACGGGTCAAAATATATAAAAAAAACTTGGGTAAGTCCATCTGAATTAAGGAGGCCGTTGTACCCCCCTTGGCGACAGGACTAATTTGTTATATTGTATTTGTGTTGCTTTGATCCACTGAGTTTATACGAGTTTATCCACTGAGTTGCTTTGATTATTATTGCATATAAATATTATCAAAGCACAGATAAAAAGAAATATACAGGAACGAAATCTATCTAACATTTTCAAAACACAATGTTTTTAAGTACAAACAGTTGTTTCTCTTCCAGTGTTGACAGTTCGTTATTCTCTTTTCCTGGAAGGAGCACCGTGACGTCACATAGCTTTTCGTGTTGTTTAAAATGGATAGCTGGTGATCACAACTTTAAATATTCATTGTAAATTAAATATTGCAATTTGAGGGTTGATATTTGGTATGCGTTGTTTCTACATGTAGACAAATACAATAAATAAATAAATAAAAAATGACAAGTTCCCTATTTGAAATAAAACAAAAATTCTGGAAAAGAGGCACATAATCTACGATATGCCTTTAAATAATACTTATTTTTATTCTCATTCTTTTTGTCCTTTTTGTATTAGGCATTAGATATCTTCTTGTCTGATTTAGACTTTAATCGTGTTTATGCCGTTGACCGTCAGCTATCTCGCCATCTTCTAAAGGGTCTTTTAGTAGTCTGATGTCTGTTGATCTTAAATATTCTACTTGAAAGTCAAGTAGCAGATGTCGCTAGGCACCTACTCCATAACGTCAGTTACAGTGAGAGGACAACTCTCGGAGGTTTGTCACTTGGGACAGGGAACAGCAAACCTACGCCTCTCTGATGATGCCTTCAACAAGAGGCGAAAATCGTCTATTTAGAGTGCTGGTTTGCGCTCTCTGTACTAAGTGAAAAATAAGACAGTTTTGCCTTCGCATTGCAACTGAATAAAAATGGTACACATTTTTATTTTTACTATTCTACTTTTCGGGCTATTCTCTTATAATTTATTCCTATAACATGCTGGTTTCATTTTCCTCTTCCCTGTTTTCCATATATAGTGTGCTGTATTTTTCTGATGTCTCTTGTTTGATTATTTGGTATTATGTCGCTTAATATATTTTACCATTCATTATTTCTGATCTTTTAATCATTACTTGTGTTTCTTTTTTATATTATATTGTTTATTTTATGACCTACAGCCTTTTTGGCATTACACGTAATTTATATATTTGTACCTTCTCTTCTCATCTAATCTTAAAAATCATTCTCAAAATAAAATTTGAGAACGATTTTCGAAGGGAAAATCGAAACGCCAACGTAAGCATAGTTTAAACTAAAATTTTGGTTAAGATTAAATCCCAATAAAAATAGTAAATTATAAAAATGCCACAAGTAAATAGCTTCAGAACAATACAATAGAGACCAACAAGTCACATAAGCAAAATAAGTAGGTATGTATCGCTACCATACTATGGCTATGGAAGAAAGGATAATCTAAGTTATTATACAATTGGAAAGAACGTAAAGAAAGTCCAGAATGACGAAGAAAAAATTAAGAAGAATGGAGTAGAGCCCCGACTAAATAAACTCGAGAGATAAATGAAAAAAGCAAGTGGTATTCGAGAGCCAGAAAAATGGAGTTAAATTATAATTTGATTCTAAAAGAATGAGAACTGGGAAAAATATAAGGTTAAATAGAACAAGATAGAGATCCTGAACAAACCAAAATGAGCACCAGTTGATTTAATTTTCAGCAAATTAAAAAATCTGTAGGTGAACTTAATTAAATTTAAATTTTCTGTGCATTGAGAGTTAATTTAGAAAAAAAATTAATTTTCAAGTGTGGACTTAAAAAATATAACAAAAAGGCATGACAATAAAAAAATGCTCATAAATAAAAAAGTATAATATTCAATGGTAACTCGGTTTTATCTGAAATTTTTATGACCTTAAATTTAAAGAAATTATCATTTATCTGCTTTAAAAGGAGCACTTTTAATTACCACTGTGGAGTTTTATTGAAATATTTGAAATTTTTCCTTCGTCGGCGAGTTTGATTCGAATGGTGGTCCAATTAGATAGACCAACCCCAAATTGGGCTATTTGACGTATTTATGAGTTTGTAGGGTAGTTTCTAGGCTGATGGCTCTCTTTGGAAGCATTTATCGTTAATAATATATATCATAACTGTCAAGTTAATAAGGGTAACGTGAAGTGGACAAGTGTTATTTATAGTTTTCAAATTGGGGCTAATTACTGGGGTCAAGTCGAATCAAAATTGAGAAATTAGACGATAAGTTGTATCGTTGTACCTAATATATAAACTTAGCCTAATGTTAATACGTTTAAAATTATGAGTCTAGATTTATGCGGTGTACAAAAATTTAAAATTACAAATATTTCAGGAAAATTTAATATAATAAAAAATATAATATACCCCTGAAAACGAAAAAAAAAAAAAAAAGAAAAATCGAAAAATTACTAAAAAAATGTTTAAACTAAAATATCTTGAGGGGGGAGTCAACAGAAAAGGCGGACTATCTCGTGGGTGTCGAAATGTTTGCTGCATGATGGATTTTTATTAACATTTAAGCAAAAGAAGCAAATTTATTCATTCATTTTGAAACTAAAAAGACGATGGACTACCCCAGCTAATTGAAATAATATTCGAAAATATTACCTCAATCATCCATGATAGCCATCGCTACACCCTTGCTTAGCTCAGTCTCTCAGGGTGTGTGTTTGTCTTGTCCTAATCTTAGATATGAACTATGAAGATTCATAGAAGCAAACAAAACAATAGTTTTAACTAATCATGTTTATTGTTCAAAAAAATTTAATAAAAATGTAACTTATTAATTGCATTAACAAATATATTCAAATTCTTGCCAAAAACTAACAATTCTGGATTATACTTATGGCTTTTGGTAGCTGATGGTATCGATGGTATCTTCTTGATGTCGAATGGTACTGCTGTTGACTTCTTGTAGACCTGGGGAGATGTTCGGCCCTTGGTCCCTGCAGCTGAAGATGTTGGGTGCTGTAGTCTAGATTTCATGTTCTACGTTCTTGTATCGCCGTAGTTCCATCACCAGTGAGGTTGACTTGATGCTCCCGAAGGGAGAAAATGTTGATTTGTTCCCAAAAACTAGAAGAGTAAAACACATATCAACAATCAAGAAGTTAATAACCAAAGTATGCCAGTCTGCCATTCTTTAATCCAAAGAGTAGCAGATGACAAGAATAAATTAAATGGAAATAAGATGAGAAGAATAGTTAAAATTTGATTACTAAACGTGCATATAAATATGTAAATTAAAAAGATATATTTAAAACTAAAATGTCAGAACACATGTTCTGACATTGGAGGTTAGTTTAGATATAAAAAATATTAGAAAAAGCTGTTATAAGAAACTAGGTATGCATGGAAGATAATGATTGTAATTAAAATATGATAATATGTATTCTTACCCCAAGAGAATGATAAGTATGGAAATAGATAGCTATTATCAGCTCTGTAATTGCCTTTTATAAGATTACCACCACCACCATTTTGAGAATTAAAATGACAGCGTGAAATGTAGGAAGTTAGGTATGTTCCGTATTAAGACAGATACCCACAGAGTAAGAATATACGGGGTACGTTCAGAATGATGATTTAGATTTTAGATGAAAATATATATATTAAATAGAAGATAATATAAGAGGGTAATAAAAGAGGATAATAAAAGAGGGCGCCAACCAGTTTTTAACGAAGAAAACAGGTAAAACAAATGCAAGAAAATTATTGTTAACGAATTATTAAAGAAAATAGAATAAAATAATTATTTAAAAATAAAATATCAAAGATGTGACGTTTGTAACGTTACAATTTCAATATTGTGAAAAAACTACGCATTGTAAATGAAAATGTTTAACAGAAGACTTTCTTGAAAATACTTCTTCTTCCTCTTTATAATCAATTCTGCTTGTTCATTGGCTGATTGTTTGGCGGGTTGGCGGACCTCTGTGGAAGTATGTCACTCCATCTTTTGCTCGGTTGGCTGATACTTCTTATTCTTATTTGTGTTTTGTCTGTACCGGGTCTTGTTTCTGATGCATATATCATTATTGGTCGTACACTGGCTTTATAAATTTTTGACTTCATATCAATGTTAATATGTCGTTTCGCCTTATAGTGTCATTAAGACATCCTGCCAATCTGTTTGCTTTTGTACTTGATTTCTCACGTCTTTGTCCAGGTCTCCGTGACTTGAGAATGTAATTTCAAGGTATTTTGTTAGGCCATTAAAATGTTACATTTTTTAGGCCATACCTTGCATTTGTTAGAGGAGTCAATTTTATTTCTTTAATGTGTAAGTGGTATCAGTAGAAGCTTAAGATCAAGTTTTTGGGGTCGCCACCCTTATCCCCCTGCTGCCATCTTGGAAATGGGGTGCAAAGGGGTTTCGCGCTATATCTCGTAAACTAACAACCCTACGGAAAATCTAATTAAACATAAAATGTAGCAAATCAAATTTTCTACAATTTTATTTGTATTACTTTTTATCGTCAAGTGACCAACAAAAAAGATAAAAACAAAAATAAGTCAAAAATTTTTAACAAGTTTCCTTTTGGAGGTTATGACTTTTTTTCAGTTCATTTTAAAATAAAATAACAGTATATCAGTTTTCTAGAGGGTTTTCAGCAAACAATTTTCACTATAAGGTTATTTAATTCTATTTGTTTATATAGGTTTTACAGCGCTCCAAACTTGACCAGATGCTCGAATGCTCACAGGGATACAATAAAAAAACGTTAGGCTTACTTTTCTATCTATATGTATTTCTTATTCATACAATTTATTATGATTTTAACATTCCTATGCTATAATTAATGTATTTTTGACCTTTCTGCCCACTATAAAACTCATAACCCTAAGCATATATGAAAAGGCCCAAGAAGTTGTTTGAGGAAAAATTCGCCGGTGCAGAAGAAGAATGACGCAACCGCAAAATGCAAAATTCTTAAGAAGAACTAAGAAACGATTTTTGATATCAAAATCCTAAAGTTTGATCAAAATTAGCCATCCACCACACCGTGACCAGGATCTCGAGATATAAGCGTTTTTGGGGGTGTGCCGCTTGTCTCTGAAGTAACATAACTTTTTTCCTATTGTATATTTTGACTTAAAATTTTCCACAAAAACTTCTTTATAAATCATGTTTTATTGCTGTGTTGGTTGAAATTATATATCATAAAGTTTGTCACTCAACTTTTTAAGTAAACATGAAACTAACGAAATATGGTGACAAAATGTTTTAAAATTAACAACTCCTTTTATAATGCGTTTAATCATTTTGGACAAATTTAGTTGTTATCTACGTACCTCAAAGATTGTAGCACTTAGAAATAAGGGGGAAGATAAAAGCTTGGAAAATTTAGATACTGCTTAAATACAAAAGGGTCGAGAAAACTAGGGGATATTTCTAAAAACTACTTTGCTACGGCGGCTCGTGTTTTGGTTGGAGAGCTAAGGTTGTGAGTTCGTTAAGAAGAAGTTAGGGATTAGGGAATATTTACTACTATCAAAAATTTAAACAAGGGTACTTACAGATATCCTGGGGTGTTAAATATAAATCCTGGCTATATTTTGTTAGGGCGCCTTACCAGGAGTTTTACTTTCTATGATCATCCAACATCTTAAAATTTGACTCTAAAAAGCTTTTAAAGTTTGTGGTTAAAATTTTGCCAATAGGTTAGCGGTAAATAAACAGGACAAAATACACAGTTATGGCATTTATTGAAAAATTATTCCTTGAGATAACAAAACTTTCAGATTACATAAAAGATTACCTGTAAAAAAATACATCTACTTTTCTGAACATAGGTTATGGTGCACCAAAAGATAAACAATAATATTATTGCATTGACGATTTGATATCTGACTTAATTATGACTTGTATAACTGACTGATTGACCTAATTATGACATATATTATAGCATTTGCATTAAAACAAAAATTTATATTCATTCAGGGAACAATGTTTACATTAAAGAATTACTGACTACTCCTCGTAGTACTTAATTATTGAAAATAACAACAACTATGTCACCTGTCAAATATCATTCCGTAAATCTTTTATTTTTAACTATTTCAAAAGGTTTCAAAAAGGATTTTAACATTAACTTACAATTATGTCTTTACAATAATATTTTAATGATGGAAGCAAAATTATTCTTTGTTCTGTTCAACAATTTACTTTTTCATTTTTGTATTTTAAGTTCCAAAAAGATTTATTCACAATGGTGAATGTTGACATGACACTTGACAGCACGTACGTAGTTCATACGTCACTCGAAGGGGAAAATGTCAATGGAAAATTACTGATTGCACCATATACCATTATACCATGAAAATACCATAAAACAAAAGAAATTTGCTTATTTACCTCGGGAAATAGGTTTTCTAATCCAGGAGACGGGAGGCTTGGGTTTAATTCATCACTACGATATTAGTACTATGCCGGCTTTCATAAATACATACGCAGTATTTTTACAAAGCGTATATTACACTTTTACCATCAAAAAAGGAACTGCTACACCATCAAACTGATGGTACACCTACTTAACAACAACACAGAAGAACTTTGATAGATCCCATTTACTTGGAAATTCTTTTTGCGTCGCCAAAAAGCCGGTTACTCACTATCGATGTTTACTGATTCACTACCATTGTAAGAATGCCTGCTTTCTTCTCCGTCTCCTGCCAAAATTCCTTGATCCTGTCACTACGTAATTTCCGGCTTCCGTTCTTCAGAGCCAATTACGAGCTTCGATCTTTGTACCAAATTCAAACAAACCAATCAAATTGATTTTCAACATTTCTTCTAGAAAGTTCATCTACGCATTAGAACTGTACTTTTGTCAGCACTTCTTACAAATTCTGTTTTTGCGTCTCAAATAAACAGGAATCTTGTAACACATTGAAATGTTGCGCAATACTTCGTAGATGTATACAGGTGCGGTTTTAGAAAATTCCTTGCAATCTGAATTTAAGTAAAAAACTGAATAAAAAAATTTGGACTTCTTAGAGAGGGATTGTAAAATCTATACAAATCTAAAGATCATATTTTCACTGGTTTTTTAAACGCTACACAGCCTCCTCCGAAAAGAGAAAGCTCGGATAGCTATCCAGTTTTCGATAAACCAAACAAAAATCAACCATGACTCCTTGAGTGAGGCTAAACAATCACATCAAAATTTTTTTAGATGATGGCTAGTGGGGATTAAATTAAACAAACAAACGTTAGGGATTGGGCTAGCGTACCATCGATCGCCAGACTCTTTAAAGTCGAGTAGACTGAAATGTGTAATGACTCTAAAATGAACTGTAGGTGACAAGAGTTTCTGTGCCTTGGGGAAGAAGCTAACATTGTGCCCTGTGTGGACCTCGCTGACATCCACAACAGTAACACAAGTGAAATATCAGGGCAGGCACAGCCTTGTCACCTCGTTGCCTAACCGCGAGCGGTTTTCGAGAACTAAAAAAAATCATTTGAGCTCTAGGCTCAGCAGATCTGCCTAAACTCCACTAAACGCCTAGCGAGTTTCAGGGAATTTTGTTGGCAACGGTTCAGCAAAAATGAGGATTTAGAATCTCCATTCTAAATACCTCAATGAGACAACGTAATCTTAACATTTGTCTCAAGTCGAGATCGGTAACTTTATGTTAAACGTCTCACAGGGAATATACTCACTTCAACAACTAGACTAAAATAAAAGAAGACTAACAAAGGGGGATACAACAACAATAAGGGCCAAATCACAACAAATTCATACAAGGGGGTATACGACAACAACAGGGACCAAAAGACGACATACCAAAATCAAAGAGAATATCAACTTCTTATCAAGACTAAGGGAACTGAAGAACAATACAAGGGGAACATGGAATAGGGGATCAGGACTAAGGGGATGACATATTATCTCCATCAGATACAAAAGGTTTTAAGTCTTTAACATGCCATTAACCAAGATCAGAACCATTTAAATCAGAGAGACGATACACCACTGGTGACAACTTTTCACGGACTGTAGCTTCAATGTACCTCGGTGCTAGTTTAGACATAAACTTGTTAGCAGCATTAGACAGGACTTTATTCCTTTTCCATACTCTATCTCCTACTTGGAATTGGACTTCTCTTCTTCGTAAGTTGTAACTTCTAGCGTTACGTTCATATCCTTTTCGAAGATTAGCCCTGACCTTTTCGAAGACTTGACTTAATCCTTTTACTTCTGAAGCATACATATCACGGTTACCAGGAATAATTTCTAGATCTTGCTTCCGTTGATCGTTTTGATCAACACCATAGTAGTTTCCACTCAGGGGAACATGACGGCCATAATTAAGGAAAGCTGGGGTGTATCCAGTTACTTCGTGCTTTGCGGTATTAATAGCTTGTCTGATCTTTGCTAAATTCTTGTCCCAGTCTACGTGGTCTTTTATATGCATACGGATTGCTGTTCCAATGGTTTTATTATTTCTCTCCACAAAATTACATTGTGGTGCATACACGGGGCTAAACCATACTTTCTGAACATTATACCTACTACAGAGATTAATTAGAAGAGGGTTGTTCAGATTTGAGGCATTATCACAAATCACATACTGGGGAACACCAAACATCAGGAAGACATTATCTTCCAAAAATTCAGTAATACTCTTAGCCGTAGCCTTCCTCAAAGGATGGACTAAGGTATATTTACTAAACCAATCAGCAACCACTAATAACCATGTATAACCTTTTTTAGAACGAACAAAGGGACCTATCAGATCAATGGCAACTATTTGCCAGGGGAATTAGGCTTCTCTCTGCTTACCCATTTTACCTAAAGGAGCATGATTTGGTGTTTTCTGAGCACCACAAACTTTACATGATCTGACAAACTTAAGCACATCACAACGCATTTTGGGCCAATAGTACCTTTCTTGAATACGGGACAAAGTTTTATAGAATCCAAAGTGAGCACACGTAGGTGGCTCATGACAAGATTGCATTACTTCTAATCTTTGGGGTTTGGGAACTAAAATTTTCCATTCAATATCATTAGTCTTGAAAGAATTGGGGGATGGGGCATACTTGTAAATGAAATCATTTTCCACTTTCCATTGTGGAAAATAACCAGGGGAACGGAGTATCTTTGATCTTAAATCATCGAACCAAGGGTCTATTCTGTCAAGATCTATTTCTAGATAATCAACTTTTTGGGCATCTTTGGGTGTATCATTGGTATGAGCTCGAGATAAAGCATCAGGGATTAAATGGGATGTTCCTTTTCTATGAATCAAATCGAAGGTATGTTGTCTTAGGCGCATAGCCCACCTGGCTAATTTGCCTGTAGGATTGGACAGTTTATTCAACCAGAGAAGTGAATGGTGGTCAGTAATGACCGAAAACTTAACTCCTTCAATATAACCTCGAAATTTCTCGATAGCGAAGATCACTGCGAGACATTCTCGCTCTGTAACTGAATAATTTCTTTCAGCTCGGGAAAGGGACCTACTTGCATAAGCTATAACTTTTTCTTCACCATCAATAGTTTGAGTCAAGACACCACCAAGACCAGTGTCAGATGCATCACATTGCACAACAAAGGGAAGTTCGAAATTGGGTTGGGCTAAGATAGGGGCAGAAATTAGGAGTTCTTTAATTTTCAAAAAAGCTTTTTCAGCTTCACTAGTCCAAACTACTGGTTGTTTTTTCTTTCTATGACCTTTAAGGAGGTCATTAATAGGGGAGGCTAAACTGGAAAAATCTCTAATGAAACGACGATACCAGGAACACATACCTATAAATCTTTTAATTTCAGTAGAATTAGATGGCCTGGGATAATTAACCATAGCTAAGATTTTTTCAGGATCTGCTTTAAGGGAATTGTTACCAACTACATAACCAAGATACTTCAATTCAGATTTAAAAAAATCACACTTATCGATGTTAATGGTCAAGTTTGCTTCTTTCAGTTTATCTCTTATAATTTTCAACAATCGGATATGTTCTTCAAAAGATGGGGTACACACTATGATGTCATCTAAATAACAGAATATATAGGGTTCAAATTCAGGGCCAAAGATAGCATCAACAAGTCTTTGTTGAATCTGTGCACTATTACACAAACCAAAAGGAACAGAAGTGAATTGAAAGGAACCTCTACCAGAAACATTAAAGGCTGTCTTTTTCCTAGAGTCAGGATGCAGCGGGATTTGCCAAAAGGCTTTTCTTAAATCAATGGAGCTAATGCATTTAGCTCCTCTAAGCAACGAAAGAATTCTGTCTATTTGGGGTAAAGGATAAGTATCATGAACAGTGACTTCATTCAATGAACGACCATCAAAACAAAACCTATATTCACCTGACTTTTTCTTTACTAATAATATGGGACTTGACCATGGGGATTGGGCTGGTTCGATTACTCCTAATCGTAACATTTCATCTAACTCTTCATGTAGTATTTTGTTCATATAAGGGGATAAAGGATATTGTCTTTTCTTAAATGGCTTTGCATCACCAGTGTCAATAACCATTTCAATTTTATTGGTTCTTCCAATGTACTTGGAACTAGAAATTTCCTCAAAAGAAGCGACTGTGGAATCTACTAAATTTTTTTCAGTGGGAGAAAATGAGTCTACAGAATACAAAGTTTCTGTTTTCTCTTCCTTTTGGGAAGAATGCCATGTTCCATCTCTAAAATTCAACAACACTGAAAATTTATGCATAAAGTTACTTCCCAAAATAAAACTATGGGGAACGGAGGGTACGACAAGAAATTTCACTACTTGGGAAACACCATCAGCCTCAATTGGAAGATCAATAGTACCAACAACTGATTTTTGAGAACCATCTGCTAAGCAGACGTGTTTACAGGGAGTAGAATTATATTTAATTCCTTGGGAATCCAAAAATTTAACTCCAGCGGCACCTACTACCGATGTGGTGCAACCACTGTCTAAGAGGGCGACAAAGTTTTTAGAAAAGATAGAAATACTAACATGAGGACGACTGTCACAACCTTTCTTTCAAAAAGAGGGTTAAGTATGTTTTGGGGGAATTTGTCGGGCTTAACTCTATATGGAGTGCAACTGCCGACTGGCTGCACACTACCTAGTTTTTTTTGACACATACAGGAGGACGTTCTCACTCCTTTATTACCACAACGAGAACAAGACATTTCTCTGTCTGTACAATTGCGAGAAATGTGGTTGGGCTTACCACAAGTAAAACAAAAAATAACTTTTTTAGGGTTGTCATGTGTTTGGTAGGGTTGTGGAGGGGGTTGCATTGAATGAGGTTGATAAGAAGAAGACTGATTTCCATACGGTTGATAGGGAGGGGATTGCATCAACGGAGGTGGATAAGAAGAAAACTGATTTCCTTGGGGTGGATGAGAAGAAGAAGACTGATGTCTTTCTGGTGGATAAGAAGAAGAAGACTGATGTCTTTCATCAGTATCTACTGGAGGATTGGGTCTCTCATTTCTCTGCGTAGACTTGGATTTCTTAAAGGGACGATCTTGCTTTTCTCGTTTGTCTCCTTTGGGGTTATCAGGCTTGTCTTGTTTATCAAGTACCTGAAGCTTCTCTTGGGGTTTTTCTGAATCCTCTAATGAAATACCAGCAAGACCTTTTGTAGTTTGAAGCAGGGGCAAAACATTTTGCTCCAAACGTTTAACAGTTATGACTAACATTTCGACAGTGGGAAAATCTTGAAGGGCTACGAGTGGAATATAATCCACCAAAATATTTTTTCTTAAAATCTTTACTCGTTGGGCTTCAGACGGGTACTCTTCTAAACGTTTAAAGAGATTCTCCATGATTGCGGAATAAATAGTGATTGACTCAGACTTTTTTTGTTTTCGACCTTTAATTTCATCAAGGAGATTATCATTATAATCTGGGGGTAGGAAAGCAGTTTTGAGAAGGGTTACCAACTCATTCCAACTGTTAACTGTATTTCCAACACTCCTATACCAAATAGCAGCGTTTCCGTCGAATAACTCAAAAGCTGATCTAAACAGGACATCATCAGAAATATTTCTGGATCTAGCAGAATCTCTTACTTTTTCTAAAAATGTGGGAAGGGCTTTACTCTCACCATTAAATTTGATATTTAAATCAGAAACTCTAACAGGAGTTGAAATTTGTATAATAGGGGCTGAAACTGAACTAATAGGGGCAACGGGGACTGAAGTTGTACCACTAGTCGATGGGACGGACACATTGTCAGATGTCTCTTCCTTTTCTAAGACATCTCCAGTCAACATCAATAAATCCATCTTATAGTTGTCAATAACTTCTTTTATAGCTTCTTCTACATTATCAGGGAAATTTTCCAATCTGAAATCCAGATGACTGGACCTTGTTTTGAAACGAGCAAAGTCAGCCTTTGATGACTGTGCACTCATTGCCCGCGCAGTACTTTGCAAATCTGCTAATATTGACTGGATTGTAGGCAACTCTTGATCAGGATCGACTACATTTTTAGTCAAATCAATGGAAGATGAGATGGTCTCTTTACTTAACTGACCTCTCAACAACTTACGTTTTTCTTCAACAGTCTTATTTTGGACATTAAAACCTCTTATGAAAAGTTCATAAGATAACTCATCGGTTTTCAGATCATTAACTTGGGTAGACTTCATTTTTAAAACTGGGGTGAAAGCAACACACAGGGGAAAGACCAAAGGGAATAGTAGAAAGTATGACTTTCGGACAAAAAACCGTTTCTATTTATCAAACGAACACAAACCTCACTTGCACTCTCACGCAGCCAGATCCTAACCTCACTGACTTTGTTGCAACTTCTGCTCTTGGTCTGCAATCACTCAATAAACAAAAGAGGGGTCAATAAACTATTCGTCAAAAAATTCACACTCCACCACTGACACGGACTAACAGGGAATAACACAAGGGTACACAAAACAAACAGGAAACAACAGACTCAAAATATTTTCAGACAAAACAGGGATAGACAAACACAAATAATATTGAAACTTGCTTCTCGAATGAGCTTACACGGGATAACACCAACGACGGTTCTTGTTCCAATAACTAATGGGAGTGTTCCTAGACAACTAAGCACACTTCCTTTATCACGAGTATTACACTTGTGATCTATTCTGGTACAAGAAGGGAAAGACAAATAGTAATTGGACTGACTAACTACTTTACTTCACGGATACACTCAAACTACTTCACAGGCAGACTCCAACTAACCTTTGGTATCTTTATGACACTGACAAAGCTAGATTAGTTGAGAAAAAAAAATAATGGGACAACTAGACAACATTGGGACTAAAAACTCAAACGGAAACTACACAGACTATACACATATACTCAAATGACGAACAAAAAAATCACAAAAACAAGTTTTTCTGTAAAAAATTGTTAATCAATTATGAATAAATGCACAAATACAACTAAAATGTTATACTTTATCAATAGTTTCAATATTGGAATGTTCAACGCTACTTATATAGACTACTTGTCTATACAATCAATACTTTTTTTAAAAAAAATTTAAATATTGCTTTCACCATGGGTACTGTATTAACATCTACTATAAGTACATACATAAAAACAATGTTAATACACTACAATGAGTACATATTTACACATCCTATTGAAAATTTTATACCACTTCGTAACGTTAAAAAAATGTAGGGGCTCTTGGGCTAAACTATGTTGCGATACTGGTTGTGATAGTAGAATCGGTCTCAAATCTGGGGCAAGGAGAGGAAATTAAGTTGAAAAACAGTTGGGACTAACTAAAAAAATGTAAACTGCTTGGGAACAACTTAACGATATGACTGGGGGGTGAAAAGAGACTGGCCTCACGTCTGAGGGTGCTATTTTGTAGCGCACAACTGGACACTGAAAGAGGCAGAAAAATGAATCGGCTCCACGTTCTAGGGCGACATTTTGTAACGCTTAGAAATAAGGGGGAAGATAAAAGCTTGGAAAATTTAGATACTGCTTAAATACAAAAGGGTCGAGAAAACTAGGGGATATTTCTAAAAACTACTTTGCTACGGCGGCTCGTGTTTTGGTTGGAGAGCTAAGGTTGTGAGTTCGTTAAGAAGAAGTTAGGGATTAGGGAATATTTACTACTATCAAAAATTTAAACAAGGGTACTTACAGATATCCTGGGGTGTTAAATATAAATCCTGGCTATATTTTGTTAGGGCGCCTTACCAGGAGTTTTACTTTCTATGATCATCCAACATCTTAAAATTTGACTCTAAAAAGCTTTTAAAGTTTGTGGTTAAAATTTTGCCAATAGGTTAGCGGTAAATAAACAGGACAAAATACACAGTTATGGCATTTATTGAAAAATTATTCCTTGAGATAACAAAACTTTCAGATTACATAAAAGATTACCTGTAAAAAAATACATCTACTTTTCTGAACATAGGTTATGGTGCACCAAAAGATAAACAATAATATTATTGCATTGAGGATTTGATATCTGACTTAATTATGACTTGTATAACTGACTGACTGACCTAATTATGACATATATTATAGCATTTGCATTAAAACAAAAATTTATATTCATTCAGGGAACAATGTTTACATTAAAGAATTACTGACTACTCCTCGTAGTACTTAATTATTGAAAATAACAACAACTATGTCACCTGTCAAATATCATTCCGTAAATCTTTTATTTTTAACTATTTCAAAAGGTTTCAAAAAGGATTTTAACATTAACTTACAATTATGTCTTTACAATAATATTTTAATGATGGAAGCAAAATTATTCTTTGTTCTGTTCAACAATTTACTTTTTCATTTTTGTATTTTAAGTTCCAAAAAGATTTATTCACAATGGTGAATGTTGACATGACACTTGACAGCACGTACGTAGTTCATACGTCACTCGAAGGGGAAAATGTCAATGGAAAATTACTGATTGCACCATATACCATTATACCATGAAAATACCATAAAACAAAAGAAATTTGCTTATTTACCTCGGGAAATAGGTTTTCTAATCCAGGAGACGGGAGGCTTGGGTTTAATTCATCACTACGATATTAGTACTATGCCGGCTTTCATAAATACATACGCAGTATTTTTACAAAGCGTATATTACACTTTTACCATCAAAAAAGGAACTGCTACACCATCAAACTGATGGTACACCTACTTAACAACAACACAGAAGAACTTTGATAGATCCCATTTACTTGGAAATTCTTTTTGCGTCGCCAAAAAGCCGGTTACTCACTATCGATGTTTACTGATTCACTACCATTGTAAGAATGCCTGCTTTCTTCTCCGTCTCCTGCCAAAATTCCTTGATCCTGTCACTACGTAATTTCCGGCTTCCGTTCTTCAGAGCCAATTACGAGCTTCGATCTTTGTACCAAATTCAAACAAACCAATCAAATTGATTTTCAACATTTCTTCTAGAAAGTTCATCTACGCATTAGAACTGTACTTTTGTCAGCACTTCTTACAAATTCTGTTTTTGCGTCTCAAATAAACAGGAATCTTGTAACACATTGAAATGTTGCGCAATACTTCGTAGATGTATACAGGTGCGGTTTTAGAAAATTCCTTGCAATCTGAATTTAAGTAAAAAACTGAATAAAAAAATTTGGACTTCTTAGAGAGGGATTGTAAAATCTATACAAATCTAAAGATCATATTTTCACTGGTTTTTTAAACGCTACAAGATGAGACAGTAAAATTTTCAAAAGGAGATATATACAGCGACCAAAGACACAGCGAGATAAATTTGAAAAATCATAAAAATTAATGTTTGGCATTTTTGAATAAAATTTGACTTTTAAATATGTTCCACCAACTCTAGATAAAAATAAACTTCATATTCGGATTCAGCGACCTCGAAAACATAAAAAATGAGCAGAATTCGTCATTCACCTTAAATTTGATTTTTGTGGTCGGCATAACGTAATTTTAATTAAAGTATTGTTTTTATTGTATTCATATGAGAATTAGAGAATCTGGTCAACTTTGGAGCGCTGTAAAACCTAGATAATAAATAAAATTAAACAACTTTATAGAGAAAATTGTTCATTGAAAAATCCTCTACAAAATAGCTATTATGTTATTTTATTGCGAAATGAACGGAAAAAAAGTTATAACCTCCAAAAGAAAACTTCTTACAAAATTTTCTCATATTTTTGTTTATAACTGTTTTGTTGGTCACTTGACGATAAAAAGTAATAGATGTAAAATTGTAGAAAATTTAATTTGCTACATTTTATGTGTATCTAAATTTTCTGTAGAGTTGCTAGTTTAAGAGATACAGCGCGAAAGCCCTTTGCAGCCCTTTTTCCAATATGGCGGCTGGGGGACAAGGGTGGCGACCCCAAAAACTTGAACTTAAGCTTCTACTAAACCCCCCTACCACATTAAAAAAATTAAATTGACTCCTCTAAGAAATGCACACTAAATGTAACATTTCAATGGATTATATTTCCATTACTTATTTAATACTGATACCATCAATTTTAATTTTACATCTGATAATTGGTCCTTTACTGATTACTATGGTTTTAGTTTTCTGAGATGAAATTGTCATATTGAATTATTTTGATTTTATGTTAAATCTGTGCAAGGCTGTCGCCAGCCAGCATGATAAGGGGGTGGGGGCAAGTTGGGGCAAACATTGGAAATTAGAAAGCAGATAATTATGTAAATATGTATTCTAACTCATAGACACTTACAGTCCGTCTAATTTACTTACCGCTGCACGGCATTATCTACGTTAGAGATCTAAGTTGACATTGTTGCCCAATTGCAAAAAATTCTTGAATTCATTTTAAATCAAATACATCACATAATTTTTGCGGAAGTGGATTATACAGCAAAACAAATTAATATTCAATGTAAATAAATAAAAACTTTAGAAATAGAAAACAAGGATTAAGTTATATACTTAGGTTAAAGTACATAATAAAAACAGTAAATATAATGAAACAAATACTTATAGTAAAGAATACAAACAAATATGAAGTCTCATCACCGCAACTGTCAAATAAATGTTACCAATTTATGCCAAAATATCACCTTCGTTCGATTATAGTTACAGTGTATTCCGAACAAATGTGCTTCATAAAAACGTTTTATAATCCATTTATACAAATTAAATGAAACATATTATTTTGTATTTCTTTAAGTTAACATTAATAGAAATCTTTAAATATTATTTCTACGCGTATATAATATAATATGTCTAGTGGCTGTTATTCCAGTGTTCTCGGCAAAATGAATCTAAAAAAGAACACACCTACCGCCTAAATATTTCGTGTTGGTATCATGTGACGTCACGGGCTATGACGCGGATGACGTACAACGGTAAGTAAATTAGATGCAGTATACTCCATTTTTATAGAAAAGTTGTTAATTTTAAAAGAATTAAAAAAAAACAAAAATATGAAAATTAATAAAAATGATTTAAAACATAATCTCGCATTTTTTGCAAATCTGTCAACTACTTTATTAATAAAATCTTCCGAATGTTCAAGTATATACTTTCGGTACACGCTCATCATTGCAAGACCATTGAGCCAACTTTCTACCATAGTGCTTTTCAACCAGGTTTTAATCCTTCTTAAGCTACTGAAGGATCATTAAACAGTAGACGTCGTGCAAGGTAAGGCAATCAAAATTTTTAAAGCTATCCTCGTTTCGCGAAAAATGTTCAGTCTCTTTTAGAACACCTATTTGTGCCGTTGACTCAGATTTATCCTGCCATAGTTTTTGCCAAAGTTCAATTTTATTTTTAATATTCGATAATCCGTAAAAATGGGAGAAGAGATGGCAAGCTTCAGTGAGATCTTTTAGTGACATTGTAAACATTTGAACTGGGTGCAATTTAGATGATGCAAATGGCGGGGTTTTTTATTCAGAAAAAAGGAATTTCAAGAGAATAAATTGTGGAGTCCAAATATGGGACTACTCAAGATCTCCGCCAAAATTCTGATGGGTTTTCTGCTGTATAATTTCTTCGATTCAACCCTCTCCCAGCAATACCCATGACTTTATATCCTTCTCCACTACGATTTTATCTGCAAGTATATTGCCATCTCTCATAATTTCATATGTAACCTCTTGCGGACTATCACGATGTTGTTTTATCAATAGAAATAAGCGTTTAATGTGCTGGGATCCCTTAACCGCATCCAAAGTTACAGACTAAAGTACGTTTACGACTGGTTCCATCATAGCTGAATATTTGGCTATCAAAATAAGAGTCAGAATGAACGTCACTTTAGAAGCTGTAGCTGTACCATTGTAGAAGCTGTAGGTATTTATGTAAATAACACTGGCACTACTGGCAGTAAACAGATAAATTTTTTAAGTTGGGAAAACCAAGACGCGATAATTATTTTGAGACAAGCTATACCACTGTTTTGTTTTTACATAAAGTTTTTAGCGGCATTATCAAACGACCTTGTTTTTAATTACTTACTTTTTAGTTGTAGTTATTTAATATTTCTATTTTTTAATTTTGGCGAATTTGGCAACCCCCATGAATCTGTGGACTAATCTTTGCAGACTATCTTCATCTTGGGCTATCAATATTGCGTCGTCTGCGTAACAGTGCAACCACGTATTTTTACCTCTTTGTTTTTTCATTCTGTATTCTCTTTCCTTGTTGACGTTCTTGATTATATCATCCATGAATAAATTAAAAAGCATTGAACTCAATAAGTCTCCCTGTCTTATTTCGCAGCCTATGTCTATAGGTTCTGTAAGTTGTTCATCTATTCTAACTTCCATTTTGTTGTTTTGGTAGATGTTTTCAACGGTTTTTATATCTAGGGGACTTCTTTATTATACAGAAGATTGATTACATACATATTACATTTGAGCCTTAATCTGTCAAATGCCATTTTCAAGTCAATATGTCAGACATATAAATGCTGGTCTATTATACACTAGTGATTTCTCAGTAATTTGCTTTATGAAGATTATGCTTTATGGCAATTCTGGAATATACTTACAATAATTAGAGTCGGACACCAAAGAAATCAATGTAGACCACGAAATACTCTCACATATGATTTACAGACGACATACTTCTGATAACAGAGAATTTAAAAAAGACTGGAACTATACTTAGTGAGTTAGATGTCGCCTGTAAGGAAGTTGGTTTGAACATAAATGGTGGAAAGGCATAATACATGACAGATCTAATACCATGCGAAAATCCAAAGTCGACTACAACAAAATAGCATTAAATCATAAATATAACTACTTAGATCATGAAATTGCCAAGGACAATCGTAGGCACTGCTGACAGCAAAGAAAATTCGCTTTATCATGGGACGCTTATGGAGCTCTATCAGACATCTTCAAGAGCAACATGCCGAATTGTTTGAAAAAAGAAAAGGTTTAATTCATGTGTGCTTCCAATCATGACTTCCAGGAGAATGGAACTGTCCTTAATTGGACTGACTCTAAGAGACAGGGTTAGAAACGAGGAAATTAGAAGAAGGCGAGGTGTCAGATGTCAGAGAATGTATAGTAGAGATGCAGTTGAACTTCTTCTTAAAGTTCCCTCTCCTATCGGAGGTTGGACATCATAATTGCTATGGTCACTTTGTTGGCTGCTGCTCTGAATAGTTGTGATGAACCATTAACCAAGATAAACCATTCTCTAAGGCTCCTCAGTCAGGAGATGCGGCTTCTTCCTATGCTTCTTCTTCTTTAGATCCTTCTTTGCATAATAATTCTCAGCAACTCATATTTTTCTCCTCTAGTAATAGTGTGACCGAAATATTCCAGTTTTCTAGTTTTTATAATTTTCATAATTTCTAACTCCTTATTTAAAAGTCGTAGCACTTCAACATTGGTGATCCTTTGAACCCACTGAATTGTCAATATTCTTCTGTAACACCACATTTCAAACGCTTCTATTCTTATTATGTTTTGTCTCTTCAATGTCCAAGCTTTCATTCCGTATAGCAATATAGAAAATATGTAGCATCTTAGAGCCCTCAATCTGAGAGGCAACTGAAGGTCTTTGTTTGTAAGCAGTGTCTTCATTTTTATAAATTCTTGCCTTGCAGTTTCAATTCTGACTTTAATTTCTTTCCTTTGGTCATTTTTGTCATCAACCCAGGTTCCCAGATATTTGTATGTCTTAACTTTTTCTATTTGGGTTTGCTTTATCATTAACCTTTCAATTCAATGTTCTGTTTTTGAGACAATCATAAATTTAGCTTTTTTCTTGTTTATTTTTAGTCTCTATCGAATGCAATAATCGTTAATTCTTTTTAGCAATTCTTGTAGCGATTCCAGGGTGTCTGCCATTATAACGGTGTCATCATCGAATCTTATGTTATTTACTATTCTTCCGTTTATAGAGATCCCATCACTTAGCTCCGCTATCGCTTCCTGAAATATGGCTTCACTGTACAGGTTAAACAGTAGCGGCGACAGAACACAACCCTGCCTTACTCCTCTCTTTATATCAATATTCTCGGATTCTTGTTCTTCTATCTTTATGTTGGCCTTTTGATTCCAATACAGATTGATGATAATTCGTAAATCTCGTCTGTCTTTATCTCTGTTTTTCAATAATTCTATTAGTTTTTCATGTCGGAACCTGCAGAACGCTTATTCGAAGTCGATGAAACAGTTGAACTAGGCGGGCTATATGGCCAAAATGAATGATGGGAGGTGGACCAAAAAAACTGCAGCATGGAAGCTACGAAACAGACGAAGCAGATGTAGACCACTATACAATGAACAGACGACGTCAAAACAATCGATGGGAATTGTCTGGAGGAAGATCAATACCGACAGAACTGAAAGAAATTGGAAAGATGATGAATAATATTAAACTTATATTATCTGCCATCTAGGGTTTGATTTGATTCGACCAAGACACGTGTTGACCACTACAATCTAAGTGATTAAGACATGGGCAATCTAAATTATCGTTCGTTATTTAATTTTGTTCAACTTTGTTATCTATTTTACTGTGAAACAGTTCTCAATTTGCAACATTTGAATGCCATAATGAGCACTATCCCTTTTATTAAACGTTGCTTTAAAAGCGTATTGGCTGATAAAAATTTAAGTACCTATTTGTAAGTCCGGTTTGGTCTCTTTCTGCCTGGTACTCGAGGATAATTAACTCGGCACTTCTAAGTCGTTCAAATTCTCGTGACAGAAAAGTTAAAATTGTCTCTAAATTTGATATGTTAAATAGTAAAAGCTTAAATAAATATTTAATAATCCACAAGGAAGAATTTCCTGTAGCTGGCTGTATACCATTAATTACAAGTAAATTTAATAAAAGAAATTTCTTAGTAAAAGGTATATATTTTTTAAAACTCTTAAAAGGGCCACAAATATCACAGACCGTTTTCACTTTCTAAAGAGAGCATCATCAGTGTTACTTCAAATAAGTATAACCGTATTAGTGAAGACAAAAGTTAAAGTTAAAATATTGACCAAGGTAAAAAACAAAGTTTGGTTATACTTACAGGCTTGACATGCTCAGCCACCCAAAAACACAGAGAGAACCTTTTAAATGTTGACTAAATGTCTTACATTTTAAATTAATTGTAAAATGCTAGAATCCTAAATGTAATAATTAATTAAATTAATTCAGTTAAATTAATTATGAATTCCTAGAATCCTGGATTTCATAATTAATTTAACAATGTAAGACCTTTAGTCAACATTTAAAAGATTTTAGCCTTTGTATTTTTGGAGGTTTCAGCATGTCAAGCCTATAAGTAAAGGGTAATTCATTTAGAGGTACTTTTTTAAAAAAGAAATAACAATGAAAAAAATTAATTTTATTTAAAAATCTTTATTGTCGTAAAAAAGAACCATTCCTTACAATTACTTCTTAAAGATAATTTCTTTCAAATATTGACCATGACTGCGGTCTGATGCATTCTGAAGGTCTAATTCTTGATGACGCGTTCGAGCTTTTCGATTGGTATTTGACCAGTGACTCGAGTAATACTGGCCTCCAATGCCTCAATCGTAGCCGGTTTATTCATGCAGACTATGGGCTTGGGGTAGCTCCAGAGGAAAACCACCAGGCGTGTGATGTCACAGGATATAGGCTGCCAAGTCACTGGCCCGAAGCGTGAAATAAATTGCTCACCGAACCGTTTTCTAAGTAAAGCCATGCTTTCACGGGATATATGGCAGTTGACGCCATATTTTTGGAACCAAATGTCACTTAAACTACGAACTTCAATTTCTGGTACCAAATAGTCCATTATCATGGCGCGATAATGGTCTCCATTCACAGGAACATTCTGGCTGGTCCAAGACATGGACCGACGAAAACACCGGCCCATAAACCACACCAAACAGTGGTTTTTTCTGAATGTATTGGCAACTCTTGAACCTCTTTGGGTTGCAAATCAGCCCAAATACGGGCATTTCGTTTATTCACGTTCTCATTAAGCCAAAAACGGGCCTCATCGAAAAAAAAATTTTTTTTGCTCTAAGCGCACGAAACACATTCCTCATCGAACGCCTATTTTCGTAATACAGCTAAATATTTTCTAGACGTTGTGCCGAGTTAAGTCTTTCTAAGACGAAATGTCAAACAATATTAAATAAGAAAGCAGCTTTAGGTGATACCATTCATGCACGATCTCCCAACAAATCGTCACCAAAAAGGTACCTCTAAATGAATTACCCTTTATAACCATACTTTATTTTTACCTTGGTTAACATTTTAGCTTTAACTTTTGTCTTCACTAATACGGTTATATGTACAGTGGAAATTCGATAACTCGGATTAATCGGGACCATGGCCGATCCTGGTTATCGAAAATCCGGGTTAGCCGGAGAACATGGTGAAAATTAATAAAATACGGTATATTTACAGGTAAGCTCCGTTATAATTGAAATACGACTGTACTAATACACACAATATGGTCACAATCGGAACGATGTTATGTTATTTAAGAAGAGTGGAGACCTTTTTTAAAAAAGAATTTTTTAAATAGTCTCTTAGTCTTTTTTAAACAATGCAAAAACACTTTTAAATAAATAAAGGAATAACAGGTGCCTGTTGTTTTCGATAATTCGAGACAATGAACATCGCTCCGCCATGAGTCATTTTTACTATCGTATAGTTCAAATTACACAAATTAATCGTATAGTTCAAATTACACAAATTATCTCTCCAATATTATATTACGTACATTTTTGAAGTTATACTTCTTTAGGGACGAGGGTAAATTTTTACATTCCATGGCGCATGCGCATACCAACACTATCTTATTAGTCGCTCAAACGTTATACGGGGTCTTATTGGGTGTTAAAATCATCTGTCAATAATTGTTGGATATTATGGATAAACAAACGTTGTGTATATTAGTTTTTATTGTAATGGCAGAGAAAAAGCAAGTTTATAATTGTAGTGACTTTTTAAATAGTTTTTAAAAGCGACAGGTAAGTAATAATTGTAAATGTTTTAGTATCCTAAAAAAAAATTACATAGGTACCTACCTATTTGGAAAATTTAAAATGAACATACCAAAATAGTATTTAATGCCTTGATTTACATAAGTTGAATACCATCTAAATTTCTGTCAATATTCACCTAATATATTGTTTTATTACTCTATGTTGTGTTGTATTTTAATTCAATATTCTACAAAAATCAAAATAATTTGGTTAAATTCAGAACTGTCAAAAGTTTAAACCGTTTAGTTCGTCGATCTTCCCACAAAATGCATGTGCCTCCGTGGGTAAAAGTGTAAGGTGAATGAATTCCAATACTAACTGCGCAAACATATGCGCGTTCGAACCCCAATAGAAACTTTTATTTTTTTGAAGTTATGCTTCTTTACGGGCGTAATGACTGTGAATTTTTACATGGAAAAACCTAGCGACCGGGCGCATGCGCATTATAACTTTGTTCTGATTGGATGTTCAAATGACATGTCAAAAATTATCCAATAGAGCAGCTGTAGCGCAGCTGTGGTTTGGTGGACGGTTTGGTTATGTCGTTGATTGATAAATATAGAGTGATTGTTATACAGCCTTTTTAAATAGTTTTCATATTATATTTTTGGACTTATTAACATGCTTGTTGCAAGTCATTGTGGAAGCCTAAACTGTGTGAGTGCGATTTTCAATCGCAAAATTACTGATAAAAACCTATTCGCTCGAAGAGGTAGAGTGTAGAGATTCTCTACACTAGAGAACTGTGGATAAACATCAATCAACCGGGACGATTTACGATCTCACTTATTCAAAACTAAAGACTCGGAAAATCCAGTACTTGGAGTCTTTTATTACTGTCAATGATTACAGGTAAGTGTTTTAAAAATAAGTTAATTAAATTTTGTTCCTACATTTGAGCCACTTTACACATTGCAAGTAATTGCGAAATTTATAGCACAAGTTCTTGCAGCAAAAACTTCTGCAATCAGTTGCAACTTGTAACTAGATTTCTGCAATAAAATGATTACAGGGTACAAGTAATTGCAGAAGCTGATATGAAATAGACAGAAATTTTGACCTAACCATAAATTTTAGGTTATGTTGTTTTTATAAATTAAATGTGATTTTTTGAGTAGAGTTATCAGATATTAGATTAAAAATGTTAGATTATTGAGAAAATTATAATATGTGTTATATATAACAATTACAGAAAGAATTGCATGAACATGTTCTCTTTAGCTGCAACTTCTTGCAGCAAGAAGTTGCTGCAAGTAATTGCACCTTTTCTGTGCAATTCTCGTGTGACACGATGCAATTTCAATTGCTGCAAGAAATTGCGCAATTACTTGCATCGTGTAAAGTGGCTATCTCATACATTCATATAACAATATTTTACATAAATCTATTAATTTTAGACGAACCAGCTTATTTAGAGGACGAAAATCATCCTGATCAAGTTCCATCACAGGAAATGGTACGCAAGCCTCAAAAAAGTGCGTAGGTAACATGATGTTGAAAGAATGAGGAGATTGGAAAAGAAAGAAGTAAACTGAGAGTGAGTAAATCCAATAAACACATTTATCTTATGTTTTTCAAGTGGATATAACAACTGAAAAATAAATAATGAAGAATAATTTAATATTTTGATTTTTTGTTAAAAAATATTCTCAGTTGAGTACAGTGCGTTGGTAACATACTGTCTCCTTATATGCAATAAACCATTAGCTCATGTGATGCTCCAGCTACAATTTGCTTAATCCATATTTTATAACTTTTCCTTAGCTTTTCGCTTTCATGTATCACATTGTTGTTAGCATTAATGGTTCTTATTTAAGTCGAGCTGCAATGCCACTTTTTTTGAATAGCGTAGTTAACCATATATTATCTGGTAAAGTATCCAAAAATGTTTCTTACGAACTTGGTGTCAGTGTTCTGCTAACTGCAAATTATATTCATATTTACCAGTTTTACGTGGACTCATTTAACTTTTCTCTATTGTTTGAGAATAGTCCGTCCGCTATAACTTTTCCCATGCGGTACGATTCATTTTCAATCAAATTAAGTCAAAACAGAAAGTGAAACGTATGCCGATGTATGTACTATATAGTATACAGTATACAAAATGTATATACACATCGACGTTCGTTTCAATTTATGTTTTGATTTAGTTTGATTGAAAATGATTCGTACCGTATGGGAAAAGTTATAGCGGACGGACTATATCTGCATAAGTATGCTCTACAAATTCTACATAAATCACTCTGTTTATAATGATCAGCTACTGCCCAAAAATTATTAAATGAATTGAGTCATTCTTTTTTTTTTATATAATTTCGATTTACATTTAATGTTACATTTATCGTTACATCGAGGTCCCAATTCTCTCATTTACGTTCATTTTACAGTTTTTCTAGTGTATTCTTGGTCAGAGTTCCTCAGTTTCTTCAAAATATTAATTTTGAAAACACTTGGATCTCTTTGTCTCTCCTTTCCAAGATTTTTCTTCTTTGGGAATTTTTACTTAGCAGACGTATCTAATAATAAACTAATGCCTTTGATGCAGGAAGGGGTTTCCGCTGTTGATGCTTCTTGAACATGTAATCCACTGTAAACATCAGATATAACAGTGGAAGTTAGTTCACTCGTAAATTATATAGATGTTACAATGTGTTTATAAAAATATTCATCAATAATACAAATTTATAGTATTGTAACATTGGTTACAAAGTTTTTCCACCGAGTGATTCAAAATTTGCACTTACAATGAGGTTATTTTATTAAAAAACTTTATATTTAGGTACATAAGATAGGATAAAAGCTTTTAGATCAAAATGAAAGTTGTCCTTTGTAGATATCATTTAAGCAATAGTTGAAAAACATTATAAGTGGAGTTACAATGTTATTCATATCAGGTGTAGTTGTGATCTAAAATTTAAATTGGATTAATTTTTTTTGTAGGCTATACAGATAAATCAAAAAGTAAACATAGAGGACAATGATGCATTAGAGACTGGCATATCATCTCATACGGACAACACCGCAGGAGAGTTTCTTTTTATATTTGAACAATTCAGCTTCGCTTCAAAGAAAGTTGGACGCCTTGAAAAAAAAATTTAAACTCACCGTTTGGACTTACGGAAGATATTGAAAATGCTATAAAGTAGGGATATTATACGGGATTTGTATATACTTTTGTAAATAATATATTGTATGATATTTTAAAAGAAAATAATGAGTACCACCAGTGTTACTACAAATGGCTAGTAAGTTTACTAAATAATTTTGCCAATTTTGTAAAATTGACAAGAAAATAATTACTAAATAGTTAGTAATTTTGCCAATTTTCGCAAAATTGGCCAAAAACAAAAAAAATATCTACTAAAAACACTAACCAGTTGTGTCTGAGTTTAGCGAACCGACTATAACTCTTGTTAAATTAAGGTTGAGTTTACACTTTTGACTTGCCTACAGATTTAAAAATATTTTTGTCATAATATACAGTATGTCCCTGTAAGTTGGAACCATAATATGGAAAACTTTTTTATTATTCATTTTACGAAAAATGGTTGTTCTACATAAAAGTTTCTGCAATATCTAGAATCTCTGATTCAACTATCAGATAGTAAATTTTTATGGGTATTACACAGGGTATGTCAAAAAAATATGAATTTCACTCAAGAGAAAAGTAGCTTTATTTTTACAATATTGAACATTGTTATTATGAACAGTTAATTGGAAATAGAACTATATTCTAATATGCAATTACATCCTTCTAATTGAAAAAGAAATTAAAAATTTTTCTCAACATATACAAGGTGTCCCAAAAGTAGCGGAACGGTCGAATATTTCGCGAACTACACATCGGATCGAAAAACTGAAATACACGTTTTCAATCATTTTTAAGAATCTATCCAATGACATTAAATACGATCCCCCACTCCACCCCTTGGAGGTGGGGTGGGGGTCAACTTTAAAATCTTAAATATAAACCCCCAGTTTTCATTATAGATTTGGATTCTTTATGTAAAAGTAAGCAACTTTTATTCGAGATATTTTTTCGAGTTATGGATAGATGGCGCTATAATCGGAAAAAACATTTATCGTGATACCATAGGTAAATTATAGAAACGGTCTAATATCTCGAGAGATACACTTCCAAATGAAAAACCAGAAAATACGTTTTTAATATTTTTCAAAAACCTATCGAACAATACTAAATATGTCCCTCCACCCCACCCCCTAGAGGTGAAGTGGGAGGTGACTTTAAAATCTTAAATAGCAACCTCAATTTTTTATTACAGTTGTGAATTCGTCATGAAAAATTAAGCAACACTGATTCGAAACATTTTTTAGAATTGTTGATAGATGGCGCTATAACTGGAAAAAGACGATTTATTAGCGCCATCTATCAAGAATTCTAAAAAATGTTTCGAATAAATGTTGCTTAATTTTTCATGACGAATATAAAACTGCAATAAAAAATATAGGTTGCTATTGAATATTTTAAAGTTACCCCCACCCCACAGCTAGGGGGTGAGGTGGAGGGTCATGTTTAGATTTATTCGATAGGTGTTTAAAAAATATTAAACACATATGTTTTTGTTTTTTATTTGGAATTGTATTTCTGGAGATATTGACCGTTTCTATAATTTACCTATGGTATCACGATAAATTGTTTTTTCCGATTATAGCGCCATCTAT
Organism: Diabrotica virgifera virgifera; assembly: GCF_917563875.1. NCBI lineage: Eukaryota > Metazoa > Arthropoda > Insecta > Coleoptera > Chrysomelidae > Diabrotica > Diabrotica virgifera. The sequence continues at coordinate 53,648,527 of NC_065449.1, read as the reverse complement.
CCATAATTCGAAAAAATGTCTCGAATAAAAGCTGCTTACTTTTACATAATGAATCCAAATCTGAAATAAAAACTGGGGGTTTCCGCTTAAGATTTCAAAGTTACCCCCACCCCACTTCTACGGGGTGGAGTGGGGGTCGGGTTTGGTGTCATTCGATAGATTTTTGAAAATTATTGAAAACATATTTTTTAGTTCTGCGATACGATGTTTATTTCGAGAAATATTCGACCGTTCCGCTACTTTTGGGACACTATAATCAACATTATTTTCTGTTATTTCAATTATGATAACTTTTGTTATTAATTTTACGAAAGAAAAATTATAGAATGTTCTGCATGATCTAAAACCTAAAATATAACCATCTTATAGCAAATATTACCGATTATGTATGAGGTATATAAAAAAACTCTTTTTTATGACGACAAAGAAGTATAACTTCTTACTTGCGTACACAAGTACACACACTCTTTTTATTTTATTTTTTTATACATTTTATGATGGTAAGTATATTTATTATATAATTATTTTTCAGAAAATACGTATTTAGTTAAAATTTTTTCCGACAATTATTATTCAGAAATCATTTGTGGCATTTTTCAATGTGTCTTTGTGTGTGTTTTATTATTTTATTTTTTTAATTTTTGGTACTGTTTTAATAAAAATTTTTGAAAAGTAGTAAGTATTAAAATTAGTTTAATATTTAAATAAAATATAAAGAAACTGTTTCAAGTATATTAATTTCGTTGAAATCATATAATAGAAGTATAACTTCTTACGTGCGTACAAAGTACACACATATTCTTTTTTATTGTTGAAATGTTTGTCTGATGAAAATCGGTCCGGGATAGCCGGACTTCCAGGTTATCGGGGGCCGACTTATCGGGGTTCCACTGTACTTATTTTAGGTAACACTGATTATGCTCTTTTCAGAGAGCGAAAATGCTCTGTGATGTTTGTGGCCTTTTAAGGGTTTTTAAAATAAACATACCTTTTACTAAGAAACATTTTTTTATTAAATATTTAATGGTTTTAAAATAAAATGTTACTGTTACAAGTCTGTATCAGCGGATCTTTATCAAAGAATCAATTTCCATTAGAACTTATCATAAAATCAGAGCTTCATGTAGGATGTTCCCGAATAACATAAATTTTCAGTGACCAGAGCATCTAACACATTCCTTTGAACTTTCTCAATTTTTTCACTGTCGGATTACGAAATGTTCATTGCAGCTACAAGTGTCATTGGCGTTTCGATCTTGAATTTCATGTACTATATTGTTAATTAATATTATTCATACTTTTTCTTTGAGTATAATATATCTCCAAAATATTGCATATTTTTAAAATACGTAGTTTAAAACAAGAAATTTATTATTTTAAAATTTGAGGAATTTATCCGTTAAATAAGGAATATTAATATTTTATGCTTTTAATGATTATTATTTATTTATTAAGCTCAACAGGCATTGAAGACCTAGGTCTGAAAGATTTAATTTTTTCTTGCAGTAATTACTATTACATATTATAATATTTATAACACTATATCCTATTATACTACTATATTATTCAATATTACATTCATTTATATAAAACACAATATTCCTTATAGTCTTTCCATACATTTCTTGACCACTTCCTTCCATTGTTTTCTGTCCACAGCTTTTTCTTTCGAGTTCACAATATTACTTTTTTGTAAGTCTTCATATACGCTGTCTTTCCATCTCCTTCGTGGTATTCCTATTCTTCTTTTTTGTATTGGTATACGTGACAGTACCATTTTTGGCATTCTTTCCCTTCCCATTCTTTCAATGTGTCCTAAATATCGATTTCTCTGTGCTTTGATTGCCGTCGTTATTTTTGGTTGGTTATATAGTTCTTCAAGTTTATTATTATTTCTTCTTCTCCACTGACCATCTATTTTCACGCCTCCATATATTGCTCTTTGTATTTTCCTTTCCCATCTTTCTAAAAGGCCTATTTCTGATTTTTTAAGCACCCATGTTTCACATGCATATGTAGCTGTAGGTCTGATAACTGTTTTCTAGATTCTTATTTTTGTTTTTTTTTTGAGACATATTTAGATTTCATTAATGATCTCAATGCCCCATGCTTTTTGTTTCCTTTTGCTATTCTTGCTTTTATCTCCCCTTCCCCATGTCCCTTTTCATCTACTTTTACACCGAGGTAAGTAAATTCTGTAACTCTTTTAAACGCGCATGAATTTTCTCGTTCTATGTCCAATGTGAAATTGTCTTCTTTTTTCTTATGTGTTCCTCCCATTATCATGTATTTTGTATTTTCCTTATTTATGAGGAAACCAAACCATTTTGATTCTTTTATGTTGCTCATTAATTTTTTTACCTCTTTCTTGCTTGTCGTTAATAGTATTAGATCGTTTGCGAATGCTATACATTGATGGCCATTTTAAAAATCGTTTCCTGTGTATTTATTTTACTTTTTCTAAATATTCCTTCCAATATTAGGTACATTAAAAAGAGTCTTTAATAGTGGATCTCCTTGTCTTTATCCTTCCTTTGTTTCAAAATTATTTGATTTATGCCCCTTTCACGCTATTTCCTTTGTGGTGTTATCCATAGTCATTTTTACCAGCCTGACGATTTTACTTGGTAGTATCTAGTATCTCTTTCATTAGTTCTTGATGATGAAGATTAAATTAATTTAATGATTAAAGCTCAGATTATAGACAAAATGCCTTTTGCCAATTTAGCTAATTCTAGGTGTTTTTTAACATTTTGTCTTTTTTCCTAGCTTCACCTATTTGTGCCATTATTTAATTGTTAAAAAAATTAAAATTTAATTTTAATTTAATGCAGCTAGCTAGATATTAAGATGCTCACGCATCTAGCCTTCAGTAGTAGTACTTCTTTCTACTGACAATTAGATTCAATGATGACAATTTTGTCGAAAGGGCTTAGCTAAAGAAATAAATACTTCTTACACACTTTGATAGACTATTTTTTCACTTCCTTTATGCACTAATTTTGTTTTGGTGTAAGATGATCTTGATGAATAAATTAAATAAATACAAAATAATTAATAAAGGTTTAAACGTCTGCCTATGGTTATTTCTCAAAAAAGTTGATGTTTTGGACGATTTTATAAATATTATTAATAAAATTTAAATATTTTAATGTTATTTCATTATTTCGAATACTTTCTCTCCATACACCGACTATAATACTGCGCATAGTGCGCATAGACGCCATCCCCCACCAGCACCTTTAGAATCTGTGCACTCTAACAATTTGTATCATGTATTACCACATTTTCAATAACGCTCGTAGGGTGCGTTCACTACGGAGACCAAAGGGTGGTATCCTAGCCTAGAGCATGGTATTGACCATTCCAGGTCACGTGACTTTCGACACCGTTGCTGAGGGGCAAACATTGTGTTTTTGCTGTTATTTTTGCTATTTTCTCGTTTTACTATAAAAAATCTGTGGTTTTAACTAAAAAATTTCAAATATTGGATATAGGACACCCTCGTAGGGGATGCAAAAACCCGGTATAATCAGAAAATCAGTTTTCTTGGCCCATATCGTCGTTCTGTTTACAGTGTATTGTGATTATAGTGATTTAAAACATTTCGGTCTTTAAATGCGGCTGGTATTATAAAAAAACTTACTTTATCTCTTTTACCTTTACTGGAACACTTTGAAACTAAACAAAACGCTGGTATTTTAATCATATTCTTAAATTAAATAATGGTTTTCTACACTTAACCTAGTTTGTTTACAATATTTTGCCCATCAGTCGCTGTCAAATGACGTCACCCTGGAATGGTCTATTGTACTCTTCATATTCGTGAATTCTCTCGTTTCAAATAATGTATTTATTTTACCTGGCGACCGAAACTATAGTATCGATCGCTATGTAAAATAAATGCATTATTTTAAATGCGAGAATTCACAAATATGAAGAGTACGATACCATGCTCTAGGCTAGGATAACATCCTTTGGTCTCCGTAGTGAACGCATGCTTCTCTCATCGTTGCTTTGTTTATGGTTCACCGCACACTCAAACCCCATATTTTCCACTATTTTTGAAAAAACGCACACTCTTTTATTATGTAAAATTTAAAGTTTTCGGTCTGAACCTGGGGAAATCAGTTGGAATACGAAATTGGAATTCGAAATTTGGTAATCAAAATTACAATTCATGCTTAATCTTAATTGCCAATTATTATTTTTGTACCGAAAAGCGGCTTCATATATATTGCCATACTCTTATGTACTGAGGCAGAAAAACAATTGCATGCATGGAGTGCGTTCACTGAAAAACTTTTGAGAACTATTCGGCAGCAAATATTTCTTGGCGATTTTTTGTCCAGGATTTTTAGTGGGGGTATTTTGTCCAAAAAAAATTGTGGGGATTATTTGACCAGAATTTTTTGTGGAGATTATTTGTTCGGGGATTATTTGGCTGGGGATTATTTGTGGGGATTATTTGGGGGGATTTTTTGTCTGGGGATTTTTTGTCCAAGAATAATTTTTGGGAATTTTTTGTCCGGGATTATTCGTTCAGGGATTATTTGTCATAAGTTTAACTGCCAGCTGCTGAAGCTCAATGATGAACCACAACATACATCTGTTCAGATCTTAATGACTATAATGATGATGTGATGTCGTAAAAATCTATTTTATGATTATAAATTGAAAATTCGTCTAGTTCTTCTTCATTGGCGATGGAGTATGCAATTCTGCGAGTATTTTCTTTTTTGATTTGTTTATTGATTTTGCTTTTGTCGCTTTCACTGGGGAACACACTTTTTGTTGAGTAGAATCTGACACTTATTTTTCACTAATTTTTGGCGTCTGAATCTGAGAATAACCTCAGTTTTTGTCTATCACGTCAACTTTTTAAACTGAGGTGCCCATTGAGTGTCCATGTCTCACTTTATGAGGTGCCTATGCTTTATCTTGATCATCAAGTTTCACTTTAAAATAGGCAAAATATGCTTGTCTGACAAATGTACTGATGTTTGTCCTTTGACTGAGAATGGTAAAACTGCCACATATATAACAAAACGAATCAGGACTGCTTTGGCACTTACGACGTGTAGGAGCAAAGGTAGCCATAAGGAAACATTTCAGTTCAAACACACTAAGTAGTTCTATACACTTCAGTAACGAAATACTAAATACTGCTAACCGACACACAACGTTTCACCATTGCCACAATATAACAGACGTAATTGAACAGGCAAGTCTAGACCAGTTGCAGTTATCAGCACGTCATTCCTCCACCCACATAGAAAACGAACGTGACGTGATAGAAGAAAACTCAAAACAGTTTTGAAACCAGCATGCGTAATTCTATAGAAAACAGCTAGAAAATCTAACTCAACACTAATTGTCTTTCAAATTGTTCCCCAGTGATTCATTTTTAAAATTATGTTATCAGCTACTAGATATTAGGGAACTAATGGTTTAAAAGAATAAACATAACGTCAAAATTAAACTCTATTTCTACGCCAATGTCCAACTAGTACCCAGTATTATTAAATATTATTCAAACGGACACAGTTAAAAGTTTGGTGGACTTATTTACACTTGTATTTACTACCGATGCGCCTATTGTAACGTATTATGATAAAATGAAGTGTAAATCATTTTTGATGTGTGAACATTTTGCTCCTCCACATAAATTTTTATATCTCTTTGTGTAACATTGTAAATTTTATTGACTCGTTTGGTATGTCGAAAGTGCTTTTTGTTAATTAAGGCGTAGTAAACAGATCTACGAAAACTAAAAGGTTGATAATTCGGGCTTTAAAACAGCCGTTCGAGGGTGGTCTTGATAGTATTTTGATGAATGATAATATATTCCCAGACTAAAGACAAGATTAACGATAAATTGTATGCATCTAATTGGAATATTATATCGAACACGATATAAATTACCAGAAGTCACAATACTTAAACAAGCGATCACTATTTGATAGTTTGCAATATAGCATTCTGCATAAGAGTGAATGGAAGTTTAATTAATAACATTAAGAACGCCAACGATACAGTCATAATAGCCGACAACTTGAAAGATTTAGAAAGAATAATGAACAAAATATTAAGATATAGTGTGCTTTACGATAGCGATGGGAAAAATCTACCGGTTAATAACCTAAAACCGGTTTTTTACTTTGAAATAACCGGTTTTACCGGTTGTTTTTTGTCCCGGTTATAACCGGTTTTTTCTTTTTAAGGCAATAACCGGTGAAAAACCGGATAAATATTACCTCAGAAAAAAATAATGAATTCGGAGAAAAAATATTGTTTGCTTAAATTCATCAATAATTATAAATTCTTGATTTGTTTTTATGTTCATATTCGTTAATGTGATGATCTGAATTGTCTATTTTGATGAACTTGAAAATAAGCACGTCTTGTTTGCTGAATTGGGAACTCCTATTAAAAATACATGTTAGTATCGATCAGCTGTGCAGTCATAGTTGTATTATTATAATAAAGCTATACGTACACAAATGAGTCTATGGAATAACTTAAAACAATGAAAAAAAAAAAGAATGTGTGTGTACTTTGTACGCACGTAAGAAGTTATACTTCTATTATATGATTATATGATTATATGATTATAAACGAAATTAATATACTTTTTATTTATATTTTATTTAAATATTAAATTAATTTATACTTAATACTTCTCAAACATTTTTATTAAAACAGTGCCAAAAATTAAAATAATAAAAAAATAAAACACACACAAACACATTAAAAATGCCACAAATGATTTCTGAACATTAATTGTCGGAAAAATTTTTAACTAAATACGTATTTTCTGAAAATAAAATTATATAATAAATATACTTACAATCATAAAATGTATAAAAAAAAATAAAAAAATTAAAGTTTCTATTGGGATTCGAACCAACTTACCACGCGGCTGGTATTTGCGTTGTATTGGGATTCACCCGCATTAAAACTGCACCACAGAGGCAGCTTGTCATTATGTGCGAAGATCGTCTAACTAAACAGATTAACCTTTTGACATTTTTAACTTATGTAAATCAAATTATTTTGATTTTGAATTGAAATGATTTAGAATTGAAAAAATACAACAAAACATAGGGTAAGAAGACAATATATTAGGTGAATATTGATATAAATTTTGATGGTAATCAAATTATGTAAAAAAAAGTATTACATACTACTTATGTATTTTGGTAGGTTCAAGGTAGGTATCGGAGCCCGTATAACGACTAATACATTTCGCAATCACTTGCGTCGTGCAAAGTGGCTATGTTCAAATATCATAACAAAATTTGATCAACTATTTATAAAACACTTACCAGTGAAAGATTCTTTAGCTTTGAATAAGCGAGATCTGCGGCACTCATACTAGGCACAGTTTGATGAGCTTTCACATTGGCATGCAACAATCATCTCTTCTATGTAAATAAGTCCAAAAATATAATATGAAAACTATTTAAAAAGGCAGTATAACCATTAACTAACTTTTTGTTTGTTGTTTCTCTTCCTACAAATTTTAAAACGCAACAAGCATACATTATAACCAAACACAGTCCCACAGCTGTGCCACAGCTGCCATATTGGATAATTTTTGTCATGTCATTTGAACATCCAATCAGAACAAAGTTATAATGCGCATGCGCCCGGTCGCTAGGTTTTCCCATATAAAATTTCACCGTCATTACGCCCGTAAAGAAGTATAACTTCAATAAAATGGTTTTGTGTACCTATCTTGCTAAAAAATTTACCTGTGTGTAAAAAATTTACCTATGTATAAAAAGTGATTTTTTCGGAAATACGACAAATTTGCAAAAATATTATATACCCGTGCCGCCTAACCCTCTGTACTTTTATTAATCTTCCAAATTTTTCCCACGTCAGTGTATTATCTATGACAAAATTCATTAAGAGCATAGGCGCAAAATTTCGGACCAATGCTGTTTAAATGCATTCATATTTTTCAAACCCTGAGAAAACTAATATATATTTATTGAAAAATTTAAACGAAGAATGAGAGATTACGTTATGGCTCAGGGTCGAAAGTGCCTGAAAATTTCTATAATGTTTATTTTAATAAGATACAGGGGTGGAAAATAAGAGAAAATTGAGTGTAGTTTTTAATTTCAAATATCTCATTTAAAAAAACTGTTTGTTTATTCTAAGGGACTTTTGTGCAATCTTTCATTCTGCGTTAAAATTTTCCAAAAATATTTATTAGTATTCTCAGAATTTAAAAAAAATAATGCATTTAAAAAGAATTGGCCCAAAATTGCATCTACACTCTTAATGACCTTATTTCATTTTGTTTGATTTTCTTGGATTCCATAATGATTCTAATACTATTTTTAAGATCATTAACATGTCTTCTTCTTTATAAGTAAAAATGGTAGCTAACGATGCGTTCTTTTATTTGCATATTGTGACCATTTAAACCAGTTTTCTCTAAAATGTATAAGTAACGTTTTATAAAAATATGTTTTTCACTTTTCAGGTTTTTTTTATTTACACAAATAAACCCGCATCAACCACTAAGGGTTATTAACGGGGGGACATAAACAAAATTTTCAGGATTATTTACAGAAAAAAAGCCAAATCAGCTGAATCTCTTCATGGATTGTTCGTCAGCTATCCCTCATAACTTTTTAGACCAAATACATATTTTTTGTATACGAAATACGAATATACGACTGTTTTGGATTATCGCGATAACGAATATTTTGGTTTACTGTAAAGAGACCGAAATCATTAGTAGTCTGGGCTGATTATCGGAGAATAGGCAATTTTTGGGAAAAGTTATTTACCAGCAATTTTATTGCTGGAATCGAAGCTTATGATTATATATAATAATAATATAGGTATGCAAAGTCCGCAGATAGTGTGCTACTTTTTTTATAAACAAAATGGCGCCCGAAAATCGTGTTTTTTTTTCAATTATTGCTCCTTAACTCCGAAGATTTTAACTTTACAACAAAAACACTCAAATAAAAATTCACCGCAATTAAATTCTTCATAGAGAAATGTTTTTCCGATCTGCTACGATGAAAATTTTCCTCGGAAAATCCGGGTTTTCCCAACATAATCTTTAATTTTCAAATAAAATTTTAGAGAAGTAATTATCTACCAATAATTAAATAATTTGGTGACTTAAAAGCCTTATTGGTTTTGATTATAGTTCCAGAAGCTGGTCAAAATTGAACGAATATTTTAGCAACAATTCAATTGTTAATTATTAATTTAATGTCGCAATAATAACCAAAATAATTATGATACATTGATCAAACTTTGAAATCTTATAAAGATTTCGCCTATTTAATGCCTATTTAATATTTTGTCGACAAAATATAAATTTTTTATTTTTTTGCATAATCTTTAAATGTTTAAAAAAATAGTTATAAACAAATGAACGTTTATCAGAAATGTTTTATTATATTCTAATTTTAAAAAATAGTTAACATGCGTATTTCAAATATCTTGAAAATGAATGTTTTAAATCTTTTTTACAACCATTTGCAAAAAAGTTATGAAACAGCAAAGTAAACATACGATTATTGCGTTGTTTATAATTTTTTAAATTCTTTCAAAGCGTAAAAGTGAGTTTAAAGTACAAGCTAATTACTTACAAAAAATATCGATTATTAGTTTAATGGTTATATTTTAATTAAAGATTATAAATATTTTTTTTTTGTAATTTACACGCGCGAAATTAGACTAATACAGTACTGTAGCTATGTATTATGTATTATACCCGTCCCCTTACACAACTCGCGCGAGTTTAAAGCGTGTCAGTCGCTTCGAGTGAACATCTCCGGCTCTATATCAAGCCTACTTTCGCGCTAAAAATTACAAAAAAAGGTATTTTTAATCTTTGATTAAAATAGAACCATTGAACTAATATTTGATATTCTTTGTGACTAATTAGACTGTACCACCTACTCACTTTTAAGCTTTAAAACAATTAAAACAAATTGTAAACAACAAAGCAATCGTATATTTATTTTGCTGTTTCATAACGTTTTTGCAAATGGTTGGAAAATTTTTTTGAGGCATTCATTTTCAAGACCTTTGAAATACGCATTTTAAGTATTTTTAAAATTAGAATATAATAAACAATTTCTGAGAAATGTTAATTTGTTTATAACTAGTTTTTTAAACATTTAAAGATTATGAAAAAAAAATAAAAAAATAATATTTCGTCGACAAAATATTAAATTAATATCTTTATAATCTTTCTAAATTTGATCAATGTCTCATGATTATTTTGGTTTTTATTGCGACTGTAAATTGTTAAGTAACAATTGAATTGTTGCTAAAATATTCGTATAATTTTCACCGGCTTCTGCAGTTATAATACATACCAAGAAAGCTTTTATCTCACCAAGGTATTTAATTATTGATGAATAATTACTTGCCCAAAAAATTTATTTGAAAATTCGAGATTTTGTTGGGAAAGCCCACATTTTCCGAGTAAAATTTTAGTCGCAGCAAATCGGGAAAAACATGCCTATATGTAGAATTAAATTGGAGTGAATTTTTATTTCAGTGTTTTTGGTGTAAAGTTAAAATCTTCGGAGTTATAGACCAATAATTGAAAAAAACACGATTTGGGGGCGCCATTTTGTTAATAAAAAAGTAGCACACTATCTGCTTTGCATACCTATATGATTAATATAGCATCATAATATTCGACTCCAGCAATGAAATTGCTGGTAAATAACCTTTCTTTGTACTTTACTAATTAGACCAGCGTATTATAACTATTTTTTTTTCAAAATTTAATAATTATGCAAAAAAAAGAAAAATTTATATTTTGTCGATAAAATATTAAATAAGCATCTCATCTTTATAATCTTTATAAGTTTGATCAATGTATCATGATTATTTTGGTTATTATTGCGATCGTAAATTGTTAATTAACAATTGAATTGTTGTTAAAATATTCGTTTAATTTTCACCGGCTTCTGGAATTACAATCTATATCAAGAAAGCCTTGATGTCACTAAGGTATTTAATTATTGATTAATAATCACTTACCTAAAACTTTATTTGAAAATTAGAGTTTTTGTTGGGAAAACCCGCATTTTCCGAGGAAAATTTTCGTCGGAGCAAATCGGGAAAAACATATCTCTATGCAGAATTTAATTGCGGTGAATTTTTATTTGAGTGTTTTTGTTGTAATGTTAAAATCTTTAGAGTTATAGAGCAAAAATTGAAAAAATACGATTTGTCGGCGCCATTTTGTTTATAAAAAAAGTAGCACACTCTCTGCGGACTTTGCATACATATATTATTAATATATAGGATCTTATAATTCGATTCCAGCAATAAAATTGCTGGTAAATAACTTTTCCATGAATTTTGTTAATTAGCCCAGAGTATAGACCGAAAGTAGTAGACCGAACTCATTAGACCGAAAAGCACTTTACCGAAACCTCACTAGACCGAACAGCAGAATACCGAAAAGCAGTTCTTTTTACTTGTCGCAGTAAAAGAGATAAGACTAATGTAATTACAACTAAATGTTATTTGGATGGTTATTATAAATAGTTAAAATGGTGTTAACATCACTCTACCCTTAATTTATTTTTACCGTCACTAATTTGTTTAACGGATGAAAATTATTACATATCAGACTGTACAGAGTAACAATTTACACAGTCTATATATAAAATAATACAAAAAAAATACAATAAACAAAAAGACAGATATACAAAATCTTAGCATACTTTACTGCAAACTTTTTAAATTTATTTACCATTTCAGTCTAATGCTGTTCGGTCTAGTGAGGTTTCGGTAAAGTGCTTTTCGGTCTAATGAGTTCAGTCTACTGCTTTCGGTCTAACTATTTCGGTCTTATTGTCGTGTACCGAATATTTTAGTGTGCAACATAAGAAGTATGAAAGTAAATAGCTGTAATAGTTATTCCATTAAGCAACAATGTAACTTGCAATTTACTTTCGTTCTTCATATTTTGCAAAGTAAAATATTCGTTGTCGAGATAATCCAAAACAGTCGTATATGAGTGGAATAGGGTTTATAAGATTTTTACGTGCAATCAAAGATTTTTTACAGATAGACTAGTGTAATAGTATTTCAAACATTGGCAACAATGTAGTATGTAGTTGTTTGAAAAACTATTTTATTTATATTTTCAAATTAATATATTCATAAGAATGTTACCAAATGCATTTTCGAGTAAAGCACTTTACCGTTAGTCAATTTATATCCAAAAAACGAATGTTTATGTATTAATTGTATAAATTAGCACTTTCCAAATTTAAGTTAGTTTTATATTTCACTTTTTATTTATGCATCGTGTCACATTTATCTTTTTCGTGTCTAAATATTAGTTTTGGAATTATTAAATAATAAAACCAAAGAAGTGAGAGTAGATTTTAACATTCTTTTATCACTAGAATGTATAATATAAAATTTTAATTTGATTCTCGAAAGATGCAGCATAGAACGAAAAAAAAATGTCGAAGAATATTTAAAAAAAAACAATCTATGTCAGTGACCATAAAATTTTGTACCAAGAACATACTGAATACCCTTCATGATTATCCCTTTCTTGAATGAATTTTCCAATGTTTCCAATGGATCATGGCATGCCATGAATTAGGTTATTAATAAAATATTAAGGTATATTCTATCACACATCACACTTTCTCAACAGTCACAATCAGTATTTTCAATCTGGCGACCTTGTTAACCCAGATATGCCTAAAAGTTATCTTAAAATATTTTTAATATTTTTCTTCAAATGTACAATACGTGTTATGTAAGGTAACAATAGCACATTGTATAACAAGGAAGGAAAAGGCACTTTACTCCCATGTTATACATAATATGGTTTTTCCACCTTCCTCAAATAAGTCATTTTTTCATTTTTACTTAATTTATTTATGTAACTAACCAACAAAATTTATTAGAACTAAAACTAACAAGTAGGTACAATATAACTGTCAACTGTCAAATATAAGTCAAATTATTAATGTAAACATTGTTAAATCAGAATAACAATTTACTGTTTTTTACCATTCTGCAAAATAGAGAGTGTTTTTAAATAAACGTTAAAATGTATAGATATTTACGTAATAGAAAATAGATATTGTACAGGGCGTCAATAAGTTATATTTCATGAATAAAATACCATGACGTCACTTTTACTTTTCCTCAGTAGGGAGGAAAACTATTTTCCTTCATAGGGAGAAAAAGTACAACTTTTCTCCCTACAATCAGGTCCAGAAAAGTATACTTTCGGTAGAGGTAGGTGGAAAAAACATATTTGTCGTTAAAACAAAGTATGTACGTAAAATAAGTAAAAAAAATGCTGTACAGAATATGGTAAACCAGGCATACAACCTACTATTAGGTTTGGGTATACATAGTATAAAACAAAACATTTGAAATTTAAGCATACGTTGCATTTTGAACACCTTATTTATGAAATATTATGGCACAAATCATGTTATCGAGTTCTTTTTTCCTGTGGAATCACCAAATGGTCTAGTCGGTCATAGCAAATTTAGACGTTTTCATTGGCAGATCGATGACCTAATCTAAATTAGCGTCTTCTAAATTATAACTGATCCAATTTTGTAAGAAATAGTCCGTTCTTTAACGGTAAAATATTGCAAAACCTCTAAATTTTAGTGAACCGCTTGGATTGACATGAAATTTAGCATACACATAGCTAACAAGTAAAAAAAAAAGTTAAATTGTGCCGATATATGTGCTTTTGCCCTGGGGGTGGTTTTCACCCTCACTTGGGGGTGAATAAATATTCGTCCAAAGAAAGTCAGGAAATGGATAAACTGGCTAATTTTAAGTAACTTTTCTTCTATAGAGTTTTTTCACTAAGTCAATACTTTTCGGGTTATTTGGCAGTGAATATGTTCATTTTTCAACAAAATAACCACGCTTTTAGACGGTTTTTCGTAAATAACTCAAATAGTAAGTATTTTGTTGAAAAAACATTCTTAGCAAAAATATAGCCTGTAGAAAATTTAAAAAAATGGTGTATATATCACGTCTCTACACCTAGTAAAAGCAGAGTTAATGAAACATAGGTTCATATTCGTCAAATTCCAAATGGAATATTTTAACGTGAAATAAACAAAAATTAAGCACATTTCGGGAAAAGTTCATTAAAACTTATTTAAACTGTCTAAAAAGAGCTTCATTTTGTTTTTTTTTTAATTTCTAGCATCAAAATTAAACAAGTTACGCTCAAAATAAAGTTAGTCTCTTTTGGTTTTGGTAAAAAAATCGAGAAAATCACCCCCTAATTAGTACCTTAAATGAACTTATTGTTACGACTTCACAAGTTTATTGATTCGTGTATATATTGTTTATATGAGCTGTAAGTTTTATCGGTTCAATGTCCTTATTATTGAAAGGGCTGTAGTTAAAAGGGGTTGAAGGAGTCTCTGATCACGAATGTATGCAAATTTAGAAAGACCAAACCTTAATCAATTTTTGTCTAAGAGAAAAACAAAAAAATCCATGATATTTAGAAAAGCAAATCTGACTTTTTTTGTTTTCGAGATTTTTGGTATCTCTAACAATTTTTAAGTTATTTTTAAAAAAGCATATTTTTCAAAATTTAAATTTTTTAAAATTTTACTTTGAAACAAAATTTTTTCAAAAATAAGCACTTTGAATCGATGAAACTTACGGATCATATTATAAACACAACATAAGTAAAATAATTTGTGGAGCGGTAACGATTAATTTCATTTAAGTTGCTAATTAGGGGGTGGTCTTCGCGATTTTTTTTTTGCAAAAACAAAAGGGACCAACTTTATTTTGAGCGTAACTTGCTTAAATTTAATGCTAGAAACTTTTTGTAAAAACAGAAATAAAGCTTTTTTTATACACTTTAAAAAAATTGTAATGGGTTTTCCCCAAAAAGTGTTTAATTTTTTGGATATTTCACGTCGAAATATTCTATTTGAAATTTGGTGAATACGAATCTATTTTTCATTGGCTATAACTCTGGTTCTACGAGATCCAGAGACCTAGCGCGTACACCATTTTTTTACTTTTTTATATGCTATATTTTTGCTAGGAACGTTTTTTTCGACAAGATACTTACTTTTTGAGTTATTTGCGAAAAACCGTCTACAAATGTGGTTATTTTGTTGAAGCATGAACATATTCACTCGCAAATAACTCGAAAAGTGTTGACTTGGCGAAAAAGCTCTATAGAACAAAAGTTACTTAAAATTAGTCAGTTTATCCATTTCCGGACTTATTTTGGACATATATTTTTTCACCCCAAGAGGGGGTGAAAGACACCCCCAGGGCAAAAGCACACGTCGGCACAATATTACTTTTTTTCTTTGACATGTAAGCTATAAGTATGCCAAATTTCATGTCAATCCAAGCGGTTCTTTAAAATTTAGAGCAAAAACCGTGAACGAATGGACTATAAGGGCATCCGTCACAGCTTTAAGTCGATTTCTAGGATCCCTTTCACGTTGCCAAAACATTCTCCTCCAAGGAATGTTGACATATCACTCAATAGTAGAGTTCCCAGAAAAGCTTTGATTTCATACTCCCGAACTTCTTGTTGGCGATCCTTCTGTGAAGCATATCGATTAGTTGCTGACGGTATAAGCTTTAGTATAAGTCACTTATCAACGAAAAGTCAAAAACATCCAGCGGAATGCTTAGAATCATATTTTGGAAGTTCATTTTTCAATACATTGACCTTCTCTCTGCACGTTTTCTTTTTCCTAGTGATATGTATTTTTTCTTTGATCTTTTACCCATCCATTTATCTCTCAGCTCGGTGAATGGAATGTTTTATTGAGAATCGCCTTAACAATAACAATATGCCTTCGTCATTATTTTGCAAATATATTTGAGGACGAGTTTATAATTGCGAGCCAGCTAAATTACTATTCATTGCCTTTATATCTCTATCATCAGCCTTTGTCTGTTAGAACATCACATGTAGTTACTGGAGACTCCAAAGCAATACTGTCTACAATTGCTACTAAATTTTCATGATTCTCCAACATACCAAGCGCATCCTCCAGTGAAAAGCCCCTAATAATAAATAGCATGGTATTTTCCTGGCGTACAATATTTTGTACACTAAAATTAAATAACCCAACGCATATTGTAGAATAAAAATTTAATCAATTTCTAAATCTAAATTGAAATATATACGTGTTCTCTATCAGTATGTACAAAAATATATATATTTTCTGCATACATATTACAAAAATTTAATTTAATTATGTAGCAAATCGTTTTCCAAATTCAACGGTATTATAAAACTTATAATCTTTGTCACAAAATTATCGCCAGATATCACAAAGTGGGCAATTCACAACTACACCTTATGGTTGGTTAGGATTTACTGAAAGCATTTAAGCTGTTACCAAGACAAAGAATGTGCATATATGTACAGTTCAAAACATGTTTATGGTGTACAATTTATTGTACGTCAGGCACATCTGGGTTAATCAGTAGTTCGTTTTTTCTTCTCTCTATATGTCCTATCCATCTCAGTCTGAGCTTTAATAGATATAACTATATCTTCTCCCTTTATTATGTCTCTTAGTTCATGATTCATTCTTCTTCTCATTTTTCTGTTTTCCATTGTTATAGGACCCATAATTCTTCAGAGGATTTTCCTTTCGAATATTCTAAATTTTTCTTCAACTTTATCTGTGAGGCACATTGTCTCAGTTGAATATGTAACTACTGGTCTGATTGCAATTCTGTGTTTTTTCAGCTTTGTATTTCTAGATAAGTGCTTGTTCTTCATTAGCCTATGATATCTTCAATATGTTTTGTTGCCTGCTAGTATTCGGTCCGTAGGGTAAGAACAGAACAAATGGGTCGCGGTGGAGGTGGAGGTGAAGGTCGCGGTCGATGTCGACATCCATGTAAAACAAACACATTGTAGTTAATGGAAGAGAACAGAACAGGTCAGTCGCGGTGGAGGTTTAGCGCGATGCCATTCAGGAGGATGCCATCGATGCTTTTTAAAATAAAAAGAGTTTGTTTTACATGGATGTCTACTGTGCGGCCTACAAAGATGCTTCCCTGTGATTCGTCCGTTTGAAGACAAGTTGTCGCTGCGCGATCTGAGTTGATACTTTTTATATAATCCCTTTTTTGTATTCAGTTTATTTTTGAATTTCTGAAGTAATTAAATTCAGTAAATTCTATCATCAGCAGATCAAGAAGGGAGAATTGTAAGAAACCAAATAGATTATGTATTGATTAGACAAAGATACAAGAACGCAATTATATCTTCAAAAACCTATCCAGGTGCCGACATAGGATCAGATCACAATCCAGTAGTGACCAAAATTAGGCTCAAAATGAAAATAATAAAACGCAGAACAACAGATGTAAAAATCGATACAAGTAAACTAAGAAACCCACTCATAAAGCAACGCCTGACAGATGAAACTAATAACCGTTTAATGAATGTTAAAGAACAAATCCAACAAAATACTGAAACAGAGACAAAATGGTTATTAATAAAGACAGAAATAGATAAATGTCAAAAAGAAATTCTTACACCAACCAGATACAAAAAGAAACAATGGATGACGGAGGAAATCTTAGATTTAATGGAAGAAAGACGTCAGCATAAAAACAAAGATAATCAGATGTACAAAAATGTGGATAAACAAATAAAATCCAAAATTAAACAGGCTAAAGAACAGTGGTTAAAAGAACAATGCGCAGAAATAGAAGAACACCAGAAAAGACATGATAATTTTAACACACATAAAATAATTAAGGAATTAACGCAGATCAACAGAAAAAGAAAACCGGGAATACTAAAAGATACAGATGGGAAACTTGTGTTGAGTACTAACGAAAAATTAAAGAGATGGACAGAATACATAAATGAATTGTTCAAAGACAATAGAACAGAGCAGATGGAAGTCAAAGTAGAAGATGATACGGTTTTGAAGATATTAAAAGAAGAAATTAAATCGGCATTAAAAAACAGCAAAAATGGTAAAGCAGTAGGTCCAGACCAAATCCCAGTAGAAAGCTTAAAATGTATAAATGATGAAACCTTAGACATTATCGTAGACTTGTTTAACACAGTGTACAAAACAGGAAACATACCAAAACAATGGTTACTCTCAACCTTTTGTGCTATCCCTAAAAATACAAACGCTAAAGATTGCAGTGAATACAGAACAATATCATTAATAAGTCACATTCTCAAATTATTCTTGAAAATAATACATGGTCGTATAAACAAAAAACTAGAAGAAGGAATAGATGATAGTCAGTTTGGGTTCAGAAACGGACTAGGAACCAGAGAGGCGTTATTTGCTTTTAATGTGTTAGCTCAAAGATGCATGGACATGAATGTGGATGTGCATGTTTGTTACGTTGATTTTGAGAAGGCTTTTGACAAAGTAAGACATGAAAAATAAGTCCAAATTCTAAAGACAAAAAAACATAGACAAAAGGGACTTACGAATAATAACAAACCTTTACTGGAATCAAAGAGCACAAATTGTAATAGATAACGAACCCAGTCCAGAAATTGAAATCAGGAGAGGAGTTCGGCAGGGATGTATTATGTCTCCATTACTCTTTAATGCATATAGTGAAGCCATTTTTGAAGAAGCATTGCTATCTCAAAGTGAAGGAATAATAATTAACGGAAGATCTATTAACAACATAAGATATGCAGATGACACCGTGATTATAGCAAGCTCTGCTGAACAACTCCAACTACTACTGAACAAAACAAACAATTTCTGTAAAGAATATGGACTAAAAATGAATATAAAAAAGACGAAATACATGATAATAACTAAGAAAACAAACATACAAACAAGCATACATTTGGGAAATGTACCGATAGAAAGGGTTGATAAATACAAATACCTAGGAACCTGGATTTCAGAGAAAAATGATCAAACAACAGAAATAAGGACCAGGATAGAAATAGCAAGAAATGCGTTTGTAAAAATGAAAACAGTTCTCTGCAACAAAGACCTTAGTTTAGAACTGAGAGCAAGAGCTTTGAGATGCTACGTGTTCTCGATACTACAATATGGACTTGAAAGCTGGACATTAAAGCAAGAACACATAAATAAGCTACAGTCATTTGAAATGTGGTGTTACAGAAGAATGCTTAGAATAGCATGGACACAGAGGAAAACGAACACGGAAGTACTGCGAGAAATGGGTAAAGAATGCGAAATAATAAACACAATAAAAATAAGAAAGTTACAATATCTGGGACACGTAATGAGGGGACCACGATATGAAATGCTAAGACTGATAATACAGGGAAAGTTAAGAGGCGGAAGGAGTATAGGAAGAAGGAGAGTATCATGGTTAAAGAATTTAAGGGACTGGTTTAGATGCAGTTCTATAGAACTCTTTAGAGCAGCGGTGGATAGAGTAAAGATAGTGATGATGATATCCAACCTCCGATTAGGAGACGGCACTTGAAGCAGAAGAAGAAGAAATTCTATCATCACTTGACTGACACAACATCGCAAAATAACAGTCTTCTTATCATTCAAATTTCATTAAACTACTTCACTTGAGAGTAATTCTAGCTCGACTGACAGCGCAGGTGACCTCCTTGCTATGTGCTGTCGACATCGACCGCGACTTAACTAGTAGCATCCACCGCGACCTACACCTCCACCTCGACCCTCTTGTTCTGTTCTTACCCTTACTCTTTCGCTTCTCTTGTTTTTGCCATTTACAATAATTATTCCCGAATACATATTAAAATTTTTGAACTCTTTCAAAAGTTTAGTTTTCGATCTTGATTTTTCTCGTCTTGCTGTCT
This sequence comes from Diabrotica virgifera virgifera, assembly GCF_917563875.1. Taxonomy (NCBI): domain Eukaryota; kingdom Metazoa; phylum Arthropoda; class Insecta; order Coleoptera; family Chrysomelidae; genus Diabrotica; species Diabrotica virgifera. The sequence continues at coordinate 53,628,708 of NC_065449.1, read as the reverse complement.
TCTCATCTACAGCAGAATAGATATTTTGGTTTTCCTTTGGTCATTGCTAGACCTCTTTTCTGTGCTTCATTTTCCAAGGTTGTTACTGCTTTTTTAAACTTTCCTGGTCCCTTTCTGTAAGAAATATGTTATATGCATATATGCTACTCGTTCTATTTGTGTTGACGGGTGGGCTATAATTCCTTTAATTCCGCTTAACTTGTACTGATGATTATAGTATGTTATAGTAGGGGAGGAAAGTATACTAAATTTGCAGTTACTCGAGCGTTATGGGAACCGATTGGCTTGTCAAGAGTAAGTCCTAAAACCAAAAAAAAGCTAAGTACAGTTTTCCATAAAGTGGGGGACTTTTCATTTTTTAATTTAATTTTCCATTTCTACCAATCGTTTTTTCCGATTATAGCGCAACCTATCCATATTTCGAAAAAACGTCTCGGATAAAAGTTACTTATTTTTACGTCAAGAATCGAAATTTGTAATAAAAATTGGGGGCTCCTATTTAAGATTTTAAAGTAATCCCCCACACCAGCTCCGTGGGATTTTTGAAAAATATTGAATACGTGTATTATGCAGTTTATAGATCTGATGTTCATTTCGCGAAATATCGCAGGGTTCTTATTTAAAATTTTAAATTTAGCCCCCACCCCCCTCCGTGGGGAGTCCTGTTTGGTATTATCCGATAGATTTTTGAAAAATATTGAACACGTATTTTTTAGTTTTTCGATCTGACGTTCATTTCGCAAAATATTCGCTTTTTTGTGAAACTTTGTGACTCGGTCATTTCCTTACGCTCCGGTCAATTCGTCAGGTTTTTGAAATATACACTCTTTTGCTTACTTTATCTTAATCTGACGATTTCGAGTTTTTCTAAGGTTAGATTTTTTTCGGACGTCCCTTAACGAAATCCCCTGTATTAAGAGCTAATATACGGTAGAGGTACATTTACAGGGTACATGTCTCTTCCCATGTGATAATCAGACGCGCTCGAGTAACTGCAAAAATCTCCGCTTGGGCTCCCCTACCATTATGTGATGAATGATATGCGTACCTTTTTGAATACAGTTTGATATAGTGAATATTACATACTATATTTTATTTAAATTTGGAGAATAAGATTGAATGTTTATAAGCGAATTAAAGTGTAAGTTATGATATAAGTAAGTTATGGTTTATAACAGAAGATACGAAGAATAAATAAATGTTACCTGTTGGTACCTGATGTAATAGGAAAGCTTATTGAGTTGTTTATATCTTAACAAAGACGTACACATAACAATAAAAGTATAAAGAATTTGAGCAATTCTTTATTAATTTACGATAGCCTCTTCATCCAATACAAAAACATTTTGTAAACCTTGTTACCTTGTTAAATCTGCGGGATCCCATATAACGTTTAACAACTCTATGTAGGAAGAATACTATAACCAAAAAATTTTATGATCGTTTTTAAACTTCAATAATAAAAAGATCCTTAGTTTTGACATGTGGCGCTTGGCTTTATTCTATTTTGTAGCATCATAAAAAGTATTTGATTTAAAAATTAAGTGTCGTTAGCCCAGTAAAGGAACGTGAAATACGGTGATATCATATACTTTTTAGTGTCACCACCGAATTGCATGAACATTTGGATTTAAGTTCTACTTACCCTCAACTTCAAAGTTGGACTTGTGCCGTTAGTTGCTTTTACTTGAGGGAGAAAGTCACCCCTTCTCGGGCGTGGAAAAATATACGTTTAAATTAAGTCCGGAAATGGATAAATTAACTAATTTTAAGTAAAGTATAGAGATTTTTCACTAAGTCAATACTTTCCGAGATATTTGCGAGTGAAAATATTTATTTTTCAAACAAAAAAACCCGTTTTCAGGTGGTAAAATTGTAGCTTTATAAAAAAACGAAAAAATGGTGTACCTATTCATGAAGTCTATACACCCAGTAAAGGCAAAGTTCCCAGTAGCTCATGAAAAAATATTCTTTCTTATTGATCAAATTATTCCAAATCGAATATTTCAATATAAAATAACCAAAAAATTAAGAAATTTTCGGGGAAAACTCATAACAATTTTTTAAAGTGTTTAAAAGAAAGCTTTATTTTTATTTTTTATAAAAGTTTTTAGCATCAAAACTAAGCGAGTTACGCTCAAAATAAAGTTGATTCCTTTTTTTTTTGGTAAACAAAAAATCGTGAAAATCGCCCCCTAATTAGCATCTCCAATGAAATTAATCACCGCTTTACAATTTACTTTATGTATTGTTTATCTGATCTGTAAGTTTCACCGGTTCAAAGTGTTTATTTTTGAAAGGGTTCTCGTTGAAAGGGCTTGAACGAGTCACTAATCACGAGTTTATGCAAACTTTGCACGGCCATATCTTAGCCAATTTTTGTCTTACAAAAAAACAAACATTTGTTTACTCCTTGAGACTTTTCGTATCACTAATATTTTATAAGTTATTTTAAAAAAAGGTATATTTTTCAAAATAAAAAAAAATTTATTATAAAAATAAATGTTTACAAAAATAAGCACTTTAAACCAGTCAAACTTACAGATCATAATATAAACAATACAGGATAAATTAAATCGTAAAGCGGTAACGAATAATTTAATTTGGGATGCTGAATAAGGGGAGACATTCACACGATTTTTTTTTGCAAAAAAGGGGCAAATTTTGTAAAGAGTGCAACTCGCTTTTAGTTTTAATTTTATAAACTTCTATAATAAACAAATATAAAGCTTTTCTTGAACATTTTTAAAAACTTTTAATGAGTTTTCCCCGAAAAGTGCTTAATTTTTTATTATTTCAACTTATTCAACTTTACTTTTATTGGGTCTATAGACTTCGTAAATACACTATTTGTTTTTAGTTTTTTTTAAACTACATTTTTGCAGTCAACATTTTTTCGATAGAATACTTACTTTTTGATTTATTTGCGAAAAGCTGCCTGAAAATATGTTTTTTTGTTGAAAAATAAACAAAGTTGCTTAGAATTAACACTCCAAGGTTTAGAAGATTGGCTATAACTTTTTATAATCTGGCGTTGGTATACTTATAACCTATATACCTTGTTACTATTTGAAATAAAGTTTATAGCCTAAATTTTGTTAAAAAATTGAATGTTTTGCTTTCTAGCGGATTTGCACTCACAGGCTTAATCCCGTGCAAATACGTATACTTCATCTAATTTACTTACCGTTGCACGTCATCCGCGTCATAGCCCGTGACATCACATGATACCAACACAAAATATTTAGGCGGTAGGTGTATTCTTTTTTAGAATCACTTTGCCGAGCACACTGGTATTACAGCCACTAGAAATATTTTATTATATACGCGTAGAAATAATATTTAAAGATTTCTATTAATGTTGACTTAAAGAAATACACAATAATATGTTTCTTTTAATTTGTATAAATGGATTATAAAGCGTTTTTATGAAGCACATTTGTTCGGAATACACTGTAACTATAATCGAACGAAGGTGATATTTTGGCATAAATAGGTAACATTTATTTGACAGTTGAGGTGATGACACTTCATATTTGTTTATATTCTTTACTATAAGCATTTGTTTCATTATATTTACTGTTTTTATTATGTACTTTAACGTAAGATTATAACGTAATTCTTGTTTTCTATTTCTAATGTCTTTATTTATTTACATTGAATATTAATTTGTTTTGCTGTATAATCCACTTCCGCAAAAATTGTGTGATGTATTTGATTTAAAATGAATTCAAGAATGTTTTGTAATTGGGCAACAAAGCCAACTTAGATATCTAACGTAGATAATGATGTGCAACGGTAAGTAAATTAGACGGACTGTATTTAATTATGTAGCATTATTGTACTTTAGAATCTCTTAATGCTTGGGAAATTCTCTCAATTCGTTTTTGTTAGGCTGTATACAAATACCCTGGTTAATATTGTGATATATGCACAATAATGGCGGTGATGGCCGTTTGTAATCTTTTATGGCATGCTAAATCTAACGGGTATGAACGTATTTTTCTTTAATAGAAGTGAACAGTTAGGTTTGTTTGGTAAAAATAAGCATAGCAAATGGAGCAACTATGTTAAATTTACCAACAAATATTTGACAGACGGCGGCTTGCGGGAGTGAATATAGTACCACCACAGGATCGACCTCCAAACAGACCTCTCTCTCATGTCATTTCCCCATTACTGAGGATCGTGATTTCTTCCAATATTCCTAACAATTATTTTCCATTGGACTCTATTTTCAGCTGCCCTAAGAGCTGAGCAGAATGAGTTTCCAGCTGAATTCTTAACTTGGTCGGACCATCTAGTTGGTGATCGTCCTTTTGATCTTGACCCAGGAACGTTTCCAGAAACAATTAATCTCTCCAAACTATCGTCACCTCTGCGAACAACGTGACCGAAGAATTACAGAATTCGTGGCTGACACATTGTGGACAGCCTCTTTTTAATCTCGAGTTTGTTTAGAATGGAAACGCTTGTCCTATGCGCTGTCCAACGTATGCTCAGCATTCTTCTCCAGCACCACATCTTAAAGGCATCAATTTTTTGGCGCTCGCGTGCGCGCAGAGTCCAAGTCTCTGCCTCGTATAGAAATATTGAGAATAAAAGGGCATTCACCAGTCTTTTCTTGACATTTTGAGAGACAGATCTGTTTTTCCAAACTTTAGTTATGCGACTCATCGCATTTTTTGCCAAACCAATAAGTCTTTGAACTTCTACTTCGCAGTTACCATGGTTCGTTATACTAGACCCGAGATAGACAAAGTTGTTTACTATCTGATATTCCTGTAACATGTTAGTCAGATGAATAATGTCGAATCTGTCGACCACCAATATTTTTGTCTTAGCTTTATTGATTTTCAGACCAACTTTAAAGTTTTCGTACTCAAATCTTCGCAGGAGATCAAACATTTCTTGCTCATTTGCTGCTATAAGTGTAGTGTCATCAGCAAATCTTAAATTGGAGACTTTCCTACCAGCTACTCTTATTCCACCGGCCCATCCTTATAAAGCCATCCTCATGACATGTTCACCATAAATGTTGAATAAGTCATGTGACAACACGCATCCCTGTCTAACACCTCTCGGTCTTGAATTGGTTTGAGAACTTCTGATCTAGTCGTACTGTTGCTATATTGGACTGGTACAGATTTTTAATAAGTGTCACCAGGTGCATTGGTGTGCCAATTTCTATTAAAATTGACCACAGATTTATCCAGCTTACACAATCAAATGCCTTTTGGTAGTCAACGATGCATATAATCATGGGTACGTGAAATTCTCTAGACTTTACAATGAGTTGTCTCAGGTTCAGGATTTGTTCCCGTGTACCTTTACTATTTACAAACCCCGCTTGTTCCTGTGGTTAACAGACCAGGATACCGTAAATATTGCGAAAAACGGCAAACAAGATACTTTTGTAAGTTTTGCAAATCGTGGCTTTGCATTGAGTACATTACTGCCTTGTGTTGAATGCGCCGAACGAAATCAACTTTTAATTTGGGATCAAATATTCTTTGGGTCGATTTATTTTTTAATTTGTCTTTTATTTTCATACCCTTTTTATTAATATGTGTCCGTTGAATATTTTTCATGAGAAACAATGTCAGAAATAAAATAGTGTGTTATAAATGTGTTTTTCTTTATAATTGGATATATAGTTGGTTAAAAACTGATTTTTCCAACCCTGTAAATTTCAAAGTGTTAGTAAAATAAAATCTTTTTTCACGTTTTGTATATTTTATTCTGTGACGTCATCATTTATTGACGTCACAGTCGAGTTCTGCGTTGCTAATCAGTTTATTTATTAACAAAAATTAAAAATTAGAAAAACGTCTGTCATTAGAAAAGTCTCGCCCAAATAATAAATTGAAGAACCAGAATTTGTCACAGCGATTGTGAAAACTGAAGATTAGTATAACAAAATATTAGATATAATCAACAAATCAACCTAGAATACCTGTTGCTCTTACCTATAGTGCGTAAAGAAATAAAAGTTTGTATCAGGTTACTCTTTTTTTTTACGTACTAAATAGAAACTCGAAATAATACAGTCCATTCAACAACTCCAGTAAATTCACCAAAAACCCCAGAGAAGACAAGGTGGTTGAAGATTCACAAGAACGAAATACTTAACACAATTCAATCTCAAGCCGTCTGCCTTTTCTCTAATAGTTTTTTTTTTTGCTGAATTGCCTACAATAAATATAATAAAAATGAAAAGGAGTATCAATTTAACCAATCTGAAGGGATTTCTTAAAAAAAAAATAAAAAAATGAACTTTATGATATTTGAAATTTGTTTCTGATAATCTAGTTTCTGATAGACCTGTTTGCTAGTCCAACTATCTATCCGCCGTCCGATGAAGTGTCAATTGATGCATATCCGGACTTGTTTTGAATGTATGTTTTTCACACCTAACAAGGGGTGGCTTTCACCTCTTTAAGTAAAAGCAACCAACGGCACAAGTCCAATTTTGAAGTGGAGAGTAACACGGAAAATTACACGGTATCGCCATATTTCAGGTTCGTTTACTGGGCTAAAAGCATTTGATTTAAAAATTAAGTGTCGTGTATGATTAAGAGTCGGATATTTATGTCTTCGTGCTACTTGTTCGCTTGGTGATGGCCCGTCGCCAAAACCAATTATGGAGCCAGTAAACTCATAAAGTTTCTTAATATTATCGTTATATATCAAAAGGTCCTCATTCCATTCAAAACTAATCATAAAACTGGACGTTTTAAATATATAGCCCAGTGAACTCAAAACAAGCGAATAGAATTAATAATATTTTGAAACTGTTTTAAAACTCGGATCCAACAAATTTTCATTTTTAAACATTAAAAAACCAAAATACTATTAATCATAAAAAGAAAACAAATAAAAACCAAGAAACGCAACAACTAAGTTCAGAGCTTACTAGCTTCCTTCAAAATAAGTCAAATTTAACGTTTTATCATTTCAATGGTAAAGTGGATACTTAATAATTGTAGGTAATGGTAAAAGTGTTCTCCAATGACCGTAACAATTTATCTTTCAGTTTGCACAAAAAATACTGAAAGACATTGTAATTGCTAGGAGCTACTCTCTGGCATCTTAAATGTCCCGCTCCCGCTCATCTAAAATATGCCTTAACACCAAATAGGCCAAATATCCCGCGTACCAAAAACAGTTTATTAATAGCAAGCTGAAAATTTGTTAATGGCTTAACGGTGCCTAGTCGGACAAACTTTGATGTACGGGAACACTGGACCAGGGGAAGTTTTAATTGTGGAATAGGTTACATGTTTCGAACGTCAGACTAGGAAAACGTCCCACGTATTTTGTCGGACAGAACTTCCAATTGATTTGTTACTCTTCTGCAAAAATCAGACTGCTATTTACCACCAATATAATACCTGTCATTTGACATGTTCTACGTGTCGGACATACTTAAATGACCAACATATTTGTCGGACAAACATTTTTCATATATTATGTAGTTTTCTATTGAATAAACTTAAAACAACCTGCTAGTTTTCACAATCATAAACTTGTCAGAATGACACGTTCCACAATTAAACCTTTCCCTGTTCCAGTGTTCCCATATATCAAAGTTTGTCCGACTAGACACCGTTAAGCTATTAAAAAAATTTCAGCTTGCTATTAATCAACTTTTTTTGGTACGCGGAATCCAGGACTAGTATATTTATTTTTCATTATCTCTCTCTCTCTCTCTCTCTTGTCGTTTTCCCATTACTGAGGATAGTGATTTCTTCCAATATTCCTAACAATGTTTCTCCATTGGTCTCTATCTTCAGCTGCTCTAAGAGCTTGACAGAATGAGTTTACAGCTGAATTCTTTATTTGGTCGGACCATCTAATTAGTGATCGTTCTCTTGATCTTCTCCCCGGAACGTTTCTAGAAACGATTAATCTCTCCAAACTGTCGTCACCTCTGCGAACCACGTGACCAAAGCATCGCAGAATTTGTTGCAGACATATTGTGGACAGCCTTTTTTTAATATTGAGTTGGTTTAGAATGGAAACGTTTGTCCTATGAGCTGTCCATGGTATGCGCAGCATTCTTCTCCAGCACCACATCTCAAAGGCATAAATTTTTTGGCGCTCGCATGCGCGAAGAGTCCAAGTCTCTGCTCCGTATAGAAATATTGAGAATACAAGGGCATTCACCAGTCTCATCTTGATATTTTGAGAGATAGATCTGTCTTTCCAAACTTTAGTTAGGCGACTCATCGCATTTTTTGCCATACCAATACGTCTCCGAACTTCTGCTTCACAGTTGCCATCGTTAGTTATACTAGACCCGAGATAGACAAAGGTGTTTACTATCTGGTATTCCTGTAACATGTTAGTCAGTTGAATATTGTCGAATCTGTCGACCACCATTATTTTTGTTTTACCTTTATTGATTTTCAGACCAACTTTATTGCTTTCGTGCTCAACTCTTCGCAGAAGATCAAACATTTCTTGCTAATGTGCTGCTATAAGTGTAGTGTCATCAGCAAATCTCAAATTGGAGATTTTCCTACCGGCTACTGTTACTCCACCAGCCCATCCTTCTAAAACCATCCTCATGACATGTTCACCATAAATGTTAAATAAGTCAGGTGACAACACGCATCCTTGTCTAACACCTCTCTCGGTCTTGAATTGGTTTAAGAACTTCTGATCAAGTCGTACTGTCGCTATATTAGGCTGGTACAGATTTTTAATAAGTGTCACCAGGTGCATTGGTGCGCCCATTTCTATTAAAATTGACCACAGATAGAGTTTCACGATATTCGATAAAAATATCGATATTGTATTGATATCGTATCGAAAATCAATACGATACCGATACAATACATACCTTAGCAATATTAATGTCGATACGATACTCATTATCTGAAATCAATACAATACTCTTGTATTGTCGATACGCTTCCCTCGATAATATTGAAAATATCGATATCGAGAAAAAAATAAAACGCCACAGTTGTTTGATTATATTTTGTGGAATCATTATTTACATAAAAGTATAAGTGATCTGCAACTCAAGCATCAGAAGCTGTTAATTTTACACTTAAGTGCCTTAATTTGAAACCCCTGAGAGTGAGTAAATGACTATTATGCTTACACTGTTTATATCATGTGGCATTTGTGGCAATATTATGGAAGTGACTGATGATGACGCAAAAATTTTTTCAACAAATACTGAATTGCGATTTATTGCGAATTTCCGGGGGTTTCCCTATCTTTTCAAAAGTAGTTTTTAAACAATACAGAATTGGTATTAGTGTCTAAGTATTAGTCGAATTTCAAACATTACAAAAAAGCATTCAGCCATATTCAATTTTTATCAGAATTTATAAGTTATAAGAAATATTCGTAATATTTTTAGAATAATGTCCATTTGCCAAGCATGCAAAAGTGGGCATAAAAACCTACACAGCTCAGATGTATAATCCTTTTTATGTCGATATTTTATCGAGTATTGTATCGATATCGTATCGAAGTCAATATCAATACGATATTTTTATAAGAAAGTATTGTCGATATCGATACTCGATACGATACTTCATTGGCATAACCAATACAATACTCAATACTTAAAAAGTATCGATATTGTATCGTATCGTGAAGCTCTAACCACAGATTTATCCAGTCACAATCAAATGCCTTTTGGTAGTCAACGAAGCATATAATCATAGGTACTTGAAATTCTCTAGACTTTTCAATAAGTTGTCTCAGGTTCAGGATTTGTTCCCTTGTACCTTTACCCTTTACAAATCCCGCTTGTTCCTGAGGTATTTGGTAATGTAGATAGGTTTCATCAACTCAAATCTCATAACAGCAGTGGAAAAACTATATGATAACGCCAACGCCAAAGTTAAAATAGGAACGAATGTTTCCAAAGGTTTCGTAGTAGACAAAGGACTGAAGCAGGGATGCTGCCTATCGCCGACACTTTTCAAAATATATCTGGAACAAGCATTGAAACTTTGGAAGCGGAAATGCAGCGGCATGGGTATACAATTAAATAATAACAACCTGTACACTCTATGTTTTGCTGATGATCAAATTGTGATTGCTAACGAATATGACGATCTGGAATACATGACTCGAAAATTAATCGAAGAATACAAAAAATGGGAATTAGAAGTTAACATAGATAAAACAATGTACATGAACATCGGTGGCAACGAGCAGAGTCTAATTTTAAATGACGGACAACACATTAAGTACAACAATAAATATTCTTATTTAGGAGTAGAAATCACGGACGACGGCAAATCAGATCAGGCTATAAAAAAACGAAACATTCAAGGTAGAAGGGCCATATCGCAACTAAATAGTATTATTTGGGATCGACATATATCCAAAAAAAATAAACATCGAATATACAACACTATTATAAAGAGCATAGTAATGTATGGAAGTGACGTGTGGCAATTAAAGACAACTACTGAAAGAACACTACAAGCCACGGAGATGGATTACTGGAGACGTGCCGCAGGAAAATCAAAACTCGAAAGAGTTAATAACCAACGTATACGAGAGATTATGGGAGTCACACATACGATTGTCGAAGATATAAGAGTACAACAATTAAAGTGGTATGGACATGTGCAGAGAATGCCAGAACACCGTCTGCCCAAACAGATTCTAGATTGGTCACCAAATGGAAAAAGAAAAAGAGGCCGACCCAGAAAGAGCTGGAGAGAAGGAATAGACAGAGAGATCCGAGAGAGAGGTTTAGACGAAGACCTTTGGGAAGATAGAGATGCATGGAGATTGGGCATCGGAAGACGTCGGAGGACGTTTTAAACCGATTATATATATATATATATATATATATATATATATATATATATATATATATATATATATATATATATATATATATTTATGCACAGATATCAAAGTGAGGTCCTGACATTACGCGCACTTAGTGAGGACCGGTAGAAAACGTAGACATAATCGTTTCAACTCTTCATAGTGACCTTGACAAGTAAATAGCAATTAAAAAATGACGAGTATACACAAAAAAAATTACGTATGTGTGCCCCGTATGGTTCAAGTATATTGCCACCCAAGTGAGGCCATTATACGCAGCTATTAAAGTGAGACTGTATATACTTTTTCGTTATGCGCACAAAATGAGGACAACTTTACGTGTATATTTCCTTACAGCTCATCAAGTGAGGACCATACAGTGTTGTCGATAAATATGAGATTAATCGTTTCTACTGCCTTTTTCTGTATAACACAGTAAGAATTATTATTGTTTCGATGTTTCAGTCACTTGTAGTTATAAGAAGGATGTGGACTCTTTGTTCTTGCTCGTACTGTTTGTTAATTTTATAACATTTTAGTACCTCAGCATTAAATCACGGTAGCCTTATCGGAGACTAGCGTTAATAAAGAAATAGTTTTATATTTTTTAATAATTTACGTTAAAGATGGATAGGAAAGCAAGAATTTTGAAAATAGCGTTAGTTGAGAACAATAATAATCAAAATGGAGGATACAGTGATAGTTCAGTTATGTGAAATTTATATTGAACTTAATATATAAATATAAAAGCCCGACTTTTGATCTAAGGGGAACACAGTTTTTACGGTACATACATATCTGTCATTTGTCAACCCCCTCCCTTCCATTTCCCCCACCCCTTATTTTTAAATAGGAAAGAGGGGCGTGTGCTAGCTCATTTGAAAGGATATTCAATTCTCTATCCAGTATTATTAACATTGACATAATTATCTATACAGAGTGTATTTTAGTATAGGTACTGTTGCCCCTGTCGATTTTCATTTTGAAATGACAATTTTCCAACCTTAATTTTAGTATACAAGATGATTTACTTAATTTAATTAAACTTAATGTACCTTTTTTACTGACTTAATTTTACAGTTATTCCACTAGATGGCAAATACAGTGAATATGTGCATATGTTTTATTTCGAATAATCATTTTAAAATAGTTTTAGTTTTCTATTTTCTCTGAAAATTGTTGCAAGCTTCTTGTTCTTATACTTAAAATCATGTCACTACAAATTTATACGAGACTGCATATTAAGAGTATAGAAAGTATTATAATATATGACATACATGCTTTTTTCCATTTATTGAAGATATTTCACCTTATCCTGAAACAATGCAATGTGACCAAGTGTCCTCAACTAAAAAAATATATCCCACTATTTTGATATTAAATGTATAGTTTGTACTATAAACCGTATTGAAATAGATTGCAACATGTGTGTGTGGTTGGGATATTGACTGCGAAACCTAAGGCTTCATTCGCCTAATCATATTTACCTTTGATTCTTATAACAATAAATAAAATTGATTAACATTTTATATCAATATTATTAGTGTTTTTAAACAATATCAGTATGATCTATCAGTATGATAAAGTCAAGATAAACAATACTATAACAGAAAGCTTTGAGGTCAAACAAGGACTGCGACAGGGTGATCCATTATCGTCTATAATGTTTAGCATATTACTAGAAAAGGTTATACAGGAAGCAAACATTAATAGAACAGGTCTGATCTACCACAAAAAACATCAGTGCTTGGCAGTCGCAGACGATTTGGTAATCTTGGCTAGGAGCAAAATAGAACTTATAGAAACACTCATGAAACTCGAGGAGAGGGCAGCAACCAAAGGATTGTATATAAATGAAGCAAAAACAAAGTATATGAAATGGACAAATAAGCAATTCGTTTGGGGGCAATACATAACAATGACAACAGCGAAGGGAACACAGTATAAATTCGAAGAAGTTGAGAGATTTGAGTACTTAGGAACTGTCTTCACAAGAGATCCTAACTGTGAAGAAAAAATACAAAAGAGAATTATGTCGGGCAACCGCGCTATATTTGCTTTTAATGGGTTGTTAAGAAGTAAACATATATCACGAAGAGCAAAACTAAGAACTTACAAGACCGTAATAAGGCCGATAGTAACGTATGCTTCTGAAACATGGGTCACAACAAAAAAACATCAAGAGTTGTTATTAGTTTGGGAGAGGAAAATACTGCGCAAAATCTTCGGTGGGAAAAACTTAAATGGACAATGGGTAAGAAGAACAAATAAGGAACTAACTGAGCTCTATCAAGATCCTAACATACTAGCAGTAATTAAGGCGCAAAGACTTAGATGGTTTGGCCATGTGCAGAGGATGATTCCATCTAGAATTCCCAGAATGGTACTATCTAGTGCATTGGCAGGGAAAAGACGAAGAGGAAGACCGAGGTCACGATGGAGTAATGGAGTTAGAGAAGATATGAGAAGAATTAACTTAAGGAACTGGGAAACAAAAGCGACTGACAAAAGGGAGTGGAAAAGAATAGTACATCAAGCCATGGGCCTACTAGGCTCGTAGTGCTTACATATTATAATATCAGTTTTCTAATATTATCCAGTTCCATATCCAGTTCCGAATCCAGTGGTTATATTTCTTCCGTATTGTTTAGTTTCGCTTCCAGTGATTGTATTTTTTTCTTGTTTTTTTTTAAATATTTATTTATTATTTTATTACTATATTTTTTTATTGTGCTCATAATAGATTGCAACATTGTCTACAGACATGAATGCAGTAACAATAAATAAAAAAATCGGAGATCCACACCCCGGATTTGAAATCGAAACCTCTGCTTTACGAATCCGAGATCCGAGGTCTACCCACTAGGTCACTAGGCTATCGCCCTTAGACAATATTTTTTCCTGAAACGGGGAACTTTTAAAGCCGGGTCTAGACTATGTAACAAAACATGCTAATAACAAAGTTGTACAACAAATTTGTTGTACAATTTTGTTATGTAACTTGTTATAATATAGCATGAGTATCCAGACTATATAACAAAAAACAAAACAACAACATGCGCATAAATTTTGCAGCATTTCAGATGGATAGCTGGTCGGTTAGGTAGTATATAAAATTGCGTCATATAAGTATGGAGGATCTCTTCATAGCAACAGCAGCTTGTGTAATATTGTGGAGGCGACACCGGCGTGTTAAATTAATATTTTGGATGTGTCCTTCATTAGCAGCTCGAGCAAAATATAGGTAGTGGTACAGCTCCTTCAGCTGATCTGGAAAGAGATAACATAGACCCATCGACAGGAGACATTAAATGTGATGGCAGTTTTAAAAACTTCTTAAGAATAGAAAGTTCTGATTTTGAATTTCTTATAAATGAAATCGGCCATAAAATAGGCAGGAAAGACATTTCGAGATGCAATTCCAGTAAGAGAAAGATTAACAGTTATATTATTAGCAAAGTATATTTTTTAACCTTTTTACTCATTGTTTCAGAGAGGAAGTATAACATTTCTGTAAAATTTAATTCCTCAGTATTATCGTCTTCACCTGTTCATGATTGAGTGTCACTGTCTGTTTGAATTGGTGTAGCTGGAGAAGTAGCGGATGTAGGTGTAGTAGACGGAATAGAAAGGCTCAGATATATTGTATGATTGAGTGCCTGTTTGAGTAGCTGATGAAGCAGTCTGCATCTGTGTAGCGAATGAAGTGAATGTTACAGGTTTTATGTCTGAACACTCTGCTCTGTAGAGAATAGTATTTATGTCAAATTTAGAGTTGATTTGCACCGATTTGCTGTTAAGGTTCCGCGTACTGCTTTTCTTTTGTTGGCTTGAGTTATAGGCGTACGTGCATTAGTTTTAACTACAGTTTCTGTATCTATTTTCACTTCTATTTCAGTCTATTCATCGTGTTTTTTATTTGTTTTTTAAATCAATAAATGTAGCTCATCCCATAGCAGTCCCATAATACTCGTTACTTACGAAATAGCTCAATTAAATGAGTAGTCAGTTCTTTCGACAATTTCATCGCGTAAATAACCCTACGTGAACAGAGCAAAGAAAAATCTAGCACAATCACTCCAGAATGAACAAGGCGATATGACTCCAACGGTTGCTGCTCGCGTAGGTACTATGCCAGAGAAATGTTTCAATAACATGTTTTTAGGTGTAGATCAGTCGCGGTGCGGTTTTATAACTTTCTTTGATGTTTACCGACATCTGTTGGATAACATAAAACATGCTATATAACCAGAAAAATGTTATACAACACTGTGTTTTAAAACTTGTTTATTTAAAATTTTGTAACAAGTTACAAAACTGTGTTATTTAACATGTTTTGTTACATAGTCTGGACCCGGCTTAACGGTAACTTCTTATAGGTAATACACTACAATTTCTGAATATTTTTTCTGAAATCTATCGAATGGTACCAAACACGACCCCCACGTGATGGGGGGGGGGGGTTACTTTAAAATCTTAAATAGGAACTCCTTTTTTTATTTCAGATTTGGATTCTTTGCGTAAAAATAAGCAACTTTTATTCGAAACGTTTTTTCTAATTACGGATAGGCTATAATCGGAGAAAACGGGTGTTGGAAATGGAAAATTAAATTAAAATATGGAAAGTCCCCACTAAAATGGAAAATTTTACTTAACTTTTTTGGTTTTAGAACCTAATAATCACAACCCAATAGGTCCTCAAAGCGCTCGAGTGACTGCACATTTAGCATACTTTGCTCCCCTACTATATATGTATTATAAATAATATGCGAAGTAATTATTAACCCAAACAACCATAATTCAACTTTTATTTACTAATAAAGAACTGGACGAAAGTGTCACATCAGCTTTTATGAAACACATGAATATTTCCATAAAAAGGTAAGTGATCTGCTTGAAATCGATATTCCCAAAATCATCTAAAAATTGTTTATACTTGAGTACTTTGAGACTTGTATGAAATGTGAATACCGAAATACGATTAGGAATCTCCATTATGTAATTTTTAAATAATACATAATTCTTAGGAAATGAAAGGTATTATACAAACGTGTTAAAAAATACTACCTACTGAAATTTTTTGATGGCAATAAATGATGAATTGGTTTATCGAATTTATTTTTAAGGTGATACAGTAGCGATCAACAGGTAGCCAAAACGCGTTCCAAGATTGAGGCTGTAATTTTGAATATTTTTTCGAGATATTTGGCACACGTATTTGTAATATAATAAAGAATGGCGGTACAGAGCCCAATTTGAAAAATATATTAATATGTGGAAATTACTCTGTAAATAAATACAATATTAAAAAAACGAGTCTGTACCGCCATTAAGAAGAACAAAAAAATACACTTTCTTCAAATAAACTTTTTTATCAGATGCTTAGATTTTGTGTCATTTTGGAACTACTAATGAAATAAAAAATTTTAGTAGTTCCAAAATGACACAAAATCTAGGCATCGGATAAAAAAGTTTATTTGAAGAAAATGTATTTTTTTGTTCTTCTTAGTGGCGGCACAGGCTCGTTTTTTTAATATTATATTTAATTACAGAGTAATTTCCACATATTAATATATTTTTTAAATTGGGCTCTGTACCGCCATTCTTTATTATATTACGAATACGTGTGCCACATATCTCGAAAAAATATTCAAAATTACAGCCGCAATCTTGGAACGCGTTTTCGCTACCTGTTGATCGCTACTGTTTCCTCTTAAGTAAAATATGTCATTTGGATATTTTTTTAAACTCGATAGATCCTAGGGACATGTCGGTAGATCGGTAGGATCATCACTTTTGGGAGTTTTGGGAATATCCCAATTGACAACGCAATATACACCGACGCCGTCTACAACGAGCGACGAATCAGAGATGCCAGATTGGGGTACTTTCGCCCATTTTTAGGGTAATTTGAAAGCACATGGGAAAATTTTTATAGGTTGAATTGGTTGGGGAATTTTTCGGGAGGAAAATTGAGCAAACTGAATTGCAATATAAATGTATGTAACATATAACATTATATTAACATTATAACCTATCGAGTATTTGCTTCAGATTAAAAAAACCGAAAAATGGTTTTTGGAACAACCGCTTTTTTTGACCAGTTATAACCGTCAGGTTAAACCGTAAGTAAAAAAACGGTATAACCGAAAACCGGTTTTTTGTTCAACAACCGCCATCCCTACCTTGGTTGTTACAAATACAGTTCGCTGGAATAAGTTTTACCCCCCTTATTAACTTATTTATTTTTAGCACATAAGAAAAACGCTCGGATAGGTCGATTTTTAAAATAATCATAGTATATTATAGCGTCAATGTTTCGAACTTTACGCGATCCCTCTTCTTCAGGTGACAGGCACAACTTTGATTTTTTTAAATAGGAAAGTAAGTACCTACATCATGTGACACCTCATTTAAAGGCTTTTTTCTACAACCGTGTTAAAAATGCAATTTTTAGAACTCCATACGTGCGTTAAAAATGCTACTTTAAGGCAGGGCCGGTTTTAGGGTTCTGAGCGCCCCTGGCAAAATAAAATTTGGCGCCCCTTCATATAAGAATATACAAATTTACTGCAAATATAAAAAAATAGGAAAAAATCAAAATTTTACCATAAAGAACTATGTAAAAATATATTTATTTAAAAAATAGTGGTTTTAGGGTTCTGAGCGCCCCTGGCAAAATAAAATTTGGCGCCCCTTCATATAAGAATATACAAATTTACTGCAAATATAAAAAATAGGAAAAAATCAAAATTTTACCATAAATAACTATGTAAAAATATATTTATTTAAAAAATAGTAGGATAGTTATTACTTATAACTTATCCAACATAGGGCATAGCATAGCGAGCACATTTTAAGTTCAAGCGACGAAGAAGCGAGGTAATAGATAAATGCACATTATCAACAACCAGTAAAAAATGTGTATAAATAACTATTTAGATGGAAAATAAGCCACAATTAAATTGAAAAAAATAATTTTATTATCGTTTCGACGCCCAAATCGGGTGTCGTTGTCAAAATACAAAATACCACTAAATTAAACAAAAATGTTGTTGCTTAGCAAAAAATTCGTCTAATAATTTATTTAATCTGACTCATTTATATCATTTAATGTGTATAAATCTTCTACAAGACCAAAAAACATGTTGATTGTGCGCAAGATATAGCTGCATCCCCAATAACTAAATTGAGGGAGTGGCATCCACTTAGCATAAAATAGCATGCGGATATTCTTTGCAGACGCGAGCTTGTACATCTTTATTTTTTCTCTTCCTTTTAGAGCCGTTGTGATATCCTTGGCCTTACAATCATCTATGCAAATTCAAATAAAATCATTCATTATTTTTTTTTATTATCTCATGAGCTTTTTATTATCTCTATGACTCGATACCTATAGAACCAAGCTATGGTTTTAGGTATCGAGTTACTAGGACAAACAATATGCTGCATACTAAAATTAAACCCGGTACTGTGGGATAAGAACATCAGTATAAAAACAAAAAGAAGAATATAATATAACACCATGACAAAAAGTATTCTGAATAATGGGTGTGAAAATTGAATAAAAAATACGAAAACCAAATGCAAAATAAGAGCAACAGAGATCGAATACCTAAGTAGAAGCTGTAGAAGGGATAGAATAAATAACATAGAGATTAAGAAAATAATGGTAATGAATTCAAGGGATAATAGACAACATAGGACAAAAGAGATTAACCTGGTACGGATATGGCAGAAGAGCAGACCAAAATCGTTGATAAACAGAATAACAGATTGGAGCCCGATAGGAAGAAGGAAGAGAGACAGACCCCGAAAATCTTTTAGAGATAAAATGGACGAAGCAATATTAGAAAAGAAACCTGCAGGACTGGAAAAACAGAAAGAACTGAAAATAACGGTCAAGTGAAATAATACAGGAAAAACTATGGAAATCCAGGGTGGTCAAGAAAAAACAGGATGTTTCTAAATAAATGCGACAAACTTTAACAGTTAATTCTATATGAAAAAAAGAATGTGTGTGTACTTTGTATGCACGTAAGAAGTTATACTTCTATTATATGATTATATGATTATATGATTATAAACGAAATTAATATACTTTTTATTTATATTTTATTTAAATATTAAATTAATTTATACTTAATACTTCTCAAACATTTTTATTAAAACAGTGCCAAAAATTAAAATAATAAAAAAATAAAACACACACAAACACATTAAAAATGCCACAAATGATTTCTGAACATTAATTGTCGGAAAAATTTTTAACTAAATACGTATTTTCTGAAAATAAAATTATATAATAAATATACTTACAATCATAAAATGTATAAAAAAAAATAAAAAAAATAAAAGTTCCTATTGGGATTCGAACCAACTTACCACGCGGCTGGTATTTGCGTTGTATTGGGATTCACCCGCATTAAAACTGCGCTACAGAGACAGCTTGTCATTATGTGCGAAGATCGTCTAACTAAACAGATTAACCTTTTGACATTTTTAACTTATGTAAATCAAATTATTTTGATTTTGAATTGAAATGATTTAGAATTGAAAAAATACAACAAAACATAGGGTAAGAAGACAATATATTAGGTGAATATTAAGGTGTAAAATAAAAGTATTACATACTACTTATGTATTTTGGTAGGTTCAAGGTAGGTATCGGAGCCCGTATAACGACTAATAAATTTCGCAATCAATTGCGTCGTGCGAAGTGGCTATGTTCAAATATCATAACAAAATTTGATCAACTATTTATAAAACACTTACCAGTGAAAGATTATTTAGCTTTGAATAAGCGAGATCTGCGGCACTCATACTAGGCACAGTTTGATGAGCTTTCACATTGGCATGCAACAATAATCTCTTCTATGTAAATAAGTCCAAAAATATAATATGAAAACTATTTAAAAAGGCAGTATAACCATTAACTAACTTTTTGTTTGTTGTTTCTCTTCCTACAAATTTTAAAACGCAACAAGCATACATTATAACCAAACCATGCACAGTCCCACAGATGTGCCACAGCTGCCATATTGGATAATTTTTGTCATGTCATTTGAACATCCAATCAGAACAAAGTTATAATGCGCATGCGCCCGGTCGCTAGGTTTTCCCATATAAAATTTCACCGTCATTACGCCCGTAAAGAAGTATAACTTCAAAAATAATGACAGTTTGCTCTATAAGCGTATGTCAGCAAATACTTCGTTTCCGAGATATGGGGTGTTGACATTTTTCTTACAAACTGACGATTTCTTTATTGTTCTAAAACCGGTTCAGCTATGCAAATGAAATTTGATGTGTTTTAAGAGGTAATTATTGCGCATTTTTTGACATAAAATTAATAATTTTATATCTACTGTTGAAATGGTGTGAATTTTTTTAAACAAAAACATAGTATGCCACTGAGATATTTCAAATAACAAATCATTTTGGAATTACTCGTTCAATTTATGATATATACAAAAATCTATTATTCCTTTTTTTCATACGTCGTTCGTGCAGTTTTTATGCAAAAAGTGAAAAATCTTAACGCGTACAAAGTATTCGAAATAAATTTCTATATATTCATATTATGAAAAAGAATTTGTCAATTCTAATTCATATAGATATACCTGGTTTGTTTTTTTTTATTTCAAATTACACACCCACGGACACACGACAATGTTGATAAAGCAAAGTTTACAGAACAGGAAGACAAAACTATTTAACCATTGAGGCTATAATGACAAGCAGCAGTATAATAATATCACTGACTATTCATAAATTTGTTGATACTTCGTAAATCTGATCTTCGTGTATTTTAAGTATGTATGTATAACATTGTAATACCATAAAAGTGATAGGTATTACCTGACAAATGACCTTTAAAAGCCATAACAATTTTTAGGTTGCATTATTTTTATTAGAGAATTTTTGTGAGCTAGAAATAGTTTTCTTATTGTTACAATTATTTAATATTAATTGTCTTAGGAGTAATATTAGCCCAAAGATAATCTATAAAGTCCAAAAAAATAGTGAATGTAAAAAATATTATATTTTTTTTTTGTTTAGCTAATGCCTCGGCAACTAATGGCCATTGGCATGCTAGGTACGGTAATTTTGAACAGTTAGGTACCTAGTTTCATGTGTAAGTAGTGTGTGTGTTGAGTAAGTGGCTTGTTACTTTGCAATGTCGACGTCATTGTCTTTGCAAAGAGACGCTAATTGTATCCGAACGTCTGCGGTCCCTCCGGTGAGAACCGATCCCACGAGGACAGAAACTATTCATTTATTAATTTATAATAAATGAAAAATTTCCGACCCTGGTGAGATTCGAACCCACAACCTTTCGGATTTTTTCGATCCAAAGGCAGGAGCTCTTACCACTGAGCCACGGATAGGGGCAAATATTATATTTATATATCAGCGTCTCTCAAAATTTGGCGCCCCCAAATTCTGGCGCCCCGGGCGGTCGCCCGGCTCGCCCGCCCCTTTATCCGGCGCTGCTTTAAGGCACTAGTGCTTTAAAATTTTTATGGCACTGCAATTCGTATTGATCGTATAGGCAATTTTGATGTAATATCAAAAAAATATAAAAATGGAATGTCAGTCAAGTTCAAGTAAAAGTTTTTGTAGATATTGTCCTGTAATTACGTTTGTAGAAAAAATATTGCATGATATGCGTGTTAAAAAGTGCATTTTTAAGGCACTCATGTGAATTGCAGAACTCGCTGTCGCTCATTCTGCAAAACTTTCACATGCGTGCCTTAAACGTGTACTTTTAACACTTATATCATAAATAACTATTGAAATACTGATTACAAAAATTTATAGTATTTTAAGCCTTTCTGAGAGCATATGCGCAAAAATTTCGCTCGAATTATTTTTAAATGCGTTCATTTTTTTCGAATACTGAGAAAACCTTAAGTATTTTTAAAACATTTAAACGCAGAAAGAAATATTACTGTATTATCCATGGTCGAAAATCCTTGAGAACTTCTATAATATTTACTTTAATAAGTCACTGGAGTGAAAAAAAATAGTCTGATTTTTAATTTTAAATATATATTACAAAAGAAACTTTGTGTTCATTATAAGGGACTTTCTGCCCTCGGGAATAATGTAGTCTTCTATTTTGCGTTTAAATTTTTTAAAAATACCTATTAGTTATCTCAGGATTCGAAAAAAATAAATGCGCTTAAAAAGAACTCGACCGAAATTTTGCGCCTACGCTCTCAAAAAGGATTAAAGTATTAAACATTTTTGTACTGTTTGAATTTATGCGACGATTGACGATCCACTGTTTTAAAGATTGGTTGAACAGATGTTGCCAGTTGTATGGTCCTCACTATGTGTATCGTAAGTTATTCAACAGGGCATAGAATATACATGGTTAGAAAATATACGCCAAAGTCAGCGCCTCTATGCGGAAAATCTCTGAACTAAAAATTGATGTGGACCATACAAAGTGAGGACCCACTTTTTTTTGTAAAAAAACAGTGTTTGCTATCAGTACATGTCTACGAAAAAGTCTTACATTGATTGACTAAGTGAGGTCCGTATACTGGACCTCACTTTGTACAGGACCTCACTTCAACCGCAGTTTCTTTTGATATGTGGCTCACTTCATACGCTGGGAGTAATATATATATATATATATATATATATATATATATATATATATATATATATATATATATATATATATATATTTATGCACAGATATCAAAGTGAGGTCCTGACATTACGCGCACTTAGTGAGGACCGGTAGAAAACGTAGACATAATCGTTTCAACTCTTCATAGTGACCTTGACAAGTAAATAGCAATTAAAAAATGACGAGTATACACAAAAAAAATTACGTATATGTGCCCCGTATTGTTCAAGTATATTGCCACCCAAGTGAGGCCATTATACGCAGCTATTAAAGTGAGACTGTATATACTTTTTCGTTATGCGCACAAAGTGAGGACAACTTCACGTGTATATTTCCTTACAGCTCATCAAGTGAGGACCACACAGTGTTGTCGATAAATATGAGATTAATCGTTTCTACTGCCTTTTTCTGTATAACACAGTAAGAATTATTATTGTTTCGATGTTTCAGTCACTTGTAGTTATAAGAAGGATGTGGACTCTTTGTTCTTGCTCGTACTGTTTGTTAATTTTATAACATTTTAGTACCTCAGCATTAAATCACGGTAGCCTTATCGGAGACTAGCGTTAATAAAGAAATAGTTTTATATTTTTTAATAATTTACGTTAAAGATGGATAGGAAAGCAAGAATTTTGAAAATAGCGTTAGTTGAGAACAATAATAATCAAAATGAAGGATACAGTGATAGTTCAGTTATGTGAAATTTATATTGAACTTAACATATAAATATAAAAGCCCGACTTTTGATCTAAGGGGAACACAGTTTTTACGGTACATACATATCTGTCATTTGTCAACCCCCTCCCTTCCATTTCCCCCACCCCTTATTTTTAAATAGGGAAGAGGGGCGTGTGCTAGCTCATTTGAAAAGATATTCAATTCTCTATCCAGTATTATTAACATTGACATAATTATCTATACAGAGTGTATTTTAGTATAGGTACTGTTGCCCCTGTCGATTTTCATTTTGAAACGACAATTTTCCAACCTTAATTTTAGTATACAAGATGATTTACTTAATTTAATTAAACTTAATGTACCTTTTTTACTGACTTAATTTTACAGTTATTCCACTAGATGGCAAATACAGTGAATATGTGCATATGTTTTATTTCGAATAATCATTTTAAAATAGTTTTAGTTTTCTATTTTCTCTGAAAATTGTTGCAAACTTCTTGTTCTTATACTTAAAATCATGTCACTACAAATTTATACGAGACTACATATTAAGAGTATAGAAAGTATTATAATATATGACATACATGCTTTTTTCCATTTATTGAAGATATTTCACCTTATCCTGAAACAATGCAATGTGACCAAGTGTCCTCAACTAAAAAAATATATCCCACTATTTTGATATTAAATGTATAGTTTGTACTATAAACCGTATTGAAATAGATTGCAACATGTGTGTGTGGTTGGGATATTGACTGCGAAACCTAAGGCTTCATTCGCCTAATCATATTTACCTTTGATTCTTATAACAATAAATAAAATTGATTAACATTTTATATCAATATTATTAGTGTTTTTAAACAATATCAGTATGATATATCAGTATGATAAAGTCAAGATAAACAATACTATAACAGAAAGCTTTGAGGTCAAACAAGGACTGCGACAGGGTGATCCATTATCGTCTATAATGTTTAGCATATTACTAGAAAAGGTTATACAGGAAGCAAACATTAATAGAACAGGTCTGACCTACCACAAAAAACATCAGTGCTTGGCATTCGCAGACGATTTGGTAATCTTGGCTAGGAGCAAAATAGAACTTATAGAAACACTCATGAAACTCGAGGAGAGGGCAGCAACCAAAGGATTGTATATAAATGAAGTAAAAACAAAGTATATGGAATGGACAAATAAGCAATTCGTTCGGGGGCAATACATAACAATGACAACAGCGAAGGGAACACAGTATAAATTCGAAGAAGTTGAGAGATTTGAGTACATAGGAACTGTCTTCACAAGAGATCCTAACTGTGAAGAAAAAATACAAAAGAGAATTATGTCGGGCAACCGCGCTATATTTGCTTTTAATGGTTTGTTAAGAAGTAAACATATATCACTAAGAGCAAAACTAAGAACTTACAAGGCGCAAAGACTTAGATGGTTGGGCCATGTGCAGAGGATGATTCCATCTAGAATTCCCAGAATGGTACTATCTAGTGCATTGGCAGGGAAAAGACGAAGAGGAAGACCGAGGTCACGATGGAGTAATGGAGTTAGAGAAGATATGAGAAGAATTAACTTAAGGAACTGGGAAAAAAAGCGACTGACAAAAGGGAGTGGAAAAGAATAGTACATCAAGCCATGGGCCTACTAGGCTCGTAGTGCTTACATATTATAATATCAGTTTTCTAATATTATCCAGTTCCATATCCAGTTCCGAATCCAGTGGTTATATTTCTTCCGTATTGTTTAGTTTCGCTTCCAGTGATTGTATTTTTTTTCTTGTTTTTTTTTTGAAATATTTATTTATTATTTTATTACTATATTTTTTTATTGTGCTCATAATAGATTTCAACATTGTCTACAGACATGAATGCAGTAACAATAAATAAAAAAATCGGAGATCCACACCCCGGATTTGAAATCGAAACCTCTGCTTTACGAATCCGAGATCCGAGGTCTACCCACTAGGTCACTAGGCTATCGCTCTTAGACAATATTTTTTCCTGAAACGGGGAACTTTTAAAGCCGGGTCTAGACTATGTAACAAAACATGCTAATAACAAAGTTGTACAACAAATTTGTTGTACAACTTTGTTATGTAACTTGTTATAATATAGCATGAGTATCCAGACTATATAACAAAAAACAAAACAACAACATGCGCATAAATTTTGCAGCATTTTAGATGGATAGCTGGTAGGTTAGGTAGTATATAAAATTGCGTCATATAAGTATGGAGGATCTCTTCATAGCAACAGCAGCTTGTGTAATATTGTGGAGGCGACACCGGCGTGTTAAATTAATATTTTAGATGTGTCCTTCATTAGCAGCTCGAGCAAAATATAGGTAGTGGTACAGCTCTTTTAGCTGATCTGGAAAGAGATAACATAGACACATCGACAGGAGACATTATGTGATGGCAGTTTTAAAAACTTCTTAAGAATAGAAAGTTCTGATTTTGAATTTCTTATAAATGAAATCGGCCATAAAATAGGCAGAAAAGACATTTCGAGATGCAATTCCAGTAAGAGAAAGATTAACAGTTATATTATTAGCAAAGTATATTTTTTAAACTTTTTACTCATTGTTTCAGAGAGGAAGTATAACATTTCTGTAAAATTTAATTCCTCAGTATTATCGTCTTCACCTGTTCATGATTGAGTGTCACTGTCTGTTTGAATTGGTGTAGCTGGAGAAGTAGCGGATGTAGGTGTAGTGGACGGAATAGAAAGGCTCAGATATATTGTATGATTGAGTGCCTGTTTGAGTAGCTGATGAAGCAGTCTGCATCTGTGTAGCGAATGAAGTGAATGTTACAGGTTTTATGTCTGAACACTCTGCTCTGTAGAGAATAGTATTTATGTCAAATTTAGAGTTGATTTGCACCGATTTGCTGTTAAGGTTCCGCGTACTGCTTTTCTTTTGTTGGCTTGAGTTATAGGCGTACGTGCATTAGTTTTAACTACAGTTTCTGTATCTATTTTCACTTCTATTTCAGTCTATTCATCGTGTTTTTTATTTGTTTTTTAAATCAATAAATGTACCTCATCCCATAGCAATCCCATAATACTCGTTACTTACGAAATAGCTCAATTAAATGAGTAGTCAGTTCTTTCGACAATTTCATCGCGTAAATAACCCTACGTGAACAGAGCAAAGAAAAATATAGCACAATCACTCCAGAATGAACAAGGCGATATGACTCCAACGGTTGCTGCTCGCGTAGGTACTATGCCAGAGAAATGTTTCAATAACATGTTTTTAGGTGTAGATCAGTCGCGGTGCGGTTTTATAACTTTCTTTGATGTTTACCGACATCTGTTGGATAACATAAAACATGCTATATAACCAGAAAAATGTTATACAACACTGTGTTTTAAAACTTGTTTATTTAAAATTTTGTAACAAGTTACAAAACGTTGTTATTTAACATGTTTTGTTACATAGTGTGGACCCGGCTTAACGGTAACTTCTTATAGGTAATACACTACAATTTCTGAATATTTTTTCTGAAATCTATCGAATGGTACCAAACACGACCCCCACGGAGGTGGCGAGGGGCAGGGTTACTTTAAAATCTTAAATAGGAACTCTTTTTTTTTATTTCAGATTTGGATTCTTTGCGTAAAAATAAGCAACTTTTATTCGAAACGTTTTTTCTAATTACGGATAGGTGGCGCTGTAATCGGAGAAAACGGGTGTTGGAAATGGAAAATTAAATTAAAATATGGAAAGTCCCCACTAAAATGGAAAATTTTACTCAACTTTTTTGGTTTTAGAACCTAATAATCACAACCCAATAGGTCCCCAAAGCGCTCGAGTGACTGCACATTTAGCATACTTTGCTCCCCTACTAGATGTATTATAAATAATATGCGAAGTAATTATTAACCCAAACAACCATAATTCAACTTTTATTTACTAATAAAGAACTGGACGAAAGTGTCACATCAGCTTTTATGAAACACATGAATATTTACATAAAAAGGTAAGTGATCTGCTTGAAATCGATATTCCCAAAATCATCTAAAAATTGTTTATACTTGAGTACTTTGAGACTCTTGTATGAAATGTGAATACCGAAATACGATTAGGAATCTCCATTATGTAATTTTTAAATAATACATAATTCTTAGGAAATGAAAGGTATTATACAAACGTGTTAAAAAATACTACCTACTGAAATTTTTTGATGGCAATAAATGATGAATTGGTTTATCGAATTTATTTTTAAGGTGATACAGTAGCGATCAACAGGTAGCCAAAACGCGTTCTAAGATTGAGGCTGTAATTTTGAATATTTTTTCGAGATATTTGGCACACGTATTTGTAATATAATAAAGAATGGCGGTAAAAAACCAATTTGAAAAATATATTAATATGTGGAAATTACTCTGTAAATAAATACAATATTAAAAAAACGAGTCTGTACCGCCATTAAGAAGAACAAAAAAATACACTTTCTTCAAATAAACTTTTTTATCAGATGCCTAGATTTTGTGTCATTTTGGAACTACTAATGAAATAAAAAATTTTAGTAGTTCCAAAATGACACAAAATCTAGGCATCGGATAAAAAAGTTTATTTGAAGAAAGTGTATTTTTTTGTTCTTCTTAGTGGCGGTACAGGCTCGTTTTTTTAATATTGTATTTAATTACAGAGTAATTTCCACATATTAATATATTTTTTAAATTGGGCTCTGTACCGCCATTCTTTATTATATTACGAATACGTGTGCCACATATCTCGAAAAAATATTCAAAATTACAGCCGCAATCTTGGAATGCGTTTTCGCTACCTGTTGATCGCTACTGTTTCCTCTTAAGTAAAATATGTCATTTGGATATTTTTTAAAACTCGATAGATCCTAGGGACATGTCGGTAGGATCATCACTTTTGGGAGTTTTGGGAATATCCCAATTGACAACGCAATATACACCGACGCCGTCTACAACGAGCGACGAATCAGAGATGCCAGATTGGGGTACTTTCGCCCATTTTTAGGGTAATTTGAAAGCACATGGGAAAATTTTTATAGGTTGAATTGGTTGGGGAATTTTTCGGGAGGAAAATTGCGCAAACTGAATTGCAATATAAATGTATGTAACATATAACATTATATTAACATTATAACCTATCGAGTATTTGCTTCTGATTAAAAAAACCGAAAAATGGTTTTTGGAACAACCGCTTTTTTTGACCAGTTATAACCGCCAGGTTAAACCGTAAGTAAAAAACCGGTATAACCGAAAACCGGTTTTTTGTTCAACAACCGCCATCCCTACCTTGGTTGTTACAAATACAGTTCGCTGGAATAAGTTTTACCCCCCTTCATTAACTTATTTATTTTTAGCACATAAGAAAAACGCTCGGATAGGTCGATTTTTAAAATAATCATAGTATATTATAGCGTCAATGTTTCGAACTTTACGCGATCCCTCTTCTTCAGGTGACAGGCACAACTTTGATTTTTTTAAATAGGAAAGTAAGTACATCATGTGACACCTCATTTAAAGGCTTTTTTCTACAACCGTGTTAAAAATGCAATTTTTAGAACTCCATACGTGCGTTAAAAATGCTACTTTAAGGCAGGGCCGGTTTTAGGGTTCTGAGCGCCCCTGGCAAAATAAAATTTGGCGCCCCTTCATATAAGAATATACAAATTTACTGCAAATATAAAAAAAATAGGATAAAATCAAAATTTTACCATAAAGAACTATGTAAAAATATATTTATTTAAAAAATAGTAGGATAGTTATTACTTATAACTTATCCAACATAGGGCATAGCATAGCGAGCACATTTTAAGTTCAAGCGACGAAGAAGCGAGGTAAAAGATAAATGCACATTATCAACAACCAGTAAAAAATGTGTTTAAATAACTATTTAGATGGAAAATAAGCCACAATTAAATTGAAAAAAATAATTTTATTATCGTTTCGACGCCCAAATCGGGTGTCGTTGTCAAAATACAAAATACTACTAAATTAAACAAAAATGTTGTTGCTTAGTAAAAAATTCGTCTAATAATTTATTTAATCTGACTCATTTATATCATTTAATGTGTATAAATCTTCTACAAGACCAAAAAACATGTTGATTGTGCGCAAGATATAGCTGCATCCCCAATAACTAAATTGAGGGAGTGGCATCCACTTAGCATAAAATAGCATGCGGATATTCTTTGCAAACGCGAGCTTGTACATCTTTATTTTTTCTCTTCCTTTTAGAGCCGTTGTGATATCCTTGGCCTTACAATCATCTATGCAAATTCAAATAAAATCATTCATTATTTTTTTTATTATCTCATGAGCTTTTTATTATCTCTATGATTCGATACCTATAAAACCAAGCTATTGTTTTAGGTATCGAGTTACTAGGACAAACAATATGCTGCATACTAAAATTAAACCCGGTACTGTGGGATAAGAACATCAGTATAAAAACAAAAAGAAGAATATAATATAACACCATGACAAAAAGTATTCTGAATAATGGGTGTGAAAATTGAATAAAAAATACGAAAACCAAATGCAAAATAAGAGCAACAGAGATCGAATACCTAAGTAGAAGCTGTAGAAGGGATAGAATAAATAACATAGAGATTAAGAAAATAATGGTAATGAATTCAAGGGATAAGAGACAACATAGAACAAAAGAGATTAACCTGGTACGGACATGGCAGAAGAGCACACCAAAATCGTTGATAAACAGAATAACAGATTGGAGCCCGATAAGAAGAAGGAAGAGAGACAGATCCCGAAAATCTTTTAGAGATAAAATGGACGAAGCAATATTAGAAAAGAAACCTGCAGGACTGGAAAAACAGAAAGAACTGAAAATAACGGTCAAGTGAAATAATACAGGAAAAACTATGGAAATCCAGGGTGGTCAAGAAAAAACAGGATGTTTCTAAATAAATGCGACAAACTTTAAAGGGTAATTCTATATGAAAAAATAATGACAGTTTGCTCTATAAGCGTATGTCAGCAAATACTTCGTTTCCGAGATATGGGGTGTTGTGTGTGTGAAAAAATGGCTTGTATGCGAGTCCGTTAGCCACAGATTTTTATTTTATTTTTACCTATGATATGGGGTGTTGACATTTTTCTTACAAACTGACGATTTCTTTATTGTTCTAAAACCGGTTCAGATATGCAAATGAAATTTGATGTGTTTTAAGAGGTAATTATTGCGCATTTTTTGACATAAAATTAATAATTTTATATCTACTGTTGAAATGGTGTGAATTTTTTTAAAGAAAAACATAGTACGCCACTGAGATATTTCAAATAACAAATCATTTTGGAATTACTCGTTCAATTTATGATATATATACAAAAATCTATTATTCCTTTTTTTCATACGTCGTTCGTGCCGTTTTTATGCAAAAAGTGAAACATCTTAACGCGTACAAAGTATTCGAAATAAATTTCTATATATTCATATTATGAAAAAGAACTTGTCAATTCTAATTCATATAGATATACCTGGTTTGTTTTTTTTTTATTTCAAATTACACACCCACGGACACACGACAATGTTGGTAAAGCAAAGTTTACAGAACAGGAAGACAAAACTATTTAACCATTGAGGCTATAATGACAAGCAGCAGTATAATACTATCACTGACTATTCATAAATTTGTTGATACTTCGTAAATCTGATCTTCGTGTATTTTAAGTATGTATGTATAACATTGTAATACCATAAAAGTGATAGGTATTACCTGACAAATGACCTTTAAAAGCCATAACAATTTTTAGGTTGCATTATTTTTATTAGAGAATTTTTGTGAGCTAGAAATAGTTTTCTTATTGTTACAATTATTTAATATTAATTGTCTTAGGAGTAATCTTAGCCCAAAGATAATCTATAAAGTCCAAAAAAATAGTGAATGTAAAAAATATTATATTTTTTTTTTGTTTAGCTAATGCCTCGACAACTAATGGCCATTGGCATGGTAGGTACGGTAATTTTGAACAGTTAGGTACCTAGTGTCATGTGTAAGTAGTGTGTGTGTTGAGTAAGTGGCTTGTTACTTTGCAATGTCGACGTCATTGTCTTTGCAAAGAGACGCTAATTGTATCCGAACGTCTGCGGTCCCTCCGGTGAGAACCGATCCCACGAGGACAGAAACTCTATTCATTTATTAATTTATAATAAATGAAAAATTTCCGACCCTGGTGAGATTCGAACCTACAACCTTTCGGATTTTGTCGATCCAAAGGCAGGCGCTCTTACCACTGAGCCACGGAGGGGGGTAAATATTATATTTATATATCAGCGTCTCTCAAAATTTGGCGCCACCAAATTCTGGCGCCCCGGGCGGTCGCCCGGCTCGCCCGCCCCTTTATCCGGCTCTGCTTTAAGGCACTAGTGCTTTAAAATTTTTATGGCACTGCAATTCGTATTGATCGTATAGGCAATTTTGATGTAATATCAAAAAAATATAAAAATGGAATGTCAGTCAAGTTCAAGTAAAAGTTTTTGTAGATATTGTCCTGTAATTACGTTTGTAGAAAAAATATTGCATGATATGCGTGTTAGAAAGTGCATTTTTAAGGCACTCATGTGAATTGCTGAACTCGCTGTCGCTCATTCTGCAAACTTTCACATGCGTGCCTTAAACGTGTACTTTTAACACTTATATCATAAATAACTATTGAAATACTGATTACAAAAATTTATAGTATTTTAAGCCTTTCTGCGAGCATATGCGCAAAAATTTCGCTCGAATTATTTTTAAATGCGTTCATTTTTTTCGAATACGGAGAAAACCTTAAGTATTTTTAAAAAATTTAAACGCAGAAAGAAATATTACTGTATTATCCATGGTCGAAAATCCTTGAGAACTTCTATAATATTTATTTTAATAAGTAACAGGGGTGAAAAAAATAGTATGATTTTTAATTTTAAATATATATTACAAAACAAACTTTTTGTTCATTATAAGGGACTTTCTGCCCTCGGGAATAATGTAGTCTTCTATTTTGCGTTTAAATTTTTTAAAAATACCTATTAGTTATCTCAGGATTCGAAAAAAAATAAATGCGTTTAAAAAGAACTCGACCGAAATTTTGCGCCTACGCTCTCAAAAAGGATTAAAGTATTAAACATTTTTGTACTGTTTGAATTTATGCGACGATTGACGATCCACTGTTTTAAAGATTGGTTGAACAGATGTTGCCAGTTGTATGGTCCTCACTATGTGTATCGTAAGTTATTCAACAGGGCATAGAATATACATGGTTAGAAAATATACGCCAAAGTCAGCGCCTCTATGCGGAAAATCTCTGAACTAAAAATTGATGTGGACCATACAAAGTGAGGTCCCACTTTTTTTTTGTAAAAAAACAGTGTTTGCTATCAGTACATGTCTACGAAAAAGTCTTACATTGATTGACTAAGTGAGGTCCGTATACTGGACCTCACTTTGTACAGGACCTCACTTCAACCGCAGTTTCTTTTGATATGTGGCTCACTTCATACGCTGGGAGTAAATATATATATATATATATATATATATATATATATATATATATATATATATATATATATATATATATATTGTTATATTTCTATTTGATATAAAAATTAAAATTTGATAATTATAAACAAAATTCACTTTAATATAAAATATTTTTAATGTTCTCAACCTCGGGCATATAAATTTAGAACAACCTGTATACAACAAATTGTTATATTTAATTTTAAGAAGTGATTAGAATAAGCGTACGAAACTCGGAACAATGTGCTTAGATAAACAAAGTGAATGACGCGTACCATTATCGTTCTTCTCGGAAGGTCGATCATTAGCCTATGCTAAATAAAACTCAGTGAAATAGATGATAGTTCATTATCGTTTTTCGCGGAAGGTTTCGATCATTAGCCTATGCTAAATAAGACTCATTTGAAAGAGAGAATAGGTCATTAAAATTTGTAAATAGTTAGAAAGTATTTTAGAATGGGAATTAAATATTTTCTTTTGAAATCCATTAAGCATATTTAGAAAGATTAAAAATTGGTTTTGAGGAATATTACGAATGAGAGTTGGTTGTGGAAGATTGATTTGTGAATCTGGAAGGGATATTTAGAAAGTAGGGGAATGGATGACAAAGTGAGAGCAGAATGTTTTGAGCTGTCGAGAAGTGAAGTCGAGTAGTAGACGGTAGTGTTCGAGGAGTGAGAAAGCCGGTGTAGTTCCGTGAGTGTGGAGTATCTATCGTGGAACGAGAAGTAGGCCAGGTCGAGAGTAAAAGAACCTCCTTGAGCCCAGAGTGTCCCGGTAGCTGATAGCAGTTTCGAAAAAGGTAGAACACAGCATCACGACAAAAGCAGGAACGAGAGCTATTCGAGCTAGTTTTTCAAAGGAGAACATCACTGGAAGCCAGGACGAGGTTTGATCGCAGCCAAGGATAGCAGGAAAGGGTTTTGTGTGAGGACATTTTCAGTTCACCAAGAAAAGGTCAGTCTCATTTGTTTGGACATGAATGTATGGGTTTTTCGTATTAAATTCCACATAAAAAATTGAATAACATAATCAATAATATCAGAAAAGCTTCATCAAACTTAAATAGAGTTGTTCCTAATAACTCCTAATAGTTAAATGTTAATAAAAACTTTCAATTGAAAACCAAAAGGAAATAAGATTCCCATTTGTAAATGTTATGTTTAAGAATAATAAGAAATAGCAAATATTAAGCATTGGTTGCCTTTTAAATAAAATAAAAAATATTTTGATTATAATTGTAACCCATATGTGTATTTTTTTTACTCTTTTCTTTTCTATCCCGATTAGGAACCATTAAGAAATATTTAGAAGCCACGGAAGTAAGTAATTAATTTATAATTCGCCCTGAGATTGAAAACATATTGATATGTGATCTGGTTAATTAATTGGATTAGTATTAATACATTGATTAAATTAAGTAACATATAAGAATATTATCTCATATCAATAATCAAGATCACATCAACTGTCGTCCAACGTGGAAAGCATTGTAAAGTATTTCTAGTGGCAAATTTGAAGGATAGAAAGAGTAAAGCCGGTATTTGAAAATTTATATGCCTGTGGTAAAAAGTGAGATACTTACATTTGATAACATAAAATTTTAGATCTCTTTAGGTACAAATTTTACATAACTGATTTAATATTTTATTTTTACGATATTTACATTTGATATATTTATTGACAATTTATAATATTTGGGTAAAAAAAAAGTCGTATTGGTAACATACTAGTAAAATTTCATATTTGGCGGGGATAATACTTCTTGAAAACAAATGTCTGTGACAAGAAGCCAAAGCAAGGATAACAAAAAACAAAAAGAACATTCAGACCAAGAAGATATTTTAGACACGACAATCATGGCATCAGAACAGCAAGAATTATCAGGAATAGATAAACTATTACAACTGATGCAACTCCAGTCACAAAAACTGGATGACAATCAAAGAGAAACAAAACAAGCAATGGATGAAGCAAAAAGGACAATGGATAAAAATCAGGAAGAAACATCAAAGAAAATGGATAAAGTGGATCAAAAAATGGATGAAACACAAAAAAAATGGATGAAACACAACAGAAAATGGATGAAACAAAAAGAATAATGCAAGAAAATCAGAAGGAAACAAAACAAGCCATAGAAGAGAACAACAAGAAAATGGAGGAACGCATAGAAAAGTATGAAATGAAAATTAAGGATCACATGAAAGAACAAGAAATGAAAATTCAAAATAAAATAAAGGAGATAACGAATTGCCAGAAAAAAGAAATGGAAAGTTTGGAAAACAAGTTGCAAAACGCTATTCAAGCAGACATAGAAGAAGTGGAAAGAAAGATTGCGGAAATCAATACTCAACAAAATGTCGGAGAAAGAAGAGAAATGGTTATACATAGCACAGATGACGTGAAGATAAGGTTTGGCGGGGACGTAAGAAGATTACACCCAGTGCCGTTCATAAATAGCATGAAAAAGAAAATACAGCACATCGGAAATTTCGAAACAGCAAAAGAAACTATCAGAAACCATCTCAAATATGAAGCAAGCCTATGGTTCGATAGTAAAGAAGAAGAATTCGGCAATTGGCAACAATTTGAACAAAAATTTTTGAATTATTTCTGGGGAAAGGTCCAACAATTGGAAATTAACAAGGAATTGCAAAATGGGAAATACAATGATAGGATGGGTGTATCAGAAAGGACATATGCTTTGCAAATTTACAATAATGCAAAACATTTACAATATAATTACTCATCGGAACAATTAGTCGAACTGATTGCAAGACATTTCGAGGAAACGCTGGAAGACCATATCACATTGCAAAATTACAAAGACATAGATAGTTTATGCCAATTCCTACAAATAAGAGAATCACGTCTAAGAGAAAGAAAATCAAGAAGGTCGCGAGAAGATTACAGGCCCCGAGAAACACAAGATTACAGAGATAGAAATCAAAATAGGAGGGACTATACAAGACGAGATTTTAATCCCAGAAGGGAAAACGAAAATATAGACAACGGAAGAGGAAATTATGAACAAAGAAATAGGCAATGGAATGAGGACAGAAATCGAGAATACCAGAATAGAAACACCACACGCTCAAATCAAGAAAACAGAAATAATGGTAGACAAAATGAACAGGGATATCGAGAAAACCGAAACAGATCCGACAGACCAAGAGAAAATAGAAGAGAAGTAAATAATACCCAGACAGATGAATATGACGGAGAGAGACATTATGACGAAAATATAAACAACGATGAGCAACCGGCGTCTTTTCACGACGGCGCTCACTAAAAACCAAAAATCAAACAGGAATCTTTTGTCACCCCAAGGAGTTTATTAAATTGGCAGGAAACAACGAAAAGAAAAATGGAGTTAATTTAAAATTTGTGGATGGATTTATCAACGAGAAACCAATTAAAATTATGATAGACACTGGATCTGAAATAACATTGGTCAACAGAAAACTAATAGAAGAAGTTAACTTAACAAATTTAATTTATAAAATACCTAGGGTAAATTTAGTGGGCGCAAACAAACGGACATTGGCAACTATAAATGAGGGCATACGAGTAATGGTACGACTGGGCAAGAATATGTATGCACTACAATGTGTAATAATGCCAAACATGTCACATGACATGATAGTAGGAGTGGACGAATTGGCAGAAAAACATGTAGTGATAGATTTTAAAAATAATACGATGAAACTAACAGAAGAAAAAGAAAAAGAACAGGACAAGGAACATGAGAAACAAAATACGGACGAATCAGGTAAAGAACAAACAGTGGAAATGAATTTGGCAGCGAAGCAAGGACAAAGAAAAAAAAGGAGAAGAGGTCAGAAAAAGATAAAAGAAAATGAAACCTGTGGCTCCTCAAAAGAAGAGTTGAGCCCAGAAGAAGAAAATTTGAGAGTATCAGAAACAAAGGAAACC
Organism: Diabrotica virgifera virgifera; assembly: GCF_917563875.1. Taxonomy (NCBI): domain Eukaryota; kingdom Metazoa; phylum Arthropoda; class Insecta; order Coleoptera; family Chrysomelidae; genus Diabrotica; species Diabrotica virgifera. The sequence continues at coordinate 53,592,115 of NC_065449.1, read as the reverse complement.
TGGGATTCCTCAAAAGAAGAGACGGGCTCAGGAGAAGAAGAAATAAAGCTAAAAAATGAAAGTGAAAAGAATATGATTGAAACAGTGGTATTTGAAGAGGAGGTATATGCAAACGAGGATGCAGAATGCACGGTAAACATGTGTGAAGAATCTGAGAAAAAAGACAGAAAATTGATATGTGGAGAAGGGAAAGAAAAAGAATTGCGGTTGATGTTAAGAAACTACGAAAATTTGATCAATGAGGAAAACAGAGTGGCTAAAAAGTACGCACATTCATTTGAGGTGAAAAACTTGGGAAATTTTCGATCAAAGACTTACCCGATTCCATACAAGTATCGACAAGAGGTGAAAGAAGAAATAAATAAAATGTTGGAAGATCAAATCATCGAAAGATGTGATTCACCGTATGTTAACCCGATTGTGATAGTAAAGAAAAGCAGTGGAGAATTGAGATTATGTTTAGATGCCAGGAATATCAACCAGCACACTGTATCACAATATGAATCACCTCTAAACATCGAGGCCATTTTTGGAAGAATCACCGGGTCACACATATTTTCGAAAATTGACTTAAAACACAGTTTTTGGTTGATACCGTTAGCTGAAAAGTGTAGAAACTACACCGCTTTTTCTATTGATGGTATTGTCTACCGGTTTAAGGTAGTGCCGTTTGGATTACAGAGTGCTTGTGCTGCACTCGTCCGAGCTCTACATACCATTTTGAATCGCCACGAAGATTTCATAGTTCATTATATCGATGATTTATTAATTTTTTCACAAGATACTCAGAGTCATCTGAAACACATAGAAATAATTCTGGAAGAATTGGACACAGCGGGATTGAAATTAAACATTGAAAAATGTCAATTTTTTCAAAAAGAAGTCATTTATTTGGGTTTTCAATTGGACACCAAAACAGTAAGATTATCCGAAGACAGAGTCAAGCTCATAGATGAATACCCAAGACCAACGAATTTGAAAACATTGAGAGGTTTTCTTGGCACGATTAATTATTTTAAAAAACTGATTCCCGATTTGAGCCAAAAGGAAATCCCTCTGATAAAGTTGCTTAAAAAAGGAATAAAATGGAATTGGAAAGAAGAACAGGAGGAAGCTTTCGAAACATTAAAACGAGAATTCGCAAAAGGAACGAAAATATACCACCCCATTTACAATTTACCTTTTATACTCCGAACTGATGCGTCCATACAAAAATTTGCAGGAGTTCTGTCTCAAATACAAAACGACCAAGAAGTGCCGATATGTTTTATATCGCGAGTGACTAAAACACATGAGAGAAAATATAGTGTTACAGAATTGGAGTTTGCCAGTGTACTATATTGCGTAAACAAATTGAGGTTTTACTTATTGGGAGCAAAATTCACAATCGAAACAGACCATGCAGCTTTAGTACATATCATGAAGAATAGATTAGTAAATAATAGAATACATAGAGGCATTCTATTATTACAGGAGTATGATTTTGAGTTCCGATATATAAAAGGAAAAGACAACATAATAGCCGACTCTCTAACACGGGATGAGGACACGGGAAAAAAGGAAACAATTACTCTACAGGTGGGACTAAATAGATTAATACAAGAAGAAGGGATATATTCGTTAAATGAGATAAGGACAAACCAAGAAGACCTAGAGGAAAGAGAGAAAAGAAGAGCGGAAGTAGAAAATGACATATATTTTAAGAGAATAGACGGAAAGGAACTATATTTAGTGACACAGACATTGGCCGAAAAGATAATAAAGAAATTACATGAGGACAATGGGCATATCGGTAGCAGAAAAGTTTGGCTCGTTTTTAGGGAAAATTACATCAGCCGACAGGATTACCGCATTGCAAAGGAAATTACCCAGAAGTGCGATGTATGTCAAAAATATAAGAGTCGGAATTTCAAAAACGAAAATGTTGCCAAAAATATTGAAGCCCGAAACAAACTAGACATTGTAGCAATAGATATGTTAAGCGATCTAATTATGACCACTAAAAGGAACAAACATATTCTGGTAATGGTGGATGTGTTTTCAAAATACGTAAAATTATATAGTTGCCGCACCACAAAGGGGGAGGAAATATTAAGAAAAATCGACAATTTTATAGCCATAGTAAGAACACCAAAAAAGATCCTACTGGACAATGCAACGTATTTCCGAAATGATCGTTTCAAGGGACAACTTCGAGAACGAGGAATAGAGACAAATTTTGTCAGCATCAGGCATCCACAGAGTAATCCTTCGGAACGATTCATACAGGAAGTGACGAAATTTCTTCGCATTGCAACAGATGGTCAACATCGCCACTGGGACAGGAAAATGGCGGAAATAGAAAGGTATCTAAATACAATTCCGAGCACAGTAACAAAAGAGACCCCAGAATACATCATGAAGGGTGTATTGCCGATAAGGCCATGGGAAGACCAAGAGCCAAAAGAATATCAACAGGTGATTGAAACCGTACAGAGAAGATTACGGCGAAGCAACGAAAAATATATCCAAAGACAGGAACAAAATAGAAAAAGAAGACCGGTGACTTTCCAAAAGGGTGAAAAAGTACTCGTGAGGGCATTACGAGTATCAAATCTTCCTGGCGGCATTTGCGCAAAGTTGATGCCTGTTTTCGAAGGCCCGTACATCGTGAATAATGAAAATGGGATAAATAGTTATGAGTTGAGGCACAGGAACTCGGAAAAGATCCGAGGAATTTATAATATTCACGATGTATACAAATATCACGAATAAAAGACAGAATTACATGAAGTAGATAGTAAGTTAGGATATAAGACGTAGATTAAAGTAAGGAAATATACAGGGAGTTGGTTTTGCCTCGAGAAAATTTATTTAAAAATGAAGATAAATTTTATCGAATACAAGGCGGGGATTTGTTATATTTCTATTTGATATAAAAATTAAAATTTGATAATTATAAACAAAATTCACTTTAATATAAAATATTTTTAATTTTCTCAACCTCGGGCATATAAATTTAGAACAACCTGTATACAACAAATTGTTATATTTAATTTTAAGAAGTGATTAGAATAAGCGTACGAAACTCGGAACAATGTGCTTAGATAAACAAAGTGAATGACGCGTACCATTATCGTTCTTCTCGGAAGGTCGATCATTAGCCTATGCTAAATAAAACTCAGTGAAATAGATGATAGTTCATTATCGTTTTTCGCGGAAGGTTTCGATCATTAGCCTATGCTAAATAAGACTCATTTGAAAGAGAGAATAGGTCATTAAAATTTGTAAATAGTTAGAAAGTATTTTAGAATGGGAATTAAATATTTTCTTTTGAAATCCATTAAGCATATTTAGAAAGATTAAAAATTGGTTTTGAGGAATATTACGAATGAGAGTTGGTGGTGGAAGATTGATTTGTGAATCTGGAAGGGATATTTAGATTTAGAAAGTAGGGGAATGGATGACAAAGTGAGAGCAGAATGTTTTGAGCTGTCGAGAAGTGAAGTCGAGTAGTAGACGGTAGTGTTCGAGGAGTGAGAAAGCCGGTGTAGTTCCGTGAGTGTGGAGTATCTATCGTGGAACGAGAAGTAGGCCAGGTCGAGAGTAAAAGAACCTCCTTGAGCCCAGAGTGTCCCGGTAGCTGATAGCAGTTTCGAAAAAGGTAGAACACAGCATCACGACAAAAGCAGGAACGAGAGCTATTCGAGCTAGTTTTTCAAAGGAGAACATCACTGGAAGCCAGGACGAGGTTTGATCGCAGCCAAGGATAGCAGGAAAGGGTTTTGTGTGAGGACATTTTCAGTTCACCAGGAAAAGGTCAGTCTCATTTGTTTGGACATGAATGTATGGGTTTTTCGTATTAAATTCCACATAAAAAATTGAATAACATAATCAATAATATCAGAAAAGCTTCATCAAACTTAAATAGAGTTGTTCCTAATAACTCCTAATAGTTAAATGTTAATAAAAACTTTCAATTGAAAACCAAAAGAAAATAAGATTCCCATTTGTAAATGTTATGTTTAAGAATAATAAGAAATAGCAAATATTAAGCATTGGTTGCCTTTTAAATAAAATAAAAAATATTTTGATTATAATTGTAACCCATATGTGTATTTTTTTTACTCTTTTCTTTTCTATCCCGATTAGGAACCATTAAGAAATATTTAGAAGCCACGGAAGTAAGTAATTAATTTATAATTCGCCCTGAGATTGAAAACATATTGATATGTGATCTGGTTAATTAATTGGATTAGTATTAATACATTGATTAAATTAAGTAACATATAAGAATATTATCTCATATCAATAATCAAGATCACATCAATATATATATATATATATATATATATATATATATATATAGATAGGTTTTTAATCTGTTTTTGATGATATGCAACAAGATTTTACTAGCATGTGTTATTAGTGACAGTGTGCGGTAGTTTTCACATCTGGTAGTAGTTCCTTTTTTGTGTAGCGGGATATAAATTGAGGTGCACCAATCAGATGGCTATTTTCCTGAATTCCAAACAGCGACACAGATAGAATGGATGATATATATTCCTTTGTCACCTAGTAACTGTAGTATTTCACATGGTATTGAATCAATGCCTGGGGATTTATTTCTCTTTAGTGATTTAATTGCATCTTTGACTTCAGCGAGTAAGACAGTAGGTTCTCTAGGGTAGTCAGAGGGCCACTGATGTTCTGCTGATACCTCGTTATTTTTATATAGCTCGTCACAATAGTTTCGCCATGTTTCCAATATTTCGTCAGTATCGGTCTTTAGATTACCTTCCTTATCTATTACAGACCACGCTTGAGGTTTAAATTCTCTGGTAAGGAGTTTGATCTTCTTGAATAAATCCCTCGGTTCATTTCGACAGCCACGTTCCTCTATATCTCTGCATATTTGAGAGATGTAATCAGCCTTGTCTTTGTGGCACTGTTTTTTGATTTCTTTCGATAACGCTCTGTATTCATCGTTTGTTCTGTGTCTAGTTGTGTGTTCTTTTCTGCGTTGAATCACAGTCCACGTATTATCGGATATCCATGGCTTACGACCAGTGGAAACCGCATGCCTCACAGTCTTTTGCAGCCTCGATTACCTTATCTTTGAAATAAATGCAAGTGCTCTCAGGGTCACTATCTACTTGGTCTAAAGAGAGAGCTTCTTCTAGGTTGTGTTGGAAGTCATTGATTTTTGATGGATTTAGAGACATGAATTTTCTCTGGGGTCTTCTTTTGGGAACTTTAAAACGAAGTCGAACGTTCAATACCAGGAGTTGATGATCGCTTCCACAGTCTGCGCCAGGATATGTTTTACAGTTGATGGACGACGACTTCCATCTTGATCTTATTAGGATGTAGTCTATTTGATTCCTTTTTCGTCCATCTGGGCTGCGCCATGTGTATAATCTCCGTGGATGATGTTGATATAACGTGTTTGTAATTGTAAGATGTTGTTCTACACAGAACTCCACTAGACGGTCGCCATTCTCATTTCTTTGTCCCAGTTCATTTTTGCCCAGCACTCCTTCAATATTTTCATTAGATGACCCCACTTTGGCGTTAAAATATCCTAGAATTATGATGAGTTCACGATTCGGAATAGCGCGAACAGTTTCTTCTAGACGACCATAGAACCTGTTGATGTCTTCTTCTTGTGCGGCTGTTGTAGGAGCGTATACCTGGACACAGTGTAGGGTATTGGTGGATATCTTCATTTTAAGGGATATTATTTTTCATTATCTAAAGGTACAAAACCAAACTTTATTTATTCTTTATGGAGTTTCTGCTTAATTTTCGATGTACACAAATACAAAATAAATATTCACTAAATAACAGACACAACATTTTTTGGTTGACCTATCGATGGCTTAGTGTGAAAACCTCGTATCTCATTAAATTACAATTTTACAGGAGAGGCAACAAACTGATTTTCTGCATAATATAACCTAAAAACAAAAAATATTAGATATTGCTATTAAACTGGAAATACAAATATTAACTATGAAAAACACGTAAATACCCTTGCAGTATATAGGTCTGGATCCCGCGTATGAAAAAAAAGTTGATTAATAGCATGCTGAAAATTTGTTAATAGCTTAAGGGTGTCTAGTCGGACAAACTTTGATATATGGGAACACTGGAACAGGGGAAGTTTTAATTGTGGAACAGGTTAAAAACTTGGAACGGTCAGACTACGAAAACGGCACATTTATTTTGTCCGACAGAACAGACTTAAACTCTCCGAACAGAGATTAAACTCTCATGCAAAAATCAGACTGCTATTTATCACCAAATGGGCGTTTTAATGAGTGGAACATGTAGAATATGTCAAATGACAGGAATTATGACAGGTGATAAATAACAGTCTGATTTTTGCATGAGAGTTTAATCTCTGTTCGGAGAGTTTAAGTCTGTTCTGTCGGACAAAATAAATGTGCCGTTTTCGTGGTCTGACCGTTCCAAATTTTTAACCTGTTCCACAATTAAAACTTCCCCTGTTACAGTGTTCCCATATGTCAAAGTTTATCCGACTAGACACCCTTAAGCTATTAACAAATTTTCAGCTTGCTATTAATCAACTTTTTTTTCATACGCGGGATCCAGACCTAATATAGAGCCTTTGCCCAAGTAACTATGATAACCTCGTATATCTGGATATACGTGTTTTCATCTCAAATGAGGTTGTGTTTATTATTATTTACGAGGTTTTCATTTTTCGTAGCTTATTGCACACCTCCAAATACTAGGTTGATACAAATGATACAGTACAAATCTTTTGATTTAATGTTCATAAAATGTTTCTGTATGCAGGACTACCTTTTGCTGTTCACAAAAAACATTTCTCCAAGTCGAATCTCTCAAACAAACACTCCAAATTAAGTACAAAATTCTTGGTTATAAATATACGTGGTATTCACACTAAATCAAGAGAGCAATTGATATACGTGGTTTCTTTTTTCGGCTGTAGAAAATAGTCTAGTGTAGGTATTTGGATTTTTTCTAACCGTTGTAAATCGTGAGATACAAGGTTTTCAAACTAAAACCACCAAAATGCTATTTTCGAAAAAAAAAATGAGATACGAGATTTTCACACTAAGCCATCGCTATGTACTTAATTATTATTATTATATATTTGGATTATTTTAAGTAGTTGTTGGAGTTTTTTCATTCCAATAACTAGCTCCAGTTCAGTTATATGTTAGGTAAAACTTCTTAGTGTCTAACATATTATGTATGTATACGCATTTTTTAAATACACTAAACGCAAAAAGTAAGGCATGCTTTTTTAAACAGAAAAAAAGTTTAAAAATAATTTTTAATTTTTAGCAGAATGTTATAATACCCGTATATCTTCTTCTTTAGGTGTCTGCAAACCCATAACATTTTAAGTTGAAGCACGTCTTTGCCGAAAAAAACAAGAAACAAAACGTTGCTAAAGGGACCGTCCATTAATCACGTGAGGCTCGAAAGGGGGGGGGAGAGGTCTTTAAAAAATCACGAAATTTCACAATCCACGTGATATACGGGGTCTCAAACCTCACACTGTATCACAAAGGGGGATTAAAAATGCTAAAAAAACCTCACGTGATTAATGGACGGTCCCAAAGCAGAATATTTATGTTGGACATTTCTGTTCGAGATTTTGATCTGTGCACTATGTCTGCTTGAGTTTTCAATAAGGAGGTGCGTTTTTACAAAAAATGAGTAATATAACGTCAGAACAAGCAGCCCAAATTGTAGGTTTAATTGGAGATGGCCGATCGCAGCAGTATCTTGCTGAAGTTATGGGAATCCACCAATTCAGCGCTTCAAGAGCTTTGAGAAGGTATAGAGAATGTGGAGGATACCCCAAAAAACCAGTTCCAGGACTTTTCAGGTTCCCGAACCCAGCAGATGTACGTTATTTACATCTGCAGACTTTGCGTACACATCATGTTACAGCTAGACAACTACAAAATGATCTTTCCACAGCTCGTTGCCTGTAATGTTCGATTCGTAAAGTGCCAATTCGGTTAGAAACAGATTAAGGGAATTTGTAATCAGAGTCAGAATGACTGCTATTGCTCCACTGTTAACGAGGGCACACCGTATGTCACGTTTAAGTTTTGCACCAAAACATGTCGATTGGGATATTAACGACTGGACTAATATTCTTTTTATTGATGAGTCAAAATTTACACGTTTTGGGTCCGATAGACAGTTTCCACTCTCGGATCCACAAAGTGAACATTTAACCCCCCAGCAAAAAGAATATTATTGCAGTCACTAATATCTCAATCGACATGTTCTGGTGTAAAATTTAAACGTACCATAAAAAGCCTTCGTTAACAGTGGAGCAGTAGCAGACATTCTGACTCTGATTCCAATTTCCCTTAATCTGTTTCTAACCGAATTGGCACTTTACGAACCGAACATTACGGGCCACAGGCTGTGGAAAGATCATTTTGTAGTTGCCTAGCTGTAACATGATGTGTACGCAAAGTCGGCAGATGTAAATAACGTTCATCTGCTGGGTTCGTGCACCTGGAAAGTCCTGGAACGGGTCTTTTTGTGTATCCTTCACTTTCTCTATACCTCCTTAAAGCTCTTGAAACGCTGAATTGGTGGATGGATTCCCATAACTTCTGCAAGATATTGCTGCTATCGGCCATCTCCAATTAAACCTACAATTTGGGCGGCTTGTGTTGACGTTATATTACTCATTTTTTGTAAGAATGTACCTCTTCATTGAAAACTCAAGCAGACATAGTGCGCAGATCAAATTCTCGAACACACAAAGTTAGAAAATAAATATTCTGCTTTAACAACGTTTTGTTTCTTGTTCTTTTTTCGGCAAAAACACGCTTCAACTTGAAATGTTATGGGTAGAGCTCGGGAAATATGCACTTAAAAAACCCTAAAATATGCATGCAAATATGCACAAAAAGCGGTTGAAATATGCACTAAAATATGCTTTTATGAATTTAATGCATATAAATAAAAAACGCAGCAATCTTTGTATTGAAATTATTTAATTTATTTTATGTAAAACTCACAAAAATATTTATTGAAATTTTTACATCATTATATTCATATATTCTTCATATTCATCAGCATCATCATTATTCTTTATTATATTGTTATTAAAGTTAGAACTATATATTATTAGATGTTTTTCTAAATTTTCTAGGGAAAAACTGTGCCGTATATCTGATAATAATTGTTTATACGCGGAAAAATTTCACCCCTGTTGAGCTGGCCCCCCACTTTGTAGAGATTAAAATACAAATAGCGCTAAATTACGAGATATTCATGAGCTTTCATAGACTGTAGATTAAAAATTTCAGACTCGTTACACTTGGTAGTAATTTAATATTTTTGTGGGGGCTAACGCAGCCCCCTTCCACTACTTAAAATAGAGATATTGAATTGATCTTTGCGGCGGAATTTAGAGCTATTTATGGGCTTTAGAAGTGATATAGTTTAGATTTTGGAGATTATCACCTTAACCCTCGAACAACCCTTTAATTGATTCAACCCAAGAGAAAAATTAAAATATATCATATCGAGGATATAATCCGTATAGCGTATAAATTCTAAGAATCAACTTTCAAAACACGCGCATTTCGATTATTGAGCTTACAACCCCTTCGCAAGAAAACCTCCCTATCTTCCCGGCTTAGGAGAGAATTGTACTTAAAATTAAAAAAAATTAATTATTTGGGACTACATATCGTTTACTAATTTATGAGCTTGCAAAATATGCGCATTTCGATTATTGAATTGCAATTTTTTTCTATAGTCCCGTCACTCAAGTTAAAAATCAACCTCCAAAAACCTTCGAATTCGGTCAACCTCCATCAATTTTCAGGAAAATTGGTGAATGGTTAGACGATACCTCAATAAACAAGAGTGACATAGTGCCAACTTGCGCTTTTACCCTGGGGGTGCATGCCAAACCCTTTTCGGGAGTGAAAATTACTTTATTAAAAATAACCCCACAAATAGATAGAGGGACAAATTTTAAGGAAAATTTGATAAGTTATTAAAATACTTAAATCAATATTTTTAAGTTATCAAAGATCAAAGAATTTTATTTCGTGAATCGTGAAAAAATGCATGTTTTAAAGCGATTTTTCATAAATAACTCAAAATATGCATTTTTAATAAATGCATATGCACTTTTAAAATTTATCCAAAATATGCAAATATGCACTTAATATGCATTTTGCATATTTCCCGAGCTCTAGTTATGGGTTTGTAGACACCCAAAGAAGAAGATAGATGAGTATTATAACATTCTGCTAAAAATTAAAAATTATATTTAAAATCTGTTTTTCTTTCAAAAATTATGCGATACTTTTTACGTCTAGTGTATTACACAAATGATTTTTATCATACACTTACATTTCGATAAACATTTTATAAACCAAAATATTTACTTATATCTAATTGTCGAACATTTAAGCAAAAAGAAAGTAAACTCTGAATTGTGTGCACCAATGTATAAAATGAAAATAAAAAAACACTTCTTTTAGACTGTCAATAAAATATATATTATCAATAAGACGTATTGTCCCTATCACTGTAGGGAAAACTTTTTGAAGTATTTATTATGTTTTAGAAGCTACTGAAACGATTTATGTAGAGCTTTTGTCGTTCTCAAAGGCACATAAATTATAACTTGACAAGAGTATATGTACGTAAGTGTTTGCATTAAGAATAAAGTTTATATAATAAAAGCTCATAAAGACCTCATAAGATGTTTTATCATTCTCATATAAAGACATGATTTTAATATGATTTCTTGGAGAGCCGAACGCTGTGTTTAGTTCTCTGTTTTATTAGTTTATTTATTAGTGGTATTGAACACTAAAGTTGATTCTAAGGGTGACACATGCAAGCATAGTATAGTCCATAAGCTTTATTTTTATTGGAACACCCTGTATATTTTAATATTTTTAAAAGCTCCTTATCAACTTGCTCTAAACGAACTACATCATTTGTAATGGTATATCAATAATACAGAGTGAAGTTTTGAAATTATAAAGTTTGGAAACAACTTATTACAATTAAATTGTTTGTGTCTTTACTTTGGAAAATTGTAAAAAAAGGTGGACACCGTAACTTTTAAATTTAAATGTGCGCTTTTTAAACGTAACTTTTAATGTACAGGGTGACTTACAAAATGGAGCATAGACCTGTTTCAAAAATGTGGTTAAAAACTTCTTGACAAACTGTTAAGACAAAAACCTCCAGGAATATGTCAATCAAGAAAATCCCAAACACTGTTTAATGTGGTAAACCCGTATCGAAAGAGCTGTAAATAGGTAAAAAAATGTGTTATATAATACGTGATAGAACGAAACTATTATTACTTTGGGATTCCGTGTAAAGAGTGCAATAAGAATCAATCAATAAAACTTTTGAAACAAAACATATACATATATTGAATATAAAACAAAACTTTATATTGAACATTGTATTTTGTTGTGTAATTAATAAGTGTTGTTGTTTCATCTACTTAACAACAATTTACAATATTTATTTATTCCGAAATGTAGGCGGCTTGATGTTACATTTTTATCAGATTATTAACACATCTGAACAATATTGACTTATAAGGAATAACACTTGGGTTCTATTTTTACATCAATTGAGGCGCCAACAGGTACTAAATACAATCGTAGCATTACATTCCATTTTTTATGTAAAGTGAGTGATACTTTAAAATTGTTGTATTAAAAAAAATCATATCCAAGCATTACTAAATTTTTGAAAATCAGGGGAATTTAAAATTTATGACGTAAACACAATTTCGATACGTTAACTAAATTTTACTGCAAAATCCGATATGAGTTACATACAATACGTACAAATTTGTTTTACCGTTGATATGACAGTTATGGCTATTACTATTAGTCTAGTAAAATAAAATTACACTAGATGTAAATCAAAATGTAAATTCGTACAGGTTGAAACAAATTTTATATCAAAGTTTAGGTGGGTACAAAAGATATTTTCAAGAAAGTATTCAAATCATATAAGGGGATCATTGTTTAAATAATTAAAAAGGGGTCATTTTTGCAAAAAAAAATAACTTTTTTAACTGCTGAGGTCATTAAATTACTAATCAAGGTCTCTAGGATTATTTTATGCATAGTTGAAGGGTAAATATTTCACATAAGACTTACTAAATTAAATTTGACCCCCTATTTATTTAAATAATTATATATAAAACTTTAAATACCCATTTGAAAAAAAATATTTTTAGCGTTTTAAATAAGCACTATAAAATATCTTATTTTACAGCAGAAGTTGCGCTATGTTATCAGTATTAATAAAAAATAATTGGTCCAAAAATATTTAATATTTTTTGAGATACTGAATTTGTTTATTAAATGTTACTCTATTTTCAATTGCAAAAACACGGTTGTTGCCAAAGAAATATTCACCTGTATTAAATCTTATTTTTTTTTATTTTTATGTATAGTTTCGATAAATGTATTGATAAATTCAAATTTCAATTAACCTTCCCCCTAAAAAGGCATTTGAAAATTATTCAAATTTGTTTAAAATTTGTTTTTTTAATAACGTCGCGGGGATTAAATATTTTGAAATACCGTTTCGATAATTGGGTTCCTGGAAATTTTTCACTAATTAACAAATGTTTTTGTTTTTTTTTTCCTCTTCTTTTTTTTCTTGGAGTTAAATTACTACGGGCCCTTTTAGGGTTAAATTTCATTAATAATGTCGAATCTCTAAGTTGTAGATTCTAGACCTTAAAATATTAAGATTGGTCTAAAATCACTTAAATAAAATGTGGCTACTTACTGAGTTACAGGGTGTTGTATTTAAAAATTTAAAAATTATTTTTACCAAGTACTTTCAAACTATTTGACGTATGCTTATCATGCTTCACAGAAAGTGTGGGTACTTATACAGTCTACTAAATTGTGATAAATAAAAGTTTCTAGCTACTACCAGAGGCGTACGATAGGGGATAGTTAATGGTTGACCCTTCCCAAATTCTACGCCACTGAGGGAATTACTATTTTAGTGAAGTTTTTCGAGTCTCCAATTCTTCCTATGTAAATACTATGCTCTTTACTGGTAACGATTAAGTCATTAGTTTTCGAGATATTGGACATTAAAAATGAAACGGCATAGTTATTTTAATTCATTCATTCATTTATTTTAAACTTCCAATATCTCACAAACTGATGACTTTATCGATACCAATAAAGATATTTACATACAAAGTATTGGAGAATCGAAAAATTTCGCTAAAATAGTAATTACCTCAGTGGCGTAGAATTTGGGAAATGTCAATCATTCACTATCCCCTGTCGTACGTCTCTGGCACTAGCTAGAAACGTTTATTAATCACAATTTAGTAGGGTGTATAATAGCCACACTTTCTGCCAAGTATGATAAGGATACGTCAAATAGTTTTAAAGTACTTGGTAACAATAATTTTTAAATTTTTAAATCAAACACCCTGTAACTCAGTAAGTAGCCACATTTTATTTAGGAGATTTTAGTTAAATCTTAATACTTTTAGGTCTAGAATCTACACCTCAGAGATTCGTCATTCTTAATGAAATTTAACCCTAAAATGGCCCGTAGTAATATAACTCCAAAAAAAAAGAAGAAGAAAAAACGACAAAAATATTTTGTTAATTAGTAAAAAATTCCCAGGAACCCAATTATCGAAACGGTACTTCAAAATACTTAATCGCCGCGACGTTATTAAAAAAAAATTATAAACAAATTTGAATAATTTTCAAATGGTATTTTAAAGGGGAGTTTAACTGAAATTTGAATTTATCAATACATTTATCGAAAATATACATAAAAATAAAAATAATGAGATCTTATGCAGGTGAATATTTTATTGGCAACAACCGCGTTTTTGCAATTGAAAATAGAGTAACATTTAATAAACAAATTCAATTACTCAAAAAATATTAAATATTTTTGGATCAATTTTTTTTATTAATACTGATAACATAGCGCAACTTCTCCTGTAAAATAAGATATTTTATAGTGCTTATTTAAAACGTTAAAAATATTTTTTTGAAAATTTGTTTTTAAAGTTTTATATACAATTATTTAAATAAATAGGGGATCAAATTTAATTTAGTAAGTCTTATATGAACAATTTACCCTTCAACTTTGCAGACAAAAAAACCCGTAGACCTTCATTAATAAGTGAATTACCTCAGCAGTTAAAAAAGTTTTTTTTTGCAAAAATAACCCCTTTTTAATTATTTAAACAATGATCCCCTTGTATGATTTGGATACTTTCTCGAAAATATCTTTTGTACCCACCTAAACTTTGATATAAAATTTGTTTCAACCTGTACGAATTTACATTTTGACTTTTTTTTATTTTATAAGGCTATATATGTTTAGTTTGTGCATATAACAAGCAATCAAATAAAATAAAAAAACTTATACTAATAGGTAGAGTGTTTGCAGATATACTTCTATATATCAAGAAATAACGGAATTTAATATATTTATAATTAATACAGTAGAACCTGTATTATCCGTCAGGGCACCGGACCAAGGGTATGACGGATAATCGAAAAGACGGTTAACAGAACATTAAAAAAATAAAAATTGATAATAAAATTCTCAAATTTTATTTCTGTTTGATGATATAAGAGAAAGGGCCTAGCCGGGTAAGATGGTGAAAAGTGCCCCCAACCCAATCTAAATTCCATATAGGCCACTTTATAGCACATATAGAGGAATTCACTTTCTGAAATTTTTAGCCCCCTAGGTGGTCACGTGACCCCCCTAGAGCCTAATTAGGCTTTTTATGTTTTTATTTTTTATCTCAGCCGCATTAAGAGCTAGCCAAAAAGTTTATTTAAAAAAGTTATAAGTTTCAAAAGGATCTATATGAAAAAATTTTTTTTATTTTTTTGGCGGGAAATTCGAATTTTTAGAACAATTTTAAACTTTTAAATAAATCTGAAAAAAAAACTAAGACACTCGTTTTTACGAAAATTAGTTATAATGTGTATTTTTACACAATCTTTCACCCTCAATTTTTTCAGATTTTTAAAATTGGTGAAACGTACCTTTAAAAATAAAAAACCGCATTTTTTTCGGTTTTTTTTTTCGTTTTTTTGATACAATTTTATACATATTTTTCAAAAAATTTAACACCGTCACTAGAATAGGTAAAAAACTGAAAAATAATTAGGATTTGCTTCATAAAAATTTTTTGTAACGCCATCCATTTTCAAGATACAGGGCGTTGAAGAAAACAAAATTTTACATATTTTTTACGATTTTGCCGAAACTACTGGCAACATTGTAATAAAACTTGGCGGGTTTTAAGAGGTAGTTATTGTGCATGTTTTGACATACAACTAAGGATTTAATATTCATCATTGGCGCGCATAGGGGTAATGGTCTGAACTTTTCAAAGAAAAAAAGATAGTACGCCACTGACATATTTCAAATTAACAATCATTTTTGAATTCCTCGTTCAATTTGCAATAAAGAATCTATCTTCTCATTTTTTCATACGACGCGCTGTATTGCTGCAAAAAATAAAATATCTTAACGCTTCCAAAGTATTCGAATTAATTTTGATAATGGATGTATGAGTTTATTATGTATGTAGATGTAGAAACTACTAGAAGTTCGAATACTTTGTAAGGATTAAGATCTTTTATTTTTTGAATAAAAATGGCGCGTCGTATGAAAAAATAAGAAGATACATTTTTTGTCACAAATTGAACGAGAAATTAAAAACGATTGTTAATTTGAAATATGTCAGTGGCGTACTATCTTTATTCTTTAAAAAGTTCAGACCATTACCCCTATGCGAGCCAATGATGAATATCAAATCATTAATTGTATGTCAAAATATGCACAATAACCAGCTCTTAAATCCCGCCAAGTTTTATTACAATGTTGCCAGTAGTTTCAGCAAAATCGTAAAAAATGTGTAAAATTTTATTTTCTTCAACGTATTTCGTATTTTGAAAATGGATGGCTTTACAAAAAATTTTTATTAAGCAAACCCCAATTATTTTTCAGTTTTTTACCTATTCTAGTGATAGTGTTACCTTTTTTGAAAAATATGTATAAAATTGTTTCAAAATACGAAAAAAAAACTGAAAAAATGCGGTTTTTTATTTTTAAAGGTACGTTTCACCAATTTTAAAAATCTGAAAAAATTGAGAGTGAAAGATTGTGCAAAAATACACATTATAATTAATTTTCGTAAAAACGAGTGTCTTAGTTTTTTTTTCAGAGTCATTTAAAAGTTTAAAATTGTTCTAAAAATTCGAATTTCCCGCCAAAAAATTAAAAAAAAAATTTTTCTTATAGATCTTTTTGGAACTTACAACTTTTTTTAATAAAGTTTTTGGCTAGCTCTTGATGCGCCTGAGATAAAAAATAAAAACATAAAAAGCCTAATTAGGCTCTAGGGGGGTCACGTGACCACCTAGGGGGCTAAAAATTTCAGAAATTGAGTTCCTCTATATGTGCTAAAAATTGGCCTATATGGAATTTAAATCGAGCTGGGGGCACTTTTCACAATCTTACCCGGCTAGGCCCTTTGTGTTCGTGTTAATATTGTCGAATTTGGTTTAAAATATTCTGAAATCTTTGTGCTTCACATTTTGCAAGGGCTGATTTTCTTATTCGGCGTAACATCATGCAATCTACTTTATTGGATTCTTTTTGTCGAGAACACCACTCGATGAATGGTTGCATGTGAGATGCAGCTTTTCTAGCTTCTTAAGCAAATCTTTGTCAGTTGCAAAAGCATCTACGACATCGCCACCGCCAAATTCCAAGCTTGTGTCAGCTTCTAAACCTGTTTAGTCTGCCTCTGTTTTGCCATTTCAACAATTTAATCATCTGTCAGAAATCGATAGTGATTTGCGCCCTCATCACAAATTAACCATTCGTCATCTTTAGGCAACGAAAATAAAACAGTTGATTTAGCCATAACTTCATTTTTTACCGCACTGTACATTTCAGCGAATTTCGTCTGGCTTATCACAATGCTAAAAAAATGAATTGCTGACTCAATTTTTTGCTATGTACTCAATACAACTTATGTTCGGACCCTGACGGTTAACAGAGGTGACGGTTGATGGAGAGACGGATAATCTAGGTTCCGCTGTATAGGTAAACTCTTTTTATTATTTGTTACTTTTTTTCTTTCTAATGGCCTCTATTCCTTACTCTTCTTCGCTACTCATTTCTTTCCATCGTGTCTTCTTCACTTAAACCTCTCTCTCAAGTTCTCTGCCACACACAGTCCTTCCATCTTCTCCTCGGTTTTCATTTCAATCTCAGATGTGATCAAACCATTAGTCTTTTTTCTTGAACCTTTTTTTAAAACACTAGTCACTTCGGCACTCTCCCTAATTAAGTCGATTCTGATTCTGTCCCAGTTCCCTGTTCCAGTCCCCATTCTGGATTGCAGCTGCCCAGGATAGAGAAGGGTGGAGACATCTTGAGGAGGCATATGTCCGACAGTGGACAAATTTGGCTGTGTGATGATGATGATAATCCTGTCCCTTATAGTCTTACCCACCATCCACGGTTATAGTTTTCTTTCAGCTTCCTCCATCTCCTTCTCCTGATTTTTTTTACAGATCACACTTTATCGCAGGTCTCACCATACTCTTGTATATCTTTCATTTCAGTCCTTCCCCGATTTTTTGATTACAGAGTACCCCACTGATTCCCTTTCAGTTAAATCAACCAGCCTGTATCTTATGGGTAATTTATCGCTCTAGTGTGAAATTTTTTGTTAAATATGGGCCAAAGCATTTAAATTCCCCTACTCGACCTAGTTTTCTCCAAGTAATTCAATGTCTCCAACCATTCCTATTTCTCCCAACCAGCGCATAGGGTGATTGATTAGTGGGATAAAGTTAAAAACAAAAATTTTAGCCACCTTTGAGCTTCACATTACAAAATTAGTTAGAATGTTACAGAGTGTTCGATAACACAGTGGCAGACCAAATTTATGTTGTTTTAAATGGAACACCCTATATTTTATTTTATATTCGAAATCCTGTTAACTTCTCCATCACAAAAATATAAAGGTTTGTTATGTTATACAGGGTATTTACAAAGTTATAACCAATTTTGTATGAAAATCGTAACCAGTTCAACTCCCTGTATAAATAAAAATAAGCACAACATAAATGGTTTATTCATGCCATATTTTTTTATTTATTGTCAAAATTTTCAAAAATTATGGACATTGCTAATTTTCTTTATATCAAATATTTTATTCAAAACGCAATTACATTATTTTCTCAGTAATGTTAAATGGAACACCCTGTATTTTATATCATTATTGAAAAGTAACATTACCGTACTTTAATTTTAATATAATATTCCCTATGTCCAAATTTATTACTTTTCGAGAAAATTTCATTTTTCAAAGCAAATTATTTTAGGTGTCTAAATTAACCTAAATTTTAAGTAAGCCATGACAAAATTGAAAATTGACGATTACTGAGTATCAATCGGGTAATCAATGTACCAATGTAGCAAATAAAGAAATAAAAATAATTTATTAGTAATACATTTTACAAAAAAAAAACACAACCACAACATGCAACATTTTTGAAACAATTAAAAACTACTTTTTGATGTAAATGCAACAAATAAACAAAGAAAATTAGTAATAAATTTTACAAAAAACACAAAAACACAAAATGCAACATTTTG
The DNA here is from genome assembly GCF_917563875.1 of Diabrotica virgifera virgifera. Taxonomy (NCBI): domain Eukaryota; kingdom Metazoa; phylum Arthropoda; class Insecta; order Coleoptera; family Chrysomelidae; genus Diabrotica; species Diabrotica virgifera. Next base: position 53,573,410 of record NC_065449.1, on the reverse strand, counting down.
TGAAGACAATTAAACACTACTTTTGCATGTAAATGTAACAATGTAACAAATAAAGAACAAAATATAATTTTTCGGTAATACATTTTGCAAAAAAAAACATGTTTGAAAAAATTAGAAGCCACTTTTAATAAAATATTTTTTATATTTAATTACATCAGGTGTTAAAAATTACCTCCTAACACATTTATGAACGCCTAAAAACGATCATTGAATGAGCTACTTACTCTACGAAGCATTTGTAAATTAACACATCGAAATACACTTTGTATTCTATTTTTCATCTCACCCCTTGTTGTTGGAGGTATTTTATAAACTTAATTATTAACTTAACCCCAAAAAATCAGTCCAGTTTAATAAATTCTGGTGATTTGGGTGGTCACGCTACTGGTCCATTGAAAAATGATAATATCTCGAAAACCAATAAATTTAGACATAGGGAAATCCAAAAATTAAAGTACGGTAATGGTACTTTTCAATAGTGATATAAAATACAGGGTGTTCCATTTAAAATTACTGAGAAAATAATGTACTTGCGTTTTGACTCACCCTGTATTTGATTTAAAGAAAATTAGCAATATCAATCATTTTTGAAAATTTCGACAATACGTAAAAAAATACGGCATTAACAAACCAGTGCTGCTTTGCTTATTTTTATTTATACAGGGAGTTGAACTTGTTACGATTTTCATATAAAATTGGTTATAACTTTGTAACTACCATGTATAACATAACAAACCTTTATATTTTTGTGATGGAGAAGTTAACAGGATTTTGAATTTTAATATAAAATATAGGGTGTTCCATTTAAAAAAACATAAGTTTTGTGTGCCACTGTGTTATCAAACACCCTGTAACATTCTAACTAATTTTGTAATATGAAGCTCAACGGTGGCTAAAATTTTTGTGATTAACTTTTATTGTTATATATTGTTCTATCACTATAGCGGATCTATTGAGCTTTACCCCACTAATCAATCACCCTGTACACCGTTATCGACCTACTAATCTTAAATCCTTCATTTAAAAGCTTTTCTCCAAGATAAAAAAAAAACAATATATTGTATTTCAAAAAATTTGATTCAAATTTTATTCTGGAAATTTGATGATCTTCTAGAGGTAATCTGTCTTGTTTAGGACCTCTTTGAAGATGAATTCATATACAGCTATTGAAATATCTTGATGAAAAATGGGCATTGGGCAAGCATTCACCATCATCATTGGCCCCACAGTTCAGATTTGATCTTGTTGTGTTCAGTTAATCCTACCCACTCGTTCTTATTTTTAGCTTTCGTTCTTCAGCATCTAGTATTGAATTATCTTAAATCCTTCCATATTATACTAAATTTACAATCAAGATTTACAATCAGAACGAATCTTGGAGGTGAACCAATGGAAGCGATCCAGATTGTACGAGGTGTTAGACAAGGTTGTATACTTTCACCTATATTATTTAACCTATATTCATAGGATATATTTAATGAAGCCTTGGAAAATTGCAAACATGGAATGCTTCTAAATGGAGAACGCCTAAACAACATCCGCTATGCAGACGACGCCGTTATTTTGCAGACAGTTTGAACAGTTTACAGCAACTAATAAACAAAGTAAATGAAGTAAGTGAAAGATTTGGACTTCAAGTAAATATATCAAAAACTAAATTTATGATCATCAGCAAAAATAAAATTAGAGACGCCCAATTACTATAATACATCAGTGGATCGAGTAAAACAGTATAGGTACCAATCTCGAAACAATAGTAAACTAACAATGGGATCACTCACAACAAACAAAATGTAGAATAGAAAAGGCTAGGGGTGCATTCAAAAACATAGCCAAACTCTTTAAAAGCCACAACCTTAATCTGGAGATAAAAGTAAGGCTCCTACGATGTTATATCTTCTCAATATTATATTACGGAGTTGAATCCTGGACACTCACTGAAGCAATGGAGAAAAAACTTGAAGCCTTTCAGATGTGGCCATACAGGCGAATCCTAAGAATATCATGGACGGACAAGATAACCAACAAGACCGTATTGCGAAGAATGGGGAAAGAAAGAGAGGTGATGTATACCATTAAAAGGAGACAGTTAGAATATCTCAGACACATAATGAGAAACGGCAGATTATACATCAATACGAAACAGTACAATACAATTATACAAAATACAGATTACTACATTCAAGGTAAAGTATTCGGAAAGCGGGGAGTTGGGAGAAGAAGAATATCATGGTTAAAGAACCTGCGGAAATGGGTCTCCACAACAACAACTAATCTATTTAAAGCATAAGTTGATAAAATAATTATAGCCAGAATGATCGTCAATATTCGAAACGAATAGTCACTAAAAGAAGAAGAACAATCAAGATGCAGTAGAAATAAATAAACCAAGACACGTTAAATGCTACTAGGAGCAAATCCGAATCATAATTTACAATGTATATACATTGTAAATCCCAAATCATGATTTCCAAAGTTTATACATTGTAAATTATGATTCGGATTTGCTCCTAGTAGCATTTAACGTGTCTTGGTTTATTTATTTCTACTGCATCTTGATTGCAAATTTAGTATAGGTTCATATACCGCAGTTTTTATCGCCCCTGGGTCGCTTTCCCACTATTTGTTTTTGAGTTGTGATTCTTACTGGTTCAGAGAGTTATATGCGCTCTACATGACTTATCCACCTCAGTCTGTCCAGTTTGATCTATTTTACTACATTAGGGTGTCCGCAGGCTTGATACAATTTTCGAAATTGTATCATTTCCTCCAAATTCCTTCTCGCATACCACCGTATAAATGTCGAATTACTTTTCTTTCATATATTGTCAGTTGCGTTTCGTTCGATTTTGTCAATACACCGGTTGCTATTTATAGTTGACCAGTAGGCTGAACAGAGTTTTATAGACACACATTTTGATTCCCTGGTAAATACATGTGATTTTAGATGATTAAAAAATCTCATTCCAGGACGAAGAAGAATATCATGGTTCAAGATATTGCGAGATTGGTATTGTATTGCTATAAGCATGCTATTCAGGTTGACAGTGAATAAAATTAAGATAGTATCTATGATGGCAACCAACGTTCTCAAAGGACATAGTACATAAAGAAGTAGAAATGTCCGCCATATAGATTCGGTGCTGATACTGTAAGAGCAAGTGAACCCTCCGAGAAACGGTCTTCCTGTAAGGCCAGAAATTTGTATAGTGATAATCCATAGCACACCAAGGCTAAAAACCATGACCTGGTAGGCATCAGCTCTGCACGTGTATCTACCAGGTGAATCGAAAAGTGCATAGTTTAGGGGAAAAATAAACTTTCTCCTGTATAGTTTAAATTTAAGTATGTGTTTGAGTCAGTCATTTAGAAGAAATGTGTACAATGCCAGGCGATTCTGAACAGCATAAGACCTTGACAGGCGAGGGGAAAGATTAGGGTTTTTCCTAAAATTATTTTTATGCATCGAACAATTTTTTTTAGGTTTTTTGAATCATTCCAAACAGAAAAGGTCTTTAGTGACTTTCCTCGTAGGTTAATAGTTTTTCACATATAAGCGATTAACAATTTAAAACTTGCGATATCGGCCATTTTTAACCATGAATCTGACATTAAACTGAAAATTTCAATGTTGCCAAGGTAGGTAGATATTCTTTATACATCGATTTATGAAATCCCGAAGAGTTTTTTGAAATACAATATCGAAATCCCCTTTTTTTTTTTAATTGCTAATCAAGCGGAGGCGACACTGTAGTATAAGTGAGGACGTTTGAGTTTGCATAAATTCATTATCTCGAGAATGGGCAAATTTCAAGAGAAATCCTCAAACAGGTCGATTTTTATTTTTAAATTATGAGTTTTTGGCATATACAGGGTGTCCAGAAACTCTACCGACAAACGAAGACAGGAGATTCCTCAGAGAATTTTAAGACAACTTAACCCAATTCACCTAGTTCGAAAATGCTTCTTAAGGGAGCTAGAGCTCTTTGAAGATGGCGTCATGAAATTAGTTTTTCTTAAATACCTCCAGAACGCTTCTATTTAGAAAAACGCAAATTAGTGTGCATATTTACTTTTCAGAGATGAATCGATTTCATCCGTTGCAAATTTCTAGTACCGGTCATAGGCGTCCGTTTTGGGTAGAGCAACGGGTATTTTATCGCATAACTTTTTTGCCCTTAACTTTTTTGAATTTTTGACACCGGATTATTAAATTGCGAGGTATTCTAGTACTAAAAGCTACTCTTGCTTTAAGTCGGTAGGACGCGCCGTTTTCTAGAAAAATCGATTTGAAAGTTTTTCGTTTTTGGAATTTGAAAAAAAATTGAAAGAACTTTTCAACAAAAAACGAAGTATTTTACCAACATAAAGTAAGAGTAACTTTTAGTACTCGAATACCTCATAATTTAATAATCTAGTGTCAAAAATGCTCAAAAATTCAAGACAAAAAGTTATGCTATAAAATAACTGTTGACCTAACCAAAAGGGACGCCTGTGACCAGTACAAGAAATTCGCAATTAATGAAATCGATTTATCTCTGGAATATAAATAAATGTACCAGTTTTCGTCTTTCTAAACAGTTTTATTTTTGAAATTTTTTTTTATTCAAAAAGCGAAAAATTTTCAAATCGATTTTTCTAGAAAACGGTGTGTCCTACCGATTTAAAACAAGAGTACCTTTTAGTACTACGATACTTCACAATTTAATAATCCAGTGTCAGAAATGCATAAAAGTTAAAGATAAAAAAGTTATGCGATAAAATAACCGTTGCCCTACCCAAAACGGACGCCTATGATCGGTACTAGAAATTTGCAATTGGTGGATTAGATTTATATCTTGAAGATAAATACGCGTACCAATTTTTGTTTTTCTAAATAGAAGCGTTCTGGAGGTATTTAAGAAAAACTAATTACAAGACGCCATCTTCAAAGAGCTCTAGCTCCCTTAGGAAGCATTTTCGGACTAAGTGAATTGGGTTAAATTATCTTAAAATTATCTGAAGAATCTCCTGTCTTCGTTTGTCGGTAGAGTTTCTGGACACCCTGTATACAGGGTGTCCCGAAAAGATTGGTCATAAATTATACCACACACTCTGGGGTCAAAAATAGTTCGATTGAACCTAACTTACCTTAGTACAAATGTGCTCATAAAAAAAGTTACAGACCTTTAAAGTTACAAAATGAAAATCGATTTTTTCAATATATCGAAAACTGTTAGAGATTTTATTGAAAATGGACATGTATAATTTTTATGGCAGAAGCATCTCAAAACAAAATTATAGTGAAGTTTGTTCACCCCATAAAAATTTTATGGGGGTTTTGTTCCCTTCAACCCCCCCAAACTTTTGTGTACGTTCCAATTAATTCATTATTGTGGTACCATTACTTAAACACAACGTTTTTAAAATTTTCTTGCCTCTTAGTATTTTTTCGATAATCCAGTTTTTATCGAGATGCGGCTTCTTTTTTAATATATTTACATAAAAATTTTATGGGGGCTTTGTTACTTTAAAGCCCCCAAATGTTTGTGTACGTTCCAATTAAGCTATTATTGTGGTACCATTAGTTAAACACAGTGTTTTTAAAACTTTTTTGCCTCTTAGTCTTTTTTTGACAAGTCACCATTTATCGAGATGTGGCTTCTTTTTCAAAATATACCTAAAATGCAAATTATAATTAAATTTTCAGATTAACAGGTCTCAATAATCGTACTTAACCATACACAAAAATATGTGGTGTATTCGACAAATATTCAAAATATGTCGATAAAAACTGGCTTATCGAAAAAGTACTAGGAGGCAAAAAAGTTTTAAAAACATTGTGTTTAACTAATGGTGCTACAATAATAATGTAATTGGAACGTACACAAAAGTTTGGGGGGTTTAAAGAACAAAACTACCATAAAATTTTTATGGGGTGCAAAAATTTCACTTTAATTTTTTTAAGATGTTGCTGCCATAAGAATGCCACATGTCCATTTTCAATAAAAAATCTCTAAGAGTTTTCGATATATGAAAAAAAAAATCGATTTTCATTTTGTAACTTCAAAGGGCTGTAACTTTTTTTGTGTGCACTATTGTATATAGGTAAGTGAGGTTCAATCAATCTATTTTTGACCCCAGAATCTGTGGTATAATTTATGACCCATCTTTTACTATAATACTATAATACTAGTGACCTCATCCTTCTGGGCGTGATGACGTAATCGATGATTTTTTAAATGAGAGTAGGGGTTACGTTTTTTGAAAGGTTATTTAATTCTATTCTAACATAAACATAATTCTTTATACAGGGTGTACAAATTTTTTTTATTAAATTTATTTACACAAAAAAAGAAAATTTTTTTGCACACCCTGTATAAATAATTATGTTATGGTTTATATTATTGAATAGAGAATTAAATAGCCTTTCAAATGAGCTATCACACGACCCTTACTCCCATTCATAAAATCATCGATTACGTCATCACGCCCAGATGGATGACGTGACTGTGACTGGTATTTATGCAAACTCAAACGTCTTCACTTATACTACAGTGTCGCGCCCGCTTGATTAGCAATTAAAAAATAAAGGGGTTCTCGATATTGTATTGCAAAAAAACTCTTCGGGATTTCATCAATAGATGTTTAAAGAATATCTTCTTACCTTGGCAATATTGAAATTTTCAGTTAAATGTCCGATTCAGGGTTAAAAATGGCCGATTTCGCAATTTTTTGGTTTTTAATCGCTTGGATGTCAAAAACTACACACACCGGCAAAATTAGCCGAACACCTTAAAAATGGGACATGTTTGATGTCACGAATTTTCTAAACCAGTGACCCGATTTGAGTGATTCGTTTAGTATGTTATAGCCTTATTATTTAAGAATATCTTTGTAATAATATTGTTGCTAGACAGCTAAATATCATTGTATACCGGGTGTAACAATATTACTGTGTTTTTTTCTTAAAGTTTGGAACACCCTGTGGACTATTCTAGCATATATAAAACACTGAAATTAGAACTTAATTATAGCCTTAGGCTTTCTTAACATTTTATTTTTTGATTCATTTGCTTATGTTGGAAAATAAAAAAGTTATGGGCTTTAGCAAAACTAGCCATGTGTTTCATCGATAAATTCTCATAGTAGGTGAGGAAATTATGCTAAATTTGCAGTTAGTCGAGCGTTATGGGGACATATTGGATTGTGAATAGTATGTGCTAAAACCATAAAAAGGTTAAGTTTAGTTTTTCATATATTGTTTTTCATATATTGGGGGACTTCTCATTTTTTAATTTATTTTCCATTTGAAACAACCGTTTTTTTTTTCGATTATAGCGCGATCCATCCATAATTCGAAAAAATGTGTCGAATAAAAGTTGCTTATTTTTACGTAAAGAATCCAAATCTGCAATAAAAATTGGCGGCTCCTATTTAAGATTTTAATTAAATCCCCCACCCCACCTCCGTGGGGGGACGTGTTTCGTGCCATTCGATAGATTTTTCAAAAATATTGAATACGTGTATTTTGCAGTTTTTTGATCTGATGTTCAGCTAGTTCAGCTGAAATCCACGGGAGGTCATCATTGTGACATCGCTTACATCGCTTATTAATTTATTTATTTAATACATCTATTGAATTACTTTAGGTTTGTTTATTAAACTAAGCAGATAATGATGGTAGGGGAGCCCAAGCAGTGATTTTTTCAGTTACTCGAGCGCGTCAGATTATCACATGGGGAGAAACCTTGTACCCTGTAAATTTACTTATACCATATATTGGTTCTTAACACCGGGGAATTCATTAAGGGTGACCGAGAAAAAAATATATTCTTAGAAATCTAAAAAATCTATTCGCTTGGGGGGTAAATTAAAAATTTTAAATACGATATTTCGCGAAATAGACATCAGGTCGTAAAACTGCAAAATACACGTATTCAATATTTTTCAAAAATCTATCGAATGGCACCAAACACGTCCCCCCACGTAGGTGGGGTGGAAGGTTACTTTAAAATCTTAAATAGGAGCCCCCAATTTTTATTGAAGATTTGGATTCTTGACGTAGAAATAAGCAATTTTTATTCGCAACATTTTTTTAAATTATGGATAAATGGCGCTTTAATCGGAAAAAAAAGATTGTTTCAAATGGAAAATAAATTAAAAAAGTAAATGTCCCCCAATATACGGAAAACTTAATTAACCTTTTTCTGGTTTCAGCACATACTATTCACAATCCAATAGGTTCCCATAAAGCTCGAGTAACTGCAAATTTAGCATACTTTCTACTAATATGAGGATTTATCGATGAAAAGCATGGCTAGTTGTTAAAGCCCATAAATTTTTTATTTTCTAACACCAGCAAATCAGTCAAAAAAGAAAATGTTAAGAAAACCTAAGTCTATAATTGAGTTTTAATTTTAATATTTTATATATGCTAGAATATTCCACAGGGTGTTCCAAACTTTAAGAAAAATACACAGTATTATTGTTACACCCAGTATAAAATGACATTTAGCTGTCTGGCAACAGTATTATTACAGTGATATTCTTAAATACTAAGGCTGCAACATACTAAAAGAATCACTCAAATCGGACCACTGATTTAGGAAATTCGTGACATCAAACATGTCCCATTTTTAAGGTGTTCGGCTAATTTTGCCAGTGTGTGTATTAACCTGAGAGAAAAGTCACTAAAGACCTTTTCTGTTTGGAATGATTCAAAAAACCTAAAAAAAACTTTGTTCGATGCAAAAAAAAAATTAGGAAAAACCGTAATATTTCCCCTAGCCTGGCAAGGTCTTATGCTGTTCAGAATCGCCTCTCATTGTACATATTTCTTCTAAATTACTTACTCAAACATATACTTAAATTTAAACTTTACAGGAGAAAGTTTATTTTACCCCTAAACTATGCACTTTCCGATCCACCTGGTAGATATACGTGCAGGGCTAATGCCTCCCAGGTCATGGTTTTTAGCCTTGGTGTGCTATGAATTATCACTATACAAATTTCTAGCCTTACCGGAAAACCGTCACTCGGAGGGTTCACTAGCTCTTAGACTATGAATTTCTGCCGTTGTTTTGATTTCTATATATATTATGAAGGATCCCAAGTGGTATATAAATTTTAACATTCTATCGTGTTTTAATATTGTAAATTTTTACAGCATATAAATAGTCCTGTTTTTATTTTTATGGTTTGACTTTTTTGTGATTGAATAATGTACCTACATACACAATTTTTTAGAAGAAAGACGAAACATATTTTTTTATTTACGTCTCCTTGCCATCCTGTATAAAAATCTTTAGTAGAACGTATACAATGAGAACACTAAAGGTATCCCAAAAGTTTGCGAAATTCTAACCGCACTCGTTACATGCACTTGAATTTTTATTTGTGCGAGTACAAAGAGCATCACGCTTCAATAAATAAAATAATGAGCACTGGGGACTTCCAAAAGACTTCCCTATTCCGCTCCTTGCCGGATTTACCAAAAGATGTGCATAACTACACTAAATGAGCATACAGAAGAGAGGTTTATCGATTTTTTTTCTTTTATATCTTATACTTTCAAGTGTGTCTCAAGACTTTTGATAATACGGATAACGGGGGGTAACTTGATTTTAGGGTTGAATTAAATCAACGGACAACAGTAAAGGGTTTTATTATCGGTTATTATAGTCTTTATGTGGTCCTTTAAGGCCCCTAGTGAATTTTGGGATTAAAAAGTTAAATACCTAGATTAATGTCCTGACTTTTTATTCTTAACTTATTTATTTTCCTTATTCTTCTTTCAGTGCTTTTGTTAATGTGGGCGATTGAAGCTACCAATTTATTTTCATTAAAACGTAACAAAAGAAAGAGCTATAATAACCCATTATATTATTTGCTTTAATTAATACATTCTATGTATATCCATCTCTCCGACTTTACTTTTAACACAATGCAAGTCTTCGTGATTATTTAATTTTTGTCTCTTCTATACATACAGGGTGATTGATTAGTGTGATAAAGCTCAGTAGATCCGCTATAGTAATAGATAGCAATACAAGTTATAGTAATAGTGGCAGCCCAAACTTATGTTTTTTAAAAGGAACACCTTATATTTTATTCTATATTCTACATCTTCTTAACGTCCTTATCACAAAAATATACAGGTTTGTTGTGTTATGTAGGGTATTTACAAAGTTATAACCAATTTTCTATGAAAGTCGTAACAAGTTCATCTCCCTGTATAAATCAAAATAAGTACAACAGCAATGGTTTATTGGTGCCATATTTTTTGTTGATTGTGAATTTTCAAGAATGGTTGATATTGCTTATTTTGTTTATATCGAATACAGAGTGAGTTAAAACGCAAGTACATTATTTTCTCAGTAATTTTGAATGGAGCACCCTGTATTTTATATCACTATCTAAAAGTACCATTGCCGTAGTTTAATTTTTATATAATATTCTCTATGTCCAAATTTGTTAGTTTTCGAGATACTTTCATTTTTCAGAGCAAATTATTAATTAGGTGTCTAACCTAATAATAAATTTATGCCTATTAACTGAACCGTTTTTATGAAACGTATCTTCATCTCCAAATAGTACATTATCGAGGAAATCTCTCTGTCAACTGATTTTATCTAAGGCCCATTCACCAAATAATATTCTCTTTTCAGAATCTTCCTGAATTAAATCTTGGTACTATTGAATGCGGTAAGGGTGCATTCTGTTCTTTGCAAGAATTCTTTGCACAGAGTAGTAAATTAGTTTGTTTGCTTTGAAAATATTTCGTATACTTACTTGTATGTTGATTTTCAGTAATTGCCAGCAACACAGTTATTTCGTTTTCCTCTGTTACAGTACTTTTTGTTCTCCCGTGTTCTTATACATAACTGAACCAATGCGGTTAAAATTCAATCTTTAATTTTTCAAAACTTGCTGTTGTAGGTTATCGTCTTTCAGGGAACCGTTCATGATAAATTCTGACTGATAATAACGCATTTTTATTGCACTCCCCCAATTCCAGATCATATCTACCATTTCATCAACAGAAAATTCATTTTAACTATTTAATAACACAATACATAAAAAATTATGGTGATCCGTCAGTTTTAGACAATTCAGTGATGGCTTACTTAAAATTTGGAAAAATTTAGACACCTTATTAATAATTTGCTCTGAAAAATGAAAATATCTCTAAAACTAACAAATTTAGACATAGGGAATATTAATAATTAAAGTACGGTAATGGTACTTTTCGATAGTGACATAAAATACAGGGTGTTCTACTTAAAATTACTGAGAAAATAATGTATTTGCGTATTGACTCACCCTGTATCCGATATAAAGAAAATTAGCAATATCAACCAATCTTAAAAATTTTGACAATCGACAAAAAAATATGGCATCAATAAAACATTGCTATTGTCATTGTTTTTATTTATACAGGGAGCTGAACTTACGATTTTCATAGAAAATTGATTATAACTTTGTAAATGCCCCGTATAACATAACTTACCTTTATATTTTTGTGATGCGGAAGTTAAGAAGGTTTCGAATATAAAATAAAATATAGGGTGTTTCATTAAAAAAACATAAGTTTGGTCTGCCAATATGTTATCGAACACCCTGTAACATTCTAACCATTTTTGTAATAAAACATTACAAAATTTGTGAGGCTTAAAGATGGCTACAATTTTTGTTATTAACTTTTATTGCTATCTATTATTATAGCGGATCAACTGAGCTTCATCTCACTATTCAATCACCCTGTATAATATCACATTTCTGTATTTTAGTATTTTCTTTAGTTTATACCAAGTTACTTTTTGCATGCATTTATTTAAGTCGCACCCACTTTATTTTTTGCCGCAAAATTCAATAATTATTGATTGTCTTTCAGACGTATTCATTTTTTTTTCGTGTTAGTTTTGAAAATATATTATGAAACCCGAGAAATGCATACATGAAAAATGTATATATTTATTTATAAACAAAAAAGAATTATCAGTAGTAATTGCACAAGAGCTCTAAAATTATTGAATTTTTCCCGAGTGGCACTTTGACAGTTTTAATTTCACGACCCTAAGGGGAGTGAAATTATGTCAAAGTGTCACGAGGGCAAAAATTCGATATTAATTTTAGAGATCGAGTGCAATTTGTTGCGATTATTTCATGAATAAAACTGTTCAAAACCAAAATTTAATTGTAATTTATTTATGTAAGTACAAATTAGTACAATTAAACACACATTTGTTATAAATATTTGACGGTTGAAAGTCATCACTTTTATAATTTTTAAAACATTAATTTTCATTAATGTCACTGAATGTATTTTTTCGTAGGAACCAAGGGCATCTGACGTAATATACTTGACAACGGGACATTATCAAAAATTATCAGTTTAATTTTTATTTCTGTAGCTTTCTATTGGTCAGAATCTCCTATGAATAAAATAATCAGTAGTAATTGCACAAGAGCTCTAAAATTATTAGATTTTTCCCTAGTCACACTTTGACAGTTTTTGTCAAAGTGTGACGAGGGCAAAAATTCGATATTAATTTTAGAGATCGGTCCAGTAGTTTTTGAGTTACAATGTCGACCACCACCTTTGAAAAAAACAGTTTTGAGAAAATCGCGTTTAAATTTTTGTCGATTTTTATTTTTGATATATTTTTTTGCTGCCAAATCGTAAAGTGATGCACACCGGAGTATTTTGAACCGCGGAGTAAATTACAAAAGTGAATGAGAACAGCTGTTGGACGTTTCTCACTACGTCAAGAGCGCTGGCGTGAACCTGCTGTATAGTGAGTCGTAGATAGGTATAATATGCTGTATTGCCGGTAATTTTGCTCCGATCAATCTGAAATTTTCGAAGTATTTACGAAGTTATGTATTTTCATTTAAAATAATAAAAGGAATCGAAAATTTTAAAGTTTTCAAACCATACCCCCTCGCTTAAATAAAAAAAAAGAATTAACTTTGATTAGCTAACTTTGTTTTTTATTATTAAATTTTTTGTATATTTTATTGATTTTTTCATTCATAGGAGATTCTGACCAATAGAAAGCTACAGAAATAAAAATTAAACTGATAATTTTTGATAATGTCCCGTCGTCAAGTATATTACGTCAGCTGCCCTTGTTTGCTACGAAAAAATACATTCAGTGACATTAATGACAATTAATGTTTTAAAAATTATAACAGTGATGCCTTTCAACCGTCAAATATTTATAACAACTGTGTGTTTAATTGTACTAATTTGTACTTACATAAATAAATTACAATTAAATTTTGGTTTTGAACAGTTTTATTCATGAAATAATCGCAACAAATTGCACTCGATGATTTTCACCCTTTACTGTAAAAAAATTCGTTGATCTGATTTCTGAGTGATACCAAAAAGTCAAAAAATGTTAAAACTAAAAATACTCGACAGCGTTGCTTCGAGAATCTCATACGCTAGTAAATGTTTTTGAATGTTTAATTTCACAACGATGTTTGACACGACATGTCGTTTTCACAAACGACGTTTTTTGAGGTGCCTTTAAAAATTTGCCATTGTTGGCTTATTTTTCAATTTTTCCTTGAATTTTTTTAATGTTCTTTGAATTGTACCAAATATGCTTATTTCATTTAAAAATGAAATAATTCTACCATACTTAAAAAAAATTCATAATAATGTGCTTGAAATGTTGATTTTAAATATTACGCCCCCCCCCTTAAGGATAGCAATGAACATATTTTGATAGTCAACCCATGCAAAGCGTATTTGTCTATGTATGTCTATGGATAAGAACCTCGAGGTAACACGAGAGCTCTTTCCCACCGGTAGAGTGGCATGGAGCACGGAGAGACGAGGAAGCTAAGCCTTTACCATGGATGAACTTGTCGAGGAACAAGATTCGCAGGCGCCCGGTCTGGATCAGATATTACCTGAGGCGGTGAGGTTTCTGGGACGGGCGGAGCCTGCGTGGCTTCTGGAGCACGTGCATGTACTGCTGAAAGCACAGACCTTTCCTGAGACTTGGTGGACATCGAAGTTGGTACTGCTTCCCAAAGCTGGGGAAAAGTATCGACCCATCTGCCTTTTTCCGTGCGTCGGTAAGCTGTATGAAATAATGCTGCGGGGTCGTATCGATGGCATGATTGAGAGGTGGGGAGGCTTATCCCCGAGGCAATTTGGTTTTTGTAAAAACAGATGCACGATTGATGCGATCGTGAGTGTATTTGACGCATTGCGCAATTGGGGGATGAACACCGTTGGGCGGCCCCGTTGTTCGATGTTAGGAATGCATTCAATACGCTGCAGTGGAACGAGGTAATGAAGGCAATGGAGGAGAGAGGATGTCACAGGAGACTGTGAACCTTAAGAGGGGACGACTCCCTTTACATTCGCGTACGACCTCGCTGTGCTGGTAGTGGCGCGGGACAAGCCAAATCTTAAATACCGGGTACGGAACGCAGGCGGCGTCGTGAAGAAATGGATGACACAGCACGGACTGAAACTCGCAGCAGAAAAGACTAAAGCCATCATTCTGAAGGGGAAAAGGAACAGGCAAAGTGTGTAACTACAATGAGCAGGGGCGTGTCCAATACCCAAGATACACGTAAAATACCAAGGAGGGACGTTGCACCAGAATGGCAAGTGGGGGAGCACGTGCGGGTGGTGACTCGGAAGGCTGCAAAAAGTGCGGCTGCGTTGGGGAGGGTGATGCCCAACATTGGATGACCCAAATTCGAAAGGAGAAGGTCTTTGCACGGTGTTGTGCAGTATATAGTCCTCTACGCGGCACCAGTCAGGAGTGAAGCGGTAGAGATACAGGCCTACAGGGGGATCATTACACGAGTGGACAGAACAAGTCTGATGCGAGTCGCATGCGCCTACAGGACTGTGTCTGCTGCAGCCGTGTGGACCATCACTGAATATGTTCCGCTTCATATGTTGGTATAGAAAGAAAAGAACTATATATGAGAGAAGACACCTTGAACTCACTATGGCCGAGAGAAGACAGGAAAAAAAAGGTCAATTGAAAGATGGCAGGAAGATGGAACAACACGTAGCATGTGGAACAGTGGACAAAGATGCTGCTCCCGAACTTAAAAGATGAACTTTGGTCACACGCGACTGGATTATTTCCTAGCGCAGGTGCTCACAGGACACGGGTGTTTTAGAGCCTACCTCTCTAGGTTTGTAAAAACTGACACTGGTGAATGGCTATATTGCAGACACCCTGACACTGTTACACACACCATGCTAGAGTGCAACAGATGGATAGTAGAAAGGAACAGAATGGAAAGAGACAGGTGTGAATTTTGTGACAGTACGAGAAATGATTAAGAGAATGATTGAAAATAAATCTGGTTGGACTAGTATACACAACCATATCAGTGTAGTGATCAAGAAGAAAGAAGAAGAGGAAAAACAGATGTACCAACGATAAGGGTGAGAGGCAAATATATTGTAAGTAGAAGTTGTGTGTGTTTTGTTTTATGGCACTGGAACTAAGCCAATTAGCCAGTTTGTAAGTAGAAGGTAGAGGGAATAAGTTTTGATAAGAGGCGAATAGGTGAGTTAGATTGTATGAGACAAACTATGGGAAAGAAGCTCAAAAAAAATATATATACATACAAACAAAAAAACCCAATTTTGGGACCAAAAAAGGGGGAAACGGGGAAAAGGAAGGGCCTCCTGGCTTACAATCTGTGGATAAATGAAGGTAAAGTGCTTCGGAAGCGATGGAATGCTTGCAGCGGCCATTCCGCTTTCGGAGCGCTGGATGGCAGAGGAGGGTCTGGTTTAGCAAGTAGGCATTCGGCGTAGCCTCGGCGACGAGAGAACGTTTTAAAGGACCTCGGGAACTATCGCTGGGGCTACGAAGAATAAATCCTGCACTAAGGTCAGTCAGGCGGCGTTCTGGACGGAGATGTCTATTGAATATTCCACACCCCCTCTTTAAAAATAAAAAAAACTTATTATTTAGGCATTCGTTTTTCGCAATTTTCTTCACGTTAAAACTTAAAATTGTTCAAAGCAGTGTTAAAATAAACTCTGTTTTACAATAAATGGCTTGATTGACCATAATTTATAAAAAAAATAGAAAAATTCTAAATATTCGATATTTTTTCATGAGGGTAAATAATTGCACACATTAAAATTGTTTTAATTTTATTATTAATTGCTTATTGTTTTTCTTTCCATCATACTATTGTCTCGTAAACTGTCTGTATAATTAATAGTGGATAACGTATTTTAGTTTAATGGCAGTATTAGTCTCCATGTATTCTGATTTTCGTAGTATAGCTGTATTTTAGTGAATTTCATTCGTAGAACAAGACAATACACATAAACATTTAATAATATACTTCAAACACAGTCTACCACATATTTCTAAATAGAACAACATGGGTAACTCTTATCTGTCTCTTTTACTCTAGAACATTAAACAATAAATTTTGCGAGCTATTAGTTGGTTCAAAAGACTCTCCGCAAAAATACTTTTGACCACTTTATTCTGTCTCTGACTTCGTTTTCGTCTGGTGAATCTGATTTCGTAAACAAGTACATGAATCACCTGGTCCAGGTAAGCACTAATTCAAGCTTTACTTCGAATGCAAGCAAAACTCCAGAACTCTAAAAATATTGGTTTCAATATAAATTTCAGAAACCTTAAAGTACGTAAAGAGAGCAGATCGTACAGGGGCGGATTGCCAAATTTGAAAAATAATTTTATTTGCAATTTTATTTCTTGTAAATTTACTGTTTCTAATTCATTATTTCTTTAGGTATAAGTCCATTCACTCACGGTAAAATATCGCAAAAACCTCCGAATTTTAAAGAACCGCTTGGATTGACATGAAATTTGGCATACATATATCTAACATGTCGAAAAAAGTGATAGTGTGGCGATGTTAGCTTTAGCCCTAGGGGTGATTATCACTCCTTCTCGGGTGTAAAAAATATACGTTCAAAACAAGTCCTGAAATGGATAAACTGATTAATTCTAAGTAACTTTTGTTTTATAAAGTTTTTTCACTAAGTCAATAATATTCAAGTTATTTGTGAGTGAGTATGTTCATTTATCAACAAAAAAAAAAACAACGATTTTAGATGGTTTTTTGCAAATAACTCAAAAGGTAAGTATTTTATCGAAAAAAATATTATTGGAAAAAATATAGCTCATAAAAAAGTGAAACTAATGGTGTATGTATAAGATCTGTAGACCCTGCAAAAGCAAAGTTGTAGTTAATGAAAAAGTAGGTTTTTATTCATCAAATTCCAAATCGAATATTTCAACGTGAAATAGGTAATCAAAATATGAAGCACTTTTCGGGAAAAATTAATGACAACTTTGTTAAAGTGCCTAAAAAAGTTTTTATTTTTGATTTCTAAAAAGTTTCTCAGTAAGCATGTTACGCTCAAAATAAAGTTAGTCCTTTTTTTGATAAAATAAAATCACCCCTAATTAGAATCGCAAGTGAATTTAATCGTTACCGCTTCAAAAATTACTTTACTGACAGTATTGGTTAAATGATCTGTAATGTTCATCGGTTTAAAGTGATTATTTTTGAAAGGGCTGTAGTTGAAATGGCTTAAACGAGTCACTAATTACGAGTGTATTCAAATTTTGAACAGCCATATCCTAAACACTTTTCTCTTACTGAAAAAAGATTCCAAAATATTAATCCCTGTTTAACCATAGACCTGGAGGGGTTTTTCTTTCCTCTAGTTATTTTTAAATTCCCTACTTCCAGCTTGTTCTCGACCTTCATCTTTTTTTTTTCTTCCTTATGGTGTCCATGCCAAAATCTGTTTAGGGATCCTGTCATCTGGCATTCTCTGTACATGGCTGTACCATACTAGTTGTTTTGTTTTTATGTCATCAATTATTGCATGTGTGACTCCCATCATTTCTCGTATTCTCTCATTTGGTATCCGATCTGTTCTTGATTTACCTGCTGCTGTTCTCCGGAAGTCCATTTCTGTTACTAGTAACATTTTCTCCGTTCTTTGTTTCAGTGGTCCAAACTTCACTGACATATGTGACTACACTTTTAAGTGTGGTATTGTATATGAGCTGTTTGTTTACTTTAGATATTGTTTGGTCCCACAGAATGCCGTTCATCATGGATATGGCTTTTCTACCCTGTATGTTTTTGTCTTTTATAGCAGCATCGAGTGTTTCATCTTGAGCTATCTTTATACCCAGGTACTTGTATTCATCGCAGTGTTTAATTTCTACCTCATTGTCTAATGTACTGGACTGATTTGTCCCTCCAATACACATGGCTTCAGTTTTCTTAATGTTGACTTCGAGACTCCATTTATTATATTTATCTATTAGCTTTCGCGTCACTTAACTCAAGTAGTCATAATTTTGGGAAATCAGAATTTGATCATCAGCGAATCATATAGTGTTGTCTCGTCATTGAGTTGGGATTCTCATGCCATTACATTTTCTTTTCCACAGCTTGAGTGCTTGTTCCAGATAAATTTTAAAAAGGATAGTCGAAATACAACAACCCTGCGTCAATCCTTTCGTGACCTTAAATCACTCAGACCTCCTTGATCCAGTTTTAATTTTTTCAGTCGTTCCATTATCCATTATTGAGTTGTTTTCTATGTTAACAAATTCTGGTCCATGTTCTGTTTGGTAATTGTTTGAAATATTTTCTCATTTTCCGTTTTTTTGGTGACATAATGTCTTCTTTCTTATTATTTCTTATATTTTTATTTAATCTCCAACTCTCCGTGCTTCTTCTATCTCCTAGGTAAGTGTTGATTTGTTGGCAGATCTTATCCCATGATCCGTTCTTTTTTTGAGTTATTTTCTTTCTTACTTTGACTTTGGTTTCTTTGTAAATTATTTTATCGTTTTCTGTTTTTACTGATAGGAACGTTTGGTATTTTCGACGTTTATCTGTAATTAATATCAAATGCAATATTCAAAAATAACGATCATAGTGATGGTTCCTTGATTCCTTTTATGAGGCAATAATCTTTCCCATTTCCATCAAGCAACTTAATGAACCTTAATCCGTTACTGGGCAATCCACGATATTTTATTTACTTCGGATTGAAACTCCTTCGACGTTTGTTTTGAACTTTGATTAGACATAGTAAAGTATCATCTATGTAATAAATCTGAGTGGTTTAAACCGGATCTGTTTACTCAGAAATTTTAGGGGTAATGACTGCTGAAACTAAAGTTGATAATATATTGAGATAATTTTACTATTTTAGATAGTGTGTACATTGTATTCAACATTTAAGTAAGAAGTAAACCATATACATCAGATAGGGTCAAAATTATGGAATAAATTAATTTTTTCGAGAATAGGCTACTTTGGAGAAAAATCCGGATACACGCCGGCTTTTGTTTTTAAATTATGATTTTTTGACATATATGCCATAATAACGACGTCATCCATTTGAGCGTGATGACTTAATGGATGATTTTTTTAAATGGGAATAGGGGTCGTGTGATAGCTCACTCAAAACGTTATTCAATTTTCTAGTCAGCAATAGTAACAATAGCACTATTTTTTTTATACAGGTTGGCCAAAAAATTGTTTTTGAATTAAATTAATTGACGCAAAAAGAAGAATCTATGTAATTTATTTAACTCCAAATACATTTTATGGAATCAGAAAATATAAAAAAATATTTATTTAAGAAATAAACAATGCTTTTCGCCTAAATTAATTGTCAAACAGCCACCCACCTGCCTCTTGGCAGTTTGAAATTTAATTTAAGCAAAAAGCAATTTTTATTTTATCAAATAAATATATCTTTTTATATTTTATAACAGCAATAAAATGTATTTTGAGTTAAATAAATTACACACCTTCTTTGTTTTGCGTGAATTAATTTAATTGAAAAAATTGTTTTTGGCCACCCTGTAGAAATAATAATATTATTGTTTATGTCATCACGCCCAAATGGATGACGTCACTATTATGGCATATACGTCAAAAAATCAAAACTTAAAAATAAAATCGACCTATCACGGGATTATTCTCCAAAGTGGTCTATTCTCGAAAAAATAAATGTATCGCCAACCGTCACTAAAGGCATTCATTATTGTACTCATTTGCCCTCATTTGCGACAGTAAAGTAACACTTTATTGTACTGAAAGAAAAATTTTATTTTAACTGCCGCGATTAATCAAATTAACCAAGATTGAATGTAAGTGGTCGATGGCAGTAATCGAATGGCTAGTATTTGAGTGAACTTAAAATTTATTTACTTTAATTATTAAAAAATATTGTACACAATTTGCGATATTCTCAATTAGATTTATGTCAAAAAGTGGACTTTTGTAGTATTTTTTAATTATATTCATATAAACTAAATTAACACTTTACCGCTTTAGTAATTATTCAATATTGATAACTATCGATTACTTATCGATCTTGCAAAAGTTATCTGTCATCACTGTCATGAAATTATTATGACGTCTTAAATTTAAAAAGTTCTTAAATTGTAAATTGCAGGTAAGTGTTAAAACTAAAATCAATATCAAATTATCGTAGAAAGTGAAATTGTAGATAAAATATATTTTGGCATTGTCTAAGCTGTCAAGCTTTCATTGCTTCACTCTTCAGTTTTTCATTCAGGGATTATTAAAATTAAAGATGATTAATTTTATGAAATAATGAAGATAATCAAATTAAAAAAATTGTGTAATGTTATAATGAGATTTTAAAGAAGTTAAATAAACGACAGACTTTTATTCAATTTTTTTTTATAAATTTTATATTATTTTTAAATAATTACACAGCCCAAACTCTTACGTAGTCAACTTTAAGGTGCGAATCATCGGAATTCAAATTCCAAGTTGATTTCAAATAAAATTATGTTGGCGATAAAATTTTGTATGCACCACGTCAGTAAAGACTCTTTATCGAACGAGTCTGATATTACGAGAAGAGCGAGTGTAGCGAGCGACTGGTTTACTGACTTTTTACATAAATAACTATTATTCCATAATTTTGAACTTCTCCAAAGGTAGGTACAGTGTGTCGCTTTGAAGGTGAAGACACCCCTATATTTCGGCTGTCAAAATAAATACAAATTCCAAATTTTGCACAGTCATACAGGTTGATGGTTCACATTTTTTAAGATAGTCAACTGAAATTTAAATTTTAAACGCGGCCTACTGCGAATCCTCAAACAGGGTGAATTTTCGAATTTTGCTTCGGGATAGCGATATCGGAAAAGTTATTTAGAATAGTTGTTACAAATATTATTATAATCCAAATACCTACACAATTTTGTAGTCAGGATCCTAAAACCGATACTTGGCTGTCCCGTGATGAATCTCTGGACAGCTAATTGAAAATACAGAAAAAACTAAAGGTAGACTTCCGCACCACGCGACCGAGACAGGAGACCGCGACAGGCGACAGATTGGCGAGGTCTCCCCACTACTGCTCTCAATGCAATTACAGTGGAACCCCGATAAGTCGGCCCCCGATAACCCGGACCGATTTTCATCAGATAAACATTTTGATTTTCAGTACATATTTTGTATTTTGACAATGACACCCGTTCTGGGCGTCGAAATGTTAATAAAATTATTCTTTCAATTTAATTGTGGCTTATTTCCCATCAAAATAGTTAATTATCAGATAAACATTTCAACAATAAAAATTTATGTATGTAATATAACAATTGAGAGATAATAAGTATTTGTGTAATTTGAACTATAGATAGTAAAAATGACTCATAAGCACAAGCCGACAGAAACAACAGGCACCTGTCTGTATTATTCCTTTATTTTTTATTTCAAACTGTGTTAGCATTGTTTAAGAAAGACTATTTAAAAAATTCTTTTTTAATCAATGGTCTTAGTTTACTGTTCTTAATACATAATAACAAAACATCCTTCGGATTGTGACTGTATGAATACAGTATTGTGGTATTGTTCGCTTCGGTTTGCTTGGTGTAGGTTTGTGTTTGCGTGTATTTAGTAATTAAGATGTGCATATTTATATATATTTCATGTTATTTCTATTCTAACGGAGTTTATCTGTAAGTATACCGTATTTTATTAATTTTTACCATATTCTCCGGCTAACCCGGATTTTCGATAACCCGGATCGGCCGCGGTCCCGATTAATCCGAGTTACCGAGGTTTCAATGTATATCGGGGTAGTGCTGCAGCCCGCGACCGAGACCAGCGACCAACTATCGCCTTTCCCGACCTATCTGTCGCCTGTCGCGGTCTCCTGTCTCGGTCGCTTGGTGCGGAATTCTACCATAAAAGTGCGAATTTTGTCATGAAATTTGGTGTGTGGGGTTATAATAATATTACAACAACTTTTTCAAATAAATTTTTCCGATGTAACTATCGCGAAGAAAAATATCGAAAATTCACCCTGTTTGTGGATTCGCAATAGGCCGCGTTTAAAACTTAAATTTCAGTTGACTATCTTAAAAAATGTGAACCATCAACCTGTATGACTGTGCAAAATTTCAAATTTGTATATATTTTGATAGCCGAAATATAGGGATGTCTTCATCTTAAATTCGACACACTGTAGATATTGAAGTAAAACATACAGTTTATAAAACTAACTTGGCTAAAAGTTATAAATTAGCAAAAAACAACACAGAGACATAGAAAAAAATATACAGGTATACAAAAACTAATAAAAAAATTGAAATAATACAATGAAAAATTGTCCATTTAACAAGACTTTTAGAAAGCTATAAAATTAGATTTAAACTTGTTGATTAAGAGTATAGGTAGTTGCGCAACTTTAAAATAAATCTTTAATTGAAGACGTAATATAATCTCATCTGCCCTGAATACCGAATATCATCCGCCTCATTATATCAAAGGGGTCCGAATAAAAAAGTAGGCAGGTTCCTAATTGGTGTGGTTCCCTTGGTCGGTTCCCACGAGCGTCGAGCGTGGGCACCCACACGACACGTGCTTGCGCGGCTTATCTCTATCGTCTTCGCTCATCTCTCCATTTTTCTTTCTTCTCAGGAATTTTCTTCGTGGTTTTTTAATGAATTGCTTTTTTACGGAATCTTTTGCGGTTTGCATGCAATAAAGCTGTATTTCGAAATATCTAGTTAGAATGTATTAAGTTGACTCCGTTTATACAATGACAAAGATTCTAAAATTTGATACCTCAAAACAAGAAAGAGTTTTAGATGCACTATTTTATTATGAGTATGTTTTTATTTACTTTGCTATCTAGATTAGTGATTTATTGTCTTGTATTTGACATAACAATAGTGTCATTCATTGGGTATTCGTAGAGTACGTAAATCTCTTAGCTGGACATAGGTAACAAACATTAAGGTAAGTATGGCAACTGCAAGAGAAGAAACGTGTATGGAAAATGTATATACAAAACAGAAATCAGTTGGTCTACAATAAATATAAAGACCAAATAAACATAGTTAAAACAATGGTTAAACAAGAAAAACAAAATGCATGGGAAGATTTTGGGAAAAGTATGGAAGAAAATAGAACCCATAATAATAAATTATTTTACCGAGTCCTAAAAAATATGAGAAAGGAACCGCAAATGAAGCTGCAGCGGTTAAAGATCGGAATGGGAATATAATAACTACTGAAGAAGACCACATTATGGAAAGAATATTTTAAGGAAATTTTAAGCAAAGACAAGACAACAGCAGACAGCAAAACAGCAAAGTTAAACAATACAACCACAGAAGAACAAGATGAATAAAATACAACAGTGACTGGAACACGGCTATAATATTGCCTATACACAAAAAAGGAGATTCGAGAGAATGTGGAAACTACAGAGGCATATCGTTGCTCTGTTCAACATTAAAATTCTACGACATTATCATAGAACGAAGCTCCTGAATTTAGTCGAGCCTAGATTAGCAGATATTCAAAGTGGGTTTAGGCCAGCACATAGCATCCAGGACCATATCTTCAATCTACAGCAGATCATCGAAAAAGCCATACTAATAGATGAAACGATATATTTGGGATTCCTAGATATGAAAAATGCTTTTGACATTGTGAGCAGAGAGGAATTATGGCAAAGCTTGACAAATAAGGAAATGGATATGGAACTGATAACCACAATCCAGAGTTTGTATTGCAATACCATAAATCAGGTAAGAACAGGCAATCTTATTTCCAGCAAATTTACGAGTAACGACGGAGTCAAACAAGGAGGGGTATTGAGCCCCCTACTGTTTGTCTGTGTAATAGACGAAGTAATTAAAAAGTGCTGGCAAAAACAAAAAAATATACCATAGGATAGAGAAACCTACGACAAATAAAAATCAAAGCCTGTGTATTTGCAGATGGTATTGTTATTGTGGCAAGAACTCAAAGAGCTCTGGAGGAGAACATAAGAATCTGGGAGGCAGAATTAAAAAATTACAATCTAATAATTAATATGGAAAAAACAAAAGTAATGGCAATATCCAAGTAGGATGTTAACCTAAATATTGAAATCAAAGGCCAAAAAATAGAACAGGTATATCTATTTAAATACCTTGGAATAATTTTAAATAAGACGGGGACACAAGAAGACATCATTCGCCGTATAAAAACTTTTTAAATAATAACAAGGAAAACCAAAATGATTATTTCATTCACAGGAGATTCTGACCAATAGAAAGCTACAGAAATCTGAATTATATCCTATTCCACGAATATACGACTGTGTTGGATTATTTCGACAACGGATATTTTATTGTGCAAACTATGAAGAACGAAAATAAATTGCAAATTACATTGCTGGTTATTGGAATAATTATTAGCGCCATTTACTTTCGTACTTCTTATGTTGCACACTGAAATATTCGTTGTCGCGATAATCCAAAACAGTCGTATGTTGGTGGAATGAACCATAAATCGATAATTTTTGATAATCTCCCGTCGTTACGTATATTACGTCAGATGCCCTTCGTTGCTACGAAAAAATACATTCAGTGACATTAATGACAATTAATGTTTTAAAAATTAAAACAGTGATGACTTTCAATCGTCAAATATTTATAAAAACTTTGTGTTTAATGGTACTTACATAAATAAATTACAATAAAATTTTGGTTTTGAACAGTTTTATTCATGAAATAATCGCAACAAATTGCACTCGACCTCTGAAATTAATATAGAATTTTTGCTTTCGTGACACTTTGACATAATTTCACTCGCCTTCGGCTCGTGAAATTAAACCTGTCAAAGTGTCACTCGGGAAAAATTCAATAATTTCAGAGCTCTTGTGCAATTACTACTGATAATATTTAAAACAATTTACGTACCTATCACTACATATGGAGCAGACAATTGGGTATTGAACGACAAACAAGAAAAGAGATTGCAAGCTGCGGAAATTAGGTATTTAAGAAAAGTCGTGGGAGCTAGGAGAACCGATAAAAGACGTAGCGAAGATACTAGAAGATAATTAAAAGTAAAATCATTAAAGAAAAAATTCATGAAAAAAATTCAAATGGACTGGGCACTTATTTAGAATGAACGACGACAGACAGGTTAAAACGACACGGGAAGCGAGGCCGATAGGGAAAAACAGGAGAGGCCGACCAAAGGAAACGTGGAATACCAGTGTGATGGAAATATTGCAAAATAGAGGAAAATTGTGGCAGGAAGGCAAAGAATTATCTAGGGACTGAAAAAAGTGGCGTAAGTTCGCAGAGAATAACTAGTAAAGAAGACATCTCGACACCTTACGGTATAAGAGGATCATCGATTATGTTATGGCAACTGTGATCTCTCGATGACAGTGGTGTTGTCAAGGCCCCGGACGTTTTTTACTGTTAGTATCTATTTTATTTTAAAGGCATGGGCGAAAAATGTCGCCTGTCAAAATGTTCAATGTGTTTTAAATGTATTCTTTTTTTTCGAATCCTGAGAAAACTAATAAATATTTTTGAAAAATTTAAATGCAGAATGAAAGATTATATTATTAATGAGGGCAGAAAGTCCCTGAAAACTTCTATAATGTTTATTTTAATAAGTTACAGGGGTGAAAATAAAAGATAAAATTTAATCTGATTTTTAATTGCAAATATTTCATACAAAAGAAACTTTTCACTTATTCTAAGGGACTTTCGGCCCTCGGTAATAAAGTAATCTCTCATTCTGCGTTAAAATTTTTTAAAATACTCATTACATAGTTTTCTCAAGATTCGAAAAAAATTAATTACATTTAAAACACATTGAAAATTTTGACACACGTAAAAATTTTGCATTTTGCACCGTTGCCTTAATTTTTAAAATATTCTTTATCTGAAAACTAATTTTAAAATTAAACAGACATATTTTTCCATTATCTCAGGCCAAAAATATTCAAGTATATTCAAATGGGAAATAAGCAACAATTTTACCTAAAAATGATTTTATTAACGTTTCGACGCCCAAGTCGGGTGTCGTTGTCAAAATACAAAATAATACTAAATAAACAAAAATGTTGTTGCTTAGTAAAAAATTGTTCTAATAATTTATTTAATCTGACTCATTTATATCGGTAATTCAGACACGTATTATACATTTTAAAGTAGACGACTTTAAAATGATATTGCCAACATTGAAGAGTTGCGTTCCTGGGACGACTTTACTAAAAGATAGTTCATTCGATTACATGAAATCAATCCCAACTCAAGAATAACCGCCACAAAAAATCATAGCATGTGATCTGTCTTTAAAATGACAACCAAATGCAACGGTGGCACTGAAATTCTCGCGTTAGAGATTCCATAGTAAATCACGAGGGAAAACCAGGAAAAACCTCGTGATACTATCCCGACATCGTAAGTATTTGGGTTTACATTTAGTTTACTCTCAAAACTAATACCAAATTCTGACTTGATATTTTAAATTTTAAATAATACTAAAATACTAAATATGTACTAACTCGATATGTTACTGATTTACTAATTGTGGTATTTTATTTCTATTGACTTCCTCCTTTAATATGGGTAACCACATCCTACTGCATTCTACCGAGGAATTTGCGACACAATTGGTTTCATTTAGCATAATTAGAGCCGCTTCTTTGATTTTTCTCTCTTTACTATCTGCTTCTTTTAGGACTATACTTGAATCTCTCCACTGAATGTTCATTATCCCATGCGTGTTGACATATTTGAGATCTATCAAATTCTCTATTTTTTATATAAGACTGATGTTCATTTACTCTAACGTCTAATGGTCTTGACGTTTCACCTATATAAAATTGTTCGCATTCACAAGGTATTTTATAAATACAATTCTTTGTTCTTTCTTGTTCACTGTTAGGTTTAGTTTTAGATAGAATAGATCTCAATGTGTTTGTTGTTTTGAATGTTGTTGATATGTTGAATTTATTTCCTATTGTTTTAAGTTTCTCGGATAGTCCTTTTACATATGGTATTGATATTTTCCTCGTATTATTTCTTGTGAATGTTGTAGGATCCCGTTCTAAGTTGTTCTCTTCCATTCGATCCAATCTTGACAATTCCTTATTTATAAACGATATGGGATAATCATTTTTTAATAAAACAGATGTTAACAATTGTTTTATTTCTAAAAATGAATTTTCGTTAGAACAAGTAATTTTGGCTCTATCATATAAGGATTTAATGATTCCCTTTTTAACGTTGATGTTATGATTTGATTTGTAATTGAGATATCTGTTGGTGTGTGTTGGTTTTCTATACACTTGAGTCTCATATCCAGTATCCTTCTTTGAGACCAAAACATCGAGGAAAGGTAGGGTGTTATTGTATTCCTTTTCCATTGTAAACTTTATTGTCTCTTCTTGATCGTTTATAATATTCAGGAACGTATCCAACAATTCCGATCTATGAGGCCATATGGAAAACACATCATCTACATATCTCCACCATACTGTGGGTTTTAATTTTGTTTAGAAATAATATTAGTTTCGAAATCGTCCATAAATATATTAGCCAATAATGGAGATAAAGAAGAGCCCATTGCGAGACCAAAATTTTGTTTATAGAATTCATTATTTAGTTGAAAATAGGTATTATTAGTACATAATGTCAATAACTCCATTATAGCTGATACATTTAGTCTTGTCCTAGTTGTTAATGTATTATCATTTTCTAATTTCGTTTTGATTATGTTTAAAGTTTTATCTAATGGCACATTTGTAAATAAACTGTTTATGTCAAAACTTACTAAAATATTATTTGGATTAAATTCAATATTTGATAATTTGTTTAAAAAATGTTGTGTATTTTTTATAAATGTGTCAGTATTATTTGCAAATGGTTTTATAATATTTAATAAAAATTTTGATAGTTCACTACAAGGAGAATTGATGGTACTACAAATAGGTCTAAGTGGAATATTTGCTTTGTGAATTTTCGGTACTCCATAAAAATGTGGTGTCTTACTGTAATGAGGTGTCATTAATTTTCTTTGATAGTACGTTAGGTCATTTTTAAATTTGAATAAAGTTCTATAGATTTTGTTTTCCAGTGTCTTCGTTGGATCCTTCGTTAATTTGGTATAAGGTCCATTTGTAATCAGATCTCTAATTTTGTCCTCATATTGTACTTTATCCATTATTACAGTTGCATTTCCTTTATCCGCTGGTAGGATTGTTATGGAGTCATCATTTTTTAAAGTTTTTAAAGCTTTCATTTCCTCTTTGCTGATGTTCTGTTCAATTTTATTAGATTTTTCTAATTCAAGTTTGCATAGTACCCTATATTGTTCTTTTTCATGAGTTGGTAAACACTGGGATATTTTTTCCACTGCGCTAATTATGTCCAATTTTGGAATAGATGGATGAGTGACAGCATAGTTTAAACCTTTTGACAATATCAAATTTTCCGTTGCATTTAAATGTCTATTTGATAGATTGACAACTATCAAGAATATTATTGACAATAATATTCTTGAGTTGGGATTGATTTCATGTAATCGAATGAACTATCTTTTAGTAAAGTCGTCCCAGGAACGCAACTCTTCAATATTGGCAATATCATTTTAAAGTCGTCTACTTTAAAATGTATAATACGTGTCTGAATTGCCGATATAAATGAGTCAGATTAAATAAATTATTAGAACATTTTTTTACTAAGCAACAACATTTTTGTTTATTTAGTATTATTTTGTATTTTGACAACGACACCCGACTTGGGCGTCGAAACGTTAATAAAATCATTTTTAGGTAAAATTGTGGCTTATTTCCCATTTGAATATACTTGATTATAAAAATGCCACAAGAAAATAGCTTCAGAACAACACCAAAAATATTCAGCTACCAGCTTGTCATATTTTGAAGTTTATTTGTGTCAGCCGAAATAAATACTCATTACTCATTAATAACTCATCAATAAACGTCAAAACATGACAATTAGTAGCTAAATAACGTGTGATCCAAAATTATTGTCACCATAGGTGGCTCTTAACGACAGAGATAGCTATACAATTCATGTCTATTCTTAATTCAGATATACTTTCCAATGTAAGTAAACATTGCATCAAAAGTGGATCCAGGACCGATTTTCTGGAGGGGTCACGAACTTTTTTGGGGGATAAGTACCGGGGTCTGGGAGTAATTTTAAAAAAGTAGGTTTACGATGGTGAGTTTTAAGGCACTTTTCACAACACTTTTGAGTGGCATAAAGATATTCAAAACTTTCAAAGAGATTGTTGTTGTTTGTTTGAGTTTATATGACTGCGGACACTAAATCCATTCGCCAATTTTACTATTTTTTATTTTATTAGTCATTTTTTCGTATCTTATCCTAAAACTAATACTAATATAATAAACAATTCTACTAATAAATAATTATTTTTGTATTTTTTTTAATAATTTTTTATATATATATATATTTTTATTAATTTTTTTCCAAATGATGTTCTCAGAGTTCCACAGCAAAAACTGCAACATTCTTCTTTAGCCCTCTACTTCATTCGAAAGCTATTTTACTATGGACTGTCCAAGTTCGTCATTCATTTTTATCTACATATTTTTTTATATTTTTTTAATTATTATATTTTTTTTATATCTTTTTTTATATTTTTTCTTTCTTTTTTTTTTATTATTTTTTTATTTTTTTTTATTTTTTTTTTATTTTTATTTTATTATTTTTTTTTTATATTTCTTTTCTTTTTTTTTTTTCTTTTCTTTTCTTTTCTTTTTCTTTTAACATATAACAATTTACAAGAAATACTTACTCTATATTTTACAATTACAATTTAAGCTTAATATCTAAAATATGTTTATACAATAGTCGGTATACCAACTCATTATTTTCTAATGTTAATAAATAATTTAAATTAATGGGATGGTGGACATCAGTCAAAGAATACAGTGAATTTAAAAACATATTAACTTTATTAGAGATAAGAGAACAGGTCAAAATTTTGTGTTGTAGATTGCCCAACTGTCCACAAATACATTGTGGACTATCAGCTATATTAATTTTAAATAAATATGATGGAGTAAGACAGTGGTCAAATCTCATTCTGCATATGGTTCTTATCATATCTTTTGTCGACTCCATTTTAGAAAACCAAGGTTTATCCGTTATATAGTTTCTGATTGATCTGTAGTGGTTTCCTGTATTTACGTTTTCATCAATATACCTTTCTTTCCATTCTTTCTTAATCTCTTTGAATAAATTTGATTCAATATCTTTTGGCGTACAAAGATAATGGGTTAATACTCCTTGTGTCACCGCGTTTTTAGCCAATTCATCTACCATTTCATTTCCAGTTATTCCACAGTGGCTTTTAACCCATGCCAACTTAACAGACTTTCCTTGTTGCTGAAGTTCTTTAATTTTATTTATGATATATAATTCAATGTAGTTCACTTTTGATTTAGGATTTATAGCACTAATTTTACTAAGAGAACTTTTACTGTCACTAAAAATTATAAACTTTGAATGATTTATATTAGATAAATATTTTAGTGCTTCCATTATCGCTATTAATTCAGCTGTGTATATACTCATAATAGAATTTAGTTTAAACATTTTACTAATTTTATTACTGCTATCCCAATAGGCACATCCCACACCTTCAATATTTTTTGATGCATCTGTATATAGCATACAATAATCTTTGAACATTTGTGAACTGTCGGGGATAAACACTAATTTTCTTAAAGATATAGGCAACTTGCTATAGTCCCTTAAAAAGTATACCTGAACTTGTTCCATACTATTAAAGTCAATATTATAATTTGGGTTTATGTCATATTTATAAAGTTGTTTATCATATATTGTCATTTTTGAATATAAATCTACCATATTTAGAGTTTTCTTTTTTATCCAATATTTTTCTGTCAAGTCTGCTAAAAACAGTTGATGTATTTTGGAAATTAAACTTGCCTTTTTTTCATACAATTTAACTAAAAGGTTGATGCCAAGTTTTTTTCGTCTTATATCCATCGGCATTTCACAGCATTCAACTTGTAGATTATTTATCGGTGTACTTCTTAGGGCTCCTATACACAATCTAAGGGATTTATTAATGATTTTGTCTATTTTATTTAAATGACACTGTGATGCGTCACTGTATAATATTGATCCGTAGTCGAATATAGCTCTTATATTATTTTTAAATAACAACAAAGAAATATTTGGATCTGCTCCCCAACGTAAGTGTGATACGAATCGAAGAAGGTTTATTCCTTTTTCTGTTTTTTTAACTATATGGTCTATATGTTCTTTCCAGAGAAGCTGTCTATCCAGAGTAATACCCAAATATTTAACATAACTTTGTACAGGATAGGATATATTGTTTATTAAGATGTGATTGGGTATTTCTTTTCGTTTTCTTGTAAAAATACATAATTTGGTTTTGGAATCAGATATATTTAGTCCATGTAATTCACTCCATATTTTAATATGTTTGTCTCCTTCTTCAATGGATTTGACTGCATTTTCTATTTTAATGTTTTCTTGATAAATAACTATATCATCTGCAAATTGTAAAATTTTTGTTGAGTTTAAATTTTTTTCTATATCAGAAGTGTAAATTAAATATAACAAAGGGCTTAATATTCCTCCTTGAGGTAAACCACCCATCGCTAGTCTTGGACCAAATGTGTTATTATTTACCGATATATAAATTTTTCTACAGTCATACAATTTTATTATTTTTTGACAGAAGCATTCTGGCAGACCTATTTGTATCATTTTGTTATATAGTATATTTAAATTAACGTTGTCGTATGCTGCTTCAACATCTAATAAAAGAGCGATTACTGAAGAATTTTTCGTAAACGCTAAATTTATATCTGTTACCAAATGACTCACAGCTTCCACAGTAGAATGATTTTTTCGAAATCCAAATTGTGTTTGTGATAATTTATTGTTTTTTTCTAGCCAACTTTCGAGCCTAAGTTTTATCATTCTTTCCAGTGTTTTTGTTATGCAGGAGCTCAATGAAATACCTCTATAAGATTCTGCTGAATCAGGATTCCGATTTGTTTTGAGAATAGGAATCACCCGGTACTCTCTCCAGTTATCTGGAATATCTTCTGATAACCATATTTGATTAAAAAAATTTAATAGTGTTTCTTTCCCTTTTTGATGTAAATTGGCCAACATAATATAATGTACATTATCTATACCTGGAGAAGTATTTTTCTTATTCTTAAGGCTTATTTCTAATTAACAGAAACTAAATGGAATTGAAAGTGGATTCATAGAGTTTTTTCTTTCCATTACATTAATTTTTGAAAATATATTATCTGGACATAATTTTCTTAAAAACTCCTCAACCCATTCTCCTTCAGTCACTGGATTTACTTGTGGTTTAATAATGTTTTGTAATCGTTTGGATTGATTCCACATATCTTTAATTGGTGTATTTTTGTTTAAAGTTTTACAAAAATTTCTCCATGCATTACGCTTACTCTCTAATACAACTTTTTTGGTTTTCGCTACACATTTATTATAATTTATATAATTTTGTATATTAGACTGTAGTTTAAACTTGCGTAAAGCTAGTTTTTGTTCTTCTATTACCTTTTTACAATTGTCATTCCACCAAGTTTTTCTAAATCGTGGATTAGTCCCTGTTCTCTTCTCCGGTATACATATCTTACAATATTCGTTTAATTTATTTAAAAATTGTTGGTAATTTAAATTATTATCTATTTCCATGAAATTATCAGTGATAGAAGAGAAAAGAGACCAATCCGCTTTATTTATGTTCCATTGGAATTTTGTATTTACACATTCCGCTTTATTAACATTAATATTTGACTTAATAATAATAGCAAAATGATTTGATCCTAATGTCTCGTCCACAACATCCCAATCGAAAAAATGACTAATATTTGCTGAGCATATTGTAAGATCTATTGCAGATTTATTATTGCTATTCGGTCTACGCATCAAAGTTTCTTTACCATTATTTAAAATTACAAGATTACAGTCCTCAATAGCTTCTAACAGATTTTTTCCTATAGTATCTACAGTACTACAACCCCAAACATAATTGTGGCTATTAAAATCACCACCAATTATAAAAGGCTTCTCTAGACTATTAAAAAACTTTTTCCATTCATTTAGAGTGATTTTAAGATTTGGT
This sequence comes from Diabrotica virgifera virgifera, assembly GCF_917563875.1. Classification (NCBI taxonomy): domain Eukaryota; kingdom Metazoa; phylum Arthropoda; class Insecta; order Coleoptera; family Chrysomelidae; genus Diabrotica; species Diabrotica virgifera. The sequence goes on along the minus strand of NC_065449.1, from coordinate 53,539,894 downwards.
TTTACGTATATTGAATAAATGTTTAACTTTTTTCCGGATTGAATTTTAATTGATATGCTATTGCACATTATGTCATTAATTTGGTGAAAAGTAGGACTGTTGTAAAATTTTATTAATTTTTTCAAAAGGATGGCTACTCCACCATATCCATCATCTCTATCATTCCTAAAGACATTATAACCAGTAAAGTTAATAAAATTACTTTTTTTTAACCAAGTTTCTGATATTAATCCTATATCTATTTTATTGTCATACAAGAATTTTTCTAAATAACCCTTATTTGTTTTAATTGATCTCGCATTCCATTGAAGAAATGAAACGTTAGCCATCACGAGGTAATAATAATTGTGAAATATTTTTTTTTAATAATTCCAACGTTTTTTGATCTAAATTGTGATTAATTTGATTTAATGTTGCTGAAATAAAGTTTACTATTATTTCTCCTATATTATTTTGATTATCGTTTTGTGTTTGTGTTGTGTTAGAATAAATGGGATTATTAAAATTATAACAAGGCTGACTTTGTATTCTTGGTGTTTGCAAAATTTTTCTGCGTGCTTCCATTGTTTCTTTATCTACACTACTAGAATCAATACTACTTGATCTTTTTCGTTTAGATATTGTATATTTATTTGAAGTATTTTCTTGGTCTTTACTTACTGTTGAATAACATTTTTTATATTTATTATTAGCTTCATAATATGTTATATTTTCATTATTCATAACTTTTTTAATATATTCCTGTTTTTGTCTCTCTGTACAATCTGCTCCCTTGTCAGTAGCGCTGTGTTTTCCTTTGCACAATACACAAAGTAAATTATTCGGATTGGAACAATTAGATTTGTTGTGTTCTTCGCCACATCTTTCACACCTATCTTTTCCTCTACATTGGGCACTTATATGCCCAAATCTCAAACACTTTAAACATTGGATTATTCTGGGTGTATAATTTTCCACCTCGTATATCATTTTTTCTATTATTACATTTTTTGGTATAGACTGACCTTTAAAAGTGACAATTACGGTTCCTGTTTTTACATAATTTGTATTACCATTATCTTGAATCACTTTCCGCATAATTCTTTTTACATGTAATACTTCGAATTTAATTCCAAATCTAGGTTTAATTAATGATAATAAATCATTATCTTCTATCTCTTTATCTACCAATTTTATAACACCTTTCTTTTGAGTAAAAAACGTTGGAATATATGCCTCATACTCTTTGCTTTCAAGAATTTGAGAATCAATTAATTTATTAGCACTAGCAAAATTATTTAGTTCTACCTTGATTTTATTTCTACCAACTACTGTAATTTGTGTGATATTATTTTCAATTTCAGGTACTGCACTTAAAATCAAACGGGCCGTGCCGATCCTGTGTAATCGACCAATGTTACCGTTTTTATTTTCTATGTGTACTATATAAGGTGCATTATCTCCAAATTGATATCTATGTTTTAATCTTAAATTTATTACTTTATTTAAATTTTGCTTACCTGACTTATCTGTTTGATTTAAATTTGTCAAAGTTTCATCGTTATTGCAACTAAATTTGTTACTTACCTCAATAGTACTACTTGTTTGGTTTTGTTTGTTTGTTACCTTATTATTTACTCTATTGTTATTTTTATTTAATTCCTCATATTCCATCATCCCATCTCCTTCCATTTCTACATAAAATTTACCTTTATCTGGAGGTTCGGGTGGTATACCTTCCATATTATTTGTTTCCTGAAATTTAACTTCTAGGCGCTAAATTTCACACTTTCTTACAGATCACTGGTTTAGTACTTCTTTATACTACTCGTAATACTCAAAAAGTTAAGAAAAAACCTTAAAAATTAATAATTTTTAGGAGAACTTCTAAATAAACTGCCTTTCAATTTGACGTTTATTTGACATTGTTTCAAAGAGATTCAAACTAATGATATTCATAAATCGTTATTAAAGTATTATTAAAGTCAGTACCGATTCCTACACATTTCTTCAGACCCAAGTGCAGTTCTTGTATGTAACAAGTTTAATACTATTTTTCCCAATGCTACTCCTGCCAGGCCTTGTTTTCCTCTTTCTTGATTTTCACTAATTATTTTTATGTTCTCATAAGCGTCAATGAACTTGACAAAGTCTTCACGAATGTTGATATTGTGTATGTATCTCAAATTTAGATAAAGCTGTGATACGTGGGATACGTCGGTCGTTTATTAGAGTACCTAATAATTTGCACTTTGACCCTGATTCATTAGTTGTTTAATTATTTCTTCAACACAAAATGTTATCAATTGATTTTTACTGGTGCTACTAATGTATGTTGCTCGTGAAGATGCTGTGGATAGGTGTTGTTTAAGAGTCTTATCTCCTGATGCGATTTTAACCCTTAACAATTCCCCGATTGATAGGTCCGGCATTTTCGTCCATAAGCAGAAGGTCATCATCACGATGGTCTCTTTGAGGAATATTTTGTCGACTTAAGAACACAATAGACGCTACTATTATTGCTCGTAGTCTTTTTCTATTTTCTTGTATCTGTTTAGATCTCTGACAGCTATCTGGTTAATGACGGGCTTTTGCGGGTTGCGATAACTTTGTAGAAAATCCAGCCCAACTTGAACGCACTCCTTGTGGTATGAGGTTTTTTCTTGGGTTTGTATGGCTCCGTCTTTGCCCATAAGTTTGGCGAAAAAGTTTAAAGGTTTCGTGACAAGGCTTTAGGCTGTCATCCCTTTATTTTGACCATATTTTTCATTAGAGAAATAAAATGCAATACTTGCAAAACAATCCCTTTTGAATATGCGAAAGTACCAACCAACTTTGTTCTAAGTGCTGGTGACCCTGACCCAAGTATAACTCTTCATTTCTTTTTTATTCTTTATATGTACAGAAAAAAAAATATGTACAAAAGAGAAAAAAAAAAGAGGAATTGGTCGAAAGAAATATTCATGGCTCCGAAACCTTCGTCAATTGACTGGCTTATCAGCAGATCAATTGTTACATGCCGCACAAGATCGAGAACGATATCGGCAAATTGTTATGGAAGCTACCCACGCCTAAAAATTTGGGCACGGTACTTAAAGAAGAAGAAGATATGTACAGAATATTGAAATTGGTACTATTTTGATGGCTGCTAAGGTCGTTCTAACAATTGGCACTTTGTAAAATTATCAACATTTTGATTTACAAAACATCCTATGTCATTATTGAATGTACCGTTACTGCTTTTGTTCAATTCCAGTTCAGAAGACATATATCCCCTGTTTTTGCATATGCATGTGTTTGAAACTAAAAACATTTGAACTGCAAATATTTAAATTTCAATTTTTTTTAATTCTCGGGAGGGACCATGGCCCCCTCCTTGGATCCGCCCTTGCATTGCAGTGCACGTCAACTTAACAAGAAGTGTTAGGTTATGTAGAGATGTTGGTGGTGGATATATACAGCATCTTGTTTGATTTTATTTATGATTGTTACTTATAATTTTGTTAATTTTTTTTATTTTTGATAAAAGTTCTGTGTTAAAGGTTTTGACTGATTTTTCATGTTTTATAATGTTAATCAAAATTAATTGATAAACCAATGATGTAAATTCAGATTAAAACAAGACATACGTAATTTTTTGCACAGCTAGCTTTGATCCCAATAATTGTAGATCGCTCGTTATTTTTGGCTTGAGAGAATGGAAAAACTCTCTCTCTCCTATGGCGCTACAGCCCAAGCCGGGCTTGGACCTTCCCCGCAGCCGCCTCCAAGTAGCTCTGTCTCTGGCTGCTCTCCTCCAGTTGACCACTCTCAATATCTCTTTAGCATCGGTTCTCTTTTTGTCTATACACCTCTTCCTTGGTCTTCCTATTGGCCGACGTCCCACAATAGTTCCGCTAAGCGTTCTACTAGGTTTGTATTTTTGCATATTTTGCTATGGAGGGTTCTCTGTCATATTGGTATAATTCGTGGATTCTATTTTCCATATACCATTGTCGCAAACGGGTCCCAGTAACCTCCTTTATATATTTCTTTCAAAAGTATTAATAAGACTCAGATCCCAAAACAGCTTTATTGTTCTACAATGCTTGTATTCGCTCAGTCGTGAACTATGGGTGTTGGATATATGGATCAGCAAGCAATACGAACTTAAAATTTTTAGATCGGATACAATACAGATGCTTGAGAATATGTTTAAGTGCAATGTCAGTGCAAAGTGCAAATCCCATTAAATTTACGTAGACAATTTTTAGCTCAAAAATACTGCATAAAGCTAAGAAACACTGAGTCAGACCTTCTAACAAATCTGGCTTTATTAAACATGGAAAACTTAACTATTAAATATTGGAGAATAAAAAATTCACCACCACTAACAGATGCATTCATTGAAACCAGGAATTATACAGATTTACACAACAGTAAATTATTACCAATTTATAAATTTCCGTATAAAACTTTGATAAAAAACCCCAGAATCATAATTCCTAAATATACAGAATCAAATCATTTAAATAATATTTTAGTAAAATCTATACTGAGCGACTTTGTGTATTACACAGTAATTTATACAGACGGTTCTAAAAATCAAACAGGAGTAGGATGTGCTATGTATGTGCAAAATACTTATCAACATAATAATTACAAATTATCTAGTATTAGTAGTATTTTTACAGCTGAGTTTAGAGCCATCGAAAAAGCTCTAGAATGTATCAAAGAGAATAATATTGAAAAAGCTGTGATAATAGCAGACTCCAGATCTGCAATATATGCAATTGAAAATACTGATTTTAGTTCATACAAATCAAAAATTTTATGTAATATAAAAAATAATTTGTCTAAAGTGGAAGTAGTATTTATATGGGCAAAAGGGCATGCCGGTATACTGGGTAATGAGAAAGTGGATGAGTTGGCCAAAGATGCAATAAAAAAAGGTGAGATACTAACTCACATCTTATCGACAGATGCAATAAATGACGCCAAAGTTAGAATAAATAAAATATGGAAAAAAGAATGGAAAAATATTACAAGCATGTCAAAAAATTTATATTTTTCTTTACATCAAGAACTTCCTCCGCCACCTGAATACATATTTAAATATAACCTGCCAAAGCAAGATATTTCTACTATCGTCAGATTAAAAACTCGACACGGGAAATATGAGGCACATCTGCACAAATTAGGAATAATTAATTCATCAGTCTGTTTTTGTGAAAATGTTTCGATTAGAGATTTAAACCATATTTTCTTGGAACGCAAAATTAACGAGAGATATATAAATCAATTATATTACAATTTACGACAAACACAAGTCCATTTTCCAATTAGTATAGAATATCTACTAAGTTGTCATAAAATGGAAATATTTAAATTACTCATAAACTACTTGAAAGAAACAAATATAATCATTTAAGTGAAATACGTATAAATATAACAAAAATAATAAATTGAGGTTAAAATAAAATAAAAATCTGTGGCTAACGGACTCGCATCCAAGCCATTTTTTCACACACACACACACACACACACACACACACACACACACACACACACACACACACACACACACACACACACACACACACACACACACACACACACACACACACACACACACACACACACACACACACACACACACACACACACACACACACACACACACACACACACACACACACACACACACACACACACACACACACACACACACACACACACACACACACACACACACACACACACACACACACACACACACATACACGGCGCCGCATTTGTTGTGGCATCTGTGCTTCAGACTGCAAAGTGGCATCATCAAGTCTACGTACGTTAGGTTGATTCTAATTAGGTGTGGATCAGTAATATATTTCTAATTTTGTTATACCCTCCTTCTAAAAAAAACTACAGGGAAAACTATGATAACATTACTTGTGGCATCAGATGCCACATGTACCTTGAGATGTCATAAATACCACACTTGACACACCATGACTTAATACTTGAATTATGCCCGACATTTTTGGGACAATAAAAAACTAATAAATTACAGAACAAATTCTTGTTTTTTTAACTTTGTCAGTTATTTGCAAACAATTTGCATAAAATCTATGTTATTAATTTATTGTCATTATTATTTATTAGTCGCTTATTGCGGCTCTAATAGTTTTTCAAATAAAACTTTATATCCGTAAATTTTCTCATTTCTAATACTGGATATTTTGATTTGCACTATTCACATTTTTGTTTTCCTGGTAGTACTTCTTCTTCAAATCAAATTTAAAGAAAACCATTACGGATTTTATTTGTTCGGGCATCCATGGGGTTTTTGAAGTGTTTTAAGAGTTTTTACTGACTGCGTTTCTTTTTTTCTTTTTTTTTTAACTTGTGTTTCTTTTTTTGCAGATATTTATTTCTACAATTTTGTTTAATCTATTATTATTTTTTTTAATTCATATCACTCACACCTCTTCTATTGCCGATGATTTTCTCTTTTCTTGATTCTTGTACACCTGCTCTTTAATGTTTGACAATTGAACTAAAAGGTGATGCGAAAAAACTTACTTCTTTACTTACTTAATCAGTAGACTCATTGATACCTTTCGGTGTTGGGCCATTCATTCAATCTTAATCAGTGTCTTAATCTTCTGAGGTGTCGGGAGTTTCGTCTAACTCTCAATGAACTTCCTCCATTCTTTCCTATTGGTGGCCATTTGTGTTGCTTCTTGTCAAGTTTTTCTCTTACTTTCTAGTATCTGCGAGATGTGACTATTCCATTCTTTAATGCTTCGTCGTCTTCTGTTCTTCGCTATTGGTTTTGCTTGCCACACTCTTGATGCCACACTCAAAGAGTACCCATGAACGATCACATCAATCACTTTCCGTGTATTTGCTGTCCTTGTCTATAACAAACGTTTGTTATTTATAGAAAAAGACAGCAAATACAAAATAAGTGCTTGATGTGATCGTTCATGGGTATTCTTTCATTTTTCCGACTGTATGTATTATACATAAGAAACACATGTTCGGATTATCCGTGCTTCTCAATTATCCGTGCTTTTCAATTATCCGTGCCACCTCCGGTCCCAAGGAGCACGGATAATCGGAATTCTACTGTAATTACTGCATTTGTCCATTGTCTGGGTATTACTTTTATTTTCCATATTAGGTTCTATATGCATAGTAATTTTTTTATGAAAACAAATTAAACAAATTATAAAAATTAATTTTTTTTTACTTCTATATATTTCATCATTTCTGGTGCTACTTCATCGCTTCCTGGTACTTCTCTAATCTTTATCTTTCTTATTGCTTCTTCCAGTTCTTCTTTTTCTAAAGTTTCTTGATTTTCCGTGTTTCTCATGGACCCTCTATTGATCTGGCTTTCTTTTTCCATTGTATTCCCTTGCTTTCCATTTAGTATCAGCTCGAAGTGTTCCCTCCATCTTTCCATTATTTTTTTATCGTTTATTATTGTTCCTTCCTTGTTCATTATTTGTTTCACCTTTGTTTCTTTGTTGCTTTTTAGGTTCTTCAGTGTTCTATAAAATAACTCTACAGTTTCTGTGCTGTTTTCTTCCATTTTTTTCCGAATTTTTCCCAACTTTTCTTTTCCTCTTCCTTCACTATCTCTTTCATTTTTGTTCTTTGTCTCTTATAATTTTCATATTTTTTTGTGTTTTGTCTTGTACGTATTGTTTTTATAATTTCTTCTTTTCTTTTATTTATCTTTTCACTTCATCATTCCACCAAGATGTTCGTTTCTCTCTGTTATTGTTTCTTGTAGTCCCACATATTGCATTAGCTGATCTTATCATCGCATTTTTAAATCTTTCCCATTCTTCTTCTATTATTTCTGTTGTTTCGTGTTCATTTTCCATCTCTTTCTCTAGCTCCTCTGTGTACATTATTTTCGTTGATTCGTTGATTCTTCCCTTAGCTTATAATTTTTTTATTATTTCTTTGTGTTTCCTGTTTATGCTCTCATTCCTTTTTATTTCTTTTCTTTTGCTTTTGAATGTGGTTTCCAGTATATAGTGGTCACTGCCAATTTCATAACACCTTTTCACCCTTACGTCTCTTATCCAGTTCTTCTGCTTTTTGCACTATAGTATAGTTCATAATTGATTGTTCTTCTCTTGATTTGACTTCTCTTGTGATCTTGTGTATACTTTTATGCCGGAAGTGTGTGTTCATAATCACCAGGTTATTGTCTAGACCTAGACAGAATTTGAGTGGTAATTTCCAGTTTTGTTTATTTTTTCCTCCCCATAAGGTCCAATGACATTGTTCCCTTTTTCTGCTTCTTTTCCCACTCTAATGTTCATGTCTCCTGTGATCATAATTTTCTCTGTAGGTACAAATATTTATCACTTCTGGGAACTTATCCCAGAACTCATTATTTTCGTTTTTTGTTTCGTCTTCATCTGGTCCATAGCATATGATTAGTTTTGTATTGGTTTCCTCTATATCCATATCTACGTCTACTCTTAGTATATGTTCGTTGTAATATATCCAATTTTTTACTTTGTTGATAATATTCATCTTTATTATGCACGCTACTCTTGCCTGAGCTCTCTTCGTTTCTACCACTTCACTGTATATTAGTAGCATTCCTTTTTCTAATATTATTGATCCTCTTCCTTCCTTCTTTGTCTCTGTTAAAGCTACTGTTTCAATGTTCTTATTTCTAGTTTCTTCCCGCAGTTCTATTGCCTTTCCATTTATACCTCTTCCTCTTACTTTCCATGATGCCATTTTCAGAATTGTTTTGTTTTTTTCTGTGCTTAACTTGTACTTTGTTTTTCCTTCCGTTTGTGTTATTATCTTTAGATCTGTTCATGTCCCTGTACTGTGCCTGTTTTGTTTCTCGTTCCGTCTTTGTGCTTTCTTCGGTTCCATGACATCTCGTAACGCGACAGTTCGTAACCGGACAAATGGTAACGGACAATTCGTAATAGCGACAGTTCGTATCGGCGACACTTCATAACGGCGACAGTTCGTAACTATACAAATTTGTAACGTCCAAATTGAATTATTCTGCTTATTTTTGTTAACGTTGAAACTAACTGTTAAACAGTTATAAATGAAATTATGTTTATCAAAGGTAATACCACGAGTCCTCTAAATTTTATCGATAAATTTTTTTGTTTTCATGAAAACTTCTTTATTTGGTAAAATTACGAAAACAAACCGAATGATAACATCACGAGTCCGAAGGACGAGTGATTTTATCCATTTCGGTTTTTTTGAGTGATTTTACCCTAAATAAAGAAGTTTAAGTATGAAAACGAAAAAATTTATCAAGCAAAATTTAGAGGACAAGTGGTATTTGAAAAGATTATTTTGTGAACCAATATATATTATTAGTAAATACGGGCATCTGTGAAATATTTTTAAGACAACTAGGATCAATGTCTTAAGTAGGTTATAGATAAATTATTTTATGATTTAAAAATGAACCAATTTATTTATTATATTGTTAATACATAAAAAACTGTTTAAATCGAAAATGAACAATTATTAAAAACACAATTTTTATAACTAATATGAGATTTTCCAATGTCGTTCGTAATTAAGGTATGTACGTATTATGTGAAATTTAGGGTACCTTAAGTTTTATCAGGGACGAGACTGTTTTATCAAGGAAGAGGCTGTTTTATCAGTATTACACTCAATGATTGGCTAGAAAGACGCGTGGTGATTGGCTGAAAAAGCAAAAACGTCAGAATTTGACGGGTGAAAAAAATAATCAATTTAATAAATCAGTATCAGAATAAACATTTTTAAAATTGAAGCGTTTATTTGAAAAACAATACATGTCCATTTTAAGAAAATTCAATTTTATGTATTCTTCTCATAGAATAGTAGTTTCTTTATCCATCCGACACATTTAGTTTTGTAAAAATCTATGATGTCCGGAGTAAACTACATAGAACATTTGAATGTTTCTATAGAAAACAACAGATGTCTGGGAAGTTTTTCTTGATTTGCCAAAATTTTAATTTTTGGACAAGTGTTGTTTTTCACAATATCTTAATGGAGATTGTACAAAGAACGAGTGAAGAAAGAGGACTTAACCTCAACATAAATAAAACAAAATGGATGCTGGTCAGCCAAATTCAAAAACCTGCCAGACAATTAAAATAAAAAACCAACTAGTTAAACACGTTGACTCGTATATATACCTTGGAACAGTCGTCAACTCCAAATGGGATCAAACAACCGAAATACGATCTAGAATTGAAATGCCAGAGCAACATTTAACAACATTAATAATATATTCACCCGATCCGACATATCTCTCCTACTAAAAATATGGCTGCAAAAGTGCTATTTATTTCCAGTCTTGCTGTATGGCGCAGAGGCATGGACACTGACGGAAACATTAATGAGGAAGCTGGAGGCATTCGAAATGTGGGTGTATCGACGTATCCTCAAAATATCCTGGACGACTCATACCACAAACGTAGAGGTACTGCACCGAATGGGAAAACAAAAAGAAATCTCTTTCACAATTAAGAAACAGAAACTTGAATACCTCGGTCATATTGTGAGACATGATAAATATTATATACTCCAACTAATAATACAGGGTAAAATAGAAAGCAAACGCGGACCCGGAAGAAGAAGACACCCATGACTTCAAAACTTACACCAATGGTATGGACTAACATCGATCGAGTTATTCAGAAACGCCGCAAACAAAATTAAAATTGCTATGATGATAGCCAACGTCCGCAACGGACAAGGCAAGTGAAGAAGAAGAAAAGTTGTTTTCCTTTACAAAATGTTTACTTAAAAAGTTGGGAATGTCTAAAGACGGTTGCCGGCTTAAAGATTTCATTAATTACTTCATTAGTCCTTTGTCTAGGTATATGTAAATTTAAGGAACAATGAGAGGGATAAACTTTTAAAAATATTGTTAAAAGTTTGTATGTATTTAAATATTTGTTTGTTATTAAGGACTTTTAATATATTATTCTGAAACACGAAATATAAAATGTATTAAACATCTTCATCCCGGTACTGATTCATTAAATTGATAAACATTCAATTATAACTGTAATAACAGTTAGTTTTCACGTTAACAAACATAAACAGAATAATTCAATTTGGACGTTTACGAATTGTCCGTTACGAACTTGTATAGTTACGAACTGTCGCCGTTATGAAGTGTCGCTGTTACGAACTGTCGCCGTTACGAGTTGTCCGTTACCACTTGTCCGGTTACGAATTGTCGCGTTACGAGATGTCTGGTCACGGTTTTCTTCAGCTAGTTTTATGAACTAGCTGGTTCTGCATTGTTTGTTACTTTTTTTATTCTGCTTGTTTTTTGGTTCCATTTCCATTTAATGCCTTCAATAACTATGAAACCATAGCCAATTTTTGTCCTTTTTCCATTAGTCTTTCATTTGTTGCTATCTTCCTAAGGTTTCTTTGTACTTAGGTATTTCTATATTTTTTACTGTTAGGTCACATTCTAAAAATAAATACTCTATGTTGCGTGTAGTTCATTAGTTTACCCTTGGCTTTCAGTATTTTCATTTTATATTTCATTTATTTCAAAGTTATCAAAAATAAGATATTAAAAATAATACAATAAAGGTTAGGATATCTCGAAAACTTGACGTGACACAACAATTTTGACCCCAGATTCACATTCAGTGCACCAACCACCAAAAACCTTCGAGCTTCAGTTGCCCCTGGTTGACCTGTGATATTTTTGAAGTTTACGTACATTGTCATGATAACATCACACACACTACATTATCTTTATAACGGCCACAACAACAACAACAAAAAACTAACAAAGTATAAATCGATATAATTCCGCAAATTAGGTACACACCACTCGCTTCTGATAGCTCGTACCTAATGGCATCATGTTCCAAAGGAGTGTAAATTATTTCATGCACATATTATTTTAATCGTAGGGGGCAGCACTATATACGCAGCGAGAATGATGCCATAACAAATACATGTGTGTGAATGTACAACGATATCATCTTATGGCGTCATACACACCAAAATATTACAAAATATTAAAATGACGCCATCTGTGACAGTATAATGCCGTAGATGCTAAAAATCGACTTCAAATTTTATGGCATCGCGTGTATGATGCCACAAAGCTCGCAGATGCCATAACGTAGCAAAATGCACACACATGATGCCATAATAAATGTAATACAAACACACACACACACACACACACACACACACACACACACACACACACACACACACACACACACACACACACACACACACACACACACACACACACACACACACACACACACACACACACACACACACACACACACACACACACACACACACACACACACACACACACACACACACACACACACACACACACACACACACACACACACACACACACACACACACACACACACACACACACACACAATAAGACTTGTTATCTTTTCAGTTATGGTCCATGTTTCTACACCATATGTTGCTATTGGCCGTATGATGGTTTTATATATTTTAAACCTTACTTCCTTACGGGTCCAAACTCCTGTGACAGAGAGAAGTGCGTTTTGTTGGCAAGCATTATCCGTTTCGGTATTTCTTCCTCGCCGCCATTTTCAGTTATCTGTAAATCCAGGTATGTGAGCTGTCCTACTACTTCTATACTAACGTGGTCTATTGTTAAATTCTGCAAGTTTCTTTGGTTCCTTGCTTGTATTAGGGCTTTAGTTTTATCTACGTTGACGGCCAGTCCTATTTCTTTCGCATTTTCTTCAAGCTCTACATATAGTTCTGTGACGTCTCTTGCGGTTCTTCCCATCAAGTTTATATCATCTGCATATATTGCAATTTGCTTAGACTTATTAAAATGTAATTTTTTGGGTTTACGGACATTTTTCTTATGACATACTCCATACATATATTAAACAGAGTCGGTACGAGCCCATCTCCCTATTTTAACCCTTTAATTATCTGGAAGGGATCTGTCAATTCATTTTGAACTCATACTTGCGCTTATGTGTGAGTCATGGTCGCTTAAATTAACTTTACCAACTTCCTTGGTATACCAAATTCTTGCACAATTATGTATTATTTTATCTCTATGTATGTTATCATAAGCTTGTCGAAAATCTACAAAGATTTGGTAAATATCTATGTGGATGGAAAAACTATGTCTGTTTAATTTTGACATTAGTTTTCAAATAAAAAATATTTTATAAATTAAAGTAAAATAGTAGAAGTTATAACGTCTGGGGTCTTGATGAAAGCAGTGTTGTCGAGAGAGCGCAGTTGCCATACTTACCTTAATGTATACTACCTATGTCCAGCTGAAACATTTACGTACTGTATCAACAAATTTATACAGTGATGAGTGCGCTAAAAACCGGCAAATAACGTAAAAGCCGGAAAACAAAATACGTTGTGAAATAGAAAGAGATGAAACTTGAAGAGGTGGGAAATTAACAATAGAAATCTATCTAATCAGCCCTAAACATCCATCCTTGGATATAGGCCTCCTCTTCCTTCTTCCATGCCTCTTTATCTTGGGCAATTTCCATCCATTTTGACGCAGTGTGTTTCTTCAGGTCATCTGACCATCGCATCTGTGGCCTTCCCCTTTTTCGTTTGTGGTTCCATGGTCTCCAATGTATTACCATCTTAGTCCATCTTTCATCCTTCTGCCGTAGGGTGTGTCCGGCGAACTTCCATTTAAGCTTTGCTACTTGGGTAGAGACGTCTTTCACTTTTGTTTTGTTACGGATCCATTCGTTTCTTTTCCTGTCTGATAATTTAATGTTCAGCATTTGACTTTCCATGGCTCTTTCTGTCTTTGTTATTTTTTCCATATTCTCTTTTGTAAACGTCCATGTCTGAGAGCCATATATTAAAACAGGGAGTATACATTGATTGAAGACTTTTGTTTTTAGGTATTGCGGGTATTTTCTGTTCTTTAGAATATAAGACAGTTTTCCGAATGATGCCCAGGCCAACCTTATTCTTCTCTTTATTTCTTCGGTCTGATTTTCTCTATTTAATCTAGTGATTTGTCCTAGATATATATATATATATATATATATATATATATATATATATCTTTTACTTGTTCTATTCTTGTTTGTGCCACTGTAATTAATAGTTATTCTTGTTGATTGGTCATGGTCAAAAACCATGACGAAACCATGACCAATAGAAATCTATAAAACATTATTTAGATAAAATTTAAACTGATAATTCCCACCTTTAGGTGGGAAGGAGGAGTATGTCAATTAAAACTGTCATAGGAAAATTTTATAAAATTGTCCTGTCACAGTGGTATTTGTCAAACTCCTCCGATACGTCTAAAGTTGGGAAATTATTAACATTAATATCACAAGCAAGTGAGAATAACTTGACAATAATGCGACAATTTTTCGAAAACTTGTTGCCTGGCATTAGACACGAGAGCTCGGAGGGCTCGAGCGACTATTTTGAATGGAAACAAGTTTGAGAAAAAAACTGGAGCAATATTTTCTTATTTATTTTTGCTATCGTGTGATATTCACCAGATTATTTTTTAATACTTACATACAAAATTCAAGTCTTTGTGTAAAAACATTCAATTACATTTATCCCAATTAATGTAACACACATTTTTCAACTAAAAGTGAACAGCACAGTTTAGAAAATAGTCAGACGAAGATATCGATAGAATAGTAGTTAAAATTATTTATAAATACAGTTTTATTCATGAAATAATCTTACCGAAGTATAGCCGAGCGCTTAAAATTTCCGATTTGTGTTATCCTCTTGACAATTTGACATTAGATGCAGAACTAAAAGTTTATTATGGCTCATTTTCTTAAATATCACAGTTGTCAAGACTAAGATCTTGATTAAACAGAACCAAAATACTTAAAGATTATTCCCAGTATAACAGTGTAGGTAGAATATTCCCGGCATAATAATAATCTGATTGGACATAATTAAACACGTGATGAAAAATCTTACTACAGGACTACAGGATTGGAAGTTAAAGGCAATAAAAAATAATCAATAACATGTAAATTTATAGGTTTCTATTGATAATTTCCCACCTCTATAAGCAGACATGGAAGTAATGTTCTGTATGTAAGATGCCTCGAGAGTATATGGACATACAGACCGTTGCCTAGCGAGAGCAATGGTCAGGTTTCTATTTGTTGCCACAGCCCTCCAAATTGAGAATTCATAGAGAGACGATAGAAAAAAGCAGGATGAGAATCATATATATTATATATCAGGAAATACGGAGAAGAAACTTTACATACGCAACTAAACAAACTAATAGCACTTTTATGGAGCGAAGAGAAAATACAAAAAAATCGAACGAACGTAATTTTTTAATCCATAAAAAGGAGGCAAAGTCAACTGCTTTAACTATAGTTGCATCTCCCTACTTAATACGGTGTATAAAATCTTATCGAACATCGTATTAAGTAGGCTAACAACTTTTGTAGAGCATGTAAAGGAATACCAAGCCGGATTCAGAAAAAATTGATCGACCATAGATTAGATTTTTACTCCAAGGTAGCTACTTGGAAATCGATGGGAATTCAATAGAACTATGCATGATCGCTTCATGCGATCAAGAATACGACAGAATTAAAAGGATCAGATAAGGAATATAATGGCAGAACAGTCAGTTTAAAAAAATTATCCAGGCCCTTAAAATATTTATATAAATGACTGTAGATCCAGAGTATGGATAGGTAGCAAATCCTTAGAATCCCTTGAAAGAAATAGTAGGCTGAAACAAGAAAAAGCGCGCTCATCCTTATATCATCCTGGAGAAAGTAGTAAGAACAGCAAAAAATTGAACAGACATACTGACATTAAATGGACAACATTACTACTAGCATACGCGGATGACATCAACATTGTTGAAAACAAAGTCTCTAATGTAAAGAAAGCTTTTATTAAATTAGAAATAGAGGCAAAAACAGCTTAAGAGTTAATAAAGAGAAAAAAGAAAACCAAATATATGCGCAATAACAGACAAAACGGATAATATCGAATAGGGCAAAATGTAACAAGAAACTCATGTAGCTTTTAAAGAGTGGAGAGAATATTTCGGAACGACAATCACCGCAGATAACGATATCATGAAAGAGATAAATAGAATTCAGGCAGCAAAAAGGTATATATGTATAATGTATAGCCTCCATAACACTGTTATAAATCCTAAATCCAGGAGCATACTACGAGCAGTAAAAAGCAGGTTACGTAGAAAAATGACTAAAACCATGCTCCATTAATGGGCGTGAAGCGTGGACGCTGACAAAAGCAATGTAATGAAAACTACGATGTTTTGAGGGAAATATCCTAAGGGTTTGTTCACTGCGGAGACCAAAGGATGGTATCTAGCCTAGAGCTTAGTATCCTACTCTTCATTTTGGTGAACGCTCGCATTTAAAATAATGCATCTGGCGATCGATAATATGGTACGAGCAGTACGAGGGATACCAGGGAGCGAGGGTCGGCGCCTCGTTGTGAGCACAACTTTAGAAGGATTATCTTTGGATCCTATCACTACCCGAATACTAACCAATACCGAATGAGAACAAAAAATGCCGAAGTGAAACATATGTATATGGCTAGCGATACAATGCTAGAGATTAAATCCTAACTTCTATGATGGGCTGGCCATGTCCATAGACTTCGTAATAAACGCCTCACCAAGTTAATCTGGAAGGAAGTCCCGACAGGGAGAAGGTCCTTAGGACGTCCACGAATGCTTTGGAAGGATAACTTGTGGTCAGATTTTAGACCAATGGGCTGCCTATTGACTTAACCATAATCTTCGGCCGTACGATATGAAAACGGGTTGTGAAGTCAGCAAAGGCCCATCCCTGGTTGTAGTGATACCAGAGGAAGAAGAGAGTAAATTTGCAAGTTAATAAGTTAAAATAGATTAATAAAATAATTAGATCAACTTACGATATATTAAGTCTTCTTGTTCTTTTGGTGCCTATTCGTTTCGAATATTGGCGATCATTCTGGCTATAATAATTTTCTTACCTCATGCTTTTAATATATTAGTTGTTGTTGTAGAGAACCATTTCCTGAGGTTCTTTAACCATGATATTCTTAAAATATTAAGTAATCTTTTGAATACATTAAGTAATATAAAAATGTCGCAAGAGAACAAATAATAATAAATCTATTTCCTCTACCGTAAAAAAATATTCGTAAATTCCTGGTGAATAAAATTAACACGAAGAAAGTCATAATATTCTCGATCCAGTCGAAAGTTGCACTACACCAAAATGATTTATTTGATTAATAACATAACATGAGACTACACATGATTTACAATCACGAAATATGGTAGAAGAGCATTAGTTTTGTTTATTGCCCTGATTAAGAAGACGTTCGAAGATGTTGTGTAAGAATTAAAAATATTATGCGTGAACCAACAACATTCTAACTGATGGTTTCTAGTCAAATACTAAGAGTTATGTTCTTATTAAGTCGACTGGATCGGTGATGAATTATTCTTAAAGTAATGTTTCAAAAATTATATGTCTTTTATGGTATTGTCTATTAAGTAGGTTAATTTTATATATTGACGGATTTAATATTACTATATTATTGTGTTTTCAATTTATCAATCAAAAGGCAAAATAAAAATTAAATTAAATTTTTTTAAAATAACGCGGGCACATAAATTTGATACACCCTGTATATTGATCTGTAAATATTTATTAGAATTTAGTTTGGATGTAAGTGGATTTCTCTTTTAATGAGCTTTCCGATGAACCATTAAAGACTTTTGTGAATAATTAAAGTGAAAAGGACGATGTATTTAGTTTTAAAATGTTAAAAGATTGTTTATTACGGGAACTATAGAATCTACAGGTAGAGGTAATTATCATTTTCTAGAAAAATGGTTTAAAAAAACTTTAGAATTTTAATATCTTTGTTTCAACCCGAGTAAATGTTGTAGGGTTCCCCGAAAGTAATTAGGATGGTCGGAATATTTTGAAAATGACTGTTTGTTTGTCGAATGGAAAAGAGAAATGTTTCTGATTATTGGCAATTTGGAAGGGGAAAAGTGGTTTGAATGTTGAGTGAATTTGAAAAAGAAGGCATTATGTTTTTGGCATCGCTGAGGAGCAGTTCGACGTTTTCGTGGATAAGTAGTTAGCAAGTACCAGTGGTTGTTTGATAGTGGAGAATAGTGCTGAAAAGTGGAACGAGAGACAGATCAAATTGAGACGAAATACCTCTTTGGTTCTGTATTATTGTGAGAAGGAGAGCAGAGAATTTTTGGAGTTTGTGTGAATCGAGTACTGGTCAAAAGAGGCTTTGGCTCGTTGGAGAATTGGTACTGGTATGCTGATAGTTTTGAAGCTGGAGAACGGAGAGGGCTTTGATGAGTAGCCTTTAACATAGTCAACGAGGGAGAGCTGTTTTTGGGTCACGAGAAGACATCAGAGTGAGTGAAGAAAAAGGTCAGTCAACTTATGTGAAAGATATTTTTATGTTCAGAAACTAAAATTTTGAGTAAAAAGCATATGAATTAAAATTCCAATATTTCTAAAAGTAAATAGGAAGTATAGCTAATCTTGCGAATACATAAATTTGTTTTGTTTAGTTTGTTTTACCAAAGTCATCGGGAACAAACCGATAAATTGTTTTTTTTTTAACTATAGTAAATGTAAGTGGTAAAAATTTCATTCGGACATCTGTGTCCACAGGTTTTAGATTTGATAGATTTTAGAGTATTGATTTTGATAAATAAAAGACAAATCTGTATGTTTATTTTATATTTTGCTTTATTTTTTTTCCTATTTTATCCCGATTAGGGTCAACTAAGAGATACTGAATCCACGAGAGGAGATAAGTATAACGTAAGATAATTTAGACATTTTTTTAATATTATAAAAAGGCACCCTGAGATTTTTTATTCATTTTTTATGTATGATTTGCGACAATTAAATAATTAATCAAATAAATAATAATTAATATAAAATTAATAAGAAGCAGATCATAACAAATATAATATAATTATAATACTGTGCTGTTTTTAAGAACAACAAACTATATTTTTTAGTATTCTCTTCCGTTTTTATTTATATTCGGTTTTTTCCATCTATCTACTCTCACTCTTCCCACCACTTCCTCTTAGGCCTTTCTTTCTCTTTTCTGCACTGTACTATACTATATCATATTTTTAAACTAGGAGGAGTAAACTCAAAAGATCGATTCACACCCAATAATATCACTAAAACAATCTCCAGATTCGTCTTCTGTTTTGGTTGATCATGTAGGCCTTCGACGGTAATCCCTAAATATTAAATTATACTAACACGTCGCTAACGAGTTCTAAAAACAACTGTTTTTTTTTAATAAATGCAGACTAAAAGTTATAGAAATAACACAATAACCAACACAAAAAATCACAGATATTAACTTAATTAACGTATCAATTTTAAATGTCATTAGTGTCAAAATTTCATAAATTTTAATGGTGTCAAAAAATTTCATAAGTTAGTGAAGTAAACTTGCATGCGGTTGGACCAATTGGACTCCGCTATGCAACAAAGAACCAACTAACATTTTTTCGAAAATGGAGTTATCGGTTCGTACTGACTGTAAATAATACTATTCACGTTCTGAAATAACGAACCAAATGTTCCGGTACATCATAGCCATCTACTGGGTGATAGAACCATATTGCAGATTAATAAATTCGGTTGTACATGTTTTCAATTTCAAACCAAGTAACTTTGGTTCTTTGTTTCAGAACAAAGACAAAAAATACACCTGCAATAAATGTCTTTATGCCTTTAAAATAAAAATAAAGAGTATTAAAGACAATGAAAAATAGGATGTTGATAAAAAACATGAATTTCATTTGGAACAAGGTGAATTTGGAAGAAAACAAATGAAACTTGATTTAACCAAGGCAATAGAAGACAAACGCTTCCTTTATCTTACATATCTTCCAATATGATATTTTACAAATGACAGTTATGCGTACATTGCGAAAGCTGGGTCAGCAAGAAATCTACTTTTCATTTATGGCTCAGATAGGCAGGCCGTGAAGCTCAAGAAGTGGGGTCTTGTTGAAAACAAAAAGTAGGACCAACGAGACAATAAGTTGGTTTAAAACCAAAGAAATTATTATTATGTATCCAGATTTAGCCATACGGCTCACACTCCCTCTAAGGGGAAAATTGACTCATCCCAGATACCTACGGTATCAAAAGGATTGAGCTCTGGTGGGACTCTTTCCGTGATATCGAGCCCTAGGTGACTTGGAATGCAGGTGTATCTCCCAAAAATTTTCGTACACTTCTGGACGTCGCGAGTAGTACAGCTTTCTGCATGGTCTTATAAAGATGTTCATTCAGACCCAGCTTTTTTATGCTTTCGAGGAGGGTCTTCGGAATGACTCCAGTAGTAGACATGATAATCGGTATCGTCTGGGTACTTTGCATTCTCCATTGCCTTCGTATTTGAATTTCCAGATCTCTGTACTTGGCGATCTTTTCAGTAAATTTACTACGGAGATTATTGTTGTTAGGTATCGCCACATCAATTAGTGTTGTTTGTTTTGTTAATTTATTAACTAGTACGAGATCTGGTCTATTATGTGCCACTGTTTGGTCTGTGAGCACAGTGCGGTCCCAGTATAGCTTGTAGTTGCCATCCTCAAGCATACTCTCAGGGACGTATTGATAATACGGGAGATGATCCGTTTGGAGAAGTCCCAGCTTGATAGCTATCTCCTGATGAAGGATTTTTCCCACTGCGTCATGCCGTTCCTTGTATTCAGTTGCAGCAAATGCCTGGCAGCCCCCTGTAATATGTTGGATGGTTTCTTGGGCTTGACATCCATATCGGCATCTGTCATTTTGAACCTGAGGGTCTTTGACGATATATTTCAGGTAATTTCTGGTTGGTATAACCTGATCCTGAATGGCCAGTATTGATCCCTCCGTTTCAGGGAACATCTTTCCTGATGTCAACCAATAGTTCGACGCTGTATTGTCGACATAGTCTTGGCTGACCTCATTGGGATGTCGCCCGTGTAGAGGTTTACCCATCCAGGTGCGCAGTTTTTCGTCTTTAGTGAGGTGGTTTATGCGCATTTCTGGTTCCCTCAGTTTAATCGGTGTTGTGTCATCTACTGCGCAGATAGCGCGATGTAGAGTAGATGTCTCAGCCTGCATCTGAAAATAAGTTCTTAAGTTAGCAATTTGTTTGTCTAATTGCTCACCTATATCCATAAGTCCTCTTCCTCCTAAATTCCGTGGTAATGTCGTTCTTTCCACTGCACTTTTGGGATGGTGTTTTTGTGCCTTTGTAAGGTGCGTTCGTACTTTTCGTTGAAGATTTTCTATGTCCGTTTTTGTCCACTTAACAATGCCAAATGAGTAGCTAAGCGCGGAACATGCATAGGTGTTTAGTGCCTTAAACAAATTTCTACTGTTAAGGTGTGAGCGAAGCAGCTGTTTTACCCTTCGTATAAACTCTGTAGTTATCTCTGTTTTCATTTGTTTATGGTCAATTTTCCGCGCTTGCTTTACTCCAAGATATTTATACATATCGTTTTCACCCATGGCCTCGATGTTCTGGCCATTTTGCATATCGAATCCTCCGGGCTGTACTTTTCCTCTTACTATATTTAAAATACGGCACTTGTCTAGTCCGAAGTGCATACTAATATCATTAGAAAAAGTTTCTACAGTTTTTAGCATCTCATCGAGTTGGTTGCGAGTGGAAGCCATTAATTTCAAATCATCCATGTACAATAAATGATTAAGCTTCGCCACCACATTGTTGTTATTTTTGATGCTAAAACCTGCGTCTGTGGAGTTTAATAGCTGAGATAGTGGGTTCATAGCTAGACAGAACCACAGAGGACTCAACGAATCTCCTTGAAACAGGCCCCGGCTGATTGCGATATTTTCAGTTTCGATGTTAATTTCACCAGGTATTTGAAGGTGAATTCTAGTTTTCCACTGTGTCATTATATGCTCTAAAAAGGTCACTATATTATCATCGACTTTATATATTCTCAATATATCTATAAGCCATTCATGTGGCACTGAATCAAAGGCCTTCTTGTAATCAATGAAGGCAGTAAAAAGATTCCTCTTTTTGGAATACGCCTGGTTAGAAATGACTGAGTCGATGATGAGTTGTTCTTTGCAACCCATGGAACCCTTAGCGCATCCTTTCTGTTGAGGCTCTATGATATTGTTCAGAGCACAGTGTTGGTAGATACGCCGGGCTACACAGGATGTGACCAATTTATACAAAGTTGGAAGACAAGTAATTGGGCGGTATTTGGCTGGATCTTGGGTGTTATTTTGATCCTTCGGTATTAAATAAGTGGTACCCTGAGTTAGGAATGCTGGTATATCCTGCGGATTAGAAATAACATGATTAATTAGTGTTGATAAGCACTCATGAACACTCCAAAACTTCTTGAGCCAAAAGTTTTGAACTCTATCTGGTCCAGGAAATTTCCAGTTATGAAGCTCTTTGATGATATTTGAGACTTCTTCAGTAGTGAAGGGTTCGTAAAGGGTAGTAATGTAGTGTTGGCAGTTCTGTGTCGTATCTTCTATCCACCCAGCATTGTTGTTAAGAGCAGCTGGTGTGGAAAGTTGATTTCCCCAAAACTCATGAATTTCTTCTTGGCTTGGGTAAGTCTTATCGACACGTTCTACAGTGGAATTGAGTATTCGATAGAACGCCTTCTCAGAACTCTCAAAAAGAGCATTGTCGCTTTTGCGGTTGTTACTAACTTTGTACCTCCTTAGTCGCCCTGAATAAACGGAGAGTTTTTGTTTTAATGTATCCAGACACTGATGGGCTGTGTTGTTTTCTGGATCATATGTTGAGTGTCTTGTGGTACTCAGCATTATTTCTTCAGCTCTCCTGATGACTTTTCTACTTGTTACACCTCGTATGTATTCTGTGACTATACCAATATCCTTACGTAGTAATTCAACCTTTCCGAGCAGTCTTTTTTCCCAGGGTGCAATTCTGTTACCAGTTCTTTCGTTATTAGTACCCCGTCGTGTTCTGATCTTAACGCCCATTACATTAGCAATTGCTGTTGCTGCACAGTAGATTAGCATGTGCAAATATTCTAATGTGTGGGCTTCTACGACATAATTGGGTAGGACTTCAGTGTTCACAATTTGTAACAGCGCCCCTAGTTTTTTACAAGAGTTTATTCGTGGTAGCGGTGGTCTGCTAAGTGGGTTTGTTCCATTAAACTCCTGTACCGCACGTGCCATTTCGCTCACTAGGTTATCACGTAACTCGTTGTTTTCCTGATCTGTATTGTCAGGTTGAGTTTCTTGTATGGCAAGCTCAGGAATCTGCTCATGAACTTCATCAGGGACTGGATCTTCAATTACAACATCGTTATGAATCTCCCGTTCGACTTCGCTTCTAATGGTATTGCGTCGAGTCTCTGGGATAAGGTTGTTTCTTATAATTACCCGGTATTGGTCTGATACTCGTTGCTCCGATACTTGAATATCTGGGTATGCCCTGCAAAATTCGGCATACAGCTGTTGTCGGTAGCCGATTGTTTCTTGACCGAGGTTTGTCACCTTGTAGTAGAAGCGCAAAATGTTTTCATTAATGGACACAGTCCATTTCATGCGCTGCCTCGGTCGTCCCGCTTGAGTGAGCGCCGGCTGATGTTCCAGCGCAGCACCTTCGGCGGGTGGAGCTCTTGTTGTTGTTTGGCTCGCTTGTGGTTGTGATTGTGGTTGGGCTGTAGCTGATTGTATGACAGGGGCCCGCCTCCTCAACACCCTGCCACCGACGTCCCGCATGCTGTCACGTCCAGCGCCGGCTCCAGACGTGCCCTGGCGATCCCCAGGCAGCGATCCTAAACATAAATTAATAATCTCCATTCTCATGGGTGTGCATTTTATACCTACTGCCAGGTGTCAGTTTTTGTTCCACGGCAAGTATTCCTGCTACTCTCTGGGTATTGGCGCTACGAATACCCAGAAAGCATCCCCCATTCGCAGGGGGCCGCGCCTGATAGAAGAACTGACAAAAAACTCCCACAGGCCCTTATGTATTATTATTATTATTATTATTATTATTATTAGAAATTAAACTATGTATGTATTATTAATATTATTTATAATTTAACATAGCATATATTATATTAAAGTCAGAATTTGGTATTAGTTTTGAGAGTAAACTAAATGTAAGCCCAAATACTTACGATGTCGGGATAGTATCACGAGGTTTTTCCTGGTTTTCACTCGTGATTTACTACGGAATCTCTAGCGCGATAATTTTACTGCCACCGTTGCATTTGGTTGTCTTTTTAAAGACAGATCACATGCTATGATTTTTTGTGGCGGATATTCTGGAGTTGAGGTTGATTTCATGTAATCGAATGAACTATCTTTTAGTAAAGTCGTCCCAGGAACGCAACTTATCAATATTGGCAATATCATTTTAAAGTCTTCTACTTTAAAATTTATAATAAATGCCTGAATTGCCGATATAAATGAGTCAGATTAAATAAATTATTAGAAGAATTTTTTGCTAAGCAACAACATTTTTGTTTAATTTAGTATTATTTTGTATTTTGACAACGACACCCGACTTGGGCGTCGAAACGTTAATAAAATCATTTTTTTTGGTAAAATTGTGGCTTATTTCCCATTGAAAATAGTTGATCAAAGAAATTAAATTATGTAAAGATAACCCTTATTTTTTAAGACGTACCAAGATAATGAGGAGATTAAAGAGGTAAACATAAAAAGGGAAAAGGACTAGAACCTTCAACTGGGTTACAGCTTATCATGTATCTAGAACAATTTCGGCTAAGGAAAATCAGTTTCTAAAGCAAAACTTAAAGATATAAGAATTTATCTTCATTTAATTCAGGACACCAGGATATTTATACAAATTTTATAGCAAATAATACTATAATCGAGGATATAGATGGATTAAACAGAAATACAGATTTCGAACCAGACGTGGATTGTTAACGTTACATTTAACAACAAAGAACCAAGTGATTCTTTTCTACCGTAGGAGTTAATTTTGCAGTTGTTTATTTTATTATTGCATTAATACCCGTTACGTTATAATTAAAAAGCGGATTATATGTATGAAAATGTATGAAAATATGTACATATAAATATAAAGGATGTCCCCGAATATAGTGCGTTCCTTAAAGGTGTAAGTAGAAGGCACCATGTAGATAAAAAAGTCTTATAACATTTTTTTTCTAAATTCAACCGTTTGGCCAAAAAATGAAAATACATTTTGGCAAGCAAATTGAAATATGGCAACTCTGCAATACAAAACGTTAAAGGTGCATGGTCACAATTAGAGAACCACTAACAAAGAATATATAGTCTCCTAGAAGAGTACTGCCCTGTAACGCTTTAGCACAGGATTTTGTGTTCCCACTGAGTAGGTGCATATACCTGACAACGACTACGGAGCTTGCGCGATCTCCTCACTACCGTTGCCGCAAGATCCCTCGTCACGTCAACAATCCTGCCTGCAGGCATAGTATAATATACAGGGTGGTTCATCTTATCCGCCTCGGTGTCTGTACGGAAAACCACTTAATATTTTAAAAAAATTTCTTCACATAAATATACAGGGCCATTAATACTACAATCTAAAAATAATGTGAATTATACAGGGTGCTCCAAAAAAGACTCGCATATCAAAGTTATATTTTTTCTTATGGAATGCCCTATATCTGATGACAGTATTGAATTGACCTTGAAAAATAAGCTATACTTTCATAAGGGTTCCCTATACCTAAATACAGGGTATTTTGATTTATTTCGATTTTTATAAAAATGTAAGGTTTTAGAAAAAAATAAACATCTACGAATCTAAGAATCAGTAACAAATTCTTTCTTGGATCTTAATAATTGACTATTTACAATACTTAAGTAATTGCTTATTGCAACAAAGTTTCTTACAGGGTGGTCAAAATATGAGATTTTTCGATTGACAAATTCAAGCTGTAATAACTTACTTATTTTAAATGGAACACCCTGTATCTTACTAGTCTATCGCGTAGAAAATATACTTAGCTTTCAATTTGTATTAGGGTTTCCTATACCTATCTTTTTACAGGGTGGTCAAAATATTAGATTGTTCTATTAACAAATTCAAGCTGTAATAACTTACTTATTTTAAATAGAATACCCTGTACCTTACTAGTCTATCGCGTAGAAAATTTATTTAGCTTTCAATTCTTATTAGGGTTTCCTATACCTATCTCCCTTCATTTGTTAAATATTTAAAGATTTCATAATTTGTACACCACTTTTTGTTTGAATCTTTGAATCGCAATTACAAACAATGACTACTATGACGATAACGAGCCTATTGTACAAAAATATGTAAAAATGGGTATTTACACATTTACAGAATAACATGGGAAAATATATTTACAGGATAACATGTATATTGAGAATGTTTACATGGAATTGAAGAGATTTTAAATATCTTCCATTATAAAGAATAGAATATCGAGTATGTCATTTAAAATCAGAACACTCTGTGTGATTAAATGATAAAAATGTGAATTTTATTAACGAAAGTATCTTGACTAAGATATTTAAGTATATTTCCGGTGTTGGCGATGTGTTTTACATAACCACGACATAGGTATTTAATTCTAATTTTTAAAGCTTACAAATTAGGAAATCTTTAAATATTTAAGAAAAGAAGGGAGATAGGTATAGGCAACCCTAATAAGAATTGAAAGCTAAGTAAATTTTCTACGCAATAGATTAGTAAGATACAGGGTGTTCTATTTAAAATAAGTAAGTTATTACAGCTTGAATTTGTTAATAGAACAATCTAATATTTTGACCACCCTGTAAAAGATAGGTATGGGAAACCCTAATATAAATTGAAAGCTACGTAAATTTTCTACGCGATAGACTAGTAAGATACAGGGTGTTCTATTTAAAATAAGTAAGTTATTACAGCTTGAATTTGTTAATAGAACAATCTCATATTTTGACCACCCTGTAAGAAATTTTGTTGAAGTAAGTATCTGTTTAAGTATGCTAAATAGTTTATTATAAAGATCCAAGAAAGAATTTGTTACTGATTCTTAGATTCGTAGATATTTATTTTTTTCTAAAACCTTACATTTTCATAAAAATCGAAATTAATCAAAACACCCTGTATTTAGGTATAGGGAACCCATATGAAAGTGTAGTTTATTTTTTAAGGTCAATTCAGTAATGTCATCAGATATAGGGCATTCCATAAGAAAAAATATAACTTTGATATACAACTCTTTTTTGGAGCACCCTGTATAATTCACATTATTTTTACATTGTAGTATTAAAGGCCCTGTATATTTCTGTGACGCAATTTTTTTAAAATATCAAGTGGTTTTCCGTATAGAGACCGAGGCGAATAAGATGAACCACCCTGTATATTCTTTGCGAGTATCAACGAGTATCTTGAAGAGACAGATAAACGTGACCACCTGTTCCATATAAACCCATCTTCTAGGAGAGTATATATTCTTTGTTACTGGTATAAGCCGGCGGTCTCCAATATACGCTATAGACAGCGTACAACGTCACGCCGTAAAAAAATTGTTCATTCTTGTTCTTGTTACTTTTATGTAATAAACTTTCAAAGACAAAAACTATCCTACAACCGAAGATAGTTAAAAATAGTTAAAAAAATTCTAATTATGGGGTGAATTGAAGTGATCACCGACTTAGCCGGTGGTATCCAACGGTAGGAATCAAGAATAAAAATATACGACAATACTTAAAAACAAGAGTGTTTGACCAGTGTATACTCCCAATTCTCACAGACGCATGCCAAACATGGGCCTTGATCAAAGCAAACATGGAAAAAATAATGAAGACACATAGAGCCATGGAGAGAGTAATGTTAGGAGTCAAATTAACAGACAAAACGCAAAAGAACTGGGTAAGAAATAAAACAAAAGTCAAAGTCGTAGGACAACATAAAGCCAGTCTAAAATGGAGCTTCGTAGGACATACATTCGCAGGTAAAAAGATAGGAGGAACGCATGGGAAACAGACAGCACTAAACAGAAGCGAATGTAGGAAACTGGGGGAAGCCTGTGTTCAAAATTGGACGAATTAAAGGGACGAAGAATGAATAGACGTCGTAGACTTCGTACAACGTGTATTGGAGACCATCAATTAAAAGTCTAATAATCAATCGACAAGAGCTAGTAATATTAAGGGATTCCTATATCAAAGAGAAGACTGAATAATATTACCTACTATGTCCACACTCTATTAAATATTTTTTTTATTTATACTTACCCCAGGCTGAGTTTATATCTATCGCCTTTCAGATTTATTAAGTGATTGTTAGATATAAACGTATTAGTTCAATATCAATAAAACTGACAAGCAAATAAGTTTTCTAATTATTCTTAATTATGTACATTGTAAGCATAAAAGTGTAAACGTAATCTAACTGTACACACCCCATTCCAACGAAGAAACAAAGTAATATCTATTATTGGAATTGTACTAAATCTATCACAGGTCTTTTATAATAGATTTTTTTTATGTAATTATGTTCATTAACAATCTACATCATTAAAAGAGTATTAAGTAAATTTGTTCCATGTTTTTGGGCATGAAGAAGAGACTTCCAATGATGTCTCATCTTATTCTATTTATGTTTGAGTTTTAAAATAGGTCCTGAAGCCAGGTTCTATCTAGTGTCCTTGTGGTAGGGCCATTATGGAATAATTCCCTTACTAACTCATTGTCATGGTGAATGGTACGCTCATTTTTTGATTCCGTGGCTCGATGGATTTCTTCTCTGATGAAAGGTATATTTAAATCTTCGTGACGTGTTTGATTAGTTACGTATCATGGTGCGTCCACTATTGATCTTAGAACTTTAGACTGAAATCTTTGGATGATATTCAGTGATGTTGACTTTGCACAGCCCCAGAGGTGTTGTCCGTAGTACCAAATAGGTTTGAGTATTGCTTTGTACAAAAGAATTTTGTTTTGGCTGTAGAGTTTTGATTTGCGTCCAAGGAGCCAATACATTTGCCGGAATTTCAAGTCTAGTTGTCTTCTCTCGGTCTGGATATATTTCTTCCAACTAAGACGTTGGTCAAGATGGAGGCCAAGGTATTTAGCGTCTGTTACTGTTGGTATTCGTTCATTTTCCATTCTTACAGGTGGGCATGTGTTGTGGCGGTTGGTAAACGTTATTTGAGATGATTTTGTTTTCTTTACTTTTAATCGCCATTTTGTGTACCATTCACTTAGTATGTCCAGATGGTGTTGCAGGTCTTGTGAGGCTTGTATGTGATCTTCATTTACAGCTAGTGCTGCTACGTCATTAGCAAAGGAAGCGATCGTAGTATTATGAGACTCTGGTATATCGGCTGTGTAGAGTGAGAACAGCAGCGGCCCGAGAACACTACTTTGCGGAACTCCGGAGTTAATAGGACAGAGGCTGGATTGTTGGTCTTTGAATTTTACTGAGAAATATCTATTTGATAAGTAGGATTTGATTAGAAGGAAATAGTTACTAGATAGTGCTAATTTTACTTTGTAAAGCACACCTCTGTGCCAAACTATGTCAAACGCTTGTGAGATATCTAGGAATACAGCGTTGCAGTATTTCTTTTCTTCGAGAGTTTTTGATATTTCATTTACTATTCGATGGACTTGTTGTGTAGTAGAGCGATTTTCCCGAAAACCAAACTGATGTTCTGGTAGTAATGTTAGGAATTCATGGTCTGCGTATATTCTTTGTAGCAGCAATCTTTTAAAAACTTTGCTAACGATTGGGAGTAGGCTGATGGGTCGATAAGATGTTACTTCATTGGGCGCTTTGCCTGAATTAAGGATCATTATGATTTCTGTAAATATCCATATTTTTGGAAGGTATGATAAATTTAGCATGCGATTAAATATTACTGTTAGCATGATAATGGCCTTACGAGGAAGTTGTTTTAGTACTTGTGCCGAGATTAAGTCATAACCTGGAGCCTTTCGTTAAATGAGTTTGGTTAATAACAATAGATAAGTTAATAATTATTAATCGGTTATACAGTGAGGACGTTTGAGTTGGAATAAATTCATTATTTCGAGAATGGCTGAATTTGGAAAAAAATCCTGAGACAGGTCGATTTTTATTTTTAAATTAGAACTTTTTGGCATATATATCATACAAGTGACGTGATCCATCTGGGAGCCATGACATAACCGATAATTTTTTTAAATGAGAGTAGGGGTTGTGTGATAGCTCATTTAAAAAGCTGTTCAATTGCCTATTCACTAACATAAACAATAACTTCATTATTTATACGGGCGAGGAGGGGGCAAAAATATTTTTTTTATTAAATTATTTGACTCAAAAAGAAGAATGAAAGCAATTTATTTAATTCAAAATACATTTTACTGCTGTCAGAAAACAGGTAAAAATATTTATTTCACAAATGAACATTGCTTTTCACTTAAATTCAATGTTCAAACTGCTAAGAGACAGGTGGGTGGCAGTTTTAACATTGAATTTAAGCGAAGAGCAATGTTTATTTGTGAAATCAACATTTCTTTCTGTTTTCTGACAGCACTAAAATGTATTTTAAATTAAATGAACTACATACCTTCTTCTTTTTGTCTCAATTAATTTATTCCAAAATTAATTTTTCTTGACACCCTGTATAAAGAAATATGTTAACGTTTATATTGCTGAATAGAGAATTAAATAACCTTTCAAATGGGCTATCACACAACCCCTACTCTCATTTAAAAAAATCATCGATTACGTCATCACGCCCAGATGGATGACGTCACTATTATGAGATATATGCAAAAAAGTTATAATTTAAAAACAAAAATCGACCGGTCTCAGGATTCTCAACCCATTCTCGAGATAATGAATTTATTCCAACTCAAACGTCCTCACTGTATTGTGTTTCAATTTATCAATCAAAAATAGAATAAAAATTTTAATTTTTTTAATATAACGCGGGCACATAAATTTGATACACCCTGTATATTGATTTGTAAATATTTATTAGAACTTTCAACGCAAAATGGTTTCTCCTTAATGAATTTTTCCATGAAGAATATTAAAAACATTTTTCTAAATAAAAGTGAAGTGAAAGTTATTTAGGATTAGTATTTTAAACCGATTGTTTATTACGGGAAAGATAGAAGCCATAGGTAATTAGTTCTTAGAAAATTAAGGTAAAGAAAGTTTGGAATTTAAATCTTTTTGTTTAACCCCGAGTAAATTTTGTAGAATTTCCCGAAATTAATTAGTATGATGGTACGAAAAATTTTGAAAGTATGAGTGGGTTTTCGAATGAAAAAAAGAATGGGGAGAGAGAAATGTTTCTGATTGGATTGGAAATTTGGAATGGGGAAAGTTTTGTTTGAATGTTGAGACAGTTTGGAAAAGAAAAGATCATTGTGTTATGGGCATTCGAGAAGAGCAGTCAAAAGTTTTCGGGAGTAGTTCAGAAGCAAGTACTAGTGGTTGTTTTTGATAGTGAGAGTAGCTGAAAGTGGAACGAGAGACAAATCAAATCGAGAAGAAATACCTCTTTGATTCTGTAAAGTCCAAGAGAGTAAGTTACAAGAATTATCGTTATTAAAATGATTTGTGACACCAAGTAAAAAAGATGGTCTCAGGAGATTATTGTTGAGAGAAAGAGAGGAGAGAGATTTGGAGTTTATTGAACGAGTCCTGGTCAAAGGAAGCCTGACTTGTGTTTTGGAGAAATAGTTGCTGGTATCCTGCTGGATTGTTTGCTGAGAACGGAGAGGGCTTTGATTGGTAGCCTAACATAATCAACAAGGAGGAGCTGTTTGGGTCAAGAGGAGACATCATTGTGTGTGTGAATCAAAAAGGTCAGTCAATAACCTATGTGATAGATTTTTTTTATAAACAAAAGTTAATTTTTTTACGTAAAAGCATATGAATTTAAGATTCCAACATTTCAAAAATTTAATAGGAAGTATAAGTAGTTTTGCGAATACCAAATTTGTTTGTTTAGCTGGGTTTATTAATGGTATCAAAAACAAAGCGATAAATATTTGTTTGAATTAGATTAATTTATATGGTAAAAGTTTCTTTTGGACAGTTATGCCCACAGAATTTAATTGATAAATTTACAGAACATTGCTTTTGATAATAAAGGTAATTGTATGTTTTTATTTATGATTTTTCTATTTATTTCCTTTTCCTATTTTATCCCGATAAGGATCAACTGAGAGCTACTGAAACCACGAGAGAAGATAAGGATAACATAAGATAATTTAGACATTTTTTTTATATTATAAAAAGGCACCCTGAGAATCTTTCTTAATTTTTATGTATGATTTGCGTTAATTAAATAATTGATCAAGTAAATAATAATTAATATAAAAGTAATAGAAAGCAGATCACAACAGTACGTACTAACCTCTTGTTAAAAATGTTATAGTGTACTGTTCTAAACGATGCAATACCTGCGTATCAGCTTAAGTAGATCAGTGTTGTGAAACGCCACGAACTTTTTATGTAAAATGTCCGTACAAGCTACTGAAGAGTGCTTCGTGCCACCCGTCACGAAAATATCAAGATTTTGAAGAAATCTCGTTCACAATGTTCGACACGAAGAAACATTTTACCTTGGTTCCTCAAAGGCAGATAGTAAAGACAGATAGCAAAGACTGGTAGATTATAGTCATAAGGGTGGAAACTTTGTATGTAAAAAATCCTTAAGTTAACAAATGTATTCTTCCGTATCAAATAGTATTAAAATTTTATTTTAAAACTATTGATTAACGATTAAATCGAGGTATCGAGGGAAAACAAGTAGAATGCCATTTGTAGAAATGTTGAAAATGTATCTATTCGTTACAAAGTACTGGTTACTTATGAATACCGAAAGTAACGATTACTATACAGAGAAGCAAATCGATACTTTGATTACTCTGATTACTTCGTTACTTCGTACCAACCGTATCAGAGCGAGTAACGACGATTGTATCTAATTTGATTACTTTGATTACTCTGATTACTTCGTTACTTCGTATCAATCGTATCACAGCGAATAACGACTATTGTATCTACAACCAGTACACTTGATTACCTTTTACCAATCGTATCCCAGCGAGTAACGGACGGGACCGGCATTTTATGAGTGTTATCGAATATC
Source organism: Diabrotica virgifera virgifera (assembly GCF_917563875.1). Taxonomy (NCBI): domain Eukaryota; kingdom Metazoa; phylum Arthropoda; class Insecta; order Coleoptera; family Chrysomelidae; genus Diabrotica; species Diabrotica virgifera. The sequence continues at coordinate 53,506,728 of NC_065449.1, read as the reverse complement.
GTTATCGGTATGAAGAATTTTAAGAGTGTGATCACAAAATACCTACCTACTGAGAAATACAATTCTTGATATGATTACCGGTACTCAAATACAAAATTAACAAAAGTAATCAAAACCTTTTGATCCCTTAAACAGATCGGTGAAGGTCGTTATTATATCGGAATACCTATACAAAATACCTACCTACTGAGAAATACGATTCTCGATATGATTACCGGTACTCAAATACAAAAGTAACAAAAGTAATCATAGTAATCCCTTTGTTTATCCCTTAGTTTATCCCTTAAACTGATCGGTGAAGGTCGTTGTTAAATCGGAATACCCATACAAAATACCTACCTACTGAGAAATACGTTTCTCGATATGATTACCAGTCTTCTTCTTTAAGTGCCATCTCCTCAGCGGAGGTCGGCAATCATCATAGCTATTCGTATTTTAGAGATGGCTGCTCTGAAAAGTTCATTTGATGTACATCCGTACCACTCTCTCAGGTTGCGCAGCCACGATATTCTGCGTCGCCCTATGCTTCTCTTTCCTTGAATCTTTCCCTGCATAATCAATTGGAGCAAGCTGTATCTCTCTCCACGTGAAATATGTCCGAGATATTCCAATTTTCTTGTTTTGATGGTATTTAGGATTTCCATTTCTTTATTCATCCTTCTCAGAACCTCTTTGTTTGTAACGTGTTCTGTCCACGATATTTTCAGAATTCTTCTGTACACCCACAGCTCGAATGATTCTAGTTTTTTCATTGATGCAGCATTCAAGGTCCAAGCTTCCATTCCATAAAACAGAGTCGAGAAAACGTAGCACCTAGCCAACCTAACTCTTAGCTCCAACTTCAAATCTCTTGTGCAGAGCACTTTCCCCATTTTGTTAAAATTTGCTCTAGCCTTTTCTATCCTGATTTTGATTTCCTGTAAGTAATCTCCTGTGGAGTTGATCATTGTTCCAAGGTATGCATATTGATCGACTCGTTCGATATTGGATCCGTTGATGACGAGATTTTCGTTATTTCTTTGAGTTTTCGATATTCTCATAAACTTTGTCTTCTTGACATTCATTGTTAGCCCATATTCTTCTCCAAACTCTGCTATTCTGGTCACCAGCCTCTGAAGATCCCCAATATTTTCAGCTAAGATGACAGTGTCATCCGCATATCTAATGTTGTTAATGGGAACTCCATTTACCTTTATTCCAGCTGTTTCACCATCCAAAGCTTTTTTCAAGATCTCTTCCGAGTAGGCATTAAGAAGAACCGGCGACAACACGCATCCCTGTCTCACTCCACGTCTGATTTCAATTTCCTCCGACAGCTGATCGTTAACACGTACTTTTGCTCGTTGCTTATAGTATAAATTCGATATAATCCTGAGGTCATTGTAGTCCAGCTTCCTTGATTCTAGAACATGCATTAATTGTTCATGTCGTACTTTGTCAAATGCTTTATTATAGTCAATAAAACACGCATATATATCTTGATTGACGTCCAGGCACCTTTTTATAAGTATGTTAAGTGAAAAAAGAGCTTCACGAGTTCCCAGGCCTTTGCGAAACCCAAATTGCGTATCATTAATGTCTATGTCTAGTTTATGATATATTCGGTTATGGATGACTTTCAGTAGCAACTTTAGCACATGGGACATCAAACTAATGGTGCGGTAGTCGCCGCATTCTCGTGCGTTTTTCTTTTTAGGGAGGCAAATAAAGATCGACGTCAATCATTCTTTGGGTAATGTGCCTGAGCTATAAATTTTGTTCAAGAGTACCACTAAAATATCAATATGCTGCTCATCTATAATTTTTAAAAGGTCGATAGGAAGCATGTCAGGTCCTGGGCTTTTTCTGTTCTTCATTGTTTTTAACACATGTATTATTTCTTCCGTTGTAATATATGGACCTATTTCTCCTGAAGTAAGTTCTATGTGTTCCAGGTACCCTCTTTCATCATCGAACAGTTCAGCGATGTATTCTGCCCAACGTTGTACTTTCTCATCGGTCTCTGTTATAGCGACCCCGTGTATATCCAGAAGTGCACCAGTTAGATTTTGCTTTTTTAGTCCAGCCATTTCTTTGACTTTCTTATGTAGGTTAAATAGATCGTATCTTTTTTGGAGATCCTCGATCTCTTTGCATTTCTCTTCAAAGTGTTTTTCTTTTGCCTGCTTTATCATCTTCCTTATCTCGTGGTTAATCTCCCTGTATTTATTGTCATTTTTGTTCTTATATTGTCTCCGTTGTTCCATCATATTCAGTATCTCGTCATTCATCCATTCCTCTTTTCTCCTTGTGGAAGTCTTTAGTATATCTTTACAAGGTTCTAGTATGCAATGTTTTAGTTGCTCCCAGTGCTCGTCAATGTCATCATTGGTGTCTATGTTCAGATCTCTACAGTTCTTATGCAGTTCGTGTTGAAGACATTCTTTTACGTTGGGTTCTTTAAGCTTGCTTATGTCTATTATAGCTGCTCTCTGATTTCTTTTAATATTTTTAAGTGCGAGTGTAATTTTGGCGATAAGTGGGTTGTGGTCTGAGGCCACGTCTGCTCCGGGATATGCTTTTACGGCTTTAACAGCATTACGGTATCTTTCGTTTATCATAATGTAGTCTATCTGGTTCCTAACTACTTTCTCCGATGAATCTGCGGGCGATCGCCATGTATACAGTCGTCTGTTGGGTAGTTTGAAAACTGTGTTTGTGATAATGAAGTTCTGCTCTTGGCAAAATTGTAGTAGACGATCACCTCCCTCATTGCGATTTCCCAGACCATATTTTCCTACACATTTTCCGCTTTGCCCCTTTCCAATTTTTGCATTGAAATCACCTAGGACTATCGTGATTTCTCTGCTTTTTGTTTTTTTCAGTGCTTCTTCGATATGCTGGTAAAATAATTCTAGTTCTTCTTCATTGGCATTCGTCGTAGGAGCATATACTTGTATCAGGTTCAACGTGGCGTGAGATGTCTCTAATTGTAGTAACATTACTCTTTCTGAGATGGGGACAAACCCTTTCACTGCTCTATTAGATATTTTATTAACAATTATTGCCACTCCATGTCTATGTAGGTTGTCATCGCTACCTGAATAATATATTGTAGCTTCTGCTGTTGAGAAGCAGCCTGAGTTAGGCCACCTGGCTTTACTGATACCTAGTATATCAATATTCAACCTGTTCATCTCTTGAAATGTATTGTGCATCTTACCAGGCTGAAACATCCTCTGAACATTCCAGGTTCCAATTTTAGTATTGGACAGTCTTATTCTCTCATCTCCGCTTTTGTGACAAGGAATTCGCTGATTAACGACCTGAGAGGCCTTGTCTTTTCCTCCCCTGCCGGATCTTGGCTTCCGAGGGCCATAATCAGTATCACTGTTGTTGGTTTCTACCACCATGATGATTGTACTAGGGATATCCATAGGGATCTTTAATGTAGTGGTTTCCCCTTGCCTTCTACATCCTTATGCCGTTGACCATTACTTGGTTCTTCTGCCATCGGGGCCGATTTATCAACCTCAGGGCAAAAGGGTGCCCTACCACTTTCTAACTCATCCGCCCAAAGCCGTTGGCCAGTAAGTGGGTGATTACCAGTACTCAAATAAAAAAGTAATCATTGTAATCAAAGTAACGAATACTGTAAATGATTACTTTACACAAAAGTAACGATTTGTAACGAATACTCGAAAGTAACTACAATCAACATCACTAGCCATTTGACAGGGTCAAATTTAAAGACGCAAGAAGACGCATTAATTAAAACGATAAAAAATATCTACCAGAACAACACAATAAAAGTAAAAGCAGTTGAGGAACTAACTGACCCAATTGGAGCTGGCAATGGCATAAGACAGGGAGACTCCCTGAGTCCTCTATTGTTCAACCTGATCATGCATGCAATAATAAAAAAAGTAAGAACAAAAAAAAAGATACTAAATGGGAGAAAAACAACTTAAAATAATCTGCTATGCAGGACGATACAATCTCTTAAAGTGAACATGATTTACAACGTATGCTGCACGAATTTAATATAACCGCTAGACTGCTAGACAATTTAACATGTTAATTTCCCCAAAAAAACTAAATCCATGGTGATAACAGCAAATCTACTAAGGTGTAAATTAGAGCTGGAGGGTCAGACAATAGAACAAGTCATGGAGTTTAAATATCTAGACATCACACTATCTAGTTACGGAAAGCTCGAAACAAATGCAAGATCAGGTGAATAAAGTAAACGGAGCCGCAGGTTGTCTGAATGAAACAATATTGAGAAATAAAAATATCGGAAAAGAAGTGAAAGGCCGAATTTCCAAAACAGTCATCAGACCAATAACGACATACGCGACAGAAACACGACCTGATACAGAGAGGACAAACAGAATGCTAGAAAAAGCAGAGATGAAAACACTTCGAAAAATCGATGGTAAGACACTATGGGATAGAGTTAGTGTACATATACGACGGAAATGCAATGTAGACAACGTTAATAACTGTGTGAAAAACAGAAGAGGACAACTCGATGCAAATATCAGGATCGAATTGTTTTCTAATGCCCCTTTGTCCGATTCTTCTCGATCGACGATCGTAAATAAATGTTGGAAGTGTGGAGTAAAAACATAGTTTTTTGACAGCTACTGAGTATTACACTATATATGTTGGTCAGCTAACTTTCTATAATAGACTGCGATCAAAAATAGTCCCTTTGGATAATTTATAATCCCGTCAAAATATACAATTCATCAATAAGTCGCGTGGTAACAAACTACTCTCCTTTAACGTAGATAAAACGCATTATCATATAAAGGTGCTCTTCAACTCCTGCTTGTGAATAACAGCCAGATCTCTACCGTTGATTCTGTAAAATTTCTTGGTATTCTTTTAGACAGCAACCTCAAATGGTCCCACCATATCGATTTGTTAAGTAAGAAAATCGCCTCAGCCTGCTATGCCATAAGATCTGTTTCGAAGGAACTCAATTTAGCATCTTCTAAAATAACATATTTTTCTTTGTTCGAGCCTCATCTTCGATATGGCCTTCCTTTTTGGGGGTCTGGTACAGCTGCCCAATTTGATGTTATTTTCAAATTACAAAAAAGAGCAATAAGATATCTGTTTTGCCTCAGAAGAACCACCCATTGCAGAAGTTATTTGAAAGATCACGAAATTTTAACCCTTCCATCATTGTATATTTTAGAAACTGTTTGCTTAATTCGTAAACACATGTATGTCTTTCCAGCAAGGCCTCATCATGACTACTCCACCAGAAATTCAACTTTGGATGACTATTTACCAATCCCGTCTTCTGAGTTAGTAAAGAAATCTATACTATATTCCGCAAAAAAACTATACCTACAACCATCTCCCTTTACAACTTAAATCTGCAACATCCTTCCTCAAGTTCCGTAAAATGACAAAAGCTCATTTATCTAAAAGACCATATTATTCAGTAGAAGGGTTTCTTAATGACTAACTAAGAAATTACAGTAATGTACAATTAACTAAAGTATATTTATCTATATTTGGGTGTCACATACAGCAGGTTAAACTTATTAGTTCCTTTGTTTGTGTTTTATTATATTTTATGTTGTATGTTCAATTTTGCAATTTATAGTAATTTTTCAATATATTGGTTTTGATTTTTACTTCACTTTTTTAACTTGTTTATATCTTTTTTATTGACGATTTATCTAATTTCAGAAAATTGTATTTGTTATGGTTATATATATATATATATATATATATATATATATATATATATATATATATATATATATATATATATATATATATATACATATACATAGAAAAGAAAAATCATTGGCAAATAACTCGCAATGTGAATGTGAATACAAAATTAACAATATAAAAAGATGGAATGCAACTGCAGACACGGGTTTCTGACTCATTAGTTGTCATCAGTACAGTATAGCCAAGTTAGAAGAATAATAGTTTAACTTGGAAAAAGATCACTACAGGAGCAATATTACCATTTGTGACAACCATGTCAGAAGACCCTGCCTTTCAGGGCGACGACCAACACAGTCACGGAGGTAAAGCTACCTGAGGAAAGAAAAGCCAAAACCTTATACAATAAAGGATGTTAAGTAAGCGAGTAGAACTATAAACACAGAAAAGAAAAATCATTGCCAAATAACTCGCAATGTGAATGTGAATACAAAATTAACAATATAAAAAGATGGAATGCAACTGCAGACACGTGTTTCTGACTCATTAGTCGTCATCAGTACAGTATAGCCAAGTTAGAAGAATAATAGTTTAACTTGGAAAAATATCACTACAGGGGCAATATTACCATTTGTGACAACAATGTCAGAAGACCCTGCCTTTCAGGGCGACGACCAACACAGTCACGTAGGTAAAGCTACCTGAGGAAAGAAAAGCCAAAACCTTATACAATAAAGGATGTTAAGTAAGCGAGTACAACTATAAACATAGAAAAGAAAAATCATTGGCAAATAACTCGCAATGTGAATGTGAATACAAAATTAACAATATAAAAAGATGGAATGCAACTGCAGACACGTGTTTCTGACTCATTAGTCGTCATCAGTACAGTATAGCCAAGTTAGAAGAATAATAGTTTAACTTGTAAAAAGATCACTACAGGAGCAATATTATCATTTGTGACAACAATGTCAGAAGACCCTGCCTTTCAGGGCGACGACCAACACAGTCACGGAGGTAAAGCTACCTGAGGAAAGAAAAGCCAAAACCTTATACAATAAAGGATGTTAAGAAGGCTACAAAAGGATTTTTTTTTTCGTTTAAAATTAAATAACATTATTTGACCGTCAGAATTCAATCCAAGTTCAGCCACGGTTTTATCCCTTACAGCTTTGACAGTACCGAACGATGAAATCAAAGAGAGTAAAATATGTGAAAACTGTGGGGTTTCCTAGGGAAATCTGCGTGGAAATTTAATTTTCTTTTGTAAAGAAAATCGCATGTGCTGTGACGACTTTTTCTCGTATGCTATTTTAAGAGTCGATAGAGGAGTATTGATTCTATTATTAAAAAAATTGCAATAGGATTACTAAATAGTTCCCAAGGTTATGATCTAAACATGTGATGTTAATAGGTCAGTGTCCGTGGTTGTCTCCTTCATGACACTTAAATTTTGGTAGTTGTCACGATAAAGAACGTGACCAAAAAAAGTCATAACAGCAAGTCGTATATACATATATAGCGACTGTTTTACAGCATCATAGGCCGTTTATTGCAATTCGAACGCCATTGTTTTCTGTTTTCCCATGAATCTATTTCTACATTTCTTCTGTTCATGGCTATATTGATCCCTTTTTCCCAAGACTTTTTTGGTCTTTCTTTTTTCCTTCTTCTTTTTGGGATCCACCTCAGGTTTTAATCGGTAATCTCTCATCATTCATTTTCCTCATGTGTCCGTACCAGGATAGTTGATTTCTCTCTATCTTATCCGTTAATGTTGTTTCCACCTTCATCATTTCCTTGATTCTATCTGTTCTTACATGATCGTGTAATGTTAATCGCCAAAAATTGTTCTCTACTGCGTTTATTGGTTCTGCATTTTGTTATTTATTGCCCAGATTTCTGAGTCATATGTAACTGTACTTTCATTAAATGTTTTATAAAGTTGTTTTTTTTTTGTACTTTCTCGTATATTTTTACTCCATAGTAATGAGTTTATCTGACTTGTGATGGCTCTTCCTCTACCTAATTTTTGTTGTATGTCTGTTTCGTCGTTTTCATCTTCCGTCAATGTAACTCCCAGGTATCTATATTCTTTAGTGTTTTTTATTATTCTTCCTTTTTAGTCTAGGTCTTCGCCTGTGCAGCCTATTGTCATATATTCTGTTTTGTTTGTATTTATTTCTAGTACCCAATCTTCATACTCCTCTATCAGTTTTCGAACCATATAAGCAACGTCCTCTGTATCCTCCGCTAGAACCACCTGATCGTCAGCAAATAACAAAGTAGTCATATTACCCTCTTCTATTTGTACTCCCATTTTCTTACATTTTCTGAACCATTTCTTCAGAGCCGTGTTTAAATAAATTTTGAAGAGGGTAGGGGACAGGCAGCATCCCTGTCTTAAACCCTTGTTAACCTGAAAGTATTCTGACACCCACAGTACATTAATGTACTGTGGGTGTACATTGTTCTTTATTAGAGATTCCCAAAATCTATTTACCGGTACATTGTCATAGGCTTTCCTCAAATCTATAAATACTAGATATAGCTGACTCCCATATGCTAGTGACTTTTCAATTAGTTGTTTTATACAAAACAAGTTATCAATACACGATCTTCCTGCTCTAAAACCACTCTGCTCCTCCCAGTCCTCATATTGACTTTCTATTGTATCTCGTAGTATTCTGCCGTACAGTCTACCTGCGGAAGCTATAACACTGAGTCCTCTGTAGTTTGTGCAGTCATGTTTACTCCCTTTCTTGTGTATGGAGCTTATGCTTACAGTTTTCCATTCGGATGGTATATTTTCTCCATTCAGGCATTTATTAAATATTATCGTCAAGTTTTCCAATACTACATCCGGGGAAAAGTTAAAGAGTTCCACAGGTATACCTCCGGGACCAGGAGCTTTATTGTTTTTCATTTTGGATAATACTTGTTTTATTTCCTTCAGTGTAAATGGATTACAGTTATTCTGAGTGATTTGGAAGTCGTAATTAACATTCTTAAATTTCTCTCTTTTTCTCAGTTAGTAAGTCTGCATAATAGTTTTCCACTTTTTGAAGTTATACTTTTTTACCGGCGATAGAGGGTGAATTTTTATATGTTAAAACCTATCAGCCCGGCGCATGCGCATTATAACTTTGTTCTGATTGGATGTTCAAATGACATGTCAAAAATTATCCGATATGGCAGCTGCAGGACAGCTGTGGTTTTGAGGTAAAGGTAAAGGTAAACAAATGTATAATATATTAGTTTTATTGTTGTGAGGACAGAAACAAAAAAGTTTATAATATTGTAGTGACTTTTAAATAGTTTTTAAAATCAACAGGTACGTAATAATTGTTAATGTATCATGGTTATAAACCTACCTATTTGATCTGCCAAAATACATAGTATGTAATACTTTTATTTATATAATTTGATTACCATCAAAATTTCCATCAATATTCACCTAATATATTGTTTTCTTACTCTATGTTTTGTTGTATTTTTTCAATTCTAAATCATTTCAATTCAAAATTAAAATAATTTGATCAATTTTCAAAATATCACAAGTTTAATCCGTTTAGTTAGTCGATCTTCGTAAATAATGACACATAGTGTCCGTGGCTAAGCTTTGAAAGCGAATGAATTTCAATACGCATTATCAGCGCTGGTTCGAGTCCCAATAGAAACTTTCTTTTTTGTTTTTTTTAATACATTTTATGATTGTAAGTATATTTATTATATAATTGTATTCTCAGAAAATACGTATTTAGTTAAAAAAAATTTCGACAATTGATGTTCAGACATCATTTGTGGCTTGTTTAATGTGTTTGTGTGTGTTTTATTCTTTTATTATTTTAATTTTTGGCACTGTTCTAATAAAAATGTTTGAGAAGTAGTAAGTATAAATTAGTTTAATATTTAAACAAAATATAAATAAAAAGTATATTAATTTCGTTTAAATCATATAATAGAAGTATAACTTCTTACGTGCGTACAAAGTACACACACATTCTTTTCTTGTTTAGCAAGTCGTGCAAACGAAAAATTTTAACTTGGTAAATTCTTTTTTCAGAAAAACGAGCCAACTCTAAGTTTCCTTTTCGTTTTGCTGATCTCATGTGACATTTTCAGTACTTGCATAAAGGATAAAACCGTGATTGAATTTCTTATTGGTATCCGACAGTCTATATAAAAGCGTATTTTTTATATTGAAACTGAAACTAAGAAAAACGGCTCCAGTTGAACTTTTAAGCATACGCGGCGGTGCAATAGTCGTTTAATGATAAATTTTATTCGACGAGTTGTCGCTGTCGATCGTGGAAACTAATTGGCCTCGGTGTAGGCTAATGTTTCTGTATTGATGGATCGACTTAGGAGAGTGAACCATGCAGCTAGGGATGTGATGTGAGCAATGATGGATGACCCGGTCCATATGTGATTGTACAGAGTGTGAAACTCAAGTCATATTAAATGAAAATTGTTATTTATGTGGAAGTTAATTGTATTCTCGAAACAGTAATATTCTTCATAACAGAAATTTCGTAACTATTGATATCATAATTTCTCTTCCTGCTTTTTGTCCTCTTGTTTGATATTTTGTTAAAAAACAATTGGCGTGGTATATTCCTCCTGATAATTTCTTTTGCATCATTTAATATTTTAAGCATATCTACTTAAAATGAAAAATTTACTCCTCAAATGATATCTTATTTTTCTTCTTAGCATTCCATTGATATTAATGTACAAAAATCTCTCCCAAATCATTCCTAAGCAATACACTAGAAATTGTTTCGGCTATATTTTTGATGTCATCTACCACTCTTATCTGTTGTCTTCCCCTTGGTCGATCCTTGGTCTTCCCCTCGATCGTGGAGACTAACTGGTTTCGGTGTAGGCTAATATTTCTGTATTGATAGATCGACTTAGGAGAGTGAACCATGCAGCTAGGGATGTGATGTGAGCAATGATGGATGACCCGGTCCATATGTGATTGTACAGAGTGTGAAACTCAAGTCATATTAAATGAAAATTGGTATTTATGTGGAAGTTAATTATATTCTCGAAACAGTAATATTCTCCATAACAGAAATCCCGTAACTATTGATACCATAATTTCTCTTCCTGCTTCTTTGTCCACTTGTTTGATATTTTGTTAAAAACAATTGGCGTGGTATGTTAATCCTGTTAATTTTTTTGCATCGTGTAATATTTTAAAAATACATACTTGAAATAAAAAATTTGCCTATGACAAAACTATGATAGAGTTGAGAAAGCCTATGATAGAGTTCCTCGAGAGATTCTGTGGTGGGCACTCAATAAGAAAGGAGTCCCTGGTAAATATGTAAAGATTGTGAGGGATATGTATGAGGGAGTAACAACTAGTGTTAGGACAGGTGTGGGAGAGAATGATAAATTTCATGTGAAAGTAGGATTGCACCAAGGCTCGGAGTCCATATTTATTCTCATTAGTTTTGGACCAGATAACAGCGAAACTACAGGGTAACATTCCATGGTGCTTAATGTATGCTGATGATGTCGTGTTAGTAGGAAATAGTGAAATAGACTTAGAACAAAAACTGGAACAGTGGAGACAAGCTCTAGAGGAAAAAGGTTTAAAACTTAGTAGGGCAAAGGCAGAGTATTTGGAATGTTCATTTAAAGATGGAGTCACTACAAATAAAATGGTACCTTTGGATGGTGAACTGATTGTAAAAAGCAATAGTTTTAAGTACCTGGGATCGGTATTAGAGAGTAATGGAGAAATAGATGGAGATGCATGCAGTATAATTAGGGCTGGATGGATGAAGTGGAAGGAAGCGAGTGGTGTGTTGTGTGACAGAAAAGTTCCAATGAAGCTGAAAGGAAAATTCTATAAAACAGCCGTAAGACCGGCTCTGATGTACGGAACTGAATGTTGGGCAGTGAAAAAGAAAGAGGAACAACTAATTCATGTGGCGGAAATGAGAATGCTTAGATGGATGAGTGGAGTGACAAGAAAGGATAAAATTAAAAATGAGTATACTAGGGGAACTCTAGGTGTGGCACCAATTGATGACAAAATGAGAGAGCATAGGTTGAGATGGTTTGGTCATGTTCAACGTCGAGACGTTGAACATGACCAAATTACTTGAAATAAAAAATTTACTCTCCAAGTGATATCTTCTTTTTCTTCTTAGCCTTTCATTGTTATTTTTTGTACAAAGGCCTCTCCCAACTGGTTCCATTGATCTCTATACTAAACAACATATTACCAATTTGTTTCGGCTATAATTTTGATGTCATCTATCCCTCTCATCCGTTGTCTTTCCCTTGGTCGATCCTTGGTCTTCCTCACGATCGTGGAAACTAATTGGCCTCGGTGTAGGCTAATGTTTCTGTATTGATAGATCGACTTAGGAGAGTGAACCATGCAGCTAGGGATGTGATGTGAGCAATGATGGATGACCCGGTCCATATGTGATTGGACAGAGTGTGAAACTCAAGTCATATTAAATCAAAATTGTTATTTATGCGAAGGTTAATTGTATTCTTGAAGCAGCGCAGCAGTTTTTCCGGAACTATTGATATTATAGTTTTTTCCTACTTCTTTGCTTTCTTGTCTGTTAATTTCTCTTAGATACTGCAAGATTGTAAAAATCTTTGCCTGAAATACTAGTCCTGTCTCCAGGAGGGGTACAACGGCCTCCTTAATTCAGATGGATTTACCCAAGTTTTTTTTATGTATTTTGACCCGTAGAACACAAATTTTTTTAGTAACAGTTGATCCGGATGTCGATAAGATTGTTATAAAAAAAGAACTTGAGGAATCACATAACAGCGATTTTTCGCAAAACAAAACATTTTTTTGTATTTTTTGGGTCATTCCAAGCATAAATTGTTTTACAAGTTTTCTCGTATGATGCATAGTTTTCGACATAAACGTGGTTAAACTTTCAAAAAATCGAAAAACTGCAATTTTTGAACCCAAATAACTTTTTATTAAAAAATAAAATAGCAATTCTGCTTACCGCATTTGACAGTTCTAGTCAAATTCTATCGGTTTTGATTATTTTCATTGCTAAAAAGTAATTGTTTTATTGTTAAACAAAGCTATAAACACATAGTGCTTAAATGATGTTTTCAATGCATTTCTCGTTTAAAATCCAACGAGTAGGCGAGCATACAGATCAGTGGCGGCTGGTCAGGGTCGGCAGGGTCGGCAGTGCCGACCCACACATTTATGGACACATTTTAGATTTTTTTAAATATTTAATTTAATCTGAGTTGATGATATTCGTTTCTGTGAAATAAAAAAGATATCTGTGAGATAATACAGACTAAATTTTATTCATTGTTTTTAAAATAATTCGATCGATCCCATACGTTAAGTGATCCCTGTGCGCTGTGCGTAAGAGACTTTTCAAAAATGATCCTAGAGCCATGCACCCGATTGCGATTGTGTGTTTTCGGCAAGCCGTCCCCAGATTGAAGATTTGCTTGTATTAAGAAGCTATGGAATATTAGCCGATAGGCAACCAATTATACATTTCCCGTATTTATTTGAATGGCAAGTACGGCAGAAACCAATCTGCCGAGCGGTGCGATGATCTGCAAACGGTAGCAGGGCACGTACCTAAGCGCGCCCGGGATAAAATTATGAAATAGGTAGTTTTATGTCGTTTAATGATTGATATTGTATTTTTGTAATTGTAAGTTGTTAGGAATTACCATTTAGGGGACAGGATGAATCGGAGGATTCGTTACATCAAGTTAATTATAGAGAACAAATAAAATTGTTTAACAAATTTTCTAATTTACTTTCTGACTAGAAGACATTTAGTGGCGTACCTAAAACAGCACAGAATGAAAGAATCAATTAGTAGTTACATTTTGATGCTTTTCAGTAGAAGTAGACGAAACTACTGATAGAGGTAACATGTCATTCACAAGTATCAATTGTTCTTCGATACGCGTTACGTCTAATATTTATGAGAGGTTTTTAGGTTTTCAGACGTGCGTAGAAGCCATAAGACAGAATATATTATTTTTGGTGTTTTAAAGGACATATTAAAATTTTTTGATATCAAAAATAAATTGGTAAGGCAAATTTATGACGGCGCCGCCTTGATGTCCGGTGAATTGTATGGTCTCCGGGCAAAAGTTAAAACTATTGCACCAGGAAAAACTATTATTTACTCACTGTTATAAGTCATTGACCTCTTTGACGATTCAAAATTTAAAAGTTACACCAAAAATTTTTCAAAATATATATTAGACAAGTTCATTAAAAATTATCCATCATTCTTTAATCAAATAAAATAAGAAAATAAATTAACAACTTTATATGCTGATTCAAATATTTTTGGAAGGTGGGATAAGTTACGAAATATGTATAATTTTATGTACTGCAATTCAATAGGTACAACAAACTGTTCCCGAAATTAAATTATTGTGCTCAAATGTGGGCATATTCTGCCTCAAATGAACGGGATTTCTCTTGTCTCAAAAGAGTCAAAACGCATTGTCGAAACACCATGAAAGAAGAGAGAATGTCAAACTTGTCTCAAATTTCAAATGTCAATAGAAAAAACCTTTTAAAACCTCTTCAAAGCAATAATAAATTTTACAATGACGTTATAACCCATTTTGCTACTTCGAAACAACATAGACTAAATAGACTTAAATTATAAACAGGTTTAGGTTCTAAATTTATAGGAAAAAAACAAAACAAAATAAAAAAAAACAAAAACCAAAAATCTTCTATGAAATTGAAGCCTTTTAATTAGATGCCATACCTATCTGAGGAGACAAAACCTTGCCGACCCTGTCTCTAAAGCCACGAGCCGCCACTGATACAGACAATTTCTACATAGATTACGTACGTTAAAACGCATGCATTGGGCACGGGAAATACTATGTGTTTATAGCTTTGTTTAACAATAAAAAATTAATTTTTAGCAATTAATTTATTTTTAGCTATGTCATTTATTTTAGCTATTTTATTTTTTAATCAAAAGTTATTCGGGTTCAAAGTTGCAATTTTTCGATTTTTTGAAAGGACAACCACGTTTATTTTGAAAACTATGCATCCTACGAAAAAACTTGTAATAACATTTTTTGCTTAGAATCACCCAAAAAATACAAAAAAAAATGTTTTGTTTTGCGAAATATCGCTGTTAGGTAATTCTTCAAGTTCTTTGTTTATAAAAACCTGTTCAACCTGGATCAACTGTTACCCAAAAAATTCGTGTTCTACGGGTCAAAATACATAAAAAACTTAGGTAAGCCCATCTGAATTAAGGAGGCCGTTGTACCCCCCTGGTGACAAGACTAACAGAGGTATTTTCTCGAAATGGAATAGAAATCTTCAGATTTTTACCAGTACTGAATATTCCTGCATTGGACTCTTTTGCAGTTTTAGACTCATTTGTATACCAGATATAACACTGTAGTCTAAGCAGAATATTTTCTCTGCTCACTTTGAATCTTGGTACCCTGTGGTCATAAATCATTATCCACTCGGTACACCTGATTGCATTTATGATGTTATTATCTTCTTCTTCGTCCATCGTGTCTTCTTTACCTACTTCTTACTGTGAAGTCCTCTTCCACATAGACCTTCCATCTTCTCCCCTACCCCTCCTTTCATCAACTTCTAACAGCTCTATCCTTCATCTAACATAGTTTTCATTTCTACGTATAACGTGACCAGGCCATTGTAGCCTGCCTTTCTCTAATCAAGTCATTTCTTATCCTTCCGTTCTAGTCTTACCTAGCATTTGGCGTAACATTTACATTTTATCTATCCATCTTCTCCATCTTCTTTTCCAGAATCTTCTATATTGGCCACACTTCACCACCGTACACTAACGCAGGTCTCACCACACTCTAGTATATCGTTCCTTTCAGTCCCTCCCCGCTTATTCGCTTCTAGCAAAACCAACCAGCCTGTATCCTATGGGAAATTTCTCGATTGAGTGTCTCATTTTCCATTATATCGGAGCCAAGGTATTTAAATTCTCCTACTGCTTCTAGTTTTTCTTCAACTCCAAGCAGTTATATGTCTTCAACCATTCATCTTTCTCTCAACTACATATATTTCGTTTTTGACCTGCTAATTATAAATCCTCCCTCTTTAATAACCCTTTTCCAACCAGCTAACTTCTCGTTCATAATTTTTTTACTCTCCCCTACTAACCCAATATCATCAGCAAAGAGCATTGACCAAGTAGTCCCGTCCCTTACCTTCTCTGTCAGTATTTCCATAACAAGATTAAACAGGTAGGGACTCTGTAAAGGACCATCACTGGAGAACTTTCGGCCAATCCGACAAAAGTGCTTATTTTGGTGTTCGCTCCCTCATACATGTCCTTAACGAGCCTTGCGAGCTTCTCAGAAACTAATTCTTGTCTCAAGATCTATAAATGCCATATATGTAGCTGTCTTTTTCTTTTCGCTGTATTTCTCTATCAACTCTCTGAAAAAAAAAATAAGGCATGAATTGTCCTTCTTCCTGGCAGGGATATACCCAAATTGTTCTCCTATCAACGTGTCTCTCCTTAACCTTCGCTCCCCATTTTTCTCTCAAATATTCATTGTATGCAATGTTAACTTTATACCTATATAGTTCCTATATTCCTGAATGTCTTCTTTATATTAATTTATTGATACCATCACACTCTTCCTCCATGCATTGACCACTTCCTCCTCATACATCCTACTCATTAATTACAACAAAACGTCAACCCCTGCTCTCGTAAAGCCTTCCGAACCTCCAGAGTTGTTTCAACAGATCATACTGCCTTATCATTATTCCTCCTATTTAACGACTCGACAGCCTTATCTTTCGTTATTCCTGGTGTTACATTCTTATTTCGTATCCCGCATTCTCTGTCCCTCCTCTGGTGTTCTCGTTTAGCAACTTTCTAAAGTACTTATACCATCTGCTTTATTTCAACATCTGTTCTTAGCACTCTTCCATTCGTATTCTCAATCTGCCGTACATGAGTCAAGTTATTTGATGAATTGTCCTTTGTTTTAGCAATGTTGTATAATCTTTTCGTCTCCTTGGGTGTTTTCAACTCTCCATACACCTTTGTAGGCGATCTTTCCTAAGCAGTAGCTGTAACGCGTTTTACTTTCCTCTTCGCTACCTTGTATATCTCCTTATCTTCCCCTATATTAGAGATGCCATACTTTTTTTAGGTACTTTCTCCTCTAGCTGCTACTGTATCCTGATCTATTTATTAAGTTACTTGGGTTTGGATTTTTTTCTTCACCCTTGTAACGATATGAAAAGAAGGTCGGCTGGGATTATGTACTCCATCCCCAGTATAAGATGTTGCAATGCCGGTTTCATAGGTGCAGGCTAGTTTCCCTAAATAGAAAAGAAAAAATCAAAAAAGGGAAAGAAGGCAAGGAAGAAATAAAGACTAGAATAATGAAAGGAAGAAGTAATTATAAGAAAATTGGAAAACAATTTTATTTAAAAGAATGACCTTTAAATATTATTTAATTTTATTGCCAATAGAGTAATTGTCATCTTCATCAGAATTTATATAACCCACCGTGTATAAGAGACAGTTGCCACGAAGACCACTAGATAGGTACAAATACTGTCTAACAAATTTCCATAAAAGGACAATGGAATGCACAAGATCATTTAAAATAGTTCAATAATTGAGAGGTGATAAATTTTCCCATTAGTTATTAAGAATGTCATTATAGGAGACATTTTCTCTTTGATTGAACTAGCCGAAACTAGAATTAGTTCGGTGATAGATATTAGAATATGGCCGATAAAGTTTGTTTACGAACTAACTGTTTTTTTATCTGCCTCTGGTACTACAATTCCAATGGGAATATTTATACAGTTCATACAATGTGTACTTGTGAGAAAGCCTAAAAAATAAGACGAAGAAAACGAATTTAATACAGAAATGAGAAGATAAAGATTATTTATGAAATGTGAAGATAAGAAAAAAGGAAATAAGAGGAAAAAGACATAAGTTCATATAGTAATGCTTAGTTTGAGAAAGCATAAGCATATACTCATATTCTCCTTTATTATTCATTACAGGCCAATTGTCTTTGCAGTGTTGTCTTCCAGTGAATGGAGACCAAGATCAAATAAGTGAAATAGAAGAAGACTACCTACGCGCTGTCAAAATGATCTACGAAAGATGACGAAAAACCGGATCTATAATGCACAAAACCCTGCAATCTGGATACAGACAGGTGAATGATAATCATCATGATAATCATGATGATAGGTCCATGATGGTGATGATGATTGCATGAGGCTCTGCAATGAGTTTTAAATAAAAAACCTTTAAGAATGTCATTATAGGAGGCATTTTTTATTGGATTGATAAAGTTTGTTTACGAACTAACTGTTTTTTTTATCTGCCTGTGGTACTACAATCCCAATGGGAATTTATACAGTTCATACAATGTGTACTTGTGATTAAGACTAAAAATAAGGCAAATAAAACGAATAACTAGTACAATAAACGAAGAATAAAAAATGTGAAGGATAAAGGATATTTATGAAAAAAGAATTAATTTGAGAAAGCAAATGACACAGTAGTTCAAGAAGCTTTCACTATTAACTTTTCTGCTTCTTCATAATTCGTATAGTACATTCATTCAAGCAATTCACTTCGCAATTCTAAAGACCTTCATGGATTTGTTTGAAATGTTGACAGTAGCTTAAAAATGATGCAAATAACAAACCTGACTTTGTACCAATATATGCTTCCAGAGAATTAAATTTTTTGAAGAAAATGTAGAATAAAATTTTTTAATTAACTTAATAATTTCTGAGTTTCGCGATTGAATATTCCAAACAAAAACACGTTTTTCAATAGTTCTTCGCGAATAATTCGAAAATTACGCATTTTCAGGAAAATATCATCCTTAGTAAAATTTAAGCTTATAAAAAAACAAAGAAACTGGTCGATTTAAATTATTTTTTTTTAAATATTGAGCAACTTATCAGTCATTGAAAACGAATTTTTTGTTTTTAACGGAAACATATTTAACTTTTCATAAAAAATGTTAATAAACATTTTTAAAGTACTTGTTTAGACCTTCAAAATAAGCTTTGATAAAAGCCTCTAGCATGAAAATTAAGGAAGTTGTGACGAAAATTAATCAAATACCTCGAATTTATAAAATAAAAAATGACGGTAAAATGTGTGCCATGTGCAGCAAAATTAATATTAATCGTAGCCCATGTAAAATTAACTTTATTTATGTTCCGACAACACTTTCCCAAAAGTTTGAATTATTTAGAACAATTATATTTTGAAAAATCTTGTTTTAAGTAAATTTCTTTTTTTTTCGATTTTTAAAAACTACGTTATTTTTTCAAGACATCTCAAAAACTATTGGATTTATTAAAAAAAGTGTTCTGACCAAAGATTTAGCTTTTTTTATAACTCACGTAGCTTATAAATTAAGCGAGATATAAACGTTTAAGTATTGATTTCAATGAGAAGGGAGGGTCTTGTTAGCCCTTTAACAATAAACATCTCTGAACAAAAGGGTTTAGAAAGATTGCAACTCTCACGATTTTATAGCTCATGAAATTACCTACAAAATGATATGAGAGTGAATACAAAAAGCCTATGGGGAAGCCGAGTAATTGTTAAAAAACCAAATACATTTTTCTAGAGATAATGTTTGAAAATAACGGACCGTCTAAATTTTGATATTTTTGGAGTATTTATTCTTTTATGCATGCAGTGTCTGCTTTGTATTTACATATCGGGTAACAAGACTCTCAATTCTGCTGATTGGGGATGGACAAAAGTGAATGGCACCTCGGTACCAAACAAAATGACGGTTCTTGCTCTGGTGATAGCTGCCAAAATTGTCCTCCTGTCGACCAAGAAGGAAAGGAAGTTGATGCAGAAGAAAGAGACGAATTTGGAAGTTGAAGTTAAATTATTGATATATACTTTAAGAATCATATGAATTTTATACTTAATTTAATGTTGTAAAATATGTGTTTTATTAGTATTTAGGGGTTGAATCAAATTAAAAACTTGTATGTATCAGGTTTTTTATATTTAAATAGGTAATATATATTTTTTCTATTTAAGATCTAAAATAAAATGATTTCATAATCTCAGCCATTTTTTAAATAACTCTATGAGGGTAGTTTTCAAGGGTAGTTACACTATAAAAATATCGAACTGTTAGTTACATTGTAAAAAAAAACAATAAAAATTTAACATGTTTAAACTATATAAATCTATAATTGCTTCCATTTATTAATGTTTAATTTTTATCCTTAGTCCCATTCTTAGGGGTGGTTTTTGGTGGCTGCATTATTAAAAAAATTCAGTGTCAGCTTTCGTGTACTTGAAGGAAAGAAATTCTAATATTACGATCCAAAATAAAAAAAATGTCATGTTTCTTGACCAATATTTTTTAATATTCTTTGATGAGGGGTTGCTTTTAAGGGTTGGTGAGCTATAAAATATCAAAATATTAAAGTCATCATTCAAAACAATCAACATTAATTTAACAAATTTGAACATAACTATAGGCCATTACCGTTTTAATTCATTAGTTTTTAATTTATTGGAGTAATAGGTAGTTTTCACCCCTTAAAAATAAAAGGCATACTTTACGACCAAGTCAAGTTTGAAGAGGAGGGTAAAATGAACTTAATTCCAAAGTTTTAAGAAGATCGATGAAGGAAATTAGAATTCAAACAAAAATCATACCAGAATTTTTTATTTTATTCAATATTTCCCGGCCCTATTGGCCACTTGTCTCAAAGACTTCTTACTATTATACGCTATTATTTTCAGCCAAGATCAAGAAATATTTTGTTTTGAAATCATCATGAAGTCTCCTCCAATGTCGACTGATGAACATAGGCTTCTCGCATTATTTTTCACTTAGTCCATTTTACTCCATCTGGGTCCAATTTGTAGTCACTCCTTTCATCATCCTATCTCGCCAGTTAAGAAAATGATGAATGTGTGTTTAATATGGGACAAAGAGTGGGGAAAATTAGAATAGAAAGAATAAAACATTTTATATTTCTCGGTGCCATGGCATGGACGTGCAAGAAGAATAAAAAATGGATCACTGATAAATGGATCATCAGAAAGATGACAAAAAATTGGATCTACACTGTAGTGATGTTGAAAAAGTAACTATTCGTTACAAAGTACTCGTTACTTACGAATACCGAAAGTAACTATTACTATACAGAGAGGCAAATCGTTACTTTGATTACTTTGTTTACTCTGATTACTTGGTTACTTCGTACCAATCGTATCAGAGCGAGTACATATTTGAGTATTGTATCTACAATCGGTTGATATCGGAATCAGACCGGTATTCCACGAGTGTTCGGTATCAGTACAGTTAAATAAAATTTTATCTATGAAGGGAGAAGGCTATGAAGAGTTTTACAGGATTACAGGGCGCTGAGAAGTAGCTGAAACAGAGGGAGGTAAATCATTTAACAAAGCATACACCCAGAGACAGATGTTTATATGATAAAATACGATTTGTCGAGATAGATAATTCACTGATGTTTGTTCCTTTGAAAACATAAATGCAACACATTTTAATAATAAATACACACTATTCTTATCAGGCATAGAAAAAAAATACCTAGCTTAGATTTACCGGAAAAAATGTAGAAATGATAATATTTCTAGACTATGATCATCAACTTTAATTTTACATGTAGGTATGGCATTGTTTTTATTAGACCAAGGCATTTAACACTAAAAACACAGGAATAAATCTATTTTTAAATATAGTAGGTACCTAGAGACTTGCAACTATTTGCATTGTATTTAGGATTAGGATGTGGATATGCATTATTACATTTTAAAGTGTACAAAACGCATCGAAAAATGCATAAACATGTTAAAATCAGTATATTAAGGGCCAGATTTCCTTATTTCGTGGAATTTCCGAAGCACCTGGGTGCCCAGATTTACTGCTAAGGTACGTCATCTAGAGTTTCGAGGGTTTGTTTTTGGCACTTAATTGATGCAAACAGATTACTTGAGATTACTGATCTTGTGGAGCAGCAATGACAGAACAATTAACAACATTAATTAACAAAATCATAAAACACAATAAAATACCGTACCGGAATGGATTACCGGTACTGAAATACAAAAGTAATCATAGTAATCAAAATATCCTACTAATAAAAAATATGTACTGAGAAATGTGATTCTCCATATGATTACCGGTACTCAAATACAAAAGTAACAAAAGTAATCAAAGTAATCAAAGTAACGAATACTGTAAATGATTACCTTATACAAAAGTAACGATTTGTAACGATTACTCGAAAGTAACTATAATCAACATCACTACTACACTGCACAAGACCGTGCACTCTGAATACAAACAGGGGAGGCCTATGTCCTTCAGTAGACTTAAAACGAGATGATGATGATGATGATATCATGATGTTCGGCAAAAAGTTTTAAGTAAAACATTGGGAAAATAAGCACCCTTATATTCTTCTCTTAAGTTATGACCATGTTTATTCACAAAGAATAGAACTACATGCATTCATACGTTGTGAATAGTAAGAACTATAATACTTAATCTACTATACATAATATTAAGTATCCATCTTTTATGTGCACTGTATACATGTTGACTCGTTTGTAAGAAATTCCTACGCTCCAAAACGGAGAACTGATTTAATTTCATGTTCATTGTTGTGTGTTTCTGTTTGTCATGGATAAGATTACGTTGTTAAAATAAAGGCATTACAAGAAATTCATTATTTATGTTGTTTTGAAAGACTTGTAAGTCGACGAAGCGGTAAGCTCGTATTCGGTAAATAACTTTAAATCTTTTTGAGAATTCTTCTTTAGGAGATAAGAGAATGATTTGGTGCTATTATCGGGGTGTCGTTAAATGCCAGCAATGTTTCTTTTTAAAGACGTTAAGTTATCAACTTATCTAAGAGTGGTATTTTCTGGAACATTGCGTTGAGTATTCCATCATTACATTTAATAATGTGCTCACATGCACTCGTTCAGCTTATTTCTATTTTTAAAGCCATTTACAGAATTTATTGCTTTTCACTTACTTTTTGTAGCAAGTTTTATATTTAGAATTGAAATTTCTGGTATAGATAAACAACTTTTTAACGAAGAAACTAAAATTACTTATTTATAATTTTAAAAATTAAATCTAAAGTTTTCTTCTCTCTCCTTCTTCTTCTAGAATAGATCAGTTGACGTTCGACCATTTCACCTTCTAAGATTGGCCAGCCAGGATATACGTCTACATCCAGAGCCTCTCTTGACTTCAATCCTGCTTTGTAGAATCAACTGTAGAAGTCCGTATTTAGTATTACGCATAATTTTACCGAATTAAGCCAATTTTATTTTCTTTACGGTGTTAATAATTTCTTTGTCTTTTCTTCTCTGGCCTCTGGAAAATAGTTGGGTATGTTAGCTTTGTGGTATATATTATGTACAGAGTGTCCCAGACTAATTTAGCCACGCTATATCTCTTAAACGAATAGAGATTTTCGAATGGGACAAATAGTGATCTATTTTACTTGTAACACACTTGAATATGGCGTAAAAAAATCATCCCCTCAATATTCATCCCTTAGTTACAACCTCTAACATTAATATTTTTAATAGCACCCTGTATATTTTTTATAGTTTTGGATATGGTCTTATATATAGTCTATTCAACAGATTTATTAAAAATAAAATCGGTTTGTAAATAATCAAGAAATAAATTTATTTTTTATTTTTGTTAATTAAGTGTCCCAGACTAATTTATCTCCAGGCTATATTTCTTAACAAAATAGAGATTTTTTAAAGGGGCAAAAACTGGTCTATTCCATTTGCAATACACTTTAATATGGCGAAGAAAAAATTATCCCCTAAATATTCATCCCTTAGTTACAACCCCTAACTTATATTTTTTTAATAGCATAATTTTTTAAATGAGTGTGCAAAATTCACAAAAAAATCTCTTATAATAAAGTTCCAATATTTGAAAATCTTTTGCGGTTATTTTACGTCTTGGATATTACCCTTAATTCATGTTGCCATGATTTGATCTGTCAAATCAACAATTATTATTTTTGACCATTGGTATTAGACTAGTAATAATTACATGTGTTGTAATTGTGTATAACATTTCAATATGCCTTATTTATTTTTACACACTATCAAAAGTTTTTTGAAAACATACACCTGTTTGCCGTTTTGACTTATTTATTTTCGCCTGAAGAGGACGTTGATACGACGCCTGATTTATGGAGAATGCCTAAAAAATAGGAGAATTTCTCTACAATTATATCAAGAACGGTTTCCAAATCGAAACATTCCAAGTGAAGAAACATTTAGGAATTGGGAACGCTCACTTAGACAGGGACATTTTCCAAATAATAAACGAGGTACAATTGAACGTACTGTAAGATGTAACCAAAACCTTATTAATGTACTATCATATGCTAATTTTAATCTCAAGGTGTCTGTTAGAAACCTCGCCAATGAATGTGGCATTTCAAGAAGTTCTGTGCATAGAATTCTCAAAGATTTTAAGTACCATCATTTTAAAGTGCACCTAGTTCAAGGATTACAGCCTGGTGATGACCAAAGACGTCTTGATTTTATTGCAAAAATGATGTTAAAAATCAATGATGGTCCACTTTTTTATCAAAATATTATGGGGCGATGAGGCTAGATTTCACAATAATGGTATTGTCAACCGTTACAATTCACGGATGGAAACACGATTTTAGAATATTTGGGGTATAAATGTGTGGTGCAGTTTATTTAATGGTCGTGTTATAGGTCCTTACTTTTTTAACGGCACTCTAACAGGTGTTCGATATTTAAGCTTTTTAGAAAACGTTCTACCCGATTTGCTAGAAGATATTCCCCTTCATGAGCGTCAATAAATGTGGTGGCAACAAGACAGAGTGTCCTCCACATAATGCGAGAATCGTTAGCGACCACCTACAAAACCGTTTTGATAACCACTGGCACTGGATAGCAAACAACTCTCCAGAAATTATATATGCGGCACGTTCACCTGATTTGTCACCTCTTGACTCTTTCTTTTGGGGTCGATAGAAGATATTGTTTATCAATCAAAACCGCAAAATGTAGAGGAATTAAAAGAAAACATAAAACAAGCATGTCGCCAAATTACTTCCGAAGTGATTTGAGCCACATGTACCAGAAATCTTCAGGAACGATTCGAAATGTGTGTTGCAGCAGGTGGGTTACAATTCGAACATTAATTTAATGTAAATAATATTAGTTAGTTAGTTGGTGTTTTGATTTATTTTTTTCATGTAATTTTGAATGCATTTATTTTTAGTTTTATTGTTCCTAAGGTTGTATTTTATTTGTACGGGTAGTACGTTTAATTTGCAATTTATTTAAAGTTTGCATTAAATTGTTTTTAAAATAAAAATAAAAATGTATACCATTTTTTAAATTGTTTTTGTTTTACTTTCATTCTTTTATTTTGTAATATTGATTTATCTAATTTCATTGATAATAAAGCATATTTCTTTTCTATTCTATTTTTTAAGGCTATCTTGATTAATTTAACAAAAATAAAAAATAAACTGATATTTTCTTGATACCTTACAAACCCATTTTATTTTTAAATAATATGTTGAATATACGACAGAAGACAACGTCCACAACTATAAAAACATCTACGGGGTGCTATTAAAAATAATTAAAGTCAGGGGTTGTAACTAAGAGATGAATATTTAGGGAATGATTTTTTTCTGCGCCATAATTAGGTGTATTACAAATGAAATAGATCAGTTTTTGCCTCATTCGAAAATCTCTATTCGTTTAAGAGATACAGCCTGGAAAAATTAGTCTGGGACACAAAGTTGACAAAAATAAAAAATAAACTGTTATTTTCTTGATTACTTACAAATCGATTTTATTTCTAAAAAATCTGTTAAATCGACGATAGAAGATCTCAACCAAAATTATAAAAAAAAATGTACAGGGTGCTTATAAACTTATAAAAAAATTTAAGTTAGGGGTTGTAACTAAGGGATGAATATTTTGGGGATGATTTTTTTTTCGCCATATTAAAGTGGAAATAGTTTAATATTAAAATGGAATAGATCAGTTTTTGTCCCTTTAAAAAATTTCTATTTTGTTAAGAAATATAGCCTGGAAAAATTAGTCTGGGACACTTAACAAAAATAAAATATAAATTGATTTCTTGATTATTTAGGAATCGATTTTATTTTTAATAAATCTGTTGAATAGACGATAGAAGACCACATCCAAAACTATAAAAAAATTAACAGGGTGCTATTAAAAAATTACAGTTAGGGGTTGTAACTAAGGGATGAATATTTAGGGGATGTTTTTTTTCTACGCCATATTAAAGTGTATTACAAATAGAATAGATCACTTTTAGTCCTATTCAAAAATCTCTATTTGTTTAAGAGATATAGCGTGGCTAAATTAGTCTGGGACACCCTGTATATTAGACCCGTAACATACTTCGGTAGCAATACATTTTAAAGGCCTCTACTCGTTTTATGACATTTTCTGTAAGACTCCAGCTTCATACTTTGGAGAGGACACTAAAGACGTAACATCTAAGAATCGTTTGCGTATATTTATAATTAAAGGTAAGTTGCAGAAAACCTTTCTAAGACTATTAAAAGAGCTTCTGGCATTTTCAATAATAGTTTTTATTTCGTAGCTATAAACCCAAGTATCCTTAATATTGCAGCCTACTGCAATATTTTCTGTACTTTTTCTAACGGTGTATTGTTTGTTATAATTTGGGCGTTTATATTAGTGTTTATACTGAGACACAAATTAGGAGGTCCTTAGAAGAATAGAGAAGTCTTGGATCCTTACCATCGAGTCCTGATGTTTGTATAATATCGATTAACTTCCCATGTGGGGCTTTGCCAAATGCCTTCTCTAAATCAATGAAAAATGCATACACATCGTAGTTTACATCTCTGGTTCTCTGTATTAGAACTTGCAAAACTGAAAAGTGTTTCCCTCGTTCTGAGTCCTGCTCTGAATCCAAATTGAGCTTCACTCAGGTGTTCTTCTAATTGTTTTTTTAATTTAAAACTAAAGGATTATTGTTATAACTTCTCATATTTTTCAATCTCTGACACTGTCATTTGTCCAGTTTTTACCTTAAGTCTTTTTTATCGAGTGAAAATAATGTAGTCAAAGAATCAAGTAATCTCTTAACGTATCTCCTTACTTACTTACTTAGTCCTAAGCCTTTCTACCTTTAGGTGTAAGGCTGGTGGAGTTGAGTTTGGCATTGTAGTCTCCATGCTTTCCGATCTTGCGTTAGGTTTCTTGCACTTTCCAATATCAATCCCTTCTTCTCGACTTCTTTCCTGATTTCATCTACCCACATAACTCTTGGTCTCCCTCTTTTGTTTTTCCCCTGCACTCTCGTTTCGAACAGTCGTTTTGTTAGCCTCTCGTTCGACATTCTACATACGTGCCCGAACCATCTAAGTTGTCCTTCTACTATTTTTCATTGATTGGTTCTAGTTTTAGGTTTTGTCTAATTGTTTCGTATCGTATTTTGTCTGTCCTCTTTCTGTTTGCTATTTTCCTCAGGAACCTCATTTCCATAGCATTGACTCTGGATTTTTGTCTCCCTGTCAATGTACATGTCTCGCTGCTATACATGATTGTTGGTCTAACTACTGATTTAACGACTGCCGATTTTACTTTTTCCGGTATCTTTTTTTCCCTAAAAATGTTGTTTTCATAGTGTTAAATAAGCTTCCTGTTCGTCCCATTCTCTCGTTTATTTCCATGTCTTGTTTACCATTTGATTCGATTATTACTCCTAGGTATTTAAAATATTCCACTTGCTCTAGTTGTTTCCCGTCTAATTCTATTGCGTGTGTCTTCCTCGTATTTGAAATTATCATTGTTTTTGTTTTCTCTGTATTAATTTTCATATTTATGTTTGATAATTCTTCTTCTAGGATTTCAAGATTGTTCTGTAAGTCTTCTCTGTTTTCTGCTATCAATACCATGTCGTCTGCAAATAGTAGCTCCGATAGTTGAGTCTGTTTCATTTGCCAGTATCCTAATGTTAGTTTTCTCATTCTTCTCTTGGCTTTCTTTATCGCTTCATCCAGTACCACTGAGAATAGCAGTGGACTCAGCACGCATCCCTGTTTGACGCCTTGACTTGTAGAAAATTCTCTGGATTCCTCGTTATTGGTCCTTACTGTATTTGTATTATTTTTGTACATATCCTTTATTACTTCTATTATGTGTCTGTCGACTCCCCTTTCTGTTAGTGTCTTCCAAACGTCCTTTCTTCGGATTCTGTCAAACGCCGTTTCCAGGTCAATGAAGCACATATGTATATCTCTATTTTTCTTGATTACCTTCTCACTTACTTGTCTTAATGTGAATATTAGGTCTTGCGTGCTTCTGTCCTTCCTGAATCCACACTGTGTGTCTTCCATAGTTGTTTCTATTTGAGTTTTTATTCTTGTCTCTATTATTCTTGCTAATACCTTCCCAGGGATACTTGATATGGTGATACCTCGGTAATTATTACAGTTTCTCTTGTCTCCCTTTTTGTGTATTGGTAATATAATGTCTTTCTTCCAGTCCTTTGGTAATTCTGCTCTATTTATGATATCATTCATTAGTTCTTTCATGCTATCCATTCCCTCTGTCCCCATGAATTTTATCATTTCCGGGGTGATATGATCCTTGCCTGGTGCTTTGCCCAGTTTTACTCTTTCTATTGCTTTCTCTAATTCCTCTCTTGTTATGGATTCCACTTGTTGTTCTTCATTCCTTTCTTGTATCTCCCCTATGTGGTCCTTGTCTACATGAGTTAGCTCTTTGAAATGTTCTCTCCATCTTTCCATTATTTGTTTTTCTTCTGTTAGTACGTTTCCATTCTTGTCTTTTATATTCGGCATAATGTGCTCTTTCTTTTGTCTGAGTTGTTTTAATGCACCGTAGAAGAGTTTTTGGTTTTCCCTATAATTTTTTGTCATTTTTTGTCCAAATCTCTCCCATGACCTTTCCTTTCCTGCTTTCACCGCTATTTTAACCTCTTTCCTTTTTTCTTTATGTGCTTCTTAATTTTCCGGGTGTTTTGTGCTTAGGTATCTTTTCCATTTGTCTTTTTTGTTCTTTATTTTCTCTCGTATTTCTTCCGTCCACCATTCTGTTCTCCTCATGTTGACTGTTGTATACTGAGACACAAATGAGGAGGTCCTTAGAAGAATAGAGAAGTCTTGGATCCTTACTATCGAGTCCTGATGTTTGTATAATATCGATTAATTTCCCATGTGGGGCTTTGCCAAATGCCTTCTCTAAATCAATGAAAAATGCATACACATCGTAGTTTACATCTCTGGTTCTCTGTAATAGAACTTGCAAAACTGAAAAGTGTTTCCCTCGTTCTGAGTCCTGCTCTGAATCCAAATTGAACTTCACTCAGGTGTTCTTCTAATTGTTTTTTTAATTTAAAACTAAAGGATTATTGTTATAACTTCTCATATTTTTCAATCTCTGACACTGTCATTTGTCCAGTTTTCACCTTAAGTCTTTTTTATCGAGTGAAAATAATGTAGTCAAAGAATCAAGTAATCTGTTAACGTATCTCCTTTTCACCATAAATCCTTGTACATTTTATATTGCCATAATATATCCTTTTTAATTTTTGTTTTGTTTCGTTATATCATTTTTTTCTCACTTCTAATTAGTCCCTACCCCGGCACTAGGGTTTAAGTTGTCCGTCTACAAAAGTGACATGGGCGCCCTTCTTCTTCTTCATGCACCATGTCCTTTCAGAATATTGGGTACCATCATAGCTGTCTTAATTTTATTCACTGCTACCCTAAATAGCATGCTTGTATCAGTACCATATTAATATCGCAAGTTCTTCAACCGTGAAGTCCTTCTTCGTCCTAGAGTATGTCTACCTTCTATTTTCCCTTGCAAAATATTTTGTAACAACCTATATTAAGAATTTTCCTTTATATGTGCGTAATCCTCCAGATTCTATTCTTGATGCTTCTTTAAACCTCAGTAGTCTTGCTGAGGCATTGGGTTGTAAGGAAAGCGGGACTGATATTCAATATGTGCTCAAAACACATTTTTGAAGAGGCTTTAAAAGATATTGATGAAGACATCTCAATAAATGGAGTCCAGCTCAGTAACCTGCGGTATGCAGATGATACCCAGTAACCGAAACAAGTAGAACACATGGACTGGATATAAACACCAGCAAAATCAAACTAATGATCATCGACAAGGAAAACATAACTGGAGCAAATCTGTATATGTGAACAAAATGAGAATTGAACGTGTCTTACAACACGATACACGTACAGACGGTATGCAGAGGCGCATCTCTCTCACTGATGTGACGTCACGCGCGAGGAGAATGTTTTGTAAATGCATATAATTTTAGGATATACGTTCCAGTTTTATCGAATTTAAAATGATAGCGTCTGATTTTTTTATTCAAAATGGTTGTAAGGGAAAATAGTTTTATGTACTATTATTATTCCTAGGGATTTACAATTTGTCCACATAAAGCTTGTTCAATAAAAATGTATTTGAAAATTATTGGCGAGGAAATACGTCCAAAAATAATAAGCCTTGATTATTAATTCAAGAATACTATAAATACTTTTTTGCAGTATTGTCTTAATAACCTGATGAAATGTTGTCTCTTGTAAATTACCAGGTAATTAAAAAATATTTTCAAGAAAAGAAAACATTGATGATACAAATAATACTATTAGTTATATCGTCCTACCAAAAAAAAAGGAAAGAAAAAATGCAGACATTTTATAGAATAATTTATTGCAAGAGAACAAAAAAATAAAATACTATTATTTTTTAAAATAAATAAAAACAAATTTCGACCACGAGTCAGGATCCTGTTAACCGAGATACGATAGTACCAAGCGGCGCCGCTAGGAGGAGCACTCCATCAATGCGTCTCAGAATACTTTAACGAAACCTGGTCATTTTGTACTCTAAACCGAGTAAGGTATGAAAAAAAAAAAAGAAAATAATCGTTTTCGTTTTGATTCAATTCGAGTCTCTTACCATCCTCTGACACCGTGTTTCGGGGTCTCTACCCCTTATCAAAGAGGCTATGCAAGTAGATTGAATTGAATCAACTCGAAACGAAGAAGAACTGCATATATTAAAATATCTGCAGCAGAGTGTGGTTAGAATGTCCTCTAACGGGGAATGACAAAATAAATAAAAATAAATTTCGACCACGAGTTATTGATGGAGTGCTCCTCCTAGCGGCGCCGCTTGGTACTATCGTATCTCGGTAACAGGATCCTGACTCGTGGTCGAGATTTATTTTTATTTATTTTGTCATTCCCCGTTAGAGAACATTCAAACCACACTCTGCTGCAGATATTTTAATATATGCAGTTCTTCTTCGTTTCGAGTTGATTCAATTCAGTCTACTTGCATAGCGTCTTTGGTAAGGGGTAGAGACTCCGAAACACGGTGTCAGAGCATGGCAAGAGACTCGAATTGAATCAAAACGAAAACGATTACTTTCTTTTCTTTTTCATACCTTACTCGGTTTAGAGTACAAAATGACCACGTTTCGTTAAAGTATTCTGAGACGCATTGATGGAGTGCTCCTCCTAGCGGCGCCCCTTGGTACTATCGTATCTTGGTTAACAGGATCCTGACTCGTGGTCGAAATTTATTTTTATTTATTTTGTCATTCCCCGTTAGAGGACATTCTAACCACACTCTGCTGCAGATATTTTAATATATGCAGTTCTTCTTCGTTTCGAGTTGATTCAATTCAGTCTACTTGCATAGCCTCTTTGATAAGGGGTAGAGACCCCGAAACACGGTGTCAGAGGATGACAAGAGACTCGAATTGAATCAAAACGAAAACGATTATTTTGTTTTCTTTTATTATTTTTTTATAATTGGTCAATTTTGATATTTTCTTCTCTAGGCTCCTTTGAGCATTTTTAAAACTAATTTTCCTATTTAACTCTCGTACCCTAATATAAGTTCGAGTTTTAGCGAAGTAAAGGCAACTTCGTAAAGCACTGATGTCGTTGTTATTTGTGACATTGTTTTATCAGCTAATTTGTGAAAAATGTTTTTCTCTTTAGATAAAGAGTTACCATGCATCTTATGGAACTCTGTCTCCAGTTTTAGAGCCACTTCCCACAAATCATCATTTGGATGTAAAAGAGAACCTCTAGAGACAGCTTGTATCCAGTCATGGGCTCTATTCAGGTCCATAACTGCAGTAGGGTTTTCCAACGCGTATTTATTTTTAAATTTGTATGCTACAAATCCTGCTACATATTTGTGTGATTCCTGACTCACTTCTTCTTTCACCTCTAAGTCTTGGATGAGCAGCCCTATTTCGTTATCGATAAATTCGTCTTGCAAATAATCTGGTTCTACAAAAGACTTTGTCACAATTTCTCTTTCCGCATACTCTTTTGTTTCGAGCGGCTCGTCAGTTTTTTCAATGTTCAACAACATTTTCTGTGTCAAGCAAACTTCTTCTGATTCTGGATCAGATGTTACGCCCTGAGAGTCCTTGAGAATATCCAACAAACACTCCTCATTAGAGTCTGTTGTATTTCGATTTTCTGTGAAAATTGCTGTCGAATTTTTACCCAGAATGTACCATCGAAGTCGGTACCGAAAGTCGAGAGGAGAAGGGTGATCATTACTAGCAACCATGCCTCAATGCCTCGAATATACGCAAAAATGTTCTCAAGAACATCTTGGTTTAGCCTGAAAGTTAATGTATATTCTACATCGTATCTGCTCTTTAAATAATCGTACATTTGAGACATTGAGGGCCGGTTGTTCGAACGCTAATAAAAAATGATCATTATCAAATATTTAATTACTGTCACAACTGTCAATGTCAACTTTGATTGGGTTGCTGAAAACGTAGTTATTGATTACAATTATGAAATTAGTTAATCTATTATGTTAATAATTGTTATGTTAATTGATTAACTAATCTCATAAATTATAATCAATTATGTTTTCAGCAACCCAACCAAAGTTGACATTGACATTTGTGACAGTAATTAAACATTTGATAGTGATCATTGTTGATTAGCGTTCGAACAACCGGCCCTTAATATTAACACGTTCAATAATGTCTAATGATTATTAAAAGTATCAAAATATATTCTCCGCTCTGTAAAAATATCATGTATAAAGAATTTCACAAATGCATGTAAAAATGTATCTGCAAGTCAAGTGGCAAGTGTGTGGGTTCCTAGAAGCTGGCGTCGTGCGCGAAACGGACGGAATTAGGCGCCAAACTCGGCATACCGTCTGTACGTGTATCGTGTCTTACAATACAACTACTTGGGAACTACAATCAATGAGTCGTGGGAAATACCCAAAAGATTAGATGTCGCATCGGAAAGGCAAAAAGTGTATTCTTGACTATAAGCTCTGTGTTCAAGAGCCATTTATTTATTTATTTAGCGTATGGCTTAAGTATATCACAGAATATAGTTAGATTTATGCATTATACAATGCATCACAAACAGATGTCCAATTTTTTTATATATTCGATTGACCCTTCGGTTGCCATTACAAAGTCTATAGGGTCGCCTGTGTATGCTCTGCGTGGGCAGTCCTGAACAATGTGACTGATCATCTGTCTTGCAGCGCCGCAGTCACAAGAAGGCGAGGGGAGTTTACCCCATCTGTGGAGGGAGTCGGCGCATCTTCCACAGTTTGTTCGAATTCGATTAAGGGCTGCCCAAATCTTACGGGGACGTTCAAATTCGCCAGGTTTCCCTATGATGTCCGGTAGACTATGGTAATGCGGATCTGTCCTACTTTCCCAATCTTCTCTCCATCGGGTATTTAAGTCAAAGTTGGATTGCTGCAGCGCTTGAGCAGATTGTAGAGGGGGTAACCTGGATCGGAGACGGTTTCCAAGAATATCGGGGATGTCGTTGTGGACTAGAAGCTGGCGACTGTCCATTATTTTGTTATATTCTTTAACCAATGCATGTTCGCGGCGTAGGTTGGGTGGTGCTATATTACTAAGGGTAGGTAGCCACATTGTAGGGGTGGGCTTAATTGTGCCTGTTATCATACGCATAGTACGGTTTAGTTGGGTGTCGACCAGGTGGGTATGCCTGCTATTTAGCCACACTGGAGCACAGTATTCTGCCACCGGATATATCAGGCCAAGAGCAGAGGATCTTAATGTTGATGCTGTGGACCCCCATGTAGTGCCGCAGAGTTTCTGTATTATATTGTTGCGTGTTTTCAATTTTGCTGCTGTTTTCGTCAGGTGTTCTCTGAATGTGAGCGTTCTGTCTAGAGTAACCCCAAGGTATTTCGGGTATTTATTGTGTTTTAACAGCTTGTTATTAAAATACACTCGCAATTCTCTGTTTGCCAACTTGTTGTTTAGATGAAAAGCTGATACTTCAGTTTTTGTAGTACTTGGCTGTAGTCTCCATTTCTTAAGGTATTCGCTGAGGATGGATAAGTCATTCGTGAGAGTGATTTCTGTAGTTTCTAAAGATTGGTGCTTGTTGCAAGGGTCCAGTCGTCAGCATATCCAAACTTCCGAGATTCGGTTTCAGGCATGTCAGCAATATAGAGGCTGAAAAGTAAAGGGGCAAGGACAGAACCCTGTGGAAGACCATTGTTAAGTTTCATCTGTCTACTCGTCTCCTTTCCCATTATAACCTGGAAGGCTCTGTTGGTCAGCATGTTGTCAATGAGGTTAATTATCTTTATGCAGGGGATAATGCGGGCCAGTTTATATATTAATCCCTGTCTCCAAACAGTATCATATGCTGCTGTTAGATCTATAAATACTGTTGCTGTCTTTTGTTTCTTTTGAAAACTAGCTTCTATAAAAGTTGTTAATGACAGCACTTGGTCCGTACAGCTTCGATGAGGGCGGAAGCCAGCTTGTTCAATGGGGACATTTTCTAGTATCCTGTGACTAATTCTGTTGAGGAGAAGCTTTTCTAATAGTTTATATACCATGCTGAGTAGAGCTATGGGGCGGTAGTTTTCTGGCTTATCGTTTGATTTGCCCGGTTTCGGAATTGCAATTATATTTGTTCGCTTAAGTGAGAAAGGAATGTTACCTGACTGAAGTATATCATTAAAGAACATTGCAAGCCACTGTTTCGTGTATGCACCACTGTGTATCAAGAACTCTGGATGGATACCATCAAACCCAGGTGCTTTACCTGATTTCATTTCTTTCAGCGCATGTGTGATTTCAGAAATAAGTATTCTTGCTGAATATTCGGAGTTCGTTCTGTTCATTTGTTTTAATGCCCTTAAGTCTCTTTTCACGTTGGTAGTATGTGTTCGATCTCGTGGAGCTCTGGATAGAGATACTATATGGGAGGCAACCTTGTTAGGAGACATTTTAGACTCTCTGGATTCCAGCTGGTTAGCTCCTCCAATTTTCCGCAACAAGGACCATGCCTGCCGGCTTGATTTTTTGAAGTCAAGGTTTTCGACAGTCTTTATCCATTTTTGGCGTCTAGCTGTATCGATGTTGTGTAAAAGCTCATCGGCTATTTCTCGGTCACCACTTTCGAGAAACTTCGTGTATAAGTCTTCACATGTTTCAGTCCATCCAGGCACATATTCTTTGCGATACCCCCTAGGGATGGTTTTCTTGGCAGTGCTTATTACTGCGCCCACAAACCTCTCATAATGTTTGCTGGTTCAAGAGCCATGACTTCACATAAGAAACAAAAATAGGGTTCTTTAAATGTTACGAGTCCTCTGTGCTTTTATACGGAGTGGAAACGTGAACATTGAATGCGGAAACTCTATCAAAACTTCAGGCTTTTGAGGTATGGTTGTACAAAAGGATCTTGAAGATACCATGGACAGACAAAGTCACCAATGAAGAAGTGCTATTGAGGATGAAGCCAACTGCAGATTTGGTCAACATCGTGAAGGGCCGTATGCTGCAGTTCTTGGTACATCTAATAAGAAATCAAGGCAGATACGAACTACTCCAATGTATTTTGCAAGGTAAAATTGAAGGAAAAAGGACCCCAGAACGAAGAAGAATACCTTGGCTTGCTAATCGGAGAGCATGGTATAGAAAGACCTCAACACAACTATTGCGTATAGCAACCAACAAAATCATCATAGCCAGAATGATCGCCAACGTTCGAAACGGACAGGCACCCTAATGAGAAGGATCCAAGATTTAAACCCATACATTGTCAAGATTCGCTGGTACTTGCATGGATTTTAAAGTAAGCATATCTTTACTTTTAAATTTGGAGGAAAACCTTATTCAGTTTTTAGTTAGCATAAATGCCTCGAAAAATAAGGCCATTGGCATGTTACAGTTGATTTCGCATTATGGTCAGATTATGGTGTAATGTGTAGTGTGTGTGTTGAGCAAATGTCTTGTTACTTATTAAAGTCATCTTCATTGTCTTTACAAAGAGACGTTAATTGTATCCGAACGTCTGCGGTCCCTCTGGTGAGTACCGATCCCACAAGGATATTTTTCATCTTTTTATTTGTTATTGTTTTTTGTTATTTAGTTACACAAGAATATATTGAATAATGGAGAAACCAAGAGAAACTAGCTTCTATCTGTGATAATGCAGTAGTTAGCTGTTCAAATGTAAATCGAATATTATTCATTAGTCGATAGAGATGATATTTTGTCGATTTGACTGTGGCTTCCCACAGTCCAACCCAATGGGGCTATAAGGGGAAATAAAAGTCCAAAAGACCCAAAAATGTAAAACCGCGTACAAGGAGTTCCTGAAAGCATCTTCGACTAGAAAGTTAAAGGAGAAATCAGGAGGAAAGAGATATATACCTACCAGATTTCTGGGACTAACGCTACAGGAAATGGTAGCTGAGAATTTTGAAATGTCCCAACTAATTGAAGGAAGATTGTAAAATACCATCTATTATAATGAACATCACTCAAACTTTCGGAACAACACATGTACATGCTGACCACCAAAGTTCCTTCGAGTAGGGTTTCCACACCTAGCATCAGCTACGATGGTTCCCAAGTAGATTACATGAGACCTGCTTATATTGATGTAAAAGCTACTGCAGTAGATACTCTTCCAGGAAATAGTGATCAAGATCATACTTTCATACAATCACCCAGAAGGAAGAAAGTTTTAAATGGAAGCATTAGCAGTTTTTCAGAAGATTCACCAAACGCCAAAGGAGGCGTTGATATAATTGATACTGCAGCGCTGGCACAGAACCTAATGGATAATACAGTGTTCCAAGAGAAACTAGCTTCTATCTGTGATAATGCAGTAATTAGCTGTTCAAATGTAAATCGAATATTATTCATTAGTCGGTAGAGATGATATTTTGTCGATTTGACTGCGGCTTTCCACAGTCCAACCCAATGGGGCTATAAGGGGGAATAAAAGTCCAAAAGACCCAAAAATGTAAAACCGCGTACAAGGAGTTCCTGAAAGCATCTTCGACTAGAAAGTTAAAGGAGAAATCAGGAGGAAAGAGATATATACCTACCAGATCTCTGGGACTAACGCTACAGGAAATGGTAACTGAGCATTTTGAAATGTCCCAACTAATTGAAGGAAGATTGGAAAATACCATCTATTATAATGAACAACCCGAAGTATGAGCGGGAACACAAAGCGTAACAATACTCATACGCTTATGAAACGCACCTGGCGGATCATAAGGGCCTTCACATTTTACTCTTCTTCAACTTGTCTTGAGTGAAATGTCTTTAATCTTTTCTATCAGCCTCTCTTGGCTAACTCTTGTTTTTTTTTTCCGTCCCCGAATGGCGATTAGGTTTCCGAAGGCAGACGGGTCACTATATTTCTTTCTACTACAGATTCTTCCCATATACACCTTTTTCCCTCCCCATCTTACCCAACAAAATATGGAGAAAACCAGATGCAAAAAATCCGTAAGTTAAGGTGGAAGCTATCGTGCTAAAAAACTGAATGGTCGCACGTCACGCGGCCGCTAACGATGCTCTTGGGACACCGGGCGAAATCCCATGGAAAATTAGCCTTGTTCCTGTACGCGGGGCTCTACAGGAATCGACAATGATCCCCAGCTACTCGTGGGAATAAATATGAATACTCACCAACATGCAAGGCAAGCACGGTGTTTAAATGCCACAAACCCGACCAGTGTAAACCAACCCTATTCAAAGTGCGTCAAAAATATAAACCTCAACATCGCCACATATAATGCTCGGTCGCTCTCTACCGAAGAAAGGTTCGAAAAAATGGAGGAAGAACTTTCAAAAGTGAATTGGGATATTGTGGGTATCAGCGAAGTTAGAAAATACGGAGAGAATCTTATCTCACTCCCATCAGGCCATCTGTGGTACTACAAAGGAGAAGAGGAATCGACAGTCGGAGGAGTCGGCTTCTTTGTTCACAAAAGAATTGCGAACAGAATTGTGTCAATAAACCAAATATCAACAAGGGTGGTCTACTTAAACATCAAAATGAGCACCAGATATATCCTAAAGTTCATTCAAGTATACGCACCTACTACAGGCCATTCAGATGAAGAAGTCCAAATATTCTACGACCAAATATCCTGTGCAATCAAGGAAAATCCTGGCCACTTCTTAATAATAGGCGGTGATTTCAACGCCAAAATAGGTACCAAGGAAGATCCCTCTGAAATAATATTGGGAAATTTTGGAAGCGAAGGCAGAAATGATAGAGGCAAACAACTGTTAACTTTTCTTTTGGAAAACAATCTCTATCAAATGAACAGCTTCTTTAAAAAGAAAAAACACAGAAGATGGACCTGGGAAAGTCCAGATGGAAAAACAAGGAACGAAATCGACTATTTCTTAACAAATAAAAAAGAATTATTTAAAGACGTAAATGTGTTAAACCAGTTCAGCACAAGCAGTGATCACAGGTTAGTAAGAGCTAAAATAACGATATCGATCGAAAAGGAAAGACTCAAAATGATAAATAAGAAACACCCAAAGAAATGGGTAAAACCAACTAATATTCAGGAGTTCGAAAAATATATTAATGATACATTGAAAGATACAACAACAACAGACATTAATATAGGCTCAAACAGGCTCAAACTAAATACTGTCCAACAAACCAAAAAGATGAAAAACTAAGTCAACCTACTAAAACCCTTATAGAACTAAGACGACAGATGAAAGGAGATACAAGTTCCAGCAAAGAAGCGCTAAATCAAATAAATAAGACTATCACAAAGTCAATAAGAAAAGACATAAGAAACTACAATGTAGAAAAAACAAAACAAGCAATAGAGCAAAATAAGAACATGAAAGTTTTGAAGAACGTAAGCGTACAAAAAGGAAAAATAGAAATCAACAAACTAAGAAACAGAACTGGAAAAGAAACTACAAACAGAGATGAAATATTAACAATAGTCGAAGAGTTCTACACAGAGTTATACAAATCAAGAAAAAAAGATGACAATGCGCAACCTCCAATTACAGTAAAAACTGGGGTATTAAATCAAGGATCGGATTTAATGCCCGATATAACAAAATCAGAAATCAAAGAGGCTCTGAAGAAAATGAAAAATAATCGAACCCCAGGTGAAGATGGAA
Source organism: Diabrotica virgifera virgifera (assembly GCF_917563875.1). NCBI lineage: Eukaryota > Metazoa > Arthropoda > Insecta > Coleoptera > Chrysomelidae > Diabrotica > Diabrotica virgifera. Next base: position 53,467,452 of record NC_065449.1, on the reverse strand, counting down.
TAGTATCAGAAGCACTAAAAATTGGAGGAAATATACTACTTGAAAAAATTAAACAACTTTTCAATATCTGCCTTCACAACGCCAATATTCCAACAGACTGGAACAACGCTACTATGATTCTATTACACAAAGCAGGAGACAAAGCCAATTTAGAGAATTACAGACCGATTAGCCTCCTCAGCCATTTATATAAGTTATTTACGCGAATAATAGTTAAGACAATGAATAGAAAGTTAGAGACTTATCAACCAAGAGAACAGGCAGGATTCCGAAAAAATTACGGAACAAATGACCATCTACAAAGTATAAAAACCCTGATAGAGAAAGTAGTGGAATACAATAAACCCCTAGTTCTACTTTTTATCGATTTTCATAAAGCGTTTGACACAGTTGAACTTAGCAAAATATTACAGGCGCTTAAAGAATGCAGGCTAGATTATAGGTATACAAAATTATTACACAAAATATACTTACAGGCAACAACCACTGTCAAATTACATACTAACAGTAATCGCATAAAAATAGAACGGGGGGTTAGACAAGGAGACCCAATGTCACCTAAACTTTTTAATACGGTCTTAGAACATGCTTTCAAGAGTTTAGATTGGATGACAAAGGGAATAAAAATAGATGGAGAATACCTAAACAACTTACGTTTCGCCGATGATATAGTCATAGTAGCTGAGGATCTAGGTATGGCAAGAGAGATGGTACAAGAACTCGTTGTAGCTACAGAAAATGTAGGTTTAAATATAAACATCTCAAAAACAAAAATAATGACAAATTTGGTACCCAACCAGAACATCAGTATTGGTGGGAAGGAAATAGAACTCGTAGATAGATATAAATACCTGGGACATGAAATTACGATTGGCAGGGATAACCAGACTCATGAGCTGAAGAGAAGAATCGGTCTTGGGTGGGCAGCATTTGGAAAACTGAGAGAAACTTTTAAAAGTGAGTTACCCACATGTCTAAAGAGAAAGGTCTTCGATCAGTGCGTCCTCCCAGTCTTGACGTACGGATCAGAAACACTTACCTTAACTAAAGCCTCGGCTACCAAACTAAGAGTCACGCAGAGAAGAATGGAGCGGTCAATGTTAGGAATAACTCTGCGAGACAAAATCAGAAACGAAGAAATCAGGAGAAGAACAAAGGTGACTGACGTCATCGAGAGGATAGCCAGGTTGAAGTGGAGATGGGCAGGACACGTAGCCAGAATGACAGATGGGCGATGGACGAAGAGGTTATTGGAATGGAGGCCAAGAGAAGACAAGAGAAGCGTCGGTCGACCGCCTACAAGATGGACTGACGACTTAAGAAAGGTAAATAAAAACTGGATGAGGGCAGCGCAGGATAGATGGGGTTGGAAACGAGGGGAGGAGGCCTATGTTCAGCAGTGGACTTTTGATGCTGGATGATGATGATATTGAATAATTCCATATATCGATATACTTTTCCCGATATAATATATAGTATATCGATATCTGCACTGATATGATATATCAATGTATAATTTGTTTTTGCCATTCCTAGCCAATACTTAATCCAAATTTTGAGGAACCATTAATTTTTACTTGTTCCTGATAGACAAGGCGGGTTCGTTGAAAAAAATACTCCCATGAGATTTTTTTGCATAATCACATTCGTGAGACACCCCAGAATAAGGTTCAAGAAGTCGCCCACGCGAAAAGTGGTCCAATTTTTTTTATCAAATTGCAAAAATCAATATTTTCGGCCCAATTTTTTTCAGATTTTTAGGACCATTCCGGACAGAAAAGGTCTCTTATAATTTTTCTCTAAAATTGATCGTGTTCGAGTTATATGCAATTTAAAATTTGAAAAACGCGAAAATGGCCATTTTTAAGACTTAATACCTTGGTTAAAAATGATTATATTATGAAAGTCAGAAAGTGACTAAATCAAATTTAAAGCCACCCTTCATGATCCTGAAGAAATTTGTGTCATTAATTTATTACTAAGCTGTTATTTTTAATTATTAATAATGAGTGGTAAGATAGTATTGACGCGGCTGTAAATGTGAGTGCGAGTGAGATGCGCCATTGGACTGCCTGAATGGCATCTCTTTCGCACTCATGATGGACGGCCGCCTAATACGTGCATGGCGCTCATTATTTTTACTCAAAATTAACAGCTTCGTAATCAAATAATGACAAAAATTTCTTCATTATCTTGTAGGGGGGGGGGGGGAGCTTTAAACTTTGATTTAGTTACTTTCTGACTTTCATAGTAATAACTTTTAATCGAGTTATTAAGCCTTGAAAATCGCCATTTTTCGTTTTTATAAATTTTAAAATGCTTTTACCTCGAAAACGAATAACTTTAGAGAAAAATTATAAGAGGCGTTTTTTATACAGAATGGTCCAAAAAAATCTAAAAACAATTTGTTTCGGCCAAAAATATTGATTTTCGCAATTTGATTAAAAACAATTGTTAAAAAAAATTTGGACCACTTTTCGCGTGGGCGACTTCTGGATTCTTATTCTGGAATGTCTCACGAATGTGATTATGCAAAAAAATCTCATGGGAATATTTTCTCCAAAGAACCCGCCGTTTTCGCCTTGTCTATGACGCTAGTGTACTATGTGTAATATCTTTATTTAAAAAAATCCAAATAATTGATCGTCAACGATCTTTCTAGTGTTCACTTACCACCAACCATTTTTAAAATACAAAAATAGAATGACATCTATTTTATATTGGTTTAAATACGTATGATGTTAGTCTCGACAAATGGCTGGTATTATGTTGGGATGAGTTTCTTCTCAGTTAATTATCAGGTATTAAAGATTTTAATCGTAGATTAGGTTTAACGGATTTATGTTTTCTTAGAATAAGGTTTATGGATTCACTGTAGGATTTTTAAACTTTTAACTACAATCATTATAAACAAGAACGAAAGAAAGTATAATATATTCCTGGTGACGTGTTCTTTGATTCAAGTTTTAACATAAACATTTAGTGTTTTCCAGATGTTTATCTACAATAAATTGAAGCAGGTTTAATCCGCGATTAGGTGAATATATCTAAATAAAAAAATGTTTGCCAATATATTTTGTTAATGTTTATTAAGGAAATTGTTCAGCAATTTTTCATCTTCTCTTCGAATTCAGGCTACATCGAGCAGTAAGGGATTGTGAGGGAACATTCGCGAAAGGATAACACTTTCTTTTTCTATTTGTAATAATAATTTCAACTCCACAATTTGCTTCTTTCCTTCCACCCTTTCTCAGGTTTATGTCATCGCCATACGTAGCTGTGGGTATTATTCTGAGCTAAAGCAACTAAATATTACACTTATGTTCTGTTCTTAATTTTCTTCCACATCACTGCACTTTGTATTGACTCGATAGAAGTATTATCAAAAGCACTTTCCATGTATAAAACTGCAGCAATATTTATTAGATATAAAGACATTAGTAGAGAGCGGAATATATGCAACACAACATTACCAAAATATGCGCATATATATGCATTACTTTTACTACAAATATGCAGGTATTTTTTCTAAATTTGTCTAAATATGCAAATGCATATTAAAAATACTCAAAAATAAAACAATATATTAAGTCGTAAGATCTTCAGAAAAGTTGCCTTCAAAAATATGCATAACTTTCCTCAAACAATCGAAGCCCTCATTTTTTTCTAAAACATTTTTTAATTTGTCTCTAATTGTAATCCCTGTATTTCCGGGAATTTTTTGACAATGAGCAGAAAAATGTTAACAAGATTAACCGAATCACTTAATTGTAAATTCCTTTGTTGTAATGACTTTATTAGATCTGGTAAAAAACTAAAATTAACTTTTATGAACATAAATTCTTTAGCAATTTGTACGTTACTTAAAGAACAAAGTACATTACTTAAGCTGAAGAACAAAAGCGGAATTGTCTACAATTTGATGGATTTTTGTATTTTGATGCTTCTCTCTATGTCCGTCTTTATAGAAGTAAAAGCGAATTTGTCGAATAAAAACACTCTTTCCAGAAAAATTTCTTTTGTGGGACATGATGCTTTTGTTTGTCAGTTCCTCATTTAAAAAATGAAATGTGAAAATGAATGTAACTTACGATTTTGGAACAGGCCTTGCAAAATACTTTGTCTCACTTTTTTGAATGGTAGACATATTTAAATTTAATATATACCAATCACTTCAAAAACACTAAATACGATACAAGGTTTACTTTAAACGAATGTTGGCCGGAAACTGACAAAATAATTATTAGACCCTTAAAAGCAGGTAGGTACCTATGACTTGCTACGCTAGTAAAATAATAGTTTCCTGGGAACACCCATAATTGTTAAATTCAGGTAGTAATGGGAAAGTCCAGATGAGCGATAGATAGATAAATAACGAGCTCGTTCATATCGAAGTTATAAAATTCCAACTAAGAGAGGAAAATTTTAAACTTTTATATAATTTATTTTTAAAATATGCAAAATAAATTGTGTTTAGCTTAAATATGCAATGTTGTGTTTGTTGTCTGAAAATATGCAATATATGCATCTATAGGCACTTTGCATATATTCCGCTCTCTAGACATTAGATTACAATTTCCTAATAGAATAGTTGAATATAAACACAGTCATATACAGACACCCAAACTTATACACATATTTTCAAAAGTTATGCATCACCCCTCGCATTCACGATGTATACGCTTTTATAAATCCGTATCTTTATCACATCTTTAATAGACATTTTTTATAAAAAATAGACCATTTTTGGTTTTTTATTTTATTTTATTACCTATTTAATTGACCTGGTTTTGCCAAGGTGTAAACATTTGAAAAATTTATTCTGGTGAAATTTTCGAAAACGTTATTAAAAATGAATCGTACTTCAATTTCTGAGTTGGACCGTATAATAATTATCGATTTAGTTAAAGAACGTCATTCACAGCGGATCGTGGAAGAAAGAGTGGGTGTTTCTCAGAGTGATGTCTCACGGATATGGAATAGGTTCCTGGAGACAAACTCGATACGGAATAGAGCTCGGTCTGGTAGACCCCGAGTTACCAATGATCGACAGAATAGATATATCAGAATTTCTCTGTAGGAATTCTTCTGTGTCTGTACCAGCCCTCCAAAGAGAATTCAGACATGCTACAGGAGTCCGCGTATCGTTGGCTACAATAAGAAGGAGAATTTTAGACTCAGGTTTGAGGAGTCGTCGACCAATAAGAGTTCCTCAGCTACAACCTAGACATGTTTTGGACAGCCTCCAATGGGCTCAAGAAAACATACAGCTCCCCAACAATTTTAGAATTTTGCTCTTTTTTAGACCTGACCAGAATCTGTTTAAATAGTGATAACCGGCCAATTCGTGTGTGGCTAGTTCTGCAGCTCTTGTTGGCAGCGTAAATATCGTGAATACGAGGAGTGATGCATAACTTTTGAAACTATGTGTATTGAATCACCATGTATTTCAAAGCAATATTTATTTCTTTTGAAAAAACGTGTTATTGTTGCGAAGAATAAGGATTTTTTTGAAATTAAACAAATCGGTAAGACAATACTCGGTTATATTCGGTACCGTATAGGTTATTTGCGTACAGTATTTGGTTACGGTTACCGTATTTGGTCTTGTGGAGCAAGTAATGTTCTCTAATGTCCATAGCTGTAGAGCTAGGCGTAATACAGGGCGTTCTGTCCAAACCCTATGCTAGGTAGCAGGAACTAGAAAGCTCACAAATAAAGCAAGGGAAAGTCACCAAAACGTAATAACGGCTCACCACGATCATTTAATTGTCCAATCAGCTGGAAAACATCTACCCATTTCTCACCTTTAGTTCCAAAGTCAGCTTTTGGAAGCTACAGGTGTAACTGTTTCAGTTGAAACGATAAGAAGAAGAGTTCGTGTCAAGAAGTATACAGCAGGAGACAGTTATGGGTTCCCGACTTATCCAGGCAGCACAAGATTGATCGCCTAAATTGGTGTCTTCACCACCAAAACTGGAACATTGGGAATTGACAAAATATGCTATTTTCAGAAAAAGTCGGGATTTGTGTAAAATCAGATGACCCAAGAAATCGTGTACTTAGAGGTCGAGGAAGACAAGCAAGAACGAAAACTGTCAGATCTGTTCACAAATATACAAGGGGAAGTGTAATGTTCTGGGGAGGAATTGTGATACGTAAAAAAACTCCTATAATTTTCATCCAATAAACTTTAACTGCTCACAGGTATTTTGATAACCTGTAGTTAGACTCTAGAGAGGTGCAACAGGAGAAAATTTAATTTTCATGCATGATAATGGACCTCCACATACCATTAGAGTAACTAGAGACATCATTAAACCAGAAGGTATCCCTGGTTTGGAGTGGTCTGCTTGCTCATCTGAGTTTAACCCTATAGAATATTTATGGGATAGGCTTAAAAGAAAAATTAGAGCTCGCCAAGATAATCCACAAAACACCACACGGCTAGTACAAGCTGCTCTTGAAGAATGACCACAAAAAAATGTTGATAATTTGATTAGGAGCGTGCCCACGCAAACAAGCTTGCATAAAGGCTAGAGTTGATAACACTGACTATAAAAAAAAAACAAAAAAAAATAAAAATAATTTAAACATTATTCGTTTGACATTGAAATTTTTTATGCTATTGACTTTAAAACAAGTAGTTTCAATTTGTTTGTTAAATACTTTATTGTTTTATTTTATTGTTAAGTATGTATTTGTTATTAAATTGCTCTAAATTAAATATTGTTTGACTTTGTGTGTTTGTTTTTTTTTTAAATTCGCGCGAAATAAAAAGAATATTAGATGATTCCATATAAGTTTGGGTGTGTGTAAAAAACGTGTGTCAAGAATTGCAGAAAATCATGAACTACATAATTTAAAAAGTTAAGTATTTGGCCCGAAAATTCAAGCCACAACATCAGAACATTCAAGACCATAATGGCGAAGTAAAAACCGACATAGGTAGCATTGTAGAAACCTGGAACAACTACTGCTCAGAATTATACAAAAAAAAATTGATCAGTCATAAAACGCAAAAAACATGCAATCGAAGTAGCGTAATCAATCATTTCTAGAAAAGGTTCTGAACCAGCTAAGAAAGAAACAAAACACTAAAATAGGTGGCATAGATATGTGAAACATTATATGGATTACAGATATATGGTCTGATGAGTAGTACGAATCAACGTTTATTCCTATCCATAAGTAATGATATACAGTAATTACAGAACCATTGCTCTTACTCATGTAAGCACAAGCCTGCTGCATAATATCATCAATGAACGCCTAAAGAACTTTCTACTTCTAGATACTCTGAGCTAATAAGCAAAATACAAGGAAGAGTTATTTACCAGCAATTTTATTGCTGTGTTTTTTTCAATTTTTGCTTTATAACTCCAAAAATTTTAACTTTACACAAAAAGCAACCAAATAAAAATTCACCGTAATTAAATTCTGCATAGAGACGTGTTTTTCCCGATTTACTCTGACATTAAATAACTTGGTAATATCAAAGCTCTTTTCGTACAGAATATAATTCCAGAAACAGATGGGTCTGAATGAACAGTTCAGCAAAAATTGAATTGTTAATTAAAAATTTACGGTCGCTATAATAACCACAATAATTATGATACATAAGAATAGCTATGATTATTGTATAAAAAGGCACTGTACCTATCTAATGTACTTTACAGAATTGAAATTGGTGTATTTAAGCGGCCTCAGAAATATTTTAAAATTATTAACAATTTTTTGGCTTATATACAAATAGAATATCTCGGAAAATATTAAATTAAGCTAAATCATGAAAACGATATTGGAAAAAAAAGCGGCAGGGCGCTTCTTAAAAAAAAAAGAAAAAACGTTTTATTGTGATGAGTGGTTCCTAAGACACAACCGGTCAAATTTGACCGTGTAGCAAACCGAGCCGGCCCTGTCTTTCCACACCACGGCATGATCGACTGGTGTCGATTGTACCCGACCCCACTACCACATGGACTCGAGGTGGTGGTAGGTACTCGGAGAGAGGCCAGGACATTTTTCAGTCATTCGACAATTCAACCTTCGAATCCAAAACGTTGAAAAGTGAAGACGTGTAATAAAGACTTTAACTCTCAACGTTTCTTTAAATTTCGATAACTTAATGTTTTTTGTATTAAGATTTTAGACTCAATAAAGTTTTAATCATAACATTTACAACCGTCATTTTTAGCAAAGATATGAACAATAGGATCATAATTTTCGAACCATCACTTTTTCTTTTTTTCCTCTTTCGTCACACCAATTTTTATATCTTTAAAATACTCATAACATATATTATTATAATAAAAACTATCGATATTACGAGTGAAAATTGGCAAAAATAGCAAAATTCCAATCAAAAATTAGGTTGGAGAAAATGTAATCTCAAAGTTAAAAATCGGTATACCCATGGAGCAGCTCCTTCATTTTTTTTGTTCCCAAGAAACTCGAGTAACTCATTATTAAATGTCAAAGTTACTTTTGTTTTTTATAATAAATTAAATTATTTATTATAACAAAAATTTTTAATTTGTGTAAATAAATATTTTTTAAATAACTATACAGCTTTTAAATGAGAATATTTGTGTTTTTAACGTTAAAAGGTATACTTGTAGTAAGTTTATCTTAAAAAAGTCTACAACTGGAAAAAATATGTAGTTTCCTTTTAATATAAATAAATTAATGTATTATAACACGACAAAAGCAAGTTTGACGTTTAATAATGCGTTAGTTAGATGGCTCTACTCGAGTTACTTGGGAATAAAAAAAGAATGAAGAAAATTGCTCCATTGGAAGCCAAGAAAATGCATTTTTTTGACGTATAGCGATTTTGAACTTTAAGATTACATTTTCTCCAACCTAATTTTTGATTAGAATTTTGCTATTTTTGGCAATTTTCCCTCGTAATATCGATAGTTTTTATTATAATAATATATGTTATGAGTATTTAAAAGATATTAAAATTGGTGTGGAGAAAGAGGACAAAAATAAAAAGGTGATGGTTCGAAAATTATGATCCTATTGTTTATATCTTTGCCATAAATGCCGGTTAAATTTGACCGGCTATATCTCTGCCAAGCCGAGGTCACTTGGCAGACCTCGTTGGCCCAAGATGGTTGGTTAGGGTTGTCGTTTAGAGTTTCACCATGTTCCCGGAGGTATTCTTTGAACATCGGCGTTTAGCCTTTCCAATTTTACAATACTATAATGTGAATTACAACCATTGTTTGATTCTGGGGCTAGTTAGCAAGTATATATGAATTCACTGATGATGGACTGATAGGTTCAAAAACGTTCTGAATGAACCTCTTTTATTCAATCGATTGGGATTTTAAAAATTTTATTAAATATACCTATTACATAGAAGTGGTTTTACTTCATGTTAGAGTTTTTTAACTATATGGTATACAGCCAACCCAGGGAACTACCCGTTTTAGTTTAAAAAGATATTGGTTCAACTGCGTATTTTTTCTAAGTGCCAAAGCTGCTTACCGATTCTAGTATGACTACTTCTTCTTTATCGATATAAAACTCCATAGCTAAATATCAGTGAAATAACAGACATAAGTAAACAGTTCGTTAAAATTCGTGGTTACCCAACATTATTGCCCTAAAATTACTTAATTTATATATTGAATGGGTTGCATATGTGAGTCCATATTAAATATAGTAATGAAACACAGACTTACTCACAATCATTTAATTATACTTTGACGACCGGTTTCGATCTCTACAATATACAGATCATCTTCAGGTCGGCGTTACAAGTAGTTAAATGCTACAATAAGAGAAAACTTGTGTTAGACCAGTGTCTGATTGAAGAGATGTTAATAGAAAGCCAAATTTAAAAAAAAATTTTTATAAAAATTTTTTAACAAAGTTAACAAATTTAACAAATTTTTTATGTTAAAAAATTTTTATAAAAATTTTTTTTTAAATTTGGCTTTCTATTAACATCTCTTCAATCAGACACTGGTCTAACACAAGTTTTCTCTTATTGTAGCATTTAACTACTTGTAACGCCGACCTGAAGATGATCTGTATATTGTAGAGATCGAAACCGGTCGTCAAAGTATAATTAAATGATTGTGAGTAAGTCTGTGTTTCATTACTATATTTACTTAATTTATGTATCGATTAGTAAGATTCTGGTAGCAAGTTTGATTCCAGCCTTACGAGTAACTGTAAATAGACCATAAAACAAAACTACGCCATTACTAAAACATACGGAGTTAAACATGGAAAATTTAAATACTCTTCCGATGATCATTTTAATAATAATGGGTTGTTTGCATATATTACATATTTCGGGAGAGGTATTTAGTAGCCGTGTGGAAGAAAGTAAGTAAATAATAATGAAACATTAAGATAATTTTTAGGAGAGAGTAGTTGATAATATGAAATTTCATATTGAATTCTTATGTTGTTATCTAGTAGCCGTAGGCTTCTAATAATAAATATGTAAATTCGTTGGAATTTCGTGTCTGATATTGGTTAATTGTACAATTTGTTTTTTATTGAGGTGTATGGGAACTCTTTGATCCCACATATATTTTTTATACTTTTGAAAATAACCTTGAACAAATGTAAATAATTCAGAGACGATGAAGGTATTGAAGATTCTTATATAGTAAAAATACTATATACCCTATTCCACGAACATACGCCTGTTTTGGATTACTTCCACAACGAATATTTTACTGTGCAAAATAAGAAGAACGAAAGTAAATTGCAAATTACTATTCGTTGTCGAAATAATCCAAACAGGCGTATGTTCGTGGAATGGCCCATATTATAAATATGGGATCTACCCATTAAACCATTTATTTAGGTAATAAACTAGGGGATCGAAAAATAAAGAACCATAAGTATGCGTTATATGTTTCATGTAAAATATACAAAGAAAAAATGAAATAATTTACAATTACACTTTACATCCAAACACTGATGAATGTCCTAGTAAAAAGTTCTTGGTCAACAATATAAATGGCTCACCAAAATGTAATGGATCCTTTTAAAAATCAGACAAATTTTTTCAGACATTTTTTTATATAGATGCACTGTCTAGGATTCTCCCTTAATTTCCCCTTAACACTGTTGTTTGTAGAAAAACTAAAAGGGTGGGACGACCTGCAGCAACTCCGTCGGTCATCGAACTACTGCCTCTCCGCCAAGATTTCGTCAATATAAAATTTTACTCTTTACACTTTCCCTTTAGCACTATTTTTATAATCTAAAGCATATAGGTCTCGATCCCGCGTACAAAAAAAAGTTAATTAATAGCAAGTTGAAAATTTGTTAATAGCTTAACGGTGTCTAGTCGGACAAACTTTGATGTATGGAAACACTGGAACAGGGGAAGTTATAATGGTGGAGCAGGTTAAAAATTTGAAACGTCAGACTACGAAAACGTTCCATGTATTTTGTCGGACAGAACATCCAATTGATTTGTTAACATCCTAATTAAACTCTCATGCAAAAATCAGACTGGTATTTATCACCAACTGGGCATTTTAATAAGTCCAACACGAAGAACATGTCAAATGACAGGAATTATATTAGTGATAAATAGCAGTCTGATTTTTGCATCAGAGTTTAATGAAACGGTAACAAATCAATTGGAAGTTATGTCCGACAAAATACATGAGACGTTTTCGTAATCTGACGTTCCAAATTTTTAAACTGTTTTACAATTAAAACACCCATATTAAGCTGCACCCCCCACCATCGCGAATAAAGTTCGGACTAGGCAAAAAATTTAGTGCTATTTATGTGCTAATTAGTTGCTCTATTCCGAATTTTGTTGCTCAAACCGTTTACCAGGAAATCGCGTTGAAAGTGGGGGGGTGCAGGTTAATGTAAAGCTGCACCCACCCACACCAAAAAAAGCTCAAATTTCTTGATTTTTTTTTGTGATAAATTTAGTGCTATTTATGTGCTAATTAGTTGCTCTATTCCGAAATTTGTTGCTCAAACCGTTTACCAGGAAATCGCGTTGAAAGTGGGGGGGTGCAGGTTAATGTAAAGCTGCACCCACCCACACCGAAAAAAGCTCAAACTTCTTGATTTTTTTTTGTGATAAATTTAGTGCTATTTATGTGCTAATTAGTTGCTCTATTCCGAAATTTGTTGCTCAAACCGTTTACCAGGAAATCGCGTTGAAAGTGGGGGGGTGCAGGTTAATGTAAAGCTGCACCCACCCACACCGAAAAAAGCTCAAACTTCTTGATTTTTTTGGTGATAAATTTAGTGCTATTTATGTGCTAATTAGTTGCTCTATTCCGAAATTTGTTGCTCAAACCGTTTACCAGGAAATCGCGTTGAAAGTGGGGGGGTGCAGGTTAATGTAAAGCTGCACCCACCCACACCGAAAAAAGCTCAAACTTTTTGATTTTGTTTGGTGATAAATTTAGTGCTATTTATGTGCTAATTAGTTGCTCTATTCCGAATTTTGTTGCTCAAACCGTTTACCAGGAAATCGCGTTGAAATTGGGGAGGTGCAGGTTAATGGAAAGCTGCACCCACCCACACCGAAAAAAGCTCAAACTTCTTGATTTTTTTTGGTGATAAATTTAGTGCTATTTATGTGCTAATTAGTTGCTCTATTCCGAATTTTGTTGCTCAAACCGTTTACCAGGAAATCGCGTTCAAATTGGGGGGGTCAAGCTTAATGGCAAACTGCACCCACCCACACCGAAAAACTTCAAACTTATTGATTTTTTTGGTGATAAATTTAGTGCTATTTATATGCTAATTAGTTGATCTAATCCGAATTTTGTTGCTCAAACCGTTGACCAAGAAATCGCGTTGAAAGTGGGGGGTGCAAGTTAATGGCAAGTTGCACCCACCCACACCGAAAAAAGCTCAAACTTCTTGATTTTTTTGGTGAAAAATTTAGAGCTATTTATGTGCTAATTAGTTGCTCTATTCCGAACTTTGTTGCTCAAACCGTTGACCAGGAAATCGCATTCAAAGTGGGGGGTCCAGCTTAATGGCAAGCTGCACCCGCTCACACCGAAAAAAGTTCAAATTTCTTGATTTTTTTTGTGATAAATTTAGTGCTATTTATGTGCTAATTAGTTGCTCTATTCCGAAATTTGTTGCTCAAACCATTTACCAGGAAATCGCGTTGAAAGTGGGGGGGTGCAGGTTAATGTAAAGCTGCACCCACCCACACCGAAAAAAGCTCAAACTTCTTGATTTTTTTGGTGATAAATTTAGTGCTATTTATGTGCTAATTAGTTGCTCTATTCCGAAATTTGTTGCTCAAACCGTTTACCAGGAAATCGCGTTGAAAGTGGGGGGGTGCAGGTTAATGGAAAGCTGCACCCACCCACACCGAAAAAAGCTCAAACTTCTTGATTTTTTTGGTGATAAATTTAGTGCTATTTATGTGCTAATTAGTTGCTCTATTCCGAAATTTGTTGCTCAAACCGTTGACCAAGAAATCGCGTTGAAATTGGGGTGGTGCAAGTTAATGGCAAGTTGCACCCACCCACACCGAAAAAAGCTCAAACTTCTTGACTTTTTTGGTGAAAAATTTAGTGCTATTTATGTGCTAATTACTTGCTCTATTCCGAATTTTGTTGCTCAAACCGTTTACCAGGAAATCGCATTCAAAGTGGGGGGTCCAGCTTAATGGCAAGCTGCACCCACTCACACCGAAAAAAGCTCAAACTTCTTGATTTTTTTGGTGAAAAAATTAGTGCTATTTATGTGCTAATTAGTTGCTCTAATCCGAATTTTGTTGCTCAAACCGTTGACCAAGAAATCGCGTTGAAAGTGGGGGGGTGCAGGTTAATGGAAAACTGCACCCACCCACACCGAAAAAAGTTCAATCTAATTGATTTTTTTTTGATAAATTTAGTGCCATTTATGTGCTAATTAGTTTCTCTATTCCGAATTTTGTTGCTCAAACCGTTGACCAGGAAATCGCGTTGAAATTGGGGCGGGGCCAGCTTCTCATTAGACGCACAACGAAACACTTGTACACTAAAACAATGAGTAATAAAATCAGATAGCGGTATAGTTCGATGGTAAGTGGTCCCTAAATTATTTTAGTACCAAATAATATGTACGAGTAATTTATTTATTTAACATAGAACAGAGACACCTATAGCGCGGAACAAGGTCGGGTGGGATAAACTAATGCATTTGCAAGTTCTACGGTTAGCAACAAAATCGGATACCGATATATTTCGATAGTACGTATCATCAGGATCATAATCATCCAGCCCTTTTCGTTCACTGCTGGACATAGGCCTCCCTCATTTTTGTCCATTGTGCTCTATTTTGAGCACTTTGCATTCAATTTCTAGTCATTTTCTTGAGATCGTCAGTCCAACGAGTAGGTGGTCTTCCTCTACTTCTTTTCTCTAATCTGGGCCTCCACTCAAGTAATCTCTTCGTCCACCCCCATCACTGATTCGGGCGACGTGTCCGGCCCAGTTCCATTTCAGGGTGGCATTTCGGGAAATTACATCGGTAACTTCTGTTCTTCGCCTTAAGTCTTCATTTCTAACTCGGTCACGAAGCGATATACTCAGCATTGAGCTTTTCATTTTCCTCTGGGCTATTAGCAGCATTTTAGAAGTTGTAGCTGTCAATGTCAAAATTTCGTCACCATAAGTCATCATAGGCAACACAAATTGGTCAAATGTTTTACGTTTTAGAGAAATTGGTATATCGCTTTTAAAGATGTCTTTGAGTTTTTCATAGGCTGCCCATGGTAGGTTTATTCTTCTTCGTAGTTCGCATGTTTGGTTGTCTCTTGTGATCTTTATTTCGTGTCCAAGGTATATGTATTTTTCCACTAGCTCTACTTCGTTGTCTCCAATATTGATATTTCCGCTAGGTACTAGCTTTGTCATGAATTTTGTTTTGGAGATGTTTATTTTGAGACACCTACACTGGCATACACTAACTAAAGTTCATGTAGCATGGTACATATCTCCTTGAGGTTGTCAGAGAACAAAACTATGTCGTCTGCGAATTTCAAATTTGTTAATCTTCTACCGGCAATATTCAGGCCTCGCTCTTCCCAGTTAAGTTATTTACAAGAATATTCTAGTACGAGTAGTATAGTATAGTACTCTATAATTTTATACGAGGTATGTCAAAATATATGAATTTGGCTCAAGAGTAAAATACCTTTATTTTTCACAATATCGAAAATTGTTTTTATGAAAAGTTATTAAGAATTAAAAACCATGTTTTAGTTTGTAATTACATCCTTCTAATTGAAATATTTTGAACTATAAAGGTACTTTACATTTGATCTAAATTTATCTTTTTTGACATACCTCGTATAAAATTGATATAAGATTGTTGTATTTTAGGTTTTAGAGTGTTTTAGACCATGCAGAACTTTTTATTACTAATCACTTTTTTCGTAAAATTAATAATAAAAGAGTTATTAGAATTAAAATTACTGAAAATAATGTTATAGGTTTCAGACCATGCAGAGCTTTTTATGAAGAATAACTTTTTTTCGTAAAATTAATAATAAAAAGGTTTTCCATATGGATACAACTTACAGGGACATACTCTATATTATTGTACGGACTATAATAAACTTTACTTAATTTTTTTTTGTTTTAGCACCTAATCTTTACAACCCAATAGGTCCCCATAACCCTCGAGTAACTGCAAATTTAGCATACTTTCCTCCCCTACTATAATGCACACTACAGTAAGCATAAATGGTATAAGCCATATCCATGGTTATGGCGGTTTCTGTGAACTAATTTCTACAGGTATTTCACTATTAAAACGCTTTGAAACAGTGTATGTTGTTTGGATATCAACATTTTGGTGTAGTTGATTCTTTATATATACCTATATAAATCATATTTACCTATTATCTATTCTCTGCCCCATAACAACAGAGCTTTATTGTTTTCAAGGTATCTCTCATTGTCAATTCCGTTGGCTGTGTGTGAGTTATTGTATAATGTATATTGAAGAATGCCGAATTGCAATTTTTGTAATCGCTTTATCTTTGAATATTTGAAACAGTATGTATTGTTCGGGTATATTATGTATGTTCGTATAATCTGTTCTTTATATTTATTTTGTATTTACTTTGTATTTATGTATATCTACATTTCTCCAAGAAATTAACGTATCACCTTAAAAATTGGTCATTTTTTATGTCTCATATTTCCTAAACCTGTTTTCCGATTTAAGTGATTTTTTTAAATGTTATAGTCATATTTTTGAACATTATCGTTTAATAATATTGTTGCTAGACAGGTAAATAGACGACCGGAGTGTGACATCACAGCCAACTGCGGCTATATTCAATGTTATGATGATCACTTGCAAACATAGATTGTAAACACGTTGAAAAGTAAGGTTTTACCGAATCTCAAGACTTTTTAATTAGTATTATTTTGGTACCGTGCAGGTATTTTACTTGACGAGATGTTATCAAAATAAAAATCACAAAATTTGGAAAATCCGAAAGTCAACAACAATGCGCATCCAAATCTCAAATACAAAGTGAATCTGGTCGGACTGTAAGATACCTCACCGAAGAATGAAACTTCAGCCGCGTCAACACCACCTTTAAGACTAATATTCAATTGTTTTATTTTTAAAACATTCACAAGCCACAAAGATTTTGTATTTTTTTTAGAAATTTATAATTCACACTCGTATTCGTATCTTACATCAACATGATGGTTACTTGGTGAAAGTTTGTATGTTTATTACAAAATGTGGAAGTATGTATATAGTCCATATGGTGAGACCGCTCCATATAGTCCATATGGTGAGTCTGAAAACATTTCTGATTCGGTTTCTTTGTGGATTCCTATTAAAAAATGTCCCCTTTAAACAAATCTGAAGGGTACCGATTATCAGAAACAAATATTACAATCAAACGGCAGAAATCAAAATAGAAGACCAGTTAACTGATAAAATTGCAATAGAACGAGGAGTACGACAGGGCTGTATTTTATCTCCACTACTATTCAATATTTACTCTGAATGGATATTTAAAGAAGCTTTAGAGGGTTGTGCGAAGGGAGTATTAATAAATGGTGAATGGTTGAATAACATTAGATATGCAGATGACACCATAGTTTTCGCCGATAATCTGAATGATTTACAGATATTAACAAATCGTATAACAGATGTCAGCAACAGAAGAAGACCAAATTTATGACAATTAGTAAAAAACCAATATTAAACGCTCAACTTACAGTCAACCAACAGAATATCGAAAGAGTTAAGCAATATACATATCTGGGTACGAATTTAAATAGCCAATGGGACCACTCGACAGAAATTAAACAGCGAATAATAAAAGCGAAAGCAGCATACGTTAGAATGAGACCAATTTTCAACAGTCGAGACATATCATTAAAAACAAAATACCGTCTGTTGAAAAGCTACATATTCACAGTTCTGCTCTACGGAATGGAAGCGTGGACACTAACTGTTGCATCTATGAATCGGCTCGAAGCTTTCGAAATGTGGTGTTATAGGCGCATCTTACGTATATCCTGGGTTGAACGAATTAATAATGTAAAAGTGCTGCGTAGAATGGGGAAAGACTGTGAAATTCTCATAACCATCAAAACAAAAAAATTAGAATATCTAGGACATGTAATGAGAAATCAAGAACGTTACGGCCTTCTCCAACTGATTCTCCAAGGGAAGGTAAATGGTAAAAGAGGGCCGGGAAGAAGACGCATTTCCTGGCTTCAAAATTTACGAAAGTGGTATAACACCACTACCACTGAACTGTTCCGCGTTGCGGTAAACAAAATCAAGATAGCCATGATGATCGCCAACATCCGAAACGGATAGGCACTTTAAGAAGAAGAAGAAGGATATATGGCGGAATTTTTGGGCAGAAATTGTTTAAACACTTTTTTTAAACAAATACAAAAGACCACCTTTTTTGCCCTGGAACATATATTTCTAGATTGTAAACTAGCCCTAAGAAAAGATAAGAATAAAAAATCTGCAGGCGAAGATTGTGTAATTACTGATGCAATAAACATCGGAGGCACTTGCCTTCTTAAGAAAATAAAAGACCTTTTTAACATGTGCCTTTTAAATAGCAATATACCCGACAAATGGCATAATGCTCAAGTAATTCTATTGTACAAAAAAGGAGATCCCCATGAATTAGAAAATTACAGACCTATAAGTCTTCTTAGTCACTTTTAAAAACTCCTTACAAGAATAGTAACGAATCGTCTTGAGAAAAAACTTGATTTCTACCAGCCAATTTGGAACAAATGATCACCCACAGAGCATTAAAACGGTATTAGAAAAGACTATGGAATACAATCGACCACTCGTTTTGGCTTTTGTAGATTTCCATAAAGCCTTTGACACGGTAGAATGTGACAAAATTCTGGAAGTACTACAAGCATGCCGCATTGACTACCGATACACAAGGTTAATTTACAATACATACAAGAACGCAACTATGCCGGTGAAACTACATAAAAACAGGGACCGTATCCCAATCGGCAGAGGAGTCCGACAGGACGATAACTTATCGCCTACTAAACTCTTTACCGCAGTACTAGAATATGCTTGTAAATAACTTAACTGGGAAGAGCGAGGCCTGAATATTGACGGTAGAAAATTAACAAATTTGAAATTCGCAGACGACATAGTTTTGTTCTCTGACAACCTCAAGAAGATATGTACCATGCTACATGAACTTTAGTTAGTGTACGCCAGTGTAGGTGTCTCAAAATAAACATCTCCAAAACAAAATTCATGACAAACCTAGTACCTAGCGGAAATATCAATATTGGAGAAAACGAAGTAGAGCTAGTGGAAAAATACATATACCATGGACACGAAATAAAGATCACAGGAGACAAACAAATATGCAAACTACGAAGAAGAATAAACCTACCATAGGTAGCCTATGGAAAACTCAAAGACCTATTTAAAAGCGACATACCAATTTCTCTAAAACGTAAAACATTTGACCAATTTGTGTTGCCTATGATGACTTATGGTGCCGAAACTTTGACATTGACAGCCACAGCTTCTAAAATGCTGCAAATAGCCCAGAGGAAAATGGAAAGGTCAATGCTGAGTATGTCGCTTCGTGACCGAGTTAGAAATGAAGACTTAAGGCGAAGAATAGGAGTTACCGATGTAATTTCCCGAATTGCCACCCTGAAATGGAACTTGGCCGGACACGTCGCCCGAATCAGTGATGGGGGGTGGACGAAGAGTGCAGGCCGAGATTAGACAAAAGAAGTAGAGGAAGACCATCTACTCGTTGGACTGATGAGCTCAAGAAAATGTCAAGAAATTGGATGCAAAGTGCTCAAAATAGAGCACAAGGGACAAAAATGAGGGAGGCCTATGTTCAGCGGTGAACGAAAAGGGCTGTATGATGATGATAATGATACGTACTATCGAAATATATCGGTATCCGATTTTGTTGCTAACCGTAGAACTTGCAAATGCATTAGTTAATTCCACCCGACCTGGCTCCGCACTATACATATGTGTCTCTGTTCTATGTTAAATAAATAAGTTACTCGTACATATTATTTGGTACTAAAATAATTTAGGGAGCACGTACCATCAAATTATACTTCTATCTGATTTTATTTCTCATTGTTTTAGTGAACATACAAGTGTTTCGTTGTGCGTCTAATGAGAAGCTGGCACCGCCCCACTTTGAACGCGATTTCCTGGTCAACTGTTTGAGCAACAAAATTTAGATTAGAGCAACTAATTAGCACATAAATAGCACTAAATTTTTCACCAAAAAAATCAAGAAGTTTGAGCTTGTTTCGGTGTGGGTGGATGCAGGCTTGCCATTAACTTGCTCCCCCCCCCCCATTTTCGACGCGATTTCCTAGTCAACGGTTTGAGCAACAAAATTCGGAATAGAGCAATTAATTAGCACATAAATAGCACTAAATTTTTTAATAAAAAAATCAGTTTGAGCTTTTTTCGGTGTGGGTGGGTTCAGGCTTGCCATTTACCTGCACCCCCATTTTAAACGCGATTTCCTGGTCAACAGTTTGAGCAACACAATTCGGAATAGAGCAACTAATTAGCACATAAATAGCACTAAATTTTTCACCAAAAAAATCAAGAAGTTTGAGTTTGTTTCGGTGTGGGTGGGTGCAGGATTGCCATTAAACTGCACCCCCCACTTTCAACGCGATTTCCTGGTCAACGGTTTGAGCAACAAAATTCGGATTAGAGAAACTAATTAGAACATAAATAGCACTAAATTTATCACCCAAAAAAAAATCAATAAGTATGAACTTTTTTCGGTGTGGGTGGGTGCAGCTTGCCATTAAGCTGGACCCCCCAATTTGAACGCGATTTCCTGGTCAACGGTTTGAGCAACAAAATTCGGATTAGAGCAACTAATTAGGACATAAATAGTACTAAATTTATCTCAAAAAAAAATCAATAAGTTTGGACATTTTTGGGTGTGGGTGGGTGCAATTTGCCATTAAGTTGGACCCCCTCACTTTGAACGCGATTTCCTGGTCAACTGTTTGAGCAACAAAATTCGGAATAGAGCAACTAATTAGCACATAAATAGCAATAAATTTTTCACCAAAAAAATCAAGAAGTTTGAGCTTGTTTCGGTGTGGGTGGATGCAGGCTTGCCATTAACCTGCACCCCCCATTTTCGATGCGATTTCCTAGCCAACGGTTTGAGCAACAAAATTCAGAATAGAGCAACTAATTAGCACATAAATAGCACTAAATTCTTCACCAAAAAATCAAGCAGTTTGAGCTTTTTTCGGTGTGGGTGGGTGCAATTTGCCATTAAGTTGGACCCCCTCAATTTGAACGCGATTTCCTGGTCAACTGTTTGAGCAACAAAATTCGGAATAGAGCGACTAATTAGCACATAAATAGCACTAAATTTTTCACCAAAAAAATCAAGAAGTTTGAGCTTGTTTCTGTGTGGGTCGGTGCAGGATTGCCATTAAACTGCACCCCCCAATTTCAACGCGATTTCCTGGTCAACGGTTTGAGCAACAAAATTCGGATTAGAGCAACTAGTTAGCACATAAATAGCACTAAATTTATCACCAAAAAAAAATCAATAAGTATGAACTTTTTTCGGTGTGGGTGGGTGCAGCTTGCCATTAAGCTGGACCCCCCAATTTGAACGCGACTTCCTGGTCAACGGTTTGAGCAACAAATTTCGGATTAGAGCAACTAATTAGCACATAAATAGTACTAAATTTATCTCAAAAAAAAATCAATAAGTTTGGACTTTTTTCGGTGTGGGTGGGTGCAATTTGCCATTAAGTTTGACCCCCCAATTTGAACGCGATTTCCTGGTCAACCGTTTGAGCAACAAAATTCGGAATAGAGCAATTAATTAGCACATAAATAGTACTAAAATTTTCACCAAAAAAATCAAGAAGTTTGAGCTTGTTTCGGGGTGGGTGGATGCAGGCTTGCCATTAACCTGCACCCCCCACTTTCAACGCGATTTCCTAGTCAACGGTTTGAGCAACAAAATTCAGAATAGAGCAACTAATTAGCACATAAATGGCACTAAATTCTTCACCAAAAAAATCAAGCAGTTTGAGCTTTTTTCGGTTTGGGTGGGTGCAGCTTGCCATTAACCTGCACCCCCCCAACTTTCAACGCGATTTCTTTGTCAACGGTTTGAGCAACAAAATTCGGATTAGAGCAACTAATTAGCACATAAATAGCACTAAATGTGTCACCCCAAAAAAATCAATAAGATTGAACTTTTTTCGGCGTGGGTGGGTGCAGCTTTCCATTAAGCTGGACGCCCCCACTTTGACCGAGATTTCCTGGTCAACGGTGTGAGCAACAAAATTCGGAATAGAGCAACTAATTAGCACATAAATAGCACTAAATTTATCAACAAAAAAAATCAAGAAGTTTGAGCTTTTTTCGGTGTGGGTGGGTGCAGCTTGCCATTAACCTGCACCCCCCCAATTTCAACGCGATTTCCTGGTAAACGGTTTGAGCAACAAAATTCGGAATAGAGCAACTAATTAGCACATAAATAGCACTAAATTTATCAACAAAAAAAATCAAGAAGTTTGAGCTTTTTTCGGTGTGGGTGGGTGCAGCTTTACAGTAACCTGCACCCCCCCACTTTCAACGCGATTTCCTGGTAAACGGTTTGAGCAACAAATTTCGGAATAGAGCAACTAATTAGCACATAAATAGCACTAAATTTATCACCAAAAAAATCAAGAAGTTTGAGCTTTTTTCGGTGTGGGTGGGTGCAGCTTTACATTAACCTGCACCCCCCCACTTTCAACGCGATTTCCTGGTAAACGGTTTGAGCAACAAATTTCGGAATAGAGCAACTAATTAGCACATAAATAGCACTAAATTTATCACAAAAAAAAATCAAGAAGTTTGAGCTTTTTTCGGTGTGGGTGGGTGCAGCTTTACATTAACCTGCACCCCCCCACTTTCAACGCGATTTCCTGGTAAACGGTTTGAGCAACAAATTTCGGAATAGAGCAACTAATTAGCACATAAATAGCACTAAATTTATCACAAAAAAAAATCAAGAAGTTTGAGCTTTTTTCGGTGTGGGTGGGTGCAGCTTTACATTAACCTGCACCCCCCCACTTTCAACGCGATTTCCTGGTAAACGGTTTGAGCAACAAAATTCGGAATAGAGCAACTAATTAGCACATAAATAGCACTAAATTTTTTGCCTAGTCCGAACTTTATTCGTGATGGTGGGGGGTGCAGCTTAATATGGGTAATTAAAACTTCCCTTGTTCCAGTGTTCCCGTATATTAAAATTTGTCTTTTTTGGTACACGGGATCCAGATCTAATAGTTGATATTCCTTTAGAAGATGAAGGAAATACTAAAGTAGACCTGGTATCAGATTATAATGAATAAATAAGTTTTTAATAAATATGAACAGTAAATAATTTTGGATAACCCTTGAGAAACAAATATTCGAATAATACATCAATGCAAAGTCAATTAGGAGACCTTTCAAATGAGGTGTTCATTGATCTCGGTTTATATTTAAAAAAATTGTTGATTGTGTCATTACGCCATCACTAACG
The DNA here is from genome assembly GCF_917563875.1 of Diabrotica virgifera virgifera. NCBI lineage: Eukaryota > Metazoa > Arthropoda > Insecta > Coleoptera > Chrysomelidae > Diabrotica > Diabrotica virgifera. The sequence goes on along the minus strand of NC_065449.1, from coordinate 53,444,396 downwards.
ACGTAATGTGTAACACAAATTATCAATTTACGGTCACTTAAAAGTTAAAATTGACATGCTTAACATTTTTTTACAGTCGCTGTTTCGGAAATAACGAATTTATTCCATACTTTTGCATCATACTGTACGTTTATTTTTTTATAATCATATCCCTTCTACCATACAATGGTGTAGGGTTGCAACTTTAATCTAACAACTTATTATAATATCTAATTTTACATACTTACAAATATACATATTAGATCTTTACATCTAATTCTACATTTCTAATTAATTTCATTACTTTTATAAAAATAGCAGCTATCTATGTATATAAAAAAATTTTCCACTCTTTTCTGTCTTGTGCTATCGCTTTGACATCTATCAAGTTTGATCTTTTCTTTTGCAGAATGATTCCTATTGTTTTATCCCATGTTTGTCTGGGTCTCCCTCCCTTCCTTTTTTTTATATTTTTGCTTCCCATACTCTTCGAACTGGTCTAGTTTCTTTCATTCGTTGTAGATGTCCCCACCAACATAATTGTCTTTGCTTTATATACCCCAATGTGGATGATATTTTTAACTCACTTCTTATGTCTTTATTTCACAGTCGGTCCAATTTTCTGACGCCCTTAACTCGTCTCAGGAACTTCATTTCCATGGCTTGGATCTTGTTTTTTTGTCGGTTTGTTAAGACCCAAGATGCGCTGCTGAAAGTTAGTACTGATCTATATAATTGATTTGAACACGTTTATTTTTGTATCTCTTTAAATTTATTTTCTACTGATAAACATCCTCATTGAACGGTATAGCTCTATTGTTTTATCTATTCTATTGTTTACTTTAGCATCATGAGTGCCTGCCTGGTCAATTATTACACCTAGATAAGAGACAGTTTTCACTTGTTCAATTTGTGTTCCTTCAATTTCTATACTTAGCTCCTGTCTCTCTTCACCGATCCGTATTACTTTGGTCTTGCTTTTGTTTACTACCATTCCATTTTCGATGAATACTCTGTTCCATATTTCAATGTTGTGTTGTGAATTTTTTTCACTTCTTGCAATTAACACAAAGTCGTCTGCAAACACTCCTTCTGATGTTTCTACTCTACGTAGATATCTCTGTCCAACATTTAATTTTCTACTTTGTATTGTGCATCTTCTAAGCATTTGGTCCATAAACAAAATAAACAGCGTTAGGCTAAGTGCTCCGCCTTGTCTTAATCCTCCTGTTACTGTAAAAGTGTTTGATATTGATCTATTGTTGTTACTGTTCACCGAGTTCATATTCTGGTTATATATTTTCTGGATGATTCGTATCATTTTACAAGAATAAAAAACCGCTAAATGCCGTAAAAATGAGTGGCGCATACAATATTCCAGCTACAAAAGATCTGATATGAATATTACGTGGCGCGAAAATGTATTTTCATTTTGATGCAAAATAAAATTTTAGTTTTATTTTAAAAGATTTTTCCATAATATTTGCTAAAGAAGTAAAACGCTCCACAAAAGGGTAACTGTGATACAGTGTGAATTTTGAAACCTGTTGTGGCGCGTTTACTTCAAATTTAGCAAATATTGTGGAAAAATCTTTTAAAATAAAACTAAAATTTTATTTTGCATCAAAATGAAAATACGTTTTCGCGCCACGTATCAGATCTTTTGTAGCTGGAATATTGTATGTGCCACTCATTTTTACGGCTTTTAGCGGTTTTTTATTCTTGTATCAGGAGTTTTTCAAAGTTTTTTTATAAATTAAATGTATGAAGTTAAATGCAATTTTTCTCGATTACACGTTAAGCATTATAAATGGTCGCCTTTGTCGCATTATCTCCCAAATGATCTAGTGTCTAGTGATGTAAAAAAAATTATTGGAGTGGCCGGTTAATAATCTCGGATTGCCCGTTGCCAGATCAAATTTAGCGCCGTAACCACTACAACTACATAAACCATTTCGGGAATAATCGTTAATTTTATTATGTTTTGTAGCTTAATAACTTCGAAACGACTTAACCGATTTTGATTACTAAACATGAGTTTGAAACGTATTGACAAATACTATCTGATGCATCTAAGGTCAAATATGATAACTGAAGCTATTACAGGAATTATTGAGCTTGAAAAACCGTTTTTCCCATAGGAAATAGATTTGATCATATTTATGAAGCATATAACTTAAAAATTCGAATTTTCCTGGATATGAGGTATACACCGTCAGATTTGCCTAGGGTCCTTCTACAAACGCTCAGTTATTGGCGCTATTCGTAGGTTGAAATTCTGAGTAATTGTCGAAAAACCATAATTTTCAAAGTTTAGTTTTTCAGTTTTTCGGCGATATTGAGCCGTGTATATGTCTGATCCTGACGACTTGGACACCATTTGAAAGCTTAACTCAACACTATTGATTTGGTGTATTTGCGGTTCTCCTGCCTCTTCTTTAACCGAAGATATATACCCCAAAAAAATATGCCGTTTTGTACCTACCAAGTCCTATAGCTGGCTTATGGGTGCCCAAAAGTCACAAACTACACCGGTTCTGAATCGGCCCTGAACCCCTCTTCAAACAAAGAAAAAAAATCAGATCGGTTTAACTTTTCCAGCCACATATACATATACAAATCCACAAACATTTTCCCTTTTTTAAATAGAAATTGAGTCATATTTCTGAGCTCGGTAACTATTGAATAGTATAACCGATTTTTAAAATTCTATTAGAAGCCACAAAGGTCGGACTTAAATTTTTGAAGTTTTTGGGAGTTTTGGGGACGAGAACGAAAAACATTCCCAAAATAGGAAGGGCCGTAAAATCCACACCCTTCTACCAAAATGGATGGTCCATATATGAATGGGTGAGTCTTTTCCTGAACTTTAAGATGGGAGGTAGTACAATTTTCTTAGAAAATCGAAAATGTCGTGTATATATAGTGTCGCGTGTATGGGGCCGTGGGTGAATTACCAGAGAACTGACGTTCTCTGGTAATATCCTACACATTTTTCTCTTAGGACTTTCCACACTCTCTGTCAGGGTACTTTGTTGAAGGCCTTTTCTAGGTCTAAGAAGACTAAGTATATGTTTTTTTTCTTGAAGCACTTTTTCGCTTATGTGTTTTAGCGTGAATATATCGTCGCATTCGTCGCCTTAATACTATAACTTGATAACTCGAAATTAGTAGCTTTGAGATAAACGGGTTTAAAGATTTTTAAGATATTTGTGCTGCTCCCATGATGTTGGGAAATACGGAATTCACTCTGCAGCTCTAAAATACTGTTCCTTAACTTTTTAGCTACTGATCTATTTAGGAATACGGTGCAAATTTGCTTTCCAATATGGAAAATAACATGAAAAATTAAAGTTATCAACTTTTAGCACTACCATAATGTTAACATTTGGTAATGTCGCATGAGATGCTAAGTTGCATCTAAGCGACCTTTTTAACAAAACTAATATTTTAAGGATTATTTTGGTGAAAATTAGCCCTCTGCCATGGGGGTTGCCAGATCTGCTAACAATTCTAGAATTTTTGCATTGACATAAACCGAATAAACAGATAGCATTTACGTGGTAAGCTCAATGGTTTCAGAAAAACACGTGCTACAACTAGATAACTGGAGCTACCTAGTTATAGTATTCAGTGTATGTCGTATTCACGAATATTTCTATTAAAAAATGGCTTGATAACTTATCTTGCCCAGTTTTAGCACTGAATATTAGCGGAATTTGAGTTTTATCAACTTTCGTCAATCGTAAATAAATACTTAACTCGTTTGAAGCTAGTCATCAAGTTTTTACACAATATGGAGGCAAATAAAATACTTACATCTTGTGAACTAGTTATCACAAAAACGTCAATTTTGGAGTTATCATCAAGTTATAGTACTAAGGCGACGATATGATCTTATACGCTCCTTCCGCTTCTGAAACCGCTAAACACGTTTATTTTATATACTAATATACTGGCATTAATTGATTGTTCACAATAAATTACTAAAAATAATGGTTCTCTTATTTTGATGCAGTCCATAAACCAAAATTAACTTCTGCATCGCGCACCGGTTGTGTAACCCAATCAAATCCAAAGGACTAAATTACTCAATTTCCTGGCCTCTAATGGTGCATTAAGCCTTCGATTTGCGGCCACTGCGGAATGCGAAATCGGAGTCAAACGGAACGTTTCCGATTTCCAGAAGCAATTCGATGTTTCCCCAATGCTGCTCAGCTGGGCCGATATCAGCAATTGGGATGCTCTCTAATGCCACGGTACACACAGACAACTAGAATTATTCAGAATATCTATGAATTTATCTAATTTCTGTATTATTTGTTGTACTGATGTATAATAGTTATTTATGAAACAGTTCGTGAAGTATGCTTTTTGCGAATGCACGCCATGTTTAGAGCACGAACGACAACAGAGCGAGTGCTATACATCGCGTAAGTTCGCAAAAAGTACTTCACGCACAGTTTCACACAATATTTTATCTACTCTTCGATAAACAAATAAAAAACTGTAACTCTTCGTCACTGGAATTCATTTCTATTCTACAATTTTTAGAACTTTGACATTTAAAAATCCTTATTTCTTTCAAACCACAAAACTGTCAAAATTTTTGTTGTAATTTATTGCTCATTATGCCATCACCATCACAACGCGAAAGTTAAGGATATTTGATTATGGGCCGGTTTCACCAACGACAAATAGTAGTTTATTCTATGAATAAAGTTATTCGACCAATAAACTGACATTTCTCCATTTTACTAACGTCAAATAAGAATTATTTTGCTTATTTATCAAATTAATACTTACTCTTCGAATAAATTGTAAAGTTAATCTCGCTCTAAATATTTATAAGAAGGGAAATTCGCCAGTTTAACTTTAAATTATCAAAATTATATTGAAACAAAAATATAAATACAGTGAGCACGTAAAGGCTGGAATAAATTCATTTTTTCATGAATGGGCAATTTTGAAAATAAATCCTGAAACAGGTTAATTTTTATTTTTAATTTACGACCTTTTGGCATATATATCATACTAGTGACGTCACCCATCTGGGCGTGATGACATCATGGATGATTTTTTTTAATGAGAATAGGAATCGTGTGATAGCTCATTTGAAAGGTAATTCAATTCTCTAGTCGGTAATATAAACAATAATATAATTATTTATACAGGGTGTACAAAAAAAAAATTTAATTAAATTTATTAACATAAAAAGAAGAATGTGTGTAATTTATTTAATTCAAAATAAATTTTACTGCCATCAGAAAACAGGAAAAAATGTATAGGTCTGGATCCCGCGTATGAAAAAAAGTTGATTAATAGCAAGCTGAAAATTTGTTAATAGCTTAAGGGTGTCTAGTCAGATAAACTTTGATATATGGGAACACTGGAACAGGGGTAGTTCTAATTGTGGAACAGGTTAAAAATTTGGAACGGTCAGACCACGAAAACGGCACATTTATTTTGTCCGACAGAACAGACTTAAACTCTCCGAACAGAGATTAAACTCTCATGCAAAAGTCAGACTGCTATTTATCACCTGTCATAATTCCTGTCATTTGACATATTCTACATGTTCCACTCATTAAAACGCCCATTTGGTGATAAATAGCAGTCTGATTTTTGCATAAGAGTTTAATCTCTGTTCGGAGAGTTTAAGTCTGTTCTGTCGGACAAAATAAATGTGCCGTTTTCGTGTTCTGACCGTTCCAAATTTTTAACCTGTTCCACAATTAAAACTGCCCCTGTTCCAGCGTTCCCACATATCAAAGTCTATCCGACTAGACACCCTAAAGCTATTAACAAATTTTCAGCTTGCTATTAATCAACTTTTTTTTCATACGCGGGATCCAGACCTAGTATATTTGACAAACAAATATTGTTTTTTGCTTAAATTCAATATTAAAGCAGCCACCCACCTGCCTCTTGACAGATTGAACAGTTAGTTTTAGCGAAAAGCAATAATTATTTTTTAAAATAAACATTTTTTTCTGTTTTCTAACAGCAGTAAAATGTATTTTGAATTAAATAAATTACTTACATACTTACATAATTACATACATAATTAAATAAATAATTAGATTATTGTTTATATTACTGAATAGAGCATTGAATTACCTTTCAAATGAGCTACCACGCGACCCCTATTCTCATTTAAAAAAATAATCAATGGCGTTATCAATCTCAGATGGGTCAAACAAATGAAATAGAGAATGTGGAAAAATCCCCTTAGGAATAATTCACACATCCACCATTTCGGGCTGGGAAATTTTTTTTGAATAGAATCAAAGATTCAAACACCAGTTCGTAGAAATGTGTTTCGCCCTCTTCAACCTATCTGGGCTCATCGGTAAAGATGAGAAGTTGAATATCTTTAGACACATCCAATCAAAAAACAACATTCGAGTCCTAGACATAGCAGCAGCGTAAATCTACGCCCAACCTGAAAATGACAGTCTCAAGTTTTAATTCCCTAATTACTTTAGAGTAAGTAAGATAATGTTTATGAAAAAAGTAATTAATTAGGGAATTAAAACTTGAAACTGTCATTTTCAGGTTGGGCGTAGATTTACGCTCCTGCTATGTCTAGGACTCGAATGTTGTTTTTTGATAAAGATATTCAACTTCTCATCTTTACCGATGAGCCCAGAGAGGTTGAAGAGGGCGAAACACATTTCTAAGAACTGGTGTTTGGATCTTTAATTCTATTCAAAAAATTTTTCCCAGCCCGAAATGGTGGATGTGTGAATTATCCGTAAGGGGATTTTTCCACATTCTCTATTTCATTTGTTTGATTTCGTACGAGTGGTCGTTAAACCAGTACCTGTGGATCTTTTGATCACTGAGTGTGTTTCAAAGATCTACATCTTTTGTTTTTTTTACTCAGATGGGTGACGTCACTAGTATGATATATATGCCAAAAATTCGTAATTTAAAAATAAAAATTTACCCGTGTCGGGATTTTTTTTAAATGATCCATTTTCGAGAAAATAAATTTATTCCAACCTTTACGAGCTCACTGTATAAACGTCTAATAAATTTTATTCGACGAATAGCTATTCATTGATTTATTTGTTGTTGGTGAAACCGGACCTATATGACAGTGTATCAAAAACAGTGCTAAAGAGTAAATCCCATTGTTAATGTAATCCCATTGTAAATACATTGTTACTTCACTCACACTTTAAACCCTTCACGCACTGCTATCTATTATGACAGTTTTCACAAACTAAAAACCTATACATAATATGACATAGAGTAGATAAAATATCTTTTATCGCCAAACGTCATTAAAGTTATCCATTATTGTACTCATTTGCGGCAGTAAAGTAACACTTTATTGTACTGAAAGAAGAATTTTACTTTACCTGCCGCGATTATTAATCAAATTAACCGTGATTGAATGTAAGTGGTCGATGGCAGTAATCGATTATTTATTTGAGTGAACTTAAAATTTATTTACTTTAATTATTAAAAATATTTTACAAAATTTACGTTATTAATTAAATTTATGTCAAAAAGTGAAATTGTGTAGTATTTCGCAATTATATTCATACAACATAAATAAAAACTTTACCGACTCAGTAATTACGGAATCAATATTGATATCAACTATCGATTAAACATCGAAACCGACAATCATGCAAAAGCATTTATTAAATTTATTTCGTCTAAAATTAAAACAAAACTTAAATCTTTTAAGTTACGTATTAATGCAAATAAAGTGTGAAATCGTGTTTTTGTTAATTCGATTATATACAGAGACGATCTAAATTATGGAATAAATTTATTTTCTCTAAAATAGACGACTTTAGAGAAAAATCCCGAAACAGGTCGATTTTTATTTTCAAATTGAAATTTTTTAGCAAACATTTCATACTAGTGACGTCATCCATCTGAGCGTGGTAACGTAATCAATGATTTTTTTGAATGAGAATAGGGGTCGTGTTGCACCTTATTTGAAAGGGTGTTTAATTCTCTATACAGTAATATAAACATTAATATCGTTATTTATACAGGGTGGCCAAAATATTAATTTTTGAACTAAATTAATTGACGAAATAAGAAGAATGTATGCAATTTATTTAACTCAAAATAAATTCTATCGCCGTCAGAAAATAGAAAAAAAAATGTTTATTTGGTAAATAAACATTGCTTTTCGCTTAAATTAAATGTTCAATCTGTCAAGAGGTAGGTGGGAGGCTGCTTGTGATTTAATTTAAGAGAAAAGAAATGTTTATTTGTGAAATAAACACATTTTTTTCTATTTACTGACAGCCGTACAATGTATTTTGAGTTAAATAAATTACATACATTCTTCTTTTTGCGTCAATTAATTTAATTCAAAAATTATTTTTTTTGGTCACCCTGTATAAATAATGATATTATCGTTTATATTGCTGAATACAGAATTTAACACCATTTCAAATGAGGTGCCACACGACCCCTATTCCTATTTAAAAAAATCATTGATTACGTCATCACGCTCAGATGGATGACGTCACTAGTATGAAATTTATGCCAAACAATTATTGTAATTTAAAAATAAATATCGACCTGTTTCAGGATTTTTCTCCAAAGTCGTCCATTTTAGAGAAAATGAATTTATTCCATAATTTAGATCCTCTCTGTATAGGACGGTGATAGATACTTAAGTCGGATTTATAGTTTGACGTAGCGTAGACGTAGACGCAACGGAGACGCACTGTAAAAGATCAACACTGAATTTTGTGTACTCGTGTTTATAAATGAACGCAAGCGCCTGAAGGAACGTAAGAGAAACGTAACGGAACGGAAGAGATGACCAACTTTCATCTTTTACAGTGCGTTCCTAACGTCTGGCCAATCATAAGGAAGAATAATTTTGTTCTGTCACTCAAAGTGGACCCGCCCCCTCAACCCTTTTGTAAAAAGTTGTTTGTCAACATATTCGAATTTTGTTAATTATTTGTTAAATGCAATGGATGTTAAGTTATTAATTTAATAAAAATATATCATAGTGTAGTTTCAATATTTCAGATAATATAGGTTGTTTAATTATTAGTCTGTTAATTCGGGGTTATCCATACACATACAATAATTAAATCCAATGAACATTTTAAAGACCAGGAAATGAAACAACATAGTTGGAAATTCCACGACACCAAGGAGCATACCTTCGTTTATTTCCTAATCCATTGTAACACACAAAACGGATAAATATTATAATAAATAAGAGTATAAATAAATAAACACAAAGTGTGTTTACGGTTCGTATAATTTATAGGCTATGTTGTTGAATTAAGTCATTGTTTCTACTCATGCGCAAAAATTCCGCTACGTCGAATTATAAATTGACATTTTATTTTCTTATGTCTCCAGTCCGTTTCTTACGTCTCCGTTGCGTCTACATCTACGCTACGTCAAACTATAAATCCAACTTTACTGATAATTTGTTAGTAGATATATTTATTTAGATCTTCTACGATTCAACAAGGGAAAACCAACTGCGGAAGGATACAGTTCATAAACAATGACGTAACTATTAACGTTATTTTTAATTTTGGGTAATATTTTAAGTATCAAAACTAGTTTAATATTTAAATAAAAATACAATTAAACTGTTTAAAATATATGTATTTCGTTGAAATCATAATAATAGAAGTATAACTTTTGTGTGCGTACAAAGTACACACACTCTTTTTTCATTAGAAGGACGTAAATAAGTAAGTGTTAATGTTTTTTATCATTGGCGATAAAATTTTGTATGCACCACGTCAGTAAAGACTCTTTATCGAACTCGTCTGTTACTTGCCTCGCTCGCTTCGCTCCCTCTGCTCGTAATCTCAGTATCACTTTACTGACCTAGTACATAAATAACTATTATTTGGTTAAACATGATTTATCGTAATTTTAGTCACTTTTTTCGCATTGAGGTAAATATAAATCATATTTTTAAAGGATATCTGAAAGAAAATGCTAAACATTAATGGGTACTAAATATGGTCCACCGATGGATCTAAAACTGCCCATGATACTGGATTGAGAGTATATTACTAGACATGTAATTATAAAAAATCTTACGGCTTAGGTTAATATACAAATGTGCTCTAGGGTGAAGTTTTTACTCTGATGGCCTGTATTGATGAAATCGTAGGTGGAAAGCCCAAAGCAAAGAGAGTCGACATTTACACGGAAAGCCAAGCGGTTTTTCTTGCAGTAAAGAACCCACTCACGAAATCAAACTGATTAGGAACGAAAAAGATCTCAACAACAGGGAAAAGGATAATGTATCCTTAATATGGGTGCAGGGTCATGCAGTAGAATGAATGAACAGATTTGTTGGCAATACAAGACTCGACAGAAATCTTTGTGGGTCAAGAAACATTCTATGGCATTCAAGGGCATATCCAGACTAAGAAAATAATCAAGATTATTGATAAAATACTTTCGCAAAACCTCAATAAACGAGAGATCAAAACTGTCATCAACATAATTGATGGATTCGACCGTTACTTGATGGAAGTTCATTTTATCTCACAATAAAACACTGAAAAACGTTTGTTTTTCTATACTTCCACAAAATTTATTACAACTATGTTATTACTACAGCTGTTTCGGCAAAGTGCCTTTCTCAAGTGATATATTTTACAATGTGTTTGCCTTTTTAAGTCTTTAACTGAATAGGTCGAGGAGTGGGGAGCTGTTTGTCTCGAGTTGGTCATTCAGAATTATATCTGTATTTTTCAATTTATTAATATCCATTAATTCTAAAAGTGATAGCTTAAGGCCTTTATTTTGAATATGTAGAATTTGAAACTCTTCATTGAAAGAATGATTATGATCTAGAAGGTGAAGTGCGTATGTAGAAGTGTCTGTTTTTCTATTGTTGAAAGCCCTTTTGTGTGCTGCTATCCGTTTGTCAAAAGTTCTGCCAGTTTGACCGATGTAAGTTTTCGGACAGTCACCACAAGTTAGTTTGTACACACCACTCTGTAGTTGTTTTCTCTTTCGGCTTTTATTGTTTTTAATATGTTTGCTTAAGTTGTTGTTAGTTCTGAAAGCTGGTGTTATTCCTTTCTTTTTTATGTATCTGGCTATTTTTGTTGTTATTTTGCCAGTATATGTGAGAGAGCAGAAGGTACTGGGTTCTTTCTGTGGTGGTGAATACACTAATTTCAAGGCTTTCTTATGGAGTTTTTGGTTTAAAAATGTTGTTAACTGTTTGTTCGTTATAGCCATTGTTTACTGCTATTTGTCTAATGATATTTAGTTCTGTCTCGGAGTTATTTTTTGTCATAGGAAAATAACATCGAGACAGAACTAAATATCATTAGACAAATAGCAGTAAACAATGGCTATAACGAACAAACAGTTGACAACATTTTAAACCAAAAACTCCATAAGAAAGCCTTGAAATTAGTGTATCCACCACCACAGAAAGAACCCAGTACCTTCTGCTCTCTCACATATACTGGCAAAATAACAACAAAAATAGCCAGATACATAAAAAAGAAAGGAATAACACCAGCTTTCAGAACTAACAACAACTTAAGCAAACATATTAAAAACAATAAAAGCCGAAAGAGAAAACAACTACAGAGTGGTGTGTACAAACTAACTTGTGGTGACTGTCCGAAAACTTACATCGATCAAACTGGCAGAACTTTTGACAAACGGATAGCAGAACACAAAAGGGCTTTCAACAATAGAAAAACAGACAGTTCTACATACGCACTTCACCTTCTAGATCATAATCATTCTTTCAATGAAGAGTTTCAAATTCTACATATTCAAAATAAAGGCCTTAGGCTATCACTTTTAGAATCAATGGAAATTAATAAATTTAAAAATATAGATATAATTCTGAATGACCAACTCGAGACAAACAGCTCCCCACTCCTCAACCTCTTCAGTTAAAGACTTAAAAAGGCAAACACATTTTAAAATATATCACTTGAGAAAGGCACTTTGCCGAAACAGCTGTAGTAATAACATAGTTGTAATAAATTTTGTGGAAGTATAGAAAAACAAACGTTTTTCAGTGTTTTATTGTGAGATATCATCAACAAGGTGACTGGACATTGTCGTTTAAAAAAATCACCTATAGAAATTAGGCAAGGTGAATGAACCATGAAACCAAAATGCGAAGTGGCAGAAGAAACTGCCGTACATATCCTATATAGTTGCAATATGCTAAGCGATATCAGGCAGGAATTCACTGGTCAACTGAGAATTAAACCAGAAGAGATCCTTAAACTGTCAATAAGAAAATTGTTGGCCTTCGTTCAGGCCACAGGACTTATTAGAGTTAAATGAAAAAACAAGGTATTGTACAAAGGTCTTACGACCAAGTACCAGAAATTAACGGGTCTCTCTTAAATTAAGAATAAGACAAAGAATAAGAAAAAGAAAAAGAAGAAAAAGAAAAAAGAAGAAGAAAGAGAAGAAAAAGAATATGTGGGCCATTATCAACCCTATAGACTAATACAGTTTGAAAAATTATTAAACACAAACAAAATAGTGACAAAAAAAGAAGCAACCTTAAAAAAGCAATACAATCATTCGAAGAACCTCAATATTCACAATGGGACTGCGTAGATGTAAAAATCGGAAACAAGACTTAAAAAGTAAAAGTTATTAAAAGATATAATATGTGTGTGTGTATTTTGTACGCACGTAAGAAGTTATACTTTTATTATATGATTCTAACGAAATTAATATGTACTTTAAACAGTTTCTTTGTATTTTATTTAAATACTAAACTAATTTTTTCTACAACCATGTTAAAAATTCAATTTTTAGCACTCCATACGAGCGTTAAAAATGCTACTTTAAGGCACTAGTGCCTTAAATTTTTTTATGACACTGCAATTCGTATTGACCATATAGACAATTTTGATGTAATGACAAAAAAAATATAAAAATGGAATGTCAGTCAAGTTTAAGTAAAAGTTTTTGTAGATATTGTCGTGTAATTACGTTTGTAGAAAAAATATTGTATGATATGCGTGTTAAAAAGTACATTTTTAAGGCACTCATGTGCTTTAACATTCGTGCCTTAAACGTGTACTTTTAACACTTATATCATAAATAACTATTAATGCTTATTACTACATAAAAAAATTTATGAATACAATACCAACAATTAAAAAAAATGGAGGCAAGGCAATGTGTTCCTAAGCCTCATTTTAATTTTCATTAATTGTTAAGGTCACCCATCCAAAAAATAACCGCAGTAAACACTGCTTGACTACGATTATCGGGTGACAACCGTGTACGTCAGTGTACTATGGCCATAAGATTGATACCAATATAAATTATTTTGACAGATTGTAAATAATATTAAATTCCTTTTTAGTGTCATTTCATCATAATATTTTAACACTTATCGGAAGACGAAAAAATTATAAAGACACAAAAATTATAATAAATACAAATATTTACTAAAAATATTTACCAAAAACACTAATTATATTTTTTTCACAATTTATTTGTACTGATAAATACGTAACTTGGAAGATTTAGCAACTACCTTCATACTATCTGTGTGGGTACTAGTCCTGTCGCCAGGGGGGGTACAACGGCCTCCTTAATTCAGATGGACTTACCCAAGTTTTTTTTATATATTTTGACCCGCAGAATACGAATTTTTTGGGTAACAGTTGATCCGGATGTCGATAAGATTGGTATAGACAAAGAACTTGAGGAATTACATAACAGCGATTTATCGCAAAACAAAACATCTTTTTGTATTTTTTGGGTCATTTTAAGCAAAAAATATTCCTACAAGTTTTTTCGTAGAATGCATAGTTTTCGAGATAACCGCGGTTGAACTTTCAAAAAATCGAAAAATTGTAAATTTTAAACCCGAATAACTTTTGATTAAAAAATAAAGTGGCAATTCTGCTTACCGCATTTGAAAGTTTAAGTCAAATTATATCGGTTTTGATTATTTGCATTGCTAAAAATTTATTATTTTATTGTTAAACAAAGCTGTAAACTGTAGTAAACACCTAGTATGTGAGTGATGTTTTCTATGATTTCTCATTTAAAATCGAACGAGTAGGTAGAGTAGCTACAAGTGCAAGCGAGGCAATTTCTACGTAGCATGCGTTAAAACGCATGTATTAGGCACGGGAAACCTATGTGTTTATAGATTAGTTTAACAATAAAAAAATTAATTTTTAGCAATGCAAATAATGAAAACCGATATAATTTGACTTAAACTTTCAAATGCGGTAAGCAGAATTGCTACTTTATTTTTTAATCAAAAGTTATTCGGGTTCACAAATTGCAATTTTTCCATTTTTTGAAAGTTCAACCGCGGTTATCTCGAAAACTTTGCATTCTACGAAAAAACTTGTAGGAATATTTTTTGCTTAAAATGACCCAAAAAATACAAAAATATGTTTTGTTTTGCGAGAAATCACTGTTATGTAATTCCTCAAGTTCTTTGTCTATAACAATCTTATCGACATCCGGATCAACTGTTACCCAAAAAATTCGTATTCTACGGGTCAAAATATATAAAAAAAACTTGGGTAAGTCCATCTGAATTAAGGAGGCCGTTGTACCCCCCCTGGCGACAGGACTATACGCCCTCACATTCATACTGTCGTTTTTATAAAAATTCACTCACAACATTTTTCCCAATCGCGCCTAAAAAACGCGTATAACTTCAAAAATTCACAACTATTATAGTAAGGTAAAGGTAAGTAACAATTATACCGGGTGCGCCAAACCTCTGGTTTTCTTTGATTACGGCTAAACTATGAGATATACAAATAATGTTTATAACAAAACTAATGTGTATCGAAGAGGTCTATAATCTAAAATTATTTTTGATTATACAGGGTGAGTCAGAACGACGGTATGAACCAAAGTTGTATTTTTTTAAATAGAACGCCCTGTATATTAAAACATTTTTGAATATAATATTTAAAAATATGAAAAACTGTATAATGTCTTATAGGCCTAAAGTTAATAATTTTCGAAATATTTACATTTTTATTGAGATAAATGGTAATATTTAGAGGGTTGTGGAATATGTTTCCACGGAAATAAAAATTTAAGTGATAGGTCAAAGTTTTTATAATATATTGTTATTTTTAAAAAATTTAATATCTTTTACTTTTATCCATAAAATATACAGTATAATCACTATTTGCAAATACAAAATTTTCTCAATTTTTTTTAAATGGGACACACTGTATATTAATTTTGCATATTGTAGTAAATATTACAACCTTTCTTTTGGTATAAGGTTTTATGTACCTAGCATGTTTCGTTTTGTAGATATTTAAAAAAAAACTATAGATGTTATGTTTTTGCGGATTTTTTATTAAAAAATTTTTTGCAAAGAAAAAAATAAATATAATCTGGTTTTAGAAACATACACTAACATATCAAATATGAAGATAAAAACGTAATTAAAGATTAAAATATATCGTATGCTAGTACAATTCAATTGAATTTAATAACTTTAAATTATTTTACAAAAAATATTTTACCATACTAATGAATGCACAAATTAGTTACTACATTAAATAAATAACCAAATTTTAAATCTACCTTAGTAATTTTTCTACCACAGCAACTTTGCTGTACCAAATTAATTGTTAGTTATATTGTATTTAGTTAAACTTTTAATTTATCTTTTAAATTTACTTACATACATCTTGAGAATATAATAATTATTATAAAGTATGCTTTGAAACAAATGAATGTTAAATGTACCAGCCAAATTATTTATTAATATAAAGAGTATTTACTGGTGTCACAAAAGCTGGTAATACTTTTGTAGTTGAAATTTTTGTAACAATTTTTTATATTTTAAATTTTAATTTTTCAACCGAACAATTGGTGGATATCACATTGGTTTTGGGCGAAACCATTAGAAATTATTACCAGGTTTTGTGACACGAGTAGGTACATAGATACTATTTACTTCTTAATATCGTCACTTGAATGCAGAACTATCCTAACTCAAAAAAAATTTTTTTTTCGTTTATTCCTTATAAAGGTAATACATATCGTATATTTTCATGCAGAACAATCTTAAGTTCATAACTTTAAATTTACTAATAGAAATTCTATATAGAACATCATAATCCTAACTAGCAAATCATTATTTTATCAATGCAGAATAATCCTAAGTAAATACAAATACAGTTAGGATTGTTCTGCATTTTCAATAACAATGCGCGCCAACATTATTTTTGTTATCTTCTATTTACATAGGATAATTCAACGGCTATCGGTTAGTCATTTCCATCGTCTTGTTGCCTTGTTGGATATTCACGTTTGTTCTTTTGCCAAATAGAGTTGCAGTGAGTGTGAATTTTAACAACAATAATGAAACGAGGTAAGTTTTAATAATAAATATGCTTTATTAGTAGTTTTTTATCTATTAAGTGAATCTAATTTTTATCTAATAAGTGAATTAATAAAACTGTGAATCTTGTTTTTAAGATGCTTTTGGTAGAAAGTAGGTACGCATTAAAGGGCTGTGTTTTTATTCTGCCACGTGCTATAAATTGTATATAACTATTAGGCACGTGTTGAATTTCACAATATTTTATGATATATTTGAGAAAATATCGCAGAATTACTAACCACACATACATATTTCGTTATTAAATAATATATAATTCTTTATATTGAACAATGCGTTGCTACAGACGGCAGTTTGGGGATACATTATTATTGGGACAAAAATTGTAAATTTGAACAAGTGAAATAAGGTTTAACGTACGTCCTGGTTTCTGAGTATTTTAATTTGTATCAATTAATTTTAAATGTCTGCAATTAATATGTTCTTGTTATGCTGACTGTAAGCTCATTGTAAATTTGTTGCAGGTGCGTTAATGGTAAAAATGGCCATGTCTATGAATCCAACACAACATGAGAATTCTGGAGAATCAAGTAATGATACGGCAGGTAGTCCCATATCTATAGCTACGGTAGAAAGCCCTTCCACATTGTATACTAACCAGCAGTACTACGGAGATCTAGGTGAATTAAGATGTCTACACTCTCCCGTACACCAAGAACAACAGTATTGCCAGCTCGAGACACCGATAGAACAGCAGTTTTCCCAACATTATAATCAATATTACGACTTACCAATACCTACCTCCATAAGCCTACTAGTACCTGAAGCAGAGCAGTATCGCCAATCTCCGAATAATTGTTTGGGTTATTGTTCACCTCTAGATAACGTCATAGATCTTCAAACATCCATCGAACAACCACGGTTGCAGCAACGTGATGAAGCTAAAGATTCCCATAATCCTACACCTAGCGTTGTAAATTTTGCAACACGTGTCCTTCAAGAGCAGGTCCTTCAGCACCAAGATGATATTACGCGTCCATCCACATCTACCGGTAAGCTTTTACCGACCATCTCACATCAAACTGATGAAAATAGTGACCCATATGCTACAGATGGAAGCTCAGATGTTGATTTTAATCCAAATGATTTTGATTTAGACCAGCAGG
Source organism: Diabrotica virgifera virgifera (assembly GCF_917563875.1). Classification (NCBI taxonomy): domain Eukaryota; kingdom Metazoa; phylum Arthropoda; class Insecta; order Coleoptera; family Chrysomelidae; genus Diabrotica; species Diabrotica virgifera. Next base: position 53,426,933 of record NC_065449.1, on the reverse strand, counting down.
ATGCCCTAGTGTCTGAGGAAAAAATACCAGATATCACCAAGTCTCGTAAGCGAAAAAGAAACCCAGATAATTGGAGGAGAAATAGAATAAAGAAATTACGAAACTCCGGCAAGGCCTATGTAAATTGGAAGTCTAAACAGGTTTCAGAAAGGATTATGAAACCGCCATGTCCCACAACATGCAGACTTAAATGTCAAACGAAATTTCAGGAAAAACATCGCGTCCAGATTTTTCAAGATTTTTGGAAATTGGGAGATATTAATTATCAGAGAGAATTTGTTTTGCGGAACTTAACTGTGAAGCCTACAAAACACCCCAGAAAAAAGAAGGATGCAGTTGAGCTTCCAGAAGGTGATACTTGTGAAAGTCGTAGAAAGCTGTCGTATTTTTATACTTTTCCACAAGAGAATTGTCCAGTCAACACAATCAAGGTATGTCAAACATTTTTCTTAAATACCCTGGGAATAAGTCATCAAATCGTCAAAACAGTAGTTAAAAAAACTCATCATTCAAATTCAATATCGCCACAAGCAGATTTACGAGGTAAAGTACAATGTAATTCTCGATTGCCAAAACATTTTAAGGATTCAGTACGACATCATATTAAGTCATTTGCTTTGATTGAAAGCCATTATTGCAGAAAAAATAGCACTAAAAAATATTTGCCACCTGACCTCAATATCAGCAAAATGTACCGTTTATATAAAACATATTGCAGTGATAACAATATAAATACCATAGCTTCTTATGCTATATATAGAGAGGTATTTAACAATGAATTTAATTTGGGTTTTTTCATTCCCAAAAAAGACCAGTGCGATTTTTGCAACAAATTGTCTAATTCTTCTCCGTCAGAAAAGGAAGAACTTCGTTCTGCAATGGAAGCTCATCTTAAAAACAAGGACTTATCTAGAGCAAATAAAGAACTAGATAAAGAGAGGGCTAAAACTGATAATTCGTTTTGCATGGCTATATACGACTTACAAAAAACATTGTTATGTCCTAAAGCTGAAGTATCTCTCCTCTACTATAGACGTAAGCTTGCATGTTACAATCTGACTGTGTACGATGCTGCTAACAAACAGGGATACTGCTACATGTGGCCAGAATCGCTAGCATGTAGGGGTGCTTGTGAAATCGGTAGTTGCATATTAAGTTTCATTGACGAAATGGTACGAAATGGAATTAAGGAATTCAGTTTCTATAGTGACAACTGCACTGGACAAAATCGCAATCGATTTATATATTGTCTGTACATGTATTGTGCCGCCAAATATGGTGTTAAAATTACTCACAGTTTTCTAGAAAAGGGACATACACAAAATGAGTGCGACTCCGTACATGGGGTTATCGAAAGAGCTGCAAAAAAAATCCCTATATTTAGTCCACAGCAGTGGTACACATTAGCAAGGACTGCGTGTAAAGTGCGACCTTATAAAATTAAAGAAATGGCTCAGGCGGACTTTTACGATTTAAAGGACCTGTTAGCCAAAACTACAAAAAATTGGGATAAAACTGAACTTGGTTGCAAAGTCATATTTAATAATTTGAAAGTTATTATGGTTGACCCAAAATGCCCAAACCAACTTAACGTTAAATATAGTTTTGAAGAAGATTTTATAAAAATTAATACTCTGGAATTGAAAAGGAGCCACCAAAAGTTAGACTCATTAGAGACCTATCAACTTAGAATGTTAAGAAGCTCACCAGTTCCAATTCCTGCCGCGAAATATAAAGACTTATTATTTTTGTGTGAAAACAAGGTTATACCTACGGAATACCATAACTTTTTCACTAATCTTCAAGCTAGTAACATTCCCGAACAGGAAACTGACGAAGATTAATTTAATATGTTAGTTTAATAATTTGACCATTTCATAGTATTCTTTGGTATTTTGATTTTGAGTTGTAAATCTTTAATAAAAATTAAAAAGTTTTAAATTTTACCGATTTTGTTTTTATTTGTATCCTATGTTAATCTTAAATTTATTCTAAGCTTGAAATGTATTAATGCAGAAGTAGCTTATGTACCAAACATCGCACTTACAATAGTTCTGCAGTAGAATTTATAAGTCAGTAGTATCCTAAGTCACACTTTTTATAAAAAAATTATCATTAATCCGTCTCATTCCTAATAACACATTTAAAAGGTTCCTAATATACTATACTGAGATAATTTCACCATTTAACCAAATACTGTTTAAATTATGACACATTGAAACATTAAAATCGCTCTCCTGTAAAATATCTTAAATGTGAGTTAAGCTAGTTCTGCATTCAGGTGACGATATACTTCCATAACGTTCATTTGTTTCAAAGCATACTTTATACGTTCTCAAGATGTAGGTAAATTAAAAAGTTATTAACTGATCTTACTCGTAAATACAATATAACTAACAATTAATTTGGTACATCAAAGTTGCTGCGGTAGAAAAATTACTACGGTTTATTTAAAATTTGGTTGTTTATTTAATTTAGTAACTAATTTATGCATTCATTAATATGGTAAAATATTTTTTGTAAAATAATTTAAAGTTATTAAAATCAATTGAATTGTACTAGCATACGATTTATTTTAATCTTTAATTACGTTTTTATTTTCATGTTTTATATTTTCGTGTATGTTTCTAAAACCAGATTATAATTATTTTTTTTTGCAAAAAAAGTTTTAAATAAAAAATCCGCAAAAATGTAAAATCTATAGTTTTTTTAACATATCTACAAAACGAAATATGCTGGGTACATACAACCCTATACCAAAAGAAAGGCTGTAATATTTACTACAAAATGCAACACTAATATACAGGGTGTCCCATTTAAAAAAAATGAGAAAATTTGGTTTTTGCAAATAGTGATCACACTGTATATTTTATGGCTAAAAGTAAAAAATATTAAATTATTTAAAAATAACACTATATACTAAAAGCTTTGACCTATCACTTAAATTTTTATTTCCATGGAAACATAATCCACAACCCTATAAATATTACCATTTTTCTCAATAAAAATGTAAATATTTCGAAAATGATTAACTTTAGACCTATAAGATCTTATACAGATTTTTCATATTTTTAAATAATATATTCAAAAATGATTTAATATACAGGGTGTTCCATTTAAAAAAATAAAACTTTGGTTCATACCGTCGTCCTGACTGATCCAGTATAATTGAAAATAATTTAAGATTATAGACCTCTTTGATACACATTACTTTTGTTATAAACATTTTTTTGTATATCTCATAGTTTAGCCGTAATCAAAGAAAACCAGAGGTTTGGCGCACCCTGTATTGATGTTTGAAATGCGTATGGAAAAGAAATAGTTTCGTCCCACGCATCTGCGCCAAATTTGTTAATTTTGGAGTAAATAGTATCGTTCGCGGTAACGATTCCGTACTTGTCCAGGACAACTTCGCATGCGCACTTTAAAAAAGAGCGTTCTCTTTTTTAAAGTGCGCATGCGATTTTTAAAGTGCGCATGCGAAGTTGTCCTGGACAATTACGGAATCGTTACCGCGAACGATACTATTATCAACCGCCTGGACTACCTTATTTATAATCCTTGACCATCATAGATCTTCTTTGATCAATTCGTCCTAAGCGAGTCGTGCTTTTTCTTCTTATCTTTATTTCTTTGTTCCATGTCTTGAGCCCACTTTATGTGGTCTGTGCTTCTGTTATTTGCTAAACAAAATTCCTTTTTTTAGTGTACGAAAGGCACTCATTTAAGCAGAAGAGAAAGAACAAATTGGTTGCAGGCAATGCCATGCATTGGTTTCTAAGTAGGTAGTAATTGATAAAAAGGTTCACTCTAATTTTCCATGGCCGAATAAACTTTTGAAACATTGAATACATACTTTTCTCTGCAAATTAAATTTATGTGAGGAAAATTCACATTAACATTGAAATGCTATGCCCTTTTCTACTCTTCGTCTACTTATATACATTTTTTTAAGCAAATTGTAAATTCAAACTAGTATAACTTTAATATAAAAAAAGACAAAGTAATTTAACGAACTTTTTTTGGAAGTCTATGAAATGCCTAATTTCGAATGGGGCGTGAAAGTTAATGGAATTCTGATAAATACAATCAGATATGCAGACGATACAGTTATTTTAAGTGATGATTGAATGGATTACAATGCGGAATAAATATATGACCACCGAAAGCAAAGTCCGCATTTATAAGACATGTGTTAGACCCGTACTGACATACGCAGCTGAGACAAGGGCCGAGACAACAAAGACCAAACAAATGATGAGAACAACAGAGATGAAAACCCTAAGATCCATAAGAGGTATCACACTCAGAGATAGAATACGAAACGAAGAGACACGATGAAGAAGAAGAAGAAGAAGGAGAAGAAGAAGAAGAAGAAGAAGAAGAAGAAGAAGATGAAGATGAAGATGAAGATGAAGATGAAGATGAAGAAGAAGAAGAAGAAGACGAAGAAGAAGAAGAAGAAGATGATGATGAAGAAGAAGAAGAAGAAAAAGAAGAAGAAGAAGAAAAAGAAGTAGAAGAAAAAGAAGAAGAAGATCAAATGCCTTTTAAGTACCATTGATACAGTTGAAAGAAAGTTTGGCCTAAACATAAACTGTTCAAAAACAAAATACATGGTGTTTAGCCGTTTGTTTGGCACATCAAGATTCACGGTTATATTATGTTGATCGTCATAAATGTTTTTAAAATAATTTTAAAATGAGACTTTGCAAAGCTCATTTGCATGCGTATGAGTTACGATCGAAAAAGCTTCAAAAATTACGTACATATTGTGCAATTTTCAATTTGTATTATACAATAATTTTACAATATCTTGACTTCCAATAGTTGAATTTAAGTTTGGTAAACGCAATTTTCTTTGTTTTTTATTAAAAAACATTTTTTTTAATTTATTTCTTTTTGTTTATGAGCCTTAAAAAATGTATAAACAATTAAATTGTTTATAACAATTTTTTGCCCACTTGGAGCGGAATTCACCCTCAAAAATTCGTAATCAGCAACTTAAATTCAAGTAAAGTAATAGAACAGTTTTATAACAATATAATAGAAGAATATTGTAGAAAATTATTATTATCGTAGCTCTTTGTAAAGGATCTCACAAAAAGTGGAACCAAATTTAATCGGTATTTACTTTCTAATATAACGCATTGTTTCTAACTGTTTCTTTTTTGAATTCCTCATGGTATGTATGCAATATATGTAATTTATATTTTATAATTTATAAGGTGTTTAAATCTTTTACATTGATATCATAATTTTCCCACCACTAGCTTTATATCGTTTATTAATTTTGTTTACGTCGGCATTGTTATCACGGTTTCATAGCAACATAAAATAAATTTAGCTGTCCTAACACCTTTTACCCCTATCAATCTCCCTTTTCACGCCTAAAATAAACTTATCCACTCGTAAGAAGTAATCGTTTATCGACTAAGAAAAAATACTCCCCACGAATCAGTGTCTATACACACTCGATCGACATCGTGTGAGATCCATTATTTCATCTGAGATAAACCCAATGGGCCAATAAACGATACAGCATTCCTCGCTGCACATACACGTTGTGAAACAGAAACCTCCAACTTGAGTGGAACAACACTGAAAATTATAGGGTTGTTAGTACAGCAGCTTGCAAAACTATTCATATTAGTTAGTAAAGTTGATCCATCCTTAATTTGCTTTATCTAAAATTATTTAAAAAAAAAATCCGCATCAATTTTTGAAAAAATCGATAAGGAAGCATTCATAAAGATATAACTTGATAGAGAATATATGCTATCCTAGTCACTTGTGCCTTTGCAAATCTTTTATTCGTTGGTTTCCATTCGGTGTTCATTGGGTTGTCCAGAATGGCGTTGTCCATTGTCCCTTTATTCTCCTCTATTTTCAGTTTGTTACTGCCATTTTTCTTCGGATCAGGAGTGCCTATGTCGCAGGTGTTGTCATGTTGTAAAGAAAACCAGAATGTTGTATAGATACATTACAATATGTACATTTGAGACTTCCATTTTCATTTTCTCTTTGACTTCTGAATCTTTGTCTAAGAGGCATCTAATCATTCGTTGCCAGATATAACTTCTTACTATTTAATCCTGCTTGAAACAATTTTGTTTACCTTAGTCCAATTACTTTTTTGTAAATAAATGTTTAATTAAAAAACTCCAATTTTTTAATTTCGACCTTTAACTCGGAAGCTATTGTCAAAATAGTTTTATCACTTACTATACTTATTTATCTGTGGCTTTAGATACATAGATAGAGAAACATTTGTTTTTAAAAACTACAGTTTTATAAAAAATGAGTTTACGAAGTGTACAATTTTGAAAACTAGTCTAATATCAACAAATATATCAAAAAATAAGTGCTATCATTAACTGAACTGGAAAGCAATTCAGTAAATATCAACTAAATAAATGAGAAACCCAAGCCATTCATTTAAAACGAATGCTTCCATATCTAAGCTTTAGAGTATTATTCCAAATATACATTAAAATTGCTTTTATAAACGTTATAATGACATATTAACATCACCAATAATTTTCATTGAACTGTAAATGGGACATACAGTAAATGCTCAAGAGTTTCCAAATTGATTATATTGCAAATTTCGGATTTTCTGATGATTTCTGATGACAAATTTCAGATGATCAAATATGATTTGTTATACCATTATAGCATATTTATTCTGTTTGCCTTTACATCCCAGTCGCCATATCTTCTTGTAACATATCTTATTCAGTTATGTCTCTTTTTTCCATTGCTGTGATAATTTGTCCATACCACTGTGATATAGGACATTCTCTTTTCCTCTTTTTGTTTGGTTTTCACTTCCGAGTTCTGAGCGCTATTTTTGCCTCGTCCATCCTTGGTTTATGTCCATACTAGTGTTACTGTATTTCGTCATCTTGTGTCTCCTTCGCATTTATTGTTATATTAGTTCTCTAATTAGTTTTTCCGCACATTGTCCATTAGTGTTAATCTGCAGATTCTTCTCCAAAACACATTTTCCATTGTACTTACATATTTTGTTTTCCATATTTTCAGCTGTCACCTACGTCTCTGAGTCATAAGGTAAGCAGCTTTCTAATATTTATTTCTTCTTCTTTCAGTATCTTGTACGATTATCGAATGTTATTGGCAATAATAACTTTATCTACGGCAGCTCAACACAGATTAGCGGATGTTTCTTGGTACCTCTTTGGGAGATTTCGATAGAATACATCCGTTCGTCGCTTCAGGGCGCATTACAAAATTTTTGATAAGACGGAGTTCTTGTTCATCAATTCCCATGTGTTGAAGGACACCCATCAGTTTGTCGTGGATGACTTAGTCAAAGGCCTTTTCGAGGTACATAAAACACATATTTATATACCAGGTGTTCTATATCCGTACATCTTTGACCAGCGACCTTCAAACTGAATCTGAATAGTCCTTCTCTGGTTCCAAGGTTGTTTCTGAACTAAGCTGTGTTCCGCTTAGTATTACTTCTATTTTGTTGTAAAGTACCCCGCAAAAACCTTATAAAAATTAGGTCTCAGTGGATTTACTTCATACTTTAGTAAAATACTCTTTGAAGCATCCTGATAAAAAGTTCTCATGGGCACATCTCGATCGTATGGAGGATTTTCGAGATATAGAGGCACAAACTCGGAAAATTATAAGATTTACTGGGTATTCTAATTCCCTGAGGTACTGGTTATCTGGCAACATGTAGAAGTTTGGATCAAAGAAAAGTACTAGTAGTCTGGGATTTTTTCCTGGCTATCCAATGGCGACCTTTACTTTGAATTTTTACCTGGCTATCCAATGGCGACCTTTACTTTGACTTTGACCTTCAACGGACGTTATCTTCTAGAGTTTCGAGAGTTTTCGGCATTAAATTGATATAGACAGATTACTCATGGGTTTTTGCGATCGCTAAATACCAATATGTCATTAAAGTTGACCTCCGGAGCACGTGGTGGCCAGGGCCACTGCAAGGAACGTCATCTTCTAGTTTCGTTTGTTTTCGTCATTTAATCGATGAAAATGAATTACTAGAGCGTTTTTTGAGGTCGCTAAACACGAATATGCCACCAGAATCTACTCACGAAGCACCTGGTTTCCAAGATCAATGAAAGGGGCTCATGGAGTTTCGAGGGTCTTCGGTACTACATTAATGCAAATGGATTACTCAGGTTTTTGGAAATGCTGAACACGAAAACACCATCAGAACAGACATCGGAGTACCTTTGGAGATTCGAGAGCTTTCGGTACTAAATTTATATACTGAGTACTAGGTGCACTAGGTGCTCCGTGGGTTGGATCTGATACCATATTAGCGTTTAGCGACTAATGTGTCCGATCTCATAGTGTATGCATGTTCAGCAACCCTAAAAACCTAAGAGTAATCCAGTTGCATAAATTTAGTACCAAAAACTCTCGAAACTCCAGAAGATAACCTGAATAAGGCACCAGGTGCTCCTCTGTCTGTGCTGCTCACGTATTCGTATTCAGCAACCCCAAAAACCTGTAACTAATCCGTTTGCATTAATGTAGTACTGAAGACTCTCGAAACTCCAGGAACTTCTTTCATTGACCTTGTAAACTAGGTGCTCCGGAATCGGTTCTGGTGGAATATTCGTGTTTAGCGACTTCAAAAAACCTTCTAGTAATTTATTTGCATCAATTATATGCCGAAAACTTTTGAAACTCTAGAAGATTACGTCCCTTGCAGTGGCCCTGGCCATCACGTGCTCCGGAGGTCAATTCTGATGGGATATTCGTGTTTAGCGATCTGGTTGTATCAATTTAATGCCGAAAATCCTCGAAACTCTAGAAGATGACGTCCGTTGGAGGTCAAGGTCAAAGTAAAGGTTGCCATTGGATAGCCAGGAAAAAATTATTGACTACTAGTACTTTTCTTTGACCCAAATTACTACATGTTGCCAGATAGCCAGTAACTGGGGGAATTGGAATACCCGGTAAATCTTATAATTTTCCGAGTTTGTGCCTGTATATCTTGAAAATCCTTCATACGATCGAGATGTGCCCATGAGAACTTTTTATCAGGATGCTTCAAATAGTATTTTCCTAAACTACTGGGAACTAAATCCACTGGGACCTAATTTCCATAAGATTTGTGCGGGGTACTTTGTACAGTATTCTTAAGAGAATTTTAATTACATGGCTCATCATACTGATAGTATGATCTACATTGCTTAGTGTTTATTTGTTTCGCTATTATTACAAATGTTGACAGTAATCAGTCTGTTGGGGTATGCCATATTTCATATATTTTATTGAAGATGTTTCTCAATATATTCCCTCCACTTCTTCATGTTCTTTTGTCCATTAATTAAAATGTTCCTTATTTATTAAGTAACCTACTCGCAGTTGATCTATATGGTCCAATTATTTCTTGCACCTGTGTGTACATATTAAACGTGTCGTTCTTTTTCTGCAATTCTTCTATTTCAAGACATTTTCTACTGTACCATTTTTTGTTTGCATCCCGGAATTTCCTTCTGATTTATTTATTGATCTTGTTCTATTCTTCAGTGTTTTTATTTTACTGTTTTCGTCTGTTCTCCGTTAGTGTCAATATTTCATCAATCATCTTTTTATTTGTTGTTTGCGTTTATTGATAGTTTTATACTTTTTGGTTATGTCTTGTACGATGATTTTGATCTTATTCCAGTGATCTTCGACGTTGTGTGATTCTTCCGATTTTTCGAACTTCTTTTGAACTCGTATACGATAACGTGTTTACGATACGTATTTACTCGGTTAGTCGGTTGTTGGCGTTTTACTTTTTGTTTGAATTTTTTATGACGAGATTTTTATGGCAATATTTCAATAAGTGGTTGAATATTTTGTACGCCATAGATAAGCAGTTTTTAAACATCTTCAGATTTACCGCGCTGAGCAGATGGGACGTGAATTATAAATTGTAAAATTTCCTCATCTTCCTTAGTCTCAGCATCCGTTATGGCTTGCAAAATTTAGGAGCCTCGGAGGAGTAACCAGAGAAGGTTCCCATTGTTTTCAATCTGGTGGGATGTAGAGTGAGTAATATTTTTAATATTATTTTATGTGCTATTAGATTGAAAACTTAGTCTCATCATCAGATTTATTTATTTACGATTTTAAAATTATGAGAGCTCATTTAGAAAATTATATATAAAATCGGCCACCGTACTATTCTCATCTACATAAATGTGAGTTAAAAACAGAATCCTCAATCAGATCAAAACAAAAGAAAATAAAAGGGTAGTTATAGAGTGTTAAATATGACCATTCCCTTCCGCATTAAAGGTTGATTTATCTAGATTACGGACGAGTTGATCGAGTAACAAACTAATGTAGCCGCTTTTATAGAGTTTAGAGATCAATAAAGAAACACAGGGTACTATTTAAGTCTGTCGTTAGTCAACCGTGACGATGTCTCTTAAATTTCAGGTTTTGTACATAGATAGGTTGACTCAAGTCTTCAATAAAACAGATTTAGATTTAAGTACGATCAACAATTTTTTGATGTATTTTGTATTTAATCCCTATTCCACGAACATACGCCTGTTTTGGATTACTTCGACAACGAATATTTTACTGTGCAAAATAAGAAGAACGAAAGTAAATTGCAAATTACATTGTTGTTTATTGGAATAATTATTAGCGCCATTTACTTTCGTACTTCTTATGCTGCACAGTAAAGTATTCGTTGTCGAAATAATTTAAAACAGGCGTATGTTCGTGGAATGGCCCATAGTACTAATACTAGGATTAAAAACTAAATTCATGCAATACAAAAAAATACCAAAAAAAAAAGAAGAACATTGCACATATAAAAGCAAAATACATTAAAGATCAGTTCTCCGGGAATTTTAGGGTAAATAAGAAACTAAGGTAAGACTATCTCCAACACTCTTCAAAATCTACCTGATAGGGGCACCGAAGAAATTGAGGAGATCGATTGTGTTCTGAGACAGAACACAACAAACACAACAGGCATACAACCACTATAAAAGAATTAGAAACGAAACAAACATTTTAGTCAGACAAATAAAAAGAGAACACTAGGAGAGTTTCTCAAAACAGATGGAACACGACTTCTACGGAACACAAAAGGAAATATGGAGAATGATCAGAGGACAAAGAAAAGAGATGAGCGAACTAATAAAAACGAAACACATTCGGAAGGAAACTTGGGCAGACTATTTTCTATCTCTGCTTGCTAAAGATAACGATAACGAACCACCAACACCTGAAGTGACAACAAACGAAGAAATAAATATTGAAGAAGCAGAGGTAACGGAAGCATTAAGGAAATTAAAAAATAGAAAATCACCAAAAGAGAACAGAATATCGAATGAACTCCTAAAGTATGGAGGACAGGACCTGACCAAGCAATTATTAAAACTAATCCAAAAAATAATAGAACAAAACAGAATACCACAAGAATGGAGATCAAGCATCCTAATACCTCTCTTCAAAAAGGGAGAAAAATCGGACCCGGAGAATTACAGAGGAATTAATTTATTAAACACAACACTAAAACTAACTACCAAAGTGATAACAAACAAACTGAATAAAATTATAACATTAGCAGAAGAACGACAAGGTTTTAGGTCGGGAAGATCATGCACCGACGCTATATTTATAATGAGGCAGATTCAAGAAAAATCGTTAGAATATAACAAACCGGCATACTTATGTTTCGTGGACCTTAAGAAGGCATTTGACAGGGTCAAATTAAAGGACGTTATCCATTTATTGTACGCAAGAGAGGTACCTCTAGTAATAATTAAAACGATCGAAAATATCTACCAGAACAAGACGATAAAAGTAAAAGTAGATGAAGAACTAACTGACCCAATTGAAGCTGTCAATGGGATAAGACAGGGAGATTCCCTAAGTCCTCTGTTGTTCAACCTGATCATGGACGAAATAATAAAAAAAGTAAGAACAAAAAAAGGATACCAAATGGGAGAAAAACAACTTAAAATAATCTGCTATGCAGACGACGCAATACTAATCTCTCAAAGTGAAGATGATTTGCAACGTATGCTGCACGAATTTAATATAACCGCTAGAAAATTTAACATGTTAATTTCCCCAAAAAAGAATAAATGCATGGTTATAACAGCAGATCTAATAAGGTGTAAATTAGAGCTGGAGGGTCAAATAATAGAACACGTCATGGAGTTTAAATATCTAGGCATCACACTATGCAGCTACGGAAAGTTCGAAACAGAAGTGGAAGATCAGGTGAATAAAGCAAACAGAGCCGCAGGTTGCCTGAATGAAACAATATGGAGAAATAAAAACATCGGAAAAGAAGTGAAAGGCAGAATTTACAAAACAGTCATTACACCAATAATGACATACGCGGCAGAAACACGACCTGACACAGAAAGGACAAAAAGAATGCTAGAAACAGCAGAGATGAAAACATTGCGAAAAATCGATGGTAAGACGCTGTGGGATAGAACTAGAAGTGCAGATATACGAAGGAAATGCAAGGTGGATAACATTAATAACTGGGTGAAAAGCAGAAGAGTAGAATGGAACGACTACATAAGCCGAATGACAACAAATAGAGTAGTAGGGACGGCGAGAGACGGTTCCCCAATAGGAAGACGATCAGTGGGAAGACCACGAAAAAGATGGAATGACAACTTACTGGAGGCACATTGAAAAACAGACAGAGTAATGTCTATATAAAAAGAAGAAGATTGTGTTCTGGAATGGTTATAACATGAAAGCACAACCCTATCTCCTCTTCATTTCGTGGACGATAAAGTAGTCATTGTACAAGGGAGAGCTGCAATTCATGACAAAGCAATTAATACAAGAATACGAACAATGGGGTCTAAATGTTAACAAAAAAGAAATACATGTGCATAGGAGGAGTTGAGAATGTTGAACTAAACTTAGGAGATCGAAAGGTAATCTCGTCTTATTCCGATGTAATTGGGGGCAAAGATGGAAATAAATGGAAGCGCTGAAACAAAAATCGAAGAAGGAATTATAAAAGGGAAGAAAATGTTCTTCTTCTTATGGTGCCTATCCGTTACGGATGTTGGACACTAACATGGCTATTCTGACTTTGTTGACTGCTGCCCTGAAAAGTCCGGTAGTGGTTAAATTAAACAATTTTCGCAGGTTATGCAGCCAGGATATTCTTCTTCGTCCTGGACCTCTTTTCCCATGCACTTTACCTCTAAGTATGGTCCTAAGTAGGTCATATCGTTGTTCATTGCGCATTATATGGCTCAGGTATTCCAGTTTGCAACGTTTTAGGGTTACGACTAATTCGCGCTCTTTACCCATTCTATGTAGAACTTCTTCGTTGGAAACTCTGTCTATCCAGGAAATCCTCAACATGCGTCTATAGCACCACATCTCAAATGCTTCGAGTCTCTTCAGTGATGCTTCAGTTAAGGTCCATGACTCCACGCCATATAAAAGAACGGAAAATACATAGCATTTTAGTAAACGAACTTTTATTTCCAATTTTATATCAAGGCTGTTAAAGATTTTTTTTCATTTTGACGAAAGCTGATCTTGCCTTCTCCATCCTTATCTTAATTTCCGTCTATTGCTCCCACTGTTCATTTAAGTTTGCACCCAAATAACAAAAGTAGGTGATTTGTGTTATAGGTTGTTGGTTAACTAGTAATTGACCAGGTGGCATCCTATTTTGGCTTATAACCATGTATTTGGTTTTTTTGATATTAAAATCAAGCCCAAACCTGCTACTTACCTCTGCCACCCTGGAGACAAGTGTCTGCAGACCTTCAAGACTGTCTGCAAAGTGACAGTATCATCAGCGTATCTTATGTTGTTCAATCGTTCTCCGTTTATAAGTATTGCCTCGTCTATGTCCGTTAGCGCTAGGTTTATAAGGTGCTCTGAATATGTATTGAACAATAATGGGGACAATATACATCCCTGTCGCACACCTCTTTTTATCTTTATGTCGTCTGTTCACTGATCCCCTACTCTAACAGCTTCAGTTTGTTCGTAATAGATATTGTTTATTATACGGCGATCTCTGCTGTCTAGACCAATTGAATTTAATATTTTCATCAATTCGTCATGTTTTATTCTATCGAACGCTTTCTGGTAATCAACAAAACACACATATATATAACAATTCACGTCTCTACATCTTTGAAAGAGAACTTGTATTGCAAAAAGTGCCTCTCGAGTACTCTGTAAGAATACTGAGTAAGAAAATGGGACATCTTGGCTTTTAAAGCACCCTATGTAACGCACAGCTGGCACAGCTGAATGTGGCTGCATTTTTATGTTTGTGCATCACAGTGTTGCCATGCTGTTTTCTATATATTTCTTTCATAATTTCAATCAATGTTAAATATACCTACAAGAATAATAGAATAATAACATTTACTTCTCCGTCATTATACTAGGTATAATGATAAATGAGGTGTCAAATTAAAGCTTATAATCCAAGTATAGTACTAAAGGTAAAAAATTAGACCTAGGTTGTCTGTCCGTCTGTCTGTCTGACCGCGAATATAACTCCTCCGTTACTATACCAGGTAGAATGACAAATGAGGTGTCAAATGAAAGCTTATAATACAAGGATGGTACTAACGGTGAGAAATTTGACATAGGCTGTCTGTTCGCCTGTCCGTCCAACCACGAATATAACTCATCCGTCACTATAGCAGGTAGAATGACAAATGAGGTGTCAACTGAAAGTTTATAATCCAAGGATAGTAGTAAAGGTGAGAAATTAGACCTAGGTTGTCTGTCCGTCTGTCTGTCTGTCCGCGAATATAACTCCTTCGTCACTATACCAGGTCGGACGGACAGGCGGACAGACAGCCTATGTCAAACTTCTCATCTTTAGTACCATCCTTGGATTATAAGCTTTCATTTGACACCTCATTTGTCATTCTACCTGGTATAATGACGAAGGAGTTGAGTTTGCAAACAGACAGACAAGACGGACGGACGGACAGACGGACGTGGACAACTCAATGTTTTCACATTTTTTTCAAAATTGGTGAAAACAACAACATAATAAACTTTACTTAATTGGTGTTTCAAAACTACTTACTTTTAACACATTAGGTACACAATATTACAAGGTTTCTAGCAAGTTAAACGTCACAATGATTTAAAATAATCAAGTAAAAACCTATATATACATAACATATTAGAACATACCTAAAATACACAAAAATGATACATTTCACACACAAATATAATATCACAAAAAATTGTAACGTGATAGTATGAAAAAATAGAGGATACGGCAACGATGTTACATGTGACGGTCGGCCCGGGTCGGATTCAATGCCAATATCTACACAGGCATATATTAGGGTGCTTTAAGATCCAAGATGTCCAGAAAATGATAAGTGTACTAAACGCACTATTCTGGTCAAAAATATCTCCAAATACAAAAAAATACACAACTATATAACAGTATTTTTAAAGCATTGTACTTTATGGATGCGGAACCTCCCAACTCGCTAAGAGAACGGAACAAAAACTCCTTGTTCTGGAAATTGATTTTTGGTGCAGGTCAGCAGGTATATCCAGAATGATGCACGTAACAAATGAAAGAATAAGACAAATCATGGACAGAATAGCCACCATCATATGATGGTTGTTTTTAATTATATCCACGCTATGTCCAATAGACAACATTGATTTTATTATTGAGTAATGGGTCCGATTTATAAAACTTGCATCAGGCCTGTTATGACCTATGATATTGAATCAAGAGAAGACACCAGTAAAACTAAAAGCATGCTACTAACAGCCGAAATGAAGACGCTAAGAGAAATTATTGCAGAAAAGAAAAGAAATAAAAGAAAATATAGTCTAATAAAAATAAATAAAATTTAATATAATGAAATAAAATAAAATAAACGAAAATAAATAAAATACTTAAATTAAATAAAATTAAACAAAATGAATTAAAATTAAATAAAATTTTATAATTTGCTGCTTGTTCTTTTCGTGTGCTCAGAATTTTTCTCCTGCTTACGGTTCCGTTTAGAGATATTTTTTGAAAATTTCGCAAAATTAAAAAAATCATATTTTGCCCAATTTGAGTCCCAAAGTTAAACTGTTCCACTTCTCTTCTATGAAATTTGTCGCTCGTTCTTCTTCTGTCCTCAGAATATTGCTACGGCTTGAGATATTGTATTTCGGACACCGATTGTGCTAGAGAAAAAATAGTACGGTTTTGCTCGGAATTCAGCAAGGAGTCTACCTACTTAATTTTATATTTTTCACGTCATTATTGTGAGAGTTACGGCGTCATGGGCAACCCCCTAATGACGTACGGGTATGAAATATAGACAGCAACCTACTCCCAGTACAGTCCAATATACCTGCAAAATTTCATAAAAATCGGTCAAGTTGTTTCGGAGGAGTATGGTAACAAACACTGCGACCGGCGAATTTTTATATAGATGTAAAATATTTAAATGGCTATTAAAAAATAACTGTCTGAGATAGAAAACTGAAAATTTAGGATTATATGTATCTTTTGCTTCTACATCTCATAAAAAGAGTAAAAAACGGTTTTTCCAAAAATTAAAAAAATGTATCGGGGGGGCAACCCCCCTTATGACGTACGGGTATGAAACTCCATATTATCCTATTCCCAGTCCGCTAGAATATACATGTAAAATTTCATAAAAATCTGTTCAGTCGTTCTCGAGTTATAAATCGTGTAACTAACATAACCTCGACTTTCTTTTATATAGATGTAAAATATTTAAATGGCTATTAAAAAATAACGGTCTGAGATAAAAAATTGAAAATTTAGGATTGTATGTATCTTTTGCTTCTACATCTCATAAAAATAGTAAAAAACGGTTTTTCCAAAAATTAAAAAAATGTATCAGGGGGGTAACCCCCCTTATGACGTACGGGTATGAAACTCCATATTATCCTATTCCCAGTCCGCTAGAATATACATGTAAAATTTCATAAAAATCTGTTCAGTCGTTCTCGAGTTATAAATGGTGTAACTAACATAACCTCGACTTTCTTTTATATATATAGATATCTGTCGTAGTATCGAAGTGTATTTCAGTTAAAGCCCGAATTTACTAGGAACAACTAGTTTTAACTATGGGTTTTAGACAATTCTAGTTTTAACTAGTGAAAACTAGAATTATCAAATATTTTCAGTTAATTCTAGTTAATACTAAACATATTTCAGTAAAAACTAGTTTTTACTAAACTTTTCAGTAATTTCCAGATTCAAATAAAACTCGGTAAATAATTTGCTACCCCGGTTGTTTGCAAATAATTTCTCTAAAACGTAAAATATTCGATAAGATCATAAACGTAAAAAACGCAAGTCTTTTTGACCAAGTTGTTGTGTTAGTGTCTTGCATTCAGGCTGCTAACATTTTCTTGATGTCTTGGTTAGCTCGCTAGACTGAACCTTGACTCTGGCTGTGTCTTGGTTTTCCATGAACTAATTTTACCTCAGGCCAGTATGACACTACCTCATTTCATAACCGCATTACCAAACTCTCGGTCATTATACTTACGAATGTAAAATGCATGGTGCGACAAAAGTGAAGAATATATCCGTTAATTGATAAGCAACTTCCTCCGCCCTCTTGCTTTGTAATGGTCTCAACAAAATAAATTTTATTAAATGGTGTTGATAAACCATAATAAACTTGTAGCCGTAATCCTCTTGTGATCGCATATCGATCAAATCTACCTAACAGCGACTATTAATTTCTGAATGCTATATAGGTTTCGACACAAGACCCTTCTTCGCTTTACTCGTTTTCCGGTGGCAGGTTTCACCCATGGTTATAAAATTATTGAACATATCAATTATTGTTATATTTGCGTATTTTCTGGCGGTTTGAATCTTCAACCTATCCCAACCTCCATGACCAATAGCTACGTGGGTTGCTTCAATTATGTCATAAATGTCTTCAGCAGGTACATAATATTTGATGGGTTTAATTCTATAGGCCAACTTTTTTATGTCGCCAAGTTTAACAATTTTAAATAGTTTTAGTGTTTTCTTGGCACACAGTTCCGCATCTTGTACTTCGGCCATTAATTTATTAAACATGCTTTTGATCACAACATTGTAGTGTCTTTCTTTCTTCTTGCTCTGTTCCCTTTGTAAAATCTTTTCCAAAAAATGTTCTTTCCACGTTCTTACATCTCTGCTCTCAACTTTATCTTCGGTATTATCACTCATGATGAATAAATAATACATAGCAGTGTAATATAACCGATAAGAACGATGCAGAAAAATCAACATTGTACATATTTGTCTCTTCTCGCAACAATTTTAGCTGGTATTCGCTAGTAATTTCAGTAAAAACTAGTTTGAACTAGTATAGTATAAATTACATACTTTAAATGAAATTTGTTCGGAATATCTAGTTTTAACTGAATTTAGCAGTCAAATGTAGTTTTGACTAGTTAAAACTAGAATTGTCTAAAGCGCATAGTTTAAACTAGTTGTTCCTAGTAAATTCGGGTTTTAACTGAAATCGGGTTTTAACGGTAACATATCGATTTTTTTAAGGGTTTTCATCTCTGTTGTTTCTAGCATTCATTTTGTCCTCTCTGTCTAAAGTCGTATTTCTGTCGCATATGTCATTATTGGTCTGATGAGTGTTTTGTAAATTCTGCCTTTCATTTCTTTTTCTATATATTTTCAGCCAACCTGCTACTGGGTTTGCTGTATTCACTAAAGGTTGTCAATACCTATCAGAAAGGATTGTAATAACAAAGATAAGAATGGAAAAGTTAGACCTGAATATCATCGTAGTATACGGCCCATAAAATAGCAAGCCTCAAACAAGGGAGAAATTTAATAACGAATTAAAAGAATTAGTAGATTAAGTTAGAGGGAAGATAATAATTCTGAGGGATTTTAACGCTAGAATAGACAATCCAGTATTACCCAGAATTAAGCAAAAGAAATATTAATAATTGTGAGCATAAACATGTCTATCGCGTTTTAGAGTCCCTACCTAACTGACTTCCTTCGAAACAGATCTTTTTACAAACCAAACTGAGGTTAGGTTCCTATTTGACAAATCGATATAAAGGGACCATCTAAGGTCGTTGTCTAAAAAATAACAAGAAATTTTACAAAATCAACGGTACCGATCTGGCTCTTATTAAGAAGCAAGGGTTGAAGGGCTCCTTTATATGATAATGCTACTGTTTCATCTATGTCAAAAGGGAATCAATTAGACTCGGACCAAGTTTTTTTTGTAAGTATGGCAGAACATAATATATAGTTCATGAGGAGTTGCTCCAAGTCATATTGGTGTCATCAGCAAAAAGAAAAATGGTTCTATCGGTTTTTAAATTAGTGATGTCAATAATAAAGATAAGAAAAAGTAGAGGACCCATCTTCCCCCGACGCCACTGAATACTAACAAGACGATGATAGCGCTATTCTAGTCAATTATTGGGGCACCAGAGGTGTCCGATGCAATAATTGTGATTAAGGGTTACCACTACACTGCGGACTTTTGCTTCTCATAATGACATGCTTATTACAGTAATCAGGAGGCTATTAGTCATGTGACTGATTGTTAAATGGAATGGGTGGTCTAATTATGGTTAGGTATAAATGCTACGAGTGGAATTGATAAAAATCTTTAGTGTTTTTAGAGAGAAAATTTTTACCTCCATACTAAAACAAACAACTCTCAAAAAAGACATTTACTTTTTCAATTCAATTTTTCCTAAAATCATCAGCAGTGTATATTGAGCCTTCACTTATCATACCTTAAAATTTGCTAAATAAGTAAAAGTTAAAAAATGAATAGATATTTAAAATATCTGAATGTTTCTACATACGTAAGGTCTACTCATCAATCGAAAATTATTTATAGGGCAGAATTTTCATATTTTTTAAATGGGTTGCTCCTTTTAGATACACCGACTTTGTTATGTTATAAACGTCGCATGTTTTTTACTTTTCCTCAAATAATTATTTTTTTTCCAATGACTCTTATGCGTTTGTTAAGTTTTTTTTGTTTGACTATTTCTCTTCTAAAAATAGTTGGAGCTTAACTCTTCTGCCAACTAAATATTGTTACAAGGACTTTACATTATTTTCCCATTCTACGCAAAACTTGAGATTTCGTGGCTAGATCAACCCTTGAAATCAAGTCTGAGAAGCTCTAAAAGTGTTGCAAAAGAAACTTGGTCCATAATAAACGATCTTCGAAATAAAACTCACACAGCTCAAACATTTTCCCTTCTAGGCCCAGAAAATCTAAATGAATACTTCGTTAATGTGAGTAATAAATATAACATCAACTATTGTGTCACAAAAAGATCCCATTTCCTATCTCCCTTATTCAGGAAAGGTCTCGAATTCATTCTTTATAAGACCGGTTGATAAATCTGAACTGATCCAAATAATCAATAGTATCAAAAGCAAATCTTCCTGTAGTACCGATGGACTATCCATAAAAATTTTCTCAAATCTCTCAGACACTGTGTTGGGAGTCCTCATCTCTCTAATTATTGATTCTTTTGAGAAAGGTAAATTTCCAGAGTGCCTAAAAACGGCCATCATTATTCCTCTTCATAACGGTGGTGAAAAATCAAATGCCTGCAATTATAGACCTATTGCATTACTACCGGTACTCTCCAAAATTATTGAGAAACTCATAAAAGCCCGACTTATGTCCTTTCTCGTTGATAACAACATTTTATCACAAAATCAGTTCGGCTTTTTAAATAATAAATGTACCACCGATGCCATGTTTTCTGTACTACATGAGGGTTATCAAGCATTAAACAATAATCTGCACATTGCCACTGTTTTTTGTGATTATGCCGAAGCTTTTGATTGTGTAGATCACGACATTTTGATAAAAAACTAGATTTTTATGGAATTCGAGGTATTTCTTCGAAGTGGTTTCAATCTTACTTGGATAATAGGAAACAACTGTTTAGAGCAAATGATACAGGCTCTAGTCTCAAAAATGTTGTATGTGGGGTACCACAAGATTCAGTATTGGGTCCTCTACTTTTCCTTATCTTTATTAATGACATCACTAGCTTAAAAATCAAGGGAAAGTTTTTCTTTTTGCTGATGATACCAATATCACTTGGAGCAACTCAAATATCGCAACTTCATGCTACTATAACTTCTGATCTACTTACAATAAAATCCTGGTCCGATTCAAATTTACTCTCTTTTAACGTAGATAGAACAGTAGTATTATCCTTTAAAGGAGCTCTTCAACCCTTACCTCTTCATAACAGCCAGATCAGTATCGTTGATTCTGTAAAGTTTCTTGGTATTTTTTTAGATAACAACCTTAAATGATCCCTTCATATTGATGTGTTAAGCAAGAAACTATTCTCAGCTTGATTTGCAATAAGTTCTGTTTCGAAGGAAATGAATTTAGCCTCTTCCAAATTAACATATTTTTCTTTGTTCGAGTTTCATCTTCTATATGGTCTCCCTTTTTGGGGTTCTGGTACGACTGCCCAATCCAATGTTATTTTTTAATTACAAAAAAGAGCAATAAGATATCTGTTTGGCCTCAGAAGAACAAGACATTGCAGAAGCTACTTTAAAGATAGCAGGATTCTAACACTACCTTCTTTATATATTTTAGAAACTGTTTGCTTAATTCGTAAACATCTATATATCTTTCCAGCAAGACCTAGACATGACTATTCCACCAGAAATTCTACCTTTGACGTCTATTTACCGATCCCGTCCAGCGAGTTAGTAAAGAAATCTATATTATATTCTGCAAAAAAACTTTACAACCATCTCCCTCTACAACTTAAATCTGCAAACATCTTTCCCCAAGTTCCGTAAAATGACTAAAGCCTATTTATCTGAAAGACCATATTATTCAATAGCAGAGTTTAACCAATAACTAAGAAAGTACAGTATTCTTATTCATAAGTAGAATCTTAATCTATATTTGAGTGTCATATGCAGCAGCTTAACTTAAGTTATTAAATTTCTAAAGGTAGATTATGCAATTTCCAAATTTTTTTTAATTTTACAATAGATTGTTACTGTTTTTTGTTTCACTTCATTGTATTTTATTTATATTGACGATTTATATTATTTTGGTAAATTGTATTATTTGTTATTGTTCTTATTTATGATTTTTGTAAGCTTTGTCTATAAAATTGTCAAATTTTTCATGACAATAAAGCATATTTCTATTCTATTCTATTCTAGCAGTATTCCTTTGTAGCACAATATCTCAAAAGCCTCCAGCTTTTTAATAGATACTTCCTACACAGTTAATATTTGCACTCTTTACAGAAAATCTGGTATTAGGTAGCATTTAAGATAAGCAACCAGCATTTTTTGGTAGTTTGGAGTCTCGACTTTTGCTATCAGTTGTAACATCTCTACAGAATGGTCCGATCTGCTGTTTACATTGCTACCAACTCACGTTTTAAATGTATTTAGTTGATTTGTTTTTTAGTACTTTAGCAAATTCATCAGTGAAGCATAACTAAGGAATTGCAAAACATAGGGATCCAAGGGCCAAAACAACCAATTTTAGAAAGTAAATAGCATCTAGGTGCCAACGCCAGTGACATTAATTGTAATCTCAGTTTCACAACTCTGCTGAGGCTTATGATTATTGATTACTAGTCCGTTCTTTAACGGTAAAATATTGCAAAACCTCTAAATTTTAAAGAACCGCTTGGATTAACATGAAATTTGGCATACACATAGCTAACAAGTCAAAGAAAAAAAGTGATATTGTGCCGATATGTGCTTTTGCCCTTGGGGTGGTTTTCACCCCCTCTTGGGGGTGAAAAAATATTCGTCCAAATAAAGTCAGGAAATGGATAAACTGGCTAATTTTAAGTAACTTTTGGTCTATAGAGTTTTTTCACTAAGTCAATACTTTTCGAGTTATTTGGCAGTGAATATGTACATTTTTTTCAACAAAATAACCACGCTTTTAGACGGTTTTTCGCAAATAACTCAAATAGTAAATGTTTTGTCGAAAAAACATTCTTAGCAGAAATATAGCCTGTAAAAAATTTAAAAAAATGGTATATACATCACGTCTCTATACCTAGTAGAAGCAGAGATATAGCTAATGAAAAATAGGTTTATATTCGTCAAATTTCAAATGGAATAATTTAACGTGAAATAACCAAAAATGAAGCAAATTTCGGGGAAAACTCATTACAACTTATTTAAAGTGTTTAAAAATAACTTCATTTTTGGTTTATAAAAAAAATTTCTAGCATCAAAATTAAACAAGTTACCCTCAAAATAAAGTTAGTTCCTTTTGGTTTTGGTAAAAAAATCGAGAAAATCACCTCCTAATTAATATCTTAAATGAACTTAATCGTTACAACTTCACAAGTTTCTTGACTCGTGTATGTATTGTTTATATGATCTGTAAGTTTCATCGGTTCAAAGTCCTTAGTATTGAAAGGGCTGTAGTTAAAATGGGTTGAACGAGTCACTGATCACGAATGTATGCAAATTTAGAAACACCAAATCTTAATCAATTTTTGTCTAACACAAAAACAAAAAAATACATGATATTCAGAAAAGCAAATCTGACTTTTTTTGTTTTTCGAGATTTTTGGTATCTCCAACAATTTTTAGGTTATTTTGAAAAAAATTATATTTTTCAAAATTTAAATTTTTAAAAATTTTATTTTGAAACCAAATTGTTTCAAAAATAAGCACTTTCAATCGATGAAACTTACAGATCATATAAACACAACATAAGTAAAATAATTTGTGGAGCGGTAACGATTAATTTCATTTAAGTTACTAATTAGGGGTTGGTCTTCCCGATTTTTTTTTGCAAAAACAAAAGGGACCAACTTTATTTTGAGTGTAACTTGCTTAAATTTAATGCTAGAATCTTCTCGTAAAAACAGAAATAAAGCTATTTTTAAACACTTTAAAAAAGTTATAATGGGTTTTCCCCAAAAAGTGCTAAATTTTTTGGATATTTCACGTCGAATTATTCTATTTGACATTTGGTGAATATGAATCTATTTTTCAGTGGCTATAACTCTGGTTCTACGAGATCCTAACGCGTACACCATTTTTTTTACTTTTTTAGAAGCTATATTTTTGCTAAGAACGGTTTTTTCGACAAAATACTTACTTTTTGAGTTATTTGCGAAAAATCGTCTACAAATGTGGTTATTTTGTTGAAAAATGAACATATTCGCTCGCAAATAACTCGAAAAGTGTTGAATTGGCGAAAAAGCTCTATAGAACAAAATTTACTTAAAATTAGTCAGTTTACCCATCTCCGGACTTATTTTGGACATATATTTTTTCACCCCCAAGAGGGGGTGAAAGTCACCCCCAGGGCAAAAGCACACATCGGCACAATATCACTTTTTTTCTTTGACATGTAAGCTATACGCATGCCAAATTTCATGTCAATCCAAGCGGTTCTTTAAAATTTAGAGCAAAAACCGTGAAAGAATGGACTATACCCCAAATTGTGAGTATCAATGAAGGTTTTCCTAGAAGTTATACAGAGTGGGCCAAAGAAAAGATTCCACCTGGATATTTGGCAGTACTTCTTATAACTTAAGGAAATGCCGAAACAGGTTGATTTTTATTTTTATATTTCAATTTTTTGGCATATATTTCATACTAGTGATGTCATCCATCTGAGCGTGATGACGTAATCGGTGATTTTTTTACGGAAATAATAATCGTGTGGTAGCTCATTTGAAAGGGTTTTTAATTCTCTATTCATTAATATAAACATTGACATAATTATTTATAGAGGGTGGCCAAAAAAGTTTTTTTTATTAAATTAATTGACAAAAAAAAAGAAGAATATACATAATTTATTTAATTTAAAATACATTTGACTGCTATCAGAAATCAGAAAAAAATTTTTTTTTGCAAATAAGCATTGCTTTTCGCTTAAATTAAATGTTCAAACTTTCAAGAGGCAGGTGGATGGCGGGAGCTGGCTTTAACATTGAAATTAAGCAAAAAGCAATGTTTATTTTGTGAAATAAGCATTTATTTCTGTTTTCTGACAGCATTAAAATGCATTTTAAATAAAATAAATTACATACATTCTTCTTCTTTTTGTCAATTATTATAATTAAAAAAATATCTGGGCAAACTGTATAAATAATTATGTTAATGTTTACGTATATTACTGAATAGAGAATTAAATACCCTTTCAAATGAGCCCATATTCCTACTTAAAACAATCGTCGATTACGTCATCACGGCCAGATGGATGACGTCACTAATATGAAATTTTATATCAGAAAATTGTAGTTTAAAAATAAAAATAGACCTATTTCGGCATTTCATTAAAACCTAATAACTACTGCCAAATATCGAGGTGGACTCTTTTCTTTGGTCCACCCTGTATAAATTTAAAATATATCCCTGTTAGTACTATAACCAATGACAAAGTTTATACGTTAAAACGCCATTTTTTGCCTGTTTTCTGTCTTAGATATTAAACTCTTTTTTCATAATTTCTTCCTATTAATTACTCTGTTCTAGTTCTGTTTTTCGGAAATATTTTTGGCATAGTTTTCGTATGGTACCAGAAAAATTGGCAATAGTTATTATGTATTTCTTGATAAAATCGTATTTAAAAGTGCAGCAGAATGATATTTTCTACAATACTATTACTTATCTGATATTTTTTGAAGTCTCCCCGTATCTATAAAACCTTTAGCTTTATTTATGTGCAGTCCATTGAATATTATCAATAAGTAAAGGGAATGGACCACTTAATAATAGAAGTAGAATACGGAATTTGACTCATGATTCTTTATATCTATGATTTGTTTTGATAGAATTATGGCCGATGTGTAATATACTGCGAGGAGGTGCAATTTAAGGCATAAAAGCTTATGATTATAAGGTTCTCCACAAAGTGTGTTGTAACCTCTTGTAAATTAATTCCAACAAAAAGTTAGGCATAAGATTTTTTCTTATTTGGAAGAAAACTACCGAATGTAATTATTTGTTTAATGTATTAAATATTTAATTATTTTGGGAGTTCTTTTAGTCCAAGTAATGAAGCTTAAAATAGGACAAAACCTCGCAATTTTTACAGAATGGATCGATTTGCTTGAAAATTTGAGAATAAGTAGCGGTTAGTCCAATGATCAAAATCTATACGCCAAAAGGCGCTTTTATCACGGGGGTGGTTGCCACCCCATCTAGGGGGTGGAAATTTTTTATTATATTTTAACCGCAAAAGTTGGTAAAAACGTTCATTCTAAGCGAAAAACGTTCTATGCATTTTTTGCTTTTGATAATGTTAATAGTTTTCGATTTATTCGCTATCGAAAGTGTTAGTTTTATATCGAAAAATCAATGTTTTTAATAAGTTTTCTGCTAATAACTCCAAAAGTTTTCTTTTCATCAAAACAACTTTACTTAACAAAAATGTACCTTTTGAAAAAATAAACAAAACAAATAAACAAAATAAATTTTCTTTAAAACCAATAGTGATCGAGCTATACTTTATTATATGTTAGCTCTTCTTCGTCAAATCCTAAATATTGTAGTTTCAAAGTCAAAAGACGGGACAACTATGCATTTTTAGAGGATAACTTGTTTAAACTAATTTAAAGTATATAAAAATATCTATCTCCAGAAATAAAAAAAGTCGCTAGACTCAAAAATTAGTGGGGCATACAATATTCCAGCTACAAAAGAGCTGATATGAGTATTACGTGGCGCGAAAATGCATTTTCATTTTGATGGAAAATAAAATTACAGTTTCACTTTGAAAATTTTTTCCATAATATTTGCTAAATTCGAAGTAAAACGGGCCACAAAAGAGCAACTTTAATACAGTTTGCATTTTGATGCTCTTTTGTGGCGCGATTTACTTCAAATTTAGCAAATATTATGGAAAAAATCTTTCAAAATAAAACTAGAATTATATTTTCCATCAAGATTAAAATACATTTCCGTGCCACGTAATACTCATATCAGCTCTTTTTTAGCTGGAATATTGTATGCGCCATTCATTTTTAAGGCGTTTAGCGGTTTTTTATTCTTGTATCAAGAGATTTTCAAAGTTTTTTTATAAATTAAATGTATGAAGTTGAATGCAATGTTTCTCGATTACACGTTAAGCGTTATGAATGATCGCCTTTGTCGCATTCTCTCCCAAATGATCTAGTAGTTGCGACACCAGACTTGTGATAAGACAATCCGAGTTCATATCCCAGCCATCCTAATAATTATGACCGGCAAATGAACTCGGATTGCACGATCAATCTTAGCGTGGTAACCACTACAACTACATAAACCATTTTAGTGATAATGGTTAAATTGATTATACTTTTGGAGCTCGATTACTTCTGAACGGCTTAACCGATTTTGATCATTAAACATGAGTTTGAAACGTATTGACAAGAAATATTTGATGCATCCAAGATCAAGTATGATAACTGAAGGTATTACAGGAATTATTGAACTTGAAAAACCGTTTTCCCCATAAGAAATAGATTTGATCATACTTATGAAGCCTATAACTTAAAAATTCGAATTTTCACAGATATGAGGTATACACCGTTAGACGGGTCTAGAGTCCTCATACAAACGCTCAGTTATTGACGTAATTCTTAGGTTGAAATTTTGAGTAATTGTCAAAATACAAAAATTTTCAAAGTTTAGTTTTTCAGTTTTTCAGTTTTTCGGCTATACTGAGCCGTGTGTGTCTGATCCTAAACGCTTAAGTACCATTTGAAAGCTTAACTCAGCGTCATTGATTTGTTGTATTTGCGTTTTTCCTGTCTCTTCTTGAACCTAAGATATATGCGCCCAAAAAATATGAAATTTTGTATCTACCAAGCCCTATAGCTGGCTTATGGGTGATCAAAAGTCACAATCTACACCGGTTCTGAATGGGCCCTGACCCCCTCTTGAAACACTGAAAAAAATTCAGATCGGTGTAACTTTTCCACACACATACATACATAGATACATACATACATACATACTGTTATGATCTGCTTTCTATTACTTTTATAATAATTATTATTTACTTGATCAATTATTTAATTAACGCAAATCATACATAAAAATTAAGAAAGAATCTCAGGGTGCCTTTTTATAATATAAAAAAATGTCTAAATTATCTTACGTTATACTTATCTTCTCTCGTGTTTTCAGTATCTCTTAGTTGGTCCTTATCGGGATAAAATAGGAAAAGGAAATAAATAGAAAAGTCATCAATAAAAACATACAATTACCTTTGTTATCAAAAGCAATGTTCTGTAAATTTATCAATTAAATTCTGTGGGCATAACTGTCCAAAAAAACTTTTACCATATAAATTAATCTAATTCAAACAAATATTTATCGCTTTGTTCTTGATACCATTAATAAACCCAGCTAAACAAACAAATTTGGTATTCGCAAAATGACTTATACTTCCTATACAAAATTATACTTCCTATTAAATTTTTGAAATGTTGGAATCTTAAATTCATATGCTTTTACGTAAAAAAATTAACTTCTGATTATAAAAAAAATCTATCACATAGGTTATTGACTGACCTTTTTGATTCACACACAATGATGTCTCCTCTTGACCCAAACAGCTCCTCCTTGTTGATTATGTTAGGCTACCAATCAAAGCCCTCTCCGTTCTCAGCAAACAATCCAGCAGGATACCAGCAACTATTTCTCCAAAAACACAAGCCAGGCCTCTTTTTGCCAGTACTCGTTCGATAAACTCCAAAACTCTCTCCTTTCCTTCTCTCAACAATAATCTCCTGAGACCCAAGTATCTTTTTTACTTGGTGTCACAAATAATTTTTATAATGATAATTCTTGTAACTTCCTCTCTTGGACTGTACATAATCAAAGAGGTATTTCTTCTCGATTTGATTTGTCTCTCGTACCACTTTTCGGCTATTCCCACTATCAAAACAAAACACTAGTACTTGCTGCTGAACTACTCACCAAAACTTTTGACTGCCCCTTTCGGATGCCGGTAACACAATGAATTCCTCTTTCCAAAACTATCTCTACATTCAAACAAAACTTTTCCCATTCCAAATTTCCAAGCCAATCAGAAACATTTCTCTCTCCCCATTCTTTTTTTTTCATTCGAAAACCCACTCATACTTTCAAAATTATTTCTACTATCATACTAATTACTTTCGGGAAATTCTACAAAATTTACTCGGGGTTAAACACAAAGATTAAAATTCCAAACTTTCTTTACCTTAATTTTCTAAGAACTAATTACCTATGGCTTCTATCTTTCCCGTAATAAACAATCGGTTTAATATACTAATCCGAAATAACTTTCACTTCACTTTTATTTACAAAAATGTTTTTAATATTCTTCATGGAAAAATTCATTAAGGAGAAACCACTTTGCGTTGAAAGCTAACTTCTAATAAATATTTACAAATCAATATACAGGGTGTATCAAATTTATGTGTCCGCGTTATATTAAAAAAAATTAAAATTTTTATTCTATCTTTGATTGATAAATTGAAACACAATAATACATACATACATACATACATACATACATACATACATACATACATACATACATACATACATACATACATACATACATACATACATACATACATACATACATACATACATACATACATACATACATACATACATACATACATACATACATACATACAAACATATATACATACATACATACATACATACATACATACATACATACATACATACATACATACATACATACATACATACATACATACATACATACATATCCACAAACATTTTTCCCTTTTTAAATAAAAATTGCGTCTGAGCTCGGTAACTTTTGAATGATATAACCGGTTTTCAGAACTATAGATGCGTTGGAAAGGTAATGATCAGTACTATCAGAAGCCGCAAAGGCTGGACTTGAATTATTGAAATTTTTGGGAATTTTAGGAACGAGAACGAAAAACAGACCCTAAATGGGAAGGGCCGTAAAATCCACACCCTTGGACCAAAATGGAGATTTGACATATAGATGGGCGAATCTTTTCCTAAACGTAAAGATGGGATTTGGTCCGATTTTCAATTCAGTCAGATTTAGAAAATCGAAAATTTCGTATACCTATATATTAGTGTCGCATGTAGGGGTATTGTGCGCCACTGACGAGAACTGCCGTTCTCTGGTAATTGGCAATTGGTCCTATTTAAAGATACGCATATTATCCGTATATCTCAGAAACTGTACATTTGGCAACGACGAAAATAAAAAATTAAAAAATTTTAAATTGTTTGTCCATCTAATATAAATAACCATAACCAATATTAATTTTGTTTCTCCATCATACGGAGTGTCACAGATATATTTATGTTTCCATACTCTACGCTCGCACTGTACTATAGTTTTATCTTGAATATTAGTAGTATAAGTAAATCCTTTCCTACCTTACCTATATTTTATTGAAATATTACAATTTTCACTTAGTGTGACCCTTTTCTCCTGAACGTCATATAATCCGGTTAATGTTTATTTGCTTGTTTAAATACGGAAAATCTACATTCAACGGCTAAGCTTAACAATTTATATTTAAACATTTAATTTTCATAATTAGAAAAAGAGATGCTTTAGGAATTTACAACGCAATGGAATGCGAGATAATTCAGGTTTTATTTTATTTACATTTTTTATTTGTACATTTAAGCCTTTGAACAATTATGAAGTGATTACAAACGAGATATGTGAATACCCGACTACGACATACAACTTGTCTCAGTTACTACGAATCAACAATATCAGAAGGAAATAATGAAAAAGTAATGTAAAAATTGTCTCTAAAAGTTTTATTACAAAATTTGGGAGTTAAATACTATAAGTTATAATCCATAAGTAAAAAGGTTAATTCCCTATAGTCGGCTGTATACCATATCACAATTTTTTTATTAAAAAATCCTTTATAAGATTTATATTTATTTAAAAGACGATCACAGTAGGTTTTCGGGTTAAATATTATATCGTCAGTGCTGCTACTAGCTAAATACATGGGTAAAAAGCCTTTAAAGGATTTTAAATTGATATTAGGTGCACTAAGGCATTTAGCAAGAAATAAATCTAGCTTTAAATACAGGACCTACAAACTTGCAACTTTTTGCATTATGTTCAGGATGATAACAGGAAAAAAGTCTGATATAGAAAAATGAGTGGAAATGCTTATTTACATTTTATAGTAAATAAAGTGACACCCGGTGTACCTTTTTATATAAAAAGTTGTAGGAAACTAAATAACCTACATTTTGAGCAATGGCAAGTTTAATTTCATTAATCTGTTATTGCAAAACGGTCCACGAAGATCCATAATGACCATTTTTGCAATTGAGTTATTTATTGTAATAATAACTTGTTTATCCTTAAAGTCAAACGAAGATCTTTCAATTTTAAACATAAAAAAATTTAATTTTTTTTATTAGATATTTTTTTCTTAGACATTATAAATTGTTTAATTCCGACAGGTCAAATGTCGAAGGCTATAATTTTTTGAAAAGGAAATCGTAGAGTGAATCCTGGATTAATTCTTTTTCTAAAGACATATATTTTCATATTCTGATATAAATAAATGGGTAAACATTTTTTAACCCCTTATTTCGGGTTTGAAAACAAAGGGTCAAATTTTGTTATAAATAAACTCACCGGCACAAAATTCCGCCACCCAAAATTCTTTATTCATCATCATCATTCTCTTTGCCTTATCCCTATGCGAGGTCGGCTTCCCTAATTGCATTTCTCCACAGAACTCTATCTTGGGTCATAGCAATGTTAATCCCCTTTACCAACATGTCCTGCCTTATCGTCTCCCCCCAGGTCTTCTTTGGAATTCCTCTCCTACTCCTTCCAGGAATCTGCCCTTCAGCTATTCTTCGTATTGGGTGATTAACGTTTCGACGTTGAACATTACCAAACCATCTTAACCTATGCTCTCTCATTTTGGCATCAATTGGTGCCACACCTAGGCTTCCCCTAATATACTCATTTCTAATTTTATCCTTCTTTGTCACTCTACTCAATAATCTAAGCATTCTCATTTCCGCCACATGCATTCGTTGTTCCTCTTTCTTTTTCACTGCCCAACATTCAGTTCCGTGCATCATAGCCGGTCTTATGGCAGTTTTATAGAATTTTCCCTTCAGCTTCATTGGAGTTTTTCTGTCACACAACACACTACTCGCTTCTTTCCACTTCATCCATCCAGCCATAATTCTACTGCATGCATCTCCATCTATTTCTCCATTACTCTGTAATACCGATCCCAGGTACTTAAAACTATTGCTTTTCACAATCATTTCACCATCCAAATATACCATTTTATTTGTAGTAACTCCATCTTTAAATGAACATTTCAAATACTCTGTTTTTGTCCTACTAAGTTTTAAACCTTTTTCCTCCAGAGCTTTTTTCCACTGTTCCAGTTTTTGTTCTAAGTCTCTTTCACTATTTCCTATTAACACTACATCATCAGCATACATTAGGCACCATGGAATACTACCCTGTAGTTTCGCTGTTACCTGGTCCAAAACTGATGAGAATAAATAAGGACTAAGCACCGAGCCTTGGTGCAATCCTACTTTCACATGAAATTTATCAGTCTCTCCCACACCTGTCCTCACACTAGTCGTTACTCCCTCATATATATCTCTCACAATCTTTACATATTCGCCAGGGACTCCTTTCTTATTGATTGTCCACCACAGAATCTCACGAGGAACTCTATCATATGCTTTCTCAAGATCAATGAATACCATATGAGCGTTGGTTTCTTTATTCCTGTATTTTTCCATCAGTTGCCTTACAATGAAAATTGCATCTGTTGTTGATCTGCTTTGCATAAAGCCAAATTGATTTTATCGGATATTTCGGTTTCTTCACGTATCCGTCTATCAATTACTCTCTCCCATATTTTCATGGTGTGGCTAAGTAGTTTTATAGCCCTGTAGTTTGTGCATTGTTGTATGTCTCCCTTGTTTTTGTAGACAGATACTAATATACTGCTTCTCCATTCGTCTGGCATTTGTCCAACTTCCATAATTCTATTAAATAGACCTGCTAGCCAACTTAATCCTATCTCTCCCAATGCTCTCCATACTTCCCCAGGAATATCATCTGGTCCGACTGCTTTTCCTTTCTTTATTTTTTGAAGCGCTTGAGCCACTTCCTCGTTTGTTATTCTGGTAACCATTGCTGTTACTGTCTCCGTTAACTCCACAGGCCACCCAAAACTCTTTATTAAGTTTGACAATCTATAACTTTATTATTTTTTACTCCGATTTTCAAGATTGCATCAGTTTGTAGGTACATGTTTTGATGTCGTTAGACATTATTCTAGTACGGGAGCAAAGTATGTTAAATGTGCTGTCACTCGTGCGCTTTGGGGACCTACAGGGTTGTGAAGAGTAGGTCCTAAAGACAAAAAAAGTTAAGTAAATTTTTCATTTTAGTGGGCGCTTGCCATTTTTTAATTTAATTTTCCATTTCCAACAATCGTTTTTTCAGATTATAGCGCCATCTATCCATAATTTGAAAAAATGTTTTGAATAAAAGTTCACACCTTGGTCAGTATCTCAAGAAATAAGCCTTTTTTTGGAAAAGTGCCACTCGTCTATAAAGTCACATAACTTTTTTCTTATTGCATTATTTTGTTTTCCACAAAACTTTTTCATGAATTATATTTTATTGCTGTGTTAGTTAAAATTATAAACCAAAAAGTTTGTCACTCAACTATTTTAAGTAAACATGATACTAACGAAAGCTCGTTGTCAACTAAATACTCAAAAGATAATACGGTAAAATTTTCGAAATGAAATATCTACAGCGACAAAAGATACAGCGAGGTAAGAAAAATCACCAAAATTGATTTGTCGTATTTTTGCATAAAATTTGATTTTTGAACATGTTCCACCAATTCTATATAAAAATAAACTTCATGTTCGGATTCAGCTACCTCGAAAATATAAAGAACGAACAAAATTTCCCATTCACCTATCATGGTCGCTTTATCGATTTTTAAGCCTCAAATTAGAGATGTGCCACTCGCCTATTAAGTCTAAAGTCAAACCTTAGGATTGACTAGTCAAACCTAGGAGCGCCAGAGCAGGTTAATGCACATAATTATTAGTAGGTAATGGCTTGTCTTATTTTGAAATTTTTACGGTTAAACCATGAATTAGGTCTACAATCCGGCCACTATACAATTATAACTTCTTTAAACTTAAAGTATTGATTATTATCTAATAAATACAATTTATTCAAATTATTTTAAAAATGTTTTCTGAATAGCTGTATTATTGTTATCCTTGTTTAATCTAAATCTGTTAATCTCGGGGTTCAAAGCCGTCACTTGAAATGATTGAATGGACCATTAGGAATATGTCGTAGTTTTCTGTTTACATAAACTCGCGTTTTATAGCACGAGATAAAAACTAAGCGCAAATTAAATTTTATTTAAGCAATAACAACGTACTTAAAGGTGTTTCGACTGATTGGAGCCGCTGTGTCAAATAATTAAAGTCTTTATGGCTTTTTTAAAACAATCTGTGCTTTGCTTCGCTAAGAGCGGTTTTGCAATGCAAAATTACTGGGTGGTTGTGCTTTTAAGAATAATAATAATATTGGTAATAAAGTAAATTATACAGCATGTGTGCACTAATAATATGAACTGATAAACAAAGAAATTGTTTTCCATAATTATAATGAAATAAATACACGCCGGCTAATATAGAGCCGTTATTAAGTCGTATTAAGTGACAAGTATAAGAAATACTTAATTCACTGATAATTCTTGAGGAAATACTAGAAAAACTAGATATTAAATAAGAGAATAATAAACAGTATAGCAAGATAGGCATCTTGTTTTTCCTCAGCTTCTTCCTTTTTAGGGGTCGCTCTTTCTGACTCTTTTTCGCCACTCATTTGTATGATATCTTCACCTAAACCTTTGTCTGTCAAGTCCTCTACCACACAGTCCTTTCATCATCTCCCCAGTTTTTCTATACCCTTACACATAATTTTCATATCTACGTCTAATGTGACCAGACCATTGCACTCTTTGTTCTCAATTCTTTTTTGAGACTTTAGGATCTGTCCTAATCAAGTCGTTCCTGATTCTGTCCCTTCTAATCTTAGCCAGCACCCAGCTCCCTTCATCTTCTTTTCCTGAATCCTCTTTATGGGCTACACTTCATCGCCGTACACTAACTCACGTTGCACCACACTCTTGTGTATCTTTTCTTTCAGCTCTTGGCCGGTTTTTCGATCAGAGAGTACCCCGATCATTCGATTCCATTTAAATCAACTAGTGTTGTCTTAGACAGTCTTGGTCTTGGTCTTGCGCCAGTAGACCTGGTCTTGGTCTTGGTATTGCGCTCCCGGTCCTGGTCTTCATCTTGGTCTTGCAGCAAGAGTCTTGCAAGTCTCGCAGTTGCCCATTAGCCTATTGCATATCTTAAAACAACGTAACAGAGCGGTACATTTTAAGCTTGAATATCACAGCCATAGTAAAGACTAGCCAAATTAATAAATATCTAAACAACTGGCATCGGGTGGGGTTTGAACCCATGACCTAAGTGAAACCTGCCATGATCTAACTAACTAAAGTTAAAACTACCTCTTAAAATCCACAAAATTTAATTTGCATATCTTAACCGGTTTTAGAGCAATAAATAAATCGTCAGTTTGTAAGAAAAATTTCAACGCCCCCTATTTGGGAAACGAAACATCTAACTTTTTTATTATCCAATATAAGTGAATGAATAAGAAAACATAATACTAAGAAAATATGAGTCTATAGTTTGGTTTTAATTTCAGTATGCTATTGCATACTTGAATAATAAGTAGCATAATGCTAGAATATTCCACAGAGTGAGAAAAACCACAATTTGATTGGTACACCCGGTATACAATGACAATAATTAACCTGTCTAGCAACAATATTATTACAGAAATACATATTTATAGAGAATAAGAGAACATATTAAAAAAAATCACTTAAATCGGACAAAAGCTTTAGGAAATTTGAGACATTAAAAATGACCGGTTTTTAATATGGTACGTTAATTTCTTGGAGACGTGTATATTGTTAAAATAATATTTTAGTATTTTGTTTACGCGATATCTGGCATTATCTGTACTTTTGTCTCGTATCATTACCTTACGATACTTTTAAATAATAGCCGCGCTGTTTCGGCCAATTTTGTTTAGCCGAGTGACCTCATAGCACAGTCAGCATAAACAATACATAATAGTCTTACTATATATAATATGTATACCGATAAGATTTCTGGTGTTTGGATTCCTAGAAAACTAATAATGAAAAAAATTAATTACTTATATACTTATTAAGTATATTTTCTATTAGCTAAAGCGAGCACCACACTCTCGGCGAAGTGACTTCGTCAAAGTTGACCGAAGTCCGAAGTACGTCATTACACACTCGTTCTACTTCGCGAGGAACACATTCAAGCGGTGCGATCCCTCGATCCCTTTGACTTTATTACTGTAGGCGTCGCAAAGCAGGAATGTTAGGTTATGATTAGAAGACGACTATTCTCAAAACCTGGACAAATAATTTCAGAGCGAAGAAGTCGGCTGCTGGGAAAGACTGTACAAAATATTTTATTTTTACATTATAATAATGATCTCTGAGTACATGTCAAATGTGTCAAGTGTTTCTTTAATGGATATTTTAATACGCTATGTATGTTTAGGGTATTGTTCGTAATGCGCATAAATCCAGTTTTCAAAATTTTTTTAACAATTTTTTTTGTTTCTCTTAGTGTATCTAAAAATATAGACGAACTTATATACTCC
This sequence comes from Diabrotica virgifera virgifera, assembly GCF_917563875.1. Taxonomy (NCBI): domain Eukaryota; kingdom Metazoa; phylum Arthropoda; class Insecta; order Coleoptera; family Chrysomelidae; genus Diabrotica; species Diabrotica virgifera. The sequence goes on along the minus strand of NC_065449.1, from coordinate 53,390,121 downwards.
CTAAAACGACCCTCAGTTCTAACTGCAAGACGCAAAAGTCTCGCAGGTTTAGTCTTGTTCTTGCTTAAGTCTTGCACGGTAAGTCTTGGTCTTGGTCTTGCTAAAATTAGGCGGCCTTGGTCTTGGTCTTGGTCTTGCGAAAACGCAAGAACACGACCAAGACTGTAAGACCAAGACCGATTTTGGGCAACAATAAAATCAACTAGGCTGGATACTATCGGAAATTTCTCTAGCTAAGGTCCCATTTGCCATGATGTAGGAGCCAAGGTATTTAAATTCCCCTTTTCGTCCTAATTTTTCTCCAAGCACGTCTATGTCTCCAATCATTCCTGTTCTTCCGAAACCACATATACCCCGTTTTAGATCTGCTTACCTTGAGTGCTCCCTCTTCAATAGCCTTTCTCCTACCCTTCAACTTCTCTTCAAACATGTCTTTGCCCTCGTCTACTCACTCGATATTATCAGCAAAGAGTATTGACGAAGGAGCCTCCTTCCTTACCTTCTCTGTCAGTACATCCACAACAATATTAAACAAGTATGGACTTAGTGCAGAGCATTGATGCAAAACAACTGGCACTGTTAAACTTTTGGTCAATTAGTTCAAAGCTCTTACTTTAGTGTAACTCCCTCATACATAGGAATCCTTTACGAGCCTCACCTCTGGTTTCTTCATTTTAGCAACTTCCTTAGGTACTCATACATATTTTCTTTATTTTATTCGACTTATTGGAGCTGCAGCGTCAATTTTAAAAACAATCTGTGGTTTGCTTCGCTATAATAGCGGTTTTGCAATACAAAATTTCTGGGTGGTTATAGTTTTAAGATTAATAATAATATTGGTAATAAATTAAATTATAAAGGACATGTGCACTTATAATATGAACTAATAAACAAAGAGATTGTTTTCTTTATGCTATTAAGTTCATTAAATGAAATAAATACACACCGGCTAATTTAGAGGAACTTTATTAAGTATTATTAAGTGGTAAGCAAAAGAGATAATTAACTCACTGATAATTCATAAATATAAATGTTCAAAAGACCAAATATATGTGTTGTACTAGATCAACCAACCCGACACCTACAAAAATAATAATTGACGAGCTAGAACTGGAAGGGATCGACACCTTCATATACTTAGGCTCGTTGCTTACTAAAGATAACAATGTCAGTGAAGCACTAAAAGAAGAATTGTGCTCGCCAATAAGTGTTGCTATGGCTTAAGACAGATGGCCTCAAAACTACCTACAAAAATTAAATCGACTGTCTATAAAACACTAGTAATACTTCTTCTTCTTGATGTGCCTATCCGTGACGAATGTTGGCGATCATTATGGCAATCTTCACTTTATCTGCAGCAACGCGGAAAAGCTGGACAGATGTTGTGTTGAACTAGGTTCTGAGGTTCTTTAACCAGGATGTTCTTCTTCTTCCTGGACCTCGCTTTCCAAATATTTTTCCTTGCAGGATGGCTTGTAGGAGGGCATGTCTGGATTCATTTCGCATAATATGTCCAAAGTATTCCACTTTCGAGATTTGATGGTGGTTAGTACTTCTCGGTTCTTCCCCATTCTTCTAAGAACCTCCTCATTTGTAACCCGATCAGTCCATGGGATTTTAAGAATTCTCCGATATAGCCACATCTCAAATGCTTCCAATTTTCGGCACATATCCTCGTTCAAGGTCCATGATACAACACCATAAAAATGGACAGAGAAGACGTAACATTTCAGCATTCTTACTTTTATACCAAGAGAAAGGTTGTGGCTCGTGAAAAACGCCCCATACGGTTGAAGATTGATCTAGCTTTTCCGATACGCGCTCTTATTTTTTGGTTGTTGGTCCACTCTTCATTTATTATGGTGCCGAGGTAGTTGTAGCGCCTCACTCTTACTACAGGGGTTTGGTTGATATAGAGTTGACCTTCTGTTATCTTTTTCTTGCTGACGATCACAAGCTTTGTTTTCTTTACGTTTATATTGAGTCCAAATTGTTGACTGTAATACGTGTTTCTGTCCATGAGAACTTGTAGGTCTTCTAGGTTGTCCGCAAATACTATGGTGTCATCTGCATATCTGATATTATTTAGCCGGTACCCGTTTAGCTGAATACCTTTTTCAGTTTCGTGCAAAGCTTCGATAAATATTCTTTCAGAGTAATGATTGAAAATTAGGGGGGACAAAGTGCAGCCTTGCCCCACTCCACGCATGATTTTGACATATTCGGTGAGTTCACCGTCAACTCTAAGGTTTGCAGCCTGATTCCAGTAAAGGTTTCTAATTATTTTCAGATCTTGGTTGTAAATCTCTGCTTCTTTTAGTATTTGCATCATCTTGGCGTGTTGTACTCGATCAAAAGCCTTCTCGTAATCAACCAGACATGCGTATACGTCGAAATTTACATCTCTGCATCTCTGGAATAAGACTTGTATTGAAAACAAAGCCTCTCTCGTACCAACAGCATTTATGAACCCGAACTGGTTGGGCGAAATTTGACTTTCACATAGCTTGTAACTTCTCGTATGGATTACCTTTAGGAACAATTTTAGGAGATGACTCATCAGGCTTATCGTACGGTATTCTTCGCACTTTTTGGCTCCTGGTTTTTTTGGAAGTGCAATTAACTCAGACTTCAGCCATTCTGTTGGTATTTGTCCAGAGTTGTATATGTTGTTGAATATCTTTGTGATTATTGCTATTGATTCGTTGTTCATCAGTTTCAGTAGTACTGCTTGTATATTATCGGGACCTGCTGCTTTGCCATCCTTTAGTTGTGTTATGGCAGAATAAACTTCCTGCTGTGATATTCTTGGTCCATCATTTACCTCTTCTTCTAGCTCAAAGGTGTTATCTCTTTGGTCTTCAAATAATTTTTCTAGATATTCTTTCCACGTTCTAATTTTACTCTGTTTATCTAAGATGATGTTTCCGTCAGAATCAGTTAGATTTCCTCTCTGTCTCCGTCTTAGTCTACCTGTGAGTTCTTTAACTTTCCTATGTACATTGATTGCAGAATCCCAATTTCTTGGCATCTCTCCATTGCTTCTTTTTCTTTCGCTTCTCTAATTTTCCTTCTTATTGATATATTGATTGTTTTGTATGTGTCGGGGTCATTTTTGGTATTTCTTCTTTCATCAATTAGTTTCAGGATCTCATCTGTCATCCATGATTTCTTCTTGGTTAATTTATCTGCCTTTAAGTGTCTATCCTTTACATTTTGAACTATTTCGCTCATCTGTTTGATCATTTGTTCTTCGTTCGATGCGTCTCTAATTGCAGTCACTTGCTCGTTTAACCTGGCTTAGACCTTCATTTTCGTGTCAGGATCTTTTAGCATTTCCGAAAGCCACGGAAATGGATGCCATCAGAAGATCGATGAGAATATCAAGAGCCGAAAGAATAAGGAATGAAGTAATAAAACAAAAAATGGGTGTAGAGGGCACTATAGTTGAGAATATTGAAAGAAAACAGCTCATATGGTATGGGCATGTGAGCCGAATGGGGGACGAAAGATTGCCTAAAAAAACTATGATGTGGCAACCCCCAGAGAAGAAAAAACGAGGACGACCACCACAGAGCTGGAATCTGGGAGTTAGGAAAGCGATTAGCGCTCGAAATCTAAATGAAGACCTAACTCAGGACAGAATACGGTGGCGTTTGGGAGTCGAACAACGTCGTAAGACGTTATAAAACCGAATATATATATATATATATATATATATATATATATATATATATATATATATATATATATATATATATATATATATATAGACGTACACACCGGCCATGTGAGTCCCATTTTGCCATATGCTGCGCACCGTCCGAGACCCGTTTTGACCATGCGAGACCCTTCAGCGGGACTCGCATGGTTTTATCGTGTATATCGGTTGCAGAAGGTCCAACTTATCCAAAAAAACTGATCAACAAAAAATTTTTTTTGGACTCGGAAGTCTGTTTGCTATCGCAAAATATATGGAATTTAGTTCATAGAAACGCACCATAGGCGGCGCACAGGTAGACTGTATGTAAGCTGTATGTCCATCCGAGACCCAGATTGATCAAACATTATATGCGAGACCCAAAACCCGGCAACATTGCTTTGTTATAATTTACTAAAGGAATTTCATTTGAACTTTATTTTAGCCAGGGCCGCGATTCAAAAAGAACGACTGTCCGCCATATTTAAAGACGGCGTAAATCGTGTAGCCGAGAAGCAGAATCGCGGGACTGATTATATTTTGTCAGCAGGCTACTTTTCACCAGATTATTGATTACGTATTGGTTGTATTCGGTGGGATTTTGTATTGGATTAAAGAAGGGCTCCCGCCATTCTTTAATACCGCTAAGTTGGAAAAAAAAACGTTTGTGCGATGAAAAAATTTAAAGTTGTATGTATTTTTTAATCCACATTATTAAAAGATAATAAAATACAAGTCCAAAAAATGTTTTAGGGGTGGACAACCCTTATCATCTAGGGGGATAAAAATCGGTCGAACCGTTTCAGAGGAGTTTGGGAACGTACTTTATGACACAAGAATTTTATATAATATAAGATACTATTTTATTAATCATATTTTTGTTAAGAATCTGATTTGCTAGATTAAATGAATTTTTACCGAAAAATATATATCAAACGAAATCGAATTAAAACACAAATGTTTAGAAACACGTTATTTAATAAAAAACTTCACAAAAACTACACTCTGTAAGAATTGTAAACAAACGTTTTAATTTTTACCCAATCAATTGATTGAAAGTTTTCTCCAGCTTTATTTTTTTTAAATTTCTGTACGTCTGCTTTTTTCGGAACCCTTTTTTCTTTTATGAATCTTGTAAAGTATTTAAGCATAGTTTGTTTGTCCTTTTCGGTCCATCGGTGCCTTGCAATCGCTAAAAAAAGTTAATACATAAGTAGTTATTTATGATATAAGTGTTAAAAGTACACGTGTAAGGCACGCATGTGAAAGTTTGCAGAATGAGCTATAGCAAGTTCTGCAATTCACATGAGTGCCTTAAAAATGTACTTTTTAACACGCATATCATACAATATTTTTTCTACAAACGTAATTACAGAACAATATCTACAAAAACTTTTACTTGAACTTGACTGACATTCCATTTTTATATTTTTTGACATTACATCAAAATTGTCTATACGGTCAATACGAACTGCAGTGCCTTAAAAATATTTTAAAGCACTAGTGCCTTAAAGTAGCATTTTTAACGCACGCATGGAGTGCTAAAAATTGCATTTTTAACACGGTTGTAGAAAAAAAATAATACTTAAAAATTGTAACAAAAAATATGCCGTAAATTAGTTATAAAATTTGGAAAGCATTTTTAATTTTAACAAAAACAGGTAATTGTCCTTTTACAAATAAAATTATTATATTAGAGTTTTTTACGAATAAATATTTTTTAAATCCTATTAGGTAATAAATGTATTATTAAATTAAAACAATTGTATTACGAGTAGCAGAGTAATAGTTATCTAAAGAAATTACCATTTGAAGTGCTTTCGGTTTTTTCAGTAGTTGGCACCTCCTTTCTTTTTGTAACTAAAAAAATCAAATAATACATGCATTTTTTCGATATACTCTTATTAAAACTGCTTTACCTTTATTATTTTGCATTGGATGCGTCATTTCATCGGTAAATAACTTTCTTTTACCCTTCGACGAAACTTTTTCTGCAAATTAATAATAATTAGTTATTTGTTACTTTTAAGTAGAAAACTGCTTTTAAGAGTTAGGAGCTACTCATCTTTTTTTTTTCATTTATAAAATTTATTGTAATGATTTTTTAAAACTTCGTTTATAATAATCTTTTACCTACCATTTTTATTAGCTTGTTCAATCTTTTCGTCGGTTACATCGCTAAAATTACTTTTAGGACTCCAAGAATGAGTAGGCTCTGTTAATTCTAAAAAATGGATTATTAAACTTTTAGGCAATTACCAATGCGAGTACACTAATTCTACCTTTTTCATTTATTTCATTTACTTCTGTTTCTATGTCTTCAATTTCCAAGTAGTCATTTTCTTCTATATTGATATCGTCTAAGCTCTTTCCTTTGTAAATATTAACATCACCTTTATTCAAAGCGATCATTAGTTTGGCTATTTTTGCAGTCTGGTATAGATCTTGAGGAAGTCTAAAAAATATTACAACTATTAATTATGCTAATATAATAATAAACCACTTTAACAAGATTGGCTTACCTATACCATTCTTCATTGGTTTTTTTTGTATGGCCCATAAAAATGGCTAATTGTTCCATGTCAGTATTATTAATGTCCATAATCTGTAAAATTGTTGCAGTCTGTTTTCGAAATTTGGTAGAAGTTAGAGAGTTGGGATCCTTTGCCCCACAGTTTTTTGCAAATTGTTTAATTACACTTGTTCCATGAAACCAACCTTTCGACGAATTTGGATTTGCAAATATGTATTTATTATCTTCTGGAATTAATTTTATTTTTTCCCTTATTTTAATCATCAGCTCAATTTTCTCGTTTAAAAAAGGAGAAATTAAAATAGCTACAGGTTTGCTACCTTTTCCACCTGTAATAATTCTTCTAAAGTTTCTACACAATAGTTTTTCTGAAACAGTTAAACTTTCAGCAATTTCTTTTTGAACACTGGGCTCCGCAAATGATCTTTTGTAAGTAGAAATTTCAAGGTATTGAATCTCACCGATGCGTTTTCTATTTAGTATTAAAAGAAGGGCTATTCCTTTTGCTAAGGTTTTATATAAAGGAAGTAAATCATTTTTGTCATTTTGTTTCCCCTCCTTTTCTAAAAGTTTGTTTAATTTTTTGGCACTGTCTTCAACCTGATTTTTGACAAAATTATTAAACTTAATTACGTCACTTGTCACCGGAAGTATTTGGGGTTTTTCCCATTGCTGTTCTTTCATTGTTTTAAGGGCTAATGAAGAAATTTCATTGGCCCAACTGGTCTCTAATAATGTTTTTAAATCTCGAATGCTTTTTTTTTCCTCATTAGGGTTTTTAAAGGTAAATAATGGGGATTTTTTTAAAATCATTCGATTAATTATATCGCATACTTGTTTTAAAGTGGTACCCATATGAAGTGCTAATGATGAAGATTTAAAGCTTTTATCGGCATTACTAAATCCCGAAATTACTTTTGTGGCCGTAACTAAATCGTCAAATAATTCTGGTTTCATAGCATCAATTAGGTTCTGAACAGGTGTGAACTCTCTAAGAGCAATCAAAAGTCTTGCTAATTGTCTCATTTTGTTGGACGTTACTGTTACAATTTGCTTTCTTTTATGTTTTTTAAGATGGGTTTCCCCGAATAAACATATTAAAATATCATTTTTTGCGGTGGCGCTTATTTTATCTGCTTTCATAATGCAAAATACCTCTTTCTTTAATCTTGACTGTGATAAAAAACTGTTTTGGCAGCGAGAAGCCGCTAAAAATGTTTGGGATTGAGTTAAGGCATTTAGTCGCCCACACTTTGTACCAGTGTGTTTGTCTTGGCATTTTTTAGCATGCTTATAGAAAAATTTTTTTTTGTACACCCCAGAACAGTTTTCGCAAGCAACAAAATCGTCAAAGTCTAATGCTTGGGCTTCCGTGGGCCTTCCAACAGCCACCACTTTTTTTTCTTCTCTAAACAAATGAAAATTTCCTTCCTTGCGTAAAGAATCCCATAAGGTTTTCTTTTCATTAGATCCTTTTGGAAAAGATAAACTCTTTTTTACTCGACTTTCGTCAGCATGATTTCTTTCCAAATGTCTTGCAAAATGACTCACTTCTACGAAACAAATTGGACAGAAATTCTTTCTATCCCAAACTCTGTTTTTTCTATGTGAAAGGGCAACAATGGAATTATTAGTTTCGATCTAAAAAAATTAAAAGTAAGACTGTAAAAAAGTACATTTTAAAACTAAATTTAAACAATTTAAATTAATTAAAAAATTACAAGGGACAGGCCCGCGCCAAACACACTTGGCGCCCTTGTGCATTAAATTACTGTGCGCCTTCACCTATTAGGCCAGGGTAGATCCTGTTTCGAGATAAAAAAAAATTTAACAGCATTATGCATACTTTATTTTGTAATTATTCGTTTAAGTACTTGAAGGGAAGTGGATCGGGAGGAAAAAAAAATTGAATGGGGGTTGGTGGGGGTGGTTTATAGGGGTGAAAAATTTGCCTTGCGATTTCCGGCTTAGGTTCGCAATTTTTCTAATAACATTGAACGTAAAAGTTGTAGATATTAAAAAAACAAACAACTTTTGTTCTATGTATTTTTCAACATAACCTCAAAATTTACGAGAAAAATGCCAAACACCACTTTTTCATGTTCTTCGGTGTAACTTTAACAAAAATTATTTAAATTTAACCAAATTCCGGGAAATATACCTTTTTGCATCTAATATTTTTTTTAATTTTTTTTAATGGCGGATATTGAACGGTTTCCGAGAAATTTCAATCGAAAAATTTGGTAGCTCAAATTGAGCTTTTTAACTTTTGTGGGTGGGCATTATCTTCGTTGAAATGTGTACTTTCGAATGAAAAAAAAGGTCACCTTAAGAAAGAATTTTTTTGAAAATCGCAAAAAAAACCGAAAAAAACCGGTTTTTAGGTTATAGAATTTAAGTGATCGTTATAATTTTGAAGTTATTTACTTAAATTTCGGTTCAAACTTTGTAAAACATGTTAACATAGTTATTTATAAACAGTTTTCAATTATTTAAACACGATCAGTTAATAAAACTATTGTTTTAACAATATTTTTGCATACAATTTTTTTGCAAAATTGACATGTTTGCTTGGAAAATTTTTTTTTTGTATTTAAAAAAACAAATCGAAAGTATTACATATATGCAATTTTATGAAAAAGGCGATAGCTTTTGAGTAAAAATTCTTTGAAAATTTTAAAAAGTGGTAGACTAGTATAACTCTAGGTTTTTATGTGTTCAGGACCGTAGAAATAAAAAAGAACGTAATTTTAATTTTTTTTATTCAAAATTTTGTACAGATGTTTTAATTACAAAATTAAAAATGAAAACTTGTTACACGTGCAGTTTACAAAAACAATTTGATCAATTTATTTGTGCCTACTTCTTTTTGGAACTGGTTCATTAAAATTTTCAACGAATTTTTACTCAAAATCTATCGCCTTTTTCATAAAATTGCATAGAGTACTTTCGATTTGTTTTTTTTAAATACAAAAAAAAAATTCCAAGCAAAAATGTCAATTTTGCAAAAAAAATTTTATGCAAAAATATTGTTTAAACAATAGTTTTATTAACTGAACGTGTTTAAATAATTGAAAACTGTTTATAAATAATAACTTAAAATTATTATAAATAATGTTAACAAATATGTTTTACAAAGTTTGAACCGAAATTTAAATAAATAACTTCAAAATTATAACGATCACTGAAATTCTATAACCTAAAAACCGTTTTTTTCGGATTTTTGCGATTTCCAAAAAAATTCTCTCTTAAGGTGCCCTTTTTTTTCATTTGAAAGTACACGTTTCATCGAAGATAATGCCTACCTACAAAAGTCAAAAAGCTCAATTTGAGCTACCAAATTTTTCGATTGAATGTATAGTGTCATTTTATGAAAAAGTGAAATTTCTCGGAAACCGTTCGATATTCGCCATTAAAAAATTTTTAAAAAATATTAGATGCAAAAAGGTATATTTCCACCAAATTTGCTTAAATTTAAATAATTTTTGTTAAAGTTACACCGAAAAACATAAAAAAGTGGTTTTTGGCGTTTTTCTAGTAAATTTTGAGGTTATGTTGAAAAATACATAGAACAAAAGTTGTTTGATTTTTTAATACCTACAACTTTTACGTTCAATATTATTAGAAAAAATGCGAACCTAAGCCGGAAATCGCAAGGCAAATTTTCCACCCCTATAAACCACCCCCACCGACCCCCATTCAAAATTTGTTTCTTACCGATCCACTTCCCCTCAAGTACTTAAACGAATAATTACAAAATAAAGTACGCATAATGCTGTTAAATTTTTTTTAGAATTTTGACTATTTTGAGAGGATCTACCTTGGCCTATATACCGCTTTTCACAAAATTTTAACTATGCACGTTTAAGAACGACAATCATAAATAACAGGTAAATGACGCTGGCCTATTGCTGGGCTCTGGGTTCATAATCCATAATCCGCCCTTCTGGCTAGTGGGAACAATGGTTAAGCATGCTGTCCTTGACTATTGAAGGAGGACAAAGATGTTTTCGTGCATAAACGTAAATTATGTATTTAACCTTTAACTACACGCGCTGGCGTATTTTGTACGCCAGATATAAGAATTCTACTGCACATATATTAAAAAATTTAATTTTTGACCTTGTTTATCTATCTAACCTGTCACTGGAATGTGATTTACAATTTGGTTTTAGTTTCGTTATAATCGGCGTTCTGAGAAGATCATAATTTACAGTTTGTTGGTGGACAATAATAGGTGGACAGTAATTTGTTGTTTCCGGTGGTGGTCAATATACACCACGATTATAATAATCTAAGTAGTAATATAAGTACATATTTTAATTGTTTTTTAGTCATTATGGCACAAAATATATTTTTCTTTATAAACAATACTTTTTCTCCTGTAAAAAAAGCACATTTAAAAAAAATTATTAGTAATTTTATTTATCATGGAATCCAGTTATTCCATGATTCCAGTTATAAATCCCAATTGGCTTACTGAGAAGGAACTCCAAGTATTCACTGATGCCGAATAATGTTTATAACAAACAACTAAATGTATTTCTTCAAAAAAAAATAAACAAATCCGCTGTTTTTAAGTGTATTTTCTTGTGGCGTATAAAGTACGCCACGCGTGTAGTTATGTTATAACTTGATGCGCGTGTAGTTAAAGGTTAAGATAGTTCTTGCGCTTTTTGTTATTTAGCCAAAAACCCGGAGCGCCTTTTCATAAATATATATCACTTATATATTATATCACGTATGGACAGAGCGGCCCTGACAAGGGATTCCCAATGACTGCTAATAATTATTAACCTAATAATTCTTTAACTTACGTTAGAAATATGGGGCTTTTCCGAGGGTTCGTCCTTTGTTAAAGTTGATTCAGGGCAAGTTACGTTTATGGTCTAAAATTAATAACACACAATCAGTAATGTCTATAAATAAATAAAGAATTACATTGAGCAATATCTTTTAAAATAAGTATCTACTTTTGTATTTTACTTAAAATAAGGATTTATCCAATACTTTTTTGAACTGATTAAATATGTCGTATTAAAAAATTACCTTAAAAATTGGAATAATAGTTTCCTCTTCCCCTCCCTCAGACTCTATTTCCGTTTCGGGTACATATGAGGATGTGTCACGTGACTCGCTAAAGTCTTCATTGTCTTCATAGTCTCTATGGTCAGTATTTAGATTCGTGTCAATTTTGGTCAAAATTGGATAGCAATCAAAATTTACAGCTTTTAATGGAGTGTAAGTTTTTTCTTCCAGCTAAAGCAATATTTAATAATTAACACCAAAATAAGACTTTTTTAAGATATTACGTTTTATAAAATAGAGCAAATAAGTAGTATGAAGGTGCAATAATATGTCGATAGGCGACTTAAACCATATTATATTTTTCGACTGCACTAAATATACACTTGAAACATTGGAACTAATGACGGAATTAAATAATATAAAATTTCCTCTTCCAGTAAATATTTCAGCACTCCTTGCTTCATTTGATTAAAGAGTCTATGACATATTAGTTCATTTTGTGATTAGGACGAAAGTAGACATTTGATCTTTCTTACGTCATAGTTTGTGGCAAATAGACTTTGTCTGATGCCAAAAACACACACACACACACACACACACACACACACACACACACACACACACACACACACACACACACACACACACACACACACACACACACACACACACACACACACACACACACACACACACACACACACACACACACACACACACACACACACACACACACACACACACACACACACACACACACACACACACACACACACACACACACACACACACACACACACACACACACACACACACACACACACACACACACACACACACACACACACACACACACACACACACACACAAGTAGTATGAAAATAAACAAGTTTTTGTTAAATATTTTGTTTAAAACAATTTTTACCTTGTCGTACTCAGGCGATTTTGATGCTTTTTCCTCTAAATCATTTTCTTGAAATTCATATAAATCCAAGGTTTTGTTTAAAGGTTGTGAGTCGTTATCAATGTTATCATTAAGTTTAACATCTGGTTCCAGTAAAATATTTGCTTTGGGTTTTAAATGGTCCTGTTTTTTTTCTTTATCATACTTATTAAATGGAGTCTAAAAATTAAAATAGTTTTCTTGGTGTATACTTTAATTTACACTAAATGAGATCAAGACTTACCTCTACGTTATTTTTACTTTCAGATAATGTTGATTCATCTATTTTATTTTCTTGACATTAAAAAAAAAGGGGAGTTGTTATAGTTTGCAAGTAGTTATCAATTTTTTCTTTAAGGTTAACGTTCGATAAGATCTTTACATTGGGCTCTAAAAGCTCAGTTTTTTTCTTCGCATTTTGTTTCGTTTTGCTAGGCGGCCCAAAATAAGATTTCCCCATCTTATTTGCATTTGAATAATCTTTTTCTAAAAATTTAAGAAATAAATAAGAATAGAATAAAAAATTATTTATTCCACCAACAATTGCCAATAAAAAAACATAATTTATAAAAGCGCTCCGAAGTTTATAATAAAATGGCATTTTTTAATTTATTAATTCATTTATAATAAATATTTTGTAAAAACTTTAAATAATTAGACGTGTGTAAGTAATATTAACTACTTTGCATAAATTAAAAAACACTTGAGGTACTTACTTTTATTATTTTCGTCCAACGCGAGCTCCAAAATTTTTTTTGATGTATTTTCCATAGGTACCTAATATTTATCCTTGCGCCTAAAATCACTATTTTACGTCCGCCCTTACTATTCACAAGAATTAAAATAACCGCTGAAACAAAACTGTTAAATTCGAGGTGAAATATACAAACCGGGGAAGTACCTAAAATATTCGGCAAACAATACGAGACCCAGCGTTGTGGCAACATCGCTGGGTCTCATATTGTTTGCTGAGTGTGCCATGTATAACTGGCGGGACTCGCATGTCCTTTTGACTTGTAAGTGGGACTCGCACGGTATGCTCCGTATAGATTTTTTAAACTAAAAGATTTTTCTTACCCCTCTCTGGGGCCCATAAAAGTTCATATTATATTCTTTATTTTTCTATAATAAAAATCTAATTATACACTTTGGTTATGGTGGGTCTCGGGTGGTCTGCTGGATATATCGGGACTCGCATGGTGCGTTGCTCGCGTATATATATATATATATATATATATATATATATATATATATATATATATATATATATATATATATATATATATATATATATATCTTTTAACATACGTAGGTCGTATGCGTATGATTGTGATTCCTTTTTCTGCACTATTTTGAGTGTGACGCGAAATACTCCCACCAGTGGAAAGTGGTCCGTCTCTAAGTCTGCTCCAGGATAAGTCTTGACAGATGTAAAGCTGTTTCGGAATCTTTTGTTTACTCAAATGTAATTTATTTGATTTCTAATAATTCTCCCGGGTTTGTCTTGAGGGGATTTCCATGTGTACAGCTTTCGAGGTGGTAATTGGAGGAATGTGTTAGTGACAACGAGTTCTATGTCTTCTGCGAATTTTTCTAGGAGGTCTCCTCTGTCGTTTCTGACTCCAAGTCCATGTGTGCCGATGTACTGCGTCTTATCTCCACCTCCAATCTTGGCATTAAAGTATCCCATAATAAGACTAGTGCTAACATATGATTCAGCAACTTAGTCACTTACACAGAATAACCAAGAACTTAAATGTTTTCACCGAAAAATCCTAAGAAGAATATATGGAGGGATAAAAGAACGAGGTTTGTGGCGCAGACGTTACAACTTTGAGTTGTATAAAGGTTTTGGAGAACCTGACGGTGTAAAGTTTATCAAGGTATCACGTAACACACCTTAGATCATTCATTAAGATAGCACGTCAGAAAAGTTATTGACCAAAAACGGCCGATAGGACAACGAGCAAGAGGAAGACCCCGACACTTAGGTAGCAAGACAACCCAAAGAATTATTCAAAATATATTGGAATTAGAGCATGTAGAAGAGTTGCCAGAGACAGAGGCAAATGGAGGATTGTTCTGAAGAAGCCTTTGGCTCATAAAGAGCTGTAACGCCACTGATGATGATAATTCTTACGAAAATAATAGAGACACTAGATATCAAATTAGAAAATGTAATAGTTCAGAAGTAAGATAAATATAAGAAGACTAAATATAAGCAAAATAAAGGACATCTACCAAAATAAAATAAATAAGACACTACAGAAATACAAAAAGAAAGAAAGGCCAACTGAAAATGGAAAAAATTCAAGAAAATAATATACAAATCGGCTAAAGAATCCTCTGGAATTTAAAAAGAAATAACGAAAAACCAAAACAAACTCGATGGTAGGCAAAGCCATAAAAGTGGCTATCACTGGTCAAAATGAAGCATGAAAAAGATACGTGAAAACATAGGATTCAAAGGACAAAGGAATACCTAATAATTAAAATTGCTTATCCCATTGCTTATCTCCCTAATTCAAGAAAGGTCTCGAATTCATTCTTTATAAAACCAGTTAAAGTATTTATTGCTTGCCCATTGCTTATCTCCCTAATTCAAGAAAGGTCTCGAATTCATTCTTTATAAAACCAGTCGATAAATCTGAACTGATCCAAACAATCAATAGTATCAAAAGCAAATCCTCCTGCAGTACTGATGGTCTATCGATAAAAATTTTTTCTAATCTCCCAGAAAATGTGTTAGAAGTCCTCATCTCACTAATTAATGATTCCTTTGAGAAAGGTAAATTTCCAGAGTGCCTGAAGACAGCCATCATTATTCCTCTTCATAAGGGTGGTGAAATATCTAATACCTGCAATTATAGACCTATTGCACTACTACCGGTACTCTCCAAAATTATTGAGAGACTCATAAAAGCCCGACTTATGTCCTTTCTAGTTGAAAACAACATTTTATCACAAAATCAGTTCGGCTTTTTAAATAATAAATGCACCACTGATGCCATCTTTTCTGTACTACATGAGGTTTATCAAGCACTGAACAATAATCTTCACACTGCCACCGTTTTTTGTGACTAAGCCAAAGCTTTTGATTGTGTAAATCATAACATTTTGATAAGAAAACTAAATTTCTACGGAATTCGAGGTATTTCTTTAGATTGGTTCCAATCTTACTTGGATGATAGGAAACAACTGGTTAGAGCAAATGATACAGACTCTAGTCTCAAAAACATTGTATGTGGGGTACCTCAAGGTTCAGTATTGGGTCCTCTACTTTTCCTTATCTTTATTAATGACATCACTAGTTTAAAAATCGATGGAAAAATCTTTCTTTTTGCTGATGATACCAGTATCACTTGGAGCAACTCAAATATTGCAACTCTTCATGCTACTATAACTTCTGATCTACTTACAATAAAAAACTGGTCTGACTCTAATTTACTCTCGTTTAACGTAGATAAAACAGTAGCATTGTCTTATAAAGGAGTCCTTCAACCCTTACCTCTTAATAACAGCCAGATCAGTACCGTTGATTCTGTGAAATTTCTTGGTATTTTTTTAGACAGCAACCTTAAATGGTCCCACCATATCGATTTGTTAAGGAAGAAACTATCCTCAGCTTGCTATGCTATAAGATCTGTTTCGAATGAACTCAATTTAGCATCTTCCAAAATAACATATTTTTCTTTGTTCGAGTCACATCTTCGTTATGGTCTTCCTTTTTGGGGTTCTGGTACAGCTGCCCAATTCGATGTTATTTTTAAATTACAAAAAAGAGCAATTAGATATCTGTTTGGCCTCAGAAGAACAACACATTGCAGAAGTTACTTCAAAGATCACAGAATTTTAACCCTTCCATCTTTGTATATTTTAGAAACTGTTTGCTTAATTCGTAAACATCTACATGTCTTTCCACCAAGACCTAATCATGACTACTTCACGAGAAATTCTACGTTTGACGTCTATATGCCGACCCCGTCCTCTGAGTTAGTAAAGAAATCTATATTATATTCCGCAAAAAAACTTTACAACCATCTCCCTCTACAACTTAAATCTGCAGCATCTTTCCCCAAATTCCGTAAACTGACAAAAGCCTACCTATCTGAAAGACCATATTATTCAGTAGAAGATTTGCTTAATCAATAACTAAGAAATTACAGTACCCTTTGCACAAGTAGTATTTTTATTATCATTTTTTTTGTCTATATTTGGGTGTCATATGCAGCAGCTTAACTTTTAAACTTATTAATTACTAGGTAGACTATGCATTTGCAATTTACTTAAATTTTGCAATTGACTACTTCTGTTTAACTTCATTATTATTGTTATTACTGTAAATATATTGACGATTTATGTAATTTTAGTAAATTGGATTGTTATTGTTTTGTTGTCTTGACTTTTTATAAGCTTTGTCGATAAAATTGTACAATTTTTCATGACAATAAAGCATATTTCTATTCTATATTCTATTCTATTCTATTCTATAAAAAAATACCAAAAAGGCAGTACGGGAGACGAAACAAAAATCCTGGAAAAAATGGGGAACAGCTTAAATGAATTTTATAAAAATCATTGTAGGTACCATTGGAATAATGATGATGGTAGACAAAGCCATAAAAGTGGCTATCACTGATCAAAATAAAGCATGAAAAAGATACGTGAAAACACAGGATTCAAAGGACAAAGGAATACCTAATAATAAAAAAAATACCAAAAAGGCAGTACGGGAGACGAAACAAAAATCCTGGAAAAAATGAGGAACAGCTTAAATGAATGTTATAAAAATCATTGTAGGTACCATTGGAATAAGATCAAAGTATTAAGAGTGTACAAGAAAAGAGAAGTATCCGGCATAAAAGAAAATAATAACAAGAAACAACATAAACAACACGACACCTGTAAATTTAAATTAGCAGAAGATACAAACACAAGTCTGAACTCAAACACACTTCAAGCTCATTGGAAGAAGGGAACATGACATGTAGAATAAAGAAAGAAGAAGTCATCTAGAGGAGATCGAATAGAACCGGAAGAAATGGATATTTTCATTCCATAGACTGGTTCTGAATCTTCTGTAATGAAGCATTGAAGCAAAATCAAAAACATAAAAATGTAAAAATTATTTTATTCTTCCAAATTAATAAGAAAGGGGACAGAACCAACAGATATGCCTAGAAAAAGTGGTGTTTAAACTATAATATCGCTTTGAAGCTATTTTAGTTGGGAATAAGTCACAATTAAAATTAAATTCGCTATATTTTTCTAATTAATCTCAGGTAGGGAATCTGTTCTCGTATGGTTTCTCCAAGCAATAAATTCACAGTGCTCTGGGGTATTTGTGGAAGAAGTATTGATTTTATTGATTTTAGTAGGTAATTGAGCCTTCGTCAAACGCTAATAAGGAGTACTTTACTTGTGTGTGAGATTAGGGCTGTCGTACAATAGTTATTACTTTATTACAGCCAGTTGGTGAACTTTTCTAAAGATTTCTAGAAGAAAATGTCACAAATTTTTTTTTATGAGTAGGTACTTAATTGTACCTGTACCCATTTGTTTAGAGCCTCCCCGGCAACCAAGTGACGTCAATAACGTCCAGAAAACGTCAGTTTTTGGTTGAATATATACACGTGTTTGAACATTACGTCGTATAAACGTCTTTTGTAGGTGATTTTAAATACGTAATATTAATGACGTTACAATACGTTTAAAAACACGTTTTTATTTCAGACAGCCCAAGTCTGACGTCACAAAAATGGGAGGAGTTAATGCGTATAATGTTAGTGTTGTATATTGACATGACATTGACTCCAAACTTCATTTATTGTTTACGTGCTTTGTGTGGTAAAATTAAGACTTTTGGTGTTTTGGTGTTTATTTTCTGTTAATGAACTAATTATTAGGTATGTGTTATTTACGATTCTTTTTGATTTAATGGTCAGCGTTACGTTAAATTAAAATATTATGCTGGATAATTTGTTAATAAATTATTTATTAGTTTATATGTTGTTTCAGTTTTGACACAGTAAGTAAGTATGTATATAAAAAGTGAAAATTCTATAATGTTGCATTGAGGGTATTGTAATTTGATTGTAATTATATGCATTTTTTTATAAAGTCTTCCATTTGGTTTTACTTTTAACCTAATAAACTAAATTTAAGACAGTTAAATGAAAAATTGCAATACCAACAATGCCCATACGAATAATTATTATAGTGTATTTTTAAAACCATAAATTGACAAATAATCTAAAAAAACAACATAAAACTACGTTTTTGATATCACGAATCTAAAACGTGATAAAAATGACGTCAGTTATGGTGGGACATATTCACGTGACTTTCGACGTCGAAAAAACGTGATAAACTGACGTGGTTTAGTGATAATTATGACGTCTTTTTAACGTTTTGTAAACGTTATTTGGTTGCCTGGGTCATTGGACAGAGACAGATTTGCCAGTGTAGTGGCTAACCTCCACTAAAGCAGATAGCAGCACAAAAAAAAAGAATACATATTTGATATTTTAGAAAAAATTAATACGTTGGTAGGTATACGGCTTAATTGTAACTGAAGATAGCAGGAAGATTCCAAAGCCTTTATTTTTGTACTGTTTGATCGCATAAGTATAAGTATCTAATAACGTATCGCATAATAAGGAATGGTGAAAATTAACAAGTATAAAACTGTTCTATATATTTATAAGGCGTAAAATACACGCAGTAAAAAACGTAAACATAAAAAATTATTTTCGGAATTATAATAAAAATTGGAAATTTGTTGATGTATGATAATGGCTAGATGAAGGGTTGTCCCTTAATTGGCTACATTGATAAATCAGTAAAATACATACCTAGAAAATTTAAAAATTTATACATATGAAAATAATAAAATTATTATTAATCAAATATATATTAAATATACTCTGACCGCCATCTCTACTTAAGGTACAAAACTAATATGCCGATTGTCACAGAATACTGCACTCTATTAAATGACGAATGTGTATTATGAAGATGGTATACTATTTTTTTTGTGGTTTATGAGTTTAGGCTGATATAATTCAAAAATCAATTCATACTATTATTATTATTACGAACTTTATTAGTAATATTTTTATATAATAGACCAGGGCGCATCTGTAAAAATATTAGTACATTTGGACGTTGAGAGGTGACTCAAATTTTTTTGCAGAAATTGCTTGAAAATAATTCAAATAATAATATGTGAGTTATCCTCCCTCTCAAAAACGTCCGGAACATTGTTTAAATAATCAAAATGTCAAAAAATGAAGGAAAAATTCGATTTTTTTCTTGGTTTTTTTATTATAACTTTAAAAGTATTCATTTCCAAGAAAAGTTGTATTTACATAAAAGTTGCATAATTAAATTTTCTACAATATAGAATTGGTGAAAGATTTAAAAAATAGTCACGCTTGTTGCAAAATAGCAATAATTGCCAAAAAACCATACAAAAACAAGTATTCGCATTTTACGTTTTTCAACCATTTATGCTACACTTAGGACTGTCATATTTCACCCAGAAAAACTACCCACATAACAATTTCATGTTCTTAGTAGATTCATAGAACATACTTTTCAGAAAAAGTATATACTTAGAATATGCGTAATTACCATTGCGAATGTGCAGAGCATATACTGAGTATATACTACATTACAGTACTTAAACGTTCTATGTATATACTTAGAATGTACTACCGCACTTCTTTTCAGTATATACCAAGAACATACTTTTTAGAAGATTCTAAGGAGGTGCTATAAACCTTCTATTTATATACTTAGAATGTACTGTCGCACATATTTTTAGTATATGGGAAGAATATTCCAAGGAAATGCTATATACCTTCTAGTTACATACTTAGAATGTACTAGGGCACATATTTTTAGTATATGGGAAGAATATTCCAAGGAAGTGCTATATACCTTCTATGTATATACTTAGAATGTACTATCGCACATATTTTTAGTATATGGGAAGAATATTCCAAGGATGTGCTATATTTCTCAGAAGTATGTTTTCAACATCACCCAATCTCATCCTAGGTTCTACTAATATATTATATTTACATATTCTAATTGCATATGAGAATGTATTATTACATTCTACAATATTACGTAAAAAGTAAGTATAAAATATATAAACTTTAGTTAGTTATATAGGTACCTATGTATAATAAATATTATATGGGTAAGTAGCCTATATATATATAAAATATAAGTAATATATTTAGTTATTATGTGCACATCAAAATAAAAATGCTGCTTATATAATTATATAATAGCCAAATATATAATATAATATGTATGTAAATTACTAAAATTTATAGGTATCTATATACATTATACATACTTTTACTTACTAGGTATTTAGGAAATATTGAAGTACCAATATGAATTTATTATTTTCAAGCTGCTTTTTATGTTCTTAAAATGTTTTAGTCCTTGTAGCTAGAAATACAGTCGCTTCGTCCTCACAGCGTAGACATAAATGCCTTAACTGTAAAACTGGAAACTATTTTCATATTTTGCCTTTTTGTTACCTACCCCCTTCCCTTGTGCAGGTATAAAATATGCAATGCAAGGGTCAGAATGACAATGAATGGCCGTTTCCGGATTCCCGAAAATTATAGGTAAAAATATTTTTATGGTATAAACTCAACTCAAAATGGTGTATTCATTTCAATTGAAAACGAAACGAGAATTTCTCATTTTCTTCAATAGAATTAAGTTTTAAACTTTTTTACCATACAATGAAAACGGTTTAAAAAAATGATGAATTAGATAGTTCAGTAGTACCTACCAAAATACCTAAATTTTATTAATTATTCTTAACGCGAAGTTGATAATCTATAGGCTAACATTATTCTTCTTCCTATAGGTATATACAGTATATTCTTTTTAAGATATTTTAAAAGTATATACAAGTATGTGTTAAGCATATACTTTTGCAAATACTTACGCATATACTAAGAATATTCGATTAAGGTATATTCTAAGAATAAACTTTTACGAACATTCCGAGATACTACGTACACGAATGTGCTCAGTATATTCGGTGCAAGAATATTCTTCGAAGCACATGCAAAGAACATGAAATTTAGAATGTTTTTTATGGTACATGCTATGCTTGTACTACGCATATACTAAAAAGGATATACTTCGACGAATGTTGGTAGGATATGCTTAGAACATGATGCGAACATCATTGTTATGTGGGTATATAATACAGTAAAACAATACTGTAAATTTCATTAAGATCGGTGCAGTGCAATATATTTTGCAAAATAAATTTTGCAATCCAGCTTTCGCAAAAAAGATTCATTTTTTCAAAATGTTACAGGACTGAAAATAAAGCAGATAGCAAGTTGAAATTTTTTTACGTATAGAACTGTACTGTACCTTTCATATGCAATTAAAATCAATTAACTACCACGGCGTCAGGATTTTTGTTTAAATAAAAATTAATTATTGGTGCTGTGCGCAGGACAGCGGATAGTTTGCTCTGATTGGGCATTCCAATGACCTTTGAAAATGATTGATACATTTTAATTTTTATTACATATCGATATAAATAAATAAATTTGTTTATTGCAAAATAAAAACACATACTCTATCCTTTGAAATAACACTTTTTTTAGCAAAAACTTTCTTTGTTCATATATTTTAACTTAGAGAATAAAAGTTTATTATTTTTATACATATGCAATTGTTTAAACAATATTTCACAAACAATAATAAAATTAGTTTGATTTTTCTGGAATTAAAATATTAAAATACAACAAAATATAGAGTAAGAAAATAATATATTAGATAAAGATTGAAAGAAATTTTGGTGGAAATCAACTTGTGTGAATCCAATACCGCTGTCCTGCGCGTAGCACCAATAATTAATGTTTATTTAAAAAAATTCCTGACGCCGTGGTAGTTAATCAATTTTAATTTTACAAATTGCAAATGAAAGGTACAGTACACTTCTATACGCAAAAAAAGAATGGATGTGTACTTTGTACGCACGTAAGAAGTTATACTTTTATTATATGATTATATGATTATAAACGAAATTAATATACTTTTTATTTATATTTTATTTAAATATTAAATTAATTTATACTTACTACTTCTCAAAAATTTTTATTAAAACAGTGCCAAAAATTAAAATAACAAAAAAAAAAAATTAAAACACACACAAACACATTAAAAATGCCACAAATGATTTCTGAACATTAATTGTCGGAAAATTTTTTAACTAAATACTTATTTTCTGAAAATAAAATTATATAATAAATATACTTACAATCATAAAATGTATAAAAAAAATAAAAAAATAAAAGTTTCTATTGGGATTCGAACCAACTTACCACGCGGCTGGTATTTGCGTTGTATTGGGATTCACTCGCATTAAAACTTCGCCACAGAGACAGTTTGTCATTATGTGCGAAGATCGTCGAACTAAACAGATTAACCTTTTGACATTTTTAACTTATGTAAATCAAATTATTTTGATTTTGAATTGAAATGATTTAGAATTGAAAAAATACAACAAAACATAGAGTAAGAAAACAATATATTAGGTGAATATTGATAGAAATTTTGATGGTAATCAAATTATGTAAATAAAAGTATTACATACTACTTATGTATTTTGGTAGGTTCAAGGTAGGTATCGGAGCCCGTATAACGACTAATAAATTTCGCAATCACTTGCGTCGTGCAAAGTGGCTATGTTCAAATATCATAACAAAATTTGATCAACTATTTATAAAACACTTACCAGTGAAAGATTCTTTAGCTTTGAATAAGCGAGATCTGCGGCACTCATACTAGTCACAGTTTGATGAGCTTTCACATTGGCATGCAACAATCATCTTTTCTATGTAAATAAGTCCAAAAATATAATATGAAAACTATTTAAAAAGGCAGTATAACCATTAACTAACTTTTTGTTTGTTGTTTCTCTTCCTACAAATTTTAAAACGCAACAAGCATACATTATAACCAAACCACAGTCCCACAGCTGTGCCACAGCTGCCATATTGGATAATTTTTGTCATGTCATTTGAACATCCAATCAGAACAAAGTTATAATGCGCATGCGCCCGGTCGCTAGGTTTTACGATATAAAATTTCACCGTCATTACGCCCGTAAAGAAGTATAACTTCAAAAATTTCAACTTGCTATCTACTTTATTTTCAGTCCTGTAACATTTTGAAAAATTGAATTTTTTTTGCGAAAGCTGGATTTCAAAATTTATTTTGCAAAATCTATTGAACCGATCTTAATGAAATTTACAGTACTATTTTACTGTATCATAAAGCTTTTTTTGGGTGAAATATGAATTTCCTAAGTATAGCATAAATGGTGGAAAAACGTAAAATGCGAATACTTGTTTTTGTATGGTTTTTCGCAATTATTGCTATTTTGCAACAAGGGTGACTATTTTTTAAATTTTTAACTAATTCTATAGTATAGTAAATTTAGTTACGCAACTTTTATGTTAGTACATCTTTTCTAGGAAATGAATACTTTTAAAGTTATAATCAAAAAACCAAGAAAAAAATCGAATTTTTCCTTCATTTTTTGACATTTTAATTATTTAAACAATGTTCCGGACCTTTCTGAGAGGGAGGATAACTCAAATATTATTATTTGAGTTATTTTTAAGCAATTTCTGCAAAAACATTTGAGTCACCTCTCAACGTCCATCTCAAAACAGATGGGCCCCAGAGCCTATTTTACTTCAAATCAGGCCCGAGGCACTACACAATTTTCGGGCCCCTAAATATGATTTAATAATAATAATAACTTTTTTAAATAAATTAATTATTTAATAGAAATATAGTTGTACTAGAAATTTAAATTTTTATTAACAATATATAAAATTTATATTTAAACAATTAAACATTGTTTAAATACAGTGTGTTGTATTTAAGATGAAGACAGCTATATATGTCCATGTCGGCTATCAAAATAATGTACAGGATTTGAAGTTTTGCACAGTCAGGCAGGTGAAATGTTCACATTTTTTAAGACACATCAGCTGAAATTTAAGTTTTAAACACAGCCTACTGCGACTCCTCAAACAGGGTAAATTTTCGATATTTTGCTTGTTAGAGATATCGGAAAAAATTATTTGAAAAAGTTGTTCCAAACATTATTCTAACCCCATATACTAAATTGCATGACAAAATTCACAATTTTAGTTTTTTCAGTACTTGTTGTCAGGACCCTAAAATTCTTCTCAGCAGTCTCGAGATGCATCTCGGGCCAGCCAATTAAGTTCAAGGGTCCTCACTGCCACTGCAAATAATGAAATATTAAAAGTACGAATTTTGTCATAAAATTTGGTATGTCGTTATAATAATATTTGTAACAACTTTTTCAAATAATTTTTTCCGATCTGTACACACCGAACTGTACACTCATAGAAAAAATCGCTCTTTGCAAATGTCTGGTTTTATTATCTATTATCCAGATTTGTAAATAACACATTCACTAATTTTATCAATATTATTGGTTCGGTCGATTATTTATACAATATTATTGAAATTCCATATTTAAATGTTTTGGCCAATCCCCATATCGCTAGGAAAAGGGTTAATTGATATTGTCGTTTTCTATAGGAGATGACGGAGATGTACTTGTGACAAGTGAAGTCGCTTGAAAAACAGCGGAGCCATCATTTATCATTTTCTGTCGTAAATTTATTTTGTTATTGCAATAAGAATTTTTTTGGTGATCTTTCCGGGCCCCTTTAAAATGCGGGCCCGAGGCAGGTGCCTCACGGGCCTAGTGGTAAAATAGGCCCTGGCCCTGGACTATAACGTCAACGTCTGCCATCTTTCCCTGGCCATTTAATCTTTAATATCGGTAAAAAATCCTAATAGTAGAGCGTCGATTATCCGAACTAATTGGGGGACAGGGGTATTCGGAAAATCGGTTTTTTCGGATAATCGAACTATATATTGATATAGTCACACATATTTATCTACAGGAAATGAATGCCATATTTACATATTATCTACATTATTATGTTTATATTTAGTGAAAAAGGATAGGAATTATGAAAAAAAGTGCCATATTTGCAACAAAATAAGGATTTTTTAAGCGTCAATTACTAGCGCTTAAAATTCTTTAATTTTCGTACCGTTGAACTTCTCATCGCATACGTCGCAATAGGCAACTTGCATAAATTTTTAAATTCGAAAAAAATGTTATAAATCACAACAGAACATAATTTAAAACATGTATCAAAGATAAAAAAGTTTTGTTTGTCTTTCGTTTGGCCCCTAAAGACGATTAAAAATTCAAATTCAAACAGGTGGTCCAAAACGCATCGTGACGTCACTTGGTTTTACATTTACATTTTTCCAATAAAGTAAACAGAATTTTAAATTAAACGTTATAAACGTCAGTAGAAAATACATGTATGTGACGTTACAAGTGTTTTTGATCGTTCGACCTATTCATAGAAAATTTGTACTTTTACAAAATGGTTTTATTTTCAATAGTAAACCTTCGTTCCTTTCCTTCAAAAACAGTATAAAACTACAATTTTAACAAACTGGTATATATTATTACAATGACATACGATAAATGTCATTAGAATATAAATATTTTTGACTTATTCCACGACGATGAGCTTGCCAAATACCCAAGTAGGTGGAGGCCAATAAACTAAAGAATGAGAAGAAGAATATACCTAAATATAAGGTTGCGTCTAGGTATACGCTAACGTGTACGCAAATAAAAAAGTTAGTGTCAGTGATTTCTTATTTTTTATTTGTTTAGTGTTTGTTTTTAAATTAACTACGGAGTGCGGACAATTATTTAGTTCTTTTAATGAGTTTAAGAACATTTTAAAACAGTACGCAAAAGATAAGAGACTATAAATTAATATATATTTTTTTAGTTATAAATGAAATAGTATTACCGTAAAAGATTAAAATAAAAGGAAGACCTAAAGCTTTCACAATAGTAATTTACTTGTTTTGAAGCTATTATCCTTGTGGCATTTTTGTAATCAACTATTCTAAATGGTAACTAAGCCACAATTTAACTAAAAAATTGATTTTATTATCGTTTCGACTTCTAAACCGGATGTCGTTGTCAAAATACAAAATATTATTAAATTAAACAAAAATGTTGATGCTTAGTAAAAAATTTTTTCCAATAATTTATTTAATCTGACTAATTTTTGTATTTTGACAATGACATCCGATTTGGACGTCTAAACGTTAATAAAATAATTTTTTTAGTTAAATTATAAATTAAGTTAAAAATAGTTGATTATAATAATTCACTTATGTATAAAAATTATTTTAACAATATTTTGTACCTACATATATTGTACTAAATACATACAGTGCTAGTCAAAAGTCCGTACCCCCCCTCGTATCTTTTGAACGGTTATACCTATAATAGTGAAATTTGGAGATAGGAAATAAACGGACGTAAGCTTCTTAACTAGTCATGACAGGTGACGTAATAGTGACAGATGACTTTACAGCGCCACTGTGACAGATAATTTTAAATGGGACCTTATGGCAAGTGACACCTCGTTTGAAAGGTATTGAAAATACCTATTCAGTCATACTAATATTGTTTAAGTTTAAGCTAATTTTGACGAATTAATGAAATAAATATAAAATTGTAGTTTCATTTAATTAATTCAAAATTCAAAATTCCGCCTATGATTACTTGTCAAAAAGGTTGACGTTGACGTAAAAACTACTAGAGAATCGAAAAACGTCAACTTTTTTGACAAAAAAACCATAGGCGTACATTTGAATTTTTATTAATTAAATGCGAAGCTACAATATTATATTTATTTAATTTATTCACCAAAATCAAAATCAACTAAAACACAAAAAAATTAGTATGGCTGAGTAGGTATTTTGAATACCTTCCAAACGAGGTATCACTTGCCATAAGGTCCCATTTAAAATTATCGGTCACAGTGGCTCTGTAACGTCATCTGTCACTATTACGTCACCTGTCATAACTAGTTAAGAAGCTTACGTCAGTTAATTTCCTCCATCCAAATTTCACTATTATAGGTAAAACCGTTCAAAAGATAAGAGGGGGGTACGGACTTTTGACTAGCATTGTATAATTATTTTGCTAACCTAAATATACAGAGTGGCCCAAAAGTCTGGAAACGGTCAATTATCTCGTAAATTGCTAGTCATAATTGTACAAAATTTGAGGTACACCTATTTTCGGATACGGAGATTCCATATTTGATATTTGCAATGTTGCCAGATTTGCCGTTTCTCTTATATTATTAGTAACTTTGGTTTTTCAAATTCATCACCCTGTATATTCAGTCATTATTGGAATCTCCTATTTAATACGAGTTCAACCATATGTAACACTTATGATTTTATGTAGTCTGGAAGGTCTTAAATACATAAAACAGTGCAAAATTATGTAGATTTTAATAAATTTAAATATTTAAATGTAGAATGCTGTGATTTTGACATTTGTTCACCATTTACATTATTGACTAAAATTGACAGTAGTTATGTTTTGAAAAGTTCTGCAAGATAAATTGCTTCTCTAAAATGGCTCTTAACGAAAAAGAACGAATTACTATTCTAATGATGAGAGGGTACGGTGACAGAAAAAGATCTTATTGTGAAGTAGCCAACTTGTTCAATGATACTTTCCCAAACCGTTCTCCTATTCATAAGGCGACGGTACAAAAAACTGTAAGGCGATTTGAGGAATCTGGAGAAGTAAAAGATAGATACCGATCAGGTAGACCGAAAAGAGTTATGAATGACAACAAAATTTAGACATAATGCAAAGTTTTGTTGAAGATCCACATACATCCTCACGCAGGGTTGCACAAGTACATGATGTAGGTCGTTCTTCAGTCTTACGTGTATTAAGTAAGAATAAATTTAAACCATACAAAATTAACTTATTGCAAGAATTAAGTGAAGATGACTTCGATCGTAGATTACAGTTTACTGAGGTAATGATGGATAAAATTGAAAATCACGAAAATTTCGTTAACAGAATATGTTTTTCCGATGAAGCAACCTTTACACTGTGTGGAAGTGTAAATCGACACAATTTAAGGTACTGGAACGACGTAAATCCACACTGGATGCGTGAAAACCATACCCAAAGACCACAAAAATTAAATGTATGGTCAGGTATAGTAGGTACTCAGTAAATGTTACTTAGAAATGAAATTGTACCTACACTGAGAAACTTGTTTGGGGCCAATTTTAATCAGATATGGTTTCAGCAAGATGGAGCTCCAGCTCATTTTGGTGTAAATGTTCGGCGTTATTTAGATGAGATATTTCCCGGACGATGGATTGGTAGACGAGGTAGAATTGAATGGCCTCCACGTTCACCTGATTTCAATCCTAAAGATTATTTTTATTGGGGATACTTGAAAAATTCAGTTTACAAAACTAAACCAGCAAGTCTTGCAGAGCTAAGGCAACGAATTATCGATGAATCTCGATTAATTTCTAGACAATCATGGAGAAATGTGGTAGACGCATTCTACCACCGATTAGGGTACTGTCAACTCACAAATGGAGCACATTTTGAACACTTGATAAAGTAACCATTATGTTAAAAAATGTTGTAATCTATCAATTGTTACGTTTTAATGTAGTTGAAAATAGTTAGTATTAAAAAATTTATTGAGACATTTAGGCGTTGCCAGACTTCTGTTTTATGTATTAAAAAATGTTTATATCTTAAAAAAATGTTGTAATCTATCAATTGTTACGTTTTATTGTAGTTGAAAATAGTTATTACTAAAAAATTTATTGAGACAATTAGGCGTCGCTAGACTTCTGTTTTATGTATTTAAGACCTTCCAGACTACATAAAATCATAAGTGTTACATATGGTTGAACTCGTATTGAATAGGAGATTCCAATAATGACTAAATATACAGGGTGAGGAATTTGAAAAACCAAAGTTACTAATAATATAAGAAAAACGGCAAATCTGGCAACATTGCAAATATCAAATATGGAATCTCTGTATCCCAAAATAGGTGGACCTCAAATTTTGTACAATTATGTCTAGCAATTTACGAGATAATTGGCCGTTTCCAGACTTTTGGGCCACTCTGTATACTTTTATATATACACATTGATTTATTACAATTAAGTTTGAAACATCTGAATAGTTCTGCTTCCCTTCCCTTAACAAATATGTTTCCATCAAACAAACACTAAACATATCAAAATAGCATGTACCAAAATATATAGTAACTGCGTAAGCTAAATAATGACGTCACTGGCTGGATGAAATTTAATTCGCGTCTACCTAACTTTTTTATTTGCGTACACGTTAGCGTGTACCTAGACACAACGAAATATAACCATAATAAAAACTAATGCAAAACTATGTGACGTCACGTGCCGTTTGAACTATTTTATACTATTGAAGACTTTAAATATGTATTTCTAAGTTATTACGAGTTTTTGAAGCGTGAAATTTTGGAAATCTCCTTTTTAAACAAAACTGAACATTATTATCTAATAAAAAAAAATGTGCAAGTTCCCTATTGAGTGTTGGTTATTTCAGACATAACTTTCTGTTTTTAATTTTCTTTTTCAACGAGCAGACAGTTTTTCTTCTTGTAGGTACATACTTGAATGCCATACTTTGACTTAAATCGTTTTAACCAGCCTGTGCTTGCTTGAAAATTTGACGGCCATCCGAGTTTTTTGTTGAATTGAACTGCTTTTTCACACACAGAATCGGACCAGAAATAAGGATCTCCCTGGGATCTTTTCTGAGTAAACCAATTATATACAGCATCATCTAAATCCGTGTTTGAGGCAAGTTTCACTGTTTTACGACTTGAATCCGTCAGAAGAATCAGGCTGTGACATAAAATTACTTCTGCTCGTATTTCATAAAGTTAATTACCACCTTAACAACTAAGGTAGTGTCGCCAAATAAGGCCAGTGTCTTAATTAGGCCAATTGCAAATATTTTCTTAAATATAGATATTATATATTAGAGGTCACCGTAAATGTCTTTCTCAGTCAAAATCCTCTAAGCCATTGAGTCGGTAGTATCACATAGCAGCGCCAAGTAGACTAGACACGTGTTTGTTACGGTGCGGAAGTTCGTTTATAAATTTTAGGTAAGTTATAAAATTACTAAAATGGTACTTAATGAATATAAGACAATTATTATTTCTTTGTAAAGCGATAGTAAATTAATATTTTTTAAGGAACTGGAACTGTTTTTTCTCTATATTGCCTTTTATTATTTTTTTATGTTAAATAAAAAAGTAGACAGGGTCCTAATAAAGCCAATTGTCCTAGATGTGTGTAAATGTGCGATATGTGTGCTTAATGTATTGACAAATTTTTGTTTTTAATATGAATAAAAGTTTCTTTTTTAAAAAATGAAACTGGCCTTATTAAGCTACCAGTTCCTAATAAGGCCAAATATTCCAGATTTATTCAATGTTAAAATTTTATATTTCTTTATTTATTTAGTAAGTATTTTATCCTGAAATTCGATAGCTAAAATGTTAGGCAATACGTATACAAGAGTTTTCCCCCATATTGTTCCTGAATAAAATATTACAGATATTTAAACGTTAAGGTGGCCTTAATTGGCGACCATACTACTTTTTATTCATTGGATAACTTAATTTCAGATTCACCTTCCTCTAACCGTTTATTTATCTCAAATTAATCTTTCATAGAAAGGACAAAAAATTTACGTTTAGGTATTCTCACTCGAGTGTTTACGTGACAAGTTGGGAGTTCGGATAAGCGGTCGTTTGGTTGATCGAAGTTCGGATAATCGACGCTCTACTATGTATTCTCAAATTCTACTCAAGTTCGAAAATGATATATTTATATCTATACGTTACCACTGAATTATCCTTAGAATGAAAAATAAACGTTTATAATAATTAAATAAAAAGTTTATTTTATATTCTACGGAATCATCTATGATTGAGGTTAATGAGATAAATTACTTGGCATAAAACGTTGCAGTTGCAAATCATTCCATTTGTTCATTATGAAATATTATCCCGTAGGTTCAAAAATACGACGATTGCCGATCATTTTCTGACATTCTATTCGAACCCAGCTCGTAATGACTTTTTGGCTTCGATACGTATTTGCATGGATAGTTCAGAGAAATAAGGAAAAAAATAGCCTGTTGGTGACACAACCCCCTCCAGGCCAAAACCAAATTTTTTGAGTAGTGTGGACATATATAATAATCACCTATATGTTTCCTGCAGCCGATTTTGATGATATGCATAGTTATAAACAATTCAAGATCAAAAAATGCTAAATTTTCCTTTTTTTCGTTTATTGCCAAATGGCTAAGCATTTTAAACAAATTTGGAAGTAAGAAACTCATAAACCATATAAAAACTTCAATATGGCTCCCGCTGAATATGTCTATCCTTATTGGTTGCTTAGAAAATTGCAAAATAATTCATAAATTTTGAGTTTATATAAATATTCATTACTTATGTAAAAATGAACTTAGAATCTTCTTATTATACGGAATGCTGCGACTTCTGGTGCTTGAATTACACACTAAATTTCATAACAATTGGTCAAATAGTTTAAAAGTTATTTAATTTGTTTATCCCAAATTAATTTTTTTTGTAACACTAAGTCAGAAAATGATGAAGTTACAGTAATACTTTGGATAGTTTATGAAAGAAGAAGATTTATACTAATAACTTAATTAAAAAAGAATGACAAAAAATAATTCTAAGTATCGCAAAATTATTTTGCAAGAACATGTCGATTTTTTGCTTATAAACAATTAGAATAACTTTTTAACCATTACCCGTAGAAAAATTATTGTTCACATTTAGAAAGACTGAATTTTTATACAAATTTAAAAAAGAAAAAATTGTCCTAGGACAATTAGGGACGAAGTTGCCGCCCCCCATTTTTTAATTCACAGCAGCTTTCTTTATAACAATTACGAAATCAAATCAGTCACATTGGAAAGAGCATACTTCAGAGTTTTAATGTACCAAGTATAAAAAATATATACTTTCAAACAAATCGTCCACAAAACTTCAAAATGTGACCCTTAAAATCGGCCGGCCTCGAAACTTGGGAGATCGATGAGAAGGGGGAAGGAAATGTTAGCTGTATCTCTTGTTCTCGCCTATGAATTTCGACGTTTCTTTTTTTAATTTGTATGTACTTTTTGCGTACAGTACGAGTATGCATTATTTAAATAAATTAATTGTTATATACACCATCAAATTTGTTAAACAATTTTTTTTTCATTTATTTTTAATAATATTTGAAGTAATTTTAATCACAAAACATACATATTTATGAATAATATAATATTACATAGTTTTTTATTAAACTTAGTAATAATTTAAAGTATGAAAAAACAAATTATCCCATTCGATTGTTTCTAAAAATAGTATTGGTCTATGGAAATCAGAAAATCTCAAATAAACTAGGTTTTATTTTTCACTATTAGATGAATGAAAAACTGAAGTTACAGAACCACCAAAAAAGAGATAAACGTAATTGATTGGGGTTGGAAATTAAGCTAAGAACCGTTAGTGCCGATCCGATCAACAGATCTTCTTTATATCAGATATTTTATTAAAATAAACTATCTGCTCTTGCAAAACTGGTTGCACCGAGTACTTGTTAGTACAGAGAAGTAAATAGTTTATGGACTTCGGTTATCAAAACCTCAATCTTTCTCTATTATCTATCTTGGAGTTTCTTTTTTTAATCTGCATACGTATCTTTTTAATCTTTGCGTACGTTACGGATATGTTTTTTGTTAATAAAGTGGTTATTTAATTAACTATGTAAATTGTGTAAACAATTTTTGGAAATTCTTTTACGATATTTTTAGGATGACTTTGTTGGCCATTATAGGAGTGGATCATATGCACTTGACTTTACAAAAACTTATAATAAATGGGTAACTGATAATTGTTACGTTTTTCATA
Organism: Diabrotica virgifera virgifera; assembly: GCF_917563875.1. Taxonomy (NCBI): domain Eukaryota; kingdom Metazoa; phylum Arthropoda; class Insecta; order Coleoptera; family Chrysomelidae; genus Diabrotica; species Diabrotica virgifera. The sequence goes on along the minus strand of NC_065449.1, from coordinate 53,356,927 downwards.
AAAATACAAGTATTCCTAGATAAACCTCCTTTAATTTTATTTTGATCTTGCTATCATACCAAAATGTATGAAATATATTTTGTTTTTTTTTGCAATCTTAAAATTATAACTTTCAATGTTGTAAGATACAATTATTACAATATTGTTCAAAATTTCTGAAAATAATTTTGTTCTTTTCATCCTCTCTCTAATTTTGTTACATTTCATTTTTCGTTTATCTAGTAGCATGTTTATCAAGAAATAAATCCTAGTTTATTTGAGATTTTTTTTATTTTCAATTTAATATTATAAGGCAATTTTAGATTTAGGAATAATTGAATAGGATTAGTAATATAATAATTACAGGGTGTAACAAAAATACAGGTCATAAATTTAATCGCATATTCTGGGACCAAAAATAGTTCCATTGAACCTAACTTACCTTAGTATAAATATGCACATAAAAAAAGTTACAGCCCTTTGAATTTACAAAATGAAAATCGATTTTGTCCAATATATAGAAGAGATTTTTTATTGAAAATAGACATGTGGTATTTTTTGGCAGGAGCATCTTACAAAAAAATTATAGTAAAATTTTGACACCATATAAAAATTTTATGGGGTTTTGTTCCTTTAAACCCCCCCAAACTTTTATGTTCGTTCCAATTAAATTATTAATGTGGTACTATTAGTTAAACACAATGTTTCTAAAACTTTTTTGCCTCTTAGTACTTTTTCGAAAAGTCAGTTTTTATTGAGATATTTTAAACATTCGTCAAATCCACCACATATTTGTATAATATGGTTAAGTACGATTATGAAGACTTGGTAATCGTATGAAAATTTATTATTTATAATTTACATTTTTAGGCATATTTTGAACCATCTTAAAAAAGAAGCCACATCTTAATAAAAGGTGCCTTATCGAAAAAATACTAAGAGACAAAAAAGATTTAGAAACATTGTGTTTAACTAATGGTGCTGCAGTAATAGTTCAATTGGAACGTACACAAACATTTGGGGGGTGTAAAGGAACAAACCCCCATAAAATTTTTATGTAAACATATTAAAAAAGAAGCCGCAACTCGATAAAAACTGCCTTATCGAAAAAATACTAAGAGGCAAAAAAGTTTTAAAAACAGTGAGTTTAACTAATGGTACCACAATAATAATTTAATTGGGTTGTACACAAAAGTTTGGGAGGTTTAAGGGAACAAAACCCCCATAAAATTTTTATGGGATGCAAAAATTTCACTATAATTTTTCTTTAAGATGTTCCTGTCATGAGAATGATACACGTCCATTTTCAATAAAAAATCTCTAATAGTTTTCGATATATTTGAAAAAATCGATTTTCATTTTGTAACTTCAAAGGGCTATAACTTTTTTTATGTGCACATTTGTATTAAGGTAAGTTAGGACCAATCGATCTATTTTTGGTTCCAGAATATGTGATTTACTTTATGACCTATATTTTTGTTACGCCCTGTATAACTAATATGTACGTTTTACAATAAAAGTTACATCAAATATTATTTAAAAAATTGAAAAAAATTGTTTACACAAATTTGATGGTGTATATACCAATTAGTTTATTTAAATAACGCATATTCGTAATGTACGTAAAAAGTACATACAAATTAAAAAAAGAAACAACGAAATAAATAATCGAGAACCAGAGATACTTACAGTTAACAGCTGCTCCTTCCCCCCTCTCATCGCTATCCCAAGTTTCAACGCCGGCCAATTCAAGGGCCACATTTTTAAGCTTTGTGGACGATTTGTTTGAAAGGAAATCTTTTGTATACTTGGTACTTTAAAACTTTGAAGTATGTTCTTTCAAATGCTGCTAATTTTATTGCTTAATTGTTATAAACAAAGTTGCCGTGAATTAAAAAAAGAAGGGGGCTAACTTTGTCCCTAATTGTCATAGGACAATTGTTTTTCTTTCTAAATGTGTATAAAAATTTAGTCTTTCTAAATATGGAAAAATAATTTTTCTACGGGTAACGGTTAGTAAGTTATTCTAATTGTTTATAAGCAAAAAATCGACATGTTTTTGCAAAATAATTTTACACTATTTATAATTATTTTTTGTCTTTTTTTTTAAATTAAGTTAATAGAATAAATCTGCTTCTTTCATAAACTGTCCAAAGTATTACTGTAACCTCATCGTTTTCTGACTTGTAGTGTTGCAAAAAAAATTAATTTGGGATAAACAAATTAAATAACTTTTAAACTATTTGACCAATTGCTTTGAAATTTAGAATATGATTTAAGCTCCAGAAGTCTCAGCATTCCGTGTAATAAGAAAGTTCTAACTTAATTTTTACATAAGTTATGAACATTTATAAAATCTCAAAATTTATGACTTATTTTGCAATTTTCTAAGCAACAAATAAGGATAGACATATGCAGTGAACGCCTTATTGAAGTTTTTTATATGATTTATCAGTTTCTTACTCTAAAATTTGTTTGAAATGCTTCATTTTTTAGTAATAGACGAAAAAAGCGAAAATTTAGCGTTTTTTGATCTTCATTTGTTTATAGAATGTAGCTATGTATATCATCAAAATCGGCTGCAGGAAACATATAGATTATTAATATAGATGTCCATACTACTCAAAAAATTTGGTTTCGGCCTGGAGGGGGATGTGTCACGAGAAAAATCTTATTTCTCTGGACTACGAGTTTTTGCCTACGGGTCATTTTGTTATTTCACATGGAGTATTGAGTGTTCTTAACGGTTTGTAAATCCCGGGACTGTTATTACAACATGGTGCTTCTATAAGTAAACTCTGCCATCTACTGACCAATAGTTACACTAACCCACATGTTACAGAACACTATAGCACAAATTCAGAAATGTGTTGACTACAGAGCGCTTCTAGAAATATTTAATGTAAATATTTTATATTTTACTATATACCTTACTATATTATTAATTAATATACAATTTTCAAAATTTTGTCAAGTAAATTCTCCGTCTTATTAATTTAACTTGTGGAATAAATCAAGTTTTGGTGCGAAATGGTTATGCTATGATATAATATATTTTCAATCAAGAAGCTGTAACTTTATATTTTGCCTAATTAAATATATTTGCTTCATAATTATAATTATTTCAGCTGGTAGATTAAAATATATAATTCAATGAATAACACAAAAAATTTAATTACATACATAAATATGAGGAGCAAGATGAGAACTTCCCTAGAGCGCCATCTCTTCGTAGATCACTCAATATTAAAAGAGCCATTTGAACTGAATTTTTGTGTTCCGTTAACTGCCAATAGAGGGAAATGCTAATGACGGCCAAATAATAATTAGCACATGCTGAAGTATAGGGGTTTAGTTATTCAAAATTTAATACAAAAAATGTCTAAATAGAAAATTAAATATCACAGGTAACAGGTAAAAATCTTACAAATAAATATTTTATGACTTCTATGTAATAATTCCATTTATATTTTTTACCAATAGAAATATTTGTTAATACATAGTGCCTACCTAATTCAGCAGTGGCGCACCCAGGGAGGGGTTTTGGGGGTTAAAATCTCTCCCAGGGCATATAAAAAATATAAAGAATAGTAGGAAAATGTAACTTGTCTTTCAGAAACAATACAAAAAAATTTCGGTGCCCAAGCGAAGCTAGGACAAATAATCCCCGGACGAATAATCCTGGACAAAAAATCTCCACAAATTATCCCTGGACAAAAATCCCGAGGCAAAAATCCTCGGACAAATAATCCCCGGACAAATAATCCCCTCAACTTTTTTTGGACAGAATATCCCAACAAAAAAATCCCGGACAAAAATCCCCAAGAAATGTTTGCTGCCGAATAGTTCTCTAAAAATTTTCCCGTGAATGCAATCGACTCAAATGTTTTTCAGCCTCAGTGCGCGAGATCTATACCAATCGCCATGAAACCGCTTCTCGGCACGAAAATAATGATTAGCAATTAAGATTAAACATGAATTGTAATTTCGATTACCAAATTTCGAATTTCAATTCCATGCCGAAAACTTCAAATTTTACATGACAAACGAGTGTGAGTTTTTTCAAAAATCGTGGAAGATATGGGGAATGCGTTAAGGCTGTGGGAACCATGTTGTAATTATTCGCTTAAATTTTTTACTCAGTCTGCTTTGAATTATTATGTTCAAAACATTGCCTGTTCGTGATGAGAACTGCTGGTCCTGAAAACGATAATCTTGATTTTAATGAAAAAAACCTGTTACGTTATTTTGTAAATGTAACGTCAAAAATATTTAGTTATTATCATCATCAATGGCGTTATAACTCTTCGAGTGTCCTTGCGAGTGGTTTACTATTGCCTTCCATGTGTCGGTCCTGTGCCACTATTTCCCATTGTCTCACTCCCATTTTCTGCAGATCTTATCTTTCCACCTTTTTCTAGGCCGTCCTACAGACTTTCTCCAATCTGGCCTCTCCCCGAGCAGCTATGTCTGGTTTGATTTTTTGATAAATTTTTCGCATGGCATATTCTAAGGCCAGGTTAAGCAATAATGGGACAACGGATCTCCCTGTCTCAGTCCAGAATTTACGCAGAAAGCATCTGATATTTCCCCACCTCTTCTAACTTGTGCAAAGAAGTTACTTACACACATTTGCGTTACCGCAGTTAGTTTCTTGGTTACGCCCAGCTCGACCATTGTATTCCATAGTGTAGGGTGATTAATTGAATCATAAGCCTGTTTGAAATCTATAAAGATCTGATGCACATCTTGATTATACTCCCAATCCTTTCAAGCATTTGTCTAATAGTAAATATTTGATCAACAATCGATCTTCCGGGTCTGAAATCACACTGGTAGTCACCAACTATTTCTTCGGCGTATGGTAGTAATCTTTTTAGTAATACATACCGAAAAATATTTAGTCATTAGTTTCAATTCACTGCAAGCAACATTTCAGAAACCTGCTTCAAAAGCTTTTAAAAAGCTATGTCAAAAACTTGTGTTCTGCGTTTTCATAACAGAGCTAAACATTCTTAATAGCGCAAAAATTTTTCATGGATGCACACCAGTGGTGTCATGGCAACATTAGCAGTGCCGGAACGCACTGCTAATTTTTGTTTACAAAACCTAAATTCTCTATTTATTTTTTTTTTCTTTTCTTAACCAGCGTGGGAACGGCGTTCCCACGCGTTCCCACACCATGACACCACTGATGCACACAGATAATAGGCAATGTTTTGAACTTAGTTATTCAAGGCAGAATGAGCAAAAGATTTAAGCGAATAATTATAACATATTCCTAGATTCCCACAGCCTTAGCTCATTCCCCATATCAAAAAAAAACTCGTTTGTCATGTAAAATTTGTTTCGGCGTGTAATTGGAATTTGAAATTTGGTAATCGAAATCACAATAATTCATGCTTAATCTTAAGAGGAAACAGTAGCGATCAACAGGTAGCGAAAACGCGTTCCAACATTGCGGCTGTAATTTTGAATATTTTTTCGAGATATTTGGCACACGTATTCGTAATATAATAAACAATGGCGGTACAGAGCCCAATTTGAAAAATATATTAATATGTGGAAATTACTCTGTAATTAAATACAATATTAAAAAAACGTGCCTGTACCGCCATTAAGAAGAACAAAAAAATAAACTTTCGTTAAATAAACTTTTTTATCCGATGCCTAGATTTTGTGTCATTTTGGAACTACTAATGAAATAAAAAATTTTAGTAGTTCCAAAATTACACAAAATCTAAGCATCGGATAAAAAAGTTTATTTGAAGAAAGTGTATTTTTTTGTTCTTCTTAATGGCGGTACAGGCTTGTTTTTTTAATATTGTATTTTATTACAGAGTAATTTCCACATATTAAAATATTTTTCAAATTGGGCTCTGTACCGCCATTCTTTATTATATTACGAATACGTGTGCCAAATATCTCGAAAAAATATTCAAAACTACAGCCACAATCTTGGAACGCGTTTTTGCTACCTGTTGATCGCTACTGTTTCCTCTTACGTGCCGAAAGCGGTTTCATGGCCATTGCTATAACTCTTTTGCACTGAGGCTGAAAAACATTTGAGTCGATTGCGTTCACGGGAAAAGCAAATATTTTATGGGGATATTTTGTGGTGATATTTTGTCGAAAAAAAAATTGTGGGAATTATTTGTCCGGGATTTTTTGTGGGGATTTTTTGCCCGGGGATTATTTGTCCGGGGATTTGTTGTCTGCGGATTTTTTGTCCAGGGATAATTTATGTGGATTTTTTGTCAGTGGTTATTTGTCCGAACCCCACCCAAGCCAACCCCCCTAGAGGAAAATTCTGGGTGCGCCACTGTAATTCAGTAAACTAGCCCACTATTATAGACGCACACGCACACAAATATTGGTGAGTTTATGTGAATCAGTTGCACGTTTTTTATACGTTGTTACTACTTTTGTATGTGGTTACGCGTGATGATCCTCGCTATCGGTCGGAACTGGCTCGTCTCTGAAAATTTTGAAGGAGCGACGGCTCTGGCGAAGACGTGGGCGCGCTGTTTATATCAGTAGGCTTGTTACCAACTTTTGGTATTATATTATATTAAATTATATTATATTATGTTATATTAATATTAGATTATATTATTATTATTACGTCTCTCGGAGACGTCTCAGAGACGTCTCGTTTTTTGGTCCCACTAAATGTACCAATGTTTAGTAAACTAAACTACGGGAAAAAGACAACCTGATGCGTTTCTGTAAAAAAAATATAAATTAGATAATTGAGGGTAGTACATGTATCCAGGCACGGATCTAGAAATTCATAATAGGGGGGTCCAGACTTACTTACTGATCGTTTGAAAATAAGAGTTGACAGAAAAAAATAATAAATAATAAAAAATGCTTATAGACTAAATACAATAGGGGGGTCCATGGACCCGTTGGCCCCCCTCTGTATCCGCGCCTGCATGTATCTCTTAATAATTGTTGGAACACTTTATTTGACAATCACCTAATAAAAAAAATAAAGAAAACTAAAAAAAGTCATTTATTACTTTAACAAGGATATATAAACACAAACATTTATCTTGAAATATGAAAAAATAAACTCTACAAAAAATTGCCATGTCTAAATTTGAGCTTTTGCGGTCCAATATCTGTATACGTTTTTTGTGCACTCCAAACAGATTGGTATCTGGCTGTAAATGCAAACATAGGTAGTTCTCCTTTTTTTTGTAGTGACAAAGTGAGCAATTTTTCTTTTTTTCTAGCATTTCAATTCATGCTTCTGCTAGTTTTACTTCTAGGACGCCAAAGATTTCACATTTGCTCAATTTGAGTTTCTTCAGTCGATATTGATTTTCCCAACTTTTTTCAATGTTTCAATAATTTTGAGCCTTATAGGTCCTTAATATTGTTATAAGATTGGAAAAGTGTTTATAAATTCACTGTACTAATGTCAAATAGTCTGAAAAGTTCTGCCATAGGCCAGCGTCGAGTTTAAAAATTAGACTACAAGTAACCTTGCTACAGTTTTTACCTACTGCAGCTGCAAACACCACCATGAAGGGTTTAGAGTATTTGTATACAGGTTCTTAAGATCATCATTCAATCTTCGCTTGTCCAATGCTGGACATAGATCTCTGGACAATTTTGTTTGCGGCGTTTCTGAATAACTCAGAATTGACTCTAATTTTGGGCGCCCCTTTCCTCCTCCCCTTGTAAGTAGTTTTTTGCAACTTAGTGAATAAGTCGATTTACTCACGGTTTTTGCTCCGGATTTTAAAGCACCGCTTGGATTGAAATGAAATTTGGCATAAGCGTAGCTAAAATGTCAAAGAAAAAAGTGATATTGTGCCGCTGTGTGGCTTTTTTTTGCTCTGAGGGTTAGTTTTACCCCTTCTTGGAGGTGAAAAACTATACGTTTAAAATAAGTACGAACATGGATAAACTGACTATCTAAGTCACTTTTGTTCTATAGAGTTTTTTCACTAAGTCAATACTTTTCGATTATTTGCGAGTGAATATGTCAATTTTTCAACAAAAAAACACGTTTTTCGCAAATAACTCAAAAAGTATTTTATGTAAAAAACATTCTTAGCAAAAATATAGCTTATAAAAAAGTGAAAAAAATGGTGTATGCATGAAGTCAGTAGACCCAGATGAAGCAGAATTGTAACTAATGAAAACTAGGTTCTTATTCGTCAAATTCCAAATCAAATAACTATTTCAACGAGAAATAAACAGAAAATGAAGCACTTTTCGGGGTAAAATCATTACAACTAAGTTTCATCGGTTCAAAGTGCTTTAAAAAAATGGTTTTAAAGTACAGTAGAGCGTCGATTATCCGAACTAATTGGGGGACATGGGTGTTCGGAAAACCGATTTGTTCGGATAATCGAACTATATTGAGATTGTCATACATATTTATCCACACGTGAATAAAAACCATATTTATATAACTGTATATTTGTTTATACCTTGATAGTAACAAATAGCAATTAAAGAAAAAAGTGCAGTATTTGCAACAAAATATTTGTGGATACATAATTGAATTGGATACATAAAAGATATTTTAAGCGTTAATTACTAACGCTTGCTCAGTACTCGAGTGCGGGGCGCGGGAGTCGGGAGTTCGGATAACCGGTCGTTCGGTTGATCGATGTTCGGATAATCGACGCTCTACTGTATTTTCTTTTCTGAATATTTTGGATTTTTTGTTTTTCTGTAAGACAAAAATTGGTTAATCAGCGGTAAAAAAATGTAAAACCGTGGAATTTTGAGAATCAACACCGATTTTAATGAAAATTTGGATTTAAGCTCGGTTGATCCTCTTCTTCAAAATTTACCCTATGCCGAACCGAGCTTTTGCCCTGGGGGTGAAAACAACCCCATCTAGGGAATGAAAATTTTTCAATCAAAATAACTGGAAGTCGTTAGATTGACCAATTCTGAGTAAATTTTGTTATATAAATTAAAAACTATCTATGCATTTTTCATTGAAAAAGCTCACATTTTATGACCGTTTTTTATGAATAACTTATATTTTTTTAATGACCTATAGAAGATGTCTCTTGTTTTTCCAAAAAAATTTCACCACATTCGAGTTATTTGAGATTGAAGGTTCTCATAAGTCGGTTCTAATAACTTTCAAAGTATCAACTTTCCAAAAAAATTTTATAGAATAAAATTTACTCAGAATTGGTCAGTATTTCGACTTCCATATTTATTTTGATTAAAAATATTTTCATCTCCTAGACGGGGTTGTTTTCACCCCCAGGACAAAAGCCCGCTTCGGCGTAGGGTAGATTTTGACAAAGTTTAAATCTACCATACCCTGAAATCGACCTTGATTCTCAAAATACCACGAGAAAATGTTGATTGGACAGATTGGACTATAAGATATGGCTGTTCAAAATTTGCATACTCTCGTGATTAGGGACTCGTTCAAGCCGTTTCAACTAAAGCCCTTTCAAAAATAAGCACATAAGTAAAGTAACTTGTGAAGCGGTAACGGTTAATTTTATTTAGGATGTTAATTAGGGGGTGATGTTCACGATTTTTTACCAAAAAAAGGGACCAACTTTATTTTGAGTGTAACTTGCTTACATTTAATGGTAGAAACTTTTTTAAAAACCAAAAATAAACAAGGTATGATGAGTTTTCCCCGAAAAGTGCTTTTCGTGGGTTTCTAAACGTGTTTTTGTTTGTTGAAAAATGGACATAATATGCACTCGCAAATAACTCGAAAAGTATTGACTTAGTGAAAAAAACTCTATACACCAAAAGTTGCTTAGAATTTGTCAGTTTATTAATTTCCGGACTTGTTTTAAACGTATACTTTTCACACCCGAGAGGGGGTGAAATTCACCCCTAGGACAAAAGCACATATCAGCACAATATCACTTTTTTATTTGGCAGGTTAGCTATGTGTATGCCAAACTTCATGTCAAGCCAAGCGGTTCTTTAAAATTCGGAAGTGTTGCAATATTTTATTGTGAGTGAATGGACTAGAATCGGTATTCGGTATTCGCTCCGTGCTCGACCATGGTGGGGGTACCTAGAAACGATGTCAGCGTGAGTAGTGGCGAAAATGACATTATTGGAGCTATCTTTGTAATGTCATTCGCACTGTTGGTATAACAAATTTTATAAAAAATGGTACATTAATGTTATCTGTTTATCATACGCTTAACGTCAATTTGTGAGATCTAAAAAGGTCAGGACCTCCGTTTTTGACCCTTCGCTTCGTTATCGAACGTATTCGCTTCGTATCTGTTTAGTGTACAGATAGCGAATGATCGATAACGAAGCGAATGGTAAAAAATCGAGGTCCTGGTGAAGCTAGGTGTTGCGTCAGTCATGCACGGAGCGAATACCTACAAACTATTTGTTATGTGTTTAGGAAAGTAATATACCTACCGATAAATTATTATGAATACTATAAATATTTACAAAACACAACGATTACATCATCAGAAAACAAATATGGTTCAGTTTAATAAGAAAAATAAGGGTTTGTACAATTATGGGATCAAAGTAATACTTACTGCCATTTTTATACCTACCTACGATTGGTAAGTTTTAAATTTTACAAGATAATAAAATATTACTAATATTTCTGGTAATTTGGGTCTTACAAAAAATTTTATTCGGCTCTTACGGGCGCCTTTTGAATACGGCGCCGGGGGGCTCCGCCCCCCTTCGCCCTTATGGACGGCGCGGGCCTGCTCCAAACCATTGGCATAAGTTTTAAAGCCATGAGTGTCTGCTTCTTTCGGGTCCGCATTTGCTCTCTATTTTACCCCGTATTATCAGTTGGAGTATATGATATTTATCATGTCTCATAAAACGACCGAGGTATTCAAGTTTCAGTTTCTTAATTGTGAAAGAGATTTCTTTTTGTTTTCCCATTCGGCGCAATACCTCTACGTTGGTGGTGTGAGTCGTCCCACATTTCGAATGCCTCTAGCTTCCTCATTAATGTTTCCGTTATTATCCAGGCTTCTGCACCATATAGCGAGACATAGCATTGTAGCAGCCGTATTTTTTAATAAGTTAATAAATAATTACATCTAAATAACCATAGAACAAGTCTGTGCAGACTCTCAATATCTGTCGATATTTTGCACTTCTGGCTTTCTTCTTCTATTTCACATGTCACTACTTTTAAGGTAGGTTTACAACTTGGCACAACATAACAAATATACCAACTAAAAACACCACTTGTGAAAAAGATTGTAAAAAATATATAAATAATGATTTCTTTATCTGTACCTAAGGTATGTATTTTTTATCTTAGCCGATTACCATAATCCAAAAAACTTCCCCCGTTACAAGCATTAACGAATCTATTCGACACCCTCAAGCTTAAGTTACTATTATCAATATAATTTATTTAGATTAAAAGAGACAGTTATGGACCATAAAATTTAATGTTGAAATGATCATAAAAATGTAGTAAAAATTTAATTTTGAAAATAGTAAAAAAATTGTTATACAATTAGCCGAACACAATTAATTGATTGGTTGACTTACCTGTTAAGGAGGGACAATCATAATTGTCCTATCTTACATTTCGAACATTTGTACTTATGGTAGTGGTCTTTTCGGGCCGCTGATCACAGTTTAAAGAAGCAGAAGAAGAAAAAGAAGATTATTAAGCTTCTTGGCAAGTGACGTCCGCGCATCACTGTTTTTTTTTTTTATTTTATTTTTATCGCACAAGACATGGGTGGGTTCAAAAGAATCAATGGGGGGGAGCGTACAAATGTTCGAAATGTAAGATAGGACAATTATGATTGTCCCTCCTTAACAGGTAAGTCAACCAATCAATTAATTGTCCTTCACATAACATTTCGAACATTTGTACTTATGGTAGGCTGTTGAAAGATTAAACAATATTGTGCGATAAATAAACAAAAGTAGATTGCAATCCAAATATGAATAGTACTTAGCAATTTTTTTTTTTTTTTTTTTTTTTAGAAACTTTACAAAAAATATATACATATGTATACCTAACTAATATATTAGAGCAATTATTAATTAAGATTCATGTTTATATTTTAATTATATGAGATGTGTACTTTCAACCAGGTACAAATAAACATAATAAGAAAATTAATGTTCTTACTAATATTAGTAACCTACACATGTAATGTAATTACAATTACATACAATTACATGGACTCACCAGACAATACGGTTTTGCAAAGAGTCCGTAATCTTTTGCTAGAGGTTTATTATAAAAAATATTGAATACTTGAGAATTTTCTGTCCATCTCGCCGTCTCTCTAATATCTTCTATAATCCAGTTCTAACTCCCGCTGAGGTAGATGCATGTCTGACACTATACACTTTAAAAATATTAGTGTCTATATTTTTAATTTAAAAAAATGTTATATCTATCTACTCAACGCCTGGGTAGATGTTGCTTTATACGTCTCTTTTTTTTTGTTTTTAGTTATAAACAAATTGTCTTCCGATTGAGGACGAATGTTTTAGAAATCTCTAAACACTCTCAACTGTGTTTTTTGTTTTAAATAGGTTGATATTTGTTTATTTATTATTATTATTATTATTTTTTGGGGAAGTCTTTATCCTATGTTATATCAAAATGTCAATTTTATCTTGATCCATGAAAATATTCTGAATTTTTATTAGGTACAGGGTTTGCAACCTCTGAACTGAAGTGAGTGCAATCAACATTACAAGTTTGTAAGTAAGATCTTTCAGGGAAAGGCTTGTGAGACGAAATAATGTTTCTAAATAAAGTAATACTGGTAGAGGGTCCCAAGTTAATTAATATTTGGGCAATTAAGGTTTGAGGTTATATATACATTTGTAAAAAAATTTAAAAATGTTTTTATAATATTCTATGATATCTTCTATCAACGCCAATGCAGCACTGTGAATGTTAATACGAGCTATAATTATAATCCGGTTCTACGATAAATTTAATAAAATTAAAATTTGATAATTCATAAGCAAAATGGTTATTATTTTATACTAAACCGTCACCATCTCTTGAAAACTGTATCATACAGATTTAGTGATTTGTTGTAATAGATGGGATGGAATCCTCAGGAATGCCTTTTCTTAAAAAGCTTGCCTGACAAGAATATGGAAACCCAAAGGATGTCCTGGATATAAAACCCCAAAAAAAAATTCTAGATTAAATTTTTATCAGGTCCATAATTATCTTTTTGGTTGTGTAAGGTATGGTGGTCAAAGGTTGTGTACCAAGGCTGAAAAACATAAAATTTAAATCCATGCCAATCTAGAGTTAAGGCATTGGCTTTCTCTGATCCGGGGTCAGGGTTCAAAATTACATACCTTGCACATTTTTTTTTTTTAGGATATGTGGCAAACATATCGATTTCTGGAATAAGAAGCTGCTCAAAAATTATAGTAACACAATTATCACTTAAAGAATACCTACTCTGTTTCTATTTTTAAAGATCTTGATTCCGAGTCAGGCAAAAGCATTTTTTTTTACTGTTACAGATGCAAAAATAATTTTTAAATTCCTATTTTCACAGAATTATTAAACTTATCTGCAAATGTTGAGTACTGTACACTACCCATCTTGTTAATGCAAGACACAGCTGTTGCGTTATTTATTCCTAGCAAAATGTTACAATTCCTATATTCGTTGAAAAAGGATTTCAAGCCACTATATGCTGCTAGTGACTGAAGTACATTTATATTTAGTTGTTGTTCATGACTCCAAAAACCATGAGTTTTGTTATCAATGCAGCATACCCGCCATGCTAAAAGATATATGCATCGCAAAATATTTCAAGTACATAATTGGATTATTTTATATTTTGCTCACTAATTGGTATGTTATTTAACCACCAATTGTAATCATTTTTAAGTATTTAGGTATGGTCATTTTAGTGTTATAACTATTAGTTTAAGAAAGGGGCTACTTTTCTTTTGTATTTATTTATATATTGTTTTTTTTTTTTTTTTAGTATAATTTTCCATATTTAACTTCCATAGATGGACAAACTGTTACAAACTGACCGATTAAGGCTGCAAATGATCTTATTTTACATGTACTTTTATTTTTGATGTTCTGAATACTATTAGACTTTTTTTTTTTGTCAGCAGGTGCAAAATATATCAGGTTCGAATCAAACGTAAAACCAAGAAAAGTTATATTTTGTGGGGGTGAAAGTATACTTTTCCTTTTTTTTTTATTTATAGTAAATCCCAAGCAGAAAAAACATAGAAAATGTTTAAACAATATTTTCTTTACATTTTAAATATGATTTTGAAATTGGTAAATGGTCCTCTAAAAAATTGACAAAAGTAAAGCCTCCTGTTATTAGATTATTTAGGGCTGGTTTTAAAGTTTTTGTAAATATAAAAGCCGAGATATTATTCAAACCAAATGGTAAACAGTTTAATTAATATAAAAAAAGTTCTGTACTTAAATTTTAAATATTTTTTAGAATTTTAATGAACAGGAATAGCAAAATAGACAACTTTTAAATCTATTTTTGCCATAACCCTTGAAAATGAGCTTGAGGACTGACCTATTATAATCTTCCAGCTTAAAATATGTGGCTTCTATAAAGCAATTTAATTATTTTAAATTCAAAACAAAATTCTCTGATTTCCGTCTTTTTAGGCACAAAAAACTACGAAAAATAAATTGTCCTTTTGTATGTGAAGAAGGAGAAATAGTAATTTTTAATTACTTTTCAAGTAATTTTTTTTTTTTTTTGTCATACGACCAGTTTGGGTCTATGAGAACTTTTGGTGCTCTCTCTTCAGAGGGCGTTGTTTTAAATAAAATATTAAAACCTTAGACCAAACTTAAAAATTTCTTATCTGAAGTAAACCCTTTCCATATTTTAATACAGTTAGCCATATTACCCTATTAATTTTTATTGACATTTAGTATGACATCCTGGTTGTTCTCATTTGCTTTTGGTACTGCTGTCTGTTCGATTGTTTGCATCTCGATGCTAGTAGAGGGTGATTTGAGTACTGACTTTGTCCAATTCTTGGTCTGCTCAAGGTTGGATTGAAGTTTAAACGCTGCTGATTAAAGTTGCTAGATTCTGAAAGAACTCTTGATGGATGCTGAGTGGAAACAGCAGCTTGGCTTTGTGGTATAGTCTTTGGATAAACAGTGGTCTTTTGTGGCTTCGTAATGACTTCGAGATGACTTAATAAAGCTGATTTTGTATCTTTGTTTAATATTTTTGACAAAACCAAACAAAAAATTATTGTAAGTACACTTACTAACTGTGTAATATTAAAGTAGACGATAAAAATCAATGCAGAATGTGCAAAAAGTAGTTAAATATATTTTATTCTATTCTAAACTTCTGGACTACTATAAGTAACTCTGCGAAATAGGAGTAGCTCAAAATAAAGATTTTCTGGGCTACTAAAAAAAAGTACCCTCTTCTAGTTTTATTGTTTGAGGACAAACCAAACAAACATTTAATGTAAGCAGTAAACTTACTACCCTCGTAATATGAGATCTAGGCAAAATGTGCACAAAGTAGTTGAATAAATACATTTTATTGTATTCTAAACTTCTGGGCTACATTAAAGTACCTCGGAGAAATAGAAGCAGATAAAATAATCATAAAGATTGTCTGGGCTGCTAAAAAAGTACCCTCTACTGTAATTTTATTGTTTGAAGACAAACCAAACAAAAAGCTTGGTGTAATTAAACTTGCTTGTAATCTTAAATCAAAGTAGAATTTACAAAAGTAGTGAAATAAATATAATTCTATTGTATTCCAAACTGCTGGGCTACTGTAAAAACACCTCTGAGAAATAGAAGCAGATAAAATGATCATAAAGATTGTCTAGGCTACTAAAAAATACCTCTGCTCTAGTTTTATTGTTTGAACACAAAACCAAACAAATAATTTAGTGCAAGTAAACTTGCTTGTAACGTGAAATCGAAGTAAAATTTACAAAAACAGTTAAACTAATATATTTTGTTCTATTCTAAACTTCTGGACTACTGTAGAGTAACTCTGAAAAATAGAGGCAGGTCAAATAATCATAAAGATTTTTTGGGCTGCTTAAAAGCACCCCTGCTCTAATTTTATTGGTAAACCCTTTATTTTGTTCTATTTTAAACCTTTGGGCTATAATTTTATTTTTAAACCCCCAATAATGTAGTCTGTATTACTTTGGGCTACCTTAAGGTATCCTTCTTGACACAAACAATATAAATTTTTGCATAATATCATGTCTGTCGGACATTTTGCTACAAAATAAACATTAATAGGAAAATCAGTGCAGTGTGGCAACATAGCGCCTGTTACATCTCTGTGTGTTTTGACAAATACTATTGACGTTTTGAGTATTTCGAATAGGGAAGAAGGCGAGATATAGTAACTATGACAACAGAGAAAATATATTGATAACAACAAAAAAGGACCCCAAGTTTGAATTTGGTTAAAATTGTCATTTCGTAAATATTAAATATTTATAGTTCGATCTATTCACACATAATTTAATTTATCTAACATAAAATGATTCAAAAATATCTTATAAATAACTTGGTCTTTTGGGATAAAACCCAAAAATATCATATAAATACCTTAACTCTACCAGTTTCTGTTGCAAATTTTCATATTTCCGCCTCTTTCGGGATACACAATTATTCTCTGATGACTTTTGTGGTATTTTAAACACTGTCTAATAATTTTTATAAAACTATTTGGAAAGCACTTGTGATCAGTACACGCACAGAAAAAAAAACAGTGATGCGCGGACGTCACTTGCCAAGAAGCTTAATAATCTTCTTTTTCTTCTTCTGCTTCTTTAAACTGTGATCAGCGGCCCGAAAAGACCACTACCATAAGTACAAATGTTCGAAATGTTATGTGAAGGACAATTGTTATACAATTCGGCAAAATTAGCCGAACACCTTAAAAATGGGACATATTTGATGTCTCGAATTTTCTAAACCAGTAGTCCGATTTGAGTGATTCTTTTAGTATGTTATAGCCTTATTATTTAAGAATATCGTTGTGATAATATTGTTGCTAGACAGGTAAATATCATTTTATACCGGGTGTACCAATCATACAGTGTTTTTTTCTTAAAGTTTAGAACACCCTGTGGAATATTCTAGCATATATAAAATATTAAAAATAAAACTCGATTGTAGAGTTTGACTTTCTTAACATTTTACTTTTAGATTCATTTAATTACGTGGGATAATAAAAAAGTTATGTGCATTAACAACTATCCATGTTTTCCATCGATAAATTCTCATAGTAGGGAAGGAAAGTATGCTAATTTTGCAGTTACTCTAGCGTTATGAGGACCTATTGGATTGTGAAGAGTATGTGCTAAAACCAGAAAAAGGTTAAGTTAAGTTTTCCATAAGGTGGGGGACTTTTCATTTTTTAATTTAATTTTCCATTTGAAACAATCGTTTTTTTCCGATTATAGCGCGAAAGCATAATTCGAAAAATTGTGTCGAATAAAAAGGTGCTTATTTTTACGTAAAGAATCCAAATCTGCAATAAAACTTGGAGCTCCTATTCAAGATTTTAAGTTAAATCCCCCACCCCCACCACCCTGGGGGCTCGTGTTTGGTACCATTCGATAGATTTTTCAAAAATATTGAATACATGTATTTTGCAATTTTTCGATCTGATGTTCATTTTTCGACGATGTTTGTAAAAAAACATGCAAAAATAAATATTGAATATTACATACTTGATTCAAATGCATGTGCATTCAAACTAAGGAGATAATGATGGTAGGGGAGCCCAAGCGGGGATTTTTGCAGTTACTCGAGCGCAACAGATTATCACATGGGGAGAAACCTTGTACCCTGTAAATGTACCTATACCATATATTGGTTTATAACACCGGGAAATTCATTAAGGGGGACCGAAAAAAAATCTATTCTTAGAAAAACTCAAAATCGTCAGATTAAGATAAGGTAAGTTAAGTACATGCAAAATAGTGTATATTTCAAAAATCTGACGATTTGAGCGGGGCGTAAGAATTTGGGCGAGTCACAAAGTTTCACAAAAAAAAAGCGAATATTTCGTGAAATAAACGTCAGATGGAAAAACTAAAAAATACGTGTTCAATATTTTTCAAAAATCTATCGAATTATACTAAACACTTCACCCCACGGAGAGGGGTTGGGGGTAAATTTTAAATACGATATTTCGCGAAATGAACATCAGATCGTAAAACTGCAAAATACACGTATTCAATATTTTTCAAAAATCTATCGAATGGCACCAAACACGACGCCCCACGGAGGTAGGGTGGGGGGTTACTTTAAAATCTTAAATAGGAGCCCCCAATTTTTATTGCAGATTTGGATTCTTGGCGTAAAAATAAGCAACTCTTATTCGAAACATTTTTCCAATTGTGGATAGATGGCGCTATAATCGGAAAAACCGATTGGTGGAAATGGAAAATTAAATTAAAAAATGAAGAGTCCCACACTTTATGGAAAACTTATCTTAACTTTTTTTGGTTTTAGCACCCACTCTTCACAATCCAATAGGTCCCCATAACGCTCGAGTAACTGCAAATTTAGCATACTTTCCTCCCCTACTATGAGAATTTATTGATAAAAAACATGGCTAATTGTTAAAGCCCATAACTTTTTTATTTTCCAACATAAGCAAATGAATCAAAAAAGAAAATGTCAAGGAAGCCTAAGGCTATAATAATTGAGTTAGAATTTCAATATTTTATATATGCTAGAATATTCCACAGGGTGTTCCGAACTTTAAGAAAAAAACACAGTATGATTGTTACACCCGGTATAAAATGACATTTACCTGTCTAGCAACAATATTATTACACCGATATTCTTAAATAATAAGGCTATAACATACTAAAACAATCACTCAAATCGGACAACAGGTTTAGGAAATTCGAGACATCAAACATGTCCCATTTTTAAGGTGTTCGGCTAATTTTGCCGGTGTGTGTGCAAACAATAAGTTCGAGTGTCAAATAAACGTCAAATTAAAAATAGTCCAGAAACCGAATTTTTCCACCTCGCAATTTTTACAGAATGATTGCTTGAAAATTTGAGAATAAGTAGTGGATAGTCCAAGGATCAAAATCTATATGATGCCAAAAGGCGCTTTTACCATGGGGGTGGTTGCCACCCCATATCGTGGGTGGAATTTTTTTACTATATTTTGACCGCAAAAGTTGATAAAAACGTTCATTCTAAGCAGAAAATGTTTTATACATTTTTTTTGATAAAGATAATAGTTTTCGATTAATTCGCTATCGAAAATGTTAGTTTTATAATCAATGTTTTTCGATATACTCATTTACGATTCACTCAATTTTTGCCGTAGAAAAATTTTTTCAAACCAACTTTTCGGGAATTAAATAACCCACAATTTCATATTTAATTATTTTTTTATCTCTGATGCTAATCTTTCTATTCAGAAGAAAATGGCATTTTTTACCAAAGTACAAAAATTCCTTATTCGCTTTTAACTCCAGTTTTTTAAAAACTAATCATTCTAAGCGAGTCAAACTTTTGGAATCTATTATTAATACGTAAATAAAGAAGAATGAATAAGGCCAATGACTAAAAACACCGGTAACTTACATTATTATGCTTTCAATTCGATTTCTCCTTTTTTTTTTTTTTTCAAAAAAATATATTGATTTTTTAACTGTAACTTTTTAATTTTTTATCTTAGAAAATTTGGTAAAAAAGAATTTTGTAGGGTTTTACAGGATCTAAAGGTCTTTGAATATTAAATTTTTTTAAAATCCTCATTCGCAAAAAGAGGTGACTTTGAAAGGGTTGGTAAAGGTGGTTTTTGCATGTTATTACAAGTTTTAATTATCAATAGCTCACTTCATTTTTGCCGTAGAAAAAATTTTTGCAAATCAGATTATTGAAAATTAAATAATCTACAATTTCATATTAAAACATTTTTCCGTATCGCTGACGCTAATCTATCCATTCTGAAGAGAAAGCCATTTTTTCCAATCTACAAAAATTCGTTATTCGCTTTTAACTCTAATTTTTTTAAAACTGATTACTCTAAGCAGCTCAAACTTCTAAAAGGTGTTAACAATACATAAATAAAGAAGACCAAATAAGGTCAATGACTAGTTTTAATTAGAATGGTGATTAGGGGTTGGCTTCCGATCACTTTTTTGTTGAAAAAAAAATAGGGACTGACATTATTTTCATTATTTTCAAGTCACTTAATTTTTGAGCTATATACTTTTTTTTATTTCTGGAGATAGATATTTTTAAATACTTTAAATTAGTTTGAACAAGCTATCCTCGAAAAATGCATAGTTTTTCCGTCTTTTGACTTTGAAACTAGAATATTTAGCATTTGAGGAAGAAGAGCTAACATATAGTAAAGTATAGCTCGATTACCATTAGCCTTAAAGAAAATTAAAAAAAAAACAGTTTTGTTTATTTTTTCAAAAGGTACATTTTTGTTTAGTAAAGTTGTTTTGATAAAACGAAAACTTTTGGAGTTATTAGCAGAAAACTTATTAAAAACATTGATTTTTTTCGATATAAAACTAACACTTTCGACAGCGAATAAATCGAAAACTATTAATTTTATCAAAAAATTGTATAGTACATTTTTTGCTTAGAATGAATGTTTTTACCATCTTTTGCTGTCAAAGTATAATCAAAAGTTTATACCCCCCGAGATGGGGTGGCAACCACCCCCATGGTAAAAGGCCTTTTGGCATCATATAGATTTTGATCCTTGGACTATCCACTACTTATTTTCAAATATTCAAGCAAATCGATCCATTCTGTAAAAATTGCGAGGTTTTACACTATTAAGCTTCATTACTTGGATAAAAGCGGAAATTTGGACGTTCTCTGAAGAAAGGATCAATTTTAAGGGTTTTTCTTCACTTTTTCGTTATAGTTTAGTTGTCGGTGTTAACATTAATTAAGTGTCCATCGAAAGCAATAGGCAGTGTGAATTATTAATACCAGATTTTAACATTCGCTGGGTCTATTGAACTGTTAATGTTGTTTGTTTGTGTAGCACAAAATGGAAATAGATGACTTAAACCTTATCTTGCAAAAGGTATATTTAAAATCCCTAAAAAGAGCACAACAAAACGTTTTTGGAATCAATATTCCATCATCAGCGTTATCACCTAAAATAAGTATAACTCTATAAGTAAAGCAAACGTGAGGTTAAATTTTGACAAAGGTAAAAAGTGAATAGATACGGGTAAAAACCCTTGAGTTGTTTTTGAACAGTTGATGTTACATTATATTATTTGATTTTAAAGGATGTTAAAAATATTTCCAGATTAACCCCTGGCATCATATGACATCAACCATATTGGTTGGAAATTTTTAGGTAGGACCTTACATGGCAGAGTCTAGGTGACAACTGAACCGGAATGGCTACCTGAAGGGTGTCAGCACTAGATTGTCAGTGTACATTGACATACTGTAATAAGAAGTGTAGTTACTTCAGCCAAAGAATTTAAATTTTATGTTAATATTTAAAATAATAACAGTAGTGAAAAAAAAACATTTGTTGGGATTAAAATTAATCTACCCTGAACAAGTATGATGGATAAATGTAAAACTACAGGATCAAACAAAAGTGAATTAATACTTTGTTTAGGGTAGGCAATTATCATTACATATATTAAGCTACTAATCAGACAATGAAAAGGCCATTATGTTGAAACATCTAGGATTGGAAATTATAAATGTGTGCAGAGTTGTACTTTTCTAAGATATTAGTTAAGCTGATGTTGTGAACTTAATATTTGGTGTAATTTACTAATAGAAGGATCCAACAAAATAGATAAAAGATGATATATATTTAGTGTGGCTGAAGAAATATGTATTATTAGATGTGAATGTAAATAAGAAAAGCAGTAGTGAGGAGACTGAGAAATCCAGAGACCCGAGATCAAAGTATATATAAATAATAAAATAATAAAATATAAATAATATAAATAATAAAAATTAAAACGGCAATAATAAGGTACGCGAGATATATATTGAAAAATATTATTATTCAATCATTATTCGCCAAAATTATCATATTTCGCCGCTACGGATGCTGGCATAGTTTCGTGTATCCCCACCATAGTCACGCACGGAGCGAATAAGTAAAAATTTCATTCATGTAGGGTCTATTTACCAGCCTCCCAACAAAAACTCTAGAAAACACTAAGAGGATCTACATACAAGAAAATAGATAAATCCTAATATTGAGAAAAATACAGTAAAATATACTTTTCAACAAATAATAAATACCGCAATACTATCTAAGTGTTGAACAACTTTTCTCTTCGCACTTCACTGATCACTAAAGGGGAAACAACTATTCGGAAGTGGTGCTTCGCCGATAGAGTGCGCTGATAACAACTTGCTAATCCGATTCAAATGTATATAAGAGGAGTCGTTTCAGCGGAAATCTGATATTCTTATCGCCGATGTGCATTTGTTCAATTACGTCATAACCATCACGTCAGTCAATGGTGATGTGAGATGCGACCCCTTTTGATGTCGAATTATAGCTAGTCTTTGGTCGGTAAAAGGAGATTAAAGTTAATTTTTCATCTGGTTGGTTTTGAGTTTGACATCGGAAATAACAGCGGCTATGGATTCACTTGTTCATTAATGTTCATGGCTACCTCATAAAATGATTTTTAAAATTATTAATGTTTAATAAATTATTAATTTGATTGGGTAGAGATTTATTTATCTAGAAAAAATTTTAATATTTAAAGCTTTCAAATATACAACAGGATTTGTTTAAATAGCTATGTAAATAGATAGCTTTGCAAATAGATTTGTTTAGCAGAAGAGCGACAAGGTTTCAGGTCGAGTAGATCATGCAGCTACGCTATATTAATATCTATAATCAGGCAAGTTCAAGAAAAATCTTTAGAATAAAACAAACCAGCATATTTGTGTTTCGTGGACCTTAAGAAAGAATTTGACAGGGTCAAATTAAAGAACATTTTCCATTTGTTATACTCAAGAGAGATACCACTAGGAGTAATTAAAACGATCAAAAGCATATACCAGAACAACACAATGAAAGTAAAAGTAGAAGATAAACTAACTGACAAAATTGAAGCTGGTAATGGGATAAAATAGGGGGATTCCCTGAGTTCTTTATTGTTCAACCTGATCATGGATGAAATAATAAAAGAGTAAAAACTAAAAAAGGATACGAAATGGGAGAAAACAATTTAAAATAATCTGCTATGCAGACGATGCAATAGTAGTCTCTCAAAGTGAAGATTATTTACAACGAATGCTGCACCAATTTAATATAATCGCCAGAAAATTTAACACGTTAATTTCCCCAAAAAATACAAAATTCATGGTTATAACAGCAAATCTATTAAGATGTTAACTGGAGCTGGAGGGTCAGATAATAATACAAGTGATGGAGTTTAAATATCTAGGCATCGCACTATCTAGCTACGGAAAGCTCGCAACAGAAGTGGAAGATCAAGTGAATAGAGCAATAAAAAAATATGAAAAAAATATTTTTAAGAAACGCTTTTCTTTAGTTACGAGTGACTAAAATTAAACATATTGACATTCGTCAAAGAAAAGCGTGGCGCGTCTTCATCGAATAAACGGTTTTCGCACCACGATTTTCTTTAACGAATGTGTTAGATTTTTTCAATTTTTTTTATTTTTTGCTTTTTAGTGGATTTTGCTATAATATGTTTAATTTTAGTCACTCGTAACTAAAGAAAAGCGTTTCTTAAAAATATCGTTTTCATATTTTTTATTTTTACTTTTTAGTCTTACACTTTTCAAACATTAAAATATATCGTCATGTTTATTAACCTTTAACTACCCGCGCATCAAGTTATAACATAACTAGACGCGTGGCGTACTTTATACGCCACAAGAAAATACCTGTAAAAACAGCGGATTTTTTTTTAAATACACTCAGTTGTTTGTTATAAACCTTATTCGGCATCAGTGAATACTTGGAGTTCGTTCTCAGTAAGCCAATTGGGATTTATAACTGGAATCATGGAATAACTGGATTCCATGATAAATAAAATTACTAATAAAAAATTTTTTTAAATGTGATTTTTTACAAGAGAAAA
Source organism: Diabrotica virgifera virgifera (assembly GCF_917563875.1). NCBI lineage: Eukaryota > Metazoa > Arthropoda > Insecta > Coleoptera > Chrysomelidae > Diabrotica > Diabrotica virgifera. The sequence continues at coordinate 53,332,882 of NC_065449.1, read as the reverse complement.
CGTATTGTTTATAAAGGAAAATATATTTTGTGCCATAATGACTAAAAAACAATTGAAATATGTACTTATATTACTACTTATATTAATATAATCGTGGCGTATATTATCCACCACCGGAAACAATACATAATAAACTGTAAATTACAATCTTCCCAGAACGCCGATTATAACAAAACTAAAACCAAATTGTAAAGCACATTCCAGTGATAGGTTAGAGAGATAAACAAGGTCAAAAATTAAATTTTTAAATATATTTGCAGTAGAATTCTTATATCTGGCGTACAAAATACGCCAGCGCGTGTAGTTAAAGGTTAAAATATGTATAAAACATTATGATGTACAAACATGAAAAGTAGTCGAAATCAGCAAAAAATTTGAAACTGTATTGTTTATTTATGAAGCATAACGTAAACAATTAACGTAAAAAGTGAAATTATGTATAGTTCATATAATTAGCTACACTCTGTAAAAGTTTCAAGTTTCTTCATTGTAAAAAACAAGAGAATTTAAGCATTTTCCGTTAAAATCGTTTTTTATTTAAACAAATAATAAACAAAAAATATTTTTATTGACTATTCGTGTACTGTTCCCGCGAATGCATATGTCTGCAAGTTTTTAGTTATTTGCATTGAAGAAAAGGCAGTCAAATTAACGTCCAAAGGTTTGACCCAAACGATTGAACTAAAGAAAAGCGTTTAATTAATTAATACGACAAAACGAATTCTAATGTTACTTGTAGCATAAACGTCTCTACCGGTGCTTTTATTATGTATAGTTCATATCATTAGCTACAATACGTAAAAGTTTTAAGTTTCTACATTGTAAAAAACAAGAGAATTTAAGTCTTTTCCCATTAAAATCTTTTTTTTTTATTTAAACAATTAATAAACATAAAATTTTTCTTTTATTGACTATTCGTGTATTGTTTTCGCGAATGCATATGCCTGCAAATTTTCATTCATTTGCATTGAAGGAAACTTAGTCAAATTAACGTCTGTAGATTTGATGCAAACTATTGAAGTAAAGAAAAGCGTTTAAAAAGAGCCGAGGGTTGCCTGAATGGTACACGACAATTAGACCGAAATCATTAGACTGAAAGCAGTAGACCGAACTCATTAGATCGAAAAGCACTTTACCGAAACCTCACTAGACCGAACAGCATTAGACCGAAATGGTACATAAATTAAAAAAGATTGCAGTAAATTATGCTAAGATTTTGTATATCTTTCTTTTTGTTTCTTGGATTTTTTTTATTATTTTATATATAGACTGTGTAAATTGTTACTCTGTACAGTTTGATATGAAATAATTTTCAGCCGTTAAACAAATTAGTAAACGTAAAATTAAATTAAGGGTAGAGTGACGTTAACACCATTTTAACTGTTTATAATAACCATCGAAGTAACATTTAGTTTTAATTACATTAGTTAATTACATTAGTCTTATCTCTTTTATTGCGACAAGTAAAAAGAACTGCTTTTCGGTCTTCTGCTGTTCGGTCTAGTGAGGTTTCGGTAAAGTGCTTTTCGGTCTAATGAGTTCGGTCTACTGCTTTCGGTCTAATGATTTCGGTCTCTTTACAGTAAACCGTTATTTCACCTTGCATCTCCGTCGTATATATTTTCTAGTTCTGTCCCATAGTGTCTTACCATCGATTTTTCGAAGGGTTTTCATATCGTTATTGGTCCGATGACTGTTTTGTAAATTCTGCCTTTCATCTCTTTTCCGATATTTTTATATAGTGTTATATTTCTATTTGATATAAAAATTAAAATTTGATAATTATAAACAAAATTCACTTTAATATAAAATATTTTTAATTTTCTCAACCTCGGGCATATAAATTTAGAACAACCTGTATACAACAAATTGTTATATTTAATTTTAAGAAGTGATTAGAATAAGCGTACGAAACTCGGAACAATGTGCTTAGATAAACAAAGTGAATGACGCGTACCATTATCGTTCTTCTTGGAAGGTCGATCATTAGCCTATGCTAAATAAAACTCAGTGAAATAGATGATAGTTCATTATCGTTTTTCGCGGAAGGTTTCGATCATTAGCCTATGCTAAATAAGACTCATTTGAAAGAGAGAATAGGTCATTAAAATTTGTAAATAGTTAGAAAGTATTTTAGAATGGGAATTAAATATTTTCTTTTGAAATCCATTAAGCATATTTAGAAAGATTAAAAATTGGTTTTGAGGAATATTACGAATGAGAGTTGGTGATGGAAGATTGATTTGTGAATCTGGAAGGGATATTTAGAAAGTAGGGGAATGGATGAGAAAGTGAGATCAGAATGTTTTGAGCTGTCGAGAAGTGAAGTCGAGTAGTAGACGGTAGTGTTCGAGGAGTGAGAAAGCCGGTGTAGTTCCGTGAGTGTGGAGTATCTATCGTGGAACGAGAAGTAGGCCAGGTCGAGAGTAAAAGAACCTCCTTGAGCCCAGAGTGTCCCGGTAGCTGATAGCAGTTTCGAAAAGGGTAGAACACAGCATCACGACAAAAGCAGGAACGAGAGCTATTCGAGCTAGTTTTTCAAAGGAGAACATCACTGGAAGCCAGGACGAGGTTTGATCGCAGCCAAGGATAGCAGGAAACGGGTCTTGTGTGAGAACATTTTCAGTTCACCAGGAAAAGGTCAGTCTCATTTGTTTGGACATGCATGTATGGGTTTTTCGTATTAAATTCCACATAAAAAATTGAATAACATAATCAATAATATCAGAAAAGCTTCATCAAACTTAAATAGAGTTGTTCCTAATAACTCCTAATAGTTAAATGTTAATAAAAACTTTCAATTGAAAACCAAAAGGAAATAAGATTCCCATTTGTAAATGTTATGTTTAAGAATAATAAGAAATAGCAAATATTAAGCATTGATTGCCTTTTAAATAAAATAAAAAATATTTTGATTATAATTGTAACCCATATGTGTATTTTTTTTACTCTTTTCTTTTCTATCCCGATTAGGAACCATTAAGAAATATTTAGAAGCCACGAAAGTAAGTAATTAATTTATAATTCGCCCTGAGATTGAAAACATATTGATATGTGATCTGGTTAATTAATTAGATTAGTATTAATACATTGATTAAATTAAGTGACATATAAGAATATTATCTCATATCAATAATCAAGATCACATCAATAGGTACCCATATTTTGTCATTCAGGTAGGTTTACTGTAAAGAGACCGAAATCATTACACCGAAAGCAGTAGACCGAACTCATTAGACCGAAAAGCACTTTACCGAAGCAGAATTTACAAAACAGTCATCGGACCAATAACGATATGAAAACCCTTCGAAAAATCGATGGTAAGACACTATGGGACAGAACTAGAAAATATATACGACGGAGATGCAAGGTGAAATAACTGGGTAAGAAATAAAGAGGTAGAATGAACTGACCATATAAAGCGAATGACAACAAATAAAGTAGTAAGAGACGGTGAAAGACGGTTTCTAAATACAAAGACGATCAGTGGGAAGACCACGGCAACGATGGAATGACAACTTACTGGAGGCACGTTGAAAAAAACAGACAGAGCCATGTCTATAAAAAAAGAAGAAGAAGATTTGAAATAAAAAAAAAATGTTTGAATTCTTTATAGAGCCACTTTCCTTCTTCCTGTTGTGTCTTTGTTCTTAGGACTCCTTTTTCCGTGTTTATCGTATGATACTACTTATGATGTTCCATTGATTTTCTATTGTGGATTCTTCTTTGTTTTCTTCTAGTAATTTTTCATCCACTGTTCTCCAAAACCTTTTTTGTACCATAGAGACTTTTAGATTATCTAAGTTTGTTTTTCTCTTTTTGGATATTTTTTCTTTTGCTGTCGACTGATTTTACATCTAATCCATGTCTGTACTAGTAGATGGTCTAACTCTCACAGCTTGCTCCATGTCTACTTGTTGCATCTAATATACTTGGGCCCTTCTTTTTTCAACCAGTGCGTGGAAACTGACCATTCTCATTTTTCTCTCTATGCAGACAGCGTTTTCCTATTACCCCTGTGAACTCTTCTTCTTTTCCGATTTTGGCGTTTGTGTCGCCTATCACCATTTTAATGTCGTCATAACGACATGACGACGTTTACATAAGTCATAACCATCACGTCAGTCAATGGTGATGTGAGATGTGACCCCTTTTGATGTCGATTTATAGCTATAGGCTTTATATCTTAGTCCTCTTATTTTTTTTAACAAGTATGCATTTTAAAGCTAAAAGTAACACACAATACAACACTATGCTCTGCTTTTACACTAACACTTTACACTAACTGAAATGGTTTTCTTCGTTTGAGTCTTCTTTCTAGCCCAGTATTATCGAGGAGCTGGATGATCTCGATGTTTACATGACCATGGAGCCGTTGTTCGTGACTACCTGATATCTTCTTGATAACTTTGTCTACATCTTCCATCTCAAGATCCTTGTGGAGGTCGACATTTCGGATATACCAAGGAGCATCAACGATGTTCCGTAATACTTTATTCTGGAATCTCTGGATAATCTCAGATTCCAGAATAAAGTATTACGGAACATCGTTGGTAGGTCTGGATCCCGCGTATGAAAAAAAAGTTGATTAATAGCAAGCTGAAAATTTGTTCATACCTTAACGGTGTCTAGTCGGACAAACTTTGATATATGGGAACACTGGAGCAGGGGAAGTTTTAATTGTGGAACAGGTTAAAAATTTGGAACGGTCAGACCACGAAAACGGCACGTGTATTTTGTCCGACAGAACAGACTTAAACTCTCCGAACAGAGATTAAACTCTCATGCAAAAATCAGACTGCTATTTATCACAAAATGGGCGTTTTAATAAGGGAAACATGTAGAATATGTCAAATGACATGAATTATGACAGGTGATAAATAGCAGTCTGATTTTTGCATGAGAGTATATTCTCTGTTCGGAGAGTTTAAGTCTATTCTGTCGGACAAAATAAATGTGCCGTTTTCGTGGTCTGACCGTTCCAAATTTTTAACCTGTTCCACAATTAAAACTGCCCCTGTTCCAGTGTTCCCATATATCAAAGTTTATCCGACTAGACACCCTTAAGCTATTAACAAATTATCAGCTTGCTATTAATCAACTTTTTTTTCTTACGCGGGATCCAGACCTATGGATTAAAAGGAGATTAAAGTTAATTTTTCATCTGGTTGGTTTTGAGTTTGACATCGGAAATAACAGCGGCTACGGATTCACTTGTTTAGTGCTAGCCAAAAAATTATTGTTAAAACTATTAAATAGTAATTTTTGAATGAATCTATGAATATTTTTGTATCTGGCTGAAAGTTTTGTAAAAGTTTTTTATCTTGGCTGAAAAGATCTGATGGTGTATGATATCATCAAATTCTGAGTGTTCGTAATCTGTTTGTGTATTATGTCTTGCATATGTATTGTTTATGATTTAAAACGTTTGTCTCCATTTTCTTATAGGCTATTGTTGGTATATTCCTGTTGTTCATTTCTTCTTTTAGTTTTAGCAACCAAAGCTGAATTCTGCTGATGGGTTTGCTACACATTTTTCTTCATTTAGTGGAATGAGAGCTATTGTTTTGATTTTTCTCTGGTTCATATGAAATGATGAATCTTTCCGTTGTACTCTGTGTTCATTGTCCTAGGCATGTTTGCGTATTTGTGATTTATCGAAATCCCCTGTTTCTGGTGTATGTTTTATGCTTTTTTATATTGACGCTTAGTATATAAGCTTATATTAGTAAAGACAGAAATGGTCATAAGTGACTTTTGAATGAGTTACTATAGTTCTCGATTGAGATATTTTTAAAGTAATAAATGCCAGAATTATTTGTTTCTTAACTTTATTTATATAAAATGCTACATTTTGAAGAAGCTACTGATATAATTTGCAGTTTTATATTTTAATTCAATTTTCCTCATCCGACTCTTCTTCGCTCTCAACTGAATCAACTTCGAGCTCGACTTTAGGAGGTACATAACTCTTTGAATTAAGATTTTTATAAAATCCATGGTACGTTGTGGGTATTTTGCCGGTATTACACAGCCACAGTAATCCTTTTAGCTTTTTTTCTTCAATTGGTAATGGTGCATCATACAGTTTCGGTGGAAATTTGATAGTAGTGGAAGGCCGTCCTCTGCATTTTCGATTTAATTTTATGTCACAACCTCTAAAACCATCATCGAATTCGTATTTAAACATTATAGAATTTTGGTGTTCATGCGAAAATTTTATTTCTCGTATTTTGCTAACTTTTATTGATTTCTTTTCGTTGTCAAGTTTCCAATTCTCGGTATCAGTCAGTTTTTTAAAATTAAAAAATTATCTTGGGACATTTCCGTAACATCATAAACTCTTCCTGTAGTTTTAGCCATTCTAATTAATGTAACCCACTGTTCTGGCACATATACAACCGATTGCCTTTTCTTTGCATTTTCGATAATAGCATGCATACTGTCACCCTCGTTCTGAGTGTGGCCTTTTTTCAGAAATCTGTGAACAATATCAATATGAAAATGAGCAGCAGCAAAAGCAAACATCGAAAACACAAAACGATTCCTATTTTGTCCCCCACAGTTGTCTGAGTAAAATATTATCGTTTTAACACTTTGTTGTGCCTTGAGATCTAAAAATTTCCAGAGGCAACTGGCAATTTCATTAGGACCTCTTTTAGCCACCTGCTCGTGCCATACATAGCAGTAACCCTGATTATTTCCAACATCATAAACTGTAAAGTTATATGTAGAGTATTTGCTTTTGTAGTAAAAATCACTTACGTTAGACAAAGGGGTAGCTAAAACCTTTTGAATGTCAAAGCAAGCCACACACAAGCTCTTATCATCTAGTGCAAGCTGTTTGTCTATGTCTTTTAAGTTTCTGATAACTTCTTTGTTTTTCATATGGGACTCATATTGTTCGAGCAATTTTGCTTTTTCAGCATCACTAGCCATATTAAAAACAGAACAAACAGTACACTGGTCCTTTTTTGGTTTAAAGAACCCAATATTGAACTGTTCATTGAAAATATCTCTATACTGGCGTGACGTGGCAGCTGTAGTGATGTTATTTTTTTTGCAATGCTCGTTGTACAATCGGTACATTTTCTGGATAGTTAGCCCTTCTTCAAGGTACATCTTCATCGTATTCTTACGGGTATAATGGGAAGGTACTACAGGAAACTGATTTATGTGATTTTTTACGTTGTCTATAAGTTTTGGTGATAGTTTATGTGGTCTGTTAGTGTGCTTTCCACGTTTATCTTCCTCTAATGATCCACCATCTTTCAGTTTCCTTAATGCTGTAGTGATCCAAGTTTCTGAAACGTTAAGGGTTTCCAAAAACATAGTTTTGCAAACACGTTGTTTTTCATTGCGAATGTAGAAGTAATATTCTCGAGAGTAATTTCTTCGAGACCGTTGTTCTGCAGTAATAGTTACTTGTTTTTTGGCAACTTGTCTCACATGACGAGCAATAAAATCCCACTTTCTCGTATGATCTTTTAACTTCCAAAATTCATTGAAACAAAGGTCTCTATCTTCTTTAGCTATTTTGGTAGCACATTTTAGTCTACATGTGTTTGCGCATGGTGCACCCATCTGTCTTCCTTTAATTTGAATACCTTTTCGATTTTCATGTTCAAGTCCCAGGTTTAGACTTGTTTTAGATTTTTCATCCGCCCACTCACTAACGTCTCTAATTCTTTTCCTACTTACTCTCTCTATATTGCCTCTGCTTCTTCTCTTTCTATTTGTGGTTGCTTCAGTTATATTCTTATTAGGTTCAATTATTACTTCAGGGATGTTTTTGTCTTCTGTCGGAATGTAATCTGGGTCAGTATCAGAGTCTGCATGAAATGGTTCCTCATCGCTTTCATTCTCAATTATTTCATTTTCATTCCTATTGGCTTCATTCTCTTCTAAGCTTACTAAAATTAAACAAAAATGAGGTAAATGCCTACGTAATATTTTTCCATGCGGAATTTAAACCAACCTGTCGGAATGTAATCTGGGTCAGTATCAGAGTCTGCATGAAATGGTTCCTCATCGCTTTCATTCTCAATTATTTCATTTTCATTCCTATTGGCTTCATTCTCTTCTAAGCTTATTAAATTAAACAAAAATGAGGTAAATGCCTACGTAATATTTTTTCATGCGGAATTTAAACCAACCTGTCGGAATGTGGTCAGTATCAGAGTCTGCATGAAATGGTTCCTCATCGCTTTCATTCTCAATTATTTCATTTTCATTCCTATTGGCTTCATTCTCTTCTAAGCTTACTAAAATTAAACAAAAATGAGGTAAATGCCTACGTAATATTTTTTCATGCGGAATTTAAACCAACCTGTAAAACATTCAGGATTAATATCAGTCTCGTGGTCACCAGGATCCTCATTCGCCTTTTTGTATTTGCTTTCTTCTACAATACTTTCAGCAATATGTTTACCTTAAAAAATAAGTAGGTTTTTACTTTGCTGTTATTATTTTAAATAAAGTTTATTATAAATTTACCTTCAAAAGAACGATAAGAAATATCCGTTTCAGTGTTTTTATACGCTTTCTCAGCTAATTCCAATATTAACTCACTTCTGGAACACATTATGGCAATTATAACAAAACTAAACTTTTGAACATAACCTTAAACTAACGCAGAATACCGTAGTAACTCATGTTACGATACCTATGCTATCGCCTCAGATAACAACGAAGACTATTGTAACTCAAGATACGATGATTTTCTACGGTTGTTTTTCATAAATCGGAGATACTATAAAACTCTTACACGTAATATTGGTTGCATAACTACGTTTACTGAGATACGATTCTTTCCTGGGGAAGATATCATTATGTTTTATTGTTTTGCGCTCGTAACTCAAAAAGTGGAAAATTTGAGTTACTACAGTCTTCGTTGGACCAGTCGTCTTGTAGTTTCGGACACATAGAAATTGGAAAAAACTGGATGCAGTTCTTACACCTCTCTTGCGTGTTTTTGGGTTTGGTTTTGGACAGGATAGATCAGAGTGTATTGGTGGTTTTAAATACATATGGTGGAGATGTTGTACTCGTTTGCCTTGCCCTCCTTTTTAATTTTTGTGATAAACATTTTACATATTATTATTATGGTATTGTTGTATCTATTCTTATGAGTGTTACTGGATTCCTTGTGGAGTTTTGTGTTTTGCTGCAGGTATCGGGGGCTCTATGCCCTATAGCAGGGGTCACCAATTATCGGACCGCGGTCCGCATCCGGACCGTGAGCTACTTTTGTGCAGACCGACAATAAATTCAGAATATAGCGTTTGGCAATTTTGAAAATATTTGGCCATGACATTGTATATTATTTTTGACTTATGTGTGCGAAGCCGCTTTATCAAGAATGCACTTTATTAAAAATCGGTACAGGTCTCAGCTAACAGATGAATATCTCAACTCACCAATGAGAATCAGTTGCACCAAACTCACTCTAAACTTCAGACAGGTTGTACATAATAAAAAATGTCATTTTTCTCACTGATAAATTTGTAAAGAATGACAAATTTTCTGATTCGGTTTTTTTGTGGATTCCTGTTCAAAAATGTCCCCTTAAAAACAAATCAGAAGGGGACCGGGATGCCGGACAAAACAATATTTTTATACAAATTCAAAATTACCTTTTAGCCCCGAAAATTGTATTTAAAAAAAGGTCACTTGTCATTTTTTTTCAAGAGTTGATGGTTTTCGAGTTATAAGCGATTTAAAATCTGAAAAATGTGAAAATACCTACGCATTTTCGAGGTTTGAAAACTCATATGTAAATTATTAGTTTTTAGGTTTCCAAGTGCCTAAATTGAAGTTTACTGCATAGCTTCACTGAGGAGGCATGAGGATGAAGAAATAGCTATATGGAGATGGTGGTCCAACTCTGAATCGAATATAAACAAAAATCTGCATTTATCTTTTGAAGTTTATAAATTAAATTTCAAGATTCTAACGAGTAATCGGAACTTACTTCAATATAGACCGTTGTTTTTTAATTGTTAATTGTGCGAGTCCACTCGACTTTTAAGTCGCCACACATCGAAATTTATGGTGCTTCTCTGTCGCACTTATTATACATATTGTACGTACTTATGCAAAAAATGTCCAACAAATACTTCACATTTATTAAAATTTTATAATTTATTGTTAACATATTTTTTTCTTAATGATCTATTTATTTATTCAATTAATTATTGCCAATGTGCTAATTAAATACGCCAATAAAAACAAACGCTCGAAATTGAAATAAACCCCGATAACTCATCAGAATCTTGAAATTGAATGTTGAAACTTCAATTAAGGCACTTGGCAAAAATAATAATGAATTTTCAAGCTTCGAAAATGCTTATTTTTGCATTTTTCAGTTTATAAATCGCTTAAAACTTGAAATCTTTTTTGTTTAAGATGACCCAAAAATGCTTAGAACATATTTTCGGAAGCAAAAAAGGTGATGTTTTGGATTTATTAAAAAATTGTTACAATTTCTGCCTAAAAATTTCGCACTGCACCCTTCTGATTTGTTTACCGAATTGTAACAACCAGACAGGTAGTGTTAACTCCGGACCCCGGAAGTGTCACAGGTTTTCAAAACGGACCCTCAGGAAATATAATTGGTGACCCCTGCCCTATAGTATAGTGATTTGATTATTCCTTTTTTGATTGTTTTGATTTACGTTATGATTTTAGTGGAAATTTAAGTAGGTATTTGTTTTGCCTCACCCACACATGGGTTGCACGGGACGGTCGTCTTCACTGACCGGTCTTTTGCGAGGTGTTTGTGGGTTGGGGCAGCTAGGGGGTCACTTAGTCTGCGGAACGCACGCGAAAAGTGCCAGAAGGGGAGTTAAGAGTAAGGTCGACGGGTCAGTGTATATACTCGCTAAGAGTGGTTCCAGACCCGTCGGCTGGAGAAAGAGGAAGTGAGTTTAGTTGGTAGGCGATCCGGCACGGTGAAGCGTGGCGGATTGAATCCAACACACCTGGGACACCTTCCCAGACGGTCTTTAGAAGATTCTCACTTCCCAAAAAAAAAAGTAGGTATTTGTTGATATGGGTTGGCTTTCTTTAAAATTTGGTTTCAATTATCCTGTATCTTTTTGGCGATTAGCCAATCCAGAAAAGGAAGTGAATTGTTGTTTTTTTTTTTCGATTGTGGATGAATTTGACTAATTCTTCTTTATTTTTGATGTTAGTCAGGAATTTATTCAGTGGTTCTGGTCAGTGAGGCTTTGTTTTTTTACAGTATTTTGTTCGAAATCCTCCATGACTATTTATTTGCTACTAATGGAGATAAGGATGAGCCCATGCATAATCCAAAATTTTGGTTATAGAAATCATTGTTGAGTTGAAAATAAGTATTGTCTGTGCACAGTCTTAGTAGAGCTACATGATAGCTGATACATTCAATTTGGTTTTTGTTATCGCAAATTTCAAAATCAATGCTTTTGGCATCAAAAAGTTGATTTTTTATAGAATTCTTAATTTTCTTAGAATTTAGAAGGTTAATGAATTTATGTTACGAGTAGTCAGTTGTTAGTTTTCCACCAAACTCAAAAATTCCCTATTAGTCCAGAAAGCCACTGCGTATCCGCTAGGAAAAATATTCTAATTCGGATTTTTTGCACAATCTTACTCAAAAAGGACTCCTTTTAACAAATTTGCATGTTGCCAGGACCAAAAGGTGGTCAAAAATTTTTTAAACGTTTTTTTTTTGTTTTTATCCTAAAATTATTTTTTTTACATGTCAAAAAGTTTTTTTAGGTTTTTTGGATCATTCCAAACAGAAAAGGTCTTTAGTGACTTTTCTCTAAAAATGATAGTTTTTGACATATAAGCGATTAAAAATTGAAAAATTGCGAAATCGGCCATTTTTAACCCTCAAAAACTATGTGAAAAACTGAAAATTTGAATGTTGCCAAGGTAGGTAGATATTCTTTAAACATCGATTGATGAAATCCCGAAGAGTTTTTTGCAATACAATATTCAAAACTTCTTTGTTTTTTAATTGCTAATCAAGTGTGCGCGACACTATTTTCCACCGACAGTATGGTGCAAATGGAAGGAATAAATTCGATATTTCGTAAACCGGCGACTTTAAGAAAAAATCACGAAATAGGTCGATTTTTATTTTTAAGTTATGATATTGTGGCATATATGGTATACTAGTGACGTCATCCATCTGGACGTGATGACGTAATCGATGATTTTTTTAAATGAGAATAGGAGTTATGTGCTAGTTCATTTGAAAGGTTCTTCAATTCTCTATTCAGTAATAAAAACATTTACATAATTATTTATACAGGGTGTCCAAAAAATTTTTATTAAATTAAATTATTTGACAAAAAAAGAAGTAGAAGGACACCCTGTATAAATAATTATGTAAATGTTTACATTACTGAATATAGAATTGAAGAACGTTTCAAGTGAGCTACAACACGACCCCTATTCTCATTTAAAAAAATCATCGATTACGTCATCACGCCCAGACGGATGACGTTACTAGTATACCATATATGCCACAATATTATAACTTAAAAATAAAAATCGACCTGTTTCGGGATTTTTCCTTAAAGTCGCCAGTTTACGAAATAACGAATTTATTCCTTTCATTTGCACCATACTGTCGGTGGAAAATAGTGTCGCGCACGCTTGATTAGCAATTAAAAAACAAAGGAGTTTTGAATATTGTATTGCAAAAAACTCTTCGGGATTTCATCAATAGATGTTTAAAGAATATCTACCTACCTTGGCAACATTCAAATTTTCAGTTTTTCACATAGTTTTTGAGGGTTAAAAATGGCCGATTTCGCAATTTTTCAATTTTTAATCGCTTATATGTCAAAAACTATCATTTTTAGAGAAAAGTCACTAAAGACCTTTTCTGTTTGGAATGACCCAAGAAACCTAAAAAAACTTTTTTCCATGCAATAATAATAAATTAAGGAAAAAAACAAAAAAAAAACGTTTAAAAAATTTTTGACCACCTTTTGGTCCTGGCAACATGCAAATTTGTTAAAAGGAGTCCTTTTTGAGTAAGATTGTGCAAAAAATCCGAATTAGAATATTTTTCCTAGCGGATGCGCAGTGGCTTTCTGGACTATATACTATTTGCTACACAAAATTAATGAAACAGCAACTGTATTTTAATCTAAGCATCTTTGCATACAAAAATAATTTCCGATGAAAACAAAATGACTTTTTGTAATATAATTGGTTCGTGGCGGTAATTGGAGAAGCCTGAGGGGAGGCCGCTTGTAATACCATTGGAATTGTAAATCACATTGTCATTTCATTTCGTTGTTGGCTGGATGGCAGCGTAGCCGAGGCAGAGACTAGTGTGTGTGTCATTGTTAGCCGATACGTTTCTATTCAGCGATTTTATTGAATCTGTTTATTCATTTATAGGGTGAGTGCTGCATAAGGGTATCTTCCATACACAGGGATTTTTCTGGAAGTATTTTCTTTGGGAAAAATAAGGAAGGGATAAAACGGTTTTACATTTATATAGAAATGATGTGCAGCAAAGTTGGAGATTATTTAAAGCTAACTTTGAAATATATTTTTTTAGTTTTACAATTGTTATTTAAATATACTTATGTGATTCTATACACATATTACTAGTGATATCGAGTTTAAACATAGTAGTTTGACTCACTTAATCGAATTGCTATGTTTAGTTTCAATTAAAGTAGTACCTATCCAAAAGCCACTACCGTTCTATTTCCAAATATTATAACCTAAGCCAGTTACCAAAAATTAATCAATTTCAGTCGGATTATAGATCAGAAATCAGTTTAAATTTATTATCAACACCATCAAAGAGCGCAAACTAGAATATCTTGGCCATGTTATGAGGAATGAACAGAGATATAGTTCAGAGAAATAAGAAAAAAAATATCCTGTTGGTGACACAAACCCCTCCAGGCTGAAACTAAATTTTTTGAGTAGTATGGACATCTATAATAATAACCTATATCTTTCCTGCAGCCGATTTTGATGATATACATATGTAGTTATAAACAAATGAAGATCAAAAAACGGTAAATTATTGCTTTTTTCGTCTATTACCAAAAAGTTAAGAACTTTTAATAAATTTGAGAGTAAGAAACTCATAAATCGTATAAAAAAATTCAATATGGCGTTCGCTGAATATGTCTATCCTTATTGGTTGCTTAGAAAATTGCAAAATAAATCATAAATTTTGAGTTTCTATAAATATTCATAACTTATGTAAAAATTAACTTAGAACCTTATTATTAGACGGAATGCTGAGACTTCTGGTGCTTAAATCATACCCTAAATTTCAAAGCAATTATTGGTCAAATAGTTTAAAAGTTATTTAATTTGTTTTTTCCAAATTTATTTTATTTGCAACACTATAAGTCAGAAAATGATGAAGTTACAGTAATACTTTGGATAGTCTATGAAAGAAGAAGATTTACACTATTAATTTAATTAAAAAAAATGACAAAAAATAATTCTAAATATTGCAAAATTATTTTGCAAGGACATGTGAATTAAAAAAGAGGGACTATTGTTTTTCTTTCTAAATGTGTATAAAAATTCAGTCTTTCTAAATATGAAAAAATATTTTTTCTACGAGTAACGGTTGAAAAGTTATTCTAATTGTTTTTAAGTAAGCAAAAAATCGACATCTTTTTGTAAAATAATTTTACATTGTTTAAAATTACTTTTTGTTCATTTTTTAATTAAGTTGATAGCATAAATGTTCTTCTTTCATAAACTGTCCGAAGTATTATTGTAACCTCATAATTTTCTGACTTATAGTGTTGCAAAAATAATGAATTTATGATAAACAAATTAAATAATTTTTAAACTATTTGACCAATTGCTTTGAAATTTAAAATGTAATTTAAGCACAAGAAGTCTCAGCATTCCGTGTAATAAGAAGGTTCTAAGTAAGTTTTTACATAAGTTATGAACATTTATAAAATCTCAAATTTTATGACTTATTTTGCAATTTTTTAAGCAACAAATAAGGATAGACGTATTCAGCGAATGCCATATTGAAGTTTTTTTTATCTGATTTATGAGTTTCTTATTTTGAAATTTGTTTAGAATGCTTCACTTTTTAGTAGGACTATCCAGAATAGCCGGAACAAAGTTAGGATAGCTAAGCCGATCGCCAATATCCGGAACGGATAGACACCGTAAGAAGAACAGTTTAAATGGCTTTTGTATATCATTCAAAAAAGGGGATTCATTCTTTGTGGAATGAACCTTGGAACAAGATATCAGAAAAACTCCTATAGATAGAGAAGGTACAATACGAGTATTTACGAAGATCAACAAGTCGTAGATGATATAGACATAATTAGCTGAATATTAAAAGACCTAGAAAAGATTTATACATATTTTAAAAAAGCAGCACATACTATTGGTCTAGAAGTTAATGTCTCAAAGACGAAGTACTACATGAAAACAACTCGGAAAAAAGTAGGTACAAATTAAAGCCACTCATATATCTTTAAGAGGGCAAAAATTTGAAAGAGTAGACTGCAAGTCTACGAGAAAGTTTGCAAGAACTGCAATAGGTCTAATAACAGCAAGAACTTCACTTTGATAGGAAAGAAAAATGTTAAGGAAAATATAAAATGTAGACCGATACAGGATAATGGGGAATGGCCTGTAAGAATGAACCACAAAATAAATAAAACATTTAATATACCGACTATCACAAAAGAATTACGAAGTAAACGACTGACTGAGTTGGTCGGGACACGTAGAAACGGTGGATGATAAGAGAAAATACAGAAAGAGCAGATATGTAGAAAAGAATTAACCGGAAAGAGACCAAGAGGTAGGTTTAGAAAGAGATGGATTGATGGTATTAATATAAAATAAAGCAAAGTAAAGAAAAACATGGCCAAGAAAGCTAAATATATGCAAGCTCTCCTCAAACAAGACAAACTAGAAAGTAACTATTTTGCATGTTAAACGTTGCACTTTTTGAGGAGTTATGCGTGTGGGCGACCATCGCCCTGGGTCATGGGTACCATAAAGGTATTTTACGCCTAAGCGAAATTCATCTTTCAGCAAATCCAACTAAAGTCTATAGCAAAACATTCACGTACGTCTAATGGATCTAGGAAAATCCAACTTTTTTAATTTTTCTACACCATGATTGTCCGAGATGAAATCTACATCATTTTATTTTCGCAGAGAGAAACACTTCACTTACGGCTGCATGGATCTCTTTTTCGAAATCTGAATACACAATCTTGGGATTAAAAAGGTTTAATTTTTGACACAATTTAAGGCAATCACATATGAATTTGCTAACTTATTTGAAAGCAAAAGAATAACGGCACAAAGTGTCCATTATTAAGTCCATGAATTGTAAATAGTTAAGTAAAAAATTTTGTGCAGTATTAAAAAGTTCCATCAACCTAAATAATTGCTTCTAATTTACTTAAAAACGTTAAGTTGATTTTTTTTTGAGTAAAAGATCGTTTAGTAAGATATTTAATAAGTAAGTTGTTTAGTAAGATTTTAGAGTCCTATTATAGGTAAAATTGTATTAGTTACACATTTTTAAACCATTTTTGATTATAATTCATGTACTTCATGCACTTTCCGCCCACACCGTACGTTTGCCCATATTTTTCTGTTTATTTCAACTTAAGAGCTTTAATTATCTTCTTTCGTTTCCGATTTGTAAAATTTAGTTTGATCAATTAGTTAAGAAATTATAATAAATTAAAAAAAACCAATAGAATCCTTTATAAAAGGTATTTTGTAAGCACACATCATCAGTGCTTATCTAAACTGATTGGTCAACCAATCGAAAACTAGTTCTGTGATATAGCCCTTTTTAGGGATTTTTAAATATATACCTTTTATAAAGGATTTTATTCGTTTTTTGTATTATATGGTATACAGCCTACAGGAAAGCTTTTTCCTTGTGGATTTTTATTATAAATTAATTCAAACGCGCGCAGCGTTGAACGCTTCTATAAAGTGCGCCAATGTTTGTGAGAAGGGTGACTTGAGCGTTCTAAATAAAAAAATTACATAAGCTGTAGATTTAATATTAGACAAATCTTTGTATTCGGTTCTTTACGTAGAATTTTTAAGTCAGTTTTTTTCTAAAATTTATAATTTTCGTCGGCATTTAAAAAACAATTAAATTCGCAGTTCATTTGTTTAATAAAAAGTGAAGCACCCACTTTTGGAGTACCTACTACTTTTTGATATGCTGTTTATTTAACATTTCTTAATGAAATTATAAAAAGTTCTATCTTATTTGATTTTTTCCATAAGCAAAAACTCCATTGACTCCTCTATTATACGTTTTGCCTATTATATTATAAAGTATTATTATAATGTAAGGAAATTAACGACTTTATATTCGGATTTCGGATTCCTTCATAATAAATATTCTTAAATTACATCTACCTTTTTATTTTATTACCTGAGTGAGTTGGTGAGGAAAATACCTGCCGGATTAATATGAACCTTTAAATTTGGTGAGGAAAATACCTGTCGGATTATATGTTTTTAATGGTTGGTGAGGAATTTACCTCCGCCCTAAAGTTGACTGTATTTCAAAGACTATTATCTGTCTAGAAAGGGATTGATCGACCCTCACCTTATACAGGGTGTCTGCGTAACTTGGAACCATATGGGAAACTTTTTTAATATCAATTTTACGAAAAAAATTCATTCTTTATAAAGTGCTCTGCATAGTCTATGTCAGCGTTTCCCAACCGGTGGGTCGCGACCCACTAGTGGGTCGCGGGCAGATTTCAGGTGGGTCGCGGCGTGGCTCTTACAGTAGCCGAGTAGCGTACATATTATATCGTCATGGGTGAGGGGTGGGTCGCGAATACGAAAAAACATCAGAATGTGGGTCGCCAGACATAAAAGTTTGGGAACCACTGGTCTATGTCTATAATCTAAGATGCAATCATCAGATATCCAATTTTGTCAACAGTATACGAGGTATGTCAAAAAATATGAATTTCACTCAGGAGCAAACTACCCTTATGTTTCAAAATATCAAAAAATTTTATTTTGAAAAGTTACTTGTAATCAAAAACCATATTCAAATATGCAATAACAGCCTTCTACTTGAAAAAAAAAAAATCTGAAATTTTCCTAAATTACCGATTCCAAACATCATTTTTATTTATTAGACATGTAATAACTCTTTTTTTAATAATTTTAGCAAAAAAAGTTATTCTTCATAAAAATCTGTGCATGGTCTAAACCTCAAGATGCAACCATCAGTTATCCAAGTTTGTTAATTTTATACGAGGTGTGTCAAATAATATGAATTTAGAAAGAATTTAAAAAGAGACACACCTCGTATAGAATTAACAAACTTGGATAACTGATGGTTGTATCTTGAGGTTTAGACCATGCAGAGATTTTTATGAAGAATAACTTTTTTTTCTAAAATTAATAATAAAAGAGTTATTATATGTCTAATAAATAAAAATGATGTTCGAGATCGGCAATTTAGAAAAATTTCAGGAAATTTTTTTTCAAGTAGAAGGCTGTTATTGCATATTTGAATATGGTTTTTAATTACAAATAACTTTTCATCATAAAATTTTTTGATATCCTAAAATGTTTTGATATTTTGAAATATAAAGGTAGTTTGCTCTTCATATTTTTTGACACACCTCGTATACTGTTGACAAAATTTGATATCTGATGATTGCATCTTAGGTTTTAGATTATGTAGAGCACTTTATAAAGAATGACTTTTTTTCGTAAAATTGATATTAAAAAAGTTTCCCATATGGTTCCAAGTAACGCAGACACCCTGTATGAGATGGAATAAAAGACTTATACAATTTGCCATTTATTTAAGTAAGAAATAAAATACAATACAAATTAAATTACAGAACAGTACGCAATTTCTTTGACGTTACTGTTAGTAAGAATTTATCTTTATATTAATTTTTTTGACCAGGAATTAATACAAACTACAATTCTTTATAGAAGATCTAGAGAAAATGGGAGTGCGACAATGGGACTTAGTGGCAAAGGACCGATAAACATGGAAGGCAATACTAAACGCGGCAAAGACTCACGAAGAGTTGTAAGGCCATTGATGATAATGACAATTCTTTATACTCGTTACTATCCAATACCCTAAGTAGGATATTGTTACTTTCCCTAGTCCAATAGTCCAATACCCTACCGTTATTTCGTTACTTTAAATATTTCTGTATTTTGTTTATAGAGTAGCCGGAATTATCTGTTAATTTGTCTCGTTATTTTTGAATAACATTAATACTACAATTATTAAAGTAATTTAAACAAGCATGAAAATAGAGACTTCATCTGTATGAATAGAGACTGTGTCAATGAAATTCATTTTAAACTGTTAATTTTTTGTTTGTAGTTTGCTGCGCGATTAAAAAGAATAATGAGTTTAAATTTCTCTATCAAAGATAAGCATACCGAAAACTGAAAAGGTAACATAATCTGTTTCACGATTAGCAGACATGTGTCTGTTAGACATGTTTTGGCGTCATTCATAAACGCCGAAAGATATGCATATCAAAGAAAGAAACTCATTGTGTATTGTTCATTATGTTAAAATATAATAGAAATAGACTGTTATTGATTAGTCGAAAAATTTTCAGCAAATTTTGGTGTGTAACTGATATCGCACACTCAGCACAAACAATGTTAGTCTATAGGCCAATAAAATTTGTAATATGTATTATATTTTTTAATTTTTTGTCAGCTAAGCTGAGACGACATAATATTTTTAAAATGTTGTGACCGCTATTATCAAAATCTGGACAATAAATTTCAGAGTGAAGAAATAATCGTATGCTGGGGCAGAATGCTCAAAATGTTTTATTTTTACATCGTACTTATGACCTCTGAGCACGTATAAAATGTGCAAATGTCCTTTTAATCGATATTTTGATTCGCTATGTATGTATGCTTATTGTATTGTTCGTAATGCGCATAAGTCCAATTTTACACATTTTTGTTACATATTTTTTGGCGTCTCAAAGAGTCTGTATGCATCTAAACATATACCCGAAATATTATATGTACTACCTAAATGACACTCGATTCTAACTGCAAGACGCAAGAGTCTCGCAGGGTTAGTCTTGTTCTTGCTCAAATCTTGCAGGGTCAGTCTTGGTCTTGGTCTTGCTAAAATTAGGCGGTCTTGGTCTTGGTCTTGGTCTTGCGAAAATGCAAGACCAAGTCTGCAAGACCAAGACTGATTTTGGGCAACACTACATACTGTCAGTGGAAAATAGTGTCGCGCACGCTTGATTAGCAATTAAAAAACAAAGGAGTTTTGAATATTGTATTGCAAAAAATCTTCGGAATTTCATCAATCGATGTTTAAAGAATATCTACCTACCTTGGCAACATTCAAATTTTCAGTTTTTCACATAGTTTTTGAGCGTTAAAAATGGCCGTTTTCGCAATTTTTCAATTTTTAATCGCTTATAAATATGTCAAAAACTATCATTTTTAGAGAAAAGTCACTAAAGACCTTTTCTGTCTGGAATGATCCAAAAAACCTAAAAAAAACTTTTTCCATGCAAAAAAAATAATTTTAGGAAAAAAACAAAAAAAAAACCTTTAAAAAATTTTTGACCATCTTTTGGTCCTGGCAACATGCAAATTTGTTAAAAGGAGTCCTTTTTGAGTAAGATTGTGCAAAAAATATGAATTAGAATATTTTTCCTAGCGGATGCGCAGTGGCTTTCTGGACTAGTAGATTTTCATATATAAAAATGTGTACTTTTTAAACATAAATTTAAATGTACAGGGTGATTCATGCAAGCCTATCGTAGTCCATAAGCTTTATTTTTAACACCCTGTATATTTTTGTATTTTTAAAAGCTGCTTAAGAATCTGATTTTATGGTCTTTATGAATAATACAGGGTGATCATTTAAAATTATAATGTATAGAAACCACTTATGGAATAAAATTGTTGTCATGTGTGTCAACTTTTAAATTCAACTATGGACTATTTAAACATAAATTTGAATATACAGGGTGATTCACTCAAGTCTAGGATAGTCCATTATCTTTAATTTTAATTAAACACCCTGTATATTTTTGTTTTTAGAAGCTGCTTAACAACCTCATCTTAAAAATGTGCGTTATGTAGGGTCTATTATGAATAATGCAAGGTGAAATTTTGAAATTATGTATAATTTTCGTCAAGATATTAATCACATAAAACTTTGAAATTAATAATTCAGTAATCACACTTTAAATAAGGGTATTATTTTTTTTAATATCTATCAATTTTCTAAACTATGTATCAATATAGTGGGTTTTGTATTTAATGCTTTTTATTTAAAGATATTTTTAAATAATTTGAAAATTAGCGTATTTAAAATGTTAATGAATACCTACTGCAGAAAACGATTTCAGAAAGCATACATGATTTATGAAGACGTAGTTCCCTCTACAACCTTTAAATAACATCTGTATCTTTTAATCGTTTGTTGTGGAGAGGTCCATCTTTAATTATTACAAACACATGTTTCTGTGCTTCATCTGTGTTACAAATTTTAAGATTTTTTCACTTGAATAGGTACTACTATTTGTCCTGTTGTCGGAACATGAGCGGAGCGTGAGGGTGCAACATAATACAATTCAGGGGTCTATGTAAAACATAAAAGAAATTCCGTAGTTTTTTTTTCATTTGAGTTAAAAGAGAATGTTACCTAACGCGCTGTTCGAACCCCCCTCCCCCCATGTAACGCGCCGTAACGTTTTACAAGACCCCCCTCCCCCCCAAACTGCGTTACGTAATACTTGAACGCTACCAAACGTGTGAGTACTTACAGTGTACAGGTTAAAATGACACACCGTATTGTTTGATAATTAAACAAAATGGTTACTAAAAACGTGAATGTAAATTGTTTAGGGACTTATGCAATTTTCACTTTATATTTAGTTATATACAAGTGGAGTTATGCACAGTTCGTTTTTTGTCTCTTCTGTAAAATCAGGTATTTTGGACTTATGCATTTTTCACATCAGGCCGACGATATGGCACATCTCCAGAATAGTTTAAAGTAAATTTGATGTTTATTCATGAACTGAAGCTTTTTCGTACTGGAATCAAAAATTTTATTGGAAGTAACCAAAAAAAAAAAATAATAACCAAAATCTTTATAATTTGACGTTTCGGCTTCCCGATAAGCAGCTGCTTTTCAGAAATTTTTTTTGTTAAGAAATCTGTTTATATAGGGTCCTTAAAGCATTTTCAAGTTAAAATTGAATTTTATTAAAAATAATTTTATTACAGCATTCAATAAATAGGATTGGATCACGCGTACCAAAAAAAAAGTTTATTAATAGCAAGCTGAAAATTTGTTTAGCTTAACGGTGTCTAGTTGGACAAACTTTGATGTACGGGAACACTGGAAGAGGGGAAGTTTTAAGTGTGGAACAGGTTACAGGTTTCGAACGTCAGACTACGTAAACGTCCCATGTATTTTGTCGGACAGAACTTCCAAAAAATTTTCCAAAACCTTTCATTCAACTCTGATGCAAAGATCAGACTGCTATTTACCACCAATATAATTCTTGTCATTTGACATGTTCTACGTGTTGGACCTATTAAAATACCCAACATATTTGTCGGACAAACATTTTTTCATATACCGTATTATATAAAGTTACGGTATAAAAGTTCATTACGGTATTATATAAAGTTTTCTATTGAACAAATTTAAAAACAACTTGCTAATTTTCACAATCATAAACTTGTCAGCATGAGACGTTCCACAATTAATATCATGTTCCACAATTAAAACTTTCCTGTTCCAGTGTTCCCATATACATCAAAGTTTGTCCGAATAGACACCGTTAAGCTATTATGTCTGTTCGCTAAACTCAGACACAACAACTGGCTAGTGATTTTAGTTGGTAGTTTTTTTGTTTTTGGCAAATTTTTCCAAAATTAGCAAAATTACTAACTATTTAGTAATTATTAACTATTTAGTAATTATTTTTATCTACTCTATGTCATATTATGTATAAGTTTCTAGTTTGTGAAAACTGTCATTATAGATAGCAGTGCGTGAAGTGTTTAAAGTGTGCGTGAAGTAACAATGCATTTTAAATGGGACTTACTTTTTCGCACCGTTTTTGACACATTTTCATATAATCAAATATCCTTAACTTTCGCCTTATCATGGTGATGACATGTGAGCAATAAATTACAACAAAAGTTTTGACAGTTTTTTGGTTTGAAAGAAGTTAGAATTTTTAAATGTTAAAATTCTAAAAATTGTAAAATAGAAATAAATTCCAGTGACGAAGAGTTACAGTTTTTTTATTTGTTCATCATAGATAAAATATTGTATGAAACTGTGCGTGAAGTACTTTTTGCGAACTTACGCGATGTATAGCACTCGCTCCGTTATCGCTCGTGCTCTAAACATCGCGTGCGTTCGCAAAAAGCATACTTCACGAACTGTTTCATATATAACTATTTTGCCAATTTTACCAATTTTTTTCTAGTACGCGGGATCCAGGCCTAAAATCTTTTAGTACCGAATGGAATTTAAAATATACGATATAACTTTCAGCTTCACCTCCTAATATTCCACGTCTAGATTCTCCATAAAATATTCACTTTTAAATCTTGTTATATCAAATACAATTGTCTACACAAAGAAATCGGAAGGCAAATTGAAATTGACACCATCAGTGCGTAACAAGCGAGTGCAATAGCAAGAAGCCCATTAGCCTCGGGCTAATAGGGGGTGTGTTGGGGTGCGTACACCCATGACAGATGGTCTTCTACTAGTAGCATATATAAAAGGTCATATTGATGACGTCATGTCATATATCTACACTCAATTTTACATCGCACTGCATCAGACCACATTGATTTTTATTGCCATTTTTGTCGCAGTTCACGCTGGTTATAATTTGGCGCAAATAATGTGAGAATTATTGAGTCGAATATTATTTCAATTGATTTTTCTTATATAGTAGTATTGGTGAAATATTTTACAAGAAAAAAGA
Source organism: Diabrotica virgifera virgifera (assembly GCF_917563875.1). NCBI lineage: Eukaryota > Metazoa > Arthropoda > Insecta > Coleoptera > Chrysomelidae > Diabrotica > Diabrotica virgifera. The sequence goes on along the minus strand of NC_065449.1, from coordinate 53,308,868 downwards.
AGTAGAAATTTTATTAATACTAAAAATAATAATAAATACAAACAACAATAAAATCCTTTATAAAAGGTATATATTTAAAATCCCTAAAAAGGGCTACATCACAGAACTAGTTTTTGATTGGTTGACCAATCATCATCAGTGCTTACCTAAAATAAATATAACCTGGTAAAATAATGCAAAGATTTTGAAATTTTGACTACGATTAAGAAAAGTTGTAGGTTATACTCACTGTAGGTGAAGTTTACATGCTAACCACCAAGAAAAAGTTTTACAAAAATATGTGGGTCAAAGCCCTTTACAAGTAATCAGTCAAAAACATCGGTTAAAAATGCTATCTTAAGCATGGATGTTTAAAATATTTATTAATACGCCCCAGGACCTGGTAACATCTGAGCTATGGTTTGACTTGTTCACGTGGTGACAGTATGGTAGCAAGTGACAATGAAATGGATGGAGACTCCTGAACAATGACATGACAGAAGTGACAGTTTCACAGGAAGTTGAAAAATTAATCTGTCATATTTAATGACTATGGTGTACAGGTACAGCTAGTTAAAATAAGAAATGATGTAACAACACTCACTCATCATCATCAGCCTCTCTCAATCCACTGCTGGACATAGACCTCGCCTGTTTGTCTCCAAAGTGTTCTATCTTGTGCTTTCTGCATCCAGTTTATTGTTATCGTCTTGTCATCGTGTTGGTGGTCTTCCTCTACTAGGTTTATCGGCTCATGGTATCCATTTCAACTAGTTTGCGAGTCCATCTTCCGTCCTTCATTCTGGGAACGTGTTCAGTCCATTTCCACTTTAAGTTACAGCTTCTTTCAATGACGTTGTTGTTGTTGTTGTTGTTGTTGTTGTTGTTGTTTTGAAAGAAAAAAAGACAGAACAACACTCACTTCATTGTGAAAAATAATGATTTAAAATAAAATAAACTAGATGTTGTAGTTAAAAATGTATATTGTCAGTGGAGGTGGTTAGGCAAACCACATTACACAAATGTTTGTATTCGAAAACTTAAGTCAGTAATCAAATCTTGTTGTCAAAAGACCTGAGATTTAAAGAAAGCAATTTTGTGTTGATTTAAAGTTATCGAATTTATTTAACTTATTGGTAGCTGTTGGAATTTGTGTAAGTTTAAAAAAAGGTCACAATGGGGGTGACTTAGGTGTAATAATGTCTTAAATAATCTAGGGGGATGTATCATTAAGAAAGCACAAGCTCAAACTTAGGCGACTAATTCCTAAAGACCCCACAGGCTACCCGGATAAATAATACGTTAATAATAAATAATACGCCTGTAATAATAAATACGTTAAGCAGGATTACTTTCTGCTTCTTCTGCTTCTTCTTCTTCTAATTCTTCTTCTTCTTCTTCTCCTTTTTCTTCTTCTTAGCTCAGACGAGACTCGTTACTCTCTGCTTTTTGTCACTTAGTCATAAGGCCTTGGTACCACACTTTGTTTTTTCCTTTAACTCTAACAAATTCTGTTAACTCAACAAATGCCAACAGTTTTCTTATAGGGCTTTTCATTCACAGACATTTGTTTGGAGCTTCTGTCATGTGTCAAATAATATTAATATATGTACGTCCTACGTTATTGGTATATACCAATGGTACAAACCAGAGACGTATGAGGTAGATATATTAATATTATTTGACACATGACACAAGCTTGAAACAAATAACAATCGATGAAAACCCTATTGGTAGTTTATGGATCTCTTCTGGTTCAAACCTCAGTTGACCAGTGAATTCCTGCCTCACATCACTGAGCACATTGCAATGGAATAGGATGTGTATGCGTGTGTATGGCAGCCTCTTCTTTCATTTCGCACTTTCTGCACCATGGTTCATTCACCTTATATAGTTTCTATAGGTAGGTGGTTTCTTAAACGGCAGTGTTCAGTCACCATTTCAGTGACCATTGAAAACTTCTATAATGTTTATTTTAATAAGTTACAGGGGTGAAAAAAAAGAGAAAATTTAGTCTGATTTTTAATTTGAAATATCTCATTCAAAAGAAGCGTTTTGGTTATTCTAAGAGACTTTCAATCCTCGGTAATAATGGAATTTTTTATTCTGCGTTTAAATATTTCAAAAATACTTATTAATTTTCTTAGTACGTTCTTTAACGGTAAAATATTGCAAAGCCTCTAAATTCTAAAGAACCGCTCCGATTTAGATGAAATTTTGCAAATAAGCTCATCTTGCCCTCCTCTTCAAAAGTGATATGACTACAATGTGTGCTTTTTATTTTTTAAGGGGTGAAAACTACCCTTTTTATCAAAAAATAAAAACAGCATATATATAAACGTTATTTAAATTTAAATTATGTGTAGGTATGTTAAATAGTATGCATAATATAGGAATTTGATTCTTTCTCATACTGAAATGTATTTCATAGTTTTAAACCCTTAATAACTACCCTCTAAATAAGAATTTGTATCAAAAAATAATTTGTAACTTTAAATTAGGTAATGATGCATTTTGTAGTGATTTAAACTTTATTTTATGTTCGTAATTTAGTGTATTAAGTATTTAATATTTTGAACCCTAATAAACTACCCCTACAAAGACATTTATTAGATCATTCACTCACGGTAAAATATTGCAAAACCTGTGAATTTTAAACAACCGCTTGGGTTGACATGAAATTTGGCATTCACTTAGCTAATAAGTCAAAGAAAAAAAGTACCGATATAGTACCGATGTGTGCTTTTACCCTGGGTGTGAATTTCACCCCTTCTCCGGGGTGAAAAAATATAGGTCCAAAATAAGTCCGGAAATTGATAAACTGACTAATTTTAAGCAACTTTTGTTCTATAGAGTTTTGTCACTAAGTCAATACTTTTCGAGTTGTTTGCGAGTGAATATGTTCATTTTTCAACAAATGAACCACGTTGTTAGACGGTTCTTCGCAAATAACTGAAAAAGTAAGTATTTTATCGAAAAAATATTCCGAGCAGAAATATAAATTATGAAAAAGTGAAAAAATCTGTGTATGTATGAAGTTTGGAGAGCTAGTAGAACCAGAGTTGTAGCTAATGAAAAGTAGGTTCTTATTCGTGAAATTCCAAATCGAACATTTCTACGTGAAATATCCAAAAAATAAAGCAATCTTTAGGGAAAATTCATCAGAAGTTTTTAAGAAAGTTTTATTTTTATTTTTTTATATGATTTTTATTCTATTTTATTTTATTATAGTTTTATTTTTATTTTAATACGACTTCACATGCACGAAAATATTGAGGCAATCCAGCTCCTCGATACTACTGGGCAAGTTAGAAGACTGAAGAGGACAAAACCTTATGAACTAGTTTAAGTGATAGGTGATAGTGAAAAGCAGAGCATAGTGCTTGTGCGCGTTAATGTGTATGCTAGAATAGTGCACTATCTTGTTAGGTTAGATAAGAGACGCTATGGGGCAAGCTCTTAATTTTAAGGAACAGTAATAATTTAGGTTAGATTAAAATTGCTCATTGGTCAAGTATGACCAGATTGTAATTGTAATAATCATCATCGTAGTGATGATTATGGGGAAAAAAAAATATAATTTTTTAATTTTTAGCATTAAATGTAAGCAAATTACGCCCAAAATAAAGTTGGTCCCTTTTGAAATTAATCGTTATCGCTTCACAAGTTACTTTACTATAGACCTGGATCCCGCGTACCAAAAAAGTTGATTAATAGCAAGCTGAAAATTTAATAGCTTAACGGTTTTTTAACGATAACTTCTGTAATTTTTAAGATATTTCATTGTTTCAAAGCTTATTTTGTCGAGAATTGTAAGTGCTAAAAGTTCTTAAAAGTTGGACTTTCTGGAGGTCTTTTATTTTTAAAGCATGCGATTCAAAGGGCTTATAAAACTGCTTCTCACACTTACGTGCAAATTTAAAATATAAATATCTCACTCAGTTTTTATCATAGAGACATTAAAAAAACTGAAAAAGTTTCAGTATGAAAAATACTACATTTTAGTACTCATATATATTTTTCAAATTTCTTTTAGTTTTCAAGTAATTTTGAAAAAATGGAAAAATTTATAAAATATCAAAATATAATTTAGTACCAAATTGAATTTTTTTTCAAATCTAAGCACTCTAAGCCGGTTAAAATCTCAGAACACGTAGTCAGTTTATAAATAAAGCTAAATGTATATGGAATAATGTTAATTTTTATTTTTGTGGAAAATTCACCGATTTAAGTAATTATTTTTTTGTTTTTTCAACGACATAATCGTTTTGTTTGTTTAATAACTCAGCTATTTTTTATCCAAATCACTTTTGTCGTAGCAACTTTTGAAGGTATCAGTAAACTCTTTAAAATATGTCTCCATAATTTTTTTCCAAAAATCTCTATTTCTTGCGTTATTTAACGATAAAATGTTTGATTCAATGTTAATTCGAAAAAACCCCGATTTTAAGTAGGCTGTAACTTAGGTAGTGTTATTGCTATAATAATTTAATTAACACCACCCAATTCACTAATTTAAATGGTTTATTTTTGATCCTAATGACTTTTTCGTAAAAATGCATAATTTTAGAGATATTTTTGAAAACCCACTCAAAAACATGCATTTTTCATGTAGGAAATCATCAATTTTGATCGTGAATAACTTGCTAAATATTAATTTACCGAAAAAGTCGTATATAACATTTTTTACTCAAAATTGAAATGTCTATCGATTTCTGAGGTTCTTTTGAGGTTAAATATTTCCACCCCCAGAGCAAAAGCTCACATCGGCACAATATCACTTTTTTTCTTTGACATAATATTTACATGCATGCCAAATTTCAAGTCAATCCAAGCGGTTCTTTAAAATTTACCGCAAAAACCGTCAAAGAATGTACTATCTCAGGATTCGAAAAAAATGAATGCATTGAAAACACATTGGCTCGAAATTTTGCGCCCTTAAGATTTCGTCAGCCCCTTTTAGTTCCTTGTAAGATATAGAAACTGATTATGGTTACTGATATCTGAAACTAATCTTCAAAATGAGCATAATTTTTGGGTGGTGCAAAACTTTTGCGATTTGAGAAAGTGTATAATCAAGTATTACACGCACATACACAGTCTGTTCCCATGAAAATTTGACCCCCCCACCCAGAAATTCAAAAATCAAAAGTTTCTGCAAAATTTAGAAAAAACGTCAATTTATATCGGGAGGGGGACGAATTTTCATGCAAAACTCATGCCCTCACATGTAACCCCTTATTGCCCGCATCAACCTCCACTTTTTTTTTAATGGGAAGTGTAGTCGAGTGGCACTTCATCTGAAAGGTATTTTTTTTTTCTGTATACGACATTCTATTTCTTTTAAGGGGTCATATACGTTTCTCGAGCTTAAAAAGTAGTCTAAATGTAATGATAAATTGTACGAAAACTATTGGGGTAATTATTTCATTTTTTTTAGTTTTAAAGGTGGACTCTTTTAAGGAGCATAAAACATATGTTAAAAGTTAAAAAATAATTAAAAACATGGCGGCTGCGTCCAGTGGCGTAGAACGTGTTTTTTTTTTCAGGTCAAACGGTGGGCATGATTCAGCTCGTAATATTTATCTGAAACAAAAATTGTTTATTTGTTATCATTTTTTAGAGTCATAGTTCTCGTGTAATGGGACGAGAGGAATTTAAGAAAAAAAAATTACGGAAATGGTCGAAATTTTAAAAACAGTCTTAATTTTCACCAAAAAAATTGTCCATTTTTTATTGCTATTCGAAAATGGTTAAATTTAATCAAAAAACCTCTCGTCACACGATAGTGAATCTAATTTAGAATACGTATGCCAAAAATGAAGTTAATCGGACGAACGGTTAAGCAGTTATCACGCCCCACCGTTATAAAAAATGCTATTTCGAGAAAAACGCGTTTAACGTTTTACCCCAGTTAATAGGGAAAAAAACATGAAAAAATGTTAAACAGGGTTTTGAAGGTGCTAAACGGTAGATGAGAGATAACTGATGATAATTCCGTGAAGACGTACAGCTAATTTTTCTTCTTCTTTTTTATAAACAGGTACAAAGAATGAAAAACTCAGTTTTTTTACTATAAAACCTTTCTTGTTAATTTTAGAGAAAAATGTTTTAAATAAGTGTTGTAGATCTTAAAAAGTTCTTTAATTTGATAGGACTCTTAATAATATACATAAACAATTGACATAGATAATTGCAAGCAACTCTCATTTTTGCACTAATTTTTAAATAGTAATAACTTTACTTTTTACATAATGATATATAATTTAACTACTTTAAATTATGCCATTTAATGGTTTATTTAAGTGCACTACATTTCAACCAGATTGACCAAATAGTTTGTAAGTTATTCAATTTGTTTATCCCAGAGAGCAATTATTTATACAACTGTTCTTGCCCTAACAGTGAATCTAGAGATATTTAGCAAATCGCAATCAATTATTCGAGAGTCTACTTTTAAGATGCATTAAGAAAAAATTAACATTTTATTAAAATTATTATTAAAAAACTCGTTTGAAAAAGACCCTACTTTCTAGGTTATAAACAATTTGAATAACTTTGACAGTTTTTATGTCACACGCTTGCATGTAGGCTCACTGAAAAGCTGGTGAAAAAATACATATTAAAAAAGAAAAAATAATTTTATATGACAAATAGGAATCAAGTTAGTATTTTTTTATAAATCAAATTTTGCATTGTTTATAAACATTAAGAGCTGAAAATTTATATATGGAAATCTATATTTTACGATCCAGTTTATAGATTGCATATGCAGTGAAATAATAAAAACTTATGACCTGTTAAACTGATGGTACTCGTGAAACACCACCAACGAAAGTGAAGGTGGGAACTGTTCAAGCTTCGCTTCCTTTTTTGGAAAAAAACTGCAATATATTATCACCTTCCATAGCACGCACAACCTTCTTTTTTAACTGGAGTAGCTCAAAAAAATACTAAAAATTGTGCAAATTTCACCTTGCACAATTGGAAAATTGGAAAATCCCGTGAAAATCAATTGATTCAATTTTACTATAAAAGTTATTGAATTTTACAAGTATTTCTTAAAAATTCTTTAAATCATTAAGTAAAGTATATTTTTTATATAAATATATAATAATTATAAATTAGTACAATACATTTTTTTTTATTTGAAATAATTAAAAAGTATTTAAAAGTCCTTAATAATTTTTAAAAAATTGTTTGTTTTATTTTGTTTCTGAATTGTTATGAAATGTTATTTAATTTAATGAAACTATTAATATTTGTTTAGGTAGGCATCTAATAAGTATAAATATGTAATATGTTTGCACTATTTAATGATGTATGTTTAAGTTCAATAATTAGAATAAAAGTCATATATTTGTTTTGATAGTAATATATATTTTAATAAATTCATATAATTAATTATAAAAATAAAAAAGTAAAACATTGTTTATGAATTTTAATTTGATTGTTCTAGTGAACGTCTATAACTTCTAAATCGCTTCTCGGCAAGTTACAGTTCATCCTCTACAAAGTCTGACTCGACATCGTCAAGAACCACTGCAGCGCGATTACAACATTTTTTCTCTTCTTCCACTGCACAGTTTGTACAAAGATCCGTACAGTTTATACCATATTTTTTACAACCATATCTTGTACTTTTGCAACCCGTTGAACATTTAGATGTAATTTGTTTTAATATCTCTTCAGGGATCAAACAATCTAAGGTGTAAATAGGTTCAAAACCCGTATCAGTTTTTTGCCATCCATATTGGATAGCATCCAGTTTTTTACCTAACCAGTGTTGTAATTGATGATAAACGCGAAGTACATGCTGATAACCTGCACCTTCTGTTGGGGGCAAATTTTTCCAATCTAGAAGATTTTTTCCCTGTATTTCTTATAAATTGTAAAAAACGTAACTCATTTAATGACAATATGTTATTATGTTTTTTTATATGTAACATCAATTGCAGCAGAATACAAAGCAACAATGATATCACATCCGTTTTTCATGATGTCCTCCTTGTTAGTATTCTCGTCGTAAAAAATATTTATCGGATCTACAATTTCTGACGATGCAGTTAATAATTTGAATTTTCCTTGATTAAAAAAAGAGGAAGTTGTATCACACCCAGTAAAAATATATATAAGAACCCAACGTATTTTCTTAGATGAGAATGTTTAAAACTATTACAACTATAATAGATAGATTTTCCTTTTTCGCCTTTTTTTTTCAAAATACATATATGTTATTGTCCGGAGCAGAGAGTTGCGTCAATATTATGAGTATATCAGTATCATCACCAATTATTACAATGGTCTTGCTAGTTTCATATGTATGTTCGATGTTCGTGAAGGGCTGTCTGCACTATTAATACGTCCGCATCTTCATCTGCTACTTTAGTTCGGTACCCAGATTTGTTGAGCTCTGCACATAAAAGTTGAATCAATTGCTTTTTATTTTTACTAACTGCTAAAAATATTTTTTGTTTTATGGATAACAAAAATCGTGTTTTCAACCAATTTAATTTCTGGGCCTGAGCTAATTATTATTGTATATTTATATAAATAATACACTTTAATTAGTAAAATATAAGTAATTCTTACGAGAAATTATTGTAAAATTAAAGCAAGTAATAGCAATTAAACTGCAAATTTTTTCAACATGTTTCAAATTGGGATTCCATTCTAAAAAATAAAACGAAGCTATTTTCACCTTTACATTTGTTGGCGGTGTTTCACGAGTACCATCATTTTAACGAGTCATGACTTTTTATTTTTTTTTGCTGCATATGCAATCTATGAAGTGGGTCAGAAAATATAGACTTTCTTAAACAACTTATTCAATTTTCAGCTCTTAATGTTTATAAACAATGAAAATATGATTTATTGAAAAAAAAATTCTAACTTGATTTCTATTAGTCATATAAAATCCATTTTATTATTTTAATGTGTATTTTTTCACCAGCTTTTCATGAGCCTACATACGAGCGTGTAACATAAAAACTGTCAAACTTATTCTAATTGTTTATAACCTAAAATGTAGGGTCTTTTTCAGACGGTTTTTTTAACAACAATTTTGATAAAATCTTAAAACATTTTCAATACATCTTAAAACTGAAGTCTTATATAATCGATTGCGATTTGTAAAATATCTCTAGAGTCACTGTTAGGGCAAGAACAGTTGTTTAAAAAATTGCTGTCTGGGATAAACAAATTGAATAACTTATAAACTATTTGGTCGATCTAGTTGAAATTTGGTACACTGAAATAACCCATTAATTGGCATAATTTGAAGTAGTTAAATTAAATATCGTTGTGCAAAAAATACAGTTATTAATATTTAAAAATTAGTGCAAAAATGAGAGTTTTTTACAATTATCTCGGTCAATTGTTTATATATTTCAATATGTGTCCCAACAAATTGAAGAACTTTTTAAGGTCTACAATATTTATTTGAAACATTTTTCTCTAAAATGGATAAGAAACGTTTTATAGTCAAAAAACTTAGTTTTTCATTCTTTGTAACTGTTTTAAAAAAGAAGAAGAAAAATTAGCTGTACGTCTGCACGGAATTATCATCATTTATACCTCATCTATCGTTTAAAACCTTCAAAACCCTGCTTAACATTTTTACGTGAAATCGACGATTTTTTTCCCTATTAACTGGTGTATTTTGCAAGAGTTTTTTTTTAGAAACTTCGTCAATAATTCGAATATCGAACTCGTTCTGGTCTTAAAATGTTTGTAAGAGATGTATCTTTTAAAATAAGAAAATCGATTTTTTGAAGCCGAGAAACGTATATGACCCCTTAAATTTACGTAATAAGTTTGAAGATAATTTTGGACTTTGTAATAAAACAAATTTATTATAAATTAGTTAAATCCAAAATTATCTTTAAAGTTATTCTGCAAATTAAGAAAAAAATAGAGGGTCGTGCAGAGAAAAAAAAATACCTTTCAAATGATGTGCCATTAGACTGCACTTGCTATTTAAAAAAACTGGTGGTTAATGCGGGGCATCAAGGGGCAGTAGAGGGTTACATTTTAAGTCATGAATTTTTTCTGCATGAAAATTCGTCCACCTTCCAATAGAAATTGACGTGTTTTTTTAAATTTTGAAGAAACTCTTGGTTGCTGACTTTCTGGAGGTCAAATTTTCGTTGGAACACACGTGTAAAGAAAAATGTGTTCTAATAATAAATAAATACTAATGCAATTTAGAATTCAGCGTATGCTACGCCTCTCTTTATTATACTTATCCCGTTCTTGCAAAGAAATTTAGCTGGAGCGTGAACAGGCGCGTATCTAGAAATTCAGAATAGGGGGGGCCAGACTTACCTCAAATCAGTGATGCCACAGCTACCGATTTTTCGGTAGATCTACCGAATACCGTCAAATCTACCGATCTACCTAATTTTCTTTTTTTTTCTACCGAACAATTAAAATTATTAATTTTCAAATTAATCTGCCGATTTTTTTTTTCTACCGAAAAATCAAAATTATTAAAAAAATTTTTTAGCGGATAAATTTGGCAATAGAGTTTAGTCAATTTTCAAGAATTCTTGAATTGCTTTTACTAGATTGTGACGCAATGTGCGAACCAGCAGATCCGGATTTACCGATATCAATTTTATGACCAGTCCTTTGTCCTTTTATATTATGATTTTGGGAGTAAAATGTATCAATCTGAATCTGAGTAGTGAATACTGAAGGATTGTGGCTTATTTTGATATAGAAGATAATTCCAAACTAAAAATAGTATTTATATTAAAATCTTAAAACAGGAGAAATTTATTTTGCACCTTTTTAACTTACAGTATTTCACATAACTAAAGAACATTAAAAATTTTTCTCGTTCTCAATTGCTTCAATATCCGACATTGTTTTGTTTTTAAACGATTATAAAGTGTAAAAAATCATGTTTTGGCCTATAATACATTCCTTGTAGATTTTAGAGAAAAATGTTTCAAATAAATATTCTAGATCTTAATAGTTTCTAATTTGAAATACATTCACAATTGGAGATAATTGCAAAAAACACTAATTTTTGCAGTAATTTATAAATGTTAATAATTTATAACTATTATTTATTATAACAAAAATTTTTAACTTGTTTAAACAATTATACAGCTTTCAAATAAGGATATTTTTTTTATTTTGAACGTTAATAGGTACACGTGGGGTAAGTTTTTTTCAAAAGTCTACAACAGGAAAAAATATGCAGTTTTATTTTATTATAAATAAATTAATTCCTTATAACAAAACTAAAGCATCCTTGATATTTAGTATTGCGTTAGTTAGACGGCTCTACTCGAGTTACTTTGGATTAAAAAAATGGAGAAAATTACAGATTATATATATATATATATATATATATATATATATATATTGATGTGATCTTTAATTATTGATATGAGATAATATTCTTATATGTTACTTAATTTAATCAATGTATTAATACTAATCCAATTAATTAACCAGATCACATATCAATATGTTTTCAATCTCAGGGCGAATTATAAATTAATTACTTACTTCCGTGGCTTCTAAATATTTCTTAATGGTTCCTAATCGGGATAGAAAAGAAAAGAGTAAAAAAAATACACATATGGGTTACAATTATAATCAAAATATTTTTTATTTTATTTAAAAGGCAACCAATGCTTAATATTTGCTATTTCTTATTATTCTTAAACATAACATTTACAAATGGGAATCTTATTTCCTTTTGGTTTTCAATTGAAAGTTTTTATTAACATTTAACTATTAGGAGTTATTAGGAACAACTCTATTTAAGTTTGATGAAGCTTTTCTGATATTATTGATTATGTTATTCAATTTTTTATGTGGAATTTAATACGAAAAACCCACACATTCATGTCCAAACAAATGAGACTGACCTTTTCCTGGTGAACTGAAAATGTCCTCACACAAAACCCTTTCCTGCTATCCTTGGCTGCGATCAAACCTCGTCCTGGCTTCCAGTGATGTTCTCCTTTGAAAAACTAGCTCGACTAGCTCTCGTTCCTGCTTTTGTCGTGATGCTGTGTTCTACCTTTTTCGAAACTGCTATCAGCTACCGGGACACTCTGGGCTCAAGGAGGTTCTTTTACTCTCGACCTGGCCTACTTCTCGTTCCACGATAGATACTCCACACTCACGGAACTACACCGGCTTTCTCACTCTCCGTACACTACCGTCTACTACTCGACTTCACTTCTCGACAGCTCAAAACATTCTGCTCTCACTTTGTCATCCATTCCCCTACTTTCTAAATATCCCTTCCAGATTCACAAATCAATCTTCCACCACCAACTCTCATTCGTAATATTCCTCAAAACCAATTTTTAATCTTTCTAAATATGCTTAATGGTTTTCAAAAGAAAATATTTAATTCCCATTCTAAAATACTTTCTAACTATTTACAAATTTTAATGACCTATTCTCTCTTTCAAATGAGTCTTATTTAGCATAGGCTAATGATCGAAACCTTCCGCGAAAAACGATAATGAACTATCATCTATTTCACTGAGTTTTATTTAGCATAGGCTAATGATCGACCTTCCGAGAAGAACGATAATGGTACGCGTCATTCACTTTGTTTATCTAAGCACATTGTTCCGAGTTTCGTACGCTTATTCTAATCACTTCTTAAAATTAAATATAACAATTTGTTGTATACAGGTTGTTCTAAATTTATATGCCCGAGGTTGAGAAAATTAAAAATATTTTATATTAAAGTGAATTTTGTTTATAATTATCAAATTTTAATTTTTATATCAAATAGAAATATAACAAATCCCCGCCTTGTATTCGATAAAATTTATCTGCATTTTTAAATAAATTTTCTCGAGGCAAAACCAACTCCCTGTATATTTCCTTACTTTAATCTCCGTCTTATACCCCTTCTTCTTGTATTACTCTAATTAGTCCCACCTGTAGAGTAATTGTTTCCTTATTTTCAGTGTCCTCATCCTGTGTTAGAGTGTCGGCTATTATGTTGTCTTTCCCTTTTTCCCATATTAATCTTCTGTCTTTTTCCTCAGATTTTTCACATACTTTTATCGTGTATTCTGCATCCTCGTTTTCATATGCCTCCTCTTCAAATGCCACTGTTTCGATCATATCTTTTTCGCTTTCATTTTTTTGCTTTATTTCTTCTTCTCCTGAGCTCGTCTCTTCTTTTGAGGAATCCCAGGTTTCCTTTGTTTCTGATACTCTCAAATTTTCTTCTTCTGGGCTCAACTCTTCTTTTGAAGAGCCACAGGTTTCATTTTCTTTTGTCTTTTTCTGACTTTTTCTCCCTTTTCTTCTTTGTCCTTGCTTCGTTGCCAAATTCATTTCCACTGTTTGTTCTTTACCTGATTCGTCCGTATTTTGTTTCTCCTGTTCCTTGTCCTGTTCTTCTTCTTTTTCTTCTGTTAGATTCATCGTATTATTTTTAAAATCTATCACTACATGTTTTTCTGCCAATTCGTCAACTCCTACTATCATGTCATGTGACATGTTTGGCATTATTACACATTGTAGTGCATACATCTTCTTACCCAGTCGTACCATTACTCGTATGCCTTCATTTATAGTTGCCAATGTCCGTTTGTTTGCGCCCACTAAATTTACCCTAGGTATTTTGTAAATTAAATTTGTTAAGTTAACTTCTTCTATTAGTTTTCTGTTGACCAATGTTATTTCAGATCCAGTGTCTATCATAATTTTAATTGGTTTCTCGTTGATAAATCCATCCACAAATTTTAAATTAACTCCATTTTTCTTTTCGTTGTTTCTTGCCAATTTAATAAACTCCTTGGGGTTACAAAAGATTCCTGTTTGATTTTTGGTTTTTAGTGAGCGCCGTCGTGAAAAAACGCCGGTTGCTCATCGTTGTTTATATTTTCGTCATAATGTCTCTCTCCGTCATATCCATCTGTCTGGGTATTATTTACTTCTCTTCTATTTTCTCTTGGTCTGTCGGATCTGTTTCGGTTTTCTTGATATCCCTGTTCATTTTGTCTACCATTATTTCTGTTTTCTTGATTTGAGCGTGTGGTGTTTCTATTCTGGTATTCTCGATTTCTGTCCTCATTCCATTGCCTATTTCTTTGTTCATAATTTCCTCTTCCGTTGTCTCTATTTTCGTTTTCCCTTCTGGGATTAAAATCTCGTCTTGTATAGTCCCTCCTATTTTGATTTCTATCTCTGTAATCCTGTGTTTCTCGGGGCCTGTAATCTTCTCGCGACCTTCTTGATTTTGTTTCTCTTACACGTAATTCTCTTATTTGTAGGAATTGGCATAAACTATCTATGTCTTTGTAGTTTTGCAATGTGATATGGTCTTCCAGCGTTTCTTCGAAATGTCTTGCAATCAGTTCGACTAATTGTTCCGATGAGTAATTATATTGTAAATGTTTTGCGTTATAGTAAATTTGTAATGCATATGTCCTTTCTGATATACCCATCCTATCATTGTATTTCCCATTTTGCAATTCCTTGTTAATTTCCAATTGTTGGACTTTTCCCCAGAAATAATTCAAAAATTTTTGTTCAAATTGTTGCCAACTGTCAAATTCTTCTTCTTTGCAATCGAACCATAGGCTTGCTTCATTTTTGAGATGGTTTCTGATAGTTTCTTTTGCTGTTTCGAAATTTCCGATGTGCTGTATTTTCTTTTTCAGGCTATTTATGAACGGCACTGGGTGTAATCTTCTTACATCCCCGCCAAACCTTATCTTCACGTCATCTGTGCTATGTATAACCATTTCTCTTCTTTCTCCGACATTTTGTTGCGTATTGATTTCCGCAATCTTTCTTTCCACTTCTTCTATGTCTGCTTGAATAGCGTTTTGCAACTTGTTTTCCAAACTTTCCATTTCTTTTTTCTGGCAGTTCGTTAACTCCTTCATTTTATTTTGAATTTTCATTTCTTGTTCTTTCATGTGGTCCTTCATTCTCATTTCTTGTTTTTGCATGTGATCTTTAATTTTCATTTCATACTTTTCTATGCGTTCCTCTATTTTCTTATTGTTCTCTTCTATCGCTTGTTTTGTTTCCTGTTGATTGTCATCCATTTTTTTCTCCACTTTATCCATTTTCTGTTCCATTTTTTGTTGTGTTTCCTCCATTTTTTGATCCACTTTATCCATTTTCTTTGATGTTTCTTCCTGATTTTTATCCATTGTCCTTTTTGCTTCATCCATTGCTAGTTTTGTTTCCTCCTGATTTTTATCCATTGTCCTTTTTGCTTCATCCATTTTTTGTGACTGGAGTTGCATCAGTTGTAATAGTTTATCTATTCCTGATAATTCTTGCTGTTCTGATGCCATGATTGTCTTGTCTAAAATATCTTCTTGGTCTGAATGTTCTTTTTGTTTTTTGTTGTCCTTGCTTTGGCTTCTTGTCACAGACATTTGTTTTCAAGAAGTACTGTCCCCGCCAAATATGAAATTTTACTAGTATGTTACCAAGACGACCTTTTTCTCACCCAAATATTATAAATTGTCAATAAATATATCAAATGTAAATATCGTAAAAATAAAATATTAAATCAGTTATGTAAAATTTGTACCTAAAGAGATCTAAAATTTTATGTTATCAAATGTAAGTATCTCACTTTTTACCACAGGCATATAAATTTTCAAATACCGGCTTTACTCTTTCTATCCTTCAAATTTGCCACTAGAAATACTTTACAATGCTTTCCACGTTGGACGACAGTTGATGTGATCTTTAATTATTGATATGAGATAATATTCTTATATGTTACTTAATTTAATCAATGTATTAATACTAATCCAATTAATTAACCAGATCACATATCAATATGTTTTCAATCTCAGGGCGAATTATAAATTAATTACTTACTTCCGTGGCTTCTAAATATTTCTTAATGGTTCCTAATCGGGATAGAAAAGAAAAGAGTAAAAAAAATACACATATGGGTTACAATTATAATCAAAATATTTTTTATTTTATTTAAAAGGCAACCAATGCTTAATATTTGCTATTTCTTATTATTCTTAAACATAACATTTACAAATGGGAATCTTATTTCCTTTTGGTTTTCAATTGAAAGTTTTTATTAACATTTAACTATTAGGAGTTATTAGGAACAACTCTATTTAAGTTTGATGAAGCTTTTCTGATATTATTGATTATGTTATTCAATTTTTTATGTGGAATTTAATACGAAAAACCCATACATTCATGTCCAAACAAATGAGACTGACCTTTTCCTGGTGAACTGAAAATGTCCTCACACAAAACCCTTTCCTGCTATCCTTGGCTGCGATCAAACCTCGTCCTGGCTTCCAGTGATGTTCTCCTTTGAAAAACTAGCTCGAATAGCTCTCGTTCCTGCTTTTGTCGTGATGCTGTGTTCTACCTTTTTCGAAACTGCTATCAGCTACCGGGACACTCTGGGCTCAAGGAGGTTCTTTTACTCTCGACCTGGCCTACTTCTCGTTCCACGATAGATACTCCACACTCACGGAACTACACCGGCTTTCTCACTCTCCGTACACTACCGTCTACTACTCGACTTCACTTCTCGACAGCTCAAAACATTCTGCTCTCACTTTGTCATCCATTCCCCTACTTTCTAAATAACCCTTCCAGATTCACAAATCAATCTTCCACCACCAACTCTCATTCGTAATATTCCTCAAAACCAATTTTTAATCTTTCTAAATATGCTTAATGGATTTCAAAAGAAAATATTTAATTCCCATTCTAAAATACTTTCTAACTATTTACAAATTTTAATGACCTATTCTCTCTTTCAAATGAGTCTTATTTAGCATAGGCTAATGATCGAAACCTTCCGCGAAAAACGATAATGAACTATCATCTATTTCACTGTGTTTTATTTAGCATAGGCTAATGATCGACCTTCCGAGAAGAACGATAATGGTACGCGTCATTCACTTTGTTTATCTAAGCACATTGTTCCGAGTTTCGTACGCTTATTCTAATCACTTCTTAAAATTAAATATAACAATTTGTTGTATACAGGTTGTTCTAAATGTATATGCCCGAGGTTGAGAAAATTAAAAATATTTTATATTAAAGTGAATTTTGTTTATAATTATCAAATTTTAATTTTTATATCAAATAGAAATATAACAATATATATATATATATATATATATATATATATATATATATATATATATATATATATATACAGATATATGTATACAGATTTTTAACTTTTAATGACTTGTGTGAACTTATGATG
The DNA here is from genome assembly GCF_917563875.1 of Diabrotica virgifera virgifera. Taxonomy (NCBI): domain Eukaryota; kingdom Metazoa; phylum Arthropoda; class Insecta; order Coleoptera; family Chrysomelidae; genus Diabrotica; species Diabrotica virgifera. Next base: position 53,291,668 of record NC_065449.1, on the reverse strand, counting down.
AATGGTGATTATTGATCATTATATGATTATGAATGTAGTTTATTTTTGAATACTCGTACCTAAAGTATAATTTTTTTGAAATGTTATAGCAAAAGAAGCAAAAAATGAAATCTATCGAAATTTGACGATTTCTTCCCAAAAAATAGGAGCAGTCTCTCGAAATTTTGTCCAAGACCTGTGGCAACACTGTTCAAATATTATATTTTCCAGATTTAGCCATACGACCCACACTTACTCTAAGGATAAAATACACTATAGAATCCCAGATACCCACGGTATCAAAAGGATTGATAGACAATTCACGACTAATAATCTCACTGGTCGTTCTTTACCATAAAGATTAACCTTTCTACTATCAATACACATTTTTATATCTTTATTGCATCGCAAATTTGAAACGACACTTTTCATGAGATAAGGTTTACACCCAGTGTGATGTATTTGCATTTTAAAATATCATTTTTGTTATTCTTTGCACTGAGAAAAACATTTCTGTTGTTTATGCTTCCACCGGTACCCAAACAAATACGCCTGCAGATTATTTTTCGGAGAAGGGTGTTTTATTAGATTTTATGGCTTCTTTCAATTCTTTGGAAGCGGTTGTCGTGTAATTTAGTGTTGTACTGATGGCTTAAAGTTTAGAGTTAACAAAAAAAAAAAATAATAAAAACATACTTCTTGACTAAATACAATAGGGGGGCCCATGGACCCGTTGACCCCCCTGTATCCGCGCCTGAGCGTGAACATAAAACTATTTAGTTGATCACAAGCTATGAGAAGATACTAATCAGATTGAAAATGTTCCCACTATAATTGAATAGGCACCTCGTCCAAAATCGTTTATATTACACTACGGATTAATAGAGAAACAGCAACAAACAAAAAGACCAATTTGGGATCTATTTTTTGTACCCGTGATGATCCTCTAATAGCAATATTAAACTGGCTGGCTGTTTTTTTTTGTGAATATATGGTTCTTTCAAGTCAATCGTTATATTTTGCATCATCGGCTTGTGGAAGTGGGCAGTTGTTGATTTTTACTGTTGGACATGTTTCTCTGCGTAAAGTGAATGTCACTTGTGTAAATTTCGTTTCATTTACACTGATACGCCATGTTATTAGCCACTCTTGGATTTAGTTGAGGTTTGTCTGTAGGTCCTTTGAGGCTGAGGCTGGATCGGTGTGAGATGCCAAGACCGCCGTGTCATCATCGAATGTTGTTACATTGGTGGATCTTGTTAATGGAAGACCAGCTGTATAAAAAACGAACACTAAAGGTCCCAAAACGCTACCTTGAAGAACGCCATAATGTATTGGGGCAATTCAGTAAGTTCACTCCCTTGTTTCACGAAGAAATGTCTGTCTGATAGGTATGATTTTATTAGTAGATAGTGAGGATAGGGCAAGTGGGCTTTTAATTTAAATTGTAGGCCGCTATGCCACACTTTGTCAAAGGCCTGTAATATATCCAAGAAGGCTGCTGAGCAATATCTTTTGCCGTTCATATCCCAGTAAATTTGGTTAACTGATCTGTGTACCTGCTCAATTGTTCCGTGCTTTTTTCGAAATCCAATTCGGTGATCTCGAATCAGTTTTTTTGCCATTATTATTATTTCGAGTCTCTTAGCGCAGAGATTTCGAAAGCTTTAGATAACATTGGGAGCAGTCTTATTAGCCTGTATGGGGAGACTACTTCCGGTTTTTTCCGGGCTTGGGATCATGATGATTTGTGCAACCTTCCAGGTACAGGAGAAGTATCTCGTCCGTAGCATTGCGTTGAATATGAAGGTTACGAGCTTGTAACATTTTTTGAGAAGGTTATGAGCTTGTATCGAATCAAGGTATATACCTTTTTATGTTGATTTCATGCTTTACAATGTGTTTGAATTCTTTTACAGTAAATTTATAGTCTAAGAGCTGGGAGCGGATTTTGTGCGTGATAAGTAATATGGAAAAACTATACGGGGATATGTTGAATCAGTTGTGTGCATGACTTTCCCCAATGGCCGGAAAGCAGAGTGGGGGACGAGGGTAGTTATAAGGGGTCAAAATCGCGGTTTTTATTATTTTTTTTGTGACACTCATGATCGAGATAGTGCACTAAAATTTGGGAATAAGTAGGTCATAACGTAACTAAGTAAAATATCTAGGGGCGAAACGCTGCGTGGCCGACAAAAGGGTGGGGTGAATATAAAAAATATAAGGGGTTTTTTGCGACGTTCGTGAATGAGATAGTTCACCAAAATTTGGGAATAAGTAGACCATGACATAACTAAGTAAAATCCCCAGAGGCGAAAACCAGAGTGGGGGACGAGGGTAGTTATAAGGGGTAAAATTCGCGTTTTTTATTATTTTTTTTTGTGACGATCATGATGGAGATAGTACACCAAAATTTGGGAGTAAGAAAGTCATGACGTAACTAAGTAAAATCTCCAGGGGCGGAACGCTACTTGGAGTACAAAGGGGTGATAGGGAGTTGTGAGTATAAAAATATAAGGGTTTTTTGCCGTTCGTGATAGAGATAGTGCAAAAGAATACTAACTGCGAATTTTACCCCTTAAAACTCCCCTTATCTCCAATTCTGGTTTCCGTCTCTGGAGATTTTGCTTAGTTACGTCATGATCTACTTACTCCCAAATTTTGGTTCACTATCTCGATCACGAACGTCACAAAAATCCCTTATAATTTTTATATTCACCCCTGCCCCAACCCCTTTGTAGGCCACGACGCAGCGTACCGCCCCTGGAGATTTTACTTAGTTACGCCATGACCTACTTATTACCAAATTTTGGTGCACTATCTCTCTCATGAGCGTCACAAAAAGAAATAATAAAAACCGCGACTTTGACTCCTTATAACTACCCTTATCCCCCACTCTGGTTTCCGGCCGTTGGGGAAAGTCATGTATGTACACAACTAATTCAACATATCCCCGTATAGTTTTTCCATATTACTTATCACGCACAAAATCCGCTACTATCTCTCCGACTATTATGTATAGTCATTAGGCAAGTCCATTTGAAATAGTCGTGAAATCTCAGAAGCAAGTGGTTTAAATATATTTTTTAGATATCCCGCGAAGACGCCGGCTTTTTCTTTATTACTTCTGGCCCATGTATTATTCAAGTTTTGATAGGTGGATTTGGTAGTTCATGTGCTTTGAGTTATCTTGTTGCTTTCCATAATGAGCCAAAAATTCCCACCACCTAATATTGAACAAAGAGAATTTTAAGACTAATTATACGAATATTTATTGTATATTAGGTACTGATTATAAAAGTGAATAGTTTCAGTTCCTAACATGTTGGGATGAATCTAGAATGAATCTAGTGGCGAAAGAATTAAAATAACAACACTTTTTGGTTATTTTTGATATTTATGTTTAGCGGTAAATTATAACTGCAATGTAGAATTCCCGCCTCTATACATATAATACTTACCCCATTCTTTTCAAGAAATTTAGCTGGAGCGAGAAAACTATTTTGTTAATCACAAGCTGTGAGAAGATGCTAATCAGATTGAAAATGTTCCCACAATAATCTGAACAGGCACCTCGTCCGAAATCGTTTATATTACACTACGGATTAAAAAAGAACACCAACAAACAAAAAGTCCAATTTGGGATCTATTTGTTGTACCCGTGATGATCCTCTAATAGCAATATTAAACCGACATGGAATGACAATGTGCACTCCTGAATACTCGTGTCATTGTCAATTGAACACGTGCCGAGGCTCGCTCAACTGGTTTAATCCGGGAGCATCCTCAATTCTTCAATGAAATTCATGAGCGGGCGTGGGCTCTTTTTAACGGTGTGGCCGTATGCAACGTGGGAAAAGGCTTAATTGGAACGGTGTAGGATTTCAAGTGGTTGGTATATTTGCCATTTGAATTTTAATTGAAGGGGTAAATAGACACTGAGAAACTAATAAAAAATATATCGAACTAAAGTCTGGGCTATTTAAACGTCAAATTCTACATGATTATATTATCGTTCAATTCATCATCAATTTTTTCTTTTTCTTCCTCCAATACTTCTTATATTAAAAACTGTTACTAGCAGATTAGATCTTATAACAATGTGACAAAAGTAATAAGAACAGCGGTGGAATTTATCATACTTAAACAGATCTGATTATCAACAAACTGGAACCAGCAATGGATCAGGTAAACTGTATATGAGTATATAAAAAATAGTCTGCTGTTGGTAATGACTAAGGAGGTCCTGTGGGAAGAAGGAGGCTTAAATGTAGTCAATACTAATAATATGCTCAAATGACCCTTGGTCCCCACCCGCGTCCGTGAGAAAGAGTTTGATAAACAATTACTAGGACTCATCAAAACGAACAAAATCAAGACCTTAAGAGGGAAGATTTGTTGAAAAGTAGCAAATCTTTTTTGAGCTGCAAAAGGCAGCTCATTTTAAGGGGACTTGCTGGCTTAAATCTATATATCTAATTAGGCCTCAGGATTATATCTAATGTGTACTATAAACAAATAGCAGCTGCACAAAGACTAACTTCTCCTCCACGTGGTGTGTGGTGGTAACAGCTTCGAGCTGATGTGGATAGGGTCCCAGGCCCCTAGACACGTCACAAAGAGGCTGGCTAACGAAGCTCTGGCGTACGCAAATACCGGGAACAACAGCGTGGAGAGGGAGTGTTGTGGACGGGTGGGTGCGGAGGTAACTGGACTAATCGTTCGGGACCTCTGCAGGCATCCGGAAACAATGCAAACTTGTGGAAACCTGCCCGATATATACCGTGTTGGTAAGCCGGTGGTTGTAGAGGATGTGCTTACCGATGTGGGGGCTTGCCTTGATTGGCTGGCCAAGTGGAAGGGAACCACAGAAATCCCCCTCAAGCCAAGGTGGAACAGCATAAGCCGAAGGCTTGGCGTGGCGCAGGAATTGCGCCGCGGGGCTAAGAGGTTGCTTAGTCACGATTATGCGGACTCCGGGTACCAGGCGAAACCCAGGTTTCATTAGCCTTCTCCCGGCATGCGGGGCTCTGCTGGGAGTGACCATACATTCCCTAGCTACTCGTGGGACTAAAATGGACCAAGTAGGAAAAACTAAAAACAATGAGGGCAAAGAGGAAGAACAAAGCCTCAATAATCCCGAGGTTATGGAATTGGATCCAGTTCCAAGCCATAAATCGGAGGATGAGCTTTTAAAAAGCAGCGGAGACGAGCAAAGTATCGCTCAAGGGCCAAAAAAGGCCGAAAGAGAGAAACTGAGTGGCGCTGCCCGTAAAAGGCTTAAGTACCTGTTAAAACAAGGCCTCAAATATGAAGAGGCTCGACAACAGGCACAAAAGCCTATACAAAAACCACCCGAGGATGTATCCAAGGGCAAAGGGTCCAAGAGGATCCGGTCTGAGGAGAGCACGCCAGAAAATCCTAAGAAAAAGGGAGTTGGCACCACCGTTGGGATAACCAGCGGTGGTGAAGAAAACAAACCATCCTATGGACAGGTTGCAGCTGCAATAAGGGTAGGAATAATGCCCAAAAACCATCCAGAATCTTCACTAACAGTGGAACAACTAGCTGCAACGAAAGAGAAGATTCTGGAAAAAATAGTGGAGCTGGATCCAAAGGCAACAATTAGGCCTAAATTCAGTAACCTACAATTCAGACCGGGTTGGATGCTTCTGTCTTGTGCTGACAAAGCCACAGTTGAGTGGCTTAAAAGCATAATTCAGGAGCTGCAGCCACAGGAGGGTATCTCGCTGAGACTGGAAGAGGAAAGCAATATTCCTCACTCCGAGATCTTTGTGACATATCTTCCTGATAGTCTGAAACCACGAATGCAAAAAATCTTTGATTCTTAGAGGTCCAAAATGAAGACCTTAACTCACAGAATTGGAGAGTTGTAAGAAGGGTTGACAAAGGCCCTACTGTAGAGCTCACTCTTTCAATGGACCCTAACTCCGCTGAAAGGGTGCAGTGGCGGCTCGTGATTTTTACAATAGGGGAGGCTATACCTAACTGTAAAATATCTAGACAAATTTGCACTAGCAAAAAATGCGAAAAAAAATGTAATTTAAGGCCCATTTTTTGACCATTTTTTATTTACATTTCATAATATCATCCTAATTCATAATTTCATGATATCATATCATTTTAAAAATAGTTAGTTTAATTGTAAAAGTTTAATACCAAAGTTTGTGTCGTTAATTTGTTAACAATTCCATCTATTTGTAAATAGATACCTCGCATATCAAAATAAATACAGATTTGAAGTTTTGCAGTCTATACATAATGAAGCTTCAGATTTTTTAAGATACTCAACTGAATTTGTTAATTCTAAACGCGGCCTACTGCGAATTCAAAAGCACCATAAATTACCGATATTTTGCTTTGAGTTAGAGATATATCGGAAAAAGTTATTTGAGCAAGTTGTTCCAAATATTATTATAACCCCACATACCAAATTTCATAACAAAATTCGCACTTTTAAATTTTTCATTATTTTTAGTCAGGACCCTAAAATTCGTTGTCCCGAGACGCACGCAACCACGCAACGGAGCCGAGAAGCTATTCTGCCTTCCTTGGTATATCTCCGGGCAGCGTGTGATGGCACCGTAGATGCCACTGTTAGGAGACCGGGTCTCCTTAAAGGCCTGCTGCGCTGCACGGAGCATTAGCAACGGAGACTGCTGGGCTTCTCGGCTCCGTGCTTCGTTCATGCATCTTGGGATAACCCAGGGTCCTGCCTAAAATAATATGTAATAAAACTGAGACGCGATCATGCGTTCTAATGCTAATGCTTCGTACGTATGGATAATTAGTGATAATGTGGACTTAACACGTTGTATAATAGTGAGAGTGCTTGGTATTTTCGCGATTCATGATAAACAAAACAGTGTAGAGTGTGTAAAAAATTTATGGGGAGGCTGAGCCTTCCTTGCCTCCTCTGACGAGCCGATACTGAAAGGGTGAAACAAAATGGCTATAAAGCCAACTATAAATTTGGCCATGTAAGAATATTACCAAAAAAGGCCATCCAAAACCTAGTGAGCCAGAAGCTGCTTCAACTAGTGAAGCAGCAAAAATGGCCACAAAAAAGGGGGCCCAGGAAAAGGGCCCTGCGAAGTTCAAAAAGGAATCAGATAAAGGTCCCAAAAGCCATTAAAATGGCTTCCAACAAAAATATTAGGTTTCTGCAGTTAAATCTCCATCACGCAAAAGCCGCAACTAGTGTGCTTAACAGGAGTTTTAGCAGAAACTTAACTGACATCGGGCTCATTCAAGAGCCCTGGGCTGACAAAGGACTTATCAAAGGACTTCCAAATAATACATATAAGTTGATTTATTCACAAATGCAAGACTTGCCAAGAGCAGCTTTGCTCATCTCTAAAAAACTAAAATTCATTTCTGTTCCGGAGTTTATCACAAGAGACTTAGCAACAGCTGAAGTGGAGCTCGCCACGGAAAGGGGCAAAAGGCAAATTATAATTGCCTCTGCCTATTTCCCGGGTGATGAAGACCAACCTCCGCCAGAGGAAGTGAAAGGCCTCATCAGTTGGTACAACAAAAAGAACAGACAACTTATCCTTGGATGTGATGCGAACTCCCACAGCATAGTATGGGGCAGCACAAACACGAACAAACGTGGGGAGTACCTTTTAGAATATTTGGCTAACTCCAATATAGAATAGAATAGAATAGAAATATGCTTTATTGCCACTGAAAATTTTTACAATTTTATGGACAAAGCTTACATACAGTCATAAGAAAAACATAATATAAATAACAAATAACAACTACAATTTACTAAAATTAGATAAATCGTCAATAATGTACAGTATAAGATATAAAAGCCAAGACAAAAACAGTTTATAGACATTATCAATAGAGGTAACAAACCAACTTTTATCACTGCAAATAGGAAAGAGGTGCTTGACATCACCTTAACTAGTTGCTCTGCTACAAATCTAATGCAGAACTGGCATGTCTCCGATGAGGTATCGATGTCGGATCATAGAACCATAAGGTTCGATGTCGAGGCTGAGCGGGAACAGATACAGTCCTGTCGAATACCGAAACATACTGACTGGTGTGCATATAAGGACACCCTAAGGTCAGATGTTAAAGGGGTAATTTATTCGATTGAAACCATAGAGGAACTGGAAGGTGCCTCACAATGGCTAAATCGTACGATAATTAGTTGCTTTAAGGGGGCCTGTCCCATCAAGACCAAAGCCGTCAAAAGAGATGTGCCATGGTGGAACAGGGAACTCAGTAAGTTAAAAGCTCAAACTCGTAAAGCTTTTAATAGAGCCAAAAGTATAGGTAACTGGGATGACTACAAAAAGGCTCTAACAGAATACAATAAAGAACTTAGAAGGTCTAAGAGAAGAACATGGAGGCAATTCTGCGAGGGGATAACTGAATTAGCCCCAGCAGTACGCCTCCAGAAAGTAATCTCAAAGGACTACCAGAGGAAAGCATGAGTTGCTTATTACAATCTCACTTTCTTGGGTCAACACTCATTGAAGATGACCCAAGGGTTAATCTTGATGAATCTAATTACAGAACATCAAGAGCTGCAAAAAGCCTAGCGGGAAAAATCTTCACCAAAAATAGAATTAAATGGGCAATAAATAGCTTTAAGCCCTACAAATCTCCTGGAGAGGATGGTATCTTTCCAGCCCTGCTACAACAGGACGTTGATACATTAACTCCTCATCTAGGTCAAAATATTCAAGATGAGCTTCATCTTGGGCTACATTCCAAAAGGGTGGAGAAAGGTTAGGGTATGCTTCATTCCTAAGAGTGGTAAACACCCTCCAGAGGGGCCGAAGTCATATAGACCCATAAGCCTTACCTCCTTTCAACTTAAAAGTATGGAAAAAATACTTGATACATATATAAGAAGCGAATATTTAACAAATATACCGCTTCACAAAGAACAATTTGCCTACCAATCAGGCAAATCCACCGTGGATGCCTTGCACTGTCTCGTAAAAGACATAGAAAAGGCAATAGGATCAGTGGCGCTATGTGCATTCATAGACATAGAGGGTGCGTTTGACAACACCTCATATGAATCAATCAGCGCCGCCGCAACAGCAAAAGGTATCCAACCTTCCATAACTAAATGGATTCAATCCATGCTAAACACTAGGAAAATTATTACCTACCTAGGAGGCAAATCAACTACTATAAAAGCAGTAAAAGGTTGTCCTCAAGGAGGAGTCTTATCACCTCTACTGTGGTCGCTAGTGGTTGACGACCTCCTAACAAAGCTCAAAAGAGCAGGATTTCGTGCTCTGGGCTATGCTGACGGTCTAGTTATAGTGGTTAGAGGCAAACATGACGGTATTATTGCCGAACTCATGCAGCAGGCCTTAAACATTATAACCACTTGGTGTTCGAGGGGAGGGCTATCAGTCAATCCCAACAAAACGACACTTATTCCGTTCACTAACAGGAGGAAACTAACATTGCAGCCTCCGATCATGAATGGAATAGCCCTTTCTTTCTCAGAAGAGGTTAAGTACCTAGGAGTCATCCTTGATAGGAGACTTACGTGGAATGCACACCTCACTCATATTACCACAAAAGCAACAAAGGCTTTTTGGATGTGCCGTAGGCTTTTTGGGAACACCTGGGGTCTGAAGCCAAAAATGATCTACTGGTCATATTTAACGGTTGTCAGACCCATTATCACTTATGCTGCGATGGTTTGGTGGACCAAAACAAAGCAGCAAAAGGCAATAAACGAGTTGCAAAAAGTGCAATGACTTGCCTGTATTGGGATCACGGGTGCAATGAGATCGTGTCCTACCGCAGCCTTAGAGGCAATGCTAGACCTTCCTCCACTACATTTACATGTACAGAGGATCGCTCTAGAAAATGCCTATAGGCTGACACAGAATAAATCTCTAAAACCCGGTGACTTAACGGGACATCTTGATGTATTAAGGGCTGGAACAACCCAAATCATGAAGATGCCTAGAGACGTAATGCCTGCAAAACAAGATTTCGAACTCGCGTTAGATGTTATTATTAACGACCGCGAGTTGACAGAAAACGAAATCGCTCAAATCACAAAAGGTGCCTTCACTTACTATACTTATGGGTCAAAAATAAACGAAGGAGTAGGAATAGGGATCACAGGTCCTAATATTAGGATATCCGCAGCCCTTGGAAATGCTCCAACAATATTTCAAGCAGAACTATTAGCAATAGAGTTCTGTGCTCAAGAGTGCCTAAGGAAAGGCCTCAACTCAGCAAGAATATTTATTGCATCTGATAGTCAGGCTGCTTTGAAAGCTCTGAAGTCCACAACTTACGAGTCAAAAATAGCCTGGAATTGCAAACAATCCCTTAAACAACTTGGCAAGTCGCAACAAACTAACGTTGCTATGGGTGCCAGGGCATAAAGGAATTGTCGGAAATGAGATTGCCGATAGTCTCGCAAAGGAAGGAGCTTGTACTCCTTTCATCGGACCTGAACCATTTTGTGGCATACCAAAAAGCCGCATAATGGAAGAAGTTCGAAAATATGAAAAGGAACTCAGTGCAGCCTACTGGAAAAATGTTCCAGGCCAAAGACAGGCAAAAAGGTTATTACGACCCTCTGCCCGGTACGCGAAATTACTCTTAGAGCTTCAGAAATCTGATCTCAGAGTAATCACAGGAATTCTCACTGGACACTGCTCACTCAGATATCATCTCTGTAAAATGGGCATACTGGACAGTGGGACATGTAGATTCTGCCATGAGGCAGATGAGACGTCAGAACATATTATCTGCAATTGCAGAGTAATTGTTCGACAACGCTATAAATATCTGGAACAGGTATTGCTTGATCCTGATCAGATTACAAACCTAGCTCCAAAACGGATAATGGACTTTCTTAGAAGCCTAGACCTTTTGGACTAAAATATAGATGTAGGGTATACACAAAAGATCTTATAGGTCGCAGTGTAGTAAGGTCAACTGGGCCAATCGACCCCTTTTGCAATCTACAATCTACAATAAACAAATAGCAAAAGTACGTGTTAATTAACGATCAGCTATCAGAGGAAATTGAAATCAGACGTGGTGTGAGACAGGGATGCGTGTTGTCGCCAATTCTTTTTAATGCCTACTCGGAAGAGATCTTGAAAAAAGCTCTTGAGGATAAAACAGCTGGAATAAAGGTAAATGAAGTTCCCATTAACAACATTAGATATGCGTATGACACTGTCATCTTAGCTGAAAATATTGGGGATCTTCAGAGGCTGGTGACCAGAATAGCGGAGTTTGGTCAAGAATACGGTCTAACAATGAACGTCAAGAAGACAAAGTTTATGAGAATATCAAAAACTCAAAAAAATAACGAGAATCTCTTCATAAACGGATCCAATATCAAACGAGTCGAACAATATGCATACCTTGGAACAATGATCAACTCCACAGGAGATTACTTACAGGAAATCAAAATCAGAATAGAAATGGCTAGAGCAAATTTTAACAAAATGAGAAAAGTGCCCTGCACAAGAGATTTGAAGTTGGAGCTAAGAGTTAGGTTGGCTAGGTGCTACGTTTTCCGACCTTTTTTTATGGAAAGGAAGCTTGGACCTTGAATTCTGCATCAATAAGAAAATAGAATTTTCGAGAGGAAAACCTCTTGATGCAATTTAGTTGGAGTATGGAGAACAGTGCCTACGTTCCTTCTGATGAAGCTCCAATAAGAGCAGAAAATCGCGGTTAAAGGAATTGGACTGCACTCCGTATTCTAATTAAAAAGTAAGATTGGTTTGCCTTCGCATTGCAACCGAATAAAAATGGTACACATTTTATTTATGAAAATAGAATTATTCGAGCTGTGGATGTACAAAAGAATTCTGAAAATATCGTGGACAAAACACGTCACACACAAAGAGGTTCTGAGAAAGATGAATAACGAAATGGAAATCTTAAATACCACCAAAACAAGAAAATTGGAATACCTCGGACATATTACACGTGGAGAGAGATACAACTTGCTCCAATTGATTATACAGGGAAAGATTCAAGGAAAAATAAGCATAGGAAGACGCAGAATATCGTGGCTTCGCAATCTGAGAGAATGGTTAGGATGTACATCAAACGAACTTTCAGAGAAGCCGTCACTAAAATCCGAATAGTTATGATGATGGCCGACCTCCGTCGCGGAGATGGCACTTAATGAAGAAGATAGGATTAAAAAGAATTCTTCAAAATTATCAGAAGCCTCAATGGCTCCAATCAGAGTCGTGCAGTGCTCCAGTTAGACTCCTGTGTGCCATTTTGTGTTTTCGTAAATTTGTGCTTTTTTTAATTGCTCAATTATGATGCTATTTATACTACCATTACTAAATATCTCTGTAATAAATGTTTGGGTCATTAATAAAATATCAATGGTTTGTTTATAATAGATTTCTAGGAAAATGTACTTCAGATTTGAAGGTTAACTATTAGAAAATCTCTAATCATTTTCCCTTGCTTAATTAACAATAATATTAATTGCATATCAGTTGCTTATGTCGAAAATCAAAGAAAGCACATTTTAAAAAGTTTTCGACGATTGTTTTGAAAAATAACCGAAGTTAAGTGCATAGATCGGTACACATGCAGAACTTTTTCTAGTAGGAGATGGAGCATTTTGTAAACCATGCGGCAAATCGGTAAGTTTTCTTTTTTCTTTCTCCTTCACATTCCATAACTAAATTCCAAAGTAATATTAAAGTTCTAATAGTAGGGGAGGAAAGTATGCTAAATGTGCAGTCACTTGAGCGCTTTGGGGACCTATTGGGTTGTGAAGAGTAGGTCCTAAAACCAAAAAAGTTTAGTTAAGTTTTTCATTTAAGTGGGGACATTCCATTTTTAATTTAATTTTCAATTTCCAACAATCGGTTTTTTCGATTATAGCGCCATATATCCATTATTCGAAAAAAGTCTTGAATAAAAGTTGCTTATTTTTACGTAAAGAATCCTAATCTGCAATAAAAAATGGTGTGGCTCCTATTTAAGATTTTAAAGTAACTCCCCACTCCACCTTCGTGGGGGGTCGTGTTTGGTGCCATTCGATCAATTTTTCAAAAGTATGGAATACGTGTATTTTGCAGTTTTTCGATCTGATGTTCATTTCACGAAATATCTCGGGGTTCTTATTTAAAATTTAAAATTTACCCCTCACCTCTCCTCGCGGGGGTCGTGTTTAGTATCATTCGATAGATTTTTTAAAAATATTGAAGACATATTTTTAGTTTCTACATCTGACGTTCATTTCGCGAAATATTCGCATTTTTTGGGAAACTTTGTGACTCGCCCATTTCCTTAGGCCCCGCTCAAATCGTTAGATTTTTGAAATATACACTCTTTTGCATGTACTTAACTTACCTTATCTTAAACTGACAATTTCGAGTTTTGTTAAGGATATATTTTTTTTTCGGAACCCCCTTAACAAACTCCCCTGTGTTCAGAGCCAATATATGGTAGAGGTACATCTGTAGGGTACAAGGTTTCTCTCCATATGATAATCTGACGCGCTCGAGTAACTGCAAAAATCCCCGCTTGGGCTCCCCTACCATAATTAGTATTATTTTTTTAATTCTCATATTTCAAACAGTAAAAAGTAGGTGCCTTATTGAACATCATTGTGGAAACCCACTTCATAAACGTAATTTGAAAAAATTAAAATTCTTCACAGTAAGTTCAAGTGTCTCTGCGGGATAGTTTAAATAGAAAATAAAAAAATAAATAAAAAAATACGAAGACACATTTAACTCTGATTTATTTAAGATGATAATTATGTTGGATTCAAAATGTTGGATTGCATCCAACATTTCTCTGCAGAAAGTTAATAAGCCTAATTTTAAGTTATTTTTTGAAAAGATTTCAACCCGGGGACACTAGCTCTCTTTTCTGCCACGTAATCGGTCGCGTGTTAGATTACCTATATCTAACAATACGTATTTGAATAAAAATTTTATTTTATAGTATTTTTATTTACTTGTTATGTCAAAATATCTATTTTTAACTATTAGGTATTAAAAGAGCATAAATTTAAATTAAAACTCTGGGGATACACGGAAACGGAAAAAACCCTAAACTAAAAGTACAAAGAAACCGACCGGATAGCAGATACAATTCCGCTGATATTTCGGGCTAATTTTTGGGCATAGTGCCTACAACTGTTAATTTATGGTTAATATAGAGATTGTTTAGATATGTATAGGTATTTGTATACAAAAAGACTCTTAGACATAATACATATTAGAAAATTATACTAGAAAATGTCGACCTTTTTCTACAATTTCTACTCATATGTCTCATATTAAGTTACGCTCCCCGGTACCCTTAGGCGGCACACATAGTGAAAGCGGTTTCCGCTAGCGGGCAAACCGCGCGGTTCTCGCGCGCGGGTATGGTAACACAGTGAAGACGGGTAAAAGCGAGAGAGATCGTTCAAATCTGGCAGTTACGTCTACTACTTGTAGCAAAATGTCGTGTTCCGATGATGATATAATTGCTTTAGATTCTGTTTTGACTAAACTGAAAAGAAAGAGAGTTTATGTACATCCTATTAATCGAGAAAGATTAATTTATGGAGAATATCATCATCTATTTCAAAAATTAAAAGATAATGAACGATTCTTCCAGTATATGAGAATGACTCAAGAGACTTTTAAATATATTTTGGAGAAAGTGGAGTATCGTTAAAAACAATATTAAACGTTCAACTTACAGTCAACCAACAGAATATCGAAAGAGTTGAGAATATACATATCTGGGTACGAATTTAAATAGCGAATGGGACTACTCAGAAATTAAACAGCGAATAATAAAAGCGAAAGCAGCATACTTTAGAATGAGACCCATTTTCAACAGTCGAGACTTTTCATTAAAAACAAAATACCGTCTGTTGAAATGCTATATATTCACAGTTCTGCTCTACGGAATGGAAGCTTGGACACTAACTGTTACTGTTACATCTATGAATCGGCTCGAAGCTTTCGAAATGTGGTGTTATAGGAGCATCTTACGTATATCCTGCGTTGACCGAATTACTAACGTGGAATTCCTGCGTAGAATGGGGAAAGAGTGAATTTCTCAAAACCATCAAAACAAAAAAATTAGAATATCTAGGACATGTAATGAGAAATCAAGAACGTTACGGCCTTCTCCAACTGATTCTCCAAGGGAAGGTATGTAAATGGTAAAAGAGGACCGGGAAGAAGACGCATTTGCTGGCTTCAAAATTTACAAAAGTGGTATAATACCACTACCACTGAACTGTTCCGCGCTGCGGTAGACAAAGTCAAGATAGCCATGATGATGGCCAACATCCGGAACGGATAGGCACTTTAAGAAGAAGAAGGAGTATCGTTTAATTAAAAACTGGTGTAATTTACATAAACAGGCTATCCTTCCGGAAGAAAGGCTTGTTATAACATTGAAGTAAGTAGTTTTGTTGTAAATTTATTTTTCAAGTACTGATTTAGTTAATAGTTAATACTGGAATGGTTTTAGAAATACCTAAGTCACACAAAATTACGGTTTCAATAAGATTGACTTTATTACTTTTGTTTATTATAATGTACAATTATTTATAAAATTAATCCATATAGAACTATTAATTCTTATTATAAAAGAGCGAATAAACTAAATTATCATTGCAGTAAACATTAAAACCGGGCGGAAAGAACTAAATTCTCATTCTAGCAAAAGCGGTCAGGCGGGTTGAGGCGGTTGGACCGCGCGGACCTGCTTTGACTATGTTCGTGTACATTTAAAGACGTGCATTCTTTTTGAAAACGTTTAAAAGCGGGCCCGCTAGCGGAAACCGCCTCCACTGTGTGCGCCGACTTAGACATGTGCTTTACGGCACTCTTCCTTGAGGCACGTACGAGTGAAAAGTTATGTTGCTAAATTTTTCATCAAGTTATCACAAAAAAGGATAAAATGTTGGATTTTTTCTAACAGAGCGACCGATCGCAGGTTAATATAACCTTACCGGAGGAGAGTACACTGAAAAAACAAACTATGGAAAAATGAGGTCTACCCCAAAATCCCGACAGCCAAAATCCCTTCTTCTTCTTCTTCCTTCTTGTATGTAGGCTTTAAAGCCTGTTTCTTCTTCAATATTATCCTCCTAAATTGTTTAGGTTATCGCACCACCTTTTTCTTGGTCTGCCAATACTTCTTCGTCCATTTGGTGACTTATCTCGTGCTATTCGTACTATCCTATCCTCTGCAATTCTACTAATGTGTTCGTTCCACTCCTGTTTCCGTTTTGTCACCCATCCATTTATGTCTTCTATATTGCATGATCTTCTTATGTTTTCGCTCCTCTCCCTATCCAACAGACTTTTCCCTGATATTCGTCGGAGTATTTTCATCTCTGTTGTTTCTAGTAATCGTCTCGTTTTAGATGTGTCAGGCCTTGTCTCCGCCGTGTATGTTAATATAGGTCTAATTGCTGCTTTATAGATTCTTGCTTTTGTGTCTTGTCTTAAGTGTTTGTTCTTCCAGATTGTGTCATTAAGAGATCCCGCCGCTTTACTTGCTTTTAAGCTTTGTTGTCGTACTTCCTCTTCAACATCTCCGTAACTGGTTATATCAATTCCCAGATATCTAAACCTTGCTTCCTGCTTTATTATTTTCCCATCAATTTCGATTTTACATCGTAGTGGGTATTTAGATGTTGTCATACATTTGGTTTTTTCTGCTGATATTATCATATTGTATTTCTTGGCTGTTGTATTAAAGATGTGTGTTAATCTTTGGAGATCGTCTTCTGTCTCGGCGATTAATGCGGCGTCGTCTGCATAACACAATACTTTGATTTCTTTATTCCCCATTCTGTAACCACGATCTTTACGTACTGCTTCTATTATTTCGTCCATTATTATATTAAAGAGCAGTGGGCTTAATGAGTCACCTTGTCTGACTCCACTTTGTACTGGTATAAACTGCGTTAGTTTTCCATTTATCTTTGCCTGTATTCGATTATGAAAGTAAATGTTTTCGATGGTTTGTATAATATTGATTGGTATGTTTCTTCCATACAGTAAATGTAAGACGTCTTCGACTTGGATGCGATCGAAAGCCTTTGTCAGGTCTATAAAACATAGATATGCTGTTTATTGTACTCAATGGCCTTTTCTGTGATTTGTCTCAGTACAAATACGGCGTCTACGCAGGATCTTCCGGATCTGAATCCTTGTTGTTCATCTGATAAAGTTGTTAGTTTATTGATTTTGTTGGTTAGGACTTTTGTGGTTAGCTTAAGTGCGGTGTTTAGTAGATTTATACCTCTATAATTTTTGGGGTCTTCTTTGTCTCCTTTTTTGAACATTGGTATCATTATGCTGTTTCTCCATGCGTCTGGTATCTTGCAGTGCAATATTAGTTTTTGTATAAGTTTTGTCATCTCTAGGGTTATACTTTCTCCTCCGTATTTTAGAAGCTCGTTGGTTATTCCGTCTGGTCCTGGTGACTTCCTATTTTTGAGTGAATTTATGGCTACCCCTACTTCCTGAAAACTGATTTCAATTTCGTGTCTTAATTCAGGTAGGTTATTATTTTGATTATGATTTTCCTTTCCTTTAAACAGTTCCGTCAAGTATCTTTCCCATTCGTTTGCTGGTATGTTATTGTATTCCTTCAATTCTGCCATTTCTTTCCGTTGGTTTCTTATGAATCTCCATATTTGTTTTTGTGTTCCGTAGAAGTCGCTTTCCATCCTTTTTGTAAACTGTTCCCAGTGTTCATTTTTTGTTTTTCTTACCAATTGCTTTGTTTCATTTCGTATTCTTCTATAGGTGTCTCTGGATTCTGGAGTGTTTGATGTTTTATACTTCATGTAGGCGTCTCTCTTCTCTTTACATTTGTCTTTTATTTCTTTTCTGAACCATGGTGTATTGTTGTTGTTTCTTTTGTTCAGTATGACTTTGCGTTTTCCTAGAGCTTCTGTTGCTGCCTCTACAATATTGTTTTTAAATTTCTCCCAGCTCGCGTTTATATCTTCGATGTCGTCTATCTGCTTCAGCTGTATCTTCTGTGCTAGCCTCCTTTGGTACATTTCTTTGGTAGAATCGTTCCACAGTGATTCTACATTGAATTTTTCCTCGGTGATTCCCTGTGGAAAATGTTTTGGTGTTAGTTTCATTCTTATTTTTGCTAGGACTAATTTGTGTTCACTCCCTGCGTCTGCCGAGTTTAAAGTTCGAATATCTAGAATCTGCTCTGGGTGGATTTTTCTATTAGTGACTATAAAGTCAATCATAGATTTGTGCCCCCTGGAGTTTTCAAACGTATATTTATACTGAAGCTTATGGTCGAAAAATGTATTATTGATTCGCAGTTCGTTAAAAGCACAGAGATTAGCCATGAGTTCTCCATTTGAGTTGACATGGTTTTCATTGAATCTTTGTTTTACTCCTGGAACTATTTCATTTCCGATTCGTGCATTAAAATCCCCCATAAGAATTAAGTGTTCTTCATGAGGTATGTCGTCCAGGATGGTTTGCAACTGTTCGTAGAATGCCTCTCGTTCCTTCTTAGGTTTGCAGTCCTCGGGGCTATAGATAGATATAACATTTAATTTTTGGTAGTCCATTGTGATGTTCATATGTATTATTCTTTCGGAGATGTAACGGCAGTTACTTATGTTGTCTTTAAATTTTTTATGGACAAGTATACCTACACCTGCTCGTGCTCGTTCTTCTTTCTTCACTCCACTATATGCTAAAATATATTGGTTATAGTCTCTTTGACCTTTACCTTTCTTCTTGGTTTCTTGGATTGCACAAATGTCTATGTTTTTGTTTATCAGTTCTTCGATTATCTCTTGGTCTTTGTTGTTGAACGAAGTTATGTTCCATGTTGCTAATCTGATTGTTGGCTTCTTTTTCCTTCTCGTTTTCCTTTTCTTTGCGTGGTTCGTCATCTTAGGTTCCGTCGGGTTCCGAGGCTTTATATCGGTTCTTTGAGCCTTGTTTTCTTTTATAATGGGTAGGATGCTAACCTGGCCCATCAACCCTCCTCTTTTTTTTCCGGGCTTGGGACCGGCTGTGAGTGTGAACGTGACTTCTGAGCTACTCAATCCACTCAGTCTTCGCGCTCACAACCCCCCAGGCAGAGTTCAGCCAAAATCCCGACAGCCAAAATCCCGACAGCCAAAATCCCGACAGCCACAATCCCGACGTCCAAAATCTCGACACGCCAGAATCCCGAGAGGCCAAAATCCCGACAGGCCAGAATCCCGACAGGTTTGATAAGTTTCTTTTTAACATATTATAATTACATTTATTCCTTGTTTTTTGTTTATGGTCCTCTGTTTTTTATTTTTTGTTACTAAACAAAAGTATTTACCATTTAATATGAACTAATTTTCTAAATAAAATTTCTAACATGGATATATGAATTAAAATTTTTTTTGCCAATATATTAGTCCAATAATATATGTATAATCAAATCCTGAATTCAAGTTTACTTTCATATAATAGATATTATCATGTCACTTACAACCTTCCATTTCAGTAAGTGTAGCTTTGATATTATAAAATGAAGTGTTTAAATAAGTTTTTCTTTTAAAATACATAATAATTAGTACCCGTACTTATTAGTAAGTAATAATTTTTCAATTTCAATACTCTAT
This sequence comes from Diabrotica virgifera virgifera, assembly GCF_917563875.1. Classification (NCBI taxonomy): domain Eukaryota; kingdom Metazoa; phylum Arthropoda; class Insecta; order Coleoptera; family Chrysomelidae; genus Diabrotica; species Diabrotica virgifera. The sequence continues at coordinate 53,272,047 of NC_065449.1, read as the reverse complement.
AATATGATTTGGTATTGCATTTGAAAAGGAAACAATAAATATTCAAAATGTAGTGGTCGGAATTTTTACTTATGCGAGGATTGTTGCATGTCCGGATTTTGGCCTGTCGGGATTCTGACGTGTCGGGATTCTGGCGTGTCGGTGTCTTGTCTGTCGGGATTTTGGCTGTCGGGATTTTGTGCGCCACCGGCAAAAATGCTATGTGGAATGAATTTAAAAAATTAAGCGTGAGTTAGAGGGCAATTTCGTGCATATTATCGTGAATGAGACGACAAATGTATGTTCCAGGTATATATGTACCTAACGTGATGATTGAATTTTTGAACAAACATTTTGAAAAAACCTTATTTAGTTGCCAATAAAAAATTCAACTCTAAGTAGATCTATAGAAGGTAATTTCAAACCCCTTTTTACCCAATTCTATACCCCTGAATAAAATAGTTTTAATGCTTTCAGATGCCGCGGCATACTATACTAAAAGTTGCTGGTAATTTAAAGATTTTTTAACCTAACTTAATTATTGATTGCTCTTGTGTAGGCTACGGAGTAAATAGAATTGCAGAATAAATAAGTCTGTTTCCATTGGTGAATGATTTTATAGATTGCATGAAAAAAGATTTCGTAAAGGTTGAGGGTGCAGATATATAAAGAAAGACTTCTTATTATATATGAGCCCTATAATTTTTATCTTTTTTTTATTTAGCTAATGCCTCGACAACTAATGGCCATTGGCATGGTAGGTACGGTGAATTTTTGTAGTTAGTTACCTAGTGTTATGTGTAGTGTGTGTGTTGAGAAAGTGTCTTGTTACTTTGCAAAGTCGACGTCATTGTCTTTGCAAAGAGACGCTAATTGTATCCGAACGTCTGCGGTCCCTCCGGTGAGTACCCATCCCACAAGGACAGAAACTATTTTCATTTATTAATTTATAATAAACGAAAAATTTCTGACCCTGGTGAGATTCGAACTCACGACCATTCGGACCTTTCGATCCAAAGGTAGGCGCTCTTACCACTGAGCCACAGAGGGGGTAAAATTTTAATCTTGTTACTATCCGCGTATGTATATTGTATATTATGTATAAGTAGTTTTCTATGCTAGGTGTTCAGATATTGTGCGTTAATATGGCTACACTGCAGTGAGATGTTTCGCTTTTATGTATTCTGCTGTACATTATTGGATTATTGTCCAATATTTTCCAGTCTAGTATACTAGATATTATTTAAATATTTTCACAACGTTTGCAACGATTTTTTGATCAATCATAAAGATACATTTCTTTTCATACTTTTAACCGAAGTTATTAACACCGGCCCTGTATATGTGTAGCCCCAAATAATGACGCTATCCCTCTTTACCTATCTATATGTTTCAAATAATTCAAGCACAACTTGAACAATATTATCATTACGATCGTATTCTACAGGGCACCATAAAAACAGTATGTGGTATATGGCAGAGCAGGAGCTTGTGCTGAATCTTCTTCAACATATGGGCATTTTGATAAAACACAAATCGGGGGCACCCTATACCAAGTAGGCGACAGGCACTTCACAAAACTCACCCCTTTGTCGACTAAAATAAACGTACTTGTGATCGTGATAGATAAACACACTAACATCGATGGGGTATTCATTAATAAATGATGACTGGTCTCTGTAGGATGGTTTTGAAGACTAAATTGGTAAAAAAATTTTAAAGTTGTTATTAGAATATTTTTTACTAATATTAGCTCCTATATTCCGAGTTTCATCGTCATTATGTCCACTGCTGGACTTAAAAATCGTGAACATATTATTTATTTATATTTAACAAGTTTTAGTTAATACTGAGAGACATTTATGAAAACTTCTTGTTCACTGTTCTTTTCTGTCAATTCTAAGATCATTTTTATTTGTTTATTTTATTGGTCTTCCCTAATAACACAAAACATTCCAGGAATGTTCCTAGAAGGTACACACAGGACATTGAAAACATTTCTGGAATGTCCCCAAAAGCACACGAACGTCCCTGGAAAGTCCCAGGAAAGTGCTGTGTCAGCATTTTAAACATTTCTTGAATGTCTTGTTGGAACATTCCATGAATGTCTACGAATGTTCTTTGAACATTCACAGTATATTGTTTAGACTGAATGTCTTGTTGAAACATTCCATGAATGTTCTTAGGACATTCAAAGTATATTTTTTAGACATTTTCTGAAATATATCGTCAGTGATGTGACAATACCTCCTATATGTTTTTTCATGAGTTTTGCAGGAGACGAAAAACATTTTTTACGGTCACCTCCTGTTTTCGTACGTAAGTTTTGACTTGTTTTGTAGTAAATAGATAGTTGAATTTACTACAAAACAAATCAAAAAATATATGAAAGCACGAGGTGGCCCAAACAAGTTTTTCATCTCCTACAAAATTCATGAAAAAGCAGATAGGAGATATTGTCACATCCCCGACGATATACCAGAAGTACAGTAGGAAAAATGAAAGAATACCCATGAACGAACATATAAAACACGCTGTATTTTCCTGTCACCGTATCACACAAAAAACTGGTCAGCACAAGTACATGTAATAATTATTGTTACTTGCACTGGACAATTTTCTTTGTGACACGGTGACAGGAAAATACAAAGTGTTTTATATGTTCATTCATGGGTATTCTTTCATTTTTCCGACTGTATATGTAGCCATACCAAATAATACATCCTTGATAAATATAAACATTTTTATTGCACAAAATCTTGTCATATATTTTTTTCCATAATCATCACTACGATGACGATTCATTGTATTAAATTGTTCATTAGAATTACAATCTGGTCATAACTCTGACCAATGAGCAATTTTAATTTAACCTAAATTACTACTGTTCCTTAAAATGAAGAGCTCACCCATAGCGTCTCTTATCTAATCTAACAGGCACACAAGCACTAGGCTCTGCTTTTCTAACCGCACTATTCTAACATACACATGCACACAACCATTATGCTCTGCTTTTCACTATCACTCAAACTAGTTCAAAAGGCTTTGTCCTCTTCAATCTTCTAGTTTGCCCAGTAGTATCCAGGAGCTGGATTTCCTCAATATTCTTGTAGGTACTTACGAAGTTGTTGCTTGTGACTTCCAACTTTACTCCAACTTTAAAAACAAATCCAGCTGTAAAATATTTATGTGCCTGAAGGCTTTTGTATGCTTTCATCTATAATATCTATAATAGTAATTTGGTGGAATGCACTTTATGGTAAAATCCAATTTTGACTGAATTGTATATGGATCTAAATCCCCAATTATGTTCAGCTTCAATAAATATCTAAAACAATAAAAGAAATAATGTTATTGCTTGCAAAATTCATCAATATTGATAAATATCAGAGAAAAATGAACATTGATAAAAATTGTTTGCCCTACCTTTCTCCAAACATCTGGTGTCTCCAATAATAATTTCCTTAAATAATCACTTTGCAGTGTGGTAAAGTTTATAAAGTTCACAAAATACAGCAAACGAAATCCAAATGAATCCAAAATATGACGATAAACAGTGAAATGATGAAATGAAATGATATTACAAACATAACCTCTGTAACCTGTATGCCATGCCAACCAGAACCAGAAGTCACGTGGTTTGGATTGCCTAAATACATATACACGCGCAGCAAATTTGAAAATGAATGCAAATTGAATAGTAAATGGCCTCTCTTAAAATATAGGACATTGGTAGTATGTTCATAGAATGTCTTGTGGTAACATTCCACGAATAACTTAATCAGATATTCACCGAATGTTCCTTGAATGTCCAGTACATTCAAACATTAATAGAACTTTGATAGTACATTCCTGGAATGTTTTGTGTTGTTAGGGTTTGTTCTTTCTTTAAAACCAGAAATTTTTAGTAAATTCTAAACTCATTGAGTTCAAAATATAGAAAGTTGTGAATTTAGCTTTTTAATCCAGAGAAATAAGGTTTTTGTCGGGACACTTGAGCAGCCAGGTTGCAAATGGGCTTTTTGGGTACTATATTGAAAATACATTATAAATACAAAAATCCCCGTCACAGTTTGGACGAGAAATTTAGTTATTAACAAATAAGGGTCAAAAATGGCAGTTTTTTCGTTTAAATCGCTACAGGTAAAAATAGGGTAATTATATAAATTATTTAGAGTATTTGCATTTTAGTAGATCAGCCAAGGTTTAAAATGGCACTTTTTTAATTTTGATCCGATCATTTTTTGCTTCGGAAATTGCAATATAAGACTAAAATTTCAAAAATAAAAAATGTGCTATAACTTTTGCGAAAATGGCCTTAAGACTTTCATATTGCACAAAAAGTTTAACCAAACATTCCATATAATGCACAAAAAATTTTAAGACGATTGGTCAATTAGTTTAAGTTTTATTCAATTTGTTTATCGCAAAGAGCATTTTTCGCAATGTTATTGTTCAGAAAATAATAATGACATAGCGATTCTGTGGAAACCACATGCAAGAAGAATAGTTATGTTTTCAAAGTGTTGAAAAAAATTATTAAAAAGTCGTTTTTATCACTCCGAAAAAAGTTTAATAAAATAGAGTCATTATTGGCTTATAAACAATTTGAATAGCTTTGTTAATATTGACTATAGCTTAAATCTACTTTAGGATTTCAAAAGCTGGTATTTTTACACGAATTTTCAGAGAAAAAGTTTTTGCCTAGGTTAATTAGGCTCAAAGTTAGCCACTTTTATTATTTAATTCGCAGTTACCTCTATATACAGTAGAACCCCGCAAATCCGAACCTTGCTAATCCGAACGTTCGGCAAATCCGAACCAACGGAAAGTGAAAAAATTTAAAAAATCAAGACAGAAAAACTTAAAAACATGTTTATTATACAGAGTAAAACCAGAAAATTAAACAATGTAGGATTAATAAGACTTACGACATTTAAAATTTTCTTAAAAATAAATACGTACTTTAATTATATGTATAGTGCTTATAAAGGTTAAACATTAAACATAAACTTATCTTGCGAGAACGTTTGGAGACTCAAAATCAACGACAATGAAAGCTTAGAACTACTAGCGTTGCTACTAGTTAGGCTGGCGTTCGGATAATCCGAACTTTTTAGAATCCGAACAGGCTGTCCCCCCAATTAGTTCGGATTTTTGGGGTTCTACTGTACATCAAATTCTCCTGTAACAAGTTACCATACTACCCAGAAACGGCTTAGTCGATGTTTATGAAATTTTACACGTATATCCTATAGGCCGGAGAAGAGGTTTTAATCTATTTTTTATACCCATAAGTTATAAGGGGGGCTGCCCTCCTGACATTTTTTTTAAAATTTTTTGGACAAAATTATCTACTTTAATTTTATATGATGTAGAATTAAAAACTACATACAACCCTTAATATTTACTCTTTTATCACCAACCCCTATTTGTTAATAGCCATCTATATATTTACATCTATAAAATTCTCCTGTCACAGTGTTAGTTTCCATACTCCTCCGAGACCGCTTAACCGATTTTTATGAAATTATATATGTATATTCGGTAGGTCTTAGAATCGGTCGTAATTTATTTTTTATATCTCTGAGTTCCCCCTAACATTTTGTAATGTTAGGTGGGGATGTGTGCACATAGCGTACTCTATAAGACTACGAGTACATACAAATTAAAAAATTATGATCAAAATCCATCAACAAGCTACGGTGATATTAATCGCAGCATATTTTTGCAGAATCAGTTTCAATTTTTGAGTGCACGAATTTTATTAATTCCTCTCCACCGACCACAAATTAATTCCGTCCGGACGCCATTTTTAAAACTTTATTAACCACTCTGTTTAGGTTCAAAGTTTACTCAAACTTTTACACATAAACTATATATCTTCAACTTCAAAATAGCTCAAGTTAGGTTGCTTAATTGTTATAAACAAAGTAGCCGTCAATTAAATAAAAAAAGTGGCTAACTTTGACCGTAACTAACCTAGGCGAAAATTTTTTTTCTTTGAAAATTCGTATAAAAATACCACTTTTTCAAATCCCATTGTAGGTTTAGCCTACAGTCAATATTAACAAAGTTATTCACATTGTTTATAAGCCAAAAATGACTCTTTTTTTGTAAAATATTTTCTGAGTGACAAAAATGACTTTTCAATGATTTTTTTAAATTCTTTGAAGAGATGACTATTCTTCTTTCATGTTGTTTTCACAAAACTGCTATGCCATTATTATTTTCTGAACAATAACATTGCGAAAAAAAAGCTCTTTGCAATAAACAAATTGAATAAAATTTAAAATAATTTGACGAATCGTCTTAAAATTTTTTGTGCATTGTTTGGACTCAACTTTTGGTGCAATATGAAAGTCTTAAATTCATTTTCGCAAAAGTTATAACACATTTTTTATTTTCAAAATTTTAGTTTTATTTTGCAATATCCGAAGCAAAAAATAATCGGACCAAAATTCAAAAAGCGCTATTTTAAACCTTGGCTCATCTACTATAAGAAAAATATTATAAATAAGATATTTAATTAACCTATTTTTACCTGTAGCGATTTAAACGAAAAAACTTTCATTTTTGAGCCTTATTTGTTAATAACTAAATTTCTCGTCCAAACAGTGACGGGCATTTTTGTATTTATAATGTATTAGGTATAGGGTGTTTCATTATTAATTGTCCATATAGTAACTGGAGAAACCTTAGCGCAAAATACGAAGATTTATTAACCCAAAACACTTAAATAAAATGTGGTTACTTACTGAGTTACAGGGTGTTTTATCTAAAAATTTAAAAACTGTTTTTGCTCAGCATTTTAAAACTATTCGATGTATCCTTTTCATACTTGGCAAGAAGTGCGACTACTATACACCCTACTAAATTATGATAAACAAACGTTTCTAGCTACTACCAGAGGCGTGCGACAGGGGATAGTGAATGGTTGACCCTTCTCAAATTCTACGCCACTGGAGGAATTACTATTTTAGTGCCATTTTTAGATTCTCCAATACTTTCTACGTAAATAATGTACTCTTCATTGGTAACGATAAAGTCATTAGTTTTCGAGATATTTGAAGTTAAATATGAAACGGCACAGTTATTTTGATTATTTTATGATATGATTCATATGATAAAAATTTAAAAATTATTTGTAGCCAGTACTTTAAAACTATTTGGCCTATCCTTATCATACTTGGCAGAAAGTGTACGTACTGTATACTCTACGAAATTAAGATACATAAACGTTTCTATCTACTACCAGAGGCGTACGACAGGGGATAGTGGCTGGTTGACCCTTCCCAAATTCTACGCCACTGACGAAATTGCTATTTTAGTGTAATTTTTTGATTTTCCAATACTTTTTAAGTAAATAATATGCTTTTGATTCGTAACGATAAAATGATTAGTTTTCGAGATATTTGAAATTAAAAATGAAGAGAGTCACTACATTAATCAAAATAACCGTGTCGTTTCATTTTTAACTTCAAAGATCTCGAAAACTAATGACGTTATCGTTACGAATGAAGAGGATATTATTTTCATAGAAAATATTGGAGAATCCAAAAATTAAACTAAAATAGCAATATAGTCAGTGGCGTAGAATTTGGAAAGGGTCAACCATTCACTTTCCCCCATCGTACGCCTCTGGAAACAGCCAGAAACGTGTTTTTAACATAATTTAGTAGTTTGTACAGTACCTGTACTTCCTGCCAAGTATGAAAAGGATACGTCGAATAGTTTTAAAATGCTGAGCAAAAATAATTTTTAAATTTTTAGATAAAACACCCTGTAACTCAGTAAGGAACCACATTTTATTTAAGTGTTTTAGGTTAAATCTTTGTATTTTGTGCTAAGGTTTCTCCAGTTACTATATGGACAATTATTAACGAAACACCCTGTAGTACCCAAAAAACCCATTTGCAACCTGGCTGCTCAAGTGTCCCGAACATGGTATATTTTTGCCTTATTTCCCTGGTGTATTTATTTTTAGCATTGTTCTCTTCATCACAATTATCAATATTTCTTAAATATTATTGGGTGTTACAACTTATATGTTAGTTTATGTTAGTTATAAAAAATAACGTCATGAAAAGTGGAAAAATCAGTAGTTCTCTGTAGTAATTGTAGAAAAATAGTTCGTACAACAAGAGGACCATTGATTTCAGGGAAAATACCATGAGAGATTAAAAAAAATAGGATAGGATCTTATCCATTCCAATTGTCTTCTGGATATTTTACTTATTATGAATTCTTGGTCTCATTATTTTCTTATTTGATTTGCCCACTGCTTCTTCAGAATTGCTGTAAAAATGGACTTACGCCATTCCTCAGGTATTTTATCAACAGTATACACGTCATAAAAAGTTATACTAGAACACTAATGTAGTCTTCTTGTGTCATTTTTAAGAGTGCAGCTGTAAAATGTTATCTGTTGTAGTTACTTTCTTGATTTTGGCTGATTTTATTGCATGAAGAACTGATTTACATTGGTGTGTAATAAAAGTAATCGTGTTGTTAGGTCTATAGGACTCTCTTTCCCATAAGTTTTGGAATTTTGAAGTTAAGTATTTATTGAATTTTGGAATTCAGAATATTCGGGTTGTTTTAGAAATTAGGGGAAAATATCCTCTTCTTTAAACGGCGTTATACAGTTGTGTAAGACAAAATAGGGTTTTCTTGGCAATTCCTTTAATAAGCTTGTATTTGTCATTTATTGTACAACTGATGTTGGTCATTTACATTGTAGAACCTTTTGCCAGCTTCCTCAAACCATATTTGTTTTATCAGGAACACAGCAGTGATGATGAGTGAAATAAAACATTATATTTTCGTATAAATTTTATTATACATCAATAGATTTAGAAAAAAACATCTGATAATTGCACAAAGGTAACGAAATAAATATTTGCACAAAATAAAAATCTTGGTGTCAGAAAAAAAAACAACAATAAACTTACTATATACAAATTATACACAATCTAATTTTATGAGCGTAGGCGCAAAATTTCGGGCCAACGCTTTTTAAATGCATTCATTTTTTTTCGAATCCGGAGAAAACTAATAAGTATTTATGAAAAATATAAACGCAGAATGAAAAATTACATTATTAACGAGGGTCGGAAGTACCTGAAAACTATAATGTTTATATTAAAATTAGCAACAAGGGCGAAAAAAAAATTTAGTATGATTTTTAATTTCAAATATCTCATTTAAAAGAAACTTTTTGTTTGTTTTAAGTGAGTTTCGGTCCTTGGTAATAATGAAGTCTTTCATTCTGCTTTTAAATTTTTCAAAAATATTTATCTATTAGTTTTCTCGGGATTTAAAAAAATAATGCAGTTAAAAAGCATTGCTCCGAAATTTTGCGCCTATTCTTTTTTAAACTTTTGGAGCATTATTTATAAATATGTAAATTTTATATCTGTCAACTTCCAAAATATTTTTTTTTTCGAAAACGATTCACTTTGAAAACATGGTGTGAGGAATATTAAGGAATTGTCGATCGTATACTGGGTATTCGTTTTAAAAATTTTTGAAGACCACCTGGTACATTTTGTCTAAATTGCTTTTTCTTCTAAATTATTTACACTTCTACAAAAAAATTAAACGATCTACGATATGGTATTTTACAAAATATATTGATAGTCGTTGTGTAACCTTTAGGATACTATACAAGTTTGTACAATTTTTTTATTATTTACAACTTAATTTATAGTGGAAAGAAATTCAATAATCCCAGCTCTAAAGCGATATGTATTTACGTTATTATAGATATGATAATAGTTTGAGAAAACTATACACTTTTACAGAACAAGCTGTTTGGATTTTTTTTGGAATTTGATAATATTACATTTCTAGTTATATCATCTTTCAATTCAGTTTTAGTTATCTCTTTAAAATAAAAAATAACACGAAATTTCAATAATTTTTAAAATAAATTTATTAAAATTTTTTATATTCAATGAAAAATATATTGCCTGCCTGTCTGCGTATCTCATAAGGTCTAAGAAAATTACATTCCATGAATAATGGAAGTGCTAATGTAAAATAAAAGCGTTATGTATTTTAAAATAGTACCTGAAAGGACAAACACAATTCACTAATAGGGCAGTCAATGAGAGCAAGAACAGGTTATTACCTCCGAATTCTATCCTACTGCATGGATTTTAATGAAATTTTAGGAATAGCCTGAAAATATCTCCTTATTCAAAGTCTACCCTATGCCGCTTGTACTTATGCCTTTGGGGCGGTTCCCACCCGTTCTCGAGGGTGGAAAATTTTTTGGTTAAACAACTACGGAAGTTGGTAGAGAACCTAATTCTAAGCAAAAACTGTTCTACGATTTTTTTCGAGAACTCAATACTTATTGAGTTATTCGTAGTTGAAAATTGGCCATTTTCATTGAAATTTAACACCTTTTCAAACGGTTTTTTGCGAATACCTTAAAAACAATGCATCTAACTAAAAAAATTATATAAAACATTTTTGTAGCTCATAAAAAATCAAAGAGATTTGTTACTTCTTCAATCTTCTAGTTATAACACAAAAAGAGATATGGTAGGTAAAAAGAGTTTGTTTTTTTGTGCATGCTCATATTAGTGTATTCAACTTGAAATAACAGAGAAACGGACGATTATATATATCAATCGGTTTTAAAACGTCTTGCGACGTTGTCCGATGCCTAATTTCCATGACACTCTATCATCCCATTGGCCCTCTCTAAGATCTCTTGCGCTCATCGCCTTCGTTACTCCCTCTCTCCAAGATTTCTTGGGTCTTCCTCTCTTTCTGCGGTTTGGTGGTACCCATTGCATAATTATTTTAGGGAGTCTTGAGTTATCCATCCTCTGGACGTGTCCGTACCATATCAGCTGTTTTCTTTCTATGTCTGTTGTTAGAGAGCCGTCAACCCCCATTCGCTGTCTTATCTCATCATTACGTATTCTCTCTCTGCGTGACACTCCTACTGATCTTCTAAAAGCGTCCATTTCTACTGCCTCCAGCTTTCTTCTGTTGTTTTCGGTTATCCGCCAAGTTTCTGCTCCGTACAATAGACTGCTTTTAATAAGAGATTCGTAGATATTGTGTTTTCTTCTTTTTCCTATTTCATGATTCCACAGTACGCTGTTTAGACAACCTATTGTTTTTCTGGATTGTGTTATTCTTCTCTTTATTTCTTCATCATCTTTCCCGGTTGTGTCAAAAACGATTCCTAGATATGTGTAATGGTCGCAGGGCATGATGATTTCATTATTTTCTAATGTGATGTTCGATAGTTCGGTACCTATTGGCAGGTATTTTGTTTTTTCTGTATTAATTTCTAGTCCCCACTTTCTATATTCTTCTTGTAATTTCCTTGCCATGTACTCTAAATCATCTTTATCGTTTGCTATAACAACCTGGTCATCAGCAAACTGCAACGTATATAAGCAAATCTCTCCAAGGTCTACGCCCATGCCTCTGCATTTTCGTTTCCACTCTTTCAATGCTTTTGCAACATATATTTTAAATAAGGTCGGTGATACACAACACCCCTGACGTAGACCTTTATTAACCAGGAAGCTTTGCGATAATCTGTTTCCAGTTTTTATTTGTGATGTTGACCCTTCATACAAATTTCTTAAGGCTTTTATTAAGGTGACACTAATATTCGTCTGTCGTAACACGTTCCAGAGTTTGTTTACAGGAACTGTATCGTACGCCTTCTGCAAGTCAATAAACATGAGGTGGGTTTCTTGATTTGTGCTTAATTTTTTTTCTATTAGTTGTTTGAGGCAGAAGATATTATCAGTACAGCTTCTTCCTGTTCGAAAACCGGATTGTTCTTCTTCCTCTTGGTCTTTGTACTCCTTCTCAATGCGGTCTCTAATTATTCGTCCATACAAACGGCTGAATGTACTAGTCACTGATATCCCTCTATAGTTTTCACATTTAAGCTTATCTCCTTTCTTATGGATCGATGAAATATAAGCAATTTTAGGTGTATAATGCTACCAATACCTTTTATTGTGCTTGAAAACTCCTTTCAAATATGTAATATTAAATGTCGATTACATTCAAACTAAGCGAGATATGTTGCAAAAAATTGATGACTAACGAATTTTGAGTAAAAAATTGAAAAGAATATTTAACCACTCATCCACAATAATTTAAATGCATCGTTTTCCTTCTACAATACATTTTACTACACTGTTATTTTTATGTTCAAAAACTTGAGAGGGTTTAGAATGAATGATTTTTGAAAAAAAAAAAGATCAAGTTATAGAGCGCATATTTAAATTTTCTTAAAAATCTTCCTTTTTCTAATGTAACTTGAAAATGATAAGAGATAGTCTTATAAAAAATAAAATCAAAATGTTTATCTAGAAGAAACCTACATTTTTAGGTTACATGGAGAAATAGGAAGATTTTTAAGAAAATGTAAAAATGCGCTCAATAATTTGATCTTATTTTTTTCAAAAACCATTCATCTTAAACCAGCCCAACTTTTTGAACATAAAAGAACACTATAGTAAAATGTATTGTAGAAGGAAAACGATGCATTCCAATTCTTGTGGATGAGGGGTTAAATATACTTCTCATTTTTTCTTGAAATACGTTAGTGATCAAATTTTTACAGTTTGTCTCGCATAGTTTGAATGTAATCGACATTTAATATTGCTTAATTTATATGTCTTTTCAAGCACAACAAAAGTTATTGGTAGCATTATACACCCAAAATCGAGCGTTTCTCTGTTATTTCAATTTAAATACACTGATTTGAGCATGGAGAAGTTTGACTTGAATGTTTGAACTTGACTTGAATTTGACTTAAATTCAAGTCAAACTCAAGTCAACCCTTATGACAAATAATTCAAGTCAAGTCAAACTGGTCAATCGTACAAGTTTGAAAATTCAAACTGTTTGTCAAACTAGTTTGAAAGAGTTTGAGAAATAATCTACTTGGTACCTAGATATACTTTTTGTCGAGATTGACATGTTAGTTGCTAATTAAGACAAGAAAATTAATAATACAATGAGTGCCACATAAAAGTATCTTGATACAGGAAGCGATTATAATCAAAATATTATCGTACATTTTTTGAAAATGATTCCTGTATGCTTAGAATTGCTTGCTGGCAAGTTTCGTTTTATCGATATAACTTTTTTTATATTTGAGTGTTACTAGATTAAAACAAAGGTCGTTGGATAGTTTTTTTATCATACCAAAAGTAATTAATCTACTCTAACAAAAACTGATAAAGGAAAAACAAAATATTATATTTTTGATAGAGTATGTTTAATGGATTTTTTGCGACTTTGCAATGTTGTCTTAAAGAATTAGTTCACTATTTGTCATTTTATAACGCTGTTCTTTATTTTTACATAACACAAGTATGCACTTTTCAATTTTCATTGTTTTGAAATCACCTGCCGCAATATCAATTAAATCAGTATATTTATTTTCCTTAATTAATTTTGCTTCGACGACATATTTTTTTCTCTTAATTTTTGCAGTGGGAATACCTTCAAAATCAGACTCAATTTGATCTGGTACTTATTCTGAGCCGAAAAATATTCAGGTTCAGATATTATTTCACAAAGCACACACTTCAAAACGAACGTAATAAACAAGTCAAGCATATACTTCTTAATATGAACTACAAACTAATTTGCTGAGTAGCAGAGTACTGATTCAGACCTGTCCAAATAAGTCAAAACAAAAGTCGGTACGCTCTCAATTAGAATTGGAAATAAACACGTTGAGCAATATGATATTCAAACTTCAAACTCCTTGAAGAAGTTTGATTTCAAGTCAAACCTAAAGGTATCGAAATCAAGTCAAGTCAAACTTTTTCACAAAAAAAGTTTGGTTTTCAAGTCAAATCAAATTTGATGAATAAAATCAAACTAGTTTGATGGATGCATCTCTACATGCACCAAGAAAACAAGTTTTTTCACTTACCATATCTCTTTTTGTGTTATAACTAGAAAATTTATGAAGAAAAAAATCTCTTTGTTATTTTATAAGCTACAAAAATGTTTTATATGGTTTTTTTAGTTAGATGCATAGTTTTTAAGGTATTCGCAAAAAACCGCTTGAGAAGGTGTTATGTTTCAATGAAAATGGCCAATTTTCAACCAGGAATAACTCAAAAAGTATTGTTTTCGAAAAAAAATTATAGAACAGTTTTTGCTTAGTATTAGGTTCTCTAGCAACTTCCGTAGTTATTTAAGCAAAAAATTTTCCACCCCCAAGAAGGGATGGGAACCGCCCCCAAGACAAAAGCACACATCGGCATAGGGTAGACTTTGTTTCTTGGGCTATTCCCTACTTATTGTGAAAATATCACGTAAATCGATTTAGTAGGATGGAATTCGGAGCCACATACCCTCATTGACTGCCCTATAAATATAGTTCGCCGATTACAGCTCATCTATTTTTATAAGTTCAACATTTTAAGAGGTCAAAGAACGAAGATAAAGGAACTAATGGAACCAAAATACATATAAAAAGATACATGGATTGACTATCTCAAAAAGGTCTATGCAGAGGAAGAACAAAAAATGACGATAGAACCGGAAAAACCAGAAATTACCACAAAGCTGTAGGTAAGGACTGAATACCAAACGAATTACTGAAATACTGTGGAGCAGCAATGACAGAACAACTAACAACATTAACTAACAAAATCATAAAACACGATAACATGCCGGAAGAATGGAGAACGAGCGAACTAATTCTCCAATTCAAAAAAGGAGATAAAAAACAGCCAGAAAACTAAAGAGGTATCACCTGGTTAAATACTACCCTAAAACTTACAACTCAAATTCTACAAGAACTAATTAATCAGGAGATAAGTTAAGCTGATGAACAACAAGGTTTTCGTACTGGCTTTCGTACATCGTGTACAGATGCAATATTCGCCATAAAGAAAATTACTGAAAGATCAATAGAGTATATAGGTCTGGATCCCGCGTATGAAAAAAAAGTTGATTAATAGCAAGCTGAAAATTTGGTAATAGCTTAAGGGTGTCTGGTCGGACAAACTTTGATATATGGGAACACTGGAACAGGGGAAGCTTTAATTGTGAAACAGGTTAAAAATTTGGAACGGTCAGACCACGAAAACGGCACATGTGTTTTGTCCGACAGAACAGACTTAAACTCTCCGGACAGAGATTAAACTCTCATGCAAAAATCAGACGGCTATTTATCACTAAATGGGCGTTTTAATGAGTGGAACATGTAGAATATGTCAAATGACAGGAATTATGACAGGTGATAAATAGCAATCTGATTTTTGCATGAGAGTTTAATCTCTGTTCGGAGAGTTTAAGTCTATTCTGTCGGACAAAAAACATTTGCCGTTTTCGTGGTCTGGCCGTTCCAAATTTTTAATCTGCTCCACAATTAAAACTGCCCCTGTTCCAGTATTCCCATATATCAAAGTTTATCCGACTAGACACCCTTAAGCTATTAACAAATTTTCAGCTTGCTATTAATCAACTTTTTTTTCATACGCGGGATCCAGACCTAATAATAGATAGTCCAGGAACCGAAGCTTTTCACCTCGCAATTTTTACAGAATGGATCGATTTGCTTGAAAATTTGAGAATACGTAGTTGATAGTCCAGGGATCAAAATCTATATGATGCCGAAAGGCGCTTTTACTATGGGGGTGATTGCTACCCCATCTCGAGTGTGGAAATTTTTTATTATATTTTGACTACAAAAGTTGATAAAAACATTCATTATAAGCAAAAAATGTTCCATACATTCCTGCATTCCATGCAAATGCATTCCATGCATTTACCTTCTCTTCGTCTAGGAAAAAGGACCGAAAGATAGTTTCTATATACTCAAATCTGAGTAAAGATGAAAAAGATAAAGGCAGTTTTTGTTTTTATTTGATTCAGAGTTGGACCACCATCTCTACATAGCCTATTTCAGCATCCCATGCATCTTCAGTGAAGATATGTAGTCACAACTCTGAAAGAAATATCAACAGTCCTGCCTATTTAAGGGAAACCATGTCAATGCAATGATTACACCATTTGAGACGCAATTTGATAAAATTAATACTTTTCGCCTTTGAAATGTGGACATGGAGACGCCTGCTTCGAATTCCATGGACGGCTCGCCGTACAAATGTCTCGGTTCTGGATGAAATTAAACCGGATCAGCGTCTCTCCAGTACCGTTTACTCTAGAATTTTAAAGTTCTTTGGTCATATCCATCGGAATGATCACAAAATGGAGCGGTTGGTGGTCCAAGGAAGGCCTCAGACTCAACGCCAACGCGGAAGATCTCCACAGCGATGGGCGGACATTACTAAAAAGCTTCTCAACAAACAGTATACTGAGGCAATACATGTAACTGATGACTGCGACCAGTGGAGAAATATTATCAATCAAACTGTCCGAGCTGCTGAAGCCCAATTATGAACCACAACACATCTACTAAGATGTTAATGACTATGATGATGATGAATACTTTTCGATTTATTTGCTATCGAAAGTGTTAGTTTTATATCGAAAAAATCAATATTTTTCGATATATACTCATTTACCATTCACTCAATTTTTTCCGTAGAAAAAGTTTTTTGAAACCAAGTTCTTGGAAGTTAAACAAACTATAGTTTCATATTAAAACATTTTTTCGTATACCTTATGCTAATCTTTCTATTCTGATGAAAATGGCATTTTTTACCAAACTACAAAAAGTCGTTATTCGCTTTTAACTCCAATTTTTTTAAAAACTGATCATTCTAAGCCAGTCAAATTTCTAGAATATATTAATAATACATAAATAAAGAAGAATGAATCAGGCCAATGATTAAAAACACCGCTAACTTACATTATTATGCTTCCAATTGGATTTATTGGATTTATTCTTTTTTTTTTTCAAAAAAATATATTGATTTTTTAACCGTAACCTTTTTAGTTTTTATCTTAGATAGTTTGATGAAAAATAATTTTTTAGGTTTTTATAAGGTCTATAAGACTATTAGCACTAAATCTTTTTAAAATCCTCAGTCGTAAAAAGTGGTGACTTTGAAAGGGTTGGTAAAGGTGGTTTTTGCATGTTATTACCAGTTTTAATTGTTAATAGCTCACTCAATTTTTACCGTAGAAAAAAATTTTGCAAGACAAGTTCTTGGGAATTAAATGCTACAATTTTATATTTAAACATTTTTTCGTATCTCTGATGCTAATCTTTCTATTCCAAAGAACAGGAATTTTTTACCAAACTCCAAAAATTCGTTATTCGCTTTTGACTTCATTTTTTTAAAAACTAATTTTTCTAAGCCGGTTAAACTTCTAGGATCTAGAACCTATTAATAATACATAAATAAACAAGACCAAATAAGGTTAATGACTAATTTTAATTAGGGTGGTGATTAGGGGTTTGCTACCGATCACTTTTTGCTGAAAAAATTACGCTGAAAAAAATAGGGACTGACATTCTTTTCATTATAAGCCACTTAATTTTTGAGCTAAAGACTTGTTTTTTATTTCCGGAGATAGATATTTTTAAATACTTCCAACAAGTTTAAACATTTTATCCTCGAAAAATGAATAGTTTTCCTGTCTTTTGACTTTGATACTACAATATTTAGCATTTGACGAAGAAGAGCTAACTTATAATAAAGTATAGCTCGATTACTATTGGTCTTAAAGAAACTAAAAGGTTTTGTTGATTTTTTCACAAGATACATTTTTGTCAAGGAAAGTTGTTTTGATAAAACGAAAACTTTTTGAGTTATTTGCAGAAAACTAATTAAAAACATTGATTTTTTCCATATACAACTAACACTTACGATAGCCAATAAATCGATAACTATTAATTTTATCAAAAAAATGTATAGAAAGTTTTTTAATAGGAATGAATGTTTTTACCAACTTTTGCGGTCGAAATATAATAAAAAACTTCCACCCATGACATGGGGTGGCAACCAACCCCATGGTAAAAGCGCCTTTCGGCATCATATATATTTTGATCTTTGGACCATCCACTACTTATTCTCAAATTTTCAATCAAATCGATCCATTCTGTAAAAATTGCGAGGTTTTGATCCATTCTGTAAAAATTCATTACTTGGACAGCACTTATAGGTCTGATTTACTTGAAGAAAGCATTTGACAGAGTAAAACTCAAAGAGGTAATCTATCTTCTGTATAATAGATAAGTCCCCTTAGATATTATAAAAACCATTAAAAACATCTACCAAAATTATATAACAAACTGAAAGTCAGAATAGATGGACTTACAGAACCTATAGACATAGGCAGAAGAATAAGACAGCGATACTCATTGAGTCCTATGCTCTTTAATCATTGGTAAAATAATCAAAAGCGTCAACATAGGAAGATGATGCAGAATGGGAAACAAATAGGTGAAAATACTCTGGTACGCAGACGACGCAATATTGATTGCCCAAGACGAAGAAATTCTGCAAAGAATAGTCCACAGATTTAACATAAACGCAAAAAAATCAACATATTTATTATTGTTTAACAAAAAATGAGCATAAAAAATATTTCGACAGTTTTGACAGGTCTAAAGTTTTGTTAAATTTTATGTTCAATTTCTTTTTATGTGTCATATCATAAAGTGAATTGCAGAATAATTTACAAAAGAGAAGGAGAACAGCTGTTGAGTGTTTCTCACTGCGCCTGCGCTCTAGCTCACCGGTGCGAAGTTGCTGCAAAGTGAGTCCAAGGTAGGGATATTCAACATATTTCCTGTAATTTTCCTTCGATTAATCTGAAATTTTCAGAGACTAATCTTGAAGCTATGTTATTTTATTTAATATTATAAACAAATCGAAAATTTCACAATTTACCCCCTCCCCCCTTAAGTACGATGAGCTGCATAGAATAGTTTATTCAAACTGGTAAATACAATCCTTCTTTTCAAGAAATAAAACTGTTATGAAATTTTTGCCAAAACAACTACTTTTTTCTATAAAAGAGCTTGTTCTGTAAAAGGATATTTACAAACGATTACGAGGGGAAGCCAAGAAGTTGTCTTTGTGATATGCATTATTTTCGTAGAAATTTGATTTACCCTCGTAGTATAATTTAAGAACACTTACAGACGTTAGTAAATAAATTTAAGTATTTCATAAGTTTTGGGTGATCACAGTTCATTAAGTACTTACGAAAACAAAATATAATAATAATCGAAACTTGTTTCAGTTCTACATAAACTTTTATCTATGAAATATAAGGTTTTCGTTTTTGTGTTTACTTTAAATTTCCTTAAAATCGTATAATATATACATAATTTAAAAAAAGAATAAAGGTATTGAATTGGTGTGTACTCTGGGTTACTTTTCTCTGTGTAGGTCTTTTAGGGTTTCAATACAATTATGACTATAGTTGAGAATGACAAACTTATATTTCAAGAAGGTCTTTCGAAAGTTGTGAAAGTTATTGTAGTCAATAGAAACAGCATCAAAATCTTTTGAAAAATTTGTGAAATGAAACTTGTGTATGAAAATCATAAATTAAACTAAAAGAATAAATAATCTGGTAATTAAAAAACAACGATAAAAATAGTAACTATATGTATCTGCTTGGAAAAATTATAAACGAAGATAAAGCTCAGAAGAAAAAATTTATATCTGAAATAAATTTGCAAGAAATATATTTTAGCTTAGCTAATGGACTTGTTCTTGAAGGACAGGCGTCACAGATGTCATTGAGCGCATAGCTTGAATGAAGGGGAACTGGGAGCCCATTTTCCAGAATGAATAACGAATGGCAGACCCAAAAATTGCATTTTGGAGACTACGAGCAGACATAAGAAGCAGAGGTAGACCACCCACACGATGGCAGACGTCGTCAAACGAATCGGTGGGAAACAACTGCAAGAAGCCTAAGATCGATAGAACTGTAAGAAATTAGGGGAGGTTTATGTTCAACTTTGGACGCAGAAAACTAGATGATGATGAAATGTCCTTAACAGGAACATATTTAAAAACTTAAATCTTAAAACCTTCCAAGACTGCTACTTTAGTGTAGAAGTAAGAGCTTCTTTTTTTGCGGTTGATCTATTTGAATTTTCAAATTTTCCAAAAAGTCCACAAGGAAGAGGTTCCTGTAGCTGGCTGTACCATTAATTACAAGTAAAATTTAATAGAAAATTTTCATCCTGGTAAAAGGTATATTAGTTTAAAAAGCCGCTATAGGGCTACAAACATATAAACAAAACGTTTTCGCTCTGTAACAAGAGCATCATCAGTGTTACAAGCACATGGTGAGCCACCCAAAAATGTAAAGGTTGAAACTTTTTACAAATAAACTAAAAGTCTTATATAAAAATAAACATCCTAAAATCCAAAGGATGGATAAAATTTCTATGGGTGTGGCTTTAGGGCAACATATGACTCCCACAAGTGGTAAGTGAGTTAATTAATTAGGTCATTGTGTTATAAGAGGAAACTCTTAAAGTGTGCCCTAAAGCCACATCCATAGAAATTTTATCCATCCTTTGGAAGAGGAAACTCTTATAACACAATGACCTAATTAATTAACCCACTTACCACCTGTGGGAGTCATATGTTGCCCTAAAGCCACATCCATAGGAATTTTATCCATTATTTGGATTTTAGGATGTTTATATTTATATAAGACTTTTAGTCTATTTGTAAAAGGTATCAACCTTTGTATTTTTGGGTGGCTCACCATGTGCTTGTAACACTGATGATGCTCTTGTTACAGAGCGAAAACGTTTTGTTTATATGTTTGTAGCCCTATAGCGGCTTTTTAAACTAATATACCTTTTACCAGGACGAAAATTTTTTATTAAATTTTACTTTCCAAATTATTTACTATTATGTATTTTAATAGTGAATTTTCTATCTGGAACTTTCCTCTTTTCTTAAAAAAATTATATATATAATCTTTAGACCTTCTACCCTCTCGGGTGTAGGTAAGAAAAATTTAAATAAAATTTAAAAAAATTTGATATATATGTTCAGATACTTTTTTTTATTAAGTCAACTGCTAGTTAACAAAAATTGTTGATATAAAACGGTAAATTTCAATAAATAATCTTTTGACAACAAAAAGTTCAAAAGAATTAGACACGAATTATATATCAAAAAAGTTCAACCCAAAAATACCAACCAATCCTCTACCGATATTCAATTTTTCGTTGACATCTACAACTAAAGTCTTTGGTACGCGTTATGCGGAGTACATTGCACTGGCGACGTCTTGGGGAGACGAAACGTTACTATGGGGGGTGTTGGGACTGGCAGGACATACCTCGGGCTACTTGCTCGAGCCAACGAGCGCTGTCGAAGAGCCGTAGCTTTGCGAGTTGCATGTCGGAAGAGCGAAGGGGTTCATTGAGGCGAATGGCGAGGAGACTAAACTCATTCCTGAAATAGAAATAAATTGGTATTAATGTTAAAATGATCAAAAGTAATACTCTTGATTCGTCTAGATATAACTACTAATTCATTATTTCAACAACTACCAAAGTATCGCAATAATTTGACACGTGTAACGGTAGCGCATTCCAGCTCGGACATTCGGTTTGTAAACGCATCGTATGCGCACAGTCTTACCATACTTCGCACTACCACTGACGAGTGTTAGGCAATAGATAAGCTAGAATTATATAAAAAAAAGCTTCGCCGCAACGGAATGGCAGTTTCACCGGAGAATTGATCTGGAAAAAACTAACTGGTCGAGAGATATTGCCTGGATGCCAACCGGGCTCTTAACGTATAGAGTTGAAGCCAAACTGTCCTGCCGCAACGACTAACTACTGATTAATCGCTGAACCGTTCCAACCTGACCGAGTGT
Source organism: Diabrotica virgifera virgifera (assembly GCF_917563875.1). Taxonomy (NCBI): domain Eukaryota; kingdom Metazoa; phylum Arthropoda; class Insecta; order Coleoptera; family Chrysomelidae; genus Diabrotica; species Diabrotica virgifera. The sequence continues at coordinate 53,250,264 of NC_065449.1, read as the reverse complement.
TGATTGGCATGTCCCATCTCCATCCTCGTACCGATCATCTCGCCTATTTTAATGTGTGTATATGTACTAATAGAACATCGGGTGTATCACGTCAATTAACTGTATTTATTTTGTTCGCAGATAACCAACAGTGGCCTTGGTGTTACCAACCTCGACCAGGAATGAAATATTATTTTACGGTAAAAAGAAGTTGACTTTCTTTTATTGTTTATTTATAAGAATACGTTCTTACTTTAATTCAAACTTGTGTTTTACTGAGTCTGGTATCTAACAGAGGTGCCCGTCACAAATTGGCGCCCAAGCAGGGACATGGTCTCCTTATAATTCTGGTAATACTCTTAGCACATCTTGTTTTTTGATTTTATAGAAAAGAGTAACTCGTATATCCTTTCTATAAAGTTTACTGCGTCCGAATGTGTTTTGTCGAAGTGTGCGTTCCACTTCCGACCTTGTTTTAGCAATTCTGATTGCATCATTTGTCTTTGTACTATTGGGTCTTGTAATTGTCTTCTGATGAATGAAATTTTCTGGGTTTCGTATGTTAGGTTAAGATTCTTTGGAACTTTTGACTTCGGGATTGTTTCTGCCGCTTCCCCGCGATCTTTTAAAAAATATGTTAGCCTTAACCTAAAATCCTCGACAGTTCCGTTGGTATCTAAGCAGAATTTTTTGGCTTCGTACTGTAATTCCTCTTTAGACAGGCAATATATCCACGACGTACCTGTCATAGCATCGGTTACTTTTTTTGACATCCATTGTATTGCGATCTATTTTATACAAAACAAGAAACAATACATGTCAGTGTTAAGAAAGTGACACAGTCAGTATTCACCCAGTAGTAAATACCCAAAAGAATACAATAATCGTTTTGAATTAATTAAGTTATTAATTAATTAAATTAATTTGAAGTACAATAATAATCGAAATAAATAATTAGTTCCTAGTGTTGAGGTCAAGAGTGTCTCCTCTTTTAGTCTTCTGTTCTGTAGAGGTGTAGAGAGATTGGTGACTAATATGTTTGGGTGAACCTGCAGCTTATTGTGGTACTTGGAACACAGAGAAATAATTTCTTCTTTGACAATTTGGACTTGGAGATCCCTATGTATATTATTGCTGGAAATGTACCAAGGAACTTTGCGCAGTTGCCTTAGAACTTTTGATTAAAAACGATGCATTTTAAGTAGGTTTGTTTCACTGGCATCGGTTACTGAGTCTGTGTCTGTCGATATTTAACGAAGTGGCATCTTTTATTTGGAGCCCCAATTTGTGGCGCTTTACTTCTGTAACATTCGAACGTTTTACATCTGCTCAGGCGCCAATTTGTGACGGATAGCTCTGTTAGATAACTGACTCAGTAAAACACAAGTTTAGTTTAAAATAAAAGTGTATTCTTATAAATAAACAAGAAGATAAAGCAACTTCCTTTTACAATAAAATAATATCCTATTCCAGGAGAAGGTTGGTAAAGCCAAGACCCACTGTTGGTTATCTGCGAACCAAATAAATACAGTTAATCGACTTGACAAACCCAGTACGTTATTAATAAAACCATACAAACACATCAGAATAGGAGAGGAATAGGAGAGATGGTTGGTGCGAGGATAGAAATGGGACAGGCCAATAATCAATACACGCCCGGCAGGGAACGGTTCTGCGATTAATCAGTACCTAATCGCTGCAAAAGAACGGTTTGGCTTTTAACTCAATACTTTAAATGCCCGATTAATCTTCAGGCAACATCTTTCGATCAGTCGAGTCCTCAGATATGGAAAAATTCTCTTTCTGTTGCGACGAAGCTTTTTTTATATCATTCTGGCGATTCAACTCATATCCTTCGTCCGTAGTAGTGGAAAGCAGTGTGAACGCATGTGCACACAGAGCTAGTACGTAGGCACCGCGAGTCGAATGCGCTATCGTTACAAAAGAAACTACTTTGTGTAATATTTCCACCACAAATCAAAAATTTCCACCTCAAAAATATTACGGAAAAAAATACAAAAGATGAAACCACAACCTAAAACCACGCAATTAAATTATACTAACATTGTACAGCCAAATGGTGCCAACCAGACATAGGCTGATGATGAAATAGAGCAGGAGCGGGAGTGGGGGGTGTTTCACCCCCTCTAACTACTGGAGCAAAAGCGCTTTTTTCGTTATTCGTATGCTCGTGTTTGATGTAGTAACAACCAAAATTATGATTAGGTGCTTCTGAAGGAACTAAAAGAAAATAAAAACAAAAATACCTAAGTAGAGTTATAAAAGGTTAAATAAATTATTGTTTGTGTGTTTCTACGTAATGAATTATTATATTATTATATTCGTTATAAGTGTACATACTTGGTGTGGAGTTAAATATTCCAGCTGAAGGAGATCCTGGCAGCATGTTGGAGAGTTGTGAAGTGGTACTTGTAGGTGTTGTTCCTCCGTAACCTCCGTTAATGTTGCTTCCTCCACCTCCACCCGCGTATGAACCGCCTCCATTTGAAGAATGAGGTGTTGATGCATTGGAGCAGTAGCCACCACCGCGCGGTGATACGCTACTACTTTGTGTCCGCCCCCCGTAGTCTTCTAAAAGAAAAACCCTAGGGTAAGAAATCTACTGTCAGTAATACAGTAATACCACAACTAAAATTAATATTTATATTAAATACCATATATAATATCTAAATAACTAAAGTAGTCAATTTAATTTTCTCTATCTATCTTGTAGTTTTATTTGCTGTCTTTAATAACACGTATAGATTGCAATAAGTCCAGACTATAATACATCCATTTCAAAGTTAAACGCCACACCCATTATGAAACTGTGAGCTCGAGGTTAGCTTGGGAATAAATATAGTATAGTTGTAACACTCAACAGAACACCAGTCAAAAGAACGTTAAACTACTAACCAAAAGGTACAGGTTGCATCCTGTTTGCTTTTCAATGTTTCATTTGAGAACAACAATTCGTTTTATGCCCATATTAAAAGTTATTTCTAAAATTTTTATTATATGTATTCCTCCAGACATACAATATCTAATATTATCACCAACCCTCTGGTTAAAGTAATGACTAGAAGAGGAATATCTGCGGTAATACAAATGAATACGGCCATTGCTAGGATAGTAATATCCACTCTGGGTAAAGTACCTAACCATCAAAGCAAGAGCAGGTGGAGACTGTCTACCAGGAGAAGTTTTACGAGCCCTACTTTGGGCAACCTTGGTAGATGCTCTTTACAAAAATCTGTCTACAAAAGACTTTTACTGTCTAGAATACGCTGACAATATTGTAAACATCGTCAGGGGCAAATTCGGCCAGGTTGTATCTTTGAGAATGCAAGTAGCCCTAGATGTAGTTTAAAACTGGTGTAAACAAGAGAGACTGTCAGTCAATGCCCAAAAGCACAAATTATCAACTTCACAAAAAGGACAGCATTACAAGGCCTAAACCTATGGACGCTGGGATGAACAACGATTCCATTTGGTAAAAGAAACAAAATTTCTCACATATCTCTGGAATGGTGGAGGAATTCATTAGAACAAAGACAGGTGAAGGAGTTTATTATAGAACATTCGCCAAAATTTACAGCGAACCTAATAAGTAAAGACAGGAAAGCACTCAAATACATAGTGAGTTTGTTAACAGAGCACTGTAAGCTGAATAGATAGTTGAAACTGATTGGATTGGCAGATGATGACGTATGCAGATTCTGTCACACAGAGGCAGAAACAGCCGAGCACATTTTGTGTCAGTGGGACAGCCTGGCAAATGTGCGTTTCTTTGTATTAAGCAAAGAAAAGACACCGGCAAAGGGCTACACTGAAGGTACAGTCTCGAAACTAGTATAGAAAAAGGGTAAGACTAGAGAATGTGATGTAGGATTAGCGGAGCAGAATAGATCTGAAAAGGTCGCTGTGGAATAGGCCGAAAACCACCGTACTGAATCTAGAAATCTATATATCTATCTATCTATCAATCCTCTATACATTATCATTTCTAATTCTGTCCTCCTCTGAGGCATTATTGTTTCGCATGCTTCTTAGTAGTTCCTTAGTTATTTCAGGTATGTAATCAAGCGCTAGAAGATGTGTTCAAACAACTGCACTGGGATGGCTTGGGTATAAACATAAACGGGCACAATCTGCATCACTTAAGATATGCTGATGATATTGTATTAATAGCAGAAAGAAGTGAAGAATTACAAAGAATGGTGGAAGAACTAGATAGAGAATCGACAAAGATAGGACTGAAGATGAATTACAGTAAAACAAAAACCATGACCAATCAACAAGAAGAACTAGTAATTACAGTAGCACAAACAAGAATAGAACAAATAAAAGAGTATATATATCTAGGACAAATCACTAGATTAAATAAAGAAAATCAGACCGAAGAAATAAAGAGAAGAATAAGATTGGCCTGGGCATCATTCGGAAAAGTGTCTTATATTCTAAAGAACAGAAAATACCCGCAATACCTAAAACCAAGAGTCTTAAATCAATATATACTCCCTGTTTTAATATATGGCTCTCAGACATGGACGTTTACAAAAGAGAATATGGAAAAAATAGCAAAGACAGAAAGAGCCATGGAAAGACAAATGCTGAACATTAAACTATCAGACAGGAAAAGAAACGAATGGATCTGTAACAAAACAAAAGTGAAAGATGTCTCTACCCAAGTAGCAAAGCTTAAATGGAAGTTCGCCGGATACACCCTACGGCAGAAGGATGAAAGATGGACTAAGATGATTATACATTGTAGACCGTGGAACCACAGACGAAAAAGGGGAAGGCCACAGATGCGATGGTCAGATGACCTGAAGAAACACACTGGGTCAAAATGGATGCAAATTTTCCAAGATAGAGAGGCATGGAAGAAGGAAGAGGAGGCCTATATCCAAGGATGGATGTTTAGGGCTGATTAGATAGATAGATAGAATCTTGAGATGCAATATCTTTACTACTTTTTTTATATTTAAATAGGGTTTTCTATTGAATTATAATATAGCGTTTGGTATTGTATAATTTCAATGATTTTTTGGAGCTCTATACTTCATTGAGTTTGGTCGATAACTAGTTTTCTTATTTGAAGTATTTTTTGACTTATTTTCCTCCTCTAGTTTCCACCGTAGCTGCTCTTAGTAGATTTGTTTGTTCTCTGTCCAAAATTTTGGACAGAGAACAAAAAACACAAAGAAACATTATTTACGGTAGTCAATTATTTACTCAAGGTAGTTCAAAATCGAAGTAGGAATATATTTCATCATCGAATGTTGCATTTATACAGGGACGTATTGAAAAGATATTGTCTAACCTTAGGACTAAACGACATAGATAACTAATCGTGCTCAAACACTTTTTATGGATTTAGAGATCTTATTCTTTGTTAATATTTTAGAAAAAGCAAAATTTTTTCGTTTTAGTTGTACTAAATCAGTTGCACAATATTGTTTAACGATTAGTTTTAATATTATTTGTTAAATATCTGATTGAGTTTAAATACAATAATCACAACCTGAGTAAGCCTCAATTTGTAGGTGAATACATCCCCTTGCGGTTTTGCATTATGTGGATTCAATTCCCACTGCAAACAGGAAACCGTCTCTTGGAAGATAATTGGTAAATTACTGAGAGTAATTTAACTAGTACATCTCATCTACACTTAGTCGTTCTGATCCGATATATTAAAATGTTGATCAGGTGAACATAATATGATATACAAGGTTGGGCGTAAGCCAACTGGAGAATTTGCAAAAAATAATTCTGGGTTTATAATAAGTGTTCAAAATGCTCACCATTCACCTCAACACCCTTCAAGTAACGATTTTTGGACAAGTTAATAATGTGAGCAAATATCGCGAAATCTTTATTGATGATAACTAACTCAACTGTTATCCAATGTTTGAGAGCTTCAACATTGAAACATAACATAAAAATACCCCAGATTGAGAAATCTATAGGAGTAATGTCTGGCGAGTTTAGAGGCCACCGTTCGTTTCTACTTCTATGATCGATCCAGGAAAATGCTGGTTTAGCATAATCTAATCATAATAAATATCTACTATTTCAATAGAAACACAGCGACTAAACTCACAACAAATAGGTAATTGTTCGTTTCGAGGTCGACTAGTATACTGCCTTATACCCAGACCTCTCTCAAACTATCTCCACAGAGGCACCACAAAACGAATAGGTTAAGTTCCATGAAATAATAAGTATAAAGTATTTGTAAATTTTGGCCCGATGTAATTGATGGAAATTAAGTTCCATTTTTAGGCAATCAAGAGTCCATTTGTTGATCATATTATTTCTTTCATATATAAGATGAAAAATTTATATCTCTTATAAGAATATGAAGACTAAGATGGGCAGGACATCTAGCAAGATCACAGAATAACCTTGCTAGAAGTATTCTTATGTCACAAACTGTGGGAAGTAGAAATAGGGGCAGGCCAAAACTCAGATGGCAGTATGGTGTAGATGAGGATGGGAGAAAAATGGGTGGAGCAAACTGACAACGGTTGGCAATGGATAGGACTGACTGACGTAATGGACTTGGGAAGGTCGAGGCTCTTTTATAGAACTGTAGCACCATTGATGATGATGAAGATGAAAAATTTATTTAAAATACAGAAATGATCATACAGAATAGTAGACATGTGGGTAAAATACTTTATAAATGACCGTACATCATTTATTTCCTTTAATGATGACCAAAAACAATCATTAATTTATTAAATTGTACAGATCTGGCCTTTTTCAGTTTGGCAAGGATAATGCCAGGATGAGAATCAAAGAAAAGAGGAGCATCTCAGTGAATACCGGGCCATTGAGGCGGCAATTGATGGTCAAAAAATAGAGCAGATGTAACGTTGATCAAGGGGACTAAGGATACAGACAGAAGGAATGGAAGTGAAAGATTGAGAAAGGTATTTCAGTTGGAAATAGGTGACATGGATGCGAGTAAGTATAGTGAAAGGCGTTTATTGAACTGACTGTTGCTGGGTGTAATGAAGTGTTCCGAGGATAAAACCCTTAAGATTGAAAGGCTTCTTTTGGTGGAAAGATATAACCGCAGCTCGGAAGAAGAAAGGAATTAAGGTGAGACGAACTATGGTTTATGTGGATAGAAGACGTCATGTGAGTACACAGGAAGCTAAATAGGAGTACCTACTGAACAGGAATGTGGTGAAACAGACATCTACATATATAAATGCATAGAAAATGGTTCTTTGATAGGTAATGCAAGTCCGTAAAGGAGATAAAATGCTCATTTCTGTGACGAAACGAGAAACAATGATAGAAACCACTGGAAATCGGGAAGATTCTTGAACCAATTAAAAATGAATTTTTGTCTACGTTAAACCGACTGACAGTAGGAAGTTCGTTATTATCAGAGGAATGACCGCTTCCAGGAATTTATGCCTGAAATATTGCTTTTTTGATTAAGGGTACATTTCCAAGAGTATAAAAGGAAGGAAGAAACCCGACTTCTCTGAGTGCCCATAATGTTTATTGTTGAGCTGCATATATACACAACACTTTCAAGAAAAAAAGTATAATGCATATATTAGTGTTATCTACAAATATTAGTCCAGAGAAATAAGATTTTTCTCGTGACACATCCCCCTCCAGGCCGAAACCAAATTTTTTGAGTAGTATGGACATCTATATTAATAACCTATATGTTTCCTGTAGCCGATTTTGATGATATACATACATAGTTATAAAGAAATGATCAAAAAACGGCAAATTTTCGATTTTTTCGTCTATTACTAAAAAGTGAAGCATTCTAAACAAATGTGAGAATAAGAAACTCATAAATCATATAAAAAACTTCAATATGGGGTTCTCTGAATGTGTCTATCCTTATTTGTTGCTTAGAAAATTGCAAAGTAAGTCATAAATTTTGAGATTTTATAAATAACATATCATAACTTATGTAAAAATTAAGTTAGAACCTTCTTATTACACGGAATAATGAGACTTGGGCTTAAATTATATTTTAAATTTCAAAGCAGTTGGTCATAGACTAAGAGCCGCTATAGGTGAAATTTCTTAATCATTTTAGGCACGATGGGACCCTATAACTTAAATAGTAGAACCTAAAAGAAAACGTTTGAATACAGCGCCGTCACTTTTCAGTGGCACATGCGTCGACAGTGGCGCATCAAACTTTCCACTTATGGACGGGATAAATAAATTAAAAGTTACCCTCCCTTACAAACAGAATTAAATTTTTTTTATTTTTTTAAGTTCTATGTGATTAACACATAGAATTCGGCATAATTTTAACCCACCACCCCCTTCCCCCTGCCCCCACCATCAAAAACTTCATTTTTCGTTTTTATTTTTTTTGGTGGGATGAAATCAATTTTAAAACTACAAAAAATTCACACGCATTGCTGAGGCTTTTATAAAACATGCCTATTTTTTATAGACCCATAGGTAGAGTGTACATAACCTCAAAAAATTAAGAGAAATTTTATTTTTCAAAAAAGCGTATAACTTTTTTTGAGGAATAGCTGCAGGTCTAGTTTTTTCTAATCTTGTGTGTTTTATCAAACGCTATATTTTTAATTTTTTTCAGATTTTTCCGTAAGGCTCCCCACCTTCAAAAATTCGAAAAACTGTTTTTTGGGGGGTTTTGGGGGATTTTCCCTATTTTATAGACTTCATAATATATCAAATCAATTTTGTTTTTATAGATTATATGTAACTTGAAGTAAATGAGTCCTTTAGAATATTTAAAAATCAGAAAAACACGTTCAAACCCCCCAAAAACCCCCTTAAAAACAGTTTTTTGGATTTTTGAAGGTGACAAGCGTTACGGAAAAATCTGAAAAAAATTAGAAATATAGTGTTTGATAAAATACACAAGAATAAGAAAAAATTAGATCTGCAGCTATCCCCAAAAAAAAGTTATATACTTTTTTCCAAAAAAAAATTTTTAAAAATTGTTTGAGGTTATGTACACTCAACCTACGGGTCTATAAAAAATAGACGTGTTTTATAAAAGCCTTAACTATGCTTGTGAATTTTTTGAAATTTTAAAATTGAAAAAAGTCGAAATTCTACCATTCTACCAAAAAAAAATAAAGTCGAAAAATAAAGTTTTTGAGGGTGGGGGCAGGGAGAAGGGGGTGGTGGGTTAAAATTACGATGAATCTTATATCTTAATCACATAGAACTTAAAAAAATGAAAAAAATTAAATTCTGGTAATGAGGGAGGGTATTTTTTAATTTATGTATCCCGTCCATAAGTGGAAAGTTTGATGCGCCACTGTAGACGCATGTGCCACTGAAAAGTGACGGCATAGTGCTCAAACGTTTTCTTTTAGGTTTTACTATTTAAGTTATAGGGTCCCGTCGTGCCTAAAATGATTAAGAAATTTCACCTATAGCGGCTCTTAGTCTATCAAATAGGTTAAAAGTTATTTTATTTGTTTTTCCCAAATTCATTTTTTTTTGCAACACTATAAGTCAGAAAATTATGAGGATACAGTAATACTTCGGACAGTTTATGAAAGAAGAACATGTTTACTATTACTTAATTTAAAAAAATGACAAAAATAATTTTAAACAGTGTAAAATTATTTTGCAAAAACATGTCGATTTTTTGCTTACTTATAAACAATTAGAAACCGTAGAAAAATTATTTCTTCATATTTAGAAAGACTGAATTTTTATACACTTTTCGAAAGAAAAACAATTGTCCTAGGACAGTTAGGGACGAAGTTAGCCCCCCTTTTTTAATTCACATGTTCTTGCAAAATAATTTTGCAGTATTTAGAATTATTTTTTGTCATTTTTTTAAATCAAATTAATAGTGTAAATCTTCTTCTTTTATAAACTATTCAAAGTATTACTGTAACTCCATCATTTTTTAACTTATAGTGTTGCAAAAAAAATTAATTTGGAATAAACAAATAAAATAAATTTTAAACTATTTGACCAATTGCTTTGACATTTAAAGTATGATTTAAGCACCACAAGTCTCAGCATTTCGTGTAATAAGAAGGTTCTATGTTAATTTTCACAAAGTTATGAATATTTATAAAAACTCAAAATTATATGATTTATTTTGCAATTTTCTAAGCAACAAATAATGATAGACATATTACACGAACGCCATATTGAAGTTTTTTATTCGATTTATAAGATTCTCCCTGTCAAATGTGTTTAAACTGCTTAACTTTTTGGCAACAGACGAAAAAAGCGAAAATTTACCGTTTTTTGATCTTCATTTGTTTATAACTATGTATATTATCAAAATCGGCTGCAGGAAACATATAAGTTATTATTAAAGATGTCCATACTACTCAAAAAATTTGGTTTCGGCCTGAAGGGGGTTACGTCATCAACAGGATATTTTTTTTTCTTATTTTTCTGAACTATATACTTACTACTTAAGTTGGAAACATATGGGAAACTTTTTTATTATTAATTTTACGAAAAAAAGTTATTCTTCATAAAAAGTTCTGTATGCTCTAAAACCTAAGATTCAATTATCAGATATCAAATTTTATCAATATTATACAAGGTATGTCAAAAAATATGAATTTTGTTCAAGGGTAAAGTACCTTTATTTCTCTGAATATCGAAAATTCTGATTATGAAAAGCTGTTTGGAATTAAAAACTAAGATTAAATATGCAATTACATGCTTCTAATTGGAAAAACAAATATTTTACAAATTTTTTTAAAAATTTATGAATATCCAACATTGTTTTTATTTATTGCAAATATGATAATTCTTTTATTATTCATTTTACGAAAAAAAGTTATTCCTCATAAAAACCTTAGCATGGTCTAAAATCTAAGATACAACCGTGATATATCAACTTTTTTTAATTTTATACGAGGTGTGTCAAAAAATATGAATTTCACTCATGAGTATACTTTATATTTCACAATATTTTAATTAGAAGGATGTAATTGCATATTGTAATATAGTGTTTAATTCTAAACAACTTTTTGTAATAACAATTTTCAATATTGTGAAAAATAAAAGTACTTTACTCCTGAGTGAAATTCATACTTTTGACATACCTCGTATAAAATTAATAAAATGTGATATCTGATGGTTGCATCTTGGGTTTTAGGACATACAGAATAGTACAAAGAAGTATAAAGAATACATTTTTTTGTAAAAGTAATAGTAAAAGAGTTATCATTTGTGTAATAAATGTTGCATCTTGCATCTTGGTTGCATCTTGGGTTTTAGGACATACAGAATAGTATAAAGAAGTATAAAGAATACCTTTTTTTGTAAAAGTAATAGTAAAAGAGTTATCATTTTTGTAATAAATAAAAGCGAAGTTAAGTATCCAAATTTGAGAAAAATTTGGAAAATATATATTTTTTTCAATTAGAAGCATGTAATTGCATATTTGATCTTAGTTTTTAACTACAAACAACTTTTCTTAATAAGAATTTTCGATATTGAGAGAAATAAAGGTACTTTACTCTTGATCGAAATTCACATTTTTGGACATACCTCGTATAATATTGATAAAATTTGATATCTGATGATTGAATCGTAGGTTCTAGAGTATGCAAAACTTTTTATAAAAAATAACTTTTTTTCGTAAAATTAATAATAGAAAAGTTTCCCATATGTTTCCAACTTAAGTAGACACGCTGTATATAAAAATCCAAAATGTTTATTAAAAAATGGATCAATGGCTTCTTCAAATGCATTTTATTGAATTTCTTTGTCAAAAAATTGATTAATCTTAATGGTTTTGTAATATACTTTCAACAATAAATCTTACTCTAGCATCTACTAAGCAAAAATCTGAAGCAAGGAAGGACAAGCACCTTCTGTCCACTGACCGTTTCCGTTGTCTTGAACGCTGACAGCCAGTTGACCCGTATACGCATTGAATGTGGACGTCATACCGTTGTTACCCATGGTGGGAGACCTCGGCGCCGACAATGATAATTGATTGTTTCGAGGCATGGAGTAAAGCGCCTCCGCTAAGTCTGCTGCTCTCTTGAGGATAATTTCCTAGAAGAAAAAAAGATACATAATCAATAAAAGACATACATATTGTTATATTTCTATTTGATATGAAAATTAAAATTTGATAATTATAGACAAAATTCAATTTAATATAAAATATTTTCAATTTTCTCAACCACGGGCATATAAATTTAGAACAACCTGTATACAACAAATTGTTATATTTAATTTTAAGAAGTGATTAAATAAGACTCAAGTGAAATCGTTAATAGGTCATTATCGTTGTTCGCGGAAGGATCGGTCATTAGCCGATGCTAATTAAGACTAAGTGGAAATAGAGAATAGGTCATTATCGTTGTTCGCGGCAGGTTCGATCATTAGCTTATGCTAAATAAGACTCAGTTGAAGTAGACAATAGATCATTAAATTTTGTAAATAGTAGAAAGTAATTTTAGAATGGGAATTAACTATTTTTCTTTTGAAATCCATTAAGCATATTTAGAAAGATTAAAAATTGGTTTTGAGGAATACTGCGAATGAGAGTTGGTGGTGGAAGTTTGATTTGTGAATCTGGAAGAGATATTTAGAAAGTAGGGGAATGAATGACAAATAGAGATCAGAATGTTTTGAGCTGTCGAGAAGTGAAGTCGAGTAGTAGACGGTAGTGTACGGAGAGTGAGAAAGCCGGTGTAGTTCCGTGAGTGTGTAGTATCTATCGTAGAACGAGAGGTAGGCCAGGTTGAGAGTAAAAGAACCTCCTTGAGCCAAGAGTTCCCGGTAGCTGATTGCAGTTTCGAAAAAGGTAGAACACAGCATCACGACAGAAGCAGGAAACGAGAGCTATACGAGCTAGTTTCAGAGGAGAACATTACTGGAAGCCAGGACGAGGTTTTGATTGCAGCCAAGGATAGCAGGAAACGGGTCTTGTGTGAAGACATTCTCAGTGCACCAGAAAAAGGTCAGTCTCATTTGTTTGGACATGAATGTATGGGTTTTTCGTAGTAAATACCACATTTAAAATTGAAGAAATATAATCAATAATATCAGAAAAGCTTCATCAAACTTAAATAGAATTGTTGCTAATAAATCATAATAGTTAAATGTTAATAAAAACTTTCAATTGGAAATCAAAAGGAAATAAGATTCCCATGTGTAAATGTTATGTTTAAGAATAATAAGATATAGCAAATATTAAGCAGTGATTGCCATTTAAATAAAATAAACAATATTTTGATTACAATTGTAACCCATATGTGTTATTATTTTACTCTTTTCTTTCCTATCCCGATTAGGAACCATTAAGAAATACTTAGAAGCCACGTATGTAAGTAATTAATTTTATAAAAAGCCCTGAGATTGAAAACATATTGATATGTGATCTGGTAAATTAATTAGATTATTATTAATGCATTGATTAAATTAAATGACATATAAAATTATTATCTCATATCAATAATCAAGATCACATCAACTGTCGTCCAACGTGGAGGGCATTGTAAAGTATTTCTAGTGGCAAATTTGAAGGATAGAAAGAGTAAAGCCGGTATTTGAAAATTTATATGCCTGTGGTAAAAAGTAAGATACTTACATTTGATAACATAAAATTTTAGATCTCTTTAGGTACAAATTTTACATAACTGATTTAATATTTTGTTTTTACGATATTTACATTTGATATATTTATTGACAATTTATAATATTTGGGTGAGAAAAAGTCGTCTTGGTAACATACTAGTAAAATTTCATATTTGGCGGGGACAGTACTTCTTGAAAACAAATGTCTGTGACAAGAAGCCAAAGCAAAGACAACAAAAAACAAAAAGAACATTCAAATCAAGAGAATAATTCAGACCAAGAAGATATTTTAGACACGACAATCATGGCATCAGAACAGCAAGAATTATCAGGAATAGATAAATTATTACAAATGATGCAACTCCAGTCACAAAAAATGGATGAAACACAAAAAAAAATGGATGAAAATCAACGTGAAACGAAACAAGCCATGGAAGAAACATCAAAGAAAATGGATAAAGTGGATCAAAAAATGGATGAAACACAACAAAAAATGGATGAAACACAACAAAAAATGGATGAAACACAACAAAAATTGGATCAAAAAATGGATGAAACACAACAAAAAATGAAACAAGCAATAGAAGAGAACAACAAGAAAATGGAGGAACGCATAGAAAAGTATGAAGTGAAAATTAAAGATCACATGCAAGAACAAGAAATGAGAATGAAGGACCACATGAAAGAACAAGAAATGAAAATTCAAAATAAAATGAAGGAGTTAACGAATTGCCAGAAAAAAGAAATGGAAAGTTTGGAAAACAAGTTGGAAAATGCTATTCAAGTAGACAGAGAAGAAGTGGAAAAAAGAATCACAGGAATAGAAAAACAAGTCACCGAAAACAGGACGCAACAGAATGTCGGAGAAAGAAGAGAAATGGTTATACATAGCACAGATGACGTGAAGATAAGGTTTGGCGGGGATGTAAGAAGATTACACCCAGTGCCGTTCATAAATAGCCTGAAAAAGAAAATACAGCACATCGGAAATTTCGAAACAGCAAAAGAAACTATCAGAAACCATCTCAAATATGAAGCAAGCCTATGGTTCGATAGCAAAGAAGAAGAATTCGGCAATTGGCAACAATTTGAACAAAAATTTTTGAATTATTTCTGGGGAAAGGTCCAACAATTGGAAATTAACAAGGAATTGCAAAATGGGAAATACAATGATAGGATGGGTGTATCAGAAAGGACATATGCTTTGCAAATTTACAATAATGCAAAGCATTTACAATATAATTACTCATCGGAACAATTAGTCGAACTGATTGCAAGACATTTCGAGGAAACGCTGGAAGACCATATCACATTGCAAAATTACAAAGACATAGATAGTTTATGCCAATTCCTACAAATAAGAGAATCACGTCTAAGAGAAAGAAAATCAAGAAGGTCGCGAGAAGATTACAGGCCCCGAGAAACACAAGATTACAGAGATAGAAATCAAAATAGGAGGGACTATACAAGACGAGATTTTAATCCCAGAAGGGAAAACGAAAATAGAGACAACGGAAGAGGAAATTATGAACAAAGAAATAGGCAATGGAATGAGGATAGAAATCGAGAATACCAGAATAGAAACACCACACGCTCAAATCAAGAAAACAGAAATAATGGTAGACAAAATGAACAGGGATATCGAGAAAACCGAAACAGATCCGACAGACCAAGAGAAAATAGAAGAGAAGTAAATAATACCCAGACAGATGAATATGACGGAGAGAGACATTATGACGAAAATATAAACAACGATGAGCAACCGGCGTCTTTTCACGACGGCGCTCACTAAAAACCAAAAATCAAACAGGAATCTTTTGTCACCCCAAGGAGTTTATTAAATTGGCAGGAAACAACGAAAAGAAAAATGGAGTTAATTTAAAATTTGTGGATGGATTTATCAACGAGAAACCAATTAAAATTATGATAGACACTGGATCTGAAATAACATTGGTCAACAGAAAACTAATAGAAGAAGTTAACTTAACAAATTTAATTTACAAAATACCTAGGGTAAATTTAGTGGGCGCAAACAAACGGACATTGGCAACTATAAATGAAGGCATACGAGTAATGGTACGACTGGGTAAGAATATGTATGCACTACAATGTGTAATAATGCCAAATATGTCACATGACATGATAGTAGGAGTTGACGAATTGGCAGAAAAACATGTAGTGATAGATTTTAAAAATAATACGATGAAACTAACAGAAGAAAAAGAAAAGGAACAGAAGAAACAAAATACGGACGAATCAGGTAAAAAACAAACAGTGGAAATGAATTTGGCAACGAAGCAAGGACAAAGAAGAAAAGGGAGAAAAAGTCAGAAAAGGATAAAAGAAAATGAAACCTGTGGCTCCTCAAAAGAAGAGTTGAGCCCAGAAGAAGAAAATTTGAGAGTATCAGAAACAAAGGAGACCTGGGATTCCTCAAAAGAAGAGACGAGCTCAGGAGAAGAAGAAATAAAGCTAAAAAATGAAAGTGAAAAGAATATGATTGAAACAGTGGTATTTGAAGAGGAGGTATATGCAAACGAGGATGCGGAATGCACGGTAAACATGTGTGAAGAATCTGAAAAAAAAGACAGAAAATTGATATGTGGAGAATGGAAAGAAAAAGAATTGCGGTTGATGTTAAGAAACTACGAAAATTTGATCAATGAGGAAAACAGAGTGGCTAAAAAGTACGAACATTCATTTGAGGTGAAAAACTTGGGAAATTTTCGATCAAAGACTTACCCGATTCCATACAAGTATCGACAAGAGGTGAAAGAAGAAATAAATAAAATGTTGGAAGATCAAATCATCGAAAGATGTGATTCACCGTATGTTAACCCGATTGTGATAGTAAAGAAAAGCAATGGAGAATTGAGATTATGTTTAGATGCCAGGAATATCAACCAGCACACTGTATCACAATATGAATCACCTCTAAACATCGAGGCCATTTTTGGAAGAATCACCGGGTCACACATATTTTCGAAAATTGACTTAAAACACAGTTTTTGGTTGATACCGTTAGCTGAAAAGTGTAGAAACTACACCGTTTTTTCTATTGATGGTATTGTCTACCGGTTTAAGGTAGTGCCATTTGGATTGCAGAGTGCTTGTGCTGCACTCGTCCGAGCTCTACATACCATTTTGAATCGCCATGAAGATTTCATAGTTCATTATATCGATGATTTATTAATTTTTTCACAAGATACTCAGAGTCATCTGGAACACATAGAAATAATTCTGAAAGAATTGGACACAGCGGGATTGAAATTAAACATTGAAAAATGTCAATTTTTTCAAAAAGAAGTCATTTATTTGGGTTTTCAATTGGACACCAAAACAGTAAGATTAGCCGAAGACAGAGTCAAGCTCATAGATGAATACCCAAGACCAACGAATTTGAAAACATTGAGGGGTTTTCTTGGCACGATAAATTATTTTAAAAAGCTGATTCCCGATTTGAGCCAAAAGGAAATCCCTCTGATAAAATTGCTTAAAAAAGGAATAAAATGGAATTGGAAAGAAGAACAGGAGGAAGCTTTCGAAACATTAAAACGAGAATTCGCAAAAGGAACGAAAATATACCACCCCATTTACAATTTACCTTTTATACTCCGAACTGATGCGTCCATACAAAAATTTGCAGGAGTTCTGTCTCAAATACAAAACGACCAAGAAGTACCGATATGTTTTATATCTCGAGTGACTAAAACACATGAGAGAAAATATAGTGTTACAGAATTGGAGTTTGCCAGTGTACTATATTGCGTAAACAAATTGAGGTTTTACTTATTGGGAGCAAAATTCACAATCGAAACAGACCATGCAGCTTTAGTACATATCATGAAGAATAGATTAGTAAATAATAGAATACATAGAGGCATTCTGTTATTACAGGAGTATGATTTTGAGTTCCGATATATAAAAGGAAAAGACAACATAATAGCCGACGCTCTAACACGGGATGAGGACACCGGAAAAAAGGAAACAATTACTCTACAGGTGGGACTAAATAGATTAATACAAGAAGAAGGGATATATTCGTTAAATGAGATAAGGACAAACCAGGAAGACCTAGAGGAAAGAGAGAAAAGAAGAGCGGAAGTAGAAAATAACATATATTTTAAGAGAATAGACGGAAAGGAACTATATTTAGTGACACAGACATTGGCCGAAAAGATAATAAAGAAATTACATGAGGCACAGGAACTCGGAAAAGATCCGAGGAATTTATAATATTCACGATGTATACAAATATCACGAATAAAAGACAGAATTACATGAAGTAGATAGTAAGTTAGGATATAAGACGTAGATTAAAGTAAGGAAATATACAGGGAGTTGGTTTTGCCTCGAGAAAATTTATTTAAAAATGCAGATAAATTTTATCGAATACAAGGCGGGGATTTGTTATATTTCTATTTGATATGAAAATTAAAATTTGATAATTATAGACAAAATTCAATTTAATATAAAATATTTTCAATTTTCTCAACCACGGGCATATAAATTTAGAACAACCTGTATACAACAAATTGTTATATTTAATTTTAAGAAGTGATTAAATAAGACTCAAGTGAAATCGTTAATAGGTCATTATCGTTGTTCGCGGAAGGATCGGTCATTAGCCGATGCTAATTAAGACTAAGTGGAAATAGAGAATAGGTCATTATCGTTGTTCGCGGCAGGTTCGATCATTAGCTTATGCTAAATAAGACTCAGTTGAAGTAGACAATAGATCATTAAATTTTGTAAATAGTAGAAAGTAATTTTAGAATGGGAATTAACTATTTTTCTTTTGAAATCCATTAAGCATATTTAGAAAGATTAAAAATTGGTTTTGAGGAATACTGCGAATGAGAGTTGGTGGTGGAAGTTTGATTTGTGAATCTGGAAGAGATATTTAGAAAGTAGGGGAATGAATGACAAATAGAGATCAGAATGTTTTGAGCTGTCGAGAAGTGAAGTCGAGTAGTAGACGGTAGTGTACGGAGAGTGAGAAAGCCGGTGTAGTTCCGTGAGTGTGTAGTATCTATCGTAGAACGAGAGGTAGGCCAGGTTGAGAGTAAAAGAACCTCCTTGAGCCAAGAGTTCCCGGTAGCTGATTGCAGTTTCGAAAAAGGTAGAACACAGCATCACGACAGAAGCAGGAAACGAGAGCTATACGAGCTAGTTTCAGAGGAGAACATTACTGGAAGCCAGGACGAGGTTTTGATTGCAGCCAAGGATAGCAGGAAACGGGTCTTGTGTGAAGACATTCTCAGTGCACCAGAAAAAGGTCAGTCTCATTTGTTTGGACATGAATGTATGGGTTTTTCGTAGTAAATACCACATTTAAAATTGAAGAAATATAATCAATAATATCAGAAAAGCTTCATCAAACTTAAATAGAATTGTTGCTAATAAATCATAATAGTTAAATGTTAATAAAAACTTTCAATTGGAAATCAAAAGGAAATAAGATTCCCATGTGTAAATGTTATGTTTAAGAATAATAAGATATAGCAAATATTAAGCAGTGATTGCCATTTAAATAAAATAAACAATATTTTGATTACAATTGTAACCCATATGTGTTATTATTTTACTCTTTTCTTTCCTATCCCGATTAGGAACCATTAAGAAATACTTAGAAGCCACGTATGTAAGTAATTAATTTTATAAAAAGCCCTGAGATTGAAAACATATTGATATGTGATCTGGTAAATTAATTAGATTATTATTAATGCATTGATTAAATTAAATGACATATAAAATTATTATCTCATATCAATAATCAAGATCACATCAATATATTACGAAAGAACACTATTCACTACTGAGGAAACACACTGCGATGAAGAAGTAAGACCAATATTACAAGATAAAAATGAAGCAGTGTAATTAATAAAATAGTGAGGAAGAGAACTACATAAAGAAAAATAAAGAAAAATGTGGATCCAAAACATACTACCAGATGATTGGAACAGAGGTGTTATAGTACCTATATTTAAAAAAGGAGATAGGAAGGAGTGAGATAATTACTATCAATTCTAAATAGTGATGAGCGAGACTGGTCTTGGTCTTGCGGTGTCGGTCTTAGTCTTGCAGCAAAACCAAGACCAAGACCAAGACCGCCTTTTGGTTTGCAAGACCAAGACCAAGACCAGGTATGCAAGACCAAGACCAAGACCAAGACCGAACCTTGCAAGACTCCGCAAGACCAAGACCAACCTGCAAGACTCTTGCACTTTTTTGCGAAATTGGTTTTTTATTATTTAACTTTATCCTTTTAGTTCAATAATACATACTGACATTGTAATAAACCTTAGACAATATCGAATTTTTAAAATACATAATATTTTGGTTATATTTTTAAATCGTTTTGATTAAGTCAAACGGTTTGCATTTTCTCAACCTTCAATTACTTGTAAGACAAAAAAATGTATTTATAGATAGGATATTCCATTTAAAAAAATTGCCATTATAAACGGTTTTTATGTACCAGTAGTTTTCGATTTTTTGTCTAATAAAAATACTGACATTTATTTCAATTATCGCATAATCGGGGAAAAATGTAGGTCGTTAAATTTAAAATTAATACCAAAACATATCATAATAGATTTTAAAAAGGGATTCGCAATGTTGTGAAAGCATTGTGGCCTGAATAAAAAATAACTGGTTGTTGATTGTAATGTGTCAATTGGTATCGCAAAATCCAAAACTTAGGTTCAGTTTCTAAATATAATGACAAAAATTCCGATACTGGGAAATTTTTAAAATTATTTTTTGGATTAATTTTTTACAATCAACGAAAGTTGGAAGTTGAATTATTTGTAAAATTCCCGGATGACAAACGCGTAAAGAATTTTACTAATTTCATAGTTGAAAATTATTTGGAAGAATCTAGGTTTTCCCCAGAAAGGGCCAGTACTACAAATAGTATGTGCCGCACTTGAAAGGCATGCGAATCATTTCAGTGTGTTTTAAATTCTAGTGTTTACTACCGACGCGCGACGTCCAAATATGTTCAACTTTTTAAATGTCATAATCGGTAGTCAATCCAAAAATATGTTAAAATAAAAAGTGCGAATAACTCGTGCTACGAGAGCAATGTAGTTTAAATAAAATTAAAGAACTGCAAGATAACAAATTACAGAATTAAGCGTTTATAACTTCCCATTAGGTTTAGTTATTATGTTATAGTATTAGGTCTATACATACATAGATAGGTATGGTAAATATGTATGTATTTACTAAAAAGTATTTTTTAGTTAGTTTTTAAAAATGTTAATTATATTAAATAAAGTAAAAAAACACTTTTGTGTATTTTATTCGAAATTGTTTGGTTCAAATTAATACTACCAAAAAAGCAAGACCAACAAGACGCTTGCAGCAAGACCAAGAACAAGAACAAGACCAGCTAGTGCAAGACCAAGACTGCCTTTAAGCTGCGAGACCAAGACCAAGCTTGCAAGACCAAGAACAAGACTAGCCTGGTCTTGGTCTTTTTCTTGTTTTGCTCATCACTAATTCTAAACATGGGACTTAAATCATGCGCGAATATTACAGGAGAATACCAAAATAGGCTCAGACCAGGGATATCGACAATTAATTCCATACATAGAGAGGAGCAAATAATTCAAAAATCTAAAGAATACTGCCGAGAAATGCACGTAATATTCAAAGCTTCCGAAAGCGCTTCTGACATAATTAATCGGACGAAAATGATGGACGAGCTAGAGCATCTTGGAATCTCAGAAAAAATTAAGACATATGCTAACAGTGGTCCTAAAGAACACCACAGCAAAGATCAGTTTCCACGGAACAACTTCTAAGGAGGTCAAAGTAAACAAAGATGTGAAATAATGTGTCTATCTCACCGACACTATTTAACTTGATACTTAAAGCAATAATAAGGAGGACAAACATCGCAAACAAAAACATTATTACTTCAAGTAATAGCACACGCAGATGATCTAGTCATCATAGCAGAGACGAAGATGACACTTATAAGAGCAACTGAGAAATTAGATAAGGAAGTAAAGAGAATAGTGTTAGAGGTAAAACAGTACAAGGCATAATACATGACAATAGGAAAGGTAAAGACAACAACAGAGAAATATCTAATAACAAAACCATAAATTTGGACAAATATAGTCCGATAGATAAAATCTCTTTGCTTAGAATATATAGGACATATTCCGAGACGCATACGCTTAGCTATGTTGAGAAGGATAACTAATGGACACCACTATGGCCCAGGTGTAGAAGATGGCCTTGAAGAAGATGGCTGGATGCTTTAGAAGAAGATATAAGAACAATAAATGTTAAGGACTGGAAAGTGAAATGGCCATTGATATGGAAAGAAAAGGCCATTGAGTACAATAAACCAGCATATCTATGTTTTATAGACCTGACAAAGGCTTTCGATCGCATTCAAGTCGAAGATGTCTTACATTTACTGTATAGAAGAAACATACCAATCAATATTATACAAACCATCGAAAACATCTATTTTCATAATCGAATGCAGGCAAAGATAAATGGAAAACTAACGCAGTTTATACCAGTAGAAAGCGGAGTCAGACAAGGTGACTCATTAAGCCCACTTCTCTTTAATATAATAATGGACGAAATAATAGAAGCAGTACGTACAGGTCATGGTTACAGAATGGGGAACAAAGAAATCCAAATATTATGTTGTGCAGACAACGCCGCAATAATCGCCGAGACAGAAGACGATCTCCAAAGATTAACACACATCTTCAATACAACAGCCAAGGAATACAATATGATAATATCAGCAGAAAAAACCAAATGTATGACAACATATAAATACCCACTACGATGTAAAATCGAAATTGATGGTAAAATAATAAAGCAGGAAGCAAGGTTTAGCTATCTGGAAATAGATATAACCAGTTACGGAGATGTTGAAGAGGAAGTACGACAACAAAGCTTAAAAGCAAGTAAAGCGGCGGGATCCCTTAATGACGCAATCTGGAAGAAAAAACATCTAAGACAAGACACAAAAGCAAGAATCTATAAAGCAGCAATTAGACCTATATTGACATACATGGCGGAGACAAGACCTGACACATCTAAAGCGAGACGACTACTAGAAACAACAAAGATGAAAATACTCAGACGAATATCAGGAAAAAGTCTGTTGGATAGGGAGAAAAGCGAAAACATAAGAAGATCATGCAATATAGAAGACATAAAGGGATGGGTGACAAAACGGAAACAGGAGTGGAACGAACACATTAGTAGAATTGCAGATGATAGGATAGTACGAATAGAACGAGATAAGTCACCAAATGGACGAAAAAGTATTGTCAGACCAAGAAAAAGGTGGTGCGATAACTGAAATACTTTAGGAGGCTAATAATGAAGAAGAAACAGGCTTTAAAGCCTACATACAAGAAGGAAGAAGAAGAAGAAGACTGGAAAATTTAGTTCAAGGACAACAAAATGTAAAAAATTACGATAGCAGCAAAGATACACAGACACAGACACACTATGACAGAGAAGAATAATCCATACTAGAACCACTTCCAATAATCCTGCTCACCCAAGAATAGAATTTTGAACGCCATAGCGTTGTGTAATGCTTAATAAATGGAATAAAATAGAAGAAAGAAGGAAAAAGGTTAATAATCCGTTAATTATGGATCCATACCAGAACCACTTCCAATAATCTACCTCACCCAAGAATAGGATTTTAAAAGCCATATAGTCCCTAGGGATTATAACGCTTAATAAATGGAACAGAATAGAAGAAAGAAGGAAAAAGGTTAATAATTCGTTAATTTTTTTAGTAGTTTAAGAAAAAATTAAAGAATTGATAACGTTTATAAAAAAATTATAGAATAATAATTTTAATAAATAATTAAAGATTTACTAACCGGATATTATACATTTAAATAATAATATTTAAAGACTTCTACATTAACTGGAAAATAATGTAATTTCACTTACTTTAGGTAATTTTTCCGGATCTCCGGGATGTCTGGGTATAAGTTTTTGTAGTCTTTGGAAGCCATAGTCAATAGTAGGTTCATTAAGAGCTGTAAAATATAAAATCAACTTATGCAACAACGTTATCAACGATGTAATCAACGATATAATTGAAAATATAATATTACACATGTTTAAACCATGAGAGTTAAATTACATTAAATATACTTCAGAAATTATTGTGGTCATCATTATCGTCACGGTTCTACACCTCTTAAATAGCCTTTATCTTCACAAGCTTTATGCGATATTTTGACTTCTTCTAGCGAGCAGTGTTCCACAAATTCTTTATTTCGGTACTACAGTTCTATGTTGTTAGAAGGTTCGTCTTCCAGCAACCTCGAAAGTGTCTTACCCATTATATTCTTGTTGGTCAGCAAGTTGCCATCCTTATCATTACAGAGATTGATTCTCGACTTAAATTATTTTCTTATAATGTTTGTTATGTGATAGAACTTTCTTGTTTCTCCTCGAATCATATGGTTTTTGAGCCATTCGGATATGTCGTTTCCTGATTCTCGTTTATTTTTTCGGTGTATGCGTGTCTCTTCTCTCCTCAAGTTTTCTTGATCTTCCTAAATTTATTTCGCTATTAAGATCTTCGTCTACAACACACTGGTGCATCTTCATCTGCACCTTCGCACTGTCTAAGCTTCAGCCTCTCCGTCTAGTTCACATCGGCTAGCGGCTGTGACATAAGGATGTGTGGATGGAAGGCTATTTCGCAAAGATCTTGCTAGACGTCCTGCATATCTTATTTGTACTATGTTAATGATTTTTTTATCATTCTATTAGGTGCAAATTTACAATCTACTCTAATTACAACACAGAGTATTTAGCAAATAGTAGCAAACAGTTCTGAATCCTGGCATGCTTTGGGCACCATCCATCTATGGTTCTCCAATACACCTAATCAGTTAGGTCCTCTGGCCATGTCCTTTTCAGTCTTCTTCCCACAAGTGGCGGCTGGTACAGTTGTTAAATAGTTTGACTTTCATGGGCGAAATTTCTTTCTTGGGCTTTGTTTACGTGTAGTTTAATAACATCTTCGATGAATGGTACCCCAAGGTCATTATGAATAGTTATATTGGAAACGTACAACGATGCATTCGCTATCATGCGCAGCGTCTTTGATTATATGTCTATGTTTATGAGAGATTACGTATTTAACGCCAGATATCTGTTTTGTGGTATATCTCATAGTTATATTATTATCTCCTCTTCCAATTACCGTTTTCAAAGATGCTACCAACTATTCATCTCAGAATTCTTCGTTTAAAGGTGAGTAAAATGATTACTTTTTATACAAACCTACTAGTAATAGTATACTTATGTTAATATTCTTATTTAAATAAACAAATAATTTTATACTTACAAACATAAACAAATCGTCCAGGCGCTCCTTTACAAAACTGTTTTGATTTATAGGATAACGTTACTTCTACTACTCCAGGTATATGACGTGGCGGCGTTTGGACTCGTATTGCATGCGGCGTTATCAACTGAAATACAAAATGGATTATTTTAAAAGCTGCTGCATCAGCTTAATGTAATATTTGTAGTATTTTCAAAGGCACCAATAAACGTAGGTACATTAGTATAGCAATGGACAAATAATAGAGCAGCTAAGTTGGATAGAATACATGGGAAGGAATATCAATAGACAGTGTATCTAGGGATGGGAAAAACCTACCGGTTTTAACCTAAAACCTGTTTTACCAAATTGGCAAAATTATTGACTAAAATCACTAGCCAGTTGTGTCTGAGTTTAGCGAACCGGCTATAACTATACAAGTATGTGCACCTGATACAAAAAAGGTTTGTTTTCTATGCTCTGGCACAGAAATAGAAAGAATACTACGAACTTTGAAAACTACACTCAATAATAAAGTATAGCAATACGTGTGTACTCTGTCATTATAAACTTCATAGGAAACCTAGATTCTACTCACCCTATAGTTAAAAAAATCCAGAGTGCATGCAATCGTCTTTAAACTAATGAAAATACAGCAACGATATTGTTGCTTCCATCACATATAGGCGAGGCAACGAAATATTAAACCTAGGAATTTTGTGCAGTAGGATGAATCGTCATGCAACTTTTTGCATTCGATTCGAGAAAGTTTCAGGCAATTTTGTGAACTAAATTGATCTCTGGCAAATTTTTTTGTGCATGAGCAAACGAATTTTCAAAGTGCATCTTGAATAGGTGGAAAATGAAAAATTTAGTACTCAGGAAATATTAACGGAAATGAGTTCAATTTTCATACTTGACGGGTTTTGGAGGTCACTGAACACGCATTTCATGACGGCGTGTTCCACCCTGGGCACCAAGTACCTCGGAGATCATCTCCGTCATGAAATTCGTGTTCAGTGACCTCCAAAACCCCCAAGCATAAAAATTGAACTCATTTCCGGTAATATTTCCTGAGTTCTAAATTTTTTCATTTTCCATCTCTTCGAGATGCACTTTGAAAATGCATTTCCTTATGCAAAAAATTTTTTGCCGTAGATCAACTTAGTTCACAAAATTGCCTGACACTCTCTCGAATCGAATGCAAAAAGTTGCATGACGATTTATCTTACTGCACAAAATTCGTAAGATTAGGGCTTTTTAGTGCTTCGTTGCTTCGCTTTATTTAATTATTACAGGAAATAAAAAAGCTGATCTAACAGCAAAAGAAACCTGTTTTCTAAAATCAACAAAATAGATACAAACATAGACACAAAAAAATAATGGGTCTTGGGAGTGATCACTGGAAAAGAAGAAATTCGAAGTTAAACTCTTTGAAACTAAACATTTTCTACCATTAACTTCCACCAATTGAAAAGAAAAGACAAATCTATGTAGTATTATTTGAATCATGAGAATTGGACACACACGCCATTCACATGGACATCTAATAAATTCCAGTAATCAGATTTTGTGCCAGTACTGCAACACACCAAATTCCGCAAAAATATGTAGTTGTCGATTGTCAACCCTACCTAACGGTCAAGAGAAAATTTTGGTAACAACATAAACGACATAATATGTACTTAAACAACAGCAACAACTAAACAAATGTACAAATCTTTTTAAAGAACACAAAGTTATAGTATTTCTTCAAAAAATGTATTCTACATAGTGTATTGTAAGTAATATTTACCCAATGTAAAAGTATTGAAAATTTAAATATAAATTTAATAATTGCACGAGTGTCATGACCATTATCAATCGAGATAAAATAATAAAAAATAAAAATTTCGAAATAAAAAAAGATTTAAATAGCTTTATACTTCTATTTGCCTCTAAAAACTATCAAACAGAATACGCCCATTATTAGGGGTAAGAAAATAAAGCCATTATACGTCCCTATGAAATATTCCGAGTACGACGCCGTCATCTATCCGACCCTTCGAAAACCTCTTATATTTGGGACTCTCATTCTTTTTTATCTACTACACATACATGGGTGTAGTAAAGGAGAAAAAGAAAATATTACTAGGGATAAAAAAATTGTTTAAAAAACAATAAATTTTGACATTATTTTGTTTTTATTTGTATAGTTCTATTTAAAATATTAATATTATGTTCCATTTATTTAGCTGAACCTGCTATGATCATAATCCCTTCATGCGTTTTTTAAGATTTTCAACGTATTTTCAAGTGTATGATATGATAAGAAAGAATAAAATGGTAGAAAACCTTTGGGCATACTCGCAAAATTGGTTAAGTTAGTAAGAATAAGACTAACTATGAATAGCACACGAAATCATTTGACATTATTTTTTGGCACTTTTTAAATTCGGTGTTGGAAACAATACCTAATTAGAAATAGCCGATAAAAAACGACCGGATCATTTTTTAATAAGCTAAATTGGGATAGTACCCGGGGGTTGGCTGTAGTAAGCTGTACTAGGCTGTGCAATAAGTTTTGCGGTTCGATAAGAGAGCGCGTTGGTACTAGCCTAATTTTTGTGTTATGTTGGTACACTCTTCACCTGAATGTAATGTGAAGTTTCATTTCCATCTGTCTCCTCCCTTCCTCTCAAAACGGTCCAGAACATTGTTTAAATATTCAAAATGTCAAAAAATTAAGAAAAATTTGATTTTTTTCTTCGTTTTTTGATTATAACTTTAAAAGTATTCATTTCAGAGAAAAGTTGTACTTAAATAAAAGTTGCGTAATTATATTTCCTACAATATAGAATTAGTTAAAGATTTAAAAAATAGTCACCCTTGTTGCAAAAAAGCAATAATTGCTAAAAAACCATACAAAAACAAGTTTCGTATTTTACGTTTTTCAACCATTTATGCTACACTTAGGACCTTCATATTTCACCCAGAAAAACTATATGATACAGTAAAATAACGCTGTAAATTTCATTATGATCGGTTCAATATATTTTTTAAAATAAATTTTGCAATCCAGCTTTCGCAAAAAAATTGATTTTTTCAAAATGTTACAAGACTGGAAATAAAGGATATAGCAAGTTGAATTTTTTTTTGCTTATAGAAGTGTGCTGTACCTTTTATTTGCAATTTGGAAAATTAAAATCGAATAACTACCTCGGCGTCAGGAATTTTTTTAAATAAACATTAATTATTGGTGCTACGCGCAGGACAGCGGATAGTTTGCTCTGATTGGGCATTCCAATGACCTTTGATAATGATTGATACATTTTAATTTTTATTACATTTCGATATAAATAAATAAATTTGTTTATTGCAAAATAAAAACACATACTCTATCCTTTGAAATAACACTTTTTTTAGCAAAAATTTTCTTTGTTCATATATTTTAATTTAGACAATAAAAGTTTATTATTTTTGAACTTATGCAATTGTTTAGACAATATTTCACAAACAATAATAAAATTAGTTTGATTTTTGTGGAATTAAAATATTAAAATACAACAAAATATAGAGCAAGAAAATAATATATTAGATAAAGATTGGAAGAAATTTTGGTGGAAATCCACTTGTGTGAATCGAACAACGCTGTCCTGCGCGTAGCACCAAAAATTAATTTTTATTTAAAAAATTTCCTGACGCCGTGGTAATTAATCGATTTTAATTTTGCAAATTTCAAATGAAAGGTACAGTACACTTCTATAAGCAAAAAAAATTCAACTTGCTATATGCTTTATTTTCAGTCCTGCAACATTTTAAATGGATACGAGGCCACCACTTTACACGACAAAGTATACGAATACTGGTCCTAGTATTTTAAAAGCGGAAGTAGAGAAAGCCATCAAACAGAGAAAAAATGGGAAATCTCCAGGCCCTGACCAAATACCATCAGACTGGCTCAAACTTCTGGATGATGACAATGTCTCACAACTAACAAACATTTATAACCATATATACGAGGCTGGAATGATGCCACAGATATGGTTAGAGTCTACATTTATTCCACTCCCAAAAAAACCTAATATATCATCATGTAAAGAATTTAGACTAATTAGTCTCATGAGCTACTCTCTCAAGCTACTTCTTAAGATAATTCTTAATAGAATCAAGCAGAAATGTGAAGAGACAATGGGAAACAAACAATTCGGTTTCAGAGAAGGATTGGGAACAAGGGAAGCTTTGTTCTCAATGTTAACATTACTTCAACGATCATGGGAAATACAGAAACCAATTTATGTCTGCTTTATAGATTTTGAGAAGGCGTTGGATAGAGTTCAACATGATAGGTTGTTTGAATATCTAGAAATGATTGGAATAGTTTGTTTAACGTATACTCGAAATAATTCGATTAACGTATACGTAAAGTCGTATACTCGACTTTAACGAAATAATTTTTAATGAAGCTTTGGAAGGACAATGTGGAGTTCGAATCGGGGGAGAAACTATTAACAACATCATATATGCAGACGACACTGCGATCATGGCTGAAAATATCGAAGATCTTCAATTCTTTATAGATCGAGTCACTAGAGAATGCTCCAATAACGGACTTAACATAAATGCAACAAAGACAAAGTTACTTGTGGTTAGTAGACAAGACGTCGGCCCTATGCAACTAATTGTCAATGATGAATCAATAACAAAAGTTAACCATTTTAAATACTTAGGATGTTGGATAAACGATACTCTTCATCCGGATGAAGAAATTAAAACTCTTATAGAAATTGCAAGAGGAGCATTTATGAAACTTAGATCTATTCTGACCAACTCTCAGCTGAACTTACAACTAAGAATCAAGTTCCTAAAATGTTATGTGTATCCTGTATTACTATATGGATGTGAAACCTGGATCATGAAGGTTAACATGATGAACAAATTAGAAGCCTTTGAGATGTGGTCGTATCGTAGAATGCTCAGAATATCTTGGGTTCAACGCATTTCAAACAGAGAAGTCTTAAACAGAGTAGGTCAAGGCGAAGGTGACTTAATGAAGATGATAAAAAAGAGAAAACTTGAATATCTGGGGCATATAATGAGAGGTAGCAGATACAGGATGCTGCAGTTAATACTCAATGGAAAGATCGACGGAAAAAGAGGAATTGGTCGAAAGAAATATTCATGGCTCCGAAACCTTTGTCAATGGACTGGCTTATCAGCAGATCAATTGTTACATGCCGCACAAGATCGAGAACGATATCGACAAATTGTTACGGAAGCTACCCACGCCTAAAAATTTGGGCACGGTACTTAAGAAGAAGAAGAACATTTTAAATAATTATTTTTTTTGCGAAAGCTGGATTGCAAAATTTATTTTGCAAAATCTATTAAAGAGATTTACAGTGTTGTTTTACTATATCATACAGTTTTTCTGGGTAAAATATGAAGGTCCTAAGTGTAGTATAAATGGTTAAATGGTAAAATACTTGGTTTTGTATGGTTTTTTTCGCAATTATTGCTATTTTGCAACAAGGGTGACTATTTTCTAAATTTTTAACCAATTCTATGTTGTAGGAAATTTAATTACACAACTTTTATGTCCATACAACTTTTCTCAGAAATGAATAGTTTTAAAGTTATAATCAAAAACCAATAAAAAAATCGAATTTTTCCTTCATATTTTGACATTTTGATTATTTAAACAATGTTCCGGACCATTTTGAGTGGGAGGATAACTCAAATATTATTATTTGAGTTATTTTCAAGCAATTTCTGCAAAAAAAATCGAGTCCCCTTGCAACGTCCATCTCAAAACAGATGCGCCTTGGACTAACAGTGTAAGCAATATTTTAGCTGAAATATTTGGTTTCAAAAAGCTGCGTTTACAATAAGTGCCGCATTCGCTAACAATAGAACACAAACACACTCGAATGCAACTTTCTCAGCAACATTTAGAGCGTTTTTGAAAGGATAAAGTAGATTTTGTGCTTCGATCCATCACAGTGGATGATACTTGGTCTATCAGCCTAAATCAAAACAAAAGTCTACAGAGTGGTAGAACCTTGTTTTAGCTCCGAAACGAGTGTGTCCAGAAATCCTCCAAGAAGGTCATCAGTTTTTGGGATGCGAGAGGAACTTTTTTGTAGATTACTTGCAAACTGATAAAACAATAAATTATGGATATTATTGTAACCTTTTAGACCAGTTAAAGGAAAAAATTCCTGGAAAAACACCCGGTTTATAAAAGAAAAAAGTCCTTTTTTATCAGGACAATTCACCGTGTTATACCAATATTTTAACAATGGCTAAAATTCAAGACTTAAATTTCGAATTGTTGCAGCATCCACCGTATTAATCAGACTTAATTTCTCATCATTCAGTCTTCGCTGGTTCACTGCTAGACATAAATCTCCCTAATAATTTTCCATCTATTTCGATCTTGTGCCTCTCGCATCCAATTCCTAAGACAACGTTTTAGATCGTCAGTCCAACGTATTGGTGGACGACCTCTGATTCGGTAGGCGTCATCTCTTGGTCTCCACTCCAGTATCCTCTTTGTATTCGAGCCACGTGACTTGCCCAGTTCCATCTCAGTGTTGCTATTCTCTCTACTGTAGCAGGCACTCCTGAACTTTGTCGTAGCTGACGGTTTGGTATCCCAAACCAATTTGACTCATAGCGACTTCCATTTGTTTCATTATCCTACAAAATTCATGCGTAGAAAGTGATTTTAATCACATGATGAGTATTAAATCTCAAACATTCATTATTCATATCCGATATTTACCAGTATATTTTTATCACCCTGTATATCACATCAACCAATTTGTTATTATATTCAAACATGTGCGGGTTATTTAATTTGTTTAATTGTTACAATTTATAAACAATATTTTGGCAATGGACATTAATGTGGCTGACAAAGTAAAAACCTTTGTTCTTTTGTCGTGTGGGCTATGACCCAATTCATGTTGCCAACAAGAGAGAATACATTTTAACTTCATTCATTAGAATCAACTCAACCAGGCCAGATGTGCCTTTAGCTTCATTCCTTCATACATTCAATATGTACCATCAGAGAGTCTTCAACTAATTCGCGTACAAGCCACATATCAGTACTCAACGTTCTCCCGGGGTTGGTTCTACTACCCTTGTATCAGTCGCTATCAATAAAGTTTCTAAGTGCTATTGGTGTTTCTATAACAGACGATCTTCCTCCACTGAACCCGAATATTAGACATAGTCCTTCGAGCCGGATTTTATACATACCAGCTGCGGAAGCGTATCTTGCAACCCTTCCAGATTCTCACTTCAGGGATGGAATTTATAAATTGTAATCTCATTGGCTATTGTAGAGAAGGCTAGGAGTGCATTTAATAACATGACCAAACTCTTTAAAAGTCACAACCTTAATCTGGAGGTAAAAGTAAGGTTCCTACGATGTTATATCTTCTCACAATTATGGTACGGAGTTGACGTGAGTCCTGGACACTCACTGAAGCGATGGAAAAAAAAACTTAAAGCCTTCGAGATGTGGCTACACAAGCGAATATTAAGGTTATCTTAAGGATATATTAAGGTTATTAAGGGCAAGATAACCAACGAGACCGTATTACGAAGAATGGGGAAAGAAAGAGGTGAGACGTATACTATATACGATTAAAAAGAGAAAGTTAGAATATCTCGGACACATAATGAGAAACAGCACTAAATACAGGGTAATCCTTCTAAGAAAAGTATTCGGAAAGCCAGGAATTGGGAGAAGAAGAATGTTATGGTTAAAGAACCTAAGGAAATGATTCTTCAAAACAACTAATCTATTTAAAGCATCAGTTAATAAAATAATTATAGCCAGAATGATCGCCAATATTCGAAACGTATAGGCACCAAAAGAAGAAGAATCTCATTGGAACAAGTGTATTGACGTTCAGGGAGACTATACTGAATAATAAGAGTGTATTTAAATCGTAATATTGTGGTTTTCTTATCGAAGCGCAAAATATATTGAACAACCTAGTACACTATTTGAATGAATTTAACATTTTACCTGAATGTCATTGTCATTTAACATTAAATTATTTTCGGTAGCTCAATACAGATGTAATTTTTGCTATTTTGAGTAGGGGCACATGCAGTTCCCGGATAATTTTACCGCCAAATAACCGCTAATAACCGCAAAACCTAACCACAGTTGGGTTTTGCGGTTATTAGTGTAAGTACCCCAAAGTTCTCTAAAGATGAACTGATAAGTCTGAAAACGTCCATTCTGAATAACTTTTGTAATCCATTTGGATTTTTTTATTAAATTTTTATTTAAATACTTATACCCATTACAACAGAATATTTTTAATTTGATGTTAATTTTTTTTTAACTTTTGTATTGCTACACCCCTGAACCAATCTAAGATCTTACCTCACTCCAAACGAGCATAGTGCCAAAAACGACTTGTAGTCCATCAAAGAAGTTATCTCCCACTATAATAACTGTCGATCCTCCCGCCGTCCATCCTTCGCTGGGACTGATGGCCTTTATGCAGGGGGTGGCCACTGGAAGGGGTGGGTACAGTCCTGGAAATTGGCCTGTGCACATCATATTGATGTAACCTTATTATTTGAGAAAAACAATGCTTGTATTGATTAGAAATTAGATAGCTTTACGTTTCTTGTTTAATACTAATATTCTTAAAGTTCGGTGACATATTTTTCGATGTTTGAAAAATTGAAAATAAAAAAAAATATTATCTTTAAATTTTTTTCTTACGAAATTTTTACTGTGGTTTATCAACAGGTCTTCTCTTGAATAAATAATTGAATAAAACTTTTCGGAAGTGTACATGATTAATATATTGCTGCATTGGAAGCATATCGATATTTCAGAATAGTGAGCGATATGTTATCTTTAACCCGCGAGCAGTCGCACCGTTAGAAAAATTGGAACATTTTATTATTTTTCGTGATAACTTGATGAAAAATTTTGCAACATAACTTTACACTCGTAGGTGCCTCGAGGAAGGGTGTAGTAATGCGTAGGTTTTTTTTTTCTTTTTTTTTTCTTCTTCTTCTTCTTTTTTGGAATTTATGGCTTTTGGTGAGAAAAAATTCGCGTTTAAATTCGTATTGTTAGCTAAAATATAACGCGCGACCGTTTACGTGGCAGAAAAGAGCGCGACTGTTCCCGGGTTAAACGTAATAGCACATTGAAGAAACTAAGCACTTCTATGTGTCAAAATATCAGAATCGATTTTAATGACGTATTATACGTGGCTAACCGAAAAAGAAAACCCTAAACAACGGAATTTAAAATCTTTTTTGATACTATTAGGTTTGGATCCCGCGTATGAAAAAAAAGTTGATTAATAGCAAGCTGAAAATTTGTTAATAGCTTAAGGGTGTCTAGTCGGATAAACTTTGATATATGGGAATGCTGGAACAGGGGCAGTTTTAATTGTAGAACAGGTTAAAAATTTGGAACGGTCACACCACGAAAACGGCACATTTATTTTGTCCGACAGAACAGACTTAAACTCTCCGAACAGAGATTAAACTCTCATGCAAAAATCAGAATGCTATTTATCACCTGTCATAATTCCTGTCATTTGACATATTCTACATGTTCCACTCATTAAAACGCCCATTTGGTGATAAATAGCAGTCTGATTTTTGCATGAGAGTTTAATCTCTGTTTGAAGAGTTTTAGTCTGTTCTGTCGGACAAAATAAATGTGCCGTTTTCGTGGTGTGACCGTTCCAAATTTTTAACCTGTTCCACAATTAAAACTGCCCCTGTTCCAGTGTTCCCATATATTAAAGATTATTCGACTAGACACCCTTAAGCTAATAACAAATTTTCAGCTTGCTATTAATCAACTTTTTTTTCATACGCGGGATCCAGACCTATATATTTTAAAACATAAGCAAAAACAATGATATGTTTATATTGATGTCAATCTAAAACTAGTTTCTAATCTTATAACATATATTATAACCAACTAAAGATACACCACAGATGTATACCAATACAACTGTTAGGGTAGTAAACTTTAATTTTTGAAAAATAGTAAGAACAAGAAACGTTAAACCAAATATATCTTTATAAGCACTACAAAAACGTTTATATAAACCAAAACAAGAAATATTTTAATTTGAACTTTATAACCTACTACACATTTTAGAATATGTTGTAATATTGTAATCGTCACGTGTTGTTTAATTTATACAGTGAGCACGTAAAGGTTGGAATTAATTCATTTTCTCGAGAATGGATAATTTTGGAGAAAAATCCCGGAACAGGTCAATTTTTATTTTTAAATTACGACTTTTTGGGATATATATCATACTAGTGACGTCATCCATCTGGGCGTGATGACGTCATCGATGATTTTTTTAAATGAGAATGGGGATCGTGTGATAGCTCATTTGAAAAGTAATTCAATCCTCTACTCAGTAATATAAACATTAACATAATTATTTATACAGGGTGTCAAAAAAACTTGTTTGCATTAAATTTATTGACATAAAAAGAAAAATGTATGTAATTTATTTAATTCAAAATGCATTTTACTGCTCTCAGAAAACAGAACAAAAAGTTTATTTGAAAAATAATCATCGCTTTTCGCTTAAATTAAATGTTCAAACTGTCAAGAGGCAGGCGCGTGGCTGCATTAATATTGAATTTAAGCAAAAAACAATATTTATTTGTTAAATAAACATTTTTTTCTGTTTTCTGAGAGCAGTAAAATGTATTGTGAATTAAATAAATTACATACAATCCTCTTTTTATGTCAATAAATTTAATTCAAAAAAATTTTTTTTGGACACCCTGCATAAATAATTATCTTAATGTTTATACTACTGAATAGAAAATTGAATTGCCTTTCAAATGAGCTATCACACCGACACCTATTCTCATTTAAAAAAATCACCGATGACGTCATCTCGCACAGATGGGTGACGTCACTAGTATGATATATATGCCAAGAAGTCGTAATTTAAAAATAAAATTTGACCTGTTTCGGGATTTTTTTCCAAAATCGTCCATTCTCGAGAAAATGAATGTATTCCAACCTTTACGTGCTCACTGTATTTAAATAACTACACTTTCGAGAAAAAATCGACTCACTCAATGAATTGTATGTAGTTTATGCTTATTAATTTTATCTTGCGTTCTTTGAATTAAACAACTAAACCAAAAAAATATTAATAAATAATCATATTGGTCTGAATCGCAACAAGAGTAGCTTTACTTTAGTTAGTTCAGAGAGCGCCAAAAGTGCTCTAACTAGTTTCAACTCTTGTTAGAGTTTCTTCAGAGAGTACATGTTTGATTCTCTCTGAAGAACTAAAATTATGGCTGTCAGGCTCGATCCACAGACGAAAGATTATCATGATAAGGATGCCGTGGCGGCATCTGCTAAAGACTAACGGAAGTTTTACTTTTAATATTAACAACACCAAAAATAAAACTTTATCAGAACTAATCTTTTGGTTACACCATTCGTGGCTTCTAAAATTTGCAAGCCAACGAATCGCCGGAGCAAAGAAGGCCGAGGGAGACAAAAAAATATTGTCTATTATAGCAGAGTTCCTCAACGTTTTACCATTTGCGCCCCAATTTTCCATAATTATTTTCACCGCGCCCCCCCTCGTTCAATAACAATATATCTATGCAATAATAATATACCTTGAGCAGCATGAAACCTAGTAAACTAAAAAGACATTGGGAAACGCTTCGTAGTGAGTACATTAACAAACCCCGAGAATTCTTCGAGTTAAAATTAAAACGGCGTGAAAAGCAAAAATTAGTTTTAATAAAAACTTTGACTGTGAATAAAATAGCTTTACTTGCCTCTTATAAAGTCTGATATTAAATAGCCAGATCTAAAAAGCCTAACACTATTGGTGAAGATCTGCAATCAAAATTGTAGAAACTGTGTTTGGAGATAATTTTGCTAAAAAATTGGAGTTTATACCTCTATCAAATGATACTGTTGCCGGCCGAATTGGTGATATAGCTGAATATGTACAGGATCAGCTAATCAGGAAGTTGCGTGAAAAGCCGTTTTCGATTCAGCTTGATGAGGCAACAGTAGCAATAAATATGCTCATTTTATTGCCTACGTTCGATTTTGTGATGGCAGATCAGTAGCAGAACTACTTTTCTGCAAACCAGTAGAATTGATAGCAAAGTCCCTTGCATTATTTGCTATGTTAAATGATTATATAAATGAAGCAAAAATAGAGACACTGTATGATCAACAGAGAAGCTCTGGCTTGAATATTGTGCTAACTGCGGTTGTAACAATAGTTAATTATCTACATAAAAATGGGACCTTTGAAAACTAGAATCTTTTCTGTACTTTGCAAAGACATGGATGCGGTGCATTCAGCATTATTATTTTATTGTGAGGCAAGCTGGTTATTACGTGGGAAATTTTTACAACGTGTTTTGAATTAAGACATGTAATCGCCATTTTTCTAGAAGAAGAAAAGAGGCCGCAAGCCAAGATGTTTCAGGATGGTTTATTTTTTATGAAATTGAGTTACTTGGTTGATATATTCGAGAAACTAAATATTTTGAACTTACAACTTCAAGGGGCCAATACACATATATTTGATACGAATGATAAAATTAACGCTTTCTGTAGAAAATTGAAATTGTGGAGCAGAAATTTAAAGCAAAAAACCTAGAAATATTTGAAAATGTGGATGAATGTTTTAAAACTTACCAGGTTGAAGAACAACACGTGAAAGTTCTTTTTGTAACCATTGAAAATCATTTAGCAATGCTGACAAAAAATTTTAAAAGATACTTTTTTGCCGACGATTAATTAATACTTACCTAATAGTTATGAGTGGGGCGGGAATCCGTTTCAAATTACACCCGAAGAGCTCTCTACTGCAGAAGAAGAAACCTTCATAGACTTCACAGCAAATGCCGAAATCAAGAAACAGTTTAATATTAGATCCCTCTTTGAATTTTGGGCATGGGTAAATGATGAGTTTTTTGCACTGAAAACCAGAGCGTTTCGTATACTATTACCGTTTTCACCATCCTACATTTGCGAAACAGGATTTTCCGCGATGGCTGCTTTAAAGACCAAATATAGATCGCAGCTAAATATAGAGAAAGAACTGATAGCGTCTATTTCTAATATTACACCCTGTTTTGATAAGCTTTGCTCTGCAAAACAGGCCCAAGGAAGTCACTAATTTACATTAAATTACTTGATTTAGTATTCAGTGCTCATAACTATGTATAGCTCCTTGTTCATGGGTATTTTATTTTTTTGTTTGTCAGAATTTTGTTTTGCTTTGATTTTAGTAAATTAGTCAATGTTTTAGGTGTTTTTTTTTTTATATTTTCACGCCCCCTCATTGCTAAAAGCGGCACCCCTAGGGGGGCGCGCCCCACAAGTTGAGAATCACTGTATTATAGAGCTTCCAAAAAATAATGATTTTATGCAATTTGGCATCGTGTTGTAAAATTTGCCTACTTCCTTATGGTCTAGCAAGCAATTCTAATGTAGTACCTACGCTATGAATTTGCCGGTGGTTGTCTCAGTCACTTTTCAAACGTTGATCTGTATGTGCACTTCGAAGTGGAGTAAGTGAATATTTTACAAATGGATACTTCACCTGTGACGGCGAGCCAGGTAATTGCATAATTACGAGATTGATATAGTCAGAGGACTGTT
Organism: Diabrotica virgifera virgifera; assembly: GCF_917563875.1. NCBI lineage: Eukaryota > Metazoa > Arthropoda > Insecta > Coleoptera > Chrysomelidae > Diabrotica > Diabrotica virgifera. The sequence goes on along the minus strand of NC_065449.1, from coordinate 53,211,703 downwards.
GTTCGTTGCCTGATTATGAAGCAGTCTGCAGTCTCAAGGGCTTACTGTAGATACCAGTAGACGACCAGGTTCAGGTCGACGATGTGTAATAATAGAGCGAGATGTTCGATTCATTGCCCTAAATGACTTGACGAGTCAGCAGGCGACAGGAGTAAGGGTTTGCTCACTACGGAGACCAAAGGATGGTATCCTAGCCTAGAGCATGGTATCGTACTCTTCATATTCGTGAATTCTCGCATATAAAATAATATAAAAAAAAACCTATACAGAAGTAAAAACTTCAAATTGTATTTTGGTATAAAATCGTTTATTTAAAAACTATCTAAAAGTCATCCACATGGATTGCAAAACGTTTTCGTTCTGAACAGAACATCTTCAGTGCCTGGAATGAAGTATTTCCACGTTAGATTAAGGCAAAAAGGTTAAAATTGTGACTGTTAATGAGAAAAATATGTGGAGAATACTTACATTCCGCAAAGTAGTTGTAACTAGCACACCAATGAAGGTGGTAACTGCATAATATATGGCTTACATTATAACTTTTGATAAAATATTGTGACTACAAGTCGATGTTACAAGATTAAATTATGTATGTGCCTAAAGAGCAACATGCTTCCCTGCTCGAAAAAACTAGGTACTTGCACTTTGAATTAGCACAGACCAACTGATGTAAAATGAAAAGGAATGACAAAGAGTGACATGACAAGACAAGGTAAAGTCAATTTTTGGTTACGAACTACAAAAAGTGTAGTTTTAATTTTTGGATTTTAATTAAAATGTAAAGGTAGGTAATAGCTGATTGAAAATATAATTAAAACTGTTTAAAAAAATATGTTGAGAATCTATTTTAAAGTCTAAAATAGCAACTCTCTAATCCAGAAAAAACTTTAGGTTTGTTGGAAATAAGATTGGTATATTTCACGGTTAGAAGCGTGACGTCATCGATTGTAAAATTTAAAGGTGCAAGTTTATAATCTTAAATGACAGAGATGTTAACCAGAATTAATAATGATGTAAAATAGTCCAGAAAGCCACTGCGCATCCGCTAGGGAAAATATTCTAATTCGGATTTTTTGCACAATCTTACTCAAAAAGGACCCCTTTTAACAAATTTGCATGTTGCCAGGACCAAAAGGTGGTCAAAAATTTTTTAAACGTTTTTTTTTTTTGTTTTTTTCCTAAAATTATTTTTTTTGCATGGAAAAAAGTTTTTTTAGGTTTTTTGGATCAATCCAAACAGAAACGGCCTTTAGTGACTTTTTTCTAAAAATGATAGTTTTTGACATATAAGCGATTAAAAATTGAAAAATTGCGAAATCGGCCATTTTTAACCCTCAAGAACTATGTGAAAAACTGAAAATTTGAATGTTGCCAAGGTAAGTAGATATTCTTTAAACATCGATTGATGAAATCCCGAAGAGTTTTTTCAATACCATATTCAAAACTAGTTTGTTTTTTAATTGGTAATCAAGCGTGCGCGACACTATTTTCCACCGACAGTATGGTGCAAATGAAAGGAAAAAATTCGTAATTTCGTAAACCGACGACTTTAAGGAAAAATCCCGAAACAGGTCGATTTTTATTTTTAAGTTATGATATTATGGCGTATATCGTGTACTAGTGACGTCATCCGTCTGGGCGTGATGACGTAATCGATGATTTTTTTAAATGAGAATAGGGGTCGTGTGGTAGCTCATTTGAAAGGTTCTTCAATTTTCTATTCAGTAATGTAAACATTTACATAATTATTTATACAGGGTGTCCTACTTATTTTTGTGTCAAATAATTTAATTTAATAAAAATTTTTTGGACACCCTGTATAAATAATTATGTAAATGTTTATATTACTGAATAGAGAGTTGAAGAACCTTTCAAATGAGCTAGCACACGACCCCTATTCTCATTTAAAAAAATCATCGATTACGTCATCACGTCCAGATGGATGACGTCACTAGTATACAATATATGCCACAATATCATAACTTAAAAATAAAAATCGACCTGTTTCGGGATTTTTCCTTAAAGCCGCCGGTTTACGAAATAATGAATTTATTCCTTTCATTTGCACCATACTGTCGGTGGAAAATAGTGTCGCGCAGGCTTGATTGGCAATTAAAAAACAAAGGAGTTTTGAATACTGTATTGCAAAAAACTCTTCGGGATTTTATCAATCGATGTTTAAAGAATATCTACCTACCTTGGCAACATTCAAATGTTCAGTTTTTCACATAGTTTTTGAGGGTTAAAAATGGCCGATTTCGCAATTTTTCAATTTTTAATCGCTTATATGTCAAAAACTATCATTTTTAGAGAAAAGTCACTAAAGACCTTTTCTGTTTAAAATGATCCAAAAAACCTAAAAAAAACTTTTTCCATGCAAAAAAAATAATTTTAGGAAAAAAACAAAAAAAAAAGGTTTAAAAAATTTTTTACCACCTTTTGGTCCTGGCAACATGCAAATTTGTTAAAAGGAATCCTTTTTGAGTAAGATTGTGCAAAAAATCTGAATTAGAATATTTTCCCTAGCGGATGCGCAGTGGCTTTCTGGACTAAAATAACTAATATGAAATTAAATTAAAATAGCTGAGTATTGTGGGTTGCCTGATATGTAGGTGGAAAAATGAAAAAGTTAACAGACTGAATTTAAGCTAATGGATTTATGTTTGCAGTACCTTATTGTTTAGTATAGTCTAATAAAATTATTTTGAAAGAGAAAAAGGTAACATGAAAATAATAAGAAAAGATAGTAAAATGTAGACATTTTATCTACTAAATGTAGAAAAGAGGTCTTTTCAAGCACAATAAAAGTTATTGGTAGCATTATACATCTAAAATCGACCGTTTCTCTGTTATTTCAAGTTAAATACACTGATTTGAGCATGCAACAAGAAAATAAGTTTTTTCACTTATCATATCTCTTTTTGTATTATAACGAGAAGATTCATAAAGGAAAGAATCTCTTTGTTATTTTATAAGCTACACAAATGTTTTATATAGTTTTTTTAGTTAGATGCATTGTTTTTAAGGTATTCGCAAAAAACAGTTTGAAAAGGTGTTATGTTTCAATGAAAATGGCCAATTTTCAACAAGGAATAACTCAAAAAGTATTGAGTTTTCGAAAAAAAAATATAGAACTGTTTTTGCTTAGTATTAGGTTCTCTAACAACTTCCGTAGTTATTTAAGCAAAAAAAATTTCCACCCCCGAGAAGGGGTGGAAACCGCCCCCAAGACAAAAGCACACATCGGCATAGGGTAGACTTTGTTTCTTAAGCTACTCCCTACTTACTGTAAAAATATCACGTAAATCGATATAGTAGGATATAATTCGGAGCCACATACCCTCATTGACTGCCCTATTATGCGTAATGAGAGATACAATTAAATATGCAAATGAAAATCCAGGGAAAGAGAAGTATAGGAAGGAGAATAATTTGATGGTTGCGTAAATGGTACGGATGCGCATCAACCGAACTATTCAGAGCAGCAAGATCAGAATAGCCGTGATGGTCGCCAACCTCCGTCGTGGAGATGGCACGTAAAGAAGAAAAAGCTTTCCATTTATTTTGCCATATACCCTGTAGGGATTTTAAACAGTATATGTAACAGTTTTAAAAAGCAAGTTGCTCAAAAACTATGGTTGATCCAAAAAAAACGAAGACCAGATTTAGTTTAAGCACATAAAAAATAAGAATCAGCTATAAAATTCAAAAAAGTATTCAACCCAAATTTTTTGTTGGCGTGTGTAATCTGATCTTACTGTAAATCTAAGTTAAATTATGTCGAAGGAAGAAATATTTGAATAAAAGGGAATATAAGGAAAATAATGATATCTCCTTTTTCCAATTCTATAGATTTTTAATCAATTTTGACTAATAAACATTAAAAATGAATTATTAAAAGAATTTCTATTAGGCGAAACAGCGTAAAACAAAGTTTCAAATACGATAAGGTTGAGTGCCATTAGTTACCAGCTCGTCATTCGATAAATCAAGCGTTTCCAGCAAATTTCATCAAGTTGGCGGCGTATAAAATGGCAACGCGAGTCTAATTCACGGCAAACTCGATTCCACAAATTTCCAAGTCGAAATCTAAGGATGAAACAACGTAGAATATTAACGGAGTGAAGTAGGCAAAGGAGGACGTGTTTCAGTTGTTTTCCGGCATAAAGCTCGTCCAGGCCCGTATCCGAATTATCAGTAATAAGTAGATAATGTAAAAAAGTACTGTTAGTCTGGGCTGATTATCGGAGACTAGGCCATTTTTGGGAAAAGTTATTTACCAGCAATTTTATTGCTGGAATCGAAGCTTATGATTATATATAATAATAATATAGGTATGCAAAGTCCGCAGATAGTGTGCTACTTTTTTTTATAAACAAAATGGCGCCCAAAAATCCTGTTTTTTTTTCAATTTTTGCTCTATAACTTTAAAGATTTCAACTTTACACCAAAAATACTCAAAAAAAAATTCACCGCAATTAAATTCTGCAAAGAGATGTGTTTTTCCCGATTCACTTCGACGAAAACTTTCCCTGGAAAAAGCGGGGTTTTCCAACAAAATCTTTAATTTTCAACTAAACTTTTAGATAAGTAATTGTCAATCAATAATTAAATAACTTGGTAAGTAAAAGTCCTTTTCGTATAGATTATAATTTCAGAAGCCGATGGAAATTGAATGAACAGTTTAGCAACAATTGAATTGTTAATTAAAAATTTACGGTCGCTATAATAACGACAATAATTATGATGCAAAGAATAACTATTATTTTTTCATAAAAAGACACTATACCTATCTAATGTACTTTACATAATTAAAATTGGACTATTTAAGCGGCCTCAGGAATATTTTAAAATTATAAAGAATTTTTTGGCTTATAGACAAATAGAATATCTCGGGAAATATTAAACTAAATTAAATTATAAAAACGGTATTCGAAAAACAGCGGCAGGACGCTTCTTTTAAAAGAAAAAAACCTTTAATTATGATGAGTAGTTCCTGAGATACAAGCGGTCAAAGTTGACCGGAATTTACGGCAAAGATATAAACAATAGGATCATAATTTTCAAACCATCACCTTTTTGTTTTTGTTCTCTTTCTCCACACCAATTTTCATATCCTTAAAATACTCATAACATATATTATTATAATAAAAACTATCGATAATACGTGTGAAAATTGCCAAAAATAGCAAAATTCCAATCAAAAATTAGGTTGGAGGAAATGTAACCCTCAAAGTTCAAAATCGGTATACGTTAAAAAAATGAATTTTCTCGGCTTCCCATGGAGCAATTTCCTTCATTATTTTTTTGTTTCCAAGTAACTCGAGTACGCATTATTAAATGTCAAACTTGCTTTTGTTTTGTTATAATAAATTAATTTATTTATTATAACAGAAAATTTTAATTTGTTTAAATAAAAATTGTTTAAATAATTATACAGCTTTCAAATGAGAATATATATGTTTTTAACTTTAAAAGGTACACTTGTAGTAAGTTTATTTAAAAAGGCCTACAACTGGAAAAAATATGTAGTTTTCTGTTCTTATAAATAAATTAATCTATTACAACAAAACAAAAGCAAATCTGAGATTTAATAATACGTTAGTTCGATGGCTCTACTCGAGTTATTAGGGAACAAAAAAGAATGAAGGAAATTGCTCCATGGAAAGCCGAGAAAATGCATTTTTTTAACGTATACCGATTTTGAACTTTGAGGGTTACATTATCTCCAACCTAATTTTTGATTGGAATTTTGCTATTTTTGGCAATTTTCACACGTATTATCGATAGTTTTTATTATAATAACATATGTTACGAGTATCTTAAAGATATTAAAATTGGTGTGGTGAAAGACGACAAAAATAAAAAGGGGATGGTTTAAAAATTATGATCCTATTGTTTATATCTTTGCCGTAAATTCCGGTCAAATTTGACCGGTTGTATCTCAGGAACCACTCGTCATAATTAAACGTTTCTTCCTTTAAAAGAAGCGTCCTACCGCTGTTTTTCGAATACTATCTTTACAATTTAATTTGGTTTACTATTTCCCGAGATATTCTATTTGTTTATAAGCCAAAAATTGTTTATAATTTTAAAATATTCCTGAGGCCGCTTAAATAGTCCAATTTTAATTCTGTAAAGTACATTAGATAGGTATAGTGTCTTTTTATGAAAAAATCATGGCTATTCTTATGCATCATTATTATTGCCGTTATTATAGTGACCTTAAATTTTTAATTAACAATTCAATTGTTGCTAAACTGTTTATTCAATTTCCATCGGCTTCTGGAATTATAATCTATATAAAAAGGGATTTTACATTACCAAGTTATTTAATTATTGATTAACAATTACTTATCTAAAATTTTAGTTGAATATTAAAGATTTTGTTGGAAAAACCCGCTTTTTCCGGGGAAAGTTTTCGTCGAAGGAAATCGGGAAAAACAGGTCTCTATGCAGAATTTAATTGCGGTTAATTTTTATTTGGGTGTTTTTGGTGTAAACTTAAAATCTTTCGAGTTATAGAGCAAAAATTGAAAAAAAAACACGATTTTCGGGCGCCATTTTGTTTATAAAAAAAGTAGCACACTATCTGCGGACTTTGCATACCTATATTATTAATACGTACAATAATAAGATTCGATTACAGCAATAAAATTGCTGGTAAATAACTGTTCCTTGTATTTTGCTAATTAGCCCAGAGTATGTAAAATTTTCGTTCTAATTAAAGCGTAGGTACCTATCATATCAAAATCAATCTTACGCAAAATTTCATAAAATGAAGGTAAAATATTTCTATATAATAGATGTTTTCTATGCTGTTGTAGAACTGATTCGTGGAGTCTCTGACCACGTTACTACTCAGGAAGTTTTATTAAGAATATACAAATGTAGAAAGCAATAAACCAGCGAAAGATTTGGTATTCTGGACCTAAGTTTACAGTGTAAAGTCGAAGGAAAACAAGAATCAGGCAGTGGAAGAATATATGTATACACCGTTCTTAGGCGTCAACGCCCTTCGGTAGGGATCTATGGAGGAGTATCACCAAGCCGGAAGCCCTTATCCCTTCCCGTACCGCTCCTCCATAGGCCGATCAGACGCCAGTTTATTCCAGACCAAGCCGTAGACTCTATTGAGTTTTATACTACGGCGTTGGAATTTTTATAAATTTCATGACCTAGCTGAGGCTCGAACCAGCGATCGCAAATCGCAAATCCACTAAACTTGTCGATCGACTGAGTCCCAGCTAACTGGACCTAACCCCAGCTAACCCCAGCTAAGTGGAAGAATATCCTGGCTGAAAAATCTACGTACGTAGTTCAACATAACAACACATATTTTCAGAGCAGCACTGTGCAAAGTACAAATTGCCATGATGGCCGTCAACGTCTGAAGTGTTGTTAAGTTCAATAATTATTAATTGCTACTCTATTTCCTGTTTCTTCTCGCTGCATTTGAATTATTGACTTATTTTATATCTTTTTATTTGTAACCATGTAATATGAATCCTAGAAACTTTGGTAAAATATTTGTATACATATAAGTGTTACACCAATCCTCGATGGGCCATTTGTTTGTTTCTGGTATACCTTTGATTAGTTGTTTTTGCTGAAGCTGACGTATTGAGATGATGGTTAACCTGTAGGTCTCTGATTTGACTTATTTAGATATTTAGAGCGGAGACAGAGTCCACAATTAGGGTCATCAGTTCTCTGCTAATTTCTTATGATTTTATTTTTCTTAATTTACCCCTGAGTGCTCTTCTGGACCATCTTTTGTTGACTCATATTTAATCACGAACTGAAACGAAATTCTGTCAAGTTCAACTGCGGCTATTCTACGCCAAGGCCAATATCATCCAAATATAGCCCGGTCTCTGCAACATGCTCAGGCAACCCTGACTTTTCCCCCTATGCTATTCATCCCATAGGCAAGGTGGTGTTACACTTCGGTATTGTAAAGCACAGTAGTCATAGCACAAACCTCATTGTGTGATTAGTTAGTTGTGGTAATATTTGACGATTTACCGATTAAGCATGTTATATAAGGTTTGTTCCAACACAACGAGAAACCGTTCATATGACGATTGCCGTCCTGCGCAGTAAACAAAATAACCCATGGAACGCACGATATATCTACAGACACAGAACGCATGGAACGTATTATTTTATAGTAACGTGATCGTTACATTACGGTTCTCGTTGTGTTGGAACAAACCTTATATAACCACTCTCCTACTCATAGTCTCGGACAGGCACGAATTTTTGTTCTTAAAATACACCTAACAATAACTTTCTTGCACAAGTTGTTCACTGTAGTATTCTTACTAGTTGAAGACTAGATGTAATTTGTCTCTTCTGACATTGTATAAAATTGTTATGGTTCTTTTCCTCATATTTCTCGTAAATAGGTTTGTAATAACATACACTTTTTTACTTTATTATTTTTATATTATTATTTTGTCCATTGAGTTTCTTTTTTTTACGTAATTTCTTTTCTCTTTCTCTATTTTTTAGTATGATTATTAAACCAAGTACAGTGCTGCACACAAGCTGTTTTTTCTCCGAAAACACAGCCCATAGGCTGGAATAAAAAATAACTTTTAGGAGGATGAAAAATACCAAAATTTTATTTATGAATTACGAAGAATAAATTGTACAAAAGTATAAAAAAACTACGTTAGACATAATAGTAATATTTTTGCAGCTGTAAACATGGTAGGCAAAAAATTATTTAATAATAAATTAAACAACAATAACAATAAATTTATGAGCAAAAAGCAAGTGCAGTAAGTCTGAAATTATATTCTTGTTCAATTGACGTTCGGCAATGTTAGTTATATTTATTAATGTATATTGATTATTTCCTATTATTTGTATTTGACTGTGATTTTAAGTCATCATCAACAGCTATTTCATCCAGTCATTTGCTCATCGTCCAACTTGTTTGTTTTTAATTTTATTGTATACATTTTATATGATTTTATTTTATATATTATCATTGTGATTTTAAGTAATGCAATTTAAAAATGGCGTTTCTTGTTAACAATCCGTCGAAATATAATCAACCGACGGTCATTCAATTTTAGTATGCTGAAGGTTTGCAACCATTAACAATTCATAAGCAAATGCAAGTACCTAGTGTATAAAAGTGCATGTTTTGTTTACCCAACCGTCAAGAAATACTACCAACATTTAAGAGTGGCCAGGAAATGAATGATAAACCCCGACAAGTTGCATTGAGTAATGTATCAACAAAAAGGAAAGTAGCATTATTTGTGGAAGGCTCGATTAGAGAAAATAGAGCAATTGCACAAAATATTGGTGTGAGTATTAGATCTATCCATAGTATCGTACACAAACTGGGTTATACACAAACTAAGTTACAGCAAAGTTTCTGCGCAATGGGCTCCTCGCCTATTGTGAAATGACCAAAAAGCTTGCCTGCGGTAATACAGGCAAAGTGGTAATGCGTTCCTTGCCTCAATAAATTTGCTAGTCGTCTTGTAAAGCCTCTTTGACAAGGAATAGATTCCGAAACATCAGGTGTCAGAGGATGGCAAGAGACTCGAATTGAATCAAAAACGAAACGATTTTTTTTGTCATACCTTACTCGGTTTTAGAGTACAAAATGACCACGTTTCATTAAAGTAATCTGCGACGCATTATTGGAGTGCTCTCCTAGCGGCGTCGCTTGGTACTAGTGTACCTCTGTTAACAGATTACTGAACTCGTGGTCGAAATTATTTTTCACTCATTTCAATAAATTTTGGCGACGAAGCAGGAGTCATGTCACTATTATTTTTCCATCAAGCAGAAAGACGAAAGCTTTCAGATAAGCTTTCACTTGGTGTCATTATTCTGCACGACAATGCTATGTCTCAAGTTGCCAAAGTGGTAAAACAAAATCTACAACGAAATAGATAAAAATATCAGTCCATCCAGCCTATAGTCCTGATTGATCGCCTTGTGATTTTCACATCTTTGTGCCACTGAAATTTAATCGTTTTCAGTCGGATAAACAAGTACAAAATGCCGTAAAAGAATACTTCGAGAAACAGCCACAAGAATTCTTTAAGCAGAATATATTATATTGGTTGGTATAAGAATGGAATATGTGCCTTAATTTCAGTGGTAATTATTTGTTGATATATTTACCACTAAATTTTTTTTACCAAATATGTGTTTTAATTGAACAAACCTTGTATTTTAAGATGGGTAATATTGTAATTATCTGCATACGGGTAATGGGTAATATTGTAATTAACTCCGCCTGCATGACGGCTGGGCGAATTGAGTAGTTTAGCTGTTATGTTGCCGGTCCCAAGCCCGGATAAAGAAGGAAGGGGGAGGAGTAACAACCTCGTTAAAAAACCAGGGTTCATCTGGCCCGGATGATAGCACCCTGTAGGGGCCCATGCCTAGGGTACAGGCGAAGCTGCTGCCTTGTAGTTAGATGCTGAACCATAAAAGGCTAGAGGAAGAAAACCTTGACAACAAATCACCTGGTCCTCCAGGTTGGGGGTTGAGGCATTGGGCTAAATCCTCAATATAAGCCAAATCTACAGCCTCGGAACGGATGGAATAAAACACGACGACTTAAGCTACGAAAATGGATCAAGAATATAGGAACATGGAACGTACAGGGTCTCTCTACAAAAATCAATGAACTAATGCATGAAACAAAGAAGCTCAATATGAACATAGTGGTGTTAACAGAAACCAAGAAAAAAGGTACAGGGTCAGAAAACTTAGGACATTACGACCATTTTTATAGCGGCATATCAAAAGAAAAAAGAGCACAACAAGGAGTCTCAATAATTATTCGTAAAAGCTTAAGAAGCTATATCACCACTTGGGAAGCCATAGATGAAAGACTAATTAAAATAAACCTGAATATACACGGTCATAAACTAACAATAATAGGTGTATATGCAGTTAACGACGATGCACTGGTTAACAAGAAAGAAGAATTCTACGAGAAAATAAAACGGGGAAATAACATCGATAGGATATACGAGGGAATTAATCTTGCTTGGAGATTTTAATGGCAGGGTCGGAAACAAACAACACTGTAAAATAGTTGGTCCTTATGGAGAAAACAGAACAAATGACAATGGGACCAGACTCATCACAATATGCGAACAGAACCAGCTCCGTATTACAAATGGATTCTATCAACATCGAGAAGTACATAAATACACCTGGGGACAGAGAACAAGGAATGTAAAATCTATAATAAATTACTTGATTGTACGCCAAAGATCACATCTTAAAATCTACGACGTAAAAGCTTATCGAGGTGCAGTTTGTGGAAGCGATCACCATTTCTTAAAAGTAAGAATAATGTTTTTAAGAAGATGCCAGAAGGAACAACCAGTAGTTCGCTCAGAGATGGCAGAAGATGTAAGATATAATCTTATAATAAGCCTTGAACAAGATAGTGTAAAAATATTGTATCAAAACAGACTGAACGAGAAGCTTGCAAACATAAATTTCAATAACATCGAAGACCACTACAATTACATTAAAAAAAGTATTCACTCTGCAGCAAAAGAAGCCCTTGGATATTACGAAAAGAAAAACAAAAATACTCCATACTGGTGGGATGAAGAAACAGACACAGCGATAAAACAAAAGAAACAAAAGTATGAACACTATTTAAGTGCAAAAACAGATACCAATTGGTCTAATTACAAAAACCATCAAGCAAAGGTAAGACAAATGATAAGACAGAAAAAGAATGAATCCTGGGATCAAAACTGTCACAAAATAAATACGTATATAGGAGGAACCAGAAGTATAGAAAGCTGGAAACTTATTAAATCTCTTAGGACCAACGACAAGAAAAAAGATTTAATCTCACCAATTTCGTTAGAAACATGGGACATGTACTTCAGTAAACTGTTACAAGAAGATCGAAGGGAATTCAAAATAAAAGAAAATAACCAAAACATACGCGTCGAAGCATCTCCTATAAGAATCACGAAAAAGGAAGTAAAAGATATCTGTACTTCACTCAAAAACAAAAAAGCACCCGGACCTGGCAATATACCCTCAGAACTAATAAAATATGGAACTGAAAAACTATATGAACACCTCACAATACTCTTTCAAAACTGCATAAACAAAGTAGAGGTTCCAGCTGAATTTAAAACCTCTACCATTTCAACTTTACATAAAAAAGGAAACAAACAAAACTGCGACAATTATCGTGGAATAGCAGTTACTAGTACCATTAGTAAAATCTATGGGAAAATGATCAAAAATAGAATAGAAAGAGAATACACTGATATGGAGGCAGAAGAACAGGCGGGTTTTAGAGCTGGTAGATCGACCATAGACCACCTTTTTTGTATCACTCAACTTATAGAAAAAAAGGTTGCTGTAGATCAAGAAGTCCACTTTTTGTTTGTTGATCTAAAAAAGGCCTACGATAGCAGCCCCCAAAACAAGTTATGGAACACTCTAAGACAAACGAACATCAACTCAAATCTCATAACAGCAGTGGAAAAACTATATGATAACGCCAAGGCCAAAATTAAAATAGGAACGAATGTTTCCAAAGGTTTTGTAGTAGACAAAGGACTGAAGCAGGGATGCTGCCTATCGCCGACACTTTTCAAAATATATCTGGAACAAGCATTAAAACTTTGGAAGCGGAAGTGCAGCGGCATGGGTATACAATTAAATAATAACAACCTGTACACTCTATGTTTTACTGATGATCAAATTGTGATTGCCAACGAATATGACGATCTGGAATACATGACTCGGAAATTAATCGAAGAGTACAAAAAATGGGGATTAGAAGTTAACATAGAGAAAACAATGTACATGAACACCGGTGGCAACGAACAGAATCTAGTTTTAAACGACGGACAACACATTAAGTACGACAATAAATATTCTTATTTAGGAGTAGAAATCACGGACGACGGCAAAATCAGATCAGGCTATAAAAAAACGAAACACTCAAGGTAGAAGGGCCATATCTCAACTAAATAGTATTATTTGTGTTCAACATATATCCAAAAAAAATAAACATCGGATATACAACACTATTATAAAGAGCATAGTAATGTATGGAAGTGACGTGTGGCAGTTAAAGACAACTACGGAAAGAACACTACAAGTCACGGAGATGGACTACTGGAGACGTGCCGCAGGAAAATTAAAACTCGAAAGAATTAATAACGAACGTATACGAGAGATTATGGGAGTCACACATACGATTGTCGAAGATATAAGAGTACAACAACTAAAGTGGTATGGACATGTGCAGAGAATGCCAGAACACCGTCTACCAAAACAGATTCTAGATTGGTCACCACATGGAAAGAGAAAAAGAGGCCGACCCAGAAAGAGCTGGAGAGAAGGAATAGACAGAGAGATCCGAGAGAGAGGTTTAGACGAAGACCTTTGGGAAGATAGAGATGCATGGAGATTGGGCATCGGAAGACGTCGGAGGACGTTTTAAACCGATTATATATATATAATATTGTAATTATGAAGTTGTCTAAAGAAAAACTTGTGGATAGATAGCGCTATAAACTGTCTAATTATAATTACAATAAATAGGTTTGTATCTACAATATAATAAAATTTACAAATTAACTCTTGACATTTTGTTTCCATTTTTATAGTAACTTTATGCGATTTGAAATGACCATGACGCAACAAAGAAAGCAACTCAGTTAATTTCACACACTCCAGTTTTTTCGTCGATAAAATTAAAACGTTTATACCGCCTATTTATTGGTAGGTTTGACAACGCCGGCCAGGAGAAAAGTTCTCGTTTGTATGCAGGACCCGAGTCGCGATCCCAAAACTTTGCAAAATTGGTTCGCGATCCAGTTCACTGGAGGAAGAAGTGAAAATGTCAAAGGTAGTGGAAGTGGAAAAGGAAAAGTAGACACTTTCGGATTTAAATTTACGTTTCTTGTTAGAAGTCGTTTTACTTACAAGGAACTAACAAGTTTTGTGGAAATTTATAATCGTACAACTAGTCCAGAGAAATAAGGTTTTTCTCGTGACACATCCCCCTCCAGGCCGAAACCAAATTTTTTGAGTAGTATGGACATCTATATTATTAACCTATATGTTTCCTGCAGCCGATTTTGATGATATACATAGTTATAAACAAATGAAGATCGAAAAACGGTAAATTATCGCTTTTTTCGTCTATAACCAAAAAGTTAAGCACTTTAAACAAATTTGAGAGTAAGAAACTCATAAATCGTATAAAAAACTTCAATATGGCATTCGCTAAATATGTCCAACCTTATTGGTTGCTTAGAAAATTGCAAAATAAATCATAAATATTGAGTTTTTATAAATATTCGTAACTTAGGTAAAAATTAACTTAGAATCTTCTTATTACACGGAATGCCGAGACTTCTTGTACTTAAATTATATTTTAAATTTCAAAGCAATTGGTCAAATAGTTTAAAAGTTATTTAATTTATTTTTCCCAAATTCATTTTTTTTGCAACACTATAAGCCAAAAAATTATGAGGTTACAATAATACTTCGGACAGTTTATGAAAGAAGAACATTTATACTATTACCTTAATTAAAAATAAATGACAAAAAATAATTTTAAACAGTGTAAAATTATTTTGCAAAAACATGTCCATTTTTTGCTTATTTATAAACAATTAGAATAACTTTTTAACCGTTACCCGTAGAAAAATTATTTTTTCATATTTAGAAAGACTGAATTTTTATACATATTTAGAAAGAAAAACAACTGTTCTAGGACATTTAGGGACAAAGTTAGCCCCCCCATTTTTTTAATTCACATGTTTTTGCAAAATTATTTTGCAATATCTATAATTATTTTTTGTCATTTTTTTTAAATTAAATTAAAACTGTAAATTTTCTTCTTTCATAAACTATCCAAAATATTACTGTAACTTCATCATTTTCTGACTTACAGTGTTGCAAAAAAAATTAATTTTGGATAAACAAATTAAATAACTTTTAAACTATTTAACTAATTGCTTTGGAATTTAGGGTATAATTTAAGCACCATAAGTCTCAGCATTCCATGTAATAAGAAGGTTCTAAGTTAATTTTTACATAAGTTATGAATATTTATAAGAACTCAAAATTTATGATTTATTTGGCAATTTTCTAAGTAACCAATAAGGATAGACATATTCAGCGAACGCCATATTGAAGTTTTTTATACGGTTTATGAGTTTATTACTCTCAAATTTGTTTAAAATGCCCAATTTTTTAGTAAGAGACGAAAAAAGCGAAAATTTACCGTTTTTTGATCTTCATTTGTTTATAACTATGTATATCATCAAAATCGGCTGCAGGAAACATATAGGTTATTATTATAGATGACCATATTACTCGAAAAATTTGGTTTCAGCCTGGAGGGGGATGTGTCACCAACACGATATTTTTTTTCCTTATTTCTCTGAACTAAACAAACTGTATTACAATCAATATCCATAAACATTACTGTAGTTAGTTTAATTAATCCATTTACTTGATATAACTATATTGTCTTAAATAAAGCTGTAAAAACTGTTACCAATAACCTACCTAAAATTATGTTATACAGGGTGGTTCATCTTATTCGCCTCGGTCTCTATACGGAAAACCACTTGATATTTAAAAAAAATTTCTTCACAGAAATATACAGGGCCTTTAATACTACAATCTAAAAATAATGTGAATTATACAAGGTGCTCCAAAAAAGAGTGGTATATCAAAGTTATATTTTTTCTTATGGAATGCCCTATATCTGATGCCATTACTGAATTGACGTTAAAAAATAAGCGATACTTTCATAAGGGTTCCCTATACCTAAATGCACGGTGTTTTGTTTTATTTCGATTTTTATGAAAATGTAAGGTTTTAGAAAAAATAAATATCTACGAATTTAAGAATCAGTAACAAATTTACTCTTGGATCTTAATAATAGACTATTTAGCATACTTAAACAGATGCTTACTGCAACAAAATTTCCTACAGGGTGGTCAAAATATGAGATTGATCTATTACGAAATTCAAGCTGTAATAAATTACTTATTTTAAATGGAACACCCTGTATCTTACTAGTCTATCGAGTAGAAAATTTACTTAGCTTTCAATTTATATTAGGGTTTCCTATACCTATCTTTTTACAGGGTGGTCAAAATATTAGATTGTTCTATTAACAAATTAAAGCTGTAATAACTTACTTATTTTAAATGGAACACCCTGTATCTTACTAGTCTATCGGTTAGAAATTTTCTTAGCTTTTAATTCTTATTAGGGTTTCCTATACCTATCTCCCTTCATTTTTCAAATATTTAAAGATTTCCTATTTTGTAAGCTTTAAAAATTAGAATTAAATACCTATGTCGTGGTTATGTACAACACATCACCAACACCGGCAATATACTTAAATATCTTAGTCAAGATACTTTCGTTAATAAAATTCACATTTTTATCATTTAATCACACAGAGTGTTCCTATTTTAAATGACATACTCGATGTTCTATTCTTTATAATGGAAGATATTTAAAATCTCTTCAATTCCATGTAAACATTCTCAATACACATGTTATTCTGTAAATATAAATTCCCATGTTATTCTGTAAACACCCATTTTTACATATTTTTGTACAATAGGCTCGTTTTCGTCATAGTGGCAATTGCATTTAATTGTTTGTAATTGCGATTCAAAGATTCAAACAAAAAGTGGTGTTCTTAAATTTACTTAATAACCGTCGGTTTAAGATATGGAAATTACTGATACGGAATGAAATATAATTTAAATATCTTCCAGAATACGGCATCTAATATGGGGTATGCAGTTTAATATAAAAATATTCAATGTCACATGCAGGCCAAAATCAACTAAAATAATACAACACTCTGTGTGATTACATGATAACAATGAAAATTTTATTAATGACAGTATCTTGTCTAAGTATATTGCCGGTGTTGGTGGTGTGTTGTACATAACCACGACATAGGTACTTAATTCTAATTTTTAGAGCTTACAAATTAGGAAATCTTTAATATTTAAAAAATGAAGGGAGATAGGTATAGGAAACCCTAACAAGAATTAAAAGCTAAATAAATTTTCTACGCGATAGACTAGTAAGATACAGGTTATTCCATTTAAAATAAGTAAGTTATTACAGCTTGAATTTGTTAATAGAACAATCTAATATTTTGACCACCCTGTAAAAAGATAGGCATAGGAAACCCTAATACAAATTGAAATCTAAGTAAATTTTCTACGCGATAGACTAGTAAGATACAGGGTGTTCCATTTAAAATAAGTAAGTTATTACAGTTTGAATTTGTTAATAGAACAATCTCATATTTTGACCACCCTGTAAGAAACTTTGTTGCAATAAGCATCTGTTAAAGTATGCTAAATAGTCTATTATTAAGATCCAAGAAAGAATTTGTTACTGATTCTTAGATTCGTAGATATTTATTTTTTTCTAAAACCTCATATTTTTAGAAAAATCGAAATTAATTAAAACACCCTGTATTTAAGTATAGGGAATCTGTATGAAAGTATAGTTTATTTTTTAAGGTCAATTCAATAATGTCATCAGATATAGGGCATTCCATAAGAAAAAATATAACTTTGATATACCACTCTTTTTTGGAGCACCCTGTATAATTCACATTATTTTTAGATTGTAGTATTATAGGCCCTGTATATTTCTGTGAAGAAATTTCTTTTAAATATTAAGTGGTTTTCCGTACAGAGACCGAGGCGGATAAGATGAACCACCCTGTATATTATGTAATTTTAGTTAAAATAGGATTTGCTTAACTATATTTTGAGCTACGAGTGGATAAAAATACGAAATGTACGAAATATTTAAGTATAATCTTGCCTAATGATTTCTTCGCATTTTTGTTTATTCTGTAGTTGTTCGTTAGTAAAGATGTTGTTAAAGCAACTGTATACAAATTATACCAGTGAAGTTAATTCTTTTCAGAAGAAAGAATTCTTTTCATTCCTACGCATTTTCTCCCATATATTCGTCCTTCCATAATTGTGTATAAAAGAGAGTATTTATCATTTCGAAGTATGTCCCCAGGTATGATGTTTTTCTTATTTTAACTGTCTTCGGAAATGTTAGATGGATTTCACTGTATCCAAAGAATCTTTGATGTAATTATTGTAATTTTAGCCACATTTAGAATGCATCTAATGACTAGTAGGCTGGTACGAAAAAAGTCAAGTTGATAATCCCGTATCGCTATAGTGCGGAAAAGTTGCGATTGCTAATTACAAGAAAAACTAAACAAACATTATTAAAATCGGACTTTTTAATCGGAAAAAAAAAATGAAATTTTACCTTTTTCTCGGAAATTTTTATTTATCCTCCATGTACGTTTTATTTATCGCTATACTAAAATTTATTTACAGTTTAAATGATTGAGTAATAAAACAATAGTTTTACGCATCTAACGAATATCTTCCGATCCCGCAAGGTCAATCAAAATCTATAAAAATTGAAATTTTCGATGATTTTGATGTATTAAAAAAATTTAGTTATCTCATTTTTCTCCTACATTGTGAAGTTTTTCACTTGTGTATATATTGTATGACAATACTTAAACAACTCAGAACTCACAACGAGGAGGTGGTTGCACTTCTAACTCCACACACACCCTTCTTTCCAATCAACCAATGAGTGTGATTTTTTACATTATTTACATAGTAAATTTTTTTTCATGTTTGTATCCAGCATTTAAACGTCAACTTTGTATTGTGATTTGGTGGTACAATCTGGCAGCATGGACCTTGATTTAAGTGTTGCCCTTATCAATCCATCTCTTGATTGGGGCCCACATACCTACATTAGACCAGGGATGACCAACTTAATCGGACTCGAGATCCACTGTCTGCCTTTCTAATTCTCTGCGATCTAATGACTAGGAATTTTCGTAATATTTGGGACGGCAATAGGTAGGTAGGTAGATAACTTTTTCTTGCCATCGATCGACTGACCTAGGGGTCGCGATCGACGGGTTGGCCTCCCCTACATTAGACGATGCTTCCGTGACCAACTTTAGGCACCGCTCATCAGCTTGCGTGTGTCAGGGATAGTTTTGTACATTCCAGTCAGGTATGTCGCCCGATGTAATGCAAGAACTTATATCTTTATTTGACACTTCGAAGAAGTGGTGGAGAAGATAGTTTTGCAACAGTCTGCAATAGTTTTGCAACATTATATTCCAGTCTATTATTTCAGTTTAGTCCCGTGCTTCAAAATTTCAAGAAGTAGGGAGAAAGGAAACATATTAGAGAGCTAGGGCTAAGGAGAGTGTTAAAAGCCGGATAGACTAAAGCCAAGGTCAAACGTATTAGAAATTTCATCCCTCCTACTTTAAATTTTGAAGCACAGGACTACACTGAAATATTAGATTGGAATGTTGCAAAACTATCTTCTCCATCAGTTCTTCGAAGCGTTTCAAATGAAGATATAAGTTCCTACATTATATCAGGCAACATGCCAGACTGGAATGTACAAAACCATCCCTGCCATACGCAAGCTGTCTAGCAGTACGTAGAGTTGGTCACGGAAGTATAGTCTAATGTATGTGGGACCCAATCAAGAGATGGATTCATCAAGGCAACACTTAAATCAAGGTCCATGCTACCAGAGTTTACCATCAAATCAAAATTCGTGCCACCAAATCAAAATTTTACATTATTTACTATGTAAATAATGTAAAAAACACACTCATAGGTTGTATGGAGAGAAGGGTGTGGGTGGAGTAAAAAGTGCAAGCACCTTCTCGTTGTGATTTCTGGGTCGTTTAAATATTATTATTCAATATCAAAACAAGCAAAGAGCTTCACAATGTAACAGAAAAATGAGATAACTAAATGTTTTTTAATTTATCAAAATCATCAACAATTTCAAATTTTTAGAGATTTTGATTGACCTTGCGGGATCGGAAGATATTCGTTAAATGCGTAAAACTATTGTTTTTATTACTCAACCATGCAAACTGTAAATAAATTTTACTATAGCGATAAACAAAATGTAGAGGGAGAATAAATAAAAATTTCCGAAACAAAGGTAAAATTTCATTTTTTCATAATTTTTAGGCCCGTTGCGGGATCGGAAGATAAAGTCCGATTTGAATCATTTTTGTTTTGTTTTTCTTGTAATTACCAATCGCAACTTTTCCGCACTATAGCGATACTGGATTGTCAACTTCACTTTTTTCGCACCACCCTAATGACTACCCCATATAGCAGCTGCGCTCATTTCGTTTCAACTTCTCGTTCTACTTTATTGTCGTGGGTGATTATTGGTCCTAGATATTTAAATTCTTTAACTACCTCGAAGGTGGTATATTTTGCCTTATTGCTAAGGCTCAGAACCAAATGGATATGAATATTTGGAGGTAACTTAAACACATATACGATCAGAAAAACGAATATAATACATAAAATAAGGAAAAGAAGATTATAACACAAAATAAGCGAAAATCAAGACCAAATATTTAAGACAATAATGAAAAGCTTCTTACTGTATAGTTCATAGACGGGTGACAAATAAAAGAATGGAAAACAGAATAAATGAAATGAAAATTATGTTTTGGAGAAAAAAAATGCAAATTAGTACTAATAAACAACGTAAGAAATGAACGAATTAGAAAAGTAATGAATGTGGAGGAGACAGTAAAAGACGAAATGAGAGAAACGAAAATTACTCTGGCATAGATATACGCGAACGATGGACGGAACAAGAATACCGTTGAGAACTTGGAAATGGAAATAAAATTGAAGGAGGAAAAGAGAAGATCCTAGATTACAGTGGAGCTGACTAATGAAAACAACAATAGAAAAAAGAGACCTCACTGAGGAAGACATATACGACAAGAAGAAATGGCGGTTGGGATGATGTAAATGGCAAACAGAATATAATATGTTGTTCTGAAGCTATTTTCTTGTGGCATTTTTATAATCAAGTATATTCAAATGGGAAATAAGCCACAATTTTATCTAAAAATGATTTTATTAATGTTTCGACGCCCAAGTCGGGTGTCGTTGTCAAAATACAAAATAATACTAAATAAACAAAAATGTTGTTGCTTAGTAAAAAATTCTTCTAATAATTTATTTAATCTGACTCATTTATATTGGCAATTCAGACACGTATTATACATTTTAAAGTAGACGACTTTAAAATGATATTGCCAATATTGATGAGCTGCGTTCCTGGGACGACTTTACTAAAAGATAGTTCATTCGATTACATGAAATCAATCCCAACTCAAGAATATCCGTCACAAAAAATCATAGCATGTGATCTGTCTTTAAAAAGACAACCAAATGCAACGGTGGCACTGAAATTCTCGCGTTAGAGATTTCATAGTAAATCACGAGGGAAAACCAGGAAAAACCTCGTGATACTATCCTGACATCGTAAGTATTTGGGTTTACATTTAGTTTACTCTCAAAACTAATACCAAACTCTGACTTGATATTTTAAATTTTAAATAATACTAAAATAGATTAAAAAGGGTTCAAGGCAGGTTTTGTTTATATTCGATTCAGAGTTGGACTACCATCTCCATATAGCAACTATTTCAGCATCCTTATGCATCATCAGTGAAGATTATGCAGTCACAACTCTGAAGGGAATATAAACATTCTGCCTCTTTTAAGGCAAAACATCGCGATGCAATGAACCAACCTTTTGAGACGCAAATCAGCGACATCTCTCATATTACGAGGAAAACAACGAAAAGCCCCAGATACAAAGTTTACTACTTTTTAAACAATTAGAATAATTGAAATAATTATTCACGGATTTTACAATATATAATCACGTAGAGACGACAAAAATAGGAGAAAGCAAATAGAGGACACTTAGGCCACGCATTTACCTTCTCTTCGTCTAGGAAAAGGACCGAAAGACAGTTTCTAAATACTCAAAAACTGAGTAAAATGAAAAAGATTAAAAAGGGTTCAAGGCAGGTTTTGTTTATATTCGATTCAGAGTTGGACTACCATCTCCATATAGCAACTATTTCAGCATTCTTATGCATCATCAGTGAAGATTATGCAGTCACAACTCTGAAGGGAATATAAACATTCTGCCTCTTTTAAGGCAAAACATCGCGATGCAATGAACCCACCTTTTGAGACGCAAATCAGCGACATCTCTCGTATTACGAGGAAAACAACGAAAAGCCCCAGATACAAAGTTTACTACTTTTTAAACAATTAGAATAATTGAAATAAAAATATAATAAACAATATTTTAAATCTAAGACTTTTCGTTAATAAACTGCTTTCTGGCTGCATCCCATATCTCCGGATTTTACAATATATAATCACGTAGAGACGACAAAAATAGGAGAAAGCAAATAGAGGACACTTAGGCCACGCATTTACCTTCTCTTCGTCTAGGAAAAGGACCGAAAGACAGTTTCTAAATACTCAAAAACTGAGTAAAATGAAAAAGATTAAAAAGGGTTCAAGGCAGGTTTTGTTTATATTCGATTCAGAGTTGGACTACCATCTCCATATAGCAACTATTTCAGCATCCTTATGCATCATCAGTGAAGATTATGCAGTCACAACTCTGAAGGGAATATAAACATTCTGCCTCTTTTAAGGCAAAACATCGCGATGCAATGAACCCACCTATACCCACAAATACTAAACCCACTAATACTAAAATACTAAATATGTACTAACTCGATATGTTACTGATTTACTAATTGTGGTATTTTCTTTCTATTGACTTCTTCCTTTAATATGGGTAACCACATCCTACTGCATTCTACCGAGGAATTTGCGACACAATTGGTTTCATTTAACATAATTAGAGCCGCCTCTTTGATTTTTCTCATTTTTAGATAAAATTGTGGCTTATTTCCCATTTGAATATACTTGATTAGAATATAATATGTAAAGACATAAATAAGTAAGTAGATACTCTATTCATCTAGATAATTTTTTCGAGCCAAAATATATGGAGTTCCAAGTCAACAGTTAAACAATTAGATTACTGGACTCGTGGTCGAAATTATTTTTCACTCATTTCATCATTCCCCGTTAGAGGACAGTCTAACCACACTCCGCTGCAAATATTTTATTATTTGCAGTTCTTCTTCGTTTCGTTATGGTTTAATTCAGTCTTTTTGTAAAGCCTCTTTGACAAGGAATAGATTCCGAAACATCCGGTGTCAGAGGATGGCAAGAGACTCGAATTGAATCAAAACGAAAACGATTATTTTCTTTTTGTTATACCTTACTCTTACTCGGTTTTAGATTACAAAATGACCACGTTTCAGTAAAGTAATCTGCGACGCATTATTGGAGTGTTCTCCTAGCGGCGCCGCTTGGTACTGTGTGCCTCGGTTAACAGATTACTTGATTCGTGGTCGAAATTATTTTTCACTCATTTCATCATTCCCCGTTAGAGGACAGTCTAACCACACTCCGCTGCAAATATTTTAATATCTGCAGTTCTTCTTCGTTTCGTTATGGTTCAATTTAGTCTTCTTGTAAAGTCTCTTTGACAAGGAATAGATTCCGAAACATCCGGTGTCAGAGGATGGCAAGAGACTCGAATTGAATCAAAACGAAAACGATTATTTTCTTTTTGTTATACCTTACTCGGTTTTAGATTACAAAATGACCACGTTTTAGTAAAGTAATCTGCGACGCATTATTGGAATGTTCTCCTAGCGGCCCTAGGTACTACTAGCGGTTCTTGGTACTACTGTACCTCGCTTAACAGATTACTGGATCGTGTGGTCGAAATTATTTTTCACTCAGTTAAATAATTGCTTTAGCAATAAATAAATATAAATATGGCAAAAAATTCATTTTGGAAACTTAAAACACATAGTGTTCATAACCTGTCAGATATTTTCATTTTTCTATGTAAAAATATCGAAGACTTAATTACTAATTGCATTAAAATTAAAAACCAATATTTCTTGTTTTGGTTTAATATTAGTTAAGGAAAAACAAATGGTTCAATTTCAGAAATGTATTTGTTGATTATAAGATTCAAAAGTATTCTCTAAATGAAATCTTTAGTATAGATCTAAACAAAAAAAAGTTTTTAATTTTTGTGTAAGGGTCATTCCATTTCAAATCACTCAATTTTGGAGCAAAAAAAATTTTGGACCTCCGATTTGTCTGAAAATTGGTATATAGCTTCTGCGGGACGTAAAAATAAGATATTTAAGGTCAAAAAATCTTCTTCTTCTTTTTTTTCAAAATGTTATTTTATGCGATTTTACAGTGATTTGGTGTTTATTTATACAAATTTGCATTTTCTATCGTAAAGTATCAATGAAAAACATAATATTTTAATAGAA
This sequence comes from Diabrotica virgifera virgifera, assembly GCF_917563875.1. Taxonomy (NCBI): domain Eukaryota; kingdom Metazoa; phylum Arthropoda; class Insecta; order Coleoptera; family Chrysomelidae; genus Diabrotica; species Diabrotica virgifera. The sequence goes on along the minus strand of NC_065449.1, from coordinate 53,187,360 downwards.
GAGACTCAAGAGTGTCATTATATGGCATTATAACAAGTTACTTTGATCCAAAACAAGCTTTTGATCAAATTTTATAGTGTAGAAAACGTTAAAATACCGTTTTTACGTTTTTCTCCATTCCCAAAATACATCATAATCGATTTGGCTGAAAATTTGCCCACAGATAGACAAAACATAGGACTTTAAGTGGTGAAAAGGATTTGAATTATATTACAATACCAAAAAAGTTACATGCAATAATATAGTCAAAAATATAGGCGTCTACTATAAGTAAAATTAACTCGAAAATATCGACCTCACCACAAAAATTGTTAAAAAGAAATTGTAATAATTGTAAATACGATTTATTTGGAAAAATTTCAGTTCCTACCATTTTTGTCGAAAAGTTAAAAATGGCGGAGATATTGAGCAAAACAGGTTCTCCTTTAAAATCAAGATGGCGGCTAACGTAACGGAGGAATTCATTCGAGATTTTAAATCTAGGCTACTATTGACTCCCCTAAAGATCAGAAAAATAAAATTTTGGCCATCTCAGCATTCAAGGTCAAATGCTATCCCGACTGGACTAATATATACTTTTGGGTCTGATATTACTGCATGTAACTTTTTTGGTATTGTAATATAATTCAAATCCTTCTAACCACTTAAAGTCCTATCTTTTGGCTATCTGTGGGCAAATTTTCAGCCAAATCGATGATGATGTATTTTGGGAATGGAGGAAAATGTAAAAAACGGTATTTTAACGTTTTTTACACTATTAAATTTGATCAAAAACTTGTTTTTATTCAAAATAACTTGTTATAATGCCATATAATGACATTTTTGAGTCCTTTCTATTAAAATATTATGTTTTTCATTGATACTTTACAACAGAAAATGCAAATTTGTTTAAATAAACACCAAATCACTGTAAAATCGCATAAAATAACATTTTGAGAAAAAAAGAAGAAGATTTTTTGACCTTAAATATCTTAAATTTACGTCCCACAGAAGCTATATACCAATTTTCAGACAAATCAGATATCCAAAATTTTTTGCCTGAGTGATTTGACATGGAATGTACCGTAAAAATGACGTCAAAATTTTATTATTTTTTTTTTATAATATCCTAATATATTTTCATTTTATTGTGAGCACAAGATCATACTCACTAAACAAAATGCTGTGGAAAAGATTTTATACAATGAGATTCTAGCAAAAAATGGTTTCTATGATTATTTCATTCATAGGAGATTCTGACCAATAGAAAGCTACAGAAATCTGAATTAAATCGATAATTTTTGATAATCTCCCGTCGTTAAGTATATTACGTCAGATGCCCTTCGTTGCTACGAAAAAATACATTCAGTGACATTAATGGCAATTAATGTTTTAAAAATTATAAAAGTGATGACTTTCAATCGTCAAATATTTATAAAAACTGTGTGTTTAATGGTACTTACATAAATAAATTACAATAAAATTTTGGTTTTGAACAGTTTTATTCATGAAATAATCGCACTCGACCTCTGAAATTCATATAGAATTTTTGCTCTCGTGACACTTTGACATACTTTCACTCGCCTTCGGCTCGTGAAATTAAAACTGTCAAAGTGTCACTCGGGAGAAATTCAATAATTTCAGAGCTCTTGTGCAATTACTACTGAAAACTACAGTTCTTTGGAATTTATAATATCTAATCATATATATCTCATGTAATGGAATATGATTAAATATCGTACTACATATTTGCCAATATATATTGTTATATTTCTATTTGATATGAAAATTAAATTTTGATAATTATAAATAAAATTCAATTTAATATAAAATATTTTCAATTTTCTCAACCACGGGCATATAAATTTAGAACAACCTGTATACAACAAATTGTTATATTTAATTTTAAGAAGTGATTAAATAAGACTCAAGTGAAATCGATAATAGGTCATTATCGTTGTTCGCGGAAGGTTCGATCATTAGCCGATGCTAAATAAGATTTAGTGGAAGTAGATAATAGATCATTAAATTTTGTAATTAGTAGAAAGTAATTTTAGAATGGGAATTAACTATTTTTCTTTTGAAATCCATTAAGCATATTTAGAAAGATTAAAAATTGGTTTTGAGGAATACTGCGAATGAGAGTTGGTGGTGGAAGTTTGATTTGTGAATCTGGAAGGGATATTTAGAAAGTAGGGGAATGAATGACAAATAGAGATCAGAATGTTTTGAGCTGTCGAGAAGTGAAGTCCAGTAGTAGACGGTAGTGTACGGAGAGTGAGAAAGCCGGTGTAGTTCCGTGAGTGTGGAGTATCTATCGTGGAACGAGAGGTAGGCCAGGTTGAGAGTAAAAGAACCTCCTTGAGCCAAGAGTTCCCGGTAGCTGATTGCAGTTTCGAAAAAGGTAGAACACAGCATCACGACAGAAGCAGGAAACGAGAGCTATACGAGCTAGTTTCAGAGGAGAACATTACTGGAAGCCAGGACGAGGTTTTGATTGCAGCCAAGGATAGCAGGAAACGGGTCTTGTGTGAAGACATTCTCAGTTCACCAGAAAAAGGTCAGTCTCATTTGTTTGGACATGAATGTATGGGTTTTTCGTATTAAATACCACATTTAAAATTGAAGAAACATAATCAATAATATCAGAAAAGCTTCATCAAACTTAAATAGAATTGTTGCTAATAAATCAAAATAGTTAAATGTTAATAAAAACTTTCAATTGGAAACCAAAAGGAAATAAGATTCCCATGTGTAAATGTTATGTTTAAGAATAATAAGATATAGCAAATATTAAGCATTGATTGCCATTTAAATAAAATAAACAATATTTTGATTACAATTGTAACCCATATGTGTTATTATTTTACTCTTTTCTTTCCTATCCCGATTAGGAACCATTGAGAAATACTTAGAAGCCACGTATGTAAGTAATTAATTTTATAAAAAGCCCTGAGATTGAAAACATATTGATATGTGATCTGGTAAATTAATTAGATTATTATTAATGCATTGATTAAATTAAATGACATATAAAAATATTATCTCATATCAATAATCAAGATCACATCAACTGTCGTCCAACGTGGAAAGCATTGTAAAGTATTTCTAGTGGCAAATTTGAAGGATAGAAAGAGTAAAGCCGGTATTTGAAAATTTATATGCCTGTGGTAAAAAGTGAGATACTTACATTTGATAACATAAAATTTTAGATCTCTTTAGGTACAAATTTTACATAACTGATTTAATATTTTATTTTTACGATATTTACATTTGATATATTTATTGACAATTTATAATATTTGGGTGAGAAAAAGTCGTCTTGGTAACATACTAGTAAAATTTCATATTTGGCGGGGACAATACTTCTTGAAAACAAATGTCTGTGACAAGAAGCCAAAGCAAGGACAACAAAAAACAAAAAGAACATTCAGACCAAGAAGATATTTTAGACAAGACAATCATGGCATCAGAACAGCAAGAATTATCAGGAATAGATAAACTATTACAACTGATGCAACTCCAGTCACAAAAAATGGATGAAGCAAAAAGGACAATGGATAAAAATCAGGAGGAAACAAAACTAGCAATGGATGAAGCAAAAAGGACAATGGATAAAAATCAGGAAGAAACATCAAAGAAAATGGATAAAGTGGATCAAAAAATGGATGACAATCAAAAGGAAACAAAACAAGCAATAGAAGAGAACAATAAGAAAATAGAGGAACGCATAGAAAAGTATGAAAAGGAAATAAAAGGATGTTTGACAACAATGAAAAACGAGATAGAACAGCAAGAAATGAAAATTAAAGATCACATGCAAGAACAAGAAATTAGAATGAAGGACCACATGAAAGAACAAGAAATGATAATTCAAAACAAAATGGAGGAGTTAACGAATGGCCAGAAAAAGGAACTAGAAAATTTGGAAAATAAGTTAGAAAATGCTATTCAAGTAGACAGAGAAGAAGTGGAAAAAAGAATCACAGAAATAGAAAAACAAGTCACCGAAAACAGGACGCAACAGAATGTCGGAGAAAGAAGAGAAATGGTTATACATAGCACAGATGACGTGAAGATAAGGTTTGGCGGGGATGTAAGAAGATTACACCCAGTGCCGTTCATAAATAGCCTGAAAAAGAAAATACAGCACATCGGAAATTTCGAAACAGCAAAAGAAACTATCAGAAATCATCTAAAATATGAAGCAAGCCTATGGTTCGATTGCAAAGAAGAAGAATTTGACAGTTGGCAACAATTTGAACAAAAGTTTTTGAATTATTTCTGGGGAAAAGTCCAACAATTGGAAATTAACAAGGAATTGCAAAATGGGAAATACAATGATAGGATGGGTATATCAGAAAGGACATATGCATTACAAATTTACTATAACGCAAAACATTTACAATATAATTACTCATCGGAACAATTAGTCGAACTGATTGCAAGACATTTCGAAGAAACGCTGGAAGACCATATCACATTGCAAAACTACAAAGACATAGATAGTTTATGCCAATTCCTACAAATAAGAGAATCACGTTTACGAGAAAGAAAATCAAGAAGGTCGCGAGAAGATTACAGGCTCCGAGAAACACAGGATTACAGAGATAGAAATCAAAATAGGAGGGACTATACAAGACGAGAATTTAATCCCAGAAGGGAAAACGAAAATAGAGACAACGGAAGAGGAAATTATGAACAAAGAAATAGGCAATGGAATGAGGACAGAAATCGAGAATACCAGAATAGAAACACCACACTCGCAAATCAAGAAAACAGAAATAATGGTAGACAAAATGAACAGGGATATCGAGAAAACCGAAACAGATCCGACAGACCAAGAGAAAATAGAAGAGAAGTAAATAATACCCAGACAGATGAATATGACGGAGAGAGACATTATGACGAAAATATAAACTACGATGAGCAACCGGCGTTTTTTTCACGACGGCGCTCACTAAAAACCAAAAATCAAACAGGAATCTTTTGTAACCCCAAGGAGTTTATTAAATTGGCAAGAAACAACGAAAAGAAAAATGGAGTTAATTTAAAATTTGTGGATGGATTTATCAACGAGAAACCAATTAAAATTATGATAGGCACTGGATCAGAAATAACATTGGTCAACAGAAAACTAATAGAAGAAGTTAACTTAACAAATTTAATTTACAAAATACCTAGGGTAAATTTAGTGGGCGCAAACAAACGGACATTGGCAACTATAAATGAAGGCATACGAGTAATGGTACGAATGGGTAAGAAGATGTATGCACTACAATGTGTAATAATGCCAAACATGTCACATGACATGATAGTAGGAGTTGACGAATTGGCAGAAAAACATGTAGTGATAGATTTTAAAAATAATACGATGAATCTAACAGAAGAAAAAGAAGAAGAACAGGACAAGGAACAGGAGAAACAAAATACGGACGAATCAGGTAAAGAACAAACAGTGGAAATGAATTTGGCAACGAAGCAAGGACAAAGAAGAAAAGGGAGAAAAAGTCAGAAAAAGACAAAAGAAAATGAAACCTGTGGCTCCTCAAAAGAAGAGTTGAGCCCAGAAGAAGAAAAATTGATAGTATCAAAAGCAAAAGAAAACTGGGATTCCTCAAAAGAAGAGATGAGCTCAGGAGAAGAAGAAATAAAGCTAACAAATGAAAGCGAAAAAGATATGATCGAAACAGTGGCATTTGAAGAGGAGGCATATGAAAACGAGGATGCAGAATACACGGTAAAAGTATGTGAAAAATCTGAGGAAAAAGACAGAAGATTGATATGGGAAAAAGGGAAAGACAACATAATAGCCGACACTCTAACACAGGATGAGGACACTGAAAATAAGGAAACAATTACTCTACAGGTGGGACTAATTAGAGTAATACAAGAAGACGGGGTATAAGACGTAGATTAAAGTAAGGAAATATACAGGGAGTTGGTTTTGCCTCGAGAAAATTTATTTAAAAATGCAGATAAATTTTATCGAATACAAGGCGGGGATTTGTTATATTTCTATTTGATATGAAAATTAAATTTTGATAATTATAAATAAAATTCAATTTAATATAAAATATTTTCAATTTTCTCAACCACGGGCATATAAATTTAGAACAACCTGTAAACAACAAATTGTTATATTTAATTTTAAGAAGTGATTAAATAAGACTCAAGTGAAATCGATAATAGGTCATTATCGTTGTTCGCGGAAGGTTCGATCATTAGCCGATGCTAAATAAGACTTAGTGGAAGTAGATAATAGATCATTAAATTTTGTAATTAGTAGAAAGTAATTTTAGAATGGGAATTAACTATTTTTCTTTTGAAATCCATTAAGCATATTTAGAAAGATTAAAAATTGGTTTTGAGGAATACTGCGAATGAGAGTTGGTGGTGGAAGTTTGATTTGTGAATCTGGAAGGGATATTTAGAAAGTAGGGGAATGAATGACAAATAGAGATCAGAATGTTTTGAGCTGTAGAGAAGTGAAGTCCAGTAGTAGACGGTAGTGTACGGAGAGTGAGAAAGCCGGTGTAGTTCCGTGAGTGTGGAGTATCTATCGTGGAACGAGAGGTAGGCCAGGTTGAGAGTAAAAGAACCTCCTTGAGCCAAGAGTTCCCGGTAGCTGATTGCAGTTTCGAAAAAGGTAGAACACAGCATCACGACAGAAGCAGGAAACGAGAGCTATACGAGCTAGTTTCAGAGGAGAACATTACTGGAAGCCAGGACGAGGTTTTGATTGCAGCCAAGGATAGCAGGAAACGGGTCTTGTGTGAAGACATTCTCAGTTCACCAGAAAAAGGTCAGTCTCATTTGTTTGGACATGAATGTATGGGTTTTTCGTATTAAATACCACATTTAAAATTGAAGAAACATAATCAATAATATCAGAAAAGCTTCATCAAACTTAAATAGAATTGTTGCTAATAAATCAAAATAGTTAAATGTTAATAAAAACTTTCAATTGGAAACCAAAAGGAAATAAGATTCCCATGTGTAAATGTTATGTTTAAGAATAATAAGATATAGCAAATATTAAGCATTGATTGCCATTTAAATAAAATAAACAATATTTTGATTACAATTGTAACCCATATGTGTTATTATTTTACTCTTTTCTTTCCTATCCCGATTAGGAACCATTGAGAAATACTTAGAAGCCACGTATGTAAGTAATTAATTTTATAAAAAGCCCTGAGATTGAAAACATATTGATATGTGATCTGGTAAATTAATGAGATTATTATTAATGCATTGATTAAATTAAATGACATATAAAAATATTATCTCATATCAATAATCAAGATCACATCAATATGTAATACTTTTTATATTCTATACTCTACAGTAGTCCGTCCTGCCTTGACTTTACAAGGGTATAGAAAACATAGGCAATGCCTATGCTTATTATTTTTTTTCTCCTTGTGAAAGTTTTTAGCGCAGTGATACCGATTTTATCAAAAATAATTTGTAATCGAGCATTTAGGCTATTGATTATGTTCAAAATAAGAGAGCTAAAAGGAGCTACAACGTTAACGGGATTTTATTGTCTCATATGGTCAACGTAACTCTAAATTTGAAAAACCGCGGAGTGCTACCATTTAAATGGGTGCGTTTTTGAGAAAGGGGTGAATTAGTCCCTAGGCACAGTGTGAATTAGGGTGAGTTCTATGCACTTTTGGTACAAACACGTCTACAGGAAAATTGTTCCAGGTTAAATTGACTAGATATCAAAATATCACATTGTAAATTAAAAAAAAAATTTTTTTTTACAAAAATATACTCAAAATAAAGCAAAAAAAACCCGAAAGAAAGCAATTTTGTTTTTTGCCCCACAATTTTTTTCCACAGAGATATAGGTATAGGCATTGCTTCAGCTAAAAATAACTTCCATCCTTTCTCTTTAAAATAACGTTTGGTAGAAGTCTCTAGGATTTATAGTTTCCCAAATTGGATTTTTCAAAATTTGCCGCTCACAGCATTTTTGGGCCATTTTCCCCATTATTTCGCAAATATTTGTTACTTTTTTCTACGCATTTCTAGGAATATGCAATTGTACAGTTAGTAGGAAGAGAAGTCAATTACCTTTAAAATGGTCTATTGTGTATGGTTGTACGACTATTTTTAAGCAAGTTACAAGGATTTATACTTTTAATGATTTTTGATATTTTTTATGATTATTTTTAAATTTTTCATTATGACTTTTTTCTTTTACATTTAAGTATATGCATTGTGAAATAAAAAAAACATATTTTCTTTACAAAATGGTGTACTGCAAAAAATTTTAGGACTGTTTTTAAACAAAATTTGAAAATTTGAAAAAAAATTCTAAAATTTTTTATTATTTTCAATTAGAAGAATATGGCTGCATATTATGATATAATTTTTAATTACAAATAACTTTTCTTAACCTTTAACTACACGCGCTGGCGTATTTTGTACGCCAGATATAAAAATTCTACTGCAAATATATTTAAAAATTTAATTTTTTGCTTTACAATTTGGTTTTAGTTTCGTTATAATCGGCGTTCTGGGAAGATCCTAATTTACAGTTTATTATTTGTTGTTTTCGGTGGTGGACAATATGCGCCACGATTATATTAATATAAGTAGTAATATAAGTACATACTTCAATTGTTTTTTAGTCATTATGGCACAAAATATATGTTTCTTTATAAAAAATATTTTTTCTCCTGTAAAAAGTCACATCTCAAAAAAATTTTTATTAGCAATTTTATTTATCCTGGAATCAAGTTATTCCATGATTCCAGTTATAAATCCCAATTGGCTTACTGAGAAGGAACTCCAAGTATTCACTGATGCCGAATAAGGTTTATAACAAACAACTAAGTGTATTTAAAAAAAAAAAAAATAAACAAATCCGCTCTATTTTCTTGTGGCGTATAAAGTACGCCACGCGTGGAGTTATGTCATAACTTGATGCGCGGGTAGTTAAAGGTTAATAACACTTTTCGATATTGTGAATTATAAAAGTACTTTGCTCTTGAGCGAAATTCATATTTTTTAACATACCTCGTACACTATTGATAAAATTTTATATCTGATGACTGCATCTTAGATTTTAGACTATGCAGAGCATTTTATAAAGAATAAATTTTTTTCATAAAGTTAATAATAAAAAAGTTTTCCATATGGTTCCAACTTAGTCGGACCTATTCCATTTGTATATGTCACATTTTGAAAATACATATCTTGTTTACAAATAGTCCTAGAATTTTTTGCAATACACCATTTTAAAGTAAGGAACATAAGCTTTTTTATTGCACAATGTATATACCTAAATATACAATAAAAAAAGTTATAATGAGAAATTTAAAAATAATCGTAAAATATATCAAAAATTATTAAAAGTATAAAACCTTGAAAAACCATATCATACTTAAAAATAGTTATACAGCATTCTACGAGAGACCATTTTAAAGGTAATTGACTTCTCTTTCTATTAAATGTAACATTGCATATGCCTAAAGCTGCGTAGAAATAACTTACACAACAATGTTTGCGAAGTAACAAGGAAAATGTCACAAATGTCAAATGTCAAATACAAAATCGCTCTGAGTGATGAATTCTGAAAAATAATATTTTTTAAACTATAAACTACAGAGACTTCTACCATACGCCATTTTAAAGAGAAAAGATGGAAGTTTTTTTTACTGTGGAGCAATGCCTATACCTACATCCCCGTGAAAAAAAGTTATGGGGAAAAAACAAAATTGCTCTCGTTCGTGATTTTTTCTTGCTTTTCTTTTGAATGTATTTTTGTAAAAAAAAATTTTTTGACTTTAAAATGTGGATACTTCGATAATAAATTTAATCTCGAACAATTTTCCTGTAGACGTCTTTGCACCAAAAGTGCATAGAACTCACCCTAATTCGCTCTGGCCTAGGGACTAATTCAACCCTTTCTCAAAACTCATCCGTTTAAATGGTAGCACTCCGCGTTTTTTTTTCATATTAGAGGTCCATTGACTATATGAAACAATAAAACCCCGTTAACGTTGTAGTTCCTTCCTGAAATACAGAATCAATAGCCTAATTAGAGAGATTAAATTAAAACTGGTTTAGAAAGAAAGAGGAAAAGTGTTAAAGTGACTTTTTAATAATATATTGTTATTATGGAACGCTTAAAATTTTGAACATCTTTAACAACAAAATACTTGGATCACAGAATAGGATTATCCTGATGTATTCTCAGTTTGGATCTTCCACAAATAATACAAAATAAATAACTTTTTATTAAGTTCACGTCTTAAATCAATTATTTATCAAATACACTATATATCAATATTATTTTTTCCGCAAATCGCCAGGAAATTTTGACATTCCTGTCAAAATTTCTTGAAGAAAAAGTCAGGACTTCCTTACTGTAAGGAAATGTCATTTCCTTACTGTAAGGAAATGATATTTCCGTACAGTTGTTAGTGTTCTATTTATAAGCGTCAAGTTTGACAATTCAACCTCAATACGTTTCCATAGTAACCCAAGTAATTTTATTAGGAATTTCAAAGCACCATTTATTTGGGAATAAAATTATCGCGTTTTTTTTAAATCAATCAATATCTGTCGAATTTTAAACGATTTGCGGAAAAATAGTATGTTTACCTCGTAGGAAAAGCCACATTCCTGGACTCTGTGTTGCTAAGACTCGGCTTGCGCCTCGACTTAGCAATCTTCACAGTCGTCCAGGAATGTTAAGCTTTTCCTACCCGGTAAACAATGTACTATTAATCAACAACTCAAGATATTCCCGATGCCATGTCAAATATTTAAAATTGTCACTGATTGTCACTGTCTGACTGACAGTATGCTGACTATATTCTATTCGACTGAGTGCGTTGTATGATAAAGATAGATTTGGAAATATGACCACGGACATTGTGTTAATTTTGTTCAAATCCTGAAAAAACCAATAAATATTTTTGAAAAATTTAAACGCAGAATGAAAGACTATATTATTACCGAGGGCCGAAAGTCCCTTAGAATAAATAAAAAGTTTATTTTGAATGAGATATTTCAAATTAAATATCACACTAAATTTTCTCTTAGTTTTTCTCCCCTGTAACTTATTAAAATAAACATTATAGAAGTTCTCAGGGACTTTTGGCCCTCGTCAATAACGTAGTCTTTCATTCTGCGTTTAAATTTTTTAAAAATACTTATTAGTTTTCTCAGAATTCGAAAAAATGAATCCCCATTTGAATAGCATTGCAGCCGAAAATACGTACCCATCCTCTTAAGCTACTTGTGTGTGGTATATTTTTCAAGACAATAAAAAAGGCATCCTTTGTTTGTTTGCAAGTATATTTTTTTGATAGTTATGTATGGGATATTTTTTGAGAGTCATTTCAATTTTTACTAAAAATTTACCTTAATTTTTTACTTAAACAAATAAATTAAAACATTTTATTACTGTCGGGTATCACTCTCAATATGATTCCAACCTCTACTTCTTCTAAATTAATGTGCAAATTTTTATTGTTTTAATACACTACTTGTTGCATTTTTAGGCAGCTATTTGTATTAAAGCGACGTTATCATTCCCTTCTAGAAAATTTGTTTTATGATTAAATTTTGTTTATATTCCTTAGTCTCCAAATAATTTCATAAAGAGATACTTCACATGTATTTTATATATATTTTTTTATAAATATGTAGGAATACTGATATCTTACCTTCAGTAGGATCCAGCCTTTTCGCTCGCCTCCCGTGTTTTGAGTTATTATGTACAAACATATTGTCAGATATGGCTAAGAGAGGTCCATCTACAGCTACTTGCGTTGATATCACAACCTAAAAATTAAATAATAAAAGTTTAATAAGGTATGAATGATATATAGTCCGTTCTTTAACGGTAAAATATTGCAAAACCTCTAAATTTTAAAGAACCGCTTGGATTGACATGAAATTTGGCATACAAATAGCTAACAAATCAAAGAAAAAAAATGATATTGTGCCGATATGTGCTTTGCCCTGGGGGTGCTTTTCACCCCCTCTCGGGTGTGAAAAAATATTCGTCCAAAGAAAGTCAGGAAATGGATAAACTGGCTAATTTTAAGTAACTTTTGTTCTATAGAGTTTTTTCACTAAGTCAATAGTTTTCGAGTTATTTGGCAGTGAATATGTTCATTTTTTCAACAAAATAACCACGCTATTAGACGGTTTCTCGCAAATAACTCAAATAGTAAGTATTTTGTCGAAAAAACATTCTTAGCAAAAATATAGCCTGTAAAAAATTAAAAAAAATGGTGTATACATAACGTCTCTACACCTAGTAGAAGCAGAGTTATAGCTAATGAGAAATAGGTTCATATTCGTCAAATTCCAAATGGAATACTTTAACGTGAAATAACCAAAAATGAAGCACATTTCTGGGAAAACTCATTACAATTTATTTAAAGTGATTAAAAAAGCTTCATTTTTGTTTTATAAAAAAAAATTCTAACATCAAAATTAAACAAGTTACGCTCAAAATAAAGTTAGTCCCTTTTGGTTTTGGTAAAAAAATCGAGAAAATCATCCCCTAATTAGTATCTTAAATGAACTTAATCGCTACGACTTCACAAGTTTCTTGACTCGTGTATATATTGTTTATATGATCTGTAAGTTTCATCGGTTCAAAGTCCTTACTATTGAAAGGGCTGTAGTTAAAAGGGGTTGAATGAGTCACTGATCATGAATGTATGCAAATTTAGAAACACCAAATCTTAATCAATTTTTGTCTAACAGAAAAACAAAAAAATACATGATATTCAGAAAAGCAAATCTGACTTTTTTTGTTTTTCGAGATTTTTGGTATCTCTAACAATTTTTAAGTTATTTTGAAAAAAAGCATACTTTTCAAAATTTAAATTTTTAAAAATTTTACTTTGAAACCAAATTTTTTCAAAAATAAGCACTTTGAATCGATGAAACTTACAGATCATATAAACACAATATAAGTAAAATAATTTGTGGAGCGGTAATGATTAATTTCATTTAAGTTGCTAATTAGGGGTTGGTCTTCCCGATTTTTTTTTTGCAAAAACAAAAGGGACCAACTTTATTTTGAGCGTAACTTGCTTAAGTTTAATGCTAGAAACTTTTTGTAAAAACAAAAATAAAGATTTTTTTAAACACTTTAAAAAAGTTATAATGGGTTTTCCCCAAAAAGTGCTTAATTTTTTCGATATTTCACGTCGAAATATTCTATTTGAAATTTGGTGAATATGAATCTATTTTTCATTGGCTATAACTCTAGTTCTACGAGATCCAGAGACCTAACGCGTACACCATTTTTTTTACTTTTTTATAGGCTATATTTTTGCTAAGAACGTTTTTTTTTCGACAAAATACTTACTTTTTGAGTTATTTGCGAAAAACCGTCTAAAAATGTGGTTATTTTGTTGAAAAATGAACATATTCACTCGCAAATAACTCGAAAAGTGTTGACTTGGCGAAAAAGCTCTATAGAACAAAAGTTACTCAAAATTAGTTAGTTTACCCATTTCCGGACTTATTTTGGACATATATTTTTCACCCCCAAAAGGGGGTGAAAGTCACCCCCAGGGCAAAAGCACACATCGGCACAATATCACTTTTTTTCTTTGACATGTAAGCTATACGCATGCCAAATTTCATGTCAATCCAAGCGGTTTTTTAAAATTTAGAGCAAAAACCGTGAAAGAATGGACTAATACATTGGTATGAGTAATATTTTTTTATTTATTCTAGTATAGTAGGTACTTAAAATATTAATTTTATATTTGAACAACCACAGAAGAGCAGTTTAAAAAGAAAAAAATCTCAAGAAGGCCAACCAAATAAATAAGTATCCAAGGAAAAGTTTCCTGTAGCTGGCTGTATATCATTAATTACAAGTAAAATATAATAAAAAATTTTTGGCTCGGTAAAAGGTATATTAGTTTAAAAAGCCCCTGTAGGGCTATAAACATAGAAACAAAACGTTTTCGCTTTGTAACAAGAGCATCATCAGTGTTACAAGAACATGGTGAGCCAACCAAAAAATACAAAGGTCGAAGCCTTTCAAAAACAGACATAAAGTCTTATATAGATGCCAACATCTGCCCCAGATTCGCTTTTGAAGTCTCATCTCTTAGTTACCTGTCACCTGTTGTAACATAATGACCTAATGTTACCTATTGACCCACTTACCACGTGTGAGAGTCATATGTTGTTCTAGGGCCGTAGCCACAGGAATTTTATCCATCCGTTGGATTTTGCCATGTTGGCATTTATATAAGACTTTTAGTCTGTTTTTGAAAGGCCTTGATCTTTCTATTTTTTGATTGGCTCACCATGTTCTTGTAACACTTGTTTCTATGTTTGTAGCCCTTTGTTTGGAGCGAAAACGTTTTGTTTCTATGTTTGTAGCCAGGTGCGGATACAGAGAGGTCAAGAGGTCCATGGACCCCCCTATTGTATTTAGTCAATAAGTAGGTATTGTTTTTATTAGATATTTATGATTTTTTTCTGTCAACCAGAGTTCAATATTCTTTTGATACCATAGGTATCTGAGATGACTGAATTTTATCCTTAGAGTAAGTGTGAGTCGTATGGCTAAATCTGGACAATAAAATATTTGCAGTACGTCTGACCCCCCCCCCCCATTATGAATTTCTAGATCCGCGCCTGTGTGTAGCCTTATAGGGGCTTTTAAACTAATATACCTTTTACTAAGCCAAAAAATTTTTTATCAAATTTTACTTAAAATAAATAAGTATTGTGTACACAAATTCACGGCCATCTAAATTTGGGTACTGCTTATTATGTGAAATTCTATATAAAGTGATGAGTGAAAAACCGGCAAAATAATGCAAAAGATGACAAGAGATAAAACTAGTAGAGGTGGGAAATTATCTTACCACTATTGATAGTTTCCACCTTTTTGAAGTTAGCTTAGAAGCTAGTTGACTTCAGTCATAATTATACGTATGACGTCAAACATTATCATTTTTTTAATTTCGCATACAGTAAAAACTGCTTGAAGACAATAAGTCAAATGCAAATAAAAACAGTTTAGTTAGTAGTAATTTTTTAACCAAAATAAATTATATTGACCAAGAATAATTTCTACTATCATTTGAGACGTTGCATACACTCTCGTCAAGATGACATCGGAAATTAAAATAAAATATTTTTCGACGTCCTACGTATAATTATGACATGCTAACTACTTACTAAAGCTACGTATAAAAACGAGCTTTATCTCGTTCTACCTCACAACTTAATAGTTTTCCATCTTTTGCGTTATTTGCCGGTTTTTATCACACTCATTACTATTATTACCCCATTCCTTTTGACTATAATGCACTTTGTGTTTTACTTAAGGGCGTAGGCGCAAAATTTTGCTCCGAGTATTTTAAATGCATTATTTTTTTTAAAATCCCGAAAAAACTAGTATCTTTGAAAAATTTAAATGCAGGATGAAAGATTGCATTATTACCGAGGGCCAAAAGTCCCTGAAAACTTCTATAATGTTTATTTTAATAAGTTACAGTGGTGAAAAAAAATAAAAGAGAATTTAGTGTGATTTTTCATTGAAAATATCTCATTCAAAAGAACTTTTTGGTTATTCTAATATTTCTAATGGACTTTTTTGGCTCTTGGTAATAATATATTCTTTCATTCTGCGTTTAAATTTTTCAAAAATTCTTTTTAGTTTTCTCAGGATTCGAAAAAAATTAATGAACTTAAAAATCATTGGAACGAAATTTTGCGCCTACGCTCTTAAAGCATTAATTTAATACCAACGTTACTGTCGTTACTTATTTTGGTAAATCTGGCAAATATTAATTTCTGTTTATTTTGTTTTAAGATCAATTATAAATGAAATTTATTAGTTTATCCGAAACCGGGTTACGTGTAATTGATTCAGATTTAAAATTTAATTTTACCATCTTGTCTTAAGAATTCATTTCGACCCTAAAACAGAGCGCCTTTGCCCTTAGAAGTACTTCTTAATAATTCACGTTTGCAAAATTGCTCACATTTGCCTACCCCGAACGAGATCAGGGAAATAGATGTGACTTTATCCACCATTGTTATTCGTTTTTAGTTCTTATATACGTGCTCGATCTTATTCCTCGTATGAAAATAAAAATCTTCCCTGTTTCTCCGTTTCGCTGGTAAATCTAGAGGTGTATGGAAATTGAAATAAATATCTACCCGCTTCGGTCGACTCACTTCGTCTCCAGGACCGGGCTTATACAGACCTTTCGTAACCAAAAAATATTTTAGTATTTTATTTATTTACACAACTCAACATCTTACGTGTACGCTCTATACACGGTGATAAAGGGTGATTCAGTGAAACGTACAATTTGGCAACGCTGCTGACGAAAAAATAGAGGAGCCACGGGCCTGCGACGTAAACATTGTGAATCTAAATTGTGGGAAGTTAAGTTAGCATATCATAAAGCCGGGTACACATATGCGAGACTAACTGTTCGCGAACTTCTCGCGTACACTTGTGCGAAGGTTATATAAATGATTCATTTAATTAATAATTTGGGTATTAATTACATTACGTGCCTCAGGTTACTTATCTCTTTTAAGTCAGGAAGGAACACTGAACACGTCATTCACACAATCTCGATGCGACAACACGTACAGACAATATCGCTGCGTACGATGTCCATATTGAACTGCGAATATCCTTTTTGTTCATGTCAAAAAACGACTGGTCGTGGTTCTTGACGATCGGCGAACTAACAGCTCGTAAGCGGTTCGTCCCGCCGTAAAAATTATGCGAATATAGCGAAAAGTTCGGCTCGCATAGCATCTGATGACAGAAACGTTGCTACCAAGTGATAAATCGTTACTCCTGAAAAGTGACTTCATCATGACGAACGCTGATACCAAGGTGTGTTTACTTTTGCCCTGTTGATTGGTTGTTAATTATTCAAAAGCTATGTATTTAGTATTTCGCGCTTATTGAATAAAATATATGTTGTTTTTCTCGCATTGCCCATGTGCTCTACTTATATCATGTGTAGATCATAAATTATGCCCATTTTCTCTTATATCTGATATGCACAGCATTATTCTTTGCAAACCATCTAAGGAGCCGTCCATTAATCACGTGATGTTTTTTTGGATTTTTAACCCCCCTCCCCATTGGTGATACATGGTGAGGTTTAAGACTACCCCCTATATCACATGTATTTTTAGTATGTACAAAAAATACAAAAAATCTATATGAAAATCTATATAAATCTATATAAATCTATATAAAAAATATGTATAAAATACGCGTGTCATCTAATTAAAAAAAAATCAAAGAATACAATAATAACGTTTAGAGGTAGAGAGAAAGGTTGCAGGTTGTTTTTGACTGGCATAAAAATAATGAAAGAAATTTGTAAAACATTTTTTTACTAAAGTAGTATTATTAATAAATACTCCTTTATTGCCACTGTAATGCCACTTTTCGGTTAAGTATCGTGCATTTTCCGAAAAAATAAATACACGTGATATATTACTACACCCCTCCCCTATTGTGATGTTTCGTGATTTTTTATGGAACCCTCCTCCCCTCTTTCGAGCCTCACGTGATTAATGGACAGCTCCTAAGCTACCTGCAAAAATTACTGCATGATCGACACATCTAATATTGTTTAGACATACTACATATATGTTTGCCATCGTCTTGTTAAGACGCGTGGAATAGTACATCGCTTGTTTTATATCGGCGACTTGAAAGCAGCACTTAGAGTTGCAACTCTGAAACCAGGAGTCCGAGGTCAAAGGACATCGCACACATCTTATGGAAAATATAATGTCACTGAAATTCAATAAAATTTATATGAATATATTCGTTTCAATTTAACGATCAATTCTTATCATTGCGCCAACTCTTAATTTTTTCAATAATAAGAGCAGAAATTGATATAAATCAATCTGAAATCAAATGGGTAGGTACATAAGTTAGAGAGAGATAAAATATTTTAAAATACCCAAATTATAGTTAGTTCATAAATTTTCTCGAGCTCTTAAGCATCTTATTATAATAGTTTCACTAATCCGCTTAGGCCCAGCGGGGTTTAAGCTGTTTTGAATAGCACCCAGAGCAATAGTGATTATAACTGACACGTTTATAGACTCCAAAAATGTGATTTCGATAAACTTTAATTGCAATTTGCGCCGTAATTAATCATAATTAAGAGTTGGCGCAATGATAAGAATTGACAGTTAATTTAAAACGAATCTATTCGTATAAATTTTATTGAATTTGAGTGACATTATATTTTCCATAAGATGTGTGCGATGTCCTTTCTCACCTTGAAGACCATCTTTGGGTTGGGAGCTTTCATTCGAAATCTTATTTGCCAGTTTATCCGTTATAATAATGGAAGAGTTATTCTTACCGACGGACAGACAGATAAGGATAATTAAAGGGTGGAAAAATCAGTTATTCTTATTCTTATTTCATATTTTGTCTCTTTAAAACTAACTAACCGCTATGCAACTAATTTGTTTATTACCTCATACCCTGAATACTAAGATTGTACACAAATGTTAAATATAAAACATTATTCCGTAAAATATTTATAGACTTTTATTTTTAGCAAAAAGTGCAGTTATAGTAAGAAGTATAGTGTAAAAAACGTGAAGAAAGGTATTTTACCACTCGGTTGAATTGTGACACGACAGCAAGCTCTTTTTCAAACTCGTACGAAATTAATACCGTCCAGGACCAGAAATTTGCCTCTAGTAGAAAAGAATGGGCCAATAAACATTATTTTATAGTATAGTTTAGTTAAGAATTGAGTAGTAATTTGTGATAACCAGTTAGTATTTAAATAACTTTCTTCGTTAACAAAAAATACGTAATTATTTATACGTTTATAACGATAATTTCCACCTCCACTAGTGGCATCTTTTTTTGTTTCGCAATGCATTATGTTTTCCATTTTTTGCGTTATTTTGTCGGTTATTAGCGCGCTCATCACTGTATAATAATATGCTATTACTTACCTAGCAGAAAGCCACTACGTCAACAAAAAATGCACATCGTTGTATGTGCTCTAAATTCGCAAGTAAAGAATTGATCATTCGTCCCTACCATTTCCAACTTTCGAATGTGAAAAATCGGGTTTTTCAGATTCGATACCTTGCCCTCGCATTATACGTGATACATCTTGTGGCAAATTCTCGTTATTGTAGCTTGATTAGGAGCGCGGGAATTATGCTGTTTAAACCATCGAATATGAACATTTTTTCATTTGGTTGACTGCAAACTGGCGAAAATGGTTATATTCAATATTTTGTTTTGTATAAATATAACTAAAGGTATATTTATACAACGCTAAATGTCGAATGTGTCACATTCGTTAGTTTGTGTTGTAATTTATTCAACAGTTATTCAATTATAATATGTAACCTGTCGAAAATGCTAAATTGCTGAGAAGAATAAAATGCACGTGTTTACAATTAGTGCGAATTTTGTTTCAGTATCGAATCCAAGAAATTCTTGTGAGGCAGTTTATGATTTCATTTTAACGGATTTTCATTATTTGATTATACAGATATTCGCTATTATACATTCGCTATTTGAATCATCGGACCGAAACAAATCTTTGATTAATACAAAAAGCAAAATAACGAATGTGATTTTTTGGAAAGAAAAAAACGATAAGCAGTTCAAATTTGTTATCAATCTAACAAGGATTAAAATTACATACAAAAAATATAAAAATTTTCTCATTTGTCAATGCGCTGATTTAGGAGTCTCTAAAAAGGGTTATTTTGCTCTCCTGAAAAGTACCACTTTTCACATTCGATAGTTGGAAATGGCAGGGACAATATGTTTGCTTATTTATCATATATTTGGTTATCTATAAATAAATATCGTAATTAAAGATTAATATTTTAAAGGATTTTTAAACTATGATTTTGTAAAAAGTATTCGTGATATTTAGCTCTCTACAATAATTATTTTCCATTGAAGTCAGAGTAATTTTAACGTCTTACCGTAAAACAACTCTTATCCACCTTGTAGTTCTAGATAGCAACCACATTGAGGATAATTTCAATAAATTTAAAATTTCATGTTCTAAAAGAAAAACCATTCTATGCTCGTTTTACGGTACACTATTTTATCCAGTTTGACTCTGTAAACATTTCTCGGGCCGTAGACGATTCAGAGTAATTTGTAGAAGATGTTCGGAACTCTGAACATTTTAACAAAGTTTGTATGTACATGGGGTGAGAGGGATTGCTTTACGTACATTTCTACGAAGGAGGGGATGTTAAGGAAGTGATGAAAATGATGCAAACTGAACGGAAAAGCTTCTTAAGTAATAGTTTTTAAATTAAATGAATTTTACAAATATAAATTTTAAAGGATCTTAAAGTAAATTTATAGCATATTGTTTAAAAGTGAGCACATGAAAGCGAATTAAAAATTCACCCCCACTAACAGATGCATTTATTGAAACCAAGAGCTATACAGAATTATACAAAAATAAACTAGTACTTATTTATATATTTCCGTACAAATTTTTTATAAAAAAACCAAGAATTATAATTCCTAAATATAGAGAATCGAATGAACTAAATGATAATTATTTAATATTTTAGTAAAATTTATATTGACCGACTTTGTGGATCAACTAAAAATTTACACAGGCTCTTCTAATGCATATCTTACACGGTCAATATTATTCACGAATCTAACAGGAGTAAAATATTAAAAAAGCTGTGATAATGTCAGACCCAAGATTTGCAATATATAATATACAAATATAATACGCATATAATATGCAAATTGAAAACGCCGATATCAGTTCATACAAATTACAATTTTATGTAATATAAAAAATAATTTAAGTGGAAGTGATATATGGTCAAAAAGACATAACGGTATAATGGTGACAATAAGAAAGTGCGCTGTTTGGCCTAGGAAGAAATATTTTAAAACACTGAAAATAAACAAAGATAAAGAAAAAAAATGAAAGTCAAAGTTTTCGACCTAACAAAAATATTCAAAATACGTATTTAAAAATCAAAATATTTCTAAAAGATATTTAATTGAAAAGATCTTCGACTATTTTCCTGTATTTTCTCTGTATTTTCATTGCAAATTCTGCTAAAGATCTTTAATCTTTTAAAATGAAACAACACACAAGTGAGGTCAAAGAACTACGTGATAAGAAAACATGCGTGAGACAATGAACACAAGGTACAGTGCAAAAATGCAACAATAGACATGAAAATAACAGACATGAAGAAGAGAAAAATCAAAGAAGCAGAGCTCATTTTACTAAAAAAAGAAATATGTGTAGCAAACCCATCAACAGAATACAGCAGGCTTTGGTTTGTTATGCTTAAAGAGGAAGTGAACAACAAGAATATACCAACAGTCTTCTTCTTCTTCCTGTAGTGCCTATCCGTTTCGGATGTTGGCGACCATCATGGCAATCTGTACTTTGCACACTGCTGCTCTAAAAATATTTGTGGTTGTTGTGTTGAACCATGTACATAGATTTTTCAGCCAGGAAATCCTTCGCCTTCCTGGTCCTCGCTTTCCTTCCACTTTTTCTTGCAAGATTAGTTGCAGCAGTCTATATCTTTTACTGTTCCTCATGATGTGACCGACGTATTCGATTTTGGCTGTTTTTATTGTAATTAACAGCTCTTTTCTTTTTGCATTCTCAGCAAAATAGTCTGATTAGTAATGTGGTCGGTATAAGATATCTTCAGAATTCGACGATAAAGTCACATTTCAAACGCCTCAATTTTCTTGCAGGTGGCGTCTGTGATAGTCCACGACTCAACTCCTTACAACAGTATAGGAAAGATATAACATCGTAATAACCTGATTTTTATGGATATCGACAAGTCATGACATTTGAATACCTTTGCCATTTTTTGAAATGCAGATCTTGCTTTCTCCATCCTAGATTTGATTTCTATGAAATGGTCCCAATTTTCATTGACGTTCGTACCAAAGTAGGTGTATGTTTTTACTCTTGCTATTTGTTGACCGTTCATACTGATTCGTCCAAATTGCTGTTCCTTCTTAGAGATCATCATACATTTTGTTTTCTTAGTGTTTAGTGAAAGACCGTATATCTGACTGACTTCTGCGATTCTGTTCATTAACTCTTGGAGGGCTTCAGCACTGTCAGCGAATACCACTGTGTCGTCTGCGAATCTTATGTTATTGACACATTCTCCGTTAATTCGAATTCCGGCTTGAACATCGTCCTCTGCTTCTTGAAAGATTTCTTCAGAGTAGATGTTAAACAGCAGTGGTGATAGTATACATCCCTGACGGACCCCACGTTTGATTTTGATATCATCGGATTCTCCTGCCTCTGTCCGGATAGATAATGTTTGATTCCAGTACAGATTGCTGATAATCCTTAAATCGCAGGTGTTTATTCCAATATTGTTTAGTATCTTCATCAGCTTGTCGTGCTTTACAGTATCGAACGCTTTATGGTAATCAATAAAACATGCATAAATATCGCAATTTACGTCTCTACATCGTTGAAATAGCACTTGGATACTAAATAGAGCCTCTCTTGTACCCACTGCATTTCGAAAACCAAACTGTTTACGGCTGATTTTTTCTTCGCACAGTCTATATATCCTTTGATGTATAATTCTTGGAAACAATTTTAAAATATGGCTCATTAATCTGATGGTTCGGAAATAACTACATACATACCAACAATAGTAGATAGCAAAACATTAAATCGTCATCAATCATACACTGTAGGTACATTGTACACGTGCAACATACAATTCACAATATCAATACTCTTAAACATAGAGTCGCAAAACACAGAATGATGCACACATTAATACAGAAAAGCACAGAATAATCAGGATTTGATATATCATAGGGATAAAACATCCAACCTCAGATCTTTTTAGCCAAAGTATGGCTGTTGCCTACAACAGCATGGCCAAGTACATCACACTCAATTTTTTAATTAAACATAACTTTATCAAACACCTTGGTGGTTATACACTCACACTCAACACAATTTATTTAATAATCTTTTTTAAAAACGATTTCCAGAGTGGAAATCAAAACTTCAAAATCTTTTTCAGGTAAAAATGTAACTGTCATTACAATCAACTGTAGCTATCCCGTATAAGCACAACACTTATCTTTATTCTCTTTACAAATTTTGAGAGAGTAAACGTATATTCAATCTGGAGACTGAATTTTGGGTATCATTATTTTTTGAGTTGTAATTTTTACTCGATACTACGCTGATAATTGAAAGATTTTGACTTCTCCTCGTACCTGGAAGAAGATCTGTTCATTGAAGGCTTGCAGTAGCGCGAGCAAGCGAGTGAGAGAGAGAGCAGCCATTTTGCGGCCAAGGTAAACTGCGGAAGTGCATCGCAAGACAGACTCCTCCCTAGGGACGTACGCGCTCCCAAGGGAGTCTTCTCCCCTCGAGCGGCGGCGGCGGGAGAACACACGCGTTCCCATGGGGACGGGACGCGGGCCGTCGCGACGTTCAAAACGCGCGGGACGCCGATCGACGGCAGAGTGGCGGCGGATGAACGCCGTGCATGATGGCCAGTAGGCGGGTGGCGCGATGGCATTCTTCGGATAAGGTTGCTAGTTCAAATACTACGATGCTGGCGACGGCCATCGACCATTTTATAAGATATGGATTGGTTTTATAGGGGGACACAAAAAGTTTTCTCTACTAGATATTATACCTTTTGAAAGAAAATTATGATTTTCTTCATAACATTTCGACTTGTACCATAATAAAAACAATATACAAGTAGAAGCTTCAAAATCAGAAAGCTTAATACAGGTAAGTTACTAAAAAAATGTAACTTTAACTTTATTTATATAAAGGACACCGCAAACATCTTATGGAAAATATAATGTCAAATTCAATAAAATTTACATGAATAGATTCGTCTTAAATTAACAGTCATTTCATATCATTGCGCTAACCGCGCAACCGAAACTACTATTATAAGAGGCTTAATAGCCGGAGAAGATTTATGGCGTACCAATAATTTGAGTATTTTAAAATATTTTTTCTCTCTCTAAATTACGTACGTACCCATTTGATTTCAGATTTATTTATATCAATTTATGCTCTTATTATTGAAAATTCAGAGTTGGCGCAATGATATGAAATTACCGTTAATTCGTGACGAATCTATTCAAATAAATTTTATTGAATTTGAGTGACATTATATTTTCCACAAGATGTGTGCGGTGTCCTTTATATGGTTATTTTCCTAACAAGTGCAGAAAGTCATACTTTTCCGCACGCGACTGCAGTTTGCCGAACGACGCGAAGCGGGAGTTCGGAAAGCAGTCGAGTGCGGAAAAGAGACTTTCTGCAAGCGTTAGGAACAATATTTTTTTCTACGAGTCTTTAAAAAATGACCAAATCTTAATCAATTAATTTAATTAATATGAAAATACATACACAAATTAATTCTTTGACAAAGTTGTCAAAACCAAACTTTCAGCATAATTGGTTAGCATGACGACGATCTTGGTTTCCATGACGACGATTCAAAACTGTTATTGTCTACTGATTTGACTTTCGAATATTATGTCAAAATTATTTTATTTCATCGAATTCTCGCGTTAATTTCATTAATAACTGAACACAATAAGATACGTTTGAAATAAATTAGTAAATAATTTTTAAATATTAGTTTATTGCATGTATTATAATTACATTAGGGCCATATTAACATATCTAAATTAACACGCATGCGAAAAAGTAAAACGCGCGCGGAAAAGTAAAACGCGTGCGGAAAAGTAACACGCGTGCGGAAAAGTAAAACTTTCTAAACTAAAACGCGTGCGCTAAAGTAGACATTTTTAAACGCTCGTAGAAAATAGTATATTTTGACGTTTCGATGATCACTTCCGAAATCGTTATCGAAATACGAAAAATGAATAAAATTGACAAAATAAACTTATTTTACATTAAAATTTTGGCCTATTACCAGTAAAAATCGTAAATAATAAGTCTTTGTTGTAGTATTTAATTTTCTCTTAATATGAACACCACATTCCTATAAATATTTAATAAACGATTGTTAATATATAACTTTTTCTGTCTCCCATATTTTGTGTTTTCGTTTACTAGTTTCTAACAGTTACTATGTGTTGCAGATAACTTGCTCAACGGGCAAGTGAAATATATCGGAAGAAGAGCAAATTCTAGAATATCAAAACAACATAAGAAGATAACATATCAGAAGATAGGAAACCCAGCCTCAATAAAGTCACAAATCTACCGACTATTTACATATTATTAAAGAAAGATAATACCTAGCTATTTTAGCCAAAACTATAAACTTTAAGCAAGTTTTAGTTTTCAATTAACTATTATTTTATATTTTAGTTTTTATAAAAAATATCAAGCTGTTATTCTGAAGGCAAAACATCAGGAGAACGTGGAGGCCGCAGATTAGGACCTTCATATAGTATCCGTCGTCCATTGTTCATTTACTTCAGAAAGTACTCAATGGCTATTGTACTATTCAGTGTCGCGATATCTTGTTGGTACAATGCTTGATAGTTTCTAGCAAACTGACCAAATTTGATAGAACCACAACCAAGTTCCATAAAAATTCTAAATACCATTGTATAGTAGCATTTTCGTCATATAATTGGACTTGCACAATTTGACCATAAAAAAATGTGTAATTGTTTAATACTTACTTGAAACCTTCGCATGTCTCTTGGATTTCCAGCGTTTTTCAAACAATTCTGGTTACACTTGAGAAAAAACTTAAGGAAAAATCTGAAACAAAAAGGTCTCTTTTAGAACATGATAGGTTATAATAATAAAATTATAAAATATTAAAATAAATATACAAATATACATTTTTGGCGGATAGTTCCTTCACCAAATATAAGAGTAAAAGGTGGAAGCGCGCTAGGCAGTGGCATACCGACACTGTTTCTAAAAGTGAAAAAAATACACCTACCACATTAAGAATTTCAGCGAACCAACTCGGTACAGACTACTAGATCTACTTCATTTTTGTGGCAAAAGTATTATACTATCTAATATTTTGCTCTCAATAATCATGAATTAATGAAAACCGATTTTTCTTTACCCACTACTTAGTTTACTACTTTTAGTTAAAATGAAAGAAGTAGTTCATCATCTCGAATTATATATAGCAAATTATATAACACTTTACATAACCTATATAACAAAGTACATAGAATGCATAGACAAAGAATATGTATTTAACAGTACAAACCAATAATAATACCTATAGAAATATGCTTTATTGCCACTGAAAATTTTTACAATTTTATGGACAAAGCTTACATACAGTCAAAAGAAAAACATAATATAAATAACAAATAACAACTACAATTTACTAAAATTAGATAAATCGTCAATAATGTACAGTATAAGATATAAAAGCCAAGACAAAAACAATTTATTGCAAAATATATATAAATTGCAAATTGAACATACAACAAATAAAATAAAATAGGTACAACATAAGGAACTGACAAGTTTATGCTACTGCACATGGAACCCAATTTTCTTAGTTATTCATTAAGAAATTCTTCTATTGAATAATATGGTCTTTTGGATAGATAGGCTTTTGTCATTTTTCGGAACTTAGGGAAAGATGTTGCAGATTTAAGTTGTAACGGAAGATGATTGTACAGTTTCTTTGCGGAATATAATATAGATTTCTTTACTAACTCAGTGGATGGAATCGGTAAATAAATATCAAAGATTGAATTTCTGGTGGAGTAAAGATGATTGGGCCTCGATGGAAAGACATGAAGGTGTTTACAAATTAAACAAACCGTTTCTAGAATATATAAAGATGGAAGTGTTAAAATTTCGTGAACTCTGAAGTAACTTCTGCAATGTGTAGATCTTCTGAGGCCAAACAAATATCTTATTGCTCTTTTTTGCAATCTAAAAATGACATCAAATTGAGCAGCTGTACTAGAACCCCAAAAAGGAAGACCATATCGAAGATGAGACTCGAACAACGAAAAATATGTTATTTTAGAAGATGCTAAATTGAGTTCCCTTGAGACAGATCGTATTGCATAGCAAGCTGAGGCGAGTTTCTTACTTAACGAATCGATATGAAGTG
The DNA here is from genome assembly GCF_917563875.1 of Diabrotica virgifera virgifera. NCBI lineage: Eukaryota > Metazoa > Arthropoda > Insecta > Coleoptera > Chrysomelidae > Diabrotica > Diabrotica virgifera. The sequence goes on along the minus strand of NC_065449.1, from coordinate 53,160,261 downwards.
ACCATTTGAGGTTGCTGTCCAAAAAAATACCAAGAAATTTTACAGAATCAACCGTACTGATCTGGCTGTTATGAAGTGGCAAAGGTTGAAGAGCTCCTTTATAGGATAATGCTACTGTTTTATTTACGTTAAAAGAGAGTAAATTAGAGTCAGAACAGGTCTTTATCGTCAGTAGATCCGAAGTTATAGTTTCATGAAGAGATGCAATAGTTGAGTTGCTCCAAGTGATACTGGTATCATCAGCAAAAAGAAAAATTTTCCCATTGATTTTTAAATTAGTGATGTCATTTATAAAGATAAGGAACAGTATAGGACCCAATACTGAACCTTGTGGTACCCCACATACGATGTTTTTGAGACTAGAGTCAGTATCATTTGCTCTAACTAGTTGTTTCCGATTATTCAAGTAGGATTGGAACCAATTCAAAGAAATACCTCGAATTCCATAGAAATTTAGTTTTGCAATCAAGATGTCGTGATTTACACAATCAAAAGCTTTGGCATAGTCGCAGAAAACAGTGGCAGTATAAAGATTATTGTTTAGTGCTTGGTAAACCTCATGTAGTACAGAAAACATGGCATCAGTGGTACATTTATTTGTTAAAAAGCCGAACTGATTTTGTGATAAAATGTTGTTATCAACGATAAAGGACATAAGTCGAGTTTTAATGAGTCTCTCAATAATTTTGGAGAGTACCGGTAGTAAGGCAATAGGTCTATGGTTGCAGGCATCAGATTTTTCGCCACCCTTATGAAGAGGAATAATAATGGCTGTCTTTAGGCACTCTGGAAATTTACCTTTTTCGAAGGAATCATTAATTAGTGAGAGGAGGATTTCCAACACATTTTCTGTGAGATTAGAGAAAATTTTTATAGATAGTCCATCAGTACTACAGGATGATTTGCTTTTGATACAATTGATTGTTTGGATAAGTTCAGAGTTATCGACTTGTCGTAAAAAGAATGAATTCGAGACCTGTCTTGAATTAGGAAGATAGGAAATGGGATCTTGTTGCGGCAAAATTGTTGATGTTATATTTTTACTCACATTAACGAAGTAGTCGTTTAGACTTTCAGGATTTGGAAGGGAAAATGATTGAGCTGTGTGAGTTTTATTTCGAAGATCGTTTATTATAGACCAAGTCTCTTTTGCAACACTTTTAGAGCTTCCCAGACGATTTTGATAATAGGATTTTTTAGCTGACCTGACAAGTTTTAGATATGTTGTCCTGTACTTCATGATATATTCATTGACAGCAACATTGGTAGTAAATTTCTTGATGTATAGTAGTGAACGCATATTCTTAGCTGATATGCGAATACCTTTCGTAACCCAAGGTTTCCGATGTTTTGGCTTAATAGGAATTAAAGGAAATGCCTTATTGAAGATGTGGAGAAGCTTATCTAGAAAAACACTGAAATTATAGTCCACGTCTATAGAAGGAAATTGCCACTCAGAAGTTAAGCATAAATTTTGGAATTTACGAAAATTCTGGGCGGAAAAAATCCTACCTAAACGTCGGGTTTTTGAGGAGGGTTTGCTGAAGATGTTAAACTTCGTATACACTGCTTCATGATCAGATAGTCCCGCATTAATAACTGTAGAGCAGACATCAAGGGGTGAGAAATCTGAGACAATATAATCGATTATGGTAGATGTAGTTTTTGTAATCCTTGTAGGAGAATCAACGTGCATTGAGAGACCATACGATTCAAATATGTTTGCCAGGGACACTTGGGTAGCACTAGCAGCAGCATAATTAATGTTAAAATCACCGCATAGAATTTTTCTGCTTTTATGAGGCAGGTCATCTAACAAATTTAGCAGGTTCTGAAAAAATAGTCCCACGGTAGAATCAGGTGATCTATAAATGCAAATAATGTAAAGATTAAGATTTTTTATTATAAACTAAGGAGAACTCAAAGAAGGATTCACTTAACAAAAAGTCATATTTTGTTACCAGACAAAAATCATTATTTCTAGAGAGAATCAGGGTGCCTCCATGAGCCGAACTTGGACGATCATACCTGGCAATTGTAGTATATTTTTCTACAAAAAAAGGCTCGTTAACTTCAAGCCAGTGCTCTGTAACCGCAACTATCGGAGGAAATCCTAATTCCTCCAGAAACAAAAATAATTCATCAGTTTTATTTCTTATAGAACGAATATTAATCAGAACCATGCCAAAGTTGTCATCACTAAAATAATTACCTATTTACCTATAATAATACCTATTTTATAGATTCGAGGAAGTTGGGAGGTTGGAGTAACTAGGAACAATAAATTATAACACGAAAACTAAATCTAGGCCTATTGGCTCATTAATAATAATGTTGTGTCCAAATGTAATAATAACCAAACAACATACCTTGTGTCTGGTACCTACAAAAAACCTATTTAGTATTACAATGGTATTACCTCATAATAACCATTTTTTAAAATTTTTTATAGTGCGTCTAATAATTTGACCAGGGACTGTATTGTATACTACGAAAAAAAAACAGAATCTGTTCAGATTGTTATCAGATGTTAAACGTCTGATTTTAGCGTTTAGTGAAGCGTTTTAGAGAATTCTTCGACTTATTTTTATTTTTTTTTATAATACAGCTTGATAATTTTACAACTCTATATTTTTCGGCCAACTTTCATTATATTTTTATTATGTTTCTTAGCGACAAAAGTTTCCTATTTTACGACATATTATTATAGAGCTTTAATAACTTTGTGTTCGCCGACACCGACCCTAATTTATTATGCAGGTTATTTTTAATCTCATTTTAGATAAATACGATAAGTAATAAAATATTATTGGGTATTTCGCAATAATGGGTATTATCAACAGGTACCTATACAAAAATATTTTGGCCGATATTAACTGGTAAATTTCTATGAAATGGGTTTTAAAAATAATGAGATTATTATTTGGCCGCGTCCGTATTATACAGTGAGCACGTAAAGGTTGGAATAAATTCATTTTCTCGAGAATGGACGATTTTGAAAAAAATCCCGAAACAGGTCAATTTTTATTTTTAAATTAGGACTTTTTAGCATATATATCATACTAGTGACGTCACCTATCTGGGCGTGATGACGTCATCAATGATTTTTTTAAATGAGAATAGGAGCCGTGTGATAGCTCATTTGAAAGGTAATTCAATTATCTATTAAATAATATAAACATTAATATAATTATTTATACAGGGTGTCCAAAAAAATTTTTTTTGATTAAATTTATTGACATAGAAAGAAGAATGTATGTAATTTATTTAATTCAAAATACATTTTACTGCTCTCAGAAAACAGAAAAAAATGTTTATTTGAAAAATAATCATGGCTTTTCGCTTAAATTAAATGTTCAAACTGTCCCGAGGCTGGTGGGTGGCTGCTTTAATATTGAATTTAAGGAAAAAACAATATTTATTTGCCAAATAAACATTTTTGTCTGTTTTACATGCACACACATGCTTCTTTTTATGTCAATAAATTTAATTAAAAAAAAAATTTTGGACACCCTGTTTAAATAAATATGTTAGTGTTTATATTACTGAATAGAGAATTAAATTGCCTTTCAAACGAGCTATCCCATGATCCCTATTTTCATTTAAAAAAATCATCGATTACGTCATCACGCCCAGATGGGTGACGTCAGTATTACAATATTTATGCCAAAAAGTCGTAATTTAAAAATAAAAATTGACCCGTTTCAGGCTTTTTTTCTAAAATCGTCTATTCTCGAGAAAATGAATTTATTCCAACCTTTTCGTGCTCACTGTATAAATGGCCGTTAGTACAGGTTGCCGATTTTGACAGGTGGCCGTTAACACAGGTTTTACTGTAATAATATTTAACTAAAATAAAAATTTGTTTCATCAGAAGTACCTAACTAATTTTTTTGGGCTTAAATACCTTTAAATTCATTAAATATTTTATAAGTATAGATCAAACCTATCAGAGGTAAACTGCACTATGTCACTGTAAATTATCATTATTTACAGTAATGAGGGCAAATTTTAAAGTTTTATTAGTTGTAGGTCTGGATCCCGCGTATGAAAAAAAAATTGATTAATAGCAAGCTGAAAATTTGTTAATAGCTTAAGGGTGTCTAGTCGGATAAACTTTGATATATGGAAACACTGGAACAGGGGCAGTTTTAATTGTGGAACAGGTTAAAAATTTGGAACGGTCACACCACGAAAACGGCACATTTATTTTGTCCGACAGAACAGACTTAAACTTTCCGCACAGAGATTAAACTCTCATGCAGAAATCAGACTACTATTTATCACCTGTCATAATTTCTGTCATTTGACATACTCTAAATGTTTCACTCATTAAAACGCCCATTTGGTGATAAATAGCAGTCTGATTTTTGCATGAGAGTTTAATCTCTGTTCGAAGAGTTTAAGTCTGTTCTGTCGGACAAAATACATGTGCCGTTTTCGTGGTATGACCGTTCCAAATTTTTAACCTGTTCCACAATTAAAACTTCCCCTGTTCCAGTGTCCCATATATCAAAGTTTGTCCGACTAGACACCCTTAAGCTATTAACAAATTTTCAGCTTGCTATTAATTAACTTTTTTTTCATACGCGGGATCAAGACCTATTGGATTGTACAAACTAGTTATATGTTATGATTAAAATAATGATCACATTGTCTTTCAGAGCGAAAGATACATAATTATGGATATATAAGATTTTTAAAATATTTAAACGGCTCTACTGAAAAGTTGCTTAAAATGACATAGTGTAGTTTACCTTCGAGGTCCAGAAATATAGAAGAAGAAATCCAAAATCGACTAAGCAAAGCGAACAACTGTGTTTATATATTTTGCGTTTGGTTCAAAAGGACAAATGAAGATCTGATAAACCTATATGGGCAGTCCAGCATACAAGGAGTAATAAGAACCAAACGACTAATGGCTAGGACACATACAGAGGATGGCAGAGTGTAGATTACCGAAAATTCTACTGTCAAGTACAATTGGAGAACGTTAGAGGAGTGGTCGATCCAGAAAAATGTTGAAAATGGATGTAGAAAACGATCAAAAACACCCATCGTCACAAATTGGAGGATGAAAGCAATGGACAAGATCGGATGGAAAAGAAAGGTCAACCAAGCCATGGGCCTACTAAGCTCGACGCGCTAATTATACAGTGCGCTGGAATAAGTGTTGCCCCTCCTTATTAACTTATTTAATTTTAGCACGTAAGCAAAACGCTTGGACAGGTCGATTTTAAAAATAATTAAAGTATATTGTAACATCAATGTTTCGAACTTTACGCGATCCCTCTTCAGGTGACACGCACAACTTTGATTTTTTTAAATGGAAAAGCACATCATGTGACAGCTTATTTAAAAGCGTTTGAAATACTGATTACAAAAATTTATAATACTTTAATTATTTTTAAGAGCGTAGGCACAAAATTTCGATCAAATTCTCTTTAAACCCATTCATTTTTTTCCAATCTTGAGAAAACTAAGTATTTTTGAAAAATTTAAACGCAGAATAAAATATTACATTATTACCGAGGGCTGAAAGTTTCTTAGAGTAAACAAAAAGTTTATTTTGAATGATATATTCGAAATTAAAAATCATACTAAATTTTCCCTTTTTTTTTTTTCACCCTGTAACTTATTAAAATAATCATTGTAGAAATTCTCAGGTACTTAATATCCACGATAACACCGTAATATTTTATCGTGCATTTAAATTTTTCAAAAATATTTATTAGTTTTCTCAGTATTCGAAAAAAAATAATTCATTTGAAAAGAATTCGACCGAAATTTTGCACCTATGCTCTGAAAACGGATTAGAATATTATACAGTTTTGTAATCAGTACTTCAAATGGTTTTCAATGTGATGTCACACGATGTACTTTCCCATTTCAAAAAATCTTATTTATGCCTGTCACCTGAAGAAGGATCGCGTAAAGTTCGAAACATTAATGCTATAAGATACTATGATTATTTACCTGTCCGAGCGTTTTGCTTATTTGCTAAAAATAAATAAGTAAATAGGGGGGGGGTAACACTTATTCCAGTGCACTCTATAACATACAACATATTATTATAATACATAATAATAATTGAACCTTTCATTTTGATTTTTTTTATAAACTCTAAAAAAATTGTTAATTTTAAACACAATTGCTTTAAAAAATCATTGCTCTTAAAGGAATCTATTATAGATAAAAAATATCTGCCAACATTATTGGTGTTGGTACATACTAGTTTTTTGTAATATTTCAAATTTTTTGTAATGCCTGGCCTAAAAATTTGTTTCCCTTTCGCTAATAAGTCATAACCAGCCGAATGAAAACTTCCGTGAAATACGGACTCGGACACAAATTTTCACGGTGGTTAACTGAAGCGTGAATGAAAATACGAAATTGATTGCCAATGGCGATCACTACTGTATATCGGTTTGAGCCGTTTTGTTACCAGTTTATGAGTTGTTGATGAAAAACCTGTCATTTGTTTAGAATACGTATGACGGACGTGAATAGCAATATGTGGAAGCGCCGGATTAAGCCTTGGGGCTTGATGATAAGGGACTCTTGGCACAAAAATAGCAAAAAATATTTCTGCATTATTACATTAAATGTGTAACTTGGGCAACAAGAACAGAACGTATTTATTTTATTGAATACAGTAATTTTGCATGTACAGTGGAACCTCGATAACTCGGATTAATCGGGACCGCGACCGATCCGGGTTATCGAAAATCCGACATAGCCGGAGAATATGGTAAAAATTAATAAAATACGGTATACTTACAGATAAACTCCGTTATAATTGAAATAACATGAAATATATTTATAAATATGCACAGTACCTACCCATTAAAATTACTAAAAAAACACCAAACCCAAATGTAAGCAAATGGAAGCGAACAATACAAGACACACAATATTAAAGACCATTGTTTATAAGAGAATTTTTTAAATAGTCTTTCCTAAACAATGCTGACAGTTTGAAATAAAAAGGAATAGATACTACAGACAGGTGGCTGTTGTTTCTGCGGCGTGTGCTGAGTCATTTTTAATATCGTATCGTTCAAATTACACACATAAGTACGCATTATCTCTCAAATATTATATTACATACATTTTTATTGTTGAAAGGTTTGTCTGATAATTAACTATTTTGATTGGAAATAAGCCACAATTAAATTGAAAAATACAAAATATTGAAAATCAAAATGTTTATCTGATGAAAATCGGTCCGGGTTAGCCGGACTTCCGGGTTATCGGGGTTCCACTGTATTACTTTCTAAACGTAACCTCAGCCAATTCTGAAATTATGTTGGTAAAAATCAAGTGGTTTTAATAAATCTCTATGTTACAAGTCTTGGTAAAGAATCTTTCATGGATCATCTTTGATCTATACATATTTTCTATTCATTTTTAGGTGAGAAATGATATTTTTCTTTCACAATTTGCTGTAGGAGTTACAAAACGAGCCATGGAACATACAGTGCTCAACTTGAACCTTCGAGACCGCATAACAAACCAACAAATCAAGCAAAGATCAGGGGTCCAACACGTCATCGAAAGAGCTACGACGTAGCAGGGCAGGGCACTAAGCTAGAACACAAGATGGATAGTGGATGGTCAGGACAGTCCAATCTATAATGATCGACTGTTCAGTGTACTCAACAGCAAGATCTACAGCGAAAATACAAAACAATCTGAAAGAAGCTCTAAAGGCGGATCAACATCAATAAAAATTTGGGTATGTGTTGTATTTTAAAATACAAAAAAACATTTGCGGCACAAATTTAAATCTGATCAAGTATTTTTACAACGTAAATATTTTGTTCGTGTGTTGTACCTCCGAATCCACTTAGCGACAAGTGGATAATCAAGTCCTCACTAACATTGCTGTGCGGCGCAAATTTCTCTGAAGTCGACTGAAAAACCGACAGCACGACGGATAGCGTGCTCATCGCACACGAACAAATTTGAGTCAAATACAATGTACAACATAAATTTTTATTGATGTGAATCCGCCTTTAGAGGAGATATTAGTAAAAGAATAAACTTTTTTTAGAAATCATAAATTGTATCACAAACTTTCAGACATAAAATGTTTGTATTTTTCAAAAATATGCATAAAAAATATGCTATGTGTAAAAAACTATTTCTAAAATAAAAATAACCCCCCCCCTCTGCTAATAACCCAGGGGATGACGCGGTAAAAAAGATAGTAAACAGTATACAACAAGATCAGGCACAAGATTATAGCTTCAGCTTCAAAACCGTATTATTTGAACCTAAACGTTATTTAAAAATGGTATTTTAATTCAATTAAAACAAGATAATCCTAAAAAGTGTCAACGCCATTGTAGTTAGACACATAAAATTCTAGTTTTTCTTTCCATACTGTTACTCATACTAACGTTTTTATTTAGTCTGAACTTTTTGCGATAGCAAATTCTTAAGTCAGTCGTGCTGCGCTTTTTTATGGCTTTTTCATCATTTTCGTAGTCGCGCTGTTGGGAAACGGTGTAAACAAGAAGAAAACCGCAGTCGAACGTCTCGCAGGGGCTGTTTCGAGTTAAGTTAGTTACGCAAGAATGTCTTCTTCTCTTTAGAAACATAATTTATAAGCGATTCATAATGCCGGAGTGTCGACAAGAAATTGAGTGAAAGTTTCGAGCAACGCCGGGAAAATACGCGGCTAAATTAAATTTTGCAGTATGCAAACTTTATTATTACCCTCAAGTAAGAAGCAAGCTATTACACGAATTGGAATTAGAGACTAGAATTTATGTGGAAAATAATATAATTTTTAACATTGAAAGCGTATTTTTGTTATTTTGTAATTTAGTTTTTTATTCGACCTAAATTTTTAGTGATAAGCATATCAGAAAGCTGCCAAACTGTGACATATTATTTGATAACATAAAATATTCTGAAAGATTTCTTTTTTTTTTATTTACAACAAATATAACCTCATCACCCACTAAGGATTATCAACGGGGAAACATGTACCGGGTGGTCCAATAAGAATGGCCCTAGGTCATATCTCAGGGACCGTTTATAGTACAGCTTTGAGATAAAAATATTTATAACAAAAGTTGCCTCAAGAAAAGCCTGGATATTATTTTTCTAATTGTAGGTCCACCGCTAGAGGGCGTAATTGAATATCAAAAATTAAAAAATCCAAATTTTACAAAATTTGCCCAATGAAAGGGCACTAGAAATCCCATCATGGTATTCTTCATAAAATTCTGCGCATATTTGATTTCACAAGTTTAAGTCTATCTTTGCAAATAAGAGGTGGGGGTAAGTGGGAACCTTCTTATGAAAAAATGGCTGTTCGCTAAAAGTCCGGTTCTGCTATATCGAATTTTGCATACTTGGTCTTGTTGAAAACAGCTCTTTTTCGTCAATCTAAGTGTCTTATTTTTGAAACAGCCTAATAAGTAATATGCCAGCTAGGAGGCGTTATTTAATTTTTTCAGAAATCTAGTTTTCTTTGGAAAATATTAAACACAATTATGCATTTTTAATTCTGTATTACAAAATTAGACAATATTAGCAACAGAATTCCAAAAACCACATGTCGATACCTTTTTTCTATCTCGAGATATCTTAAGAAATATGCAAATTTTAAACATAACTGTTACTATCACCGGTAAATGAAGTTAAGGAAAAGTAGTGTGCTATAGAAAAATCAAATAAACATTTTCAGATGTAGTCTCAATGTCTGCTCTCGCAATGCTTTGAATGGGGTTTCGTATTCTCTAGATTATGTTTTCTAGAGTAGTGGGCCTAGCGTCAAAAACAAGGTTTTTAATCCGTCCCCATAAATAAAAGTCTAAAACAGTTAAATCTGTTGCTGTTCAATCTACTCTTGAGAGTGTAAATTCTTGCATCGAAAATGATTGGCAACAATTTTGAACATTTAGGCCGTCACTAAGTAAGTAGTTGCTTTTATTTCTTTGTTATATCTTATAGTGTTGTTTGTCTTATTGTTGTTTTAATTAATTATATACGTTTACATCCGGAAAATATTTCTTTGTTTTTTCCATAGCACACTACTTTTCCTTAACTTCGATTACCGGTGACATTAACAGTTGTTTAAAATTTACACGTTTCTTAAGATATCTCGAGATAAAAAAAAGGTATCGACATGCGGTCTTCGGTATATTGTTACTAATTTAATCTTATTTTGTAATACAGGATTAAAAATGCATACCTGTATTTAATATTCTCCAAAGAAAACTAGATTTCTGAAAATAATGTAATAACGCCTCCTAGCTAGCATATTATTTATTAGGCTATTTTAAAAATAAGACTATTAAATTGACGGAAAAGAGCTGTTTTCAACAAGACCAAGCATGCAAAATTCGATTTAGCAGAACCGGACTTACAGACATTTTTTCATAAGAAGGTTCCCACTCACCCCCACCTCTTATTTGTAAAGGTAGACTTAAACTTGTGAAATCAAATATACGCAGAATTTTATGAAAAATACGATGATCGGATTTACAGTGCCCTTTCATTCGGTAAATTTTGTAAAATTTTGAGTTTTTAATTTTTGATATTCAATTACGCCCTCTAGCGGATGACCTTCAATTATGAAAATAATTTCCAGGCTTTTCCCGAGGCAACTTTTGTTATAAATTTTTTTTCTCAAAGCTGTACTATAAACGGTTCCTGAGAAATGGCCGAGAGCCATTCTTATTGGGACACCCGGTAAATACAATGAGATAAATAATACTTACAGTCGGAAAAATGAAAGAATACCCATGAACGATCACATAAATCACTTATTTTGTGCTGTGTTTTTTTTTATAAATAACAAACGTTTGTTATAGAAAATGACAGCAAATGCAAAATAAGTGATTGATGTGATTGTTCATGGGTATTCTTTCATTTTTTCCGACTGCATGTATTATTACATAAGAATAATTTACAATTTGTATGTACAGTGGAACCTCGATAAGTCGGCCCCCGATAACCCGGAAGTCCGGCTAACCCGGACCGATTTTCATCGGACAAACATTTCAAGAATAAAAATGTATGTACATATTATGTTAAAACATTTTATCTGCAGCCGCTTCTGGAATGTCTTAAAAATATCGAATTTCATTGATAAAACTTCCCTTCATTCATAATATAATATTTGAGAGATAATGGTAATGGTATCTGTGTACTTAATTTGAACTATATTATGATAGTAAAAATGACTCATGCACACGGCGGCGGCAGAGCGACGTTCATTATCGCAAACAACAGGCACCTGTTATTCCTTTATTTATTTTCAACTGTCTTTTAAAAAATTGTTTTTTAAACAATGGTCTTTTAAACAATGAAAGAGTCACTGTTCTTAAATTACATAACATCATTCCGATGGCAGACCAGACGAAATTGACACAACCAAACTGACTGAGTTTTTTTATCTAGAAATGAATAATACTCTATATTGTCTATACTAAACTCTATACAACTATAGGTAACTATGCATATATATTTCATATCATTTTGCTTATAAGGGACTTTATCTATAAGTATACCGTATTTTATTAATTTTTACCATGCTCTCCGGCTAACCCGGATTTTCGATAACCCGGATCGGCCGCGGTCCCGATTAATCCGAGTTATCGAGGTTTCACTGTACATGGTAGAACAAAAACAACATACTCTGTCCTAAAAATCGCATCGCTGTAGTAGAAATTGGCAGCACACGTCGCCAGATTGTCCGACAACCGATGAACAAAACGTATTATCGAGTGGAGGTCACGAGAAGAAGCACTGCGGAGCAGAGGACGCCCATCAACCAAATAGACCGACGATCTGAAGCATCCTATCGGTAACTATATGCAAGTCATGCAAAACAGACACAGATGGAAAGAGGTGGGTGAAACCTACTGGGTTACCATTCCAAGATGATTCCTACTTGATATAGGCATTCTTTGAGTTTAATAGCAGTATGATCCCAAATAGTTTGTAGGCTTCTGTAGATGTGGCTTTTAATGTTTACTTTGTGATAAGTCGAAGGTATCTGATTTATGATAGCAATATTTTGTTCGGATATTGCATTGATTGCCGGGGAGTCACTTTCTCATTAACACATTATCATACAGAAAGGGACCCAGATGAAGGAAATAATTATTTGTTGAGCCTGTAGCTAAGATATTTCTTCCTTGGTCTTAAGGATTATAGCGTGACTTGTATATAGCTATTTCATTCCACCTGATGAATTACTGTAAGTTCTCCTGTAAGTAATGTGTTCTACTCCTGTGTTCTACTGTTGTTCTGTGTTCTACTGTAAGTAATTACTGTAGATATACAATATTTTGTTAAAATTCACATATATGTTGTCGCAGATATGAGCTGCAGCATGTCCTTTATCACATTTAGAAGCATCATTGATGGGTTGTTGGGTATTTGGAAATGAAATTTTTAAAAGCTTGCTGTATAATAAAACTGTGTATGGAATGTTTGGGAAGCCCTTTTAGAGATCTTTTACGGCTCCGTAAGCTCGGTTTATTTCAGTTTGTTCAGAAATATCTAGTATTCACTCTCTGATGATTTCTAATAAGAATGAAACTAGTTAGGTTGTTTATGGCGCTTTCTTAACAAACTGAAATATAATATGTCTCTTGTTTTCGCTTTATGGCAAAATTCTTTTGTATTAGTTTTAATTTTAACTGAGTATACCTAAAGACCATGCTTCTGTTGGAATTTTGCCACTTTGAATAGACTGGAAGTGAAGTGCAAATTACAGACCTCCCCTAGTCTTCTATAATTCAACATTCGTATGTTGTCTCTTATTCGTAAACTTGGTCCCATTAAAAGTTTTATTTTCTTCGGAAATAAAACGTTGAATTGTTTTAGCGAGATGTCGCTGAGGCATCCATATCTTGTTATTTTGTCCTGATTCGATACTACTTATCTCGGTTTATTTTAGTTTGTTCAGAAATATCCATATACACACTCTTTGATGATTTCTAATAGGAATGAAAGGGTGAATGAAAATTAGGGTGTTTATGGCGTTCTCTGAAAAAACTGAAATATAATACGTCTCTTGTTTTCGCTTCATGGCAAATTCCTTTTGTATGTTTCTCTTTATTCCCTTTTCAATTTGGTTCTTATAATTATGGGAAAAAGTATAATATGATTGTGATACCGACGATATTATATATGAGCGAAAATTAGACTTTGCACAAAAGCATGATAAATGCAATGGGGATGAGACAATTAGTAGCTATAGCCGGAAAGACCAAGTGGGATAAAATAAGAAATGAGGCAATAAAAGGGATAACTAAAGAGGAACCAATAATGAACAAAATAATAAAGAGACAATTAAACTGATATAGTCATCTGATGAGAATGAAACCTAGCAGACTAACAAGAAAAATTCACGAAACAAGGAATATTGCAAAAAAGAACAGACCGAGGAAAAAATGGATATACCAAATTAGGAGGTGCGATATAAATTAAACAGAAAATGCTTGAAGAAATGAAATTAATAAGCACAAGACAGAGAAGAACGGAAGAGATGGGTGAATATGGTGAATACTAAATCCAAATCTACCTGAAAGGGTATAAGGAAGGGGGAAAAGAGAGAAAAGACAATTTGGGTCTTAATAGTTTTATAATAAGAAAACCGTAAATGGACAATACGATCTCGTAAAATATGTCGCCGATTGTCCACTCGTATATAACTTAAAGTTCAAATAATAAATATAAATTTAATTTTCATAAACACTAATTACATTTCACAAAAACTACCCAAATCCAAAAACGCGGTAAAACACCCAAATAAACAAAGTAGTCCTGCTACAAAATCGTGCCAGCAGCATTCCAATGAAATAATCCTAAAATTACAAAGGGCTGTAAACGTTGTGAAGTAAGTGAGAGTAAAGCGGTTAAACAGGAGAGAAAAGTATCCCAGGAGGCTACGATCATATTCATGTCCTGCCATAATGTTATTACGCTCGACGTAAATAACCCCAGGTTGTGTAGGTAATAAGAGTAATGCTGCCAGGAGTGATTTAAAGGACTTTCCGAAGTGGTGGAAGTAGTGTTTTGGTTTGGCGAGAACACATTTTGCAATTAAAAAGGAAACAGTTTGAAAGAAAATAAAAAAAGGACAAAAAACTAAAAATACGTTTTTACTAATTTAAATTGGCTGTGTTTATTTTTCTTAAACTGTATCACTCTCAATAAGCGGTTATAATACTACTCGTACTCACGATATACAGGGTAGCGAGAAAGTATGGAAACACAATAATATCTCGGAAACCGCTAGAACGATTTTATAGATTTTGGTAGGTGAGGGTCTTCTAATGCGGCCGATATTATAGTGGTAATTAAATTGTTGTCACATCTTCCGTTTTTTTGGAAATCTAATGAACTTTATTAATTTAAATGGAATACCCTGTATATTTTTTACGTTTTGAAGTTCTTACAAGGTACTGATGAACGTCAGGATGAACGTCAAAAAACCAAATATATGACCTTCAGTGAGAATCCAATAAATGACACTAGTATTACAATAAACGGTACCCAACTTGAAAAAGTAAACGAATACAAACACTTGGGAACCCTTATCAATGAAACAGGTGACCAAAATCACGAGATAAAAAGACGTATTGAAATTGCCAGGTCTACTTTTATAAAAATGAAAAAATTATTTTGTAATCATGATATTAGTATTCATCTACGAACTAGAATGTTAAACTGCTATGTATTCAGTACTTTGATCTACGGTGTTGAGTCATGGACTCTTAAACAGAAGAATATTAAAAATCTTGAAAGCTTTGAGATGTGGTGCTACCGCCGTATACTAAGAATAAGTTGGGTGGATAAAATTACAAATAAAGAAGTAATACGCAGAATAAATAGCGAGCCAGAAGTTCTACTGAATATAAAAAAGAGAAAACTTGAATACTTAGGTCACCTGATGAGGGGACAAAAGTACACATTCCTACAAAATATAATGCAAGGAAAAATCCAAGGACGAAGAAATCCAGGCCGTAGAAGAATGTCCTGGATCAGAAATTTGATCTGTACCACTAACGAATGGAAACAGCTTTCCAGCGATTATGCAACCCTCTGAATCAAAAAAAGCAAAACGAGCTATTTACTTTTCTATCTTTACTCAGATTTGACTACTAGAAAGTTCCTCTTCTGTCCTTTTCCTAGACGAATGAAAACAGAATGTGATTGCAAGGAGTCCTTTTTGTTTTCTATATTCGTCGTCTGCGGTCTTATAAATTGTAAAAGTTGCATATTAAGGATGTACCGGAAAGAACTTACAACACGAAGAGTCTCAGATTTAAATAACTATTTACCATTTTAATTTTATTGAGTGGTGAATTCTGCATTTGAGACTCTTCAATTTGTTAAGAGATCTCGCTGTATCGCGTCCCAATGGGGAATTCAATGATTTTTGAAGTTCCCCTTAAATTGATGGTTGAGCTGTTTTTAGATTCAGAGGAGTGCATGCTAGCGCTGTTGAGGAAGGCTGAAATGGTGGAAACAGCTGTCCAGCGATTATGCAACCCTCTGAATCAAAAACAAGCAAAACCATCTATTTAATATGTTTTATTTACTTTATTCGTCGTCTCCTTGCTTTATAAATTGTAAAAGGCATAGATTAAGTATGTTACCAGAAAGTGGTACCACGAGAAGTTTCAGATTTCTTGTTTAGATCTATTTAACGAAGGGCACATTAAGGATTTCCGAAAAATCCAAATATTGAATCATAAAAAAGTTTTGTTCATGGAACCGTCTGGAATCGTCTGATCTGACGGCAGGGAGATTGTGTAATTCCATATAAAAGAGAATGCAAATAAGCTAAATAGTATATCGTTATAGTTCTTCAAAATATAAGTTATCGCAAATAATCAAAGAAGCGAATTTTAGTTTGTGTTTTTTTATTAAATTAATTTAAAATTGTATTAACTAATATTTAAACAATAGATCTTTGGCTATATATAAAATAACATAAGCCGAACTATTTCACATCATTCCAATCAAAGTTTCAAAATAAGCCCAACTAGACTGCTAATCACATCCTGTAGCAAGTCGTAAGCTAAAAGACGTAAGACACGAAACGCATACCCGAGAACGTAAGACTTCCGCCCTATTTCACTGCAGACCATGGGCGCAGTGTAAAACACTAAATACCAAAAATGTTTGCAAACTACAATAGTTTATAATAACTAACATAAAAACATAGAAAGTAATGTGTAATAGTTATCTGTGAAGTCAGTTAAGGAACTTGATATGTTACTCATAAAAATAGGCTAATTTGACTTATCGTTTAATATTTTTATACCGGACATCTATTTGGTATATCTTTTCTTGCATCTTATGCATTTAAGCATACAACTGCGCATGCCATAAAAAGGTCATAGGCAAGACGAGAGGCAAGTTGTTGCGCGTGGCCCTTAAGCCGCGTTTACATGATGACAATTGGGGAGACAATTCTCATTGGACAATTGTCATCACGTGGTTGCGGATTGTCGTAGGCCAGTCCAGTTGAACGAGAAGATGTTTATACGGGGCCAACTATTGCCATGGCTAAAATAGACAGCTAAAACATGGCCGACTGCTCGTCATCTGTTGTGTCCAGTGAGGACTTAAAACTAATGTTAAATCAGCTTTACCGGGAATTTATCAGTGAGTCTTGCAATCAGTCGCGGATCCAAGGATCCAAAGAGATAATTACGATTAAAAATAAATAGTGGGTTTTGTGTCCTGTTGATAACTGAATAACGGAATGAAACATAAAACAGAATTCCTTCTCCAAAGTACGTGTTCTCGGTCTTACTGTATGGTGTCGAGTCTTGGACTGTGAATAAAATCGATCTACTTACCTAAATCGCCTTGAGGCTTTCGAAATATGGTTCTATAGAAGAATTTTAAAAGTATCTTGGGTGAAGAAGATTCGAAACTCCACAATACTAGAACGTCTCAGCAGGACTACTAAGATTATAGAAGGCATCAAGAAGAGAAAAGTGGAGTATTTTGGACATGTAATGAGAAGTTTCAAATATAGGCTGCTACAAAATATTATGCAAGTGAAAATAGAAGGCAAACGCAGTCCAGGACGAAAAAGCACTTTGTGGTTGATTTAGGGTGGCAGTGAATAAAATTAAGATAGCTATGATAGTAGCCAACGTTCTGAAAGGACTTGGTACATGAAGAAAAATAAAGTAGCAGCCCATACCGAAAAAGAATCCAGCGTACGCGGTTGTCGAGAAAATTTTTATTTCATTGCCCCCTCCTTGCAAGGTTGTTGGATCCGCCGTTGCTTGCAATGTGCTAGAAGAGGAGTTCTATCCTTGTACAAGTCATCTTGCTGGTTTCACAAACACCTGTGTTCTTTGTAAAGTTCAACGAATTTTAAATTCATTTCGTCACTCTACTTTGGTGCCATTTTGCTAAAGAATAGCCAGACGTAAACAAATAACACAAATCACGTGTATGTTTTGACTGACACAAGAGAACTAGAGGGAAGTGGCAAAACACAAGACAGCACTACTGGCCTATACCGTTCACACGGCGCCAATTGTCGCGACAATTGAGATTTCTAGTGGTGGGGGAGCTCACTGGGTGCAGCTCATTTTCCTCGGTCTACTCCCGGAGACAACTGAATTTTTGGCCAATTGTGAGGGCAGTTAGCAAGGCAATTGGCCTGAAGTGTTTGACGAAGACAATAATTACATGCCAGTCAGTTGTCTTCTGACAATTGTCTTGCCAATTGTCATCGTGTAAACGCGGCTTTACACCAAGTGGAAGTTGAATTTTGCAGGTACAAGAGTACAAGAAACATTAATATGTGTTTCTCAAATTCCACAAGTTTGTTGCAAAAGTGTTGCAGAATATGGGAGTAAATGCAAGTTTCTTGCTATGGTTGACGCAAGAGGGCACAGATAACGTAAAAAGAACCTCTTTTTAGGTTGGGAACATCTGGAACATATGTAACCTTGGACTCCACGACTATGATAAATTGGCATCAATGAATGCGACTTTTGAGGCTTCGTAAAGCTTTATGATTTTCTTATTACCATACAGGATTGATCCTTTACCAGATCCTGTCTTCGTCGCCTTATTTTGTTACATAGTACCATGAGATGCGTGCTGTAGAATTAGGGCTGGATGGATGAAATGGACGGAAGCGAGTGGTGTGTTGTGTGACAAAAAATTTAAATGAAGCTGAAGGGAAAATTCTGTAAAACAGCCATAAGACTATGAAGTACGGAACTGAATGTTGGGCAGTGAAAAAGAAAGAGGAACAACGAATACATGTAGCAGAAATGAGAAAGCTTAAATGAATGAATGTAGTGACAGAAAAGGATAAAATTAGAAATGAGTATATTAGGGAAAGTCTAGGTGTGGCACCAATTTATACCAAAATTAGAGAGCATAGGTTAAGATGATTTGGTCATGTTCAAAGTCGAGACGTTAATTACCCAATACGAAGAATAGCTGAAGTGCATATTCCTGGAAGGAGTAGGAGTCGAAGACCAAAGATGATCTGGGGGAGACGATAAGGCATGACATGTTGGTAAAGGGTATTAACATTGATATGACCCAAGATAGAATTGTGTGGAGAAATGCAATTAGGAAGCCAACTCCGCATAGGAATAAGGCAAAAAGAATGATGATTATAGTACCATGAATACTTTTAGTGGATGTACCTATGTGGCACAAAATCATTTAAAACAACTGTTTCATTAACTAAAAGACCGCACAAAAGAAGTGTATTTAATTCACTTACTTACATTTTTTATAAATTGAGGTCACATATCGATCACTCTAATAATATGGGGTCCATCAGGAACATAGAAACATCATCGCGTTACATACATAATATGATACAACATTTTAAGCAGAACCGAGACGATGTAAAACAAGTGAACATGGCGAACAGAGCAGCAGGATGTCTCAACATCACAATCTGGAGAAACAAATACCTCACAATGGAAACGAAAACCAGGGTATATAAACAACAATAAGACCGATAATGACGTACACAGCGGAAACAAGAGCAGATACGGCGAAAACACAAAGACTGCTGGAAATAGCGGAAATGAAAGTCTTACGAAAAATAACAAACCAAACTCTAAGAGACAGAGTAAGAAGTGAGGAAACACGAGCGAGATGTGGTGTAGAAGAAATAAACATGTGGACCAAAAGAAGAAAAATATAATGGAATCAACACATAGAAAGAATGACAGAAAATAGAATAGTAGGTACGTAGCAAGAGACAAATCCCCAAATGGAAGATCATTAGGACAACCGAGGAAAAGATGGTCAGACAATGTCAATTGAGGCTAAAAACCGAAGTAAAACAGGAATTGAGCTTTGTTATAAAGTAGGAAGAAGAAAGAAGAATATTTTGCAACATGATAAGAGACTTACTACATAAATTGGATGATATTGATGTGGACGGCTTGTTGTCCTACAAGACGGTACCACACGCCATACAGCCTGTGGAACAATTCAACTACTGCATGAAACATTTCCTGTATATGTAATATCTTGTGTTGCTGATCAGAACTGGTGCCCTAGATTGTTTGATTTATCACCATTCGATTTAGTTTTATGGGGTTATTTGACATTAGAGGTTTCTGCTAACAGGCCTGTAATCACCCGTATATTAAAGGTGGAAATTCAATGCAACATTGACGAAATTTAGTCAAATTTATTCAAAAAGCTATGGAAAATTTCGGTAAGAGGGTGTATGGAGGCCATTTGCCCGATGTGCTATTCCATACATAACCTCTATCTTAAGTATTTTATGATTCAATAAAAACATTACAATTTAGAGAAAACACAGTGTTTTCTATTGAACTCAAATCTGTCGTAAACTGAGGACAGTCTTTACATTAAAAAATCAATGTGTATAGGCCATCAAAAATATTGTTGGTAATTGAAAAAGTAAAAAAAAATTAACATCACACCTACTTCTAGTTTAGACCTTATCATTAAACAACTAACAATACAAAATAGGCTTTGTATTGTTAGTTGGGAAAATAAAATAAAATAAAATTTGTTGGGCAATCTACAACACAAAATTTTGACCTGTTCTCTTATCTCTAATAAAGTTAATATGTTTTTAAATTCACTGTATTCTTTGACTGATGTCCACCATCCCATTAATTTAAATTATTTATTAACATTAGAAAATAATGAGTTGGTATACCGACTATTGTATAAACATATTTTAGATATTAAGCTTAAATTGTAATTGTAAAATATGGAGTAAGTATTTCTTGTAAATTGTTATATGTTAAAAGAAAAAGAAAAGAAAAGAAAAGAAAAAAAAAAAAAAGAAAAGAAATATAAAAAAAATAATAAAATAAAAATAAAAAAAAATAAAAAAATAAAAAAAAAATAATAAAAAAAAAAGAAAGAAAAAATATAAAAAAGATATATAAAAAAAAATAGAAAAAAAAATATAATAATTAAAAAATATAAAAAAAATATGTAGATAAAAATGAATGACGAACTTGGACAGTCCATAGTAAAATAGCTTTCGAATGAAGTAGAGGGCTAAAGAAGAATGTTGCAGTTTTTGCTGTGGAACTCTGAGAACATCATTTGGAAAAAAATTAATAAAAATATATATATATATATATATATATATATAAAAAATTATTAAAAAAAATACAAAAATAATTATTTATTAGTAGAATTGTTTATTATATTAGTATTAGTTTTAGGATAAGATACGAAAAAATGACTAATAAAATAAAAAATAGTAAAATTGGCGAATGGATTTAGTGTCCGCAGTCATATAAACCCAAACAAACAACAACAACAACAACAAAATAGGCTTAAAAAATCTCGCTGTAAAAAGGTTACAAGAATAAAAAACCGCTAAACGCCATAAAAATGAGTGGCGCATATAATATTCCAGTTACAAAAGATCTGATATGAATATTACGTGGCGCGAAAATGTATTGTCATTTTGATGCAAAACAAAATTCTAGTTTTAATTTAAAATATTTTTCCATATGATTTGCTAAATTTAAAGTAAACGCGCCACAAAAGAGTAACTTTGATATAGTTTGAATTTTGAAACTCTTTTGTGGCGCGTTTACTTCAAATTTAGTAAATATTATGGAAAAATCTTTTAAATTAAAACTTGAAATTCAAAATTAGACATCCGTTGGAAAGGTAATGATCAGTACCATCAGAAGCCGTAAAGGTCGGACTTAAATTTTTGAAATTTTTGGGAGTTTTGGGGACGAGAACGAACAACAGACCCTAAATAAGAAGGGCCGTAAAATCCACACCCTTAGACCAAAATGGATGGTTGACATATGAATGGGTGAGTCTTTTCCTGAACTTTAAGATGGGAGTTGGCCCAATTTTCAATTCAGTCAGATTTAGAAAATCGAAAATTTCGTGTATATAATATTAGGGTGGTAATTTAGGAGGTTGTTTCCGATAACATTTTGACTGAAAAAATAGGGACTGGCATTCTTTTCATTATAAGTCACTTAATTTTTTATTTTTGAAGATAGATCTTTTTAAACATTTAAAATTAGTTTCTCTAAGTTATCCTCGAAAAATGCATAGTTTTTCCGTCATTTATATAATATTTAGTATAATATTTACATATAATATTTAGTATTTGACGAAGAAAAGCTAACATATTTTATAATAAAGTACAGCTCGATTACTATTGGTCTTAATGAAATTAAAAAAAACACTTTGTTTCTTTTTTAAAAGGTATATATTCGTTAAGTAAAGTTGTTTTGATAAAGCTAAAACTTTTTGAGTTATTAGCAGAAAACTGATTAATAACATTGATTTTTTCGATACGAAACTAATACTTTCGATAACCAATAAATCGAAAATAATTAATTTTATCAAAAAAATGAATAAAACATTTTTTGCTTACAAATAATGTTTTTGCCATCATTTGCGGTCAAAATATAATAAAAAAATTCCACCCACAAGATGGGGTGGTAACCACCCCATCGTAAAAGCGTCTTTCGGCATCATATAGATTTTGATCCTTGGATTGTCAAATTTTCAAGCAAATCGATCCATTCTGTAAAAATTGCGAAGTGAAAAGTTTCAGTTCCTGGACTAATTATACTTTTGGAGCTCTATAACTGTTGAATGGCTTAACTGATTTTGATAAATAAACATGAGTTAAAACGTATTGACAAGTAGTATCTGATGCATCTAAGATTAAGTATAATAACTGAACGTATTACAGGAATTATTGAGCTTGAAAAGCCGATTTTCCCATAAGAAATAGATCAAATCATACTTATGAAGCATATAACTTAAAAATTCGAATTTTCCTAGATATGAGTTATACACCGTTAGATGCGTCTAGAGACCTTCTGCAAACGCTCAGTTATTGGCGCAATTCGTAGGTTGAAATATTGAGTAATTGTCGAAAAACCAAAATTTTCAAAGTTTAATTTTTTAGTTTTTCGGCTATGGTGAGCAGTGTATATATCTCAGCCTGATAGCTTAGGCAATGTTTGAAAGTTTAATACAACACTATTAATATGGTGTATTTGTGGTTTTCCTGTCTCTCCTTGAACTTAAGATATATACGCCCAAAAAATATGCTATTTTGTATCTACCTAGCCCTCTAGCTGGCTTACGGGTAGTCAGAAGTCAAAAATTACACCGGTTCTGAATCGGCCGTCACACCCTCTTAAAACACAGAAAAAATTAAAATCCGTGTAACTTTTCCACACACATACAAACATACTGTTATATTCCTATTTGATATGAAAATTAAAATTTTATAATTATAAGCAAAATTTAAATTAATATAAAAGATCTTCAATTTTCTCAACCACGGGCATGTAAATTTAGAACAACCTGTATACAACAAATTATTATATTTAGTTTTTAAGAAAGTGATTCGAAGAAGCGGACGAAACTCGGTAACAATGCGCCAAGACAAACAAGTTTGAGTGACGCGGACCATTATAGTGTTCGCGGAAGATTCGATCATTAGCCTACGCTAAATAAGACTCAGTGAAATAGATAATAGGTCATTAAGTTTTGTAAAAAGTAGAAAGTAAGTTTAAATTGGGAAATGATTATTTTTTCTTGAAATCCATTAAACATATTTAGAAAGATTAAAAGTTGGTATTGAGGAATACGGCGAATTAAAATGTGTGGTGGAATGTTGATTTTTGAATCTGGAAGGGATATTTAGAAAGGAGGGGAATGAATGAGGATGAGAGAGCAGAATGTTTTGAGCGGTCGTGAGGTGAAGTCCAGTGGTAGACGGTAGTGTACGAAGAGTGAAAAAGCCGGTATAATTCCGTGAGTGTTGAGTACCCATCGGAACGAGAGGTAGGCCGAGTCGAGAGAAAAGAATCTCCTTGAGCAAAGAGTGTCCCGGTAGCTGATTGAAGTGGTTCGAAAAAGGTAGAACACGGCATCACGAGAAAAGCAGGAACGAGAGCGATACGAGGTAGTTTTCAAAGGAGAACATTACTGGAGGCCAGGACGAGTTTTTCATCGCAACCAAGGGTAGGAGGAAACGGGTCTTGTGTGAGGACATTCGCAGTTCACCAGATAAAGGTCAGTCTCATTTGTCAGGACATGAATGTATGGTTTTTTGTATTAAATACCACATTAAAAATTGAAGAACATAATCGCTAATATCAGAAGATTTTCATCAAACTTAAATCAATTTGTTGCTAATAAATCCTAATAGTTCATTATTAATAAAAATTTCAAATTGGAAACCAAAAGGAAATAAGATTCCCATTTTTAAATGTTTGTATTAAATAAATATAAGATCTAACAAATATTAAGCAGTAATTGCCATTTATATAAAATAAACAAAATTTTGATTTATAATTGTAATCCATATGTGTGTATTATTTTATTTTTTTTTATCCCGATTAGGAACTACTGAGAAATACTTAGAAGTCACGAAAGTAAGTAAGTAATTTTATAATTCGCCCTGAGATTGAAAACATATTGATATGTGATCTGGTTGATTAATTAGATTATCATTAATGCATTAATTAAATTAAATTACATATAAGAATATCATCACATATAAATAAATAAGATTACAACAATACATACAAACATATCCACAAACATTTTCCCCTTTTTAAATCAAAATTGAGTCATACTTCTGAGCTCGGTAACTTTTGAATGGTATAACCGATTTTCAAAATTACACATCCATTGGAAAGGTAATGATCAGTACTATCAGAAGCCGTAAAGGTCGGACTTAAATTTTTGAAATATTTGGGGACGAGAACGAAAAACAGATCCTAAATGGGAAGGGTCGTAAAATCCACACCCTTGGACCAAAATGAAGAGTTGACATATGTATGGGTGAGTTTTTTCCTAAACTTTAAGATGGGATTTGGTCCAATTTTCAATTCAGTCAGATATAGAAAATCGAAAATTTCGTGTATATATAGTGTCGCTTGTAGGTGTATTGTTGTTGGGGTTGTGCGCCACTGACGAGAACTGCCGTTCTCTGATGTCATTATCCATCGGATATGATCTCGTTTTGAAAATCAATTTACTAAAATGATCTTATAATAATTTTCGTATTAACCATATCGACGCTACTGTAACTGTGACGTAATGGAAACCCCATCAATTATGCAACCGTCTTGATATGGGGTTTATTAATTGATGACAGCCAAGGAAAAGCAGATTTACATAATACATGTGCACCGCAAGGATCTGTACCTAAGTTGTGTCGAGCGGCCAACTAGACCGCGGGGAATGTATGATGAATAAGAGATGGAATGTGACTTTTGATATATGACGCGGTTCAAGAGCAGTTCAGCTTTTTTGGGAGTATCAAATATTTTAAATGATTTAATAATGGCCACAAAAACGGGAATATTGTTTTGGAGAGAGAGACAAAAAGCTTCACGAAATGTTTAATTGGCACATTGATACTGTTAGGTCTCTATATCGCATTAATAACAGCGTAAAAACGACATTCCTTACACTGCTAATTTTTTAAGTGTAAAGAATTAAAACTACTACATTGATTTTATCAGTTAAATAAAAAAATATATTTTGAGTTAATGTTATACTGTACTTAATTATATAAATTATTTTGTAGTGTGATATTATTCAATATAAGGTATCCCCAGTACACAAATTTTTTAAATTGATCAAAATTTTACATAAAAGATGGACTTCTTCGCAGTGGCGTGCTGGAGCTTTTCAAGCGGCACGGTGATTTTATAGAAAAGCGGCCTCCCATCCTCTTTTTATCTTCTATTGTCAGGATGTTTTTTTCGGTACTTATAAAATCAAAAGAACAAAAATATAAATTATTTTTAAATCAAACATAAAACTTTGAAATCAACTTTGAATTTTTTATTTAAGAACAAATCTTACAAATAATAAATGTCATGTATTACAATATTGTATGTAGCAAGGCAGAAACCATAATTTCCTGAAAAATTACATATAATATGAATTTAATGTAATTAAGACAAAAGTAAAATCAAATTTTGAGAATTTTTCAGGTATGTATTAAGTTGTAAGTCATATTTTTGAAATGATATAGGCCTTGCTTTATAACCTTGATATATAGACCTCCTCAGAGAAAAAGTTATGCAAGTTTTTACTGTATTACTTACTGTATTACAATAAATACTTACACCACTATTCCTGATTTTACTGATGAAGAGAGGTCTATTTATTAAGGTTATAAAGCAAGACTTTCATCATTTCACAAATAATATGACTTACAACACTTGGACTTTAACACCCTCAAAAATGTATTTGTATGTATGAAAATAAATATTATTTGTAGCAATATATTTATGTGTATATAGAGTCTTATTAATTTACTTAAAATGTATTTTACAATTAGAAAAAAATTCAATTATTTAATTAAAATTTTTTTAATAATTTTTTTTAATTTAATTTTTTTTGAAATGTTTTATTAATATTATTAGCAAAATTAACATTCGATTAGAAAAAAAAATGTTTTTTACATTTAAAATTTTGTGTGAAAAAAAACTTGACCGGCCTCAAGAGGCCGCGGCCTCTCGGTGATTGCACCGATTCATTTATATGGCCAGCACGCCACTGCTTCTTCGTCGACAAGGTGAGATGTATGCACAGCGCAACATAAAAGGAACGAGATTGTTTAATGGAGGCTCTGCGATGTCTTGAGGTCGAACTCCATTTACAGTAACAGCAGATTTGGTGTCTTTACGTGGATTCACATATCATGAAACTAGAACATAATTTCGATATATGTCCAGCTTTATACCTGTTCCGTCCCACAGAGTGTCTTAAACTCAACAAAAAAAAGTTTGAGTAACAACTTGCCCAACCTATAAATGCAAAGAAAAATCTAAAATATCAAAAAATAGCGGAATTCGTAATCCTTTCACCAGAAAACCAACTATGAAAATGAAACAACTACTGTAAACGATCATTGCCTGACTGATAAGATCAAACTTGCCAGAATAGTGCAGCAGGAAGTTACATAGAGTTGGTGATCGAATACACCTTTGCCTAACCCCTCTCTTTATGTCTTTTTTTTTTATAATATATGGTTATAATAGAGGTTGGTGATTATTCGCTTGTCTTTGGAGCCTGCATTTTTATCTTTAAGAAGAGTAGAAGTTGCTTTTATCTCACTTTCTCGGATGCTTTGGTGTAATCAATTAATAGCCCAGCAAATGAACGGGAAATTCGGCGATACCGTGTAATTTTCAGGGGCAACTCCGAATTGCATGAAAATTTGGATTTAGGTTCTACTTGCCCTCCACTTAAAAGTTGAAATTGTGCCATTGGTTGCTTTTACTTAAAAACATACGTTCAAGATAAGACCGGAAATGGATAAATTGACTGATGTTAAGCAACTTTTGTTCTATAGAGTTTTTTACGTAAGTCAATACTTTTCGAGTTATTTGCCATTGAAAATGTTGATTTTTCGACAAAAAAACTACGTTTTCAGACGGTTTTTCGCAAATAACTCAAAAAGTAAATATTTAAAAGTAAATATCGAAAAAAATATCCTTAGCAAAAGTGTAGCTTATAAAAAACCTAAAAAAATGATGTATCAGTAAAGTCTATCAATCAAATAAAAACAAAGTTGTAGCTCATTAAAAATACGTTCTTATTCGTCTAATTCCAAATCGAATATTTCAAGGTCAAATCACCGAAAAATTAAGCACTTTTTGGGAAAACCCCATTTAAGCTTTTTTAAAGTGTTTTTAAAAAGATTTGTTTTAATTGTTAACACAAGTTTTAGCATTAAAAATAAGCGAGTTACGCTCAAAATAAAGTTGGCCCTCTTTTTTTTGTAAAAAATTATGAAAATCTCGCCGTGTTCAGATCCCCAAATGAAATTAATCGCTACCGCTTTACAAACAATTTACTTACCTATCTATTTTTTATATGATGTGTCAGTCTCACCGGTTTAAAGTGCTTATTTTTGAAAGGGTTATAATTGAGAAAGCTTGAATGGGTCACTAATCACGAGTGTATGCAAATTTTGAACAGCCATATCTTAACCAATTTTTGTTATACGGAGAAACAATATAAACTAGCATATTTATAATAGCAAAACCTACATTTTTCTACTCTTTAAGATTTTTCTTATCACTAATACTTTTTAAGTTATTTTGAAAAAATGAAATTTTTCAAAAATTTTTAGAAATTTTTTTTTTTTACTATAAAACCAAATGTTTTCAAAAATAAGCACTTCAAACCAATAAAACTTACAGATCATATAAACAATATACATACAATTAAAATAGATGATAAAGCCAAACAATTAATTTTATTTAGGGTGCTAAATAGAGGGAGGTTTTCACGATTTTTTTTTACCAAAAAAAAAGGGGCCAACTTTTATTTTCAGTGTAACTCGTTTATTTTTGATGTTGTAAACTTTTGTAAAAAACAAATAATAAGTTTTTTTCGATACTTTAAAAATTTTATTAAGATTTTCGCGAAAAACGCTTCTTTCTTCGGTGATTTCGCGTTGAATTATTCGATTTGGAATTAGACGAATAAGAACGTATTTTTCATGAGCTACAACTTTGCTTCTACTCAATTTGTAGACTTTACTGGTACACCATTTTTTTCGGATTTTTATAGGCTACACTTTTGCTAAAAATATTTTTTTCGATAAAATATTTACTTTTTGAGTTGTTTGGGAAAAACCATCTGAAAACGTAGTTCTTTTGTCGAAAAATCAACATTTTAAATCGCGAATAACTCGAAAAGTATTGACTTACGTAAAAAACTTTATAGAACAAAAGGTGCTTAGAATAAATAAATTTATCCATTTCCGCCCTTATTTTAAACACGCGTTTTTCACCCCTCGAGAAGGGGTAAATGTCACCCCCCAAGTAAAAGCAACCAACGGCACAAATTCAACTTTGAAGTGGAGGGTAAGTAGAACCTAAATCCAAATTTTCATGCAATTCGGAGTAACGGTCATTTATTGGGCTATAAACATACCCATGCAGGAATCTTGATTTATCGTTGGATCAATATAATTGTAAGCAATCAGTGCTTTTCTTGGTCCCAGACGTTTTTGGAATTCAAATATGGTCTCTTTTCGTAATGTTGAGTTCAGAATCTGTAGAGTATGGTTTTCAGAATTATGAAAACTCCTTGACACCGTTGACATTTCGCAGTATTTTTGAAAAATAAAAGATTTGTAAATAGATAATTATATACAGTCGGAAAAATGATAGGACAGCCGATATGTGAAACAATTGTCCATTTAATGGTAGAAGCATATAATTTGGACCACATATTATACTACACATACAAAGGTTCAAATTTAGATAGAAGGCCATCTCAGATTTTGCCTTTTACAAACATGGCGGGGATTCAAAATGGCGACTATACATATGTGACTAATAGCACGATAACTTTTGAACGAGACTTCAGATTTCAACCAAATTTGGTACATGGGTTCTTTTTTTGATGCAAAAGATAAAGGTCTTGAACCGGAAGAATCGGTTTTCCAGAAGTTGTGTTTTTCCTGGTTTTTATGTAAAAATATGCTGTTTTTTTTTTCAATTCTTTCACCCTGTATGTATTAATTTTTCAAAATGTTAATACGGCCATTAAAAAGAGCGTAAACATATTTTTTAGGAAATATTTTTAACTTTTTAATTATGTTAATTACTATTTAATAAATGCAAAACTTATCTTCACATGTACCTATAGGCGGCAGATTCTTCCAAATAATATAAGAATTATTGTGCATTTAATGGTACAAGCATATTATTTGAACCACATATTTTACACATATAAAGGTTCAAATTTAGATGCGAGGTCATCTCAGTTTTTCTTCCTTTTACAAAAATGGCGGGCATTCAAAATGGTGACTATACATATGTGACTAATAGCACGATAACTTTTGAACGAGACGTCAGATTTCAACCAAATTTGGTATATAGGTTCTTTTTTTGATGAATAATATTGAGGTCTTGAACCGGAAGAATCGGTTTACCACAATTTGTGTTTTTATGTATTGTGTATGTATTGGTCCAAATTATATGCTTCTACCATTAAATGCACAATAATTCTTATAATATTTGCACCAATCTGCCGCATATCGGTACATGTGAAGATAGGTTTTGCATTTATTAAATGGTAATTAACATATCTAAAAAGTTACAAATATTTCCTAAAAAATATATTTAGGCTCTTTTTAATGGCCGTATTACCTTTTTGAAAAATTAATACATACAGGGTGAAATAATTGAGACAAAAACAACGTATTTTTACAAAAAACCAGGATAAACACAACTTCTGGTAAACCTATTCTTCCGGTTCAAGACCTCGATCTTATACAGTGGAACTTGGTTATAACGTCATTGAAGGGTCCAGTAAAAAAATGACGCTATATCAGAGTGACGTTATAAAAGAGGTAGAAAAAAATGAAATTTTAACCAGGCAAAATTTTATTACAGCATTATTCGCACTATTTTATTACAGCAGAAAATTTGACTCTTTATGATGCACTGACAAATAATAAGAAATCATAAACTGCCAGGGTCACCTAACTGTACACAAAAGGATAATGGGCGTTTCTCACATTCTTGGAAGGAGCAATGTCGCAAAGCTGGAAACGCATTGCACTGTATTCTTCATAAAATGAAAAAACAACAACCTACTGTAAAATTTCATGACGCTATAGACGAGGGTTACTTTATTTTTACCGCTAAAACCGGGTTTTTAATAATGTTATCGAATAGTTTTTGGCCGGACCTATTAAAAATTGACGTTACAACCGAGGTGACGTAACTACCGAGGCCGTAATATCCAAGTTCCACTGTACATCAAAAAAAGAACCTATATACCAAATTTGGTTGAAATCTGAAGTCTCGTTCAAAAGTTATCGTGCTATTAGTCACATATGTATAGTCGCCATTTTGAATCGCCGCCATTTTTGTAAAAGGCAAAATCTGAGATGGCATTCTATCTAAATTTGAACCTTTGTATGTGTAGTATATGTGGTCCGAATTATATGCTTCTATCATTAAATGCACAATTCTTATAATTGTTTGCACGAATCTGCCGCACTATGAAAGAATACCCATGAACGAACATAATTATAAAACACGCTGTGTTTTCCTGTCACCTATCACAACAGTGTTTTATATGTTCGTTCATGGGTATTCTTTTTCTCATGATCATCTTTCAGTGCGTCACAGTTTTTCGATTTCTTTCTAACGCATTAAATTGTACGTGACCGAAAAAAAGGCACGTCCGTGATTACAGACATTTACAACATTTATTCTAGTTATTCTAGTTGTCGATAGATGGCGCCATAATAAAAAAAATATTTTTTTTAATTCGATAATAATATTACAAATACAATCTGTATAACTTATAAGACTATACAAATCAAAGAAAATACCATTTTATAATTGCAAGAAACACATTTGATTTGATTTTATTACAAATTGAAAATAAAATGTGGCAACTGTCAGATTTAACTTAAATGTCATGTTAGAATAAATGTCATAAATGTGTATTATCATGGACTTACCCTTTTTCCTATCATTTGTTACGCACTGAAAAATGCTCATGAAAAGGACAATATTCTTTCATTTTTCTTACTGTATGTACAATGTACATACAAATTAGTCGTTATTAGTTTTTAATAAATTAGATATTTTATTATTAATTAAAGGATCCAGTATTTTTTTATTAATTAAAGTGTTTGTAAATGAAAAGAATATAAACGTACGTGTTTTTAAATGTTGAATGAGTTGCATGTGAGAGTTCATTTTAACTGAAGTAAAAGACAGACGTACTCTCAATCATTTATTGTAACTTCCGACGACCGGTTTCGCTCTCTAAAGTATGCAGAGCATCTTCAGGTCAACGGGTCAACGGTCAACGGCTCCTGAAGATGCCTGATGTTGACCTGAAGATGGTCTGCATACTTTAGAGAGCGAAACCGGTCGTCGGAAGTTACAATAAATGATTGAGAGTAAGTCTGTCTTGTACGTGTTTTTATTTAAATAAATATAAGTATATTAAAAAATATAAATCAGTAGAAACGTAACAGTTTATTGAATTTCCGCTTTTGTTATCCGTTTCGTTTTCTGGGAATATCGTATCGTTTTCCTCTCGGTTGTCCTCAAAAAGTTTTAAATACAGGGTGAGTCACCACTAACGCGACGGAAGATTACAGCGAAATGGTGAAAGATTTGAAAAAAATTTTAATTAGTGGTTTTGTAAGTTGATAAAATCTACATTTTAAAATTATTTTGAAATATACAGGATATCCCAATAAATCAAAGCGGCGTATCAAAGTTATATTTTTTCTTACGGAACACCCTATATTTTATTGCATTTTTTAATTGTCCGCAAAAAATAAGGTATAGTTTCATAAGGCTTCTCTACACCTACGTACAGAGTGTTCTGAGTTATGGTGACTTTTCTTAAAATGTAAAGTTTTAAAAGAAGGCTTATTCTCAAGTTATTTAAGAAATTATAAAAAAAAATACTTTTACATCTAAATATTTGGATATTGTTGAATATATTTCATGATTAATTGTTACACATTTATTTACAGGGTGTTCAAAATTTACAGTTTTATTATTGGATTATTCAATGTGTCATATGTTTCTTATTTTAAATAGAACACCATATATATTAATAAATAATATACTAAAAAAATCTACCTCTTTCGAATGGTATATGGATGTCCTATACCTAGGTGTCATAGTTTTTGCGTAATTTACAATTATTAAAATTCTTAATCTGTAAATCGATTTTAAAACAAAATATGTAGTTAATTAATGGCATTGTATGACGTTGTCATTTTACGACAGTACGGACTGGTAATTATTTTATAATTAATGAATTCCATGATTGATTATTACACATTTATTTACAGGGTGCTCAAAATTTACAGTTTCATTATTGGATTATTTAATGTGTCATATGATGCTTATTTTAAATAAAACACCATGTATGTTAATAAATTATTATACTAAACACAGGTTCCTCTTTCGAATGGTATAGGGATGTTCCATAACTAGGAGTCATATTTTTGCGTAATGAACAATTTTCTTAAACGGTAAATTGATTTTAAAAATAATATTTATGCACTTTCGATTTGTAAGCTGTACGAAATAAATGTTTGTTTACTGTATCATAATGAAATGAAAATTATGTCTATTTACTAGACCATTATTATGAAAAGTAGGTAGATTGGTCTGTATACAATACATTTAAAAAAAATCAGGATCTGCTCCAAAGTCTAAAGTCCATAAACAATAAGTTAAATATTTATCATAGTCCTGGGCCCAGAGCACGCCAAATAGAAATCTATTTTGCTGACGTCACAAAATAGAATTTCATAATGGGCGAATCGACGGTTGCTAGGCAACGTGACGTCACTAAAATAGAATTCTATGTGGCGTGCTCCCGCACCAGTTCGGTCTAATATTGGTGTAGTTGGGTTTTATACGGATAATAGTGGTTTCTCTTAAGTATTCTAACAGTCGTTTGACTGATTTACCCGAAATTTTTTCTTTACTAGTATTTGGGTTTTCCGTAACAGAAAGCAGGACATCAAGTTCCTTGACGTGATCACAAATAACTGGTTTAATTTTATTTACCTTTCCGAAATTTCTCAAAAACGTCCTTTTTTGGGTGTCTTGTATCAGGATACCTATACTTTTGAGCGTAAACTTTAGAAAGTAAGATATAATTTTGTAAACACTCCCCAATGCAAAGTACCATGTCTACTCTTTCGTAGACAACGTGGTTATTCATTTTTAGGAACAATTAAATTTGAATATCATACATGGATGTTATGTTTTTGATAATTACCAGACCGTACTGTCATAAAATAACGATGTCATACAATGAGATACATCTTTTGTTTTAAAAGCGATTTACAGATTAAGAATTTAAATAATTGTAAATTACGCAAAAACTATTAGACCTAGGTATAGGACATCCATATACCATTCGAAAGAGGTGACTTCGTTTAATATAATTAATAATCAATATACATGGTGTTCCATTTAAAATAAGCATCATATGACACATTGAATAATCCAATAATGAAACTGTAAATGTTGAACACCCTGTAAATAAATGTGTAATAATAAATCATGGAATACATTCAACCAATATCCAACTATTTAGATGTAAAAGTATTTTTTTTAAAAGCCTTCTTTTAAAACTTTACATTTTAAGAAATGTCAACATAACTCAGAACACTCTGTACATAGGTATAGGGAGCCTTATGAAATTATACCTTATTTTTGCGGACAATTAAAAAATGTACTCAAATACAGGGTGTTCCGTAAGAAAAAATATAACTTTGATACGCCGCCATTTATTGGGACACCCTGTATATTTCAAAATAATTTTAAAATGTAGGTTTTATTAACTTACAAACCACTAATTAAACATTTTTTTCAAATATTTTACCATTTCGCTGTAATCTTCCGTCGCGTTAGTGGTGACTCACCCTGTATAGTTTAATAAAAGGTTTGTTTAAAATTATAGAAAATATTCATACCACATATAAAAAAGTGTAGTTTACATATTAATACTATTATTTTGTCGAAGAAAAAAATATATTATCTTTACTATGTTTAACGACAAACCATTCCAAGAAGAAAAATAGTGTAAAATCTAAAATATCGGTGGCTCTCTGCAAAACCCAGTTTAAATTTCCGTCATGCTTTCAAAGAGATTCACACCCCTAACTTAACAAATGCAGTTTCCAACAAAGAATTAATGCAATTCTGGAAATGAACACCAAACAGCAGAGAAGAACAATTTAAACGGATCTGAGATAAATTTCTCACTTTCCTAGTTACTGAAGGTCAGAAAGTTATAGCGATGTTGCCGTTTTGGGAAATTCTCAGTTCACCGAGTAAGTGGGGATAACAAAAAGTGAAATAGGGATAAATTAGATTTTATTTTAGTTTATAATACTCATGAAATATCAAAAATGTATCTGGATATTTAATTCTTTCCAATATCACGGTTTTTTCATAGCGTTCTCCACCTTCGGGTTCTAGTTTCCAGCTTCGTCGATTATTCCATTCATCAGGGTTATGGTTCCCTTTCGACATTGCCTTATGAATGTCGTCTGGACAGAATTGTTTCTCTTCCTTCTTTCCCTTGGATCCATTTTAAAATTTTTTTTGGCAGCCTGGTGTCGTCCATTCTTTCTACATGACCAAAGATCAGTTGTTTCCTCTGAATTTCATTTATGATAGTTGACTTGATTCCCATGATATGTCTGGTTTGGTCATTTTGTATTTTTTCAACTTTGATTTTCTAGGTGATCTTCTCCAGAAGTCCATTTCCAATGCTAGTAACTATATCAGTCTTTAGATTCAACACTTTTGCTGATCTAACAATATCGTGGGCTTTCTGATGGCTTTACATTTATTAGTCGAGGAAATGAAGCTGGAAAAATGGTAAAACCTCGCAATTTTTTCGTCCAGCATCGACTTGTACAAAAATTTGGGATTAGGCTCATTTCACCCTCTAGTTCATTTTCTATATTGAGCCGTTGTACTCTTTTGGTTTAAGGGTGAAAACCACCCCTAATTGTAAAAAATTATAAAATAACATTTTAAACTTTAATATTGTCAACATTTGCTTCTTATTAGTTACATAATGATTATTTTGTGCTTTAAAATATAATATCAAAATATTTCAACCCTTAAAACCACCCTTGTTGGAGCTATATATGAAAAGTTTACTTATCATAAAAGAATAATTTCAGCTTGCATCAATTTACATAAAAATTTGGGGTTAGGATCATCTTAACTTGTACTTCCTATTCTATATCATGCTCAAGGGCGTTGATTATTTTTAAGGGTGTAAACTACCCTTATTGCCAAAAATTATATAAAAACATTGTAAACTTTAATATAGGTAAAATTTGATTTTGACTGGTTAAATAATGATTGTTTTATGCTTTAGGATATAATATCATAATATTTCAACCCTTAAAAACCACCCTTAATAACATTGCAATTTTTATAAGTAGACAATTTAATAGATCTATACGGAAAAAAAGTAGAATTAAAGAATTACAAAAACATTTATTTACACAAAAATACGAATTTACAAATATATAAAAATACACATACAAATAGTTTTTTAGTCATCCAGTATATGAACGGCTCTGTGGCATTATATACATAGGTACATTGAAAATGCTCTATAAGGGGACTATTCGAATTTTTAGAAAAAAAATAGTTTATAAACATAGCTCCTTCATTTTTGGCGATAAAAAGTTTTTTCAATAACGGTTTTGTAGGATTTTGAAGAGTAATAAGACTGTGTAAATTAAATTCCGTAAGATCCCTTAATTTTTAATTGAGGTGGGTTTAAAGGGCTCGAATAAGGGGATGTTTGCTCGTAAATAGATGTTTTAAACAGCTATATCTCGCTAACTGTTCACTATAATGAAAATCTATGTATAAGGAAATTTTACCTATTCAAAAAGCTACAATTTAGTATTCTATCATTTTTTTCGTATCTCCAGTATTTTCCGAGATATTTTGAATAAAATGATAAAAAATGCAAAATTGCAAAAAATTAATTTTTCTTTAAACTCCAATTTTTCTAAAATTAGGCCTTTTAAATAGGTCAAACTTCTTGGGTGTATTGATAATATAAATATAAAAGGAATTACAGAAAGGTGGAGACCAATTTTTAGTTACAAGGGTAGTTATTAGTTGTTTTCACTGTTTTTTTTTTTCGTAGAGAAAAATAGGTACCGACTTTTTTTTGATCATAAGTTCTCCTGGAAAAATGCAAAGTTTTACTGTTATTTAGCTTTGATTATTTAAAATTATGCATTTGACGAAAAAAGCTAACCTTTAACATGCCGTATCTCGGTTTGTATTGGTCGTAGAAATATTATAGAGAAACAGTTTCATTTATGTTACTAAATGATACAATTTTGATTTCTACAGTTTTTTTTATTAAATGCATATTTTTCGAGTTATTCTCAAAAAACCCTATAAAAAAGTCGATTTTTCCGTCGAAAAACTGTTAATTTCAACCAAGAATACCTCGAAAAATATTAGTTTTACGAAGAAAATGTAAAACACATTTTTTTTCTTAAAATTACATTTTACATCGGTTTACATGGTTAAAATGTAATAAAAATTTCCCACCCCGAGATGGGGTGGCAACTACCCCCAAGGTTTTAGCGTACAGCAGCATGATATAGAAAATGATCCTTGGACTATTCCCTACCTTCTGTGAAAATTTCAAGTAAATCCATGCTGAACGAAAAAATTGCAAGCCAAAATGCTTCATTTCCTCGACTATATCGTAGCCCATTGATTACGTATCGAAGGATGTTATATTTAAATAGGCGTCAGACAGGGATACATGCTATCTACACTCCTATTCAATATCTAATAGAATATAATTTTCAAACAGGCTTTGTAGTCCAGAGAAATAAGAGTTTTCTGGTGACACATCCCCCTCCAGGCCGAAACCAAATTTTTTGAGTAGTATGGACATCTATATTATTAACCTATATGTTTCCTGCAGCCGATTTTGATGATATACATAGTTATAAACAAATGAAGATCGAAAAACGGTAAATTATCGCTTTGTTCGTCTATTACCAAAAAGTTAAGCACTTTAAACAAATTTGAGAGTAAGAAACTCATAAATCGTATAAAAAACTTCAATATGGCATTCGCTGAATATGTCCATCCTTATTGGTTGCTTAGAAAATTGCAAAATAAATCATAAATTTTGAGTTTTTATAAATATTCATAACTTAGGTAAAAATTAACTTAGAATCTTCTTATTACACGGAATGCCGAGACTCCTTGTACCTAAATTATATTTTAAATTTCAGAGCAATTGGTCAAATAGTTTAAAAGTTATTTAATTTGTTTATCCCAAATTTATTTTTTTTGCAACACTATAAGTCAGAAAATTACAAGGTTACAATAATACTTCAGACAGTTTATGAAAGAAGAACATTTATACTATTAACTTAATTAAAATAAATGACAAAAAATAATTTTAAACAGTGTAAAATTATTTTGCAAAAACATGTCGATTTTTTGCTTACTTATAAACAATTAGAATAACTTTTTAACCGTTACCCGTAGAAAAATTATTTTTTCACATTTAGAAAGACTGAATTTTTATACACATTTAGAAAGAAAAACAACTGTTCTAGGACATTTAGGGACAAAGCTAGCCCCCCCATTTTTTTAATTCACATGTTTTTGCAAAATTATTTTGCAATATTTATAATTATTTTTTGTCATTTTTTTTAAATTAATTAAATATTGTAAATTTTCTTCTTTCATAAACTAGACAAAATATTACTGTAACTTCATCATTTTCTGACTTACAGTGTTGCAAAAAAAATTAATTTTGGATAAACAAATTAAATAACTTTTAAACTATTTGACCAATTGTTTTTAAATTTAGGTTATGATTTAAGCACCATAAGTCTCAGCATTCCGTCTAATAAGAAGATTCTAAGTTAATTTTTACATAAGTTATGAATATTTATAAAAAATCAAAATTTATGATTTATTTGGCAATTTTCTAAGCAACCAATAAGGATAGACATATTCAGCGAACGCCATATTGAAGTTTTTTATACAGTTTATGAGTGTATTACTCTCAAATTTGTTTAAAATGCCCAATTTTTTAGTAATAGACGAAAAAAGCGAAAATTTACCGTTTTTTGATCTTCATTTGTTTATAACTATGTATATCATCAAAATCGGCTGCAGGAAACATATAGGTTATTATTGTAGATGACCATATTACTCGAAAAATTTGGTTTCGTCCCGGAGGGGGATGTGTCACCAACACGATATTTTTTTCCCTTATTTCTCTGAACTATTGCAAGATAAACATTTTGAAGCGTTAATCCATGGTGAATCGATTAATAATAATGATATGTTGACGACACTGCTATCTTATGGGAAAGTTTCCAGGACCCTCAACAGTTATTGGACTGCGTAAGTACGACAGGAAGAGAAATGGGTCTCAAAATAAGTGTCTCTTAGACAAAATTTATGATATTTAGACGCCAACTGTATGACTATCCTTCCCTGTAGATATATCAGTAAGTAGGCAGCACTGGTATTGTTCGTTCGCTATAACTTTTCCCATGCGTCACGATTCATTTTTAAACAAATTAAGTCAAAACATAAAGTGAAACGTACGCCGATGTGTGTAGTATAAAAATAGTATAGGTACAGCATACAAAATGTATATGTTACAGTTCAAGTTGATTCTCAGTTAGAGTTGACTTCAACTAGTTGGAGTTAACTTCAACTGAAACGAGCAGTAAAAGTTGATTTTAAAAATTTAAATTAACTTTTACTAGTTGGAGTTGACTCTTCCTGGATCGATTCAGTAAATGTTGATTATACGAGAATCTCAAGTGCATTTTTGGTGAGTGTGCGTTTCTTTGTTTTGACCGTTTCAACTACTTATTAGTATAGTCTGTAACGTCGCCCCCGTTAGGTAAATTATTCTGATTCGATTTTTTGCACAAACTTACTCAAAGAAATACATCCGTATAACAATCCTTATAACAAATACACAGGGTGTCACGCGGTACCGCGGTCGAAAAATTGTTTAACCAATTTCAGTCAAGTCAGTCAGTAAAGTGACTCTTTATCGAACGAGTCTGATATTACGAGCAGAGGAACAGATAAACGACTCGATAAAGAGTATTGAGGTGGTGCGTACAAAATTGTATCGTTAATCATAAAAAACATTAACACTTACTTACAATTTTGAGGAAATTTTTTTAATTTTAGACGAAATAAAAATTTCGTACGACAGTAATGACAGTAATGACAGATGACTTTTGCATGATGGCCGGTTTTGATGTTTAATCGATAGTTATCAATATTGTATACCTACCTAATTACTAAATCTGTAAAGTTTTGATTTATTTTGTATGAATATAATTGCGAAACACTACAGAATTTTACTTTTTGACATAAATTTTATTAATAATAAGATAAATTTTGTACAATATTTTTAATAATTAAAGTAAATAAATTTTAACCTTTAACTACCCGCGCATCAAGTTATAACATAACTACACGCGTGGCGTACTTTGTACGCCACAAGAAAATACACTTAAAAACAGCGGATTTGTTTAATTTTTTTTTGAAAAAATACACTTAGTTGTTTGTTATAAACCTTATTCGGCATCAGTGAATACTTGTAGTTCCTTTTCAGTAAGTCAATTGGGATTTTTAAACAAATCCGCTGTTTTTAAGTGTATTTTCTTGTGGCGTACAAAGTACGCCTCGTGTGTAGTTATGTTATAACTTGATACGCGGGTAGTTAAAGGTTAAAATTTATTTACTTTAATTATTAAAAATATTGTACAAAATTTATCTTATTTCATGGAATAACTGGATTCCATGATAAATAAAATTACTAATAAAAAATTTTTTTAAATGTGATTTTTTACAGTAGACAAAATATTGTTTAAAAAGAAAAATATATTTTTTGCCATAATGACTAAAAAACAATTAAAATATGTACTTATATTACGACTTATAGTAATATAATCCTGGGGTATATTGTCCACCACCGGAAACAACAAATAATAAAATGTAAATTACGATCTCCAGAATGCCGATTATAACGAAACTAAAACCAAATTGTAAAGCACCTTCCAGTGATAGGTTAGAAAAATAAGCAAGGTCAAAAATTAAATTTTTAAATATATTTCCAGTAGAATTCTTATATCTGGAGTACAAAGTACGCCAGCGCGTGTAGTTAAAGGTTAATTTCACTCAAATAAATAATCGATTGCTGCCATTGACCACTTACATTCAATCTCGGTTAATTTGATTAATTATCGCGGCAGGTAAAGTAACATTCTTCTTTCAATACAACAAAGTGTTACTTTACTGCCGAGAATGAGGGCAAATGAGTACAATAATGATTGATGATTTTAGTGAAGTTTGGCGATAAACAATGATTTTAAACAAATTCGCAAAAATACATAGTTTTTTCACTTCGTACAAATTTTTTTTAGATCCGTTGGGCCTTTTTTTCTTTAAAATTGACTGTTGTCGAGTTATTAGCGACTTAAAATTTGAAAAACGCCAAAATAACCATTTTCAAGGTTTTTTTTTATTTAGCTAATGCCTCGACAACTAATGGTCATTGGCATGGTAGGTACGGTAAATTTTTACAGTTAGGTACCTAGTGTCATGTGTAATGTGTGTGTGTTGAGTAAGTGTCTTGTTACTTTGCAAAGTCGACGTCATTGTCTTTGCAAAGAGACGCTAATTGTATCCGAACGTCTGCGGTTTAATTTTCAAGGTTTAATAACTCGGTTAAAGATAATTATTGTGAAAGTCGAGCGAGCGGCCGTGGTGTAACGGCATAATCGCTGGCCTTATACGCCAGTGCACGTGGGTTCGAGCCCTGCTAAAGACAAACCATTTTCATTTTCAATAATGACACGAGCCGTCTCACCGTGCCTCGGAGAGCACGTTAAGCAGTCGGTCCCCCTGGGCTAGTGTACATCGACACTAGTTACTTGAAACAGGGTTAAAGATGTAATTGGCGCCGGAACTGTCCGAAAGGCAAAAATGCCATACGATATTATTATATTATGAAAGTCAGAAACTAAAAAAAAACAAAGATTAAAGCTACCTCTAGAAGATCCTGAAGAAATTTTTGTCATTATTTCATTAATAAGATATTATTTTTAATTATCAACAATGAGCGCTAACCGTGTATTGAGGCGGCCGTCAATGTGAGTGCGAGTGAGATTCACCATTGGATGGCTGGAATGGTGCATCTCTTTAGCACTCACCATTGACGGCCGCCTAATACGCACTTAGCGCTCATTGTTAATAATTAAAGATAAAGCTTAGTAATAAAATAGTGACAAAAATTTCTGCTGGATCTTGTAGAGAGGGGGCTATAAACCTTGATTTGGTCACTTTCTGACTTTCATAATAATGGATTTTAACCGAGTTATTAAGCCTTGAAAATGGCTATTTTCGCATTTTTCAAATTTTAAATCGCGTATAACTCGACAACAATCAATTTTAGAGAAAAATCACAAAATACCTTTTTTTGCTCAGAATAACCCAAATGATCTAAAAAAAATTGTTCGAAGTGAAAAAATTATTTTTGTGAATTTGTCTAAAAAAATTGTTTAAAAAACAATTTATCGATCAAGGTACTGCCTGGCATCCAGTAGATTTGTTATAAGGACCTCTTTCTGAGTAAGTTTGTGCAAAAAATTTGAATCGGAGTAATTTACCTAACGGGGGCGACGATACAGCCTGGACTAATTTGA
Source organism: Diabrotica virgifera virgifera (assembly GCF_917563875.1). NCBI lineage: Eukaryota > Metazoa > Arthropoda > Insecta > Coleoptera > Chrysomelidae > Diabrotica > Diabrotica virgifera. The sequence continues at coordinate 53,118,473 of NC_065449.1, read as the reverse complement.
ACATATTCAGTAACATTTAATTTCTAGAATCGGCTGATTGTGTGAATCAGAATCAACTTTTACTAAATGGCATTGGGAAGAGTATACTTTTCCTAGTTGGAGTCTACTTTTACTAGTAAATGTTGAATATAAATCTTCATTTTATATTTATAATCAACTTTTACTGAAACCAGCCGTTAGAGTTGACTCCAACTAGTTGGAGTCAACTCCAACTGGATAATCAACTTGAACTGTAACATATTAATGTGATATTCAAAGATCGGTGTGCTCAAAGCACTTGATTAGATAATTAACTAATTAATTAAATTTAATTTTAATGATGCACTTATGATTTAATCACACTATTTAATGCTCTAATCTCAGGGTTTTATATTCTCGTGCTTCAATATCTCCTTTGCTTTACATATGATAAATAAGGTCAAAGATTAACGGAATAAAACACATATATGGTACAAAAGCATCTATTGAAATAAATTCACCCTCAAAATATCCTCTAAAAATAATATCTCCTATTCTGATTATTGAAATAACCCTACCACTATCTAAAGTACTTATTGAAATTTGCGTTATGAATAATTCTACAAAAAAAATAAAACTGTCTCTCGGATGATGAGTTGTCCAAATTCTTGTCTCTGGTCGCCAACAATTTACTCTTAGCAGCCCCCTATGTAGTCAGCAATCTCGCAACAAATTATTGCAAGCCTATTGTCATTAATGACCCCCTACAGATGCACGTATCTTTCAAAAAACAATGCTAGCCTTTTCTCCTCTCGATAAACTGAATCTATTTCTCGTTCCGGCATGCAACGGTGACTCTTGGAATATAAGTAGAACAATATAACTTACAATGCTTTACGTGATGAGCTTCCGTCAGGACACTTATTTCAACAAACTCACAACTATTCACTTATCTGCCTTACTACTTCAGGAGACTCTTAGAGATCACCACTAGTCGACTTAACGATCATTTAACAACTGACTCTTCTTCCACCCTCTAACATTTCGCTAAACTCCCATTCTTCATACCTAGCCCCTCCTTTTTCCTTCTTCACCAATCCGAGTTCCTCAATTTTATCCCCATCTACCTTTCAGATAACAAACACCAATTTTCCCTACCATTAGAAATTTCCTAAAACTAATTACATGCCAATCGGTTTTTTTTTCCTTTCTTAATATCTAAACAAAGATTACATTCATTTAAATTTCTAAATACAATTATTCCCTCGCCGTAAAAGTCCATTTGGGAAACCCGGTCTCATTGTCCAAACACATAACCACTTTCTTATCATACTAACTGTACAAAGAAAATACTTAATCCCTATTTAAATTTTGTTTACCTACGGCCATCCAAAGATAATTGACTTCCATTTCTTCGAAATGAATTTTGGTATATTTTTATTATATGTTTTAACTTTTCTAAAATATTAAGATCGAAACCATATTAATTCAAATTTTACATATCTTAACAACTCCCCGCCATTTGATTTGCCGAAAAAATTCTGTTATTTATTTAAATGACACAAGTTTTTTTTTAGGATCAAATTATTCCATTATGTTACCAAACTCTACTCATGATACTTATAAATGTCGTGAATGTTAAAAATACCCCGTATCTTGCCTGTCTCTATATGCGCTAATTCATAACTATTTACCCCATTTTCCGTATTGACCCTATATGGACCTTCAAATACCGGCATCAATTTAGCACAAATACCATTTTGTAAATTGGACACCCTCAGTGCCCTCACTAAAACTTTATCCCCTTTCTGGAATGTAACCGGCCTTCTTCTTCGGGTCCTCTCTTGCCTTTGGAGATATTTCTCTCCACTTCGTCTCAATCTTCGTTGAACCACCTCGATCACTTCTTCGTATTGTCTGGGGGCGGTGTCTTCCCACGGTCTCGTAGGCATTGTTCCTTTCATTACATATAAAGGCGTCTCCTTGGTAACCGTATTTGGTGCACAGTTCAAATACGTCTCTATTTCAAACACTTTTCTGTCCCAATGTCGATGATGTTCTTCCGCAGCAATTCTTAGAAATTTTGTGACTTCTTGTATAAAACGCTCTGATGGGTTGCTCTGTGGATGTCGGATGCTTACAAATTTTGTATTTATGCCTCTCTCTCTTAATTCCCCTTTAAAACGGTCATTCCTAAAGTATGTCGCATTGTCCAACAAAATATTGTCTGGTCTTCCCACTGTTTCGATAAAATCGTCTATCTTCCGAAGTATTTCAGCTCCTTTCGTGGTTCTACATGGGTACAGTTTTAAATACTTTGAGAAAACATCCACCATAACTAATATGTGTTTATTCCTCTGTGTTGTTGTTATTAAATCGCTCAACATATCAATGGCGACAATATCCAGTTTCTTCCGAGCTATGACGTTTTTTGTGATGTTTTCGTTTTTGAAATTCTTACTTTTACACTTTTGGCATGTCTCGCAATTTCGAGTCATCTCTTTGGCTATTGTATAGTCCTATCGACAAATGTAGTTCTCCCTGAACATAAGCCACACCTTTCTGCTTCCAATGTGTCCGTTGTCACAGTGTAATTTTGCTAAAACTTCTTTTGCCATCTGTTCCGTGATTACATATAGTTCTTTACCATCGACCCTCTTAAAATATAAGTTATCTTCTTGTTCGGCCCTTTGCTTTTCTCTTTCATCCAGTTGTTCCTGATTTTCCCTGATCTGAGCCAAAGAAAATAAGCCTGCTTCTTCTCTCATTATGTTCATGCCAACGTGGAGAGTTTTGTGGTCCTCTTTGCGGAATTGTTCATCTCTCGTCAACGCATCAGCCAAGATATTGTCAGTTCCTTTGATATATTTAAATTCAAAATCATACTCTTGAAGTAAAAGAATGCCCCTATGAATTCTATTATTTACCAGCCTATTTTTCATTATATGTACCAAAGCTGCATGGTCTGTTTCAACGGTGAATTTTGCCCCTAGTAGGTAAAACCGTAATTTATTTACACAAAATAACACACTGGCGAACTCTAATTCAGTAACGCTGTACTTTCTCTCATATGTTTTGGTTACACGGGAGACAAAACAGATTGGCACCTCTACATCGTCTTGGATCTGTGATAACACCCCTGCGAATTTTGTTATGGAAGCATCGGTCCGGAGAATGAAAGGTTGATCATATCTTGGGTGGTGTACTCTTACAGCTGTGGAGAAAGCTCCTTTTAAATTTTTGAAAGCCATTTCTTGTTCCGTTCCCCATTTCCACCTAACATTTTTCTTAAGTAATGCTATCAACGGTATTTCTTTTGTGCTGATGTCTGGTATTAGTTTTTTGAAATAGTTTACCATTCCCAAAAATCCCCGCAATGTTTTTAAATTGGTTGGCCTAGCGTAGTTATTTATAATTTCGATTCTATCTTCTGCAAGACTAATCCCTTTTGTGTCTAATTTGAATCCTAAATACAGTATTTCCTTTTGGAAAAACTGACACTTTTGAATATTTAATTTCAATCCCGCTTGATCCAGTTCTTCCAGCACAGTGTGAATATGTCGTAGATGGCTTGTTATATCCGGTGAGAAAATTAATAAATCATCTATGTAATGTACAACAAATTCTTCATGCCTATTTAAGATTGTGTTCAATGCGCGAACCAAAGCAGCGCATGCACTTTGTAGGCCAAATGGTACCACCCTAAATCGGTATACCACTCCGTCGATCGAAAAAGCGGTATAATTTCGACATTTCTCTGCCAAAGGTATTAACCAAAAACTATGTTTCAAATCGATTTTGGAAAAAATGTGTGACCCTGTGATTCGTCCAAATATGGCTTCGATGTTCAAAGGCGCTTCGTATTGCGCGATTGTGTGTGAATTAATGTTTCTTGCATCTAAACATAATCGCAAATCACCACTCGATTTTTTAACGCATACTATCGGGTTGATATATGGAGAGTCACATCTTTCTATCACCTTGTCTTCGATCATTTTTTCAATTTCCTGTCCGACGCTTTGCCTGTATTTATACGGGATTGGATATGTCTTGGATTTAAAATTTTCTAAGTTTTTAACTTTAAAAGAATGTTCATAATTTTTAGCCACTCGGCTTTCTTCATTAATCAAATCTCCATAATTTTCTAGAATCTTCTCTACTTCCTTTTCCATGTTTTCTCCACATTTTAATTTTCTTTCATCCTCATTTTGTTCGCATGTGTTCACTGTCCATAATATTTCTTCATAAAATTCTGGATTCTCGTCCATTATTGCCATTTCTTCTCTGTCCTCATCCTTTATTTCTTCTTCTGTTTTTTTTTATCTTCAATTTCCATTTGGTATCCCGAGCACCATGTTTCTACTGCTTTCATTTCTCTTATGAGAACTTCCTTTTCTTCCTGCTTCCTTTCTGTTTTATCGTCGATTGCCGACAATTCTTCCGTATCTTCGATTTCCTGTCTTTCTCTTGTATCCACCGTGTTTTCCTTCTTTCTTTTTGAACTCTTCTTCTTTTTCTTCCTTCTTTTTTTTTCTGGTTGATTTTTTTCTTGTACTTTCGGTTTTTCCTCTACAGTCATATTGATTTCTTTATGTTTTTCCTGTTCATTTATCTTTTCAACAATTATTTTCCTCTCTATTTCCGTTTCTTCTTCTATGTTGTCTGGTTCTGCTCTGATTTCCAGTTTATTCTCCGAAAAATTTATGGTGATGTGTTTTTCACTCAATTCATCAATTCCCGCTATCATATCATGGTTTAAATCTTCGATCACCACACATTGCATAATATAGTATTTGTCTCCCACTCTGATCCGCACTCCCAAACCTTCATTTACTGTCGTCAATTTTTTGTTGTTTGCACCCACTAAAACAACCCTAGGAATTTTGTACACAAATCTGTCCAAATTTAATTCTTTTACTAGTTTCTTATTGATTAACGATATCTCCGATCCAGAATCAATCAAAATTTTAATCGCTTTATGTTTTATAAATGCATCTAAGAATATTAAATTGGAATTAGAACTTTGTCTTTCATTTCCCGCCAACTGTATAAACTCTCTCGGATGACAAAATATACCGGAGAGTTGTTTATGTTTGTTCAGTGGATGCTTTATTGAAAATCCTGTCTGGATTCATTGCATATATCTTCTTCCTCGTTTTCTATTGTTACATGATTCATCTCCCTTCTATTTTGTCGTTGGAAATTCTGATTGTTTCTACCGTCCCTTTGTTCGTTCGTATTCCTAGTCGGAGGATTTTGTGCATCTCTGTTTCTGTTGTGATTTTCATATGTTCTATTTTTTGCGTGATTCCTGTTATCATAATTTTGTTGTCTATTGTAATTTTGGTATTCTCTCGGCCTATCTTCGTTTGTTGATTGGGCATGTCGGTTTCTCTGGTCATAATTTGATTGATACCTTCTTGCCGGTCCATTATATTGTTCATGTTGTCTTCTGTTTCGCATTTCTCTTCGTTTTGCTTCCCTTACTTGAAGGAATTGGCACAAACTATCAATATCTTGATAGTTTCTCAAAATCACGTGGTCCTCCAGCGTTTCTTCGAAATGTCTGCTTATCATTTCTACCAGTTGTTCGGTAGAGTATTTGTAGTCTAGATATTTGGAATTGTTATATATCTGCAAAGCATATCTTTCCTCCGATATTCCCATTTTCTCGTGATATCTTCCATTCTGTAGCTCTTGGTTGATTTCCCTCTGTTTAACTTTCCCCCAGAAATAGTTGAGAAATTTATTTTCGAAATCTGTCCAATTTTCAAACTCATCTTCTTTACTTTCATACCATAACGCTGCTCCTTCTTTCAGATGGTTTCTAATTGTTTCTTTGCAGTCGTCAAAATATCTAATATGTTGCAATTTGGTTCTCAAATTTTTAACAAATGGTACTGGGTGTGTTTTTCTAATATCCCCGCCAAATTGTATTTTCGCGTCGCTTGTACCATGGATAATCATTTCCCTTCTTTCTCCACAATTCTGTTGATTCTTGAGTTCCGCAATTTGTTTTTCGTTTTGCTTAAATTTTTCTTCTATTTCTCGCCTGTCTTCTTGTATTGCATTTTCAAATTTGCTTTCTAACTGTTCTAATTCCATCTTCTGCACATTCTTAATATCCTTCATTTTAGTTTCTATTTCTTCTCGTTGCATCTCCAGTTTCCTTTCTGTTTCTTCTCTAACTTTTTCTAAACAGGCTTTCATTTCATTTTCATATTTTTCCAAACGCTTTTTCAATTTGCCATCATTCTCTTCCAATTTCTGTTCTATTCTCTGTGATATTTATCTTTGTGTTTCTTCCATGGCTCGTTTTGATTCCTGTTGATTTTCTTGCATTGTCCTTTTTGTTTCCTGTTGATTTCTATCCATTTGTTGTGACTGGAGTTGCATCAGTTGCAATAGTTTCTCTATTCCTGTTAATTCCTGTTCTTTTCTCTCCATAATCGTTGTATCTCCTTCATTATCCAATCCTTCTTCAACAATTTTTTCCTCTTCTCTGTTTTCTTGCATTTTGCTTTGCCTCCTTGTGGTCGACATGTTGTTTCTTTTCGTTACTGTTTTCTTTGTCCCCGCCAAATGTGAAATTTTACAACACTCTATAAGTTGCAGAACACGACAAATATTTCTCCCCAAATTTAATAAATTTTCGCCACAAATATCAAATATGCAATCAGTAAATTTCAAAATAAATATCAAATGTACGATTGGTAAAAAAAAATCAAATAATTCAATGGCAGTAAATATCCAATACCTACGATCAATCCATAAATCAAAATTATTTTTACACCTGGAAAAATTGTCAAATTATCTCTGGATCACCTGTAGTTATTCCTTATCTCTTTCCCTACCATCAAATGCAAAGCTGCGATATTTTTAAGCCACCACGTTCTGGGCTCCAGTTAATGTGATATTCAAAGATCGGTGTGCTCAAAGCACTTGATTAGATAATTAACTAATTAATTAAATTTAATTTTAATGATGCACTTATGATTTAATCACACTATTTAATGCTCTAATCTCAGGGTTTTATATTCTCGTGCTTCAATATCTCCTTTGCTTTACATATGATAAATAAGGTCAAAGATTAACGGAATAAAACACATATATGGTACAAAAGCATCTATTGAAATAAATTCACCCTCAAAATATCCTCTAAAAATAATATCTCCTATTCTGATTATTGAAATAACCCTACCACTATCTAAAGTACTTATTGAAATTTGCGTTATGAATAATTCTACAAAAAAAATAAAACTGTCTCTCGGATGATGAGTTGTCCAAATTCTTGTCTCTGGTCGCCAACAATTTACTCTTAGCAGCCCCCTATGTAGTCAGCAATCTCGCAACAAATTATTGCAAGCCTATTGTCATTAATGACCCCCTACAGATGCACGTATCTTTCAAAAAACAATGCTAGCCTTTTCTCCTCTCGATAAACTGAATCTATTTCTCGTTCCGGCATGCAACGGTGACTCTTGGAATATAAGTAGAACAATATAACTTACAATGCTTTACGTGATGAGCTTCCGTCAGGACACTTATTTCAACAAACTCACAACTATTCACTTATCTGCCTTACTACTTCAGGAGACTCTTAGAGATCACCACTAGTCGACTTAACGATCATTTAACAACTGACTCTTCTTCCACCCTCTAACATTTCGCTAAACTCCAATTCTTCATACCTAGCCCCTCCTTTTTCCTTCTTCACCAATCCGAGTTCCTCAATTTTATCCCCATCTACCTTTCAGATAACAAACACCAATTTTCCCTACCATTAGAAATTTCCTAAAACTAATTACATGCCAATCGGTTTTTTTTTCCTTTCTTAATATCTAAACAAAGATTACATTCATTTAAATTTCTAAATACAATTATTCCCTCGCCGCAAAAGTCCATTTGGGAAACCCGGTCTCATTGTCCAAACACATAACCACTTTCTTATCATACTAACTGTACAAAGAAAATACTTAATCCCTATTTAAATTTTGTTTACCTACGGCCATCCAAAGATAATTGACTTTCATTTCTTCGAAATGAATTTTGGTATATTTTTATTATATGTTTTAACTTTTCTAAAATATTAAGATCGAAACCATATTAATTCAAATTTTACATATCTTAACAATATATACACATCGAAGTTCGTTTCACTTTATGTTTTGACTTAATTTGTTTGAAAATGAATCGTGGCGCATGGGAAAAGTTATAGCGGACGAACAATACTGCCCCATTTGCCATATTAAATTTCATAAGAAAACACTAAGGTGCATGCTGGTCCTTCTTGACGCTTTTGGGGAAACGGGAGGGGACAATGAGTACAAATACAGGAGGCTCCTAAAAGAACCTCCAGCTAATAGTGTCTAAACTTATTAACGTACAGAGATGTGCGAGGTGTTACGTGATCTAGAACAATAGTTTGTTTAAAGTTATAGTTAGAGTACTTGCTCGCATTTTATTATTACACTGAATTTGTTTTCCATCTAATGGTTTTATGTAAAAATTCAAATTGTTCTTTTCAAGACCATTTTCATTTATTTATCATTGTGTAATTTCCGACCCTCAAACTATAGACTCTCCCTTACTTCCCGAATTAGACAATTCGTATGTTGAGAGATATTCTCCCGACTTCTACATCTTCTCGTGACCAACGATCGTTATCGCTTCCTAAGAGGGGTAATTTGTCTCTGGTTAGAAAATTAGAGAGGGCGTTTCTAAAAAAGATCCGACTGAATCAGCACTACTTCTTTCTAACGGACGAAGGATTAGCTGACAATCGCGTATGAGGACGTTTGCACGTACATGATTAACAAACAAAATGGTGACTTTTAACTCAAAAGCTTTGCTAAACAGAATATAAAGTATGTGCTGACAGATCAGGAATTAGATTTAAGCCACATTAACAAGTAATTTGTACAAAGTTTTGATATAGTTTTCAACCTAAAATAGTTTTTAAAAATGTATTCAATATAAAAGAATAAAAAATATTCAATTTTGATTATGGTGTCTAATATTTGTCTTGATGTCAGCATACATACTCATCTGAAAATTGTTTTGTGAATTTAAATATTTCTTTTCGGTCTAGGCACCTATGTATACCTATGTACAAATGTACATTCTTGAGAGTATAAAAACTCATCTAGTTTCTTCAATTTCTGCTGTATTTAGAAGTATGTTTTAAAAACAATTTCGATTTACGTTATAGTAGGGGACGTAAGTACCTATACTAAATTTGCAGTTACTCGAGCGTTATGGAGACCCATTGGGTTGTGAAGATTAGGTCTTAAAACCAAAAAAGTTAAATTAAGTTTTCCATTTGAATGGAGACTTTTCATTTTTTAATTTAGTTTTGCATTTCCATCATTCGAAAAAATGCCTCGAATAAAAGTTACTTATTTTACGTAAGGAATCCAAATCTGCAATAAAAAATGGGGGCTCATATTTAACATTTTAAAGTAACCCCCCACCCCACCTCCGTGAGTGGTCGTGTTTGATGTCAGTCGATAGATTATTTAACACGTATTTTACAGTTTTTTGATTTGATGTTTTAGGTCTGGATCCCGCGTATGAAAAAAAGTTGATTAATAGCAAGCTGAAAATTTATTAATAGCTTAAGGGTGTCTAGTCGGATAAACTTTGATATATTGGAACACTGGAACAGGGGCAGTTTTAATTGTGGAACAGGTTAAAAATTTGGAACGGTCAGACCACGAAAACAGCACATTTATTTTGTCCGACAGAATAGACTTAAACTCTCCGAACAGAGATTAAACTCTCATGCAAAAATCAGACTGCTATTTATCACCTGTCAATTCCTGTCATTTGATATATTCTACATGTTCCACTCATTAAAACGCCCATTTGGTGATAAATAGCAGTCTGATTTTTGCATGAGAGTTTAATATCTGTTCGGAGAGTTTAAGTCTGTTCTGTCGGACAAAATACATGTGCCGTTTTCGTGGTCTGACCGTACCAAATTTTTAACCTGTTCCACAATTAAAACTTCTACTGTTCAAGTGTTCCCATATATTAAAGTTTGTCCGACTAGACACCCTTAAGCTATTAACAAATTTTCAGCTAGCTATTAATCAACTTTTTTTTCATACGCGGGATCCAGACCTATTTATTTCTCAAAATATCGCGGGTTTCTGATTAAAATTTTAAAGTTAGCGCCCACCCTTCTCCGTGTGAGGTCATGTTTGGTATCATTCGATAGATTTTTGAAAAATATTAAACACGTATTTTTCAGTTTTTCGATCTGACGTTCATTTCGCGAAATATTCGCTTTTTTGTGAAATTTTGTAACTTACCCATTTCGTTAGGTCCGCTCAAATCAAATTTGACGATTTTGAGTTTTTCTAAGGATAGATTTTTTTCGAGCCCCTTAACGAATCTATTTTGCATTAAGAGTCCATATATGGTAGGAGTACATTCATAGGGTACAAGGTTTCTACCCACGTGATTTTCTGACGCTCTCGAGTAACTGCAAAAATACCCGTTTGGGCTCCCCTATCATAATTATATTTTTTGGTACCTATTTGGTTTTTCTGGCTTCATCGGAGACGTATACTCCTTAAGCCTGGGTTTCCTCGAACGTGGCACCGACAAACAGCGACCGTAGCACTGCGATGAATTACGTCAGATTACGGTGAAAAATTCAAGGTTCTTCACTGGGGCAATGGAATGTGCAAGCTCAGTAAGCGGTGGCTTCCAACGCATCCTTGGAAACCAACGCTATTATTTTTTTACATGGTACAATTTTTTATGATGTCATTCATCGCAGTGTTACGATCGGAGGTTGTCGCCACCGCTTTCGAGGAAACCAGCGCTTTAGAGTTGTATTATAAAATGTTTGTTTTTCTTTCTCTTTAAGTAACATATAATCTCTTTAATAACATAAGGAGAAATTGTTTTATTTTTTGGCTTGGACAACTGCTGTATATTTTGGAAACAACAGAGGATGACAGAAGAAATACTAGACTGAAACAAAAAAGACAACACAATACAAGGATAAGGTAGACGAGTATTAAAGAAAATAAAAAGAAATAAAACAAAAATTACGAGCAGTCAAAGAAAATCGAATATAGGATAAATGTTCATAAATTAAAGAATTGGAAAATAAACATGACATGTTCAATATGCGCTAGAAAGTTCGTTGGGTAGCTAGCCTGCTTAATAAGAAAATCACTTATACTCTAGTAGACAATACAGGAAACGGTATTACTGATGAACGAGAAATACTTACAACATGAAGTAATTATAAAATTGAATTATTCCAAGATGACAGGCCAAATATACAGAGCACTATAAATCAAGAAGTTAAATTTTCAAAGCAACTGGACAAGACAATGTCATATTACTTTCTAGAATGCTACTAAGAAATAATGTTTTATCCATAAAGGTTTTTCCTCAGAACTAACTGTGATCTTATAATCATGGGATGGCTTACTGCGCGAGTAGAACTGCATACATATAGTTTTCTTTACATTTACCATTTAAGAGTTCCTTTTACACCAGGTTGTAAATTCCTCTGCTACCAAGTTCATTTTGGATATGAATTCGACTTCAAGTAACGCGTCAACTAAAATTGTTGAATCATCTGCATAGAGAACTGTATGATCTGCAGTTAAAAAATTATCAAGTCATTGACATATAATAGAAATATTAAGGGTCCCAATACGGAGCCCTGCGGTACATCTTGATCAAGATTAAAAACAGATGACTTCTTATTATCGATTTTTACTAGGAATTTACGATGTTGTATGACCTGAACCAGTTGAAGAAATGACTCCGAAAACCAAGGGCTTCTAATTTATGCAGTATAATTTCAATGTCAGTAGAGTCAAAAGCCTTAGTTAAGTCAAAAAAGAGTGCACCAACATACCTTTTTCAATCCAAGGCAGCGTGGATATAATTAAATAATGAAATAGAAGCACTCTCTGTAGATTTATTAAGAAGACACCCTTGCTGACATTTATTGAAGATATCATATTTGTTCAGAAAATTTAACATTTTATTGTAAATACACTTTTCGATAATCTTAGAGAGTACACTTGTTACAGTGATTGGCCTGTAATTATCAATCAAACATGGATCTCCCTTTTTGAAAATTGGACTAAATACTCCCGTTTTAAGGTCACTTGGAAACTTGCCATCCTTGACAGATATGTTGATGATGTGAGTCAGAACTGGAGATATATATGAAGAAATGTATGTTATTATTTTAGTGGGGATTTGGTCAATAATAGTAAATGCGACGAATTTATATAAAAATAGCTTTTATTAAATCTTACTTCTTTATGAACCCCGTATTATCATCGGTAATATAAATAGGTTATTTCTCAAGCAAATCTTAATATCGCATTTAAAACCGAGTTGCGAAATTGATCAAAATCTACTTTTTGTTCCTTTCATTAACACCACATTATAGATTACCCAAAGTTTCTGATATCGGCGAAGGTATACGACCTATAAGTTATAATATCAGAAGTTGAGTAGTCGTGACCAACAACTCCTAGAAAGTGGAAAGTTTCCTCAACTGACCGTTAAAACGGGGTGGCGCGTTCGAGCAGTACCTCATTACCGGTCTTTCTCTCACGTCCTCAGGCCATTCTGAGACTGCCTTATGTTACTAACTCTAACTAATGTATGCCAAATAACGGAGAGACCTAGACTTTCAGGCAAAGATAAATAGAGAGGCAATAGCCTCCGGAAAAGAGGACTAACAGGATCGGAAGGACCCCTTATAGGTCTACTTGTAACTAGATTATGTTGCGTGATATTCATCCGCTAGCTCGTGAACTGAGAGGAGCGATTGTTATTTGTTTTCTATAACTATTTACTTTCTCTATTGATTTATATAAATATGTACAGTATAAATTATTGTTTATTAGTCGGTCATATAAACTTTGGTTAGAAAATAATTATTCTTATACCCCATTTGGAAATGCGTGATAGCACAGATTTTAAGATACGAGATGCTTCTAATACTGGACTGTTCTAAACAAGACGGTTATAAATACTGATATTTTCTTGTATCAGATTTGTAAAAGACTTTACAAAATACAAAATATTATTCTTTTGAATTTTAAGAACGATTTCCAAAGTCAAAACCGAAACGTCGAATAAACGTATTTAACAAACTTACTAAGGAAGTAAAACTTCACTTGTAAGTAGATGGTATATAAATTTATTAAAATTTTTATCTAAAAAGATCCAAATTTAATTGAAGTGGGTACATCACTAGTACAAAAAACACAAACGTTTTCGGACCAATCAGTCCACCATCAGGTTGAAACCTAAAATAAATAAACCACTGTATAAAAAGGCCCAGTTGAAATTTTGACTGTTAGAATGTCCGGAAAAATTAAAACATGTGGTTACCTACTTCAGATCCAAAGTAGTTGGAACTAGCTACATAGTTAGATCGAAAGACCTTAGTATTTCAAGAATTAGGCCATTTCGGCTACAACAGTGTCGACAATAAGTCGATGTTAAAAGAATATAAAAATGTAATGAGACTATAATTGAGTCTTCATCTTTGTGAAGTTTGAAGCCAAGATGAAGACTCCATTTTAGTCTCATTACATTTTTATATTCTTTTAACATCGACTTATTGTCGACATTGTTGTAGCCGAAATGGCCTAATTCTTGTAATACTAAGGTCTTTCGACCTAACTATGTAGCTAGTTCCAACTACTTTGGATCTGAAGTAGGTAACCACATGTTTTAATTTTTCCTAACTTTCTCACAGTCAAAATTTCAACTTGGCCTTTCTATACAGTGGTTTACATATTTTAGGTTTCAACCTGATGATGGACTGATTGGTCCGAAAACGTTTGTGTTTTTTGTACTAGTGATGTACCCACTTCAATCCAATTTGGATCTTATTAGATAAAAATTTTAATAAATTTATATACCATCTCCCTACAAGTGAAGTTTTACTTAGTAAGTTTTTTATTATGCGTATACAGCCAATGAGAGGAATCTTTTCCTTTATATTTTAAACGTATTTACTTTTAAGTAAAATTGCGGTTTATTTTCAACAAAAATAGTCAATTTCATCAAGATGTCGCAAGAAGATAGTTTCAGAACAATATTAGATTATTGTGTTGCATAGTATTGGTAGCAATATTATACAGTGATGAGCGCGCTAATAACCATCAAAATAGCACAAAAGATGGAAAACGTATTAAGTTGTGAGATAAAAAGGAATGAAACTAGTCGAGCTGGGAAATTTAGGGATATTAACCTATTAATTTACATTATATTGATTGTTTCCCACCTTTACACGTATCAGAGGAATATGTCAACTAAAACTGACACTATGACAGTAGTAGTTTCCCAATCTCGTCCGATACGTCTAAAGGTGGGAAATAATCAATATAATGTAAATTTATAGATTAATATCGCTAAATTTTCCAGCTCGACTAGTTTCGTTTCTTTTTATCGCTTAACTTAATACGTTTTCCATCTCTTGTCCTATTTTGCCGGTTATTAGCGCGCTCATCACTGTATAAGAATATTGTGTTTATTTTACCAAATTCTTCTAAGGGGGCGTTCAAGTATTACGTAACGCGATTTTTGAAGATTTTTGACCCCCCCACCCCCCTATGTAACGCACCGTAATGGGGCGTTAGGTATTACGTAACGCAATTTTTGAAGATTTTTGACCCCCCTCCCCCAAACTGCGATACGTAATGTTTGAACGGCCCTTGAGAAGTTAGCTTAAAAACTAAAAAATATATATCGGGAATATATCATTTATTCTCCTCCTGTGTACATAGTTCATGCTTCCTTCTTATTCTAGACACTAGAACTAGAATATCAGAATATAAGAATAAAGACGAAGTGAAATATGAGCGAGATGTGGAATAAAGGAAATAAACATGTGAACAAGAAGAAGAAAACAAGGATCAAGATAATATAGATATAATGACAGAAAACCGAACAGTAAGAATAGTAGGAGAAATGTAATAGGAGGCCCGTTGAAAATGTGATTCTATAACATCAGTTATAGAATCACCACATCAAAAAACGAAGTAAAACAGACATGACCTAATCAATACAGGAGGAAGAAGAAGATCGGAAGAATAAGAAAAAGACGAAGTAGGATACAGTGACGTTATGAAGGTGGACTATTCCATGGACTAACCTGTCATGTATTCTTTGATCTGCCTACTACGACCAAATTATTCGTCTAGATTTTTTGCAAGCTTCAATGCTTCCTAGCATTTGTTTCTAGCTCCTCTTTTTCTATTAATGTATCCAAAAGATCACGACTTAGGCAAGGAGACCCGCTATCAACGCTAATATTTAACATGATACTAGAAAACCTCATTAGGAATAGCAACTTAAATAGAAATGGGCAGATATTCTACAAGAGTCACCAATTAGAGGGATATGCAGATGATGTGGCAATTGTAGCGACAAGTGAAAAGATACGGAAAGAGTGATAACAGAAAGATTAGAAAATGAAGTATATAAATATAAATAAGGTCTATATATAAATAGGATCTACATATAAATAAAAAAACAAGGTTATGAAAGTAGGAAGAGAGACGGGAGATGGGAAAAAGTTCAGTGTAAGCACCGAATTAGGCGAGTTGAAGTTTGAGGAAGTAGACGAATTTGTATATCTAGGAGCAAGGTAACAAACAGGTGTGAAGAAATAAAAGAAACTGATGCCAGATTAAGTAAATCCAATCGATCTGCGGGAGCCATGAAATATTTATTAAGATCAAACCAGCTGTCATGTCACGAATTTCAGGATTTACAAGGCTATAATAAGACCAACTGCTACAATTCTGCTAAGAATCTCCTAAGTAGTTTTTAGATAACACAATAATTAAACCATTATTGATGTTTATCTCAATATGTATAAAATGTGACATTCCTTGTTTTTCCCCTGTACTCTTCATATTATTGTTGTCTGATATAACCAGATGCGCTTAAAACGAGGTAATTAGTCCGCCATTTCAGTTCTTGTTATAGAGGGAATCTACTGTAATATCTAAAGGGATTTTACCCACATATATTGATGGAGGCATGTACCTATTTTGACCTGTAAATATAACGATCTTGTAATTTTCAACCTCAGTCAAAATTTTAATTTACGTTTGTCTTAGCTAAAAAAGTTATACTTATTTTAAGTAGTAAGCACTGATGATGATGGAATTATTATTCCGAAAACGTTTTACGTTGTAGCTTTTGTAGGGATTATTTATAAATACACTTTTTACAAAGGAAATATGAAACAGGCATTCGACAGAGTCCGATTAAAGGACGTGATCACTATCCTTGGAAAGAAAAACATAAGTCAGAAATATAGAAACATAATCAAAGAGCTCCATAGATCCAACAAAACACGAATAAAAACCACATACGGGCTCACGAAAGAAATCAAAATCAATGTCGGCATTAGACAAAAGGACAGCCTCAGTCTATGCCTATTTAATTTAATAATGGATGAAGTTATAGGTAGTGTTAATAAAATAAATCAGGGATACAAAATGTGTAACCGAACCATGAGAATACTTTGCTACGCAGATGACGCAATCTTAATAGCCGAAAACGAAGATGACCTACAACGACTACTACAAAAATTTAAAATAACCGCCGAAAAGTATAACCTGACATTATAAACAGAGAAAACCCAATCGATGGCAATATCCAAGAACCCAATTAGATGTAGATTAGTAGTGGACGACCACATAATCGAACAGGTAATGGATTGTAGATACTTGGGTGTGGAAATATCTAGCAACAGGCATCTGTGGCAAGAAACAAAACAGCAGGTAACGAAAGCAGCGAGAATATCTGGTTTCCTGAGGGATATAATCTGGCGGAATAAATATATGAGCACCGAAAGCAAAGTCCGCATTTATAAGACATGTGTTAGACCCGTACTGACATACGCAGCTGAGACAAGGGCCGAGACAACAAAGACCAAACAAGTAATGAAATCAAGAGAGATGAAAACCCTAAGATCCATAAGAGGTATCACACTCAGAGATAGAATACGAAACGAAGACATGTTGGGAGAGCTAGGCGTTCAAGACGTAGTGATATGGACAAGAGCATGACGACGCATATGGAGAGACCACGTAGATCGGATGGACCCTGAACGTATGGCGAAATGGGCGAAGACACAGAAGCCCAACACCAAGCGACCCATAGGAAGACCCAAAAACGATGGTGCGAGAGCTGGAGCTCCGGATCGCAGCAGAGACTGTAACAGAAGAAACAGGACATAGTCCTATTAAAAGAAAAAGAAGAAGAAGACAAAGGAATTTAATTATTTTTTGTGATTTATGGTATACAGCCAGCTGCAGGAATTTAATTTCCTCGTGGATATTTGGTCATCTAACCTGACTCATAGTTTTTCTCAATCAAAAAACGATCTAATAGAGTTCAATGAGCCACTTAAAACGATATTCTTAAATTCGATGAAATCCTAAAAAAAGGTTTTTTGCGTCAGCATCAATCAAAAAGTTCGAAAAGAGCATTTAACCAGTTACATAAAGAGTCCTAATTAAGTGTCGGGGTAGTAAATATGTAGGCAGACCGAATAACAGCAAACTTTTGCGGGTAGATAAACGTTCACGCGTTCGGTAAGTCTCGGCCGACTTCGGCTCAGCTCCCTGCGGTATTGACGACCAGCTCAGGGGAGAGAAGAGTCAATACCTATCCCTGGGGAACTGGCTCGATCCCCCCGCGGGAGAGCTCGACACTTACGAGGATCAACTTTTATATGCCAGATTTTAGCGTCGTTTTGATGGCACGAACTTCTAAAGAAATTGTCCAAATTGTATTAATTTAAAACAGAATGCTAGCAGTATGCACCATGTATTTTTAAGTAAGATAAAAATCCTGTACAAATTTAGAGTAGAGTTGGTATGGGTTCTCAAATATATTTTAAAAGAGAGAAGCAAAATTTTAATTATAATAAAATTTAATTTTTCGGTATATTAGGTTGCTATTGATAACATACTCTAAAGAAGTGTTTTTTAGTCATGTTTTCAAGTAATGTCATTGGAGATATTTATATAAATAAATTACCTTTAATTTTTTACTAAAATATTTTCTTATTTTTTTTTTGTTTTCTTTGTTCGAACTTTATATTTTTCTTTTATCTGGGGCAATTTTCCATGTGGAATTGGTTATTTATGCATTGTTGTCTTTTTTCTGCATTTAATTTTTTCTAGATTTTATTTCATTTTATCTTTTATTTACTGTAAACTTACAGACGAGCCGTTTTCCACCATAAGGAGAGCATAAACTGACTGTTTTATTTTGCATGTCTACTGCACCAAACCTTTTTCTATTCGATTCTAATAATGCCTGGTTTCACCAACATATCTTAAGCTTAAGACGTGCCAAGCTCAGCTTACGAAATATACGCGTTGTACTATTGAGTTCAATTTTCAACTTGCCACATATTGGCAAGGATTGCTTAAAGAGTGGAAGTGAGCCTTACGCCTCTTTCATACTTTACGACTTCAGTCGCCACGACAAACGGTCGTAAGGACAGTTTGTCGTATATTCCATTAGTTCAATACAGCAATATACGGAGCCTTTCACACAGGACGACCACGACTAACTGTCGTGGCGTTGCTGCAATGTCACTGCAATGGAAAACGGTCGTGTTGTGCCGTACCATCAGTGAACCACCGGCATAAATCAGTGCTTCCATACTTAATGACAGTTAGTCGTGTAGTACAAGTGAATCCAGTGGCACGTAGGTACATAATGACAGACAATATAGATGGGGAATTTTTACCTACATAGATATGTACAATTGTACAATACATAGGTAAGAATCTGGTTGGTATTATTTTATGGGACGACAAAATTTTCAGATTTAAAAATGTTTACGACTTTGCCGAGGAATACACCCTATTATAAAATGCATTATTATCAATGGACCCTATTATAAAAATTAAATCATAAATAACCATACTGAAGTAAAAACTTCTTTTGTATATTGGTATAAAAAGTTTTATTAAAAAACATAAAAGTCCTCCAAAAGGATTTGCAAAACGTTTCCAATCTGAATCAGATCATCCTCAGTGCGTTCTGCTTCACAAAAGAAACTAGCAACTTATTTAGAAAGGTTACATCGATATAAATGGTTTACATAACAATTAAGTGATATTTGTAGCGACTCCAAGTCGATGTTACAAGATGAAATGTGCTAGGAGTGCTCAAAGGGCAACATGGTTCCCTGCTCGTTAAGAACTCGTGGTTCTTGCCAGTTCAATGGACACAGACCAACTCAGTTCAATGTCCATTGAACTGGCAAGAACCACGAGTTCTTAACGAGCAGGGAACCATCTTGCCCTTTGAGCACTCCTAGCACATTTCATCTTGTAACATCGACTTGGAGTCGCTACAAATATCACTTAATTGTTATGTAAACCATTTATATCGATGTAACCTTTCTAAATAAGTTGCTAGTTTCTTTTGTGAAGCAGAACGCACTGAGGATGATCTGATTCAGATTGAAAACGTTTTGCAAATCCTTTTGGAGGACTTTTATGTTTTTTAATAAAACTTTTTATACCAATATACAAAAGAAGTTTTTACTTCAGTATGGTTTTTTAACTATGGTATACAGCCAGCTACGGGGACTTTCCCATTGATTTTATTTTAAATCATAAATGTTTCATCGGGAATATCTAAAATTTCTTGTTAATATTTTAAAGATTATTTTATAGCACAGTTTAGTGTCCATTGACATAAACGTAGATATAGATTCGTGTTTTGTTAATGAATATTTAAATATGTACCTATAGATATTAATATAATGGGTATATTAAATAATCTAAAACAGTTTATTAGACGGATCTTTTAAATACTGAAAGATGAAAATTGATCCCTATAACAATAAATTATTGTTAACTAATTAAATTGTATTTATTAACAAAATAGGTATATATTTTTTATACAACATATTGCTACTGAATGGGACAACAATCCTTAATACTCTGGGCTAATTAGCAAAATTCATGGAAAAGTTATTTACCAGCAATTTTATTGCTGGAATCGAATTATAAGATCCTATATATTAATAATATAGTTATGCAAAGTCCGCAGATAGTGTGCTACTTTTTTTATAAACAAAATGGCGCCGGCAAATCGTATTTTTTTCAATTATTTCTCTATAACTCCGAAGATTTTAACTTTACAACAAAAACACTCAAACCAAAATTCACCGCAATTAAATTCTGCATAGAGATGTGTTTTTCACGATTTGCTCCGACGAAAATTTTCCCCAAAAATGCGGGTTTTCCTAACAAAAACTCTAATTTTCAAATAAAGTTTTAGGTAAGTAATTATTAATCAATAATTAAATAACTTAGTGACATCAAAGCTTTCTTGGTATAGATTGTAATTCCAGAAGCCGGTGAAAATTAAACGAATATTTTAGCAACAATGCAATTGTTAATAAACAATTTACGATCGCAATAATAACCAAAATAATCATGATACATTGATCAAATTTATAAAGATTATAAAGATGAGATGCTTATTTAATATTTTATCAACAAAATATAAATTTTTCTTTTTTTTTTGCATAATCTTTAAATTTTGAAAAAAAATAGTTATAATACGCTGGTCTAATTAGTAAAGTACAAAGAAAAGTTATTTACCAGCAATTTTATTGCTGGAATTGAATTATAAAATCCTATATATTATTAATATAGGTATGCAAAGTCCGCAGATAGTGTGCTACTTTTTTTATAAACAAAATGGCGCCGAAAAATCGTATTTTTTTCCATTATTGCTCTATAACTCCGAAGATTTTAACTTTACACCAAAAACACTCAAATAAAAATTCATTCCAATTTAATTCTACATAGAAACATGTTTTTTCCGATTTCTTCCGACGAAAATTTTCCTCGGAAAATGTGGGTTTTCCCAACAAAATCTCGAATTTTCAAATAAATTTTTTTGGCCAATAATTATTTATCAATAATTATATAGCTTGGTGAAATAAAATCTTTCTTGGTATAAATTATAAATTCAGAAGCCGGTGAAAATGAAACGAATATTTTAGCAACAATTCAATTGTTAATTAAAAATTTACAGTCGTAATAACAACCAAAATAATCATGAGGCATTGATCAAACTTAGAAAGATTATAAAGGTGTGATGCTTATTTAATGTTTTGTCGACAAAATATAAATTTTTCATTTTTTTGCATAATCTTTAAATGTTTAAATAAAATTGTTATAAAAAAATTAACATTTCTCAGAAATTGTTTATTATATTCTAATTTTATAAAATACTTAAAATGCGTATTTCATAGGTCTTGAAAATGAATGCTTTAAAAAAAATTTCCAACCATTTGCAAAAAAGCTATGAAACAGCAAATTAAATATACGAAATCTCCGTTGTTTATAATTTGTTTTAATTGTTTCAAAGCTTAAAAGTGAGTCTATGGTACAATCTAATTACTCACAAAGAATGTCAAAAATTAGTGCAACGGTTATATTTTAATCAAAGATTAAAAATACTTTTTTTTGTAATTTTTAGCGCAAAAGTAGGCCTGATACAGAGTCGGAGCTAAAATGTTCACTCGAAGCGACTGACACGCAGCATATATTATTTATAAAAGTGTACGTCTCGCGCGGCCGGTCGTCGCTCCGAGTGAAAATTTCAGCTACAGTGCTGTATTCTTCTACTTCCGCGCGTGTAAATTACAAAAAAATATATTTATAATCTTTAATTAAAATATAACCATTAAATTGATAATCGATATTTTTTGTAAATAATTAGCTTGTACATTATACTCACTTCTACGCTTTGAAAGAATTAAAAAAATGTATAAACACCGTAGTAATCGTATGTTTATTTTGCTGTTTCATAACTTTTTTGTAAATGGTTGCCAAAAATTTTTAAAGCATTCATTTTCAAGATATTTGAAATGCGTATTTTAGTTATTTTTTAAAATTACAATGTAATAAAAACTTTCTGAGAAACGTTAATTTGTTTGTAACTATTTTTTTAAACATTTAAAGATTATGCAAAAAAATAAAAAATTTATATTTTGTCGACAAAATCTCATGTTTATGAGACAAAATCTAATGTTTATAACATAAAAAGGCATCTCATGTTTATAAGATTTCAAAGTTTGATCAGTGTATCATAATTATTTTGGTTATTATTGCGACCGTAAATTATTAATTAACAATTGAATTGTTGCTAAAATATTCGTTTAATTTACATCAGCTTCTGGAACTATAATCTAAACCAAGAAGGCTTTTAAGTCACCAAATTATTTAAATGCTGGTGGATAATTACTTATCTAAAACTTTATTTGAAAATTAAAGATTTTATTGGGAAAACCCGCATTTTCCGAGGAAAATTTTCATCGGAACAGATCGGAAAGAACACGTCTCTATGGAGAATTTAATCACGGTGAATTTTTAATTGAGAGTTTTTGTTGTAAAATTAAAATCTTCGGAGTTATAGAGCAATAATTGAAAAAAACACGATTTTCGGGCGCCATTTTGTTTATAAAAAAAGTAGCACACTATCTGAGGACTTTGCATACCTATATTATTAATATATAGGATCTTATAATTCGATTCCAGCAATAAAATTGCTGGTAAATAACTTTTCCCAAAAATGGCCTATTCTGCGATAATCAGCCCAGACTATAAAGCAAGCAGTTAATTTAATAAGCTGGTATTACCAAAAATGATCAGGGCGAACAAAAACAAAATTGATGTAATTTAATGTTTTGTATTTTCGTAACTTGTATGAAGAAAAATTTGGAAGTACACCGCAAGAAAGGCTGAAAGAAACAAATGACATGGGGGAACAATTAAAAGAGACTTCAAGAGAAGAACTGGTAGAAACGATACGAAAATTAAAGATAAGTAAAGCTCCAGGGGAGGACAAAATTGCACCAGAAATGATCAAGTACTTAGAAGAGAAAGGGAAAGACTGGCTGTGGACAATATGCAAAGATGGAGAAAAGGATCCCTAAAGATGGAGCAAACAATTTATTACTACCAATATATAAGAAGGGCGAGGAAACTCCTTGTCACTGACATGCGGAACTAATCAAAAAAATTGTTTTGGTCATTTCTTAAATCTCCAAAAAGTGTATGACATAAACCTACTTCTTCTCGTCTTCCATTGATTGGATGCACCCAATGTAGGCGATTACATCTCTGTCTTTTTTTACGGCGATAAATTAACCGTAAAGCCAAAATTTTTTTCCGATTCATTCTACGCCCTGTGCTCTCTACTCTCTACGACAATAAGATGAATACTGTTGTAAAGTGTGAAAGTCCGATGAGCACGACAAACGGTCGTACGACCGTTTGTAGTGACGACCAAAGTTGTAAAGTATGAAAGAGGCGTTAAAGCGGCCCTATCTATGAGCTGAGTTGGGCAAAGCTGGAGCTAAATATTTTTCAAAGTTCAAATGTATCTTTTTTATTTTTATGGGCCGGAAATTTTTATTACCAAAACTAACTTAAAAAAAAAACAAATTTCCCAAACCGCTTCAGATAAAAATTTTTTGTAAACGTACCTCATCGGGATAAACGATTTTTTTTTCTTTTCGTAATTTTTCTAAAGATGTTTCCTTTTCTATTCATTTTGCAATTTTTTGTTGACACAATTATTCATAGATTAGTGATTTTTGATTTTTTTTTTAACACAAACCTCTATAATCCTTAAATATCAAAGAACATAGGTATAAGGCAGAATATTTTGACAAGTCCAAATGATCTCGCTGAAAAGATGGACCCAAATAATTCGAATATTCCTTCGAGCAGTTTATCGTGTTTGTGTACCGAAGTTGCGCGTAGAAATCTTTGTTTAGATTTAAAACTGTTTTTAGCAAGACAGATACCAGTCATCATTGTCAAAGTATTATTATTTATATTCTAACGTTTAAAGATTATAAAGCATCTTGTAGGATTGTAATTAGTTTTTTTTTTAAGAAAACCCAAAATACGTATTACTAATAATTAAGACATTTTTTCAACAAAAATTGGAAATAACTCGTAAAGAAAGCATTTTTAGAAAAATTACCAAGAGAGAGAACGTATTCATTTCAAAAAGATATGACCAAAAAAAAATTAATTTATTCGTAACGATTTGGCAATTTTACTTAGTTCATATTTCATATATGTTTGGACAACGTCTTTTGTTAACCTTAACCAAAATAATGCTATACTATGCATAAAGCTCCATCTTCACTATATTATTGGCCAAATTTCTGGCCACACTATTATCAGAATGGGCAGTAGTCAGGTCACTAACAACACCTGTTATTAATATAATATGTATATTTAGACAACGTTTTTTGTTTAACTCAATTCTGACATATTGTTCATGGCCATGAATTAAATGTCTTAATTATTTTCTTAGCTCATTTTCAGACTCGGAATTTTGTTTTAGATTGGCCTTTTGTTAGTCTATCAGGTTAGGTAACTCCATCGGCAAAGATGGTGCGTTGGTATTTTTGCTAATTTGTCAACGATTTTTATTGATCTATTTATCCTGATTTGATGCTCAATCAAACTTACCTTGGTATTTATTGTCAGTTGTTAAGGTGTTGGTCTTAACAAACTCAATATTTCGTGATTAACCAGCGATAATATATAACACTAAATATCCCAGAGAACGGCAGTTCTCGCCAGTGGCGCACAACTTCCGTACATACGACACTAGATATACACGAAATTTTCGATTTTCTAAATCTGACTGAATTGATAATTGGGTCAAATGCCATCTTAAAGTATAGGAAAAGACTCGCCCATCTATATGTTAACCACCTATTTGGGTTCAAGGGTGTGGATTTTACGGCCCTTCCCATTTATTGTGTGTTTTTCGTTCTCGTCCCCAAAACTCCCAAAAATTTCAAAAATTTATTTATTTATTTTTTATTTATTTATTTATATATATTTACGAGCAAAGCTCATTGCAATAAAACATTACAGAAGATATGAAGAACTAACAAAATATTACAAATATACGTAAAATACAATAAGATACAATAAACACTACGACAATAAAGCAAGTCAAAAAGTAAAAATAACAGGTAAAGATATATAATCACAAGTTTAAAATATTCAAGAACATAAAACTAGAGGGTGCAATCCTTTAGCGTTCTTAAAAATCGCGAACTATCCGCAAAGAAATCCACACAATTGGAGCAAGCATTTGCCTGTCTAGAAACCCTCGAGATGAAAGAATTTGCAGTGAAGTTAGTTCTGCTGATGGGAGTATGTCCGACCTTTGCGGCATCAATCTAATAGTACTAATTATTACTTTTCCAAAGCATGTTTAATTTTTAAAATCGGTTATACTACTCAAAAGTTACCAAGCTAAGAAATTTTATTCAATTTCTATTTAAAATGGGGAAAATGTTTGTATGTATGTATGTATAGTTGTATAGTCCGTCCGCTATAACTTTTCCCATGCGGTACGATTCATTTTCTATCAAATTAAGTCGAAACACAAATTGAAACGAACGTCGATGTCTATATACATTTTGTATACTGTATACCAGCGGTTCTCAATCTTTTTGTGTCATGTACCACCATATACTTTTTATTATTTTTGGTACCACCTAACTGAAATACATTTTTAACTAGGTGATCTAATTAACTATAATAGTGGTGCTGATTTTGGCTGTTTTTGCGTTTTGTGTACCACCTCAAAAAATGAAATGTACCACCAGTGGTACATGTACCACAGATTGAGAACCGCTGCTGTATACTATATACTACACACATCGGCGTACGTTTCACTTTCTGTTTTGACTTAATTTGGTTGAAAATGAATCGTACAGCATGGGAAAAGTTATAGCGAACGGACTATATGTGGGTATGTGTGTATGTTTGTGGAAAAGTTACACCGATTTGAATTTTTTTTCTGTGTTTAAAGAGGGGGTCAGGGCCGATTCAGAACCGGTGTAGTTTGTGACTTTCGACCACCCATAAGCCGGCTATAGGACTGGGTAGGTACAAAACGGCATATTTTTTGGGGGCATATATTATCTTAGGTTCGAGGAAAGACAGGAAAACCGCAAATACATGAAATCAATAGCGTTGAGTTAAGTTTTCAAATGGTGCCTAAGCGGTTATGATCAGATATACACACGGCTCAGTATAGCCGAAAAACTGAAAAACTAAACTTTGAAAATTTTGTTTTTTCGACAATTACTCAAAATTTCAACCTACGAATTGCGTCAATAACTGAGAGTTTGTAGGAGGACTCTATTCGCGTCTAACAGTGTATACCTCATATCTAAGAAATTAGAATTTTTAAGTTATAGGCTTTATAAGTGTGATCAAATCTATTTCCTATGAAAAAACCGGTTTTTCAAGCTCAATAATTAGTGTAATACCTTCAGTTATCATACTTGACCTTGAATGAATCAGATACTACTTGTTAATACCTTTCAAACCCATGTTTAGTGATCAAAATCGGTTAAGCCGTTTCGTTAAGTTATCAAACTCTAAATTATAATCCATTCGACCATTATCGCCGAAATGGTTTATGTAGTTGTAGTGGTTACGACGATCAAATTGATAAGGCAATCCGAGTTCATTTACTGGCCATCTCCCAATATTTTTTTTCGATATATTTCGAATAGAAAAAAAAATCTAGTGTACATTCGGTGGACACTAGCCCATTTGAGATATAATGCTAGAAAGGCGACCATTTATAACGCTTAACGTGGAATCGAGAAACATTGCATTCAACTTCATACATTTAATTTATAAATAACTTTGAAAAACTCCTGATAGAAGAATAAAAACCGCTAAACGCCGTAAAAATGATTGGCGCATACAATATTCCAGCTACAAAGAGCTGATATGAATATTACGTGGCGCGAAAATATATTGTCATTTTGATGGAAAATAAAACTCTAGTTTTATTTTAAAAGATGTTTGCATAATATTTGCTAAATTTGAAGTAAAACGCGCCACAAAAGAGTAACTTTGATAAAGTTTGTATTTTGAAGCTCTTTTGTGGCCCGTTTTACTTTAAATTTAGCAAATATTATGGAAACATGTTTTAAAATAAAGGTAGAATTTTATTTTCCATTAAAATAAAAATACATTTTCGCGCCACATAATATTCATATCAGCTCTTTTGTAGCGGGAATATTGTATGCGCCACTAATTTTTACGGCGTTTAGCGGTTTCTATTCTTGTTGTGATGTACTACATCATGTTTGTGACATTATCTGAAATTATTCTTGAAATTATTCTACTGAAATCATCGTCAGACATATAAAGGCTAACTGGATAAGATGGGTAAGTCATGTGATAAGATCAGAGGAAGACATAGTGTTAAAGACAGTGTTTTTTGAGAGACCAAACGATAGAAGATCATTAGGCCATCCGAGACAAAGATGGAAGAATTATGTGGAAGTTGATTTATCTAGGATTGGGATACGATAATGTAACATGGAACTGCAAGATCGTAGGAGATTGGGGGGCTTTAATGGATGCGGAGAAAAATCACCCAGAGTTGTAAAGCCAGTCAAAAATAAGAAGAATAAGTATATTTGAAGAATACAATTTTTTTAACGTTTATTCAGCAATCTGTTAGTTATGAACATTCTAACAATAAGCGTCTTTGGGGTTTGAAATTTGAAGTAAAAAAAAATTGACGTAGAGAGGTCAGTACAATGACTGGACCTCTAGTATAGTACAAACATAACATTTCGATAATATGCTACTTACAAACATACATTTCACATTTACAAACAATACATAGATATATTTAAACACAATTACGGTGAATTAAAAAACTTATTTATAAATCATGTCCAGTCCATTGGACTTTTACGTTGTAGTCTGTGAGTTTGTTCTAGAGACTATTATCAAGCAAGTTTATTGCCAGGGCATTTGGATGGCTTTCTAGGCGTTTCATGTACCAAACACTGCACAGAACTATCACTTCACTGATCGCAGGTATTTTTAGATCACAATAAATGTCTTTGTTTGACACAAACCATGGGGCGTCTGTTATAGAGCGTAACACTTTAGATTGTAATCTTTCCTGGATTTTGCTGTTGTACCCCATAGCGGGATCCCATAGGTCCAGACCGGTTTGAGTATTGTATTGTATACCAACAGTTTGTTGCGTATAGACAACTTCGATGTTCTGCCCAGTATCCAATAATGTTTATGAAATTTTAAGTTTAACTGATGGAGCTTCTTTCATATGGGTTCTCCATGTCAAGGTTTTGTCCAGGTGCATTCCAAGGTATTTAAAGCTTTCGGCTTGTGGAATTGCTTTGTTATTTATTTCTAAATTAGGCGATATTTTGCGACATTTTGTAAATATGATATGTTGTGATTTTGATTCATTGATCTTTATTCGCAATTTCTTTGTCCACTTTTCAATGTCCCTAATATGGCTTTGAAGAGATTCGGTAGCTGTTGCGGAATTTTCATCTGTGACTAACATAGCTATGTCGTCTGCGAATGTTGTAGTCGTTACATTTTCGTTTGTTGGTATGTCGTGTGTAAATATCAAATACACACACCGGCAAAATTAGCCGAACACCTTAAAAATAGGACATGTTTGATGTCTTGAATTTCCTAAACCGCTGATCCGATTTGAGTTAATCTTTTAGTATGTTATAGCCTTGTTATTTAAGAATATCGTTGTAATAATATTGTTGCTAGACAGGTAAATATCATTTTATACCGGGTGTACCAATCATAGTGTGTTTTTTTCTTAAATTTTGGAACACCCTGTGGAATATTCTAGCATATGTAAAATATTAAAATTATTACTTGATTGTAGACATAGGCTTTCTTAACATTTTCCGTTTTGATTCATTTACTTATGTGAGATAATAAAAAGTTATGTGCGTTAACAGCTATCCATGTTTTTCTTCAATAAATCCTCATAGTAGGGGAGGAAAGTATACCAGATTTGCAGTTACTCGAGCGTTATGGGGACCTATTGGATTGTGAAAATTATGTGCTAAAATCAGAAAAAGGTTAAGTTAAGTTTTCCATAAAGTGGGGGACTTTTCATTTTTTAATGTAATTTTCCTTTTGAAACAATAATTTTTCTCCGATTATAGCGCTATCTATCCATAATTCGAAAAAATGTGTCGAATAAAATCTGCGTATTTTTACGTAACGAATCCAAATCTGCAATAAAAATTGGGGGCTCCTATTAAAGATTTTAAATTAAATCACCCACCCCACCTACGTGGGGGCTCGTGACACCTCACGGAGAGGGGTGGGTGGTAAATTAAAAATTTTAAATACGAATGAATCCTGCGATATTTCGCCCAATGAACATTAGATCGTAAAACTGCACAATACACCTATTCAATATTTTTCAAAAATCTACCGAATGGAACCAAACACGACCCCCTTAACCGAACTTAACTTAACTTTTTTTTAGCACCCACTCTTCACAATCTAATAGGTCCCCATAACGCTCGAGTAACTGCAAATTTATCATACTTTCCTCCCTTACTATGAGGATTTATTATAAAAAGCATGGCTAGTTGTTAAAGCACATAACTTTTTTATTTTTAAACATAAGCAAATAAATTGAAAAAGAAGATGTTAAGAAAGCCTACGTCTACAATCTAG
Organism: Diabrotica virgifera virgifera; assembly: GCF_917563875.1. Classification (NCBI taxonomy): domain Eukaryota; kingdom Metazoa; phylum Arthropoda; class Insecta; order Coleoptera; family Chrysomelidae; genus Diabrotica; species Diabrotica virgifera. The sequence goes on along the minus strand of NC_065449.1, from coordinate 53,088,900 downwards.
TTTAATTTTAATATTTTATATATGCTAGAATATTCCACAGGGTGTTCCGAACTTTAAGAAAAAAACACAGTATAATTATAACACCCGGTATAAAATTACATTTACCTGTTTAGCAACAATATTATTACACCGATATTCCTAACTAATAAGGCTATAACATACTAAAAGAATCACTCAAATCGGACAAAAGGTTTAGGAAATTCGAGACATCAAACATGTCCCGTTTTTAAGGTGTTCGGCTAATTTTGCCGGTGTGTGTATAATATAGGAACCAGAACACTACCTTGAGGGACTTCAGATCGTATAGGGTAGATTTTGGATGTAACTGCTTCATGCTTGACACGGTAGTATCTTCCTTCTAAAAATATGATTTCAGTATAGTAAACATTGACTCAGGAACGTTCATTTTTATCTTGAAGAGCAACCCTTCATGCCAGACTTTATCAAAAGCCTGAATGACATCAAGAAAAAGTGCAGAACAGTATTTTTTTTCTTCAAACGTTTTATTTACTATATCAACAACTCTATGAACTTGTTCTATTGTTGAATGCATCCCTCTGAAACCAAACTGGTGATCGGGAAAAATATTATTATCAGTTATTATTTTCATTAGTCTGGTCGCTAATAGCTTCTCAAATAGTTTAGCTGGTACCTTCTTCTTCGTGTACCATGTCCTTTAAGAACGTTGGTTACCATCATAGCTATCTTAATTTTATTCACTGTCACCCTAAATAGCATGTTTGTATCAACACCATACCAATCTCGCAAGTTCTTCTTCATCTTGGACTGCGTTTGCCTGCTATTTTTCCTTACATGATATTTTGTAGCAACCTATATTTGGGACCTCTCATTCATGTCCGAAATACTCCAGCTTTCTCTGCTTGATGCTTTTTTAGTAGCTAGTAGGTAGTACCGGTAAGAGACTAATAGGACGATAAGAGGTATGCTCCTGAGGTGGTTTACCAGGTTTATGGATCATTATTATGTCAGCAATTTTCCATTGCGTTGGTACAATTTTGAGCCTAAGTGCGGCGTTGAATAGTTGTGTTATTATAACTACACCTTTATCTGGTAAATCTTTAAGATAGTTCCTGTTATAAGGTCATAGTCTGGAGCTTTTTTAGTTTTTAAGCTATATTGAATAGTGTTTTTTACACCTAAAAATCCACAAGGAAAAAGTTTTCCTGTAGTTGGCTGTATACCATGTCATCATACCAGACTGGTAAACCAGTCGAAAACTAGTTATGTGAATTTGATGTGGCCCTTTTGAGGGTTTTTTAAATATACCTTTTATACAGGATTTATTGTTTTTTTTTACATCTCTTTTTGTTACTGGTTTAATTTGCCTACTTGGCTGTTTGATTGTTTCTAGACTTTCATAGATAGCTTCATCTTGAAGAATACAATAACAATGAAATTTGGTTTGAAATATAATAGAACCTCCTCGTAGATGACAGACGTACGAGTGTAGGGAGCATGAGAAAGCGAAAAGTACACGGCGGCAGGCGGCAGGAGTGTGTAGGTGAATATATCAATACGTTGTCTTCGTTTTTGCGAAGAGACGAAAGTGAAATTATTGTGGAATCATATGATCAAAGTAAGCATGAAAAATAAATAACCCCATTTTTTCGATGGCATATAAAAGTAACATTATTAGTAAGGATTTTCGCTGCTGAAAGGGGAAATAAATAAAATAATGCCACGTAGAGGTTTTTTGATTGGGACTTATCTAGGGTATTATGGTTCAATCGAAATTTTAGTATTTTTAAAACACGGAGTATTTAAGCAGGTTTTTACATTTATTTAAAAGAAGATATTAGTAACTAACGCAAAAAATAGACAAAAAAATATAAATAAAAATAGTACATCTAGACTAGAACAAAGCACCTAATATCAACGATAAAAGAATTATTCCTTTCCTTAATGTTCAAGTAAAGAAATATACGAAAAAATTTAAAAGCGATATTCTAAATGTATATTATTTTGAAACTATTAGAAAACTATTTATTTCGGGAGAAATCAACATTTATATTGAGACCATATTTTGGTTACGCCTGTATGCTTGGTTTTTAATATTTGCAACCCAAACGGACAATGATTGGAAGAAGTCTCGGGGAAGTCTACGATTTACACTTCACTACCTGTCTATTCATCAAGGAAAAAATTTCACGGAAATCTTAGTCCCTGTATCCAAATAGGAGTAAACAGATATACATATAATGAAAATGAAAGGCATCTTACGTTTCAATTCATTCATATAATAAAAGCATATCTCTATTTTATTCTATTCTATTCTTAGGTCAGGGTAATAACACAAAAATATACCCTATTCGTGACACTTCAGCAGCCAGGGTACTGAAGCGTTTTTTCGACAGGTAATACCTATAGGATCAAATTATAACTCCTGCGTAGGATCTGGCGGCCATTTTTATTTATAAATAATTAACTGTCAAAAAATATCATTTCTCCCTTTTTTTTTAAATCAACGGAAAACAGTGAAACTTATGATTTTTTTAGTACAAATATCTTCGGGATTATGGGAAAATCTTTAAAATGACGTATTACAAAGTTTGATATACTCATTTATTGTTAATATAATTGCGAAAAAAGTCGGAATTGCAAAAAAAAATATTTTTCCGCAAATCGCCAGGAAATTTTGACATTCCTGTCAAAATTTCTTGAAGAAAAAGTCAGGACTTCCTTACTGTAAGGAAATGTCATTTCCTTACTGTAAGGAATAGCTATTTGTATAACAAGGGAGGAAAGTGTAACTTTTCCTCCCGAGAATGAAGTTTACTGCCCGACGCGTAGCGGAGGGCAGTAATCATTCAAGGGAGGAAAAGGCACTTTACTCCCATGTTATACATATGGGTTTTCCACCTTCCTCAAATAACAAGTCATTTTTTCATTTTTACTTAATTTATTTATACTAACCAACAAAATTTATTAGAACTAAAACAACAAGTAGGTACAATATAACTGTCAACTGTCAAATATAAGTCAAATTATTAATGTAAACATTGTTAAATCAAAATAACAATTTACTGTTTTTTACCATTCTGCAAAATAGAGGATGTTTTATAAATAAACGTTAAAAAGTATAGATACTTCGTAATGGAAAATAGATATTATACAGGGCGTCAATAAGTTATATTTCATGAATGAAATACCATGACGTCACTTTTACTTTTCCTCCCTAGGGAGGAAAAATATTTTCCTCCCTAGGGAGGAAAAGTACAACTTTGCTCCCTACAATCAGGTCCGGAAAAGTATACTTTCGGTAGAGGTAGGTGGAAAATGATATTTCCGTACAGTTGTTAGTGTTCTACATAAATGATAGAAAACACATTGCTATTAAAACCTTGTAAATTACCTTAATCATTAAATTTTCTTTATCTGGAGCTTCCTGGATAAATTTTTCAATTTCTTCCTTCGTTAAAATCTTAGATTTCTTTGCCCTATAACCTTGAGCTTGCCGTTTCAATAAAGAACGAAGTTTTGAGTATGTAGATATATCTACATTGTGTTTAAGTGCAAGGGTTGACTTCAGCATTGAATAATTGGCCCATAATGTTGAAGATTTCATCTTTAAACAAAGGTCTAGGAAGTATGCCATTACAACATTTTCTGAGAAAGAACTCGTATTTTTACTCATGCGATAATCCATAAAACGTCTGTATGCATTTTCGTACTTTTCTCTTGATTTCTTTGGCAATAATTCTAATGAAGCAGTATTCACTGCCTCAACCAGCTCTGGAGGAGTCCCAGGAATGGAAATTTCATCATCACTTATCATTTTACTTTCGAGAACACCAGCAATTAAATTTATAAGCGTCAAGTTTGACAATTCAACCTCAAAACGTTTCCATAGTAACCCAAGTAATTTTATTAGGAATTTCAAAGCACCATTTATTTGGGAATAAAATTATCGCGTTTTTTTTAAATCAATCAATATCTGTCGAATTTTAAACGATTTGCGGAAAAATAGTATGTTTACCTCGTAGGAAAAGCCACATTCCTGGACTCTGTGTTGCTAAGTCTCGGCTTGAGCCTCGACTTAGCAATCTTCACAGTCGTCCAGGAATGTTAAGCTTTTCCTACCCGGTAAACAATGTACTATTCTCAATAACTGTTGTAAAATTAGTATACAGCGCTTTGAAATTTTGGTCAAAAGAGGGATCTTTGGTGCTTAATATGTGATAATTGTTTAAATTTTATTCAAATTGTTTTTCCCAGAGAGCATTTTTTTTTGCAATGACGTAAGTCAGAAAAAAATTATCTTAGAACCATTCCACAGGTGTCAAATGGAAGAGTATCAGCTACGTTTTCAACATGGTTTAAAAAAGGGAATAAAAAATGCATTTATTAGTAATAAATAATTATGCAAAAGTATCGTCAATTTTTCTTTATAAACTTTTTGAATAACTTTTTCCAAAAAAATTAACTTTTTTACCCTGTTTTAAGTGCATAAATACCAAGTAATAGGTTATCTATATCATAATTGATAAAGAATTGTAATAAATATGTATAATTTCTTATATAACAAAATAAAAAGTTTATAAGGAAAGATTTACGATACTTTTGCATGAAATTATTTATTAATAATAAATGCATTTTTTATTCACTTTTTTTTAAACCAAGTTGAAAATATAGCTCATGCTCTTTCATTTGACACCTGTGGAATGGTTCTAACGTCATTTTCTTTTGACTTATGTTATTTAAAAAAAAAAATGCTCTCTGGGATAAACAATTTGAATAAAATTCAAACAATTGAATGAATCGCTTTGAAATTTTTATCGCATATTAAGCACCAAAGAATCCTTATTTGACAAAAGTTTCAAAGCTGTACACTAATTTTTACAGTAGTTATTGAGAAAATAATTTTTTTGCAATTCTGACCTTTTTTCGGAATTATATTAACAATAAATGAGTACACCAAACCTTGTAATACGTCATTTTAAAGCTTTTTCCATATTATAGAAGATATTTGTACTAACAAAACCATAAGTTTCTCCGTTTTCCATTGATTTGAAAAAAAAAATGAAAAATTGCATTTTTTTTTACACTGCAGGAAATAGTTACAATTTGTTCTTATATGTATTACCTGTCGAAAAAACGCTTCAGTACCCTGGCTGTTCAAGTGTGATGGAAAAATCCTTATTACCCTGGACTATCTAGCTTCAAAGATAAATGAAACACTATTCAGCAAGTATCACCAATGCCTAGTTTTTCGGATGTCGGATGTAATAAATGGGGGTAATTAGAACAACAGATGAAATACCAACGAAAGTATGGATTAGGTTCTAATATTAAAATATCAAAATACATTATTATAAGGAGAAGAAAACTTGAAGACAAAAAGAGATGATCAAATTTATTTCTACAAAAGGAAGAAGGGCAATGAGTTAACTTTTTTGAGTCATTTTAGAAGTGATAGGCCATAAGAAGAACAAGATAAGCGTAAGACTAGAATATTATGTAATGTGAAATACAGAAACTTCAGAGATTTGTTGTTTCTGTCCAAGAAAGCAAAGTTAAGAATAACAGCAGTAAATTAAAATAACGACTGCGTATTAATGCGGGACGTGGACCCTCAATAAAGCTGAGGAGGAGTAGTTAGAAAGATTGAAACATAAATTATTGCTACATATGTATTTAGAAGGAATAAATAGTGGAAAAGGATTAACAAGAACCCAGACCATATCCTAAATTATTCTTGTCTCTTCTATTTTTACTACATGCATTTTATGTCAGTTTACTAACATAAAATGATTTTACTCTTTTATTTTTACTGATTTATACTTAGACACACACTTATATTTAATTAAATAAATAGACTTACCCTGTATTATTTTATTTACATACACTAATTTTAGAAAAATTTTAAAAACAATAATAGCTCGGGAGGTTGTGTTAAATTTGATCGGAGCATTTTAGCATGGCTGTTTTCTTTTTATTTAGTTAGGTGTTCCAAAGCTTATTAACAAAAATGATGTGTCAGCTGGCCCAAAACCAGGGATTTCAGACAAGAAAAGGTAAAATATGACACTTCATGGAAAAACGCTACAACTTATATGTCAAATATTTATCCCCGTGACTTACGTGTGTAATAGCCTAGAATACCTAGCAACTGGCTTTCACCCAAGCGACTCGGGTTCAGTTCCTGCCGTTGGATTTTTTTTGTTTTTAAAATTAACATTTTGATTTGAAAAATAATTATTTTTTGATAATACCACGTTTTTATTATTTATACGACACAATATAAAAAAGTATGTACGTCTTTTATAGAATCGTAAACTATGCATTTGATCACATTATTATGATTGACCCTAACAAGCAAATTTGTTGTACATTCACCCCTAAAGCTTCATGAGTTGGTACGACCTCCCCTTTCACTTAGATTGGTCGTACCAACTCAGGAACCTTTAGGTTTAAAACACGAATTAAATTAACTACAAGTAAAAAAATAATTTACTAGTACTATCGGCAAAGGTCTAGAATGAATAAAATTACATCAGAAATCAAACAGGTAATAAGTTATCCTCGCTTAGGCAGAAAAAAATTGTTTACACGGGATTACAAAAAATAGGCCGGAATCGTCGGCGGTCAATCGGAATCTAGGAGCGTCACACTAGCCTGATTATATATATCAGGGGTGGCCAAACTGTGGCTCGCGAGCCGCATGTGGCTCTTTGAAGGATCCTTTGTGGCTCTCAATAAATATGCCTGAATTACTTTTAATTTTTGTATTTCAAAATATCTTAAATTAAAGACAAGGAGACCCCTTATCATTGTTGCTATTCAACTGGGCCTTAAAATATGTAAAAAGTAAAAAAATATCTGAGCTGAGGGATATTTGCGAATCTAGGATTCAAAACTAGAGAGAGGTGTTTTCACAACTCGAGGAAGAAACAGGTAGTCTGGGCCTTCGAATAAATGAAGAGAGGATGAAATACATGCTATAAAAAAGTAGTAACCAAAAATCCAAGACCAAGAGTTAGGCACAACATAACTATTAATGACCACAACTTCGAAGTAGTAAAAGAGTTGTTTAAATGTTTAGGGGAGATAATCACAGATGATAACCACATATAAAAAGAGGTCTCAGTAAGGATAAGCCTCTAAAAATACAATATAAATTAAGACTGTAGTTACATGCCAATTATTCGCCCAGTTGTTACATATGGAAGTTAAACATGGATTCTACATCAGCGGGAAATAAATAAGCTGCTCCTATTTGAAACGAAACTTCGTAGAATGATATTTGGCCGTCAAAGAGATGAATTGACAGGAGAGTGGAGAAGGCGCCGCAAAACAGAATTGGTGACTGTGTATGGTACTGAAAATATCGTCGAACATATAAAAGTTAAGATAAGATGGGCAGGTCATGTGGTAAGATAAGGCGAAGACAGAGTGTTAAGGGCAGTGTTTCTTGAGAGACCGTAGAAGATCAGTATGTCGTCCTGGAAAAAGATGGATAAGATAATGTGACAGAAAAAATTAAATACGTACCTTTTTTACACTTTTTAAATAATTGTTTAATTGCGGCTCGCGAAAAATTTAACATTTTGAGATTATATAATCAGAGATTAAGAAAAAATATTAATTTTATAGGGATTGTTTCTTATTTTGGATCATATTTTATACTTTAGTACAAAGAAGATACCGAGTTAATTTGTGTTCATAACACATTTATTGTTATAATACGGTATTTAATTCTGTAAACATAATTATTGTTGAATGATATTCCTATATCCGTGTAATTTACGTGCGAGAGGCGAGTATTTGACGAATGTTAGAGTTGACGCTCGAAGAGCGTCACAACAGCACACTACAATTAACCAGAAATTTATGAGCGTTTATCAAGAGCGTTAATTAGACCCCGTAATCAACATACGGTCTTCACAAATCACCAGTAATTGATAAAACACTCTCGGTTATCAGACGTTCAAATTTTATTTATTGTTATGGTATGAAAGCAGTTTCGAGGTATGATTCATGAGCCAGAGCTTGGGTTTCTGGGTTGGTGTTATCGTTATTAGGATTATGGTTTAACCACTACTGGTTTGTAAATTACCTATCATGTAGTGCATGTAGTTTGAAAACTACGTGCCATCTCAATTAAGATATCACACGTTTTTACATAAATACTTCAACATTGAACGATTCAGTTCCTTTCCAAAAATAATAGTTAGGTACAAATTAGGGGAGTCAATAGAGATTTTGACTACGGAAAAAATCAAACAAGATAGAACTTTTTGTAATTTGATTTAGAAATGTTTAATAAACAACATATCAAAAAGTTCTACTTCAGAAATGTGTGCTTCATTTTTTATTAAACAAATGTACTGTGAAATTAGTTGTTTTTTTAAATAACTACTAAAATATAAATCTTAGAAAAAACTGTCTTGATCATTTAAAAATTCAGAAAATTTTACAGAAAAAATCTTATAAGTATAAAGGTTTTTTAAAATTAATTCAATAGCTTCTATAATTTTTTATTTAAAACGCTAAAGTCACCCTTCTCATAAACAGTGGCGCGCTGTATACTAGCGTTCGGCGAAGCGCATGGTTGAGTCCTTGTAATATAATTCTTTAACTAAGGGAACGTTCAAGTATTACGTAACGCGATTTTTGAAGATTTTTGACCCCCCTACCCCTCTACGTAACGCACTGTAATGGGCGTGTAATTATTGCGTAACGCAACTTTTGAAGATTTTTGACCCTCCCCCTCCCCAACCTGCGTTGCGTAATACTTGAACGCTCCCTAATGGATCAAATGAAATTTTACAAATTGGACATAAAAGACGAATAATTATTAAGCTATCTTACACTTATAATAAGAAGAACCAAAATGTGTGGGCATAAGTACGGTGTGGACGGAAAGTCAGACGTTTTGTTTAAAAATGATTTAAAAATTGTAACTAATACAATTTTACTTATGGTAGGGAAGCCCAAGCAGGGATATTTGCAGTTACTCGAGCGTGTCAGATTATCATATGGGGAGGAACCTGGTTCCCTGCAGATGTACCAGATGTACAGATTTTAAAAAACCTTTTAAACCACGTTTTTCAAATTCCGCAAGTTGTACTAATCATATTATTGTTAATAAATGAAATATAAATATTTTGACGTTTCACAATTTGACAATTCACTTTTAACTGCAGTGCCTTAAAAATTTTATCTACTCTATGTCATATTATGTATAAGTTTTTAGTTTGTGAAAATTGTCATTATAGATAGCAGTGCGTGAAGGGTTTAAAGTGTGCGTGAAGTAACAATGTATTTTAAATGGGATTTACTTTTTCGCACACTTTCATATAATCAAATATCCTTAAACTTTCGCGTTGTCATGGTGATGACAATATGAGCAATGACTTACAACAAAATTTTTGACAGTTTTGTGGTTTGAAAGTAGTTAGGATTTTTAAATGTCAAAGTTCTAAAAATTGTAGAATAGAAATGAATTCCAGTGACGTAGAGTTACAGATTTTTTTATTTGTTTATCGTAGATAAAATATTGTATGAAACTGTGCGTGAAGTACGTTTTGCGAACTTAAGCGATGTACAGCACTCGCTCCGTGTATAGCACTCGCTCCGTTGTCACTCGTGCTCTAAAAATCGCGGGCGTTCGCAAAAAGCATACTTCACGAACTGTTTCATAAATAACTATTATCTACTCTATGTCATATTATGTATGAGTTTTTAGTTTGTGAAAACTGTCATTATAGGTAGCAGTGCGTGAAGGATTTAAAGTGTGCGTGAAGTAACAATGTATTTTAAATAGGATTTACTTTTTCGCACTGTTTTAACCTTCGCGTTGTCATGGTGACAATCCTAACTTTCGAGTTGTCATGGTAATGACAATATGAGCAATAAATTACTACAAAAGTTTTGACAGTTTTGTGGTTTGAAAGTAGATAGAATTTTTAAATGTCAAAGTTCTAAAAATTGTAGGATAGAAATGAATTCCAGTGACGTAGAGTTACAGATTTTTTTATTTGTTTATCGTAGATATAATATTGTATGAAACTGTGCGTGAAGTACTTTTTGCGAACTTACTCGATTTATAGCACTCGCTCCGTTGTGAAAAGAAAAAATAGTGAAGTTATTTTCTATACTATTCATTACTTATGGAAAAAGTGTTGTTTTTTTTTTGTAAATACCGATTTATATTTTAAAAATGAATTTATACAGGAATTTTAAAGCGCCATAATTTTATTATGCTTTAAGCATGTATTAAGTACTTATGCTTAAGCATTGTCTTATGCTTAAGTACTATAATGCAATTGCTGTAGGTACAATACATTAAAACCCCATTTTCAAGATAAAGATTCCACATGTATGTATGGAGATATCATTGCCGGCAATAACATTAGCTTTAAATTTATAGAATATCTAAACTTGCAATAATAATTAAACTGGATTTGTGATGACATGACGATGATATCGGTATAAAGTATGTAATGACGCGAATACGTGATGACATTAATGGTTACAGAAAACAGATCCTTAAATGTAACATGATTAGGGTACATTAACTGAAAGTAATGACGTCTGTGATTACACTGAAATAACTTTACTATAGGAAAGGCCTGTAATGTTCACATGGAACAGTTGTTATATTCTCGATATTATTCAGGAATAAAAGTGAATGTCAAAATCAGAGTGAAATTATAATAAAATATTCCTATGATTTACAATCGTAAGTTCTTTAAGAATTAACTTGATAGAAGCGAAACATCGTCAAGCACAAAACATGCTTTGTACATAATATATACGATGTACCTATGTACATAACAGCTTAAATATTATGTACATAATAACATATTATAACAGTATAAAGAAAAAAAAATACACAATATATAAATCAAGAAGGCAAAAAACGAATTTTAGGAAAAAAATATATAAACATAAAATTAGAGAGTGAATTTACGAAACCCATAGTAACAGTGAGTTATTAAATATACATCAAAGGAAGGAAAAATAAAATTCACTAAGAGCTACTCAATTATTGTAGACCAAAATGAAAGGCATGAAATTTCTCACTAGATACCAAATACCTATAACTCTATAACAAGTATGTAGTTCAGTAGCCCAGTCTCTAGCAAAAAAAAAATAATAAAACAAGTTTAGACTATGCTCATACTAGATACTCTATTAGCTTTAGAAGCCCATTTCTGAGAAATTCTCTAATCTTTTCCTTCACTTCAAGAATGACTACAATAATTACAGAAATAAGGAAATAATAAAGAAATTACAGAAATTAAAATCATGATAGAAAACTACTACCACTATATGAGTCAAAAGCAAACCACCAGGTAAAGACGAAAAATACTAAAAATCTTGTATCTGAAGATATGCTAGATCTAACAGAGAACGAAATAAGAAACGCAATGAACGCTATGCGAAATAAAAAAACTCCAGGTGGAGGCGGAATAGTACTAGAAATGATAAAATATGGAGGACATGATAAAAATGCTAAAAATTATTTATAATAAATATATAGAAATAAGTCATGTATAACCCACAACTTGGTTAAATGCTCTTAGAATAGGTACTGATATTTCATGACATAATATAAATTAGAAAACTATTGACCCATTAGCCTGTTATCAGTCTTGTATACTGTTTGTGAAGATAGTAACATTGCGACTAACAAACAAACTGGCTAGATATCAGCCTCGGGAATAGGTAGGTTTTAAAAAAGGTTGTAGCATCAAACAACATAGATCATGTTTATACAACTAATACAAACACTAATCGAAAAATCAAACATATACAATTACAAAAATACAATACTCTGGAATAGTTTTTTTTATAAATTTTCATTTGTTGTTAAATTAATGAATATTTTGAAACTTGATTTTAATTTTACAGTATATGTATTTAACATACCAAAATAAAAGTAATATAAATTTAGTAGGTGGTATTCTTACTTTTGTTCTTAGAATCGGTTTAATATTATTTATTTTCCTATGAAACATCTTAAAATCCACAACCGACGTCTAATTCCCCACACATGCTAGTTTATATTTGTTTTTATCCTGCTGTTATAGCCTAGAACTATTTAGAAAAGTCTTGGGGTTATCATGGCAGGACTACAAACCAATAAGTGTCTTGTAAACGAATGAAGAAATCCGTAACAGATGTTGGCCTGGGGACATTTTGCTTAAATGGGGTTCGCTTACCCTGCAAATTCAGCAGATTCGGCCTGACAAAAGGTCTTAAACGCACTAGAACACCCACAACATATGCATATAAATGTAGAATTTTCGTTATCGAAACTCGCTCAAATTCAGCAGAAAAAATAATGGATGTTTCATTATTACTGACTTCCGGATCTGAAAAAACAAGTGAGAATTTAGGAATTCACTTCGTATGGGGTTTGTTGTATTTTATACGTGGTGATCGCTTATTGCCCTGTTACAAATAAATATTATTTTTAAATTATAAACTAATGAGAGTTGATTAAATGTTATATCTGAGTTTGTTTTTGGTATTATTCTTTTATTAGTGTCTCTTTTCAGGCATCGGCTTTTGGTTTGTATCCTTCTTCTACCAAGTTCTTCCATTTTGTTATAATAGCTTTTGTTCATTTAGTATTGTTTAGTAATGTACTCTGTTATTTTCCTATACCTAATATGGCATCCATGTTAGAGACATATATCTGTGTTTTACTTGCTATTTCCATCCAATTTAGATAATGTAATAATTTTTTTCTACGACCGTTTAATAACATGCTTATTGTTCGCTATTTTTTCATAGATAATAGCACCCATTACTGTACCCATTACCCAGTACCCAGTACCCCTGTACTGTATTACTCAAGGGCAGAAGTTACTCACAGGTCATTACTCACGGGATGAAGTTAGATTCAAGTGGCGCATGCCATTTTTAATAATAATCGTATACAAACTGTAAATAGAATTACTTAAACTTGTTTACTTAATACAATAATTATTGTAATTTATATCAATAATTAACTTCGAAAAATTTTTAAAGGAATTTTAACTGTAACAATGTCAGTATATTGTTGACGTTTATATATTGTTTACTAAAAATTTTGACGTTTATCATTTATTTTAGTGACAGTGACATTAGCGCTATTTGTTTGTGTTAATTGGAATTTATAACTAATATAGGTAATATTGTGTTTATTTTTCAAGTTATATTGTGTTAAATATGTTGTAACATAATATTTATATTGTTATATTATTATATTAGGTATATATAGTTAAATGTAAATAAACATTATAACCATATGAAATACGTAATACACCGAGAGAACAATTTCTTTTCTCCTAAAACACCGATTTCTTTGAGCAATATTTCTTAAAAGTTAACATATCCTATTAACTTAAACATACCGGTTCACATATAAAGAAACGAGTTTTTTAAACACAACTCAATAATTTCTTACAGATAATTTCTTCAATACTAAGAAATGCATTAATGGTTACATTTAATTTTCTTATCCTAAAGTTTTTATTTCTTAAATTGAAAACTACAAATATTTTGCACTATAAGAAATATAATGTAAAGTTAATCCATATTTATATTTGTGAACAAGAAATTTTCTTGCAATCAAAAATAAATGTTTTAAACCACAAGAAATAATTCTTCAGAAATACCCTCTGTAGTAACTGTGGTTATAAAATAAAAACTTTGTCATTAACGGCGAAATGTTACTTGCAAAGAGATTTTTCTTCCACAAAAGAATTGCGCAGATTAACTATTTATGATTTAGTCGTCAGTGTTTGTCAAGATGGCGTGATATGTTCATGTTCATATAGATGGATGTTGAATTTATTGGTGTACTTTAAAAATTAACGGATCTTTTGAAGGTACGTACATAATATAGGTATTAAATAAAAGTAAATTGGTTAATTTAAGATGTAATAATAATATTGTTGCGTATCCGAATGGTTAAAAAAGAAACATAATAGTATCTTTATATGCTTTTTAGGTATAATGATGGACGACTCTGAAATAAAGGAGCTTAGATACTTATTATTCTAACTGGGAAATATGCCACAATTTAAAACTGGGACAGAATGATATAATATATAGCTTCAGAACAATATTAAGAAAGGAGTTATTAACCAACTGCGGGGCCTTCCAGAAATGGTAGAACTTCATACATGTAAGTACCTTTTTAAAAATGTGTATACTTATGTATCAACTATAATAGGTTTCTTGAATGTACAGTCTTCTATAAAAATATACAATACAACGCTATATCAAACATGGCGGGTGCAACGCTGAGGATTTTTTCTGTTAATTTATTTGAGATAAAGAAATCAGTTAGTCTAAAAGAAATATATGTTTATGGTTAAGAAATGTTATTGCCGAAAACCGTGAATTAGTTAATATGTATTAAATGACTTAGATGTAAACTAATAATACCTTCCCGTAATAAAATTTCTTAAAGATTAGGTATGCTGGCCCTTTTAGATTACAAAAATTAAGAAAATTACATATTATTATGCCTGCTTCAATGTTTTACATTGGTTGTATTTTCCCTCTTGTTTTAGCTAAACAATGTTTATTGTGTGACTTAATATTATACAGATAAATAATTAATATTTCATTAACAAAAAGCAAAAAATTAACAAAGATGTGTAGGTTAAATAATGCCATGTTTGAACTAAATATGATTGACTATTATTAGTATTAATAGTTCTTATGTGGGGCCGTGTATTTGTTTTTTTTGTATTTCCTAATTTGTCAAAGTAAATATCTATATCTTTATAAAAAAAATTTATTAAAGTAAGTTTACTCTTTCTACATAACGATTTTGTTTTAGTGAATTGCTGATATACAAAGTGCTATTAACAAAAGAAGGAAAATTTGAGGAAGTTGGATTTGCTCTCCATCCTTTTATTGTTGTGTAGAAGTCAGTGGTTTAAGAGTGGGGAAAATATTTGTATGTAATAATAACGTTTTATATCTTGTTTTATTAATAAATAATGATTTTATCTTAACACAACGATTTATTTCGCCGTATGTAATATCACTTTATTTTCAAGAAATATTAACTTAACTCTAAATATACGTTTATCTCTGCGAAATATATTTCTTAACATTAAATAAATTAATTATTAATAGTAAAATAATAATATTTCTTACTAAGAAATATTATTGCTCAGAAAGAATGTTTTTCTAATGTGTAGAAAATAAATTTTTATGACTAATAAAATTAATTAACATCAAGTGTAATTTCTTTCTGATAAATGGGTTTGAAGTTTGCCAGAAAGTGATAGTTCAATTATGTTTAAGATATATTTCTTTGGCTATAGCAGAATTTATTTGAAATATTTTAGAAAATTATATCTTACATACAAAGATATATTTCTTAGGCAATATGCCAAGTCGATCTTTCTTAAATATTAATAAAGTTTCTTTATGTCAAGAATTTCTTTCTCTCGGTGTACGTCCACCGACAATAGCCATTTCCTGTTTATTAGATTCACTGTCAGTAGGTACAAATTTATGGTTATAATTTTTCGGAAACGAATAAAATTTGGATTGACTATTTCTTGTTGTATTTTTACAATAAATAAGAATTTGGTAATAGTAGGCAACCAATTATTCAGCCACGTACTAGGGGTAAATAGCATTTAGGTGTTTTTGTAAATTATTATAATTTAAATCTCGAGTAGTTGACGATTATAATTTTTACTAATTAAAATAAAAAAAGTCGTAGAAAAAGTATAGTATTCTACTCGCACGTAATGGCTATTACTCACTCTGATGAATTACGACACTCGCCTGGCTCGTGTCGAAAACTTCATCATCGTGAGTAATAGCCATGATTACATGCTCGTTGAATAATATACTATTGATGTCATCAGTTTTTCTTTATAGCCATTTTTTTATTCTCATCTTTATTATAAGTTTGGTACTCATTGCATGCATTTTTGATATATGAATATTGTGGGAAGACTCCAAATGAAATGATTGAACCAGAAAGTAAAATATGGATAATTGACAAACAGATAGGTACCTACTACACACCAAAACCAAACATTTTATTAATGGTGTCAGTATTTGTTTTAATAAGGTTAAAGACAAAACATCTCGATTGGGTTTAGTCAGATATATGTAAAATGGATGACCATGGCCGTGAATTACAGAAAGTAAAGAAACATAATAGAAAAATATTTCTAATAATAATTTGTCCGATTTCAAAACTTCACTGTTCATTGATATGATGTCACTGATGATATAAATTTTCTCCAAAATTATGTACGTTATATTTCAGTTTCTTTACAATGCTTTGGCAGTCTGTAAATATCACATAATTGAGTTCTTTTTGATTAATACATATTTTATATGCTTTTTTGATTGCAATGAGTTCAGCAGTGAAAATTGTCATTTTATCAGGTAATCTGTTGTTTATTTTTATACTTTCTTCTGGGTAATATATAGCATATCCAACATTTCCTTCCATTTTTGAACCATCCTTATATAATTTCTGATAAAAATTCATTAAAATTTGATTCAAAAACATGTTTCTACGTTTTATGTCTTTTTTGACATTCCGATTACCGTTGATTAATTAAAAAGTATCAAGAAAAGAATGTCGCTCGATGGGCTTGTAAGTAAATCTACTTGTATTACACTTATTAAATATTTATGTAAGTACAAGACCAAAGTACCAACGTACTATTTTACACATATTCCGCTCGCGTTGACAATAAAGCTCTCCGACCTGTTTCTAAGAAATCCGCATCTGTTTCTAGCTGACAAGTACTCCTCTTCAGCATTGATAATGAACTTTGGTTAAGTGGCCGACCTCGCTCTTACCATTTTAGACAAACTCTTAATGAAATTAAATCAAATCAATGCGCATTTTTTGCTTTGTCTGCGGACGATGAAAAATATCCGCCTTGCTTAAAAAAGTTATTGTAGGAGATGGTATAAGGCATTCACATCTAAATTTATTTATTAATGCATAAAAATTGGTCCATATTGAGAAAACTCTGTCGTAGTAATTGAACTAATGAAGCACCTTCAACAGTTGTCGAGCTGAATTAAACATTACAAAGAATAAGTCAGTGTACGAGATTATTTTTTCAAAAACTACTTAATTTAGAGAGAAATATAATATTAACAACTGTAAATGGAACTATAATCCAGGATGGTCTTAAGACATTCTAGTTTTGTTGTAATATTCTTTATTTATTGTTTATGTTGTTAAAATTGGGTACACCTATACTAGATTTAAAAATATTCGATAGCACAGTTTTTGGCAGAAGATTGCAACGGTCTTCATACAATATTATTCAAAGCAAAAAAATATAAAAAATATCTATTAAATGTTCTTTCCTTGTGCAAGAGTTTATAAACATAATATGATCACCCTCACAAACATCCAATACAATGCAATACAATAAGCATTAGGGGTGTAATGTACAATAAAATTGCACGCCTTTGTGGCGGAGAATGTTGGTTTGTTTATTATGTACATAGAAACACAAAAATGTCAAGATTTGCATATAATACACTATTCCAAGACATTAAAGCACCACCTTTAAAATGGGTCATATTTGATGTCTCGAATTTTGTAAACCTATCGTCCGATTTAAGTGTTTTTTTCATAATGTTAAATCCTTATTCTTTAACAATATCGCTGTAATACTATTGCTGCTAGACAGGTAAATAATTAAATAAGTATTGTCATTGTATACCGAGTGCACCAATCAAACTGTTTTTTCTCAAAGTTCACCACACCCTGTGGAATATTCTAGCATTTATAAAATACTGAAATTAAAACCTAACTAGAGCCTAAAATGTTCCTAACATTCTGTTTTTTTGATTCAGTCGCTTATGTTGGATAATAAAAAGTTGGGTATTTTAAGAAATAGCCATGTTATTCATCAATACAGCGTGTACCACAAACTTTGAAGGGTTATTCTACATGAAAAAGAAATGATACCTTGCTTGATGTCCGCTAGGGTGGAACGAAAGGATAGGAAAAAAAAAATTTTTTTTTAAAGAACTTTCTAATAGCACTCGAAAGTGGCCTTTTTATGTCTACAATAAAACTACAAAATATTTTTGTTCTAGGTTTACATCTTGAGGTGCCGCAACAGCATTGAAAAGATAGGTTTTTAACAAAAAAATACAGAAATTTTTAAATATTTTATATATTTAACCTCGTGCCGTAGCTAACATTTCTTAGTCAAATATTGTTTATAATGACAGTTAACATTGCTATCATTGCTATATGTACACATTGCTATAAAATTTCTTTAGTTACAATATTTCTCGTGATACTCAAGACATTGTTTTTTGTCTTAAACTTGGGCATATTCTTTTGGGAAGCAATCTTTGCTCTAGCAAAGCCATTTGTTGCTTCTAGAACACAGACATTAACTTTAAGTCCTCGTCAGTTACACGTTTTGTCATAGGAGGTTCAGTAATTCCTTCTTCCGTCCAGTTAATTATATCAATGTAGTCATTGGCATTAAAGTTAAGC
The DNA here is from genome assembly GCF_917563875.1 of Diabrotica virgifera virgifera. Classification (NCBI taxonomy): domain Eukaryota; kingdom Metazoa; phylum Arthropoda; class Insecta; order Coleoptera; family Chrysomelidae; genus Diabrotica; species Diabrotica virgifera. The sequence goes on along the minus strand of NC_065449.1, from coordinate 53,070,413 downwards.
TTCGAAACAATAAAGTTCCTTATACCATTTATGAGTTCCGATATTTCCTTCAAAAGTCGCCGTAGACCTAGCTCTCTTATGTGTTTTCTCTTGTCACATAACATGAAGAGAAGCATGTTTTCTGGGTGAGAGAAGTAATCATTCCTTTGAATTACTGGATCAGTTATTTGGAGATGTTCTTCACAAAGATAAAGTGAAAGTTTGATGAGTCCCCATAGATGTTTTGATCCATTTGCACAAGATGGTTTTAGTTTGATATAAGACAAGACTGGGGCATACACCTTCATCACATACATAGTTAAAGTTTTCAGATTATCTGAAGGATTCTCTGTTGCAACATATAACCGAAAAATGTGATTGGCCAACGTAAGCCATCGTGAATGAGTTAATTTCCCACGGCTTTTTAAAGAAAGAGCAGAAGGACATACACCACTGAAGATTGCTTTGCACATTTCAAGTAAATATTTTAAATCTGTGCTTAGATCATCCTTAATCTTTAGAATAGGGAGGTTGTTCTGTATGGGAGTAAAATTTATCACAGGAAGCTGGTTACAGATTTCAAGTTCTTTGCTTAAAACCTCTTTAAATTCATTAGGGTTTTTAGTTTTTCCATCCAATGTACAAAACAAATGACGCAATGACGCAAGGGCAATTCATTGGTATGGAACAAACCACAAAATTAGCCACTGCAGCGTCTTATTTAGGTTTTTTCTATTAAAGCAATTACACCAGTTCCATTACATCCGACAGCTGTTATATTGGAAATGTTCAAAGGATTTTCACTTTGAAAATGCTCCACTATGCTATCTTTTATAGCTTTACCTGTTCTTGAAGCAGGAGTTATATGCCCTAGGAAGGTTGGTCCAGATCCCTCTACGATTGAAATGTGCTCTTCTTGTATAGTCTTTTTGTAAAATGTGTGCCCTCGTTTTTCTTGATTAATTGTTTTGTATTTTCTTCCATCAAAGAATAACTCCGCGTTTTTCCAATTTAAGTGATGCTAATTTCTGTGGCTTTTGTAGGATTTTTCAACCGTGCTCGACGTATTTTCATCCTGTCAATTACCTTACTTTTATTATCTTCCATAATAATGCTAACATCTTGTACAGCACTGGTGATTGCTGCTGCTATTCTGTCTGAGACACCAGTCCTATCACAGATAGAACCTACTGTTGGCAGTTCTACTCGCATTTGTTTAGTTATACTTAAGGAACTTGAGGGCTTTTTGGAATTATTAAATAAATTATTGATCGTAACTGTGATCATGATCATCAGCATGTAACACATGTAATATAACTTGTTACCATCAGCTACTGGATTATTTTCTTTAATTCAAATGCTGCTGTACTAGTTTTTGCCTCCTTTCCTCCCTCGTTGTCAGAACCTATCTTGTCAGAAACTAACTTGTCAACTCTACCAATACACATTTTCCTCACGTCTTGGCTTTCATCTGTCACTAAGAATGTTAAATTATATTAAGGAATGAAATAAATATTTACTGCTAAATATTTCTTCGAACTTTGTCAGCTTTAGTAAAAATAAATATTCGATTGTTGTAAGTTAAAACTAAAACTAGCTTTAAAGGGTAGTTTAAGAGCGTGAATTTATCATTTAAAATAGGAAACTAAGACATTGCAATAGCTATTTTTGACCAAAATAAAATCATCAAAAGTCGCAAAATTTAACTAAAAATTCTAATTTTCAACCCTTTTGCGGCACCTCTAAAAATATTTTGTTTTGAAAAATGTTTTATTTGTGGCTTAACAATGGCTATAGGCAACTTTATATCACTATTACACTTTGAAATTATAAAAACATTTTTTTCGTTCCACCCTAATGTCCGCAAATGCTTTGTTTCCGAGATACGCGATGTTGATATTTTTCTTACAAACTGACGATTTATTTATTGCTCTAAAACCGGTTGAGAGAAATATGCAAATGAAATTTGGTGGGTTTTGAGGTAGTTGTGGTGCCTTTTTTGACATAAATTAAGAATTATATATTCACCGTTGGCGTCTATACGGGCAATATAACAATTTCAGATACTATAAAATTTTTGTAGAAGAATAAGATTAATAAAATTTATTTAATTTTATTATTTTACGAAATTATAATTTTTGTTGTTAATTATCATATTGTTGTGATTAATTATTACACTTGTTACTTACTCTCTTCATTTTATCTTGAAAACAATGTCTACAATAAAAAGTCAGACGTTCACACGTCGTTTGGTAAAGCTTTATTAAAGCAATAATTCAAAACTTAGATTCACGTCCAATTAAGATAAAAAGGACATCAAGTAAGATCCTTATGCCACTTAATTTGATTGCACTTAAGCCCATCTAATTCTGAATCCATATGCTCTCGGGGGAACCAAACACCGTAACGAGTCATAAAAATAATCAAAATAATAGTGGAAAACACTTATTCCAGTCACGTACACAGCCCATCTATTTTTTTCGTTTCGGTGTTACTTAGAGGATCTATCGAATCAATTTGCAAATGAGTCTCTTTTACAAATTGGTCGCCCGTCTACCCTAAATTTGGAACATAGACGTCGTCAAAGGGTGCATCGGTACGAAATGTCTCGTTGATGCAAGTATTTACTAAGATGCTGGATAAAAAAATCAAATTATGGTTGATAAAATAATGTTGATGGGTAAACTACTGTTTTTTATATTCTAGAATCTATAATTTGTTTTTTGTACTGACCTGTTAAACATAAACTAAATTCAACTAAAATACAAAGTAAATTTCAGTACAATTCAGGCGCTCTCATATACTGTTAGTACATGAGTCCTTTAAAGCATACAATTTACTCTATTATGGACTAGTGATGTTGATTATAGGTACAAGTATTCGTTACAAATCGTTACTTTTGTATAAAGTAATTAGTTACAGTATTCGTTACTTTGATCACTATGATTACTTTTGTATTTGAGTACCGGTAATCATTTCGAGAATCGTAGTTCTCAGTAGGTAGGTATTTTGTATAGGTGTTCCGATATAACATTGACCTTCACCGATCTGTTTAAGGGATAAACCGTTACTTTTGTATAAAGTAATCATTTACAGTATTCGTTACTTTGATTACTATGATTACTTTTGTTACTTCTGTATTTGAGTACCGGTAATCATAGACCACAACGGCAGCCACGGCGGAGAGGGAAGCCTTCGGTACGGCGAGGATGGCGGAAGTGGCGACCCCGAATTTTAGGGTTAGTATAAAATCTAACACATGGAAATGGGAAGCAGCATTTTCATTACTGTGTTAAGGTGGAGAAAAAGTTTCGGAACAGTTTAATACGGACACTTTTAAGCGACAATTACTATATTAGATTGATACGGCTAAAACACTGCGATGGGGAAGGCAACGGGAAACCACCCCATTATAATCCCTAGTAAAGTTATCATGAAATCAATTAGTGAAACGAATAACATTACTGATCATGGGCTGCGGAGCTCAAGATCCGGCAGGGGAAGGAATACAAAATTAAACCACAGGGCTTCCCAGGTCGCTAGCCAGCGAAATCCCTGTGAGCAAAACATCACCAGACATAAGATGAAAATGAAGAATCCGTATAAAATAGCTACATGGAATGTAACAACTTTATATGAAGCCGGTAAGCTGAGAAATCTACTCTCTGAAATGGACAGACTAAACATTACTATCATGGGGGTATGTGAAACAAGATGGCCAAATACAGGGAATTTCATAGCACACGGATACGCCGTTTATTTTATTTTAGGAAAAATATTATACAAAACCGAGTATTCCTTCTGTGCGAAATTAGAATGGGTAATAAGCAATTTGGATTTAGAAATGGTCTAGGAACTAGAGAAGCACTATTTTGTATGCGCGTTCTATTACAAAAAAAGTTGTGGATTCCGAAAGAACGTTTATGTTTGTTTCATCGACTTCGAGAAGGCATTCGACCGAGTACAACATGATACACTTTTCGATTGCCTGCAGGCAGCAGGACTTGACCACTATGATATAAGACTGCTGAAATACGTATATTACAATCAAGTAGCCTCTATCCAAATTGGAGACAGTCGTACTGAAAAACTGCCGATAAAACGTGGAGTACGACAAGGTTGTGTTTTATCACCCACCCTTTTTAATCTGTACTCTGAAGAAATCTTTAGGGAGGCTTTGGATGACAGACAAGAGGGAGTAAGGCTAGGCGAAGAAGTAATCAACAATATTAGATACGCTGACGATACAGCCATTCTTGCTGAAAATTTACAAGATCTTCAGATACTACTAAATCTAGTCAGTGAAGCAAGCTATCGGAGAGGCCTTAAAATCAACATTTCAAAAACAAAGTGGATGGCAGTTGGAAAGATTAACATAGATCAAGGTCAGCTTTCTCTTGACGGAGAGGAGTTAGAACGGGTAAATCATTTCAAGTACCTTGGCATCTGGTTAAATGTAAATTGTGACTCTGATGAAGAGATAATAACTAGGATCGAAATATCACGGAAGGCTTTTATGACCTGGAAACCAGTTTTATGTAATAGAAACCTGTCGATGAATATTCGAAAGAAGGTGCTGAAATGTTATGTGTGGTCTATCCTATTGTATGGTTGTGAGACATGGACGTTAAAAACCACAATGCTAAACAAAATAGAAGCATTCGAATTGTGGTGCTATAGACGAATCCTAAAGATATCGTGGGTTTCGCACACTTCCAATGAAGATGTTCTTCAAATGATGAATTCGGAACGTCTGCTCATAAGCATCATAAAGAGGAGAAAAACAGAATATTTCGGCCATATAATTAGAGGACCTAAATACCATCTGCTTCGCCTTATAATACAAGGAAAAGTGGAGGGAAAGAGATGGATTGGTCGAAAGAAACTTTCATGGCTGCGTAATATTAGACAATGGTGTGGCTGCACAGTAGAAGAATTATTTCGCGCAGCAGCCGATAGAGAGAGATTTCAAGAAATTGTAAACATGATGACGGCCAACGTCTGAATACAGACACGGCACCTAAAGAAGAAGAATCATATCGAAGAAGAACATGCTGCTAAATTAAAATGTAGCTTCGCAGGACACAATGCCCGAATGAAGGATAAAAGATGGAATCACGAAATACAACAATGGAGACCGTGGTTAGGAAGAAGAAGTAGAGGAAGGCCACAAATGAGATGGGCCGATGACATAAAGAAGTTTGGAGGACACAACTGGAAACAGGTGGCGCAAAATAGACAACACTGGATTGAATTGGGAGAGGCCTATGTTCAAAGTTGGATTATTGAAGGCTGAAGAAGAAGAAGAAGAATCATATCGAGAATCGTATTTCTCAGTAGGTAGGTATTCTGTATAGGTATTCCGTCACACCCTTAAAACGCTTTATACCGATAACGATATTCGATAACACTCGTAAAATACCGGTCCCGTCCGTTACTCGCTGGGATACGATTGGTATTTTTTTATAGAAAGAGAAAGTAATCAAGTGTACTGGTTGTAGATACAATAGTCGTTACTCGCTCTAATACGATTGGTACGAAGTAAAGAAATAATCAGAGTAATCAAAGTAGATACAATAGTCGTTAATCGCTCTGATACGATTGGTACGAAGTAACGAAGTAATCAGAGTAATCAAAGTAATCAAAGTAACGATTTGCCTCTCTGTATAGTAATCGTTACTTTCGGTATTCGTAAGTAACGAGTACTTTGTAACGAATAGTTACTTTTTCAACATCACTATTATGGACTTACTTTAGCTAGTTTTCAGTTATAACTTTGATGTTATTGATTCGTATGTTCGTTGGCCCATTTTACTTACTTTTTTAAAAGCTAGGCCTACTGAGAATACGACATTGACGTCTACAACATATTTATTGATTTCAAACAGGCCTGCGATCTAATTGACAGACACAAATTATATCAAATAGTGCATAGCTTTAGTATTCCCAAAAAATACGCCAGACTACTAAAAGCAACAACACTCAACGAAAAAGGTACGCAATATCAATAAAAATGTTAATTCAGATAACAAACGCAATACTTAAAATTTGTCCAGTTCTTGGTTTTATTGGAACAACAAAGCGATGTTCATCAATTCATTTTTTTCGTTAGTTGAGCCAATGTATTACGTTTATTGAATGGATGAACATTCATTATGTATACCATAATATCACTTTATTGATGTTACGAACTCTGTTCATTGAGTCAACGAACACTATTTATTGAAACAACAACGTCGTTAATTGACCGACGAGGACTATTCGTTGTGTCAATAACAGTGTTATTTCTCCTAACGTATTTCGTTTATTTCCACAATTATTTCCGTTTATTCTTACAATTAATTCCGTTCATTCCCACAATAAATACGGTTATTCTTACAAGCAATTCTATTCATTCTTACAATCAGTTTCGTTCATTCCTATTATGAACGTATTTTATATTAATAATTACTGAATGCATTAGCTCAATGTATGATATTGATAAATAATAATTTTTTTAAATCCCCCTTTTTTGTCCTAAACCTAAGACTTTACACTGTGTGATTTCTCATAATATGAGAAATATGTGATTTCTCATAATATGAGAAATCATATTATGATTTCACTTATACAGTGCGCTGGAATAAGTGTTACACTCCCCCCCCCCCCTATTAACTTATTTATTTTTATCACATAAGCAAAACGCTCGGACAGGTCGATTTTTAAAATAATCAAAGTATATTATAACATCAATATTTCGAACTTTACACGATCCCTCTTCAGGTGACAGGCATAATTTTGATTTTTTTAAATGGGAAACTACATCATACTAGTATTAAAAGCGTTTAAAATAGTGATTCCAAAAATGTATATTAATCCTTTTTGAGAGCGCAGGTGCAAAATTTCGATCGAATTATTTTTAAACGCATTCATTTTTTTTGGAATCCTGAGAAAACTAATAAGTATTTTTGAAAAATTTAAAAGCAGAATAAAATATTACAATATTACCGAGGGCTGAAAGTCCCTTAGAGTAAACAAAAAGTTTCTTTTGAATGGTATATATGAAATTAAAAATTAAATTTTCTCTTTTTCACCCCTGTGACTTATTAAAATAATCATTATAGAAGTTCTCAGGGACTTCAGACCCTCGATAATACTGTAATATTTTATTCTGCGTTTAAATTTTCAAAAATACTAACTAGTTTTCTCAGGATTCGAAAAAAAAAAATAAAAAGAATTCGATCGAAATTTCACGATAATAGACACACGAAAATTTTCTTCTACTATGGACTACACTTGGAAACGAAATGAAATTATTATTTGACACTTCGGCAGAGGTAACAGCATTGTTTAACAAATAATTCTTTTTTAAACAATGGTAACACAGAGAAGCTAGGGGTATCACGATAAGGAAAAGCCGTTACATTTCAAATGGTCAAGTAAAACATTTTTGTCTCAACAACTACGTTTATTGTCACCATGAACGCATTGATTGTGGTTATTAAACGCAGCAGTAGATTAATTAATGCATTCGTTGTCACAAAAATCAGTTTGCATCTATACAATAATTATATATTACTCTATATTAACAACATTTGTACATTGTTTTAATGAAATCTGTACGTTGTCACGATAAACCAAGATCATTGCTTGTCATCTACGAAATCAAGAAAGTGAGTTGCTGCCAGAATTAACATTATTTATTAAATATACGAAACTAAGTTATTGGCTGAATAAATTGAGTGTTATTGATTAATGTACTCTAGTTATTTTTACAATAATTATTCAATGATTGCGACGATAACCAAATACATTCGTCAATATCTAAAAGTTCGTTGAAACAAAAAATTAAATTGTTGTTACAAAGAAATACTATTCAATAGTCACTGTTAATCAATATTACGAACTAAAATTTTTTGAGTGAATAGACTCGTCAACAGCAACAACTGTTAGAATACCCAATGAGCTTACTGAGAACTTTTCAATAGTCAAATAATTAAAGTAACAGACGGGCTGGCACCGACACCATTTAATCTGAGTCTCGAATATGTGATATAGGAAAAGCTAATGTTCTAAAGAATAAATCAATAAGGTTGCTACCAATGCCGCTGTCATCAGCATTATCTCTCACAGAATCGGAGAGACAAAGACAAAAAAAGCTAACACAGGTAAGAGCTAGGAGAAACAGACGCACAGTTGAATCAGTTGAAACTGTAGAAAGTACATATTTGGGAGTTGCATTAAGCAAGGATATGGCGGAAATATTTCGGAATTATAGAGGAATATCGTTAATTAATACAACATACAAGATTATATCCATAATACTGTTTAGAAGACTAACTCCATACGCAGAGGAAATAATAGGTGACTACCAAAGCGAATTCAGACCGGGAAGGTCGTCGATAGACCAGATCTTCGTCCTACGCCAGGGGTTGAAAAAAAAAACTGGGAATTCAACCGCGATGTACACCAAATCTTCGTGGACTTCAAACAAGCTTACGATTCTGTTAACAGAGAAGCATTGTGGGAGACTATGGTAGAAATGGGAGCACCTGGAAAGCTGGTACGATTAGCAAAGGTGAGCACGGAGAACGCTTCCGCACGAATCAGAATTGGCAGCACCACGTCGGAGTAATTCCTCATTGACACCGGGCTTAGACAAGGAGATCCTTTCGCCCCCCTGCTGTTTAACTTCGCACTGGAACATGCAGTAAGGAAAGCTCAGTCACAACTGACAAACGGATTTGCCGTCCAAGGGTCAAAAATACTATTAGCCTTTGCGGATGACGTGGACACAATTGCACAATCCACCAGAGATTCAAAAGAAGTTTTCACCCTATTCGAGAACGGAGCCGAGGAAGTTGGCCTTAAGGTCAACGAGGACAAGACCAAGTACATGGTGGTTACGAAGAACCCAAGACCAAGGGTTAGACAAATCGTAACAATTAATTAATACAATTTTGAAGTCGTCAAAGAATTTAAGTACCTGGGAACGATCATAGCATCTGAAAATAAATATGAAAAGGACGTGGCAGCCAGGATCATTGCAGGAAACAGGGCATATTACTCATTAAGGACCCTACTTAAATCAAAAGTACTCTCAAGACCAGCAAAAATAAGAGTATATAAGACAATAATTCGTCCCACAATAACGTATGGAAGCGAAACATGGACTCTGAATCAGCGGGAAACGACAAAATTACTGGTACTGGAAAGAAAGATACTGCGGACTATCTATGGGCCTTGCAGAGAAATGACAACAGGAGAATGGAGAAGAAGACACAATGATGAACTCCAGACAATATATGGAGATGAAAACATAGTACGCTACACTAAAGCAAACAGAATACGATGGGTGGGTCACGTGCTAAGATCAAGTGACGAAAGACTTTTGAACGCCACATTCTGGGAAAGACCCGATGGAAAAAGGTCAGTTGGTTGCCCAAGAAATAGATATAAGGACGCAGTAGCCAGTGATCTACGCAAAATGGGAGTACAGCAATGGGAAATAGCTGCTCAGGACCGACAACAATGGAGGGAAATAGTAAAGGCGGCCAAGACTCATATAGATTTGTAGAGCCAAATAAATGATGATGATGATGATGATTAAGCAAGGATGGAACAGAAGAACCAGAAATTCAAACAAAAATAATAATGGGGAACAAAGCTTATTTTTCATTCGCCCATATGTGCCGTTCCAAATAAACACACTGGAGATCGAAATACAAAACTATTGTCATTGTATAGATGCAATACATGGGTAGTAATAGAAAACAACTAAAAGCTGGATGTCTTTGAAAGACAAGTTCTAAGGAAGATATTTGGACCTATCAACGAAAACGGAGTATGGAGATTCAGGTACAAGCATGAACAACTGTTAGAGACCAATTAAAATGCAGGGCGCAAGAGCAAAAGGAAGGCCATGGAAAACGTGGCGGAGGATGAAGTGGCAGACTCAGTGGACCCGCAAAATCTGCTAGATTTGAGTACCTGGAGAAGATCGGTGCGGAAGGCTAAAGACGTTATTTTAAGGAGGCCAAGGCCCAATTGGGGCTCTCTAGAGTCACTGGAGAAAGATATAGAAATATAGTGATAAAAAGAGAGAGAGAAAAAGAAAAAGAGAAAAAGGGAGAGAGAGGCCTACGTTTCACTATTGCTTTATTTCAATATCTCTTGTTTTTTAATTTTTTTTTATTTTATTGTATATTGTGGATTATGTTTATTTGAGAAAACGTTTAGATGCAGTTTAGTTTTGTCAAATACTGCTTATTATATTTAGGCCTACTTATCTTTAGTTTCCTGAATTTCTTTTTTGTTTCTACCGCATTTTTGGCCAAGCAATTTCCAGACTTTTTATTCCTTGTATTTTGAACAGCGTGTGACAAGTTGGTTATAATTGTTTTAAAAGAAAAGTTACCACATCCTTCTTCTTCTTCTTCAAGTGCCGTCTCCTAATCGGAGGTTGGATATCATCATCACTATCTTTACTCTATCCACCGCTGCTCTAAAGAGTTCTATAGAACTGCATCTAAACCAGTCCCTTAAATTCTTTAACCATGGCACTCTCCTCTTCCAATACTCCTTCCGCCTCTTATATTTCCCTGTATTATCAGTCTTAGCATTTCATATCGCGGTCCCCTCATTACGTGTCCCAGATATTGTAACTTTCTTATTTTATTGTGTTTATTATTTCGCATTCTTTAGCCATTTCTCGCAATACTTCCGTGTTCGTTTTCCTCTGTGTCCATGCTATTCTAAGCATCCTTCTGTAACACCACATTTCAAATGACTGTAGCTTATTTATGTGTTCTTGCTTTAATGTCCAGGTTTCAAGTCCATATTGTAGTATCGAGAACACGTAGCATCTCAAAGCTTTTACTCTCAGTTCTAAGCTAAGGTCTTTGTTGCAGAGAACGGTTTTCATTTTTACATACGCATTTCTTGCTATTTATATCCTGGTCCTTATTTCTGCCACATCCAACAACAGGCTATTAGCGGCATTATTCAGTAAACAAAGCTTAACAATAAGTTTATATTTGGAAAAAATATTGATTGAACTTAGGAAATTTAGTAAGTTTTTACTGAACAGTTTTCTCCTGATAGAGTTGGTAGAGTGTTTGGTCGATTGTGTATGGAACGTTCTCTCTGGTACTTTGGGCATTCATTTAACAAATGGATGATGGTAAGAGGCGTAGCACATAGGTAGCACAAGGCACGTTTACTGCCCAAAAGTAAGTATGAATGTGTGATGTATGTGGAGTGTCCTACATGTAGGTGCGTTAGGAAGCGTTTGAATAAACCGTGTAGGTAGCTGCACTAATTTTCCACTATCGTCTATCTGGTGTCAGTGATTTTAAAATAACCATTCGCGCTGCCAATAACCACTCAATTTTTGTTTACTTTTTGATTAAAAAACGTTTTGAGATATTTATATTCACTTTCGCGCACAAAATCAGAGCCTGGACTTGTTGGAGCACCACGAGCAGTTCTGGCTACCACTTCGTTGCCGACAAGTCCTATATACTATGGGATCCACATAAATTAAGAAGTTTTGTTGTTAAAAAGACTAAGTTTTCACCCTCATGGCATATAAAACAACATAATACTATTCTACACCCCACCAGAATGAAAACAAAGGGAACCTTCTCTGGTTACACCTCCGAGGCTTCTACAATTTGCAAGCCATACGGATGCTGAGACTAAGGAAGATGAGGGAATTCTTCAATTTACAATTCACGTTCCATCTGCTCAGCGCGGTAAAGTTCCAACGAGAATGGTTCCCTTTGTACTCCAATCAGAGTAAATGTAAATCAAAAATGAAAAACCATTTTCAATTTCATTGCAAAACGAAAATAGAGCCGAACCATATTCTAGTCCAATCAGAGAGTGCAGCAAGCACCTCTACCGGTTTCGAAACTTATTAGTCTCTCATCAGGAGGCACATATGCTGCTCTCTCTGATCCAACCAAAACAAACCCCAGCGTGCAGTCCCGGATCGCAACGAACGAAATGGCATAGATGCCCTAGCGGCAACTGCTAGCAAAAAGACTAAGTTTTCACTCTAATGGCATATAAAATAACATAATACTATTCTACACCCCACCAGAATGAAAACAATGAGAACCTTCTCTGGTTACACCTCCGAGGCTTCTACAATTTGCAAGCCATACGGATGCTAAGACTAAGGAAGATGAGGGAATTCTACAATTTACAATTCACGTCCCATCTGCTCAGCGTGGTAAAGTTCCAACGAAAGTTTTGTTGTTCTCTTGGGCAATTGGTAGTTCGGTTTTTATTAGCCTATTTAATGATTTTGAATACAAATGCTGCATTGCAAGGAAACAACTGAGCGAGTCAGTACAATTGCTAATGATTGTAATAATATTTTCAGGGAATAATAAATTACTTTCTGTATTTGTTTAACATCTTGTGCAAAACTCAAAGTTACATAATTTCACTAATCTTGAAGTCTTGAACATTCAAACATTATAAAGTCTTGAATGAAGATCGAAAACTTTTGGAAGATACCACATATGACCACGGATCACATATATGATCTGACCAAATCCCGCTATTATAGTATGCAACATTCATTCCAGTGTTACGCTAGTGCCTCTGTTACTACACTCTTTTCAAGATTCTTTTATTTATCCAGGGCTCCAATATTTGCTCTACAAATTTTATAGACTATTGTTTCCAAATTTTCTTTTCCTCTTTAACTATTTTTTTTTTCAAATTATCGGACAACAAAACAAATCTACTGTTTGATAATATTGGAAGTTTTAATTTTTCTGTAACAACTTGATCGGATTGAGTATAAAATACCCTATTTCGACGACACTGCATTGACGGATCTATTACGTCCCATTTCATTCCGATTTTCTTGGTGTGCTATCAAATAGCCGACAGATTTAAGGATTTCAATGAGGCGAGGGGTGGTAATTCAACCGCCTCCATCTGTTTTTATTGTCACTAGTTGCAGGGATGCAGGAAGTGCTTTGCGAAGGATTCAGTTAATACGTCGTTGTTCAATTACTTAATACGGAAGGGATTTCGATGACATGCAGTTTTAGATTAAATTGACCATGAAGATACTTGTTGGACTGTTGCTGTAGATTTGGGGTGGTTACTTGGAGACAGTATGGAATTAATAAATCTTAAATAATTTAAATACCAATTACTATTAAATGAGCAAAATTAATTTTAATATAAAGTTAGCTAACTTTTAAAAGAATGGGAAAAGGAAAGTTTTTAAAAGTGTGCTAAACTGTGTAAAAATATTTAATTCCTAGCTGAGCGCTTACGGCTTACAAAGCCATCTTCAGAACTACGCTATAATAAAATAACTTACCTAATAGAGATGTTGAAAAAGTATCTATTCGTTACAAAGTACTCGTTACTTACGAATACCGAAAGTAACGATTACTATAGAGAGAGGCAAATCGTTACCTTGATTACTTTAATTACTATGATTACTTTTGTTACTTCGTACCAATCGTATCAGAGCGAGTAACGACTAGCGTATCTACAACCAGTACACTTGATTACTTTCTACCAATCGTATCCCAGCGAGTTACGGACGGGACGGGAGTGTTGTCGAATATTGTTATCAGTATGAAGCGTTTTAAGGGTGTGAGAGTGAGGAAAAGTATATGAGGTGAAATATTTAATGTATGTCATTAACAGAGATCGAATGCGAGAACCCTATATTTTTATCTAGATCTACGCCATTTGCCGAAGTAGATTAGATAGTACATCTTATTATATCGGAATTCCTATACAAAATACATACCTACTAAGAAATACGATTCTCGATATGATTACCGGTACTCAAATACAAAAGAAACAAAAGTAATCATAGTAATCAAATAATTTTTATCCCTTAAACAGATCGTTGAAGGTCGTTGTTATATTGGAATACCTATACAAAATACCTACCTACTGAGAAATACGATTCTCGATATGATTATCGGTACTCAAATACAAAAGTAATCATAGTAATCAAAGTAACGAATACTGTAATTGATTACTTTATACAAAAGTAACGATTTGAAACGAATACTCGAAAGTAACTATAATCAACATCACTATTACCTAATATAAGCAACTAACTTAAATGTTATACGGCGAAATCTAAAAAGTACCACTATTAAAGAGGGATCCCATTTTTATTAAAAAAAATTTAATTTAAAAAAATTATAGGTAAAATTCTTCTTCTGAAGTTAAAACTTGGATGATGTTTGAACAAATTGAAAAAACATCTACCAAACCGCACATTAGTACACAAAAATACCTGGGTGTACGGGTGCAAGCACCCAAGCCTCTGTAGTTGAGGAGGCAGATAGAAAGAAGATAACCTGATGTGGGAATTCTAAATGTTTTTCAAAGTGATAGCTGATATGTGTTATGCATAAAAAATTAAAGTTTTTTAACTTTTTAAGAAATGTTGGAAAATTGGAATTCAAAAACTTAGAAAAGATGGTAAGACCGAGTATCTAATGCAACCATCCACGAAAGGCTCTATTACACACCAGAGGGAGGTGGCCGAAAATAGGACCAGAAAATAGGGGATATCCACTCCAAAAACAGGGAGCAGAGGATATATCGAGAAACTCACAAATTGATTGACTAGGTAAATCAGGATCTAGCCATGCGGATGCCGACCACTGCCAACCAGGGAAGTAGGTACGTCGCCAAATATAGTACCTGCAGAAAGGGACGTCCAGGAGCCCAGCAACATAGAGAATTATGTAGTACGCGAAGAGAATGATTTATATAATACAGTGGCGCACCGAGAATTTTCCTCTGGGAGGGGTTGGCTTGGACAGCGAATTTTTTTTGTCTTGTTTGTGAAGAACAAGTTACATTTTCCTGTAGGCGAGGATTTAAAGCATTACGTTATGAAACCTTTTGAGTTCGATTCGAGAGAGCATTTGGAAAATTCTTGAATGCTTGGCATAAGGTACAAATAAAAATTGCATTGTTGTAAACAGAATAGTTATTTATGAAACAGTTCATGAAGTATGCTTTTTGCGAACGCATGCGATGTTTAAAGCACGAGCGACAGCGGAGTGAGTGCTATACATCGCGTAAGTTCGCAAAAAGTACTTCACGCGCAGTTTCATACAATATTTTATCTACGATAAACAAATAAAAAAACTGTAACTCTTCGTAACTGGAATTCATTTCTTTTCTACAATTTTTAGAACTTTAACGTGTAAAAATTCTAACTTCTTTAAAACTACAAAACTGTCAAAACTTTTGTTGTAATTTATTGCTCATCATGTCATCACTGTGACAACGGGGAAATTAAGGATATTTAAAGCCCCATTTAAAATACATTGTTACTTCATGGACTGCTATCTATAATGACAGTTTTCACAAACTAAAAACTTATACATAATATGACATAGAGGAAATAATAGTTATTTATGAAACAGTTCGTGAAGTATGCTTTTTGCGAACGCACGCGATGTTTACAGCACGAGCGACAGCGAAGCGAGTGCTATATATCGCGTAAGTTCACAAAAAGTACTTCACTCACAGTTTCATACAATATTTTATCTACGATAAACAAATAAAAAAACTGTAACTCTTCGTCACTGGAATTCATTCTATTTTACAATTATTTTTAGAACTTTGATATTTATAAATTCTAACTTCTTTCAAACCACAAAACTGTCAAAACTTTTGATAGTAATTTATTGCTCATATGTCTTCACCATGACAACGCGAAAGTTATGGATATTTGATTATATGAAAGTGCGTCAAAAAACAGTGCGAAAATGTAAATCCCATTTAAAATACATTGTTACACTTTAAACCCTTCACGCACTGCTATCCATGATGACAGTTTTCACAAACTAAAAACTTATATGTACATAATATGGCATAAATGTATTTTCCAAAGTGCTTCTTAAAGTGCCAAAAAATAAAAATTCACAACTCAGAAAATAATCATGGAAATGAGTTATATTTTTATACTCGGGGGTTTTGAGGTCGCTAAACAGGAATATGGGTTCGGCGAGGTACCTGGTGCCCGGTATCCCAGTAGGCATGTTGTCTCCTGGAGTTTTATGGAAATTCATTATGAAAATCATTAAAAGTTATTCCGAGAATTTTGAGGTCGCTGAACCCGAATATTGCTTCGACGATGCTGTATGAGTATGAGTTACCTGGTGCCCCGACTCTACTTCTTCTTCTGGAGTTTTATAGAAATTCGTTATAAAATTCAACGCTGAGTAACAATAACAGTAAGTTCTTTTAGTTCAAAGCGAAAATTATGAAAAAAAAAAATTCCAAATTTTTTTTTCACTATTAATAATAATTTTTTTAGATATAGAGATATCAGAAACTCGAGTATATGATTAGAACTCTTAGTTACCTTAAAAACCGCGGAATAACAACGTAGATACAGGGCACCAGGTATCTCGTACAGCATCGTCGTTGCAATATTCTTGTTCAGCGATCTTAAAACCCCGAGATAATAAATTATTTTCAATAACGAATTTCTATAAAACTCCTAGAGATGACGTAGATTCCTGGCACCAGGTCACTCTTACAGCTTCGCCAACCCTATATTCCTGTTTAGCAACCTAAAAATCCTCCGAATATGAAAATTAAACTCATTCTCATGATTATTTTCCAAGTTGTGAATTTTTATTGTGTAACAACTTTGAGATGCACTTTGGAAAATGGATTTTCCGCCTACAAGAATGCAATTCTCATTTGTAATTATTCATGCCAAGTATTCAAGAATTTTCCTGAAGCTCTCCCGAATCGAATGCAAAAAGTTTCATAACGATCCGTCTTACTTTAAAAAAGTTAGAGGTTTAGACGATTTTAGTGCTTTACTACTATTCTTTATATTATATATCTTTGTTATATGCCCTGGGAGGGGTTTTAACCCCCAAAACCTCCCCCCTGGGTGCGCCACTGTATAATATACATAATATGTTAAGATCTGGTTAACATATAAGTAATTTTTTTGACCTAAATAAATTTTAGATAAAGCCTAAATAATTTGTTACCACCTTTGCCTTTTATTTTACTATTATTTAGTATTGTACAGAAAAATTATGCTAAAGTAGCTGCATTATAATTATACATAAACAAATCGTACCATTTACCCCCTCATTACCACAAAGAGAAAACGGAAACAAATTTTGATTATCCCAGTAGGCAATAAGTGTAACAAAACATAGACACGCGACCGCATTACCCGACCACGTGCCACTCGTGTTCGGCCTCATAAGCCCACAACGTTTTGAGCAAATTTCCTTTTCGGGTACGTACGTACACACGGCATGAACAATCCTCTAGATTGCACCAATTGAAATTTAATTTAATTTTTATTTCTCCCCGAAATGCATTATCTGAATTAAGATTTAGTGGAATAAACGAAATTGAAGCATTTGCTTGAAGAGAAGAGGGTGTTTGAGTTGGCCACCTGGGACGAAACCGTAACGACTTGCAACAAAAAGGGGATTTTCTGGTTGCTGGAATAACATGTATATTAGTCATGATACGTCATTATTCACTGTCAATGTGTATGATTTCATAAATATTAAGGCTCACTGGCTTTATTTATGAAATCAATAATGGTCATGTTTTAATTACAATGACGACTGTCAAACTAACGTCAGAACGTGTATGTATTGATCTGTAAATTGGTGCCAAAATTTGTAATTGTTACTGTAAATACTAGTTATCAAAATTAGTTTTCGCTCAAATAGTGACTAATAACAATTGTGTTACATGTTAATCATCAAGAACAAGCTGTAACTTCGGTCAGTAAGAGATGTTTTACTTAATAATCTTCCAACTTAAACACATTCAGTGTCAAACTGTCAATAGTTTTTCACTGTTGCTATCCCGTCCCAACGGACGCCAACGGTTAGGCAACCAGTATTGCAGTGATGTATCCAAGGTTATCACTTATTTCTAGACATCCAAAGCGTTAATGTAAACAAATTCAAGTTACTTTTGACTACATGCGTAACAATTTAAATCAATGTTCCCCAAGTGTTAGCAACACCATGTCTGGATCCAATTCTTCCAGTAATCTTACTAGTTCATATGCAACTGCTACTATGACTAAACAACGTCCGAGGTATCCCAAGAAAACCGAAGCAATTGTATAATTAGTTGTACGTCTCTATAGTATCCAATGATTGTATATCCAATTTTTTTTCTTCATAATTTTTACCTAATGTTATTTAAGATTTAGAAATTAACTGTTATAATATTTAGTTTTAAATCCCTATTGTAATTAATTATTGTATAACCAATATTGTTTGTGTCAATGGCCATTGCTGCCGAGACACATAAATTTAAATAATAAAAAAATGACAATTAAGAAAAGGCTTAATTATTGCTTTTACTGTTAATTTGATATAAAATATAATATAAGCAAAAAGTTTATACGCGCGGAGAACACACGGCGCGAAGTGCACGGCGCGCATATCTATCTCTCTCTCTCTCTCTCTCTCTCTCTCTTGTCGTTTCCCCATTACTGAGGATCGTGATTTCTTCCAATATTCCTAACAATGTTTCTCCATTTTTCTCTATCTTCAGCTGCTCTAAGAGCTTCGCAGAATTAGTTTTCAGCTGAATGCTTTATTTGGTCAGACCATCTAGTTGGTGATCGTCCTCTTGATCTTCTCCCCGGAACGTTTCCAGAAACAATTAATCTCTCCAAACTGTCGTCACCTCTGCGAACCAAGTGACCAAAGAATTGCAGAATTCGTTGCAGACATATTGTGGACAGCCTTTTTTTAATATTGAGTTGGTTTAGAATGGAAACGTTTGTCCTATGAGCTGTCCAAGGTATGCGCAGCATTCTTCTCCAGCACCACATCTCAAAGGCATCAATTTTTTGGCGCTTGCATGCGCGAAGAGTCCAAGTCTCTGCTCCGTATAGAAATATTCAGAATACAAGGGCATTCACCAGTCTCATTTTGATATTTTGAGAGATAGATCTGTCTTTCCAAACTTTAGTTGTGCGACTCATCGCATTTTTTGCCATACCAATACGTCTCCGAACTTCTGCTTTACGGTTACCATCGTTAGTTATACTAGACTCGAGATAGATAAATGTTAGTCAGTTGAATAGTGTCGAATCTGTCGACCACCATTATTTTTGTCTTAGCTTTATTGATTTTCAGACCAACTTTATTGCTTTCGTACTCAACTCTTCGCTGTAGATCAAACATTTCTTGCTCATTTTGCGCATATCTATACTATATATATCCATTTTAAAGTTCTCTACATATACACTCACACACAAACATATTTAATTTTGAATCTCTTTTTGAAGTACCTATATGTTTCTCCTATTGAAATATTTTGTAGGTACTTTTTATTGTTAAATAAGTTAATAAATTGTATTGTAAATAAGTACTTTACGTCATTTTCATTGTCAACTTGCATATTGAGGGGCTACAACAAATTTGTAGGAAGTACAACTAGTAGACGAAATACAAATCTACACTTAAATAATAATAGACCAGGGCGGATCTGTAAAAATATTAGTACATTTGGACGTTGAGAGGTGACTCAATTTTTTTTGCAGAAATTGCTTGAAAATAACTCAAATAATAATATATGAGTTATCCTCCCTCTCAAAAAGGTCCGGAACATTGTTTAAATAATCAAAATGTCAGAAAATGAAGGAAAAATTCGACTTTTTTCTTCGTTTTTTGATTATTACTTTAAAAGTATTCATTTCCGAGAAAAATTGTACTGACATAAAAGTTGCATAATTAAATTTACTACAATATAGAACTGGTTAAAAATTTAAAAAATAGTCACCCTTGTTGCAAAATAGCAATAATTGCGAAAAAACTATACAAAAACAAGTATTCGCATTTTACGTTCTTTCAACCATTTATGATACACTTAGGACCTTCATATTGCACCCAGAAAAACTTTATGATACAGTAAAACAATGCTGTAAATTTCATTAATATCGGTTTAACAGATTTTGCAAAATAAATTTTGCAATCCAGCATTCGCAAAAAAAATTCGTTTTTTTTTAATTCTTACAGGACTGAAAACAAAGCAGATAGCAAGTTGAAATTTTTTTTGCGTATAGAAGTGTACTGTACCTTTTATTTTCAATTTGCAAAATTAAAATCGATTAACTGCCACGGCGTCAGGAATTTTTTTAAATAAACATTAATTATTGGTGCTATGCGCAGGACAGCGGATAGTTTGCTCTGATTGGGCATTTCAATGACCTTTGATAATGATTGATACATTTTAATTTTTATTACATTTCGATATAAATAAATAAATTTGTTTATTGCAAAATAAAAACACATACTCTATCCTTTGAAATAACACTTTTTTAGCAAAAACTTTCTTTGTTCATATATTTTAACTTAGAGAATAAAAGTTTATTATTTTTAAACATATGCAATTGTTTAAACAATATTTCACAAACAATAATAAAATTAGTTTGATTTTTGTGGAATTAAATTATTAAAATACTACAAAATATAGAGTAAGAAAATAATATATTAAATAAAGATTAGAAGAAATTTTGATGGAAATTAACTTGTGTGAATCGAACACCGCTGTCCTGCACGCAGCACCAAAAATTAATGTTTACTTAAAAAATTTCCTGACGCCGTGGTAATTATTCGATTTTAATTTTGCAAATTGCAAATGAAAGGTACAGTACACTTCTATAAGCAAAAAAAAATTCAACTTACTATCTGCTTTATTTTCAGTCCTGCAACATTTAAAAGAAAATTATTTTTTTTTGCGAAAGCTGTATTTCAAAATTTATTTTGCCAAATCTGTTAAACCGATCTTAATGAAATTTACAGTGTGGTTTTATTATATCATAAAGTTTTTCTGGGTAAAATATAAAGATCCTAAGTGTAGCGTAAATGGTTAAAAAACGTAAAATGCGAATACTTGTTTTTGTATGGTTTTTTTCGCAATTATTGCTATTTTGCCACAAGGGTGACTATTTCTTAAATTTTTAGCCAATTCTGTATTGTAGGAAATTTAATTACGCAACTTTTATGTTGGTACAATTTTTCTCAGAAATGAATAGTTTTAAAGTTATAATCAAAAAACCAATAAAAAAATCGAAATTTTCCTTCATATTTTGACATTTTGATTATTTAAACAATGTTCCGGACCATTTTGAGTGGGAGGATAACTCAAATATTATTATTTGAGTTATTTTCAAGTAATTTCTGGAAAAAAAATTTGAGTCACCTCTCAACGTCCATCTCAAAACAGATCCGCCCTGGACTATAAGACGCTAGAACGAGTTCAGAATTATAACCATTTGGGGACAAACATTAATAAAACAATCGATTATACCAAAGAAATCGGAGTTAAAATAGAAAAGGCTAGAAGTGCATTCAATAATATGACACAAATATTATGTAGTTAAGACCTTTTAAATCTTAAAAAACGAGTACTAAAGTGTTAAGTATTTTTTCTAATTTTGTATGGTGTGGAGACACGTACTCTTAATAAACAATGTCCTAATATATTGGAAACATTTGAAATATGAACATATCGAAGAATGCTGAGAATCTCCTGGACAGACAGAATAACCAATGAAGAATTAGAGAACAGCAGGAAAATACTGAATTCCCTCAAAATAATAATACTAGAATATTTGGGTCATATAACACGTGGTGACAGAACTGAACTCCTAAATTTAATATTGCAGGGAAAGATTCAAGGGAGGCTCTCATAGGTAGAAGAAAAATGTCCTAGATGAGAAACCTTAGAGAATCGTTTGAATGCAGCTGAACTGTAATTTTTCGGGATGTAGTGTCAAAATTTAGAATAGCAATGATGACTGCCAACCTTCGTCGTGGAGATGGCATGTAAAGAAGAAGAATGTAATAGTCTGTGCTCATAAAATTTAATTGTAATAAGAATCAACAATGACAATAGAACACTTATTTACGGCAACATTGTAACAATATGTTCTCCTCTAGCCCTAGTGGTATATCCTTCTAGGCATGTGTCGCAGAAGGTTTTTGATGGTTTCAGAAGTCGATTCAATTTCTGCTGTGCAGCAGTTAATAATTCTGCAATTGAGTTTGATGCTGAACTTTTTGCTCGTTTACGTCGTTTTAGGATGTCCCATATAATGTTCTATGTGAATTAGATAAGGACTGACTGGTGGTCAATCTAGAGCTTTAATCTCAACATCCTCAAAATATTGTATTACTGTTCCTGTAGCAGGTTGACTGGCATTATCATGTATTAGTAGAAAGTTATCATACCCAATGAAGCCAGCCTAAGGAAAAATATGCTCTTCGAAGATGTGGCGTATGTACCAGTCTAATATTCACCTCAAGTAGCTCCGTACGACTCTTCAAACTAAAATCACTCCATAGCATAATGGGATTGCCACCAAAGTTAACATGGCGTACACAATTAAACTCGACGAAACGTTCTCCAGACCTTCTGTATTCTCGACCACGTCCATCTGGCTTCCATAATTATTGTATCCTTGTTTCATCTGTGAAAAGAACTCTTGCCCATACCTCCAATTTAAAAATTCCCGCCAATAGACCATGAGCTTTGCGTATGTCGAAAATTAAGTTTTTTTCTGTACAGTGGTGCACACTCATGTAGAAAGTACTTCATCTCATTTTCAGACATTGTTTACCAAGTGTCCAAAATCACACACTATTTTCAAAAAATCAAATAACACCAAGAAGTTAACGCTTATATTGGCGAGGAACCGCAAAGTGGGCGACGCCTGGTGGCCAATTTGAAAAGCATCAACTCAAGGAAAACATTGACTTTGCCATTAACTTGTGTACATATTTGCGGTCAGTTTATGTTGTAATTAACAATAATTTCGACTTAAAAAAAATAATGCAGTGTTCCTCAGTATTCATTCCTATTATACTCTACGTAATGACCTAAATTAACCAATGCCAAATCACACATTTTGTTAATTTAACGTTTGTATTAAACGTAGTATTTTTTAATTTTTAAGCGACTGCAAAATTAAATAAATGAATAAAATGTAGTATATATTCTGTACATAGAATGTATATTGCTAAGCAAAATATCCCGACCACTTCGTAATTTCCAGAACACAATTATTATAAAATAAATTCACCTACTTAGTTTCCAAGTTTCCAGTTTTTATTTAATTAAAAATGTTTATCTGTCGGTGTAAAATAAACTGTAGTGCACCTATTAATCAAATTAAAAACAAAATTAGAAATGCTAAGATAGATTAATAATTTTTAGAACGCTGTGTGATTATCGGGGGCCAGATTTTTTTATGAAAAAAAAAGTAAAAACAAATCAGTAGTTAGCATCAAATTTTAATGAATCCATACAGATTAAACATAATTTTGAGTCGTCTTTAACTTATAAGATGTCTTAGTTGCAAAACTTAGTGGTTACTTTGGCAAAACACTCCTGTAAATGATTTTTCCACCTACCTCTACCGAAAGTATACTTTTCCGGACCTGATTGTAGGGAGCAAAGTTGTACTTTTCCTCCCTAGGGAGGAAAATATTTTTCCTCCCTAGGGAGGAAAAGTAAAAGTGACGTCATGGTATTTCATTCATGAAATATAACTTATTGACGCCCTGTACAATATCTATTTTCTATTACGTAAGTATCTATACATTTTAACGTTTATTTAAAAACACTCTGTATTTTGCAGAATGGTAAAAAACAGTAAATTGTTATTCTGATTTAACAATGTTTACATTAATAATTTGACTTATATTATTGACAGTTGACAGTTATATTGTACCTACTTATTAGTTTTAGTTCTAACAAATTTTGTTGGTTAGTTACATAAATAAATTAAGTAAAAATGAAAAAATGACTTGTTATTTGAGGAAGGTGGAAAAACCATATGTATAACATGGGAGTAAAGTGCCTTTTCCTCCCTTGAATGATTACTGCCCTCCGCTACGCGTCGGGCAGTAAACTTCATTCTCGGGAGGAAAAGTAGCACTTTCCTCCCTTGTTATACAAATAGCTATTAATTTAACGTTTTAGAACTGTGAATTCAAATGACAAGATGAATTGTTTTCCTAGCGTTGTCGTCCATCTTTGAAATTTTGAGCGCCCTCTGTTGGAATTTAATTTTGCGAATCAAATGTATGCTACTTCAACTCTTTTCTTATAGCTTTCTGCTTAAATTAATAATGATAACAAAAAAGTCGTATGAATATTCTAAGCTAATGTTGTACCAAATATTAGTCTTAATTCTTAAAAAAAAATTTTACCACTGATTGTATTTTATATATAAATTAAATTTCATTATACATATTGTGATATTAAATTGAAAGTGATTTGTGAATTGTGAGATCGAAAGTGTCGACGAGTATATTTACCTAGATCTCACGATCAAACTAGGTAACCTAATCAAACGGGGTCTACCCCCAAATCCCGACAGCCAAAATCCCGACAGCCACAATCCCGATGGCCAAAATCCCGACACGCCAGAATCCCGACAGGCCAAAATTCCGACAGGCCAGAATCCCGACAGGTTTGATAAGTTTCTTTTTAACATAATTAGATTTATTTCCTGTTTTTTGTTTATGGCCATCTGTTTTTTTTTATTTTTTGTTACTAAACAAAAGTATTTACCATTTAATATAAATTAATTTTCTAAATAAAATTTCTATCATGGGTATATGAATTAAATTATTTTTTTAGCAATATATTGTTATGATCTGCTTCTTATTAATTTTATATTAATTATTATTTATTTGATTAATTATTTAATTGTCGCAAATCATACATAAAAATGAATAAAAAATCTCAGGGTGCCTTTTTATACTATTAAAAAAAATCTAAATTATTTCACGTTATACTTATCTTCTCTCGTGGGTTCAGTATCTCCTAGTTGATCCTAATCGGGATAAAATAGGGAAAAGAAATAAAGCAAAATATTAAAATAAACATACAGAATTGTCTTTTATTTGTCAAAATCAATACTCTAAAATCTATCAAATCTAAAACCTGTGGACACAGATGTCCGAATGAAATCTTTACCACTTAAATTTATTATAGTTAAAAAAAAACAATTTATCGGTTTGTTCCCGATGACTTTGGTAAAACAAACTAAACAAAACAAATTTATGTATTCGCAAGATTAGCTATACTTCCTATTTACTTTTAGAAATATTGGAATTTTAATTCATATGCCTTTTACTCAAAATTTTAGTTTCCGAACATAAAAATATCTTTCACATAAGTTGACTGACCTTTTGCTTCACTCACTCTGATGTCTTCTCGTGACCCAAAACAGCTCTCCCTCGTTGACTATGTTAAAGGCTACTCATCAAAGCCCTCTCCGTTCTCCAGCTTCAAAACTATCAGCATACCAGCACCAATTCTCCAACAAGCCGGGCATCTTTTGACACGTACTCGATTCAAACAAAACTCCAAAAGTTCTCTGCTCTCCTTCTCACAATAATACAGAATCAAAGAGGTATTTCGTCTCAATTTGATCTGTCTCTCGTTCCACTTTTCAACACTATTCTCCACTGTCAAATAGCCACTGGTACTTGCTAACTACTTATCCACGAAAACGTCGAACTGCTCCTCAGCGATGCCAAAAACATAATGACTTCTTTTTCAAACTCTCTCAATCATTCAAACTACCTTTCCCCTTCCAACTTGCCAAGAATCAGAAACAATCTTTTCCATTCGACAAACAAACAAGTCATTTTCAAAATTATTCCGACCATCCTAATTACTTTCGGGGAAACTCTACAATATTTACTCGTGTTGAACAAAGATATTAAAATTCCAAACTTTCTTTTTAAACCACTTTCCCAGAAAGTGATAATTACATCTACCTGTGGATTCTACAGTTCTCGTAATAAACAATCTTCTATTTTCATTTTAAATCTAAATACATCGTACTTTTCACTTTAATTATTCACAAAAGTCTTTAATAGTTCACCGGAAAGCTCATTAAAAAGAGAAATCCACTTACATCCAAACTAAATTCTAATAAATATTTACAGCTCAATATACAGGGTGTATCAAATTTATGTGCCCGCGTTATTAAAAAAAAATTTAATTTAATTTTAATTTTGTCTTTGATTGATAAATTGAAAACACAATAATATAGTCCAATAATTATAATCCAATCCTGAATTCAAGTTTACTTTATATAATAGATATTCATCGATGTCACTTATCATGTCACTTATGATTATATATATCATGTCACTTACAGCCTTCAATTTCAGTAAGTATAGTATATATTATTTAAATTATATATATAAATATTACTTTTATATTATAAAATGAAGTGCTTAATAATTTTTTCTTTTAAAATACATAATAATTAGTACCCGTACTTATTAGTAAGTAATTAATTTTTCAATTTCAATACTCTATAATATGATTTGGTATTACATTTGAAAAGGAAACACTAAATATTCAAAATGTAGTGGTCGGAATTTTTACTGATGCGAGGATTGTTGCATGTCGGGATTCTGGCGTGTCGGTGTTTTGGCTGTCGGGATTTTGGCTGTCGGGATTTTGGCTGTCGGGATTTTGGGCGGCACCGAATCAAACGGCAGAGATAACTAAAAGAATCCGAATGACTTGGGCAGCAGTAGGAAGACTCAGTGACGTGTTGAAAAGCAAACAGATACCAATAAATCTAAAGAAAATGGTACTCAACAGTTGTTACCAGTTATGGACTATGGAATGGAATCCGTTATACTTACAGAGTTATCAGCCAGTAAATTAAGAACGATAGAGAGAGCCATCGAATGAGCTATGCTAAGAGTATGTATGAGAGAACATAATATGAGAAATGAGGACGTGCGAAGCAGGACGAAGATGGAAGATGTAATTGGAAGAATGGCATACATGAAATAGAACTGGGTAGGACACGTCGCACAGCAAAACAACAAAAGGTGGACAAGAAAAATTGTACATTGGAGATGACGCGAGTCCAGTCGTTGTAGAGGAACTCCTCAAAAATGATGGTTAGACGACATCAAAGCAAAAGTGGGAAGAAACCCCTCTTAATAGCACAAAACACAGAAGAATGGGAACCTCATGGGAAGCCTTTTTTCAGGAGTGGATGCATGCAAACAGGCTAAAGAAGAAGATTAAATTGTATTGTAATATAATTAAAATGTACTCTACAATATTAGCTAAAGAAAATTATAAATAATGATTGATGAATATGTTTGTATTCAGTTTTTCATTGCTTAACAATTTGTTTTATGCCACTATTCGTTATTGGATTTTTATATCGCTGATATTTATTTATCAGCTTTTTTCCTTTTCCCCGGCTTCACTTTCTCTCCCCATAAGCTAAAATTTAGAATTGAGGGTGTCTAGATTGCAATGTGAAATGGCCAACTAGAATGACCCACGGAGTTGGCCGTGGAACGGCAGATTTACGTTCTTGAGAATCGTCTCCATGACAACCGAACAGGGAACTTTACAAAGCGCACTTGATTCCTGTTCGGGATGTTGGTCGTTGGGATGATACGAATGGCTTCGACTTGTAGAGGTACGGAGAAAGTGAATAAAGTGCTTCAGGTGTTATTAAGGGAAAAACGTAAGATTATTTAGAAAAGATATAATTTCTTCTTTCTTTGAATATTATTTAAAATCTCCGACATGATGACAGGAGAGGAAAGGTGATTAATAATGTATAATGTATACTTTATATACTTTGTGAACTACCTTGTTACTGATTATACATTTTACTGCAACTGAAGCATTGGCTCAAATTTTTAAGCTAGCATTTTTTATGTATTCAAAAGAGTTCAGAAGCGTTTATACAGCTTAGTTATACAGGGTGTCCTGAAAATATTGGTCATAAATTATACCACAGATTTTGGGGTCAAAAATGGGTTGATTTAACCTCACTTACCTATATACAATAATGCATACAAAAAAAGTTACAGCCCTTTGAAGTTACAAACTGAAAATCGATTTTTTTTCATATATCGAAAACTCTTAGGGATTTTTTATTGAAAATGGACACGTGGCATTCTTATAGTAGCAACATCTTAAAAAAAATTAAAGTGACGTTTGTGCACCCCATACAAAATTTATGGGGGTTTTTTACCTTAAACCCCGCCAAGCTTTTGTGTACGTACCAATTAAAAAAATTATTGTTGCACTATTAGGTAAACACACTATTTTTAAAACTTTTTGCCTCCTAGTACTTTTTCGATAAGCCAGTGTTTATCGAGATATTTTGAATATTTGTTGAATCCACCACATATTTGTATATGATTAAGTACGATTATAGAGAGCTGTTAATAATCTGAAAATTTATTTATAATTTACATTATTGGGTATATTTTGTAAAAGAATCTTAATAAAAGGTGACTTATCAAAAAAAAACTAGGAGGCAACAAAGTCTTAAAAACACTGTGTTTACCTAATGGTACCACAATAATAGTTTAATTGGAACGTACACAAGCATTTGGGGGGTTTAAAGGAACAAAACCCCCATAAAATTTTTATGTAATCATATTAAAAAAGAAGCCGCATCCCGATAAAAACTGGCTTATCAAAAAAATACTAAGAGGCAAATAAGTTTTAGAAACGTTGTGTTTAACTAATGGTACCACAATATTGAATAACTTGGAACGTACACAAAAGTTTGGGGGGGTTTAAGGGAACAAAATCCCCATAAAATTTTTATGGGGTGGACAAATTTCACTATAATTTTGTTTTACGACGTTCCTGTCATAAGAATGCCCCATGTCCATTTTCAATAAAAATCTCTAATGGTTTTCGATATATTGAAAAAAATCGATTTTTATTTTGTAACTTCAAAGGGCTGTAACTTTTTTTAAGAGCACATTTGTACGAAAGTAAGTTAGGTTCAATCGAACTATTTTTGACCCCAAAATGTGTGTTATAATTTATGGCCAATCTTTTCGGGACACCCTGTATATTGCAGTATATAAACATATCTCTGTTAGGTACCTATGGTAATTGTCTATATTTCCAACTGAAAGATACGTAGATGTGACATTTTAAATAAAATTTGTTATAACTGTTTCGCATTTGGCAAATTCATATAGCCTAGTTTCACCTTATCTTTCTAAATAGTCGAAGATTCTTTTTGTTTACTTGGTGAATTTTTGGCTTTGGTTTTTAGTAGCTTATATCCGTTCTTGCGATTAGGAAGCACAGATCACTAAAATTAACAAAATGCTCATCATCATCAACATCACCTAGCCCTTTGTGTCTACTGTTGGACATAGGCCTCCCCCATTTTTGTCAATTGTGCTCTATTTTGGGCACTTTGCATCCAATTCCTTGACATTTTCTTGAGATCGTCAGTCCAACGAGTAGGGGTCTTCCTCTACTTCTTTTGCATAATCTCGGCCTCCTTTCACTAAATAATCTCTTTGTTTACTTTTCATCACTGATTCGGGCGACGTGTCCGGCCCAGTTCCATTTTGGTGTGGCAATTCCGGAAATAAATCGGTAACTCCTGTTCTTCGTCTTAAGTCTTCATTTCTAATTCGGTCATGAAGCGATATAAAACACTGACCTTTCTATTTTCCTTTGAGCTATTTGCAGCGTTTTATAAGTTGTAGCTGTGAATGTCAAAATTTCGGCACCATAGGTCATCAGAGGCAACACATATTGGTCAAATGTTTTACGTTTTAAAGAAATTGGTATATTGCTTCTAAAGATGACTTTGACTTTTCCATAAGCTGCCCATGCTAGGTTTATTAGATAGCTAAATGATAGACTATGTAAAAAACTATGACTAGACAAAGATATGTTATGGAGGATGTGTTTTGGAGAAGCTGTTGTCCTACATCCCAGGGCCTATTTTACCACTAGGCCCGTGAGGCACCTGCCTCGGGCCCGTATTTGAATGGGTCCCTGGAAAGATCACCAAACAAACCATGTTTATTACAATAACAAAACAAATTTTCAAAATTCTTTCATTTTACGAACAGGCAATGATAAATGATAACCATAAGAGTTATAGTTAAGTGGATAGGCGCAAACTTTCGGCTTCAATGCTCTTTAAATGCATTCATTTTTTCGAATCCTCAAAAAACTAATAAATATTTTTAAAAAATTTAGACGCAGAATGAAAGATTACATTATTAGCGAGGGTCAAATGTCCCTTAGAATAAATAAAAAGTTTCTTTTGAATAAGATATGTATTTAAAATTAAAAATCACACTCAATTTGCTCTTTTTTTCACCCCTGTAACTTATTAAAATAAACATTATCGAAGATTTAAGGGACTTTCTGCGCTCGGTAGTAACGTAATCTTTCATTCTGCGTTTAAATTTTTCAAAAATACTTTTTAGTTTTCTCAGGCTTCGAAAAAAACGAATGCATTTAAATATCATTGAAACCGAAAGTTTGCGCCGATCCCCTTAAACAATGTTTAATTGTTTAAATATAAATTTTATTTATTGTCAATAAAATTTTTTATTTTTTTGTGCAACTATATTTCTATTAAATAATTAATAAATTTAAAAAAGTTATTATTATTATTAAATTATATTTAGGGGCCCGAAAATTGTGTAGTGCTTCGGGCCTGATTTGAAGTAAAATAGCCTCTGCTAAATACAGCCTATTCTATGATTGGTTCAATCCTACGAGTGGTTATCCCAATCCGTTATAATATTTTACAATGCTTGAACTGACTTATATTAGTCAACAACATGGGCGCCCATACCCATGGGATGCGGGGGGCCGGGCCCCCCTAGCTTTTCGGGTGCTGTTAACTATATATGGTTATTTGAAGTATACAAAATATAATGTGTAACATCTTCACGTCTGCCCCCCGCCCCTGAAAATTATATGGGCGCCCGTGGTCAACAATACAGTGACGAGTGTGCTAAAAACCGGCAAAATAACGCAAAACATGGAAACCATAATACGTTCTGAAATAACAAGAGATGAAACTAGTAGAGGTGGGAAGTTATCGTTAGAAACCTATAAATTAAAACGAATAAAAAAATCCAAACTTAAAATACTAGAAATGTTTGGAACTGTTATTTCCATCTCTAAATTGAACGGTGTAAAAACAACGAAAACACTCCAATGTTTTCAGGATGGAGGAGCAAAAGATGTGATATGCCGGAAAGTTTTAACTTTTATTTATTTTCCTTTTAAAATTGTCTCTATTTATGATAAAAATTTTTATCACTTATGATTGAATTGGGAATCATTGTTGAAAACATCAAAATAAAGGAAACAAAAATGAAGAAACAGAATTGTCTAAGAAGATCAACAACCCTCACTGGAAAAATTTTTAGGAAAACAGATGGACTGGTACACTCATTGACTGCCATAAAGCATTCGATAGAGTAAAGTACGGCAAGCTGTTGGATATGGTAATTAGCAATCTTTTATATTCAAACATCGTATATCCGTACAGAGGCAGGGATAATCCTATGATATCAAAATCCTACGTGGAGTCCGACAAGGATGTATACTATCGCTCCTGCTGTTCAACAAATACTCTGGGAAAATTTTTCAACAAGCAGTAGAGGATGCCAAAACATCAGATACGCGGACGACACGGTGTTATTCGGTGACAGTTATGAAGTCCTCCACAATTTAATGAATATGATCACAGAAGTAAGACAGAGATATGGACTTTCACTAAATATTAAGGAAACAAAATGTTTGATTATCTGTAAGAGGTAACATCAATTTGGACGAATCGCTGTGAACAGAAAGAATAGAAAGGATACAAACATACACATATCTTGGTACCAACGTCAATTAAAATTAGGACCATCCCTAGAAATTAAATATATCGAAGACAGAGAAAGCAACATCTGCATTTCAATAAATTGCGAAACTTTTCAAATTGTATGATTTATAAATACCCACAAAAACCAGTTTACTACAATGTTATATCTTTCCTATATTGTTCTATTGAGTTGAGTCGTGGACTCTCACCGACGCTACCTGCAAGAAAATTGTGGCTTTATCGTCGAATCCTAAAGATATCTTATAGTAGAATAATAAAGAGGATTAGTAAGAAGACGGATTTCCTGGATGAAAAATCTACGTATGTGGTTCAACAAAACAACAGCCAATCTTTTCAGGGCAGCAGAAGTACAGATTTCATGATGATCGCCAACATCTGAAACGGACAGACAGTACCAGAAGAAGAAGGGTGGGTACAGACACCTAACGAGGAGAAAACAAAATAATTGAACATACAGGACAATTAAATTAAATAAAATAAAACAGAGAAAAAGGCAGCTATTTTGTGCCTAATTTTTAAGATACGTTTTATATGAGAAGCAAGAAAGATGATGAAGTTAACCTTCCGATGACCAACCTTTTTTGGTTACACGGATGACCAACGGAATGAATGTTTTCAGCATTTAAATCTTCATCTAACAACACATCCTCATCTCCACTCATCCATCCGCCACATGCATTCGTTGTTCCTCTTTCTTCTTCACTGCCCAATATTCGGTTCCGTACATCATAGCCGGTCTTATAGCTGTTTTATAGAATTTTCCCTTCAGCTTCATTGGAATTTTTCTGTCACACAACACACCACTCGCTTCTTTCCACTTTATCCATCCAGCCCTAATTCTACTGCATGCATCTCCATCTATATCTCCATTACTCTGTAATACCGATCCCAGGTACTTAAAACTATTGCTTTTTACAATCAGTTCACCATCCAAAGATACCATTTTATTTGTAGTAACTCCATCTTTAAATGAACATTCCAAATACTCCGTTTTTGTCATACTAAGTTTTAAACCTTTTTCCTCCAGAGCTTGCCTCCACTGTTCCAGTTTTTGTTCTAAGTCTCTTTCACTATTTCCTACTAACACGACATCATCAGCACACATTAAGCACCATGGAATTTTACCCTGTAGTTTCGCTGTTATCTGGTCCAAAACTAATGAGAATAAATACGGACTAAGCACAGAGCCTTGGTGCAATCCTACTTTCACATGAAATTTATCAGTCTCTCCCACACCTGTCCTAACACTAGTCGTTACTCCCTCATACATATCCCTCACAATCTTTACATATTCACCAGGGACTCCTTTCTTATTAAGTGCCCACTACATAATCTCTCGAGGAACTCTATCATATGCTTTCTCAAGATCAATGAATACCATATGAGGGTTTGTTTCTTTACTCCTGTATTTTTCCATCAACTCCCTTATAATAAAAATTGCATCTGTTGTTGATCTGCCCTGCATAAAGCCAAATTGAATCTCGGATATTTCGGTCTCTTCACGTAGCCGTCTATCAATTACTCTTTCCCATATTTTCATGGTGTGGCGAAGCAGTTTTATAGCCCTGTAGTTTGTACATTGTTGTATACCTCCCTTGTTTTTGTAAACAGGTACCAGTATACTGCTTCTCCATTCGTCTGGCATTTGTCCAACTTCCATGATTCTATTAAATAGACCTGCTAGCCACCTTGTTCATGTCTCTCCCAATACTCTCCATACTTCCCCAGGAATTTCATCTGGTCCTACCGCTTTTCCTTTCTTTATTTTTTGAAGCGCTTGAGCCACTTTCCTCGTTTGTTATTTTGGTGACCATTGCTGCTACTGTCTCCGTTGACTCTACAGGCTGTCTGTCAAATTCTTCATTTAGTAAGCTGTCAAACTACTTTCTCCATCTCTTTTTGACGTCCCTTTCGTGAACTAGTATTTTATTATTTTCATCTCGGATACATCTAATCTGATTAAAATCTTTTGCTTTCTTTGCTCTCTGTTTGGCTATTTTATCTAGAATGATATGAAAGTCAAATAAAAAAATAATGAGTTAAAAATTAAAGATACTTTTGAATTTATTACAGAAAAACAAAGGGGTCCAAATTTACCCCTATTGGTCATCCGAATGTTAAAAGAAAAAAAAATGTAGTAGTAGAGCTCTATCGTTGGGTCATAATTTATATTAAACCCATTCCTAGTTGCCACATTTTTTTCTCCTAAGAGTACGCTACTGTAAAATAGCAGCATGGTAGCGTGCAAGTTCCAATAACCGACCACTTCATAAATCTGTCACCTGAACACGGCCAAGAAGGAGCCGCCACTTCTTCAAAATTAGTTAGAGGCTATTAAGACTTAAACGGGAACACGCTTTTTGTCTACCTTTTTATCGACAAATGTGAAAAAACTGGATTACACAAATCAAAACAATAAATCCTGATCGCTTTTCATTCGATTCGAGATCGAGACGGTTCGATGAAACACTTGATAGAGAGGTGTTGCTTTCTTTTACGGTATTATAGTTTTATTTGTATCATTTAGCTGTCATTTGTGAAGCGGCTACAACAAAATGGCATTTTTTAATTCGCTGCGAGGTAGATCTCGAAATGCCAAGTATATTTATCATGTTTCCAGCACACATCGGCTTTCGAGTAAATATAATAATATAAATATAATGTAATATAGCAAACTCTACCACTTCTTAACTATTATTCAAGCCACAATAGATTTTAATTTTAAATAGTATATTGTTAATTTTTGGTACGTTCAGAATTTTTAGAGAGACAAGTTACTTTAGAGGTGTCGTAACACGTTGCAATAAAATATTATTTTTTATATTCTCTCGTATAAATATTACAACCATATGATCATACACTCCTGGCCAAAAAAAGCGGGAATTCTTAAAAATGGGTCATTTTTGATTTCTCGAATCTCCTAAACCTGTTGTCCGATTTTACTGATTTTTTTAATATGTTATAGCCTTATTCTCTAAGAATATCGATGTGGTAATTGTGTTGCTAAACAGGCAAATGTCATTGTATACCGGGTGAAACAATAATACTGTGTTTTTTCCTGAAAGCTCGTATAAACACCCGGTGGAATATTCAAGCATTTAAAGAATATTCAAATTGAAACTCAATTGTAGCCTTAGCCTTTCTTAATATTCTGCTTTTTGACTCATTCACTTATGTTGGATAATGAAAAAGTTAGGAGTTTGACAACTAGTCATGTTCTTCATCAATACAGGGTGTTTCCAAATAAGTGCGACAAACTTTAAGGGTCAATTCTGCATGAAAAAATAATGACAGTTTGCTTTATAAACATATGTCCGCAAATGCTTCGTTTCTGAGATACGGGATGTTGAATTTTTTCTTACAAACTGACGAATTATTTATTGCTCTAAAACTGGTTGAGATATGCAAATGAAATTTGGCAGGTTTTAAGAGATAGTTATTTCACATTTTATGAAATACAACTAAAAATTTTATATTTACCATTGGCGTGCATAAAGGTAATATGACCAAGTAATATGACCCGTATGCACGCCAATGGTAAATATAAAATACATAATTGTATGTCAAAACCCACCAAATTTCATTTGCATATCTCAACCGGCTTTAGAGCAATAAATAAATCGTCAGTGTGTAAGAAACAATTCAACATCCTGTATATCGGAAACGAAGCATTTGCAGACATATGTTTATAAATCAAACGGCCATTATTTTTACATGCAGAATTACCCCTTAAAGTTTGTCGTACTTATTTAGAAACACCCTGTATTGATGAAGAACATGGCTAGTTGTCAAAGTACCTAACTTTTTCATTATCCAACATAAGTGAATGAGCCAAAAAGCAGAATGTTAAGAAAGGCTAAGGCTACAATTGAGTTTTAATTTCAATATTTTTTAAATGCTAGAATATTCCACAGGTTGTTACGAACTTTCAGGAAAAAACACAGTATTATTGTTACACCCGGTATACAATGACATTTACCTGTTCAGCAACACTATTACTACATCCATATTCTTAGAGAATAAGGCTATAACATATTAAATAAATCACTAAAATCGGACAACAGGTTTAGGAGATTGGAGAAATCAAAAATGACCTATTTTTAAGGTGTCCCGATTTTTTTGACCAGGAGTGTATATAATAGTGATCATATATTCTCAGTTGAATAAAATTATTCCTGTTTCAAATATTTACCGATTCTTCATTCTTCATTCTGATTCGTCATTTTTCTTACTTTACCACAATATACAGTGATGCGCGCGCTAATAACCGGCAGAATAACGCAAAATATGGAAAACATAATACATTGCAAAGTAAAGAGAGATAAAACTTGTGTAGAGGTGGAAATTATCAATATAAGCGTATAAATTAACATTGCATTACATTGTTTCCCACCTTTAAACGTATCGAAGGAATATGACAACTGTCACCCTGACAGGAGAATTTTATAAAATACTCCTGCCACAGACGTCTAAAGGTGGGAAACTATGCAATGTTATGTTAGTTTATACGTTTATATCTCTACTAGTTTCATCTCTTTTTAATTCACAAGGCAGGTATAATGTTTTCCATCTTTTGAATTATTATGCCGGTTATTAGCGCGCTCATCAATGTAAATCTTCTTTGTGAACTCCTATCGCGTTATTAATATTCCTCGATAATTATCTTCTTCTTGACAGTTCTTCTTCTTTATTATGTTTGACGATGTTTTCAGTACCATACAGAATCAGCTATTTCAGTATTAAGGAGCCTTCTACACTCTCATGTCAATTCATCTCTCTGAGGGCCAAATATCATGAGAACCTTCCTTTCAAATACCAGCAGCTTATTTATTTTTCACTTGGAGTCCATGGTTCGCTTCCAAATGTAGCGACTGAGCTAATAAATGACATGTACAGTCTTAAGTTAGATTTTCTTTTTAGCAGCTTAGATCTTAATAATTATGATTGGGAGTATAATGATCTATCCCCAGATATTTAAACTCTTTTACTACTTCGAAGTTGTGGTCATTATAGCTACGTTTTAACTAACTCTTGGTCTTGGATTTTTAATTACTAGGATATATTTCGTCTTCTCTTCATTTATTCGAAGGCCCACAATACTTGTTTTTTCCTCGAGTTGTTAAAACACCTCTCTCAAGTCTCTTGTTGAATGGACGACTGCGTCTAAATCTAGATCATCAGCAAAGACCAAAAATAGTTTTAATCCTCGATTCGCAAATCCCCCTATTAGCTCAGATGATCTTTTACTTATTGCATATTCTAAGGCCAAATTGAATAGCAACGGTGATTGTAACGTTTGAAAAAACTCCAACATTAATTTAATATCCCAATTCCCAAAAAGAATGTCTATTTTTTTAATTTATTTTGTGAAGTTCAATATCATTATAAGATCCCAAGCCGACCCTGTATACAGCCATGAAGTATTGCAGCAACATTTCAATGTGTTACAAGATTCCTGTTTATTTGAGACGCAAAAACAGAATTTGTAAGAAGTGTTGACAAAAGTACAGTTCTAATGCGTAGATGAACTTTCTAGAACAAATCTTGAACTGAAAGTTGAGTTCTTGTCAACTAAGCATCCCTAAGGATCAAAATCGCTCGGTACTTCCGTCGTATTTTTCCCAGGTAGTAGCTTCAGAGCGAAGCGCAAATTAGTCCAGCTTTACGTCCCGAGGTGATAGCATCCTGCTCCTCGGCTGGTACTCGCTTGAATTAGGGCGTAGTCCCTTTGTTCCCCGCCGGTAAAATGTAGAATGGTCGCTGTGAAGATCTGAATGTGTGGTGAGTGCTCTGAGAGGATTTTTTCCACATAGTGTTGGATTTGTTATGGAAAATCGAAGCCTCTTGAAGAGTCAAACAAGCAGTTCTACAACCCGGCATTGTTGCCCATTGTGTAGAAGTCTTTGTTTGTTCCTGTCCCTATGCATTGTGTAGAAGTCTTTGTTTGTTCCTGTCCCTATGCAAGTTCCAGTTGATTGCCCTGAAAAGTTCCAATTTCCCAGAAGAGCCCCCTTTGTGATTTGTGTATGGAATGTCTACCCCACACCCCACCCTCCAATGATTGCCCTGAAATTGAAGAAAGAAGCCATGTCTTCCCCTTGCCCCCTGTTTGTTGATGAACTCCCACCCTGTAGTTTGTGACTGTGACGAAGAGTTTAAAGTTTTGAATAAACGTTTTGTAAGTGTATCTACCATTTTATTTCTGTAACCTTGTTTTGGAAAAATTTTAACTAAATTCTAATACAACTGTGTGTAAGTTTTAGTACAGAAGAAAGAATATGGCATAGAAGCCAGTAAAAGAAAAGATGTTGCCCAGTCTAACCCCAAAGAGGAATCAATGATGAATGTCCCCCCATTTGGTACCCCGTAAGTGAGAGAAAATGTCTTAGTAAGTACCCAAATACAAACCAGAGGATTTGTTTCAAACGGCGTCCCTTTTTGTTAAATAGTAGAAAGATCCTCTAGTCAGAGTAAGTACCCTTATGTATTTAGTTATGGTAGTGTAGTCATCTTAACACCCCTTCACCCTCCCTAACGAATCTACGACCTAGCTCCCGCACAACAAATGAGCTGCCGTCCCGCAACGAGGCTTTATGTGTCTGCTTCTTCTTCTTTAGCCCCATTCTTACCCCCCAGTATCTCTATAGATAGTCTTTCCTTGTTCCCATATGAGCAGACATGTAAAACGCTTCAAATTTTATCGCGGAGGCTTTGTAACGTTTGAAAAAACTCCAACATTAATTTAATAAACAATTCCCAAAAAATTTGAAGCGTTTTACATGTCTGCTCATATGGGAACAAGGAAAGACTATCTATAGAGATACTGGGGGGTAAGAATGGGGCTAAAGAAGAAGAAGCAGACACATAAAGCCTCGTTGCGGGACGGCAGCTCATTTGTTGTGCGGGAGCTAGGTCGTAGATTCGTTAGGGAGGGTGAAGGGGTGTTAAGATGACTACACTACCATAACTAAATACATAAGGGTACTTACTCTGACTAGAGGATCTTTCTACTATTTAACAAAAAGGGACGCCGTTTGAAACAAATCCTCTGGTTTGTATTTGGGTACTTACTAAGACATTTTCTCTCACTTACGGGGTACCAAATGGGGGGACATTCATCATTGATTCCTCTTTGGGGTTAGACTGGGCAACATCTTTTCTTTTACTGGCTTCTATGCCATATTCTTTCTTCTGTACTAAAACTTACACACAGTTGTATTAGAATTTAGTTAAAATTTTTCCAAAACAAGGTTACAGAAATAAAATGGTAGATACACTTACAAAACGTTTATTCAAAACTTTAAACTCTTCGTCACAGTCACAAACTACAGGGTGGGAGTTCATCAACAAACAGGGGGCAGGGGGAAGACATGGCTTCTTTCTTCAATTTCAGGGCAATCATTGGAGGGTGGGGTGTGGGGTAGACATTCCATACACAAATCACAAAGGGGGCTCTTCTGGGAAATTGGAACTTTTCAGGGCAATCAACTGGAACTTGCATAGGGACAGGAACAAACAAAGACTTCTACACAATGCATAGGGACAGGAACAAACAAAGACTTCTACACAATGGGCAACAATGCCGGGTTGTAGAACTGCTTGTTTGACTCTTCAAGAGGCTTCGATTTTCCATAACAAATCCAACACTATGTGGAAAAAATCCTCTCAGAGCACTCACCACACATTCAGATCTTCACAGCGACCATTCTACATTTTACCGGCGGGGAACAAAGGGACTACGCCCTAATTCAAGCGAGTACCAGCCGAGGAGCAGGATGCTATCACCTCGGGACGTAAAGCTGGACTAATTTGCGCTTCGCTCTGAAGCTACTACCTGGGAAAAATACGACGGAAGTACCGAGCGATTTTGATCCTTAGGGATGCTTAGTTGACAAGAACTCAACTTTCAGTTCAAGATTTGTTCTAGAAAGTTCATCTACGCATTAGAACTGTACTTTTGTCAACACTTCTTACAAATTCTGTTTTTGCGTCTCAAATAAACAGGAATCTTGTAACACATTGAAATGTTGCTGCAATACTTCATGGCTGTATACAGGGTCGGCTTGGGATCTTATAATGATATTGAACTTCACAAAATAAATTAAAAAAATAGACATTCTTTTTGGGAATTGGGATATTAAATTAATGTTGGAGTTTTTTCAAACGTTACAAAGCCTCCGCGCAAAAGAGAAACCTGGATAAGATTATCCAGTTTTCGATAACAAACAGAAAAAAATCCAACATGGACATCTTAGGTGTGACAGGACAACAATATCAAAATATTTAGATAATGGCTAGTGGGGATTAAACAAAACAAAAAAGTCGTTAGGGATTGGGCTAGCGTGCCATCAATCGCCAGACTCTTTAAAGTCGAGTAGACTTAAATGTTTCTTGACTCTACAAAGAACTGTAGGTGACAAGAGTTTCTGTGCCTTGGGAAAGAAACTAAACTTGTGCCCTGTGTGGACCTCGCTGACATCCACAGCAGTAACACAAGTGACATACCAGGGCAGACACAGCCTTATCACCTCGTTGCCTAACTGCGAGCGGTTCTCAAAAACTAAAAAAATATGACAGATATACATCTGCCCAAACTCAGCTAACACCTAGCGAGTTTCACGGGACATTTTGGCAACGGTTCTGCAAAATGAGGATTTAGACAATCCAGTCTAAACACCTCAGTGAGATAAAATCTCATGAACAACTTACCTCAACAACTCATTCAAATAAGACAGGGCTAGACTAAGGGGTATATGACAACAACAAGGGCTAAAATCAAAACAAGACTAACAAGGGGGAGGGGGTATGTGTGACAACAACAAAAGACCAAAAAGACTAGTATACTGGGTTCAAACAGGATATCAAACTTTTTAAACAAGACTAAGGGAAATGAACGCAACATATGATATAGAGAACACTACATCATTACGTTTTCAATCAACAGTCCAATCCAGGACATAAGAACCTTTCATGAACGTTCACTAGACAACTCTCTCATTTTCAAATCACAAGCTGGGGAAAGACTTCATTTTCAAAACAGGGCTACACTTCACTTTTCGAAACAGGGGATAGGCTTCATTTTTCAAGACAGGGGGGTTGGGCTTTACTTTTCAAAACTGGGGATAGACTTACTTTTCAAAACTGGGGGCATTTCATTTCTCAAGACTGGGGGTGGACTTTATTTTTCAAAACGGGGGGCTACTTTTTCAAAACAGGGGATGAAAGCAACACGCAAGGGGAAGACCAAAGGGACATTGGAAAGTATGACAGTTCTGACGAACAACCGCTTCCATTTATCGACCGAAAGCAAGCTTCACCTGTACTCAACGCGGCCAGATCCTAACCTCACCAGCCTTGTCACAGCTTCTGCTCTTGGCCTACTTTCAATCAACAAAGAGAAGAGAGGTCAACTAACTATTCGCCAAAAAAAATCAAACTCCAGCACGGACACGGGCTAACAGACAACACGGGCTAATAGACAACACGGGCTAATAGACAACACGGGCTAATAGACAACACGGGCTAATAGACAACACGGGACAACAGACAATGGGCTCTAAAACTTCCAGACAAAACAGGGATAGACAAACAAACAGACAACAACATACTTTTTGACTTCTAGATATACTCAGGGGCTTACAAACACAAACAATATTGAAATTTGGTTCCTATATGAGCTCACACGGGATAAGACATTTCTTGCTCCGACTAC
The DNA here is from genome assembly GCF_917563875.1 of Diabrotica virgifera virgifera. Taxonomy (NCBI): domain Eukaryota; kingdom Metazoa; phylum Arthropoda; class Insecta; order Coleoptera; family Chrysomelidae; genus Diabrotica; species Diabrotica virgifera. The sequence goes on along the minus strand of NC_065449.1, from coordinate 53,029,017 downwards.
TAATGAAAGTGTTCACAGATAGCTGAACAACACTTCCTTCATCACGAGTATTACACTTGTGACATGTCAGATACAAAAAGACATACTTCATTCACGGGGGGACTTCAACTACTTCACTGGGGGGAGACTTCAACTACTACTTCACGGGCTCTTTTTAACTAACCTCTGGCATCCTTTTGACACCTACAAAGATAGATTAGTCAAAAAAAAAAAAACAAGGGGCAACACAGACAAGGGGGGGGCTTTTTCAGGGGCTAACTTCTACACTTCAAGACAGTTATTCTCAAACAGTGTCGACAGAGAACGCTATCTTCAAATCTAAAAGTGACAGCTTTTCTCCTGGCTGCTTGAAAAAAACACAGAAGTGGGGGGCCTCTCCACGGTTTCCCTCTTCACTTCTTCACGGGGCCACTTCTCAAGGGGATGACTTCTCAATGGGATGACTTCTCCAACTAACCTGTGGCATGACATACACCAACAGAGATAGGCTTCGCTGGAAAAACAAGGGACTACTCTCACACAGACTATACGGGGCTAAGCTCATACACGGACCATACCAACAACATCACACATCTAATCAAATGACCAAATCAATAAATCACAAAAAACGATTATTCTGTAAAAAAAACTGTTGATCTATAGGAATACATGCAAAAAATACAACATACTGTTATACTTCATAATTGGATTCAATATTCAAAATATTTAACGTTACTTTTAATCAAAATTTTCAAAAAAATTTTACGTTACTTTTTTATTCAACTGTTTGTCTATATATTTCATCAATATTTTCAAAAAAATTCAAATCAATGCTTTCATCATGGGTACAATATCAATACAATACAGTTAGTACGCTACAATAACATACAATTCTGTTCTACGATACTTACAATACAATACAATACCAGTATACATATGGGGTTACAAGTTAAATACACTATGATGTATGAAATGGTACATGCCTATACAATCAACAGCACGACCAAATCAACATCACAACAAAATGTGTACATACTTACACCTCTTTGGAAAAATTATTAACTCTTGCAACAAAAACTACAAAAATGGGCTCTTTCATGGGGACTAACAGACTGAAACAGTTTCGGGGGCACTAACAGACATGAAACAGTTTCTGGGGGCAAGACAAGAGGAATCTGGGCTAAACTACATGGGAAGACTTGGGCGATATTTACTCGGGTCAAACTTCAGGGTGTACGTTACAAATGTAACACTAAGTGGGGGGTGGCTAAAGACATTGGGGACTAGTAGATAGGCTAACTACTAGTTGAACATGTCTACAAGCTAGACTTGTAACAATGGGCATACAAAACATGACACGAGTCGAGCTTCCATGTTATCGGAAACACTTGCACCACAAACTGAGATCGGCTACCCAAGACGGGCACTGCCTAACAGTTGTAGTACAAATGAGACCGAAAGGAGGCTAAAAGGACATGGTAGTGGGAACATGCAAATGGGGTCTGAGGGAGGCCAAAAAAAGTACAGGCCCCACGTTGCCGGGGCCATTTGAAGCGTTTTGAGCCCCACACGTTGGGCGCAATTTGAAGCGTTTTGAGCCCCACACGTTGGGCGCAATTTGAAGCGTTTTAAGCCCCACGTTGGGCGCCAGTTGAAGCGTTTTACATACAACTGGAGCCGGAAGGAGGCCAAAAATGAGTCGAGCCACACACGTTGGGCGACATTTGCTGCATTTTACATACAACTGGAGCCGGAAGGAGGCCAAAAATGAGTCGAGCCCCACGTTGGGCGCCAGTTGAAGCGTTTTACATGTCTGCTCATATGGGAACAAGGAAAGACTATCTATAGAGATACTGGGGGGTAAGAATGGGGCTAAAGAAGAAGAAGCAGACACATAAAGCCTCGTTGCGGGACGGCAGCTCATTTGTTGTGCGGGAGCTAGGTCGTAGATTCGTTAGGGAGGGTGAAGGGGTGTTAAGATGACTACACTACCATAACTAAATACATAAGGGTACTTACTCTGACTAGAGGATCTTTCTACTATTTAACAAAAAGGGACGCCGTTTGAAACAAATCCTCTGGTTTGTATTTGGGTACTTACTAAGACATTTTCTCTCACTTACGGGGTACCAAATGGGGGGACATTCATCATTGATTCCTCTTTGGGGTTAGACTGGGCAACATCTTTTCTTTTACTGGCTTCTATGCCATATTCTTTCTTCTGTACTAAAACTTACACACAGTTGTATTAGAATTTAGTTAAAATTTTTCCAAAACAAGGTTACAGAAATAAAATGGTAGATACACTTACAAAACGTTTATTCAAAACTTTAAACTCTTCGTCACAGTCACAAACTACAGGGTGGGAGTTCATCAACAAACAGGGGGCAGGGGGAAGACATGGCTTCTTTCTTCAATTTCAGGGCAATCATTGGAGGGTGGGGTGTGGGGTAGACATTCCATACACAAATCACAAAGGGGGCTCTTCTGGGAAATTGGAACTTTTCAGGGCAATCAACTGGAACTTGCATAGGGACAGGAACAAACAAAGACTTCTACACAATGCATAGGGACAGGAACAAACAAAGACTTCTACACAATGGGCAACAATGCCGGGTTGTAGAACTGCTTGTTTGACTCTTCAAGAGGCTTCGATTTTCCATAACAAATCCAACACTATGTGGAAAAAATCCTCTCAGAGCACTCACCACACATTCAGATCTTCACAGCGACCATTCTACATTTTACCGGCGGGGAACAAAGGGACTACGCCCTAATTCAAGCGAGTACCAGCCGAGGAGCAGGATGCTATCACCTCGGGACGTAAAGCTGGACTAATTTGCGCTTCGCTCTGAAGCTACTACCTGGGAAAAATACGACGGAAGTACCGAGCGATTTTGATCCTTAGGGATGCTTAGTTGACAAGAACTCAACTTTCAGTTCAAGATTTGTTCTAGAAAGTTCATCTACGCATTAGAACTGTACTTTTGTCAACACTTCTTACAAATTCTGTTTTTGCGTCTCAAATAAACAGGAATCTTGTAACACATTGAAATGTTGCTGCAATACTTCATGGCTGTATACAGGGTCGGCTTGGGATCTTATAATGATATTGAACTTCACAAAATAAATTAAAAAAATAGACATTCTTTTTGGGAATTGGGATATTAAATTAATGTTGGAGTTTTTTCAAACGTTACATGATAAGGGTGTCAACTTGTCCTGGTATTCCCATTTCTAGCATTGCTAGCCATAGTTTGCTTTTTTTTATCGAATCATATGCTTGCTGGAAATCTACGAAAATTGTACATCTTGGTTGAATTCCCAGTTTTTTTTTCTAATATTTTCCGGACCGATTTGATCTATTGTTGACTTTCCTGCAGGGAACCCGCATTGGCAGTCGCTTAGAAAATCTTCCGGATACAGAGTGAGCCTCTTAAGCAAGATAATATTGATAGAAATTTCTATGCTGTGCTAATATACGACTATTCCTCTATAGTTTTAACATTGTTCTTTATCTCCTTTCTTATTTATGGGTATTATAACGCTTCTATTCTATTCCCTAGACATTTTCTGTTGTCATACTCTCAGAATTATGTTATACAATTTTTGATGTGAAACGTTTCTTCCCTTTTTATCAATTCTCCATTTTTGTACAATCATTTGCTGGAGCTTGGTGATCTTTAAGAGATGCTACCGCATACTTTATCTTTTGATGTGTTGGTGCTGGTATTTCCACATCTGCAGAATGGAATGTAATATCTGTCATCATCTGATCAATCATCATTGCTATTCTCACTTTTGACACTACAGCCCGAAAGAGTTCAGTTGAGCTGCAGCCAAACCATTCTCTGAGATTTCTCAGCCAGAACATTTTTCTCCTACCTATGCTGCGCCTTCCTTGAATCTTTCCCTGCATAATTAATTTTAGGAGTTCATATCTGTCACCACGTGTTATATGACCCAAGTATAGAAGTTTCCTTATTTTGATGGAATCCAGTATCTCCCTGCAGTTCTGTATTCTCCTTAGTACTTCCTCATTGGTTATTCTGTCTGTCCAGGAGATTCTCAGCATTCTTTGATACGTCCACATCTCAAATGCTTCCAATCTATTGAGGCATTGTTTATTGAGAGTCCATGTCTCCACACCATACAAAAGAACAGAAAATACATAAAATTTTAGTACTCGCTTTCTAAGATTTAGGCTGAGGTATCTACTACATAATATTTGTTTCATATTAGTGAATGCACTTCTAGCCTTTTCTATTTTAATTCGGATTTCTTTGGTATAGTCGTTTGTTTCACTAATGTTTGTCCCTAAATAGTTATAATTCTGAACTCGTTCTATCGTCTTATTATTTATCTGTACATTGATGTTTCTAATATTTTTCTTTGATATAACCATGAATTTCGTTTTCTTTATGTTTAGTGACAGACCAAATTCTTCACTCGTTTCAACAACCTTATCTAAAATTCTTTGTAGATCTGTAATAGTTTCTGCTATTAGTATTGTGTCATCGGCGTATCTAATTTCACATATGGGTAGGCCATTTATTTTTATGCCTGCTACTTCATCTCACTTTCAATATTTAGTAAATTCCGAAAGTATTACTTCCATCGTTCGACAATTTCTGTTTCTATCATGATTAGGTCATAAGAACTAAACTACTTCTTCTACTTTTTCTACTTCAGGACTGACGATAGAAATATCTCTGTGTGCAAAGTTTAAATTAAAGTTGATCACCTTTTTTGTGCAACGGCCACAGCTATTCCACACGCAGCAACTTATATTCCTTCTTTAGGCATATATTTTTTGTTAGTAAGCATTGTTTTAGTTTCCTCAAAATATTGATCAGTGTGTATCATTTTCTAATTTTGGACGAAATTTTTTCTTTAACATTTTTCTCTAAAATTCATAATATTTCGTAGTTGAAAATCGAAACGTCAAAGTAATTAGTTATATAAATCCCATCAGGAACTAGTAATATTTTTGATTCTGATTTTGCGAGAGAATTGTATTTAGGAAATCCGGATATCAGTCGGCAAAATGTATTTTATAGCCACACATCACTTTAAACTTCTGCTCTAAGCCACTCATTCACGAAACCCATGTCAACATTTCAATTTATATGGGAATTTCTCAAAAATACTACAACGTAAGTGGCGACTAATGTATTTCTCGCCTCCTGAAATGTGTGAAACCGGAAGAAACCGAAAACCACAACCCGAAACAGATTTGTACCCACATAATCGAATAATTATGTCAAAGCAAACTGCTGACATATATTTCAAAAGCCAGAGATTCTGTTTTAGCGTAGTAGCTGTCAACACGGAGCGTTTCTGTTACAACCAAACATGTTGCGTGTCCGGCACATGTTGTTTTAAAACTCAGTCCTGATTTTACCTACTATGGCAAATGGGCTTTTATTGCTGTCATTTCTTTTATTACAAAAGTAGACTATAGATAGGGCAATCTGTTACAGCACAGTGTTTATTAAAGTGTTATTTAGAAATTTAGAATGAAGTTTAATACGTTAGAGTAAAGACATTTTTGTGCTATAAATTTTAATATTTGTCAGCTTTTTCGTTGTTCTGAAAATAATAAACGCTATTATTTTCAATAGACTAGTTTTATTTTCAATAGACTAAAATGAAATTTTTATTAAATTTCTTGAAACTTTCAACAATAACAATATCTACTCCAAACAATAGCATTTAGCTGCAATTTAGTGTTATTTAGAAATTTAGAATGAAGTTTAATACGTTAGAGTAAAGACATTTTTGTGCTATAAATTTTAATATTTGTCAGCTTTTTCGTTGTTCTGAAAATAATAAACGCTATTATTTTCAATAGACTAGTTTTATTTTCAATAGACTAAAATGAAATTTTTATTAAATTTCTTGAAACTTTCAACAATAACAATATCTACTCCAAACAATAGCATTTAGCTGCATCATGAACGAGCTCCATCTCCATCGAGCTAAATAAGGGGTACTTTTATTGGCTATCCCCTATACTACGATCACCCGATACACATTATTTAAACTATCTCTCATAGGATCACTTAAAAATCATCATCATCATCATGCAACCTCTTCTGTCCACTGCTGGACATAGGTCTCTCCCATTCTTCGCCACTCTTTACGGTTCTGTGCTTCTTGTTGCCATTTCTTGGATATTCGGTTAATGTCGTCTATCCAGCGTGTTGGTGGTCGTCCTCTGCTGCGGTTGTCTTCTCTTGGGCGCCAGTCAATTAGTTTTCTGGTCCATCTTGAGTCTTTCAGTCGCGCTATGTGACCTGCCCAATTCCATTTTAGCTTGGCTATACGTTCAATCACATCAGTGATACCTGTTCTTTTCCTTAAGTCTTGGTTCCTTATTTTGTCTATTTTTGTCACGCCGAGAATCGATCTTTCCACACGCCTTTGTGCCACTCGCATTTTTAGTGCTGTTGTTTTTGTAAGCATGAGAGTTTCTGCTCCGTATGTCATAATAGGAAGAACGCATTGGTCAAATGTCTTCCGTTTCATAGCTGTCGGGATGTTGCTCTTAAAGATGTCTCTTAGTGATCAAGTCAAGTGATCTCAAATTATTCGTCGTTGAAATTCGCAAGTCTGATTGTCCTTGCTTATTGTCTCCATTTATTTTATGACCGAGATATATGTACTTTTCTGTCAATTCTACCAGTTGATTTTGGATGGTTAGGTGTTCGCTGGGAACTAAATTTGTCATAAATTTGGTCTTACTAATGTTCATTTTTAGACCTATTGTTGAATATACGTTTTCTAATTCTAGTACCATTTGTTGTGCTTCACCCAGATCTTCGGTAATAAGTACTATATCGTCGGCAAAACGCAGATGATTCAGCATTTCTCCATCTATTTTTATTCCTCTATTTTCCCACTTTAGCATTTTAAACGCGTATTCGAGGACCGCTATAAATAATTTAGGTGAGAGAGTATCGCCTTGTCTCACACCCCGCTTGATATGAATTTCTCTGGTAGTATCATGTAGTTTTACACGCATTGTGGCGTTTTGGTATGTTTGCACTAACTTTGAAAACCGGTAATCTATTCTACTTTTGTTCAGAGCAGTTATAATGTTGTCTAATTTCACAGTGTCGAAGGCTTTGTGAAAGTTGACGAAGATAAGTACCAGTGGTCTGTTATATTCTATCGACTTTTCTATTAAGGTTTTAACTGCTTGTAGGTGATCGTTTGTTCCGAATTTTGAACGGAATCCAGCTTGTTCTCGAGATTGGTAGAAATCTAACTTTTTTTCTAGTCGTGTCGTAATGATTCGGGTAGTAAACATTTTATAGATGTGGTTCAATAAGCTGATTGGTCTATAGTTTTCTAGGTGCTCCATTTCTTCAAGCTCCATCTTCTATCGAATGTTGGAAATCAATATGGCTATGCGGACTTTCTTGATTGACACTCTAAACAGTTCTGCATTATTGCATTTTAAACCATTAGGTACCTAAAGTTCTTAAGCCAGGATATTTTTTGTCCTCCCTAAATTCTCTTTTCTTGAGTTTCGCATTGCAAAATGAGTTGTTATAATGAGTATTTTTTTTACTCATTAAATAACATAAATACCTAAGTTTTCGTCTTTGAATAGTTAGTGTTATTTCCATTCCCTTTCCTATCCTTCCACTTACTTCCACGTTTGACACTCTTTAAATACATTATATTAGGATACCCCTGTAACATAAGTTTTAATGTCCACGTTTCCAAGCCATACAAAGTAAAGAACACCTAACACCAAAACATCCTTACGCGTAGCTCTAATCTCATATTTCGACAACATAGAAACATTTTAAGTTTGATGAATTATGTACATTACATACGTAAACACTACGTGTTTTGATTTCTTTGGTTGAGTCTTTATTTGATGTTATCGATGTTTCCAAGTATTTTTAGATATCCACACTCTCAATTACAGTATTTCCAATAACCAGTTGGATGTTTGCATTTGCTGATTCAGTCATGAACATACACGTAGTTTTCATCTATCAGCCCGTATTTATGACAGTACATACAGCATATGCTTGTATTAGGTTTTGTAAATCATTGTTGCCATCCGTCAGTATTAGTACATCCTCTGTAAGACGAAAGTTATCCAAAATTCAGTATCCATATCAACTTATATGTGGACCTACTTTTACCAAGACCCAAATATATGTAGCATTGGCTTCTGTCTGTTGTTGCAGGTTTTGTACTCCTGTTTCGTTAAACTTTTTTTTTGAAAATATTGTAAGTAAGCAAGCTGAAATATTAGTTTACGTACTCAATATGTTAAGAAAAAAAAGTTTAACGATTGAGAGTCGTTATCAATTCAAGTCAGGATAGCGAATATGATAGCCAAGATGATATCCAACGATCGATAACGATCATGGAACTAGAAGAAGTAGACCTTTTTATAGGATTATTGTTTGGATACAAATGATTAATAAAAAAATATGAAAAAAATATTTTTAAGAAACGCTTTTCTTTAGTTACGAGTGACTAAAATTAAAGATATAAAAAAATCAACTAAAAAGCAAAATAAAAAAAATTGAAAAAACCTAACACATTCGTCAAAGAAAAGCGTGGCGCGTCTTCATCGAATAAACGGTTTTCGCACCACGCTTTTCTTTAACAAATGTGTTAGATTTTTTCAATTTTTTTATTTTTTGCTTTTTAGTTGATTTTTTTATATGTTTAATTTTAGTCACCCGTAACTAAAAAAAGCGTTTCTTAAAAATATTTTTTCATATTATTTTATTTTTTACTTTTTAGTTTTACACTTTTCAAAGATTAAAATATATCGTCATGTTTATTAAAATATGTATAAAACATATGATGTACAAACATGAAAAGTAGTCGGAATCGGCAAAAAAATTTGAAACTTTATTGTTTATTTATGAAGCATAACGTAAACAATTAACGTAAAAAGTGAAATTATGTATAGTTCATATAATTAGCTACAATCTGTAAAAGTTTCAAGTTTCTTCATTGTAAAAAACAAGAGAATTTAAACATTTTCCGTTAAAATCGTCTTCTTATTTAAACAATTAATAAACAAAATTTTTTTTTATTGACTATTCGTGTATTGTTTCCGCGAATGCATATGTCTGCAAATTTTTAGTTATTTGCATTGAAGAAAAGGCAGTCAAATTAACGTCCAAAAATTTGACCCAAACGATTGAACTAAAGAAAAGCGTTTAATTAATTAATACGACAAAACGAATTCTAATGTTAATTGTAGCACAAAACGTCTCTACCGGTGGTTTTTCTAAGACTACGATACAAACACGAATTTTTTGAATTCGAGTTTTGGTTGAAGTTTTGTTTCGTATCGTATTGAAATTTGACAGGAATAAACGCCGATTTATATATAAACAAATATATGAGCGTTCAAAATTTGAAACTTTATTGTTTATTTATGAAGCATAACCTAAATAATTAACGTAAAAAGTAAAATTATGTATAGTTCATACCATTAGCTACAATCCGTAAAAGTTTCAAGTTTTTACATTGTAAAAAACAAGAGAATTTAAGCATTTTTCATTAAAATCGTTTTTTTTATTTAAACAATTAATAAACATAAATTTTTTTTATTGACTATTCGTGTATTGTTCCCGCGAATGCATGTCTTCAAATTTTCATTCATTTGCATTGAACAAAAGTCAGTCAAATTAACGTCTAAAGATTTGATGCAAACTATGAAACTATTGAAGTAAAGAAAAGGGTTTAAAAATTATTCAAATTAAAGTTTGTTTTTTTTTTTGGGCAAATATAATTTAAATTTAGCTTCTTCTTTTATATAATATACTAAAATTTTATAAAATATTCAAAATTTGACATTGGATTACAATGTAAATATATAAACAGCATATGAACAACAGCTGTGAAAGAATTAAAGGTATTAGCAGGGGATGAAAACCCTAAAAAAGTATATGAGAAGGATCTTCTTAATGTACCATACCCAAATTTTAAACGTAGGCAGCTCTGCTACATACAGAAAGATATCTTTGTTTAATGTTTCTAAAATTGGTTTATTCATTAATAATATTAAGTCATAATTGAAGATTTTGTAAAATAATATTGTAAAATATATAAAACATAAAAGGTTTTCTTTATCTCTTTTACCTTCAAAATTGTTGGCTTATTTTAAATTAAATTAATATTTGTGTAAAAATTTAAGAACTTAAATACAGAACTTATAGGCTTGGATCCCGCGTACCAAAGAAGTTGATTAATAGCAAGCTGAAAATTTGTTAATAGCTTAACGATGTCTAATCGGACAAACTTTGATGTACGGGAGCACTGGAGCAGGGGAAGTTTTAATTATGGAACAGTTTACAAGTGTCGAACGTCAGACTATGAAAACTTCCCACGTATTTTGTCGGACAGAACTTCCAATTGATTTTTTATCCTTTAATTAAACTCTCGTGCAAAAACCAGACTGCTATTTATCGGAATGGGACGTTTCGATGCCACCGGTTCATCGCCGGCCGTTTCGATGCCGCCGGTTCATCGCCAGTCCATTTCATCGCCGTCATATCTCGCATTTCCTAGAATTCCTTATTAATACTAAAAATAACTAATAATTGTAACTGTCGAAAAATCGGAAATATATCAGATAGCGATTAATTGACTGGCGATGAATCGGCCGGCATCGGCATCGAACTGGCGGCATCGAAACGGCGGCGATGAAACGTCCTAGACCCGCTATTTATCACCAACATAATTCCTCTTATTTGACATGTTCTAGGTGTCGGACTTAAAATGACCAACATATTTGTCGGACAAACAATTTTTTATATATTATATAAAGCTTGCTATTAAATAAACTTAAAAACAACCAGGGCCTCGATTTTTGACCCTTCGCTTCGTTATCGAACGTATTCGCTTCGTATCTGTTTAGTATACGTAGCGCATACGTCCGATAACGAAGCGAAGGGTCAAAAATCGAAGCCCTGGACCTCCATTTTTGACCCTTCGATTCGTTATCGAACGTATTCGCTTTGTACACTAAACAGATACGAAGCAAATACGTTCGATAACGAAGCGAAGTGTCAAAAATGGAGGTCCTGGTTGTTTTTAAGTTTATTTAATAGCAAACTTTATATAATATATGAAAAACTGTTTGTCCGACAAGTATGTTGGTCATTTTAATAAGTCCGACACGTAGAACATGTCAAATGAGAGGAATTATGTTGGTGATAAATAGCAGTCTGATTTTTGCATGAGAGTTTAATGAAAGGATAACAAATCAATTGGAAGTTCTGTCCGACAAAATACGTGGGACGTTTTCGTAGCCTCACGTTCGACACTTGTAACCTGTTCCACAATTAAAACTTCCCCTGTTCCACTGTTCTCGTACATCAACGTTTGTCCGACTAGACACCGTTAAGCTATCAACAAATTTTCAGCTTGCTGTTAACTTTTTTTGGTACGCGTGATCCAGGCCTATTAATAAATATAAAAAAATACATTAGTTACAATAAATACATACTTTTAATATTGAGTCAAATAGAGCCTGCAAATACGTAGATATTCGTTTTTGTTCGTTTGTAATTCGCCAGGCTTTACCGTGGAAATTACTATTCCTCTAGTGGCAAAACGCGTATAGAGATTTCCAAATTGAATTTGAAATTTCTTTTTCACAGCACGTGCCCCGTATTTCTATTGACTTTTGATTCAATTTTGGCGTGCGTATAACACAAAGAAGGCTAATTTCGCTCGAGTTACGTAGCTTGAGTGCGTGCGGTGACAAAAGCAAAACGCACCCGGTGGCAGCGATCAAACCTAATCCCTCTGGACCGTTTTTGTTTTATAGAACAAGCACCAGTGATTAAATATATACGAAATACAAAAATACTAGTTGAAAAATAACCTCATCTCATGCAAATAGTCAATAAGGAATTTAAATGCATTTTTTAAATATCTAATATACTTCTTAAGGTTTAAATGGCGGTCATACTAAGTTTGGTCGTAGCTTCATAGACCGACGACGGTATGTATTATCAATTATTAATTGTAAGAAAATAGCTCTTAACGTATTTTAAATCAGTCTATGATGGTGGGCTACGGGGTAAATTATTATATGAATCCATGCCAGAATTCTCCCTTCCCGATAAACTGATAAGAATGGTAAGAGCTACTATTCGTAAATTTATTTGAAAAGTGGGAATACAGGTTGAACAATCATAACGTTTTGAAACACATCTCGGACTGTGGCAGGGAGGTGCTCTGGCGTGCCTCCGTTTTCAAAACAGTCTTGGAAAAGACGATGAAAGACGCCAGAATAGATAAAGAGGAAATATTTTTAAGAAATCCTCACAAATTATGGCCAATATTGATGATCTAAGATCTAATTGCTCGCAGAACAGGCAAGCTAGAAGAAATATACTTACATAATAATAGTCTTCCGTTTTATACCGCTGACGCGGCTTTGGAATTATAGCTATAGCAGAGTAGTCTGCTATATCTAGGGCCTACGGTATACAAGGAAGATAACAGAGTCAGTGCTACGCTTCGACCGTCTATTATTACCCCTGGTTTTACCCAAGGTACTCGTTTTTATTCAGGCTGAGTCGACCTGGGGCCTATAGAAATTTTTAAAATGTCTAGATGTTTTCGTTGGCGCTGGGTTTCAAACCCCGGCCTACCTGCGTGCAAGTCAGATATGCTTATCGCCTGAGCTATCTAGGCCCTGTATGTACATCATTTTCTCAAATGTTCCAAAAAATGTGGGCCTACAAATATATTAAGAAAACCAAAATAAGGCACCAATGCACTTTTAAAAGGTTTGAAATAAATTATAAACTTAGGCTCCCTGATAACCCATGTCAACTCTATCAACTCTATAATGAAAGAAAGAATGTGTGTGTACTTTGTACGCACGTAAGAAGTTGCACTTCTATTATATAATTTAAAAAAAAAAGCTCTATCAACGAAGTTATCATCGCTCTGTTTACTTGACATCTCAGACATAATTAAAAATCACTGTGACAAATAATAGAGCAAGTGAGGTATAAAGATGTTATAATAGATATTTATTATCTTACTCCCTAGGAAGACAAATCCAAAGACACAAAAATTATAATAAATAATACATATTTACTAAAAACACTAATATATTCTTTTCATACCTTTTTTGCGCTGATACATGCATAACTTGAAAGATTAGCAACGAACTCCATACCGTCTGTGTGCGCATGCGCCCAGAATAATAAAAATTTACTCTCAATGGCGCCGAAAAAAGTATATTTTCAAAAATCAACGGAGAATAATTCTGGCAAACAACTGCTATTTTTGGCAGGGTAAACACATGCAAAGTAGAAATTTAAATTTAAATTTAAAAAATAACAGTATATAAAACCCTTATTATTCCAATACTGGTGTATGGATCAGGACGTGAACCATCTAATCGTCATCTCTATGACACATGAAAACCTTTTTCTTATATTCGAAGGAAAATCCGGAGAGGAAATATTTGGTGGTGTCTGTGGAAAGGGTATCTAGAGGATATACAACTATGATAAATTGGTATGTTTCCGTTTTTAAATACGTTAATATGAGGCAGAAAGAAAATCAGGAGACACACACGCAAGAAATAGGAGATGTGGAGAAAATATTTAGGTAACCGAACAGAAGAAAATTATAAACAATATAAAGAGCAGCGGAGAAGAGTTAAAATTATAATAGTAGCAGCAAAGCAAAAGTCCTGAAAAGATTTTGGAGACAAATTAGAACATGATAGCAGAAGCAATCAGAAATTATTTTATAAGGTCATAAAAGGAATAAGAGGTAATAAACATAAATTATTTCCTCCTTCGTTATATGAGAGCGATAATAACATTTCTGGATAATTTTTTCATTGTGCGACTACTAAGTTCAACAGCCAAATAAGAACTTTAGTACTAAATCGTTCGAGAATAGTCGGTCGGCTGTTGATAGTGTGCGCCCTCTTCACCAACCCGACTGTTTTTGGCTCGGAACGCGCACTTACATCACATCTCTACTAAACTTTTTGCAGATAAAAAGTTTGCAGTATGCGGGGCTCAGGGGCGTCATTTGATAGGGTCAGGGGGGGCATTGCCTCCCTGACCCTATCAAATGACGCCCCTAAAAATGACTGAAAATGACACCCCATTTGCCTGAAAATGACTGAAATTTACAAAAAATACATCAATTTTCATCATTAGGTACATCATAAATATTGTATTGTATATGGCGAGGCTCCGCTTACTGCAGTGTTTTATCCTTCCAGTGTTTTCATTTTTGAAGGAACGAAAAAGTGTCATTATTTTGCTTTAAAAGTTCGAAGCGTTCGTCAAATTTCGTAATTGCGGTATCTAATAGGTAATAGTAAAAGTTTACTTTAAAATGTATTTTCGCGTCAGTTACTGATTCATCTTCCGCCTCCTATTTAAAAAAATTTCATATTTTATGTTGAAACAAAGTAAAGGGCCCGCTTTTTGGTGCTCGGCGCCCCTAACATCCCGGCGCCCGTGTGCACCGCACACCTTGCACAATAGCCGCCTCTGGGCTTAGTTATATGGAGCAGGTACAAGATATACGAAATAAGACTTTAAAACCTGGAAAACTAGAAGCTCATAATATCGATTTAAACACACGTTTTCCTCAAACTTACTTTTTAACAAACGGCGATCACGATTTCTCAAAAACTATATTTGATATGTCCTTCTCAAATTATTTTCGAACCATTTGAGACATATTTGAGTATTACATGAATTAAAATAACGATATAATTTTAATTTTTTCTACCTTTTCCGATTGCGATTCTGCCAAAAAATTGCAAAAAGAAAATTGGATAATTTTGTCTTTAAACTGCTGTCATTTAGTCGATTTTATATAGAACTTGTTGCTGTTGCTTTTTTTCAGTTCATATTCTAGTTACTAGAACACTAAACATAAATCCTTGTGAATTTTATGTTTCAGATAATTCCTTGAAACAAAATCATGGTCGTCGTCAATTCTGGGACAGTAGCAGGAAATTCCCCATTTTGATATAAGATATAGAAAATTAATAAAAATGTAGAACCTTATATACCATAAGAGTCACACAATAAATTCCAAAATAAATAGTTTTTTTCGAAATTGACACTCGATCAAGGCCCCTTAACGATGGAGTATGGCACGTAGTTTATCTAATACTAGAGAACAGCTTGGCGCAATGTTTAGAGTAGATTTTTTAATTATTAAAATTCCCTGGCCTATAATCCCACCGGACCAGTTTTGTTTTGTTTTAGTAGGTATATATACCCAGTGGGAGTCGCGCTTTTTTTTTCTAATGCTTGCTTGTGTTCTGCGGCTAATCCGCGGCCGATGACAAAGCAGGCCGTGGATTCTACAATTCGGCTTATTGCGATTAGCTTTGCTGGCTGGCTTCTGGCCCTACGCTTGACTGACGTAATCCACGAAAGGGATTGACAGAAGTCACTGGGTCGGAAAGTGTTTTTTCAACAGCCCTAAATAGCGACGCTATAGTGGCGCCCCCCGCGTGTGTTCGCGATGGGCTTTACGCATATGGAATTTTGTGGGTAGGGTAATTAGCCGGCTCGTGCCTAATTATTGTGGTTGAAAAAGGGAGAGTGAAATCCAAACAACAGAAGGTAGAGTGTATGTATTACACAACAGCGTTTAGTGTTCGAGTATTTTACATTGTTTCAAAACACAAAAGATTTTTAAAGGATCTACAAATAAAAATTGATACATTTTAAATTTTTTAAATTGATTTATTCTACCGATTAAACAAATGCTTATACATAGTTTCTATTTAAAACCGAAATTGTAAAGAAAATAATCTGTTTGTTACCAATACAGGCTTTCAACATCCCCCAGACTATATACCTACTTGGACATCACCAGGAAATGTTATACAGATATTAGATAAATTTAAAAACGATGGAACGGCAACTACTGGAGGCACATTGAAAAAATAGACTGAGTCATGTCTGTACAAAAATAAGAAGAAGTAGAAGAAAAAGAAGAAGAAGAAGAAAAAGATAAATTTACAAAATACTTGTACTTGTCTGATACTGTGATTTATTTATCTTCGTCTATTTCCAGCTATTTTATTTCTATATTCTCTGTTGTTTTCTCATTATAAAACTGAGGTCATCTTCGTGTGGTGCGTTCACTATTTTTGGTCGTTAGCAAAACTTGGGGTATATAGGTATTCGTTTCTTACTGGTGTACCCAATATTTTGAACAGGGTAGAAAATGCGCAGCAGCCCTGTAGCAGTCCCTTGGTCGCCTTAAATATGGACTGCATATTCTTGTGCCCGTGTTGAAAGCTACTATTTAATTCTTGTAGAATGGTTTTACTGCGTTTCTTAATATTCATGGACCTTTGAGGTTTTTCATTGTTTTCCATAGTTTGGTTCTAGTTATCGAGGTATAGGTCTTCTTAAGAGAAAGCAAAAGCAGAAGGAAAAACCAGAAATATCTCAACTAAATGACATCTTTCACAAATGATATCCTCACAAACAAATTTTTCAATGATGTTTATTCGACTGGTGATATCCCTGAAGATTGGTTAAAGTCCGAATTCATAACCCTACCAATAAAACAACGTCCGAAAAACTGTATCGATTATAGAATGATAAGCCTAATGAGCCACACTTTGAAAATCTTTCTACGTATCATCCACAGTAGAATCAGAGATAAATGTGAAGAAGACCAGGATGAAACACAATTTGGCTTCAGAAATGGACTGGGAACCCGGGACGCACTGTTTGCACTAAATGTGTTATTGCAGAAATGCCGAGATCAAAGAAAAGACGTCTTTGCTGTATTTATTGACTATGAGAAGGCCTTTAATCGAGTACAACATCACAAATTAAATAAAATATTAAAGGATAAAGGAGTTGATAGTCAAGATGTAGGAATCATAGAAAAATTATACTGGCGTCAAACAGCGACAGCTTGCATAAATGGAAAATCAACAGAAATATGCAAAATACAAAGAGGTGTCAGACAAGGTTGTATACTGTCCCCACTGTTATTCAATTTATATTCAGATAGAATATTTAAGGAAGCGGTGCATAATTTGGAATGGGGTGTGAAAGTTAATGGAATTCTGATAAATACAATCAGATATGCAGACGATACAGTTATTTTAAGTAATGATATGAATGGATTACAACACCTTTTAAATGCGATTGACACAGTGGGAAGAGAGTTTGGCCTAAATATAAACTGTTCAAAAACAAAATACATTGTATTTAGCCGTTTGGCCCATCAAGATTCACGGTTATATGCTGATGGTCATATAATTCAAAAAGTACCCAGATTTAAATATCTTGGTTGCCATATTACTGAACAACTAGATCCAGATAAAGAGATAAAATGTAGAATCGAGATAGCCCGCACGACATTTTTAAAAATGAGGTAACTCTTCTGTAATGATACCTTGCAACTTCAACTTCGAAAGCGCATGATTAAATGCTACATTTGGTCAGTTCTCTTGTATGGTGTCGAAGAATGAACATTAAAAATATCCACCATTAACCGTTTGGAGGCCTTTGAAATGTGGCTGCACAGACGTATACTGAAAATACCATGGACGGCTATGCTGACAAATGTGGCAGTCCTTAAGAGAGCAAATGCTACCCGCGAGCTGCTTGATAACATCAAATATAGAAAGATGGCCTATTTTGGACACGTAGTAAGGGAAGACCGGTATAATATTCTTCAACTTATTATTATGGGTAAAATCGAAGGACGCAGAATTGGTAGAGGAATTGGTAGAAAGCAGGCCTCTTGGTTGAAGAATATCCGGGAGTGGACAGGAATAAAGAATAGAATAGAAATAGAAAAATACTGTTTTTGATTTAAGGAATAAAGAAAGCAGAACACCTATTTAGAATAGCTCGAGACAGAGACAGTTTCGCCATATTAATCGCCAACGTCAAGGGGACTTGATAGGGCACGTTAAGAAGAAGAAGAAATGCCATCTAAGATACAACGATCCATACAAAAAAGGGTACTGAAGAAGATATGTGACCTCAAACAACAACCATTAAAACCACGAGAGTCCTCAAAAAACATATGGACAAAAACAAAATCCATATTGTATAATGCCGCGAAAAATATTAAGAATGATAGAGAAGAAAGAATGAAGAAAGGAAAGGTTTTGTTTGAAATGGAATTCCCGAATCATATGATACTGCTAATTAAAAACCTATACAATATCAATTATACCAGACCAGAGTTAAAGTAACCGAAAGTTTGAGGGTCTCTAAGGGCGTAAGACAAGTCTGCATACTAAGCCCAATTATATTCAATATAATGCTGAATGGATAATGCGGAAAGATACTGAGGACTGGAACGGTCGCGTTACTATCAACGAGAAGAATATTTTTTGCAACTTGGGATATGCAGATGATACAGTCATCATCGCTAGCTTCGAAATTAAACTGATTTACCTAATACAACGGATTAAAGAAGTAAGCTTAACGATGAGTCTTAAAATAAATAGAGACAAAACGAGAATGATGATAACTGACACAAGTAACAACAGTCAAAATCATATAACGCTGATAAACAATGTAGACCTGGATCCCGCGTACCAAAAAAAGTTGATTAATGGCAAGCTTAAAATTTTTTAATAGCTTAACGGTGTCTAGTCGGGCAAACTTTGATGTATGGGAACACTAGAACAGGGGAAGTTTTAATTGTGGAACAGGTTAAAAATTTGGAACGTCAGACTACGAAAACGTTCCATGTATTTTGTCGGACAGAACTTCCAATTGATTTGTTACCATTTCAATAAACTCTCATGCAAAAATCAGACTGGTGTTTATCACCAACTGGGAATTTTAATGAGTGAAACACGAAGAACAAGTCAAATGACAGGAATCATGTTGGTTAGTAATAGCCGTCTGATTTTTGCATGAGAGTTTTATGAAAGGGTAACAAATCAATTGGATGTTCTGTTCGACAAAATACATGGGCAGTTTTCGTAATCTGACGTTCCAAATTTTTAAACTGTTCCACAATTTAAACTTTCCCTGTTCCAGTG
Organism: Diabrotica virgifera virgifera; assembly: GCF_917563875.1. Classification (NCBI taxonomy): domain Eukaryota; kingdom Metazoa; phylum Arthropoda; class Insecta; order Coleoptera; family Chrysomelidae; genus Diabrotica; species Diabrotica virgifera. Next base: position 53,009,996 of record NC_065449.1, on the reverse strand, counting down.
TTCCCGTACATCAAAGTTTGTCCAACTAGACACCTTAAGCTATTAACAAATTTGCAGCTTGCTACTTATCAACTTTCTTTGGTACGCGGGATCCAGGCCTAATGTCGCTGTCGTAGATAAATTTGTGTATCTGGGCTCTTCAAAAACTAACAACTGAAGAAATAAAGCGTCAGCCAGTAATTGCAAGAAGTTCTATGGCAAAATTAACAAAAATTTGGAAAAGCCATGAAATAGCACTCATGCGTTAGAATGCTGGTCCTTTGTGGAGGAATTCTGAGAATATCATGGGTGTCCCGAAGGAAAAATAAATCTATACTGAATCAGCTAGACAAAAAAAAATACTAAGAACACAAATATCAGAATAGGCTATTTTGGACACGTAGGTAGGTACTTCTAAGACATGGTCTTGAAAAACTTACCATTCAGGGAAAGGTAGAAACCAGAAGAAGTATAAGTAGATCTACCACATGATAACACGGAAAATATTGTTACTGCTTATTGACGCTTAATTGTCAGACTGTGCTGAAATGGCAGAAGACAGAAAGAAATGGAGGAACATTGGAAAAATAAAATCAGCTAAAAGCTTCATGATATCATGATACCTCCATCAAACGACTAAGAAGAACATATCTGTGCGATAAAAATATAAACTTTGGATTTATAAGTATAATCAATCAATACTGGGCTTTTACTAAATTTTTAATATGTTTAAGGTAACACCAAAATCCCTATTCTAAAAAGATTCCCTTTCAAAACGCGGAAAAGTCGACTAGAAGATCATTACATTTCCATAAATTATCTTTATCATCCGCAACATAATTTACTGTCAAATTGTACAGTCATCATAGAAATGATGCATCTGGTGCATATCGGCCATAGTGTTTAATTTATTGAATAGAGGGTCATTCGCAACCGCCGTGCAATTCGCTGTCAGTTACCATTTTAATGAACATATACGTACAAATGCAATGTATTTTTGTGATAATTCGCGAATTCCATTTGACTTGTATCTGCATATAAAGCCATCATAACAAGTGCCTGATGCCCGAACGCCCATCGCCTCGTGACAATGACAACGTGCAGAACCGGATTAGGAGCTATGCATATATTTTTTAAATATTGTTTACGATAAAATGCAAAAAATATAAAATTATTTTTACATTGTAATACTGTAAAATCGCAGTGTCGCACGGACTCGTTAAATGTCAAAGGACTTTTTCAAAAATTTCGCGCATATTAAAAAATAAAATAAATAGCTATTAAACGCGTCCAAAATACCTATAGGTCTGGATCCCGCGTATGAAAAAAAGTTGATTAATAGCAAGCTGAAAATTTGTTAATAGCTAAAGGGTGTCTAGTCGGATAAACTTTGATATATGGGAACACTGGAACAGGGGCAGTTTTAATTGTGGAACAGGTTAAAAATTTGGAACGGTCAGACCACGAAAACGGCACATTTATTTTGTCCGACAGAACAGACTTAAACTCTCCGAACAGAGATTAAACTCTCATGCAAAAATCAGACTGCTATTTATCACCTGTCATAATTCCTGTCATTTGACATATTCTACATGTTCCACTCATTAAAACGCCCATTTGGTGATAAATAGCAGCTTGATTTTTGCATGAGAGTTTAATCTCTCTTCAGAGAGTTTAAGTCTGTTCTGTCGGACAAAATACATGTGCCGTTTTCGTGGTCTGGCCGTTCCAAATTTTTAACCTCTTCCACAATTAAAACTACCCCTGTTCCAGTCTTTCCATATATCAAAGTTTGTCCGACTAGACACCCTTAAGCTATTAACAAATTTTCAGCTTGCTATTAATAAACTTTTTTTCATACGCGGGATCCAGACCTACTAGAATGTATTTGAATATTGCGCAAAAAACAAGCGCCAGTGCCAAACTCGAAGGAGGTTGGTCACTAAGGTAAGTTGCTGCAGATTTGAACGTGAGCCATATTATTTATTTATATCACAGTTTTTGTATAATTAACGATAACAATACATTATAAATAATAATAATTAAAAAATAAAATAAAAATTCCATTTTTATTCAGTTGCAATGCGAAGGCAAAACCATCTTATTTTTCACTTAGAACAGGGAGCACAGACCAGCAGTCTAAATCAGAGTTTCCCAAACTTTTTTCTCTCGTAGACCCCTTATCATGTTTTTCAAGTTTAGATCGACCCCCTGCTATTCACTTTGAAAGATTAAAATTTCTAACAGTAGTGAAGTACTTATAGTGTGAAAAAGTAAAAGAAACAACGTCTTTTCACGCATTGATTAATTAAATTTAACTCAAAATATAGTAGCTCTTACATGAAAAAACTAAGCAAAAGATAAATTTATTTAATGGAGGGGGATGAACTTGATGGTTTAATACATTATTATCAACATTTGCCATTAATTTAGTTAGATATAATCTCAAACCTCCTCGGTTTGATGGTAATGATGTCCAGTTTGTTTCTTTTTTTTTTTGTTATGAGATCTACACTATGAAATCTATGTATAACTGCGCTGAAACCCCTTTCTACTAGGTATGAAAACAAAAAAGCAATTAAAACTTTCTCGCGGTCTTCCATAATACGGAATAAGTAACAGGTACCTATGTCTTTTTGAAGCCAGAATTGTTGATATCCATCTTTAAACTCTACCTACGTTCGTCATTGGTGCTTATTCTAATCAATTCCTCGTGAAATGAAACATCCGTTTCTTCAATGGCACCAAATGGATTGATAATCCATTGCGGTTCTTGCCATTGACCCCCATTTTCATCTCATAGACCCCCAATTTTTATTTTCACCCACGTAGACCCCTTGTATGTTGCCATAGACCTCCGGGCATCGATATAGACCACTTTGGGAATCACTGCTCTAAATCGACAATTTTCGACTCTATTTGGAGTGATCATCAGAGAGGCGTAGGTCTGCTCCTCTCTGTCCAAAGTGACAAAATTCTGAAAGCATTGCAACTGACGTTTATGGAGTAGGTGACTAGCGTCATCTGGCAACTGAAAGGCAAAGTAAGTTATCAAACTAATAGAAACATTAATAATATTGAAAAATATTAAAAATATTACTAAAAGATTTTTAATTGAAAACTTATTGGTCCATTTCCTTGGTAACACCTCCATGGCTTCTAAAAATTGCAAGCCAGACTAATTCTGAAGCGAAGAAGACAAGAGGGAATTCAAAAACTTACAATTTACGACCCCTTCTGTTCAGCTGGTAAATTTCAACGGAAAATGGACCTAGTTACTCAAAGGAGTGAAGACCAATATAAAAATAAAATAAAAATTCCGTTTCTATTTAGTTGCAAAGCGAAGGCAAAACCGTCTTATTTTTCACTTAGAACAGGTAGCGCAAACCAGCACGCTAAATCGACGATTTTCGACTCTATTTGGAGTCATCATCAGAGAAGTGCAGGTCTGCTGCTCTCTGCCCGAAGTGACAAAATTCCGAAAGCTTATCCCCGCATTGATAATTAATTTTTATAAACAAAAATTTAGTTGGTAAATATATTCAATCGCCTCCTTGGTCGTCACTAAAAAACCGGACCGATTGCCACTGTACGATCTGATAGCATTCCTCCACCAAATGCTTAACCGTTTGTCTTTCAGCACCGCAATTGCAATTTGGAGAAGGTATTTTCCCCCATCTAAAAAGTAGTGGATTACTTTTAGGTAGGTTGGGGGGTTACTTTAAAATATTAAATAGGAGCCCCATTTTTATTTCAGATTTGGATTACTTACTTAAAAATAGGTAACCTTTATTCGAGACATTTTTTCAACTGGATAAGGAAATGAGTCAATACTCGCAATGTTTTAGTTTGTATGTTATTTATTAGTTGTTACAATCATGGGGCAACCGGTTTCGAAGCTTACCTTTTATACTTCATCTTTATGAAGCTAAGCTTTATTGTTGGTTTGCTTTATTGTATGTTTTTAGTCACAACCTAGACATAGTTGTTTTTATGTTTTATATGCATGTACATTTTGCCTTTTTGTTAATTTTAGCTAGTAGTTTGAATATGTGAAGACTATATGTACTGGGCCTGAAGATGAAGCATAAAATGTAAGCTTCGAAACCGGTTGCCCCATGATTGTAACAACTAATAAATAACATAAAAACTATAAGATTGCGAGTATTGACTCATTTCCTTATCCAGTGGTATAATGGACTCGCATTGGCAACCCTTTCATCACATTTTTTCAAATTATGGATAGATGGCGCTATAATCGGAAAAAACGATTGTTGGAAATGGAAAACTAAATTAAAAAATGGAAAGTCCCCACTTAAATGGAAAACTTTACTTAACTTTTTTGGATTTAAAAGCTTAATCTTCACAACCCAATAGGTCCCCATAACGCTCGAGTAACTGCAAATTTAGCATATTTTCCTCCCCTACTATGAGCGAATGATCTATTTTTTTAAACACAAATTTTTATGACATCTTTACATTAAGAAATATTTCTTAGCAACATCATTGGAGTTACGGTAAAAGTTATAGAAAGCTACCAAATTGTAACTCGCGAAAAAATAGCTCATTGCGATCCTGTAGCGAAATGCTCATAATTCACTGGTGGAACGCCGATCCAGCTTGCCCTATGTCACATTTATTCGCCGGACACAATCATCACCTAAATAACTCATACACATCAACGAGCTTTCACCCAAAACTGATTCGCATTTATTGTTATTTGTCAGAATGTGTCCCTTTCAATTCTTTTAGAAATTCCAATTAATTGGGAACATGTTGTTTGATTTACAATTTTTATTTATGCCAAAACAACCGAAGAGGGGATCTTTACAATACAACAAAACCAAAAAAAGTGGTAAATTAAAATTATCAATATGGAGAAGACATTATTTTAATTATTAATTTTAAGAGCGTGGGCGCAAATATTTTACGGCTATCCCTACTTGTTCTTTCTTTACACGGCAAATTACGTGTAGTATAATTCTCACTGGTATGGAGATGTAAACATTAGTAGTTGACAATGGCATTTTCATCATTAACTTAGAGATGGCTTTTGAATGTTCTTGGATAACCGTTACTTGTATAGTCGCTTAAATTATTAATTCAGTTAATTAATATGACTATTTTTTCACTAACTATGTATTCAGTAATTGCAATAATTTATGTATTATACAATAAAAACTATTTAATATTAAATTTCAAGGATATGCAAAAGACCTATGCATGAGTTAAAAGAAATGACCAGAGACAAAGATCTCTGGAGACGGACAATACACGACATCATATCGACCACTACACTCCCTCCGGGAGTCAGGATTGAAGAGAGAGAGAGATCTGATTATAACTACCTAATCTTGATTTCGTACATGAGGTATTTGCACGTGGCTGTTGTCTGTATGTTATTTTTTTTTTCAAATTTTTGTTTATTACAAGGTATTGTTGTGTTTATTACGTTGGGGTAGTAGTAGACATGAGTAATGTCTAAAATTAATTTTTCAAGTTGATCAATAACGAGAGGCTATCTGCAGCGGGCATCGGTATGTTTTCTAATAAATTTCATACATAATTAGTATCACTTTACATTTTGTAGAACGCCCTGTCTCATGCAAACATTTACCATCTGTACTTTTAGATGGAGAGACACGCGAGCCGAAAGCCAATTTATTATTTACTTTAGTGGATTCGTGCGACAGATGCATACATTAACACCAAATTAAACAATATTAAAGTGCGGGGGTGGGGGTACGAGTGATACTACACGAAACTTATGTGTATTTAGGGAAATACAGTTTTTTGGATGTTTGCGAACAAATAGTGATATTGTTGTTACTAGTTCACGGCTTGAAGAGCAAATACTAGTAGCGTGTTAATTACAGCATTGCGGAAAAATTCCTATAAGACAGACATAACAACGGTCTTATCTGTCTATCTTTTTGTGAAAATAGGCGTACATTAGAATGAGTTACAGGAAACAAAATAGTCGTTTGGGAATTTTAATAGTACGGGACTTAATAAGTTTTGATACTCATTTGTGCTAATGGTAGAGGAGCAAAGTATGCTAAATGTGCAGTCACTCGAGCGCTTTGGGGACCTATTGGGTTGTGAAGAGTAGGTCCTAAAACCAAAAAAAGTTAAGTAAAGTTTTCCATTTTAGTGGGCGCTTGCCATTTTTTAATTTAATTTTCCATTTCCAACAATCGTTTTTTCCGATTATAACGCCATCTATCCATAATTCGAAACAATGTTTCGAATAAAAGTTACTTATTTTTACGTAAGGAATCCAAATCTGCAATAAAAAATGAGGGCTCCTATTTAAGATTTTAAAGTAACCCCCCACCCCACATCCATGGGGGGTCGTGTTTAGTAACATTCGATAGATTTTTCAAAAATATTGAATAAGTGTATTTTACAGTTTTTCGATCTGATGTTCATTTCGCGAAATATCGCGGGATTCGTATTTAAAATATTAAATTTACCCCCCAACCCTCTCCGTGGAAAGTCGTGTTTGGTATCATTCGATAGATTTTTAAAAAATATTGGGCACATATTTTTTAGTTTCTCGACCTGTCATTCATTTCGCGAAATATTCGCTTTTTTCTTGTGAAACTTTGGGACTCACCCATTTCCTTACGCCCGGCTCAAATCGTCAGATTTTTGAAATATACACTCTTTTGCATTAGTCCTGTCGCCAGGGGGGGTACAACGGCCTCGTTAATTCAGATGGACTTACTCAAGTTTTTTTTATGTATTTTGACCCGTAGAACACGAATTTTTTGGGTAACAGTTGATCCGGATGTCGATAAGATTGTTATAGACCAAGAACTTGAGGAATCAAATAACAGCGATTTTTGGCAAAACAAAACAATATTTTGTATTTTTTGGGCCATTTTAAGTAAAAAATATTTCTACAAGTTTTTTCGTAGGATGCACAGTTTTCGAGATAAACGCGGTTGAACTTTAAAAAAATCGAAAAATTGCAATTTTTGAACCCGAATAACTTTTGATTAAAAAATAAAATAGCAAGTCTGCTTACCGCATTTGAAAGTTTAAGTCAAATTATATCGGTTTTGATTATTTGCATTGGTAAAAATTTATTTTTTTATTGTTTAACAAAGCTATAAACACGTAGGGTTTCCCGTGCTTTTACATGCGTTTTAACGCATGTAACGTAGAAATAGTCTTGATTGCACTAGTACCTATTCTACCTACTCGTTCGATTTTAAATGAGAAATCATAGAAACATCACTCACGCACTAGTTGTTTGTAGCTTTGTTTAGCAATAACACAATAAATTTTTAGCAATGCAAATAATCAAAACCGACATAATTTGACTTGAACTTTCAAAGGCGCTAAGCAGAATTGCTATTTTATTTTTTAATCAAAAGTTATTCGGGTTTAAAAATTGCAGTTTTTCGATTTTTTGAAAGTTCAACCGCGTTTATCTCGAAAACTGTGCATCCTACTAAAAAACTTGTAGAAATAGTTTTTGCTTAAAATGACCCAAAAAATACAAAATATTGTTTTGTTTTGCCAAAAATCGCTGTTATTTGATTCCTCAAGTTCTTGGTCTATAACAATCTTATCGACATCCGGATCAACTGTTACCCAAAAAATTCGTGTTCTACGGGTCAAAATACATAAAAAAAAATTGGGTAAGTCCATCTGAATTAACGAGGCCGTTGTACCCCCCCTGGCGACAGGACTACATGTACTTAACTTACCTTATCTTAATCTGACAATTTCGAGTTTTTTTAAGGATAGATTTTTTTTTTCGGGCCCCCCTTAACGAACTCCCCTGTGTTAAGAGCCAATATATGGTAGAGGCACATCTGCAGGGTACCAGGTTTCCCCCATATGCTAATCTGACGCGCTCGAGTAACTGCAAAAATCCCCGCTTGGGCTCCCCTACCATAACACTATTAAGTTGTGTGGACAACGAGTAGAAAGTTGACTCAGGTTAAATCTTTAAGGAGCAGGACTTGTTTTTCTTTTAAAGACGAATATTAAAAAAAAATGCAAAATCAAATAGAATGGAAAGTCAAATAAGTCAGGAAATAAAATTCGAAATTATTTATCCTCTGAGCTTTTTAAGTTGGACAGATAAAGCATAACAGAGTGGCGAATTACTCGACAAGGGAAATCTAAAATTGCATTTCACGTCCTGTCATTCACCGTGATAATAATTTTAGCGAATTATTTTCTTTAATATCCATAAAAGTGAATAAAATATAAACTAAAACAAAAAGAAAATATGGTTTAGTTTGATTTCAGTACAGAGACCCTACTATGTGATTATACGTATTTCGGAACAACCGTTTTCTCATCCGAGCACCTGGGTATCAAATAGAATGTATTACCTGAAAAACAGAAATTTTTTAAAATTTTTTAGAGTCTAATTATGCTAAACGAAACCAATTGTGTCGCAAATTCCTCGGTGGAATGCAGTAGGATGTGGATACCTATACTGAAAGAGGAAGTCAATAGAAAGAAAATACCACAATTAGTAAGTCAATAGTCGAGTTAGTACATATTTTATATTTTAGTATTACTTATATATCCATGTATTCTTGATATTATTTATAATTTAAACAAAATTATAGTAAAGTCAGAATTTGGTATTAATTTTGAGAGTAAATTAAATGTAAGACCAAATACTTACGATGTCGGGATAGTATCACGAGGTTTTTCCTGGTTTTCCCTCGTGATTTACTATGAGATCTCTAACGCGAGAATTTTAATGTCACCGTTGCATGTGGTTGTCTTTTTAACCCGCGAGTAGTCGCGCGGTGAGATAGAATCTCAATTTTTATGCTTTTTCGCGATAACTTGATGAAAAATTTTGCAATTTTGAAAAAATTTCGCAAGTGCCTCGAGGAAGGGTGTAGTACTGCGTAGGATTTTTTTTTCTTCTTCTTCTTCTTTTTGTGGAATTTATGGCTTTGGGGAGAGCCAATTAGCTTTAACCCGCGAGTAGTCGCGCCGTTAGAAAGAATCTCACATTTCATCCTTTTTCGTAATATTAGTAAGTAAAACCTGTCAGTAACGGCCACTAAAAATGAAAGAAATATTGGCCGATATAGAAAGGTGACCGCTATAGAAAGGTGGCTGGCTATTGCCAGTATTTGTAGTCTACATATAATTGGTTTGGGAAATTTTTAAACTGGCCGTTAGGACATGTGGCCGATGTTGGCAGGTGGCCGTTAACACAGGTTTTACTGTACAGTAAAATTTGTCAGTAACGGCCACTAAAAATGAAAGAATTATTGGCCGATATAGAAAGGTGGACGGTATTGCCAGTTTTTGTAGTCTACATATAATTGGTTTGGGAAATTTTTAAACTGGCCGTTAAGACAGGTGGCCGATGTTGGCAGGTGGCCGTTAACACAGGTTTTTTTAATAAAATTGTTAGAAATATATATTTTCAATATAAAAAGTAGATAAAAATAGTACAAAATATAAATTTGTTTTAAATTCGTATTTTGAGATAGAATCTCACACGCGACTATCGACGTTACAGAAGTGAGCGCGACTACTCCCGGGAGACAGATCACATGCTATGATTTTTTTGTGACGGATATTCTTGAGTTGGGGTTGATTTCATGTAATCGAATGAACTATCTTTCAGTAAAGTCGTCCCAGGAACGCAACTCATAAATATTGGCAATATCATTTTAAAGTCTTCTACTTTAAAATGTATCATATGTATCTGAATTGCCGATATAAATGAGTCAAATTAAATAAATTATTAGAAGAATTTTTTTACTAAGCAACAACATTTTTGTTTATGTTAGTAGTATTTTGTATTTTGACAACGGCACCCGATTTGGGCGTCGAAACGTTAATAAAAATCATTTTTAATAATATTGTGGCTTATTTCCCATTATAAATAGTTAAAAAAGATGTACAAGAGAAGAAAATTTATTTCAAACTTCATTTCTGAGATATTTACAGAAAAACATTCTTTACATAATCACATTTTTGGCAAATGAGATTAGCCTTTGACTGTTTCTTATTTGTTTTTATTTTGATTTTTGATTTGTCTTCTTGGACCACTTCAATTTCTACTTTTTGTAAGATGAGACATTGACATGGCCCTTGTTATTATTTACTTCTGGCTCTAATTGGTGCAGATGGTGGGGGTACGAGTGATACTACACCAAACTGATGTGTATTTAGAGAAAAATACAGTTTTTCGGATGTTTGCGAACAAATTATAGTGATATTGTTGTTAAAAAATACTAGTTCACGGCTTGGAAAGCAAATACTAGTAGCGTGTTAATTACAGCATTGCGGAAAAATCCGATAAAACAGACATAACAACCGTCTTATCTGTCTATATTTTTGTCAAAATAGGCGTACCTACATTAGAGTGAGTTAAAGGAAACAAAATAGTCGTTTGAGAGTTTTAATAGTACGCGAATTATAAGTCCCGTAGTACACTTTTAATTTATTTTTGATAAAAATGTTAAGTTGTGTGGACAATGAGTAACAATTTGAGTCAGGTATGCTCTATACTATAAGACGCGGAATTCATTTTTTCTCTTTAGGACAAATATTCTTTTAAATTGAGGAATCAAATAGAAGGTGATAATTTACCTGAAAAAACAGAAATTGTCTTCGATTCTTTCTTTTATGCGTGGTAAATATTTTTTCAGTGTGTGGGTATTTGAGTATTTATCATTACTGGTAAATATTTCTGCCGCTATGTATACCATCTCCACACTAAAATAAAAGTTCTAAAAGGGAAAAATGTATTTCAAACTTCATTTCTGATATTTAGAGAAACACTCAGAAATACATAATCACATTGTTGCCAAATGATATGGTCTTCATGTGTTACGTAAACTGCAGTAGGTTACTTTGATTGTTGATTTGTCTTTTTGTACCACTTCAAACTACAGAAATTGTATTCCCGTGGAAGTGAGATATAGACAGACGAGATTTACGAATTATCATCAATCTGTATTGGAATCAAAAGGCCAATATAAAGATAGAAGAAAAAGAATCCGAGAATATTGATATAAAGAGAAGAGTAAGACAGGGTTGTGTTCTGTCGCCGCTACTGTTTAACCTGTACAGTGAAGCCATATTTCAGGAAGCGATAGCGGAGCTAAGTTATGGAATCTCTATAATCGGAAGAATAGTAAATAACATAAGATTCGCTGATAATACAGTTATAATGGCAGACACCCTGGAATCGCTACAAGAATTGCTAAATGGAATTAACGATTATTGCATTCGATACGAACTAAAAATAAACAAGAAAAAAACTAAATTTATGATTGTCTCAAAAACAGAACATGGAAATGAAAAGTTAATGATAGAGCAAACCGAAATAGAAAAAGTTAAGACATACAAATATCTGGGAACCTGGGTTGATGACAAAAATGACCAAAGCAAAGAAATTAAAGTCCGAATTGAAACTGCAAGGCAAGCATTTATAAAAATGAAGACACTGCTTACAAACAAAGACCTTCAGTTGCCTCTCAGATTGAGGGCTCTAAGATGCTACATATTTTCTATATTGCTATACGGAATGGAAGCTTGGACATTGAAGAGGCAACAAATAAGAAGAATAGAAGCGTTCGAAATGTGGTGTTACAGAAGAATATTGAAAATTCAGTGGGTTCAAAGGATTACCAATGTTGAAGTTCTACGACGTTTAAATAAGGAGTTAGAAATTATAAAAAGTATAAAAACTAGAAAACTGGAATATTTGGGTCACATTACCAGAGGAGAAAAATATGAGTTGCTGAGAATTATTATGCAAGGAAGGCTCCAAGGAAGGCTCCAAGGAAGAAGAAGCATAGGAAGAAGACGCATCTCCTGGCTGAGGAACCTTAGAGAATGGTTTAAATGTAGTTCATTACAACTATTCAGAGCAGCAGCCAACAAAGTGAGCATAGCCATTATGATATCCAACCTCCGATAGGAGAGGGAACTTTAAGAAGAAGAAGGAAGTGAGATTGACCATAAATCTTTGGTATTTAGCAAGAGGAGATTCATACGGCAGCCTTAGGTATCTCTTTGGAAATACACTTTGTCAATAATAATTCCAGAGGCGTGGGATTAAACTGTTTTCTTGCGCAATTTTTATACCAACTATATTAATTAATGAAACTTATCTAAAATTTTAATTAAAAAAGGTACTTTATATTTTTGACGTTTCGAATTCCATTTCGAAAACCTTTATCAAAATTCATCCGAAGCGAGTCCTAGTATTTATATCATTCCATGCATTTGTTATTCAGAGTTTTACCTTGAAGGCAAAGAAAATGTTGTGAATGCTTAGCAAATAATATAGTTAAGTCCTCTCTGTCAACATATGAACAATTAATATTATGTAAATTATTTTTGAAATTATTAAATTAATAAAATATTTCTTATATGTACCTATATTATTTCCTGAAGAAGTAATGTCGATAGTAGTGCAGTCAAAGAAGTTTTCCAATAAATTATTCAACTCCTACATTCATTCCCTATGCATCAAGAGCAAATAAAACTCTCAACATTTCATCGCTATCGCAAACCTCCCATTTGCTGTTATTCATTAAAAAGGCCCAATTCGGGAGTCCGGAATTACAAATCTTAACAGGGCATAATCTCTTAAAAAGGTTAGTAAAAGCAGGAAGAAGCAGTAAGGGAGAGAAACGTGAAGCCAGTAAATAACAAGCCCTTGTTTTACAAACAAAAGACACTCATTCTTCGACCTTATCGCCCTTTTCTCTATCACGCACAAGACCAAGACCACCACCGCTGCCGCTGGCTTTCTATCTCACGACCATTTTTCTCTCTTACTTTGGCGTACTTTACATTTTCAGCCATATAACCAAGAGCGTAGACAACTTTTTTTTTCATAAGAAATACAGTCGGATTGGGGTATCACTTTATTGATTTTCCTGATTTTTGCAGGAAATGTCTTTCCTTTTTAACATTTTGTTAAATATTTTTTATTGTACAATCTATCCTTAACTAAGAACAATAGATAAATTATTTAACTGAAAATTTGACCTGTAGAGCGAGATCCATTGATAACTATCTTTACATAAATTAAATTAAAAAAGTTTAATTATTATTGCAGGTTATTCGAATCTTGTTGCCTCTATGTCCACTATTTTAAATCTGTTCAAACGTCTTACATCATTAATGATCATCAGTGAGGTTGCTTGCTAACTCGTTTCAGTGGCGTACCGATAGATCAGCGGGCCCTGGTTCCAGTTGGGATGCGGGCCCGCCCGCCCAATAAAAACACACATTTTATGAGGGGTATAGATGCAAAACCGGACATTTCCACTTTTTGGTCAAAATTAGTTGAATACACCTCTGTAATCTGTGATTAGAAATCTATATATTAACAATTTGATAAAGACCAAAATTGGACAGTTCCTAGTAGTAATTCAGTGTGAAAGAATTGGTTCAGATGCAAAAGTGGACTTTTCCTATAATTTGAGATAGGGAACAGTAAAGTTGTAAATTGTTTTTTTAAGTTTACTCAGAATGACATTTTAACACGGTTGTGTTTCATGGCGAAAGTAACTATCCTCCATTTCTTAAACCATCGTTGGATATTGTTAAGATTTCTTTGAAGGGTTCTAGATGCTGTGATTGCATCATGGTGAGAGGCTAGTACAGCGGTATTATCAGGAAAATTTGCACATGTTGCTCTGTTACTTGTCGGTAGGTCGGTAGTGTAGAGCAAGTACAATATCGGTACCAGGGCACTTCCTTGTGGTACTCCGGCAATATATTGGCCTTAGGCTTGTGTATTCATTATCCTGCTGGACTAGAAAATGTCGGTTGGAAATATTGCTTTGTAGAATTTGGTAGAAAGGATGAAAAAGGTTTTTCTTCAGCTTAAATAGGACGCCAGCATGTCATAGCTTGCCGAAGAACTGACCAATATGTATCGGTCCACCCGTTATAATATCATTTTTAGCGCTGTAATTATTTTAAAAATTATTTTCTCTTGATCGCTTAATTAATTTCTTTAATTTTCTCATAAAGGACTCCTTATGTGACGTCACACTGTACGGAGCATAGTTGTTAAACCGTTCCTTGTCATTTAATTCGTGTTCCGTGAGAGTTCGACGTTTTCCCCGCTGACTGAAAGAGGAATGAGAGACACTTGGCCGGTGGCTGTGAGAGACACTTGCGGTTGACAGGTTGGTGTTGGTAGTTAGTACCATAGAATGGCGGTTGATTTCATCAAAATTAATTTTTATTTCAACTAAGTTTCAAAGTATAGTGAAAAGTTACCACCACTTGTTTCCTGGAGTACGGGTTTCCTGGAGTAAGGATGGAAGTACCATCAGTGGAAGAGGAATAAAAAAATTAACCGGTAGATCGTTTTTTTTTTTTTCTAATGATGTTTTTAGTTAACCTTGAATATATGAAATAGTTGGTTCGTTGTTAAATTTTCTTAGCCAGCCCATTAGGTGAAGTATGTAGATTATTTCGATCTTTATTTAATATTCATGTAAGGGAAATTATAGGTATTGTTATATTTCTATGTGATATGAAAATTAAAATTTGATAATTATAAACAGAATTCAATTTAATATAAAATATTTTCAATTTTCTCAACCACGGGCATATAAATTTAGAACAACCTGTATACAACAAATTGTTATATTTAATTTTAACAAGTGATTAAATAAGACTCAAGTGAAATCGTTAAAAGGTCATTAAAATTTGTATATAGTAGAAAGTAATTTTAGAATGGGAATTAACTATTTTCTTTGAAATCCATTAAGCATATTTAGAAAGTTTAAAAATTGGTTTTGAGGAATACTGCGAATGAGAGTTGGTGGTGGAAGTTTGATTTGTGAATCTGGAAGGGATATTTAGAAAGTAGGGGAATGAATGACATAGTGAGATCAGAATGTTTTGAGCTGTCGAGAAGTGAAGTCGAGTAGTAGACGAGAGTGTACGGAGAGTGAGAAAGCCGGTAGTTTCGTGAGTGTGGAGTATCTATCGTAGAACGAGAGGTAGGCCAGGTTGAGAGTAAAAGAACCTCCTTGAGCCAAGAGTTCCCGGTAGCTGATTGCAGTTTCGAAAAAGGTAGAACACAGCATCACGACAGAAGCAGGAAACGAGAGCTATACGAGCTAGTTTCAGAGGAGAACATTACTGGAAGCCAGGACGAGGTATTGATTGCAGCCAAGGATAGCAGGAAACGGGTCTTGTGTGAAGACATTCTCAGTGCACCAGAAAAAGGTCAGTCTCATTTGTTTGGACATGAATGTATGGGTTTTTCGTAGTAAATACCACATTTAAAATTGAAAAAACATAATCAATAATATCAGAAAAGTTTCATCAAACTTAAATAGAATTGTTGCTGATAAATCATAATAGTTAAATGTTAATAAAAACTTTCAATTGGAAATCAAAAGGAAATAAGATTCCCATGTATAAATGTTATTTTTAAGAATAATAAGATATAGCAAATATTAAGCAGTGATTGCCATTTAAATAAAATAAACAATATTTTGATTACAATTGTAACCCATATGTGTTATTATTTTACTCTTTTCTTTCCTATCCCGATTAGGAACCATTAAGAAATACTTAGAAGCCACGTATGTAAGTAATTAATTTTATAAAAAGCCCTGAGATTGAAAACATATTGATATGTGATCTGGTAAATTAATTAGATTATTATTAATGCATTGATTAAATTAAATGACATATAAAAATATTATCTCATATCAATAATCAAGATCACATCAACTGTCGTCCAACGTGGAGGGCATTGTAAAGTATTTCTAGTGGCAAATTTGAAGGATAGAAAGAGTAAAGCCGGTATTTGAAAATTTATATGCCTGTGGTAAAAAGTGAGATACTTACATTTGACAACATAAAATTTTAGATCTCTTTAGGTACAAATTTTACATAACTGATTTAATATTTTATTTTTACGATATTTACATTTGATATATTTATTGACAATTTATAATATTTGGGTGAGAAAAAGTCGTCTTGGGAACATACTAGTAAAATTTCATATTTGGCGGGGATAGTACTTTTTGAAAACAAATGTCTGTGACAAGAAGCCAAAGCAAAGACAACAAAAAACAAAAAGAACATTCAGACCAAGAAGAGATTTTAGACACGACAATCATGGCATCAGAACAGCAAGAATTATCAGGAATAGATAAACTATTACAAATGATGCAACTCCAGTCACAAAGAATGGAACAGAAAATGGATGAAATACAACAAAAACTGGATGACAATCAAAGAAAAACAAAACAAGCAATGGATGAAGCAAAAAGGACAATGGATAAAGTGGATCAAAAAATGGATGAAACACAACAAAAATTGGATCAAAAAATGGATGAAACACAACAAAAAATGAAACAAGCAATAGAAGAGAACAACAAGAAAATGGAGGAACGCATAGGAAAGTATGAAAAGGAAGTAAAAGGATGTTTGACAATGATCAAGAACGATATGGGACAACAAGAGACAGAGATTAAAGAAATCAAAAGCAAAATAAAAGAAATAACGAATTGCCAGAAAAAGGAAATAGAAAATTTGGAAAATAAGTTGGAAAATGCTATTCAAGTAGAGAGAGAAGAAGTGGAAAAAAGAATCACAGAAATAGAAAAACAAGTCACCGAAAACCGGACGCAACAAAATGTAGGAGAAAGAAGAGAAATGGTTATACATAGCACAGATGACGTGAAGATAAGGTTTGGCGGGGATGTAAGAAGATTACACCCAGTGCCGTTCATAAATAGCCTGAAAAAGAAAATACAACACATCGGAAATTTCGAAACAGCAAAAGAAACTATCAGAAACCATCTCAAAAATGAAGCAAGCCTATGGTTCGATTGCAAAGAAGAAGAATTTGACAGTTGGCAAGAATTTGAACAAAAATTTTTGAATTATTTCTGGGGAAAAGTCCAACAATTGGAAATTAACAAGGAATTGCAAAATGGGAAATACAATGATAGGATGGGTATATCAGAAAGGACATATGCATTACAAATTTACTATAACGCAAAACATTTACAATATAATTACTCATCGGAACAATTAGTCGAACTGATTGCAAGACATTTCGAGGAAACGCTGGAAGACCATATCACATTGCAAAATTACAAAGACATAGATAGTTTATGCCAATTCCTACAAATAAGAGAATTACGTGTAAGAGAAACAAAATCAAGAAGGTCGCGAGAAGATTACAGGCCCCGAGAAACACAGGAATACAGAGATAGAAATCAAAATAGGAGGGACTATACAAGACGAGATTTTAATCCCAGAAGGGAAAACGAAAATAGAGACAACGGAAGAGGAAATTATGAACAAAGAAATAGGCAATGGAATGAGGACAGAAATCGAGAATACCAGAATAGAAACACCACACGCTCAAATCAAGAAAACAGAAATAATGGTAGACAAAATGAACAGGGATATCAAGAAAACCGAAACAGATCCGACAGACCAAGAGAAAATAGAAGAGAAGTAAATAATACCCAGACAGATGGATATGACGGAGAGAGACATTATGACGAAAATATAAACAACGATGAGCAACCGGCGTTTTTTCACGACGGCGCTCACTAAAAACCAAAAATCAAACAGGAATCTGTTGTAACCCCAAGGAGTTTATTAAATTGGCAAGAAACAACGAAAAGAAAAATGGAGTTAATTTAAAATTTGTGGATGGATTTATCAACGAGAAACCAATTAAAATTATGATAGACACTGGATCTGAAATAACATTGGTCAACAGAAAACTAATAGAAGAAGTTAACTTAACAAATTTAATTTACAAAATACCTAGGGTAAATTTAGTGGGCGCAAACAAACGGACATTGGCAAATATAAATGAAGGCATACGAGTAATGGTACGACTGGGTAAGAAGATGTATGCACTACAATGTGTAATAATGCCAAACATGTCACATGACATGATAGTAGGAGTTGACGAATTGGCAGAAAAACATGTAGTGATAGATTTTAAAAATAATACGATGAATCTAACAGAAGAAAAAGAAGAAGAACAAGACAAGGAACAGGAGAAACAAAATACGGACGAATCAGGTAAAGAACAAACAGTGGAAATGAATTTGGCAACGAAGCAAGGACAAAGAAGAAAAGGGAGAAAAAGTCAGAAAAAGACAAAAGAAAATGAAACCTGTGGCTCCTCAAAAGAAGAGTTGAGCCCAGAAGAAGAAAATTTGAGAGTATCAGAAACAAAGGAAACCTGGGATTCCTCAAAAGAAGAGACGAGCTCAGGAGAAGAAGAAATAAAGCAAAAAAATGAAAGCGAAAAAGATATGATCGAAACAGTGGCATTTGAAGAGGAGGCATATGAAAACGAGGATGCAGAATACACGATAAAAGTATGTGAAAAATCTGAGGAAAAAGACAGAAGATTAATATGGGAAAAAGGGAAAGACAACATAATAGCCGACACTCTAACACAGGATGAGGACACTGAAAATAAGGAAACAATTACTCTACAGGTGGGACTAATTAGAGTAATACAAGAAGAAGGGGTATAAGACGTAGATTAAAGTAAGGAAATATACAGGGAGTTGGTTTTGCCTCGAGAAAATTTATTTAAAAATGCAGATAAATTTTATCGAATACAAGGCGGGGATTTGTTATATTTCTATGTGATATGAAAATTAAAATTTGATAATTATAAACAGAATTCAATTTAATATAAAATATTTTCAATTTTCTCAACCACGGGCATATAAATTTAGAACAACCTGTATACAACAAATTGTTATATTTAATTTTAACAAGTGATTAAATAAGACTCAAGTGAAATCGTTAAAAGGTCATTAAAATTTGTATATAGTAGAAAGTAATTTTAGAATGGGAATTAACTATTTTCTTTGAAATCCATTAAGCATATTTAGAAAGTTTAAAAATTGGTTTTGAGGAATACTGCGAATGAGAGTTGGTGGTGGAAGTTTGATTTGTGAATCTGGAAGGGATATTTAGAAAGTAGGGGAATGAATGACATAGTGAGATCAGAATGTTTTGAGCTGTCGAGAAGTGAAGTCGAGTAGTAGACGAGAGTGTACGGAGAGTGAGAAAGCCGGTAGTTTCGTGAGTGTGGAGTATCTATCGTAGAACGAGAGGTAGGCCAGGTTGAGAGTAAAAGAACCTCCTTGAGCCAAGAGTTCCCGGTAGCTGATTGCAGTTTCGAAAAAGGTAGAACACAGCATCACGACAGAAGCAGGAAACGAGAGCTATACGAGCTAGTTTCAGAGGAGAACATTACTGGAAGCCAGGACGAGGTATTGATTGCAGCCAAGGATAGCAGGAAACGGGTCTTGTGTGAAGACATTCTCAGTGCACCAGAAAAAGGTCAGTCTCATTTGTTTGGACATGAATGTATGGGTTTTTCGTAGTAAATACCACATTTAAAATTGAAAAAACATAATCAATAATATCAGAAAAGTTTCATCAAACTTAAATAGAATTGTTGCTGATAAATCATAATAGTTAAATGTTAATAAAAACTTTCAATTGGAAATCAAAAGGAAATAAGATTCCCATGTATAAATGTTATTTTTAAGAATAATAAGATATAGCAAATATTAAGCAGTGATTGCCATTTAAATAAAATAAACAATATTTTGATTACAATTGTAACCCATATGTGTTATTATTTTACTCTTTTCTTTCCTATCCCGATTAGGAACCATTAAGAAATACTTAGAAGCCACGTATGTAAGTAATTAATTTTATAAAAAGCCCTGAGATTGAAAACATATTGATATGTGATCTGGTAAATTAATTAGATTATTATTAATGCATTGATTAAATTAAATGACATATAAAAATATTATCTCATATCAATAATCAAGATCACATCAGTATATTAATGTGGTTTTTGGTTTTACATAACCAAACATTTTTGAAGTCACCGAATTAACATTGGAAATAATTATCATTACTTCTCTGTAGGTCTTAAATTTATTGAACATCCAATATTTTTATAAATTCTATATATTTTTACAGATATTCCCTCAGATAAATCATATTCAAATTTCACATTCATCATTATTTGTCCATGTCTTCAAACTCAAAATAGTTCAAGGTTACCTGAGATTAGTTTTGGTTCCATTTTTAATGGTTGTTTTTTTTTCTATATTATTGCTTCTAAAAAGTTTTCCTCAATTATGTCTTCTTCTCTTTACTTTTGCTTAGCGGTTTATATGAGAAATCAAACGAAGTATATGTTTTTAGCCATTTGGAAGAAAGCTAACCCTCATGTGAAGTCGTACCCACTTTTACCACCTAGGGAAGCCACCTTGACCTTATTGCAGCCACCGCCAAGTCAATCTGGGAGTATGTCATTGGGAGCAAGCTTTGGGGAGCATTCCAGCTCAGTTTTCGTCTTCGCACCTGGATCTACAGGAGGCCTAATTTGGCGCCATCCTGGTGCTCATTTTGGGATACAGTAGCAGACTTTTTAGGAATCATTGGGATTCGTTTGGGAACAATTAGTGTGGTGATTTTAAGTAACCATGGTTTTTATATTTCAGACATTTATTTGATACATTATGTTTATTAATTGCCTTTTTCAGATTTAGCGTACCTTTGTTTTTATATGACATATTTGTATATTATTGTATTTGGTTCCCAAACTATTGTAAGTTATCTATGGTACGTTACATTGTGCACAAGGTAATAAGCCTAGAAAATTAGGTTTTTATACTTTATTATTGGTTTGATATTTATTTTGTAATATTACTTGCTTGTTCCCCAAATATTTTATTTATTCGCTTTATTTCGTTTGTTCGGTTAATTCGTCGTTACTTTATTTCATTGCATTTGCTCGTTTAATTTAGGTCATCGTTTCGGTATTTGTCTTAACTTCATTTCTATAACTTTCATTCATTGTATATTTAACTTTGCTTAATTCATTTAGTATTTTCCCTTAGTCAGGCTCATGCCTCTTTATATATAAGTATATTAGTCATATTTTTCGGGTTTTAATTTGGGTCGTACGTAGCAAGCGTACTATAACCATTTGGTAGAGGACTCATGTGAGTTGTACCCTATATGTAAGTAAGAGGTACTTATATAATTTTGTAACAGATAACATTATTGTAGTTATCTCAAATATAACTTTGTATAACTTATGTCATTTTAGAGTCACATGATATGCACAAATCTAGTAGTTATTTTTAATAAATATTTACTTATTTTGTATATCATTCATTTTATTATTCCTTTACGTTCGTTATTACAGATTTGATATATTTAATATTTGACAGCTGTATAAGATACCTGGGAGAATGATCGAAGATCATTTTCATGGCGCCCATGATTTGTTAGTTTTATTTATTTTGTTCGTCTTTAGCAACTATTCATCTTCATTCATTTTCAGTACATTATTCTTATTTTATTATTTCATCTTTTAGTCATCATTACTATCTACTTAAAGCTACTGTTCTTCGACAGGCATGCAAACGAGCCGTATCCATCCTTGAGTGCCAAGTTGTTCTCTTGCATCTCTTGCTAGCCAATTCTATTCAGTTTGCCTCTGTCTCTTCATACTTCTACTTATATACCTTTCTTATATACCTTTTATTCTTGTCCCATTAGCTATATCTAGTTTTTTTCCCTTACTTCTGTTGGAGTGTATCCTTCTCTTTGCTTTCACTCCAACAGAAGTTTTCTGATTCTTGTTATAAATGTCCAGGAATCCACCGGAAGAATACCTTTTATTTTCTAGATCATTTTTGATGTGCTTTACTAGTCTGTGTACTTGTTCAATTGTTCTGTCTTGTATTCTGAACTTAAAGTAGTATTGGGCTATTAGTTTTCTTTCTTTTATGATTGGGGATAATTGCTTAACTAGAAGTTAAGTCCTTAGTTCGTCCTTATAGCCCTTTTCTCTATCACGCAGAAGACCAAGACCACCACCGCTGCCGCTGGCTTTCTATCTCACGACCATTTTTCTCTCTTACTTTGGCGTACTTTACATTTTCAGCCATATAACCAAGAGCGTAGACAACTTTTTTTTTCGTAAAAAGTATATTCGGATTCTGGGCATTACTTCATTGATTTTTCTGATTATTGCATTAAAAAGGGCTTATAAAAAGATGACGTCCACGAAATATTTTCTTCAAATGATATATACTGATTCTAAACCAGCCTATACCTACGTATTTTATTGACCTGCTAGAATTATCTAACCGACTAAAACTCAAAGATGTATACACTGTAACCTTACGAACGTCACATTTTTTTTTATTTTTCATTGAATAATTATTTTTCAAATTTCTGAAGATTTTATCCATTTGTTAAGTTTGTGTCTTGTTTACCTATTTTTCTTCTAAAAATATTTTGTGCTTAACTCTTCTGTCTACTAAATATTATATTTAACCTTTCTTCTTCGAGTTAAATTTTCAGATATTTCGATTCTATTTTCAGTTATTCTTGGTGTATTCAGACCACAGACATGTTAACCGTAGACAAGGCATACTGAGCAAAAAATCGTAACGCGCGGGCAGTCGATCGGTGGTCTATCTATCTCTTTTTTTTTAAGAAATACCGCTCATATGACGGACAAAGATGGCTAGACCACTCAAAATGAATATTGACCAATGGCGTTCTTGATACCGGCGTTACACCTCGAAGCACAGACCGGCCCATAGCTAGCCTAATCTACAGGTTATTATATCTATGATTCAGACCCCGTATCTACCCCATAGACATAGTATGAAATTTCTATGGTCTATTCCAAGTCGATACAAAATATATTTTTATGAGTTGACAACTCTTAATATCCGTCTGTCAGTTTCACTCCAAAATAATAGAAAGGGAACCTTTTTAATACACATCTTTCATCTATTTAAAGTGATGTTTCTGTTCCAAAATTCATTTCTATTCTTCAATCTAATCTTGGGTTTTTTGGTCTTATTTAAAATTTTTGTTGTCCCACTTTTTAGATGGGACTTCCCGAACCACAGGGAATAAGTTGCAGTATATAACTGCAGTTAACACTACATTCAGCTACGTTAAGCTAAAGAGTATGGGTTCCTGAAGGGAAAAATCTGCGGTAGATGCCACAGGTAGGATAAATAGGAGACATCGATATGTAGGAGCACATGGATGGTACCTTCCTTATTCCTTAGTAGAAAAAATGGTTTTCATAGTGCTAGCTGGAAAATTATCATCAGAGGACTGGGAGATGTGAGGATATCACCCTAACTGCAGAACTTCGCAGGCATTTACTTCACAGATGGATAGATATATCAACATTGCCAGGAGTAATTTTATGAAAATCACCGCAGGAGCACCTCAGAGCTACTATCCTGGCACCATTGCTTTGGAACTGACCCATTGTCCTTCAAGGAAATCAAGAAGTGGATCGCATAGCCCAACAACCAAGAAGCAGTGAAACAGCGAGTGAAGTGATACATATACTTAGGTAGTGCTAAATTATACAGGGTGATTTATTAGTAGGGTAAAGCTCAATAGTTCCGCTATAGTAATAGATAGCAATAAAAGTCAATAACAAAAATTTTAGCCACCTTTGAGCTTCACATTACAAAATTAGTTAGAATGTTACAGGGTGTCCGATAACACAGTGGCAGACCTAATTTATGTTTTTTTTAATGGAACACCCTATATTTTATTTTATACTCGAAATCCTGTTAACTTCTTCATCACAAAAATATAAAGGTTTGTAATGTTATACAGGGTATTTACAAAGTTATAACCAATTTTGTATGAAAATCGTAACAAGTTCAACTCCCTGTATAAATAAAAACAAGCACAACAGCAATGCTTTATTAATGCCACATTCTTTTATTTATTGTCAAAATTTTTTAGAGTTATTGATATTGGTAATTTTCTTTATATCAAATACAGGGTGAGTCAAAACGCAAGTACATTATTTTCTCAGTAATGTTAAATAAAACACCCTGTATTTTATATCATTATTGAAAAGTAACATTAACGTACTTTAATTTTTATATAATATTCCCTATGCCCAAATTTATTAGTTTTTCGAGATATTTTCATTTTTCAGAGCAAATTATTTTAGGTGTTTAAATTTATCTAAATTTTAAGTAAGCCATGACTGAATTGACTTTTAAATAAAGAAAAAAAAATAATTTATTAGTAATACATTTTACAAACAAAAACACAACCACTACATGCAACATTTTTGAAACAATTAAAAACTATATTTTTATGTAAATGCAACAAATAAACAAAGAACATTAGTAATAAATTTTACAAAAAAACACACAAACACAAAATACAATATTGTGTGAAGACAATTAAACACTACTTTTGTATGTAAATGTAACAATGTAACAAATAAAGAACGAAACATAATTTATCAGTAATACATTTCGCAAAAAAACATGTTCGAAAAAATTAGAAGCTACTTTTAATAAACTATTTTTAATATTTTATTACATAAGGTGTTCAAAATTATCTCCAAACACATTTATGTACGCCTAAAAACGATCATTGAATGAGCTACTTACTCTACGGAGCATTTGTAAATTAACACATCGAAATACACTTTGTATTCTATTTTTCATCTCATCCCTTGTTGTGGAAGGTATTTTATAAACTTCATTATTAACGTAACCCCAAAAAAATCAGTCCAGTTTATTAAATTCTGGTGATTTGGGTGGCCACGCTACTGGTCCATTGAAAAATGAAAATATCTCGAAAAATAATAAATTTAGACATAGGGAATGCTATCTAAAAATTAAAGTACGGTAATGGTACTTTTCAATAGTGATATAAAATACAGGGTGTTCCATTTAAAATTACTGAGAAAATAATGTACTTGCGTTTTGACTCACCCTGTATTTGTTATAAAGAAAATTAGCAATAGCGACCATTCTTGAAAATTTTGACAATACGTTAAATAATATGGTATTAATAAACCATTGTTGTTTTGCTAATTTTTATTTATACAGGGAGTTGAACTTGTTACGATTTTCATATAAAATTGGTTATAACTTTGTAAATACCCTGTATAACATAACAAACCTTTATATTTTTGTGATGGAGAAGTTAACAGGATTTCTAATTTAAAATAAAATATAGGGTGTTCCATTTAAAAAGAAAACATAAGTTTGGTCTGCCACTGTGTTATCGAACACCCTGTAACATTCTAACTAATTTTGTAATGTGAAGCTCAAAGGTGGCCAAAATTTTTGTCATTAACTTTTATTGCTATCTATTACTATAGCGGAGCTATTGAGCTTTACCCTACTAATCAATCACCCTGTATAAAATCATTTGTTAAAGTGAAGCTTGAAAATTTGTGGCAACACCAGTGAAAAAGTTCAACTTCAAAACTTCGCGAAGTTAAACCATCCGTAAAACAGTTAATAAAAAACAAGTGAAATCTTGTAAAATTAAACATTTGCTAAAATTCCTTAAATACATTAATAGCCTTAACAAAATTTAGTATTTCTATGTAAATTATCCCATGATTGATGCGACTATGTTTGTAAAATACAAAAAGACAATGTTTTTTTATTTTAGTAGTTTATTTTTTTAATATACATAATTATATCCTCCTGTACTGCTTCGGAACCATAGAAGTTATCATAAGTAAATAACATTTAAACAATTTATCAATTACTTATATACCAGCTGATTAATAAAACTTAAAAAGTAAATTATCGAATCATATTACCTTCTTGAAAGTGCGCTAATGATTTTTAGCAGGTCTAGAAATCAGCCGTTTAGATAAGGACGGAATAAATAGTAAAGTGAGAAGGCGGAAAATTTTTGAAGCTTTCTTTCGCGTTCTACCTTTCTTGCTCTTTTCAGGTTAAAAACTTTTACTTGGTTAAATTTCGGTTGTTGAGTTGTCATCTAAAATTAAATGAAACAAGACACGGAAGTGATAAAGGAAATTGTATAGCTTATTTTAAGGCGGCAAATGAGGCTAAAATGTTACGGTTATAGAAATTAATTTGTGACATCTCATTTAACTTTTAAACTTAAATTATTTGAAATATATTTGAAGATATTTTAAAATGCGATTATTCGGGATACGTCATTTATAACGAAATGAATTAAATGATATTTAATTTTTTATAAAAATATTTGCATAACATGCAAACACAAGCTACGGAAAACCTGATTAAAAGTGTCATTTACGTTATGTCATAAGGGGAGTCTGTGTTCATAGATGGTGTACTTTTTTCCCATTTTTAGGGGATGAAAAAATTTTTGTTTTCATCCCCTGGCTTCTCTTATACTACTGGTCGGTTGTACTTGTGGTCAATGTTCAGTTTGCCATAGAGTCTTTCAATGTGCAGTTCACTTTTGTAGTGACTACGCAATTTTAGAAAAAGTTATCTCAGTTATCATTTGTCAGATATCGCTTTTTTGAACATTTTAGGTAAATTCTAAGAAATATGAACCATTCTGTCTCCTGTACTTCTGTCTAGTGTCTGTTATTTGTATAATTGTATGGGAATGTTTATGACATTCCTGAATGGATACTCCTATTTTTTGAGGAAATGCTCTTAAAATGCAGAGAGTGGAAGTATAGAGATGTAGAAAAAGTATATATTCATTACAAAATACTCGTTACTTACGAATACCGAAAGTAACGATTATTATAGAGAGAGGCTTACTTTGATTACTTTGATTACTCTGATTACTTTCGTTACTTCGTACCAATCATATCAGAGCGAGTAACGACTTATAGGGCTTTTCATTCACAGTCATTTGTTTCGATCGTCTGTCATATGTTGTATAATCTGTGTATAATATTAATATACACGAATTATACGACATATGACAGAAGCTCGAAACAAATGACTGAATGAAAAGCACTATTGTATCTACTTTGATTACTCTGATTACTTCGTGCCAATAGGGAACTTGCATAATTTTTTAAATATTAAAATGATAATGGTAACATGATCTTAAAAAGCTTGCATGCAAAAAAAACAAATATTTTTAACCCGTACGCTAATTACAACGCTTTGAAAATGCTATAAAATTCAAATATCTTAGGAGGCTCTTGAACGTCCTTCTATTGGTCCGACGTCACGGGCCATGGTCAACCGGGCTAGCAGTTGGAAACAACGCGATTTTTGTAGGTATCACGGGTATATTACATTTTAATCGTCTTTAATGGAAAATTCCTAGGTATTATTTATGTTCATCTTATATATTGTAATAAGTAGTTCCCCAATCAGCTTAGTTTTAAACTGAAACTGATAAAGTTGAGTGCTACTTTGTAAAGAGTTTAAAACGCATAATATGACGGACGAGGGTAAGTCTGACAACTTACCTACCGTTGATGTCTTCATGGTGGCAACTTTTATAAAAAGTAGTGAAAGCTATTCTATAGGGCTTTTCATCGATTGTCATTTGTTTCGAGCTTCTGTCATGTGTCACATAATATTAATATATCTACGTCATACGTCTTTGGTTTGTATCATGGGTATATACCAATAACGTACGACGTAGATATATTAATATCATGTGACACATGACAGAAGCTCGAAACAAATGACTGTGAATGAAAAGCCCTATTGGAGAAATACGAGGTGTCAAGGCAAATAAGTAAGAGTTATTAATAAGCATGTTTAAACCGTTTATAACAATAGTTTGGTACCATTATATTATAGTGTACGGTTTACCCCGTGGGTTTGATCTACCTACCTCTAATCGAAGGATTTCGTATATCCTGGAAAAGATTACGGTGTAATTTGCATTATAATAAAGATTCTATTTTATTGTAATATTTATTAATAGCTACTGGAGCATTTAATTATTGTGTTCAAAGCCTTCTGAGAAAAGATTATGGTGATTAGCAGACGTACCGATAGAACGTGTACATAGCCAACAAAATCCTTCTTTACAAAGTTAATAATACGCATAAATCAGAAGAATCATTATTGTAATTTTACAAGTTAATATCTTTATCATCTCAGCGTATACTTACACCGCATCCCTCGGTAGACCGCAAGCTATAGTATAAACCCACTGTAGACCGCATACTATAGTAGCACCAATACTTTTTAGTTACTCTTACTTTTATTACTAAAAGTTTTGTCTATTTTTAAGTTACTTGTTTCTTCTTTGTTCTTCAACACAAGAAACGACAAAAGTAATTTCATAAAAAAGAACTTTTTGATACATGTCAACAGAGATAAAATGTTAATATTTTGCCTGTCATAGAAAAATTCATTTTTGCCACAGAATAAAACAAGATATTTCAACTATATTATTTATCTATGGGCAAACTGCATTAAATGCAATAGCCCACCGAACGGGCAAACGATACGAGTGGCCTATGACATCAGACCCCAGCTCTCGCTTTTGAAGTTGCTTGAAACGGAAATTTTAGGCGCGGAACTTTGATCAGATGTTGTACTTACACTATTCATTATTAAGACGTAATATTTTGAATATAACATTTTAAAACATAAATTAACAATTTTATGCAAAAAAATTTTTTAGTGCAAGTTCCCTATTGTATCAGAGCGAGTAACGACTATTGTATCTACTTTGATTACTCTGATTACTTTGTTACTTCGTACCAATCGTATCAGAGCGAGTAACGACTAGTGTATCTACAAGCAGTACATTTGATTACTTTTTACCAATCGTATCCCAGCGAGTTACGGACGGGACTAGTATGTTACGAGTGTTATCGAATATCGTTATGGGTATGAAGCGTTTTAAGTGTGTGAGAGTGAGGAGAGGGTAGAAGATGAAACAGAGGGAGGTATAATGTTATACGTAAAATATGTAATGTAAGTCATTAACGAAGATCGAATGCGAGAACCCTATATTTTTATCTAGATCTGCGCTATTTGCCGATGTAGATTAGATAGTAGATCTTGTTATATCGAATACCTATACAAAATACCTACCTACTGAGAAATACGATTCTCGATATGATTACCGGTACTCAAATACAAAAGTAACAAAAGTAATCATAGTAATCAAATCATTTTTATCCCTTATACAGATCGGTGAAGGTCGTTGTTATATTGGAATACCTATACAAAATACCTACCTACTGAGAAATACTATTCCCGATCAGAAGGGACAGAAAAACTTGGTGGTGAAACGATGAAATGCGACAGAAGGTTAGGGAGAACAACAAGGGATAAATATTGGGCAAAGGTCTTTGAGTGCTGGAAGAAGATACGGTAAATAACTGGTGGGAAGCCAACATCAAATTTGTGGTATGAGTGGGAGAGGAACTGATGAGAAAATATCTGGTAAAGGGCTTCTGGTAAAGGTAAAGGGACAGAGAAACTTGGTTCTGAAACGATGAAATGCAACAGAAGGTTAGGGAGAACAGAAAGTCTAGAAAAAGTATGACAGGTCTAAAAGAGAAAAAGACAAGGATAAATATAAGGTAGCACAAGAAGGACACATAGCGCGTTACAGCTACTACCAAGGAAAGATCGTCTCCACAGCTGTATGAAGAGTTGGAAACACTCAAGGGGATAAAAAGGTTATAAAGCATTGCTACAGCAAGGAACAAGTCATCGAATGATTTGACTCACGTGCGACGGATTAAGAGTGCGGATGTAGGAGTGTTAAGAACCAATGCTTAAATAAAGCAAAAATGGTATAAGTACTTTATAAAATTGCTAAATGAAGAACACCAGCGGTGAGGCAGAGGATGCGGTATCCCAAATGAGAATTTAATACTTGGGATAGAGGGATGTTGCCGATCCATTAAATAGCATAAATAATGGTAAGATAGCTGAATCTGGTGGACTACCTGAGATGTCTGGAAGGCTCTAAGAGAAGAAGGGGTTGACGTTTTGTGGCAAATAATGAGAGGAATATATCAGAAAGGAAGGATGTCCAATTCATGGAGAAAGACTGTTATAATATCATTGTATAAAGATAAAGGGGACATTAAGGAATGTAAGAACTATACAGAGATGAAGTTGAAAAAGTAAAAGTTGAGAAAGAAGAAAAAGAAGAATATAGACGATATTAATGGGTGGGTACTATACTGAAAAAAGAGTGGAATGAGGATATTAACAGAATGGAAGAAACAAGAATGGTTAAAATAAGGTTAATTTTTTATTTATTTTTTAACACCACTGACCAATATCACTTGCACCGACAATTATTTTGCAATTGGTCCAAACAAATTAAACAAAACAATATATATTGTTTCCAAGTGTACTTTTGTAAATATCAATTATAAACAAATATTGTTATTGTTTGAATTTTATTCCATTTTCATCGAAGTCATTCAAGTTAAAATAATATGTATATGTGTCATTACAACGCTTGAAAAACATGCAATACAAATTTTAAATACGTCAATAGTCATCTGTTTTATTACAATTTCCTGAAATTGGCGTGTGTATGTGTATGGTTCTGTTTATTCGTGCATAAATATATCGAGTTTCATTTAATAACCGTAATCGGTATAAGTGAAAAAATACTACAGATCTCTTTTTTTAACTGATAAAAATTAATTATTGTTAAAGGTTTGTATTACAATTTTGATCCTTATGAACGTCACATGTTACTTTTCTTTAAATAATTATTTTATTCCAATTTTTTTGGATTTTATTCATATCTTAACTGTGTGTTTTGTTTTACTATTTTTCTTCTAGAAATAGTTGGTTCTAAACTTATCTATCAACTAAATATTCTAGGTCTGGATCCCGCGTATGAAAAAGAAGTTGATTAATAGCAAGCTGAAAATTTGTTAATAGCTTAAGGGTGTCTAGTTGGACAAACTTTGATATATGGGAACACTGGAACAGGTGAAGATTTAATTGTGGAACAGGTTACAAATTTGGAACGGTCAGACCACGAAAACGTCACATGTATTTTTTCCGAGAGAACTTCCAATTGATTTGTTACCCTTTCATTAAACTCTCACATGCAAAAATTCCCATTTGGTCATAAATATTAGCCTAAATTTTGCATAAGAGTTTAATGAAAGTGTAACAAATCAATTGGAAATTCTGTTGGACAAAACACATGTGCCGTTTTCGAGGTCTGACCGTTCCAAATTTTTAACCTGTTCCACAATTAAAACTTCCCCTGTTCCAGTGTTTCTATATATCAAAGTTTGTTCGACTAGACACCCTTAAGCTATTAACAAATTTTCAGCTTGCTATTAATCAACTTTTTTTCATACGCGGGATCCAGACCTATTCTATTTGATCTTTCTTGTCCAATTTCAATTTTCACCTATTTCAATTCTATTCTCATTTACCCTTCGTATATTCCCCGTACTCAGACCCACTACTTATTTCAATGACATTTTATATAAAATATCTATGACTACTTCAAGTCGACATAGAATATTTGTCAGTTGGTAACTCTCATCAGACATGTTAACTTTTACTTTAATGCAGAAGTGGGAATGTATGTCTTTTGCCCATTTAAAGTGATGTTTTAGTCTCACACGTCATGACTCCAGCAATTGAAACAATACTGGACTCATCAGGATTCGGTGGCGCTTGTGACCGTAATTCCATTATATCATTAGGAAAACCAGGAACAATCACCTGAAACTATATCGGTATAGTAAATATTTTGCCTTACCTTTATAGGTCTGGATCCCGCGTATGAAAAAAAAGTTGATTAATAGCAAGCTGAAAATTTGTTAATATCTTAAGGGTGTCTAGTCGGATAAACTTTGATATATGGGAACACTGGAACAGCGACAGTTTTAATTGTGGAACAGGTTGAAAATTTGGAACGGTCAGACCACGAAAACGGCACATGTATTTTGTCCGACAGAATAGACTTAAACTCTCCGAACAGAGATTAAAGTCTCATGCAAGAATCAGACTTCTATTTATCACTTGTCATAATTCCTGTCATTTGACATATTCTACATGTTCCACTCATTGAAACGCCCATTTGGTGATAAATAGCAGTCTGATTTTTGCATGAGAGCTTAATCTCTGTTCGGAGAGT
This sequence comes from Diabrotica virgifera virgifera, assembly GCF_917563875.1. Lineage (NCBI taxonomy): Eukaryota > Metazoa > Arthropoda > Insecta > Coleoptera > Chrysomelidae > Diabrotica > Diabrotica virgifera. The sequence goes on along the minus strand of NC_065449.1, from coordinate 52,978,106 downwards.
TTAAGTCTGTTCTGTCGGACAAAATACATGTGTCGTTTTCGTGGTCTGACCGTTCCAAATTTTTAACCTGTTCCACAATTAAAACTTCCCCTGTTCCAGTGTTCCCATATATCAAAGTTTGTCCGACTAGACACCCTTAAGCTATTAATAAATTTTCAACTTGCTATTAATCAACTTTTTTTTCATACGCGGGATCCAGACCTATTAGTTTAATCTCAATATGTATTAACATCACACTCTAATTTCATATGTATGATATTTGACTTACTAATAGGGTTCCTTTTTTTTATTTATTTCCTCTTTTTTATTGGTAACCAGATCCTGCTGTATGCTGACCAGGAATCTGTGACGAAATTGGTTTCATTAAATATAATTAGAGTAGCTTCTTTGGTTTTTGTCTTTTTACCACCTGTTTGTTTTAGGACGAATGATGCTTGAATCTTTGAATTGCAGCTAATCTGAAAAGCTCAACGTAGATGGCGCTAGTGTAGTTGGAGGTCACGTCAACTGTCCAAATCTAAAATATTTCTAAGTAAAGATTCCATTTATTTCGCTTTGTGAAATTAATTTGGGAAAATAAGATGCCTCGCAGTGTTGTCATGTACCATGTACCTTTGTGCTCATCTAGAACATCAGGACAAAGGTTTCCCAAAGATTATCTGATGAGAAAAAAGTGGATTGTAGTAATAAGAAGAGATAAATTTGTGTCGACAATAAATGCACGTACCTACCTATCTGCAATAAACATTTTGTTGAAACAGATTACGTATTGCCCTGAATTCGACTGCAAAAACATAAATCGATACTATTTATTTGTCTTTTATTATTTTTTTAATTGATACACATTAAAATTATCCATATTGTTTATAAATTGTCAACGGCGGATCCAGCAACCTTGCAAGGAGGGGACAATGAAATAAAAATTTTCTCGTCACTCGCGTATGCAGGATTATTTTTCGGTATGGGCTGTTACTTTATTTTTCTTCATGTACCATGTCCTTTCAGAATGTTGGTTACTATCATAGCTATCTTAATCTTATTCACTGCCACCCTAAATCAACCACGAAGTGCTTTTTTGTCCTGGACTGCGTTTGCCTTCTACTTTCACTTGCATACTATTTTATAGCAACCTATATTTGAAACTTCTCATTACATGTCCAAAATACTCCACTTTTCTCTTCTTGATGCCTTCCATAATCTCAGTAGTCTTGCTGAGACGTTCTAGTATTGTGGAGTTTCGAACCTTCTTCACCCAAGGAAGGATGTTTTATGTTTCATTCCGTTATTCAGTTGTCAACAGGACACAAAACTCACTATTTATTTTTAATCGTAATTATCTCTTTCTTAAAAAAAAGGCGACACCAGGCGAAGTGAGGGGACAATTGACCCCCCTTGGATCCGCGCCTGTAAATGGTATTTTTCAGCCAAGGGTGGAATCATATATTTGTCAAAAAACTCTTTGGCTTTCGGGATTATTTCATTATGAATTAAATCATTATTTCTACTTATATAAATACATCTCGTATCTTTTGTTGTCCAGATGACAAAATCACAGAACTCACGACAAGTGACTAACATCTGAGTTTGTATCTACTTGATAGTAGTAATTTAAATTAGATTTCAAACATAATTATTCATTTTTCATTTCTAAGTATGGTAAACTGTCCGAAGTAATAATTGAATTTTTTATTGAATAGGAACACTTAACTTCTTAGCATAGTAGTTCAGAAGAAGCAGCTCAAGGGATGTTCCAATGAAATGAAAAGTCCACAAATAATGACATGGTTATATATTTTTACATAGTATTTGCCTCCTTGTAGGCACGGATAGGCATTTTTCATATTTCTTACCCCAACCTGTTGCGCTAGAGCTTAAAGATTTTGGTTCAATAGTAAATTTACAAAAAAATTTAGATTTTTCCTCTCCGTCATGTGAACAACTTTTTTCCAGAATTCTCGCATTTCTTCTCAACTCGCTTTTCAACTCAAAATCAGTCCAAGATCCGTATTTTCTGCCATAATTTATTAAATCGCAATAGTTCAAATAAAAATACCATATAAGCTTAAAGAACTGTCAAAATGTGTTGACCCCCAACTACACTCGCGCCGCCAAGCGGGAGCAACGGCGTACATAGCTGCCATTGAACCATATATTCATTTTCCCATCTCTCTGTTGTCGTTTTTCCATTACTGAGGATCGTGATTTCTTCCAATATTCCTAACAGTTTTTTTCGGTTGGTCTCTATCCTATCTAATGACTTTCCAGCTGGATTCTTAATTTGGTCGGACCATCTAGTTGGTGATCGTTCTCTTGATCTTCTCCCCGGAACGTTTCCAGAAACAATTAATCTCTCCAAACTATCGTCACCTCTGTGAACCACATGACCGAAGAATTGCAGAATTCGTTGCAGACAACTGAAGGCTGTGGACAGCCTTTTTTCCCATACATGTTTACATATTGAAGATTTATCAAATTCTCTACTCTTGATATAAGAAAACATTTACTAATAAACTTCTTCATGTTCCAAGATTCTACTTTATACAATAAGGTAGAAGTAACGTATCTTCTCACCAGCCTCGTCTATAAATTTATTGTGATTTTCTGTAGAAAGAATATTTTTAATTTCATAAAAATGATCCCACATGTTTGCACATAATACATCTTATCACAAAATGTTTCAAATCTATGGTCCTACTTGATACTGTTTGTGTTTTGCAATTATACCATACCTATAGGTTTTCTTCGCTAGAAAATACGCAGTGTTCTTTGCTATCTTGTTATCCTTGGACTACCACTTTGAAAACTATTTGTTATCTTCTCCTTTACGTGCCATCTAGGCGACGAAGGTTTGCACTCATCATTGCTATTCACTACAGCCCGAAAGAGTTCAGTTGAGCTGCATCCAAACCATTCTCCGAGGTTTCACAGCCAGGACATTTTTCTTGCACCCATGCTGAGCATTCCTTGAATTTTTCCCTGCATTATTAATTTTAGGAATCCATATCTGTCTACCACTCCGTATCTATATCTATATGAATCCATATCTATATGACCACTCAGTAATTGTAGTTTTCTTATTTTAATGGAATCCAGTGTCTCCCTGCTGTTTTCTATTCTTCTTAGTACTTCTTCATTGGTTATTCTGTCTGCCCACGAAATTCTCAGCATTCTTCGATATGTCCACATTTCAAATACTTCCAATTTATTTGTTGTAGAATCTGGAAATTTAATTAAAGATCCTTTAGATCAGTTTTTATGTTTTTTAAACTTAGGAAATCAAAAAATTCTATCCAAGGTAATATAAATTAAAATATTATAATAATTCGAAGTTTTATTTATGGAGAGATAAACACACTAAATGGGAACAGTTTTTGGTTACGGCAATTCATGCTTTCTATTAAGTACTTGCAAACCAAACGAACGATGAATGAAAGAAGACATGGGGAAGTCTGAAAGTTGCACTTCACTACCTGTCCATCTATACTGAATATGATGGAACTATATACTGGAGATACTAAATATGATGGAACAACGGAGACAATATAACAACAAAGATGACAATAAATACAGGGAGATTAACCACGAGATAAGGAAGATGATAAAGCAAGCAAAAGAAAAACACTTTGAAGAAAAATGCAAAGAGATCGAGGACCTCCAAAAGGATACGATCTATTTAACCTACATAAGAAAGTCAAAGAAATGGCTGGACTAAGAAAACAAAATCTCACTGGTGCACTTTTGGATAGACATGGGGTTGCTATAACAGAGACCGATGAGAAAGTACAACGTTGGGCAGAATAAATCGATGAACTGTTCGATGATGAAAGAGGGTACCTGGAACACATAGAACTTACTTCAGGAGAAATAGGTAAAGATATTACAAAGAAAGAAATAATACATGTGTTAAAAACAATGAAGAACAGGAAAAGTCCAGTACCTGACATGCTTCCTATCGACTTTTTAAAAATTATAGATGAGCAGCATATTGGTAATTTAGGGGTACTCTTGAACAAAATTTATAGCTCAGGCACATTACCCAAAGAATGGTTGACGTCCATCTTTATTTGCCTCCCTAAAAAGAAAAACGCAAGAGAATGCGGCGACTACCGCACCATTAGTTTAATGTCCTCTGTGCTAAAGTTGCTACTGAAAGTCATCCATAACCGAATATATCATACACTGGACATAGACATTAATGATACGCAATTTGGGTTTCGCAAAGGCCTGGGAACTCGTGAAGCCCTTTTTTTAATTAACATACTTATACAAAGGTGCCTGGACGTCAATAAAGATATATATGCGTATTTTATTGACTATAATAAAGCATTCGACAAAGTCCGACATGAACAATTAATGAATGTCCCGGAATCAAAGAAGCTGGATTACAATGACCTCTAGATTATATCGAATTTATACTATAAGCAACGAGCAAAAGTACGTGTTAACGACCAGCTGTCAGAGGAAATTAAAATCAGACGTGGAGTGAGACAAGGATGCGTGTTGTCGTCAATTCTTTTTAATGCCTACTGGGAAGAGATCTTGAAAAAAGCTCTTGAGGGTGAAACAGCTGGTATAAAGGTAAATGGAGTTCACATTAACAACATTAGATATGAGGATGACACTGTCATCTTAGCTGCAAATATTGGGTATCTTCAGAGGCTGGTGAAGAGAATAGCAGAGTTTGGACAAGAATAGGGGCTAACAATGAATGTCAAGAAGACAAAGCTTATGAGAATATCGAAAACTCAAAGAACTAACGAGAATCTCCTCATAAACGGATCCAATGTAGAATGAGTCGACCAATATGCATACCTTGGAACAATGATCAACTCCACAGGAGATTACTTACATGAAATCAATATCAGAATAGAAAAGGCTAGAGCAAATTTTAACAAAATGAGAAAAGTGCTCTGCACAAAAGATTTGAATTTGAATCTAAGAGTTAGGTTGGCTAGGTGCTACGTTTTTTCGACTTTGTTTTATGGAATGGAAGCTTGGACCTTGAATGCTGCATCAATGAAAAAACTAGAATTATTCGAGCTGTGGGTATACAGACGAATTCTGAAAATATCGTAGACAGAACACGTCACAAATAAAGAGGTTCTGAGAAAGATGAATAAAGAAATGGAAATACTAAATAGGTACCATCAAAACAAGAGAATTGAAATCTCTCGGACATATTACACGTGGAGAGAGATACAGCTTGCTCCAAATGATTATGCAGGGAAAGATTCAAGAAAAGAGAAGCATAGGGAGACGAAGAATATCGTGGCTGCGCAACCTGAGAGAGTGGTACGGATGTACATCAGATGAACTTTTCAGAGCAGCCGTCTCTAAAATACGAATAGCTATGATGATTGCCGACCTCCGCCACGGAGATGGAACTTAAAGGAGACCTGTCCATCATGGCAAAATTCCAACGACATCTGGATCCCGATACTCTGTTAGGAGTAAAACTAATATAAAATAATTCGCTGCAAAACAAAAATAAGAGACATATAACATATGACACTTCAGTTCGTTCAGAGAGGACCATAACCGCCCTTACGTATGTTTCGCCCTCATTAGGGATCATCGGAAGTGTATATATGGCTACCTCTAGAGGTACTGTTTTAAATATAATATGTAATAGTTTTGCGTTTTTCATATAACGTTTGTAATTAATTGTGTTTTTTACCAAAAATCAATATATATTTCCAATAAAACCATTAAAACGTCCAGTGATATCCATCAAAACGAAAAATTTGATATATCTTAGAAACTTTTTACCGCTTAATAAGAATTTATGGCAGTAAATATCGAAAGGGATATAAGCCTGCGAAAGAACGGATATCTGCACAAACGTAAAACTTTACTATTCTGCAAGGAGCTTTTTATAGTGTATTGCAGCAGGAATGGCAGGATAGAAACATGGCATGCGAACATGCGATGTCACGTTCGAGAACTTTTAACCATTCATTACTAGTGACTGGTGTAAGTGTTCTTCTGGTCGTTTAGAAACAGTGAATGAGTGACTCTTAAAGCAAATAAACATATTGGAAAGCGTCATAATAGTGCTTGTAACACTTGTTTTAGACAAGTTGATACTATCTACACATAAATTGAATAGTTACTTTAAGTATTGGATATCATTGGTAATGATATTAGGGGTTTAATAGCAGTGAGGATAATACGGTTTTAATAAACATGCGACTACTTTATGAGTAGTTACTATGTTACATTTTACTCTGGGCTAATTAGCAAAATACAAGGAAAAGTTATTTACCAGCAATTTTATTGCTGGAATCGAATCTTATGATTGTATATATTAATAATATACAGTCGGAAAAATGAAAGAATACCCATGAACGAACATATAAAACACGCTGTATTTTCCTGTCACCGTGTCACAAAAAAATTGTCCAGTGGAAATACATGTAACAATAATTGTTACATGTACTTGCGCTGGCCATTTTTTTGTGTGACACGGTGACAGGAAAATACAGCGTGTTTATATGTTCGTTCATGGGTATTCTTTCATTTTTCCTACTGTAGGTATACAAAGTCCGCAGATAGTGTGCTACTTTTTTATTAACAAAATAGCGCCCGAAAATCATGTTTTTTTCAATTTTTGCTCTATAACTCCAAAGATTTGAAATTTACACCAAAAACACCCAAATAAAAATTCACCGTAAATAAATTCTGCATAGAGACGTATTTTTTCCGATTTACTTCAACGAAAATTTTCCCCCGAAAATGCGGGTTTTTCTAACAAAATCTTTAATTTTTAACTAAAATTTTAGTTAAGTAATTGTTTATCATTAAATAAATAAGTTGGTAATATAAAAGCTGTTTTCGTATAGATTATAATTCCATAAGCCGATGAAAATTGAATGAACAGTTTAGCAACAACTGAAAAAGAAACAACTTAATTAGTAATTGACGGTCGCTATAATAACCACAATAATTGTGATACATAAGAATAACTATTAGCTAAGGCCAGGCTACGGCCGGCGTAGCTAAGCGGTAGTGTGCTTCGCTCGTGTGCTGGTAGACCGGAGTTCAAATCCTACTGTCGGCAAGAACAACTAGACATTTTTAAAATGTTTATAGGCCCCAGGTCGACTCAGCCTGAATAAAATGAGTACCTTGCGTAAAAACAGGGCTAATAATAGGCGGTTGAAGCGTAGCATTGGCCCTGTTACCTTCCTTGTATACCGTAGTCCCTAGATATAGCATACTACCCTGCTATACTATACTCCCAAAGCCACGTGAGCGGTATTAAACGGGTGACTAGTATTATTAAGAATAACTAGGATTTTTGTATAAAAGACACTGCACCTATTTAATGTACTTTACAGAATTAAAATTGGACTATTTAAGCGGCCTCAGGAATATTTTAAAATTGTAAACAAATTTTTTGGCTTATAAACAAATATAATATCTCGGAAAATATTAAATTAAATTAGATCATGAAAACTGTATTGGAAAAAAGCAGCAGGACTTTTCTTTTAAAAGAAAAAACGTTTAATTGTGATGAGTGGTTCCTGAGGTACCACCGGTCAAAGTTGACCGGTATTTACGGCAAAGATATAAACAATAGGCTCATAATTTTTGAACCATCACCTTTTTAATTTTGTCCTCTTTCTCCACGCCAATTTTTATATCTTTAAATACTCATAACATATATTATTATAATAAAAACTATCGATATTACGAGTGAAAATTGCCAAAAATAGCTAAATTCCAATCAAAAATTAGGTTGGAGAAAATGTAATCTCAAAGTTCAAAATTGATATAAGTACGTTAAAAAAATGAATTTTCTCGGCTTTCCATGGAGCATTTTTCTTCATTCTTTTTTTGTTCCCAAGTAACTCGGGATAAGAGCCATCTAACTAACGCATATATTGATTTATTTATAAGAAAAGAAAACTACATATTTTTCCAGTTTTAGACTTTTTTTAGATAAACTTACTAGAAGTGTACCTTTTAATGTTAAAAACATAAATGTTCTCATTTGAAAGCTGTATAATTATTTAAACAATCTTTATTTAAACAAATTAAAAAATTTTGTTATAATATAATAAATTAATTTATTATAACAAAACAAAAGCAACTTTGACATTTAATAATGCGTTTGTTAGATGGCTCTACTCGAGATACTTGGGAATAAAAAAAAATGAAGAAAATTGCTCAATGGGAAGCCGAGAAAACGCATTTTTTAACCTATACCGATTTTGAACTTTGAGATTACATTTTTTCCAACCTAATTTTGGATTGGAATTTTGCTATTTTTGGCAATTTTCACTCGTAATATCCATAGTTTTTATTATAATAATATACGTTATGAGTATTTTAAAGATATGGAAATTGGTGTCGAGAAAAAGCACCGAAATATAAAGGTGATGGTTCAAAAATTATGATCCTATTGTCTATATCTTTGGCGTCAATGCCGGTCAAATTTGACCGGTTGTATCTCAGGAACCACTTATCCTAATTAAACGTCTTTTATTTTAAAAGAAGCGCCCTGCCACTATTTTTTCCAATACAGTTTTCATAGTTTAATTTAATTTAACATTTCCCGAGATATTCTATTTGTTTATAAGCCAAAAAATTCTTTATAACTTTAAAATATTCCTGAGGCCGCTTAAATAGTCCAATTTCAAATCTGTGAAGTATATTAGATAGGTACAGTGACTTTTTATACAAAAATCATATTTATTCTTACGTATATTAAGAAATTGTGGTTATTACAGCGACCGTAAATTTTTAATTAACAATTTAATTGTTGCTAAACTGTTCATTCAATTTCAATCGGCTTCTGGAATTATAATCTATACTAAAAGAGCTTTTATATCACCAGGTCATTTAATTATTGATAAACAATTACTTATCTAAAATTTTAGTTGAAATTTAAAAATTTTGTTGGATAAATACGCATTTTCCGTAGAAAATATTTGTCGAAGTAAATCGGTAAAAACATGTCTCTATGCAGAATTTAATTACGGTAAAAAATTTTTATTGAAGTATTTTTGGTGTAAAGTTAAAATCTTTGGAGTTATAGAGCAAAAATTGAAAAAAAACTCGATTTTCGGGCGCCATTTTGTTTATAAAAAAACTAGCAAACTATCTGCGGACTTTGCATACCTATATTATTAATAAATACAGTCATAAGAGTCGATTCCAGCAATAAAATTGCTGGTAAATAACTATTCCCAAAAATGGCCTATTCTCCGATAATCTACCAAGACTATTTATAGAGTTTTTAATTAAAACCTAACGTGTTACATGTAACAGTTTATTCATTCACATGTAGAGATGAAAAAAAATTATACATCGATATATCGTATCACCTGATACATCAAATGTAGGTATCGATCGATATACGATATACATAATATTCGGCAAACCTATTTTGTTTCCTTCAAAATTTGAAAGTATGTTTTATGATGTCCGGCATTCTCCTTTTCTTTTTCTTAAATCATGCTCTGGCCTTTGCCTGTCAGTCTATATCCTTCCATTTAGATCTCTCTTGTGTCCTTCTTCTAAATTGCCTCACACTCATAATATAATATATTTCACGTCATTTAATCATTTACTTTTTTTGGTCTTCCTATTGGCTTCCATTGTAATGACAGTTTCTGACTTTTTACAAATTTTACTATATCGTGTGCCTTTTATTCTGTTCATTGATCCCGTCGTTCCTCCTGATTCTCTATGTACCGTCTTCCTCTTGCACTGGGCCATATATTTTTCTCACTATCTTTTTCTCGAATATCCTGAGTAGCGCTTCATCTTTTTCTGTTATTATCCAGGTCTCACAACCATACTACTACTTCTTGTTCAGGTGCCATCTCCGAGGTGGACAATCATTATAGCTACTCAGACTTTAAAGGTGGCTGTTCTGAAAAGGGTATTTGATGTACATCCATACCATTCTCTAGGTTGTGTACCATGCTATTCTACATCTCTCTAAGCTTCTTTTTCCTTTAATATTTGCCTGCATAATGAGTTGGAGCAAGTTGTATCTCTCTCCACGTGTAATATGTCCGAGATATTCCAATTTTCTGATTATGATTGTATTTAAGACTTCCATTTCTTTATTCATCTTTCTCAAAAACCTCTTCTGTACATGATAGTTTCAGAATTCTTCTATACACTCACAAATCGAATGATTCCAGTATTTTCGTTGATGCCGCATTCAAGATCCAAGCTTCCATTCCATAAAACAAAATCGAGAAAACGTAGCACCCAGCCAAGCTAACTTTTAGCTCTAACTTCAAAAATCTCCTGTGCAGATTGTCATTTTGTTAAACTTTGCTCTAGGATTACCACAGATCTAAATAACGTTCTGTAGATAGTCATTGTTGTTCTTTTGTCTTATGATTTCAGTGTCATCAATCGTTTATTGCCGTAGTATGTACATACGATTAAGTATGTAATTCAACCTATTCTTTTCTGCTACAGAATTATTTGAATGTCTCTGTATATTTGTTTCACTATAGTTCTTTATACTTAACCTAGTAAAGGATGGTAAATGCATTAAGTTCCAAAAATTATTGTAAATTACTCTTACACCAAAAATTAATTGTTCTCCATTTTTTGAGTTTTTGTAGTGTATAAACGAATTGGCAAGCTATATATGATCAGCAGGAATTTCTATTACTATTTGCAATAGAGATATCCCGATATATCCACCGCAGGAATGCCTTCTCTCCCTTTTCCTTTTCGGTCTGCGCCGATTCCCCAGAGACGCCATTTTCTTGCGATTTCCCCGCTATCAACGATACAAGGTCCGCGATGGAAGACTGCCATGGACTATCGATGTAAGTCGATCGTTTTTGTTGCATACACGGTGTGACAACACAAAAAGGACTTACTATCTTTCATATTTTTTATGATCTATTAACTATACATCATTTTTAAACGCTTTTTTTTAGTTCAATCGTTTGTGTCAAATATTTAGGCGTTAATTTGACTGCCTTTATTTCAATGCAAATGAATCAAAATATGCAGATATATGCATATGCGGGAACAATACCTACACGAATAGTCCATAATTTTTTTATGTTTATTAATTGTTTAAATAAAAAAAAACGATTTTAATGGAAAATGCTCTTATTTTTTACAATGTAGAAACTTGAAACTTTTACAGACTGAAGCTAATTATATGAACTATCCATAATTTCCCTTTTTACGTTAGTTTTTTACGTTATGATTCATAAATAAACTATAAAGTTTCAAATTTTTTGCCGATTCCGACTATTTTTCATGTTTTTACATCATGTTTATAAACATCCTAAGCGGCGAAGATTTTGAACGCTCTTATTTTTGTTTATATAAACATCGGCGCATATTCGTGTCAACTTTCAATACGATACGAAAGAAGGCTTCAACCAAAACTCGAATTCAAATAATTCGTGTATTGAACGTAGAAAAACCACCGGTAGAGACGTTTCGTGCTGCAATTATCATTAGAATTCGTAATTCGCGAGAAATTAACAGGGTCTACACCGTGCAATAGTAAAGCATTAGAAGAGATGGAAGGACTGCGAAAACTGTAATAGGTGTTAATAATGATTTTGATTTAAGAAATGTATGAAGAAATTACCGAAAATGTACAAAGTATGTATCAAATGTTGAAATAAATGCAAAAAATGACTAAATTATACATCCATTATACATCATTATACATCCTTTTTTAACAAGACGATATATGTTAATATTTGAAAAGTGTAAGACTAAAAAGTAAAAATTAAATTTTTTTTTAAGAAACGCTTTTCTTTAGTTACGAGAGACTAAAATTAAAACTATTATAAAAAAATCAACCAAAAAGCAAAAAATAAAAAAAAATCAAACTCGAAGGATTATTTGAAAAACACTGTCAGATAGATTAAATATACAAAAATCTCACACATTCGTTAAAAAATTGAAAATATCTAACACATTCGTTAAAGAAAACCGTCTTCATCCGTCTTCATCCTTCAACCGTCTTCATCGAATAAACGATGTGAGGATATATAGATACGATTTTACTTTTCGCGTCCCACGCTTTTCTTTAACGAATGTGTTAGGTTTTTTCAATTTTTTAACGAGTGTGTAAGATTTTTGTATATTTAATCTGTCGGAGAGTTTTTTTCGATTAATCCTTCGAGTTTGATTTTTTTTTTATTTTTTGCTTTTTAGTTGATTTTTTATAGATAATATTTTTAATTTTAGTCATTTCTAACTAAAGAAAAGCGTTTCTAAAAACTTTTTTTTTCATATTTTTTTTTATTTACATTATTTTTGCCCAAGTTAGTTTTAAACAGACGTGTGATTGCGTCTTTTAACAATGTTTTGAAGAATCGAATCTAGAAAGAATATTTTTATATTTGAGGCAGAAGAAAAATCATTACAATTATTAATATTGATACAATTTTTCCTTAACCCAGTTAATAGAAAAATAAATGGCACGGAATCAAGAAATTTATGTGTTGTTCTGTGGCAATCAATAGAAAGCACGAATATTAATAAAGAATTAATAAACGTCGTCAAAGTAGGATACAATCAACCTATAACAACAGGATTTGTAACATTAAAAGGATTAAAGCAAGGCTGTTGCTGCCCCCACATTATTTAAAATATACATCGAATGTGCTCAAAAAAATATGAAAACAAAAATTTCGTACAATGAAGATATCACTCATCATCACTATATGGCATATACGCTTAACTTTGCAGACAAGCAAGTAACAATGACTTAAGATTATGACGATTGAATCTATACCGCCTGAAAATTAATTTAAGAGTATGGAAGGAGTATGGGCTCTGGAAGTGAAAATTAAGAAAACCGAATATTTGTTCATTGGAGGAGAACAAAAAGATCTCATATTAGACGGCATGACCACGAGAAAGCATTGCTACGACTACAAATATCTAGGTACAGATATTTGGCTCTATGGAACACTAGACAAAACTATGGGAGAAAACTTCTAAACAAAAAAATCGAAGGAATAAATCTAATCGTTTAATCAGTTTAATTTTTTTGTTATTAAGAAGAAACTTTCATTTTTTTATCAAATAAATTTTGTGTTCTCTGTTGTTTTCGTATTTTGTTTATATGTATATAAAGAACACTGTTGTTTAGTCTCATAATATTGTATATAATTTCATGATTTTTAATACCCAATTTTATCTTCAACAATATCCCTAAGTGCGTCATAGGGTTCATTCTCAGAAAATTCTCCATATCGAGAATATTCTCTGATTTTTCATTCTCGAGAATTTTCCAACACTAGGTTTTAGTGTAAATCATTTGGGAAATTACAACAATTATATTAGTAGGAAACATATTTGTAAGCAGTATAAACAATGTTACGAAACATAATATTATAGTGTTGCAAAATACTTTTAAAACTATCTACTTACCGGTCTATTATCACAGGATCTGAGGGTGTTTCGTTTCGGTTTCCGCAACTCTTTTTGTCACAACACCGACTGAAAAAAAAACAAGTATACGCTTATTAGTTGTGATTGATTAAATTTAAACTCAAAAAATATAATGAGAAATATTTTAATCCTATTAGAAAGTCATTTGCATTTTACTCCAGGGTAATAAGGTTTTTTCCATGACACTAGAACAGCCAGGCTACTGAAGCGTTTTTTCGACAGGTAATACCTATAAGAGCAAATTTTAACTATTTCATGCTTAGCATCTGGCGGCCATTTTTATTTATAAACAATTAAGTGTCAAAAAATAGCATTTTTCACTTTTTTTCCAAGTCAACGGAAAACAGGGAAACTCTTTATGGTTTTTCTAGTACAAATATCTTCGAGCTTATGGAAAAAGCTTTAAAATGGCTTATCACAAAGTTTGATATAGTCATTTATTGTTAATATAATTGCGAAAAAAGGTCGGAATTGCAAAAAAAATTATTTTCGCAATAACTGTTGCAAAAATTAGTGTACAGCTTTGAAATTCTTGTCAAATAAGGGTTGTTTGGTGCTTAATACGTGATAAAAGTTTTAAAGCGATTCATTCAATTGTTTAAATTTTATTCAAATTGTTTATCCCAGAGAGCATTTTTTTTTTGCAATAACATAAGTTCGAAGAATATCACGTTAGAACCATTCCACAGGTGTCAAATGAAAGAGCATGAGCTTTATTTTCAACTTGGTTTAAAAAAAGTGAATAAAAAATGATGCATTTAATAGTAATAAATAATTATGCAAAACTATCGTAAATCCTTCCTTATAAACTTTCTATTTTGTTATATAAGAAATTATACATATTTATTACAATTTTTTATCAATTACGATATAGACAATATTATTTGGTAGTTGTGCACTTAAAACAGGGTAAAAAAGTTAATTTTTTTGGAAAAAGTTATTCAAAAAGTTTATAAAGAAAAATTGACGATATTTTGCATAATTATTTATTACTAATAAATGCATTTTTTATTCACTTTTTAAACCATGTTGAAAATGTAGCTCATGCTCTTTCATTTGACACCTGTGGAATGGTTCTAAGGTCATTTTTTTCTGACTCATGTTATTGCCGAATTACCACTGGATCCGAAGAAACAAACGAGAATCAACGGCTCTTATCAGAGCCTACATTGACAATGATGACCATAAACATTGAGGGTATTACTTGTAATAAACAAGAAATTTTGTCTGAACTGTGTAAAACCCACAAGTGTGATATATTATGTATACAAGAGACTCACCGTGACATATCAGCACGTAGACCTAGCGTTGAGGGAATGCAGCTTATCATTGAACATCCAAGTGAAAAACACGAAAGCGCCATCTTCATCAGCAGAAAAAACATGCTACAACGACATTGAAATTTTGACCGTCGAAATAGTAGCCTGCACAGTGACATCTGTGTATAAACCACCCTGGAGAGACTTTGTTTTCTCCCCTCCAAAAAATTTCGCTTCTCAAAAAACCAGATTCATTCTCGGGGATTTTAATAGTCATAATGTTCATTGGGGCTACGCTTCAACTGATAAAAATGGAGATCTTGTGGAATCGTGGGCTGAACAAAACAACCTGGCATTGCGGCATGACCCAAAACTGCCCTATTCGTTCCAGAGCAAAGTGTGGAAGAAAGGTTACAACCCTGATCTCACCTTCATCAGCATATCTTTAGAGGACCGTTGCGTTAGAAAGGTATATAAGCCTATACCAAAGACACAACATAGGCCCGTGGGAATAACCGTATACAGCGCTATAAAAGCTCCCAAAATCACTTTCAAACGAAGGTTTAATTTCAAAACAGCGAACTGGGAAAAATATACTGATGAATTGGAAACACAAGTGAAAAACATAGTCCCGATCCCCAAAAACTATGATGCATTCATCAAACTTGTATAACGAACCTCATGTAAACATATACCCAAAGGATGTCAACAACATTACATATCTGGTCTGAATGACGAAGCAAAAGACATTATGACAAAGTACACCGAAGCATATAGTAAAGACCCATTCAGCGAAGTTACAGCAGAGATAGGGGAGAGACTGCAGCAAATACTAAGCGCCTCCAGACAAGAACGGTGGAGCGAGACATTAAGTAAAATGGATATGACGCACAGTAGTAAGCAGGCTTGGAATATGATCAAAAAACTTAATGGTGATCCCACAGAGATGAAAGAGCCATGTTCAATAACGCCAAATCAGATAGCCCACCAACTGCTTCTGAATGGCAAAGCAAACCATCGTTGCAAAACGGCAAATATCATAAGAACTCAAGACCAGGAAACAACTCTCTTGCGAAACCCATTTACCATCGAAGAGCTCAAAAATGGTATTGACTGTATGAAAAATGGAAAATCACCTGGGGTGGACGAAATCCTAACAGAGCAGATAAAACACTTCGGGGAAAAAGCGAGACAATGGGTGCTCGATCTATTTAACATCTGTCGCTCTACCTACCATATTCCAAAACTGTGGCGTAAATCAAAAGTAGTAGCCCTTCTGAAACCTGGGAAAGACCCTGAACTACCGGGTAGCTACCGTCCGATATCTCTGCTATGTCATTTGTATAAATTGTATGAACGCCTCATTTTGAACCGCATCCAGGAAAAATTAGATGCAAAATTAATCTCACAACAAGCAGGCTTCAGACCAGGTAAATCATGCACAGGCCAAGTGCTGAACCTGACAGAGTACATAGAGGAGGGATTTGAACAGAGAGATAGTGGGAGTAGCCTTGATAGACCTCACAGCGGCCTATGATACTATAAACCACAGAACCTTGCTAACTAAGATCTATAACACTGTGCTTGACTATAACCTGGTAAATATCATTAGATCACTATTGTGTAATAGACGCTTCTACGTTGTGCTAAATGGAAAGAAGAGCAGATGGAGAACCCAAAAAAATGGCCTACCTCAAGGAAGCGTTCTGGCGCCGTCCCTATTTAACATCTACACCAACGACCAACCAATGCACCCTCAGGCTGAGAGTTTTGTTTACGCTGACGACCTTGGTATCGCCGTTAAGAAAACACTCACACAAGTGGAGTCGACAATGGAAGAGGCTTTAAACATGATGTCAACTTACTACAAACAAAACTCATTAAAAGCAAACCCTACAAAAACCCAAGTATGTGCATTCCATCTCAACAACCATCTGGCGCATGCAAAACTTAATGTTTCTTGGGAGGGACAACGCTTGGAACATACTGATAGGCCCAAATATCTTGGAGTGATACTAGACCGGTCACTTACCTTCTCCGGAAACTTGTAGGGAACAAGTGGGGTGCAAACCCTCAGGTCTTAAAGTCAACAGCTGAGGCATTATGTTTCTCAACAGGGGAATATGCTTGTCCCGTTTGGGGTAGATCTAGACACGCTCAACAAGTCACCACGGCATTAAATGAAACATGTAGAATAATGACCGGTTGCATGAAGCCTACCCCTCTGCCCCTACTGTACCGGGCAGCTGGATTCGCATCACCAGACGACCGTAGATGCGCCTCACAATATGTGGAGAAGTTCAGGTAAACTTTCGATGAAAGGCACCAATTATACGGGTTTGACGAACCGCCAGGAACTTAAATCCAGGAAAAGGTTTATGAAAAATGTCAGCGTCGAACCACCCGAACTGTTCCCCCTACATCCAGAACGACCTAATGGAATGAACCTGGACTGGAGAACCTAACGGACACTCAACCGCATACGCACAGGTGTTGCCCCTGTAAAACAGAACCTCATTAAATGGGGCATCAAGACAGATAACGACGCACTTTGTGAATGTGGGGAAATACAGAACGTGGAGCACCTGAGAGTATGCAGACTGTGCCATCACAGTGCACCCTCGATGATTTATGGCTCGCAAATACAAAGGGTGTAGACGTGGCCCGATATTGGGCAGAAAAACTGTAGTCGGATCCAGACACGAAAAAGTAAGTCATGTTATTGCAAAAAAATGCTCTCTGGGATAAACAATTTGAATAAAATTTAAACAATTGAATGAATCGCTTTGAAATGTTTATCACATATTAAGCACCAAAGAACCCTCATTTGACAAAAATTTCAAAGCTGCACACTAATTTTTACAACAGTTATTGAGAAAATATTTTTTTTTGCAATTCCGACTTTTTTCGCAATTATATTAACAATAAATGAGTATATCAAACTTTGTAACAGGTCATTTTAAAGCTTTTTCAATAATCTCGAATATATTTGTACTAAAAAATCATAAATTTCACTGTTTTCCGTTGATTTGAAAAAAAAGGGGAACAAACTTAGATATATGGAACAAGTGGAACGAGATCTGAAAACACTTGAGATTACCCACTGGAAGAACAAAGCAAGGAACAGAACAGAATGGCGGAAAATCCTAGAATAAGCCAGGACCCAAAAAGGGTTGTCGAGCTACTGATGATGATGATGAATTGTTTATAAATAGAAATGGACGCCAGATCCTACGCAGGATATAGTTATAATTTGTTCCTATAGGTATTACCTGTCGAAAAAACGCTTCAGTACCCTGGCTGCTGAAGTGTCACGAACAGGGTATATTTTTGTCTTATTACCCTGGCCTATTTGGGTATTATTGTAAAATGTTGAGAGATAAACTTACTGAATATGTTTACCCCTCAAAATATAAGCGCTAAAATAATTAAAACTACAATAAATTAACAATAGATTACTTTCTACCTGTACCGAAAACTTAACCACATTATTCAAATACAAATGACTTTGTTATAAGCTTAAGATTGAGGTTTCCTAAAATATCTTGATGGCAACTATAAATAAGAATGCACTCTGAAATTGCATGGACTTCGATCGGCTACTAAACAACTGTGACCCCTATAGTAATAAGTTTAGATTTGACTTCAGAGAGATAGAACTTAATTGCAGATCTTCGAAAATTTGAGCACCTCTAGCTTTAGGAAATCCTATCAATATAGTTACTGTTGCTGTACCTACATTGATTATTCTTGGTATCATAAAAATGTTGCTGTTATGAACTAACAGAATAGACATATCTCAGTTCGTATATCAAAACTTCTAGTGTTATTAATGAAAATTTTCTTTAATAACGTTCATTCATTCATTCATCAAGCATTACAAGCATTACATTACGGATTATAGTTAACGCCATGGCATTCAAAATTCTATTCTTTCTTTCAAATATCAGAAGGCTGTTTATTTCTCTTTATTGTTAATCGTTGTTGTTTCCATCCCATATGTAACAACAGGTCTTATTAAGGCCATCGGTACATAATTCGCAAATATTTTACGGCTATCCCTACTTTTTATATCTTTACACGGCAAATTACGTGTAGTAAAATTCACACTGGTATGGATATGTAAATATTACTAGAACGTCATTCTACTTGACAATATCATGATGAACTTTAAAGAGATGGCTTTTGAATGTTCTTGGATATCTCTTATTTGTATAACTGCAAATTATTAATTTCGTTAAGAAATGTGATAATTTTTTCATTAACTATATATTCAGTGATTGTAATAATTCATATGTACGACAAAAACTAATACTCAATCGACAAAAGTGTTAAAGTGATTTTTTAATAATATATTGTTACTATGGAACGCTTACAATTTTGAACATCTTTAACAACAAAATACTTAACATACTATATTATCCTGATGAATTATCTGCTTGGATCTTCCACAAATAATACACAATAAATAACTTTTTATTAAGTGCAGGTCTTAAATCAATTAATTTATCAAATACACTATATATCAACATTATTTAATCAACAACTCAAAATATTCCCGATGCCATGTCAAGTATTAAAAATTGTCACTGATTGTCAATGTCTGACTGACAATAATGCTGACAATATTCTATTCGACTGAGTGCATTGTATGACAAAGATAGATTTGGAAAATATTATCACCGACATTGTGTTAATTTTTTTCGAATCCTGAAAAAACCAATAAATATTTTTGAAAAATTTAAACGCAGAATGAAAGACTAAATTATTGCCGAGGGTCGAAAGTCCCTTAGAATAAATAAAAAGTTTATTTTGAATGAGATATTTGAAATTAAAAATCACACTAAATTGTCTCTTAGTTTTTCACCCCTGTAACTTATTAAATTAAACATTATGGAAGTTCTCAGGGACTTTCGGCCCTCGCTAATAACGTAATCTTTCATTCTGCTTTTAAATTTTTTAAAAATACTTATTAGTTTTCTCAGGATTCGAAAAAAATGAATCCTCATTTGAATAGCATTGCAGCCGAAAATACGTACCCATCCTCTTAAGGTCTTATATATTATGTAGGTTCATATTTTTGTTCTATTACTTAGAGTCTTGCTTCTTAGCAGACTTATATTTATTCCATGTGTTTTTTGGTCTTTCAGAATTCTTTCCTCTGTCCTTTTTTTTTCGGTTTCCCTATTGTTACTCCCAAGTAACTAAAGGTGGATACAGTTTCAAATTTATGGTCCTGTGATATTAGATATTTCTGAACTGTTGTGTCGTCTTTCCCTATTGCCATGTATTTTGTTTTGTGTTGGTTTATCTCTAGCACTATTCTCTTCGCTTCCTTATTACATTTTTCAAATGCTTTTATAGGTGTCGTCTTTGCTATGATGACTAGATCATCTGCATATGCTACTAGTTGAAGTTGATCTGTAATAACTTATTTTTTTCAAAGTTTGTTTATTATTCTATATTTTTATTATTATTTCCAATATCGGGTTAAATAGTGTCGGTGAGATAGAGTCGCCTTGTTCCACGCCTTTATTTACATTGATCTCCTTAGAAGTTGTTCCATTGAAACTGATCTTTGCTGTGGTGTTATTTAGGCTCACTGTTAGCATAATATGTCTTAATTTTTTTGGCATTCCAAGATTCTCTAGCTCCTTCATCATTTTCGCCCGATCAATTGTGTCAAAAGCGCTTTTGAAATCTATGAATATTAGATGAATTTCTCTGTTTTATTCTCTCGATTTTTGAATTATTTTCTTCACTGAATGTCTGAAATTAATAATAACGTTCACGTTCATTTTTATACTGAAGCTGATGTGCAACATAAAAAAGAATCGATGGCAAATCAGTCTAAATATTCTTTTTCTCATGATCATCTTTCAGTGCGTCACAGTTTTTCGATTTCTCTCTAACGCATTAAATTGTATGTGACAGAAAAAAAGGCACGTCTGTGAATACTTTGGTAATTATTCTAGTTTGGTGATTATTCTAGTTGTCGATAGATGGCGCCATAATCAAAAAAGAATTATTTATTAAATAAAATAATACTATTATCAATATAATCTGTACAATTTATAAGACTATACAAATGAAAAAAAATACCATTTTATAAATGCAATAGACACAATTGATTTGGTTTTATTCCAAATTGAAAATAAAATTTGACAACTGTCAGATTTAACAAAAATGTCATGTTAGAATAAATGTCATAAATGTGTATTATCACGGACTTACCTTTTTTTCTATAATTTGTGACGCACTGAAAAATGTTCATGAAAAGGAGAATAGAGTTTATATACTCTCATTTCGGATTCTTGATACGTATGTAATAATTTATATCCTCGCCGCCATGATATTCGATAAAAAACCACCGTCCCTCATCAACAAATGTAGAAAATTTGCTTCTCCCCCTTCTTATGTCAAAGAAGTTGACGTGGCCGACTCGATGATGTAGTCACGAGATTCCCTAAATATTCTTCCCCCGATGTTAAGGGCTGTCGAGAGGTAAATAGCGGGGCAAGGGCGGATACTTTCCCCAGGGAGTCTGTCTTTTCCCTATTCCCTTGTCTTCTTCCCATAACAAACATCGTTTTCATTCGGGGATCTCGCTCCTTGCACACACCATTTCTTCTATGCAACTTCATCGTTCAGGCCTACAGGGTTATACTTAGAACTCCTTAACTATTAAGTTATTAGGCGTTTCGAGATATAATCAATAAAATGGAAATATTTGGTTTTTAGAACGAATCATAATTCAATATAATAAATTTCATATTTCAATATATTTTTACTGACGGCTCCAAAATTCAAAATAAAACTGGATATGCAATATATCACTGGAATTCTGAATACAACGAATCATGCCGATTGCCCAATGAAGCTGCAATATATACTGCCGAATTATCAGCTTTATCACTGGCGTTAAAATATATTATAGCCTCTGTTGGTATGGACAGGTACATAATTATTACATGTACTTGCGCTGGCCAATTTTTTGTGTGACACGGTGACAGGAAAATACAGCGTGTTTTATATGTTCGTTCATGGGTATTCTTTCATTTTTCCTACTGTATATCATTTTCACCGATTGTAGAAGCATTGTGAACAAACTCACTTCTATCCAATCGACCAAAAACCTAAACCACATTGAGATAGAAATTAAGAGTCTATATTATGATATTACTTCCTCGGGCAGTTCAATTATTATTTGTTGGGTTAGAGGACATTCTGGAATATTAAGAAATGAAGAAGTCGACAAATTAGCTAAATCTGCAGCTTTAACCAAACGAAACATAAACAACATACTTCTACCAGTAACCGATATAGATAATATCAGAAACAATTACAAACAAAATTGGCAACGTTTGTACAACCAAAGTACAACGGGAATACATTTTAGAAATTGCCAACCACTAATTCCCAATGAGAGATGGTTTAAACATGAGTCCAATAGGTTATTTATAAAAATATTAAATAGAATAAGATCAAATCACCCACTAACCTCAGCATACAAACACAGCATAGGTATCAATGATAACCCATATTGCGCCTGTGGTAAAATTGGATATCTACAGCACCTTATATTGGAGTGTGGACAGTTCAGACAAAATATTAAAATTATGTATGAAAAGTTAGTTGATCTAAATTGTCCTTTACCTTTTAATTTAAATGAAATTATTTTTTCAAACAATAAGCAGACGTTAAAATGTCTTTACAAATACGTAACGTCCTGTAAATTTAAATATTAAATCGGCTTAGGTAATAAAATTAAAAATTGTAAACATATCACACAAAATTGAAAAATGTATCCATGAATATATTATAACACACTGTAGATTTAGATTATAAGTAGGCTTATATAATACAGAGCAAAAATAGGAAATATAATACAAACAGTTGAATTGAATTTTATGACAAGATGTCTACAAATCACCAGAGAGGATAGAATAAAAACAGAGTCGATATGGAACAGAATGGAAGTAGAATGCCCAATTACAAAAACGTTCGAGATCAGAGCTCTGTAGTGGTACCGACATGTACAAAGAATGCCAGAGCACAGGTGGCCGAAAATAATACTGGACTGGAAACCACTGGGAAGAAAACAGACGGGAAGGCCTATTATGAGATCGAAAACTTACATATAGACGGAGAGCTAGAGGCGAGAAATCATCGTCATAAGTAATATGGAGTTTGGCATGTGAAATGTGTCTATTGTATATTGATAACTATGACCCCTTTCAGGCTGACACCTCAGTGGATACAGGAAGTAGCAATAAGGGATGAAAGGGGAAAGTTGGTGCAGTCATTAAATGTTTTCACCTTCTATTTTGTTAAACCTCCATCGATTTGCATGAAAATTGGTGAGTAGTTAGAGCATAACTCAAGAAATAAAACTGATATGGTGCCAACGTGCGCTTTTACCCTGGGGGTGGATGCCACCCCGTCTCGGGGGGTGAACACCATTTTATTAAAAATAACCCCATTAATCGATAGAGGGACAAATTTTAAGCAAAATTTGTTACTTCTAATTATTAAAATAAATCAATACTTTTTGAGTTATTAAAGATCAAAGATTTGAATTTTTCGTGACATAAATGCATGATGTAAAGCGGTTTTTCGTGAATAATTCAAAAACTGTAAGTTTTATCAAAATAGTTATGATTACCAAAATTGAAGATAATAAAAAATAAACGAGATTTATTATTCGAAAAACCTTTGAGAATTAATAAAAAGTGAGTTATAGGTGATGGAATGTATATTTTTTTCGGCTAGTACCCAAATCTAAGTATTCAAGCTCAAATAACGGGAAAACGGTGCATTTTATAAAATATATTTACTGAACACTTGTCAAAGTACTCAAGAATACCTATCAAGTGAGCTCCAGATGAAGTTTATAACATCAAAGCTAAGCAAGTGATGATGGAAATAAGAGAACCCTTTCGAGTTTTTAGGAAAAAGTGAAAATTAAAACATACGCTATTTATATATTTATTTTGAAATTTGTTAACAGAATAATTTTTAAAGGAATTTCGGGAATGAAGTTATTATTATAAATTATTATCAAGTTCGTTTTATTACAATTTAAATATAACAAGTTAAAAATGCGAGCATTATTATAACGAAAACTTTGTTTTTTATGTATTTAAATTCCTAATCTGGAAAATCGTTATATGAAAAGTTGTTTAGAATTAAAAATTATGTTTAATGTGCAATTATATCCTACTATTTAAATATTGTGAGCTTTAAAGGCACTTTACTGAGCGAATTTCTTGAGCGAAATTCACATTTTTTACACATCGACTAAAATCGATACAATTTTATATACAGAATAAGCCAAATAAAAACGGAACATATGCCGTTAATACAGTGTATCGGAACTACGTTTGAAATAGTAGACCAATATAAAAGTTTTACACACATAAGTCATAGCAACTTAACTATCTGTCTCGTTTTAGGTTAAGGCTACGGCCAGACAAGCGACAATTTACGGCGCCATAAGAGCAGTAAAATGAAGCGCGAAAATGGGTCCCGCGGTGAGTGTAGTGGATGGCCAGACTGAGCTGTAAAGTATCGCGAAGCAATATCGAACGGGTCCATCTTCGGCGTCGTGTTGCAAACAAATGGACCTGGGTCCAAATTTGTATCTCATCTAGCCACAACCAAGACCAAAACGCGACACGCCGTAATTTACATCCCCGTCTGGCCATGCTTTTTACTGCAGTTACTGCCGCTTCATTTTACTGCTGTTACAGCGCAGTTAGAGCAGTAAAATGAAGCGGCAGTAAAAAGCATGACCAGATGGGGATGTAAATTACGGCGTGTTGCGAGATGTAAATACAGTGTTTCGGTCGTTGTTGTGGTTAGATGAGCTACAAATTTGGACCCAGATCCTTCTTCCCAGTACCCATTTTCGCGCTTCATTTTGCTGTTATTATGGCGCCGTAAATTGTCGCTTTTCTGGCCATAGCCTTTGCCTAAAAGGAGACAGGTAGTTGAGTTGCTATGGTTTATGTTTGTCATATATTGGTCGACTATTTCAAACATAGTTCCGATACACTGTATTAACTGCGTATGTTCCGTTTTTATTTGGCTTATTCTGTAATCTTATGTTTATGATTGCATCTTGGATTTTAGACCGTGCAGATCTTTTTATGAAGAATAATTTTTGTTCGTAAAATTAATAATAAAAGAGTTATAAATAAAAATGATGATTGGTAGGTATCTCTAATTTGAGAAAAAAATTAAATATTTTCTTTTTATTAGGAGAATGTAGATAATAGTTACATTATTATAATAATTATTAATTATTTAATTATAATAATAACAACTATTGCATATATTAGAACACAGTTTTTAATTCCAAACAATTTTTCGTAGTAACAATAATTTACAATAGTGTGAAAAAAAGGTACTTTAATCTTGAGCGAAATTCATATTTTTTAAAATACCTCCTATAATATAGATAAAATTTGCTATCTGATGATTGAATCGTAGGTTTTAGACGATGCAGAACTTTTTATGAATTATAACTTTATTTCGTAAAATTAAAAATAAAAAAGTGTCCCGTAATATATGTGTCCAACTTAAGTACACACACTGTATATTATACAATATAATATACATAATACATAAATCATTGGGTAGACAGCACCAAAAATTTGTAACCTGCCATTTAACATTGCTTACATTAAAATTAATAAGTAATATTTATTTATTTGATATTTCAATTCTTTTACAGTTTATATGAAGTAATATCTTTTTGCAATAATATGTATGTTACTAAAATATTATTTTTATATTATTTTGATATTTAATTGAATTTTTTCTATCGATATAAACTTAGTGGCGTTCTAGCCAAGGGCAATGGGGCAGCTGCCCCCCCCCTACAGTTTTTACAGTACTTTTGTACTATAATTTTCGTTAAAAAGGCACGTTATCTTGTTTATTCACCGGTTGTGTTCACTTGCCAACTTTTTTTGGTCTAGAACAGCCCCTGTATAAACTGAATATGTACAGAAACTGAGGATGTCCAATAATGGGCACATTTGACACAATATTCAAACACATTTTTGCTATATTTTACATAAATGTCTTAAAACAATTTTAAAAACTTATATAAATAATATAATAATTAAGCTCCAAATTTTTGGAGCCTAAACTTTGAAAAATGTTTGTAGCATAATGTAATTAGAACACAGTTTTTAATTCCAAACAATTTTTCGTAGTAACAATAATTTACAACAGTGTGAAAAAAAAGGTACTTTAATCTTGAGCGAAATTCATATTTTTTAAAATACCTCCTATAATATAGATAAAATTTGCTATCTGATGATTGAATCGTAGGTTTTAGACGATGCAGAACTTTTTATGAATTATAACTTTATTTCGTAAAATTAAAAATAAAAAAGTGTCCCGTAATATATGTGTCCAACTTAAGTAGACACACTGTATATTATACAATATAATATACATAATACATAAATCATTGGGTAGACAGCACCAAAAATTTGTAACCTGCCATTTAACATTGCTTACATTAAAATTAATAAGTAATATTTATTTGTTTGATATTTCAATTCTTTTACAGTTTATATGAAGTAATATATTTTTGAAATAATATGTATGTTACTAAAATATTATTTTTATATTATTTTGATATTTAATTGAATTTTTTCTATCGATATAAACTTAGTGGCGTTCTAGCCAGGGGCAGGGGGGCAGCTGCCCCCCCTACAGTTTTTACAGTACTTTTGTACTATAATTTTCGTTAAAAAGGCACGTTATCTTGTTTATTCACCGGTTGTGTTCCCTTGCCCCTAACTTTTTTTGGTCTAGAACCGCCCCTGTATAAACTGAATATGTATGTACAGAAACTGAGGGTGTCCAATAATGGGCACATTTGACATAATATTCGAACACATTTTTCCTATATTTTATATAAATGTCTTAAAACAATTTTAAAAACTTATATAAATAATATAATAATTAAGCTCCAAATTTTTGGAGCCTAAACTTTGAAAAATGTTTGTAGCATAGTGTTTAATGGTATCAACTTTTCCGGGAGCTCATTTGATACATATTTCTAAGTACTTTGACAAGTGTTCAGTAAATATATTTTATAAAATGCACCGTTTTCCCGTTATTTGAGCTTGAATACATAGATGTGGGTACTAGCCGAAAAAAAAAATATACATTCCATCACCTATAACTCACTTTTTATTAATTCTCAAAGGTTTTTCGAATAAGAAATCTCTTTTATTTTTTATTATATTCAATTTTGGTAATCGTAACTATTTTGATAAAACTTACAGTTTTTGAATTATTTACGAAAAATCGCTTTACATCATGCATTTATTTCACGAAAAATTCAAATCTTTGATCTTTAATAACTCAAAAAGTATTGATTTATTTTAATAATTAGGGGTAATAAATTTTGCTTAAAATTTGTCCCTCTATCGATTAATGGGGTTATTTTTAATAAAATAGTGTTCACCCCCGAGAAGGGGTGGCATCCACCCCCAGGGTAAAAGCGCACGTTTGCACCATATCAGTTTTATTTCTTGAGGTATGCTCTAACTACTCACCAATTTTCATGTAAATCGATGGAGGTTTAACAAAATAGGTGAAAACCTTGAATGACTTCGTTAACTTTCCCCTTTCATCCCTTATTGCTACTCCCTGTATCCACTGAGGTGTCAGCCTGAAAGGGGTCATAATTATCAACATACAATAGACACATTTCACATGCCAAACTCCATATTACTTATGACAATGATTTCTCGCCTCTAGCTCTTAGACTAATAGGAAATGTTATGATAGATAGAGACCTCAGAGAAGCTGACTGGGAGAATAGACTGCTGTAGAGGATGAAAGCGGCGAACTCATAATGGGAAAAGCCGAAGAAAAAGAAGAAGTATCACCTTTATTTTTGCTGTATTTATTGATCTTGGTAAGAGTAAATTGCCCTCCTAGGTAAGGGATTAGTTATTTGCCTCTCCCAAAAATTGCCTTGAAAACAACTCGCCCTGTTCAAGATCACCTAAAAGATGGAGGGATAGTTAGCAGTCTATCTCCCGGAAAATTAACCAGAGGCAATTTCATAATTAAACAGATTGAAATATCTCCAATAATTAAAAGAAGAAGGTTAGCGTAATAGTACGAAATTTATTATAGTCCAGAGAAATAAGATTTTTCTCGTAACACATCCCCCTCCAGGCCGAAACCAAATTTTTTGAGTAGTATGGATATCTATATTAATAACCTTTATGTTTCCTGCAGCCGATTTTGATGATATACATAGTTATAAACAAATGAAGATCAAAAAACCGTAAATTTTCGCTTTTTTCGTCTATAACTAAAAAGTTAGGCATTTTAAACAAATTTGAGAGTAAGAAACTCATAAATCGTCTAAATAATTTCAATATGGCTTTCGCTGAATATGCCTATCCCTATTGGTTGCTTAGAAAATTGCAAAATAAATCATAAATTTTGAGTTTTTATAAATATTCATAATTTAGGTAAAAATTAACTTAGAACCTTCTTATTACACAAATTGCTGAGACTTCTGATGATTAAATTATATTTTAAATTTCAAAGCAATTAGTGAAATATTTTAAAAGTTAGGTATTTAATTTGTTTATCCAAAATTCATTTTTTTGTAACACTATAAGTCAGAAAATTATGAGGTTACAGTAAGACTTCTGACAGTTTATGGAAGAAGAACATTTATACTATTGACTTAATTAAAAAAAAAATACAAAAAGTTATTTTGAAGAGTGTAAAATTATTTTGCAAAAACACATCGATTTTTTGCTTACTTATAAACAATTAGAATAACCCGTTACCTGTAGAAAAATTATTTTTTCATATTTGGAAAGACTGAATTTTTATACACATTTAGAAAGAAAAACAATTGTCCTAGGATAATTAGGGACGAAGTTAGCCCCCCCTTTTTTTAATTCACAAGTTTTTGCAAAATATTTTTGCAGTATTTAGAATTATTTTTGTCATCTTTTTTAATTAAATTCATAGTATAAATCTTCTTCTTTTATAAACTATCCAAA
Organism: Diabrotica virgifera virgifera; assembly: GCF_917563875.1. Classification (NCBI taxonomy): domain Eukaryota; kingdom Metazoa; phylum Arthropoda; class Insecta; order Coleoptera; family Chrysomelidae; genus Diabrotica; species Diabrotica virgifera. The sequence continues at coordinate 52,949,374 of NC_065449.1, read as the reverse complement.
GTATAGTCCTGTCGCCAGGGGGGGTACAACGGCCTCCTTAATTCAGATGGACTTACCCAAGTTTTTTTTATATATTTTGGCCCGCAGAATACGAATTTTTTGGGTAACAGTTGATCCGGATGTCGATAAGATTGTTATAGACAAAGAACTTGAGGAATTACATAACAGCGATTTCTCGCAAAACGAAATATCTTTTTGTATTTTTTGGGTCATTTTAAGCAAAAAATATTCCTACAAGTTTTTTCGTAGAATGCATAGTTTTCGAGAAAACCGCGGTTGAACTTTCAAAAAATCGAAAAATTGTAATTTTTGAACCCAATAACTTGTGATTAAAAAATAAAGTAGCAATTCTGCTTACCGGATTTGAAAGTTTAAGTCAAATTATATCGGTTTTGATTATTTGCATTGCTAAAAATTTATTATTTTATTGTTAAACAAAGTTATAAACACCTAGTATGTGAGTGATATTTTCAATTATTTCTCATTTAAAATCGAACTAGTAGGTAGAGTAGCTACAAGTGCAAGCGAGGCAATTTCTACGTAGCATGCGTTAAAACGCATGTATTAGGTACGGGAAACACTATGTGTTTATAGATTTGTTTACAATAAAAAAATTAATTTTTAGCAATTCAAATAATCAAAACCGATATAATTTGACTTAAACTTTCAAATGCGGTAAGCAGAATTGCTACTTTATTTTTTAATCAAAATAGTCCTGTCGCCAGGGGGGGTACAACGGCCTCGTTAATTCAGATGGACTTACTCAAGTTTTTTTTATGTATTTTGACCCGTAGAACACGAATTTTTTGGGTAACAGTTGATCCGAATGTCGATAAGATTGTTATAGACCAAGAACTTGAGGAATCAAATAACAGCGATTTTTGGCAAAACAAAACAATATTTTGTATTTTTTGGGCCATTTTAAGTAAAAAATATTTCTACAAGTTTTTTCGTAGGATGCACAGTTTTCGAGATAAACGCGGTTGAACTTTAAAAAAATCGAAAAATTGCAATTTTTGAACCCGAATAACTTTTGATTAAAAAATAAAATAGCAAGTCTGCTTACCGCATTTGAAAGTTTAAGTCAAATTATATCGGTTTTGATTATTTGCATTGGTAAAAATTTATTTTTTTTATTGTTTAACAAAGCTATAAACACGTAGGGTTTCCCGTGCTTTTACATGCGTTTTAACGCATGTAACGTAGAAATAGTCTTGATTGCACTAGTACCTATTCTACCTACTCGTTCGATTTTAAATGAGAAATCATAGAAACATCACTCACGCACTAGTTGTTTTTAGCTTTGTTTAACAATAACACAATAAATTTTTAGCAATGCAAATAATCAAAACCGACATAATTTGACTTGAACTTTCAAAGGCGCTAAGCAGAATTGCTATTTTATTTTTTAATCAAAAGTTATTCGGGTTTAAAAATTGCATTTTTTCGATTTTTTCAAAGTTCAACCGCGTTTATCTCGAAAACTGTGCATCCTACTAAAAAACTTGTAGAAATATTTTTTGCTTAAAATGACCCAAAAAATACAAAATATTGTTTTGTTTTGCCAAAAATCGCTGTTATTTGATTCCTCAAGTTCTTGGTCTATAACAATCTTATCGACATCCGGATCAACTGTTACCCAAAAAATTCGTGTTCTACGGGTCAAAATACATAAAAAAAACTTGGGTAAGTCCATCTGAATTAACGAGGCCGTTGTACCCCCCCTGGCGACAGGACTAAAAGTTATTCGGGTTCAAAAATTGCAATTTTTCGATTTTTTGAAAGTTCAACCGCGGTTATCTCGAAAACTATGCTTTCTACGAAAAAGCTTGTAGGAATATTTTTTGCTTAAAATGATCCAAAAAATATAAAAAGATGTTTTGTTTTGCGAGAAATCGCTGTTATGTAATTCCTCAAGTTCTTTGTCTATAACAATCTTATCGACATCCGGATCAACTGTTACCCAAAAAATTCGTATTCTACGGGTCAAAACATATAAAAAAAAACTTGGGTAAGTCTATCTGAATTAAGGAGGCCATTGTACCCCCCCTGGCGACAGGACTAAGTATTGGTGTAACTTCATTATTTTCTGACTTATAGCGTTGCAAAAAAAAATTAATTTGGGATAAACAAATTAAATACCTCTTAAACTATTATTGACCAGTTGCTTTGAACTTTAGGGTATGATTTAAGCACAAGAAGTCTCAGCTTTACGTGTAATAAGAAAGTTTTAAGTTAATTTTTACATAAGTTATAAATATTTATAAAAACTCAAAATTTATTGTTTATTTTGCAATTTTCTAAGCAACCAATAAGGATAAATATATTCAGCGAACATCATATTGAAGTTTTTTATACGATTTATGAGTTTCTTACTCTCAAATTTGTTTAAAATACTTAACTTCTTGGTTATAGACGAAAAAACGAAAATTTGCCGTTTTTTGATCTTCATTTGTTTATAATTATATATATCATCAAAATCGGCTGCAGGAAACATATAGGTTATTAATATAGATGTCCATACTACTCAAAAAATTTGCTTTCGGCCTGGAGGGGGTTGTGTCACCAACAAGATATTTTTTTCCTTATTTCTCTGAACTATTATAAAAGAATAATACAATAAAGACTTACCTGCACATAATTTCGTGTGTCAGCAACACCCTACACATTTCCGGATTTTTGTCCTGGCCCTCGTAGATGATGGCCTGCAACAAAAATGATCTGGTATATTTACCCGTTACGAAATTTTAATCAAATGCATGAATTCAAAATAACCGTGCGCTAGATTGGTGGCGATTCGTTTGAAAAATAAATTATTTGCATTTTGATAATGACAGCAAAATTCAAATCACTTAATTAAATAATTCCAATTAATTTCAAAACTAATCAAGTATGATGGCTTATTTTATGTTTGTTCGATACGGTTCGTTTTAACTTAAAATTACATTTAAAAGTGCGAATTTGGTAATTGATCATACATATTTATGTAAATGGCCAATTTAAATTTAACTTTTTATTTAATTATTATAATTTGATAAAAAATAAACAAAAAACTAATTTTTTGTTTAACATTTACTAATGTTAATAATTATTTAATTAATAACGATTAATTTTAATTGTTAGTAAGAACAACAAAATAAACTCCCAAATTACCGTAAATAATACACCCCTAGAAAAAGTACAGAAAATCTGCTATCTGGGCTGCAAAATTTGGGATACTTGGGATAATAGCTATGAAATAAAAACTCGTTTTGAAAAAGTCAGCTCTTTTAAAGGAAGAATTTCTCTGTCTACCAATATACGCGTAAGAATTGTTAGAAGTTACGTCTTTAGTGTCCTCCTCTACGGAGTAGCAAGCTGGAGTCTGATAGAAGATGTCATATATCGGTTAATCTGGGGCCACAGTAACGACTATTGCCGTTAATTAAAGCAATATTTGACATTAAAGAGAGGTGTAGCCACGACTTAGGGGCGGTAATTTGTTTTTGCCATTATTAATGCAATTAATGTGTATGGAACAGTTACGATGTAAGGTGACAGTTGGACAAAAATACTCGGAGACATTTAAAATAAACAATGGACTAAAACAGGGAGATGCACTTTCACCACAACTCTTCAATTTAGCTCTGGAGCACATAATCAGAAGTGCAAGAATAGAAAAACCCAATACAGTATTTCATCGAGAAGGACCAAACTTACTACTGGCATTTGCAGACGATATCGATCTAATAGGTAACACACGATTAAGGATAAAGGAGACTTTTGTGAGGTTCGAGAAGAAAGCAGAGAAGATCCAAATCGACGAAAACAAGACGAACGAAATATATATATATATGAGCCGCAATAATCAAAGCAGAGACAGAATTGGTCAGAACATCACCATCGATGACTTTAACTTTGAGCGCGTTAGAGAATTCAAGTATCTTGGAACAACAATAACTGACGACAATAACGGATCACAAGAAATAAACAACAGGATACAGGCGGGCAACAGATGTCTGTCTTTTTGCCCTCCAAAACCTTATAAAATCAAAACAGTTAACAAGACGTACGAAGATACAAGTCTATAAAACAATCATACGACCCGTTGTGATGTATGGAAGCGAAACATGGACGATAACAAAGGCAAACGAAGAGAGACTACTTGTTTGGGAAAGAAGAATCCTAAGGAAGATCTTTGGTCCTGTGCTGGAAGAAGCATCAGGACAATATAAGATAAAAACTAACAAAAAACTCGAAGAAATTTACCCAGACTCCAACATCATAAAAGAAATAAAGTCCAGAAGACTCCAATGGGCGGGACACCTCAAAAGACATTCTGACCAAAGAACAGAAAGACTGGTATGGTAGGAAGTCCCAACTGGAAGGAGACCACGCGGACGCCCTCAACTCCGGTGGCGGAGTCGAGGAATTGGGTGGAGGTTGCTCAAGACAGATATATATATATAATATATAGGTAATATTATGTATATGAACAATTTAAATTTATATTTTTTAATGGAGTAGATATACTTTTGTCATCATATTGGTCATTATATCATTATTTTTAACCGTTTGAAACAGAAATCAGCTTTTTTGTTCTTTACAATATTTGGTTTTTATTCTTTCTTTCAGGTCTATACTTGAGACTAGTATTCTAACTAAACATGGGATTTTAGAGCAACTTCTTAGATTGGTAAATCAAATCAATGAGGATCTGAATATTAAGAGATATTGTTCAGAAACGATCCTTGATATATCTCAGGCTTTCGACTTTCGAAGGTGTGGCACGAAGAATTGCAAGTTAAACTAAAGAAGATTGAGCCTCATCCCCACTTTCAACTTCTAAAATCATACCTTCGAGAGATAGGTACTGCCAAGATTTATTTGGTACTTCCTGAATCGGCATCTCCAAATAAATCATGAAAGTTGTATCCAATAAATACAGGAGATCCACAAGGTAGCGTACTTGGACCGATCTCTTACCTATTGTATACCGCAGACGTGCTATCAATACTACGACTTATCACTGTTGCGACTTTTAATGATGATACAGCCATTTTGGTGTCCCACACTGATTCAACATCAGCCTCTATGAACCTGCAAACTAGTCTGAACAAGGCCCAAAACTGGCTAAAAAGATGGCGTATTAAGGCAAATAAATTGAAATCAACATACGTGGCGTCACACGTGCCCTGCTGTTCAGTTTATTAATTGTCAACTTTTACAATATAGCACCAAGCACCTCTTCATGCACCTGCATCGACGACTGACTTGGACAAAACACAAATTCAGTAAGCGCAAGCAACTTGGCCTCAAACTAAGAAACAAATGGCTTATCAGTCGCAAATTAAAATTCTCGTTAAACAACAAAATATTATTATCCGAAAAAGCATTGAAATTTGCGTGGACCTACGGCATCCGGCTGTGCGGAACTGCTAGCAACTCCAACATATCCATCTTGCAGAGGTTCCAAAATAAAGTAATGCGAGCTATTGTTGATGTTTCCTACTAAGTCAGTAACAAAATTATTTTTGGCATGATATCCCTTTAGTAAAAATTTTAAACCAGGTTTTACTGAAGCCTCCAAAAGCAGCAATGATTTAACTGCAACACCTGTTTTCGAAGACAGCACCTCTGTCAGTCGCCTAGCAAAGTAGTGTAGAATAATATATTACCAGCAACGATATCAATTTTTTTATTATATCACATTCTGTCTGTTATGCCTGGTTGCACCAACAAATCTTAAGCTCCAGATTAGCTAAGCTCTACTTATAAATAGGGCCTCCTTGAGTATTACTTACGTTGCACCATCATTTTAGATTCTTACCTTATTATCAATTATATCTATTATTATATTATGGTATTGTTATTGTAATATATTATAATTACAGTATATTAATTCTTATGATATTCTCGACTTAAGCCTAAGATCTGTTGGTGCAACCGGGCATAAGTGTCCTAAATGGTGTCAAATGTATTTATCCTACTCATGTTATGACATGTTACAAATATATAACATTCTTATGGGTACCATCCTATGTTGAAATAATGGGTAATGAAGCGGCTGATAGCAACAGAAACTGTCAGTAACAAGGGAATCTAATGCAAATTATATCAATTTCAGACCAGAAAGCATTAATAAAAACATTAACAAAACTTGACAAGAAAAAAATAGAGAAAAATAGAAAAAAGAACTAAAAATTATCAAACCAGAAATTATTTCTGCTCTGATCAAAGACATGACCAAGTAGCTTTCATCAGATTTCGGCTAGGTTACACAAAATTTAAACATGGAGACATTATTTTCAAACACTCTCAGTCGATTTGCCTCAATTCTCAAACACCAATTTCAGTGAAACATATAATGATAGACTGTCCAGCGTACTCAACAGCAAGATGAATAGCAAAGGTACAACACAATCTGAAGCTCTAATAGCTGACCATATAGTAAAACAATAAACTTTCTCAGAAATTGTAAACTCCATAATGAACAGTAAGATTTTGAATCCTAAGAGTTCATGCGGTAAAAAAACGTGTATGTCGTAGATACTAATTACTTAGACGAGTCTATCCCCTATCAAGTTAAAGTAAAATAAACTTATAATGAATAGTCTAGTAGTCTAGTGTCTAGTCGCTACATAGGGGGTCCCGTGGACACTTTTAGTTCGTCGCGATTTGATGCTGGTATTATAGGTTTTTTGGGCCGCTGAATCCAATGGAAGTGGTCTGGAAGCCCAAATGTGGTGCGTTTAATTGTTATTAACAAATTATGAATTATGAAAAAGAAAAGGAAGTTGAACTTACAATTAAAGAAAAGAAGCTACAGTATCTCGGACATGTGATGCGGGGCGAGAAGTATGGCATCCTACGACTCATAATGCAGGGAAAGATAGATGGCAGAAGAAGCATCGGAAGAAGACGAATTTCATGGTTGACGAACCTGAGAGAGTGGTTTGGATGCAGCTCAAAACAACTATTTAGAGCTACTGCCTCAACAATTAAAATAGCTATGATGATTGCCAACCTCCGTAGCGGAGATGGCACCTGAAGAAGAACAAATTATGATAAAATTAGGAGTTTTTCAGGAATTATTAAAAGCCCTGTAAATAAATTGATAGTGTTAAGGCCTTTTCTGGTGTATTTTTGGTCGCCGAATCGAATGCGACTATACGCGATTACTCAAAATGTGTTCTTATTTTGTTAATAACAAAATAATTGTTTATTCGCCGAAAAGCTCGAAATGCGTTATCTACAGCAAGTTTGTAGTCTTTTTCATAGTATTTTTATACGCTAAATCGATTGTCACTAGTCGAGATAGCTTAACCCACGTTCCAACTTTGTTACAGTCGGAAAAATGAAAGAGTACCCATGAACGAACATATAAAACACGCTGTATTTTCCTGTCACCGTGTCACAAAGAAAATTGCCCAGCGCAAGTACATGTAATAATAATTATTACATGTACTTGCGCTGGCCAATTTTTTGTGGAGGTAAAAAGACGGGTCAGATTAGCCTGGGCAGGATTTGAAAAATTAAAATGGATCCTTCTTCTTCTTCGGGTGCTATGTCCGTTTATCGAACGTTAGCGATCATGTTGGCTATCATAACTTTATTCGCAGCAGATCTGAAGAGCGATTCCGAAGTGTGACCAAACCATTGCCTCAAATTTCTTAACCAAGATGTTCTTCTTCTTCCTCGACTGCTTCTGCCTAATATTTTACCCTGCATAATTAGATGTAGAGTGCTATATTTTTATTTTAAATGGATCCTAAAGAATAAAAAAATACAACAAAACTTAAAAGCAAGAGTGTTTGACCAGTGCATACTCCCAATTCTCACATACGCATGCCAGACATGGACCTTGACCAAGGCAAACATGGATAAAATAATGAAGACACAAAGAGTCATGGAGAGAGCAATGTTAGGAGTAAAATTGACAGACAAAAAGCAAAACAACTGGGTAAGAAATAAAACAAAAATCAAAGACTCAGGACAAGATATAGCCAGGCTAAAATGGAGCTTCGCGGGTCATAACGCTAGACAAATGGACAACAGGTGGAATACCACGATACAACAATGGAGACCATGGACAGGAAAGAGAGCAAGAGGACGATCCCAGATGAGATGGGGAGACGACATTAAAAAGATAGGAGGAACGCACTGGAAACAAAAAGCACTAAACAGAGACAAATGGAGGAAACTGGGGGAAGCCTATGTTCAAAATTGGACGAATTAAAGGGCAAAAGAAGAAGGTTTCACTGATGATGATCCAACTGGACCAAATACGTTCTGAGGAATAAAATATGCTATAATACATTCGAAGTTGTTTACTTCATTGTAAGTTTGTTTGAACTATGGTATACAGCCAACTACTGGGATTTTCCCTTTTATAATTTTTTAAGGTAAAATGATTATAACTCTAAACACAATCTAAACACCGTACAAAGTAACCTGCCGACTAATCAATTAAGTTGTTAATACATTCCTAAGAATTTATTTTCGAATAAATTCAAACCAGTTTTTAACAACCGCTTTTAATTTTTACCTTCTTATTAAGTTTTCCCTTTTATGTCAATTAGCTATGATTACAAGTTCAATAAAATATGGTCATTTGTGAATGTGTAATACATAAGAAATTATTTTGTCTCATCAAATTGTGTGGTCTATCATATCATTTTAAAGCCTATATTTGATATACTACATTACACCGACTAATAAATTAAGTTGTTAATACATTCTTAAGAATTATTTTCGAACAAATTCAAACCAGTTTTTAACAATAGTTTTTAATTTTTACCTTTTTATTAAGTTTTCCCTTTTATGTCAATTAGCTATGATTACAAGTTCAATAAAATATGGTCATTTGTGAATGTGTACATAATACATAAGAAATTATTTTGTCTCATCAAATTGTGTGGTCTATCATATCATTTTAAGGCCTGTATAAATATTATGATATATTACATCCTTGTCAATTCCCTTAGGTCTCTAATCGGACGCTTTACAAGTAATTAGGACTACTTACACAAGTTTTTAATACGTTTAATAAGGTTTTAAAAAATAATAAATTCCGTAAAAAATAGTAATAGTACTGTTTTTCAGTTCCTTGATTACTTGCTTGACGTTTTAGTCCAAGTAATGAAGATTAAAAAAAGAACAAAACCTCGCAATTTTTACAGAATGGATCGATTTGCTTGAACATTTGAGAATAAGTAGTAGATAGTCCAAGGATCAAAATCTATATGATGCCGAAAGGCGCTTTTACCATGGGGGTGATTGCCACCCCATCTCGGGGGTGGAATTTTTTTATTATATTTTGACAGCAAAAGTTGGTAAAACATTCATTCTAAGCAAAAAACGTTCTATACATTTTTTTCACAAAATTAGTATTTTTCGATTTATTCGCTATCGAAAGTGTTACGTTTTATATCGAAAAAATAAATGTTTTTAATAGGTTTTCTGCTAATAATTCCAAAACTTTTCGTTTTATCAAAACAACTTTACTTAACAAAAATGTACCTTTTAAAAAATAAACAAAAGCGTTTTTAATTTTCTTTAAGACGAATAGTAATCGAGCTATAAGTACTTTATTAAATGTTAGCTCTTCTTCGTCAAATGCTAAATATTGTAGTTTCAAAGTCAAAATACGGGAAAACTATGCATTTTTCGAGAATAACTTGTGCAAACTAATTTAAAGTATGTAAAGTGTATTAAAAAGTATCTATCTCCAGAAATAAAAAAAGTCTCTAGCTCAAGAATTAAGTGACTTATAATGAAAAGAATATCAGTCCCTCATTTTTTCAGCCAAAAAGTGATCGGAAGAAACCTCCTAATCACCACCCTAATTAAAATTAGTCATTGAGCTTATTTGGTCTTCTTTATTTATGTATTATTAATAGGTTCTAGAAGTTTGACCAGTTTAGAATGATTAGTTTTTAAAAAATAGAGTCAAAAGCGAATTTTCTTCAGAATAGAAAGATTATCATCGGAGATATGAAAAAATGTTTAAATATGAAATTGTAGCCTATTTAATTCCCAAGAACCTGGTTTGCAAAAATTTTTTCTACGGCAAAAATTGAGTGAGCCATTGACAATTAAAACGTGTAATAACATCCAAAAACTACTTTTACCAATCCTTTCAAAGTCACCTCTTTTTGCGACTGATGATTTGAAAAAGATTTAATATTAATAGTCTTATAGATCTTGTAAAAGCCTACAAAATTCTTTTTAACAAACTTTCTAAGATAAAAAATAAAAAAGGAGAAATCCAATTGGAAGCAAAATAATGTAAGTTAGCGGTGTTTTTAGTCATTGGCCTTATTCATTCTTCCTTATTTATGTATTATTAATAGAGTCTAGAAGTTTGACTGGCTTAAAATGATTAGTGTTTAAAAACTGGAGTTAATAACGAATTTTTGTAGTTTAGTAAAAAATGCCATTTTCTTCAGAATAGAAAGATTAGCATCAGAGATATGAAAAAATGTTTAAATATGAAATTGTAGGTTATATAATTCCCAAGAACTTGGTTTAAAGAAATTATTTTTACGGCAAAAATTGAGTGAATCGCAAATGAGTATTATCAAAAAAAATTCATTTTTTCGATATAAAACTAAAATTTATTATTAACTTATTTTCCCATTAAAAATAATTGAATAAAACTAACACTTTCGATATCGAATAAATCAAAAACTGTTAATTTTATCAAAAAAATGTATATTAGAACATTTTTAGCTTAGAATGAAAATTTTTATCAACTTTTGCGGTCAAAATATAATAAAAAGTTTCCACCCCCGAGATGGGGTGGCAAACAACTCCATGGTAAAAGCGCCTTACGGCATCATATAGATTTTGATCCTTGGACTATGCACTACTTATTCTCAAACTTTTAAGCTAACCGATAAATTCTGTAAAAATTTAGAGGTGAAAAGCTTGGGTTCCTGGACTATTTACTATAAAACATTGAATTGATTATTGTATGGATTAGCTATTTGATGCCACTGATTATATTAAAGACGAGAAACGAATATAAAACTTTTGTAAAATTCAAAAAATTTTACAAACTTAAAAATAGCGAGCTACGTGTAAATAATATCTTGTGTTATAAAGCTCAGATTTACAGTCACCAATAGACGGAACCATATAATATCAACAATTGACTCCATGGTCACTAAAAGATAACTTTTGCGCCTACTCCCTTAAGGATCAGTTGTAGTATTAGGTATCGATTTCCCCTCACTAGACGTCCCAGATAAGACATTTTCCAGTGTTAAACAGTCTTTAGCAGTTCTATCTTTGTTAACCCTCCTTACTACAGTGGAACCTCGATAAGTCGGGTTAATAGGGACCGCGGCCGATCCGGGTTATCGAAAATCCGGGTTAGCCGGATAATGTGGTAAGTATAAATATAATACACTATACTTCGAGATAAACTCCATTATAATTGCAAAAACATGAAATAGATATATGCACATTACATCTAAATTACGTAAGTTGTATACTACATTATTGATAATTTCTTGGTAAAAAACTCAGTCAAACTGTAAAAATGTTTGTTTTGTCTGATGAAAATCGGTCAGGGTTAGCCGGATTTTCGGGTTATTGGAGGCCGACTTATCGGGGTTCCACTGTACTTCATTAGTTCTTTTTGCTGCCTAAGGTATCTTCAACATCCGTTTATGAATCCACATTTCCAATCCTTTAATTCTGTTCATAGAATTGCATGTACCATAATCCCCAAATAGGGATACACAAATGAACAATTAAATTTATAAAATTAAAATTATTATTGTGTTTTTCTTTAAAATGGGTGTGAATGCTGTTTATGAAGTAATACATAATACATTAACATAAATACCAAAAATAAAAAAAATTGACAGTTAATGAAGCAAAGTGTCATTTTTAAGGATTTTCCAAACTTTCAACAAGTATAATTAATTTTTACAGGCTATTCAAATTAGGCTTTTCTTATGCTTGCCCCTAATACTCTCGATCTAATGATGTGATTTGAATTTTATTACGAATGTTACCACAAATTTTATCCAATTACAAATATTTTAGAAAGTTATTAATATTCCCTCTAATTACCAATCGAAATTGGGTTTTAAATTATTTGGCATAACAAGATGCACAATGCATTATTCAGGCGAGATATGATTAGGTCGTTCGTCGTTTTTAATGGAAATATGAGATAAGATCGGCTTATAAAACCGACTGATGCTACTGCGGGAGATCCCCTTCCGAAGAATGACTTACTGCCCCGTCCTGCTAGTCATCAATGAACATAGAATAACCCTCAAGTCCCTATAATTACCAGGACTTTTCGTCCCAACTCTTGTGGTAATCCGGCTATTTTGGGATCCTGCAATAAACCAGTGGCGTCTATCGATTTTTGCGGTACAATATAACTTGCTATTATGTACAAAACTTCCGAATACAGCCGATCAAATTTTTATTATAAAACAGTTTCTATAATATATACTTCCTGCTTTTACTTATATTTTAATACCTTATATTTAAATAACATTACATCAAAAAAAGACTTTTTAATTTATATAACTAAATCTGTTATAAATTAAACAATTTTTATCGCCTAAACCTTTCGGCTGTCTCCGCTATTTTCAATAAGCACTTTATTATAGAGTTCACTTAGGGGTCTTGAAAATTTCAAGATCTTGTCTTGATCTTGTCTTGATTTCAAGACAAGATCAAGACAAGAAGTAATTTTAGATTTCAATAAAAGACAAGAAATTTTATGTCAATACCAAGATTTTTTGTCAAGAAAACAAGAAATCTTGAAATATCTTGACTAACAATGAAAACTGTAAAACGTATTTATTTGTGAAAAAGATAACATTATTTTGGTAAAACATATCATATTTTAATTTATTGAACACTTTCTTTGCTAAAAATCGATTTACAATAATGTAAATTAAAAATAATAATTAATGATATTTTATTTATTTATAGTACTATACAATTGACCTGGCCTCTTGTGACTAATCCAGGTCGTTTCCTGATGGGATTACAGTAGTTTATTACAATATTATTACTTTAAGAATTTTTTCTATTTGACTAATTAACAATATAGCCCTAATCTAGTACTAATTATGAAAACTACAAATTGTACACAATTCTAATAAACAATTCTAATGAACAAATAATATACAACAATACATAAATAATATAATAAACAACTAAACAAAAACTAATAAACAAAAGATAAATTATTACTTTTTTTTTGAACATATAATTTTTATAAAAGTGCTCCCATTTCTCATTCTCAGATGAGAAATGCCAGCACTATTCATCTAAAAATAGTCACGAATAATTTAAGTGCAGGTCTAATCGACTTTATGATATTCTCAATGGTATTTCGGTGAGCCTAAAACCATTGAGTTTTAAAATTTAAGGTTTTTAGTTTATTTTTTTTGTGTTTGATTAATATTTTTTTTTGATTTTTGATTTATTTTATTTTATTTTATTAATATTTATTTAATTATTCCAATATTTTATTTTATATTTTTATATGTAATTTTAATTTTTTTTTGTATAATTTCTTATTCAAATTCATAGAGGTTGGATATTATTTACTTGACTTCTTCATCGTCTAATATTATATAATTCTAATTGTTTCTTTGATATCATGTCCGCTAAATTATTTAGTTTATTAAATAATTCTTCATTTTGTATTATATTTTCTATATTTATGCCAAAAAGGTCTCTTCTCATTCTTTGTAGTTCTTGTGTATTTGTTTGTCTTTCGCAAATAAATACTATGTGTTCTGGTGTGCCTATTTCTCCACATTCACAATATTGATTGTCTTTTAAGTTAAATCTATGTAGGTATGTATGTAGGGTACGGACCGTGCCCTGTAAGAAAATGGATTAATCCTTTTTTTGGGTTAAAATAATTTGGTATATTATTTAAATTTGGAATAAAATTATAGAGACGTCTTGCTTTAGGGGAATTATCCCATTCGTTTTGCCATTTTCTATTTAATATTTCTTCTAATTCTCTTTTTGTTCTGATTTCTATTCCCATTAATTGTATTATTTTTTCATAATTTTCTTTTCTTTGCCAATATCTACATGCACGTTTTTGTGTTTCCAAGTGCATGGGCATTACACCAGTCAATACTGTTAAAGCTGATGTTGCTGTAGTACTAAAGGCTCCTGTCATTCTAACAAGGAAACCTCTTTGTGCTTTATTCAGTTTTTCAATATTTGTATTATTTGTTAGTCTGTGTGCCCATACACTTGCACCGTACCCTACAATTGAGGCAAGTATCGTACTCAGGTATACGCGCATATGCTGGAACGGAATTCTATACTCCCTTTGTGCTAGGCTTGCAATGCAATGCATGACTTTCGCTGCCTTCTCACAGACGCTATTTATATGGTTTGTAAAGAGTCTTGGTTCATCGATTATGATACCAAGATATCTAGTTATTTTTGTTCTTTTTATTGCTTTCCCCCTTATTTGTATACTTGGATTTCTTTCAAGTTTTCCCTTTATATACGGCTATATGTTGTTTTTGTTTCTGATATAGTTAGTTTAACTTTTTTCATCCATTCATTTATATTTTCAAGTACTCCATTTGATTTTATTTCTAGTTCTCTTCTTGAATTAGCATCTATGATAAGCAGCAAATCATCCGCATACGCTATGCTCCCTAGAACTTCAGGATCCACAGCTAACCGTTCCAGCAGTTCTTCTAACATTATGTCCCAAAAAATAGGTCCACACACTGAACCTTGTGGACAACCTTTAGTTATATGTCTCGTCTTTTTATCCATTGGACAACTTAAGCTGGCATATCGGTCTTGACAATAGTTTCTGAAACTTCCGTACAAGTTTCTGGGGCAATGCATCTGTCGAAGTCTTTCGAATAATGCCGGCCACCATAAATTGTCGAAAGCTCCAGAAACATCTATAAAGATCATCAAAACATACTTCTTTGTGCTCCCCCCAATTATATTAAAAACTTTATTAATAGCATCTTCTGTTGATTTTCCTTCCCTAAAGCCATATTGATTTGGGTGAAGTCCAGTTTCGTGTCTTATTTGATTTAGTCTTTTACAAAGTAATTTTTCATGTAATTTCCCCATTGTGTTTAGTAAGCATATTGGTCTATAAGATTAAGGTAAAGTTGGATCTTTATCTTCTCCTTTACTTATAATTATAACTTCAGCTTGTTTAAAGTTGTTGGGAAACTTTTGTTGTCTTAGACATTCATTATATAAAGATGTGAGTATAGGTATTAAGTACTCTGAAAGTGCCTGAAGAATTTCTACATGATAGTTATATAATAATTAATGATACTTACTTTCCTGTTAAAAATAAAATTGCCAACTAGATTTTATTTTAAACAACAAGCGGAATAACAATTGAAATCGGAATTGACAAGCCATGAATTAAGGCAGATAACACTTCTCATGGAGTCAACGCTCAGCCGATTTCTTGGCTTTGTTCTTGTTAAACCTGCGCTTGAAAATAGTATATACGCAGGTACATATATTATGTTGCTGGCGTTTCCAGAAAATCCTTGGCCATTTTCTATAATGACGAATAGATACAGTTGAGTCCGCGAATCTTTACCCGTGCGTCATCATTTAAAGTAAAGTATACGAAATAAGTCGATGATAAGTCGGAAATTGAAATTTACTAAACGCAACAGCAAGTCACTCACTGTCACTTACTGTTGCGTTTAGTAAATTTCAATTTCCGACTTATCATCGACTTATTTAGTATGCTTTAAATGATGACGCACGGGTAAAGATTCGCGGACTCAACTGTATTTTGGTGCCTTCTCCACCAATCAAGTATATTCTCAGAATATTCTGACCTATACTAAATTTACATTCAAGATACAGTAGAAATAAAGAACCCAAGACACGTTAAATGCTACTAGGAGCATCCCCGAATCATAATTTACAATGTATAAACTTTTGAAATCATGATTTTGGATTTATAATGTATATACTGCAGCGGCCCCACGTTCTAGGGTGCCATTTTTATGTAACACAATTAATTTTATGAAACAGCCCCACGCATGGAAGCCATTTGATGAAACACGACAAAGAATGGAAGTCATATGGGGCCATTTTAATGTAAGACAAAAGATAGCCCCTGTTATTTTATGAAACATGACTAATTAAGAATTGGACAAAATTCGTGCTACATAATTTATTAAGTACCTCGGTTGCTACTCTCTCAGAGATTTTAGGGAGTGGATTCTTTAATAGATGTTATGATATATTCTTATTAGCTTAGAAAAATTAGAAAGATAGAAAAATCGAAATAAGGATGTGAAATAAAAAATAAAGAAAAATACAAAAAATAAAATATTGGGCGCCACTGGTTACCTAAGGAACCAGAATTTATACAAAAAAAAATATTAAAAGAAAAATGGTATTAAATCAAAATAAAACAGAAAATAGTCAAAACAAAAAAATATAAATAATATACAAAATGTTATAATGTAACTTACCTCCTTTACTTTACACTCAAAATTATATACTCAGTCAATGTTTTATCGTTCTTACGATTCAAGAGAGAAGGAAAGAAATAATAAATTATAGGTTGAAAATCAAACATTATTTATTAAAAAAAAATTAATCTCTGATCTCTCTGTTATAATTAGAGGCCAGATTACTAATTAATCAAAGATGAAACGAACAGTTTTACAAATATAAAAATTATACCTTAACAATTAGTGTCCTGGCTTCTTCCTCGTAGCTTGATTCGAAAGTCCAAGGCGCTATTGCACTCGCGAAACACTTACTTCACTGTCGTTAATTACAGCAAACAGCAAACAGTACATTGTTTATAAACAAACATTATTATAGAAAAATTCAGCTTTCACATGAAGATAAATAGTTTAAAAGTTCGTTAAACTGGATCAAAATTTTACTTTTACTCGAATAAAATTATTTAGTTAGACTCGAACATGATTATTGAAAGTTCATTAACTTTGACCAAAATAAAATATGTGAGCATACTACATGTTTTAACTGCACTGTTAAACATAGCAATGAGAAAATTGAAACTCTTCTCTCCTACTTCTTATTCTGACTGCTTAAATGAAATTAGTGGATACCAAAATTGGTATAAAATGATAACGACGATTTGCTTAGAAACAGCGGGAAAATCGCCGGGGTTCACGATACACCATCACATTCATCGGGCTAGAATCAGCCCAATGGAACTCAACTCCATGACGATGGCCCTAAGGGAACCAAAACTCAACTTAACTCGATGGTGGCCCTGGTGGAACTCATCACTCAACTTCACTTGATGGTGACTTCTACGGAACTCAACTAAACATGATGATAGCTTATACGGAACTGCTCTCTAGGACCGCTAACTCGATCCTTCTCAAACTTGGGTTCCTCTCCCAAAAAAAAAGTGACATCCTACTTAGACCAATAGGAATCATACCAGATATTTCTCTACCAATCAAATGGTCAGAAAAACTCTCAAGACATCCCTCGAACGCCATGATGGTTTTACCCTCAACCAATTATAATTACTTAAACTTCGCAACAACAAAATCTCTTGAGTTTACACGAAATGCGGTGACTCAATATATTACAGTTAGTATTGAGAACCAATATTTCAGAGCTTTACTAAAAACCTCGGCTTAGGTTAAGCCTTTCCTGTCGCAATACACACACAATAGGATTTTTGTCTGTGAATATCATAAAAATCTTTCATCTTCTAGACTGCAACAGCCTAACAGCATAGCAGGGGTTCTTCCTGTAGCTATTTGGATATACCGACAAACATATAACCGACAAACCAAAACTGTAAATATCATAAAAACCTTTTAATACTCTGAGTCCCTACTTAACGTGGAACCTCTTTGAAAAATATTCCGTTTACAATTTTGTAGGATATAAACAATTTGGGGCACCTTTGTACACCAATTTTCAAAGAATTGTACGAACAACGAAACCAAGCATCCAAATCCGTGAGAAGTGGATAACGCCATACTCTGCCTATGCGGAAGATCGATATACAGGCTGTAGCGAAAGTGTACAACTTTAAACTGAGTCGGAATTTTCAAATATTTAGACGGAGGACTTTCAGCGTGTTTCAATACATTGTAAATTATGATTCGAGAGTGCTCTTAGTAGGATTTAACGTGTCTTGGTTTGTTTATTTCTACTGCATCTTGATTGTAAATTTAGTATAGGCCCATTTATGTACTTTTCAATTTCATACTTCAAAGATTTTTTATTATTAGATAACTTACAATTATATTAAGATAACTTACAATTGTAAGTTATCATTATCAGCTTTCTAAATAATATCTAAATCATGTTCGTTATCTTCTTTTTTTAGACTAAGTGCTGGTTCTGGTATTGGATTCTGTAAATCATTTTGGGATTTATAACAGTAGTTAGCTTTAACTATTTATTAAAATTTTTGTACTGCCTCTGATTGTAGAAGCTTTCCCCAAGATGAAGAGGAAAATGCCTCTACTTTGTGCCGGGGATCCAAAATAAGAACTATGCAGTATAATATACAATTAGTTTTATTATAGTTTTCCAGTATTTTATCTCTCGCAGCTTGAATGCAGTAACGTCTCTATCAATTTTATTATCAAGTTCATGAGCCCAATAGTTTATCTAAAAGTAAGTTTATTCCAGCTTCTTAGATACTGACATTACATTAAACATTTAAACATGTTAAAACATTCTTTACATGTTGGCATCTCGAAAGTTGAATGCCACTTTGTAGGCATATCTAATTTTGGCATAGTCATTTAGTCATTGTACAATTTCTGGTCTCGCAAGCACTTCAGTTTAAGTTGCATTTGCCATGAGTTTTTGATATTTTTTGACAAGTTGTTCAATTTGACTTACAGGAGAGTTGAAATCCAAAGCAGTATCATTTATATCATTTTCTACTTTGATCTTGTCCTCCAAATAATCAAAATTCTTTTCGATATCGACATTGTTATGATTTGGTTCAATCATTATTTATGAAATCCTGGACAGCTAAGTTAAGAATATGTACGAAACATATAAAATGCTTATTTTAAGCATACAACTACACATCAAATTTGGTGTTCGTCAAAAGGAAACAAGTGCAGATCGGGGACTCCCCCAGTGGCAGTGAAGGCCGTGTTAACACGCAACGCAATAAAAAGGTCGCCGAGGAATCACCGGACCGGGTAATCAAGAAATTTCAAGATCTTGAAATTTCTTGAGTCAAGACAAGATATAAGATGCCAAGAAAAAGTCAAGACAAGATTTTTTAAAATTTCTTGATTTTTTCTCAAGACAAGAAAAGAAGTTGTTGTCAAGATAAGAATTCTTGTCTTGTCGACCCCTAAGTTCACTGGAATAAGTGAACCCCTCCATATTAACTTATTTATATTCAGCACATAAGCAAAACCATTAGACAAGTGGATGTTTAAAATAATCGTAGTAGATATATTATAACATCAATGTATCGAACTTTACGCAAACCCTCTTCAGATGACAGTCACATAGGCGTAACCAGGGGAGGGTTTGGGGTTATAACCCCCCGTTTGGATGTACTTTGAGCTCTTAACACCATTACTATTTCATACCCCCCAGTGACCATCAAGTAGTTGTAACCCCCCTTAGGATCATCCTGGTTACACCTATGGACAGTCATAACTTTAATTTTTTGAAGTTATACTTCTTTAGGCGCGATGCGATTGAGAGTAAAATTTCATAATACTGCGCGCATGCCCACACAGACAGCATGGCGTTTAGTTGCTAAATCTTTCAAGTTATGAATATATTAGGAGTATTATTAAAACATTTTATTGTATATTTATTATACTTAACCTGGTCTGTTTGTTACCGTGAATTGTCATTAGGTATGTTTGAACCGATACAGACCCAGTCCTCGTAGCGTATTTGGTATAGCATTCGGCTAGAGATCGAGAGGTCTTGAGTTCGAATTCGGAGCAATCCTAAACTTTTTTTTTATTTTTTTGAAAGCGGTAAGCACAAAATTAGTTTGGTGTTTAAAAAAAATTAAAACAAACTGTTTATAGTATATTAAGTATGGAGAACGGTTAGGGTTTTATACCGATCGAAGACAATTGTTTGGAGGAGGAGCGGAGCGACGACTCCAATTATTGTCTGAGATCGGTTACCCTTAACGTTCGACATGCTTATAAAGTTTTTTGCACGATTGATACCATTATAAATTATAAAATTAAACATTTTCGTCATATTGACTAGTTTCATTCATTTTATCAAGATAGATACTTTGGTTGTTAGGTAGTAACTAGGGTGCATAACAACAATGGAGAATTGAGTTTTTATTTAGTTGTCAATAATTTTAAGTACAATTTTGATTATTATAAATTAAAATATGCGTCATGGATTAAAGCGTCATGGAGGTTGGCGTTCATCGACAGTGGCAGAAAGCTATGTAGAAGATTCTCTTCAAAATAAAATAAATTTTGCCGAAAAAATATTGTGCAATACTAGTAATACTACTAATGTATGCGATTCTGCAGGAGTTTCTGTTAGAAGTGAAACCACAGCCCAAACAAGTGGGATCTCATTAAATAATTTAACAAATTGTACCATAAGTTTTAATTTTAACTATTTAGAATGGGAAATAAGCCACAATATTATTAAAAAATGATTTTTATTAACGTTTCGACGCCCAAATCGGATGCCGTTGTCAAAATACAAAATACTATTAATATAAACAAAAATGTTGTTGCTTAGTAAAAAAATTCTTCTAATAATTTATTTAATTTGACTCATTTATATCGGCAATTCAGATACATATGATACATTTTAAAGTAGAAGACTTTAAAATGATATTGCCAATATTTATGAGTTGCGTTCCTGGGACGACTTTACTGAAAGATAGTTCATTCGATTACATGAAATCAACCCCAACTCAAGAATATCCGTCACAAAAAATCATAGCATGTGATCTGTCTTTAAAAAGACAACCACATGCAACGGTGACATTAAAATTCTCGCGTTAGAGATCTCATAGTAAATCACGAGGGAAAACCAGGATCTAATAAATACTATGAGATCTCTAACGCGAGAATTTTAATGTCACCGTTGCATGTGGTTGTCTTTTTAAAGACAGATCACATGCTATGATTTTTTGTGACGGATATTCTTGAGTTGGGGTTGATTTCATGTAATCGAATGAACTATCTTTCAGTAAAGTCGTCCCAGGAACGCAACTCATAAATATTGGCAATATCATTTTAAAGTCTTCTACTTTAAAATGTATCATATGTATCTGAATTGCCGATATAAATGAGTCAAATTAAATAAATTATTAGAAGAATTTTTTTACTAAGCAACAACATTTTTGTTTATATTAATAGTATTTTGTATTTTGACAACGGCACCCGATTTGGGCGTCGAAACGTTAATAAAAATCATTTTTTAATAATATTGTGGCTTATTTCCCATTCTAAATAGTTAAAATTGTAAAAATGCCACAAGAAAATAGCTTCAGAACAACATAAGTTTCAATATTAATAAATAATTCGTTAGTTTTCTTTATTCTTTCAAAAAATAAATTAAAATTAAGAGATTTTTTAACTCGACGGTAAGTGAATTACTTACCGTCGAGTTGGAGTACTTACCGTCGAGTTGGATTATTTACCGTCGAGTTGCTAGTAAATGTCACCTACTGACGTAAAATCTGTCACGGTAAACAGTCAAAAATGATCAATCGTGCCAAAAAAATATATTTATTTTTAAGAAATCATATAATAGAAGTATACCTTCTTACGTGCGTACAAAGTACACACACATTCTTTTTTAAATAGGAAAGTACATCACGCGACACCTCATTTAAAAGCTTTTGAAATGCTGATTACAAAAATGTATAATGATTTAATACGTTTTAAGAGCGTAGGCGCAAAATTTCCGTTCTAATCCTTTTTAAATGCAATCATGTTTTTTTAAATCCTGAGAAAACTAATAAGAGTTTTGCATAATTTAAACGCAGAATGAAAGAATTTAATACTATCGAGGGTTGAAAATCCCCGAGAACTTCTATAATTTTATTTTATAAAAAAGTTACAGGGGTGACAAAAAAAAAGACAAAATTTAGTGTGATTTTAATTTGAAATATCTCATTCTAAAGAAACTTTGTGGTTATTCTTAGGGACTTTAGGCCGTCGGTAATAATGTAATCTTTCATTTTGCCTTTAAGTTTTTTAAAAATACCTATTAGTTTTCTCAGGATTAAAAAAAATGAATGCATTTAAAAATATTTCGACCAAAATTTTGAGCCTACGCTGTTTAACAGAATTAAAGTATTAGGCATTTTTTAATTAGTATTTTAAAAGCTTTTAAATGAGGTGTTCCAGATGCAGTGTCCCATTTAAAAAAATCAAAGTTATGCCTGCCACCTGAAGAGGGATCGCTTAAAGTTCGAAAGATTGATGCTGTAATATACTATGATTATTTTAAAAATTGACCTGTCCGAGCGTTTTGCTTATGTGCTAAAAATAAATAAGTTAATAGGGAGGGGTAACACTTATTCCGGCTCACTGTATAAACATTACTTTATATCTGCACTGTTTGCTAGTTTGCGCTGGAATGCAAGAGTGATATTTTACCCTAAAACTACATTACGATACTTAAACTAAGACTGGTTCAGTGGCGTATTTAAAATATCTGCTAATTTATTGAGTTGTGATATACATTGGAGATATTTTTATTTCGGTCATGGACGTCATGGACGGACAAGGAGAAACTTAGAAGAGGCCTATGTTCAGCAGTGGACGATAATGGCTAGATTACAGATATATATTGGAGAGATCTTTTATGTCGGTCTTATTATTGTTACAATTTTGATCTTTCTTTATGTGAATCTTCTTCGTCGTCAGTTTTTCACTTTGAGTTCCTTACTATCTTTCGCCACTCACTTCTGTCCATCGTGCGTTGGGTTTTCCTCTACCTCTCCTTCCATCAACTACTAACAGCTCTATTCTTCGCCCCATAGTTTTAGTTTCTACATCTAACGTGACCAAACCATTACATTACAGTCCGTGTTCTTAAATCTTTGTTGAGACTGTCATCATTATCATCATCAGCCCATAGTCGTCCACTTCTAAACATAGGCCTCCTCGAAAAACTTCCATTCAGATCTATCCTGCGCTGCTGCAATCCAGTTTGTACAAATCCTCTTTATGCTTATGGGTGGTCTTCCCGGGTTTCGTCTATCCGCTCTCGGTCTCCACTCTAAGACTTTTTTGGTCCACCTATCATCTCTCATTCTAGCGACGTGTCCTACCCACTTCCGTTTAATTTTGGCTATGTGTTTTATTATGTCTTTTACACCACTTCTTCTACGAATTTCTTCGTTTCTTACCCTATCTCTTAACGTTATGCCCAACAATGATCTTTCCATTCTACGTTGCGTCACTTGTAGTTTTCGTGCAGATGTCCTTGTTAGGGTAAGTGTCTCTGCGCCATATGTAAGAACAGGCAGGACACATTGATTAAAGGCTCTTCTTTTTAAGCTGATAGGTATATCACCTTTAAAAATATCACGTAGTCTTCCATATACTGCTCATCCCAGAGTTATTCTTCTTAGCAGCTCAGCAGTTTGATTTTCTCTGCTAAGTTTTACCTTATGTCCAAGGTATATGTATCTGTCAGCAACTTCAATTTCGACGTCTAAAGGATGATTCGGAACTAAATTCGTCATCACGTTGAGACTGTAGTCACCCCTAATTCTCCTAATTCCTGATTACCCCTGCAAACCTGTTCCTTCTAGTGTTACCCAGCAGCCACCGTAACATTTTATTTCAGCTATCTCCATCTTCTTTTCCTGAACTTTCTATATAGGCCACATTTCGCCGCCGTACACCAATACAGGTCTCACCACACTCTTGCAGGTATTTCCTATCAGGCCTTCCCCAATTTTTCAATCACCGAGCACCTTGTTTATTTGTTTCCAGTAAAAGTGGTGGGAAATGTCTCGATCTAGTGTACCATTTTCCGTTGTGTAGGATTTACTGAAATGATATTTAAATTCTCATACTCGTCTTCTTCTTCTTTAAGATCAATTTCCCCATTTTGGGTTTTTGATATCCCCATAAATTTAGTTTTCTTGATGTTTATTGATAATTCATATTCTTCTCCATACTCAACTATATTGTTAATTAGCTATTGGAAGTCTTGGAGGCTGTCCGCTATTATGATAGTATCGGCCGCATATCTAATGTTGTTAATTGGCGTTCCATTGACCTTTATTCCTGCTGTTTATCCCTCAAGAGCTCTTTTCATAATTTCTTCAGAGTGTGCATTGAATAGTAGTGGTGACAATGCACACTCCTGTCGCACTCCTCTTTTAATTTCGATACTTATTAATAATATATTCATAATAATATCCTTATACCATAAAATATTTATATTACTTCAACTTTATTTAATCAAAAAATCGTTATAACTTAAAGCTAAAGAAGTTCATACCATGCACTAAAAAAGAAGTGTTTCTTGCAATAGTACAACGACCGCCACTGTTCCGCAAGTAGTTAAAGGAAGGACGAACAGGGTACACACGTATATCTATCTACACGAAGGATTTCGTGTCCCCAGCACCAGGATTAAGGTGCTTATGTTTAGAGCAGTTGATAGATTTTTGTTTAATTGAATATGTAACGCGAAGGACCCTCGCAGAGGCTTTGTTCGAGAGGCTCAAACGAGATTAGTGGATATTGAGCAACATGTGTTCGGATAAAAAATATTAGTTAAACATATGGGACCCACTTTTAGGTAGAAACAACATACATAAATATCTTATAAGAATAAAAATACGCACATGCAAAGTTTTTAAGCAACATTTTATAAGATTTAGAATTTGGTACCCGAAATATTTCCCGAAATATATGTGTTGAAATGTAAGCGAACAAAATGATTATTCTGCTCGATTTTTATTATTTACCATTTTGTTTATTGCTGAATTAATAGAGTAGGTATAGGCCTAGATCACGCGTACCAAAAAAAGTTTATTAATAGCAAACTGAAAATTTGTTAATAGCTTAACGGTGTCTAGTCGGAAAAACTTTGATGTATGGGAACACTGGAACAGGGGACGTTTTAATAATGGAAAGTGATTTTAATTGTGGAACTGGTGACAACCTTCAATCCGCCAATGAACAAGCAGAATTACTTATAAAGAGGAAGAAGAAGAAGATTATTTTTTAAGACTTATTAAACGTATTAAAAACTTGTCTAAGTAATCCAAATTATTTGTAAATTATCCGATTAAAGACCCACGATTGCAAAAGAGTTTGCGCATTCTATTAAAGATTGATGTAGCAATTTCTATTCTGCATTTAATCTCTTTTGTTTGATCAGTATCGTCTGTGATCCAAGCACCTAGATATTAATAACAGGACACACGCTCAATCGCTGTAATGTCTATTACAAGATTAGCTCTGATGTTCTTTGATTTCGCGATTATCATAAATTTCGTTTTTTTCAAATTAATTTTCAAGCCCTAACTGTTACAGTATATATTGAGACTTTGAACGAGATGTTGTAGTTCAACTAGCGTTCCCGATAGAAGAACCGTATCGTCAGCATACCTTATATTGTTGATCGTCTCACCATTCATTATCAGACCAACATCTTCTTCAGTAAGTGCTTGTTGACAGATGGCTTCACTTCTTCTTAACGTGCCCTATCAAGTCCCCTTGACGTTGGCGATTAACATGGCGAAACTGTCTCTGTCTCGAGCTATTCTAAATAGGTGTTCTGCTTTCTTTATTCCTGTCCACTCCCGGATGTTCTTCAACCAAGAGGCCTGCTTTCTACCAATTCCTCTGCGTCCTTCGACTTTACCCATCATAATAAGTTGAAGAATATTATACCGGTCTCCCCTTACTACGTGTCCCAAATAGGCCATCTTTCTATATTTGATATTATCAAGCAGCTCGCGGGTAGCATTTGCTCTCTTAAGGACCGCCACATTTGTCAGCATAGCCGTCCATGGTATTTTCAGTATACGTCTGTGCAGCCACATTTCAAAGGCCTCCAAACGGTTAATGGTGGATATTTTTCATGTCCATGCTTCGACACCATACAAGAGGACTGACCAAATGTAGCATTTAATCATGCGCTTTCGAAGTTGAAGTTGCAAGGTATCATTACAGAAGAATGAACTCATTTTTAAAAATGTCGTGCGGGCTATCTCGATTCTACATTTTATCTCTTTATCTGGATCTAGTTGTTCAGTAATATGGCAACCAAGATATTTAAAACTGGGTACTCTTTGAATTATATGACCATCAACATATAACCGTGAATCTTGATGGGCCAAACGGCTAAATACCATGTATTTTGTTTTTGAACAGTTTATATTTAGACCAAACTCTCTTCTCACTGTGTCAATGGCATTTAAAAGGTGTTGTAATCCATTTATATCATCACTTAAAATAACTGTATCGTCTGCATATCTGATTGTATTTATCAGAATTCCATTAACTTTCACACCCCATTCCAAATTATGCAGCGCTTCCTTAAATATTATATCTGAATATAAATTGAATAACAGTGGGGACAGTATACAACCCTGTCTGGCACCTCTTTGTATTTTGCATATTTCTGTTGATTTTCGATTTATGCAAGCTGTCGCTGTTTGACGCCAGTATAATTTTTCTATGATTCGTACATCTTGACTATCAACTCCTTTATCCTTTAATATTTGAATTAATTTGTGAAGTTGTACTCGATCAAAGGCCTTCTCATAGTCAATAAATACAGCAAAGACATCTTTCCTTTGATCTCGGCATTTCTGCAATAACACATTTAGCGCAAAGAGTGCGTCCCGGGTTCCCAGTCCATTTCTGAAGCCAAATTGTGTTTCATCCTGGTCTTCTTCACATTTATCTCTGATTCTACTGTGAATGATACGTAGAAAGATTTTCAAAGTGTGGCTCATAAGGCTTATCATTCTATAATCGCTACAGTTTTTGGACGTTGTTTTTTTGGTAGGGTTATGAATTCGGACTTTAACCAATCTTCAGGGGTATGGCTTCACTATACAGATTAAATAAAAATGGCGATAAGATACATCCCTGTCGGACTCCTCGACGGATTTGAATTTCTTTTGTTAGCCTACCCTCAACATTCACATGTGCTGTTTGATTCCAATATAGGTTGTATATAACTAAAATATCTCGGCTGTCTATATTTTTGCTTATCAGAACTTGCCTTAGTGGTTCATGCTGTACTTTGTCAAAGGCCTACCAATACTAGTATTTCTGACACGTTTAAGACTTATAAAAATGTTCACAAAGTTGCGTTCCACTTGAGTGGATTAAAGGATTTTTAATAAACCGTAAATTTTGCGTACGCGTTGGTGACTGTTATTCCTCAATGTTTAGTGTATACAGTGGCGTTCCGCAGGGTTCAATGTTGGGGCCGATTTTGTTCCTAGTGTACGTTGCTGATCTGCCAATTTACCTTAAAAGTAACATGTCGCTATTCGCTGATGACACAAAGTTATATGCAAATCCCTTTTCTGGTTACAATCAATTACAGACCGACCTTCAAGAGGTTGCTAAGTGAGTAGACGATTGGTGCTTGCCATTAAACACATCCAAGTGTGCAGTTTTACATTTAGGTAAAAACAATCCAAGGAATCGGTATGTACTTTCAAATGTTTCTCTAAAAACTGTTTCGCAGCAAAAAGACTTGGGTGTACTTGTGACGGAAACATTATCTTGGTCTGAACATATCCAGTCGGTATGCAATAAAGCTAGAACATCAGTTTACTTATTATCTAAGACTTTCTCTAACATATCGCCAAAAATTTTGTTGCTCTCTTTAGTTTATATGTAAGACCTATTTTAGAGTTTGCCGGACCCGTGTGGAATGTCGACTGGCAAAGGGATTCTGATCGACTTGAATCTGTGCAAAGATGGGCAACAAGAATTTCTTATGGCCGTCGTCGTCCTTCCTACGAAGAACGGTTAACCTACTTAAATTATCCTACATTTATGGACCGACGACTTCGTGGGGATTTAATAATTGCTTATAGAGCGTTACAGGGAAAGTTTGGGATAGATCTCTCACATATTTTCCCTTTGAGTAACGACCTTAGATTGCGGGGTCATCCATACAAATTAGCCAGACAACAGTTTCACAGTAAATGTCGTGAGAACTCTACAGTATATCCAATAGAATATTTTATACCTGGAACTCACTTCCACACGACGTCGTCGGGGCTGTATCTGTAAATTGCTTCAAAAATAAATATGACTCTTTTAGTTCTGTATCACGGGAACAATAATTTTTCGTTTCTTAAATTAATTTATAAGTCGTATGTAGTCTTAAGTTTAGGTTTCTTTTTGCATAGTTCTTTTTAGTCAAATGGAGCTATATAGGTCCTAGACATCGGCTCCTTTTTCTTTAATAATAATAATAATAAAAGTTTGAAGACGAAGCTATAAAATATTGCCTAACTATAAATCAAGGAAAACCAAGTATATGGAAATGAGAGGGTAAAATGCAAAAGAAACTAAATGTATCACTCTAAGGACAAATGAGAGAGGGAGTAGTATACATTTGAGAACGTGACAAAATTGTAGTACAGCTACAAATATAGGAGGCGAAGACAGAGAAATAGATAAACAGTTGTTAAAAGGTAGCAAGAAACGTGCCCAAGGCAGCCATGATTCAAACTTATGAAACAATAGTGAGACCAACAGAATTGTATGCATGTGAAACATGGACGATGAATCAGAAAGAAGAAAAAAGTTGGAAATTTGGGAGAGGAAAATCTTGAGAAAAGATTTTGGTGGTATAAAGGAAGCTAACGGGGAATTGCACAGCAGAACAAACCAAGAGCTAATGGAGATTTGGGTATAAAAGATCCAAAATACTTAACACAGAACATCGAGCACAGATACAATTCGTCATGGTAATGTAACATTGTTTTAAACCACCAAGAAATAGAGATTTAAGCGAACAAAAAGTGCACTGACTTTTTTTGAGGAAAAGCGAAGCAGATTCTTTAAGGTGAGAATTTTTGGTTGAAAATCATATTGCTTTTTCGATATTAAATCGAAATAAGGAAAAAAACAAACATTGTAATTCAAAAAAATTGCAATGTGTTGGAGATATAAAAATGTAAGTTTATACCAAATTTTTTAATATTTTTATATTTCGTATAAATTTTGAGATTATGAGAAAAAACCAAATGGTAAATTTGTGGATCCTTTTATTTCCTACAACTTTACCACTTGATTTTTTGTTTCCCCTAAGAAACTCGACCACCTAAGATTGCCCGTAAATTATTTGTCCTATAATTTTTGCTAAATTTTTTCCTTTTATAATGGGTTTCATCCTCTAATGTTTTAATCTTTTAGTATTTTCAAAGCCTTTGGCCCGGGTCTATGTGTAAAATATGTGTATAGAAAAATATGTAAGCAAATAAATGTTATTTTATTTTTACCGTGTAGTGTTTATAAAATTTAGATAAATATGGAGAAGTTATAGTTATGTAGGATGGAGAAGAAGAGATAGAGATATTATAGTTAGGAAAATACTAGAATATCTAAAAATTGATCTAAAGCTGTAATCAAACTTTGTATTTTTATATAAAATCGAGAGAGTTTCTTTATCATGTTTTCATTTTTTTACAAATTATGGCCGGAGGAGAAAATTGCAATATACTAAAATGATTATTACTAATAGATAAGTTATTAACAGATTTTAAAGAATAATTAATAATTCCTGGTCTAATAATTAAAAAATTATGAATATTAGCTATAATATCTGTATCTGATCTTCTGGATTTCAAAGAAGGTCTAACGTAACAGATCTTTTTGAAAGCAACTGCATTTGTATTGTATGTATGATAATAATCTGAATAGTTTGTACCGTTTATATTAGAGTTCATAAAAATTTTTACTTGTTTTCGCGACAAGACCGTTCTAATGTTTTTAGAACATGATAAATAAATTAGGATTCTCTTTCAATACCGGATACCGGATCTCCTATAGTTTGGCGCAACAATTGCCAGTTTCCCCGACTTCCTTTCAACCTAAGAAACGTATATGCTCGAAAAAGAAATAGCAATTTGGTCCCGAATAGAAATCGTAAATTTCATCACTTTCTTTATTGAAATATAACTCACACACGCGAATGAGTTACAGAGGGCTCGTAACTTCCTAACTTCCAACATTACATGAATAAATTTCAGCGCTAAAGTTTGAAAATATTATTTTAATTCCTCAGAGTATGATACGTTTCGAACCCAGGAGACCCACCTAGGAGAAGTCACCCATCTCAGGAGAGTTTCTCCCAAAAACCCAAAAGACTTGTTATGATATTCCCGTGGGAATTGCTTTTCTTATAGCAATGGACGTTATTATCCGTATGAGTCATATGTGGGGTTTTAAGTAAAACATTAAAAATTTATCAACATTTATAAATATTAACTAGTATTATTTGTTTGGAGACGAACTTCCTGAAACACATAATAATATATAATAATAAAATATTGATAGTAGATTCGAGAAAATTAAACGTATCTATATATCTTATATAGGAACTCGAAGTATTTATTCTTCTTTTAAATGCTCTGTGGACAGTATTCTTCTTCAGATGCAAATCCACAAATGAATGTTATCGATCAGATTTTTCATTAACTGTCTGTATTTTGCAATATGTATCAGAAGTTGTATGTTGGCAATACCTGTCCATTGCCATAATATGTTTCGAAACCAGCACATTCTCTGGCATCCCATTCCTCTCTTGTGACTCTCTGTGGCTCTCTGTGGTAAGTAATCTATGGAAAAATCGTACTTTTTCTCTAGAAACAAATCACGTACTATAAAGTAGAAAACTTTACCATACATTTAGAGAAACGGTATGCAATTCTAGGAGGAAGAAAGAGGAATAACCTTTTAATTTGGTGATTCTATTAGGTTCGATTTTGGAAAAGGATATCTCCATTAATTGCCAAAAAATAAACAACTTATAAAAAATAAAAAATAAAACGGGATAATACCCGAAGGTTGGCTGTATACCATCTAGTTAAATAAAATTAACATGAAATAAAACTCCCTAGTGTAGTTGGTATATTTAATAAAAATTCTAAAAACTTTTAAAAATCGAAACGGATTACGTTCAAAACGTTTTCGGACTTATCAGTCCATCATCAGTGAACTCTCTGTCCTTGCTAAATAGCCACAATGCCAAACACTGGTCAAGATGTATGTTCTAACTACATGGTAAAATTTGTTAAACAATTTGGCTTACATTGGATGCCAACGGATTAGTACTAGGTACATGATGCTCTACTCCATTAATTAAGAGATTTTTTATTATGAATAGGTCTACATTGAACTACTTTTAGTCTGTCAATGAGACAAGTCACAACATAATATCGAGGTATACTCACCGTTGTGCCTTTTTCTCCCTACAATGTATCTCAAACTTTTGTTTCGGTTAAAACACATGTTAAATTACAAAACCGTCTATTTTTTTGTTTCGAAAGATATCAGGGACATTCAAAAAACAAAATGTTCACAAAACATAATACTATAATACGATTTCGATGTATACTCACATTTGTGCCTCGTCCTCCCTACAGAGCGTCTCAAACTTAACATAAGAAAAACATTTCTTTTCTTTCACCAGGTATAAGTACAAAAAAAAGTTTTAGTAAACCTTTGCATAGCTATGTAAATACTAAATAAAAATCTAAAATAATAAAAAAAATTAGCGGAATCCGTTAATCTGTTCACGAAAAAATCTACTATGAATATTCAGGAGAATTTTCTATATCCCTAACTTTTGACGAGCAGTTTATTATATAAAGTTTTGCTATAGGACTTTTCATCCACTGTCATTTGTTTCGAGCTTCTGTCATGTGTCACATAATATTAATATATCTACGGCATACGTCTTTGGTTTGTATCATTGGTATATACCAATAACCTATGACGTAGATATATTAATATTATGTGACACATGACAGAAGCTCGAAATAAATGACTGTGAATGAAAAGCCCTATTGAATAAACTTAAAAACAACCTGCTAATTTTCACAGTCATTAACTTGTCAGAATGACACGTTCCACAAATAAAACTTCCCCTGTTCTAGTATTCCCATACATCAAAGTTTGTCCGACTAGACACCGTTAAGCTGATCCAGGTCTAACAGAAAGACTCTCAAATTTCACGAACACTAAAAATGATGTTGATCAACTGCTTAATATTCACAATACGGACAAAACGGATGTGAATCTTGGACCATAAGACAAGCTGAAAAAGAAGATAGCTAAATGTCATTGAAATGTTCTGTTAAAGAATAGAACTGTAATTAGAAAAATACGATTTATTAGCGCTATCTATCAGCAAATCTAAAAAATGTCTTGAATAAATGTTACTTACTTTTTTATTCTGAGGTATTCAAATCTGCAATAAAAAATGGGAGCTCCTATTTAAGATTTTAAAGTTACTCCCACTCCACCTCCAGGGGTGGAGTAGGGGCCGTGTTTGGTATCATTCGATGAATTTTTGAAAATTATCGAAAATTTATTTTTCAGTTTTTTGATCCGATGTATATTTCGCGAGATATTCGAACGGGTATCCCGCTACTTTTGGGACACTATATAATAAAAGTAATTATATTACTATTAAACAATCAACAGAATATACGTGGAATTATATACAATAATATAAAAACATTTATTTTGAATGGTAGTTACCCCCGTGCGGAAATTTTAATTTGGATATCTGTTATCTTAAAACGGAACGACAATAACCAAAGCAGCCGTCAAAAATATGCATAAATACTTCCACCCCTTTTTACTTCTTCATTTCTCGCTCATTATCCCATGGGAGGTTTGATAAATTTTAGGAATAAATTAAAACACATAAAATGCGACACAATTCATTACAACTTCAAGATAACGGAGATGTATTCGTTAAGATAATAGAGAAAATACCACGATGGGTATTTATTTGATCATTCCGATGATTACTTTAAGCTATTGGATCTAATAAAATCATGTTTTACTACACTTTTAACAAAGACAAGGATTTTGGATGTAGGTGAGTATGGTGAAACTGAAGATACATGACAAAAATTCATCCACTCTCTGATTATTATGTGTTCAGAAATCTGAAGAGATGCCTCTAAAATATAACAAAAATTAGCTCAACGAAGAGATAATTAAGTTCTTAAATTGTAAGTAATGAAACAAAATTCAATTAATAAACATTTGCAGAGGTTTCAGAATCATATACCTCTTTTAATTTATTATATTGCTGGGAAATAAGCCACAATTTAAGTTGGAAATTAATTGTGGCTAATTTCCCAGTAAAATAGTAAATTACACAGAATGATACAAAGAAATAGGAAAATCATAATACGTATGATATAAAAAAGTTTGAAAATCGCTGGAATGGCTATATTTGGCTAAAAACAGACTATGCCTATCGAATAAAATAAAAGAATTTACTGCAAAAAACATGTTCATTACATCTAAGGAGGTTACCTATCAGACCACCTATACAGAGAGAGTCTGTAATTTGGAATAAATTCAATATCTCTAATACTAATTGTTTTTTTGAAAAATGCTCAGGCCCGTCGATTAGTATTTCACATTGTCCTTTTTGACATACAATAATAATGTATACAGGGTGTCCCAATTTAGAGATATGACGTCATCGTTGATTTTCTTAAATGGCAACTCTGTCATTTTGATAGCTATTTTGATAGGGTGTGTAAAGTTATATACAACTGCAAAATATAAAATTTTTATTTTTTACCATTTACAAGATAATAGAAAATAACAAAGTTACGTCTGTAATTTGGAATAAATTCAATAATTAAAATACTAATTGTTTTTTTAAATGCTCAGACCAGTCGATTAGTATTTTAAATTCTCATTTTTTACATACAATATTCATCTATACAGGGTGTCCCAATTTAGCGATATGACGTCATCATAGATTTTCTTAAATGGCAACACTGTCATTTTGATAGCTATTTTAATAGGATGTGTAAAGTTGTACACATCTGCAAAATTTCAAATTTTTATTTCCTACCATTTACAAGATAATAAAAAATAACAAAGTTATGAAAAACAAGTAATCAAATAATAGTTGAATTTAATTATTTCAATTAAGCAAATACTCATAATGTTGCCCTCAATTATTGTCAAATTGTCAATGGGCACCGATATAAGCATTTGCTTCTTCGAAATAATTAAATTCAATTATTATCTGATTACTTGTTTTTCATCTTTGTTATTTTTTTATTATATTGTAAATGGTAGGAAATAAAAATTTGAAATTTTGCAGTTGTGTATAACTTTACACACCCTATCAAAATAGCTATCAAAATGACAGTATTGCCATTTATGAAAATTAACGATGACGTCATACCTCTAAATTGGGACACACTGTATACATTATTATGGTATGTCAAAAATGACAATTTGAATTACTAATCGACGGGTCTAAGCATTTTTCGAAAAAACAATTAGTATTATAATTACTGAATTTATTCCAAATTACAGACATAACTTTGTTATTTTCTATTATCTTGTAAATGGTAGAGAATAATAATTTGATATTTTGCAGTTGTGTATAACTTTACACACCCTATCAAAATAGCTATCAAAATGACAGTGTTGCCATTTAAGAAAATCAACGATGACGTCATATCTCTAAATTGGGACACCCTGTATACATTATTATTATATGTCAAAAAGGACAATTTGAAATACTAACCGACGGGTCTGAGCATTTTTCAAAACAACAACTAGTATTTGAGATATTGAATTTATTCCAAATTACAGACTCTGTAATATGTAGTAGCAATCATAACAACAGTTAATTCAAAATTATCATTCTTTTGAACATGCGTCAGAAAAACATGACCAGATGTACATAAGTACAGAGAGGGGCAAAATTATGGAATAAATTCAATTTTTCGTGAATGGGCGATTCAGGTCGATTTTATTTTTATTATGATTTTTTTGGCATATGTTTATCATACTAGTGACGTCATCCATCTAGGAGTGATGACGACTATGATAAAAATCATTTCATCATCATCAAGACATTTTTTTTATTATTACATTTACATGATGTATTGTATTATTATATCAAGACGTCAAATTTAATTCTCTATATGTAGAGTAATATAAAAATTAACATAATTATTTATACATGGTGTCCAATTTTTTTTAAATTAAATCAATTGACACAACAGGAAGAATGTATGTAGGTAATTTATTTAATTCAAAATGTCAAAAAACATAAAAAAATGTTGATTTCATAAATAAATATTGCTTTTCGTTTAAATTGAATGTTCAAACTGCCAAGAGGCAGGTGGGTGGAAGATTAAACATTGAATTAAGAGGAAAGGAACATTTTGACGCCTGTAAAAATTTCCAATGTATTTTAAATGTAATCATTTTTTTCGAATCCTGAAAAAACTAATAGGTATTTTTGAAAAATTTAAACGCAGAATGAAAGATTACGTTATTACCGAGGGCCGAAAGTCCATTATAATGAATAAAAAGTTTCTTTTGAATGAGGTATTTAAAATTAAAAGTCACACTAAATTTTCTCTTAGTTTTTCACCCCTGTAACTTGTAACTTATTAAAATAAACATTATAGAAGTTTTCAGGGACATTCGGTCCTCGGTAATGACATAGCTTTTCATTCTGATTTTAAATTTTTTAAAAATACTTATTAGTTTTCTCAGGATTCGAAAAAAATGAATCACATTTAAATAGCATTGAAGCCGAAAGTTCGTACCCATCCCCTTAAGGGAAAAGCAATGTTTATATGTTAAATAAACATTTTTTTTATTTTCTGATAAGAGTAAAATATATTTTAAATTAAATAGATTAACATTCTTGCTTTTGTGTCAATTAATTAAAAAAAACTTGCACACCCTTTATAAATAATTATGTTAATATTTATATTACTAAATAGAAAATTGAATAACCTTTCAAATGAGCTGGCACACCTCCCCTATTTTGACGTCACTAATGCATGCAAAAAATTATAATTTAAAAATAACAAGCTGAAAATGCGAGCATTATCATAACAAAATCTTTGTTTATTTAGGTATTTAAATTCATAATAAGGAAAATTTCTATTATGAAAAGTTGTTTAGTATTAAATGCTATGTTTTAATATGCAATTATATCCTAATTTAAATATTGTGAACTATAAAGGTAGATACTCACTCTCGAACGAAATTCATATTTTTTGACATACCTCGAATAAAATTGATAAAATTTGATATATCATGATTGCATCTTAGATTTTAGACCATGCAGATATTTTTATGAAGAATAACTTTTCTTAATTACCTCTTACGAATAACTAATTGGTAAAATTATAATAAAAGAGTTATGAATGAAAATTATATTGGTATCCTTAATTTGAGAAAAATTTTCAAATATTTTTTTTATCTTTAGAAGGATGTACAAGTAATAATTGCATATTAGAACATAGTTTCTAACTCCAAACAACTTTTTGTAATAACACTTTTCAATATTGTGAAAAATAAAGATACGTTAATCTTGATCGAACTTCACATTTTTTGACATACCTCGTATAATACAATGATAAGCTAGCTAATAACCGGCAAAATAGCACAAAAGATGGAAAACATATTAAGTTGTGAGGTAAAAAGAAATGAAACTAATCGAGTTGGAAAATTTAGCGACATTAACCTATCAATTTACATTATATTGATTGTTTTCCACCTTTAGACGTATCGTACGAGTTTGGTAACTGCCACTGTCACAGTGACAGTTTTAGTGGACATACTCCTCTGATAAGTGTAAAGATTGGAAACAATCAATATAATGTAAATTTATTGGTTAATATCGCTAAATTTCCCAACTAGTTTTATTTCTTTTTATCTCACAACGTAATACACGTTTTCCATCGTTTGTGCTATTTTGCCGGTTATTAGCGCGCTCATCACTGTATAGATTTGATATCTAATAAAAATAAATAAATACTAAATAAACAGTTTTCCTTGAAAATAGTGAACTGTAATTTAACATTACATTAACATAAATAAATAAAATTTGTTTATCTGACATTTCAATTTTATGTTAACGTTTAGTTGCGTCAAACGAAAACAAAGTAGAGTTGACGTTTCTATGTCGGAAGAAAATGACAATTGTGACGTCACAATGACGACTTTGAGGTCATATATCTCGAAGATGGTTAGAGATAGTGAAATGCCGTTTTCAGATTTGGATTCAGAAGACAAAACTATATAGGAATCCGTCGCTAGGTAGCCTCTAGATATTTCACGAGCGGCAACGCAATAACACACATACTTTTGCAAATTTATAAACGAAAAGTTTTCGTTGAAAATCTACCTGTTTCGGGATTTGTTTCCAAATTTGTCCATTCTCGAAAAAATTAATTTATTCCTTAATTTTGCCCCTACGACCAGATATAGGTACACAACCAGATATTGTGCAAATTAAAAGCGACTTTTTGATGTTATAGTATTAAATAAAAATTAATTTGTAAAAAATCCCTTAACATTGTTTCAACCCTTCGTGTCGAAGTCTTACATAAAGTTGAAAAAAGTCCAAGTTGAAAGGGTGTTTGTCCAGGTAATCAACTAATGAGTCTACTTGGTTCTGTCTATCGTTCTCTTTTCCTGAACATCGAAATAAGACGCAGGGCGGTATCATTTACCTAAGTGGTTACTTACAGACATGCAATCCACATTTTCCCTCACGCTTTCCCATGAATAATGATGTCTACTTAAATGAATTAAAAATTCTTTAATCTTAGAATTATATGTAGTAAATTTTTGTCCTGGAATTAAAATATAAACAATGTAGCTGTAACACAATTGTTTTAAAAGAATTTTTTTGTCTTAGATTTTAAAATACAGAGGAAAGTTTTAAAAATAAGAGGGATAACGTTGACAGATACCCAGCAATATAAGAGAGGGTAACAGGAAAAGTGAAAATTTAGAAACACGGAGGTGCAAGGCAATAAATCGCACTTATTAGTGTATCAAAATGTCAAATCGGATAAATGTTCAAAATTTTCATCTGCATATTGCAGAAAGCACTACTATACTACATCCATTTCCAAGATAAGCTCAGACGCCTTCTCGATGGGAGTGCGGTGTCGTCGCAGCTTGTCATCGGTTAAAAATTAATTTTTATCTAAATAATAGGGGTCTATCCCAAAATCCCGACAGCCACAATCCCGACGGCCAAAATCCCGAAACGCCAGAATCTCGACAGGTTTGATAAGTTTATTTTTAACATATATAATATAATTACATTTATTTCTTGTTTTTTGTTTATGGCCATCTGCTTTTATTTTGTGTTACTAAACAAAAGTACATATTTACCATTTAATATTAACTAATTTTCTAAATAAAATTTCTAACATGGGTATATGAATTGAATTATTTTTTTTGCCAATATATAGTCCAATATTATATGTACAATCAATTCCTGAATTTAAGTTTATTTTCATATAATAGATATTATCATGTCACTTATTACCTTCCATTTCAATAAGTATAGCTTTTATATTATAAAATGAAGTGTTTAAATAATTTTTTCTTTTAAAATACATAATAATAATTAGTACCCGTACTTATAGGTCTGGATCTCGCGTATGAAAAAAAAGTTGATTAATAGCAAGCTGAAAATTTTTCAATAGCTTAAGAGTGTCTAGTCGGACAAACTTTGATGTATGGGAACACTGGAACAGGGGAAATTTTAATTGTGGAACAGGTTTAAAATCTGGAACGTCAGACTACGAAAACGTCCCATGTATTTTGTCGGACAGAACTTCCAATTAATTTGTTACCCTTTCATTAAACTGTCCTGCAAAAATCAGACTGCTATTTATCACCAACTGGGCATTTTAATGAGTGGAACACGCAGAACATGTCAAATGACAGGAATTATGACAGGTGACAAATAGGTGTCTGATTTTTGCAAGAGAGTTTAATGAAAGGGTAACAAATCAATTGGAAGTTCTGTCCGACAAAATACATGGGACGTTTTCGTGGTCTGACGATCCAAATTTTTAAATTGTTCCACAATTAAAACTTCCCCTGTTCGAGTGTTCCCATACATCAAAGTTTGTCTGACTAGACATTCTTAAGCTATTAACAAATTTTCAGCTTGCTATTAATCTTTTATACTAACTTTTTTTTTCATACGCGGGATCCAGACCTATTATTAGTAAGTAATAAGTTTTCAATTTCAATACTCTATAATATGATTTGGTGTATTGCATTTGAAAAGGAAACAATAAAAATATTTAAAATGTAGTGGTCGGAATTTTTACTTATGCGAGGATTGTTGCATGTCGGGATTTTGGCCTGTCGGGATTCTGGCGTGTCGGGATTCTGGCGTGTCGGTGTTTTGGCCATCGGGATTTTGGCTGTCGGGATTTTGGGCGCCATCGAAATAATAGATTTTATTCTTCATTGTTTCATTATTTGTTTCTCAAAATCGCAAAAGTTGGCGATCTATTTATTATATTTAACACACAAAATAGTTTTGTTTAAGTATCTACACATCAATTTGTGTTGTTTGTATCGTTAGTTTATTAACTAGCATGAGATCTTGTCTTATTATGAGCCACTGTTTTGTTTGTGAGCAAAGTATGGTCCCAGTATAGCTTGTAATTGTCATTCTCATGCCTATCAACTCCCTGTAACATGGGAAAGGAAAAGGCAGTTTCTGTTTTTATTTGATCCACAGTTGGACCACCATCTCCAGATAGCTATTTCTGCATCTATGCGTCTTCAGTGGAGCTATGCAGTCACAACTCTAAACCAAATATCAACACCCTGCCTATTTAAGGGAAAACATCGCGGTGCAATGATTCCACCTTTGAGACGCAAAAACAGCGACATCTCTCGTAAAACGAGGAAGACGAAAAGCCCTAGATACAAAGTTTACTACAATTAAAACCATTAAGATAACTTAAATGAAAATAATAAACAATATTTTAAATCCAAGACTTTTCGTTAAGTAACTGCTTTCTGGCTGCATCCCGTATCTCTGGCTTTTACAGATACGACGAATATGGAAGAAAGCAAATAAAGGACACGGTCACGTATTTGCATTCTTTTCGTCTGGGAAAAGGGCCGAAAGAGAGTTTCTGGTACTCAAATCTGAGTAAAGATGAAAAAAAAAACTAAAAAAAAAATCCCTGTAACATGTCGGATGCTTTCTTAAGCTTAACAGCCATATCATGTCATTTTAGGTCTTTGACGATATATTTCAGGTTTTTCTTCGTTGGTATAACCTGATCCTGAATCTTTCGTGATGCCAACTAATAGTTCGATGCTGTATTGGCAACATAATCTAGATTGACTTAATTAAGATGCCGTTCACGCAGAAGTTTACCCATTCAGTTGCGCACTTTTTCTGCACTAAAAGGCTGGTTTATGCGTATTCCTGATTTCCTCAGTTTGACCGGTTTGCATCATCTACATCATTGCTAATTTAAGAAAATATGTTTTTCAATTGGCAATCTTTTTTTTTTAATTGCTTATATGTTAAAGTCCTTTCTCCCTTAAATAATGTAATCTCATGTTTTTCTACTGCACTACGAGGATGATGTTTTTGTGCTTATACATAATTATATTAATATTAATATTAAAATTGATGATTAAATTTTTTGGAAAAGAACTGCAGTCTCCAAAGATGGGATAATAGGAAACAAATTTAATGCATCCATCGAAATGAATAACATTAGCAGCAAAATAGTGGAACCAGAACTTAGAAAAGCAATAGAGAAAGCCAAAAATAATAATGCACCTGGACCTGAACAAATCTCTCCTTAGTTGCTTAAACTTTTAAACGACAAAAATGTTACCTACTTGACCACTTTCTTTCAGTGTAATGAGCCACACACTTAAGATATTTTACGAGTTATACAAAACCGAGTAATCCTTTTGTGCGCAAATAGAATGGGTAATAAACAATTTGGATTTGGAATTGGTCTAGTAACTAGAGGGGCAGTATTTTGTAGGCGCGTTCTCTTACAAAAAAGTTGTGAGTTCCGAACATTTACGTTTGATTCGTCGACTTCGACAAAGCATTCAACCGAGTGATGATACACTTTTCGATTGCCTACGTGCAAACGCGCAAAAAAATCAGATAAAAAGAGGAACGACTGGGTAAGATCAAAAACAAAAGTCGAGGACATAACAACAAAAATTGCCAAACTTAAATGTAGCTTCGCAGGCCACACTGCTAGTTAAAAAGACCAATGTTGGAATACCACAATACAATATTGTAGACGGTACGAAGGGAGACGACCGAGAGGAAGACCGCAGATGAGATGGGTAGATAATAAAAACAATAGCTGGAACAAATTGGAAATATATTGCTCAGGATAAAGACCGATGGGAGTTAAAAAAAGCCTAAGTCTATAAATGGACGATAGAAGGCTATTCCTACGTGTCTTGTCCAGTTCAATTTTGTTCCATCTGTTACTTTTGATCATCTTAACCTCTTTATTGGACTTGCGATCACCATAGGCTAACTAGGGGGGTTTTGGGGGTTATAACCCCCCTCCCATTTAGATGTACTTTGAGCTATATAATAATATGCTTATAGCTATGCTTTGAGCTATATAATAATATCAAAAACCTGGAAAAAAACCTGGAAGCATTCGAAATGTGGTGTTATAGACGTATTCTAAAAATATCATGGACATATCGTAAAACAAACGCACAAGTACTCGAACAACTAGGAAAACAATGCGAAGTTTTAAATTCCATAAAAATCAGGAAGTTGGAATACTTGGGGCACACCATGAGAGGTGAAAAATACGAACTATTAAGGAATATAATGCAGGGCAAAATCAAAGGCAGAAGAAGCGTAGGAAGACGTAAAATCTCGTGGCTACGCAATCTCCGTGAATGGTTTGGATGCAGCTCAATTGAACTATTCCGGCGCGTAACCAACAAAATTATAATTGCCAGAATGATTTCCAATCTCCGATAGGAGCGGAACTTTAAGGAGAAGAAGAATAATATGCTTAACACAATTACTATTCCATACCCCCAAAGACCATCAATTAGTTATAACCACCCCCCCCCCCTTAAGATCATCCTGGTTACACGTCTGGTGATCACTGAGCATTCTCCGTTCCATAGCTATCTGTGTCACTTGAAGTTTGTGGACTAGGCTGTTGTTAAAAGCCGAAGTTTCAGTTCCGTTCCAGAACTGCAATTTGGGATGTTTAGTATACTATTTTTTAATTAGGGGAGTGTTTTATGCTATGTTTTGGAACAAAATTACAATGGTTTTTGATGGTATCAATTAATAACCTTAAAAGTTGTAACAGTAAAAATAGGAAAATACATACTGCGCTTTAATTAAAACAATTACTTTTAACAAATTGACATTTTCGTTAAAATAATAATAATAATTTTAATTCAGTATCAATTTAAGTACTTATACATATTTTTATTAATAACAGTTCAGCAAACTAAATTTGGTGTTACTTGTACAATTTTTGTTTAATTTCAACTAACAATTCTGAGTACATTACATCTCAGTTAGCAATCTCCAAGCTATGTGATCCTTAATTACACATCAAACATTAAATATGCCTCTATTTTCCAGCTGGGTATATAGAAATTAGAAACTTATGGTTTATGTAGTGCCATGAAGCCAATTATCGTGGATTTATTACAACAAGACTAATTTGGGACAAGGTGGAGGCAGGTGTCTCAATTAATCTGGAGTTTAGGCTGGTAATTTTGCTCTATTCTACGCCATCATTATTATTTATGTGATTCTCTTCCTTCTGTTTCACCACCTGTATACAACAAGGGAAGGCGTATACGAAATTGAGTTAGGTTTAATGAGTCTATTAAGAGTTTTAGATCGGTTTATGGTTCTGGTTGTTATTGACAACATTGCGTTAACTTAGTTTTGATAATCGAAACAGGTAATAATTTATGTTGAAATAATCGACAATAGTGAATAATCTACGTCTCTAATGGCCGGTTTTACCAACGACAAATAATAGTAGTCTAATATTCGAAGAATAAATTTATTCGACCACTAAAACTGACACATTTTCAGTTCACCATCGTCAAATAGGATTATTCTATGAAGAAATTGAAAATAAGTGATCCGGTCATTATTGGCCTAACAAATATTTATTTTTACGAGTTGACCTCACTTTAAATATCTATCTTCTTCTACTTATGATGCCGTGCATCTATAGTGCGTTGGCTAATTATCTTAACGTATGTCTTTTGTACGTATGTCTTATTAAAAATCGAATAGAAGAAGAATACCAAAATATGGAAGCCGAGGAACAGGCTGGTTTTCGCGCAGGTCGATCTATAATAGATCACGTTTTCTCCATTACTCAGATAATTGAAAAGAAAGTTGTTCGTGGCCAAGAAGTCCATCTGATGTTTTTAGACCTTAGAAAAGCGTATGATGGTGTCCCACTGGTTAAATTATGGGAGGCACTGGAGAAAACAAATGTAAATATAGAATTGGTTGAAACCGTAAAAACGTTTAACTACCAACAAACAACAAGAATTAAAACGGGAAATCTCATAACACCTGGATTCACAGTAACTAAAGGACTAAGGCAAGGATGCTGTATCTCACCAACAATATTCAAAATATACCTTGAAGCAGCACTCAACAAATGGAAGAAAAAATGTACGAATATGGGCATACCACTAACGGACTCAACTTTGTACACGCTGTGCTTTGCGGATGACCAAGTGATCATCGCACAGGACTCTGAAGATCTTAGCTACATGATGCGCAAACTATTAGAAGAGTTTACAGAGTGGGGTCTAGAAGTGAATATGGAAAAAACTGAATACATGAGTATCGGAGGAGACAAACATAGCCTCCAAGTAGAGGAAAATCAAGAAATAAAAATATATGAAGACTACAAATACCTGGGAGTAAAGATCACTCAAGACGAAAAATTAGATGCAGCTATTAAGGAACCAAATATACAGGAAAGGAAAGGCATATCCTTACTGAACAGCGTACTGTGGGATAAAAATATTTCTAAAGAAAATAAAAAAAGAATATTTAACACTATCATAAAAAG
Organism: Diabrotica virgifera virgifera; assembly: GCF_917563875.1. Taxonomy (NCBI): domain Eukaryota; kingdom Metazoa; phylum Arthropoda; class Insecta; order Coleoptera; family Chrysomelidae; genus Diabrotica; species Diabrotica virgifera. The sequence continues at coordinate 52,905,291 of NC_065449.1, read as the reverse complement.
CACCACAACATATGGATGCAAAGTTTGGCCTTTAAAAGACAGAACAGAGAAAATGCTTAGAGCAACATAAATGGACTTCTGGCGCCATTCGGCGGGAATATCTAGACGCGACAGAATAACAAACGAGAGAGTCCGAGAAATCATGGGGGTTACACATACTATTGTTGACGACATCAGGACGAAACAACTCAGCTGGTACGGACACGTAAGGAGAATGCCGGAGAATAGAATAGCAAGACAAATCCTCGAATGGCAACCAAGAGGAAAGCGCAGACCAGGAAGGCCTAGAAGAAGTTGGAGAGAAGGAGTTGATAGAGAAATCAGGGACAGAGGACTCGAGGACGATCTATGGAATGACAGAACGTTGTAAACCGATATTATATATATATATATATATATATATATATATATATATATATATATATATATATGTCCTTTGTAGCAGGCATAGTTCGCTAATGTTATATATGCCACCTGTTCAGTTGTTTATATTTCGCAGCCACGACCTTTATTAGCGAACTACTCCCTCTTGCCCTCAATCTTTCATTGGATGATTAGTTGAGATATTGCGTATTTCTCCCCTGTCAGAATATAGCATATAGCCCAGGTATCCAATTTTAGTTCCTTGATCAAGTTGAGCAGTTCTCTCTCAGTATTTGCTCTTCCCAAGACTTAATCGTTTCTCACTCTATCTGTCCATGGTATGCGAAACATTCTTCGCAAGAATGAATAACCATTTTCAATTTCGTTGCAAAACGAAAATACAGCCGAACCATATTCTAGTCTAATCAGAGAGTGCTCCAAGCACCTCTACCGGTTTCGAAAACCGGTTTCGAAACCGGTAGAGGTGCTTGCAGCACTCTCTGATTGGATTAGAATATGGTTTGACTGTATTTTCGTTTTGCAACGAAATTGAAAATGGTTATTCATTTTTGATTTACATTTACTCTGTGTGGAGTATGAAGGGAACCATTCTCGTTGGAACTTTACCGCGCTGAGCAGATGGGACGTGAATTGTAAATTGTAGAATTCCCTCATCTTCTTTAGTCTCAGCATCCGTATGGCTTGCAAATTGTAGAAGCCTCGGAGGTGTAACTAGAAAAGGTTCCCATTGTTTTCATTCTGGTGGGATGTTCTATGTGCCATTAGAGTGAAAACTTAGCCTTTTTTCATTCTTCGCAAGCTCCTCATTTCGAAATGTGGAAGACCTCCTTCGAAATGTAGACTTCTAACTTATAAATGGAAGATATTTTCAACGTCCATGTCTTCATGCCGTATAACAATATGGACTATACATCCACTTAACAATTCCGTAACGGAGGAAAAATTGCGGTTACAAAGTAGCAGTTTAAATTTAATAAAAGCAGTTTAAATTTAATAAAAGCTTGTGTGGTTTGTTCGGTACGGCATTTTATTTCTCGTTAAAGATACCATTGGTCATTCACTATCAATCACAAGTATTTGAATGATGGTGAATGGAATAATGGTGTCGTCGGCGTAACGAATGTTATTTATCGGGTACCCGTTGACCTTTATACCACAATCGGTGTCTTCAAGTGTTTCTGCAAAAACGTTATCCACACAGAGGTTGACCAACACAGGAGACAAAATATACCCTGCCGCTGTCCCACCTCTCTTAACATTTCAAATTCCTCTGTGTTCGTTGATCTGTCCATCCTGTAGCTGTTTGATTCTAATATAGAGATTCTGGATAACTCTATCTCATCAATATTACCATTGTCTAGCATAATTGGTCCAGCTAAAATCTATAATAAATAAAATTTGTCAGTTAACTTTAAATTAATAAAATTGTATTACAGGTGAACGTTTATCTCTCTCTGTGTATAATAGGTTAGGACGTTAGGATATTACTATACTTCCAATTGCAATCCTCTGTGGAGTAGATTTAGTGCTTCTGTTTCTTATATATTTAGGGACTCTTAATTAGAAATTAGAATTTGTCTTATTTAATGTTTAAGGTATGTTTTATAATACGGTATGATATAATTTTGAAAACTATATCTGGTTGATCTAATCAGTTTGTTGTTTATCTACAGAAAATGAAAATCAGTAGCATAAATGTGTGTCAAATGTAGAGTATTCGGATTAGAACGATTGAATAATCAAAAGGCAATACTTTATAGGATTTGTCATATAACTTATAAGGAAGTGCTGTGTAATGTATTTGTCTTTGAGCTCAGATAAATGCCGCATGCAGGACCGGCTTTGATGAACCGGACAATGAAGTGAGGTCAGAGAATTTCCATTTTGATTTAAGCAGTATGGTACAAATGAAAGTAATAAATTCATTATATCGTAAGCTAGCTACTTCAAGGAAAAATGCTGAAACTGGTCCATTTTTATTTTTAAATTACGATTTTTGACATATATATCATAATAGTGACGTTATCCATCTGGGCGTGATGACGTAATCAATGATAAATTTTAAATGAGAATCGTGGTCGTGTGCCAGCTTATTTGAAAGATTATTCAATTCTCTATTCAGTAATATAGACATTTACATAATTATTTACACAGAGTGTCCAAATTTTTTTAATTAAATTAATTGACACAAAAAGACGACTGTATGTAATTTCAGCCGTCAAATCAAATGGATCACAATTGTCTTCAGCATTCTTAACAAGGAAGACTCAAAACCTAACAAGCAAAAAAGTAGATTTAAGATCACATGACGGAACTCATAAAATATATCGATATCTACAAATTATCTCTTTTTACAAATTATTTAGTAAGCATATCGAGTACAGCACACCAATACGATGCAAATACTAAAAGAAGCAGAAATTTACAACCAAGATTTGAAAATAATTGGAAACTTTTACTGGAAGCAGATAGCAAACCTCAGAGTTAAAGGTGAACACACCGACTATGTCAAAATCAAGAATGGGGTGAGGCCAGGCTGTATTTTGTCTCCTTTAATCTTCACTCTACTCAGTATGCAGATGACACCATAGTATTTGCGGACAAACTAGAAGACCTATAAGTTCTTAAGCACAAAATCACGTATTACAGCCAACAATATGGACAAGAGATATAAACATAAAGAACACAAAGCTTATGATATGATCATTAGCAAGAAAAATATACATCAGCCAAACACAAGTAGAAAGAACTTTTAAGGTACTACAACTACCTCGGCATTATAATAAATGAAGAATGGACCAATAACTAAGAGTTAAAAGCGCCCATCGATAAAGATTTAGCTTCAACTGAATGAAGGCCTTTTTCAAGAGCCACAATCTCTCTCTTGTCAAATACTTCGGACATATTATGCGAAATGATATGTCTCTTACTAGCCATCTTGCAAGGAAAAATATTTGGAAAGCGAGGTCCAGAAAGAAGAAGAACATCCTGTTTAAAGAATCTCAGAACCTGGTTCAACATATCTGTGCAGTTTTTTCACGCTGCTGCAGGTAAGATAAAGATTGCCATGATGATCGCCAACATTCTTCACAGATAGGCACATCAAGAAGAAGAACAACATTTTTTTTTGTGATATTTAAATGACAAGAGCTACTGTTTAAAATTTTACATTACGCGTATAGTCAAAACGACAATCGGTGGAATTGCGCATTTTATCAATGAAACTCGATAGGTTTAAGACATTCCAGAAGCCGCTACAGATTAGATGTTCTAACAACCGATTAATCATTTTCAATTAGTCGACGAAAATTAGTACAGTTAAAATAATTAGACGATAACTGGACGATAATAATTACGCAAAGAGAAACTTAACTTTTTTTCTACTTTAATGACAAAAAAAGTAAGTTCATCACCGGAAACGAATTCAAAATTATTTTGCACATCATATTTGAAACAATCTTTGGTTAAAATATTTAATTTTTGTTGCCAAAAAATATATTAATTCGTCTGGACTAAACTACAGTTCTGTTTATCTTAGAAGGGATATGTTAATATCGACATTCACACAATGTTGCTAAACTGAATGTTGTTATCTCCCTCTCTTGTCGTTTCCCCATTACTGAGGATCGTGAGTTCTTCCAATATTCCTAACAATATTTCTCCATTGGTCTCTATCTTCAGCTGCTCTAAGAGCTCCGCAGAATGAGTTTCTAGCTGAATGCTTTATTTGGTCAGACCATCTAGTTGGTGATCGTCTTCTTGATCTTCTCCCCGGGACCTTTCCAGAAACAATTAATCTCTCTAAACTGTCGTCACCTCTGCGAACCACGTGACCAAAGAATTGCAGAATTCGTTGCAGACATATTGTGGACCGCCTTTTTTAATATTGAGTTGGTTTAGAATGGAAACATTTGTCCTATGAGCTGTCCAAGGTATGCGCAGCATTCTTCTCCAGCACCACATCTCAAAGCCATCAATTTTTTGGCGCTCGCATGCGCGAAGAGTCCAAGTCTCTGCTCCGTATAGAAATATTGAGAATACAAGGGCATTCACCAGTCTTATCTCGATATTTTGAGAGATAGATCTGTCTTTCTAAACTTTAGTTAGGCGACTCATCGCATTTTTTGCCATACCAATACGTCTCCGAACTTCTGCTTCACAGTTACCATCGTTAGTTATACTAGACCCGAGATAGACAAAGGTGTTTACTATCTGGTATTCCTGTAATATGTTAGTCAGTTGAATAGTGTCAAATCTGTCAAATATTGTTGTTATATTCAGGGTAAATTTTCCAACCGATTGCAGCGCTGACTATACTTTAAAATTTTTAAATTCCAAACTAGTAAGTATTAACTGTCTACTCTTAAAGTTATGTTATGTACGCACTTCTTAGTTTTAATATTCAGATACTAGTAGTAGGTATGTGTCTGATTATTAGGTACCAATTCCGTCCCTGTTTTATTCGCAAAGCACGGCAAGCAGTGTTTGTAGATCGGCTAAACAACCTCTGATAAGCAACTAATGAGAGTCCATATAGGAAAACGTCGATTTTCTTCTTGGCTCGTTACTGTTCCTGCTAGTCGCGTGCCGGCCACGTGTTTGCCATTCTCAACTGTTGATAAAATCACCGGCAGGGGGCGGTGGTTATTGTTGTCGAACGCCCTCTCGGCCGCACGTTGTCTAATGTGTTGTTTATCGTTGAGATTGTTTGTGAATAATGGGAGAAAAGAAAACAATGTAAACTTTTATTCTTTAATGTATCATGAGAACACTACCATATTATAGTGCCATATCAAACACATAAATATAGTAATACCTAGTCTAAACCATTTAATTTAATAATTTCAATTTCTGTTGAAAATTAAACTGGTCAAACTGATTATTATTCTTATGTTCCTACTTTTTATTTACACAGTAGAACCTCGATAACTCGGATTAATCGGGACAGCGGCCGATCCGGGTTATCGAAAATCCAGGTTAGCCGGAGAATATGGTAAAAATTAATAAAACACGGTATACTTACAGATAAACTCCGTTATAATTGAAATAACATGAAATATATATATATATGCACAGTATTCTACACATCTGAATACAAGACTGTACTACATACAATGCAGTCAAAATCGGAAAGATGTTATGTTATTTAGGAACAGTGAAAACTAAGACCATTGTTTAAAAAATAATTTTTTAAATAGTCTTTTAGTCTTTTTTAAACAATGCTAAGACAGTTTGAAATAAATAAAGGAATACTACAACAGGTGCCTGTTGTTTCCGATAAACCGAGATAATGAACGTCGCTCTGCTCTGCCGCCGTGTGCCATGAGTCATTTTTACTATCGTATAGTTCAAATTACACAAATACACATTATCTCTCAAATATTATATTATATACATTTTTATTGTTGAAATGTTTGTCTGATGAAAATCGGTCCGGGTTAGCCGGACTTCCGGGTTATCGGGGGCCGACTTATCGGGGTTCCACTGTATTATAATTCTAACATCTACAATGTTAGACACTCATCCGAAAAGTGAAAGTTATAACATATATAAGCGGCGTTAGCAAAGATAGAGAAAATGCTCCGACAATACTTCAAGAAACGAAGCCGAAAAAGCACATCATCAAAAATCGAAAAATTAGTGGGCACTAGTTTTCTCCTGGAATATCCCGGGGAACTCAATAGAAAATGCATGCAAGACATGATGTTGCTCTGACCAATGATGTAGCTTAGTACACTGAAAAAATATTGTACATTGATTTTTTTACATTGATTCAATGAAAATTTCGTTAATACTATAAGCACGTAGTCATTAAGTAATCACCATATTCATTATTACAATGTAATTCTATTCATTAAAAAATAATGAATAGAATCATTAATCCAATAAATCGTTTTAATAATACTAACAATTTGTTCATTGTATAATATGAAACTGTACATCAGGATTATGCGGTTAAATTAATGAATATAAAACGTTGCACTAATGTACAGCGTTCTTTTAATTACGAACTCGTTTATTGAATCAATGTTTTCGTAACATTATCAATGTTTTCGACTTTGATTAATAACTCGATACATTTTTTTATTATTATTTAAAAAAGACAAAGTCGCATCCACCCGAAGGTTATTAGTGACATTTCTGTAACATTTGTAACAATATTAAATCAAAAATTGGTAAAACTGAATTACAATTTGTAGACAATTAAACCTTTGGAGCAATAAATAAATTCCACGCACTAACACTTTATTTTTGAAATTAACTTTTAGATCGCTAGCGACACTCCGACACTCTCTTTCTGTTGCATCATTAGTGATAGCGTTACGCGCACTAGTATCTGCTTGTTCATATTTCCTTCTATGCCTTCTATGTGGGATGGTATCCACAGGAAGTGGATTCTTCTGAAACTTGTTTGAGCTTCCGTTACTTCGGCCTTGGTTCTTTTCTCAATGGGGTGTTTATGGTATATATTTTGCATAGCTTTGACTCTGCTAAGCGAGTCGGAAAGGACTGGACAACAAGGGAGCTTTTTAATATATACATGTTTGATGGCTTTAAGCAAACCAAAGAGCTCTGCAGTATAGATGCTGGAATTCAGAGAAAGATGTAGGAGTATAGCAAGGCGATGAAAAAATCCATCAATATTCTTTTGAAGTAGAAACTTGAATCTTAATGTTGGCTTAATTGAGATGTGTCACTTTCCCAGTCCGATGCCTCACTGCCAAGATAACTATTGATTTTTTTCTTTATGGACGTGAATTTTCGTTTTATGGATCTTTTCTTTAAATGGGGGTAAACTTGACTGAGCATATGGCACAAAGCTGATAGGTCTGGGGTATATTCTTGAATTGTGGTTATAGGATCTGATGATCCCGTGATGTTCGTTAGGAGCATTTTAAGTTGATCAAAGTTTAGAGGGAAAGGTAGGGGGTGATTTTCTATGAAGTTTTTAGCAGGGTCAAGTAAGAGAGAAAATGAGCATTCAGAAGTGCTTGTTGAACTTATTTTAGCTTTTTTATATTTTGCTTGGACTTTAGGTGGTGGAAAAATGTTACATTCTTTTGAAGATGGATCTGCTTCAGATGAAATAATTTCATCAAAGTTACGTTTTGGTTGATTAATTATGTGACTGTCCTTATTTGATGCATCTACTTTGTTCGGTATCTTCCGGACATTAGAAATAGACATTTGTTCACACTAAGAAGGGTTTGTATCATTGGGTGCTTGCAAAGGTACATTTGTTGAGCTGGATACCGATGCTTCATTGTTTTGGTTGAGGTTTATTTGAGCTTTTGGTTCGGAGCACTGTGCTGCAATGTGACCTGGCTTTTTGCATCTAAAGCAAACTAAACTGTCTTGAGAAATGAATATTCTATATATCGTGTTGTCAAAAACAAGAGTAAATGACTCTGGTAGTGTTAGACTGTGAGGACTGATATAGATTTGTCTTCGAAAACTAGGGATGTGATTGTACTCAGACATAGAAGCACTAATTTTGAGGAATGTCATGGGGGAGACAGGAACTATGCCGATTTTTATGCCGAATATAATGTAAATTTATAAGTTAATATCGCTTAATTTCCCAGCTCGACTAGTTTCATTTCTTTTTATTTCACAACTTAATACGTTTTCCATCTTTTGTGCTATTTTTCCGGTTATTAGCGCGCTCATCACTCTATACACGATATCTGTAGGTTCTCTATTATGTTTTGTACCACCAAAAAAAACAGACAGCTAGTCTCTGGAGAACTGATCAGAAGACTCAACTGGTCTATAATAGATATTGCCTGGAGGCCAAACGGGCTTTAACGTATTGTGTTAAAGCCAAACCGTGCAGCGATTTAGAATTGATAAATCGCTTACACGTTGTTCCCGACCGTGTATTGAACGGCCGCTCCCATCTTCATCCTCATACCAATTGCTTGTCCTAGATGTGTGCTAATGTATGCGGTAATGCGGTAATAAAGCGAATGTATACAGTGTGAGCGCGCTAATAACGGCAAATAGCATAAAAGATGGAAACCGTATTAAGTTTTGAGATAAAAAGAAATAAAACTAGTCGAGCTGGGAAATTTAGCGATATTAACCTATTAATTTACATCAAATTGATTGTTTCCCAACTTTAGACGTATTGGACGAGTTTGGTAAATGCCACTGTCACAGTGGCAGTTTTAGTTGACATACTCCTCTGATACGTATAAAGCTGGGAAACAATCAATATAATGTAAAACTACTATAAGTATATATAGTAACTAGGTTACTATCACTAAATGTCCCCGCTCGACTAGTTTCATTTCATTTTATCTCACAACTTAATATGTTTTCCATCTTTTGTACTATTTTGCCGGTTATTAGCGCGCTCATCACTATATAGCGAATTTTACTGACAAAGCGTCGTATTTGTCAGACCTAGGTATTAATTATATTATTTATTTTCATTTAGAAATAACTGACCTTGGGCCTAGTTTAAACCTGCGCTGAGCATTAATATATTATTTTGTGATTTTCATTTTATGTTGTTGGGTTATAAGATTACATTTTCATTTAAATCAAACCTGTTTGTTACTGAGTCTGCTGTCTTACAGAACCCATCACAGTATTGAGTAAAAATGTTTATATCGCTAAAAATTTCTTGCAATTTTTAGAAATAATTCATCTATCAGTATGATCTCATGGTCCAAAAAGTTTTCATTGTAAAAAATGCACTTTCGTTCTCGTTAAAATTACATTAAAATGCCAGTTTTCATATCAGAGATAAACTGTATAAACCGCTTTAACGTGACTAATGCATCCCGAGGGAAAGCGCCTTTTTCCGATTGACGTTACCGTTCCATTAACGTAATTTTTAACATGCTTTATCAATTTCTACATTTTCATTTTCCATCTCTTCCTCTCCCTACCGGAAAGTGGTCCAGCGAAAAAAAACAACAACTTCCTATCGAGTGACTTTTATTTCTCAGTTGGCAGCATTGTTACCGTTATGGGCGTAAATATTTCAGTGGTCTGGGAAAGTAATTTGGTTAGAAATCGGGGTCCTTTAATTTGTATTTTTCCGATACCTTTTAAATTCATTTTTATTTTGGCTGTTTTTTAGGCAGCTGCACTCACATGCTTAGATTCAGACCAAAGTGTACATTACACGTATAATATATCATAGGACTGGATCTCGCATACCAAAAAAAAGTTATTAATAGAAAGCTGAAAATTTGTTAATAGCTTAACGGTTACCAGTCAGACAAATTTTGTTGAATGGGAACACTGGAACAGGGAAAGTTTTAATTGTGGAACATGATTTTAATTGTAGAACGTGTCACCCTGACAAGTTGATGATTGTGAAAACTAGCAGGTTGTTTTTAACCCTTAAGTACTAACATCTTAAATTAATGACGTAAACACTAACTAACCGCCTGACAGACTTATATATTTTATCCAAAAAAATATTTCGATGACTTACTTAAAGTATTGGTTATCCAAACAACGTAGTAATTAATCTAGTTTTTCTGTATTTATTAAAATAAAAAAAATTATAACAAGAATGGAAGAATTGTTTGTGTGCCTTTTTACTCCTGAAAAAAAGTGTCATAAAATGAAACAAATTAAAGAATCTTAATAAAAATTTATAATCGAGTTAAACAATGAGAAAGAAACATGAAAGTAAAAAGGTTTTTTAAAAAATGTCAAAACAAAAAAAAACTGACATGCACTTGACTATAGTTGGTACATTGTAGCAATGGTAGTCAGTGGCAACATTTTCATGACAAATTGATTCCACTTCACTTATGTCATCTTCTATCTCATCAAACCATTTCAAAAGAGTTTCCTCATAGTCTTTATCCCCTTATTTTATCTTTTTTGACGAACTGGGCACTTTATGCTTAATGACGAACTGAACACAAACACTAACCCATTAGGGGAGTGCATATAGATTTTAACTTCGGAAAAAATCAAACAAGATAGAGCTTTTTGTAATTTCATTAAGAAATGATTAATAAACAACATATCAAAAAGTTCTACAGTAGAGCGTCGATTATCCGAACTAATTGGGGGACATGGGTGTTCGGAAAACCGATTTGTTCGGATAATCGAACTGTATTGAGATTGTTATACATACTTATCCACAAGTGAATAAAAACCATATTTATATAACTGTATATTTGTTTATACCTCGATAATGACAAATAGCAATTAAACAAAAAAGTGCAGTCTTTGCAACAACATATTTTTGGATACACAATTGAAGAAAATTGAAGATATTTTAAGGGTTAATTACTAACGCTTGCTCAGTACTCGAGTGCGGGAGTCGGAAGTTCGGATAACCGGTCGTTCGGTTGATCGACGTTCGGATAATCGACGCTCTACTGTACTCGGGAAGTGGGTGCTTCATTTTTTATTACACAAATGAGCTGCGAAATTAGATATATATTTTTTAAATAATTCCGAAAATATAAATTTTAGAAAAAAACTGACTTGACCGTTGAAAAATTCAGAAAATTTTACAAAAAAAAACTTTGTTTAAAGATTTTTCCAAAATTAAATCTGTAACTTCTATAATTTTTTATTTATAACCCTAAAATCACAAACATTGGCGCACTGTAAACTAGCGAACGGCGAAAATATGAATTTCACACAAGAGTAAAGTACCTTTATATTTCACAATATCGAAAATTGTTATTAAAAAAAGTTGTTTGGAACTAAAAAAATATGTTTCAGTGTTCAATTACATCCTTCTAACCTCGTATAAAATTGCAAAAGTTTGCATGAAGAATAACTTTTTTTGTAAAATTGATAATAAACTAGTTATCATAATTGTAATAAAATGATGATGGGTATCCGTAATTTGAGAAAAATTGAAAAAAAAATTTTTGATTAGGATGATGTAATTGTATATTAAAACATAGTTTTTAATTTTAAACAACTTTTCATAATAGCATTTTTTGATATTCTGGAATATGAAGGTACTTTACTCTTTATCGAAATTTATATTTTTGACATAACTCGTATAAAATTGATAAAATTTGATATATGACGGTTAAGTTTTAAATTTTTGACTAAAATTGGTAATAAAAAAGTTTTCCATGTGGTTCCTAGCTACGCAGACATACTGTATAAGAGCTTCTGTATAAGAATTTTTAAATTGTAATGCCATATTCGGATTCAGCATAATCAAAAACAAAGTAAAAATATATTTGATCAAAGTAAAATGATGAATTCAACGATATTTTTAAAATTATTTATACAAACAATTGTTATTGTTTAAACAATTAATAAACAATTAGCGGCAAAATCTGCGAGTAGAACTTTTTACTTTAACATGTATATAAACTAACAAAAAAAGTTTTAGAAAAATATAAGCTTGTTTGAATTTTTCCGAAACAATGCATGTTTTCGTTCTAATTGCACTCCCCTAGATCTATTAGACGGAAATCACACTTTGAGTCTAAATGTCTTATTAATAACAGCCTGCCTCAAATTGCCGAATTCAATACTACTAAATAACAACCCAACTTGAAAAATCATAAACGGGTGATCTTCAAAATTTTCTAGGAAGGAAAATATCCCACTTTCGACAAGCGATGCCGTCTGAGAGACGGGGTGTTAGTACTTAAGGGTTAAATTTATTTAATAGCAAACTTTACACAATATATGAAAAAATGTTTATCTGACAGATAAGATGTCATATCTGTCAAGTGTCTATAAAGTTCGACAAGTAGAACATGTCAAATGACAGGAATTATGTATATACTTTTGCATGAAAGTTTAATGAAAGGGTATCAAATCAATTGGAAGTTCTGTCCGATAAAATACATGGGACGTTTTCGTAGTCTGACGTTCAAATCCTGTAACCTGTTCCACAATTAATACTTCCCCTGTACCAGTGTTCCTGTACATCAAAGTTTATCCGACTAGACACCGTTAAGCTATTAACAATATTTCAGCTTACTATTAATAAACTTTTTTTTGGTACGCGGGATCCAGACCTATCAGTATTAGCTTTCATACAGCTACGTCAAAACAAACAAACTAAATTGCAATAAATATAACTTTATCTTTAGTTTAGAGTAAAATTTATAGAAAAATTTTATAACAGTAATAACAAATCAATAATCGAAAATGTTTACTTTCGTTTACTCTTGATTACTGTGACATTGATAAGTGTGCGATAATTATTGTTAAAAGATAATTCATATAATTCTTATAGATATTCTGCTAGCAACTATGACTATTTGTTTTAACTGATCGCAGGCCTAGACAAGTCTTTACTATGTATACTTAATAAAATCGTCAATCGCAAACAATTATTCCAATCACAGACTCTATGGTTACGTAACATAGGGAATGGTACGGATGCACATCAATCGAACTATTCCAAGCACCAGCATCTAAGTTCACAATAGCTATGATGATTGCCACACCTCCGTCGCGGATATGGCACGTAAAGAAGAAGACGAGGTCTTTGAACACCAACCTTTGTATGTTTTGCTTCTCTTATACCATATAAATGGCGAAATACTTCGCCGTCTGTAATATCCTCATGTATTAATAGAGTAATCGTTTTGTTTTATACCATAAACTTATTTTACTATCCCAGAAGCACAACAAGTGATGAGCTTTTAACAACAACATAGTTCACAAAATTCAAGTGACACAGAGAACTATGGAACGGAGAATGCCCAATACTAAGCTTAGCGATCGCAAATCCAATGAAAAAATAAGGAAACAATCAAAAGTAACATATGTAATCTTAAAGATTTCCATAAACCGTGCAGGACACATGCAGAATGGAGGACAACTGCTGGACGAAAGGAACTGTTAATTGGAGATCAAGAGCAAATAAGACAAAAGTAGAAGCAGACCTTAAACCAGGTGGACCGATGACACCAAGCGAATGGCCGGTCACGAATGGATGCAAAAAATAACGAAGAGAAATTAAGGGATAGGTATACCTAAGGGAGGCTTACATCCGACGAGGGATGGAATAGTTACTGATGATGACAAGTGAAACAATATAAGGCAACCATCTCAAAGGATATATCGTGCACATATAAACGACTCGTATACGCTTCGAAGAAAATGGATCCAAACGAATATTATTCTACATTCTACGATAATATATCGTCGGTTTAATAAGAAAATTGCCTAAGTCACAAATTGAAAATTTTACAGGAGAGACAAAAAACTTTTGAACAAAAGTAAAAAAAGAGAAAATTGCTTAACTCCATGCAATACATAATTGACCAACATTAATTAAACAAAATATTTACACAAACTTTCTACTTATTATACTATATCCATATTAATAATAATAATCAAAATATATTTATTTACTTACATTTTCTAAAGAATTCAATCAAAACAACTTCAGAAACACTGACATAGGCAATATTCGTATGAATGGGAAAGAACGTTTGGACTTCAGCAAAATTTGTTTAGGCGAAATTGGCGCGAAATAAAAAAATAATGGCGCTTGTGGGAATTGTCAGCTGCGGCTAAAACTCGCTCTGATGGAATACAGTGTTGCCAAATTTTGGCTGACAGAAATGTCACTTTTGGCGGGCAATTCAAATTTCAGTAAGTCACTCAAGGACAGTAGACTTTAAAAAATAATATTTTCATTTTTTTCAGTCATTTCAGTATTTATGGAGGACGGAGGCTACTGATTGATAATTCCGTTCATCTTAGATGTGTTCAATTGTATGTAATTATTATAATATGTATAATATGCAAATATTTGTTTGTATGATTGTTTTTAGACTACAAATAACAGAGATATAATATAATACCATACATTAATTAAAGAATAGGATTAAAATGGATGTTTATAATTTTTTTTTGTTGAAGTGTTCAAATGCCAATAGCCAGGAAGGATGTATTAAAACTGAAGAACAAAAAAAGGAATACGTATTCATTATCATACGTATTTATTATCATTGTTTTGGTTATCTCTTAAGCTTTCGTTTCATGTTTCTGTACGCCTTACACCTTATTACTATTAATCCATATGTACATATGGATTAATAGTAATAAGGTGTAAGGCGTACAGAAAAATGAAACGAAAGCTTAAGAGATAACCAAAACAATGATAATAAATAACAAGGAAGGCCTAAACAACAGAGAAATAAAGTGCAATCAGATAACATTAAAAAAAGTATCAACCTATGAATACCTAGGTAGGGAGTATAATAACTCACGACGGGAAAATAGACGCTGAAATTGCAAACGAAGGAAACAGATTGACACGGATATTTTATACCTTAAATAAACCCATACTAGGACATAAATACATACAAATGGAAGTGAAAAGGAAGATTCATAATACAATAACAAGACCAGTAATAACCTATACAAGGCAAAAATTGGACAATACAGAAGAAACATGAGTCAAAAATAGAAGCAATGGAGATGAAACACTTAAGAACGATTGTAGGAAAATGAAAATGGGGTAGAATAAGAAATAAGGAAGAGAAATAGAGCCAATATTATATCACATCCAAAATAAACAACTGGAATGGTATGGACATATAAGAATGAAACCAGAAAGGATGGCCAGGAAAATTCTGGAAATGGGAAACACAACAAAAAGGAGAAGAGGACATCGCCGAAGGAATTGGAGGGATCAAATAGAGGATATAGTACATGTACGAGGGAAAACGAAAGAAGAAATGAAAAGCCTAGCCAAAAACAGAAAAGCGTAGAAAAATGGGCGAAAGAAACAACGGACCATAATCCGACACCGTAATAGGCATACGGAAAAAAGACAAGAAGAATAGATAAACTGAACTAACATTCATTAAAAATTCTTGTTTTATGTAAATTCTATCTATAAAATTTACATTTATATTGAATTTAAATATATGGATTTGTTGATACTTTTTTCAAAAAAAAAGAAGTTTGATAAAGAAACAACAGTTCAGAATAATTATAATTATTTTATTTGTTCTTAAAAAAATTACAAAACTAAAATAAAAATACGTGGAACCTCGATAACTCGGATTAATCGGGACCGCGGCAGATCCGGGTTATCGAAAATCCGGGTTAGCCGGAGAATATAGTAAAAATTAATAAATAACCTCCATTACAATTACAAAAACATGAAACACATATGCACAGTACACATCTAAATTACGTATAGTTGTATAGAGTGTAGAGTTTTGTTCATTTCTTGGTAAAAAACTCAGTCATACTGTAGAGATGTACCGACACCATAATATGGTAGGTCTGGATCCTGCGTACAAAAAAAAATTGATAAATAGCAAGCTGAAAATTTGATATTAGCTTAAGGGTGTCTAGTCGGACAAACATTAATATATGGGAACACTGGAACAGGGGAAGTTTTAACTGTGGAACAGGTTAAAAATTTGGAACGGTCAGACCACGAAAACGGCACATGTATTTTTTCCGACAGAACAGACTTAAACTCTCCGAACAGAGATTAAACTCTCATGCAAAAATCAGACTGCTATTTATCACCAAATTGGCGTTTTAATGAGTGGAACATGTAGAATATGTCAAATGACAGGAATTATGACAGGTGATAAATAGCAGTCTGATTTTTGCATGAGAGTTTAATCTCTGTTCGGAGAGTTTATGTCTGTTCTGTCGGACAAAACAAATGTGCCATGTTCGTGTTCTGACCGTTCCAAATTTTTGACCTGTTCCACAATTAAAACTGCCCCTGTTCCAGTGTTCTCATATATCAAAGTTTATCCGACTAGACACCCTTAAGCTATTAATAAATTTTTAGCTTGCTATTAATCAACTTTTTTTTCATACGCGGGATCCAGACCTATGGTAGCATAATATCATATTATGATGCTGCAATAAATTTATTTTAAAGATTCGTCTTTATCAATCCTACCTAATGTTTCTAGTTTCTTTTCCATTGTCACTGCAACATTTTTACGTTTTGTTACCATTACGTAGACAAAGCAAACACAATCTGAAGCACGATTACATTACAGAACGGAAGTGATTAATAGGCTGTACTACACACAATACAAGAATTTTTAAATAGTCACGTCTTTTTTAAACAATGCTAAGACAGTTTGACATAAATAAAGAAAAAGGAATACAGACAGGTGTCTGTTCTTTCCGATAAGCTGAGACGGTCGCTCTGGCTGCCGCCGTGTGCATGAATCATTTTTACTATTGTACTTATGTGTTCAAATTACACAAATACACATTATCTCTGAAATATTATTTGGCCTACATACATTTTTATTTGATAAAATTGTTAAATTGTTTATTTGTTAAATTTTTGTCTGATGAAAATCGGTCCGGGTTAGCCGGACTTCCGGGTTATCGGGGGCCGACTTATCGGGGTTCCACTGTAATACAAATGAAAATAAAATATACAAAACTACAACCACCCATTTAATATGAATATACCTTTGGCCGCCCTTTAATGGTAAATTAATTTGAAAATGCTTGCATGTAAGAACAATGTAAAATTAGTATGGAAGAGCATCACCAGGAAATAATACGAAATTAAATAGTATTTCAACTTATTTTTGTAACTCTACACAGAAAGCAAACATTTTGTTTTTATTTTAACTAAAACTTTGGTTTAATAGTAAAGTTTTGGGATTTAATATTGAAACAATGAAAAAGTGAAGCTGAAAGTTTCAAAATTTTATGTCTATTTTGTATAACAAAGTATAATAATATGTCCTTAGACTACTCGTTAAACATGTCTTACACAAACATATGGCAAATATCATCAAAAGCTAAACGAGTTAAAAATATTTACTATAACTTTTTTCTACTCCCGCAAGAAGTAGATTTAATGTTGTTCATTATAAAAATAAGATATTTATATTTTTAATTAAAAATATATGTTTTAATACTAGGTAATACATACAATACTGGAAGTATAACATTTAAAATGAAAATAAACCAATAATTTTATTGCATCTATAAGTAAGCGTCCTATGATGGCCACATCTACACTAAATTTAAAATTAAGATGCAGTAGAAATAAACAAACCAAGACAAGTTAAATGTTACTATTAGGAGCATTCCCGAATCATAATTCACAATGTACAAACTTTGGAAATCATGATTTGGGATTTACAATGTATATACATTGTAAATTATGATTCGGGAGTGCTCAAAGTAGCATTTAATGTGTCTTGGTTTGTTTATTTCTACTGCATCTTGAATTTAGTATAGTATATTTCTATAAATATTTAGGTAAATTTAAATACCAAAACAAAATATAATATGTTATTACCACTGAATGTAAAAAATATTTAAGTACAGTAAAAACTATTAAAACTCTATTTTGTGAAAAGTTACTATTCACAAAGTTTATTTAGCAATAATGTATCAAACCGTGTATTACCACATCTGCGAAAGACAGTACCTCCGTTGACTAGGGTACGTTTGTGACTATGGCCACTAATGTAGACACAATGAAATTCCAGGTTAATGTATGTAAGTGTAAATAATATGAAATGGAGATTTATTATTTTTATAACAATACAATAATTTCGATGGTTAAACAGATTAGGTTAATCTTCATTGTACAGATCTATTTATTCTTACGAGATCCTTCCTTAGAACACTTAGAAATCAAATGCACATTGTTTCTCACTGGCCTTGGGAATAAAAATTATGGTTACTATTGATTTGTACACTAAGTTACTTCAGGCAAGTAATATTTATATTAACCATATACTTTGTTTCTATAAATGTTTAGATCAATTAAAAATGGTCTTCATTTGGCAATCTGTTAACATTTTTTCAACTCATGTACTGAATGTTCCATTAATGTCACATTTTCCCTAAAACAATATCAATGTAAAATCAAAAATATTCCTTTCATGATTGCATTTATTTTTGGAACTTTACATACCTTATACTTACATTTAACAAGAGTAGAGACATGTTTACATTTTCCACTATTTTCTGCTTTACAAGAACATAACATTTGACTAATGCTCATGCCATTTGTGAAAGATAGGGTTCCTTTAATTTCGTGGGGATTGGACCTTACTGAAGGAATAAACCATATTATATTTTGATGGTATGCTCAGAACTTTCCTCTATTTTTCCAGCCAAAATAAGATGACCAGAGTTTAAAACTTCTTGAATTTTCAGTACCCAAGAACTTCAAATATCCCACGATACTACTACTACTTAACTTCATGACTAAAAAATAGAACTTCAACAAAACAGAACAAAACAAAATAGAACTTTGAAAACAAAACCAAATTTGTTTTTGACAGAATGACAGACGGATTTGTGACGGAACGGAACAGTAAATTAGGCAACATTGTATTCCATCAGAGCGAGTTTTAGCCGCAGCTGAATTGTCAGGCGGTAGCTTTTACCGTCTACTACTAGATGACACCAAAACACAATTTTCGGAAGAAATGCAGTTTGCTTATTAGACCGACGATATCGATGTCGATCTTTGCGGAACCTGTGCTAGTTTTTTATGGCCGAGGCCGAGTACCACGACAGCTTTAACTCTTACATTATAGCTTTAACTATAACATTTGATCTTAAACACAAAACATAATAGTTTGAAATGTAACATTACATTAAGTGTAATCCGTGGTGATGTTTAAAAGCATTCTAATACGTTTCGACTTGGAAAACAGCATTGCAAGAGCTTTGATGATATAAGAAACCTGTCCAAGTGTAAGACAAGGAAGAATAATTTTTGGTTAGGATAAAAGATTATTGTTTATTTATTTACTTTTATTAATTTTTGGTAATCAGCTTCATTTCTAGGTATATATATGATCAATTGATCAGCTCTTATTTATCGCCTAAGTAGCGCGGTAAGCAGTCTTCCTAGGAATAATTTCTCGATTTTGTAGAGAATACAAATTTCGCTAGGATTAAGATTTTTTTATTAATTAAAAAAAATCTCATGTCCGTCTGATCGGTACTCTCAAGATGATTTAGCCGTTCGAACATAAGAAGCACCTATGCGTAAAGACAAAAAGCGTAATTTACAGAGTAACAAGGCTTTTACCCAAAACATACTTCACAAATCACTAAAATAATAATTACCCACAAAAGAGTTTTAGTTCATGATGCTGAGTTTGTGCTAAATAGCTGGTGCGAATATACCAAAACATTTAAATATGTCAAAGAATAGACATGTGAAATAATACATTCATATTCTTCATTACTCGACATACATACGTTAATTTTTAAAAATGTAAATTTTTTTTTATAAAATTTTGTAAAAACACCATAATAAAAGAGATGTGATTACAGAATCTGATTCTGAATCATTAACTATGCATTAATAGAATCAACTGTTGTGCAATTCGTTCATGCATAAGGGATGGCCATTTTTATACGCCGTATAAATATTTTATGCATTTTTATTATTAGTGTCCTATTTTAATTTCGATTCAGTAATAAATATAATGCTTTTTGTTTTAATGCCTAAAGGTTATTAAATATTCATTTTTAAGTACTATTTGAAAAGCATAGATAAAAAGTAGATTTAAAGAATTTAATTGACATTGCAAATTGTGAAATGTACAAAATTTATAACATGTTAAAATGTATTAAAATACATATGTACCGGGTGTCCCAATAAGAATGGCTCTCGGCCTTATCTCAGGAACCGTTTATATTAGAGCTTTGAAATAAAAAATTTTATAACAAAAGTTGCCTCAGGAAAAGCCTGGAAATTATTTTCATAATTGTGGGACCACCGCTAGAGGGCGTAACTGAATATCAAAAATGAAAAAATCTAAATTTTACAAAATTTTCCTAATGAAGGGGCACTGGAAATCCGATCGTCGTATTCTTCATAAAATTTTACGCATATTTTATTTGACAAGTTTAGGTCTACCTTTGGAAATAAGAGGTGGGGGTGAGTGGGAACCTTGTTATGAAAATCTGGCTGTGAGTCCGGTTCTGCTTAATCAAATTTTGCAAACTTGGTCTTGTTGAAGACAGATCTTTTTCGTCAATGTAAAAGTTATGATTTCGAACCAACTTACTGAGTAATATGCCAGCTAGAAGGCGTTATTTAATTTTTTTCAGAAATCTAGTGTTCCTTGGAAAATATTAAATACAAACATGCATTTCTAATACCATATTACAAAATTAGACAAAATTAGCAACAGAATAGCGAAAACCGCATGTTAATACCTTTTTTCTATCTCGAGATATCTTACAAAACGTGTAAATTTAAAAAACATAACTGTTACTGTCACCGCCAAACGAAATAATTCATTAAAAGTAGTGTGCTATGGAGACAACAAAGAAACATTTTCCAGCTGTCAACGTATATTAGGTCTTTTCAACGCTTCTCATTTGTTTCGAGCCTCGTTCATATCTCGTATATTAATATTATACACGGATTATACAGCATATGACAGAGGCTCGAAACAAATGAGAAGCGTTGAAAAGCCCTATTACAAAGAAATAAAAACAACTATTTAGTGATGACATAAACGTTCAAATTTTTGCTCATCATTTTCGTTGCAAACATTTACTCTTTCAAGAGTACATTGAGCAGCAGTCTCAATTTCTGCTCTCGATATGCTTTGAATGGCGTTTAGTATTCTCTGGATAATGTATTCTAGAGTAGTGTATGATGGGCAACAATTTGAATATTTAGGTCGTCACTAATTAGTTCTTTTTGTTCTGTGTTATATTTAATTTTAATAGTATTGTTTCTCTTTATACTGTTGTTTTAATTAATTATATTTTTATACGTTGACATCTGGAAAATGTTATTTTGTTTTTTTTCACAGCACACTACTTTTCATTAACTTAGTTTACCGGTGATAGTAACAGTTATGTATAAAATTTACACGTTTCTCGAGATATCTTGAGATAGACAAAAGGTATCGACATGCGGTTTTCGCTATTCTATTGCTAATTTAATCTAATTTTATAAAGTATGATTAAAAATGCATACTTGTATTTAATATTTTCCAAAGAAAACTAGATTTCTGAAAAAAATTAAATAACGCCTCCCAGCTGGCTTATTACTTATTAGGATGGTTCAAAATTATCACGCTTACATTGAAGAAAAAGATCTGTCTTCAACAAGACCCAGTTTTCAAAATTTGATTTAGCAAAACCGGACTTACAGACATTTTTTCATAACAAGGTTCCCACTCACCCCCACCTCTTATTTACAAAGGTAGAGTTAAACTTGTTAAATCAAATATGCGCAGAATTTGATGAAGAATACAATAATCGGATTTCCAGTGCCCCTTCATTAGGAAAATTTTGTAAAATTTAGCTTTTTTTATTTTTGATATTCAATTACGCCCTCTAGCGGTGGACCCACAATTATGAAAATAATTTCCAGGCTTTTACTGAGGCAACTTTTGGTATAAAATTTTTTATTTCAAAGCTCTACTATAAACCGTTCCTGAGATATGGCCGAGAGCCATTCTTATTGGGACACCCGGTACATTTATATTGTTATGATTCACAAATATGGAAAAATTAAAAAGGCAGAGAAAAGGAAGAATAACCAAATAGTACAACATTTAGTATTTTTATACATGTAGATTAAAATAGAGGAATAATTTATATTCACATGTTTTTTTATATGTGTTAAATGTGATATGGAACACTTTTCAAAATTTATCTGGAACATGCACTCAAGCAGTGAAAAAGAAAATGTAATGGCATGGGAATCCCTCTCAATGACGAGACAACACTATACAATTTATGTTTCGCTGATGACCAAATTTTGATTGCTCAGGAGCATGGCGACTTGAGTTACATGATGCGGAAGATAATAGAATAACAAAAATGTGGGTCTCAAAGTCAACATTAAGAAAACTGAAGTCATGTGTATTGGAGGGATAAAACAGTCCATTACATTGGACGATAGGTTAGAAATTTAACACTATGATGAATGCAAGTACATGGGCAAGATAACTCAAGATGGAACACTCTTTGCTGCGATAAAAGACAGAAACATACAGGGTAGAAAAGCCATATCCATGATGAACGGCATTATGTGGGACCAAACAATATCTAGAAGTTCATATACTTAAAAGTGTAATCACATATGGCAGTGAAGTTTGGCCACTGAAACAAAGAACAGAGAAAATGTTACTAGTAACAGAAATGGATTTCTGGAGAAGAGAAGCAGGATACCAAATGAGAGATACGAGAAATGATGGAAGTCGCACGACATACAACAATTGATGACATAAAAACAAAACAACTAATATGGTACGGCCATGTAGAGAGAATGCCAGATGACAGCATCCCTAAACAGATTTTGGCATGAACACCACAAGGGAGAAGGAAAATAGGAAGGCCGAGAAGAAGCTGAAGGGAGGGAATTGAAAAAGAACTAGAGGAAAGAAAAATCTCTCCAGGTCTGCGGTTAAATAGTGAAGAATGGCGGTTAGGAATCGGAAGGAGTCGGAGAACGCTGTAAACCGATAGTACTAGTAGTAGGACCGTGTGTCCGCAGATTGAGTGCCCAAGAGGAAAAACTTTTTTATTTTCAATTTTAGCGAAAAATGTCATTCTTGATAAAAAGTTTTGCTTGTTATAAAACCCAATAAAACGAAATAAAATTCAAGTTTTTCAAAACCTGCTTAATTTTGTAGCCTATTGTATGTAAATCCCTATAAATTTTTGCACTAAGTTCGAAATCGTAACAATAATCTAGTCTTGCTAAGCTACAATGTAGTTTATACTAACTGTCAACTACGATACATAATTTGCGAATTAACATTGTTTTTTCGACAATATTAAGCGTTCAACGAAGAATTTACTGTTGGATGCATTTGGTTTAGTTGTTGGTTACATTGTCTTGTCGAAAAAGAATGGAAATTCGCAAATTATTTTTCGGAGTTAACAGTTAGTACTAAGCTACATTGTAGCCTAGCAACACTAGATTATAGTTACGATTTCTGGGGGTATAGCTCAAAGTGCTATCAAATGGGGGGGGGGGGGGTCATAAACCCCAAACCCTCCCTGGTTACGCTTATGCAGCCAAGGATAAACAGATATGGAAAGATTTGGGCGAGGTCTATGACAAAGTTAGATAGAAATGGACTAAAGAAAAATGTTTACATAACGACAAATTTTCCGGACAGCGTGACTTGTCGCATTAGGAATTTAGAAGATTAGATATCTGACTGATGGTATATAGCATGTTATCAAATTTTACAAAGATAAGCTTTGTTAAAAGAGTTTCTTAATGCTTTTGAGGTGAACTATGTATTTATACGGACCATATCTTAGATCGATACAACAATTATTCAACCGTCCTAAGCTGCAAACATCTCGTTGACATCGTCGCCTCGTTAGAAATTTATTAAAGAATATTAAATAAATGGCAGCAATTTATTCCAAGGTTGTTAAAAATTGCCCGCTAACAAAATCAGGTTCAACAATTTAAACAGGAGTCAAGTTGATGGAGTGAAAAGGGGAAAGTTTAATGCGTTTAAGTTCTTAAATTTAATTTTAGTCAATCATCTAACTTCAAGATGGTTTGAGGTGGAATTTAATTTTGCGTTCGTCGAATCTTCAACGAAAAAGAGAGATAAAGATGTTTCGCTGTGACGAGAAATATTGGGAAAAGTTATGAGGTGTTTTGAATCCGACACAGTGACGGGCCAGATCTACAAGCAGGATGAGTCACAACATAAAGCTCATATTTATAATCGACAATAGTAACAAAAAGCTTCGAATATTTAGTAAATTTTTGATAATCTATAGCGTTGGGAACAAATATGCAACTTGAATGTGTCTTGTTTATAGTAGGTACTTATTAGTAGAACATTTCAGTTTAGATTGCGGTTAAACTCTCTGTAGTACCTAATGCAAAATAAAAATTAGAACATAAATCAGATCATAAAAACTTGTGATATTCCAAGTACCTTATTCTTCTTCGTGTTGTGCCTATCCGTGATGAATGTTGGCGATCATCATGGCAATATTCACTTTATCTGCAGTAACGCGGAAAAGTTGCACAAATTTTGTGATGAACCAGGTTCTGAGGTTCTTTAACCATGATGTTCTTCTTCCTGGACCCCGCTTTCCAAATATTTTTCCTTGCAGGATGGCTTGTATGAGGGCATATCTGGATTCATTTCGCATAATGTGTCCAAAGTATTCCAACTTTCGAGATTTGATGGTGGTTAGTACCTCTCGGTTCTTGCCCATTCTTCTAAGGACCTCCTCACTTGTGACCCGATCAATCCATGAGATTTTAAGAATTTTCGGCACTTATCTTAGTTCGGTACATATCTTCCAAGTACCTATTAATATTATTTCATTTCCATTATTTCCGTTGTACTTTTTCATTTGCGTTGTCGTAAATATGGATATCTTTATAGTCTTTGGTACGTGTGTTATAAGTTTTTTTTTGGTTATAAATATACTTCTCTTTCTACCGTTCTTATTCCTTTTGATATATGCTGTATTTCGCCTTCTGATGATTTTTTACTAATTTTTATCCCTTTTGCTTTTTGTTCCTCTGCTCCATTACCAGATTGAATATCCCCATTGTTATGTTTTTTATAACCCGACTATTTCAGGGTATACATATTATTTTTCTCCATCTATTTTTAGGACGGTATAGTTTAGAAACGCCCTGTAGCCTTTTTCTCTAGCTAATTTTAGTTGCTGGGTTAGAAATTTCATTTTTGTTGTTGTCCTTCTTTTGAGTAATCTTCTCTAATGTATATTTTGCTGACCTTGAGAATACATGTTTGGTTTAATATTTTTTCTACTTATGCTTATATTTTTAGAGGCCTGTTTCTATTATTTTGGTTTCATACTCTAAGCATATCTTTTATCTCCTCGTTTTTATTTATTGAAATGTTCATTTTATTAGTAATTTATTTGACTTTATTTTTTAGAATTTCTGTATTTTCATTTGCTGTTTCATCTACACTAGGTATCACAATTGTTTTTTTCCTTATTTCTTTTTCTAGAGTTTTTGTAATTATTTTCTTCTTTCTTGCGATTTCATCTCCTCTTTTATTTTGAGAGTTTCCTTTTTATTCTGCCCATTTTATAATTTTAGCTTATTTAGCATCTATTTTATTTTCTACCCTGTTATCTTTCTTCTTCATCTTATTAAGTTTTCCAATATTACTTACATGACGATATTTTTGCCTGTAATTTTTTCCTACACGACTACCCAACGAAAAAGATTTGTCCCAAGTCGACCCTTCGAAGGAAGCACACTTCTAATACATATTATGATATTGAATGAGAGTGGAAGTCATATTATATTGCGGAAAATATCTCGAGTTTTCGTCAAAATCAAAATCATCTGATTATCACCATCAGTCACGAAAACATGAATACGGATATGTTTGTGAAATGGTTAAAAGAAAAACTGCTTCCATGTGTATGTGAATCATCTATTCATCTGTTATAGATTTGTATTCTTCATACAATTAGGAAATTTTAAATAAGCAACCAACAAATTCCTGGACAGTACATAAAATAAAAAAAGGTTAACGAATGAAATATTTCCTCAGGATTTTTTCAAGCCAGAAAAGACATGTGGAAATAGGAAATACAAAATAAAACAGTACGTATGACAAAGGACATAAAATATTAACTAATTGCAGAAGCAATATAAAAAACACACATAAAAAGATATAAGAAATTATGGTACATGAGGGGTGTAAAATCAAAGTCGGCAATCTCCCATTTCTATAATTTTGGGAAACCGCAAAAAACTGTAGAAACTAGCAAAATTAAATTAACGCAATAAAACTGATAAGAATCATATAAAATTTGGCTTATGATCGGATGTCCAGAAGGAGGAGCTTAAGAAATTATTTATTTTCCTTTTTTTAAATATTTTTGTTTGGAGATTGCCGCTTTTGTTTGCAACGCTAGTAGATTGACTGATATGAAAATGATCTATAAGAATATTACCAGTTTTGAAACTAATTAAACATCATTGTGCCGGTTACTTAGTGAAGAAAAATATATTTTGATATTCAACAGTAATTTAAAAGCAATTTAAATGCATATCACGTAAACCAAAATATCCGGAAGTTCGGGTATACATTCAGAGGTTTCGACAGAGTTCACGACATTCAGTGTGGATCACGTGCGAGCGCAACGTGGTTCTTATTGGCCCGCAGCGGAGATTGCCGTGTTTGGTACGCACTCAGCTATGGATATTGCCGCTTTTGATCCTAACATGAATTTTTCACTGCGATTTGTATACAGTTAAGGCCGCTTTTGGTTTTTACAAATAGTTTTATCTAACAGATAATAAAAAAACGCAACAAATGGCGTCCCTAACTCAAAACATGCAAAAGTGGAGATTGCCGCCTTTGATTTTACACCCCTCACATATCCTTTGTAATCAGCTTATCTGAAATAATATAAAATAGACACTAGCTAATCTTCTTTATTAGATATATAAAGCATAAATAAAAAAATGTTAAAAAATCCGCTAAACATAGATACAAAAAACATCATTTTTTCAATTTATTTCCAATGAGTTGTTTCATATAATCTCAATATTTTTGTAATTTTGTATTTGTATTTTGTAATTAGTTTTGACGGAAATGGCTGTTAAGTTAAAAATGGAAAAACCCCGGACAAATTGACGCGAAAACTGTATAAAAATTAATAACCGTATTACCTCGGAACAAAACGGGATAATTCAACTAGAATATTTAGAGTGATTTCGTAACATAAAAATATTTGTCGAGAATAATATGGCAGAATGAACAGACGATAAAATTTATATTTCGCTGCGTTTGTTTATAGACCAGTAGACAGCATCAGATAAAGATAAAAATAAAATAAGTACAACTAGTCGAGGGAAACGATCATTGAATATGCTAGATTGTTAGAATCAAGAAGATATATTTTTTCTGCTTGTTCTTCCGTAGTTCTGTTTTTTATTCCTCCTGCATCTTTAGATTTTCGCAGCTTTGTTCCTTTTGCAACTCTTTCTACCTGTTCCAAGATTAAATTCATCCCTTCACTTATTAATTGCACGTTCTGCTCATTATCCACTTTCTCATGCTTCTGTACCTACATCCACTTTTTATCAGATATGCTACTTATTAGCATTTTGGCTTTATTATTTTTCCTTTTGCTTTTTCAGTTCTTCCAGCTTTCGGAGCTTTTATTATCTCCAATGTGGTTCTCTATATACAGGGTGATTGATTAGTAGGGTAAAGCTCAATAGCTCCGCTATAGTAATAGATAGCAATAAAAGTTAATAATACAAATTTTAGCCACCTTTGAGCTTCACATTACAAAATTAGTTAGAATGTTACAAGGTGTTCGATAACACAGTGGCAGACCAAACTTAGGTTTTTTTTAATGGAACATCCTATATTTTATTTTAAATTCGAAATCCTGTTAACTTCTCCATCACAAAAATATAAAGTTTTGTTATATTATACAGGGTATTTACAAAGTTATAACCAATTTTATATGAAAATCGTAACAAGTTCAACTCCCTGTATAAATAAAAATAAGCAAAAGAACAATGGTTTATTAATGCCATATTTTTTATCGTATTGTCAAAATTTTCAAGAATGGTCGATATTGCTAATTTTCTTTATATCAAATACAGGGTGAGTCAAAACGCAAGTACATTATTTTCTCAGTAACTTTAAACGGAACACCCTGTATTTTATATCACTGTTGAAAAGTACCATTACCGCACTTTAATTTTTAGATAACATTCCCTATGTCTAAATTTATTAGTTTTCGAGATATTTTCATTTTTCAATGGACCAGTAGCGTGGCCACCCAAATCACCAGAATTTAATAAACTGGGCTGATTTTTTTTGGGTTACGTTAATAATGAAGGTTATTAAAATACCTCCAACAACAAAGGATGAGATGAAAAATAGAATACAAAGTGTATTTCAATGTGTTAATTTATAAATGCTCCGTAGAGTAAGTAGCTCATTCAATGATCGTTTTTAGGCGTACATAAATGTGTTAGGAGATAATTTTGAACACCTTATGTAATTAAATAATGAAAATATTTTATTAAAAGTAGCTTCTAATTTTTTCAAACATGTTTTTTTGCAAAATGTATTACTGATAAATTATGTTTCGTTCTTTATTTGTTACATTGTTACATTTTCATACAAAAGTAGTGTTTAATTGTCTTCACAAAATATTGTATTTTGTGTTTGTGTATTTTTTTGTAAAATTTATTACTAATTTTCTTTGTTTATTTGTTGCATTTACATAAAAAGGTAGTTTTTAATTGTTTCAAAAATGTTACATGTAGTGGTTGTGTTTTTGTTTGTAAAATGTATTACTAATAAATTATTTTTATTTCTTTATTTGCTACAGTGTTACATTGATTACCGGATTGATAATAATCGGTAATCTTCAATTGTCAATTCAGGCATGGCTTACTTAAAATTTAGATAAATTTAAACACCTAAACTAATTTGCTCTGAAAAATGAAAATATCTCGAAAACTAATAAATTTGGGCATAGAGAATGTTAAATAAACATTAAAGTACGTTAATGTTACTTTTCAATAATGATATAAAATATAGGGTGTTCCATTTAACATTACTGGGAAAATAATGTACTTGCGTTTCGACTCACCCTGTATTTGATATAAAGAAAATTAGCAATATCAATAATTCTTTAAAATTTTGACAATAAATAAAAAAATATGGCGTTAATAAACCATTGCTGTTGTGCTTATTTTTATTTATAGAGGGAGTTGAACTTGTTACGATTTTCATACAAAATTGGTTATAACTTTTTAAATACCCTGTATAACATTACAAACCTTTATAGTTTTGTGATGAAGAACTTAACAGGATTTCGAATATAAGATAAAATATAGGGTGTTCCATTTAAGAAAACAAAAATTAGGTCTGCCACTGTTTTATCGAATACCCTGTAACATTCTAATTAATTTTGTAATGTGAAGCTCAAAGGTGGCTAAAATTTTTGTTATTAACATTTATTGCAATCTATTACTATAGCGGAGCTATTGAGATTTACCATACTAATCAATCACCCTGTAGTTAAATTTATTTTGCAAAGAACTTTTCGTTCTTAAGTACTTTTTGTTAAACTTTAACTTCTTGTTATTAATTTACTTTTACTCTTCTACTGTTTGCTCATATCTGTTTTGAGTTAACTATGTGTACTTTTATTTTTTTAATCATTTTTTTAATACCTTTTCTAACCTCTAACCTAGAATGGCACTACAGCCCAAATCGAGTCTTTGCGAATCAACGAATCAACTAACGAAGTTTCAACGAATCAACGAATTACCGAATTAACGTTAAAGGCGGGTTGACATTACTAGTGAATAACGAACGTGGCTCACGCTTACCTATTTTGCCCGTGCTATTGTCAGATATTTTATTATCTATTTTCAAACTCGAGCAGGATATTTGTATTTATGCAATGCATAGATACAAATGCACTGCTCGAGTTTGAAAATAGATAATAAAATATCTAACAATAGCAGGGGCAAAATACGCAAGCGTGAGTCACATTCGTTATTCACTAGAAATGTCAACCCGCCTTAATGGTTGTACCTGGACTCCTCTTTCGTTGATAGGCCCATATGTATTTCTTAGGATTTTCTTTCAAAACGTCCAGCTTTCTTTTTAATGTTTTGTGTCATCACCCATGTCTGTCATATAACATACTATTGGCCTCATGATAGTTTTGTAGAACCTGGTTTTCTATCTCCAGTGTAGGTTCTGTTTTGTTAAGTTCTGTTTCCCTTTTCTATTCTCTTTTGAATTTGTGCTTCTGTTCCATCCATACTTTATGCAATTCGAAGGCATATGAAACTTTCTACAGTTTCATCATCCGCTAATTCAACTCCGCTAACGCTTACACGTGAGCATTTTTTTTGTCCCACAATCACAGCTTACCAACCTTTTGTCTTTTCTTCCTAGGGAGTCTTCCACTGATTCTTAAATGGATGTTGATATTCGCCTTTGGTAGATCTGTTTCCTTTAACAAGATTTTGTACAGATCCAACAATAAAGCAGAGTTGCCGATCTTCTATAATAATCTCCGATTGATATGTTCCCATCTTAAGTAAATCACTGACCTTCTGCAATCAGGTCTTTCCTAGAAGGTTCTATTTAGTAGTATTTCATCATTAGCTCTCAGTACGTGCCCTGCTAAAGTAGCACCGAACGGGTTTATTAAGACTTTTAAGAATGCTTTAAAACTGTAGAATAAAACTAAAATTAAAACCATTTGGTTTTTAAGTACACCTTAAGGTTGCAATAAAACCGCTTTCATCATAAAAGGGCCCACTCTTAAAGAGGTCAATAAAACCAAAAATAAAAACCTTCTTAAAACTTTGTTATCTTAAGAAACTGTTTTTAAAGCTGCTGTGAAAGTGCTTTTAAAACCATGTTAAAAGACACTTTAAGTGCAGACAGTTTTATAGCAAACTTAAAAAGGTTTCTTAAATGGAGAATTTTAAAGACAACTTATCATATTAAGTGATTCTTTAAACCCATATACTCCATATAGGCCAACAAATTTTTACATGTTATGATAGGTACAGAATATGCATTTGTAATCATAAAATAATAAAAAGTACTTGGATATTTCGGACTGTCAAGGTAGAAAATCACTAGCGCACCCAACTTTATTGATAATGTTAACAAAAAGAGGTCTAAATAACTCACGCGCCCTAAAATTTCTGACTTTTGGCGATTAAAGAATAAAAAAAAATAAAAAAATTTAAATCCGAAAAATATTAATTTGAAAAAAAATTAATTTTATCTGTAGATTAGATAGAATAAAATTGTAGACAATTTTATTGTTTAAATGTTAAAATAAATCGAATGTATGTCTTTAAGTCGCTTATTTATAATTTTTATGTAAGCCTTATATTGTAATATAGCTTTCAGCATCTCCAGAAAGCAATATGGCCGAAATCCAAATAAAAGTATTTGGTCTATCGACAGAGAATTGTTAAGATCAAATGGTTTTATTTTATACCTTGCCAATAGCATATATCCTACATAAAATCAAGGTTGCCTTGGAATTAAAACCTTTTAGTTTTAATGCTGCTGTCAATAATGCCACTCGGTTTTAATGTGAATCTAACCTAAAATCGAGGCGTCGTAGTGCTGTGTGTGTTGTATTTTTTTAAATGACCAGTTCGTTTATATTTTAAGTACCTACTTGCCACATATTTCTTCCATACTAACTGTAATTCCACTTTTTACAACACAGTACACCACTGTTTCGCTCTAAAATAAATGGCCGACCATTTTGGACATGGAAGAAGAGGGGATGGGTTTAGTTTTATTGTTTCTAATAAAAAGCATAGTTTAGTCTATACGATAACCAAATTGATTCAGTTAAGAGCGTTTGGTTTTAATATAGCCTACTAATTGCTTTTTAGAAAGCAACTTTAAAGACAACTAAAAACATAGTTTTAAGGCATATGTTTTACTGACATAATAGTCTTGAGATCAAGTAGTTTTAATAATAGTTTTTATTAGTCATATTAGGAGAATCTTTAAAACTGCTTTAAAACTAAAAGGTAACAAACAAGAATCTAATAAAACCAAACAGTCCGGAAGTTCTTTATAAAACTGATTAATTTTAAAGTGAACCGAGAATAAACCACTTTAAAACTACAATAAGACAAATTATCTATTAAGATTAATTAGTCTTATTTGATACTCTTATTAGATACTTTAAAACTAGTGACAAATGCTTAACAGTTTTAATGTTCTGACAGTATATCTACAAGGTAACTTTAAAACTAAAATGTTTTTATTGTGCTACTTGGGTGCCCATCTTATAATATTTGCCTTGATGTAACGTACTATGTTGTCGTCTCCATAGACTATTTGGAGTTTCTGGTTGTGTCTTCGTCTCCACTCTTCTGTTAGCTCGTCTCTACGAGGTCTAAAGGTCGTCTCTGGTCGTCTCAAAGAGGATCTTCAGTTATAGGACTAATAATGTTGTTTCAGGCTGGTTCAGTGTCCAAGTCTGACTTTCATATGTTATTATGGGGAAAATTATAGTTTCACATACCCTTGTTTTAGCTGCCTTTGAGAGCAATTTTGATTTAAGTAACATTACTAGGGAGAAATACGTTCTACTTCTTAGTATCATTATAGCTGCTACATCTTTTTCATAATTAAAAATAAAATAAAATTTTTATTTTTATTCAGTTGCAATGCGAAGGCAAAACAATTTTATTTTTCACTTAGAATAGGGAGCGCAGATCAGCACCCTGAATCGACGATTTTAGACTCTTATTGGCGTCATCATCGGAGAGGCGTAGACCTGCTGCTCTCTACTCGAAGTGACCAAACCATGAGAGTTAATCCCCACATTGCAACTAACGTGTATGGAGTAGGTGACTAGAGTCATCTGGCAACTAAAAGGTAAAGTTTTCAATCCTAATATCAACATTAATAATATTGAAAAATATTAAAAATATTACTAAAAGATTTTTAAATGAAAACTTTTTGGTCCATTTCCTTGGTAACACCTCCATGGCTTCTAAAATAATGGCGAAAAATAAGAGTGTTTTACCTTCGCATTGCAACTGAATAAAAATGGAATTTTTATTTTATTTTTATATTGGTCTTTACTCCTTTGAGTAACTAGGTCCATTTTCTGTTGGAATTTACCAGCTTAACAGACGGGGTCGTGAACTGTAAGTTTTTGAATTCCCTTTTATCTTCTTCGTTTCAGCATCTATCTGGCTTGCAAATTTTAGAAGCCATGAAGGTGTTACCAAGAAAATGGACCAAAAAGTTTTCATTTAAAAATCTTTTAGTAATATTTTTAATATTTTTCAATATTATTAATGTTGCTATTAGGATGAAAACTTTACCTTACCTTTCAGTTGCCAGATGACGCTAGTCACCTACTCCATACACGTCAGTTGCAATGTGGGGATAAACTCTCCTGGTTTGGTCACTTCGAGTAGAGAGCAGCAGGTCTATGCTTCTCCGATGATGACTTCGCATTGCAACTGAATAAAAATGGAATTTTTATTTTGTTTTTATATTGGTCTTTACTCCTTTGAGTAACTAGGTCCATTTTCTGTTGTAATTTACCAGCTGAACAGACGGAGTCGTGAATTGTAAGTTTTTGAATTCCCTCTTATCTTCTTCGCTTCAGCATCCATCTGGCTTGCAAATTTTAGAAGCCATGGAGGTGTTACCAAGGAAATGGACCAAAAAGTTTTCATTTAAAAATCTTTTAGTAATATTTTTAATATTTTTCAATATTATTAATGTTGCTATTATTATGAAAACTTTACCTTACCTTTTTCATAACTATTTTCGGCCGTTATCACTGTTCCCAAGTAGATATTGGTATTCGTTGACATCTTCACATCTGTATTATTTTATTAAAACGTTTTGTCTAATCCTTTGTCTTGGATTCTTGGTACTTACTTGATTTTTTCTTTCTTGGACCTTAAACTCAATTTCTCTGGTGTTGCTTTCAAAAATGGTAAAAACTTCTTACGCATTTCTAGTGGATTATTCATTTGTGTGTCCAAATCGTCATCAAAAGCTAACAATACCCTTCTCGCTCCCTGGACAGCGAATTTATTTGTTAATTCAGCTTGTGCTATCCTAACTGCGTGCTCTAAAGCGAAGTTGAATATCAAAGGGAAAAATGGATGGCCTTGTCTTAGGTGCGTTTCTATTTGATACTCATCTGATGTACTGCCACCGATTATGATACGTGCACGTGACTTCTGTACACATCTGTGCTTATCCTACTACCTTTCTGGGTGCTCCCATTTCCATCATTACCTTCCACAGTGTACCCCTTTTTTCAGAGTAATACGCTTTTTAAAACCTAGAAAATTTGATGTACATCTTTTTGTATTGCAAACTCTTCTCTAAAATTTTGCGCAAGATAAAGATCTGGTTTATTGTTAAAGTTTTATGTCGGAAGAAGCACCGCTAATCACCTATGTATTACTTCTTCTGCGTACGGAATTAATTTTTGCAGTAAAATAATCGACATAACTTAGTAGATTGTATGAATTAATCATATAGGCCGTCCGCTATAACTTTTCCCATGTGGTACGATTCATTTTCAATCAAATTAAGTCAAAACAGAAAGTGAAACGTACGCCGATGTGTGTAGTATATAGTATACAGCATACAAAATGTATATACACATCGACGTTCGTTTCAATTTGTGTTTTGACTTAATTTGATTGAAAATGAATCGTACCGCTTGGGAAAAGTTATAGCGGACGGACTATACCTTTATCGTTCTTACATACATGTTTACCTCTCTTTTTATGGACGGGTACTATGTGATTTTCCCGCCATTCTATCGACATTTGTTCTTTTTATCATATTTCAATTATTTTACGGTTACGTATTTGTACAATTATTGTACATTAAGTTGTTCTCCCCCCTTCTTAATAAGTTCCGCATGAATGTCATCTGAGCCCTAGGTTTTTTTGTTTCTTAGTGCCAATTGTGCTGCCTTTACTTCCTTAAGCGCTGGTAGTGCTATTTATGGTTCTGCTGGGTTGTAATGTTTTTTTATGTTGTTGACTTATTATCAGTATTTACCAGTTGTCTAAAATATACTCTCTGCATTGTCGGCTTATATCCGTATAATCCGTAAAAAGTTGTTGCTATCATGTTTTATGAATCCCAGACTATTATTTTTTATCTTTTTGTCCTTTAGTGTTTTTATTTCCTACTGATTTGTAAAACTGCATAAGTATCACGAATCATTAGAACTAAATCTTACTATTTTTAGATACAGAATTTACGTTTTATCCAAAAAGGGACAATATTAGAAATTGATTGTTGTTCGTGGTCGTCTACTAGTCTATAATTTGCGAAAATAGGCGACCGATAAAATTTACATTGTACTGCATTTATATTAAACAGGATTAGTCAGCCGTCAGTTCAACTCGCTAATCGAGTTATGTGTGATAAAATTTTAACAGTTGTAGTATTAGTGATGTTGAATTTGCACCAGTATTTTGGATTAATGGTCGATATGTAAAGTAGATGACTGCAAGAATAATCGGTAATGCATTAATTATGAACCCAATTGCATTGATAGAGATAAATTATTTCTCATTAACGCTTCATTAGGTGTGTATCAATGAAAAAATCAATTTTTTGGTCTATAAAACTTTAATATTTTTATTTTGGAAGTGTCCATGTAACACACAGAAAAATTTTGAAACTGTCAAATATGAATTAAATTTGCGTTTTCGCTAGATTGGCATCTGGATGTAATAAGTTTTATTCTAGCACTTTAAGAAAAATTAAACAAGTCAAAGACTCTTGGTTTGAGAACTCATGTAAAGAAATAGAAGGCCCAACCAGTTAGACAGAGGTCCTAGTATACTAAAATCAGAAGTAAGAAAAGCAATACCACAAGCAAAAAATATTAAAACACCTGAACCAAATCAAATCCCTACTGAGTTACTTAAACGGTTGAATTAACAAAACATTACCTACTTAACTACTTTCTTTAACAAAAATTACAACGAAGAAAAAATACCAGATGATTGGTTGTAATAATATTACCAAAGAGAAATAGGCCCACCAAATGCAGTATTTTAGACTTATTAGTTTGATGAGCAATATACTTAAGATACTTTTACGAATTACACAAAACCGAGTATTCCTTCTGTTTCTTCAAAACATTCTTCTTTACGTGCCATCTCCGCGACGAAGGTTGGCAAGCATCATTGCTATTCTCACTTTTGACACTACAGCCCGAAAGATTTCAGTTGAGCTGCATCCAAACCATTCTCTGAGATTTCTCAGCCAGAACAATATCCAGCATTTCATTTTCTACAGTGCGTTTCTTATTTCGTCTGTGGATGTGTGAGGTATCACTTTATATCCTTGGTTGACTAATATTTTTCCTGAATTTTCTAGCTTGTCCGTTAGTTGCTCATAATGGTTTTGTTGATGTTTGTATAATTCTGTATAGAAGTCTTCTACAACCATTAGTGAATGATCTCTATTGTGGATGATATTTCCATCTTTGTCCTTTAATTTCGTTATTTCGTTTTTACCATGTGTTAGTTTTCTCCTTAGAACTTTAAGGGCCTTGTTATCTTCAATCGTTTATTGGAATTGTTCACTTTTACACTTTCTGTTCTCCGTCCTAAGAGATTTTTGTATCCTTTTAGCTACCAACCTCTCTAAGTTCATGGTGTGCTTTGCTTCAATTATTTTGTATTTTTCTCCTCTCCATCCAAAGCATCCAAACCATTCTCTGAGATTTCTCAGCCAGAACAATATCCAGCATTTCATTTTCTACAGTGCGTTTCTTATTTCGTCTGTGGATGTGTGAGGTATCACTTTATATCCTTGGTTGACTAATCTTTTTCCTGAATTTTCTAGCTTGTCCGTTAGTTGCTCATAATGGTTTTGTTGATGTTTGTATAATTCTGTAAAGAAGTCTTCTACAACCATTAGTGAATTATCTCTATTGTGGATGATATTTCCATCTTTGTCCTTTAATTGCGTTATTTCGTTTTTACCATGTGTTAGTTTTCTCCTTAGAACTTTAAGGGCCTTGTTATCTTCAATCGTTTATTGGAATTGTTCACTTTTACACTTTCTGTTCTCCGTCCTAAGAGATTTTTGTATCCTTTTAGCTACCAACCTCTCTAAGTTCATGGTGTGCTTTGCTTCAATTATTTTGTATTTTTCTCCTCTCCTTCATTAAGGCTTGTATTTGGTGACTTACTCTTTCGTTATATGATTTTTTTTCAGTGTATCGTTTGGCTTTCTTCTATAGTCTATAGTTTCTTTTACAATGCCATTCAGGGTGTTAGAATTTAGGTCTGTATTCTATTAGGTCATTTCGAGAATGCTGTTGATGCATGTGTTCTTCAAATGCATTTTTTATATTATTAGGTCCAGTTCAGGTAGATGTAGACTTGTTTTTGACCATAAGGTATCTCTCTTTCCCAAGGTCGATTTCTATCTAGGTTTTTACCATTCTGTATTCGCTATTTGTTACTGGTTTAACACTGTAAAACATTACTAAATATTTGCTTCTTACCTTCTTCATCTAGTTGCATGACCGTCATCGACTGATGGATATCATCTCGGCTATCATATTCGCTATCGTGACTTTATTGACAGCAGCTCTGAATAAGGATGTAGTAGATTTTCCATACTATTGCCTTAGATTTTTCAGCCATGATGTTCTTCTTCCAACAGGACAACGTTTATCTTGGATTTTTCGCTGAATGATCAGATGTAAAAGATCATATTTTTCAGGATGTCTCATAATGCAACTGAAGTATTCCAGCTTGCTTCTCTTCATTATGTTGACCAGTTGTGTAGTTTGGTTCAGTCTCTGACTTTTGCCAGTGATCATAAAATTGATGTATTTCTTAGTTTTTCCATTCGGGCTTTACCACGTTCATCTCCGATGTTTGCTTTTGTAGAAGAAGCCATTCATTTGGAATATATTGTTTTTCCAGCAGGAAACTAAGTAAAGATTTACCGCGCTCGTTCCTATTTCCAAAACCAAAATTTCCCAGTGATGTTCTGTCTCATCGGCCTTTACCACATGGTATAGTGTGATTTTTCGTATTGTTCAGGGCTAAAGTAATGTCATTATTCATGAGAATTCATCAATCAGTATTCATGAGAATTATTAACAACCGGTTGACCTACAAAATGGACAATTACCAACCAGTGGAACAGGCTGGCTTCCGCAAAGGATATAGTACATCAGACCATCTGCTGACAATGAGAACATTGATAGAGAAGGCAAATGAATACCAACTACCCGTATTTCTTGCCTTCGTAGACTATGAAAAGGCGTTTGATAGTATCGAGATGTGGGCCATAGAACAAGCTATTAATAATTGTAGAATAGATTCGAGATATAGACAACTAATACATAATATATATGAAAATGCAACTATGATAGTACAACTAGACGAAAATACAAATCCCATCCCTATTAAGAGAGGCGTGAGACAAGGAGACGTAATATCGCCAAAGCTTTTCAACCTAGCACTAGAAGACGTCTTCAAAACGACAAATTGGTCAACCTATGGCATTAACGTTAATGGCAAGAAGCTAAACCACCTCAGATTCGCTGACGACATTGTGATTATAGCGAGCTCATTCGAGGAACTGCAAATTATGATGGAGGAACTCGCAGGCAGCTCCCAATACGTCGGCCTGAAAATAAACATGAAGAAAACAAAAATAATGACAAACACAGATGACCCCAGACGCATAACTATAAATGGCAGTGAGATAGAAAAAATCCAGGAATATATCTACCTAGGCCAAATCCTGAAACTAGACAAAGAAAACCAAAGTGCGGAAATTAATAGAAGAGCAAGGCTAGCATGGGCAGGATTTGGAAAACTTGGTTGGATACTTAAGAACCGCAAAATACCTCAATATTTGAGAACCAAAGTGTTCAACCAGTGCATCCTTCCTATCATGACATATGGGTGTCAAACCTGGACCCTAACCAAGGCAAATATGAATAAACTAGCCACAACACAAAGAGCTATGGAAAGAGCAATGTTAGGTATACGACTGTCAGATAAAAAGAGGAACGACTGGGTAAGATCAAAAACAAAAGTCGAGGACATAACAACAAAAGTTGCCAAACTTAAATGGAGCTTCGCAGGCCACACTGTTAGACAAAAAGACCAACGTTGGAATGCAACGATACAACATTGGAGACCTTACCAAAGTAAACGACCGACAGGAAGACCACAGATGAGATGGGTTGATGATATTAAAAGAGTAGCCGGAACGAATTGGAAATATGTTGCTCAGGATAGAGACCGATGGAAGGAGTTGGGAGAGGCCTATGTCCAAACGTGGACGATAGAAGGCTAAGAAGAAAGTAATGTCAAAATAGAATTCTTCCACTTCATAGTCCGCATGGCCATTTGTTGAGGCATATATCTGCACGATTTTTAAAGTATTTATACCGTTGACGAAGTTTCAAGGTTAAGGTAGTTACTCCAGTAGAGATACTATTTGCTAATATAATGTTAATGAAATGAATTTCGACTCGATTCGAGTTCTCTGTTTAACCCAGGTATGACAATACCAAAAGGCACCGTTAGGAAAATATTCCAATTTACAGTTCAGAGAACCTGTATGAAACGAGTCTGTGTACTCTAATACAGAGTATGGCATTAGTAAATTAAGAAATCTTTTTAAAAGTAAAATAGGAAATTTCTTATTTTGATATAATGTTGTTTTCATATTTTCTGTATACAAAGAAGCTAACGTCTACCGTTGTTTCAGTTTCATTACCGACCTGAAAAAACAAGTGACCCGATTTCAGTTTTTTTGGGCTTTCCCCTCGTTGTTTTACCTCATCTCATTTAATTTTTGACATTTTGGCAAACATTATATAATATTTTATTTCGTATTTATAGAAGTATATAAACCATGTACACACACCCAAAGTTATATGGAATCATCTGATATTTCTTATTATTCCGTGCGAATTTAAAAAAACGAACAAACTAATTCAAACAATATTTATTTTAAAGCAATTTAATAAAAAATACATAACAATTAAATAAAACAATAAAGTATTTAACAAGCAAATTGAATCTAGTTGTTTTAAAGTCAATAGCATACATTTCAATGTAAAACGAATAATGTTTAACTTGTTTTTATTTATTTTTTTTTTGTATATTGTGGTAGCCAGTGTTATCACCTCTAGTCCTTATGCAAGCTTCAGTTTGCGTAGGCACGCTCCTAATCAAATTATCAACATTTTGTTCTAGTAGGTGGCTCCATCCTTTAAAAGCAGCTTGTACTAGCCGTGCGGTGTTTTGTGGATTATCCCGGCGAGCTCTAATTTTTCTTTTAAGCCTATTCCACAAATTCTCTATAGGATTAAGCTCGGGTGAGCAAGCAGACCACTCCAAACAAGGGATACCTTCTGCTTCAATGATGCCTGTAGTCACTCTAATGGTTTGTAGAGGTCCATTATCATGCAATAATATTAAATTTTCTCCTGTTGCACCTCTTTAGAGCCTGACTACAGGTTATCAACATACCTGTGAGCAGTTAAAGTTGATTGGATGAAAATTAAAGGAGTTTTTTTACGGATCACAATTCCTCTCCAGAACATTACACTTCCCCTTGTATATTTGTGAACAGATCTGACAGTTTTCGTTCTTGCTTGTCTTCCTCGACCTCTATGTACACGATTTCGTGGGTCATCTGATTTTCCATCTGATTACATTAAATCCTGACTGTTTTTGAGAATAGCACATTTTGTCATTTCCCAATGTTCCAGTTTTGGTGGTGAAGACACCAATTTAGGCGATCAATCTTATGCTGCCTGGATAACTCGGGAACCCATAATTGTCTCCTGCTGTATAATTCTTGGTACGAACTCTTCTTCTTATCGTTTCAACTGAAACAGTTACACCTGTACCTTCCAAAAGCTACCTTTGGAGCTGCAGGTGAGAAATGGTTGGGTGTCTTCCAGCTGATTGGACAATTAAACGATCGTGGAGAGCCGTTATTACTTTTGGCGACTTTCCCTTGCTTTTTTTTGAGCTTTCCTAGTTCCTGTTACCTAGCATATCTTTTAAACAGAACGCCCTGTATTACACCTAGCTCTGCAGCTATATCCATCTGAGAACATTACTTTCTCCACAAGACAATAATCTTTCCTCGTTGTAAGTTCTATAACCCTGCATGAGGCATATTTTCGTTTTTGGACGCAAACGTTAGTTTATTTATTTTCGTTCAACTTGCAACTCAAGCAAATAATCTATACCGTACCGGTCTGTACTATCCAATTGTCTTATATATTTGTTTATTTTCAATAAAAACCTTTAATCTTCGCAACAATAACAAGTATTTTCAAAAGAAATAAACATTACTTTGAAATACATGGTGATTCCATATAAGTTTGGGTGTGGTTACATTCATTTCGTGTGTATTTAGCAAGACAATTCAAGAAAACTGTAAATTCCGTCGCATTATTTACCGTATAGTGTCCGTGGAAATAACCGGAAAATGATTTTCCTAGCAAGACTAGCAATCCCATTCCAACCTCATTTACAAGTTCCCGTTTCCAACACGCTTTCCACTGGTCATAAACTCTTAGTATATACAACTATTATCCCTCATAATTTGTGTTTATCTATGAACGACAAGTCTATTCGAAATTAGTAAAGCAAATACATCTAGAAGTTGTGTAAAAACATTATAAATTAAACGACGAGACGCAACTAATAGAATTAAGGTTACGAAAAGGTCGGACAAATGGGGGCAAATGAAATTAACACCCTATGTGTTGTCCTACCACTTTGAAAAGACCAACTACACACTCAGAATAAAGCTGCAAAAGCGAAAATGAGCAAGGATGGAGGAAAGGTTAAAGAAACGGGGTGAATTTGTTCTCGTAGTGGCTACTCGTACTTACTACGGGGTTTAGAGGTAATTATCTATTTAGATTATTACTAAGATATATTATTATTATATAAGATTAACAGAATATCAAAAAATCCATTTTTTAAGTCCGTCTTTTGAAATAAGAAGAGAGAGCTTAGATTTAATTCGATTCAGGTGCCACCACCATTAACTGACAAATGTTTCTTGTAAGGATGATCATTAAAAATATGCTCATTTTGGAGAGCTAGAATGGAAAAAAGTACTTTTATAAGCAGGGCAATTATGTAACATCGCAAGCTGTTAAATATCTAATTTCATCTCCAAGTCGAGTTTTAGTTTTCAAGTTCCGTTACTTATGCAAATATCAACAATACGTCAAAATGTTTATATTAGTACGTTTACCAATAAAACAGCAAAGTTTAGGCACTATATTAGTAAAATTAGCATGGGAACTAATACAAACAACCGTGATACAAGTAGCAGACTTTAGCATTAGGAAAACATAAAAAGAAAAGAGAGAACACTGATTTGATAAGGACTGCAAAACAACCCTAATGCAGAGGAACACCTTAAAAATGGAAAATATTAGAAGTAATACAGAAACAAGTAAAGAGCATTATGAACATTATGAACATACAGCATTATGAGCATTATGAAGCCAAAAGCAGCGAAACTAAATAATGATGCAAACTGCAAAATTACTGGAAAATCGACTGGAAATACTAAAAGAAAATTATGTCTAAAAAGAAGTTAGAAATTTTTATCAAGGCGTAAAAAAGAACCAGTGACATAAAATACAGTTACTACAACTAAATATATAACTACTACCAAAAGTAACAGAACAACAACAAACAAAAGAACAGGCAAAAAAGAGGGGTAATAGAAGTTATAAGAGACTTAAAAAATAATAAAAGTGCGGTAACAAGCGCAGAGCCAGCAGGAATATTAAAACTAAAAGGACATAATACTTATACTGCAGCAAGAGATAGCCTACTTCTTTATATATCGAAAAAAACGGAAATTATAAAAATATCGAAAAACGGAAAAAGGCCAGAGATAATCGCAGAATACCAGGCTGGTTTCAGACAGGGAAAAACAACGGCCTACCAAATTGGTGCGCTAAAATTATTCCAAAAAATTAGTTATGAACAAAATCTAGGTTTGCATGTACTCATTGTTGATTTTAAATAGGCCTATCTACTAGTCAGATCACTAAGAATACCATAAAAACTGATACGATTAATCAAAATGACGCTAACTAATATAGTCAATAAAATAAAGTCATTGTAAAAGGAATAGTAGTAAAGAAATATCCAGGCAAGCGGCACGACTCTGAACAAAAGATGTTTGGGTTTCGCAGATGATTTGGTATTTTTGACACGTTCAAGAATGGCACTTCGAAAAACATTCACAAAATTTGAGGAAGAAGCTAGAAAATATGGCCTTACTGTAAATCAAGAAACACCCAAGTATATATGGAGATGAGAGTATGAGAGGGGAAAATGCAGAAAACAATATTTTGACCAGTCTAAGGATCAATGGAGAAAAAACATATATCTGAGAAGGTAAAAGAATTAGCGAAGAGAGAGAGAGAGAGAAAGAGAGAGAGATAGAGAGAGAGAAATAGATAGACGTTTGTTAAAAGTAGCAGAGCAGTAGGATCAATAAATGCATTGTTGGGGACAAAAACCGTGCCCAGGGGAGCTAATATTCGAACTTGGTGAGACTAACGGTGTCGCATGCATATCAAACTTGGACCATGAATCAGACAGAAGAAAAGAAGCTAGAGATTTATAAGAGAAAAATCTTGAGAAAAGTTTTGGGTGACATAAAGAGGGTAATGAAATGAGGAATGCCTCACAAAAACGAAACTAATTTCTAATGAAGATGTATTAGAGAACCAAAATAAAACAGAAAATCATGGTACAGAGACTTTGATTATTAAGACATATTTTACTAGTGTTAAATGAAACGTCCTCAGAGTTTTCCAATCAGGAGAAAAAGAGACGAAAAGAAGAGCGAGACGAGAAATGGGAACAAGAAACTGGAGAAAGCAACTTCTTCTTCTTCCTCTTTATAAGCAATTCTTCTTGTTCATTGGCGGATTGATACCTCTATGAAAGGTTGTCACTCCATCTTTTGCGCGGTCGGCCGATACTTCTTCTACCGATTGGTGATTTATCTCGGGCTATTTTGACCACGTGTCTCCCCCATTCTGGATGTGTGGTTGTTCCATTCTTTTTTCTATTTAGTGTCCATTCGTTTATACACTGTACGTTACATTGTCTTCTAATATCTTCGCTCCTCTTTCGATCTCTTAGTGTATTTCCTGTAATTCTTTTCAGTACTCTCATCTCTGCCGTTTCCAGTAGTCTTTGTGTTGTGGCTGTATCGGGTCTCTGTGGCTGTTTCTGATACATATGTCATTATTGGTTTTACACTGGCTTTATAAATTCTTGACTTCATCTCAGTGTTAATATGTCGGTTTCGCCATATAGTGTTATTAAGGCATCCTGCCAATCTATTTGCTTTTTGTGCTTGATTTCTCACTTCTTTGTCTAGGTCTCCGTAACTTGACAATGTAATTCCAAGGTATTTTAATAGCTGCAGGTAAGGATGGAATACCAAACGAATTACTGAAATACTGTGGAGCGGCAATGACAGAACAATTAACAACATTAATTAACAAAATCATAAAACACAATAAAATACCGGAAGAATGAAGAACGAGCGAACTAATTCTACTATTCAAAAAAGGAGATAAAAAGCAGCCAGAAAACTACATAGGTATCAACTTGTTAAATACTACCCTACAACTAAAATCTTACAAGACGCAATGAATCAGAGGATAAGTTTAGCAGATGAACAACAGGGTTTTCGTACTGAAAGATCGTGTACAGATGCAATATTCGTCATAAAGCAAATTACTGAGAAATCACTAGAGTATAATAGACCAGCATTTCTATGTCTGATTGACTTAAAGAAAGC
The DNA here is from genome assembly GCF_917563875.1 of Diabrotica virgifera virgifera. NCBI lineage: Eukaryota > Metazoa > Arthropoda > Insecta > Coleoptera > Chrysomelidae > Diabrotica > Diabrotica virgifera. The sequence continues at coordinate 52,860,598 of NC_065449.1, read as the reverse complement.
ATTTGACAGAGTAAGATGTAATCCATCTTCTGTATAGTAGAGGAGTCCCTCTAGATATCATAAAAACTATTAAGAACATCTACCAAAACAACAGAATGGAAGTCAGAATAGTTGGACAACTTACAGAACCTATAGATATAGGCAGCGGAATAAGACAGGGAGACTCATTGAGTCCTAAGCTTTTCAATTTAATCATGGATGAAATCATCAAAAACGTCAACAAAGGAAGAGGATATAGAATGAAAAACAAAGAAGTAAAAATATTCTGCTACGCAGACGACGCAATATTGATAGCCCAAGATGAAGATAGTCTGCAAAAATTAGTCCACAGATTTAACATAAGAGCAAAAGAATCTAATCAGGAATATCAAAGTAAAGGCTCTCTAAGGCCTGTACTACTGTTCAACTCATCATCAGTATTTTTGTTTCAAGACGCTGGTCTCTGATGCAGAAGATTGTCTGTGATCTGTTTTTATCATGTCTTGTTTATGTGGTGATCTATGAAATTTGAAAACAGCTTAACCCAACGTGAGCTAAAGCAATTCTATACTTATATAGAGAACTACATACTTTGATACGACTGAGCAAATTACACCGACTTTATTATCTATAACATAACAGTGAGCCTCTGCCTTAATACCTGCAGAAAGATTTATAAACTGCCGATTCACGAAATATCTTTTCTCTCTAACTCACGTACATACCCATTTGATTTTTAATTTATTTAAATCGATTTACGCCGTTATTATCCAAAATTCAGAGTTGATATGGAATGACTGTAATTTCGAGATGAACCTATTCATGTCAATTTTATTCCATTTGAGTGACATTATATTTTCCATAATATGTGTGCGGGGTCCTTTTCCGACTGAGTCGATTCATATCATAGACGAAAAATAGCCACTCCCTTCAACAAACACGTTAGCGTTTTACTTGAATTTAGAAATTTCTGTTGGGACTATTTACATACTCGTACATGTTGCAAGCTACAAGGCTGCATTTTCCGACGATGGTAAGTAAATAATAAAAGAAGCAGCTGTTGTCTTTTATGTTCTGCGTTTTTAGCTTAAGTGCTGACGACAGTTTATTAGAGCAATACATGCAGAACAACAACGGAAACAACGCTGAACGCTGAAATGTACAAAACGAGTAAAATTCTTTATTTTGATAATGATGTGGATTTTTAATTATTTTGCCTTAAATTATAAATAAAAGAAAATTATTATTTGACTACTATTAAAAAGAAATAAAAGATAATAATCCTGCAGCATTTTTACATTTTTGACATTTGAACAAAGTATATTCTAATTTGCCTTTGCTTATGAGCTTTGCGATAATGATTATCCTGTATCCAAAATAGTCAATTATTATCATTTTTATATAAAACAAATTACCTGTTTTGTGACGGAGTCGATTAGTCTGACGTAGATATCCTGCTCTTGTCGAACACCTGTAAAAATTAAAGAAAATTTATTATGTAAGGAAATTGGGACAATCAAAGACTATACGTTTACACTATTTGTATAAGGGTTGTTCTTCAGAATAAAAATGAACGTTCATGACTCAATGTTTACTATACTAAAATCAGATTTAGAAGAAAGGTACTACCGTGTCAAGCATGATACATCAAAAATCTACCCTATACGATCTGGAGTCCCTCAAGGTAGTGTTCTGGGTGCTATATTATATCTAATATTTACACACGACATACCAACAAACGAAAATGTAACGACCACAACATTCGCAGACGACACAGCTGTGTTAGCCACAGATGAAAACCCCGCAACAGCTACCGAATCTCTTCAAAGCCAAATTAGAACATTGAAAAGTGGACAAAGAAATGGCGAATAAAGATCAATGAATCAAAATCACAACATATTATATTTACAAAATGTCGAAAAATATCGCCCAATATAGAAATAAATAACAAAGCAATTCCACAACCCGAAAGCGTTAAATACCTTGGTATGCACCTGGACAAAACTTTGACATGGAGAACACATATATGTAAAAAGCGCCAACAGTTAAATTTAAAATTTCGTAAACATTATTGGATACTGGGCAGAACATCGAAGTTGTCTATACGAAACAAACTGTTGGTATACAATACAATACTCAAACCGGTCTGGACCTATGGGATCCAGCTATAGGGTACAGCAGCAAAGTCCAACGTATCCATAATGGAAAGATTACAATCCAAAGTGTTACGCTCTATAACAGGCGCCCCATGGTTCGTGTCAAACAAAGACATTTATTGCGATCTAGAAGTACCTACGATGAGTGAAGTAATAGTTCAGTGCAGTGTTCGGTACATAAAACGCCTAGAAAGCCATCCAAATGCCCTGGCAATAAACTTGCTTGATAATAGTCAACAAACTCACAGACTAAAACGTAAAAATCCACTGGACCTTATTTATAATTAAGTTTTATAACTCACCGTAATTGGGTTTATGTTTTAGATATATGTATTGTTTGTAAATGTAAAATGTATGTTTGTATGTAGCATATTATCGAAATGTCATGTTTGTTTCATACTAGAGGTCCAGTCATTGGACTGACCTCTCTAACGTAATTTTTTTTTACTTCAAACCCCAATGACGCTTATTGTTAGAATTTTTTATAACTAACAGATTGCTGAATAAACGTTTAAAAAAAATTATATAAATTTACCGTATGTATAATGTTACCGGCCAAACCCGATTTCAGGACAAAATAATTTGGCCTAGGCCAAACTAGTTTGTCCTGAACGCGTGATAAACTAGTTTGGTCTAGGCCAAACTAGTGTATCCTGATTTTAATATGCACATTGCAGGACCCACTACTAGTACGGCTTAGTATAAACATTATTGAATACCTACAAAGCCAAAATAAATAGATAAACTGAATAAAATACTCTGTAATTGAAAAATAATCATTTTTATTAAAACGATAATGATTATAAACAATCATATTATAAAAAATAATTAGTGTTTTTTATAAAAGCAATAAATATACCACAATAATAAAAACTATTATTTATTTTTTCATGGAATGTTTTGGTGACACTTAAAACAGCGGAGTATCATTGCATTTTTGCACTTGCATCTGTTTGTGCAACAAACTATGTTTCAGCTGCATTTGACAAAATCTTGTCCGATCCAAATGAATCTCTCGTAGCTGCAACATTTAGCGATATTTTAGAGATAATTTATCTAACCTTTTGGTGTATTAATATCACTGTCTCTTTCAGATCAGAATTCGACATTTGCCATCAAACTTTTTTAGAGGTAGTAGATATAAATACATATATAGTAGATTACAATTGATGTATAATTATTGTGTTTATAAAAAACACTGATAATTTTTTATAACACGATTGTTTGTATTACCAATAATCCATATTAACGACGAGTTATTATCTTATAATAAAAATGATTATTTTTCCAATTGAAGAGTATTTGGTTCAGTTTATCTATTTATTTTGGTTTTGTAAATATATTATAAACGCCTTACTAGTTTATCCTACAGTGTCCGTATTAATATCACAATAAATTAGTTTGGCCTAGGTAGACCAAACTAGTTTATCCAAACTAGTTTGTCCTGACATCAGGTTTGGCCGGTAACATATATATTGATCGGTACGTAAGTTAATTTCGACGGATTTTTCGAACAAAGAGTTCCCACATTTGTATCTTGAATCCTATTTTATACACTCTATCTTATTTAGGACATTCTTTATGTTTGTTCTACTGTTTATATATTACTTTTACCTACATACGTGGTCCTTCGAGCCAGATCTTGAGGTTCCTTTTTACCTGTAATCTCCTTCTTAACACTAAAGGATAGCTTTTTGAACCGTTAAGGTATGATATATTTATTTCTAAATTATAGATTAGAGCTCTCATATTTGTATCCAGGATCCTATGTTACACACTTTTCTTATTTAGGATATTCTTCATGTTTGTCCTGTTGCGCAGATACTAATTATTGTATCTACAACGTTATTATAAGTGCAACATTTTATTTAGCAAGAGCCGCAATTATCCTGGTACTTGAAAGAAAGATACTGCGGACTATCTATGGGCCTTGCAGAAAAGAGACAACAGGAGAATTGAGAAGAAGACACAACGATGAACTCCAGACAATATATGAAGATGAAAACATAGTACGCTACATTAAAGCAAACAGAATACGATGGGCGGGTCACGTGCTAAGATCAAGTGACGAAAGAATTCTGAACACCACATTCTGGGAAAAGCCCGATGGAAAAAGGTCAGTTTGTCGCCCAAGAAAGAGATGGAAGTACGCAGTAGCTAGTTATCTACCCAAAATGGGAGTACAACAATGGGAAATAGCTGCTCAGGACCGACAACAATGGAGGGAAATAGTAAACGCAGCCAAGACTCACATAGAGTTGTAGCGCCAAATGATGATGATGATGATGATAGGCAATTATCCTGACAAAACTGTCATACTAAAAAACAAATTGTTGTAAATACTAAAACCAGTTAACTGTCAAGCAAATACCTGTAAATACAGTGCCATATAAAGTTATTGGATTCAGTGATCATGTAAATAAGAATAAGGCACAGCAATAACCCGTAAGAATAAGCTCAATACCATATTCTGTTCCATTACTTTTTACATTTATATTAGACGTGGATCCCGCGTACCAAAAAAAATTGATTAATAGCAAGCTGAAAATTTGTTAACAGCTTAACGGTGTCTAGTCACTGGAACAGGGAAAGTTTTAATTGTGGAACAGGTTAATAATTTGGAACGTCAGAATACGAAAACGTTCCATGCATTTTGTCGGACACAACTTCCAATTGATTTGTTATCATTTCATTAAACGGTCTTGAAAAAATCAGACTGGTGTTTATCACCAACTGGGCAGTTTAATGAGTGGAATACGAAGAACATTTTCGTAATCTGACATTCCAAATTTTTAAACTGTTCCACAATTAAAACTTCCCCTGTTCCAGTGTTCCAGTATATCAAAGTTTGTCCGACTAGATACCGTTAAGCTATATTAATAAATTTTCAGCTTGCTATTAATCAACTTTTTTTGGTGTGCGGGATCCAGGCCTATATATATCTTTTACCCATACCGGTTCTTATTTTAACCTTATTGTTACAATCTTCTTTATTAATAATATTGTGAAATATCCCATGTTCTGTCGAAATGCTTAGTGACAAAGGGCGTTATATACTGAAAAATAAGAATTGATAAACAAGAAAGAATTGACTAACAGCGGGAACAGAATCCATCCTTGTCCGGCTTCTCTTTGAATGTAACAATGTATCAATACAAGTTTCTATGATGCGTAGATCTCTACCATCAATTGGTTTTTGGTTCTTAGTTTCTTAGTATGTTCAAAAGCATTCCATATTGTACCCTATCAAAAGCCCTATCTTTACGTTGGTCGCAGCAGTTGGAGAAGAACATTTAAGCCAAAACGTACCTCGCGTGTATCCAGCGCATTCCTAAATCCAAACTGGGTTTAATCTAGGTTTATCAATGACTTCTATTCTATCAATCTATTTCGCAATGACTTCCCATTCTCCTGTATGCGTCGCATCGCATTGACCGCTGCTTCTTCGGAATTGCAGCTTAGGCAACCTCGAAAGACAGGCTTAAGCCTTAACTTAAGTGCGAAACTATTTATCGTTAAGAATAATAGAGAAAAGAGAGCTTGGTAACTGTCCTTCTAGTAAAATATGTTGAGAAAACGAAATAACGAGATGTGAATAAATTCTTGTGAGTCATATCTTAAGTAAATTATCGGTAAACATATCAAATAATCGTTACTTTGGACATAACCTAGAATAGTTACTAAATATTTAAGAGCGTTATTTGCCTTCAAAAACCCGAAGCAGCCCCTCATCATAAAAAATCGAGTCTTAAAAATGTTAGGGACCGCTACTCCATTTCCCAGTAGAAAATAAGTAACCCTCGGCCATCAAAAGCGTCACACACTTCTGTATCTTCTTGTCGTTCATCCTTTCTCGTAAAACATTAAAATGATAATAGCAAAGTTTACGGGCCCGTCAACTATCTCGATACGAAACTCGCCTCCACGCACAAGAAGACACACTCGATAAGAAAATGCCATTGACGGATTCTAAATCGGAGATATTATGGGGGAATACCATATATATATAATCAGTAGGTATCTATTTTGGCGTAAAAAAATTGTTGGACAAAAGTGAAAAAGGTTTAAAAAATTTAAAATTTTTGTTAAGAATAAGCCAGTTAACGTTTTGATTTCCACTTCAAAAATCGTTCTTACTTCTTAAAATACAAAACATTAATCAATTAAAAAAATTTTGTTTTTTTTAATTGGTAAAACATTCTTCTAATAATTTAATTTTATCTGACTAATTCATATTGAGAATTCACCCATACACACATAATATGTCCAAAAGTTTGGAATACGTACAATAATTATATCTATGCCTATGGTGATTTTAAAACTATTGTTGATATTAATTTATTCTAGAGCGTTTTTAAGGCCATCGGTACATAATTCGCAAATATTTTACGGCTATCCCTACTTGTTCTGTCTTTTACACGGCAAATTACGTGTAGTAAAATTCTCAATGGCATGGATATGTAAACATTACTACTTGACAATGTCATCATTAACTTTAAACAGATGGCTTTTGAATGTTCTTGGATAACTGTTACTTGTATAATTGCAAATTGTTAATTCAGCTAACAAATATGGTAGTTTTTTCACTAATTATGTACTCAGTCATTGTAATAATTTATATACTGCACGACAAAAACTAATACTAGATCGAGAAAAGAGGAAAAGTGTGAGAAGTGATTTTTTAATATGTTGTTACTATGGAACGCTTACAATTTTGAACATCTTTAACAACAAAATACTTATATCACAGAATATATCCTGGTTAATTCTCTGCTTGGATCGTCTATAAATAACAAACGATTAACTTTTTATTAAGTTCACGTCTTAAATCAATTATTTATCAAATACACTATCAATATTATTTAATCAACAACTCAAAATATTCCCGATGCCATGTCAAATATTTAAAATTGTCACTGTCTTGTCATCATATTCTATTTGACTCAGTGAGTTGTATGACAAAGATAGCAAATGTTCGATTTAGAAAATATCACCACGGACATGGTGTCCATTTTTTTCAAATCCTGAAAAAACTAATAAATATTTTTAAAAAATTTAAAAGCATAATGAAAGACTAAATTATTGTCGAGGGCCTTAAGTCCCTTAGAATAAATAAAAAGTTTCTTTTAAGTGAGATAGTTGAAATTAAAAATCACACTACATTTTCTCTTAGTTTTTCACCCCTGTAACTTATTAAAATAAACATTACAGAAGTTTTCAGGGACTTTCGGTAAAAACGTAATCTTTAATTCGGCGTTTAAATTTTTCAAAAATACTTATTAGCTTTTTCAGGATTTGAAAAAAATGAATCCCATTTAAATAGCATTAGAGCCGAAACTACGTACCCATCCCCTTAAACGAAAATGATACTGATTCACGTATTTACACATTATTTCAGTATTTTTTTTTTAATTTGATTTAATAAATAGGTTATCATCATCATCATCAATGGCGCTACAGCCCTATGAAAGAGCTTCGACCTTCCCAAGTCTATTACGCCAGTCAGTCCTATCCATTGCCAACCGTTGCCATCATCTACACCATCCTTCCATTTGAGTTTTGGTCTACCCCTATTTCTACTTCCCACAGGTTGTGCCATAAGGATTCTTCTAGGAGGGTTGTTATGCTGTGATCTTGCTAGATGTCCTGCCCATCTTAGTCTTCCTATTCTTATAAGAGATACTACGTCTTTACCACCAAATATATGTTTATATCTGTGTTATACCTCGTAGTTGTACCTCCTCCTCAAATACCATTTTCACAGATGTCACCGAATATTCCTCTCAGGATCCTTAGTTCAAATATAAGCAGAAGATTTTCATCTGCCTTGGAGATGGTCCATGTCTCCGATCCGTATGTCAAAACTGGTTGTATTTGATAAATAGGTTATAGGTTTAACAAATGTAGAGTAATTTCTTTGTTACAACAAGTCTTTATTCAAAGTGATATTGTGAATATTGTTGATGTTGAAGGATTGCTCCAAAAGTGGCAGAAGTCGATAAAGAACAGCAGCACAAGACCAGCAGATAACATTGATAGCTCGAAGAAATCATCTGGAATGTGCAAAAGTGGCATATCCAGAGACATTGGTAGGAGAGGACAGTGGTACACCACGCAGACTAAATGCGGTAAAGTAACATAAAATGGTAAGTTTGCAATAAGCCAGAGAAATGGTGCATTATGGTCCTAACTGGAGTAATGTGATGTTCTCTGATTAATCAAAAATTTTCTTGGTTTCTGATTCGCAAAGAACACGGGTTTGGAGTGTTCAGGATTGCAAGCTCGACTAGAAACGGCCCAACTGCGTGTTCAATTTGAAGGTGGCAGTATTATGGTTTGGGGTGGTATTATGAGTGGTACTCGGACGCCACTACTGGTTTTGGAGAGAAGAGTCATTGGTGTTGTGTACATCGAGGAAGTTTTAAATCCTGTCGTGTGTCTATTCCGAGAGGCAGTATGTAATGACAACGCACCTCCTCATCGAACAGCAGCAGTACCATATTTTCTGGAAGAAGAAGAAATATCCACATTACAGTGGCCCTCGAATTCCCCCGACATGAATGTCATTGAACATGTTTGGGACATTCTCAAAACACGCATTAAGAAGCGAAACAATCCTCCTATTACACTTCGAGAATTAAAGGCTACTGCTCGTGAAGAATGGTAGAAAATTCCTTAAGCCCAACTCGACAAATCATCTACAGGCATGCATACAGGCCAATGGCAGAAATACTGATTATTAGTTTTATTAAAAATTATTTTTATATACATATACTAATTTAATTTTTAATATACGAGTAAGTGGTACATTATAAGTTTTTTACTCCAATATATTAAATCATGTTTTTGCATGTCGTTTACTTGACTTTGAAATTTATTTAGTAGGTATTGATGAGAATTGAAGCAAAAAGATGAAATATTAAAATATTCCAAACTTTTTAGGTCTGGATCCCGCGTATGAAAAAAAAGTTGATTAATAGAAAGCTGAAAATTTGTTAATAGCTTAAGGGTGTCTAGTCGGACAAACCTTTAATATATGGGAACACTGGAACAGGGGAAGTTTTAATTGTGGAACAGGTTAAAAATTTGGAACGGTCAGACCACGAAAACGGCACATGTATTTGGTCCGACAGAACAGACTTAAACTCTATGAACAGAGATCAAACTCTTATGCAAAAATCAGACTGCTATTTATCACCAAATGGGCGTTTTAATGAGTGGAACATGTAGAATATGTCAAATGACAGGAATTATGACAGGTGATAAATAGCAGTCTGATTTTTGCATGAGAGTTTAATGTTTAATCTCTGTTCGGAGAGTTTAAGTCTGTTCTGTCGGACAAAATAAATGTGCCGTTTTCGTGGTCTGAGCGTTCCAAATTTTTAACCTGTTCCACAATTAAAACTGCCCCTGTTACAGTATTTCCATATATCAATGTTTATCCGACTAGACACTCTTAAGCTATTAACAAATTTTCAGCTTGCTATTAATCAACTTTTTTTTCATACGCGGGATCCAGACCTATTTGGACATTTGCATAATAGCAGATAATAACATGTCAGGTTGCTTTAAAATGATATTGTCAATATTTTTGGGTTCCGTTGAAACGACTTTATTCGAAGATCGTTCATTCGAATACACGAATACAACTACTGTAACTTAATAATATCCATCAGAAAAATCGTAGCATGTGATTTGTCCTTAAAAAGACAACAACATGCAATGATGATAATAAAATTCTCCTGTTACCGATCCCATAGAAAATCATCAAAAAAAATGTGTCATTAGTTTATTCTCAATATTAACACCAAACTCTGATTTTATATGTATGTTATGATTTTGAGCTGATTCATGTCTATTTTCAGCTGTAATTCAACCCTATTACGAGATGTCCATTTTCTTATCAGTAGTTGTGCTATATTCGGATCCACGGCAGTATCAGTTCACGGAGAGCCTTTTCTGGAACTGGCGAAACTGGTTCTGTTCATCAGCTAAAGACAACCTATCAAGTCTCTATCGGCATTCTCACACCAGCCTAGACACCAACTTGGGGCTTCCACTAGCCCCTATAGCCACTTGAATATCTGTGCATATATTGAACCCTTTTATTTTAAAATTATTGCGTTTGATTTATTTAGCATAATACAAGATGCTTCTTATTAAGGCAACTAAGATGCACATTTTGTTCTTACACGGATCGGGATGTGAAATGCGAAATGCATTCCAAAAATTGGTTTAACCTTCGGATGACCAAGAGGGGGAAATTGTGACCCCAGCGTATGTTTTTCTTTAATAAATTCAAAAGTATTTTCAATTGTTAACTCATTATTTTTTATTTGACTTTAATATCATTCTAGATATCCTCATATTTTGAAATAAAAAAAATTTCCTATATTTTACGAATAAAAAATATATTCTGAAGTTGATGTTTAGTAAAATACCGTCTATTATGTGTAATTCCAAGTAGTTTTACGCTAATGACGTCGACTTTGCAAAGTAACAAGACACTTACTCAACATACACACTACACATGACACTAATACTCATGTTGTGACTGGCTGAATGACATAAAGTCCATGCCATAAAAAAACTTAATTTTTTTGTTAATTGTCATTTTTGACCTGGGGTCATTTTTCCCCCCGTTGGTCATCCGTGTCACAAAAAAAGGTTGGTCATCGGAAGGTTAAGCTGATGAAGAAAAGTGTTATCTTGTTGTATAATGTTTTGAAAGCCAAAATATCCTGTTTTACTAAAAAATGTTTGTTTACAGTGATTTATCCCAAAACTTTTAGAGTAATCCTCGTAATCTCTTGATACGCCTCTGTGTACGGTAGCGTTGAAACAAAGACAAGACGTCCATGCCCTCAGGGTCCGCCATCTTTTAACTCCTCGGAGAGCGTTTGCGGAGTTATTTTATTACAAATAAGGACGGGGTGAGTACTCCACGGGGATGATGTCGAGTGAGGTGTGTGTTGGTAAATGAGATATAAGGCCGTTTACTACACACGTTACTTCTATTTTCTTAGGTGAATCTCTTAAGCTTTGTATGAACGATATATGTCGAAAACGGAGGATGGAACAGTCGATAAATTTGTATACAATAATTACTTATACCGGATGTATCGCATAAAATGCGAAAATTCGGTTTTCGCTTAAGGGGAAATTGTTTTTATGATAATATTAAGTAGAATGATGACAAAATTAGTTTAATTAGACAAATGTCAATTGTAGAAACTACAAAATTCAAATATATGTAGTTATTAGTTGTATTATTTAGTTATGAGTGACTAAAAGTTTTTTTTCTCTCTGATTCTGGCTACTAAAAGTTGAAATATAAAAAAAATCAACTAAAAAGCAAAAAATAAAAAAAATCAAACTCGACGGATTATTCGAAAAAAACGTTCGTTAGAAAAATGAAAAAATCTAACACATTCGTTAAAGAAACGCGTGAAGCGAAAACCGTTTATTCGATGAAGACGCGCCCCACGCTTTTCTTTAACGAATGTGTTAGATTAATTCATTTTTTTAACGAACGTTTTTTTTTCGAATAATCCGTCATAACTAAATAATACAACTAATAACTACATATATTTGAATTTTGTAGTTTCTACAATTGACATTTGTCTAATTAAACTAATTTTGTCATCATTCTACTCAATATTATCATAAAAACAATTTCCCCTTAAGCGAAAACCGAATTTTCGCATTTTATGTGATACATCCGGTGTAAATAATTATTGTATACAAATTTATCGATTGTTCCATCCTCCGTTTTGTTATTTTTTTATATTTTAACTTTTAGTCACTTATAACTAAATAAAAGCGACCCCCTCCGTGGCTCAGTGGTAAGAGTGCCTGCCTTTGGATAAAAAAAATCCGAAAGGTTGTGGGTTCGAATCTCACCAGGGTCGGAAATTTTTCATTTATTATAAATTAATGAATGAATATAGTTTCTGTCCTTGTGGGATCGGTACTCACCGGAGGGACCGCAGACGTTCGGATACAATTAGCGTCTCTTTGCAAAGACAATGGCGTCGACTTTGCAAAGTAACAAGACACTTACTCAACACACACACTACACATGACATTAGGTACCTAACTGTTCAAAATTACCGTACCTACCATGCCAATGGCCATTAGTTGTCGAGCCATTAGCTAAATAAAAAAAAAACTAAATAAAAGCGTTTCTTAAAAAAATTTCCATAGTTTTATTTTTTACTTTTTATTCTTACACTTTTCAAACATTAAAATATATCGTCATGTTTAAAAAAAGGATGTAGGTATATGAAAGATACCTTTTTTGCATCTATTTTAACTTTCGATACATACATTGTACATTTTCATTATTTACGACTATTACAGTTTTCGCAGTATTTCCATCCCTTGTAATACTTTACTATTGCACGGTGTAGACGCTGTTAATTTCTCGCAATACAGTTCTTCGACGCGCAAGCCACAGCCGTCTAAAGGTACGTATCCATACAAGGGTAAACCTCGCTCGGTGTAGTAGCTCCACTTAGTGGATACGTCGGTGATCGCCGCTTGGCGCGTTCACTCTTTCAACCGGTTTGCGGTTTATATGTAAGGGAGCGCATGCTGTATCCATTTGAACAGCTACACCGAGCGGGGTTCGCCCTTGTATGGATACGTACCTCAATGGTCGCACTCGGCTCAATGAAACTTAAGCTTTGCAGGCTCAACGCAGGCTTTTAAGCCTGTCCTTACGCAAACACTTTCGGGCCCAAGTTCACGACAGCGCTGCCTAGTCAACAGTCGAACCTTGCGTTTTATGGACAGTCGAAGCCCACGACAATACTAAGGGCAACATTCGTCCCTCTGCGGTGCCATAACTTTTTTTCGCTGAAAAGTGGATAGAAATCGGACAGAAACTGGATAAATTTGAAACTTTATTGTTTATATATGAAGCATAACGTAAACAAATAAGGTAAAAAGTGAAATTATGTATAGTTCATATAATTAGCTACAATCTGTAAAAGTTACAAGTTACTACATTGTAAAAAACAAGAGAATTTAAGCATTTTCCATTAAAATCTTTTTTTTTATTTAAACAATTCATAAACATAAAAAAAATTGATCGACTATCCGTGCATTATTCCCGCGAATCCATATGTCTGCAGAATTTCATTCATTTCCATTGAAGAAAAGGCAGTCAAATTAACGTCTAAATATTTGACGTAAACGATTGAACTAAATAAAAACGTTTAAAAATGAGCAACTCTATTGATTGTATTTTAGTTGTGGATTTTCGTTATAACATAATAATAATTAATATTCGTCTACGATTCCTTCATTGATTTTAGTACATCCTATGGCCGATGGAAAAGGGGAAGAAATAATTCATAAACTAAAAATAAGCACAAAGAGAGTGTAGGATGAAATCTGGATAAACACTCCAGAGAAGGACTCGAAAGCTCGGTGCAGCAAAACTCCACGTGCCACGTGGACCTTGATTAATTCGAGCAAACTTACTAATACACTAACCGAGAGGTTGTGTCTTGGCCATCGATAAAAGAACGAAGGTATTTTTTCTTTGCAAGTACTGCGTGACTGGCAGAAGTTCGAAATATATAATATCAGAAGGATAACAGATTTTTGCGTTTATAGAAATCAGCCCACTGTGAACTCCTTTTTGTTAATATTGGTATTATTCCAGCTTTAAACCAGTGTTCAGAAATTCTCTCTTCCTTCTAGAGTTTTACGATGAGTTTATGAATTGCATCTACTAATTTATATATAATGTAGGTGTGTGTGCCTTCTTTATTGTCACTTCCACTTTTATTCTTCTTAAAATTTTTGATTATATCTGCTTTCTTTAATTGGCAATTTTCCCATTTTCATGGGTTACATTTTGTTCATTTTGTCCCGTTGTATTGCTATTTAGCATAATTTAAAAATATAGTTTGTATCTGTTTACAATTATTTCTGATGTTCATACTTATCAAGTTTCCTGGTAGTTCATACTTATTCTGCAGAATGTAATTTTTTTGAAAAACAACTCTTTTCTATTCTTTTTGTCCGATAAAGTGCTTTCATATCTTTATTACTAGAGTTTACTTCTATCGTTGGTATTCCTATTCTATGTATATCACTTCTACAGCTACTTCCGTAATTTGACGATTTTCAATGTTGAGTTTCAGTAAAATTTGTGTATCCCATAAAAATTTTATGGGGGTTTTGTTCCGTTAAACCCCCCAAACTTTTGTGTACGTTCCAATTTAATTATTATTATGGCACCATTAGTTAAACACACTGTTTTTATAACATTTTTGCCTCTTAGGACTTTTTCGATAAGCCAGTCTTTTTCGAGATAATTTGAATATTTATCGAATCCCCCACTCATTTGTAAAGTACGATTATAGAGACCTATTAATAATCTGAAAATGTATTTATAATTTACATTCTTAGGCATATTTTGAAAAAGAAGCCACATCTCGATAAAAGGTGACTTATCAAAAAAAGACTAAGAGGCAAAAAAGTTTTAGAAACACTGTGTTTAACTAATGGTACCACAATAATAATTTAATTGGAACCTACACAAATATTTGGGAGGTTTAAAGGAACAAAACTCCCATAAAAATTGTATGTAACTATATTAAAAGATAAGCCGCATCTTGATAAAAACTCGCTTATCGAAAAAATACTAAGAAACAATAAAGTTTTAAAAACATTGTGTTTAACTAACGGTACCACAATAATGAATTAATTGGAACGTACACAAAAGTTTGGCGGGGTTTAAAGGATCAAAACCCCCATAAAATTTTTATGGGGTAGACAAATTTCACTATAATTTTGTTTTAAGATGATCCTGCCATAAGAATTATACATGTCCATTTTCAATAAAAAAGCTTTAATAGTTTTCGATATTATGAAAAAAATCGATTTTCATTTTGTAACTTCAAAGGGCTATAACTTTTTTATGAGCACATTTGTACTAAGGTAAGTTAGGTTCAATCGAACTATTTTTGACTGCAAAATGTGTGGTATAATTTATTACCAATCTTTTCGGGACACCCTGTATAATATACCTACATCAGGAAATAAAAATCAGGAAAAATCATGTAAAATATTTTGCCTTGCCCATAATAAGACAAATCGAGGGCTGAGAACCATAGGGTTCCAAGCGACAGTTTGTATAAAACTTGTTTTTTTAACATATCTATTGTTCTTTGAGTTCTGCATCGCATGGTATTGAAAGTTCTGCCATTCGTTAAAATATAGCGCCACATTCAACAGTGAAATCTAGTTCCAAGCGCACGAAATGCTTTAAAGTTTGAACCATATGGTTCCATGTACTACAGTGAGAGTATTGGTGAAAGTTAAATGTCAGTTTTATCAGTTAAAATTACCATTTTCTTGTTTTGCAATGTCCTCTATGTCCGAAAATGAATTTTGGGCGCATTATTGTAGCTTCGCTTCTGAATATTTACTAAAAAATAGCAATGAAAAATTATGAAAATAATTAATTTGATTAATTAATTATAAATTAATTAATTAATTAATTACATACAATTTGTAATAAAATAATTAATTTTAGTAAATTTCTATGCTTCCTTAAATTTCTTCTTCCTTCGTTTTTAAAACTTCTTCCAACATCATGGTATACACCAGGGGTGGGCAAAGTGCGGCCCGGGGGCCGCATGCGGCCCTTTAGACATTTTTTTGCGGCCCGCGAAAAAAATTAAAATATTTTCATTTAAAGATGTTTTTTCAATTATTATAACGAGAACATAAAACTAAACTAAGACTTTATAAAAGCCATTAAGGTTCGTTTTTTCATATTTAAAAAAAAATTGATTAAAAGTTTGTAAATAATAAATAATGTGTTTCATAAATATTTTTTTACTATTTAATCCTTTCAAAGAAAACAAAAGCACTGCAATAAATCTAAGATTTTTCAAATTTATAACTTTGTTAATTTTATTTAAATTCCGTTTCCATCTATTTAAGCACGAAATTTCCCTTTAAATATATAAGTAACTAATAGCAATGTGAAGACAGAATTTACTATTTTATTTGGGAATAAGCCACAATTTAACTTTGAAATTAAATTTATTTGACGTTTCGATTTCCACTTCGGAAAATAAAAGTTGTCAAAACTTTAAACCCTTTTTTCTCAAAGCTGCTTTTTGTCAAAGGCGGTGGACATTGTAACTTAAAAGCTACTTGACAGGTTCACGTATAATGTTTCATAGATTTTTTTGTTTTATGCTTATTTTTTGTTTAACAATAATAAATGTGTTGATTTTCACCCTTTTTTACACAAAAATTCGATATTTTCACTTCTGAGTGATATCAAAAAATCAAAAATCGTTCAAACTAAAAAAAAATTTAACGCTGTTTAAACAGTGTTAGTTTAAACAACTAATGCTGTTCGACAGCGTTGCCTCAAGATACTCATAAGCTAATGAAATATTTTTGAATTTTTTGTTTCATATGATTCAAAGACGAGTTCTAATATCTAGCAAAACCCATTTTTTGAGGTGTCTGCAAAAATTTTCCAACGTTGGCTTTTTCAATATTTGGTCATGAATTTTTTTTTTGATATTCTTTGAATTGTAGTGATACTTATGTGTTAATTTAAATATAAAATATTTCTACCATAGTTTCAAACAAAATTCACAAAAATTTGCTTAAAATGTTAATTTCAAACCATACCCTTCCGCCTTAAGGGGTTACATAGGTCTTGCGGGTAAAAAAGTGACTTTTTAAAAAAATTATATCTCGAAAACTAAAAACTATTTTTATTTATATTTGGAACATGTAAAAGTATAGTACTTAAGGTACTCTCAAAAACACTTTCAGCCAAAAATATTCATTTTTGTAGAGTTGACTGCAATTTTTCGACAACGGCCTTTTTTTGTCCACAGTCTCATCTGAAATCAAAAAATCAAAAAGTTTCTTGTAGTTTATACCTCTGGCTAGTGAATGAACGAAGGAAATAAAAAAAAATGAAATTTGAAGATTTTACATAAGTTTAAACACCTTTTCGACCCCAATTTTTCTCATTGTTTCAAAAATGACCATTTTTAAACTAGTTTTTTTATAAAACAAAAACAACTTTACCTAATAAAAATTCCTTCCTTCAGTCACTAGCCAGAGGTATAAACTACAAGAAACCTTTTCATTTTTTGATTTCAGATGAGACTGGACTTAGTTATGCTGTCCACCGCAAAAAACAGGGCTGTTGTCGAAAAATTGCAGTCAACTCTACAAAAATGAATATTTTTGGCTGAAAATTTTTTGGAAGTACCTTAAGTACTATGCTTTTACATGTTCCAATTATAAATAAAAATAATTTTTAGTTTTCGAGATATAATGTTTTTAAAAAGTCACTTTTTTACCCGCAAGACCTATGTAACCCCTTAAAGAAAACTAGTAAAAAGTTAAAAATTCGAACATGTAACAAACAGATAACAAATTTTGCGGCCCTCGGTAATAGACCAAAAACATTTTGTGGCTCTTGCTCAAAAAAGTTTGCCCATCCCTGGTATACACTATTATTGTTTTCAGTGCTACAAAGTCAATAAAGTCTACAATGTTGACATAATATGTCATAATATGACATTTTTAAAACTTCAAATTGATTTAGGGACACAAAGTTCCAAGTACAGCGGTTACAGTGCCCTAAGGTTCCAAGTACAAGTGTAACATTTTGAAAAAACCATGAAATTTGCAATTTATACCACAATGACAGCATTGATTTAAGAATCACTGTATTACCAAGTCCTTAAACAATAATATATGACATATCTAGCAAAGTATAATTTTCTCATAACCGTTTTATTTGACAGCAAACTTTAAAATTCGTTTCCTGAAAATTTTGGTGAATGTCGCTTGGAACCCTATGGTTTTCAGCCCTCGAAATATCAAAGACAGAAAATAATGAAAAGTACATAATATGTATACATATGTATACACATTTATAGTACATACATAATATGTACTACTTTTCTTTATTTTCTCTGTCTTTGATATTTGTCTTTGATCTTTGATCTATCGGCAAGGCAAAATATTTTACATGATTTTTTCTGATTTCCTGCTGCCTGATATAAAATTTAAAGCAAGTCGAAATGAGGGCCTAAGGAAGTATTTATAAATTTATTTATATTATTTACTGGTCAATGATACAAATATTTTTCGTATGTCCAGTAATTAATGTTTTACCGACTGGTTCCCACTCATTTTTTATTTGTGTGCTGTTTTACAAGTGCCGTCACAGAGTTTTACAAACTCGAAAGAATTCTCTTCTCGGTACAATAAAATTTCGTCGTATGCATAAAAATCACATCAAAATCTCCGTATCCGTTTCCAAATTCAGACTTCAAAGACTCAAATATTCCGGAGTAAAAAAGAAGAATGTTTGTTCGCCGACTGAAAGCCCTTGTTGTTCCACTTGATCTGATTGACTGATCGGATTAATTATCTATCTAATTAAAAACAACGTCTACTAGATCGATTTGTAATTCTTTCAGCGTTCCTCCAACCAACCAGTTCCTTATAAGCGCAACTCCTTACTGTGCTAAAGTGTAAATAAAGTTTTTCTCGAATGTTGTATAAGGCAATCTTGAAGCAACGCGCACCGGCAATAGATGTAATTGACAATTGACTTTACTAATTAATTAATTGCAGGTACAAGCGCTCTTGATGCTATGTGAGCAGTTTCTCATTATTGCGTAAACGGTATGGTAGCTTAAAAGGCTATAATATGGGCTCAGTTGTTTGATTTATCCTCGCGATAAATATTTCAATAGCACGCGCAACTTTTGTGGAATTCATCGACCACCTCTGGTACTCATCAGTTACTATACACGCACATTCTTTCAGATTATTAATAGGCCAGTTCTACCCATAAAAATATTTTCTCTCTGTTATTCGCGTTTTTCATGTACATGTTCATCCATGTTTTTACTTTGCAATTACGTTATTTATTTATAGTCGAGGAAATGAAGCATTTTGGCTCGCAATTTTTTCGTCCAGCATGGATTTACTTGAAATTTTCAAGAAAGGTAGGTCATAGTCCAAGGATCATTTTCTATATCATGCTGCTGTACGCTAAAACCTTGGGGGTAGTTGCCACCCCATCTCGGGGGTGGGAATTTTTTATTACATTTTAACCATATCAATCGATGTAAAAATTAATTTTAAGAAAAAAATGTTTTTTACGTTTTCCTCGTAAAATTAATATTTTTCGAGTTATTCGTGGTTGAAAGTAACAGTTTTTCGACGAAAAATCGACTTTTTTAGAGGGATTTTTGAGAATAACACGAAAAATATGCATTTAATCAAAAAAACTGTAGACATCAAAATTATATCTTTTAGTAACACAAACTAAACTGTTTTTCTATAATATTTTTACGATCAATACAAACCGAGATACGGCATGTTAAAGGTTAGCTTTTTTCGTCAAATGCATAATTTGAAATAATCAAAGCCAAATAACGGGAAAACTTTGCATTTTCCAGGAAAACTTACATGATGTTTTTTCAAGCATACGATAAGACCTTTCAAAAAAAATAATAAAAATTTCTAGCATAAAAATTGAGCAATTTATGATCAAAAAAAGTCGGACCTATTTTTCTCTACCAAAAAAACAGTGAAAACAACCCCCTACCTACCCTTGTAACTAAAAATTGGTCTTCGCCTTTTTATAATTCCTTTTATATTTATATTATAAATACAACCAAGAAGTTTGACCTATTTAAAAGGCCTAATTTTAGAAAAATTGGAGTTTAAAAAAAATTGATTTTTTGCAATTTTGCATTTTTTATGATTTTTTTCAAAATATCTCCGAAAATACTGGAGATACGAAAAAAATGATAGATTACTAAATTGTAGCTTTTTTCATAGCTAAAATTTCCTTATGCATAGATTTTCATTACAATGAACAGTTAGCGAGGTATAGCTGTTTAAAACATCTATTTACGAGCAAACGTCCCCTTATTCGAGCTCGTTAAACCCACCTCAATTAAAAATTAAGGGATCTTATTGAATTTAATTTACACACTCTTACTACTCTTAAAAATCCTACAAAACTGTTATTGAAAAAACTTTTTATCGCCAAAAATGAAGGAGCTATGTTTATAAAACTAATTTTTTTTTTCGAAGAATTCGAATAGTCCCCTTATTTTCAATGTACCTATATAATACCACAGAGCCGGTTCGTATACTGGATGACTAAAAAAGTATTTGTATGTGTATTTTTATATATTTGTAAATTCGTATTTTTGTGTAAATAAATGTTTTTGTAATTCTTTAATTCTACTTTTTTTCTGTATAGATCTATTAAATTGTCTACTTATAAAAATTGCAATGTTATTAAGGGTGGTTTTTAAGCGTTGAAATATTATGATATTATATCCTAAAGCATAAAAGAATCATTATTTAACCAGTCAAAACCAAATTTTACCTATATTAAAGTTTACAATATTTTTATATAATTTTTGACAATAAGGGTAGTTTACACCCCTAAAAATATGCAACGCCCTTGAGCATGATATAGAATATGAAGTACAGGGTAAGATGATCCTAACCCCAAATTTTTATGTAAATTTATGCAAGCCGAAATTATTCTTTTAGGATAAGTAAACTTTTCATATATAGCTCCAACATGTGTGGTTTTAAGGGTTGATATACTGTGATACCATATCTTAAAGCACAAAACAATCATTATGTAACTAATAAGAAGCAAATTTTGACAATATTAAAGTTTAAAATGTTATTTTATAATTGTTACAATTAGGGGCGGTTTTCACCCTTAAAAAACCAAAAGCGTATAACGGCTCAATATAGAAAATGAACTAGAGGGTGAAATGAGCCTAATCCCAAATTTTTGTACAAATCGATGCTGGACGAAAAAATTGCGAGGTTTTGCCATTTTTCCAGCTTCATTTCCTCGACTATTAGCGAAAAATAGACAACAACCAGCAAGAGACTGAAATTAGTTGAAAATATATTCTTGTGTCAATAAAATGAATATGTAACGATTTAATAAGACAAACAACATATTATTTATTGTGTATAACAAAACCAAATAATTTGTAAAAACCAAATAAATACTATATTTAATAAAAATGTATACCATTTTTATTCATTCAGTTGCGGTGCGAAACCAAAAATGTCTTAATTTTTACTCAGATCAGAGAGTGCAGCCAGCACTCTTATCGACGATTTCACCTCTTTTTAGAGGTTCATCAGAGACTGCATAGGCTGCTTTTCTCTGACCCAGGTAAAAATCTTCGACACATCCAACTCCCACCGCAACTGACGAGATGGTAGTAGGTGCCTAGCGGCATCTGCTAAATAAAAGACTAAGTTTTTCAACCTAATAAAAATATTTGTAAATTAAATATTTTTAGAAGATTTTTAATTGAAAAACTTTATTGGCCCATTTCCTGGTGACAACCTCCAAGGCTTCTACAATATGCAAGCACATGGATGCTGCAGTGAAGACTAAGGGGAAGGAATTCTACACTATGCAATTCACAACCCCCGTCTGCAGCGTGGTAAAGTTCCAGCGGAAAATTGACCTAGTTACTCTATAGGAGTAATACTAATAAAAATAAAAATGTATACCATTTTTATTCATTCAGTTGCGGTGCGAAACCAAAAATGTCTTAATTTTTACTCAGATCAGAGAGTGCAGCCAGCACTCTTATCGACGATTTCACCTCTTTTTAGAGGTTCATCAGAGACTGCATAGGCTGCTTTTCTCTGGTCCAGGTAAAAATCTTCGACACATCCATCTCCCACCGCAACTGACGAGATGGTAGTAGATGCCTAGCGGCATCTGCTAAATAAAAGACTAAGTTATTCAACCTAATAAAAATATTTGTAAATTAAATATTTTTAAAAGATTTTTAATTGAAAAACTTTATTGGCCCATTTCCTGGTGACAACCTCCAAGGCTTCTACAATATGCAAGCACATGGATGCTGCAGTGAAGACTAAGGGGAAGGAATTCTACACTATGCAATTCACAACCCCGTCTGCAGCGTGGTAAAGTTCCAGCGGAAAATTGACCTAGTTACTCTATAGGAGTAATACTAATAAAAATAAAAATGTATACCATTTTTATTCATTCAGTTGCGGTGCGAAACCAACTATATTTATTACACTACTTATTCTTCTTCTTCTTCTTCTTCTTCTTCTTCTTCTTCTTCTTCTTCTTCTTCTTCTTCTTCTTCTTCTTCTTCTTCTTCTTCTTCTTCTTCTTCTTCTTCTTCTTCTTCTTCTTCTTCATATACCATGTCTTTCAGAACGTTGATTACCATCACAACAATCTTAATTTTGTTCACTGCCATCCTAAATAGCATGCTTGTATCAATACCATAATACCAATCTCACAAGTTATTCAACCATCAAGTCATTCTTCGTCCTGGACTGCGTGTGCCTGCTATTTTTCCTTGCATAATAATTTGTAGCAGCCTATATTTGGCACCTCTCATTACATGATGATTTTATAATATCAGTAGTCTTGCTGAGACGTTCTAGTATTGTGGAGTTTCACAACTTCTCCACCCAAGAATATTTTAAAATTCTTCTAGAGCACCACATTTCGGAAGCCTCAAGGCGATTTATATCTAATTTTATTCATAGTCCAAGACTCAACACCATAAATTAAGACCTAGAACACGTAACCACAAAGTAGGTGTATCGTCAGTGCCAATTTTAGGTCTCTGTTACATAATACCTTGGACATCCTTGTAAAAGCGGCTTTGGCCTACTCTATTCTGGATCTGCAAGAAATACACTGTTGAGCATAAAAATAGGGTCGTTCCTCAATTTAAAACTAAACGGCCCACAGGCGATACGATCGGTAGTACAACTAATTGTACAACTGAAGTAGTGTTAGCAACACTGTATGGTGGAATAATTGTCTCAGGGCCGCAAAATTACAATAAATGTAAAAAACATATAGTAGAGGAGAAACCAAATTCAATTTTATCTCAATCAGTCATCATCAATTGGCATATATATGTCCACCGCTGAACGTAGGCCTCCCAAAAAATGTTCCACATATTTCTATCTTGAGCTTCTTGCACCCAATTTGTGGTGAGGCGTTTTATATCATCTAGTCGGTAGTCTACACCTATTCGGTAGTCTAGAATACAGGGCTGTATTCTTTCGCCACTGCTTTTCAACCTGTACACGGAACAAATATTTCTAGAGGCACTGGAAGAGTACAATGAGGGCATCAAGATTAATAGCGTACCAATAAGTAATTTTCGATATGCAGATGATACTGTTATACTGGCCGATAACATCGAAGATTTACAGATGATGCTAAATAGAGTAAATACAACTGGCAACCAATTTGGACTGAAGATCAATAGAAAGAAAACTAAATTTATGGTGATTAGTAAAAAGAACATTCAACATATCGACCTGAATATTGAAGCCGAACGTGTTGAAAGAGTACACCGATTTAAATATCTGGGATATACAGTAAATGATAAGTGGGACCCAGACGTAGAGATTAGGATCCGAATTGAAATAGCAAGATCCAAATTCATAAAAATGAGAAAGCTCTTAAGCAACCGCAACCTAAGCGTTAACCTCCGATGGTGCGCCACAAAATGCTATGTACTCTCTACGCTACTTTACGGAGTAGAAGGGTGGACGTTAACAGCAGCAACTATAAACAAGTTAGCGGCTCTAGAAATGTGGCTGTATCGACGCATACTGAGAATACCTTGGACAGACAGAGTGACCAACACAGAGGTATTGAGACGAATGGGTAAAGAGGTGGAATTGTTAACAACTGTTAAAAGGAGGAAAGCGTCATACCTGGACCATGTGTTCCGTAATGATAAGTACAGTCTGCTACAGCTTATCGTGGAAGGCAAGATTGAAGGTAGAAGAGGTTTGGGCAGAAAGAAGAAATCCTGGCTGAGAAACTTGAGAGAATGGTTTCAAATATCAGAAGCTGCGAACATAATACATGCGGCACAAAACAGAGAAACCTATCGTTTGATGGTCGCCAACCTTCGGTAGAAGACGGCACATAAAGAAGAAGTCGGTAGTCGTCCTCAGCTTCGATATGCCTGTTGTTCTGGTCGCCATTCCAGAATCTGTCTCGATCATCTATCATCCGTCAATATCACAACATGTCCGGCCTAAGCCCATTTAGCCATGGCTATTCTTTATTCTGCACCCGTGACTTCTGTTCTTATTTTTAGGTTTGGTACTTTATCTCTGATAGTAATACCTAACATTGATCTTTCCGTAGCGTGTTGTGTAACTTTTATTTTATTTATTGTTTCTTTTGTCAGAGTTAGTGTGTCTGCACCACATAACAACCGATAAAACAAATTAGTTAAAAACCTTCATTTTTAAACAAACTGGAATATTGGACTTGAACGTTGTTGAATCTACCAAAGGCAGCCCATGTGAGACCTATCCTTCTTTGTATCTTAGTTATGCCCTAGATATTTGTGAGCTATTACTTGTTGGATGCTATGGCTTTCAATTTGAATTGCAGCGCTGCCTGCAAGGTTGGTCATAAACTTTGTCTTTGAGGTGTTACTTTTAAGATCAATTGCTTTTGACGCTTGTATGATGCGATGTATGACAACACTGAAATACCCACTATGATGTAAAATCAAAATTGATGGGAAAATAATAAAGCAGGAAGCAAGGTTTAGATATCTGGGAATAGATGTAACTATGTAGTTACGGAGATGTTGAAGAAGAAGTACGACAACAAAGCTTAAAATCAAGTAAAGAGGCGGGATCCCTTAATGACACGTTCTGGAAGAACAAACACCTAAGACAAGACACAAAAGCAATAATCTATAAAGCAGCAATTAGACCTACATATATTAATTAACATACACGGCGGAGACAAGACCTGACACATCTAAAACGAGACGACGACTAGAAATAACAGAGATGAAAATACATCGACGAATATCAGGGAAAAGTCTGCTGAAAAGGGAGAGAAGCGAAAACATAAGAATATCATGCAATGTAGAAGACATAAATGGATGGGTGACAAATCGGAAACAGGAGTGGAACGAACACATTAGAAGAATGGCAGAGGATAGCATAGTACGAATAGCACGAGATAAGTCACCACATGGACGAAGAAGTATTGGCAGATCAAGAAATAGATGGTGCGATAATTTAAAGAATTTAGAGAAAGAAACAGGCTTGTACAGGAAACAGAAACAGGAAACACAAAAGCTTGTAAATAATTGCAGATGCAAGCGCTGTTGATGTTATGTGCAGAGATGCATTTAAGTCAAACTAGTTTGATTTTACTCAACAAACTTAACTTGACTTGAAAATCAAACTTTTTTTGTCAAAAAGTTTGATTTGACTTGAATTCGATAATCAAACTTCTTCAATCAAACTTCTTTAGTTTGACAATATAATATTGCACAACGTGTTTATTTCTAATTCTAATTGAGATAGCGCCTTTTGTTGTGACTTTTGACAGGTCTGAACCTGTACTCTGCTACACCACTAAAGTTATAGTCCATATTTAGAAGTACAACTGCAAAAATTAATAAGAAAAAAAATCTGCAGACGAGGCATAATTAATTAACAAGAAAAATAAATATAAATACTGAGTTATTTGTTGTTGCGGCAGGCGATTCCAAAACAATGAAAATTACAAAGTGTACAACCTCCTCAAAGGGATGTACTTTAAGCTTAAATTGGCGGTATAAACACCATAAAACGTTGGATACAAAATTGTAAAAATGACCTATTTAGTTTTTATACAAATAAGTACTATTAGTATGGCACCGGTTTACTCCGTTGACCCTACTCCCTCAAAAATATATTATATTTGTTGTTCCTTCATAAGTTTTTGTTGAAATATGTAGAATTCCTACGGAGCGTGGCGCGGCATTCTGGGTGAAATAGAAGAATGTAACAGAGAAAAATAAAAACTGAAGACGGGATTCAACGCAACCTGAAATAGATTAAACGCAACGTGAAATAGAGAAATTTCTGTCAAAAGTAACCCGCAGAAACCTTATGGAAGATATAGAGGCATAAACTCGGAAAATTATAAGATTTACCGGGTATTCCAATTCGCTGAGTTACTGGTTATCTGGCAAAATGTAGAAGTTTGCATTAAATAAAAGTACTAGTAGTCTAGGATTTTATCCTGGCTATACAATTGCGACCTTTACTTTGATCTTGACCTTCAACGGACGTCATCTTCTAGAGTTTCGAGGGTTTTCAGCATTAAATTGATATAAACAGATTACTCATGGGTTTCTGTGATTGCTAAACACGAATATGCCATCAGAATTGACCTCCGGAAGACGTGGTGGCCAGGGTCACTGCAATGGACCTCATCTTCTAAAGTTTCGATGGTTTTCGGCATTTAAATGATGCAAATGAATTACTGGAGTGTTTTTTGAGGTCGCTAAACACGAATATGCCACCAGAACCGACTCCCGGAACACCTGGTTTCCAAGGTCAATGAAAGGGTCTCCTGGAGTTTCGAGGATCTTCCACGAGGATCCGACCCACGGAGCACCTGGTGCCTAAGGCAGGTATTCTTCTGGAGTTTCGAGAGGTTTCGGCATTAAATTGTTGCATATTGGTATTACTCATGGGTTTTTGGGGCTTCTGAATACAAATACGCCATCAGCACAGTCACCGGGGTACCTGGTGTCTAAGGCACGTCATCTTCTGGGGTTTCGAGAGTTTTCGGTACTAAATTGATGCAAGCGCATTACTCTTGTGTTTTTGGGGTTGCGGAACACGAATATGATTTAGATAAAAGACTCTGGAGCATCTAGTAACCACGATGAATAACACTATCAAAATAGAATATAGTAAATCGATCTTAAAATAAATGAAGGAAAAACATTGTTAGATATAAATTGAGTTTATGTTTATAAATAATTAAAACAATGGAATAGAAGAACGTAGTTATTTTAATAAAAGTATACAAATAAAAAAACTTTTCATTAATTTGTACGCTTTTTTTGAACAGCAACTCAGAAAACCTCCGAGAACTCGGTGTGTACCAATCCGTTTGCATCAATTTAGTACCGAAAACTCTCGAAACTCCAGAAGATGACGTGCCTTAGGCGATAGGTGCTCCGGTGTCTGTTTTGATGGCATTTTCGTGTTCAGCAACTCTAAAAAGCCATGAGAAATCCACTCGTATCAATTTAATGCCGAAAACTCTCGAAACTCGAGAAGATAAATAACCTTAGGCATGAGGTGCTCCGTGGGTCGGATCTTATGGCGTTTTAGCGTTAAGTGACCCCAAAAAGCCATGAGTAATCCGTTTTTATCAATTTTATGTCGAAAACCCCGAAACTCCAGAAGATGACGTGCTGTAGGCACAATATGATTTGTGGGTCGGATCTGATAGTGTATGCATGTTCAGCAACCCCATAACCTAAGAGCAATCCTTTTGATTGCCCCATTTGATTCCTCCGAAACTCCAGAAGATAACCTGTCTTAGGCACCAGGTGCTCCTGTGTCTGTGCTGACGACGTATTCGTGTTTAGCAACCCCAAAAACCTATAATTAATCCGTTTGCATTAATGTAGTACCGAAGACCCTCGAAACTCCAGTAGCCCCTTTCATTGACCTTGGAAACCAGGTGCTCCGGGAGTCGGTTCTGGGGGCATATTCGTGTTTAGCGACCTCAAAAAATCCTCCAGTAATTCATTTGCATCAGTTAAATGCCGAAAACCATCGAAAGTCTAGAAGATGACTTCTGTTGTAGTGGTTCTGGCCACCACGTGCTCCAGAGGTTAATTCTGATGGCATATTCGTGTTTAGCGATCCCAAAAACCCATGAGTAATCTATTTATATCAATTTAATGCCGAAAACCTTACCTCTAGAAGATTATGTCCATTGAAGGTCAAAGTCAAAGTGAAGGTCGCCATTGGATAGCCAGGAAAAAATCCTAGACTACTAGTACTTTTCTTTGATCCAAACTTCTACATGTTGCCAGATAACCAGTAACTCAGGGAATTTGAATACCCAGTAAATCTTATAATTTCCGAGTTTGTGCCTCTATATCTTGAAAATCCTTCATACGATCGAGTTGTGCCCATGAGAACTTTTCATCAGAATACTTCAAGGAGTATTTTCCCCAAGTATGAACTAAATTCACTGGGACCTAATTTCCATAAGGTTTGTGAGGGTTAGTTTGTTATTTATGAACCTTAAGATATTACCAAATCTTAAAATTTATTGTCCTGTGGATCGACTTGTGTTTTGCCACAAACTATCGGTAAAGTGACATGCTTCAAAGAAAAACAGAAGCTTAAACAATACCCTTCAACTGGCTAACCGAGGGTACGATCAGTGTCATGGTAATTTTGTGGTCAAACGACGTTGTGTTTTAATTCTTTATCGTTATGTGAATTAACCAACCTACTAATATTTTTAACGCCACCACTGGGGGGTGTACCTTTTTGGGTGCCTTTATTCTTCAGGACATATGCTTTGATCCCTGTTATCACAAAGTAAATATTACTAATTTTACCGTCTTGTAGAGTGGTAACTGCGCTCTAAATTGACAGACACTTGAAGCGCGCTTCAACACGCGCTTCCAACGTGTCATTGGACCGATCTCTTATAAGCAAAAAAAACTATCCAGCGGATTTTTTGTTGTAATCTAAGCAATACTCAAATAAACATGATATCGTTGACATATTAGAATGCTGCTAGCAAGCAACTTTACGAGTAAATTAATAATTTTCTTGAATTTACGACTCTATTTTGACTTGAAACGCTTTCCGTATCAAGTTACATAGTTTTATATGGGATTTATTCTATTTTTAATTTCGTTGTATTAATTGTCCTTCACATAACATTTCGAACATTTGTACTAATGGTAGTGGCATTTTCTGGCCGCTGATCACAGTTTAAAGAAGAAGAATAAGAAAAAAGAAGATATCAGGCTTCTTGACACGTGACGTGCGCACATCACTGTTTTTTTTTCTGTGCGCGGCTGATCACACGCGTGTTAGAAATAATTTTATAAAAATTGTTAAAAAGTGTTTAAAATGCCAAAAAGCTGTGCTTGTCCACAGCGAAGAATTTTCATACCAAAAAGATGTGACATCAAAGAGTGATTGTTTATCCCGAAAGCGGCGAAAATATGAAGAGTTGCAACAGAAATTGGTAAAGTTGAGAGAGGCAATGGATGAAAAGGACTCAGGTATTTATATGATATTTTTTTAATTTGCTTATGGTAGTTAAATTAAATTTAGCGTGAATAAATAGAGCAGCTAGATTTGTTAATTATTTACAAAGTGACAATTTTAATCAACTTCAAACATGGAGTATTTTATTTTGTTGTTATCAATATATTTTTCTGTTGCCATAGTACCTGTTTTTCGCCATCTTCCTGTTCGAATATAAAACAGGCACTATGTTGCCGGACTGCACGGGTTTTCCTGATAATGTTTATTTCGTAGAAAATGTGTTAACATAAATGACATGCAAAAACGTCACATTTTGCAAAGAAAAATTATATTGTTTGTCTCAATAAAGGTGCCTTAAGGTAGCCTAAAGTAATACAGACTAAATAATTAAGGATATAACAATAAATCAGAGGGTACTTTTAAGTTGCCCAGAAAATCTTTATGATTTATTTGAGATGCTCCTATTTCTCAGAGGCACTTTATAGTAGCCCAGAAGTATAGAATGGAATATATTTTTATTTAACTAATTTTACACATTTTACTTAGAATTTACATCACAAGAATAGCAAGTTACTTACACAAAATTTGTGTTTGGCTTGTCTTCAAACAATAATACTAGGAAAGCGGGTATTTTTTAATAGCCCAGAAAATCTTTATGATTTATTTGAGATGCTCCTATTTCTCAGAGGTATTTTATAACAGCCCAGAAATTTAAAATAGAATACAGAATATTTATTTAAATATTTGTTTGTACATTTTACCTTGATTTCACTTTTCAAGCCTAGCAAGTTTTAGCATACACTAAATTTTTGTTTGGTTTTGTCAAAATATTAAAAATAATATTACAGAAACCATTGTGGAGGTGCATAGCCCATCAGTTTCACTAAATAATACAGAAAATGAGATCCAATGCAATTTGAGCATAACTGAAGATTAGCATATTTTGAGCATAACTGAAGCATAATTGAAGATTTTAGGGCAAGTGAAGATCTACAACCAGCAGTACTTATTGAGGAGTCACAACAACAGACAGAAGATTTTTTCATTGGAGAGGTACCTACACAAAAAGAATCTATTTCTCTAAATATGATTAACTTAATTGGGGAAGACCAATTAAAAACTAACCTTAATGCTTCTGAAATGTTGCCAGATGTAGCAAAAAGGCTAAACTATTCCCTTTCCAAAGGCTTAGACAAAAGTATTGTGGGTAAACTTACAGAAAAATTCTTACCTGCTACAAACTGCGAAAGACTTTGCCCACCTCAGTTGAATTCTAAGATTTTATCTGCCATAAAAGATAAAAATAAAATTAGGGAAGATAAAGACTTGCAAACTAGGCAAACAATTTTAGCTGCAAGTATTATGTCCCTTTAAAAAGAGGTCGAATTAGGATTAAACGAAAAAAGGAATATCGAAACAATTGCCAATTCCATAAACTTCAATATAGAAGTGTTTTATAAGATGTCCTTGCACAGAAGATTTTTGCTCAGTTCTTCATTAAATTTAAAATTTAAAAAATTATTTGACGAGCAACCTATAGATAAATATTTATTTGGGGAGAATTTGATTGAAATGTTGAAAGAAAGCAAAGATACAAGATCAGCAGCTTTTCAAGTCAGCTCTATAATGAAGCCACAAAAAGCCACTTTTTATCCGAAGACCGCGCCACAACGATAAGCTGTTTTTTCCACTGAGCATCCAACAAGAGTTCTTCCAGAATCTAACAACTTCAATCAGCAGAGTTTAAACTTCAATCCAGCCTCGAACAGATCAAGATTTCGACAAAGCCAGTACCCAAATCATCCTCAACCAACATCGAGATACAAACAGTCGAGCAGACAACAGCACCAAAACCCAACCAGAACAACCAGGAGGTCATACTAAAGGTAAATAAAAAATCAGCAGAAAATGTGGCTAATTATTTTAAAAACCGGAAAAAGATTACTTCAGACAACAAAGTTTTAAGTTGGGTCCAAGGTTTTAATATTTTATTTAAAACAACACCGTCTCAAGAGAGAGCACCAAAAGTTTTTTATAGACCCAAGTGAGTCGTATGATTTAGCTATAAAGCAATTACTTAATAAGGGAGCTATTTCTTCTTCTTAACATACAAGAGAGCAATTCCTTTCTTCATATTTTCTATTTCCCAAAAAGACGGAAGTCATAGATTTGTTTTAAATTTAAAACAGTTAAATTGCTTTATAGAAGCCCCACATTTTAAGTTGGAAGACTATAGGTCAGTTCTCAAGCTCATTTTTCAAGGGTTGCTTTATGGCAAAAGTAGATTTACAAGATGCCTATTTTGCTATTCCTCTTCATGAAAATTAAAAAAAAAAAAAAAAAAATTAAAATTGGAGTACAAAAATATTCTATATCATTTCAACTTCTTACAATTTGGTTTGAATATCTCGCCTTTAATATTTACGAAAACCTTAAAACCAGCCTTAAACAATCTAAGAACAAGAGGCTTTACTTCTGTCATTTTTTTAGATGACACTTTACTGATTTCAAAATCATATTTAGAATTTAAAGAAAATATTGTTGAAACTTGTTCTATGTTTTTCCTCCTGGGATTTACTATAAATAAAGAAAAAGTATACTTTCACCCACAAAAATTATAACTTTTCTTGGTTTTACGTTTGATTCTAATAAAATGATATATTTTGCACCTGCTGACAAAAAAGAAAAAATAATTAATAGTATTCAGACCATCAAAAATAAAAGTACATGTACGATAAGATCATTTGCAGCTTTAATCGGTCAGTTGGTAGCAGTTTGTCCTTCAGTTAAATATGGAAAATTATACTTAAAAAAATTTAGAAAAAGAAAAGTGGCTTGCTCCTTCTAAAACTAATAGTTTTAACACAAAAATGACTATACCTAAATACTTGTAAAACGATTTCAATTGGTGGTTATATAACATACCAATTAGTGAACAAAATATAAAAGAATCTCATTATGTACTTGAAATATTTTGTGATGCATCTCTTTTAGCATGGGGAGCATGCTGTAATGATAATAAAACTGTTTTTGGAGTTATGGACAGCGAGAACTACATATAAATGTACTTGAGCTATTGGCAGCATATAATGACTTGAAATCCTTTTCCAAGGAATATAGGAATTGTAATATTTTGCTAACAATAGATAACACAACAGCTGTATCTTGTATTAACAAGATGGGGAGTGTGCAATACTCTAATCTTAACAACATTTGCAGAGAAATTTTACAATACTGTGAAAATAGAAATTTAAAAATATTTGCATCTTATATCAGTACAAAAGGAAATATTATTGCTGATTCAGTGTCAAGATCTTTGAAAATAGGAACAGAGTATTCTTTAAGTGATAATTGTGTTAATATCATTTTTAAACAGTTTCATATTCCAGAAATCGATTTGTTTGCCACATATCTTAACAAAAAATATACAAGGTATGTATCTTGGAAACCTGACCCCGAATCGGAGAAAGTTGATGCCTTTACTCTAAATTGGCACGGATTAAAATTTTATGCTTTTCTATTCCACCTTTTACTATTATTCCAAGAGTTTTAGAAAAAATCATATATGACAAAGCAGTAGGAATTGCGGTAGTAGCAGAATGGCCAAATCAGCCTTGGTAACCAACCTTTGATATCAGGCAAAAAGATAATTTTAGGACCTGATAAAAATTTAATTTTGAACCCTTTTAGGCTTCCATATCCGGGACACCAACATCTTACCCTGACTATCGCATGTTTGTCAGGCAAGCTTTTTTAAGAAAAGGTAATCCTGAGCATTCCATCGCAATTATGATTGCATCTATTACAATAAAAACACTAAATTTATATGATACTGTTTTCAAGAGATGGTGGAGGTATAGTATAGAAAAAATATGGACCCTTTTGCTTATGAATTATCAGATATTATTAATTTTACTAAATATATCGTAGATCAGGATTATAGATAGAGCTCTATAAAGATCTGCATTGGCATTGATAATAAATATACCAGAAAATCATAAAAACATGTTTAAAAAATTTTACAAAGGTATATATAATCTCAAACCTTCATTGCCCAAATATCAATTTACTTGAGACCCTCAACCAGTATTATTTTATTTAGAAACATTATTTCCTCTCACAGGTCTTTTCTTGAAAGAACTTACTTACAAACTTGTAATGTTGATGGCTCTGACTACAGCTCACAGGTTGCAAACCCTATCCCTAATAAAAATTAAAAATATTTTCATGGATCAAGATAAAATTGCGATTTTGATACCAGATAGGATAAAGACTTCTTCGAAAATTAAAAATCAACCTATTTTAAGATTTTTCTATTTTAAAGAAAAATCACAGTTGTGTGTAACATCGACTTTATGTCACTATTTAGAGATTTTTAAAATCATTCGTCCTCAATCAGAGGACAAGTTGTTTATAACAATAAAAAAAGAAACATATAAAGCAGCATTTACGCAGACTTTGAGTAGATGGCTAAAAGATGCTTTAAAATTATGAAACATAGACACCAATATTTTTAAAGGGTATAGTGTTAGACAAGCATCTACGTCAGCAGGAGCTAGAGCTGGATTAAATATAGAAACTATTAGAGAGACGGCGGGAGTGAAGAAAATTCTCAAGTATTTAATATTTTTTATAATAAACCTCTAGCACAAGATTACGGACTATTTGCAAAAACTATATTGTCTGTGTAGTCCATGTATGCTTCTGCGTTTGTTTATTGTTTGTTATACGTTTGTAATTATATGTTTATGTTATTATTATTGCATAATAACATTAATGTTCTTATTATTTACAAACATTACTCTTAATTGTTCTAATACATTCTCTCTTTTTTGTAAAGTTCCTAATAAAAAAAAAATGTAAAGTATCGATTTTTGGATTGGAATGTAGTTTTGTTTAATTATCGCACAATATTGCTTAATCTTTCAACAGCCTACCATTAGTACAAATGTTCGAAATGTTATGTGAAGGACAATTAATTGATTGGTTGACTTACCTGTTAAGGAAGGACAATCATAATTGTCCTATCTTACATTTCGAACATTTGTACGCTCCCTCCCTTTGATTCTTTCGAACCCACCCGTTTTTGTGCGATCAAAATGAAGAAAAAAAAAACAGTGATGTGCGCACGTCACGTGTCAAGAAGCCTGATATCTTCTTTTTTCTTATTCTTCTTCTTTAAACTGTGATCAGCGGCCAGAAAATGCCACTACCATTAGTACAAATGTTCGAAATGTAAGATAGAACAATTATGATTGTCCTTCCTTAACAGGTAAGTCAACCAATCAATTAATTGGCATCTTAATTACATTTATATCTCGAAAACATAATATATTATCTACTAAATAAATTATGTTTCGAACTAGTTTGACAAACAGTTTGAATTCTCAAACATGTAACCAGGGCCGCGCCAAGGCTTTCAAGCGCCCCGGGGCAAGTAATTTTAGGCGCCCCTTTCCTCCTTCCTTTGTAAGTAGTTTTTTGTAGCTTATTGAATCGTTATACGGTATACCTACAAACTATTTTTAATGTGTTAGAAAGTATCATCATCACCATAATCTAACCATTATCGTCCACTGCTGAACATAGGCCTCCTCTAAGTTTCTCCATATCTCCGTATCTTGAGCTATCAGCTATCCAGTTCCCGGCAGTTCTCTATACATCGTCACTCCAGCGTGTTGGTGGTCTATCTCTACTTCGTTTATCCGATTGTCCACCCACGGTCGCAATTCCAATAATATTCTAGTCTAGCTGTTGTTCGGTGTTCTTGCCACATGACCTTCACATCTCCATTTCTTTTTTGCTACAGGTTCTACTGTCTTTGATTTTTGTTCTTTCCCTGATATTATTTGGTATTCTGTCTCCTCGTGATTATTAGCATGGCCCTCTGGGTATCCCTTATTTTCTGCTTTTAGATTTTTGCTCCGTATTTTAAAGAGCCGCTTGGATTGACATGAAATTTGGAATACGCATAGCTAATTTATAACATAAAATTAATACATATTGCGTCGTCGGAGATGAAAAAATATACCTTCAAAATAAGTCCGGAAGTGGATAAACTGACTAATTCTAAGCAACTTTTGTTCCATATACAGTTTTTTTCATTAAGTCAATATTTTTCGAGTTATTTGGGAGTGAATATGTTCATTTTTCAACATAAAAACCACGGCCTTATACGGTTTTTCGCAAATAACACAAAAAGTGTGTATTTTATTGAAAAAATGTTCTGAGCAAAAATATAACTTATAAAATATTAAAAAAACTTGTGCACGCATGAAGTCTGTAGATCTAGTAGAGGAAGAGTTGTAGCCCGAGAAAAGTGGGTTCTTATTTGTCAAATTCCAAATCAAATATTTCAACGTTAAATAACCAAAAAATGAAGCACTTTTCGGGCAAAACTATAACTTTTTTAAAGTCTTTAGAAAAAGCTTTATTTTTGTTTTTTTTTCTAAGTCTCTAGCAGCAAAAGTAAGTAACGCTGAAAATAAAGTTGTTCCCTTTTTTTGGTAAAAAACATCGTAAAAATATCCGCTTAATTAGCATCCCAAATGAAATTAATCATTACAGCTTTACAATTTACTTCACTCATGTATATTTATACAGTGCGCTAAGCAAAACGCTCGGACAGGTCGATTTTTAAAATAATCATAGAGATCCCTCTTCAGGTGACAGGCATAACTTTGATTTTTTTAAATAAGTAAAAATGAATTTTTTAAATGTAATACCTCATTTAAAAGCTTTTGAAATACTGATTACAAAAATGTTTAATACTTTAATCCTGTTTGAGAACGTAGGCGCAAAATTTCGGTCGAATTCTTTCTAAATGCAATATTTTTTTTCGAATCCTGAAAAAACTAATAAATATTCTTGAAAAATTTAAACGCAGAATGAAATATTCTATTATTCTCGATAGATAGTCGAAAGTTGTTAAGAACTCCTATAATGTTTATTTTAATAAGTCACAGGGGTGAAAAAAAGAGAAAATTTAGTCTGATTTTTAATTTAAAATATATCATTCAAAAGAAACTTTTTATTTATTCTAAGACACTGTCAGCCCTCGGTAATAATGTAATCTATCATTCTGTGTTTAAATTTTTCAAAAATACTTATTAATTTTCTCAGGATTCGAAGAAAATAAATGCGTTTAAAAAGAGTTCGACCGAAATTTTGCGCCCACGCTCTCAAAATCGATTAAAGTATTATACATTTTTGTAATCAGTATTTCAAATGCTTTTAAATGAGGTGTCAACATGATGTACTTTTTCATTAAAAAAAATCAAAGTTATATGCCTGTCACCTGAAGAGGGATCGCGTAAAGTTCGAAACATTAATGCTATAATATACTTTAATTAATTTAAAAATCGACCTGTCCGAGCGTTCTGCTTATGTACAAAAGATAAATAAGTTAATAAGGGGAGGGGGCAACACTTATTCCAGCGCACTGTATGATCTGGAAGTTTCACCATTTCAAAGTGCTTATTTTTGAAAAAAAAATGGTTTTAAACTAAAAAAAACTAATTTGAAATTTTGAAGGCAATGCCTTTTTTTCAAAATTTTTCCTAAGAATATGTTTTCGATAAAATACTTTTTGAGTTATTTGCAAAAACCGTCTAAAAACGGTTTGTTTGTTTTTATTGTGGATTTTTTGGATTTTTTGTTGAAAAATGAACATTATTTCGAAAATAACTCGAAAATTCACTTAAGTAATATAAAAACTTTATTGAACAACTTAACTTTATAGTTACTTACAATTAGTCAGTTTATCCACTTCCGGACTTATTTTGAACGTATATTTTTTCACCCCCGTGAAGGAGTGCTACTCTCCTAGGACAAAAGCACACGTCGACACAATATCATTTTCTTCTTTGACACGGTAGCTATGTGTATGCCTTTCATGTTAATCCGAGCTTTTCTTTAAAATTCAGAGGTTTTGCAATATTTTACCGTGAGTGAATGGAGTAATAGTTCGGTTAATGAGAGAAATAACGGTTCGTAAACTTAGGGGACCTACACCATTGTATGGTAGAAGGGATATGATTATATGATTATATAAACGTAGGGGATCAATATAATAATAATTGCTATTTTTATATCTACCTACGATTGGTCAATTTTCAATTTTACAAAATAATAAAATATTACTAATATTTCTGGTAATTTTATTGTCAAATTTTTTTTTCGGCACCTGCCGGCTCCTTTT
Source organism: Diabrotica virgifera virgifera (assembly GCF_917563875.1). Lineage (NCBI taxonomy): Eukaryota > Metazoa > Arthropoda > Insecta > Coleoptera > Chrysomelidae > Diabrotica > Diabrotica virgifera. Next base: position 52,823,104 of record NC_065449.1, on the reverse strand, counting down.
TGGTTCGGCGCCGGGGGGCATCGCCCCTCTCCGCCCTTATGGACGGCGCGGCCCTGCATGTAACCATGGGCCAGTTTGACTTGACTTGAATTATTTGTCAGAAGGATAAGGATTAACTTGAGTTTGACTTGAAATTAAGTCAAAACCGTTCAATTGGTAAACCGCTTCAGCACGTTCTTCAACGCTTCAACGTGTTTCGTTAGTCCGAACCTTAAAATAGGCGTAAAAATAAGCATGTTCTTGACGATAATCAATGACAACCCATATACTTTTTATTAGTAATTGCAGTAGAATGATATTGAGAAATTATAGTCCTATAGTAATAGTCGTATTATTTTGCATTACATTCTTCAAGGACTGGCCTATTCGCCGCTCATTGAAAACACTACATTCTTCGGTATTATTATGTATCTAACGTATGTAAGATATTTCTTTTCGCTGAAGGTTTTTTTCGGATCGGTTCTTTGAAATTGATGCCATGACCATAAAACTTTAGATCGATACCGATAAGCCAACTTAAAAAAGAGAAAGTAAGTCGAAGAAATAAGGAGTTTTCAAAGGGAAGAACCGGTTTTTTTACAAATAAAGGTAAGAATATTTATTGATATGGTACTTAAATGGATCTACGATAATTGCTTACTTTTCTGATTCTGGTAATGACAACGAGAAAAATTGACGAGAGATATCAGATATCAGATAAATGGAAACGTATCAGGTTTTTACGGAAAGCATGACTTAAAATGTGTTCATGCTTTGTATATAAAATCTATATATCGTATAAAATTTTTACTTTTTAATAAACTTTTCATTTCTCAGAATTGCTTAAGAGCCTAAGCACAAAATTTCGGTCCAATGCTTTTTAAATGCATTCATTTTTTCGAATCCTGAGAAAACTAATAAATATTTTTGAAAAATTTAGACGCAGAACGAAAGATTACCTTATTAAAATTATTAGACTGTAACTTTTAAAATAAACAGAGAAATTTTCAGGGACTATTGGCCCTCAGTAATAATGTATTCTTTCATTCTGCGTTTAAAATTTTCCAAAATACTTATTAGTTTTGTCAGGATTCTAAAAAAATAAATGCATTTAAAAAGCATTGATCCGAAATTTTGCGCCTGCTCTATACAGGGTGTTTCATTGGGAAACGGAAATACTTCAATGGTGAATAGGGGTCACCGAGGAGGCTCTAGATCAGTGGTTCCCAACCTTTTATGTCTGGCGACCCACCTTCTGATGTTTTTTCATATTCGCGACCCACCCCTCACCCATGATGATACGCAATTATGTACTCTGTATGCCACTCAGCTACTGTAAGAGCCATGCAGCGACCCACCTGAAATCTGCCTGCGACCCACTAGTGGGTCGCGACCCACCGGTTGGGAAACGCTGCTCTAGATGTACTACATTTTTTGCCCTACCGACTTGTATAACCGAGTTACAGGGTGTTTTATCGATTTTGCTCATTTGTTTTCTAGAACATAACTTTAGAACCACCTTGTATATTTTTTTGATATTTGGTACACATATGTCTCATTCAAAACCCAAACGACCGACATACTAATAACTAAAAAATCCAGGTCCGGATTAACAAACAATTATAAAGTAATTGTGATCTTAAAACAACACCCTGTATATTGAAATTTTGAAAATCTGTTTGAATATTTGAAAAGAGCACAAAAACTAAGTTTATTGGTTCGCTTAAATTTTTCGGCCAGACAATTTTGTGACTCTAATTTTGAAATTATATTGATTTTTTAAGAACTCTGAAATTAAAAAGCAGGTATATACTTTTATTATAAATTATTAAATTTAATGAATAAATACCCATTTTAAAAATAATCAATAATTATTTACTATATTGGAACGGCCCAATTACTAATGACAAGAAAAATCCAGGTCCGGATTAACAAAAAAATATAAGGTAATTTTGACATTGAACCAACACCCTGTATATTTATAGTATTTATTCATTAACTTTAATAATTTATAACTAAAATTAATTATAATAACTAAATTAATTATAATAACTAAAATTAATAATACCAACTTTATAATGCCAGAGTTCTTAAAAAATTCAATATAATTTCAAAATTAAAGTCATAAAATTGTCTGGCCGAAAAATTGAAGCGAACCGATAAATTTAGTTTTTTGTGCTCTTATCAAATATGCAAACAGATTTTCAAAATTTGAATATACAGGGTGTTGTTTTAAGGTCAGAATTACTTCATAACTTTTTGTTACTCCGGACCTGGATTTTCCTTATGGTTAGTATGTCGGTCGTTTTGGTTTTGAATGAGACATATGTGTACCAAATATCAAAAAATTATACAGGGTGGTTCCAAATTATGGCTTAGGATAGAAATGGGCAAAATCGATAAAACACCCTGTAACTCGGTTTTAAAAGTCATAAGGACAAAAAATGTAGTATATCTAGAACCGGCTCGGTGACCTCTATTCACCATTAAAGTATTTCCGTTTCGCAATGAAACACCCTGTAAACAGTATGTCCCTGTAAGTTGTATCCGTATGGAAAACTTTTTTATTATTAATTTTACGAAAAAAAAGTTGTTCTTTATAAAAAGTTCTGCATGGTCAAAAACCCAAGGTTCAATCATCAGATATCAAATTTTATGAATGTTATACGATATTATTGGATGAGAATCTGTCTTTTGAGTTTACTTCTCCTGGTTTAAAAACAGGATACAGTTACTTTCAAATTATAAATATAACTACAAATCTTATCTTCTTTTTTGGATGAATATGTCGGGCTTCGACGGTAATCCATAAAAATATAATGTTATACTGATACGTCGCTAAGGAATTCTAAAAACAACTGTTTTTTATATAAATGCAGAGTAAAACCCTAAAAATTAACAGAATAACAGAGAAAACACAAAAATTCGTCAATTAACTTGATTGACATATAAATATTAAATGCCAATAGGGTCAAAATTTTATATAATATCAATAGTGTCAAAATTTCATAATTTATCACAGTAAACTTTCCTGCGGTTGAATCAATTAGAAGCAAGCATTACGGCGCGGTAAATTGAATTACTTCTGCTAGTTTAAAAACGAGGTATAGCCACATAATATGTTTATAAAGATTATAAAATTGAAATAAGTAAAATTAATTTGCACTAAAAGTATAAGCGACTAAAACTAAAACGGTTTTATGCTTTTTTTCATCACATAAGAGATTGGTGTTAAACCTCAAGATTATCTTCCGCAAACTTGTTGTTCGACCCTTAGTAATTAGAAAAGTTATGGAAGTTAGACAACATCCCTTCCTGCGATAAACCTCGGCCTAACCTGGACACTATCTACAGTCGACAAAGTCCGAGGAGGGAAAAGCCGCACAGACAGACGCACAACGAAACTCGGATGGCCGCAAATTCTTCAAGTTTCCACCACCTCCTTATCTTTAGGAAGCTCCATCTCCTTGTGGTTTCGTCCACAGTTTTGAGAGAGTTGTTAGTCAATGTTACTGTAACTTCTTCATATACAAAACACTTCATGAGGAAACTAATTATTTATATTGTCACTTTACCTTTGTTATTAGTAACTTTAAATTCGACAAGTTAGTAAATATATCTCAAGTAAGTCGGGTGCACAAATATGAATAAAAGTTTGTGAAGAGTTCAACGTAATTTTACCGCTCGGCTAGAGTAGATTTATATTAATTGTAATTTCATTGCGCTTCAAAAAATACATTTTTTTTACTTTATAGTAAATATACTCATACTCATTACTGCTCATATCAACATAATTATAAAATAAGGGTTGATTCTATATACAGGGGTGGGCATAAGTCAGTTGGTGTCCTCGAAAATGACGCATGAGCGAATCTCACCACTCACTCCAGTGTTCAGCGTATTAAAGCCTGTTTTTCTTTAATAGCAGCCTCTTAAATTGTTTAAGTTATCGCACCATCTTTTTCTTGGTCTGACAATACTTCTTCGTCCATTTGGTGACTTATCTCGTGCTATTCGTACTATCCTATCCTCTGCCATTCTACCAATGTATTCGTTCCACTTCTCTTTCCGTTTTGTCACCCATCCATTTATGTCTTCTACATTGCATGAGCTTTTTATGTTTTCGCTTCTCTCCCTATCCAACAGACTTTTCCCTGATATTCGTCGGAGTATTTTCTTCTCTGTGGTTTCTAGTAGTCCTCTCGTTTTAGATGTGTCAGGTCTTGTCTCCGCCGTGTATGTCAATATAGCTCTAATTGCTGCTTTATAGATTCTTGCTTTTGTGTCTTGTCTTAGGTGTTTGTTCTTCCAGATTGTGTCATTAAAAGATCCCGCCGCTTCACTTGCTTTTAAGCTTTGTTATCGTACTTCCTCTTCAACATGTGATAAGAATGGGAGAGGATAGGCTACCGAAAAGAGCACTGAATGCTAGAATGCAGGGAAAGAGACCGGTTAGAAAGCCAAGAAAGCGCTGGGTAGACACAGTAAACAGCGATGCACAAGCCCTTTTAGGAGTCCGTGTATGGTGAAGTGCAGCCACAGACAAGCAATGGTGGAGGCAAAAAATAAAGGAGGCCAAGGCTCAATTTGGGCTGTACTGCCGTAGAAGAAGAAGAAGAAATTTGTATTTACTTTTTGGTTAGAAATGAATCAATTCACGTTTTTTACACCTTATAAAACCTGTTAACTTTTAAATGTTTGAAATTCTAAACTTACCATTGGCGAATAAAAGTTGCAGCCTATACTGGATTCCATTATTGGTTTTTTGTCCATCAGCTTCCTGAAAATAAAAAACAAACTTTGAACGGGGATACTTTTTCGATATAGAATTATATTAGTAGGGAATCAGAAGCCGAAGCATACGTATTCACCTATGAGCAATTAAATTTTTTAAACTACACAATTATTGAATATCCCAAAATGATAACTCGGTAAAAACCAAAAAGATGATTTTACAGGAGACGATAAACATTTAAACATAACGACTTTTTATTCTCAATGATCAAAATGGATACACTCTCGCCATCTATTGGCAAAACTACTAACCGGATAATATGTTTAGTTCTCAGTCATAACAGGTGTATTAGGTCTAAATGAATCGAATCACATAAAAACCAATTTTTTTTTAAACTGGTTTTTACCGACTTGTCATTTTGCGATACACAACTCTTTTTGCTACCGCAATAATAAATTGAAATTATACAGTGTGACAAAGCCAAATGGAATAAATTCAATATTTCGTATACCGGTAATTTAAGGAATAATCCCGAAACAGGTCGATTTTTATTTTTAAATTATGATTTTTTAGCATATATATCATACTATTGACGTCACCTATCTAGGCGTGATGACGTAATCGATTTTTTTTAAATGAGAATAGGGGTCGCGTGATAGCTTATTTCAAAGGTTATTCAATTATCTATTCAGTAATATAAACACTAACATAATTATATATACAGTGTCCAAAATTTTTGAAGTTATACTTCTTTACGCTCGATATGAGGGTGAATTTTTATATGTTAAAATCTACGATCCCAGCGCATGCGCATTATAACTTTGTTCTGATTGGATGTTCAAATGACATGTCAAAAATTATTCGATATGTCGGCTGTGGCAAAGCTGTGGTTTGATTATTTATGGTTGTTGCGTTTTGAAATTTGTGTGAAAAGAAACAACAAACAAAAGTTGGTTAATAGTTATACTGCCTTTTTAAATAGTTTTCATATATATTTTTGGACTTTTGGACTATTTTGGACAAGGACTCATTCTAATTTGGTAAGTAGTGTTTATTATAATCATATTGTAATTATACATTTGGATTATGTTGGAATGAATTTATTTTCTCAAGAATGGGGATTTTAGAGAGAAATCCGAAATTAGGTCCGATTTTTATTTTTAAATTATGATTTTTTGGCGTAGATTTATTTATCTAGTAGGTATGTAATGCTTTGATTTACATGCTTAATTTGATTACCAACAAAAGTTCTACCAATATTCATCTAATATATTGTTTTCTTACTGTTTTGTTATATTTTAATATTTTCTTCCACAAAAATCAAACTACATATTTTTGGACTTTTGGACTATTTTGGACAAGGACTCATTCTAATTTGGTAAGTAGTTTTTATTATAATCATATTGTAATTATACATTTGGATTATGTTGGAATGAATTTATTTTCTCAAGAATGGGGATTTTAGAGAGAAATCCGAAATTAGGTCCGATTTTTATTTTTAAATTATGATTTTTTGGCGTAGATTTATTTATCTAGTAGGTATGTAATGCTTTGATTTACATGCTTAATTTGATTACCAACAAAAGTTCTACCAATCTTCATCTAATATATTGTTTTCTTACTGTTTTGTTATATTTTAATATTTTCTTCCACAAAAATCAAACTACATAATTTCATTTAAATTTAGAATAACTGTCAAACAGTAAAACGTTCAGTTGACCTATTTTTCCGCATGACAAATAATGAGTAATTGGATGAGTAAGTCTAGGCTTCGATTACGAATCAAAGCGTCCCAAAATTCGCGGGTTCGAATCCCGATGCAAGTTTTTATTTTTTTATTTTTTTATGCATTTTATGATTGTAAGTATATTTATTATATAATTTTTTAAGTACACACACATTCTTTTTTTAATTAAATTAATTCACACAAAAAGAAGAATGTAAGTAATTTAATAAATGTAGCATACATTGTGCTGCTATGGGCCATTCCACGAACATACGCCTGTTTTGGATTACTTCGACAACGAATATTTTACTGTGCAACATAAGAAGTACGAAAGTAAATGGCGCTAATAATTATTCCAATAAACAACAATGTAATTTGCAATTTACTTTCGTTCTTCTTATTTTGCACAGTAAAATATTCGTTGTCGAAGTAATCCAAAACAGGCGCATGTTCGTGGAATAGGGTATATCAGAAAAGAGTAAAAAATGATTATTTGAGTAATAAACATTGCTTTTCGCTTACATTCAATGTTCAAGCTGCCACTCTTGTTGCCACCCTGTTCTTGTCAATTTAAATATTTAATTTATGCGAAAAGCAATTTTTATTTCTGAAACAATTGAGAATTGCTCACAGACGACGAAGAGATAAGCCGCCAATACAGAAAAACCCACAACAACAGGGCAACCAAGACAGTACCAGTTAGCCGAACCTGAAATACCAGGGCCCACACTAGCTGAAGTAAAGTCCGCAATTTGGCCATACGCAGATGGAATACAGGCGGAACTACTACTAAAAAAAAAGGGAGAAAAACAAGGGGAGAAAAACTTCTCTTATAAGACAAGTCTGGGAAAGAGAAGAAATACCACTGGCATAAAAGCCATATAATACCTTGTGAATACAAGAAGGGAGACAAACAAATATGTCGGAACTATAGAGGAATATCGTTAATTAATACGACATACAAGGTCATATCCATAATACTGTTTACAAGACTAACTCCATACGCAGAGGAAATAATAGGCGACTACCAGAGCGGATTCAGACCGGAAAGGTCGACCATATACCAGATCTTCGCCCTACGCCAGGTGTTGGAAAAAAACTGGGAATTCAACCGCGATGTACACCAAATCTTCGTGGACTTCAAACAAGCTTACGGTTCTGTTAGGAGAGAAGCATCGTGGGAGACTATGGTAGAAATGGGAGTACCTGGAAAGCTGGTACGATCAGCAAATGAGCATACGGAGAACGCTTCCGCACGAATCAGAATTGGCAGCACCACTTCGGAGAAATTCCTCATTGACACCGGGCTTAGAGAAGCAGTAAGGAAAGCAACATGCAGTAAGGAAAGCTCAGCCACAACTGACAAACGGATTTGCCGCCCAAGGATCAAAAATACTATTAGCCTTTGCGGATGACGTGGACACAATTGCGCAATCTACCAGAGATGCAAAAGAAGTTTTCACCCTATTCGAGAACGGAGCCAAGGAAGTTGGTCTTAAGGTCAACGAGGACAAGACCAAGTACATGGTGGTTACGAAGAACCCAAGACCAAGGGTTAGACAAAACGTAACAATTAATGAATACAATTTTGAAGTCATCAAAGAATTTAAGTACCTGGGGGCGATCATAACATCTGAAGATAAATATGAAAAGGACGTGGCAGCCAGGATCATTGCAGGAAACAGGTCATATTACTCATTAAGGATCCTACTTCTTCTTCTTCTCGTTGTCCTTATGCCCTATAAGAGCGTCGGACTTTGGTATCACCTATCCATCTTTTACCCATTTCTTCCACGCCTTCCGGTCTCCTGCCATTTCCTTCATCTGTTGCACTGTTTTCCCTCTCTTTGTCCCGATTTCCTCGATTTGCTCCATCCACCCCTTTCTAGGTCTGCCCCTTCTTCTTTTCCCCTGTCTTTTGGCATCTGTCACCTTCTTTACTAGTCTGTTCTCGTTCATCCTAGTTATATGTCCAAACCAATTCAGTTTTCTTTTTTCAATTTTTTTTTCTATTGGTTCCTGGCTTAGCACGTTTCTGATGTTTTCGTTCCTTTCCCTGTCCATCTTCGTCTTTCCAGCTATTTTTCTCAGATGCTTCATTTCTGCTGCATTTATGGCACTTTCATGTCTCTTATTTGTGACCCATGTCTCGCTTGCATATAGAAGAGTTGGTGTTGTGATTGTATTATATACATGTATTTTTGTTTCCTGGCTGATTTCCCGTTTTCCCAGTATCGTATTATTAATCGCATAGTATATTTTCGTAGCTTTCTTTGTCCTATTTGCAATTTCTAGGTCTAGCTTTCCGTCATTTGATATTATCGTTCCCAGGTACTCGTAGGCCGTCACCCTCTCCAATTCTTGTCCTCTACAGAACACTCGTGTTTCACCTCCAATCTCGTGCTCCTGCTGACCTATTTTCATCGTCTTGCATTTGCTGATGTTTATTTCTAATTTCATTTTCTCTATTTCCTCAGTCCATACATCAATTAGTCGTTGCATCTTTCTCGGGTTGTCTGCTATGAGAACGACGTCGTCCGCATACAGTAATCCTTCTATCATAACTGGTGTTAGGTGTGTGTAGCCTATTATTGTTTTTAATTGATTAGTCCTTATTTTCACATTTTTAAATAATTGATCCATAATTATGACGAATAGGAGTGAGCTTAGGCTATCTCCCTGTTTTATTCCCTTGTTCATCCTAAATTCTAGTGATCTGCTACCTCCCATTTGTACTTTTCCCACCACTCTACTGTACGTACTTTTAATTATCTCTAATAGTTTCCTCGGTATTCCCAGCTCCTCCATAGTATTCCACAATACTTTCCGGTCTACTGAGTCGAACGGTGCTTTAAGGTCTATGAAGGTTATATATATGTTTGTTCCCCGATCATTATTTTTTTCTATTATATTTCGTAGTATGCTTATGTTGTCAACTGTTTGTCTTTGGGCTCTGAATGCTGTTTGTTCGTCTTCAAGTTTTTCTTCTACCTCTGTTCTTAATCTGCTTTCTATTATTCTCGTATATAGCTTGAACACTGCTGATGAGAGGCATATATCTCTATAGTTTCCACAGTTGGATTCTTCTCCTTTCTTGTGAATTGGGATCAGTAAGTTTTCTTCCCACTCTTTCGGCATTTTGTTTGTTCTCCATGCTTCTCTCATTATTTCCAGCAACCACTTCTTTCCTTCTTTCCCTATCCATTTTATCATTTCGGGATCAATTTTATCTGCTCCGCTAGCTTTTCCTATTTTTATTCTACTTATCGCTTCTTCCAATTCTTCTGTACTTATTTCTTCCATTTGATTTTCGTCCTCTGCTGTCTGTTCTATGGTTCCCTCTGTCTCTATTTCTTCACTTTCCTCGCCCATATATTTCTCTTCATAATATTCTCTCCACACCTCTAGTATTTCTGTTGTATTTGTCTTTAGTTTGTTGTGTTTGTCTTTTACACCTCTGAGTTCTTTTCTTTTCTTTCCTCTTAGACTCCTTACTTTATTCCAGAAGCATCTGTTGTTGTCTCTGTAATTTTGGTTTAGGGATTCACCAAACTTCTTCCAACTCTCTTTTTTTCCCTTTCTTATTAGTTCTTTCACTATGTTTCTGTGTTTTTGGTATTCTTTTTTATCTTGATCCTCTCTTGTGCGATTGTATTTTTTCCATGCCTTTTTCTTTTTCCTCACTCCTTCCTGTATATCTGCATTCCACCATTCCGTCTTTTTCTTTAACTTTCCGACTGTTAGATTTCCGCATATCTCTTCTGCCTTATTTATTATTACTTCTTTAAATTTTTCCCATTTTTCCTCCATATCCATTTCTATTTTCTTTCTCTCCTCCATTTTGAACTCCTTATCAGTTTCTTCTTGGTATCTCCTTTTCTTTTGTTCATCTTTTAGCTTTTTTATTGCTATTCTGCTGTATTCTATCTGTTCTTGTTGTACCGGTTTTCGCCATGTCATCTCTGCCATTACCAGTCTGTGATCAGTTCCGATCTCTGCTCTCTTTTCTGTCCAGACTTGTTTTATATTTTGTTTCATTTCTTGGGCGTAGACTACGTAATTTATTATGCTTTTTGCATCTCTGCCTTCTGCTACAAATGTATATTTATCTTGTAGTAATTGCTGTGTAAACGAGTTTCCTATTAATAGGTCGTTTGTCTGGCAGAATCTGATCATTTTAATTCCATTTCTGTTTAGGATCTCTTCACCATGTCTTCCCATGCACCCAAGTCCTTTGTTTTCATCTTTTCCTATCCTTGCATTCCAATCTCCCATTAACACTATTCTTTCACATTTTTCTCGTATCTCATCTAGGGTATTCTGTAGTTCATTGCAGAAATCTTCCATTTTTTCTTCTTCCGTTCCTTCTGTTGGTGCATATATTTGCACTATGTACCATTCCTCTTCCATTTCTATTTTTATATACATGATTCTCGAGGATATAGGTTTGAAATCTGATATTCTTTTTTCTATTGTCTCTGTGACTAATATGCCTACTCCTTCTTTCGCTCTAAGTTCTTTGTCTACCCCGGAGTAATATATGGTGTAATTTTCTGATATTTTTTCTTTTCCTCTTCCACATTTCTTTGTTTCGCTAATACCTATTATTTGCATTTTAAATTCTTGCATTTCTTGCACTAATTCGCATTCCTTTCCTCTAAGGGATGTTAAATTCCATGTACCAATTTTCAAGTTGTTATTTTCGTTTATTCTAGTTTTTGTGTCTTGTTTCATTTCCACATCAATCATGCTAGCTGTTTTTTCAATGACCTTTTTCTTTTGTCCATTTTCTTGTTGATTATCCTCTCCTTCTGTATGTTTTTCTTTTTTTTCTTTATCCGAATTCCATTCCGTTGTCTTTGCGTTGTCGTCATCGTCTTTACTACCCCTCGTTTGTTGTTTCCTTAGTTTTTTGGAGCAGATTTCTTAATTTTTTCGTTTACTCTATTCCATCTCCACTCCTCCCCGTTTATTGTAACTTTATTGTATCCTATTTTTACTTCTTTTCCCTTTTCTTTTCCGTCTTTAGCAAACTCTCGGAGCTGTTTTTGTATTTTCCTCTCTTGTTTCGTCATGTCATTGTTTAGGAAGATTTTTTGATTTCTGATGTTTTTTAGTTTATATTTGTTTTCCATGACTGTTCGCTTGTCTTCACCATTATATAATTGGATGAGATAGTGAGATTCTCCTATTTTTATTACAGTTCTGACGTTTATTTCTAGCTGTAGATTGGTTTTTAAAAAGTTCTGCATGGCTATTTTCAGGTCTGCTTGGTTTCTTGTATCAATATTCAGGCCGGTTATGACAATATTATTTTTCCTTTTTTCATTATCGATCCATTCCATATTCTGTTTTATTTGTGTTAATTCTGCTTTTATATCTTTATTTTCTTTTCTGAGTTCCTACTTAAATCAATAATACTCTCAAGACCAACAAAAATAAGAGTATATAAGACAATAATTCGTCGCACAATAACGTATGGACGCGAAACATGGACTCTGAATCAGCGGGAAACGACAAAATTACTGGTACTTGAAAGAAAGATACTGCGGACTACCTATGGGCCTTGCAGAGAAGAGACAACAGGATAATGGAGAAGAAGACACAATGATGAACTCCAGAGAATATATGGAGATGAAAACATAGTACGCTACATTAAAGCAAACAGAATACGATGAGCGGGTCACGTGCTAAATCAAGTGACGAAAGACTTCTGAACGCCACATTCTGGGAAAAGCCCGATGGAAAAAGGTCAGTTGGTCGCCCAAGAAAGAGATGGGAGGACCCAGTAGCCAGTGATCTACGCAAAATGGGAGTACAGCATTTGGAAATAGCTGCTCAGGACCGACAACAATGTAGTGAAATAGTTAACGCGGCCAAGACTCACATAGAGTTGTAGAGCCAAATGATGATGATGATGATAATGGAAAAATCTTCTGATTTCTGAGTGCAGTAAAATGTATTTTGAATTAAATAAATTACATACATTCTTCTTTCTGTGGCAATTAACGTAATTCAACAACATTATTTTTGGACACCCTGAATAAATAATTATATTAATGTTTATATTACCAAATAGAGAATTGAATAAACTTTCAAATGAGATAGTACACGATCCCTATTCTCATTTAAAAAAATCATCGAGTACGTCTTCACGCCGAGATGTATGACGTCACTTGTATGATATATATGCCAAAAAATCATAATTTAAAAATAAAAATCGACCTGTTTCGGGATTTTTCCTTAAAGTCACCAATTTATCAAATAATAAATTTCTTTCATTTGGCTTTGTCACACTGAATAGAAATTGCATCCTTTTAAATCGCGGGAATCGCATCTTATTAGACACGCATATTTCATCCAATAAATTTTCATATCACTCTTATAGCACGAGACCTATTATACTGCTGGAACTGAAACTGGAGTGGTACTAAAAGGAAATATGGAGAATGATCAGAGGACAAAGAAAAGAGATAGACAAACTAATAAAAACGAAACACATTCAGAAGGAAACTTGGGCAGACTATTTTCGATCTCTGTTTGCTAAAGATAACGATAACGAACCACCAACACCTGAAGTGACAACAAACGAAGAAGTAAATATTGAAGAAGCAGAGGTAACATAAGCATTAAGCAAATTAAAAAATACAAAATCGCCAGGAGAGGACAGAATATCGAATGAACTCCTAAAGTATGGAGGATAAGACCTGACCAAACAATTATTAAAACTAATCCAAAAAATAATAGAACAAAACAGAATACCACAAGAATGGAGATCAAGCATCCTAATACCTCTCTTCAAAAAGGGAGAAAAATCGGACCCGGAGAATTACAGAGGAATTAATTTATTAAACGCAACACTAAAATTAACGACCAAAGTGATAACAAACAAACTGAATAAAATTATAACATTAGCAGAACAACAACAAGGTTTTAGGTCGGAAAGATCATGCACCGACGCTATATTTATAATGAGGCTTAAGAAAAATCGTTAGAATACAACAAAACGGCATACTTATGTTTCGTGGACCTTAAGAAAGCATTTGACAGGGTCAAATTAAAGGACGTTATGCATTTATTGTACGCAAGAGAGGTACCTCTAGGAATAATTAAAACGATCGAAAATATCTACCAGAACAACACAATAAAAGTAAAAGTAGATGAAGAACTAACTGACCCAATTGAAGCTGCCAATGAGATAAGACAGGGAGATTCCTTGAGTCCTCTGTTGTTCAACCTGATCATGGACGAAATAATAAAAAAAGTAAGAACAAAAAAAGGATACCAAATGGGAGAAAAACAACTTAAAATAATCTGCTATGCAGACGACGCAATACTAATCTCTCAAAGTGAAGATGATTTACAACGTATGCTGCACGAATTTAATATAACCGCTAGAAAATTTAACATGTTAATTTCCCCAAAAAAGACTAAATGCATGGTTATAACAGCAGATCTAATAAAGTGTAAATTAGAGCTCGAGGATCAAATAATAGAACAAGTCATGGAGTTTAAATATCTAGGCATCACACTATGCAGCTACGGAAAGCTCGAAACAGAAGTGGAAGATCAGGTGAATAAAGCAAAAAGAGCCGCAGGTTGCCTGAATGAAACAATATGGAGAAATAAAAACATCGGAAAAGAAGTGAAAGGCAGAATTTACAAAACAGTCATCAGACCAATAATGACATACGCGGCAAAAACACGACCTGATACAGAAAGGACAAAAATAATGCTAGAAACAGCAGAGATGAAAACATTGCTAAAAATCGATGGTAAGACGCTGTGGGATAGAGCTAGAAGTGCAGATATACGAAGGAGATGCAAGGTGGACAACATTAATAACTGGGTGAAGAGCAGAAGAGTAGAATGGAACGAGCACATAAGCCGAATGACAGCAAATAGAGTAGTAAGGACGGTGAGAGACGGTTCCCCAATAGGAAGACGATCAGTGGGAAGACCACGAAAAAGATGGAATTACAACTTACTGGAGGCACATTGAAAAACAGACAGAGTAGTGTCTATATAAAAAGAAGAAGAAGAAGAATCTGAGGCTTTTAAAATTTGCAAGGCAAATATACCGATAAGCAGTAGATGTGGGAGAATCTACGATAGGCATTCTGCACCTGTCTACTTATCTAGGTAAAAATACAACAAAATTCTGCTTCCTAGTAATTAAATCTAAATAAAACTAAAGGAAGAAGAGACAGTTTAAGATTTAAATAGTCTCAGAGGCTAACACCATCGGTTGACATATGTTTCTTGCTAATAGAGTCATCAGAACTGCCTGTGGTGTACCCAAGATACACCACAGGCAGATCTGAGGACTCTATAAAGAAGAAACATATATCAACTGACGGTAGTCAGGGCCTATTTTACCACTAGGCCAATGAGGCACCTGCCTCGGGCCCGCATTTTAATGGGACCCGGAAGGATCACCAAAAAATTTCGAACACGAAATGATAAATGATGACTCCACTGTTGATTTTCAAGCGACTCACCTGTCACAAGTACATCTATGTCTTCTCCTATAGAAAACGACAATGTCAATAACTCTTTTCCTAGCGATATAGAGGATTGACCAAAACATTTAGGTAAATCTGGAATTTCAACAATATCTTATAAATAAGCACATCAGAATCAAAACCTGCTAAATCCTAAATTTGTCATTCTGCTATGTAAATCCAAACTAAAAGTACAAATTTCTGAAGATGTAAGGGGCATGCAGAACAATGACAAATGAGTGGGCCATTTTATGATATTTATTAATGCCCCTTTGACTGCATGATACTTTTTGGAAAATTTACATTTTTAATGTTTTTTTAGCCCCCTGAAAATTTTCAAAACATGGACCTAGCCGGTTTTGATTCTATAGGCCTTAAATATAAATAATCGACCGAATCAATACATTAATAATATTAGTGAATGTGTTACACAACTGGATAATAATAAAACCAGACATTTGCAAAGTGCAATTTTTTATGACATGAAAGCTAATGAAGAAAAATTATTCGTGAGTGGTTAGTGTACAGTCCTAAATGTAGCCTTGTTACGCCTGTAAACTGATTTCCACGAAAATTATTATTTTTCTAACTTTCGATAGGTATACTTAATGACTGAAAAAATATCAATACGACATTTTGTTATTCATCATATTCAGAATATTCATCATATTCATATTCAGAGTATATTTCATCAATTGGTACGTTAGTCAAGAGAGAAGTAGTATAGTAGGAAAAATTGTAACTCTAAATAATTAATAATTGTGATTAATGGAAAAAGATTATTTAGAAGAAAAGGCACATTAGAGAAACCCTTTTCAACGAATAACAGCAATAGCAACCATTAAATTTTTGTCAAAGAACGGTCTATCCTTTTATGGTTCAACAACCAAATTATTTACAAAAGGAAATGACATATATACAGTGTGTCGCATTTAAGACGAAGACAGCCATACATTTTGGCTATCAAAATAAATACAAATGTTTTGTACAGTTATGCAGGTTGAATGTTCACATTTTTTAAGATACTCAGCAGAAATTTAAATTTTAAACGCAGCCTACTGCGACTCCAAAAACAGGGTAAAATTTCGCTATTTTGCTTCCCGTTAGAAATATCAGAAAAAGTTATTTGAAAAAGATATTCCAAATATTATTCTAACCCCACGTACCAAATTTCATAACAAAATTCGCACTTTTAGTTTTTTTTTATTATTTGTAGTCAGGATCCTAAAACTTAAAATAGGTTGGCCTGGGATGCATCACGGGATAGACGAATTTTAGGGTCTTGACTACAGGGTCTTGACTAAAAAATCTAAAAGTGCTAATTTTGTCATGCAATTTGGTATGTGGGGTTAGAATAAGATTTGGAAGTACTTTTTCAAATAACTTTTTCCGATATCTAGCTAACGCGAAATAAAATACCTATAGAAAAATTACCCTGTTTGTGGATTCGCAGTAGGCCGCGATTAAAATTTAAATTTCATTTGAGTATCTTAAAAAATGTGAACCTTCAACCTGTATGACTGTAATAATAAACAATGTTTAATTGTTTCTAAATTTTGTTTATTGTTAATAAACATTTAAACCTATTTAAAATTTAAATTTTTGGAGCAACTATATTTCTATTAAATAATTTATTTATTTAAAAAAGTTATTAGTATTATTAAATCATATTTAGGGGCCCGAAAATTGTGTAGTGCCTCTGGCCTGATTTGAAGTAAAATAGGCTCTGACGGTAGTAGCCCCTGAAACTAATTAAATATTAAGCTGTCCCTCCCCATAATTTTAAATATTTTTCTTAAATTCGTCTAGCGATATATTCCTCAACGTAACATAAACGAAAATTGCGAAATCCATTTGATGGACATTCGTAGTAGTTCGGGCTACTTATCACAGTAACTTTCCGTAACTTCAAAGAATGTTCTAACTTCAAAGTCGCGGGCGATGGATGTAGCGAATATAATTTCCATGAAAAGATATAACTTTAAAATGGACCCAAGCGGCAAGCGTCGGCGTTTAAGTTTGCTCTGCGTTGCCATAGTAACGGAACGATGCCGTTTACTAAAATGCACAATGGAGAGAAAGTGAGATGAATAAATACAGCGTGTTCGACGCGGGTAGTAGCAAGTTGTACAAGAGAAGAGAGTTCGAGTGCGGCTTTGTTTTTTTCCATAGACGCGCTCGCGGTCCCGCGAATAATAATTTTAATAGTTTTGAATATAAGTAATTGAAGACCTAAGTGGAAGAAGGGGGTATGTGACATTCTCTAACATTTTGAGTTGCCTACTGAAAGAAGGTTATATGTGACTTATCTATTATATGTCATATGAAACTAATTTATTATTTACCGTAGGTAGTATAATTTTCTCAGAGTTTCACAACATAAAAAATTTGAAAGGCAAAGTAAGTTTTGAACCTAATAAAAACAATAATATTGAAAAATATTAAAAATATTACTTTTTTAATTGAAAACTTATTGGTTCATTTCCCTGGTAACACCCCCATGGCTTCTAAAATTTGCAAGCCAGATGGATGCTGAAGCGAAGAAGACAAGAGGGAATTCAAAAAATTTACAATTCACGACCCCGTCTGTTTAGCAGGTAAATTCCAACGGAAAATGGACCTAGTTACTCAAAGGGGTAAAGACCAATATAAAAATAAAATAAAAATTACATTTTTATTCAGTTGCAATGCGAAGGCAAACCCGTCTTATTTTTCACTTAGAACAGGGAGCGCAGACCAGCACTCTAAATCGACGATTTTCGACTCTATTTGGAGTCATCATCAGAGAGACGTTGGCCTACAAAATTATACGAAGTAGAGGCCTGAACATTTTCTGAAATATAATGTAACACTCATAACGATATGGAGTGCTTCATCTTATTATTCATGACAAGCTATGCGAAAAGAAGGGTCTCGATCATTACAGAGCGCGACATGAAACTTAAGAAGACATTTTAGTAATTAATTTGAAATAAAGACCAAAGCACTTGTGCCACGAAAAATAACAAAGAATATACCAGAGAATCTTCAGGATGATATCCCTGAAGATTGGTTAAAGTCCGAATTCATAACCCTACCAAAAAAGCAACGTCCGAAAAATTGTATCGATTATAGAATGATAAGCCTTATGAGCCAAACTTTGAAAATCTTTCTACGGAGCATTCACAGTAGAATCAGATATAAATGTGAAGAAGACGAGGATGAAACACAATTTGGCTTCAGAAATGGACTGGGAACCCGGGACGCACTCTTTGCACTAATTGTATTATTGCAGAAATGCCGAGATCAAAGGAAAGACGTCTTTGCTGTATTTATTGACTATGAGAAGGCCTTTGATCGAGTACAACATCACAAATTAATTATAATATTAAAGGATAAAGGAGTTGATAGTCAAGATGTACGAATCATAGTAAAATTATACTGGCGTCAAACAGCGACAGCTTGCATAAATGGAAAATCAACAGAAATGTGCAAAATACAAATAGATGTCAGACAGGGTTGTCCCCACTATTATTCAATTTATATTCAGAGAGAATATTTAAGGAAGCGCTGCATAATTTGGAATAGGGTGTGAAAGTTAATAGCTTTCTGATAAATACAATCAGATATGCAGACGATACAGTTATTTTAAGTGATGATATGAATGGATTACAACATCTTTTAAATGCCAAATTAGAATCGCAATATTGATATCCATTCCTCGATAGGAGATGCACTCAAAGAAGAAGAAGAAATGCCATTGACACAGTAGGAAGGGAGTTTGGCCTAAACATAAACTGTTAAAAAACAAAATACATGGTATTTAGCCGTTTGGCCCATCAAGATTCACGGTTATATGTTGATGGTCATATAATTCAAAGAGTACCCAGTTTTAAATATCTTGGTTTCCATATTACTGAACAACTATATCCAGATAAAGAGATAAAATGTAGAATCGAGATAGCCCGCACGACATTTTTAAAAATGGGGTCATTCTTCTGTAATGATAACTTGCAACTTCAACTTCTAAAGCGCATGATTAAATGTTACATTTGGTCAGACCTCTTGTATGGTGTCGAAGCATGGACATTAAAAATATCCATCATTAATCGTTTGGAGAAATTTGAAATATGGCTGCACAGACGTACACTGAAAATACCATGGACGACTATGCTGACAAATGTGGCAGTCCTTAAGAGAGCAAATGCTGCCCGCGAGCTGCTTGATAACATCAAATATAGAAAGATTGTATATTTTGGACACGTAGTAAGGGGATACCGGTATAATATTCTTCAACTTATTATGATGGGTAAAATCGAAGGACGCAGAGTAATTGGTAGAAAGCAGGCCTCTTGGTTGAAGAATATCCAGGAGTGGACAGGAATAAAGAAAGCAGAACAACTATTTAGAATAGCTCGAGACAGAGACAGTTTCTCCAGGTTAATCGCCAAAGTCAAAGGGACTTGATAGGGCTCGTTAAGAAGAAGAATACCAGAGAAGCTGATACATATAAAAGAAAGAAACTATAGGAACTTCAATGTCCTGGTCAAATTTCAACTAAACAGGTCCAGAAGCTGTTCTATTATAAACTAAATAATATAGTTTGAAATCACTTGACCCTAGCAGATCGAACGAAGAACGGTATGCTCGACCAAAATACTAAATTGGGTTGGATAATGTCAGGGATAGCACAGCAAGAGCATATCCCTAAAATCCAAGTACGCAGAATGATCTCTTCGCGACAGAAGCCTAGAGATTCTGAAATACCTAAAACTAAAGCTATAGAGCAAACTATAAATATCCAAAAAGATTTGGATTGGAGCCAATCCAAACTACTGAATCAACAAAGACAACAAATGAAAAAATGAAAAAGTTGATGATTTAGTAGAGACCCAATCACATAAGGCAGTTAAATAAATTTCTGATATTGTGAGTACAGATCAAAGGTATTGTTTTATGAGAAATAAAGAGACATGAAAACAACAATGCCAAATTGGCTAAACAACAAGCAAATACAGTAGTTTCGAATGAAATTTTCAATAATTTTGATAATATTAGAGAGAAAAAATTAATTAATTGGAAGCATTTGAGCTGGTTTATTTTTCCTCAAGTGCCATCTTCGTTCCGAATGTTGGCGATCATCAGGGCTATACGTATTTTTGAAACTGCTGACCGAAACAATTCGTTGTTGCTACAGCTATTTTTTCGGTCAGCAGTTTCGAAAATATGTATAGCTGGTTTATTTCAGAATCCTAAAGATATCAAATGTATTAAAAATTCAAATTAAGGCAAAATGAGGTCGATGTTAAAATATTTTACTTTTAGGGAACATACTGAACCCTAGTCGAAACAAGGCCTAGATACGTCCTTGTATGTAGATGTAGGTATGTCCTAGGAAAGATACCTGACATTTGCAGTACACTGTAAACCCAAAATATAGTAGATTAACTTGTATAGCCCTAGCCTGCACTAGCGTTATAAAGATAGATTATTTATATTTTGAATAAAGTGTAATACCTTGTCACTAAGCAAGTCTATTTTATTTTCAAACTTTTGACAGCGTTAGTTCACCCCGTACAGGCAATATATAAAAGTCTTTAATCTGAGCCATTGCGAACCCTCCCTTAATTAGTACAATAAAATATAACAAATTGAGTTGTAGGCTGACTATCAAGTTCCGGCGCCACTGTATGGGGGAGCGCATAAAAGGGCGGCGCAAGGGGAACTTTCACGTCGGTGGTGGCGTTGCAGAAGATTAGGGCGCTTTTCGGGCATCACATTTATCTTGTAACCTGAAACCAGAGTTGAGCTCCGACGGTCACAACAAAGGCAATTATCAGGTGTTGTTTGTAACTCTCTTTTCTTCTTTTTTTTTATTGTTACAATAACATTGTGTTTAATTTAACAACATTTTATTACCGCTGTTTATTACAACTTTTGCAAAATCAAAGACGTGCGGTCAAGTAAGTTATTCCACATTTCAGTACACAAAGACGGAAATATTCTAACAAAAGTAGAAACAATAATTATGTAGTGATACAATCAATATATTATGTAACATGATTGGAGTTTGGTAGTAGAAACAATGACCTTCGAATTATAACAAATCTATATTATAAACAGCAGGTACAGATACGCATTAACGAACACACATCAGAAGAGTTCGAAATTAAAACAGGAGTGCGACAGGGGTGTGTATTGTCACCACTACTATTCAATGCATACTCTGAAGAAATTATGAAAAGAGCTCTTGAGGGAGAAACAGCAGGAATAAAGGACAATGGAACGCCAATTAACAACATTAGATATGCGGATGATACTATCATAGTAGCGGACAACCTGCAAGACCTCCAAAAGCTAATAAACAAAATAGTTGAGTATGGAGAAGAATATGGACTATCAATAAACATCAAGAAAACTAACAATAAAATACTGAAAACGTTTGTTTTCTATTTGTAACGCTTGTTTCAATTATCAAAAAAACTAAATTTATGAGGATATCAAAAACCCAAAATAATGATGAAAGCCTGACAATTAACGGTAAAACTTTAGAACAAGTTGAAATCTACAACTACCTTGGCACAATAATTAATCACACAAACGATTACTCCAAAGAAATCAAGGTTCGAATAGAGAAAGCACGAACAAACTTCAATACAATGAGAAAGATACTTTGTGCAAGAGAGCTGAAATTAGTCTTGTGAGTTAGACTGGAAAAGTGTTATATTTTCTCGACTCTGCTTTACGCGATAGAAGCATGGACACTTAACGCGGCGACTACAAAAAAGTTGGAAGCATTTGAACTGTGGGTATATAGAAGAATCCTGAAGATATCATGGACCGAGCATGTAACAAACAACGAAGTCATGAGAAGAGTTAACGAAAGAATGGAAATATTGGAAACCATCAAGACACGAAAGCTGCAATACCTGGGGCATGTTATGCATAACGAGAGATACAATATACTTTAATTAATTATACAAGGAAAAATCCAGGGCAAGAGAAGTGTATGAAGGAGAAGAATCTCATGGTTGCGTAACTTAAGGGAATGGTACGGATGCACATCAACCGAACTATTCAGAGCAGCAGCATCTAAGATCAGAATAGCCGTGATGATTGCCAACCTCCGTCACGGAGATGGCACCTAAAGAAGAAGTAGAAACTTAAATACGTATAGGAATAGTGAGTTTATTTAAGAAAATGATCGAATATATAATATAAGCAGCAGCAAAACTAAGAGTTAACGAACAGTTGTCAGAAGAAATTAAAATTAGACGTGGGGTGAGACAGGGAAGAGAAAGAAATTATTTTTAATGCCTGTTTGGAATTTACTCGTTTCCTGTCGCTGATAATCGAAATAAACACTAGTGGACTGTATGATACTTGTAATTAATTGAAAGAGGTACAAATTACATAAAATACACTTCTTGGTTCGCGTATTCGTCTGTACTCTGTTTTCTTGTCTTGTCTACACTCTACAACATTCGTTCCCGAATTCTAGTTTTTAGGTGTCACTGAGGCGCGCGCGGTGTTGCCACCGTTGCCATTTTTTATAAAGGTTAAAAGTCCTAACATAGCCCCCCTTTTGAAGGGCACCTTCAAAAATATATACATAAAATATTGAATAGTAAAATATCTAAATACACAAAAAATAAAACAAACACAAATAATTGTCAATTGTTGATGTCTTCTTGCATTGGTAAAGGACACAAATGTCTTACTGAACGAGTAACTGATCCCTTCATGGTGGTTACTTCTGCTACTCTGGTTTCTCCATCTCTACCTTGACATAACTTAGTGATTCGTCCAGTAATCCATTGACAAGGAGGAACAGAATCATTTTTAATAAGAACCAGGGTTCCTAATCGAATTTTGCTAGCTGGATCCTTCCATTTGTACTGTTGATGTAATTGAGACATATATTGTTTGGAAAATTGACCCCAAAATTGCTGGTACAGCTGCTGCACATGTTGGAATCTGGTTAAGCGACAGCTGGCTATATTGTGAACGTCATATTCTGGCAATGACATAAGAGGTCTACCAATTAGGAAATGGGAAGGTGTAATAGGAGATAAGTCATTAGGATTATTTGACATGTCAAACAATGGTCGTGAATTTAATATACCTTCTATCTGTACGATAAGGGTGTTAAATTCTTCAAATGTTACATTATTATTAATTAATATTCGTTTCAAATGATGCTTAGTGCTTTTAACAGCTGCTTCCCACAGCCCCCCATGATTAGGTGTATAAGGAGGAATGAAGATCCATTTTATTCGTAGCTCGCTTGTAGCCGTTTCAATAGAATTGTAATTTTTCTGTAAAAAATGTCCTAACTGTTTCAGATAATTGTTGGCTCCTACAAAGGTACTGCCGTTGTCTGAATAAATAGTACTAGGTATACCACGTCGAGCGGTAAATCTTTTTAAACTTGCTAAAAAATTCTTTTTTGTGAGGTCCGACACAACTTCTAAACGGACAGCTTTTGTGCAAAAGCAAATGAATAATGCCAAATAACATTTTAATAGTTTAGCTCCGCGCCCCTTTTTACTAAGAATATTAAAAGGACCTGCATAATCTATACCAGTCACATCAAATGGAAAATTAGGTTTAATTCGATTATTTGGTAGATTTGACATTGGACTTAAAAAGGGTGTAGGATTAAACTTGAAACAAGTCAAACAATTTTTGACAGTTTGTTTTGCTAAGACACGTCCTGCTATAGGCCAGTAACGTTGTCTTACTGATGCAAGCAATAATTGAGGACCTGGATGAAATAGTTGCTTATGTTTATACTCGAAAATTAACTTAGTAAAATAGTGTTTGGATAACAGAAGAATAGGATGTCTAGTATTGAACGATAAATACGTATTGTTGAGTCTTCCACCTACTCGAAGAATTCCTTTATTATCCAAAAATGGAGTTAATGAAGAAAGTCTATTATTTTTTGGAAGTTGCTTGCCCCTTTTGAAAAAGGATAATTCGTCAGCAAATGACTCTAATTGAGCTTGTTTGACGATACTAATATGGGCTTCATCTAATTCTGCAATAGATACATTACCCGTACGTTTATTAGATTTATTTCTTAAATTGTAAATGAAACGTAAACAATAGGCTGTTATTCTTTGAAGTGTAATAAAATCTGAGTATCTAGTGATTAAATCTGACAATTGTACTGATATAACTTGAAACACTTTAGAAGTCTTTTTCAACTCTGTCAGTTCTGAAGTTTTTAACTTAAAATCCACATTAGGCCATTCTGACTGTGGCAATTGCAAAAACAGTGGTCCGTTCCACCAAATTGTATTGGAAATTAATTTTTCAGGCATAATACCACGAGATGCAATATCTGCTGGGTTACTTGAACTGTTAACATAATTCCAGGTAAATGTGTTGGACAACGATTGAATTTTGGATACTCGATTAGCAACGAAAACTTGTAATTTACTAGGATCCGTATGAATCCAACTTAGTGCTACCTGAGAATCAGACCACATGAAAATAGGAACATTGACTTGAATGGCTTCTGTTACGGTGTTTATTAGTTGTGCACCTAATAAACAAGCACAGAGTTCTAGTTTCGGAATAGTTACAAGTTTGATTGGTGCAACTTTAGTTTTTGAACACAAGAGATTAATGTGATATTGATTTGAATCATCGATGCTTCGAAGGTAAATGCACGCAGCATATGCAGCTTTTGATGCATCACAAAAACAATGAATATCTAGTAAAGTATTCGAGACAACTTTACGAGGAATAGATATCTGATTAAAAATATTAATATTATTTTGAAATTGTAACCAAGTCTGTTGCAAATCCAAAGGGATTGGAGTGTCCCACGAAATATGAAGAGTCCATAATTGCTGAATGAGCATTTTTGCAATAATAATAGACGGGCTTAACAGACCTAGAGGGTCATATATTTGCGCAATATTCGATAGAATATGTCTTTTAGTAAATGGTTCGTGACTACGTAATTTGTTTATGTTAAAGGTAAACGAATCAGAAGAATTTAGCCACTGGACACCTAATGTTTTACAACTATCGTGATCTCCCAAATTTAATACTGAATTTGAGACATCGGATTCTTGAAAATCTGTAATTACTTGCTGATCATTTGAAATCCATTTTCTCAGAATAAAATGAGCTGATTTGAGCATATTGTAAATAGATTTGCATCTTTCTTGTAGTTCGCTTAGATCATTAGATCCTGTTAATAAATCATCAACATACATATCATTTAAAATTGTGCTAGAAGCTAATGGAAACTTGTCTAAATTGTCTTCAGCTAATGTTCTGATACATTTAATTGCTAAATAAGGTGCTGATCTAGTGCCATATGTGACAGTATTCAGTTGATAAATAGAAAATTCTTCATTATTATTTTCACGCCAAAGAATTTGTTGTAAATATTTATGTTCTGGATGTATGAGTATCTGTCTGTACATTTTAGAAATATCTGCTGATACAACATATTTATAAATTCTGAATCTTAGCAAAATGTTTAAAATATCGTTTTGCACTTTAGGACCTACATATTGAAGGTCATTAAGAGAATATCCTGATGAGCTCTGGCAGCTTCCATCAAAGACAGTTCTAAGTTTTGTAGTTAGACTAGACTCTTTTAATATACCATGATGTGGTAAAAAATAGGAATGTTCTGAATTAATAGAAATTTTACTCATATGACCTAGGTTTTCATATTCATGAATAAATTCAAAATAGAGTTGTTTAAAATAGGAATTGGAGAATTTTGATTCTAATGACTTAAATCTTTTAATAGCTGTTTGCTTTGAATCACCTAATAGACTAGGAGAATATTTTAATGGTAATTTTACCACGAATTGTCCATTCTCATTACGAGATGTGTCTTGTTTAAATAAAGATTCGCAAATGAGATCGTCTTGAGACAGAAATTCATTCTTGGTTTGAACATCCTCTAGTTCCCAAAACTTTTTTAATTGATCATCCTCAGGGATGTGTACTTCAACAAAATTGCATACATATTTATCTGAATTAATTGGAACTGTACCTGTTACAACCCAACCTAAATGAGTATTGATTAGTAATGGAAGCTTTTTACCTAATGATATTTTATCTTGCAATATAAGATCCCAAAAAATGTGAGCGCCTAATAACAAGTCAATTTCTTTAGGACAATTGAATTCTGGATCTGCTAAATTAATATTGTGAGGTAATCGAATATTATTCATATCAATAGGATAAGCAGGTAATCTACTTGATATAACGGGTACTACAAGTAGAGACCGACCGAATGTGACTTTTTTGGCCGAAGCCGAAGCCGATGCCGAAGTTCGGCCTGAAGGATACCTTCGGCCGAAGCCGAAGCCTAAGCCGAAGGTGACTAAATATTTGCATTTATAGTAGGGATAGTCGATGGTCGATGTTTTGCCATTAATATTTAGGTAGTCAAAACACCAGTAATCTTGAGTTTTAACAAATACAATAAAATTATTATAGTTTCTCAGAATTTTACTACGTGAGAAATATTCAAATGAAGATCTTTGAGACATCTTGACCTATTCTTAAAATTTATATCCTACCTACTACCTGAAAGTTTGTAAAACGTTTTGGTTTATTAGGGTATAAAATAGGGTGTAAATATTATTTAAAGTATCAAAGGCTCGCCGAAGCATATTGTTTAGAGATTATTTATATAGTATAGTATACTCGGAGCATTTTATTATTCCATCTTCGGCGAAACCTTCGGCTTCGTTTTGGCCGAAGCCGAATTTTGGCCGAAGGTTTAAATATTGGCCGAAGGTGGCCGTAGCCGATGCCGAAGCCGATTAATCGGTCGGTCTCTAACTACAAGACATGATATACTAGAATTGAAATCTGAAAATTGTGAAAATATTTTTAATGAACATTTTTTACTAATGTTAGAAGAACGCTGACTAATACCAGTAATTGAACAGTTTGTATCAGTTAATTGTAGTTTTAATTTATTGCAAAAGCGTTCGGTGATTAAATTCATTTGTGCACCGCAATCAAGTAATGCTCGGCACTTATGAAACTTACCATCTTGGTCTTTAATATTACACATAACTGTAGCTAGTAAAACTTGACTCTCATTTTTTGCAAAATTTATACTTATTTGCTGTTCTACACCATCATTTCTATGATCAAAAGTACTAGGTGAACTTACTTGATGATTAGTGTCACGAATTGAAACTTCTGCATAATCTTTATGAAGCAACGTGTTATGTTTGTGAGTCTTACAAACAGGACATGGACCAAATTTACAATTTCTCTTATCATGACCACTTAATAAACAATTTTCGCATAATTTAAGTTTTCTAACTTCCCGAAACCTCTCTTCGACTGATAACGCTTTAAAGGTGGGACATTTATAAATTGAATGTTCCTTTCTACAAAAATTACATCGGTTTTTAACCGCAAAGTGCACTAGATTGTTAGATCTGTTATGATACTTATTTGAACTTGAAGACTGTGATTTAGCCGTTTGAGATTCATCCAAACTTTGTAGTATGTCCGTCTTATTTTTTTAAAAATTGATAAAATGTTCTAAAGTAGGCAAATCGTTTGCAACCTTAGTTTCTTTCCATTCGCGTATAGTATTTTTCTGGAACTTGTTGATTAAGATATGTATCATAAATGAATCATATAACTTTTCTTTTGGTACGTATATACCTTCCAAGGAAGTTAAATGTTTGGATATCTCGTCTAACATATTTCGAAAACTAGCATAATTATAATTATCTTTTTGCATCATGGTTAAATTTAGTAATGATTTAAAGTGGCTGTCTATTAAAAACTGTTTTTTATCGAACCTATCGCATAATAAATCCCAGGCTTTCTGAAATGGTTGATCTACGCTCTCTAAACCTTCAATACAACTGGCTGCGTACCCTTGCAAAGAAGCCTTCAAGAAATGAAACTTCTGCCCATCACTAAGGGATGCATTATTCGCAATGGTCGCATTGAAGCTATTTTTGAAACTAACCCAAAATTGAAACTCCCCAGAGAACGTTTGCAATTTTATTCTCGGTAATAGGACATTTTGCAGGGGATCACTCACTGCTTTAAATTCACTAGATTGACCTAATTGACCGTATTGTACGTTATTACTGTTTACCGCTACCGGTCTTAAAATGGTTTTTAAATATGCTTGTGCCGCATAAAATCGATTTTCAAACTCCTCTCTTTCTGAATAGTGCTCCGGTAATTGACCCTCAGAACATTTCTTTTCTATCTCTGTTTGAACTATATCAAAATCATTTAATAAGTTTATATGATTATCATATCTAAATTGAACATCTTGAATATCAAAGTCACCCTTGTCTTTTGTTTTAGTAATGAATTTCTCTAGCAAAGTTAACTTTTGTTTATTTGTTCCACGAAGTCTAACTAAATCTTTTAAATCGTCTACTACTACTACTTCATTTGAGGTCGCCATCTTAGTAAATAAAATTGATAAACTCGACAAATGGGTACTTATAATTTAACTATGGATTATTATTGAAATTAAATATGAAAACACATATATAATTGTACACAAATATCGCAAACAGAAGGTAATATCATTTAACTAGATTGATATTGATAGAATTGCATAAAATCGTTTATAATTATTGTCAAATAAACCAACGAATTATAAAATGATCGGTTAAGAATGAAATATATAAAAATGGAAGGATCTGACCTTTATTTGCAGTGGTCCTGATGAATAGCTGTCGCTTGTCGCGTACCTTGCTGTACGTACTTCTCTTTCGCTGAATTGGGCCACTGGAAATGACACTAGAACTTGGAACTATTAACTTGGTTAGCGTCTACTAGTTTTTGGCGCTAATATTGCCTCATGCCGGCTAATAGATAATAAATTCGGCTCTTTTGACCAAAATGTTTGGAATTTACTCGTTTCCTGTCGCTGATAATCGAAATAAACACTAGTGGACTGTATGATACTTGTAATTAATTGAAAGAGGTACAAATTACATAAAATACACTTCTTGGTTCGCGTATTCGTCTGTAGTCTGTTTTCTTGTCTTGTCTACACTCTACAACATTCGTTCCCGAATTCTAGTTTTTAGGTGTCACTGAGGCGCGCGCGGTGTTGCCACCGTTGCCATTTTTTATAAAGGTTAAAAGTCCTAACAATGCCTACTAGGAAGAGACCCTAAAAAAGCTCTAGAGGGTGAAACAGCTGGAATAAAGGTACATGGAGTTCCTATTAACAACGTTAGATATGTGGAAGACACTGTCATCTTAGCCAAAAATATTGAAGATCTTCAGAGATTGGTGACCAGAACAGCAGAGTATGGACGAGAATACGGTCAACAATGAACGTCAAGAAGACAAAATTTATGAATATATCGAAAACTCAAAAAAAAATAACTAGAATCTTCTCATAAACGAAACCAATTACGAAAAAATAGACCAATAAGCATATATTGGAACACTGATCAACTCCAGCAATGATTACTTCCACGAAATCAAAATCAGAATAGAAAAGGTTAGAGCAAATTTTAACAACGTGAAACAAGAGCTCTGGAGTAGAGATGTGAAATTGGAGCTAAGAGTTAGGATGGTTAGGTGCTATACGTTTTCTCGACATTGTTTTATGGAATGGAAGCTTGGACTTTACACGCCGCATCAATGAAAAACTGGAATCATTCGAGTTATGGGTGTACAGCAGAATTTTAAAAATATCGTGGACAGAACACGTCACAAACAAAGAGGTTCTGATAAAGATGAATAAAGAAATGGAAATATTAAATTCATTCAAATCAAGAAAATTGGAATATCTGGAACACATTACACGTGCAGGTAGATACAACTTGTTCTAACTGATTATGCAGGGAAGGGTTCAAGGAAAAAGAAGCGTGGGGAGGCGTAAAATATCATGACTGCGCAACCTGAGAGAATGGTAAGGATGTACATCAAATCAACTTTTCAGAGCCGCCGTCTTTAAAGTCCGAGTAGCTATGATGATTGTCGACCTCCGTCGCGGAGATGGGACTTGAAGAAGAAGATTTAAGAAAACAGTTTATCAAATTGCTAAAGACGATATAAAAATATAAATTAATTTTCAGAAATAATAACGATACACAACCCAATGAACAAATTGTGATGACTTTGCTTAGGCTTTCGACTTTTCAAGGAATGGCTGCTCATTTTTTGTGGGAGTTTGGATTGGGGGTATTGCGTAGATGTTATATGGTGCTGTGGTGGACTTATTGGTAGAGGCAAGGATGGAAATGTAGCTGACTTACATTTTATTTTTCGATGGAAGAGGTCTATTTCTGCTGCAGCTAAGTTCTAAGGATTTATTGTTGAGAGTTCTGATGAATACTTGCCTTTAGCAATGGCGTGTTGCTTTTAGGATCTCCTTTGTTCTGATGTTCTAGCTTTAGATAGTCTCTGAAACATACTTTATACTAATATACTTGATATTCAAACCAATTTTGTAGAAGTTGGTGCATATGCCTTTTGTTTTGACTAATAAACTTTATAATTTATTTCTTAGTTTATTCTGATTTAGAAACCTAGATCTTCTCTAACCTCATGTTTCCAGATTTAAAACACTGAGCTTTTAAACCCTCTAAGTGAATAATTCACTTACCCCAGATACTCAAGGTATTACAGGATTAAGCTATGAGTGAGAGGGCCCTTTTCGTGATATTGAGCTCTAGTTGATCAGGCCGTCTGGAATATCTTTTGCGGATCTTCTGGCGCATCTGGCTGTTGAGAACTCCAAGTACTCTATAGAGACCAAAACATAGTACGATGCATCAAGGCAAATAATATAAGATGGATAGACCTTACTGAGAGCTAATGATGAAACACTACTAAATAAAACCTTATGATAAAGTCCCGATGGCAGAACATCAATAATTGTTCGCCCGACAAAGAATGGAAAGATGCAGTAACTAGGGATTTACATAAGATGGGGGTGCAACAATAGGAGATTTTTGCTCAAGATTGGCAAGAGTGGAGGAAAATAGTAAACGCAACCAAGACTCACTTAGAGTTGTAGAGCCCAGAAAGAAGAGGAAAAAGTTAAAACAGTAAATTATCTACATTAGCTACAATACAGCATCTTATTAGAACACAACAGAAATTTTGACAGTTACAGCTTACGCATTGATTTATTGATTCAATTTATCCTTTAGAAAACTTAAATACAATCTCAATAGAGCAAATTTTTATAAAAATATAAGTATTCTAATAATAAATTTCCCTTTCTAATTGAACAACGTCCCCAATCGAGAGCTCTTAAGTACTAGTACATTTTTGCGATGTTAACATTTAAATTTTAATATTTTAACTTCTAATATTTGTTTTGTATTATTGAACAAGTTCAGTCAGAATTACAGTAGGCATATATTATGCATGGATTACGTGTATTTGCATTTCTTGTTTGACTTTCTCATACTGATTTATGTAATTAGCATGCATGTTCTTCCAATTACAGTTATTGAATTTTTCGTCTACCGGTAGCAGAGATTTGAAAATTAGTAAAAATGCTTTTGTTGAATCAAGTCGCTGCTTTTATTATTAATTATTAAATTTTTCATTTACTGTCTTTAGGTTTTTTATTGTCCGTAGCCTGGAAAATTGGATTATTATCAGTCATATTAATTTAATGAGACAGAGCAGAAACTCAAGCGGCTATACAAATAGAGCTAACACACACACAGGGGATTATAGCAACATTGTATGAGACGAAATACTAGAATACAAAAGGAGAACAACAAAAAAATGATTCGGTTACAATTGTCTGAAATCGGTAGATAGATAACCATGACTAGAGAGGCATGCTTCGAAATCCCTCGCAAAACAACAGAAAAAGGTATTAACAGACTAGAATAGAGACAAGAAAACTAATTAGAATAAAAAGTAGGAGTACCAGGAACAAATAATCAGAGATATAGAAAAACATCGGAAGAACAACCAAGTAAGATAATTCATTAAACAATGAGTTTCAAAGATCAATGCCGGGCAACAAAAACTTCGATCAACCAACAACAGAAAACTTTCGACAAAAAGACAACGAAGATCTTATTACTGATGACACGAAATCTTAAAAACCTGGAAGCAATACTTCTATTACTTAACTATTAAACGACAAATTCAGCAGGCATACATCAAACATAGAAGTGCATACAACTGAAACATAAGATTAACACCTGACATACGAAAAAGTAACCCGGGCAATTAAAAAACTTAAAAATAATAAGGCATCAGGCAGCAAGAAACAGAGAGTTAATGTAAAATGTGATCGCTAACATCTATTAGTGGATTTGCATCTGAAGGAGAAGATCAGGTAGCAATAGTATAAATGGTATCATACAGTATGGTGCAAATGAAAGGAATAAATTGATTATTTCGTAAAACGACGACTATAAGGAAAAATTCCGAAACAAGTCGAGTTTTATTTTTAAATTACGATATTTTGGCATATATGTCATACTAGTGACGTCATCCATCTGGGCGTGATGACGTACTCGATGATTTTTTTGAACGAGAATAGGGGTCCTGTGCTAGCTCATTTGAAGGTAATTCAATTCTCTATTCAGCAATATAAACATTTACATTATTATTTATACGGGGTGTCCAAAAATTTCTTTTAATTAAATTATTTGACAAAAAAAAGAATTCATATAATTTACTTAATTCAAAATACATTTTATTGCTGTCAGAAATCAGACAAAAATGTTTTTATCACAAATAAACATTGCTTTTCGCTTAAATTAAACGTTCGAACTTCCAAGAGGCAGGTGGCTGGCGAGAGCTGGCTCGAACATTGAATTTAATCGAAAAGCAATGTTTATTTCTGAAATAAAAATTTTTTCTGTTTTCTGACAACAGTAAAATGTATTTTGAGTTAAATAAATTACAGACATTCTTCTTTTTTTGTAAAATAATTTAATTAAAAAAACTTTTTTGACACCATGTGCAAATAATTATGTAAATGTTTATATATTACTGAATAGAGAATTGAATAACCTTTCAAATGAGCTAACAGACGATCCCTACTCTCATTTAAAAAATAATCGATTACGTCATCACGCCCAGATGGATGACGTCACTAGTATGAATTATATACCAAAATATCATAATTTAAAAATAAAAATCGACATGTTAAGGGGTTTTCCCTTAAAGTCGCCGGTTTACGAATTTATTTCTTTCATTTGCACCATGCTGTATACCCGCAGGATGCTTAAAATACGGAGAAGAAGCGCATTTGGCGAAAATAAACAGTGCCAGACTAAATGAGGATTTAAGCGCATTAGTGGATTTAAGTAGTTACCTTAGAACAACAATAACTGAAGTCATTAACGGATCACAAGAAATAAACAATAAGATACAACCCGGAAACAAATACCATTTAAAACTAAATAAAATCAAAACAACTAACAAGACCTACAAATATTTGTTTTCAATCCTGACTCCCCGGAGGGAGTGTAATGGTCAACGTGATGTCGTGTATTGTCCGTCTCCAAAGATCTCTGTCTCTGGTCATTTCTTTTAACTCATGCACTGTCTTTGGCATATTCCTGTAATTTCAATCTTCCACCTTTCCCTGTATAATGAGTCTTTCCATGTTTCTGTGTTTGCTGTATAACATGTCCAAAGTATTTTCATTGTTGGAGATGGACTCTACTGGAGAGTCGTTGGCTAACTTTTAGCTCAAGTAAAATTGAATTATTTGTCCAAGGAATTCGCAACATTCGTCTACAACAGAACATTTCAGTGGCGTCTATCTTTTTCCTGTCCGATTGTTTCAGGATCCAAGATTCACATCCAAACAACTAACAAGACATACAAAGATCTCTTTTTTCAATTCTGACTCCCCGGAGGGAGTGTAATGGTCGACGTGATGTCGTGTATCGTCCGTCTCCAATGATCTTTGTCTCTGACCATTTCTTTTAACTCATGCATAGGTCTTTTGTATATTCTTGTAATTTCCATCTTTTTGGGGATCTTCCTCGTGATCTTTGGCCTTCCACCTTTTCCTGTATAATGAGCATTTCAATGTTTCTGTGTTTGCTCTCATAACATGTCCAAAGTATTTTAATTGTTGGTGATGGACTCTACTGGAGAGTTGTTGGCTAACTTTTGGCTCTCGTAAAATTGAATTATTTTTCCTACGGTCAGTCCAAAGAATTCGTAACATTCGTCTCCAACATTTCAGTGGCGTCTATCTTTTTCCTTTCCGATTGTTTCAGGATCCAAAATCCACACCGTTGATCAACCTCATCTTTAACACTTTTGAAATTGGACGGTTCTTCCAGATTTTGGTCATTTGGGCTGTAGCAACTTCTGCTAGATCACATGACGATTAATCTTTTCCTGTAATAGCCCTGTGTTTGTGATCAATTATCCCAGATATAAGTATGAGCTCACAACCTCAAACCGGTAAATTATGGTTACGTGTGGATGATTGTTATGTAGCCTATCCACTATCACGATATTTGTGTTTGATATGTTTAATTTCAGACCAAATATTCGACTTTGGTTTTCGTATAAGATGAATCAGCTCTGCTTGACTATTTGCGAGAAGTGTGTTATCTGCGAAACGTAGGTTGTTTATTTTATGACCATTTATTGAGAAGCCCTTTTCCATCCTACAAGTGCTCTCCTCATACAAAGATAAAACTATATGAAATAATCATACGACCCGCAGTTTATGTATGGTTGCGAAACATAGACGCAAATGAAGACAAACTGTTTTTAATTGTTCCGAAGTGACTGTATCTTTTGTATTTCTAGTTCAATGTTGTTAATATGTAGTTTGAAAATAAAATTAACATGACAAATTTTCCAACAACTGCTTTTTTATTGTGTTTGACATAAGAGAGAGTTTGTCAGGGTGATAGAAATGGCCTTAGCGTAGTTACAAAGTTTTTAATATGTATAACAAATAAAACAAATAAAACAAATCTATGGTTCTAAACAAAAGCCGAGTCTGACTAAAAGAGGAATTCCTAGGAAAAGCTGGATATACCCCATTCCACGAATATACGACCCTCTTGGATTATCGGGACAACGAATATTTTACTGTGAAAAATATGAACAACGAAAGTAAATTGCAAATTATATTGTTGTTTATTGGAGTAATTATTAGAGCAAAATACTTTCGTACTTCTTATGTTGCACACTAAAATATTCGTTGTCGCGATAATCCAAAACAGTCGTATATTCGTGGAATAGACCATAGAAGGAATTCACAGGGAAATTAGAGAAAGAGGCCTGAACGAAGACATGTGTTACGATAGAACAATGGCGATTGGTAATCGGAAGACGTCGTAGAACCTTATGAACCGATTATATTATACAAGGTGTCCCAAAAGTAGTGGAACGGTCGAATATTTCGCGAACTAAACATCTGATAGAAAAACTGAAAAATACGTTTTCAATGATTTTCAAAAATCTATCGAATAACACCAAACACTAACCCCCACTATACTCCCTGAAGGTGGGGTGGGGGGTAAATCTTAAATGGAAACCCCAGTTTTTCTTGCAGATTTTAGTTTGTTACGTAAAAGTAAGCAACTTTTGTTCAAGACATTTTTTCGAACTGTGGATAGATGGCGCTATAATTGGGAAAAACGATGTATCCAGATACCATAGGTAAATTATAGAAACGGTCTAATATCTCACGAAATACACTTCCAAATAAGAAACTAAAAAACAGGTTTTTAATCTTTTTCGAAAACCTTTTGAATAACACCAAACGTGACCCTCCAACCCACCCCCTGGGGGTGGGGTGGGGAATAACTTTAAAATCTTAAACAGCAACCCCCACTTTTTATTACAGATTCGGATCCGTCACGAAAAATTAAGCAACATTTATTCCAAACATTTTTTAGAATTGTTAATAGATGGCGCTTTAATTGGAAAAATACGATTTATTAGCGCCATCTATCAGAAATTTTAAAAAATGTTTCGAATAAGTGTTACTTAATTTTTTATGGCAAAACCGAATCTGCAATAAAAAGTGGGGGTTGCTATTTAAGATTTTAAAGTTACCCCCTACCCCACCTCCAGGGGGTGGGTTGGAGGGTCATGTTTAGTGTTATTCGATAGGTTCTCGAAAAAGATTAAAAATCTGTTTTTTGGTTTCTCATTTGGAAGTGTATTTCGTGAGATATTACACCGTTTCTATAATTTATCTATGGTATCAGGATAAATCGTTTTTCCCAATTATAGCGCCATCTATCCACAGTTCGAAAAAATTTCTTGAATAAAAGTTGCCTACATTTACGTAACGAATCCAAATTTGCAAGAAAAACTGGGGGTTTCCATTTGAGATTTTAAAGTTACCCCCACCCTACCTCCAGGGGGTGTAGTGGGGATTGGTATTTGGTGTCATTGAATAGATTTTTAAAAATTATTGAATAAATATTTTTCAGTTTTTTGATCCGATGCTTAGTTCGCGAAATATTCGACCGTTCCACTACTTTTGGGACACCCTATATATTAACCACAAGGGAAGAGCGGCTATGTGTTTGGGAACATAATCCTAAGGAAGATCTTTGGGCCTGTGCCTGATTGGACCGCAGGATAATAAAGGATAAAAACTATATCAAAAAGCTCGAAGAACTACATATACAGTCCTCTCTCTCTATAACGATATGCAAGGAACGGGGAATTTTCATCTTTATAAGGAGAGATTGTTATACAGGGAGAGAGAAAGGAAGAGAGAGAGAGAGAAAATCGTTATTGTAATAGTAATCATACTGTACTAAATAACTTGTGTTAATTTTCTCTATTGCTCGAGTTATCGCTAACTTTTCTTCAACCGAGAGTACTCTACGGTTTTTCGAAAACATCTTGACTGTTCACAGACTGAGATACAACCGAAACTGGAACTTATAAGTAGAAGTCGTCAATAGAGGGCAACATCTGTGTGAAAACAGTTAAGGCACACCGCCCGAACGATATAAGCGTTTTACAACTTTCTGCATATCGGATTGAAATTTGAACCACCAAATTTTTGCTAAATTGGAGCCACAAAATGAATCACTTACTAATCACTAATCACTTTTTATCAAGTTACACCTACGCAAGAGCTTTGTAAGTTATTCCCTGTGTTTCAATTAAGTGTTATCTTTAATTGGTAAAATTCACACGGTTTAGTTATCTAGTTATTGCCAAACGCAAGTGGTTATCAGTTGTTTCTTGAAAAGTAAGGTCATCTACTATTGAAAAGTTATCGTTATAAAGAGAGAACGATATCGGTATAGAGAAAGAATTAATACATTTTCCTTATGACGAACCAAACAATGTTTAGTATTTTGATCGTTATAGAGGAATTATCGTTATTTAGGAAATCGTTATAAAGAGGACTACTGTATATCAAGACGCTAACATAATAAAAGCTATAGAGTCTAGAAGTCTCCAATGGATATTGCAAGGCTCAAAAGATAGTTTTTATGACTAAAATGTCTTAAAAAAATCAAAAAAGAACAAATCGTAATTTACGGACACTCTAAAAAATAGACTTCATAACCAAACAAATAATGCAATAACACAGCCGAAGACAAATAGCGATATGACATGCGAGATTAATCATTCGTAATATGCAGTGTGTTTATACACGTTGCTCTTTACTATGCGCCTGTAACTAATTTCTGTAATTACCATGAAAGTTGGAGAACATTTTGTTGCTGATTACTTTACTTAGTGTCGCATTCTCCGTGTTTGTTAGTATAAGGGCTGAAAAATCGGTTTTCGTGTATTGAGAAAAATGTTTATTCATTCTGCCGAAAATAAACCGGTGACATGTTTCCTCTTTAAATAAAAAACGTTGCAAGGGTTACTATACTTTCTTAAAAAAACTCAAAAAAAAAAATTAATGCAATCCTTAATAGTGCAATTTGTTTATTATGCGCAGATAATTTACCAATTATTTTACATTGTATATGCATATATGCTACTTGTTTCTTGTTTTGTTTTTCATTCCATCATTCTGATTTTCTTTGGCTTTACTCCTACGCGTGGTCGGCTTACCTAATTAGATTTCTTTATAAGTTTATATCTTGGATCATACCACTATCAATCCCCTTTATCGGTGTATTCTCCCTGTGTCTACCACCAGATCTTCTTTGGTCTTCCTCTCCAAGTTTTTACTTTGAACATACTCGAACCATCAATGCTTTTGATTCATCAATTGTTGTCACCCCTAAACTGCATATTATTAGTTCTATCCCTTTTTTCACTCCATTCAATCATCTAAGAATTATTCTTCTTCTGAAGGTGCCGTACATTTCTGTGTAGGCGCCCAATTGATATTACTGATGAGATACACGAGCTTCTCTACTCTCTTCAGTACGACATCTTCACCTTTTATAGCGTCATTCTGTACCTATATAATTTTCTTTGCTAACTATCATAAATATACTCGTATATAGTTTTGTTAACGATAAGTTTTAATCCATACTGATTACAGGTATGGTTTATTTTGTTAATTAGATTTTGAAGATATTCTCCACAATTAGCCAGCAGTAAGGTATCGACGGCATATCTAATACTGTTCACGGTTACATTATTCACAATGATGCCTTCTGTTGTCTCCATTAATAATTCCTTAATATTTCCTATTAATACTGTTTAAAGAGTAAAGAGGATAGCATACAGTTTTGTCTCACTCTTCTTTTTATATTTCTTTTATCTGACAGTTTTTGTTTAAACTTTTATTCTTGCCACTTGATGCCAATATAGATTTGTAATTTTTTGTAAATCATTATCAGACCTTGTCGGACCTTGTCAAAAAATACAATATTCAAAACTCGTTTGTTTTTTCATTGCTAATCAAGCGTGCGCGACACTATTTTCCACCGACAGTATGGTGCAAATGAAAGGAATAAATTCGTTATTTCGTAAACCGGCGACTTTAAGGAAAAATCCTGAAACAGGTCGATTTTTATTTTTAAGTTATCATATTATGGCATATATGATATACTAGTGGCGTCATCCATCTGGGCATGATGACGTAATCAATGATTTTTTTAAATGAGAATAGGGGTCGTATGCTAGCTCATTTGAAAGGTTTTTCAATTCTCTATTCAGTAATATAAACATTTACATAATGATTTATACAGGGTGTACTTCTACTTATATTGTTGTCAAATAATTTAATTTAATAAAATTTTTTTGGACACCCTGTATAATTAATTATGTAAAAGTTTATATTACTGAATAGAGAATTGAAGAACCTTGTAAATGAGCTACCACACGACACACGACCCCTATTCTTATTTAAAAAAATCATCGATTACGTCATCACGCCCAGACGGATGACGTCACTAGTATACCATATATGCCACAATATCATAACTCAAAAATAAAAATCGACCTGTTTCGGGTTTTTTCCTTAAAGTCGCCGGTTTATGAATTATCGAATTTATTCCTTTCATTTGCACCATACTGTATACACACGCAACGCTGAAACACGCAAAAACAAAGGAGTTTTGAATACTGTATTGCAAAAAACTCTTCGGGATCTCATCAGTCGATGTTTAAAGAATATCTATCTACCTTGGCTACATTCAAATTTTAAGTTTTTCACATAGTTTTTGAATGTTAAAAATGGCCGATTTCGCAATTTTTCAATTTTTAATCGCTTATATGTCAAAAACTATTAACTTTAGAGAAAAGTCACTAAAGACATTTTTTGTTTGGAATGATCCAAAAAACCTAAAAAAACTTTGTTCCATGCAAAAAAAATAATTTTAGGAAAAAAACAAAAAAAAACGTTTAAAAATTTTTTGACCCACTTTTGGTCCTGGCAACATGCAAATTTGTTAAAAGGGGTGCTTTTTGAGTAATATTGTGCAAAAAATCCGAACCGGAATATTTTTCCTAGCGGATGCGCAGTGGCTTTCTAAAATAGTAAGGTTTTGATTTATTTTATATGAATATAATTACAAAATACTACAGAAATATGTCTTTTTTCTCACTTGTTGTACAATATACTATTTTAAAAAGGATTTCTTAATCCTTATCTTAAGGATATTGTGTCTAGGAAACATAATATCCTTGAACTTTTGTTGCTGCAAAAGTTCTTATTAGTTCCTAATTTTAACTTTGATACCTTAATCATGTATAATAGACACGTTTAACACTGTACGTTTGCTGTAAATTTTAAAGAACCGCTTGGATTAACATAAAATTTGTCATACGCATAGCTAACATGTTAACAAAGAAAAGTGATATTGTGCAGATGTGTGCTTTTGCCCTTGGGGTGAGTTTCGCCCCCTCTTGGGAGTAAAAAAATATGTGTCCGAAATAAGTCCGGAAATCGATAAACTGACTAATTCTAAGCAATTTTTCTTCTTAAGAGTTTTCTCAATAAGTCAATTCTTTTCAAGTTATTTGCGAGTGAACTTGTTCATTTTTTTCGCAAATAACTTAAAAAGTAAGTATTTTGTCGAAAAAATCATTTTTAGCAAAAATTTAGCCTGTAAAAAAGTGAAAAAATTGGTGTATATATTAGGTCTCTATACTTAGCAGAAGCAGAGTTATAGCTAATGAAAAATAGGTTCATGTTCGTCAAATTCCAAATCGAATATTTTAACTTGAAATAACCAAAAAATGAAGCACTTTTTGGGGAAAACTCATTACAACTTTTTTAAAGTGTTTAAAAAAATATTTCTTTTGTTTTACAAAAAAACATTTCTAGCATCAAAAATAAACAAGTTACGCTCAAAATAAAGTTGGTACCTTTTGTTTTGGCAAAAAATCGGGAAGATCAACCCCTAATTAGCAACTTAAATGATATTAATCATTATCGCTTCAGAAGTTACTTTACTTATGTTTTGTTTATATGATCTGTAATTTTCATCGATTCAAAGTGCTTATTTTTGAAAAAATTTGGTTTTGAAATAGAATTTTCAAAACTTTTAATTTTGGACAAAATGCATTTTTTCAAAATAACTTAAAAATTATTGGAGATACCAAAAATCTGAAACAATAAAAAAGTCGGCTTATTTTTTGAATATTTTTAATTTTTTTGTTTTACTGTCAGACAAAAATTGGTTAAGATTTGGTGTATCTAAATTTGAATACGCTTGTGATTAGTGAATCTGTCAAGCCCTTTTAACTACAGCCTTCTCAAAAATAAGGACCTAAAACCATTGAAACTTACAGATCATATTAAACAATGCATACAGGAGTAAAGAAACTTGTCAAGTGGTAACCATTACGTTCATTTGAGACGCTAATTAGGGGGTGATTTTCCCGATTTTTTACCAAAAGAAAAGGGACCAACTTTATTTTGAGCGTAACTTGGTTATTTTTGATGATAGAAATGTTTTTTGTAAAACAAAAGAAAGGTTTTTTTAAACACTTTAAAAAAGTACTAATGAGTTTTCCCCAAGAAGTGCTTCATTTTTGGTTATTTCAAATTAAAATATTCGATTTGGAATTTGACGAATATAAACCTATTTTTCATTAGCTATAACTCTGCTTCTGCTAAGTATAGAGACCTAATGTATACACCATATTTTTCACTTTTTTACAGGATATATTTTTTGAGAACATTTTTTTGATCAAATAGTTACTTTTTGAGTAATTTGCAAAAGCCGTCTAAAAACGTGGTTATTTTCACTCGCATATTATATGGTTCACTCGCAAATAACTCGAAAATATTGACTTGGTGAAAAAAGTTGCTTAGAATTAGTCAGTTTATCGATTTCTGGACTTATTTTGGACATATATTTTTTCACCCCCGAGATGGGGTGAAACTCACCCCCGGGGCAAAAGCACACATCAGACAATATCACTTTTTTTCTTTGACCTCTTAGTTATGTGTATGCAATATTTGTTGTATGTGGTTTTGCAATATTTTACCGTTAAAGAACGTACTAATTTGTAAATATAAAAATAATATTTAGTTTTACTAAAACCGCATGTATTTTGATTTAGCTCCCACGTCAAACGAATCGATATCTAGCCGCAAATAGGTGTACAGGTACCTGGTAGCTGGGGTTATAAATCGAGATATAGAAGAAGGAAAGAAAAGGGCTTGTAATGGAATAAAAATTGATACGAACCTGGTCCTTTTCGATGAAGCCGATGAAAGCCGTTCGCTCGATTTCCACCGGCTGACCGGCACGGTCGTAGAGAGCGATGACGAAGTGGAAAAAATTCGATTTCCGCAGATTGCTGGGCGGCTGTTTCTCAAAATGAGCCCGGCCTACTTGAGACCTGCGAACAAAAATAACATTTTGTATAATAAATCTATTTTTTGTATTCACCTTGAAAAAAAGACTAAGGAACGTTTAACATTTAGGTTTTCATATTATCCTAAAGCATTTTCTTTTGTCATTTTACTTTTGTGCTGTTGCAATAACTGTAAGTGTAAATTGGGAATTAATCCAGAATAAACACTACACTCAAAAAAATTTAGTTCGTAATATTGATTAACAGTGAATATTGAATAGTATTTCGTTGTAACAACAATTTAATTTTTTGTTTCAACGAACAAATATTTTTTGTTTCATAGAGTACAATAATCAACGGCACTCAATTTATTCAGTCGATAAATTAGTTTCGTATATTTAATAATATTATTAATTCTGACAGAAAAACACTGTCTTAATTTCGTAGATAATAAACTATTACCTTGGTTTATCATGACAACGTACAGATTTCATTAAAACAAGGTACAAATATTGTTAATATAGAGTAATATTTTATTATTCCATAGATGTAAACTGATTGTTATGACAACGAATGGATTAATCAGTCTGCTACTGCGTTTAATAACCACAAGCAATGCGTTCATGGTAACAATAAACGCAGCTGTTGAAACAATAAATGTTTTGCCAATGCTTCCCATTTGAAATGTAACGGCTTTTCCTTATCGTGATACCCCGAGCTTCTCTGTGTTACCATTGTTTAAAAAAGAATTCTTTGTTAAACAATGCTGTTACCTCTGTCGAAGTCCCGAATAATTTCATTTGGTTTCCAAGTGTAGTCCGTACTAGAAGGAAGTTTTCGTGTGTCTATTATCGTATTTATTTTTTTCGAATCCTGAGAAAACTAATTAATATTTTTGAAAAATCTAAATGCAGAATAAAATATTACAATATTATCGGGAGTCTGTAGTCCCTGAGAACTTCTATAATGATTATTTTGATAAGTCACAGGGGTGAAAAAGAGAAAATTTAGTATGATTTTTAATTTTAAATATACCATTTAAAATAAACTTTCTGTTTATTCTTAGTTTCATTTTTAGTAAGTTTTTCCGTTGGATGAATAATTTTTAAGGTGTTCGCATAAAACTGTCCGAAAGGGTGACATTTTTCAATGAAAATAACAAATTTTCAACCACGAATAAATCAAAAAGTATTGAGTTTTCAAAATAAAATTATAAAACCGTTTTTGCTTAGAATTAGGTTCTCTAGCCACTTCCGTAGTTATTTTGACCAAAAAAATTTCCCTGGTGGGAACCAGCTCCA
The DNA here is from genome assembly GCF_917563875.1 of Diabrotica virgifera virgifera. Lineage (NCBI taxonomy): Eukaryota > Metazoa > Arthropoda > Insecta > Coleoptera > Chrysomelidae > Diabrotica > Diabrotica virgifera. The sequence goes on along the minus strand of NC_065449.1, from coordinate 52,779,724 downwards.
TGATAAAAGCGCACATCGGCATAGGGTAGACTTTGAATTAGGAGATAAGTAGATGCTATTCCCAAAATGTCTTAAAAAGCCATGGAGTAGGATAGAATTAGTTGCCAAATACCCTCAATAACTGCACTAAAACACCGTTTATAAAACTAAAAACAACAGATATCAACACAATATTTTATTTGCATCAATCATAGTACTTTATGCTATTTTTAAATATTGTTGCCTTCGTTGTCAAGGCTTCCATTTTATCGGAGAATAGTTTTTAAATGCCGGTGTTGTAGTCCTCTACTGCCAAACGCGTGAGATAGAATATCACTTCATCTTTATGCCCTTTATCGTTTCCAAACTTCTATCCACCCATGAATTCCTCCAGTATTGGGAACACATGATAAGCAGTAGGTGCTAGGTCTGGTCTGAAGGAACTTTCCATTGTAGAGGATGAAGTTCTTGCTGATTTTTTGCCGATCCATGGGGCCGAGCATTGTATTGAATCAGAAACACCATTGTCGAAAACAAGCCACGTCGTTTATTATGTATGAATTCTGAATATATTGTTTCATCCCTGCGTATAAACCATCTCTTAATAATCCGGTTAACTTGTCAAGATGTACTGTATTTAATGCCGTTTCATTATCAATTAAAGCAGCAAAGACAGATTTACATACTCTCGACATTTCTGCAGCAAAACATTCAGTGAAAAAAAGTGCTTCTCTAATTCCTAATCCATCTCTAAATCCAATATTAGCCCGATCAAAGAACAATCTGACGCCAAAAACAATAAAGGAAGGATGAAAATTTGGGAATAGGTAGTTAAAATTGTTTATTATTATATAAGAAAAAGTTTACAATTCTACACCCCCTCCATTTTTCAAAAATAGAGGGGAATACTCCCCTCTCGAAGGTGAAAAATATACATTCAAAATAAGTCTGGAATTTGATAAAATGACTGATTCTAAGCAATTTTTGTTCTATGTCTACTTTTGTTCTATAGTTTTTTCCCAAGTCAATACTTTTCGAGTTATTTGCAACTGAATATTATGTTCATTTTTAACAGAAAAAAACATGTTTTTGGACGGTTTTTCGTAGATAACTCAAAAATTAAGTAATTCAGCAAAAAAAATTTTCTTAGCAAAAATATAGCTAATAAAAAATGAAAAAAAAGGTGTATGCTTGAGGTCTGCAGACCCAGTAAAAGCAGAGTTGTAACTAATGAAAAGTAGGTTCTTCTTTATAAAATTCCAAATCGCATATTTCAATGTGAAATAACCCAAAAACGGAGCACTTTTCGGGGAAATTCATTTCAACTTTTTTAACGTGTTTAAAAAAAGGATTATTTTTGTTTTCTAAAAAAACTTGTAACATTAAAAGTAAGTGAGTTACGCTCAAAATATTGTTGGTCCCTTTTATTATTTGGTAAAAAAATCGCAAAAATCACCCCCTAATTAGCATCACAAATAAACTTTATCATTACCACTTCACAAGTTACTTTGCTGATATATTATTTATATGATCTGTAAGTTTCATCGGTTCAAAGTGCTTATTTTTGAAAAAGCTGTAGTGAAAATGGCTTGAACGAGTAACTAATCACGAGTTTAGGCAAATTTTGAACAGCCATAGCATAATTAATTTTAGTATAACAAAAAAACAAAAAAGGAAAAATATTTAGAAAAGCAAAATGTACATTTTATTACTCTTTGAGATTTTTGGTATGACTAATAATTTTTAAGTTAATTCCATGAACAATTCCATTTTTTTTAATAAAAAAAAATGTTTTATTTTAAACCCAATTTTTTTCAAAACTAAGCACTTTAAACCAATGAAACTTATAGGTAATATAAACAAGACATAAGTAAAGTAACTTGTGAAGCGGTTACGATTAATTTTATTTGGGAAGCTAATTAGGGAGTGATTTTCGCGATTTTTGTACCAAAAAATAAAAGGGACCAACAATATTTTGAGCGTAACTCACTTATTTTTAATGTTAGAATTTTTTTTTTAAACAAAAATAAACCTTTTTTTAAACACTTTAAAAAAGTTGTAATGCATTTTCCCCGAAAAGTGCTCTCTCCTTTGGTTATTTCACATTGAAATATGCGATTTGGAATTTGACGAAGAAGAACCTACTTTTCATTAGCTACAACTCTGCTTATGCTGCGTGTGCAGACTTCACGCATACACCATTTTTTTCAATTTTTTATAAGCTATATTTTTACTCAGAGATTTTTTACTATTTTTTTCGCTAGAGTACTTACTTTTTGAGTTATCTGCGAAGAACCGTCCATAAACATGTTTTTTTTGTTAAAGATGAACATATTCACTCGCAAATAACTCGAAAAGTATTGACTTGGTGAAAAAACTCTATGGAACAAAAGTTGCTTAGAATTAGTCATTTTATCCAATTCCGGGCCTATTTTGAACGTATATTTTTTCACTCACGAGAAAATATTTTTCAACCCGTATTTCCCAATTTTTGCAAAATGGAGAGGATGTAAACTTTTTCTTATATAATAACAGACAATTTCAACTACCTATTTCCAAATTTTCATCCTTCCTTTATTTTTTGGAGGTTTTCGTAAAATGTGGTGTTCCCTACTCGGGCTATATGTTTGAGCTTTCCGTTTGAATTAATCCTTTTATATGTTGAGCTTATAATAATATATACCTACCTTATCTTATAATAAACAGACTTTAGGACTTTATGATATCTATTTACTTAAGCACATAAAAAATATTAAGAAATTTAGTTTCCTTATGTCTCTTAAGTTGTCTTTTCTTTCTGTAGAATGTTTTACTTATTATAAAAAATATTTTATACCTTTAATAAATTGTTGAGTTAGGTGGTCCTATTACTTTCTTGGCTTTAACCATCTATCTTGTTTCCCAAGTGTTCTTTGAATATCTCATCTTGTACGTATTCCAAAATTATATTGAATTTCACGGAGGGATAAGATGCATTTACATTTCGTACGTTCAATGTTCTGTCTGAGTATCGAAATAGGGTGGCGAACACACAAACTCTCGATCGTATGTATACACGGATCTAGAGTAAACTCAGATATGGAGACTATATGCACCCAACGTCCCTTTTACAGAGTGTCCACTTCCAGAAATACTGTACAAAGTTGTAGCTTAAAATAAATTATTTTCCGTGTTAAACACGTGATGTCTATTGTTGCCCTTTATGTTTCCAAACAAATTATGCGAAAAATATAAAATTATGTAACAAGGTAAAAAATCAAATAATATGCATCTAAACAGGATATGTCGTCCTGTTAAGTTGTGCTCACTACGGAGAGCAATTGATTGTATCCTCGCTCCGACCCTTGCTCCCTGGTATTTATATTTGTTATATTCGTGAATTCTCTCTCGCATTTAAAATAATGTATTTATTTTACATAGCTATCGATAATATAGTTTCGATCGCTATGTAAAATAAATACGTTATTTTAAATGCGAGAATTCACGAATATAAATACCAGGGAGCAAGGTTCAGAGCGAGGATACAATCCATTGCTCTCCGTAGTGAGCAAACCCTTAGAGGTAAAACTCACTAAGTGCACTATTTTGAGATTTTGACATTTTCATCGATTTGAACTCAATACGGTACTGCCCAGCCCTGGAGAAGTCATTTGAGGTTCTAACTCTTCTAATTGCTGAGATAATTTATGCTACAATTCACTAAGTTCGTTATTGTTAATTTCAGTTTCAGGGTAAAATTCATTCAAACTTATTATTGCACTTAGTGAATTTTTCCTTACAATCTGGAATGCATTTTTTGAATTTTGTTTTCAGGGTAAAACTCATTAAAACTTATTATTGCACTTTGTGAATTTTTCCTTACAATCCGGAGTGCCGGATCGGTACTCAGTGATCTTTCAAAGAGTAAATTAGTAACTAGAAAAATGGATGTTGATATTTCAACAATAAGTTACTTCTGTTTCTATCGCGTGTGATTTTTTATACCTAGAGCGAACTGTTTTGTAGAAACTTATTTAAATGTTTATTAACAATTTATTCATTATCATTCATTACCATTACCAGATACTCAGCTTTAGTTCCGTTAGAGGTTAGATAATCTCTTTTAGGGTGAACATTTTGTAATATAATTCATTTTTTGTTACTTATTTTGAATTTAAAATCATAACTTTAGTCATGATAGTTTATGGAGACAAATTCGTTAACTTCTCAATATCCAATAATTGTGTTCATGAAAAAACTCATCAAGTACAAAGTGTAGTTAGTGAGTTTTACCTCTCCTAGGACGATATAGATATCTACATTATGAAATACTAAACGTAGCGTCACCTCAGAATAGTCAAAAATTTCAAACGCATACATCGCTAGGAATATAAATTTATTCTTAGTAGTCTTCTTCTTCGTGTGCATCATCCTTTAATGACATTGGCGATCATCAAGGTCCATTTTACTCTATCAATAGCGCATTTTTCACTCCACTGCTTTTCTCCCCGCTTCTCTTTTTCCTTCCAATCGCATCAACTCGTATTTTTCATTTCTTAGTATCTGACCTAAGTAGCTCATTTTTCTTTCCTTCATAGTGTTGAGTATTTCTTTTTCCTTTTCATCTTTCTTAAAATTTTCATGTTTGTTACGTGTTGTGTCAATGACATTTCAATATTCTTCGACAACACCACAGCTCAAAGCTGACAAGTATTTTTCAGTATATAACTCCACATAAAAGTACAGAGAATACGCATCAACTCAATAATCGTTCTAATTTCTATTCCCAGTTTTCCATTCGATAATAATCCTTTCATCTTATTGAAAGCGCTTCTGGCGATCTCAATACGTTTTATTTCAATGCTGATTTCCCATTATTCATTTAGCTCACATTACAAAGTAATTGTATATGAGTACTTTCTCTATAGCTTTTTCTTTAATGTAGATTTTTTCGACTTCCGAACCAAACCAAAATTTGCAGCACGTCTCTTCTGTTTGCAAGTAGTATTGTATCGTCTGTATATTTGAGATTATTCACTAGTATTCCGGTAATTGATATGGCTTCATTGAGGTCTTCTAGTACCTCTTTAAATACCCCGTATTAGCACATATTAAAAGTAGAAGGAACAGTAGGTTCACATCTTTGTCGTAATAGTATTGGATGGGAAAATAAAGTATTGCCCACCTGAGGAAATTTGCCTATATAAAAGAGGAAGAAGAAAGAGAAGAAGTAGAAAAAGAAGACTTGTGCTTTATTCCCTAAAAATTCCATTACATTGAGATATTGAAAGATATTCAGATTTTTAAACCTATTCATTTGGTTTTCAAAATAGATTGCTCAATAGTATATACAAGTTTAATGTCATAATATGAATAATTTAGGAATGTCAGATATGCGAATACCATTTTATGATCTATACTCCAGGCTGTGGGTGAAAAATAGGTTGATTTCAGGATATAATTCAGGAATTTTTGAAATCTATCAGGTGTTGTAAAGGACGATGCCAGGAATAACTACTACTAAAATGTGACCAAAAATATTGTGAGCTTTTTTGTTATTGCGATTTTCATTTGTTAAATTTACAATTTTTAAAGATTTTTAATTTTGCAGCTTAGGATATTGATTCTAGGGAAAAACTTTTTAATAAAAAGTTGTAGTAAATTAAAAAACCTACAATTTGAGCTATGGTAAGTTTAATTTCGTTTATTGGTTATTGCAACACAGGCTGCGAAAGGTCCAAAATGGCCGTTTTTTACAATTGCGTTATTTATTGTACAAATGATTTTTTTTATTTTTTAAAGTTTTAGAATGAAGATCTTTCAATTCCAAAAATAAAAAAAAAATTGTAAGGTCGGATTAACGAATTTGTTGCTTAGATATTATAAATTGTTTATCCCAAGAGGTCAAATGTCGAAGGCTATAACTTTTTGAAAAAAGAAATCGTAGAGAGTTGGTGAAACATCCAATCTCCTTCTAAAGAGTTATGTTTTCATATTCTGATGTAAATAAATGCGTAAAACATTTTTAAACTTCTAATTTTTGGGTTTGAAAATAAGGGGGCAAATTTCGTTATAAATATTTTGAGCTGAAGCGGCCCTGTATATCCTATGAGTTTTTAACTTACAGATTATTGTTGCTAAAAACGAAACGAAGATTTATAAAAATAAAAAATTTCTAGACCAACTGAAGCCGAGCTAAATGTTGGGCTTCAAAATAAGGGGGCAATTTTCGTTATAAACATTTAGAGCTGAAGCGGCCCTGTACATCCTATGAGTTTCTAACTTACAGATTGTTGTTGCTGAAGACGAAACGAAGATTTATAAAGAAATAAAAATTTTCTACAACCAACTGAAGCCGAGATAATTGTTTCTTTTTTCTTAAATCGTAGTGCCTTTATTTACAACAATTAAGAAATTATTTTACAGTCACTGACTAAAGAAAGACATATGTTATCTTAAATTAAAAATAATTATAAAATATAGTTACATTTAATTATTAAAAATTATTTTTAAAATCGGTGCTTTTGCGAGCGTCCGAATTTTACAAATCGCCTCGCTTCAAATCCGCGCGCTCGGAAAATTTTTACGTAACTTGTATAAACTTTTATATGTGAAGTCTCATTTCTGAAGAAATAATATTACAAAAATGATACATATATATGAAATATATAACTATATTTTTAATTTTTTCATTGTTATATAAATATAATAATAATAATGTTACTTCTTATTATACAATATAAAACTTTTTCTTCTTGTAGTGACTATCCGTTTTGGATGTTGGCGACCATCATGGCAATCTCTACTTGCACACTAAATCGGTACTGCTGCTCTAAAAAGATTTGTAGTTGTTGTGTTGAACGACGTACGTAAATTTTTTAGCAAGGTAATCCTTTGCCTTCCTGGTTCTCAGTTTCCAAAAATGGGGTTTGCCAAATTGCCATGATGGTTGCCAACATCCAAAACGGATAGTCACTACAAGAAGAAAAAGTTTTATATTGTATAATAAGAAGTAACATTATTATTATATTTATATAAAAATGCAAAAATTAAAAATATAGTTATATGTATCATTTTTGTAATATTATTTCTTCAGAAATGAGATTTCACATATAAAAGTTTATCAAGAAAAACAAATACAGTGGTAAATACACTGTATATTATAATGGTAATATTATGAAATGGTTTTCGGTGAAAATTTAATACAAGTTACGTAAAAATTTTCCGAGCGCGCGGATTTGAAGCGAGTCGGGCGATTTGCAAAATTCGGCCGCTCGCAAAAGCACCGAATTTAAAAAAAATTTGTAATAATTAAATGCAATTATAGTTTATAATAATTTTTATTTTAAGATAATATAAGTCTTTCTTTAGTCAATGACTGTAAAATAATTTCTTAACTGCTATAAATAAAGGCACTACGATTTAAGAAAAAATAAACAATTATCTCGGCTTCAGTTGGTTGTAAATTTTTTTATTTTTTTATAAATCTTCGTTTTGCCTTTAGCAACATTAATCTGTAAGTTAGAAACTCATAGAATGTACAGGGCCGCTTCAGCTCTAAATGTTTATAACGAAATTTGCCCCCTTATTTTCAAACCCAACATTTAGCTCGGCTTCAGCTGGCCGTAGAAATATTTTTTTTTTTTTTGTAAATCTTCGTTTCCTCTTCAGCAACAATAATCTGTAAGGTAAAAACTCATAGGATGTACTGGGCCGCTTCAGCTCTAAATGCTTATAATGAAATTTGCCCCCTTATTTTCAAACCCAAAAATTAGAGGTTTAAAAATATTTTACGCATTTATTTATATCAGAATATGAAAATATAACTCTTTAGAAGGAGATTGGATGTTACAACAACTCTCTACGATTTTTCTTCAAAAAGTTATAGCCTTCGACATTTGACCTCTTGGGATAAACAATTTATAATATCTAAGCAACAAATTCGTTAATCCCGCCTTGCAATTTTTTTTATATTTGGAATTGAAAGATCTTCATTTTAAAGCTTTAAAAAATAAAAAAAAAATTATTTGTACAATAAATAACGCAATTGTAAAAAACGGCTATTTTGGACTTTTCGCATGCTGTTTTGCAATAACCAATAAACGAAATTAAACTTACCATAGCTCAAATTGTAGGTTTTTTAATTTACTACAACTTTCTATCAAAAAATTTTTCTCTAAAATCAATATCCTAAGCTGCAAAATTAAAAATCTTTAAAAATTGCAAATTTAACAAATGAAAATCGCAATTAAAAAAAAAGCTCACAATATTTTTGGTCACATTTTAGTAGACGTTATTCCTGGCATCATCCTTTACAACACCTGATAGGTTTCAAAAATTCCTGAATTATATCACGTTTTTTCACCCACAGCCTGGGGTACTACAGATATATCAGTCTTAATAGATTTGGATGAAAGTGAAAGAAAGGCAAGATAAATACTGCTGAACAGAATATGGAAAATTTTATTAAAAAATTAAAAATCTACAATACAATAATGTACAGAATATAAACACAGAAGTAAAAAAATTATATTACACAGACAACGCAATATTGATAGCCCAGGATAAAGATAAGCTGCAAAGATTATTCCATCGATTTAACAGAAGAGAAAAAGAATTTAATATTACAATATCATCTCAGAAAATTAAAACAATAGTGATCAACAAAGCATCAATCAGGGGTAAAATAGAAACTGATGGAATCAGTATTGAAAAAGTAATGGAAATGAAATATCTTGGAATTACACTGTCCAGCTGCGGAGACCTGGAAAAAGAAGTGAAAAATCAAGTACAAAAACCAAATAGACTAGCAGAATGCTTCAATAACACTATATATGGAGAAACCGACATATTAACACTGAGATGAAATCAGGAATTTATAAAATCAGTGTAAGACCGATAATGACATATGCATCGGAAACAAGACCCGACACAACTAAAACACAAAGACTACTGGATACTGCAGAAATGAGAATACTGAGAACAATTGCTGGAAATACGCTGAGAGATCGAAAGAGGAGAGAAGAGATTAGAAGAAAATGCAACGCACAGTGTGTAAACGAATGGGCACTAAATGAAAAAAGAATCGAATAACACCTAAGTAGAATGGGGGAGACGCGTTTGGTCGAAGTAGCAAGAGATATCTTCAATTGGCAGAAGTATCGGCCAACCGCGCAAAAGATGGACTACCTTGCATAGAAATATTAATTCGCCAATGAACAAGAACAAGCAAAATTGCTATAAAGAGCAAAAGGAAGAAGAAATAATGTACTAATTTATACTTTTACGTACAAATTTAGGTGTAAGTAGTACCTACTAGGCGTTTTCAGTCCTTCTACGTCTATAATATAAATAATATTGTTTTTATTTCGTTATTTGGATATAACGAAATAACACACACGATAAATAACACACATTTTTATACAGTGCGTCCATAAAGTAACGCATAAATTCATTATTTCGTAAACCGGCGACTTGAAGGAAAAATCCCGACACAGGTCGATTTTTATTTTTAATTGTCGATTTTTTGGCATATACATCATACTAGTGACGTTATCCATCTGGACGTGATGATGTAATCGATGATTTTTTTAAATAAGAATAGGGGTCATGTGATAGCTCATTTGAAAGGGTATTCAATTCTCTATTCCATAATATAAACATTAGCATAAGTATTTATACAAAGTGTTATAAAAAACATTTTATTAATTAAAATAATTGAGACACAAAGAAGAATGTATGTAATTTATCTAATTCAAAATACGTTTTAATGTTGTCAGAAAACAGGAAAAAATGTTTATTTGACAAATAAATATTGTTTTTCGCTTAAATTCAATGTTAAAGCTTCCACCCACTTGCCCCTTGCCAGTTTGATTATTTCGTTTAGGCGAAAATCAATGTTTATTTGTCAAATATTTTTTTTTTTTGTTTTCTGACAGTAGTAAAACGGATTCTGAATTAAATAAATTACATACATTCTTCTTTCTGTCTCAGTTATTTTAATTAAAAAATTAATTTCAAATGAGCTACCACATGACCCCTATTTTAATTTAAAAAAATCATCGATTACGTCATCACGCCCAGACGGATGACGTCACTAGTATGATATATATTACAAAAAATCGTAATTTAAAAATAAAAATCTACCTGTTTCAGGATTTTTCCTTGAAGTCGCCGGTTTACGAAATAACGAATTTATGCGTAGCGAGTTTATGGACGCACTGTATAGTGTTCATAAAATAATTCGTACATTTTTTGATTAAGTTTTTTGTGGTCACAGTGTATAAGTAACATTCAGGCATGGAAGCGATATACAGGCAATATCGCCCATATATACGGTACATTATCGATGAGCCAATACGTGACACGGTATCGGAGTGTGCTGCTAACAAAACTCAAACCGGCGCGCCGCAGAGTACAGGATAGCGCCGCGGCGGCGATATCAGGTGCTCCAAGCATTTACCCAAATATTCGACAAAATAGATTAACATTTTATCACCAGAATGATCAATTACTGCGGAAATTATTGGGAGCAATTTAACGAGGAATACGCTACGACTGCGGCTTTCTTTTTTTTAGTATTGTTTTAGCTTTTTGCGTCCTGTTGCAATGGTTTCAGATAAACGCGTTTTAATATTTACGCTTTAAATAGACTGTGCCGAAATATGTGAACGGTTTTTTGCTTATCGTAAAGTAGAACAATACAGTAACGTATTTTTTAAACAGCGTAGATAAGGTTAAAAGGGGGGGTATATTTACATTTTAAATAAAGTTAAACGCAAGATATTTAATCTAAGTGATAAAATAAACAATACAAAATTGTTTTTTAAACTGATTTCTGCGGTTTATATCCAAAAGTATGTGCAATATATTTCTGTTAAACAGGAGAACCTAGGAAACATAGTACTTACAATGAATACAGGATTGGACATAATTAGTTTGCAAATTTACCAAAAATAATTCTGTATTTACAATAGATGTTCACCAATTCATCCCAATACATTTCAGGTAAACTTTTCGATGGAATTAATAATACCAGCAAGCATTGCAATGTCTTCACGTATCTTCGCGGGCAAAAACTCTGTTCTTAAACATGCCCCAGATCGGAAAATCAATAGGAGTAATGTCTGGCGACCTTGAAGGCCACGATTCGTTTCCACTTCTACCGATATCAGATGGTTGAAAAATTTTCCCAAATATTAGACAAAATAGATTAACATTTTATCACCAGAATGATCAATTACTGCATAAAAAATTAATACATTAAAAACACGTTGAACACGTTGACAGGCGACATTTTGCGCCTATGCCCTTAATACTGAACACTACTTTCCCGTTTATATCTTTTATTATTCCCGGTTTTCTTTTTGTATTGTTGTGGGTTTATTCTTTAATTTTTGTGACTGTGTTAATTATGTTTTTGCTGATATAATTACTTTTCTGTATCTTTATCTAACTAATACATATTCCGTTTCTTACAATTTTCTTTTATTGATCTGCTGGCTAGTTTCACCTGTATAGTCTTCTCTTTAAACAAGGCTGTTTAAACAATGAATTCGCTATAAGAAAATTATTGTTTTGGCACAATTCGATAAGCCCATTACCCTTTCGTTTCTGATTCCCAAACTGTACCCACCTGTACATTCATTTACATTTTCCTCTTCTTCTTACACAATTTCACACTTATTTGCGTTGTTACTTATACTAGGGGAGCAAAGTATGCTAAATGTGCAGTCACTCAAGCGTGATGGGGACCTATTGGGTTGTGAAGAGTAGGTCCTAAAACCAAAAAAAGTTAAGTAAAGTTTTCCATTTCAGAGGGGGACTTTCCATTTTTAATTTAATTTTCCATTTCCAACAATCGTTTTTTCCGATTATAACGCCATCTAACCATAATTCGGAAAAATGTTTCGATTAAAAGTTAATTTTTACGTAAGAAATCCAAATCTTCAATAAAAAATGGGGGCTCCTATTTAAGATTTTAAACTAACCCAACACCCCACCTCCATGGGGGTCGTGTTTGGTGCCAATCGATAGAATTTTTAAAAATATTGAATACTTGTATTTTACAGTTTTTCGATTTAATGTTCATTTCGCGAAATATCGCGGGATTCGTATTTAAAATATTAAATTTACCCCCCACCCCTCTCCGTGGGAAGACGTGTTTGGTATCATTCGATAGATTTTTAAAAAATATTGAGCACATATTTTTCAGTTTTTCGATCTGTCATTCATTTCGCGAAATATTCGCTTTTTTCTTGTGAAACTTTGGGACTCACCCATTTCCTTATGCCCGGCCCAAATCGTCAGATTTTTTAAATATACGCTCTCTTGCATGTACTTAACTTACCTAATGTTAATCTGACAATTTCGAGTTTTTTTAAGGATAGATTTTTTTTCGAGCCTCCCTTAACGAACTCCCCTGTGTTAAGAGCCAATATATGGTAGAGGTACATCTGCAGGGTACCAGATTTCTCCCCATATGATAATCTGACGCGCTCGAGTAACTGCAAAAATCCCCGCTTGGGCTCCCCTACCATTATACCTAAGATAAGTTTATTAAAAGGGCTATCCTAATTTCATTAATAAACAAGAAATATAATAATCCATATTAAATGATTTGAGCGTGCAGTTATTGGCTATTGTAAACTTTTAATTGTACAAATTATATCCAAAAGTTCAAAGCCATTAGTCTACGTGGGTTAAAACTTGTTAGGGAGATAAGCAATAGTAAACTAGTATCAGCTAATCCACAAAGTCGAATGACAGACATAAAGATGATAAAAAAATGACAAAACTTTTAATTCCATTAATTAATTTCTCATCATAATCTACCTAGTGAATACGAATTAATATTAAGTTATTTTTAACAAGAATAACATGAAACGGCCATTAGGAAATTAGCCAGCACTCCTTCGAATAATAAAATTTGTACCCGCCGCGTCACACCAATACTCAGGAAATTGCATGGTTTTTATCTTCATGAAATCAAGTGATTATCGGATGTGAAAAGTGTTACAAGTGGCCCTTAATGAAAAAGACAAATTCATAATGGTCATTTTGTTCGTGAGGTTTTTGTACGTAAATATTGCTTTTCCTCCTGTATTGAAGCCACCTATATGTTAAGTAAGAGGAATTTGACAAATAACATATCTGTTAGATGATTTGAATCTTATTGTGAATATAATCCGTGAATACGCCATATTATTCTTGTAAAAGAGAAACGTGTTTTTCCACCTACCTCTACCGAAAGTATACTTTTCCGGACCTGATTGTAGGGAGCAAAGTTGTACTTTTCCTCCCTAGGGAGGAAAAGTAAAAGTGACGTCATGGTATTTCATTCATAAAATATAACTTATTGACGCCCTGTACAATATCTATTTTCTATTACGTAAGTATCTATACATTTTAACATTTATTTAAAAACACTCTGTATTTTGCAGAATGGTAAAAAACAGTAAATTGCTATTCTGATTTAACAATGTTTACATGAATAATATGACTTATATTTGACAGTTGACAGTTATATTGCACCTACTTGTTAGTATTAGTTCTAATAAATTTTGTTGGTTAGTTATATAAATAAATTAAGTAAAAATGAAAAAATGACTTGTTATTTGAGGAAGGTGGAAAAACCATATGTATAACATGGGAGTAAAGTGCCTTTTCCCCCCTTGAATGATTACTGCCCTCCGCTACGCGTCGGGCAGTAAACTTCATTCTCGGGAGGAAACGTAGCACTTTCCTCCCTTGTTATACAAATAGCTATTACCGGAAGTTGATTTTAAAATGAAACAATCACAGAATGGATTCAGAAAAGGCGGAAGCATCCAAGATCACAACTACAATCAAGAAATTATACAAAACGCACGGAACTCAATAATAGGCCTGGATCCCGCTTACCAAAAAAAAGTTTATTAATAGCAAGGGGATGGGTACGAATTTTCGGCTTCAATGCTATTTAAATGGGATTAATTTTTTTCGAATCCTGAGAAAACTAATAAGTATTTTTGAAAAATTTAAATGCAGAATGAAAGATTACGTTCTTGCCGAGGGCTGAAAGTCCCTGAAAACTTCTATAATGTTTATTTTAATAAGTTACAGGGGTGAAAAACTAAAAGAAAATACAGCGCTTCCATTCACCCCTGTATAATGCTATGCAAGCAAAATTTTTTTGTTACCGGAATAATACCGAAAGATATCAATACATGTATCTACAAATTGGTGCAAGAATCTTGAAAATCGGAGCACAAATAATAAAGTTATAAACTGTCAAATTTAATCAAAAATTTTGGGTGGCGGAATTTTGTGCCGGTGAGTGTAGTTTTGAATATTTAAAAATTGTAAACTATAAAATACTATTACCATCACTTATTGTTCTAAAACCGTGATTCTAGTTAGCAAAATACTGGTAAATATCAGCATTTTATGGGCTTCGGCCCATCAGATAATGATAGTGTTTATGCCGTTTATACGAGTTTTTCGCTCATTTATTTCTACCAGTCAATTGTGCGTGGTGTGTATAACGAGAATCGAGTAAACGACCAATAGAGGGTGATTTCGGGGTGATTATATTGAAATACTGTTGCCTGCAACGAAATATCTGCCGTGATTTATAATAAAATACACCCCTATTCACACAAAACGAGCCATTTACTTCATTGGGTTGTTGAAATCATTGTTAGTTTTATTGATGAGGTCGTTAAACGTTATCAATTATCTATCTTTGTTTTTAGTTACAAATTGTATACCATTCTCAACCTTTTGTAAGCAATTAATATTTAATTATATCGGTTCTTTTTTTTTATTTAAAAGTATTTTGCAATCTATTGAGTATCAATAATAAACAAAAGTAATGGCATTGCCTAAAGACAAGAAGCAGTATTTTCGGGATTTATGCTAACACGATTTAAAAACGCTAATATACAGTGATCTAAATTCTAAATTTATTCTGAAATGGAAGACTTAACTTAACTTTTTTTGGTTTTAGGAACTACTCTTCACAACCCAATAGGTCCCCATAACGCTCGAGTAATTTAGCGTACTTTCCTCCCTAATATAGTAGTTTTGGTTAAATTAAAATTACAGTAATCAAGATCGTACTGAGGATTATGGGAAGAAATTACTTGCAATACATTTTTCAACTTTGCTATGCATTCTTTGAATATGGTCATCAATGCCTTAGGGGGCGTTCAAGTATTACGTAACGCAGCTTGGGGGAGGGGGGTCTTGTAAAACGTTACGGCGCGTTACATGTTACATGGGGGGTGGTTCGAACAGCGCGTTACGTAACATTATTTTTTAACTTAAATGAAAAAACACTACGGAATTTCTTTTGTGTTTTACATAGACCCCTGAATTGTATATGTTGCACCCTCACGCTCCGCTCATGTTCCGACAACAGGGCAATAGTACCTATTCAAGTGAAAAAATCTTAAAATTTGTAACACATATGAAGCACAGTAACATGCGTTTGCAATAATTAGCTGGACCTTTCTCCACAACAAAAGATAAAAATATACAGATGGGATTTAAGAGGTTGCAGAGGGAACTACATGTTCATAAATCATGTATGTTTTCTGAAATCGTTTTCTGCAGTAGGTATTCATTAATGTTTTAAATGCGCAAATTTTCAAATTATTTAAAAATGTCTTTAAATAAAAAGCATTAAATACAAAACCCACTATATTGATACCTACTTAGTTTAGAAAATTGATAGATATTAAAAAAAATAATACCCTTATAATTTAAAGTGTGATTTTTGAATTATTAATTTCAAAGTTTTATGTGATTAATATGTTGACGAAAATTATACATAATTTCAAAATTTATACACATTTTTGAGATGAGGTTGTTAAGCAGCTTCTAAAAACAAAAATATACAGGGTGTTTAATTAAAATTAAAGATAATGAACTATGCTAGACTTGAGTGAATCACCCTGTATATTCAAATTTATGTTTAAATAGTCCATAGTTGAATTTAAAAGTTGACGTATCCTAGCCTTTTTATAATTTTCTAAAATAATGACACATGACAAAAACAATTTTATTCCATAAGTGGTTTCCATACATTACAATATTAAATGATCACCCTGTATTTTTCATTAAGACCATGAAATCAGATTGTTAAGCGGCTTTTAAAAATATAAAAATATACAGGGTGTTAAAAAATAAAGCTTATGGACTACGGTAGGCTTGCATGAATTTAAATTTATATTTAAAAAACACACATTTTTATACATGAAAATCTACTGGTCTCAGCGTTTTTTAAAATTGATTAAAACAAGGACAGAAATAATTTTATTCCATAAGTGCCTTCTTATATATACAGGGTGTTTCAGAAAAAGGTGCAAAAGTTTCAGCTTCTAAAAACAAAAATATACAGGGTGTTTAATTAAAATTAAAGATAATGAACTATGCTAGACTTGAGTGAATCACCCTGTATATTCAAATTTATGTTTAAATAGTCCATAGTTGAATTTAAAAGTTGACGTATCCTAGCGTTTTTATAATTTTCTAAAATAATGACTCATGACAAAAACAATTTTATTCCATAAGTGGTTTCCATACATTACAATATTAAATGATCACCCTGTATTTTTCATAAAGACCATGAAATCAGATTGTTAAGCAGCTTTTAAAAATATAAAAATATACATGGTGTTAAAAAATAAAGCTTATGGACTACGGTAGGCTTGCATGAATTTAAATTTATATTTAAAAAACACACATTTTTATATATGAAAATCTACGGGTCTCAGCGTTTTTTTAAATTGATTAAAACAAGGACAGAAATAATTTTATTCCATAAGTGCCTTCTTATATATACAGGGTGTTTCAGAAAAAGGTAACACGATCTCTAAGATAGGTGAAAAACTGAAAAATAATTGGGGTTTGCTTAGTATAAAATTTGTGTAACGGCATGCGTTTTCGCGATATAATACAGGGCGTTGAAGAACAAAAAGTTTTACACATTTTTTTCAATATTTTTCCGAAACTACTGGCAACATCGTATATTATTTATTGTTGTGCAAAAATTTTTACTTACAAAAATAAAATGTTGAAATAATAAATATGTTATTTTATTTTACGTTTTTATTAAAAAAGATAAAATAGAAGAATGCATGAGAAGAACAATAAAGGATGAATCCAAAAATGTATGTAAGGATGGGGCCAAGCAGGGAAAATGTAAATGTAAATGTAAAATTAGTAATAAAAGATTATTATTGTAAGTTTTGGACATATTTCATGTCATGGGACATGAAATTACGATTGGCAGGGATAACCAGACACATGAACTAAAAAGAAGAATCGTTCTTGGGTGGGCAGCATTTGGAAAACTGAGAGAAACTTTTAAATGTGAGTTGCCCACATGCCTAAAGAGAAAGGTATTTGATCAGTGCGTCCTCCCAGTCTTGACGTACGGATCAGAAAAACTTACCTTACCTAAAGCCTCGGCTACCAAACTAAGAGTAACGCAGAGAAGAATGGTGCGGTCAATGTTAGGAATAACTCTGCGAGACAAAATAAAAAAAGAAGAAATCAGGAGCAGAACAAAGGTGACTGACGTCATCAAAAGGATAACCAGGTTAAAGCGTAGATGGGCAGGACACATAGCCACAATGACAGATGGGCGATGGACAAAAAGGTTATTGGAATGAAGGCCAAGAGAAGACAAGAGAAGCGTCGGTTGGTCGACCGCCTACAAGATGGACAGACGACGTAAGAAAGCTAAATAAAAACTGGATGACAGCGGCGCAGGATAGACGTGGTTGGAAACGAGGGGAGGAGGCCTATGTTCAGCAGTGGACTGTTGAGGTTGGATGATGATTGTAAGTTTTTATTATTACCTCAAATGCGATTAAAATAATAACAGAGTTCTTTTACCGAGTTTCCGGTACTTTTCGCAACCTAGTTTTTCATTTAGGTTCAAATGGTCACTTATGTGTTACGTAACGTTTAGGTATTGGGAGGGGGGTACATAAAAACGTTACGGTTCGTTACATGGGGGGAAGGGGGGTCAAAAATCTTCAAAAATTGCGTTACGTAATACTTGAACGCTCCCTTATTGAAAATAGTAAATTTGAAGCAGTTACACAGGTTAGAGCTGTTTTAAAAATTTAGCCCGTTTATAGTAGTTTAAACAGTTTAAAAAATTATGTATAGTTTGTAGCAAAAGCCCCACCAAACGTAAGTATTTATTTTTCAATCTACTAATAACAACTAGGTAATATACAAGTATTTTGAAAAAAAGTTTTTTTCTCATATTCTTGTTATATGTAGATATACCTTTGAGGTGTGTTCTCGTTAAATAACATTATAATTATAATAAATATTAGCTTACCCATTTTGATCCGAAACGGTTCCTTGCATCCAGGACCGGGCTGTTGAAAGTGGCTCCTCTTTGAGACTAGGACCACGTGGTTGATGGTGGTGGTGTAGCCCGGTAGCATCTTGATGATGATGCAGACCGAACATCAGACCAGGACCGGCAACTCTGGATGTACCCGTACCTGTAAAAATATTAGATTGTAAAAATCTTTAGATACAGCTATCTTTCAATAGTTAGTGCTATACCTAAACTTTGGATATACATATCGATACATCAGTATCAGACTGCACCAACTCAAAATTTTTCAATATTGAGATAAGTATGAGGAAATGGTTAAAATATGTTTATTTATCAGTTTCAAATTACACCATCTCAAAATTACAACACCATCGTAAAAATTTTGACTTGTCAACATGCAGAATCGAATATTTTGTTTACAACGTCGTAGTTTCATACCGCATCACTTTGAGTTAGTGCATAATGAAACTTGATCGGTAGAACTGTTGTTAGCTACTAACTCAAAATGGTCTGTGGAAGCTGCTTGCACTTCTTCTTCTTCATGTGCCATCTCCTCTAAGAAGGTTGGCAACCATCACGGCAATTCGCACTTTCGATACCGCTGCTCTAAAGAGATCAGCAGAAGTGCAATTAAACCAAGCTCTCAAATTGTTTAACCAGGAGATGCGTCTTCTTCCGCGACTCCTTCTACCCTGTATGTATTCTTCCTTGCATTATCAATTGTAACAAGTTATAACGCTCGCCCCTCATAACATGTCCCAGATATTGCAGTTTTCTGATTTTAATTGTATTTAAAACCTCTTTATCTTTTCCCATTCTTCTCAACACCTCGATATTCGTGACTCTATCCACCCAACTTATTCTTAATATTCTTCTGCAGGCCCATAACTCGAAGGCTTCTAATCTGTCCGAAACATCCTTCTTTAATGTCCAAGCCTCCAACCCATAGAATAATACGGAGAACACGTAGCATCTCAGAAGTCTTATCTTTAAAGAAATTGTAATGTCCCTGCTACAGAGTACTTTTTTTAGTTTGTTGAAAGCATTTCTTGCCTGTCCTATTCTTGCTTTAATCTCTTCTGTGTACTCATTAGTTTCATTAATTATTGTACCCAAATATTTATATTTTTCAACCTTTTTAATTTGTTCTCCATGTATTGTTATGCTTTCTTGGCGCTGTTGAACTTTTGTGATTACCATAAATTGTGTCTTTTTTGTGTTTAGGGACAGTCCGTTTTCTTGGCTGACTTCTACCACTCTGTCAACCATTTGTTGTAAATCCTCAAGACATTCGGCTAATAAAATAGTGTCGTCGGCAAACCGTATATTATTGATTGGTCGACCATTTACTTTTATTCCCGTGGTTAGGTCTTCTAGTGCTTCCTGGATTATTTCCTCTGAATACAAATTGAACAAAGTAGGAGACAGGACACAGCCCTGTCTGACGCCCCTCTCAATACGTATTTCATTTGAAAAGGCGTTGTTCTCTTTTACCACAGCGATCTGATTATAATAGATAGCACTAATGATCCTGATGTCCCTCATATCTAAGTTTTTCTTTTCAAGTAATTCGATAAGGCGGTTATGTCTGACCTTATCGAAGGCTTTGTTGTAATCCAAGAAACACATATATACTGGCTGATTAACATCCATGCACCTTTGCACAAGTACATTTACAGCGAACAGGGCTTCCCTCGTTCCCATTGCATTTCTAAATCCAAATTGCGTGTCGCTTATGTCCTGCTCAAGTTTGTTATGTATTCTCCGGTGTATAATTTTTAAAAATATTTTGAGTGTATGACTCATTAAACTTATTATCCGGTGGTCTTGGCATTCTTTTGCATTTGGTTTTTTTGGCAGTGTTATGAACGTTGACAGCAGCCAATCTCTGGGAATGATTCCTGTACTGTATATTGTATTAAATAAGTCGACCAATATTCCAATTTGCTGGTCCTCTATTAACCGTATTATGTCTACAGGTATTTGGTCAGGACCTGTTGCCTTGTTGTTCTTTGTTCGCTTTATCGCCTCTAGTACCTCATCTTCTGTTATGTCTGGGCCGTTGTCGAACTTTTCCTGCTCTAGTGCTATTTCAGTCCGTTCGTCTTTAAATAGCTCTTGAATATATTCCTGCCATCTTTTAAGCCTTTCACCGACGTCTATAATTATTTTTCCGTTTTTATCCAGCAGTATGTTTGATTTTTTCTTAATATTAGTGCCTGTTATTTCATGAATTTTCTTATGAAGGTTTAAGTTATCATGTTTCTCTACCAACTGTTCAATCTCTGCGCATCTGTCACTATACCATCTTTCCTTTGCCTCTCTGATCTTTCTCCTTATTTCTGTGTGTATAATATTATACATGTTTTTGTCTTTGGTTTTATAAGATCGCCTTGCTTCCATGAGATCTAGAATCTCCTCGGTCATCCATTCATTTTTATTCTTAATTAGTTTAGGTGTAAGTGTTGTCTCACATGTGCGGATAAGAGCATCTTTTAACATGTGCCATTTTCTGTTCGCATCTTCAGTAGGAATAATTTCTATTTTGGTGAGCTCTTCTTTAATTTTTAGTGTGACTTGCTCTTTTGTTGATGGATCTCTCAAACGAGATACTTGTATCGTCTCTACTTTAGTTTTAACCACAGGCTTCTTTAGATTAATTCTAAACCTTCCTACAACTGGGTTGTGATCTGATCTCACATCAGCTCCAGGGTATGATTTTACTGATTTTATGGAATTTCGGTATCGTTTGCAGATGAGAAGGTAGTCAATTTGGTTTCTGATGACGTTATGTTGGTTGTCTGCTGGTGATTTCCATGTATAGAGTCTCCTGGTCGGCAGATCATAATAAGTATTCGTGACAATAAAATCGGTCTCTTGGCAGAATTGAGCCAATCTTTCTCCTCTCTCGTTACGAGTGCTTGCACTGACCGTTGCTAAATTAAATGTTCGGAAAAATGTACTGATACAGAAAGAGAATAACTGTTAAAAAACTACTGGGGTCTTGGTGATGTAAATAGGCAGCGAGATTTTATAGTTAAAAATGTAATGCCGGTTTAGCCACAATATTAATATAAGAGAGAAGGGAGTCATAGAAGCGAAAATAGAGCTTATTACTTTGAGATGAGAAATGAAAAAATTAGAGTATGTAAAGTTTTTTTATGCACACTTTGAACAATTCGAATAGGATAATAATGAAAAAGCATGCATAGCAATTAAAAAAACAGAGCTAGGGTTTGCACAGAATGACAATCGCGAAGGAAAAAAATGCTAAGCGACCAAGGGTGCTAGATGATGAAAAAGAATTCCTGCGGTCCCACATCAAATATTTTCCAATAATTTACTCTCATTATTGCGCAGCAAAAAAAACAGATCTTCAAACTTAGCCATTATGTACAGACTGTACCAAGAAAAATGTAGAGGAGAACTGAAAATACCCGTAAAACTCCATTATTACACCAAGATTTTCAAAAGGATTTTAATATTGCCTTTTTTCAGCCAAAAAAGACCAGTGTTGTAAAAAGTATTACAACTTAAGTAGGATGCACATATCACAGGAAAAAATCAGATTTAGAGGAGTTGGATGTCAAGGATTCAAAGGAAGATGACAGTACTGTAGTTAGTTGCTTTCATCTCCAAGTTGTATTATCACTACCAAATGGAGATCGGAGTGATTTTCTTTTTACATGAGATGCCTATCATGTTACAACTTCACAATATTTGATATTTCTCACAAAAATGGCTATAGTTTTTTGTGGCACGAACGTATCGCAAGCAGAGGTCTTAATGAAATAAGTACGTGTCTGTGACAGTATCTAAAGAACCATGGACCTCAAAATGAACACATATTTTACTCCGATAATTGCCTGGGCCAAAACAAAAACAAGTTCATTGCTTGCTTGTTTTTATATTGCTGTCAAAACTAGAATAAGCAACAAAATAATAATAATAAGCAAGCAATAAAAAGCACAACCCACAAATTCTTAGTAGTTGGACATATTCAAAATGAGGGTGATGCGATGCATGCCCTCATACAAAAATAAAAGGAAACCCGCTCTATATTTTATCGCAAATGCTAATAATTAGCCTGGCTAAGAAAATTTCAGATAAAAATATCGGAAAAGAAATGAAAGGCAGAATTTACAAAACAGTCATCAGATCAATAATGACATACGCGATAGAAACACGACCCGACACAAAGGACAAAAAGATTGCTCGAAACAGCGGAGATGAAAACCCTTCGAAAAATCTATGGTAAAACTCTATGGGACAGAGCTAGAAGTACAGATATACGACGGAGATGCAAGGTGGATAACATTTAATAACTGGATAAGAAACAGAGGAATAGAATGGAATTATCACATAAGCCTAATGACAACAAAAAATATAGTAGTCAGGACAGCGAGAGACGGTTCCCCAATAGGAAGACGATCAGTGGGAAGACCACGAAAACGATGGCACGACAACTTACTAGAGGCACATTGAAAAAACAGACAGAGTTATGTCTATACAAAAAGAAGAAGAGAAGAAGAAAACTGGACGGCCTGGTACGCTACAGAAGAAATTGCCGAAGTGTATGAAGTAAAAATTTACAAAAAGAATTGGGAAAATTTTTAATATAAATGAAGCCGGAGACAAAATAAAATGGAGCGAAATACAAATTCTAAGAGTTGAGAAAGACCAGCCACACAAAATAAGATAGTTATAATAATAGACAATTTAGAATTATTTTGATTTTATTATATTTTTTCGTAACAAAGAAACAATGATGATTTTATAAGAAAAGAAAATACTTAAATAATTTTAATTGAGTTTCATACAAATACCCTATACAAAATGCACTTACTGTTAAAAAATCAGGTGCCGACAGTTTCATAGTGCACCAACTAATATGTAATTGTTATTTAATTTTGAGGCCTATAGAATCAAAACCTGCTATATCCATGTTTTGAAATTTTGTCAGGAGGCTAAAAAAACATTAAAAATGTAAATTTTCCAAAAAGTATCTGGCAAACTAATTTGTCATTTTTCTGCATGTCCTTGCATCTTGAGAAATTTGTACTTCTAGTTTGGATTTAGCCGGACGATTTGGATTTAACAGGTTTTGATTCTGTTGAGCTCTTAAAACAAGATATTTATTAAATCCACAAGGAAATTAAATTCCTGTTGCTGACTGCATACCATCACAAAAAATTACAAAATCCCAATACAAAAGGAATATTTTATTAAAATCCCTTAAAGCGCTACACCACAAAACGTTTTGGGAATAAAAATTATATCATTCTATCTAAAAATCAGTATTGCTTTTTTCCTGAAATGCGTATAACCGTTTTAATGAAAGCAAACGTATATAATAGGCCAGGGTAATAAGACAAAAATATACCCTGTTCGTAACACTTCAGCAGCCAGGGTACTGAAGCGTTTTTTGACAGGTAATACCTATAGGAACAAATTATAACTATTTCCTGCCTAGAATCTGGCGGCCATTTTTATAAACAGTTAACTGTCAAAAAATGGCATTTTCCCCCTTTTTTTTCAAATCAACGGAAAACAGTGAAACTTATGATTTTTTAGTACAAATATCTTCGAGATTATGGAAAAAGCTTTAAAATGACATATTACAAAGTTTGATATACTCATTTATTGTTAATATATTTTCGAAAAAAGTTCGGAATTGCAAAAAAAAAATATTTTCTCAATAACTGTTGTAAAAATTAGTGTACAGCTTTGAAATTTTTGTCAAATGAGGGTTCTTTGATGCTTAATATGTGACAAAAATTTCAAAGCGATTCATTCAATTGTTTAAATTTTATTCAAATTGTTTTTCCCAGAGACAATTTTTTTGCAATAACATAAGTCAGAAAAAAATGACTTTGAACCATTCCACAGGTGTCAAATGAAAGAGCATGAGCTACATTTTCAACATGGTTTAAAAAAGTGAATAAAAAATGCATTTATTAGTAATAAATAATTATGGAAAAGTATCGTCAATTTTTCTTTATAAACTTTTTGTCTAACTTTTTCCAAAAAAATTAACTTTTTTACCCTGTTTTAAGTGTACAACTACGAAGTAATGTTATCTATATCATAATTGATAAAAAATTGTAATAAATATGCATAATTTCTTATGTAACAAAATAAAAAGTTTATAAGGAAAGATTTACGATACTTTTGCATAATTATTTATTACTAATAAATGCATTTTTTATTCACTTTTTTTAAACCAATTTGAAAATATAGCTCATTCTCTTTCATTAGACACCTGTGGAATGTTTCTAACGTCATTTTCTTCTGACTTGTTATTGCAAAAAAATGCTCTCTGGGATAAACAATTTGAATAAAATTTAAAACATTGAATGAATCGCTTTGAAATTTTTATCACATATTAAGCACCAAAGAACCCTTATTTGACAAGAGTTTCAAAGCTGTTCACTAATTTTTACAACAGTTATTGAGAAAATATTTTTTTTTGCAAATCCGAACTTTTTCGAAATTATATTAACAATAAACGAGTATATCAAACTTTGTAATACCTACGTCATTTTAAAGCTTTTTCCATAATCTCGAAGATATTTGTATTAAAAAAATCATAAGTTTCACTGTTTTCCGTTGATTTGAAAAAAAAGGGGGGAAATGCTATTTTTTGACACTTAATTGTTTATAAATAAAAATGGCCGCCAGATCCTACGCAGGAAATAGTTACAATTTGCTTTTATAGGTATTACCTGTCGAAAAAACGCTTCAGTGCCCTGGCTGTTCAAGTGTCATGGAAAAAACCTTATTACCCTGCACTAATAAGGTTAAATTTTGACTAAGGTAAAACGAATTACAAGGTTATTACAAGGAATATTACAAGGAATTACTTACAAGTTAATGACATGCTTTAGCCACCAAGATATGTGGATCAAAACCCTTTAAATCATAAAAAGTTATAAAATTTAAAGTGTGTTTAAAATATTCCTGGATTTAACATCAGGCACCACACACCACGGGAGGCTTTTATCCGGAGGGTGGATCATCACATTACGAACAGTGACTACCAACTAAATTGAATGGCATTTTGAAGAATGTCAGAACTGAAACTGAACTCTCAATGTACCAGGAACCAGGAAGTAGGTATGTACAGTCCGTACAAGATATATTCTTGTTCCTTTTTAGAATAGTTTAGGCGTATACACTGGAATTACAGCCACTAGACGCATTTTATTATATACGCGTAGAAATAATATTGCAAGATTTCTATTAATGTAAATTTTAAGAAACGTATCCTAACTTGTTTCATTTAATTCTTATAAGTGGAATATAAAGCGTTTTTAGAAAGCATACTTGTTCGGATTACACTCTAACTGCGATCGAAGAAAGGTAACATTTTAGCATAAACTAGTAACATTTATTTGACAGTTGCGGTGATGACATTTTAGATTTGTTGTTATTCTTTACTATAAGTATTTGTTTTATTATATTTATTGTTTTTATTATTTACTTTAACGTAACTTAATGCTTGTTTTCTATTTCTAGGGGAGTGCAATTAGAACGAAAACATGCATTGTTTCGGAAAAATTCAAACAAGCTTATATTTTTCTAAAACTTTTTTTGTTAGTTTATATACTTGTTAAAGTAAAAAGTTCTACTCGCAGATTTGGCCGCTAATTGTTTATTAATTGTTTAAACAATAACAATTGTTTTGTACAAATAATTTTATCGTTAAATTCATCATTTTACTTTGATCAAATATGTTTCTATTTTGTTTTTGGTTATACTGAATCCGAACATGGTATTGCAATTTGAAAATTCTTATACAGAAGCCCTTATACAGTATGTCTGCGTAACTAGGAACCACATGGGAAACTTTTTTATTATCAATTTTACTAAAAAAAGTTATTCTTCATAAAATGCTCTTAATAGTCAAAAATCTAAAACTCAACCATCAGATATCAAATTTTATCAAATATCGTTAAAGAGTAAAGTACCTTTATATTTCAGAATATCAAAAAATGCTATTATGAAAAGTTGTTTGAAATTAAAAACTATGTTTAAATATACAATTACATTATTCTAATCAAAAATTTTTTTTCAATTTTTTCTCAAATTACGGATACTCATCATCATTTTATTTCAATTACGATAACTATTTTATTATCACTTTCACGAAAAAAAGTTATTCTTCATAAAATGCTCTCCTTGGTTTAATATCTAAGATACAACTATCAGATATTAAACTTTTTTAATTTTATACGAGGTACCTATGTAAAAAATATGAATTTTTCTTAAGAGTTAAGTGCCTTTATTATTCACAATATTTTAATTAGAAGGATGTAATTGAACACCAAAACAAACTTTTTAATTCCAAACAACTTTTCTTAATAACAATTTTCGATATTGTGAAATTTAACGATACTTTACTCTTGAGTGAAATTCATATTTTTTGACATACCTCGTATAAAATTAATTAAATTTGATATTTGATGATTGCATCTTAGATTATATACGATGCAGAGTATTTTATAAAGAATAACTTTTTTTCGTAAAACCCCTCTATATTTATCAATCAACGGTAAAACTGATAATAAAAAGTTATCAATAGGTTCCAAGTTACGCAGACATACTGTATAAGAGCTAAAAAAAAATTTTTTGCTAAACATTTATTATTGTTGAAGTTTTACAGAAAAAAGTTTTGATCACTTTATATAAATATTTTTTTAGCTGGTAATTTTCGGTTTTTGTATTACGTTTTTGTTATCTTTCTTAATTTTCTCAAAAAGAAATAGTCTATTTAATTTCAAAAGTAAAATAATTTAGTGCATTTTAAATATTACATCCCAAGCTTTAAAATAGCACTTATAAAACTGTAATAGATTAGTTCAAACTTGAGTAATACCGTCGTAAAGTGGTAATAATTCTATAAAACTACGAAGATTTCAAAAATTACATTTTTTAAGACGTCATATCATTTGAATGAAATTTTTGAGATTTTTTTTTGAATAAAACATCATTTAGTACGATGCTTGAAAGGTAAGTTGTGCAAAATTGAGGGTTTTATAAGAAAAATTGTATTAGTTACACATTTTTAAATCATTTTTAAACAAAATTCATGTAAGGTTCAATTTCCGCCCCCACCGTACTTATGCCCATATATTTAATTTCTTTTTATTATAACCATAAGATAGCTTAATTATTATTCTTTTAGGTTCAATTTGTAAAATTTCCTTTGATCCATTAGTTAAAGAATGACATTAAAATAACTCCGTGCACTTCGCCGTACGCTAGTTTACAGTGCTCAATGTTTGTGAGAAGGGTGACTTTAGCGTTATAAATAAAAAATTATAGAAGATACAGATTTAATTTTAGAAAATTCTTTATATAAGGTTTTTTTTTTTTGTAAAATTTTCTGAATTTTTCAGTGGTCAAGTCAGTTTTGTTCTAAAATTTATATTTTCGGAGTTATTTAAAAAAACATCAAATTTCGTAGTTCATTTGTTTATTAAAAAATGAAGCACCCACTTCTCGAGTAGAACTTTTTGATATGTTGTTTATTAAACATTTCTTAATGAAATTACAAAAAGTTCTATCTTGTTTGATTTTTTCCGAAGTGAAAATCTATATGCACTCCCCTATTCTAATGTTTTTATTTGAATGGGTCCGCCAAATAACGTTGTAAGCGCCACATCACTCATTTTTAAGAAATAGAATAAAAAGTTTTAAAATTATAACAATGGCAACCTTATACATTTTAAGGGTTAGTAATAAAGTTTGTAAATAGAAACTACACACTGTATTACTCACCCTTAAAATGTATAAACTCACCATTATCACAATTTTAAAACTTTTTCTTCGACTTCTCAAAAACGAACAGTGTGGCGCTTATAACGTTATTCGGTGGACCCATTCTTTCTTTACATTGAATATTAATTTGTTTTGTTGTATAATCCACTTCCGCAACTATTATGTGATATATTTGATTTAAAATGAATTCAAGAATTTTTTGTAATTGGGCAACAATGTCAACTTAGATCTCTGACGTAGAGAATGGCGTGCAACGGTATCTATATTGTACGGACTGTATGTGTATGTGTTTTTACTATATTTAGTGAACAAGTATTATAGTGATATTAAAAAAATAATAACAGTAGCAATCATTAATGTATTTGGGTTGAAAGTTACTCTACCCTAGATATAAAAGACGGAAAATATCAAATATGTAGTTGTAAAAATCAAATGGGAATAAGTTAATATTTTTAGTGGTGGGAGGCAAACTTCAATATATCTATTGCTGATAGAATGTAATTTTAGATTGAAATAGAATTTATATTGAAATAATAAGGAAGATAATAAGGCCACGTATGTTTAAGAACATCCAGGACTGGAAAAACTTTAAGAGGATGGGTACGTAGTTTCTGCTCCAATGCTATTTAAATGGGATTAATTTTTTTTCGAATCCTGAGAAAACTAATAAGTATTTTTAAAAAATTTAAACGCAGAATGAAAGATTACGTTATTACCGAGGGCCGAAAGTCCCTGAGAAATTCTATAATGTTTATTTTAATAAGTTACAGGGTTGAAAACTAATAGAAAATTTAGTGTGATTTTTAATTTAAAATATCTCATTCAAAATAAACTTTTTATTTATTCTAAGGGACTTTCGGCCCTCGATAATAAAATATAGCCTTTCATTCTGCGTTTAAGTTTTTCAAAAATATTTTAAGTATTGGTTTTTTTAGGATTCGAGAAAAATGAACACAATGTCGGTGGTAATATTTTCCAAATCTATCTTTGTCATACAACGCACTTAGTCGAATAGAATATTGTCAGCATATTGTCAGTCAGACAGTGACAATTTTAAATATTTGACATGGCATCGGGAACATTTTGAGTTGTTGATTAAATAATATGGATAGTGTATTTGATAAGTAATTGATTTAAGACGTGAACTTAATAAAAAGTTATTTACTGTTTATTATTTATGGAAGATGCAAGCAGAGAATAGACCAGGATATATTCAGTGATCCAAGTATTTTGTTGTTAAAGATGTTCAAAATTGTAAGCGTTTCATAGTAACAATATAATAATATGATTATTAAAAAATCACTTTATCAATTTTCCTCTTTTCTCGATTGATTATTAGTTTTTGTTGTACAGTAGATAAATTATTACAATCACTGAATACATGGCAAGTAAAAAATTTATAATATTAATTAACTGAATTAATAATTAAGGCAATTAATTATACAAGTAACAGTTATCCAAAAACATTCAAAAGCCATCTTTAAAGTTAATGATGACATTGTCAAGTAAAGTTTACATATCCATACCAGTGAGAATTTTACTACACGTAATTTGCCATGTAAAGGCAGAAAAAGTAGGGATAGCCGTAAAATATTTGCGAATTATGTACCGATGGCCTTAATGTGTAAGTACCTAATACTTATGTGTATGGTTTGTTCAACAGTAAATGGTTTGAGTTCGATTAGTGCGGTCGTAAATATTATTAAATTTATCTGACCTGGCCCATTGTTAAGACCCACCCGGAGCGATAAGCCACCGAGGTAGACAGAGTTGATCTTTTGCAATTAACACTGACTAGACGGTACTCCCATAATAAAGCCTAAAATAAATTTTACCTGAAACCGGGCCTTTTATACTATTATCGGTTAATCCGGGCTGTTTATAGTGGTAACTAATTGAACTTAACCATTTACTGTTTAACATACCATACGTTTCTAAGATATACCCCATTCCACGAATATACGACTCTCTTGTATTATCGCGACAACGAATATTTTACTGTGCAAAAATATGAAGAACGAAAGTAAATTGCAAATTATATTGTTGTTTATTGGAGTAATTATTAGAGCAAAACACTTTCGCACTTCTTATGTTGCACACTAAAATATTCGTTGTCGCGATAATCCAAAACAGTCGTATATTCGTGGAATACACCATAGACATTAATTAAACTGTAAGTGATTATTGACTGAGCATTTTGTTAGAAGTTGTTAATTATAATATAAGTAGACCCAACAAAATAAATGAAAAATGAAAGACTTAGTTTAGCTAAAAAATACGGTATTATCTAAATGAGTATGGACGAGACTAGTAGTAACTTGAAGAGACTGAGAGTTTCAGAGGTCTGGCAACAAAATATCAGAGAATGTGTACAGGCGCGGATACAGTGGGGGTCAACGGGTCCATGGACCCCCCTATTGTATTTAGTCTATAAGTATTTTTTTATTATTTATTATTTTTTCTGTCAACTCTAAACTTTAAGCCATCAGTAGAACACTAAATTACACGACAACTGCTTCCAAAGAATTGAAAGAAGCCATAAAACCTAATAAAACTCCATCCTCTGAAAAATAAACTGCAGGCGCATTTGTTTGGGTACGAATGGAACCATAAACAACGGAAATATTTTTCTCAGTTCAAAGAATAACAAAAATAATATTTTTAAAATGCAAATACATTACACAGTGTATAAACCTTATCTCATGAAAAGTCACGTTTCAAATTTGCGATACAATAAAGATATAAAAATTTGAATTTTACTAGATAATCCAGGTGTACCTACCCATTGGTGGTAGAAAGGTTAATCTTTACACCTACAGTTGGTAAAGAGCGATCAGTGAGATTAATAGTCGTGTGATACCGTAGGTATGTGGGATTATATAGTGTATTTTATCCTTAGAGTAAGTGTGAGTCGCTATATCTGGACAATATAATATTTCAGGTAAGTCTGCCCCCGCCCCCTATTAAGAATTTCTTGATCCGCGCCTGAATGTGTGGTTAAAAAGTGAGAATGGGGTATGTAAGGTAAATGGTTAATAACTTAGAAAATATTATGGGCCTTTATGCTCAAAAGTATCTGGTACGAGGGAAATAATAATGTGTACGTTTTTGAATTTTTAACTTAATAACATAATTAAGTCTCTCATTTAAAATTATTTATTTGTAGTCTGAAGTTTGTAGAAATGGCATATTATTTGTGAACACCATGTAGGTATTTAGAGATTCGATTTTGATATAAATTGCTGAAATAACGTTACCTCCTCGTGTGCAGAGGTTTTATAAAGCATTATGATTGTAAATGGATAGGATAGTAACTTTGAAAAGATTGTCTGTATCTGCCAAAATTTTCGAAAAAAACGAATATTTCAAAAAATATGAACTTTTGACCTATGATATCTCATACGAATTTTATGTAGGTACAATTTTACGCAGAATCTAAAAATGCAATTTACAGGGTATTCTATTTAAAATAACAAAGTTGTAGTTTACTTCCGGTATAACCGGAAACGGCATTTCTGTAAAAATATTTTCTTTAGATTCGTCACAACTTGTAATCGCCATAAACCAATTTTCGTAAATAATATTGTGTAAATAATTGCCGATGTTATAGACAGTGTAAACTCGTTGTGAAACACCTTGTATAAAACGACATACAACTTAATTGATATAAGTATTCAAGATAATTTTCGTTTACATCACACACATCTTCGCTAACTTTATTGTTTTTCTAAGATGGACTTCACATATTATAATATCATATATACATAATATATTTAGCAGGTGTCTCTTTTATTCGATTTCATTAGATATAACGCTTCTGAAGCTAATGGTGTAATTGGTATTTTACAGAGTTGTCGCTTAAACAAATATATATTATCTTCCGAGGTGTAGGTACTAGTATACAAAACATAATTTGTAGATGTTATATTCCACAGATATTTTTTATTACACTATGTAACGTTACAACGTTCCATCTCCTTTTTATAATTTCTTGTATTGCGTTTTTTGGTTAAAGATCAATTTAATATTAATAAAAATACACAAATAGAAGAGAAAAGGAAAGGGCATAAAATAGAAATTGAAGGAACAAATATATAATAATTTTACTAAGGAGTAATAATGGAAGAAACGCAGGATCTCTAGAAGCAGAAATCAATAACATTGTGAAGAAAACGCTACAACTGTATCATACAGTAAACAGAAAATTTATCTGCAGAAAACAAATATCACACAATACAAAAATGAAAGTTCTGAAAGCAAAAATATAGATTTGTTCTGATTCTGGAAGCGAATTAGGGGTATTAATGGAATAGCAAAAGAGCACGTTACAGGCTCTGGATGTGATGTTTTTAAGAAGGGTTTAATATTCTACCACAATGAACAGAACAAGGAACACATGTATAAACAACGAACTGAGAATACAATCTACATTGGAGATCATAGAACAGAGACAGTAGAGTTGGTGGGGTCATTTATACCAGATGAAAGATATCATACCAATGGGAAGAGTGTCGCAAAATATTTAAAAATAAAAAAGAGGCAGAACAAGACCAAGACAGACATGGGATGAAGTAATCGTAAAGATATTGGAGAGAAGAGAAGTGACAAGGACAGACGCAGTGATGTTGAGTGAACACCGCAACGAATTTTTGATTAATAGTAAATTATTCATATACCGCAAAAGTAAATCAATATAATGGTAGACAAGGGCTTTGATTATATAATATATATTGTCAATTTTACCTCTTTACTCTAATGATTATTATCAGATGTGAGATAATATCTCAGAATACATTTCTTCATTTACATAATTTGTAAATTTGCGCTATTATCTAATTATGCAGCCAAAATATACAGGTGACGTTTTTACTGTTTTACTTATAATATTATACAGGATTATGATAATACGAATTAATTTGATATTTGTTGATACTGACAAAGAGATGAAAAGTAGGTACATACATATTTAAGCAGATGCAAATTTTTATGTTCCATTTAATTCATCAGCAAAGTGTGTTTTGATGAGCTTAAATTGGATCTATAAAACACGATTAGAAGCTGTCAATGGAGACACAATTCCAGAAATTTTGACATCCAGATGTTACAAAATAATTATTGCTATATATCAGATTCAGAGCTGGATAAACGGGCCGGCCAGCTGGGCAACTTTTGAGGGTGCCTTAATAGTTATTTTCCTAACAAGTGCAGAAAGTCATACTTTTCCGAACGCGACTGAAGTTTGCCGAACGACGCGAAGCGGGAGATCGGCAAGCAGTCGAGTGCGGAAAAGAGACTTTCTGCAAGCGTTAGGAACAATATTTTTTCTATTAGTTTTTAAAAAATTACCAATTTTAATCAATTAATTTAATAATTATGAAAATACATGGACAAATTAATTCTTTGACAAGGTTGTCAAAACCAAAGTTTCAGCGTAATTGGTTAACATGACGACGATCTTGGTTTCCATGACGACGATTCAAAACCACTGTTTGTTATTGTCTACTGATTTGACTTTCGAATATTATGTCAAAATTATTTTATTTCATCGAATTTTCGCGTTAATTTCATTAAAACATGAACACAATAAGATATATTTGAAATAAATTAGTAAATAGTATCGAAATATTAGTTTATTGCATGCATTATAATTACTTTAAGGCCATATTAACATATCTAAATTAACACGCGTGCGGAAAAGTAAAACGCGTGCGGAAAAGTAAAACGCGTGCGGAAAAGTAACACGCGTGCGGAAAAGTAAAACTTTCTAAACTAAAATGAGTGCGCGAAAGTACACCGAGAGAACAATTTCTTTTCTCCTAAAACACCGATTTCTTTGAGCAATATTTCTTAAAAGTTAACATATCCTATTAACTTAAACATACCGGTTCACATATAAAGAAACGAGTTTTTTAAACATAACTCAATAATTTCTTACAGATAATTTCTTCAATACTAAGAAATGCATTAATGGTTACATTTAATTTTCTTATCCTAAAGTTTTTATTTCTTAAATTGAAAACTACAAATATTTTGCAGTATAATAAATATAATGTTAAGTTAATCCATATTTATATTTGTGAACAAGAAATTTTCTTGCAATCAAATAAATATTTTAAACCACAAGAAATAATCCTTCAGAAATACCCTCTGTAGTAAATGTGGTTATCAAATGAAAACTTTGTCATTAATGCCGAAATGTTACTTGCAAAGACATTTTCTTCCACAAAAGAATTGCGCAGATTAACTATTTATGATTTAGTCGTCAGTGTTTGTCAAGATGGCGTGATATGTTTATGTTCATATAGATGGATGTTGGATTTATTGGTGTACTTTAAAAATTAACGGATATTTTGAAGGTACGTACATATATAGGTATTAAATAAAAGTAAATTGAGTAATTTAAGATGTAATAATAATATTGTTGCGTATCCGAATGGTTAAAAAAGTAACATAATAGTATCTTTATATGCTTTTTAGGTATAATGATGGACGACTCTGAAATAAAGGAGCTTATTATTCTAACTGGGAAATATGCCACAATTTAAAGCTGGGACAGAATGATATAATATATAGCTTCAGAACAATATTAAGAAAGGAGTTATTAACCCACTGCGGGGCCTTCCAGAAATGGTAGAACTTCATACATGTAAGTACCTTTTTAAAAATGTGTAGGTATACTTATGTATCAACTATAATAGGTTTCTTGAATGTATCGTCATCTATAAAAATATACAATACAACGCTATATCAAACATGGCGGGTGCAACGCTGAGGATCTTTATGTTAATTTATTTGAGATAAAGAAATCAGTTAGTCTAAAAGAAATATATGTTTATGGTTAAGAAATGTTATTGCCGAAAACCGTGAATTAGTTAATATGTATTAAATGACTTAGATGTAAACTAATAATACTTTCCCGTAATAAAATTCCTTAATGATTAGGTATGTTGTCTCTTTTAGATTATAAAAATTAAGAAAATTACATATTATTATGTCTGCTTCGATGTTTTACATTGATTGTATTTTCCCTCTTGTTTTAGCTAAACAATGTTTATTGTGTGACTTAATATTATACAGATAAATAATTAATATTTCATTAACAAAAAGAAAAAATAAACAAATATGTGTAGGTTAAATAATGCCATGTTTGAACTAAATATGATTGATTATTATTAGTAGTTCTTATGTGGGGCCGTGTATTTGTTTTTTTTTTGTATTTCCTAAGTTTGTCAAAATAAATATCTATATCTTTATAAAAAAAATTTTTTTAAAGTAAGTTTACTCTTTTTTCTACATAACGATTTTGTTTTAGTGAATTGCTGATATACAAACAAAGTGCTATTAACAAAAGAAGGAAAATTTGAGGAAGTTGGATTTGCCTCTCCATCCTTTTATTGTTGTGTAGAAGCCAGTGGTTTAAGAGTGGAGAAAATATTTGTATGTAATAATAACGTTTTATATCTTATTTTATTAATAAATACTGATTTTACCTTAACACAATGATTTATTTCGCCGTATGTAATATCACTTTATTTTCAAGAAATATTAACTTAACTCTAAATATACGTTTATATCTGCGAAATATATTTCTTAACATTAAATAAATTAATTATTAATAGTAAAATAATAATATTCCTTACTAAGAAATATTATTGCTCAAAAAGAATAGTTTTCTAATGTGTAGAAAATATATTTTTATGACTAATAAAATTAATTAACATCAAGTGTAATTTCTTTCTGATAAATGGGTTTGAAATTTGCCAGAAAGTGATAGTTCAATCATGTTTAAGATATATTTCTTTGGCTATAGTAGAATTTATTTGAAATATTTTAGAAAATTATATCTTACATACAAAGATATATTTCTTAGGCAATATGCCAAGTCGATCTTTCTTAAATATTAATAAAGTTTCTTTATGTCAAGAATTTTTTTCTCTCGGTGTAGACATTTTTGCACGCTCGTAGAAAAAATATATGTTTTAAATTTTATAGTAAAGTAAAATTGATCAGTTTTCATGAGACATGGATTGAATAATAATTGTAAATTCTAATATTATTGAAAATAAAACTATTTTTATAATAGAAATTTATATCTAATAAATAAAAAAAAATATTAACAAACACAAAAATTTACTAGTAAAAATGAAACTTTTTTTTCATTTGTGGTTAATAGGCTATGATATACTAAATACCTACTGCCGCCTGTTATACGGCTTAATGGTTAAATTATTTTGTCTTTCTGTAAACTTTGCATTAACAACACTTGCCGTGTTTACCTACTACTTTAAAATGAAATATAAAAAATAAAAACAGTTTTGTTACGTGTTAGATAGGTAGTTGTCGAATTAATTAATTCTTATAATTTTTATGTTATATAGGTATACATTTCAGTAAGTAGGGATCCAATTAATAAATAATTTAAATTAACAATAAAATTTATAGTAAAAAATCATAATATGTATTAATATAATTTTAAGCTAAAAGGGCTATTATAATTCTTACAAAAAAATATTTAAGGATCAAAATCGTAAAAGGAAACAACAACGAGAAGAAGAGTTGAAAAAAGACAAAAAAATTAATAAGTCTCTTTTATTTTCAGCAAATAAAATTTTAAATTATAATGATCTGCATACTACATGGCAACTTGAATTAATTCTACGACAGAGAGCATACGTACTAGGTAGCCTTGCTTTTGTTTTTTTGATAACCAAAACAAGAAATTAACGACCTACATACAGTTATGCCAAATTTGTGGAACAGCTTTAATAATATTGTTAACAATTCCTACAACCGTTCCAGCTTATGAGAGTAGTTTCAGTAAATTGAAACGATTTCAGTAAATTGAAATAAGATCAACAATGATAAATGAAAAACCTTGGCAATTATTATGTCAATAGAAAATAAAGTTGCAAAAAATATACATATGACTGAAAACATACAGTTTTCACATTTAAAGACTAAAAAATACGCCTAAACCAAAAATGCGCTTGTTATGTTATGTCATATGTTTCATTACTTGTAAGGAAATAAAGTATTATTTTTTTAAATAAATAATTCAATACCCAATTATTTGCTGTGTAATTTTGATTTTTTGCATGTTTTTTTTAATTTGCAGTGAACTTGGATATTATTGTATGATAGGACGACAAATAAATGTTGTTTTTACCGGGGCGCTCAAACCCTAGAACCGGCTCTGGTCAGACTATCTTCATATTTTGCGTAGGTACCCTACAGAAAATAACTTAAGGCAAGTTTAACCACAAATTGTAATGAAAATTATTACATTTTACATTAGTTTTTGAGGTTTCCAATAAAGAAATCGGTTTCAAAAAATATAAATCAAGAATTTATAGATTGTCAGTCTTAAAATGTTTAAACTTTTAATTCTTAATTTATATTTTTTAATTTAATTGATAACATGCCACAGGAAAACAGTTAAAGAACCAATTTCACTGAAATATAAAGTATACTAAGTGTATAAAAAAATTAAGTATGTCAATATAAATTACCTAAATATATTTCAAAGTTTAAAAATTTCAATATAAAATAATTAAAAAATCTGAATAAAAGGTTTTTTTTTCTAAAGCGCTATGAAACAAAATTTTATAAATTAATGAAACGTGAAACAACCCAGTTGATGTGCTCAGACGGGCACCGTAAGAAACTAACAAACAATAAACGCAAATAAAACCAAAACTATTCTGAATAAATACGTATTTATGTAATTATTTTTTGTTCAAATAGGTAGGTTTAATCTTTTATCGTAGGTATTTTAATCTTTCTTTTTTATTTTTGCTTGTGAATAATAGCTGCTTATTTAATTATTAAGATTCGTCAATGTCAAATCATATGAGATTTTCAAAAGCATATAGATACCTATAACATACTATGAAGTACCTACCTATGCAAAGAAATGTAGAGTTTATCAATTTTATTTATCTGAATATAATTTTCAAATAAATTAAAAAAATGATATATTTATATTTGAAAATAAATTTTCCTACTTCAAATTTTAACAATATATTTTTTAATTTTTAAATCTAACAAGAAAAATCGAGATTACCTACTTTAAGAACGATTAAAAAAAAAGAAAATTCTAGGTGCAAATAGGTATTATTAAGTTGAATACATTAGGTTAGGTAATAAATAATTTAAAAAAAACGTATCGATTTTTGGGATTAATTGGAGAAATTAATATTGGAGAAACATAATAAGTAAGCAAACTTAGAATTATGTTAGGACGGCATTATTTATTGTTTCAGAGTTTTGTTTGAAATTGTAATCTTTATAATTTTTATTAGTTTTATATTTTTCGATACGATATTTTTCTTTGTTTTGGACATTATGGGAGCTTTACAGAACTGAATTGTTTTAGGGTGGCATTGTTTTATTATTTCAGTATTTTTATTTGATGTTTGTTAATTTTTAACTTTATTCTTAATTTGTATTAATTGTAAAATAATATTTCTCTTTGTTTTTGGGCATAATAGGAGCTCTCTCCTCTGCCCTTATTTGATTTATAATAATAATAATAATTATTATTAGGTATGAAATAATAAATTGTAAACAATAATAAAGATTTAATTTTAACAAAAAAAAAACTGTTTTAGAGAAAATTATGATGGCATTTGGATCTAAGAATATTATATTATATTATAACCTAGATGAATCTACCATAGGTACTATTTGTAGTATACATACCTAGGTATAGATTATACTTTAAAATTTAAGTAAAAAAAAATTTTTAGAAGATATTTATAAAAAAAATTAATTTAAGATCATTTTATAAACGTCGGTAAGTTTTAAAAATACTAATATTTTCTAAATTAAAGAATAATAATATGCACTGTCCAATTTGTTGACTGTCTAAAACTAAGTTTTTAAAGAAAATATATTAGGTATTGGATATAAGTAAGCAAAAATGCGAAATATAGGTTAATTTTTATAATAATAAGTGAATTATGTACTTAACAAGCAATTAAAAAAGTGTTTTTAGAAAAGCCCAATATTTTTTTAAAATATGGGTTGCTTATAAAACAAAAGCAGGTATTTACATTAATTACCAAAATATTTTTTTATCAATAGATAAAAAGTAGGAACATAAGAATACCTATTAATTTTATAGGTATATTAGGTATTGAATAAGAAAATATCTGGGTTATAAATCACACAATATAAAGCTTTAATTACAGGTGCATACCTATAGCATCTACATAACCAATCATAGAAGGAGTAACAAACAACCTGTTAGATTATAATATTGTTTTATTTTATTTAATGTGTTACACAGTCTAACAAATTATCAAAAGTAAATAAGTGGAAGATACATTATTGGAAAACAATATTTCAGTATTATTTTTTGTTATTTTTTTAAAAAGAAATCTGATATTATTGTTGTATTTAACGCTGTATTGTAGATAAATTTGTTTAGGAGGTATAAATTGGTGTATTGGGACGGAATAATCAACATAAATTCGATAATTCATCGTAATGACCCACCTGGGTAGAGTTTCCGTCCCCACGCGGCTGCCACAGGGTCCAGTTCGTGAGCCGTTAGGGAAAGTGCAGGCCAAGGAGACGCCGTCGGGTAACCGCGCTCCACAGGATGTCCCTCGTCCGACCTCGTCTTGACAGTTTTCCAAGACGCTTCACGAAGTCCTGCCTTAACGGCCACTCACTCCTTAAGTCTTAAAAACTCACCCGCACACTTTGTACCAACGTTGTTTTGATATCTCGCGAGAGTTCCAGCACGGAGTAAGGTCAATTCGCGACTGGGACTGGTATTGATAAGCAGTGAGAATATTTCTGTACAGCGCCCTCCCTAGGGTGGAGCCACTTCTCTCGGGATTACTATAGACTTCGTCGGTTGAGGGTTGTGGGCGTGACTTAGGAGGCAACCCCATGAGGCCAAGCCAATCGCTCGGGACCGCGGGAGCGCGCCGTGGCCAATAGAGCGGCAGAGGTGCCGTGTAGGGATGGTGTTTCTAGTGGTGGTCTCTACTGGGAGATGTGAGAAACGTTTAGTTTAAATGAAGTGCAGCTATCGGTCGAGTGGTAGCAGGAACGTCGCAGTGGATTGTCGGTCTTGGCAACGTGTTCCTGTTGCCGCAGTTCGGATTCAGGATCATTGGGGAATGTTTTAATGTCGCTCGATTTACAATAGCGCTGAATACGTAATAAACTAATAAAAATTAATAATGTAATGTATTTCACCAGAATATATTCCATTAAAATTTTAGTTATACTTCATAAGAGATTAAAAATAATTTATTATAAAATATAGTAGGTACTAGGGAGAGTACAATATTATTTTGGTATTACATATTTAAAAATATTAAAAATTAAATAATATCTACACATTTCTGGTTAAGAAAATCCGCATTTTGTATGTTTTTGTTTTATTTTGTCAGTGTATGGTGGAGATTAATGGGGAGGAAGTAGACATTAGATCCACTCATAAAAATAAAAACGGTTATTTTACTGTTTTTAAATGATCGCGTTACCATAGACAGTAACAAAATTTGACATTTTTCGCAAAAATGGTGTTTTATCTTGTTTACTGGCACCAGATATTTTGCAATTTTATTGCTTTCGATAAGTTTCGCGTTTATTGTAATAAATTCAGATCGCTGTGTGTTATAGTCCACAGAAATAAGATTTTTCTCGTGACACATTCCCTTCCAGGCCAAAACCAATTTTTTTTAGTAGTATGGACATTTGGACATCTATATTAATAACCTATATGTTTCCTTCAGCCGATTTTGATGATATACATAGGTAGTTATAAACAAATGAAAATCAAAAAACCGCAAATTTTCGCTTTTTTCGTCTATTACTAAAAAGTGAAGCATTCTAAACAAATTATAGAATAAGAAACTTATAAATCGTATAAAAAACTTCAATATGGCGTTCGGTGAATATGTCTATTCTTATTTGTTGCTTAGAAAATTGCAAAATAAGTCACAGATTTTGAGATTTTATAAATGTTCGTAACTTATGTAAAAATTAAGTTAGAACCTATTTATTTATTACACGGAATGCTGAGACTTCTTGTGCTAAAATTATATTTTAAATTTCAAAGCAATTGGTCAAATAGTTTAAAAGTTATTTAATTTGTTTATCCCAAATTCATTTTTTTACAACACAAGTCAGAAAATTATGAGGTTACAGCATATAGTATTTATTGTTTTTGAGTTGACATAAGTACCTTTAATTTTGTGATTGTTTCATCTATGGATAGGTACTGACTGCTTGAAAGGCATTTCAAGAAAGGTAATTATATTTCAGATAAAATAGAAGCTCATCTATAAAACAAAAAAATATGAAAAACATTTTTTTAAGAAACGCTTTTATAAAAAATCAACTAAAAAGCAAAAAATAAAAAAAATCAAACTCGAAAGATTATTCGAAAAAAACTGTTAGACAGATGAAATGTACAAAAATCTCGCACATTCGTTAAAAATTGAAAAAATCTAACACATACGTTAAATAAAAGCGTGGGGCGCGTCTTCATCGAATAAACGGTTTGAGGATAAGGATAGATAGAGGAAAGGATGCAAATATGGGCTACCCATTTTGTTTTTCTTTGTAAAAAAAGAATAAAAATTCTATTTTATTTCCAAAGGTACGTAAGAATACCTACATTTAGTTACTTATAACCTGCCCAAAGTCCAAATTGATTAAAAAATATACAACTGTTTTAAATGTACAAATAATGAAAAATTGTACTTTTGCGCCGTTTGAATAATGATCCTAAATATGGGCTACCCCGAAAAATGTGTCTTAAATTTGTGTGAAGTGAGATAAATGTGTGACAAATATATTTTAATATCTAAAATACAAAAAGTCCATTAAATAACTCATAGGCTAAAACTATTTGCAAAAGTCACACACATAGGTATTCTTCTTTTTCGGCCCCAGCGCACTCGTTATGTGCCCAAAAATGATACATGAAGCACTTGACCGATATTTCACCAAGATTATCCTCTGAAAAAAGTGCTTCGCAAAACATACACGTTACGTCAGCTGCGTCTTGTGGAGGCTGTGTAGAAGGAAACTCATTGTAATCGCTCTCATCATCTGCAGGCACATATTCCTCCTCATCCTCACTACTAGAACCCGATTTCTTTTTTTGGTCCTTTGTGACTTTGGTAACCTGCTTACGTTTTCCTTTTTTTATTTCTTTTCCTTTCCTTTTTTCTTTGCCTTTTCCTACTTCGTTTTGCCTACATTGCTACATTGTTCTAAATATGGGCCACTAGCCCATATTGTAAACACGCTTGCTTTGCACAACAAAAGAAGTTATGTCTAAAAGCAGACAATTTGAAGAAAACTCATTAGCATATATCAAAGACTAATAATAGAGCTTCAACGTGACACAGATGTTTTTTTAAAATTCGTGTTTATTTTTAAATACTGGAATTTATCAACTTACCCGAAAAAGTTTTGACACTCACACCAACCGAGAAACAATTATTATAAACTGGGAAATATCTACCACAGTGGCGCCATTGCTACGGTGATAGTTTAACTTCGTCAAATACCGTTTGCAATAGTCAAAATGTAGAGATCTGCAACGAATAGCTGTGAAACCCACCTAGCCCATATTACAAGACCAGCCCATATTTGCAGCCTTTCCTCTACTTTTTTACTTTTCGCGCCCCACGCTTTTTTTAACGAATGTGTTAGATTTTTTCAATTTTTTAACGGATTACTTGATTTTTTTATAATATTTTTAATTTTAGTCACTCGTAACTAAAGAAAAGTGTTTCTTAAATTTTTTTTTTTCATATTTTTTATTTTTTACTTTTTAGTCTTACACTTTTCAAACATTAAAATAATATATCGTCATGTTTAAAAAGGGTGTATATGATATGACACATGTTTTGCATTTATTTCAACATTTGATACATACATACATTGTACATTTTCTGTAATTTCTTCATACATTTATTAAATCAAAATCATTATTTACACCTATTATTACAGTTTTCGCAGTCTTTCCATCTCTTCTAATGCTTTACTATTGCACGGTGTAGAGTGTAGACCCTGTTAATTTCTC
Source organism: Diabrotica virgifera virgifera (assembly GCF_917563875.1). Lineage (NCBI taxonomy): Eukaryota > Metazoa > Arthropoda > Insecta > Coleoptera > Chrysomelidae > Diabrotica > Diabrotica virgifera. The sequence continues at coordinate 52,736,573 of NC_065449.1, read as the reverse complement.
ACGAAATACGAATTCTAATGTTAATTGAGGCACGAAACGTCTCTACCGGTGGTTTTTCTAAGACTACATTAAAAACACGAGTTTTTAAATTCGAAGACACGAATTTTTTAAATTCGAGTTTTGGTTGAAGTTTTGTTTCGTATCGTATTGAAATTTGACACGAATAAGCACCGACGCCGATGTTTATATAAACAAAGAAATAAGCGTTCAAAATCGTCTCCGCTTAGGATGTTTATAAAAATGATCTACAAACATGAAAAGTAATCGCAATCGGCAAAAAATTTAAAACTTTATTGTTTATTTAGGAAGTATAACGTACACAATTAACGTAAAAAGTGAAATTATTTATAGTTTATATATATAATTAGCTACAATCTGTAAAAGTTTCAAGGTTCTACATTGTAAAAACCCAGAGAATTTAATAGTTCAGAGAAATAAGGAAAAAATAGCGTGTTGGTGACACAACCCCCTCCAGGCCGAAACCAATTTTTTTGAGTAGTGTGGACATCTATAATAATCACCTATATGTTTCCTGCAGCCGATTTTGATGATATACATAGTTATAAACAATTGAAGATCAAAAAACGCTAAATTTTCAATTTTTTCGTTTATTGCCAAATGGCTAAACATTTTAAACAAATTTGGAAGTAAGAAACTCATAAACCATATAAAAAACTTCAATATGGCTCCCGCTGAATATGTCTATCCTTATTGGTTGCTTAGAAAATTGCAAAATAATTCATAAATTTTGAGTTTTTATAAATATTCATAACTTATGTAAAAATGAACTTAGAATCTTCTTATTACACGGAATGCTGGGACTTCTGGTGCCTAAATTATACACTAAATTTCATAACAATTGGTCAAATAGTTTAAAAGTTATTTAATTTGTTTATCCCAAATTAATTTTTTTTGTAACACTATAAGTCAGAAAATGATGAAGTTACAGTAATACTTTGGATAGTTTATAAAAGAAGAAGATTTATAATAATAACTTAATTAAAAAAGAATGACAAAAAATAATTCTAAGTATCGCAAAATTATTTTGCAAAAACATGTCGATTTTTTGCTTATAATCAATTAGAATAACTTTTTAACCATTACCCGTAGAAAATATATTTTTTCACATTTAGAAAGACTGAACTTTTATACAAATTAAAAAAAAAGAAAAAATTGTCCTAGGACAATTAGGGACGAAGTGGCCGCCCCCCATTTTTTAATTCACAGCAGCTTTCTTTATAACAATTACGAAATCAAATCAGGCACATTGGAAAGAACATACTTCAGAGTTTTAATGTACCAAATATAAAAAATATATACTTTCAAACAAATCGTCCACAAAGCTTCAAAATGTGACCCTTAAAATCGGCCGGCCTCGAAACTTGGGAGATCGATGAGAAGGGGGAAGGAAATGTTAGCTGTATCTCTTGTTCTCGCCTATGAATTTCGACGTTTCTTTTTTTTTAATTTGTATGTAGTTTTTGCGTACAGTACGAGTATGCAGTATTTAAATAAATTAATTGTTATATACACCATCAAATTTGTTTAAACAATTTTTTTTTCAATTTTTTTTAATAATATTTGAAGAAATTTTAATCACAAAACATACATATTCATGAATAATATAATAATACATAGTTTTTTATTAAACTCAGTAATAATTTAAAGTATGAAAAAACAAATTATCCCATTCGATGGTTTCTAAAAAGAATATTGGTCTATGGAAATCAGAAAATCTCAAATAAACTAGGTTTTATTTTTTTAGTACACATGCTATTAGATGAATGAAAAACTGAAGTTACAGAACCACCAAAAAAGAGATAAACGTAATTGATTGGGTTAAAAATTAAGCTAAGAACCGTTAGTGCCGATCCGATCAACAGAACTTCTTTATATCAGATATTTTATTAAAATAAACTATCTGCTCTTGCAAAACTGGTTGCACCGAGTACTTGTTAGTACAGAGATATAAATAGTTTATGGACTTCGATTATCAAAACCTCAATATTTCTCTAAATATTAGCTTTTTTAATTTCTCTAAATAAATCTAATTAGCTTTCGCATGAAAGCTAATGAACTAAAATCTACACATGTAACATTTACACTCCGTAAAGAAACTTGCCCACCAGTACAACTTAACAACAACAATTTACCTCAAGCCGAATATGTAAAATACTTGGGAATCCACCTAGACAGAAGACTAACATGGCGAAAACATATTTTCACTAAACGCAAACAGTTAGGACTAAAACTAAGCCGTCTATATTGGATTATCGGCAGAAACTCGAAGTTGTCTCTAGAAAACAAACTACTGGTCTACAAAGCCATTATAAAGCCCATTTGGACCTACGGTATCCAGCTCTGGGGAGCAGCTTCTAATAGCAACATAAATATAATACAGAGGTTCCAAAACAAGACGATAAGGCTGATTCTTGATGCTCCATACTACGTACCCAACTACGTGATCCAACGAGACTTAGCAGTTCCAACAGTGCAAGAGGTGATAAGTGAATATAGTGCAACATATCGCGAAAGAGTGTCTGAAAATGTATGAAATATCTTAATTTTTGTTTTTTGCAATCTTAAAATTATAACTTTCAATGTTGTAAGGTACAATTATTACAATATTGTAGAAAATTTCTGAAAATAATTTTGTTCTTTTTATCCTCTCTCTAATTTTGTTACATTTCATTTTTCGTTTATCTAGTAGCATGTTTATCAAGAAATAAATCCTAGTTTATTTGAGATTTTTTATTTTCAATTTAATATTATAAGCCAATTTTAGATTTAGGAATAATTGAATAGGATTAGTAATATAATAATTACAGGGTGTAACAAAAATACAGGTCATAAATTTAATCGCATATTCTGGGACCAAAAATAGTTCGATTGAACCTAACTTACCTTAGTATAAATATGCACATAAAAAAGTTACAGCCCTTTGAATTTACAAAATGAAAATCGATTTTGTCCAATATATAGAAGACATTTTTTATTGAAAATAGACATGTGGTATTTTTATGGCAGGAGCATCTTACAAAAAAATTATAGTAAAATTTTGACACCCCATAAAAATTTTATGGGGGTTTTGTTCCTTTAAACCCCCCCAAACTTTTGTGTTCGTTCCAATTAAATTATTAATGTGGTAGTATTAGTTAAACACAATGTTTTTAAAACTTTTTTGCCTCTTAGTACTTTTTCGAAAAGTCAGTTTTTATTGAGATATTTTAAATATTCGTCAAATCCACCACATATTTGTATAATATGGTTAAGTACGATTATGAAGACTTGGTAATCGTATGAAAATTTATTATTTATAATTTACATTTTTAGGCATATTTTGAACCATATTAAAAAAGAAGCCACATCTTGATAAAAGGTGCCTTATCGAAAAAATACTAAGAGACAAAAAAGTTTTAGAAACATTGTGTTTAACTAATGGTACCGCAGTAATAGTTCAATTGGAACGTACACAAACATTTGGGGGGTGTAAAGGAACAAACCCCCATAAAATTTTTATGTAAACATATTAAAAAAGAAGACGCAACTCTATAAAAACTGCCTTATCGAAAAAATACTAAGAGGCAAAAAAGTTTTAAAAACAGTGAGTTTAACTAATGGTACCACAATAATAATCTAATTGGGTTGTACACAAAAGTTTGGGGGGTTTAAGGGAACAAAACCCCCATAAAATTTGTATGGGATGCAAAAATTTCACTACAATTTTTCTTTAAGATGTTCCTGCCATAAGAATGATACATGTCCATTTTCAATAAAAAATCTCTAATAGTTTTCGATATATTGGAAAAAATCGATTTTCATTTTGTAACTTCAAAGGGCTATAACTTTTTTATGTGCACATTTGTATTAAGGTAAGTTAGGACCAATCGATCTATTTTTGGTCCCAGAATATGTGATTTAATTTATGACCTTTTTTTTTGGTTACGCCCTGTATAACTAATATGTACGTTTTACAATAAAAGTTACATCAAATATTATTAAAAAAATTGAAAAAAAAATGTTTAAACAAATTTGATGGTGTATATAACAATTAGTTTATTTAAATAACGCATATTCGTAATGTACGTAAAAAGTACATACAAATTAAAAAAAGAAACAACGAAATAAATATTTGAGAACCAGAGATACAGTTAACAGCTCCTTCCCCCCTCTCATCGCTATCCCAAGTTTCAACGCCGGCCGATTTTAAGGGCCACATTTTTAAGCATTGTGGACGATTTCCTTGAAAGGAAATATTTTGTATATTTGGTACTTTAAAACTTTGAAGTATGTTCTTTCAAATGCGGCTAATTTTATTTCTTAATTGTTATAAACAAAGCTGCCGTGAATTAAAAAAAGAAGGGGGCTAACTTTGTCCCTAATTGTCGTAGGACAATTGTTTTTCTTTCTAAATGTGTATAAAAATTTAGTCTTTCTAAATATGGAAAAATAATTTTTTCTACGGGTAACGGTTAAAAAGTTATTCTAATTGTTTATAAGCAAAAAATCGACATGTTTTTGCAAAATAATTTTACACTATTTATAATTATTTTCTGTCATTTTTTTTTAAATTAAGTTAATAGCATAAATCTTCTTCTTTCATAAACTGTCCGAAGTATTACTGTAACCTCATCGTTTTCTGACTTATAGTGTTGCAAAAAAAATGAATTTGGGATAAACAAATTAAATAACTTTTAAACTATTTGACCAGTTGCTTTGAAATTTAGAATATAATTTAAGCACCAGAAGTCTCAGCATTCTGTGTAATAAGAAAGTTCTAACTTAATTTTTTGCATAAGTTATAAACATTTATAAAATCTCAAAATTTATGATTTATTTTGCAATTTTCTAAGCAGCCAATAAGGATAGACATATGCAGTGAACGCTATATTGAAGTTTTTTATATGATTTATCAGTTTCTTACTCTCAAATTTGTTTAAAATGCTTTACTTTTTAGTAATAGACAAAAAAAGCAAAAATTTAGCGTTTTTTGATCTTCATTTGTTTATAGCTATGTATATCATCAAAATCGGCTCCAGGAAACATATAGGTTATTAATATAGATATCCATACTACTAAAAAAATTTGGTTTCGGCCTGGAGAGGGATGTGTCACGAGAAAAGCTTATTTCTCTGGACTATAAGCATTTTCCATTAAAATCGTTTTTTTTATTTAAACAATTAATAAACGTAAAAAAATTAATTGATTGGTTGACTTACCTGTTAAGGAGGGACAATCATAATTGTCCTATCTTACATTTCGAACATTTGTACTTATGGTAGTGGTCTTTTCGGGCCGCTGATCACAGTTTAAAGAAGCAGAAGAAGAAAAAGAAGGTTATTAAGCTTCTTGACAAGTGACGTCCGCGCATCACTGTTTTTTTTTTTTTTTTTTTTTTTTTTTTTTTATTTTTATCGCACAAGACATGGGTGGGTTCAAAAGAATCAATGGGGGGGAGCGTACAAATGTTCGAAATGTAAGATAGGACAATTATGATTGTCCCTCCTTAATAAGTCAACCAATCAATTAATTGTCCTTCACATAACATTTCGAACATTTGTACTTATGGTAGGCTGTTGAAAGATTAAACAATATTGTGCGATAAATAAACAAAAGTACATTGCAATCCAAAAATGAATAGTACTTAGCAATTTTTTTTTTTTTAGAAAATTTACACAAAATATATACATATGTATACCTAACTAATATATTAGAGCAATTATTAATTAAGATTTATGTTTATATTTTAATTATATGAGATGTGTACTTTCAACCAGGTGCAAATAAACATAATAAGAAAATTAATGTTCTTACTAATATTAGTAACCTACACATGTAATATAATTACAATTACATACAATTACATGGACTCACCAGACAATACGGTTTTGCAAAGAGTCCGTAATCTTTTGCTAGAGGTTTATTATAAAAAATATTGAATACTTGAGAATTTTCTGTCCATCTCGCCGTCTCTCTAATATCTTCTATAATCCAGTTCTAACTCCCGCTGAGGTAGATGCATGTCTGACACTATACACTTTAAAAATATTAGTGTCTATATTTTTAATTTAAAAAAATGTTATATCTATCTACTAAACGCCTGGGTAGATGTTGCTTTATATGTCTCCTTTTTTTTTGTTTTTAGTTATAAACAAATTGTCTTCCGATTGAGGACGAATGTTTTAGAAATCTCTAAACACTCTCAACTGTGTTTTTTGTTTTAAATAGGTTGATATTTGTTTATTTATTATTATTATTATTATTATTATTTTTTGGGGAAGTCTTTATCCTATGTTATATCAAAATGTCAATTTTATCTTGATCCATGAAAATATTCTGAATTTTTATTAGGTACAGGGTTTGCAACCTCTGAACTGAAGTGAGTGCAATCAACATTACAAGTTTGTAAGTAAGATCTTTCAAGGAAAGGCTTGTGAGACGAAATAATGTTTCTAAATAAAGTAATACTGGTAGAGGGTCCCAAGTTAATTAATATTTGGGCAATTAAGGTTTGAGGTTATATATACATTTGTAAAAAGAATTTAAAAATGTTTTTATAATATTCTAGGATATCTTCTATCAACGCCAATGCAGCACTGTGAATGTTAATACGAGCTATAATTATAATCCGGTTCTACGATAGATTTAATAAAATTAAAATTTGATAATTCATAAGCAAAATGGTTATTATTTTATACTAAACCGTCACCATCTCTTGAAAACTGTATCATACAGATTTAGTGATTTGTTGTAATAGATGGGATGGAATCCTCAGGAATGCCTTTTCTTAAAAAGCTTGCCTGACAAGAATATGGAAACCCAAAGGATGTCCTGGATATAAAACCCCAAAAAAAAATTCTAGATTAAATTTTTATCAGGTCCATAATTATCTTTTTGGTTGTGTAAGGTATGGTGGTCAAAGGTTGTGTACCAAGGCTGAAAAACATAAAATTTAAATCCATGCCAATCTAGAGTTAAGGCATTGGCTTTCTCTGATCCGGGGTCAGGGTTCAAAATTACATACCTTGCACATTTTTTTTTTTAGGATATGTGGCAAACATATCGATTTCTGGAATAAGAAGCTGCTCAAAAATTATAGTAACACAATTATCACTTAAAGAATACCTACTCTGTTTCTATTTTTAAAGATATTGATTCCGAGTCAGGCAAAAGCATTTTTTTTACTGTTACAGATGCAAAAATAATTTTTAAATTCCTATTTTCACAGAATTATTAAACTTATCTGCAAATGTTGAGTACTGTACACTACCCATCTTGTTAATGCAAGACACAGCTGTTGCGTTATTTATTCCTAGCAAAATGTTACAATTCCTATATTCGTTGAAAAAGGATTTCAAGCCACTATATGCTGCTAGTAACTGAAGTACATTTATATGTAGTTGTTGTTCATGACTCCAAAAACCATGAGTTTTGTTATCAATGCAGCATACCCGCCATGCTAAAAGATATATGCATCGCAAAATATTTCAAGTACATAATTGGATTATTTTATATTTTGCTCACTAATTGGTATGTTATTTAACCACCAATTGTAATCATTTTTAAGTATTTAGGTATGGTCATTTTAGTGTTATAACTATTAGTTTAAGAAATACGCTACTTTTCTTTTGTATTTATTTATATATTGTTTTTTTTTAGTATAATTTTCCATATTTAACTTCCATAAATGGACGAACTGTTACAAACTGACCGATTAAGGCTGCAAATGATCTTATTTTACATGTACTTTTATTTTTGATGTTCTGAATACTATTAGATTTTTTTTTTGTCAGCAGGTGCAAAATATATCAGGTTCGAATCAAACGTAAAACCAAGAAAAGTTATATTTTGTGGGGGTGAAAGTATACTTTTCCTTTTTTTATTTATAGTAAATCCCAAGCAGAAAAAACATAGAAAATGTTTAAACAATATTTTCTTTACATTTTAAATATGATTTTGAAATTGGTAAATGGTCCTCTAAAAAATTGACAAAAGTAAAGCCTCCTGTTATTAGATTATTTAGGGCTGGTTTTAAAGTTTTTGTAAATATAAAAGCCGAGATATTATTCAAACCAAACGGTAAACAGTTTAATTAATATAAAAAAGTTCTGTACTTAAATTTTAAATATTTTTTAGAATTTTAATGAACAGGAATAGCAAAATAGACAACTTTTAAATCTATTTTTGCCATAACCCTTGAAAATGAGCTTGAGGACTGACCTATTATAGTCTTCCAGCTTAAAATATGTGGCTTCTATAAAGCAATTCAATTGTTTTAAATTCAAAACAAAATCTCTGATTTCCGTCTTTTTAGGCACAAAAAACTACGAAAAATAAATTGTCCTTTTGTATGTGAAGAAGGAGAAATAGTAATTTTTAATTACTTTTCAAGTAATTTTTTTTTTGTCATACGACCAGTTTGGGTCTATGAGAACTTTTGGTGCTCTCTCTTCAGAGGGCGTTGTTTTAAATAAAATATTAAAACCTTAGACCAAACTTAAAAATTTCTTATCTGAAGTAATCCCTTTCCATATTTTAATACAGTTAGCCATATTACCCTATTAATTTTTATTGACATTTAGTATGACATCCTGGTTGTTCTCATTTGCTTTTGGTACTGCTGTCTGTTCGATTGTTTGCATCTCGATGCTAGTAGAGGGTGACTTGAGTACTGACTTTGTCCAATTCTTGGTCTGCTCAAGGTTGGATTGAAGTTTAAACGCTGCTGATAAAAGTTGCTAGATTCTGAAAGAACTCTTGATGGATGCTGAGTGGAAACAGCAGCTTGGCTTTGTGGTATAGTCTTTGGAAAAACAGTGGTCTTTTGTGGCTTCGTAATGACTTCGAGATGACTTAATAAAGCTGATTTTGTATCTTTGTTAAAATATTTTTAACAAAACCAAACAAAAAATTATTGTAAGTAGGTACACTTACTAACTTATGTAATATTAATAATAATATTATGTAATATTAAGGTAGACGATAAAAATCAATGCAGAATGTGCAAAAAGTAGTTAAATATATTTTATTCTATTCTAAACTTCTGGGCTACTATAAGTAACTCTGCGAAATAGGAGTAGCTCAAAATAAAGATTTTCTGGGCTACTAAAAAAAGTACCCTCTTCTAGTTTTATTGTTTGAGGACAAACCAAACAAACATTTAATGTAAGCAGTAAACTTACTACCCTCGTAATATGAAATCTAGGCAAAATGTGCACAAAGTAGTTGAATAAATACATTTTATTGTATTCTAAACTTCTGGGCTACATTAAAGTACCTCGGAGAAATAGAAGCAGATAAAATAATCATAAAGATTGTCTGGGCTGCTAAAAAGTACCCTCTGCTGTAATTTTATTGTTTGAAGACAAACCAAACAAAAAGCTTGGTGTAATTAAACTTGCTTGTAATCTTAAATCGAAGTAGAATTTACAAAAGTAGTGAAATAAATATAATTCTATTGTATTCCAAACTGCTGGGCTACTGTAAAAATACCTCTGAGAAATAGAAGCAGATAAAATGATCATAAAGATTGTCTAGGCTACTAAAAAATACCTCTGCTCTAGTTTTATTGTTTGAACACAAAACCAAACAAATAATTTAGTGCAAGTAAACCTGCTTGTAACGTGAAATCGAAGTAAAATTTACAAAAGCAGTTAAACTAATATATTTTGTTCTATTCTAAACTTCTGGACTACTGTAGAGTACCTCTGAAAAATAGAGGCAGGTCAAATAATCATAAAGATTTTTTGGGCTGCTTAAAAGCACCCCTGCTCTAATTTTATTGGTAAACCGTTTATTTTGTTCTATTTTAAACCTTTGGGTTATAATTTTATTTTTAAATCCCTAATAATGTAGTCTGTATTACTTTGGGCTACCTTAAGGTATCCTTATTGACACAAACAATATAAATTTTTGCATAATATCATGTCTGTCGGACATTTTGCTACAAAATAAACATTAATAGGAAAACCAGTGCAGTGTGGCAACATAGCGCCTGTTACATCTCTGTGTGTTTTGACAAATACTATTGACGTTTTGAGTATTTCGAATAGGGAAGAAGGCGAGATATAGTAACTATGACAATAGAGAAAATATATTGATAACAACAAAAAAGGACCCCAAGTTTGAATTTGGTTAAAATTGTCATTTCGTAAATATTAAATATTTATAGTTCGATCTATTCACACATAATTTAATTTATCTAACATAAAATGATTCAAAAATATCTTATAAATAACTTGGTCTTTTGGGATAAAACCCAAAAATATCATATAAATACCTTAACTCTACCAGTTTCTGTTGCAAATTTTCATATTTCCGCCTCTTTCGGGATACACAATTATTCTCTGATGACTTTTGTAGTATTTTAAACACTGTCTAATAATTTTTATAAAACTATTTGGAAAGCACTTGTGATCAGTACACGCACAGAAAAAAAAACAGTGATGCGCGGACGTCACTTGTCAAGAAGCTTAATATTCTTCTTTTTCTTCTTCTGCTTCTTTAAACTGTGATCAGCGGCCCGAAAAGACCACTACCATAAGTACAAATGTTCGAAATGTTATGTGAAGGACAATTTTTATTGACTATTCGTGTATTGTTCCCGCGACCGCGAATGCACATGTCTGCAAATTTTCATTCATTTGCACTGAAGAACAGGCAGTCAAATTAACGTCTAAAGATTTGACCCAAACGATTGAACTAAAGAAAAGCTTTTAATAAGTTTAATAAATTTTATTGAAGTCATATGGCTTTTTCTTCATATTTTGAAATAAAGCAAAATATATCTGTATCTATTTAGTAGTTTTATAAATCTAATAGCTATTTCCCTAGCTTCAGTATTAATTTGTAGGTTTCTCTATTTATTAGTTAACTTTGAGGAAATACGTTTAAAAACATTTATTTCGTTACAAGAATTATCAAGGTGTAATTTGGGTGAATTATTACATCTGAGGCGAAAATTTAGTTTATAATTATTTTCGGATTCAGACCATATAGGTAATATTACTGACAACATTATTGTGTGATTGTTTTGGTGCAGGTAATTCGGGTTCAACAGTTAATTAAGGTGAGGGTTATGCATTAGTTATTTTAGTATCACAACTTACATCAGAATTTGATACCAAAGAATATATACTCTCCTAGAAGAAGAGTTTAAATGGGACAGATAATCACATTTATTTGTCACTTCAAAGCAGGCTTGTTGACGAGGGATGTTGCGGCCGCGTTGGTGAGGAAATCGCGTAAACTCCGTAGTCGTTGTCACGTGGCTTTTACTCAGTGGGAAGTGGGAATACAAATAATATGCTGACAACTTACAGGGCAGTACTCTTCTACATGCATCTATATTCTTTGTTGATACGCTACCTGTCTCCAAATAAGATGGCTGATACTCAGATTCGCTACCTTGAAATGGTTCGTCTTCATTTTGATTCATCCCATAAATGCTTGGCAAACTCTTGTAATTCAGATTCAGTTAATCTTCTTTACCTAAAATAAACATACTTATTTCATCATTAAACGGACACGAATAACCCATTGAAAATTATTAGTGAGACGCAGAGAAAGTAAAAAGCTTGTTGTATAATGTGGTATGTATAGGTACTTGTGTAGGTACCTATGTATACCTTGTGTAGGTACCTATGTATATATACACACAACCAAACTTATATGGAATCACCATGTATTTCAAAGCAATATTTATTTCTTTTGAAAAAACTTGTTATTGTTGCGAAGAATAAAGGTTTTTATTGAAAATAAACAAATCGATAAGACAATCAGATAGTACAGCTCGGTAGGGTATAGGTTACTTGCTTGAGTTGCAAATTGAACGAAAATAAATAAACTAACTTTTGCGTCCAAAAACGAAAATATGCCTTATGTGGGGTTATAGAACTTACAACGGGAAAGATATTGGTCTTGTGGAGAAAGTAATGTTCTCAGAGGGACAAAGCTGTAGAGCTATGCGTAACACAGGGCGCTCTGTCCAAAACCTATGCTAGGTAACAGGAACTAGGAAAGCTTAAAAATAAAGCCAGAGAAAGTCGCCAAAAAGTAATAACGGCTCGCCACGATCGTTTAATTGTCCAATCAGCGGGAAGACACCCAACCATTTCTCATCTGCAGCTCCAAAGGCAGCTTTTGACAGCTACAGATGTAATGTTTCAGTTGAAACGATAAAAAGAAGAGTTCGTGCTAAGAAGTATATAGCAGGAGACAGTTATTAGTTTACCACCAAAACGGGAATATTGAGAATTGATAAAATGTGTTATTTTCAGAAAAAGTCCGGATTGGTGTAAAATGAGATGACCCACGAAATTGTGTACTTATAGGTCGAAGAAGACAAGCAAGAACGAAAACTGACAGATCTGTTCACAAATATACAACGGGAAGTATAATGTTCAGAAGAGAAATTGTGATCCGTAAAAAAACTCCTTTAATTTTCATCAAATTAACTTTAACTGCTCACAGGTATGTTGATAACCTGTAGTTAGGCTCTGGATAGATGTAACAGGAGAAAATTTTATTTTTATGCATGATAATGGACCTCCACATACTATTAGAGTGACTAGAGAAATCATTGAAGCAGAAGGTATCTTTTGTTTGGAGTGGACTGCTTGCTCACCCGAGCTTAATCCTATAGAGTATTTGTGGGATATGCTTAAAAGAAAAATTAGAGCTTGCCGGGATAATCCGCAAAACACCGCACGGCTAGTATAAGATTCGCTTGAAGAATGGAGTAAACTACCATGTTGATAATTTGATTGAGTGTGCCTACGCAAACTGAAGCTTGCATAGGACTAGAGGTGATAACACTGACTACAAAAAAAAAATAAAAAAGATAATTAAAAACAATTTAAACATTATTAGTTTTATATTGAAATTTTTTATTCTATTGACAACTATAGAACCCATTAGGCGCAAAATGATTAATAAATATGAGTAAAAAGGAAAAACAAAACATGGCTTACTTTTATTATTCAATTATTACTAACAAATCGTTAAAATCCACATTTCAAATTATTCCATAAAAGACTCAACCAAGTTTTAAAAGAATAATAAGAAATCCAAATTGGAGTTAACTTTATAACTCGTCAACAATTGGGGACAGAGTCTAAAAGTTAACAATTCTGGAAGGTTGTTTTACATGGAAGAGCAATTAAACAAATTTATAAGGCTCATAAAAATGCTAGTTGTCGGATGTAAAAGAGCAGCCGAGCATTGCGGAGGGTGAATGCAGATTGGATCTAATGAAGAAAATTGGACTTAACGCATCTTTAATTCCTCTCCTTGCCTTTTTGTTCTACACTGGGAAAAGAAAGGAACTTATGATTATATATCCTCGTCAGACCTTAGCTTATGACAAATTAGACATAATAGTGTTGTTAGCTCAAAGAGTCAGAAACTAAAAATCCGAATGGCGATTTTCCTGATGTAAGTATTTTAAAATGTAAAAATAATGCCATACAGAGTGATGAATTGGTCGACAAGGAGATCTAAAAATTTCATTCACGTCCTGTCGTTTATCTCAATAACAATTTGTAGAGGAATAGTAGGGGAGGAAAGTATGGCAGTTACTCGAGCGTTATGGGGACCTATTGGGTTGCATTATGGGGACCTATTGGGTTGTGAAGAGTAGGTCCTAAAATAAAAAAAGTTAAGTTAAGTTTTCTATAAAGAGGGAGACTTTCCATGTTTTAATTTAATTTCCATTTCCAACAATCGTTTTTCCAATTATAGCGCCATCTATCCATAATTCGAAAAAAAAATGTCTCTAGTAAAAGTTACTTATTTTTACGTAAGGAATCCAAATCTGCAATATGGGGGCTCTTATTTAAGATTTTAAAGTAACCCCCCACCCCACCTCCGTAGGGGTCGTGTTTGGTGTCAGGTGTCATTCGATAGATTTTTCAAAAATATTGAATACGTGTATTTTTCAGTTTTTCGATCTGATGTTCATTTAGCAAAATATCGCGGGGTTCGTATTTAAAATTTTAATGAACAAGAAAGAACAAAAAATTGCATTTATAAAATACGTACCTTGTGAATGCGGACAATTTTATTTAGATGAAACATCAAGACCATTAAACGTTAGGATAAGTGAACATCAGTCTTATATTAAAAATAGAGAATTTGATAGATCTCAAATATGTCAACTAGCATGGGATAATGAACATAGAGTTCAGTGGAGAGATTCAAGTACAGTCCTGAAAGAATCAGTTACTAAAAAGAGAAAATCAAAGAACCGGCTCTAATTATGCTAAATGAAACCAATTGTGTCGCAAATTCCTCGGTAGAATGCAGTAGGATGTGGTTACCCATACTGAAAGAGGAAGTCAATAGAAAGAAAATACCACGATTAGTAAGTCAATAACATATCGAGTTAGTACAAATTTTATATTTTAGTATTACTTATTGTATATCTATGTATTATTAATATTATTTATAATTTAAACATATTTAAGTCAGAATTTGGTATTAGTTTTTTGAAAGTAAATTAAATGTAAGTACAAATACATACGATGCGCGATGGCGGGATAGTATCACGAGGTTTTTTCCTGGTTTTCCCTCGTGATCAGTGGCGTAGCTAGGGTGGGGCGGAGGGGGCGGTCCGCCCCGGGTGTCACCCATTCGGGGGTGACACCCGATCGCAAATATCACAAAAGAATCAAAATACAATTCGATATTATTTTGTGAACACACGAAACCGAGAAAAGTTGAGGCCAAAGTGGCATTTCTTGGATTTTTTTCGTTAAAAGGAAAAAAGCAGCTGAAACTAGCGAAATTCTCAAGAAGTTTGGAATTGATGGTTTAGAAATATTATGAAGTGTCGTTCACAGGGATACGATAATGCAGCTGTTATGAGCAGGGCACATGGATGAATACATGCTATTAAAAGCAAAAAGGCCATTTTCGTTGGATGTATTGATCATTTAATTAATTTATATGGCCAGCACTCTTTTGTACAAAATACCCTTTATATAACATTTTTCGGAACTGTAGAGGCAATTTTCAATTTTTTTTCTGCTACCACTAGCTGCTGGGAAGTGCTTATTAAACACAGCGAAGCATCTTTTACATGACTTTCCACAATGCGTTAAAGTGCTCACTGTGCTCCAATTAAAGTACTGCCAGGACATTTTGATAGTTTTGTTGCTGCAATTGACGAATTATATCATCAATAAGAAAATTTAGACACCAGAGGTGCTGCACATAACCATATGCCCGATGTGTGTAATTTCACATTTCTTTGTTATATTTTTGGAATGATGTACTAAGAGAAATAAATTTGTGTCAGATTGAATTACAAAGTTAAGTCATAACCGTTGATCAATCATGCAGCCACCTAAATAGGTGCATTTTATATTTAAGACAACGTGGTCATATTATAGCTGAAGGAATAGATATTGTCACGAAAAAATATGAGGACGGCGACATTCCTACCAAAAAACGAATTCAGGACTCGCACTTCGAGCCGAACTTCAATATATTTTGACCTATTCAATATTGAACTTGAAACCAGATCAAAGTCCATTCATGACGTGGCTTCATTGTTCGAGGTGTTCAACAGTTCAAATTAGATGTTTTAACATTTTGTGACTTTTACCATGAGGAGGTATCAGAATCAGACCTCCTGCTAGAAATACCAAGGATCAGAAGACATTTACAAGCGGCCAATATTACAGCCTCTAAAGGGTTAGCTGTAGACTTTTAAAACATTCATCGTGAAAATGGATTTCATCGAATCCCTCCCAAACTTATTGGTCGCATTAAAATTGTTTATGACCATTTTTGTATCGGTTGCTTCATGTGAGAGAAATTTTAGTAACCTTAAATTAATCAAGAATTACTTGCGAGCAACAATGGCACAAACAAGGCCAAATAACCTCGGTTTATTAACTGTGACTCTTAATTTTTTCATTATTCAAAACGTCTATTGGATTTTCGTTGATTTTAACAATCTTTATTTTTTGGATTTGGGGTGACACCATCGATAACCGCCCCGGGTGTCACCCATGCTAGCTACGCCACTGCTCGTGATATACTATGGAATCTCTAACGCGAGAATTTTACTGCCATCGTTGCATTTGGTTGTCTTTTTAAAGACAGATCACATGCTATGAGTTTTTTGTGACGGATATTCTTGAGCTGGGATTGATTTCATGTAATCGAATGAACTATGTTTTAGTAAAGTCGTTCCAGGAAAGCAACTCATAAATATTGGCGATATCATCTTAAAGTCTTCTACTTTAAAATGATATCGCCAATACTACGTCTGAATTGCCAATATAAATGAGTCAGATTAAATAAATTATTAGAAGAATTTTTTTACTTAGCAACAACATTTTTGGTTACTTTAGTAGTATTTTTTATTTTGACAACGAAACCAGATTTGGCCTTCGATACGTTAGTAAAATCATTTTTTTGGTAAAATTGTGGCTTATTTCCCATTAAAAATAGTTGATTATAAAAATGTCACAAGGAAATAGCTTCAGAACAGCATTAAAATTTTAAATTTACCACTCACCCCTCTTCGTGCGGGGTCGTGTTTTGTATCATTCGATAGATTTTTGAAAAATATTGAATACTTATGTATTTTTTAGTTTTTCGATCTGACGTTCATTTCGCGAAATATTCGCTTTTTTTTTTTGTGAAACTTTGTGACTCGCTCGTTACCTTACGCCCCGCTCAAATCGTCAGATTTTTGAAATATAAACTGTTGTGCATGTTCTTAACGTACTTTATCTTAACCTTTAACTACACGCGCTGGCGTTTTTTGTGACGGATATTCTTGAGCTGGGATTGATTTCATGTAATCGAATGAACTATGTTTTAGTAAAGTCGTTCCAGGAAAGCAACTCATAAATATTGGCGATATCATCTTAAAGTCTTCTACTTTAAAATGATATCGCCAATACTACGTCTGAATTGCCAATATAAATGAGTCAGATTAAATAAATTATTAGAAGAATTTTTTTACTTAGCAACAACATTTTTGGTTACTTTAGTAGTATTTTTTATTTTGACAACGAAACCAGATTTGGCCTTCGATACGTTAGTAAAATCATTTTTTTGGTAAAATTGTGGCTTATTTCCCATTAAAAATAGTTGATTATAAAAATGTCACAAGGAAATAGCTTCAGAACAGCATTAAAATTTTAAATTTACCACTCACCCCTCTTCGTGCGGGGTCGTGTTTTGTATCATTCGATAGATTTTTGAAAAATATTGAATACTTATGTATTTTTTAGTTTTTCGATCTGACGTTCATTTCGCTAAATATTCGCTTTTTTTTTGTGAAACTTTGTGACTCGCTCGTTACCTTACGCCCCGCTCAAATCGTCAGATTTTTGAAATATAAACTGTTGTGCATGTTCTTAACGTACTTTATCTTAACCTTTAACTACACGCGCTGGCGTTTTTTGTGACGGATATTCTTGAGCTGGGATTGATTTCATGTAATCGAATGAACTATGTTTTAGTAAAGTCGTTCCAGGAAAGCAACTCATAAATATTGGCGATATCATCTTAAAGTCTTCTACTTTAAAATGATATCGCCAATACTACGTCTGAATTGCCAATATAAATGAGTCAGATTAAATAAATTATTAGAAGAATTTTTTTACTTAGCAACAACATTTTTGGTTACTTTAGTAGTATTTTTTATTTTGACAACGAAACCAGATTTGGCCTTCGATACGTTAGTAAAATCATTTTTTTGGTAAAATTGTGGCTTATTTCCCATTAAAAATAGTTGATTATAAAAATGTCACAAGGAAATAGCTTCAGAACAGCATTAAAATTTTAAATTTACCACTCACCCCTCTTCGTGCGGGGTCGTGTTTTGTATCATTCGATAGATTTTTGAAAAATATTGAATACTTATGTATTTTTTAGTTTTTCGATCTGACGTTCATTTCGCTAAATATTCGCTTTTTTTTTGTGAAACTTTGTGACTCGCTCGTTACCTTACGCCCCGCTCAAATCGTCAGATTTTTGAAATATAAACTGTTGTGCATGTTCTTAACGTACTTTATCTTAACCTTTAACTACACGCGCTGGCGTATTTTGTACGCCAGATATAAAAATTCTATTGTAAATGTATTTAAAAATTTAATTGTTGACCTTGTTTATCTATCTAACCTATCACTGGAATGTGCAATTGGTTTTAGTTTCGTTAGAATCGGCGTTCTGAGAAAGTCGTAATTACCAGTTTATTATTTGTTGTTTCCGGTGGTGTACAAAATATGCCACGATTGTAGTAATGTAAGTACATCCTTCAATTGTTTTTTAGTCAGTATGGCACAAAATATATTTTTCTTTATAAACAATACTTTTCTCATGTAAAAAATCATAATTCAAACATTTTTTATTAGTAATTTTATTTTTCAAGGGATCATATTCCAGTTAGAAATCCCAATTGACTTACCGAGAAGAAACTCCAAGCATCCGCTGATGCTGAATAAGGTTTATAACAAACAACTAAGTGTATTTTTCAAAAAAAAAATGTTAAACCGCTGTTTTTAAGATAGTTTTTTTTTCGGACCCCCCTTAACGAACTCCCCTGTATTAAGAGCCAATATACAGGGTGTAACAAAAATACAGGTCATAAATTAAATCACATATTCTAAGAACAACAATAGTTCGAATGAACCTAACCTACCTTAGTACCAATATGCACATAAAAAAAGTTACAGCCCTTTGAAGTTACAATATGAAAATCGATTTTTTCAAATATATCGAAAACTATTAAAGATTTTTTAACGAAAATGAACATGTGGCAATCTTATGGCAGGAACATCTTAAAGAAAAATTATAGTGAAATTTGTACACCCCATAAAAATTTTATGGGGGTTTTGTTCCCTTAAACCCCCCAAAACTTTTGTGTACGTTCCAATTAAATTATTATTGTGGTATTACCATTAGTTAAATTCAATATTTTTAAAACTTCTTTGGCACTCAGTATTTTTTCGATCAGGCAGTTTTTATCGAGTTGCGGCTTCTTTTTTAATATGTTTACATAAAAATTTTATGGGGGTTTTGTTCCTTTAAACCCCTCAAATATTTGTGTACGTTACAATTAAACTATTACTGCGATACCATTAGTTAAACACAGTGTTTTTAAAACTTTTTTGTCTCTTTGTATTTTTACGATAAGGCACCTTTTATCGAGATGTGGCTTCTTTTTTAATATGGTTCGGTGGATTTGAAAAATATTCAAAATATCTCGATAAAAACTCGACTTTTCGAAAAAGTACTAAGAGGCAAAAAAGTTTTTAAAAGATTGTGTTTAACTAATGGTACTACAATAATAATTAAATTGGAACGTACACAAAAGTTTGGGGGGGTTTAAAAGAACAAAACCCCCATAAAACTTTTATGGGGTGTCTAAAATTCACTATAATTTTTTCTTAAGATACTACTGCCATAAGAATGCCACATGTCCATTTTCAATAAAATATTTTAATTAGTTTTCGATATATTGGAAAAAATCGATTTTTATTTTGTAACTTCAAAAGGCTGTAACTTTTTTTATGTGCATATTTGTACGAAGGTAAGTTAGGTTCAATCGAACTATTTTTGGTCCCAGAATATGTGATTAAATTTATGACCTGTATTTTTGTTACACCCTATATTATGGTAGAGGTACATTTACAGGGTAAAAGGTTTCTCCCCGTGTGATAATCTGACGCGTTCGAGTAACTGCAAAAATCCCCGCTTGGGCTCCCCTACCATTTGTTACTCACAAAAGTGAATACAAATAAAATAAATAATAAAACTAATTCAGAATTTATCACTGAATAGGGCATCTACTATGTCTGTGTTTATACGTATTTCGGGTTAAACTTTGCCCTTTTCATAGCAGCGTGTACAAAGAGGCACTTGAGGAACTTTGTTTTGAGGACGCTAAAGAAAGTTTCCTTTGAGAACTTTTCAGTTCAACTAAATACCAAGTAGGTAGGTACTGCTATAAGTTTGAAGTATTTCTTACATAGATAGATAGATATATTTAAGGAATAATATGTGAAGCCAAATTCAAATTAATAAACTTATACCCTATTCCACGAATATACGCCTGTTTTGGATTAATTCGACAACGAATATTTTACTGTGCAAAATAAGAAGAACGAAAGTAAATTGCAAATTACATTGTTGCTTATTGGAATAATTATTAGCGCCATTTACTTTCGTACTTCTTATGTTGCACAGTAAAATATTCGTTGTCGAAGTAATCCAAAACAGGCGTATGTTCGTGGAATGGCCCATACAGTGAAAAATATAAACTTTCATTAATTTGTACACTAGGGTGGAAATTTTTTTTTAAAGAACTTTCTAATAGCACTCGAAAGTTGCCTTATCATGTCTACAATAAAGCTACAAAATATTTTTGTTCTAGGTTTACATCTTGAGGTGCCGCAAGAGCTTTGAAAAGATAGGTTTTTAACAAAAAAATGCAGAAAATTTCAAATATTTTATATATTTAACCTGGTGCCGTAGCTAACATTTCTTAGTCAAATATTGTTTCTAATAACAGTTAACATTGCTGTCATTGCTATATGTATACATTGCTATAAGATTTCTTTAGTTACAATATTCATATTAATACTTAAATAAATTGTTTTTTATCTCAAATTTGGGCATAATCTTTTGGGAAGCAATATTTGCTCGAACAAAGCCATTTTTGCTTCAAGACCACACACACTAAGATATGACTCAGTCACGAGCTTTATGACTCTTTTCACTGCCTGTGTATGACAGGGAAAATACGGAAAATCCACATACTGCACCTGACAACTATGGTTTCTTGCTTCACTTATATAATTTTTTAAGCCCTCGTCAGTTATCTGTTTTGTCACAGGAGGCTCAGTAATTTCTTCTTTCGTTCAGTTAATTATATTAATGTAGTCATTGGCATTAAAGTTAAACTTCGGAACAACAAAGTTCCTTACACCATTTATGAGTTTCGATCTTGCCTTCAAAAGTCGCCGCAGACATAGCTCCCTTATGTGTTTTTTCTTGTCACATAACATGGAGAGAAGCAAATTTTCTGGGTGAGAGAAGTAATGATTCCTTGGAATTACTGGATCAATTATTTGGAGATATTCCTCACAAAGATAACGCGAAAATTTGATGAGTCTGCATAGATGTTTTGATCCATTTATGCAAAATGGTTTCAGTTTTATCTAAAACCAGACTGTTTGAAAGATTCTCTGGAGCAACATATAACCGAAAAAGGCGATTGGCAAACGTAATAAAGCCATCGTGAATGAGCTAATTTCCCAGGGGTTTTTAAAGAAAGATCAGAAGGACATACACCATTGGAGATTTATTTCCATATTTCAAGTAAATATTAATTTTTGATCTGTACTTAGATCACCCTTAATCTCTAAAATAGGGAGATTGTTTTGTACGGAGCGAAATTAACCACAGGTAGCTGGTTACAGATTTCAAGTTCTTTGCCTAGAAGCCCTCCAAATTCTTTAGTTTTTCCATCCAGTATGCAAAACAAATGAAGCAAAGGCAATTCATTGGTATAGAACAAACAAATCAGCCACTTCAGCGATTTAGGCTTTTTTCTATTAAAGCAATTACACCATTGTTAACACCGGTGTTAGTGACAGTTCCATCATAGCGGACAGCTGTTATATTGAAACGGCTCAAAGGATTTTCACCTTGAAAATTCTTCATTATGCTATATTTTATAGCATCACCCGTTCCGGAAGCAAGAGTTATATAGCAGGTTCCTATACTATTGAAATTTGCTCTTCTACTATAGATATAATGTTAAATTATATTAAGGAACGAAGTAAATATTTTCAATTAAATATTTCTTTAAATGTGGAATTTAAGTTCAAACTTTGCCAGTTTTAGTAAAAAGAAATGTTGGATTGTTGAAAGTTAAAACTAAAATTATCTTAAAAGAGTAGGTTTAGAGTGTGTATTTATAATTTAAAATAGAAATTAAGACATTACAATAGCTATTTTTTACCAAACCAAAATCATCAAAATTTGCAAAATTGAACTAAAAATTCTAATTTTCAACCCTTTTGCAGCACCTCTAAAAATATTTTGTTTGGAAAAATATTTAACTTTTTATTACTATTACACATTGAAGTTATAAAAACATTTTTTTCGTTCCACCCTATTGTACACATATTATGTGTAGGTACGCGTGGTCCGACGAGGATATGTTTAAGGACCAGGTTTTTAAGTTTGGGAACTTACAAACCAAGCTATATTTAATAATATTCTCTTATTTCCATTTGAAACAAATCATATCGAGTATTATGGGTCATCAAGTCATCATATTATACAGAATCAAAATTTTCTTGATTTTCAATCGTTTTTTTTTTTCATTCCCTACTGACAACTGGAGTAAAAGCAGTGTTAATAACACTAGAAAGAGGGATTATTGCCAAAGGTCCGTAAAATTATAGTAGATTTGAAAAGATGTGGTACCTAGACGAGACACGCATCATAATTATTAAAGTGATATAGTTTACAATGTGTTTGCCTTTTTAAGTCTTCAACTGAAGAGGTTGAGGAGTGGGGAGCTGTTTGTCTCGAGTTGGTCATTCAGAATTATATCTGTATTTTTCAGTTTATTAATTTACATAGATTCTAAAAAAGATAGCTTAAGGCCTTTATTTTGAATATGCAGAATTTGAAACTCTTCATTGAAAGAATGATTATGATCTAGAAGGTGAAGTACGTATGTAGAAGTGTCTGTTTGTCTATTGTTGAATGCCCTTTTGTGTTCTGCTATCCGTTTGTCAAAAGTTCTGCCAGTTTGACCGATGTACGTTTTCGGACAGTCACCACACGTTAGTTTGTACACACCACTCTGTAGTTGCTTTCTCTTTCGGCTTTTATTGTTCTTAATATATTTGCTTAAGTTGTTGTTAGTTCTGAAAGCTGGTGTTATTCCTTTCTTTTTTATGTATCTGGCTATTTTTGTTGTTATCTTGCCAGTATATGTGAGAGAACAGAAGGTACTGGGTTCTTTCTGTGGTGGTGGATACACTAATTTCAGGGCTTTCTTATGGAGTTTTTGGTTTAAAATTTTGTTAACTGTTTGTTCGTTATAGCCGTTGTTTACTGCTATTTGTTTAATGATGTTTAGTTCTATCTCGAAGTTATTTTTTTTCATGGGAATTTCTGTCAGTCTATGTATCATGCTATGGTAGGCTGCTAATTTGTGTTGTGTAGGATGTGATGATGAATTGTGTATAGTTGTGTCAGTATGGGTAGGTTTATGATATACGGAGAACTCATGTTTGTTGTGTAGTCTGGAAATCGTTACATCTAGAAAGTTTATGGAGTTATTCTGTTCTGTTTCTATTCTAAACTCAATATTATTATGAAGTGAATTAATATATGATAGAAATTGGTCAAGTTGTCTGTTAGTTCCTGTAAAGCATACTATTATATCATCCACGTATCTCCACCAATATAAGAACTGTTTAAATACGGGATGTTTAGAAATTGTTGTTTCAAGTTGGTTCATAAATATATCTGATAGCAATGGGCTTAGAGGATCACTTGAGAAAGGCACTCTGCCGAAACAGCTGTAGTCACTTAGTTATAGTTATAATAAATTCTGTGGAAGTATAGAAAACAAACGTTTTTAGTGTTTTATTATTAGAATTATTAAAGTACTGGTAATTATTGATGTATTGATTATTGATTCGTTATTGACACGAATTTATACGTTAGGAGTGTTATGTATATGAGACAAAACGTGGGACCTAAAATAACTCCCGGTATTTGGGATAAGTACAGTGAGTTCTACTAAACCACTAAATGTTCAGTTTTCTCGAAGATTCTCTGCTACGTTTTCTGGAAGGAGCAAAGCTAAGTTTTTCTGGGGTTTGGCTTAAGATAGTTTGATTCGTAGTATGTTGTCGTTGCCTTTAATGCTTCAGTTAATGTTATCGCCACTTCGGCAAAAATGTTGGCTTATCCAGTAATAGCTATATTATTTGCATATAACAGTTCTATTATCTACGGCTATGAGTTGGTCGTTTCTGTAAAAAAATGTTACACAGTTTAGGTGCCACCATATTGCCTGGGCATTTGTCAAGTCCATTCTACTGCGTTCTCCATCTACTGTTCTTCCGATTGTTAGACACGAAAAATCTTCTGTTCTGCAGGAAGACGCAAACAAGATACGTGACTTTACTGTCTAATATATATTTCATACAGCTTTTGAAGAAGTTTCCTGCGATTTACGGTTTCGCAAGCAGCAGTGACGGCCAGTGAGAGCTACAAATTCCGCCCCGGATACCTGGTGTCTTTCGTATCCGTCTTTGGTTTATGTTGGGTAAGATCTACAAGATTATAGTATTTGTGATATACATGATCTTTCTCGCCTAAAGCCACTTTGTTCTTTTATTTTTTTTGTCTCTTTTGGATGATATTCGATTACCTAAGGATCATGAGCTCAAGTATTTTGAATAGGTGACAGACCAAAGATATTGGGCAATAATTTTTGGGATCGTTGAGATCTTTGCAAAGTTTAAACAAGGCAACTATTTTAACTTGTCTCCAGATTTTGGATATCTGCATATTTTGAACACAGCTGATCATCATTCGAAAAAGACATTGTTACCCAGTAGTGTTTTTGGTTCAAAATTTCTTAATTTGCTTTGTGCGCAGATCAGCAATGCCCGGAGCCTTATAATTTTTTATGTGGGTAGAAGATATAAGCTTAGCATTGCCGAAAGGTCCTCTCAGCTGATTGGTTTTGTGTTCGCCCATTTTAAGTTTTCCTTTGCCTTGCATTGCTGTGACATTTAGGAAATTGTTTGCTTTTTCATTAGATTCCTGGGCAAGATTCTTTAGTAGGTAGTATCTCAGCAGGTACACTATTCTGTGCCATATGAAGATTTTCCATGGATTACACTATTTGAATCTTTTGAAATGTGGCTTTATTATCTAATCCTAAAGATATCTTGACCGACCATATTACTAAACAGTACGTTTTATAAAATATACAAAAAGAAAAACAGCTTTAACCACAACAGGAACAGCTAAAATCGAATACTTCGGTCACATCATGATGAACATCGAAAACAATGGATTGCTGCAACTAAATTTACAGGGAAAAGATGGAATAACGAGCACCAGGAGAGCGTAGGACTTCCTAGCTGTATAATCTACGTACGTGGTTCAAGACAACAACTAAAAATCTTTTCAGAGCAGAACTGCGCAAAGTACAGGGGCTGAAATGATGGTCGCTAACATACCAAACGGATAGGCACCAAAAGAAGAAGAAGGAACTTTGCTCGTCTGGGACGTATTGTGTCTTCAGTTCGGTGAGTACTATCGCTGAAAGATTTAATTTATAAACATCGTGCATGCAAATTTACAGGCATTTTGGAATTTAGCGTATCAGATGAAGCATTTGCGTGAAAATTTATATGCTCTGAGGCGAAATGGTAATCGAACCCATTGCCTTTAAGATTTCAATACCCAGTCACACATATATCCATTTATTATACGTCCAATTGGGCATACAATCTTTCTGAAATTACAATAAAAAACAATTAAAAGTCGAGCAATATAATAAAGGAAGATCGAAGAAGAAATAAATAAGGATGAAAAAAATTGTGATCCCAAAAGCTTTTACATATTTGAACGTTATTCAAAACTGATACGTAATAGTTATT
This sequence comes from Diabrotica virgifera virgifera, assembly GCF_917563875.1. Classification (NCBI taxonomy): domain Eukaryota; kingdom Metazoa; phylum Arthropoda; class Insecta; order Coleoptera; family Chrysomelidae; genus Diabrotica; species Diabrotica virgifera. The sequence goes on along the minus strand of NC_065449.1, from coordinate 52,710,900 downwards.
AGTAACAGTTTAAGTAACGTTTTGTACACTAGTTCGTGTCCAAATAAATGTATTTCTGAGATTGACAATTACATTATAGACTGATGACTGATCTACATTTAAATCGTGATGAGCACGCTAATAACCGGCAAATAGTCCATTCTTTCACGGTTTTTGCTCTAAATTTTAAAGAACCGCTTGGATTGACATGAAATTTGACATACACATAGCTAACAAGTCAAAAGAAAAAAAGTGATATTGTGCCGATATGTGCTTTTGCCCTGGGGGTGGTTTTCACCCCCTTTTGGAGGTGAAAAAATATATGTCCAAAATAAGTCCGGAAATGGGTAAACTGACTAATTTTAAGTAACTTTTGTTCTACAGAGCTTTTTCGCCAAGTCAACACTTTTCGAGTTATTTGCGAGTGAATATGTTCATTTTTCAACAAAATAACGACATTTTAAACGGTTTTTCGCAAATAACTCAAAAAGTAAGTATTTTGTCGAAAAAACCGTTCTTAGCAAAAATATATTTTATAAAAAAATAAAAAAAATGGTGTACTCGTTAGGTCTCTGGATCTCGTAGAACCAGAGTTATAGCCAATGAAATATAGATTCATATTCACCAAATTTCAAATAGAATATTTCGACGTGAAATATCCAAAAAATTATGCACTTTTTTAGGAAAACCGATTATAACTTTTTAAAAGTGTTTAAAAAAAGCTTTATTTCTGTTTTTACAAAAAGTTTCTAGCATTAAATTTAAGCAAGTTACGCTCAAAATAAAGTTGGACCCTTTTGTTTTTGCAAAAAAAAAATCGGGAAGACCACCCACTAATTAGCAACTTGAATGAAATTAATCGTTACCCCTCCACAAATTATTTTACTTATGTTGTCTTTATATGATCTGTAAGTTTTATCGATTGAAAGTGCTTATTTTTGAAAAGATTTGGTTTCAAAGTAAAATTTTTAAAAATTTAAATTTTGAAAAATATGCTTTTTTTCAAAATAACTTAAAAATTGTTAGAGATACCAAAAATCTCGAAAAACAAAAAAAGTCAGATTTGCTTTTCTGAATATCATGTATTTTTTTGTTTTTCTGTTAGACAAAAATTGATTAAGATTTGGTGTTTCTAAATTTGCACACATTGGTGATCAGTGACTCGTTCAACCCCTTTTAACTACAGCCCTTTCAATAATAAGTACTTTGAACCGATGAAACTTACAGATCATATAAACAATATATACACGAGTCAAGAAACTTGTGAAGTCGTAACGTTTAAGTTCATTTAAGATACTAATTAGGGGGTGATTTTCTAGATTTTTTTACCAAAACCAAAAGGGACTAACTTTATTTTGAGCGTAACTTGTTTAATTTTAATGCTAGAAATTTTTTTATAAAACCAAAATGAAGCTTTTTTTAACACTTTAAATAAGTTGTAATGAATGTAAAGACTGAAATAGTTTTGTACACACTTATGCCAACAGGTAAAAGGGGGAGAAGTGTACTTTTGAAGTGTGTAAAATTATTAATTTAGCTAAGAATTATTAATTTTACACACTTCAAAAGTACACTTCTCCCCCTTTTACAAGTTTTAATGAGTTTTCCCCGAAATGTGCTTCATTTTTGGTTATTTCACGTCAAAATATTCCATTTGGAATTTGACGAATATGAACCTATTTTTCATTAGCTATAACTCTGCTTCTACTAGATGTACAGACGTGATATATACACCATTTTTTAAATTTTTTACAGGCTATATTTTTGCGAAGAATGTTTTTTCGACAAAATACTTACTATTTGAGTTATTTGCGAAAAACCGTCTAAAAGAGTGGTTATTTTGTTGAAAAAATGAACATATTCACTGCCAAATAACTCGAAAAGTATTGAATTGGTGAAAAAACTCTATAGAACAAAAGTTACTTAAAATTAGCCAGTTTATCCATTTCCGGACTTATTTTGGACATATATTTTTTCACCCCCAAGAGGGGGTGAAAACCACCCCCAGGGCAAAAGCACATATCGGCACAATATCACTTTTTTTCTTTGACTTGTTAGCTATGTGTATGCCAAATTTCATGTCAATCAAAGCGGTTCTTTAAAATTTAGAGATTTTGCAATATTTTACCGTTAAAGAACGGACTAAAAATAGCGCAAAAGATGGAAAACGTATTAATTTGTGAGATAAAAAGAAATTAAACTAGTCGAGCTGGGAAATTTAGGGATATTAACCTGTAAATTTACATTAATTGTTTCCCACCTTTACACGTATCAGAGGAGTATGTCAACTAAAACTGTCACTGTGACAATGGTAGTTGCCAAACTCGTGCGATACGTCTAAAGGTTGGAAACAATCAATATAATGTAAGTTTATAGGTTAATATCGCTAAATTTCTCATCTTGACTAGTTTAATTTCTTTTTATCTCACAACTTAATAGGTTTTCCATCTTTTGTGGTATTTTTCCGGTTATTAGCCCCTCATCACTGTATATTACGACTAAAAAAGCGTATTCCATGTTTTGCAGTGTATTTTATCTCTCTCTACTAAGTACAAAGCCTACTCAGCCAAGGCGGCAGCCAGTTCGTTACACCGAATTTAGCAATTACAACTTTCCTGAATAATTTAACTTTGCAAATTTTACACTAAAATTAAAATAACCCGATTTTCTGCTGGAGTTACGGCGGCGGAAAGCCATTTTTCTCGGGAGTTCCAATGAGCGGTTTGAAAACTGTGTAAAAACTCATTTCTGACTTAACTTTCTGGAAAGCGGAGTTTTTATTACGTCGTACATGATGACAGGTTTAGGTACTTACAAATATTAGTAGATATATTTTATGAATAGGTTAACAGATACGGTTATAGATTATTTTGTGATATAATACTATAAATACAATTTGAGTTTCCAACCAACAGATGTCAATATTTACAAATGAGGTTTTAAAAATTGGGTTCTGGTATTTCTTTTAAAATATAGCATTATTATTTCCTATGTTTTCATGTTATTTCCTATAAGCAAGAATGTCCTCTATTCGTAATGGAACACCACAAGAAATATGGGAGACTGTTAGGCATTTTGTAACAACGCTAATTGATCGCCCAAAGGTAAATAATCCTGTGAAAGGGAAACACTGGATAACATATGAAACCTTTAAAATCATTGAGAATAGAAGAAATCTTTATCAAAGTGGTATATATAGTAAAAGGGAAAAACTAGTTTAGGAAATCTAAATAAAGAAATAAAACGAAGACGCAAGGTCGACACAAACCAGTAGTATCAAAATATATGCAAAGAAATGGAGAGTCATGATCAGAATAATCAGCCGATAGATCTATTTAGAAAAGAACGCTACCTAACAAGAGACTGCAAAGCCAGAACTTGGGTATATTGAAGACAACACTGAAACTCTGAGAACAGAGAAGATATAGCAGATACATGGAGATCGTATTGCAAGGACCTATATAAAAATGATCAACGCCAAGAATTGGTAACCAAATCCCTGACGAGGTGGAAGAAGAACCTGATATACTCGAAAATAAAGTAAGACTGACGATCAGTTAACTCAAATTTAATAAAGCACTAGGTCCAGATATGCTATCAGTAGAAATGCTCAAAGCCACAGAAGAAACCGGCGTAAAATTACTTCATCTATGCTGTAACCAAATATGGCATTCCAAACAATGGCCTGAAGACTGCATAAAATCTGCAATAACGACAATACATAAAAAAAGGCAGTTTCCATAAATGCGACAATTATAGAACTATTTCTCTTATATCAAATGCCAGCAAGATAATGCTACATATAATCAATGAGAGACTGAAAACATTCATTCAAAGATAAATTTCACAAGAGTAAACTGGATTTACCAAAAGTAGAGGCACTCGGGAACACCTGTTGAATATAAAACAGATAATCGACAAATCTAGGAAGTTCAATATTCCACTATATGTTTTATAGATTGTCGTAAAGCATTCGACAGAGTCAAGTGGAGACACTTATTTATAGCGAATACTAAAAGAAATGGGCTTACCACAACAGCAAATTTCGCTTACAGCTAAACTATACGAACACACTACTGGAGTACTGGATCAGTTAAAGTGGTTGACACTTTGAGGGTCAAAATATTTAAGTCGCTTTTCTATTCTAGAAATGAATGAAAGAACAAGACAAATTTATATTTTAATAATCATATATAATACAAAAAAATATTAATCGGTAAATAAAAACGGTATTATCCTTTGATCTTGACCAAATTTATCAAAAACCTTGTTTTAGCTCAAGCTGTAATTATCCAGGGAGGTCGGCGGACCCTTCCTGACCCCCTTGCCGGCGGGCCTGCTTTGAACATGTTATGAGAGCAAACCAGTGGCGGCTCGTCAGAGGAGGCAAGGGAGGCTCAGCCTCCCCATAAATTTTTTACACACTCTATACTGTTTTGTTTATCATGAATCGCGAAAACAACAATCACTCTAACTATTATACAACGTGTAAATTCCATATTATCACTAATTATCCATACGTACGGAGCATTAGCATTAGAACGCATGATCGCGTCTCAGTTTTATTATTATTGTAGGCAGGACCCTAGGTTATCCCGAGATGCAAGCACGGAGCCGAGAAGCCCAGCAGTCTCCGTTGCTAATGCTCCTTGCAGCGCAGCAGGCGTTTAAGGAGACCCGGTCTCCTAACAGTGGCATCTACGGTGTAGGGATGGGAAAAACCTACCGGTTTAAACCTAAAACCGGTTTTTTTACTTCGCAATAACCGGTTTTACTGGTTGTTTTTTTGCCCCGGTTATAACCGGTTTTTTATTTTTAAAGTAAAAACCGGTTATTAGGTTTTTCCGGTGATTAAGATTAGATTAGGTATTATTTTGGATCCCAATCATAATTATTATTCTCAAGTAATGTAATTATTCCAAAAACCATAATTCAAATTTTATTTTATTTTATAAATACAGAAGCAAACTGAAAGTGCAATCTCACATCAGCCAGAAAAAGTTTTATTATATTTCCTTGAAAAGGTATTTCTAATCATAATATTTACATAAGAAGTGATCTGGTTGAATTAGACGCAGACATCATTTATTTTTCACACTTAACTCTTGACATTGAAAGTGGGTGAATGACTTTTTCTGATTACCAAAAATAATGCTCTGACTATGAATATCGAATTACTGATTACGAATACGAATCTCCAAGAATTTCCCTACGTTTTCAAAACGATACACCCATACAGGAAATATTAAATGAGTTAAAATGTACCTATTCTACAAATATACAAACGTGTTAAAAGTAATACATGATAAATTTTTTTGATGGTAGTAAACATAAAAGATAAATTGCATTATCCAATTTATTTTTAAGTAAAATATTTATGTTAATATTATTTTTTTTAAATCCCATTTCAAAGAGTCTGGGAAATTTTTTATAAGTTGAAATGGTTGGGGAATTTTTTGGGTTTGGGAGGAGAGGAAAATTGGTGGGTGTTTTAGAGGATTATATTTTTAAATGGTAAATTAAATTTGCATCATTAATTGAATACAATAATTGCATATTATATTCTACTCTCATAATAATATATTCATTGACGATAGAACCTGAATTATTTCAGCGCTCTCTGTTGAGCAGTAGTATAATAATTTTGGTTTACTGCTCTCTACATCTGACTACTGAAATTCACAAATCTTTGGGAATCACACAAATCAAATTTTATTTCGATCCAAGTAATCAAGTAATTCCCATGACGACCAGTTATACTTTCTTCTTCTTCTTCTACGGCACTACAGCCCAAATTGAGCCTTGGCCTCCTTTATTTTTTGCCTCCACCCTTGCCTGTCTGTGGCTGCTCTTCTCCATACACGGACTCCTAAAAGGGCTTGTGCGTCGCTGTTTACTGTGTCTTCCCAGCGCTTTCGTGGCTTCCCAACCGGTCTCTTTCCTTGCATTCTAGCATTCAGTGCTCGCATTCTTGCCTTGCATTCTAGCCAGTTATACTTTAGGAGTGCCTAAATAAACATAGTAATAACGCCGTTCTCTTTTCGTCTTTAAGTTTCGAATTTTTCATTTTTGCCATGTCGAAATCGTTTGTGTGGAATTTATTTTCCAAGCGTAGCACAAATGAGGCACAGTGCTCTATTTGTTTGAAAATATTAAAAACAGGAGGAGGCACGACGAATTTGAGGCAGCACCTAAAAAATAAGCATCCAAAAAATCTGGAAAATAAGCCGAAGGTAAGCTCATTTCATAGAAAAATTTAAGTAAAGGAATTAATAGGGGAATTTTGTTTTTGCTTAGGATAAATAACTGGCAGACATCGGAACTTTTTTGCATAGAGGCGATCAAGAAGCATCTTCATCTGCTTGTGAGCATTTTGTCTGCTTCATTTTGTTTGCCTTCGTCTTCGAGCAAACTTCGTAAATGTAACTTTGTAACCTATTGGATTAAAAAAACCGGTTGTTTTGGCCGGTTATAACCGCCAGGTTAAACCGTAAGCAAAAAAACCGGTATAACCGAAAACCGGTGTTTTGTCAAAAACCGCCATCCCTACTACGGTGCCATCACACGCTGCCCGGAGATATACCAAGGGAGGCAGAGTAGCTTCTCGGCTCCGTTGCGTGGTTGCGTGCGTCTCGGGACAACGAATTTTAGGGTCCTGACTAAAAATAATGAAAAATCTAAAAGTGCGAATTTTGTTATGAAATTTGGTATGTGGGGTTATAATAATATTTGGAACAACTTGCTCAAATAACTTTTTCCGATATCTCTAACTCAAAGCAAAATATCGGTAATTTATCGTGTTTTTGAATTCGCAGTAGGCCGCGTTTAGAATTAAAAAAATTCAGTTGAGTATCTTAAAAAATTTGAAGCTTCATTATGTATGGACTGCAAAACTTCAAATCTGTATTTATTTTGATATGCATAGGTATCTATTTACAAATAGATGGAATTGTTAACAACTAAACGACACAAACTTTGGTATTAAACTTTTACAATTATGCTAACTATTTTTAAAATTATATGGTATCATGAAATTACGAATTAGGATGATATTATGAAATGTAAATAAAAAATGGTGAAAAAATGGGGCCTTACATTTTTTGGCGCATTTTTTTGCTAATGCAACTTTGTCTAGATATTTTACAGTTAGGTATAGCCTCCCCTATTGTAAAAATCACGAGCCGCCACTGGAGTAAACACAGAAAACATGGAGACTCATTATACAAGGTAAGGTGGAAGACTGCAGATCACGAGGAAGATCCCCAACAAGATGACCAATGCATGAGTTAAAACAAATGACCAGAGGCAGAGATCTTTGGAGACGGACAATACAAGACATCATGTCCACCACTACACTGCCTCCGTGGGGTTAAGATTGAAGAGAGGGATTTCCTATAAGCAATTTACTTTCGTACATCTTATACTGTATAGTAGAGACTTCTAGTCTACTGCATTGCGAAGATGAGGATGAATAATTAGCAGAAATATTTTCAATTTTAAACAGCTTTTTTACTTCTACTACTTCTTTACTTCTTTTACTTCAAATATTTGTAGGCAGCGGACTAATATAGTCGGTTCGCTAAACTCAGCCACAACTGGCTAGAGATTTTAGCAGGTAATTTTTTTGGTTTTTGCCAATTTTGAAAGAAATGGCAAAATTACTATTTAGTAATTATTTTTTTTGCCAATTTTACCAAAAATTGACAAAATTACTTAATAAAATCACTAGCCAGTTGTGTATGAGTTTAGCGAACCGACTATACCCGTAATATTAAAAAGACTTTAAAAGTGAGTCAGTTTATTCACATTTTATTCCTTGTCATCTGCTACCGACTCTGGATACAAGAAACCTTAAGGTATCAGGGGGCAACCTCAAATCAGAACAATAGTCTCCTAAGGGCATACATTTCTGACATTCATAGAATGAATAATGGATTTACAACTTCTTGTAAGTCTCTCTGTATTGTTAATTATTTGAACAGATCTGTGGTCAAGTGAAATTATGCAGAGGTTTCCTTTCTTTGACAATTAGATTCGTGTGAGATAAGATTACTGTATTTTTACAAACATTTCTGACATATTTGACTATATTTATTTACACTTTTTCATTTAAGAGCGTAGGCGCAAAATCTCGGAGCAATGCATTTAAAATGTCTTAATTTTTTTTCAAATCCTGAGAAAAATAATAAATATTTTTGAAAAATTTTAACGCAGAATAAAAGATTGCATTATTGCCGAGGGCTGAAAGTCCCTTAGAATAAGGTTATTTATATAATAATATATGATAAGTTTATTTTGAATGAAATATTTGAAATTAAAAAGCACACTAAATTTCCTCTTCTTTTTTTCACCCCTGTTACTTATTAAAATAAACATTATAGAAGTTTTCAGGACTTTCGACCCTCGGAAATAATGTAATCTTTTATTCTGCGTTTAAATTTTTCAAAAACACTTACTTATTAGAGGATTAAAAAAAAATTTATCCGAGATTTGGCGCCTACCACCAAAGTCAAAGAGAGAAGTATAGTATATTTCACGAATTTGCGAGTGTTGTGGATTATCACTAGTACAAATACTAGCGTATGCAGATGACATCGATATCATATCAAGAAGAAAGGCGGACCTGGTTTTAGGTTTTAGGGAAAGGTGCAAAACCTACGATATCTTTATAGGATTCGTTGATAGCACCACAATGCGAATGCTTATAATTTGTTTAGAATTGTGGATTTTAACATCCATGTCTCACATGGATACAATAAGATAGAAAACACATAACATTTCAGGATCTCCTTGCGAATATTCATCGACAGGTTTCTGTTACATAGAACTGGTTTCCAGGTTATGAGGAATATGACATTTCGATCCTGGTTATTATCTCTTTAATCAGATTCAGAATTTACATTTAAACAGCTGCCAAGGTATTTAAAATGGTTAACCCGTTCTATATTCTCTCCATTAAAACATAAAGCAGACCTTGATCTATATCAATCTTTCCAATAGACGAAGAGGCAGAGCTGAAAAATCTCTTTGAATTTACTAAAGCTAGATTTTTCACAGTTGATTACTGTTAGTGTGTAGAGTGTAGAGAAACATACTGCAGTCGGTCAAGCGAAACGTAGAACAGGGGTTACTGAGAGGGTATCAAAGCTGCTTTCCTACGAAGGTAATTACGTCCATTTACTAAGGCTGAAAATCAGTACACACATTCTAAATTAAATATAAATAAAAGTTATTATAGTCGGCCAGCTGTATGACGGGACAGAGCGGGTCGGTCGGCCCCAATAGTGGATTGAGGAAATGAAGCATTTTGGCTCGCAATTTTTTCGTCCATCATGGATTTACTTAAAATTTTCACAGAAGGTAAGGAATAGTCCAAGGATAATTTTCTATATCATGTCGCTATCATACGCTAAAATTTTGGGGGTGGTTGCCACCCCATCTCGGCGGTGGGAATTTTTATTACATTTTAACCATGTAACTGGATGGAAAAAGTGATTCTAAGAAGAAAATAGTTTTTACATTTTCTTCGTAAAACTAATATTTTTCGAGTTATTCGCGCTTTAAAATAACAGTTTTTCGACAAAGAAATCGACTTTTTTAGAGGGTTTTTTGAGAATACCTCGAAAAACTTGCATTTAATCAAAAATACTGTAGATATCAAAATTGTATCTTTTAGTAACGCAAACCAAATTCTTTTCCAATAATATTTCTAAGACCAATACAAACCGAGATACGGCATGTTAAAGGTTAGCTTCTTTCGTCAAATGCATAATTTGAAATATTCAAAGCCAAATAATGGGAAAAATTTGCATTTTTCGAGGAAAACTTAAATAATATTTTTTCAAGTATACAATCAGAACTTTAAAAATTAATAATAAAAAGTTTATAACATGAAAATTAAGCGGCTTGTAATCAAAAAAATGTCGGTACCTGCTTTTCTCTACGAAAAAATCAGTGAAAACAACCCCCTAACTACCTTCCTAATTCAAAATTGGTCTTCACCTTTCTGTAGTTCCTTTTATATTTATATTATCAATACACTCAAGGAGTTTGACCTATTTAAAAAGCCTAATTTTGAAAAAATTGAAGTTTAAAGAAAAATTTATTTTTTGCAATTTGGTATTTTTTACCTTTTACTTCAAAATATCTCCGAAAATACTGAAGATACGAAAAAAATTATTATTATTATTTACTAAATTGTAGATTATTTAATGGCTAAAATTACTCTGTGCATATATTTTCATTACAGTGAACAGTTAGCCAGATATAGCTGTTTAAAACCTCTATTTACCAGCAAACACCCCCTTAGTTGAGCCCTTTAAACCCGCTCCAATTAAAAACTAAGGGATCTTACGGAATTTAATTTACACAGAGCTCTTTAAAAATCCTACCAAATCATTTTTGAAGAAACTTTTTATTGCTAAAAATATATAGAATATTGTTCGTGGTGTTCTCAAAGAATGCTCTAAAAAGTCGATTTTTTCGTCGAAAAACTGTTATTTTCAAGCGCAAATAACTCAAAAAATATTAGTTTTACTATAGTAAATTATTAGTTTTTTAATTTAAAAAACATTTTTTCTTAGAATCACATTTTCCATCAAATTACATGGTTAAAATGTAATAAAAAATTCCCACCCCCGAGATGGGGTGGCAACCACCCCAAGGTTTTAGCATATAATAGCGGCATGATATAGAAAATGATCCTTGGACTATTCCCTACCTTCTGTGAAAATTTCAAGTAAATCCATGCTGGACGAAAAAATTGCGAGCCAAAATGCTTCATTTCCTCAATCGACTATTGGGGCTGACCGACCGGCTCTGTCCCGTCATACAGCTGACCGACTATAATAACTTTTATTTATATTTAATTTAGAATGTGTGTACTGATTTTCAGCCTTAGTAAATGGATTTAATTACCTTCGTAGGAGAGCAACTTTGATACCCTCTCAGTAACCCCTGTTCTACGTTTCGCTTGACCGACCGCAGTATGTTTCTCTACACACTCACAGTAATCAACTGTGAAAATCTAGCTTTAGTAAATTCAAAGAGATTTTTCAGCGCTGCCTCTTGGTCTACAACTGCCATCCACTTTGTCTTTGAAATATTGATTTTAAGGCATCTCCGATAACTTGCTTCACTGACTAGTTTTACCAATGTCTGGAGATCTTGTTTGCCATCTCTTACACACTCTTATCTGTCATCCAAAGCCTCCCTAAAGCTACTTTAGAATACATATTAAAAAGACCAAAGAAAAACAAGGTAAGTAGGTATCAATAGAATTTAGTGAAGAAGTCTCAAATAGTAGCTAATCCCAAACCCTGCATTTAATATATCCGCATTTGCATTATTTTTTTTAGATTATCACATCTTCGTGGTTTAAAAAATGTTATGGTATTTACCTTCCATGTGGCGCAGAAAGTAAGGACAATGACCAGTTTGCAAATCGTTCCAGGTCTATTTTTAAATCTTTTTTTTATTGCGGTGATGTTTAATATCGACGAATGCATTTGTGTTAATAGCTGATGAGTTTACGTGTTCCAGAAGATAATACAACATAGGGTTGTGCTTTTCATAAAAAGTTAGGAAATGAATAAATATTTAAATGTACACACACAAACTTATATGGAATCATCTGATATTTCTTGTTATTTCGTGCGAATTTAAAAAATCAAACACACGAAGTCAAACAATATTTATTTTAAAGCAATTTATTAACAAATACATAACAATTAAATAAAACAATAAAGTATTTAACAAACAAATTGAAAGTACCTAGTTGTTTTAAAGTCAATAGCATACAAAATGTCAATGTAAACCGAATAATGTTTAAATTGTTTTTATTTTTTTTTGTATTTTGTGGTAGTTAGTGTTATTATCTCTAGTCCTTATGCAGGCTTCAGTTTGCGTGGGCACGCTCCTAATCAAATTATCAACATTTTGTTGTGGTAAGTTGCTCCATCCTTGAAGAGCAGCTTGTACTAGCCGTGCGGTGTTTTGTGAATTATTCCGGCTAGCACTAATTTTTCTTTTAAGCATATCCCACAAATACTCCTTAGGATTAAGCTCGGGTAAGCAAGCAGGCCACTCCAAACGAGGGATATCTTCTGCTTCAATGATGTCTGTAGTCACTCTAATGGTATTTAGAGGTCCATTATCATGCAATAAAATTAAATTGTCTCCTGTTGAACCTCTTCAGAGCCTGACTACAGGTTCTCAACATACCTGTGAGCAGTTAAAGTTAATTGAATGAAAATAAAAGGAGTTTTTTTGCGGATCACAATTCCTCTCCAGAACATTACACTTCCCTTTGTATATTTATGAACAGATCTGACAGTTTTCGTTCTTGCTTGTCTTCTTAGACCTCTAAGTACACGATTTTATGGGTCATCTGATTTTACACAAATCCTCACTTTTTTTGAAAATAGCACATTCTGTCAATAGCAATTTAGGCGATCAATATTGTGCTGCGTGGATAACTCGGGAACCCATAACTGTCTCCTACTGTATACTTCTTGGTGCGAACTCTTCTTCTTATCGTTTCAACTGAAACAGCTACACCTGTAGGTTCCAAAAACTGCCTTTGGAGCTGCAGGTGAGAAATGGTTGGGTGTCTTCCAGCTGATTGGACAATTGCTTTATTTGTGAGCTTTCCTAGTTCCTGTTACCTAGCATAGGTTTTCGACAGAACGCCCTGCATTACGCCTAGCTCTACAGCTATGTCCCTCTGAGAACATTACTTTCTCCACAAGACTAATAACCTTTCCTCGTTGTAAGTTCTATAACCCCACATATGGCATATTTTAGCCGAACTGTACTAGCCGAGTGTCTTATATATTTGTTTATTTTCAATCAAAACCTTTATTTTTCGCAATAATTACAAGTTTTTTCAAAAGAAATAAGGTACATGTAGCCAATATGGCCAAGCAGGCAATATGGCCACTTCCTTATAACTCGGTAACTACCTTGAATTTGAAGTAGATGGTGCAATAGATATAAACAGTATGTTCGCCAAATACGACAGCCGCTAGAGTAATCAGTCTTAAGCCGAAATTGTGAGTGTGTGCTGCATTACAGAAGAAAATAGTGCCTCGTAAGTGCGTCATTATAAACGTGAAACTTATTATATCTCTTTTTACAGTAACAATCACGTAAGTATTTTTTAAGTAGATATTACGTTTAGATTGTGCAAAGGTACGATGATAAATGAGTGCAGTTATTTTTTGGATAAGTTTATGATAGTGCCTTATATTTGAAAAAACAGTCGATTTGGTTCATGTGAGCAATATGGCCATTATCGATAGACAGCAATATGGCCATGGCCATATTGCTATGCATACATTTTCCTAATAGCGTATGTATCATACCAGTTTTTTTGTAATGTTTTCTCTATTGTTTAAGGAATAACATGGGTCGTATTCGCTCTAGAGGCATAAGAGGGCAATGGAGTGAAGAAGACTTAACCCAAGCGCTTCAAGCTGTGAACGCGGGTATGTCAGTAAATAGGGCTAGTACAACTTATAATCTACCAAGGAGAACCCTTAGGCGCTATGTCGAGCAAGGTAAGACAGGAAAAGCCGCCATGGGTCGTAAACCCATCTTAACTAAAGAACAAGAAGCTGAATTAAGTCGAAGAATCATTCGGTTACCCGAAGTAGGTTACTCGCTAACTGCAAGTGTACTTCGTCGATGTGTTTACCGGTATACCAAGTTGAATAATATTCCAAATCCTTTTAGAGAAGAAAAAGAAAAGGCTGGGCGATATTGGCTAAAGGGATTTATGGAAAGAAACCCTCAAATTCGAGTTAGAAAAGCACAAAATCTAAATCCGGCAAGAGCCCAAAAACTAAACAAATTCATTGTAAATGACCATTTCACCAAGCTAGAAGAAGTATTGCGATCTTTACATATAATGGAACATCCTGAAAGAATCTATAATATCGACGAGAAAGAATGCAGGCTCTGTTTGCACCATCAACAAAAGGTGTTAGCTGCAAAAGGGTCACGGCGGGTACATCTCTTACGAAAGAACACGCACAAAATGTTTCAATTGTAGCCTGTGGTAATGCTATCGGAACAGCAATACCTCCCGTAATTTTATTTAAAGGGAAGCGCATGAAACAAGAATGGAGTGATTCAATGCCTGCAGGGACTTCAGTACTTATGACCGAAAAAGGTAGCATGACACAAGCAGCATTTTCCCGTTGGATAGAGCATTTTGCAAAGTTTAAGGTTCAAGGTCAATGTCTGCTTATTTTTGATGGAGCCAAGTGTCACTTGGACTACAGTATTTTGGAAACCGCTGACAGATTTGATATAACGTTGTATTGTTTGCCCAGTAATATGTACGACTCACGAACTCCAGCCAATGGATAAGGCTGTATTTAGGGCGTTTGAGTATTACTGGGACGATGAGGTAGTAAAATATTTTTCCACGCATCCAGACGAACGTTCAATTTAGACAAGGCGGAAACGGCGGGTTCGTTGGGAAAAATATTCCCATGAGATATTTTTGCATAATCACATTCGTGAGACATCCCAGAATAAGGTTCAAGAAGTCGCCCACGAGAAAAGTGGGCCAATTTTTTTTTAACAATTTTTTTAAATCAAATTGCAAAAATCAGTATTTTGGCCCGGACTAATTTTTTTTTTAGGTTTTTTGGACCATTCTGGACAAAAATGTCTCTTATAATTTGTCTCTAAAGTTGATCTTTTTCGAGTTATAAGCAAGTTAAAATTTGAAAAACGCGAAAATGGCCATTTTTAAGGCTTAATAACTCGGTCAAAAATTATTATTTTGAAAGTCAGAAAGTGACTAAATTAAAGTTTAAAGTCGCCGTTACATGATTCTGAAGAAATCTGTGTCATTAATTTACTACTAAGCTGTTATTTTTAATTAATAACAATGAGTGGTTGTATCGTATTGACGCTGCTGTAAATGTGAGTGCGAGTAAGATACACAATTGGACTGCTGGAATAGCTTCTCTCTCGCACTCAGCATTTACAGCCCCGCAAACGTGCATGACGCTTATTATTATTACTTAAAAATAACAGCTTAGTAATAAAATAATGATAAAGACTTCTTCAGGATCTTGTAGGGGGGGCTTCAAACTTTGATTTAGTCATATATTGACTTTCATAATAATAACTTTTAACCGAGTTATTAAGCCTTGAAAATCGCCATTTTTCGTTTTTTTCAATTTTAAATTGCTTATAAGTCGAAAACGATCAACTTTAGAGAAAAATTATAAGAGACCTTTTTTGTCCAGAATGATCCAAAAAATTAAAGAAAAAATTGTTCGGCACAAAAATATTGATTCTTGCAATTTGATTAAAAAAAAATTGTTAAAAAAAATTGGCCCACTTTTCACTTGGGCGACTTCTTGATCCTTATTCTGGGATGTCTCACGAATGTGATTATGCAAAAAAATCTCATGGGAATATTTTTCCCTTCGAACCCGCCGTTTTCGCCTTGTCTAATTAGTAAGATGCGTTTTGGAGGCATATTTTCAGCTGTTTGGGATAAAACAATGACAATGTCAAATATTAAAGCAGGCTTCAGAGCAACAGGGATATATCCTCTAAATCGTGAAGCAATTCCAGAGATTGCATTTGCTCCAAGCACTGCAAGTCAAAATCAGGACCAAGAACCTCAACAGCAACAGCAAATGTCTCAAGAAACAGTTCCATCTAATACATCTGGTTTATTAGAGAATAAGGAAAATAATGTCGATCGCTCAATTTCTTTAGAAGATGGTCCATCCACATCTGGTGTAAGATCACAAAAGAAAAACGGTACTAGAGTCAGAACTTGTAGCAGCAGTGATTCAGACAGTCATTTCAGTGTACACGATGAATCTAGTAACTCTTATTATGACGAAGAAATTGTACAAGATCCTGCCTTGAACGAGAACAAATCGTTTACTGAGATGCTACCAACTCCAGATATGGTACTAACCAAAGCTAAGAAACCCAGAAAACCTGCTCTGAACAGTAGAGCCCAAGTTGTCACAAGAAACTTGTTCACTAAAGAAAACAAAATTCTTAAGGATATTTCAGTATCAAGTACGAATATAAAAAAAAATCAAAAATATCTAGAGCACCAAAACCACAATGTAAAATTTTAAATGAGTCTTGGTATTGTAAACTCTGCAGGGAAGATAGCAGATATGCATATCTGCAGATATGCGCTTATGTGTTAAATGCAAAGCTTACGTCCATGAGGAGTGCATGGGACTCACTAAAGACGATGTCATAGAAATTTTCATGTGTCTAGATTGTGGATAAAAATTTCATTTTTATGAATAAAAAATTTGTTTTTGCAGTTACCCTATATTGACCTGTTATAATAAATTAATTTTTGAGCTTATGTTATTATTTTGACCTTTTATTTCAATTATTCCCGAATAACATTTTTTTGTAATTCTGTACATAATGAATATTTTGTATGGCCTTATTGCCATACACCCGGTTGGCAATATGGCCAACTCATATATTATATCTTATATTACTCATATTTTTGTAACGGTTCTTACGGTTGACTTTTAATTACTTAGAATATCTCTCTAATAATGTAGTTTATACTATAGCATATCAAAAGTTTTGAAAAACTGAAAACATTATTATGTAAAAAAATAAAACGTATTAGCATGGCTATATTGGCTGCATGTACCTTGTATATTACTTTGAAATACATGGTGATTCCATATAAGTTTGGGTGTGTGTATATTTCAGTATAAGTCATGTGAGTCAATTAACAATGCTGCATCTTCTTATAAATTATATTATAATTATTCTATAAATTTATAATAGGAAGTCTAAATCCCCTCTAAAAACAAAACAAAAGAATCTATTTTATTTTTCAAATAGCATAGCCAACAATTTAAATTGTATTCCTATTGATTTATCTCAGTGTCGATTTTTTCGATTTCTGGCGACCTGTTAAAGGACCGTGCTGTTATGTAGTACTCGTATAAGTAAATGATATAAATAACCTGTTTTACGATCTCATCGTCCTTTTTTCTGTTGTTTCGCTCGTATAAAATTTACACTGCAAAGAACACATTTTCACACGGTGTTAGCATGGTGATATTGAAAAATTGATTTATAACGCTCTCCGCCTTTTATACGAAAATTCGGTTTCATGAATATTTTATACATTTTTGAAATCGACTGAAATAAGCCCGATCAATTGGTCTCCGATTAACTTCGTAAACGTCAAAGTTACTATGCAACTCCATTGATGATAAAAAAGTAAATAGATAAAAAATATACAAGAAATTATAGTTTTAGAGAAAAAAGCATCAGTTTTTATTCCTTCTTCTTCTTCCTTCTTGTATGTAGGCTTTAAAGCCTGTTTCTTCTTCAATATTAGCCTCCTAAATTGTTATAGCACCATCTTTTTCTTGGTCTACCAATACTTCTTTGTCCATTTGGTGACTTATCTCGTGCTATTCGTACTATCCTATCCTCTGCCATTCTACTAATGTGTTCGTTCCACTCCTGTTTCCGTTTTGTCGCCCATCCATTTATGTCTTCGGCATTGCATGATCTTCTTATGTTTTCGCTTCTCTCCCTATCCAACAGACTTTTCCCTGATATTCGGCGGAGTATTTTCATCTCTGTTGTTTCTAGTAGTCGTCTCGTTTTAGATGTATCACGTCTTGTCTTCGCCTGTATAGGTCTAATTGCTGCTTTATAGATTCTTGCTTTTTTGTCCTGTCTTAGGTGTTTGTTCTTCCAGATTGTGTCATTAAGAGATCCCGTTTTTATTTCAACAATCAGAGTTGTCAAATTTACTCCAACGTTTTCGTTTTTATCATGAAGTGATAGAGACGGTAAAGGAGGGGGCTCCTTGGTGTTAATGGAGAAAATTAGGTACATATTGGAAGAGAAGTTGGAAGTTAGAGCAGTGTTATTGAAGTTGGTGGACTTAAGGTTAGGTAGGGAGGAACATGGATGGTGGGAGACATAGAATTACTTGGGAAAAATACCTTGGCTTCTATGGCTCCTATGACTCCTGTTTGGTTGGTTTAAATGAAAGCGAATGAGGGGGGTACTCTAGAATCTAAAAATGTTGAAACTTGCGTTGGTGTACGGCGGTAAAGTGTGATCTGTAAAGAGGGTTCAGAAAAAGGAGGTAGGTAAAATAAAAATTTTTGGGTAAATGTTGGGTAAAACTAAAAGGAACAGATCATGAAAGACGTGACCAGGGAAATAGCCAGGTGACTAATCTCAAAAAAAGTTTAAGATTAAAGACTGAAATTGCGTGGTTTCGTTAACGTACTTCGTAAAACGTAAAAGACGTAAAAATAAGATCTTCGTGGGACGAAGGAGAGAGGTGCTAGAATTTAGGGAAAAAAAGAGGTCATTGAAAACCGAAGAGAACGTGAAAGGACTGCGTGGCAGTGACGGTTCTAGCCCGGGGCAGGAGGCAGCCGCTCCCCCAATTTTACAGGACCAAGAATAGTTTGGATATAAAGAAATGTATTGGCCAGGCGTAAGGTGGTGCTTCAGTTATATAAATGGCGTTAATATTTTAGTCAGAAGAGCTTCTGAAAACCCATGTGTTTATGTGCACTGTTATGCCCACCGGTTGAATTTGGTATTAGTGGATACAGCTAAAAATGTGAACATGGTTGACGAAACTCTGGGATTGTTTGAAGCAACCTTTCAGTCGGCTTCTACTTTGAGACATCAGAAATTTAAAGACGCACAAGATCCAAAGTCAAGAAAGTTTGAGATACCCCCACAAAGTGATACCAGATAGTTATGTTAATAAAAAGGGGTAACGTATTTCAAAAACGACTTTTTAGCTCTAATATTTGCCTTGGAGGACCTGAAATGCTCTACAAGCAAAGTTGAATCTGCTACTGCTAAAGAATTCTTGCTGCAACTCAAACAGTTTGAAATTGTATTTGTTTTGAAATTTTACTGGATATTTTGGAATATACAAAGAAAACGTCTGTAGCTACTAGTGAGCTCTGCCGTTAAAGTAATCGATGGTTTGAAAAGGTTACTACAAAGTAAAAGACCTGCAGCGGGATTACGAACACTCGATGCGAGATCGCAAAACGAACCGTAGGCAAACTCGATGCGAATACGCATCGAAGCCAAAAAGTGATTACGAACTGGGTTCGAGTAGACTGTCAGAAAATCATCGGAAATTTTCGTATTTTTGAACCTACGGGATAATATTTCGAACAAATGGAATGATGTGCACGTTATATGTCAAGGAATTTCTCTCATTAACCTCAATCATTATTACAATAGAAAATAAAATAAAGTTTTTATTACATATTTAATTGTTATAAACGTTTATTTTATATTCTAAGGATGATACAGTGAACGCGTACCTAGATATATAAATATATGATTTTCGAACTTGAGTAGAATTTGAGATTAATTATGATTTTTTACCGTTAAAGATTAAATGGCCAGGGAAAGATGGGAGACGTTATATAAAAATATTACTAAAGGTCGTAATGGTCACTGCTAACTACCTATTCACTTCATCGAATTCTGTCTCAGAGCTTTCCTTCACATATTTTTAAAATAGGAATAAGTATGTATTAGAGAACTTCTGTCCGTGTAATGAGTGTAATAACACCTCACTGGGAGATTTAAACAATATATTTTTTTAATGTTCAAAACATGAGAATTATTATCAAAACCGTGTATAATCTAAATATCGTTTGATTAACGATTTACATTATTTTTAAACTGAAAAAATCAAAGTATGAAGTAAGTAGGTTATGTCATTATGTATTCACTTTTCTTAATTTTTATACTTGGACCGGCAAGAGAGAAAGCGTTATAGGAGATCAGCGATCTATCAGAGAGAGATAGATAGTTCGAGTTGGCAACTCGACAGGGTCGTAGGTATCGAGCAGTGCCTTCGAGTTGACTCGCATCGACAACGTAGGGAAAGAGGTTTCGTAATCACTCCCTACGGTAAACATGGCGGATACGATGCGTATCGAGTGTACGTAATCCGGGCCCAGATAATTTCTTTGATGAATGCTGGAAACAAGCTTGTTGTGTAGTTGAAAAAGCGAAAATAAAAACTTTAGAGATTATGTTTTCCTTAGGCATTCCTTTCTTTCTGTTTCTTATTTACCTTGCTTGTTATACCCTTTTGACCAGTCTACTATCTTCCAATCTACAAATGTGTCGGTACGAACTCAGCGGGTTATCCTTCATAGTACAGTGGAACCTCGATAACTCGGATTAATCGGGACCGCGACCGAGCCGGGTTATCGAAAATCCGACATAGCCGGAGAATATGGTAAAAATTAATAAAATACGGTATACTTACAGATAAACTCCGTTAGAATTGAAATAACATGAAATATATTTATAAATATGCACAGTACCTACTCATTAAAATTACTAAAAAAAAACACCAAACCCAAACGTAAGCAAATGGAAGCGAACAATACAAGACACACAATACTAAAGACCATTGTTTATAAAATAATTTTTTAAATAGTCTTTCCTAAACAATGCTGACAGTTTGAAATAAAAAGGAATAGATACTACAGACAGGTGGCTGTTGTTTCTGCGGCGTGTGCTATGAGTCATTTTTAATATCGTATAGTTCAAATTACACACATAAGTACACATTATCTCTCAAATATTATATTACATACATTTTTATTGTTGAAAGGTTTGTCTGATAATTAACTATTTTGATTGGAAATAAGCCACAATTAAATTGAAAAATACAAAATATTGAAAATCAAAATGTTTATCTGATGAAAATCGGTCCGGGTTAGCCGGACTTCCGGGTTATCGGGGGCCGACTTATCGGGGTTCCACTGTATTTATTAAGAGTTCCTGTCCAATTTAATTCTTATTTCGTATTTGTCTAGTGCTAAAATTATTTGATCATCGGTAAACAAAAAGCTATGGATATAGTTGTCAATTTTTATTCTTATTTGTTCACAAGTCTGGTTCCATTTTTTAGTGTTTCATGTACGTAAAGTTTAAATAAAGTTTGTAACAGGCAGCAACGCATTTTCTTTCATTGCTTTTCACAGTCTAACACGGTTTTTGCACTTGTTTATCTACTTCTTTTTTCATTTTCATTTTTCGTAAGATTAGATATAGTGAAGATTGAAAAGAACTGAAATTGGATTTGCATATCGAGACCACAATTATCTTGTTTACTGCTTCAAGCACAAAGCCATTAACAAAAGAAAAAAAAAAAGAAAAATAAGAACAAAATCAAATGCGGTTTCCTCATAGTTATTTTACGAACCAGTTAACTAGACATTTATTAAGTATATTGCCATGATTTCTAGAGTCAAAATCAAATAATTAAATAAATTGACCGAATCTTCTTTTTGGTGTGCGTATCTTCCTTAATAGCCCAGTAAATGAACGGGAAATACGGCGATACCGTGTAATTTTCAGGGTCAACTCCAAATTGCATGAAAATTTGGATTTAGGTTATACTTACCCACCACTTCAAGGTTGAATTTGTGCCGTTGGTTGCTTTTACTTGGGGGGGTGACAGTCAACCCTTCTCGGGGGTGAAAAAGCGCGTGTACGGTAATCTTTTTAGTTTTTTTTTATAAGCTACACTTTTGCTAAGAATATTTTTTTCGGTAAAATATTGACTTTTTAAGTTATTTGCGAAAAACCTTCTGAAATCGTAGTTTTTTTGTCGAAAAATAAACATTTTCAATCGCAAATAACTCGAAAAGTATTGACTTACATAAAAAACTCTATAGAACAAAAGTTGTTTATAATCAGCCAGTTTATATATTTCCTTATTTTAAACACGCTCTTTTTCAACCACGAGAAGGGGTGACTTTACCCCCCAAGTAAAAGCATTCAACGGCACAAATTAAACTTTGAAGTGGAGGGTAAGTAGAACCTAAATCCAAATTTTCCACGGGATCTCGACAGCCACATCTCAAATACTTCCAATTTTCTGCGGAACAAAAATTATTTAAATAATTTTCTTAAAACTAAAAATAGTTTTAGTCCGTTCTTTAAGCCAAGCCGCACACCAAAGAAACATGAAACGAAAAACATGAAACATGAAACGAAAAACATGTTTCATGAAACTAAAACACTGCTAAACAAATCTCAAAGTCCGCCTACCAATGAAACGAGTGCGATTCATGCTCATGACACATTTTTATTTTCGGAGAGTTTCATAAATGGCCGGACGTATATTTGTTTAGCAGTGGTTTATTTCCATGAAACGTAATTTACGTTTCATGTTTCTTTAATGTGCGGTCGGGCTAACGGTAAAATATTGCAAGACCTCTAAATTTTAAAGAACCGCTTGGATTGACATTAAATTTGGCACACACATAGCTAGCAAGTCAAAGAAAAAAAAGTGATATTGTGCCGATATGTGCTTTTGCCCTGGGGGTGGTTTTCACTCCCTCTTGGGGGTTAAAAAATATTCGTCCAAAGTAAGTCAGGAAATGGATAAACTGGCTAATTTTAAGTAACTTTTGTTCTATAGAGTTTTTTCAAAGTCAATACTTTTCGAGTAATTTGGCAGTGAATATGTTCATTTTTTCAACAAAATAACCACGCTTTTAGAGGATTTTTCGCAAATAACTCAAATAGTAAGTATTTTGTCGAAAAAATATTGGTAGGAAAAATATAGCCTGTAAAAAATTAAAAAAAAAATGGTGTATATATCACGTCTCTATATAGTAGAAGCAGAGTTATAGCTAATGAAAAATAGGTTCATATTCGTCAAATTCCAAATGGAATACTTTAACGTGAAATATCCAAAAATGAAGCACATTTCGGGGAAAACTCATTACAATGTATTTAAAGTGTTTAAAAAAAGCTTCATTTTTGTTTTATAAAAAGAATTTCTAGCATCAAAAGTAAACAAGTTACGCTCAAAATAAAGTTAGTCCCTTTTGGTTTTGGTAAAAAAATCGAGAAAATCACCCCCTAATTAGTATCTTAAATGAACTTAATCGTTCCGACTTCACAAGTTTCTTGACTCGTGTGTGTATTGTTTATGTGATCTGTAAGTTTCATCGGTTCAAAGTCCTTATTTTTGAAAGGGCTTTATTTAAAAGGGGCTGAACGAGTCACTGATCACGAATGTATGCAAATTTGGAAACACCAAATCTTAATCAATTTTTGTCTAACAGAAAAACAAAAAAATACATGATATTCAGAAAAGCAATGCTGACTTTTTTTGTTTTTCAAGATTTTTGATATCTCTAACAATTTTTAATTTATTTTGAAAAAAAGCATATTTCTCAAAATTAAAATTTTTAAAAATTTTACTTTGAAACCAATTTTTTTCAAAAGTAAGCACTTTGAATCGATGAAACTTACAGATCATATTTAAACACAACATAAGTAAAATAATTTGTGGAGCTGTAATAATTAATTTCATTTAAGTTGCTAATTAGGGGGTGGTCTTCTCGATTTTTTTTTGCCAAAACAAAAGGGACTAAGGACTTATTTTGAGCGTAACTTGCTTAAATTCAATGCAAGAAACTTTTTGTAAAAACAGAAATAAATCTTTTTTTAAACACTTTAAAAAAGTTATAATGGATTTTCCCCAAAAAGTGCTTAATTTTTTGGATATTTCACGTGGAAATATTCTATTTGAAATTTGGTGAATATGAATCTATTTTTCATTGGCTATAACTCTGGTTCTACGAGATCCAGAGACCTAACGCGTACACCATTTTTTTTAACTTTTTTATAGGCTATATTTTTGCTAAGAACGTTTTTTTCGACAAAATACTTACTTTTTGAGTTATTTGCGAAAAACCGTCTAAAAATGTGGTTATTTTGTTGAAAAATGAACATATTCACTCGCAAATAACTCGAAAAGTGTTGACTTGCGAAAAAGCACTATAGAACAAAATTTACTTAGAATTAGTCAGTTTACCCATTTCCGGACTTATTTTGGACATATATTTTTTCACCCCCAAGAGCGGGTGAAAGTCACCCCAGGGCAAAAGCACATATCGGCACAATATCACTTATACGTATGCCAAATTGCATGTCAATCCAAGCGGTTCTTTAGAGCAAAAACCGTGAAAGAATGTACTATTTGTAGTTTTCTTTTACTCATCGATTCCTTTGTTGCCATATCCTTTTCGTTTACATTAGTACCTATTTCTTATATTATTCTTATTTTTCAGTGTTAACCATACAAAATATTTGAGCAACGTGCTTATATTATTGTATTAACCACATATTTTCTACATTTTAGGAATTTTAGCTACCCTTTCGATATTCTTGGAACCCTCTAAAAACGCCCTTTGTACAACATTGACGCTACTCGACGTGTACCTGACGGATTTACAACCCAAACACCGTAAATTTATTATTATCCTTTTTGTTGACTACTGACTTCTCGATAATTGACCAGTTGTTAATTTTTGACAAGGGACTCCGATGATAATGAGATGATTAACGATCCGTTGTAATCTTGTTAAAGGAATAAGGAACCGTGGGGATTTGGAAATTAGGTGGTAAGTAAATATTTGCATAGAAGGATTTGTGCGGTAAGGGTAACTTAATTAAAATCTATAATCGCGTTTGTTTTTTAATAAAAGATTTAATTGAATGAATTTAATAATACGCATACGCCAAAGGAAAATAATGTTTTCCGCAAATCGCCAGGAAATTTTGACATTCCTGTCAAAATTTCTTGAAGAAAAAGTCAGGACTTCCTTACTGTAAGGAAATGTCATTTCCTTACTGTAAGGAAATGATATTTCCGTACAGTTGTTAGTGTTCTACATAAATGATAGAAAACACATTGCTTATAAGGAATTAATTTATATTTTGAAAACATCAAGTCATTGCTGAATACATTTTTAAGATCAATTTGTTATATTTACAGTATCATTTTACTTTCGAGAACACCAGCAATTAAATTTATAAGCGTCAAGTTTGACAATTCAACCTCAATACGTTTCCATAGTAACCCAAGTAATTTTATTAGGAATTTCAAAGCACCATTTATTTGGGAATAAAATTATCGCGTTTTTTTTTAAATCAATCAATATCTGTCGAATTTTAAACGATTTGCGGAAAAATAGTATGTTTACCTCGTAGGAAAAGCCACATTCCTGGACTCTGTGTTGCTAAGTCTCGGCTTGCGCCTCGACTTAGCAATCTTCACAGTCGTCCAGGAATGTTAAGCTTTTCCTACCCGGTAAACAATGTACTATTATAGTATTTGGATATATGAAAATTTTTGATATGTTGAATGTTATGTGCTTTTAAGTTTATTTATTTTATTATTACTGTTCAATTTTTTACTTTTATTTTATTCATAAATAATGTGAATTTCTTGCTTTCTAGATCCTTTTTTGCACAAAATACTAAAATGCCAGCAAACTCTTGTAGAAAAAAGTATTTATTCACAAGAAATAAACATTTGGAGCAAAATAAATGTCAAATGAAAGAGGACTCTAATAATTAACAAAATAAATGCACCCCAAATATTTCAAAAAAAAAGAAAATTAATTTTTATAAAGCTTAATGAAAATTTCTAAATAGTAGTAGCATAAATGTTTATTATTACTTAGCAATAAACATTTCGCCTGCAAAGCTGCCTTTCATTATTGTGTGCTGAGATTTTGGTGAGTTTATTTCACCGAGAAAAGATTATGGTGATTAGTCTCACATGAATACAGTACCGACAAAAACGATCTTTACAAAGTGAATCAGATGCATAAATCAGAAGAATATTATTTTAATTTTACAAATTAATAGTTTGTCATATCAATTTATTATTTTAGTTGGAAATAAGCCACAAAATTGGTTTATTCCCAACTAAAATAGCAAATTGATAGGACAAATTAAATTAAATATTAATATTCTTCTTCTTTAAGTGCCATCTCCGCGACGAAGGTTGGCAATATTTCGACCTGAGAAAGCTGCTCTGAACAGTTTCCTTTAGCTGCAACCAAACTATTCTCTCAGGTTCTTTAACGACGTTCTACACCTTCGTTGCGGGGTATGCCTCTCAGAGGAAAGGGGGGAAACTCATATGCAAGCGAAAGTTGGTAACAATGCATTTATAGCAGAATACTCAAATGATATGTTTCACTATTGAATACTTTATAAAAATAAATTATAATAAATTACGGAAACTACGGAATAAATTACGGAATTAATCATAATAAATAAATTAAAAATAAATGGTACGGTAAACAATCCTCATTTTTTAATCTGTTATTCCTTACAAGAAAACCTTTAATTTAAGCACAAATAATTAAAAATCGTAAATTTGGTTCAAAAGTTATTAACTTTTTAAGAATTCCCATAAGAGCCCATGTTAAAACTTAACTTTGACCCTTAATAGTAATTAAACGGCACGGTAAAACAATTTTTAAAAAATCAAGTCTTAGTTTTTTGAAGTAAACTATAACATACTAAAATTTCATGCAAATCCTTAATTATTTGTCGAAGGTGTAGAACAGGGTTGTCCAACTGGCGGCCCGCGAGGCTATTTGTTGTGGCCCACGTAAGATTTTCGAAAAGCATATATTTTCTTTAAATGATGCCACTGTGAAAAAAGATTTTTTAATTTATATTTTATGGTTTAGCAGTGTTTTTACATCACAAGTACTGTACCGCGTGCCGCTTCGCGGACGTGTAACGAACACAATCGTCCTCCACCACTATGAGAACTGCACTGATTACTGCGCATCACAGTTCACGCAGGCCACACCTCCCACTGCTTACCATCCGTCGCCAGCCACCATCGTGCCAGTGTGCTACTGGCACGTAGGCTAGTCGGCTAATCTATTACGTTGCTAGTGAACAGTGAACTTGATTAATTCTTTGTCTTGATTCCTCTTATACAATAATGAGTGTAAGACCAGTAAAACGGAAAATTGATAGTGAGAACAAAATTTACAAAGAAAGTTGGGAGAGTGATTACTTGATTGCTAACAATAATGGAAAGTTGCAGTGCTTAGTGTGCATGAATGTCGTTTCAGTGCCTAAAGAATATAATGTGAGAACACATTACACAACAGTGCATGAAAATAAGTATGCTACGTACACAAATGAAAGTCGGCGTGCCCTAGTTGCAGATTTGAAGAAAAAGCTTAAACTGGTATGTTCAGTAAAATATTACACTCTCAAACGCATTCTTTGCATGCATCTTATGCCGTGTCGCTTGAGCTGGCAAAGGCAAAAAAACCTTTCACTGATGGCAATTTGATAAAAAAATGTGCTGTTGAAATGGCCAAAGCTTTCGGTGATTCTAAAATGGCGGAGAAATTTGAATCAGTGCCACTTTCATATCAAACCATACAAAGAAGTATTGTTGCTATGGGTGAGCAAGTAGAAAAATCTATGCTTAGCCTGGTTAAGAAAAGTTCACATTTCTCACTTTGTTTGGATGAAAGCACTGATCAAACCGATGTTAGTCAGCTGTTAATATTTGTGCGCACTACTTTTGATGATTTTACCAGTAAAGAGGAGTTATTTGATATTTTTCCTCTTTATGGAACAACAAAAGGAAAAGACATCTATGAGGCTGTGAAGAAAACAATTGACAGAATTGGAGGCTTTGATAAATGTTCAGCCATAACAACAGACGGGGCCCCATCAATGACAGGTAGAAAAATTGGATTAGTGGGTCTGCTTCGAGAGAATGGTGTCACTTGCCCAATAATTCATTGTATTATACATCAGGGAGCTTTATGTGGAAAATCAGTCAAGGAAGATCAAGTTTTCCAAACCGTGATTAAGATTATAAATATGATTAGAGGTGGAAATCGATCTTTTTTACACAGGCAACTTAAGCATTTTTTAGTGGAAACAGAGGCTGAGTATGGAGACTTGCTAATGTACAACCATGTAAGGTGGCTGAGTGCAGGAAAGTGCATGGAACGATTTTTTGCCATAAGAAAGGAAATCCCTGCATTCCTCAACAAATACGTTTCATCTGACACAACTGAACTGGAAGAGAAGTGTAAGGATCTAGAATTCTTAAGACAGTTAGCTTTTATAACAGATCTGACTAATCATCTTAACATGTTAAACTTGAGTCTTCAAGGAAGAAACCAGACGGTTTCAGATTTGATCGGAATGATAAACGGATTCCGGAATAAGCTGAACGTGTTTAAACGTGCTTTGGAAAAGAACAACCTGACACACTTCCCTAGCTGTCTGCAAATAGCAGAAGAATTCAACGGTGAGGAAAATATTGAGTTTTCATCCTGCATGTCACAAATTGAACAAGTTATTGATGAATTCAATACAAGATTTGAAGAAATTGAAAGTCTCAAAAGCAGTGTACTACTTTATAATAACCCTCTTGGAGCAACCATTGATGATCAACCACCCAACTTACAGCTTGAGTTATGTGATCTTCAAGCAGACATGTTCCTAATCACCAGACAAGAAAAGGGACCTGAATTTTTCAAATTTCTGTCAAAGGAGAAATTCCCAAACCTGCGAGATTTAGGACTGAAAATGACGTCAATGTTCGGTAGCACATATACATGTGAAAGTGCCTTTTCCTCCATGAAATACATAAAAAACAAAAACAGAAGCAACCTTACCGATTCTTCCTTACGTCATCTTATGAGACTGTCTACAACTGAACAGGAGGTGGACATTTCTTCATTGGTGGATGTAGCCGATCGACCACAGTCCTCACACTAATTGGATACATCTTTTTCATTGCTTTCGCAATGTTTGTCTTGATTATTGAAAAGTGTTATCAATAAATTTTCCGTTTATAAAAAAATGTAGTTGTTAAGCAATAAAAGAAATAATACTCTTTTTTGTTTTAATTATTTTTATACCTCACTTTATTTTGTTATTACTTGTACCAAAATTATTATATGGCCCGCGACAACATCAAAGGTTTTAGTTTTGGCCCTTGAGGCATTGCAAGTTGGACACCCCTGGTGTAGAACGTCTAAGCAGAACACGCTTCTCCTACTCTCTATTTTTCTTTGAATTATGAGTCTCAAGATGTTATATCTTTCGCCTCTCATCACATGACCGAAATATTGCAATTTTTTTTCTTTTATTGTGTTTTCAATTTCCCTCTCTCTGCCTATTCTCTTTAACACTTCTATATTCGTGACTTTATCTACCCATGAAATTCTTAACAGATATTATTAAGTATTAATTTGTAAAATTAAAATAATAATTCTTATGAATTATGCGTTTAATTCACTTTGTAAAGATTTTTTGTCGGCATTGTAATATAATGCAGCTTATACACCGCATCGGAAACGCTACGCATACTGTAGTACCACCCAATATTTTTCTCTGTATTCCTTCCTATTTCTTCTATCTGATCTATCCATTTCCTTCTTTTACTTCCCTTTCTGCTTCTCCTCCAATGTTTGCTAGTTGGTGCTACTATAGTATGCGGTCTAATTTGAGGGTTCGGTCTACCTGATGGATTTGCACAACATAATGAAATGCAAACAAACTCTAGTAAAAAAATAGTTATTTTCCTAACTAGTGCGGAAAGTGATACTTTCACGCACGAGACTGCCGTTGACGCGAACGACGCGATAGCGGAGTTCGGGCAAGCAGTCGAAAGCGGGGAAGACACTTTCCGCATGAGTTAGGAACAATATTTTTTCTAGGGCCGTACGTTTGGAAAAAAGCCACAAAAATTGAGATATATCAATTTTTATTTAGAAGTGAAAATACACAAATTAATTCTTTGACAATGTTGTCAAAACCAAACTTTCAATATAATGGGTTACCACGACGACGATATTGGTTTCCATGACGGCGATTCAAAACCATTTTACCATTTTAAATATTGTGTCAAAATAATTTTATTTCATCGAATTATCTCGCTAATTTCATTAAAACATGAACACAATAAGATAAATTTGAAATAAATTAGTAACTAATATCTAAATATTAGTTTATTGCATGTATTATCATATATTATAATGCCATATTACAAGGTATTTTACAATCAACTATTTTTAATGGGAAATTAGCCACAATTTTAACAAAAAATGATTTTATTAACGTTTCGAATCTATTATACTAAAACTAAACCTAACAATGAACAAGAAAGAACAAAGAATTGCATTTATAAAATACCTTGTGAATGCGAACAATTTTATTTAGGTGAAACATCAAGACTATTAAACGTTAGAATAAGTGAACATCAGTCTTATATTAAAAATAAAGAATTTGGTAGATCTCAAATATGTCAACACGCGTGGGATAATGAACATAGAGTTCAGTGGAGAGATTCAAGTATAGTCCTGAAAGAATCAGATAGTAAAAAGGGAAAAATCAAAGAAGCGTCTCTAATTATGCTAAATGAAACCAATTGTGTCGCAAATTCCTCGGTAGAATGCAGTAGGATGTGGTTACCCATACTGAAAGAGGAAGTCAATAGAAAGAAAATACCACGATTAGTAAGCCAATAACATATCGAGTTAGTACAAATTTTATATTTTAGTATTACTTATTGTATATCTATGTATTATTAATATTATTTATAATTTAAACATATTAAAGTCAGAATTTGGTATTAGTTTTTTGAAAGTAAATTAAATGTAAGACCAAATACTTACGATGTCGGGATAGTATCACGAGGTTTTTTCCTTGTTTTCCCTCGTGATTTACTATGGAATCTCTAACGCGAGAATTTTACTGTCATCATTGCATTTGGTTGTATTTTTCAAGACAGATCACATGCTATGATTTTTTTGTGACGGATATTCTTGAGTTGGGATTGATTTCATGTAATCGAAGGAACTATCTTTTAGTAAAGTCGTCCCAGGAACGCAACTCATAAATATTGGTGATATCATTTTAAAGTCTTCTACTTCAAAATGTATAATATACGTCTGAATTGCCAATATAAATGAGTCAGATTAAATAAATTATTAGAAGAATTTTTTTTACTTAGCAACAACATTTTTGTTTATTTTAGTAGTATTTTGTATTTTGACAACGAAACAACAAAATTTTGGCTTATTTCCCATTAAAAATGGTTGATTATAAAAAAAAATGCCACAAGGAAATAGCTTCAGAACAACATTAAGGTATTTTACTTTCCCGTACGCCTTTCGGGAAAATTTACTTTCACGCACGCCGTGCGGGAAAGTGGAACTTTCGGAAACGAAATGCGTACGTGAAAGTGGCTCTTTTAGCACGGTCGAAGAAAAAATATTTATTCAAAAGAAATACACATTTGGAGCAAAATAAATAATGTAAAATGAAAGAGGACTCTCTAAGTTACCAGGATAAAGTAAATAGTTTGTGGACCCGACAGACACTCTGCGCTGTGGTAGCCACAAACTGCAAATCTTGACTCATTAGTAAAAAGAATATTAGCCCAGTCGTTAACATCCCAATCGACATGTTCTGGTGCAAACCTTAAGGTACTAGTACACTTTACAGGACCAAAAATAATCATTTTTTTCAAGAATTTTTTTTTCAGAACCTTTATTCCAAATGAACATAAAATTTTTGCATATTAATCTCTAACTCTTAGAGAGTACAAAAAATATATCTTTTTTTATTTATGCACATACACTAATATTGTAGAGGTCGTAAAATTCGAGGCCTCGAAAAATGACGGCGGACAGTTAATCTCAGGATTGGGATAGTTATCTGAAACAAAAAAATCGTACTGCTCTTGAAAAAGAAAGGTCTATTACGTGACAATTTACCATGATTTAAGCAAAAAATAAAAGATAAATATTTTTTAACCATAAAAAACTAAAGACAAACGGGCGATTTTTTCACAAAATTTTTTCAAATTTCCGTAAAATCTTTCTCTTGAGGAATTTTTTACTAACGGTGGTAAATTGTCACGTAAGAAACCTTCCTTTTTCAAATGCCGTACGATTTTTTTTGTTTCAGAGATCCCAATCCTGAGATTAACTGTCCGCCATCGGAGCTACTTTTTTTCGAGGCCTCGACTTTGGCGCCCACTACAATATTAGTGTACGTACACAAATTAAAAAAGATATTTTTTCTATTCTTTAAGAAATAGATATTAATATGTAAGAAGTTTTATGTTCATTTTTAATAAAGGTTCTGAGAAAAAAAAATCTTGAAAAAATGCTTATAGTACCGTAGGTGCGATACGGTGTGCCCTCGTTGACAGTGGAGCAGAAGCAGGCATTCTGGCTCCGATTCAAAATTCCCTTAATCTATTTTTAACCGAATTGGCATATATCCGAACCTTACGGGCTATGGAAAGATCATTTCTCAGTTGTCCAGCTGAAATATGATCGCAAAGTTTTCAGATGTAAATAACGTTCACCTGCGAGGCTCGTGCACCTGGAAAAACCTGGAACTGATCTTCTTGTATATCCTCCACTTTCTCTATACCCTCTTAAAGCACTTGAAACGCTGGATAGGTGGATTTCCATAACATCAGCAAGATATTGCTGCGATCGTTCATCTCCAATTAAAGCTACAATTTGGGCTGCTTGTTCTGTGACGTTAAATTACTCATTTTTTGTAACAACGCACCTCCTCATTGAAAATCAAGCAGACGTTATAAAACACAGATCAAATTTTCGAACACAAATGTCCAAAATAAATATTCTCTTGTTAGCAACGTTTTGTTTACTGTTTTTTTTTTCGACAAAAACAAGCTTCAACTTCGAATGTAATGGATTTGTAGACATCTAACCTAAAGGAGACGGCTAGACGAGTATTATGACATTCTGCTAAAAATTAAAAATTATTTTTAAACTTTTTTTCTGTTTCAGAAATGATGCGATACTTTTTGTGATTAGTGTATTTGAGCTGTAATTTAGTTACTAATCCGATAGAATAAACAAAAGGCAATAATTCCTTTCCACAATTTGATTTATTTTCTGCATATAGAAGGGGATTTGACCAATAAACGCAACTCTCAATTGAAGTTATATTGAACTCGGCCTGTGTGTAACATAATTTATTTTCTTATATTGGTATGACGATAAATAACCGACGAATGACCGACTGTACGTCAAGTTCGACGTGTGCTTTGCAGGCTGGTGCACGGTGGACCGTAATTTGCCCTCTGGGATGCTGCAACGCCGGCAGACATGCGATAATTATTTACTATTATTATAGCACTCAATGATAACTGCAATTGTGGCATTTATTACTGTTGGCTTTATCGGCGGATTAGGTACTCAAAAACGGTTATTAATGTTTTATGTTTATTATTCTTTTGTTACTATTATAACGTAATTTTCTATCTATACCGTATTAGTGCATTGAAATGTTACATTTTTTAGGCCATACCTTGCATTTGTTAGAGGAGTCAATTTTGTTTTTTTAATGTGTAGGGGGGATCTAGAAGCTTAAGTTTAAGTTTTTGGGGTCGCCACCCTTGTTCCCCGGCCGCCATCTTAGAAAAGGGGTGCAAAGGGGTTTAGCGCTATATCTCGTAAACTACCAACTTCACGGAAAATCTAATAAAACATAAAATGTAGAAAATTAAAATTTTCTACAATTTTGTTTCTATTACTTTTTACCGTCAAGTGACCAGAAAAAAAGATAGGTATAAATAGGCTTACCATACGTCCCGGTTTGACCGGGACGGTCCCGGTTTGAGATCCCTGTCCCGGCGTCCCGGCCGGTTTGCATTAGTGTCCCGGTCAAACTTGAACAACACCGACACCCAAGCCATTGATCAATGATCGTCCAAAGTGCTCAAAACACAAGTCCAGCGCAAGTACCATTGCAAGCTCATCTACCATAACATCGTTTTTCAAAAATGCTGAACCCGTAGAAAATGAACTTTCCATTGCTGCTAAAGAAGCTACTTTTGCATTCCATATAGCAATCCACAATAATACATAAATTTAAAACATCTGATTGCTCCTCAAAATAAATATCGAAGCTGTTTGAGCCCAAATTGGGGTCTACACGCACCAAGTGCTAAGCGATCATCACGGGAGTGATTGCACCTTGCACCGATGGCAAGAGATGAACTACACAACGAGCTAAAAGAATGCAAATTTTCGGGCATTTCAACAGATACATCAAACATACATGATGTTCAATTTACAGGCACCAAAAGTTGTTAGGTACTTGGTACCTGAGACAGAATATCTGTCTGTCAAGTTACTCGATTTTTAATTTGTCGCCGGAGAAACGTCTGAAATCTTGGCAAATCACATAATGTCGATAATAAAAAAACACTAAATAGAAAACAAGATGGCAGCTTTCTGTGGTGATAACTGTAATACGAATTTCGGAGGGAAAACTGGCGAGACACCAACAACGTCTATTCCAGGTTCAAGGAAGTTATCGGCGTTACCATAAAAGGCATTTGTTCCAGCGCACACATCGTTCACAAAATAATTCAACATGCAGTTAATGGTCTTCCTGTCGAAATACAAGCAATCATTGTAAAAATATACAAATATTTTTGTATATATACCGTATAGTACGCGTTACAAACTTAAAAGACTTTTGTGAGACAGCTGTCATCGAGTTCAAAAAATTAGTGAAACATGGAAATACAAGATTGCTGTCTTTATTACCAGCTGTGGAAAGGATACTGCCGCTACACTAATGCTTGAAATCTTATTTTCTTGCTCAAGTAAACTACCCTCTCGCATTGCTAAATTTCTTCACAACAGAACTGGGAGCACTTTACTTTTGGTTTGTGCTCGGACAGTTGAATGTATTCAACAAAACCGTTTAGTCTATGGAAAAGACTAACTCAACTGTGACAGATGTAGGTATGGAGTTCACAAAAGTTAAAAAACAATCTTCAAAACAGGATGAAAAACAAATTTCTTCCACAAGCAGCTAAAAAACTCTTAAATAAATTGAATGATAATGTTGAAATGTCGATAAATGTTGATAAATGTCGAAAACTTCATTAGTGACGTTCACGCTTTCTATGAGCGCTGCATTTCTTATTTAGAATTGTGGGAAAAGATCTTCGACGGAGCCGAAGATTTTGAGTAGTTCTGCTTGAAAAATGAGCTTAACTGGAGTGACATCGAAAAAGCAGCAAAAAATATAAATAAAATGCAAAAACCTCAATCGAAAACCCAAATAAAGATTGATGAGTTATTTGATGAGGTGTTAATGGTAAAAGGCACAGTATAAAAAGGGACAGTAAAACCACTTCTCTGTCGGCACTTTGATCTCAAGAAGTAATACCGGCAGTACGCACTTGATAATTCACCAGTGGTGGATGCGGGTTTTCCCTGTTAAAACCCGTACGTTTCTATGCGACTAGAAATGCGAGAGTGGGGCAAAAGCGACTAAGAACATTGCGCGGTCGCCATGCGCGACTACAGATTTTACTTCCAATTTTTCGGAGAGTGGTTCTACTGCCCCTCTTTATACTGTGGTAAAAGGCTTCTTCCAAAATTCTAATGAAACTAGTTATTCCGAGAAATGGGTCCAGCTATTCACCCATTTTCACAAGTAGCGTATTGAGGTGCTAAATTAAAAAAAATTGTGGAGTTTGCTATGTGTCTACCGGGTACTTCAGCGCCACTGGAGAGAATTTTTTCACGGATGAAAAAAAAATGTGGTCTGACGATCGGGAGATGCCTTGTTTACGTGCAAACTCAACTTGAACATATGTCATGTATTGAATTTTATGACAAATAGAATTTTATAAAAATAAATAATATAACTGGGCAAGTTTTTAGTGTTGTTTGTATTGTACTTTATCTCTTTTTCTCATAAAAAATATATTCACATTTTTTACACAAACTAAACGAAAAGCAAAACGAAAATGAGCCTCTTCATCTTCTGCGTCCCGGTTTGGCTCTTCGTAATTATGGTAAGCCTAGGTATAAACAAAAATAAGTAAACATTTTTTAACAAGTTTTCTTTTGAAGGTTATAACTTTTTTTAAGTTCATTTTACAATAAAATAACATTATAGAAATTTTGTAGAGGGTTTTTCAGCGAACATTTTCCACTACAAAGATGTTTAATTCTATTTATATATCTAGGTTTTACAGCGCTCCAAACTTGACCAGATTCTCGAATGCTCATTCATAGGGATACAACGATACAATAAAAACAAAACGTAAGGCTTACTTTTCTATCTTAATATTTTTTTATTCATACAATTTAAAATGATTTTAACATTCCTATGCTATTATTAATCTATTTTTGACCTTTCTCCCCACTATAAACTTTAGAACCCTAAGCATATATAGAAAAGGCCCAAGAAGAAGTTGGACAAATTCGCCGGTCCAGAAGAAGAATGACGCAACCGCAAAATGCAAAATTCTTCAGAAGTGCAAAAAAAGATTTTAATATTTAAAATAGGGATTAAATGAAGAGTAATCGTCCAGGAGCATCGGTATGGCGTTTGTTTTATGACAACGATAACTTTTATTTTCATCGATATTGGTTCGAATTTCATTATCTTAATTTAATCGCCCCATTTTCAACCCTATCTACAATTGCGTCATTATACAACTGAAACAAGGTCCAATATTAGTCCAGAAAGCCACTGCGCATCCGCTAGGAAAAATATTCTGATTCGGATTTTTTGCACAATCTTACTCAAAAAGGACTCCTTTTAACAAATTTGCATGTTGCCAGGACCAAATGGTGGTCAAAAATTTTTTAAACGTTTTTTTTTGTTTTTTTCCTAGAATTATTTTTTTTGCATGGGAAAAGTTCTTTTAGGTTTTTGGATCATTCCAAACAGAAAAGGTCTTTAGTGACTTTTCTCTAAAAATGATAGTTTTTGACATAATATAAGCGATTAAAAATTGAAAAATTGCGAAATCGGCCATTTTTAACCCTCAAAAACTATGTGAAAAACTGAAAATTTGAATGTTGCCAAGGTAGGTAGATATTCTTTAAACATCTATTGATGAAATCCCGAAGAGTTTTTTGCAATACAATATTCAAAACTCCTTTGTTTTTTAATTGCTAATCAAGCGTGCTCGACACTATTTTCCACTGACAGTAGGTATGGTGCAAATGAAAGGAATACATTCGTTATTTCGTAAACCGGCGACTTTAAGGAAAAATCCCGAAACACGTCGATTTTTATTTTTAAGTTATGATATTATGGCATATATGGTATACTAGTGACTTCATCCATCTGGACGTGATAATGTAATCGGTGATTTTTTTAAATGAGAATAGGGGTCGTGTGCTAGCTCATTTGAAAGGTTCTTCAATTCTCTATTCGGTAATATAAACATTTACATAATTATTTATATAGAGTGTCCAAAAAATTTTTATTAAATTAAATTATTTGACAATAAAAGAAGTAGAAGGACACCCTGTATAAATAATAATGTAAATGTTTACATTACATTACTGAATAGAGAATTGAAGAACCTCTTAAATAAGCTACCACACGACCCCTATTCTCATTAAAAAAAATCATCGATTACGTCATCACGCCCAGACGGATGACATCACTAGTATACCATATATGCCACAATATCATAACTTAAAAATAAAAATAGACTTGTTTCGGGATTTTTCCTCAAGGTGAAACAGTAGCGATCAACAGGTAGCGAAAACGCGTTCCAAGATTGCGGCTGTAATTTTGAATATTTTTTCGAGACATTTGGCACACGTATTCGTAATATAATAATGAATGGCGGTACAGAGCCCAATTTGAAAAATATATTAATATGTGGAAATTACTCTGTAATTAAATACAATATTAAAAAAACGAGCCTGTACCGCCATTAAGAAGAACAAAAAAATACACTTTCTTCAAATTAACTTTTTTATCCGATGCCTAGATTTTGTGTCATTTTGGAACTACTAATGAAATAAAAAAAATATAGTAGTTCCAAAATGACACAAAATCTAGGCATCGGATAAAAAAGTTTATTTGCCGAAAGTGTATTTTTTGTCCTTCTTAATGGCGGTACAGGCTCGTTTTTTTAATATTGTATTTAATTACAGAGTCATTTCCACATATTAATATATTTTTCAAATTGGGCTCTGTACCGCCATTCTTTATTATATTACGAATACGTGTGCCAAATATCTCGAAAAAATATTCAAAATTACAGCCGCAATCTTGGAACGCGTATTTGCTACCTGTTGATCGCTACTGTTTCCTCTTAAAGTCGCCGGTTTACGAAATAACGAATTTATTCCTTTCATTTGCACCATACTGTCGGTGGAAAATAGTGTCGCGCACGCTTGATTAGCAATTAAAAAACAAAGGAGTTTTGAATATTGTATTGCAAAAAACTCGTCGGGATTTCATCAATTGATGTTTAAAGAATATTTAACTACCTTGGCAACATTCAAATTTTCAGTTTTTCACATAGTTTTTGAGGGTTAAAAATGCCGATTTCGCAATTTTTCAATTTTTAATCGCTTATATGTCAAAAACTATCATTTTTAGAGAAAAGTCACTAAAGACCTTTTCTGTTTGGATTGATCAAAAAAACCTAAAAAAACTTTTTTCCATGCAAAAAAAATAATTTTAGGAAAAAAAAACAAAAAAAAACGTTTAAAAAATTTTTGACCACCTTTTGGTCCTGGCAACATGCAAATTTGTTAAAAGGAGTCCTTTTTGAGTAAGACTGTGCAAAAAATCCGAATCAAAATATTTTTCCTAGCGGATGCGCAGTGGCTTTCTGGACTATATAGCGTATTTCAGTAACGATGCAACTACCCTATATATGACCAACTACCAATAGTGACCCAGCACATTTTTACAGTTCGTTCTTTTTGTATCATCTTTACATAGTATATTAGAAGTTAATTGCGCAATAAACAGGAATTGACAAAATTTGCAGTTACGTAATTTTTCTTCCGTACCGGATTGAATATCTGCCTGCTATTACTTATATTGTTATAATTTATCCTAGGTGGCACAGCAGTCAGTCCCCCTCTACTTAACTTATTCTTACAGTTGTGCTACCTATTTGGCCACATGCAGCCTTATTAAAAATTGTGAAAAGTATTTTGAGTTTTATAGATAATACTATTGAGAGTCTTGTGGGCAAAATTTATATTTTTGTGATTAGATAAGCATTTTGTGTTTTCTGTAAGAGCACATCATGAGTGGTGGTTATTTTATTTGTAAGAAACCTCTAGGGAAAATTATTTGTCAGTGGGAAAGTCGAGCCATCTTTACTCACTGTTGTCGGTGAACGTTTTTCGTGTCTTTATATGGCGGAAATAAAGACGATTCTCTGGAAACCATGAGATATAAACGATTCGCTAAAACAGTGACAAAAAATGCATTTAATCTCTTCTCACTTCCTCCAACACCAGATGCAGCCCGTTTCCACAGACTCCGAGTGTATCACCAGATTCAGTCATGGCTAGGTAAACATTGTGATCCAGAAGATTGTGGCTGGAAAAAGCATGCAAAATTTTGGATACCAATCCAAATTTCCAAGCCTCCAGTACCCCCGAGCTTATTAAATTCATCTTTTGTAGATGTAATGGAAACTGGAAGTGCATGTGGTTGCCAAAAAGCAGAGCTCAAATGTTCAGCAGTGTGCCTTCATCAGTCCCGGATTAAGAATCTTGAGGCCCCTAGGCAACCCAAGCTATGAGGCAACTGATTGATGAAGGCCTCCGCCTTCTCCCTCCAAAACCTTGGAAAAACACAAAAAAAATAAAATACTGAGTTCATTGACTCATACGCTGTCAACAGACGACTCAGTTCAGTAATTATCTGATCCAAAACTGGTGGATACGTTTCAACCCTTAACTTTTTTTCACCCTGTAAAAAAACTTATTGGAGTTAGTATAATCCAAATGTAGTTTTCTTGTTCGCATTCGTTTACTCTCGTCAGAGTGTTCAGAGTATTTTAGATGATGTAGATCGCAGGCCTTCTGCTCGTAGTAAGCAAAATTACGTATATCTTTGTGATTTTAAGAACTCCAAAAGTGAATTTAGAAGCTGAACTTCAGATAGAAGTTTAATCTCTTCTCTCTGTAATGATTTACTCACAGCGTTGATGCATTCTAAAGTTGTTGCTCAAAACTCATTCATTATGAATGTTTCTTTTTTTTTGACATTTCTTTCAAGACTTAGTCTTATGAACTATTTCAGCTTTCTGATTAAAGTCTTCATCAAGAGTATGAAGAGCAGATTTAAAAGCGTTGTAACCTTTAGACAAAGCTCTTGTTACATCAGTTCTTTCACTCAATCTAGTGATGCTTTTAAGGATTATATCGTGGTAAAGAGGATTACTTATTGGATTTTAATTTAATCATTTTATTATAACTTTCCAACGGTAGGTAGAGGCTGAAAAAGAGTTGTACACGGACTGAACAATCCCAAAATACGACATTGCTCCAACGCAACTTTCAGCAGTACTTACTTCAACTAAATTAAGCGAGTGTCCGGCACAAGGAATGTACATAAATTGAAAGTTTGTATATCTTAGATAAATGAGTCTGGAGACCATTGTATTTGTTTTACATGTATACTGAATTGTCGTATGATTATCCCCGCATGTCGTTTACATCAATTCCACAGTCGTTTAAATAGTTTAAAACAGCAGAAGAAATATTTTCTCCAGTATGGCTACTTATGGGTATCATCACCATCATCATCACGTAGCGCTACAACTCTGGGTGGGTCCTGGCTGACTGTACAACTTTCTTCCAATTTGTTCGGTTTTCCATCAACCTAGGGTCAAATGGGATGTTAATTTTTCGGAAATCCACTTTTATCGGTGCACTTTATATAAATGCAATACCATCACTTTTATGGTATTGCGCGATATTTGAATTTTTTTTCATTTTGAGTCCCGCGAGGCCCCCTTTGGGGCAGAGGCCCCTAGGCAACTGCCTACTTTGCCTAATGGTTAATCCGGCACTGGCATTGTGGTGGTGAAAGTTCCAGCAACATCGTGGATATATCAACATTAATTATTGAAGAAAATGAATTGGAAGATGAATCACCGACAATGACGCCAACTCTCATTATAACACAAACATTTACCTCGGATACTGATTCAGATCTTGACTCGCAGCCTGGACCATCGAAAAAAAAATGAAAAATAATAACTATAATAGATCTTTTTCAACGTATAATAAATTATATTATTTTGTCTAGAAATTGTCCATGGATTAGGCCTATTGGGGATACCACACAAAAAACGCGCCTTCAGACTCTACCTCATAGGGAGCGTTCAAGTATTACGTAACGCGATTTTTGAAGAATTTTGACCCCCCTCCACCCCTACGTAACGCACTGTAATGGGCGTTTAACTATTACGTAACGCAATTTTTGCCCCCCCCCCAAACCTGCGTTACGTAATACTTGAACGGTCCCATAGGTGGCCGGGAAAAGGGTCAAAAATAGCTTAATAATAGCATAAGAGTAATAAAATCATATTAAATAATTATATTAGATAGAAAAGTAAGCCCAAAGTTTTGTTTTTATTGTATTCCTATGAAAATTCGAGAATCTGGTCAAGTTTGGAGCGCTGTAAAACCTAGATAAATAAATAAAATTAAACAACTTCATAGTGAAAATTGTTCGTTAAAAATCCTCTAAAAAATTGCTATGATATTATAATATTTGTATTATTTTTGTTTATAACTTTTTTGTTGGACACTTGACGATAAAAAGTAATAGACCTTAAATTGTAGAAAATTTAATGTGCTACATTTTATGTGTAATACAATTTTCTGTATGGTGGCTAGTTTAGGAGATACAGTGCGAAAGAGGTACGATTAATTACAGGGACCCGATCCGTCAAATGTCCGTAAACTGCGCATGTGCGAGGCGAAGGAGTTTGAATGTGTCAAACCCTGGTCAAACCACAGTACCATAGATAAGGGATAACAAATTTTACAGAATACATCACCCAATGTATTCTGTGTTAATACTGTGGTTCAACACTTCAACTGAAATTTTTAATTAATAAAGGTGCATTTAAGGGGGATCTTGTCTTGTAGTCGAAGGTTGATTATTGTACTTTAGTCTTTGATATTGTTATGTGTTTGTATGTCTTTAAAAATCACAATATAGTAGTTTATTAATAAATATTTTAAAATATGTATTGTGATTATTTACAAATTTAATTACAAAGATATTTTATTCATATAGGTACCCCTAATTAAAAAAGTATTGTGATTATTCACTAATATAACTACCAGGATATTTCATTCATCTACCATTAATTCCAGTCTGCTATTAGAGGGTACTGCAAATTTGTAAGTGCTGCACAAACTTGAAAAATAAAGCGAAGTTAGAATATCATGAATTGAAAAACATTTAATTCTTCTGATTGCTTGTTCTACATGAAATCTTCCTCTGGTCACTGCCCTAATACGAGAAGTTATGGGCCATTCCACGAACATACGCCTGTTTTGGATTACTTTGACAACGAATATTTTACTGTGCAACATAAGAAGTACGAAAGTAAATGGCGCTAATAATTATTCCAATAAACAACAATGTAATTTGCAATTTACTTTCGTTCTTCTTATTTTGCACAGTAAAATATTCGTTGTTAAAGTAATCCAAAACAGGCATATGTTCGTGGAATAGGGTATACTTGTTCTTTAGTAAACTGTGGTATTGTTTTAGAAATGAAGTGATGAAAACTAACAGCTGGTGGTACATAATACGTTAGCCAATAAAAATCCGTTATCTGCAAGAATTAAATCACCAGGTCTCATTTAATGCACAATACCACCATCCTGGACATTTTTTTTGTCTGATGTAAAAATCACTACAAAACGTTACTATAGTCTGTTCGCTAAACTCAGACGCAACTTTCTAGATATTTTAGTCGGTAATTTTGCCAATTTTAGTAAAATTGGCAAAAAATAATTACTAAATAGTTAATAATCACTAAATAGTTAGTAATTTTGCAAATTTGTGCAAAATTGGCAAAAAACAAAAAAATTATCGACTAAAATATGTAGCCAGTTGCATCTGAGTTTAGCGAACAGACTATACTCCATTAGGAGCTACAGCAAACAAACCTTTGAAACTATTTATGTGTTTATAAACCTATAAGTTGGTTTTTGACGTGCCATTAATGTTGGCTTTGGTATGTCACTTCTGTACAATCTACAATAATATGTAAAAGTGCTGTAAACTAGTAGGTGAACATAATTTATTTTTAAGTTGTGACGGTATATTTTTTACTAGCTGGATGAACAAAGTTTCATGCATAACGATTAACAATGTATACATATTTGCAATAGTCCCTCTACTGCAACCAGGTATGTCTGCAACAAATTTAAACGTAATTGTATCAATATCAAGAATAATTGTATTGATCTTATTTAAAGTTATACATACTTCTTTACGCACGATTGGGGAAAATGTTGAGGATGAATTTTTATAAAAACGACAGTATGAAGTACATGCACACACGGAAAGTAAAGTTAGTTGCTAAATCTTTCAAGTTACATTAATATCAATACAAATAAAGTGTGAAAAAGATATGTCAGTGTTTTTATTTAGTAAATATATTTCTTGATAATTTTTGGTCTTTGGATTTGTCTTCTTCGGGAATATGATAATAAGTATTAAAATATGATGAAAAGAAGATTAAAAACAATCTTAATATTATTTGTAAAATCTGTCAAAATAATTCATTTTCTTATCAATTTTACAGCCATAACACACTGACTAAGGTCCGGTTTCACCAACAACGAATAAATCAATGAATAGCTATTCGTCGAATAAAATTTATTAGACGTTTAAGTTTATAATTTGTTTCAATCTAATTTTGATAATTTAAAGTTTAACTCGCGAATTTACTTTCTTCTAAATATTTACAGCCAGATTAACTTGCCAATTTACTTAAAGAGTAAGTATTTTTTTGATAAATAAATAAAATAAGTCTTATTTGACGTTAGTAAAATGGAGAAATGTCAGTTTAATGGTCGAATAACTTTAATCATAGAATAAACTACTATTTGTCATTGGTGAAACCGGCCCTTCACAGTTGTCATGATTGATAACTATAGTCTTATGTTGTTGCTTTGCCTTACTTTTTTTTTAATTTTTGGTATTTTAATAAAAAATTTTGGTAAGAAATAAGTATTAAAATTAGTTTAATATTTAAATAAAATACAAATAAACCGTTAAACATATGTTTATTTCATTGAAATCATATAATAGAAGTATAACTTCTAAGGTGCGTACAAAATACAACACATTCCTTTTTTTGTTAAAACTGTGATATTTCACCCATCCATGATCCATGATAATATTCTAACTGAATATTACTTAGCATATTAAATATTAAACAATATTTCAATATACAGTAGTTGTTATTCCCATGTACACTTTCACTAAATTATGATCGTTCTTGATATGCTGTGATGGAAATCTATATTTGCCAAATTTTCTAATTTTAGTTTCAGCCGAGTATTCTCTTATTTAAGAAAATACATTTCTGTGTCTTGTTGTGCACTACTTGATGTGATACCACTTGAATGAGATGATTCTGGTTGACTTTCAAGTGGTAATGAAGATGTAGAGGGTCTACATCTACAATCCATTAAATCCATGGAATAAAACCAAAAAAAAACAGTGGTAAACATTTCTGAGATTTAATGCTCGTACTTGTAGTTTGCATACTAAAAGAAAACAAATAATATTTTATAGTTATCAAAAAATACAATAATACATTATAATTGTATAGGTCTGGATCCCGCGTATGAAAAAAAAGTTGATTAATAGCAAGCTGAAAATTTGTTAATAGCTTAAGGGTGTCTAGTCGAATAAACTTTGATATATGGGAACACTGAAACAGGGGCAGTTTTAATTGTGGAACAGGTTAAAAATTTGGAACGGTCACATCACGAAAACGGCACATTTATTTTGTCCGACAGAACAGACTTAAACTCTCCGAACAGAGATTAAACTCTCATGAAAAAATCAGACTGCTATTTATTACCTGTCATAATTCCTGTCATTTGACATATTCTACATGTTCCACTCATTAAAACGCCCATTTGGTGATAAATAGCAGTCTGATTTTTGCATGAGAGTTTAAT
Organism: Diabrotica virgifera virgifera; assembly: GCF_917563875.1. NCBI lineage: Eukaryota > Metazoa > Arthropoda > Insecta > Coleoptera > Chrysomelidae > Diabrotica > Diabrotica virgifera. The sequence goes on along the minus strand of NC_065449.1, from coordinate 52,666,033 downwards.
CTCTGTTCGAAGAGTTTAAGTCTGTTCTGTCGGACAAAATAAATGTGCCGTTTTCGTGCTGAGACCGTTCCAAATTTTTAACCTGTTCCACAATTAAAACTGCCCCTGTTCCAGTGTTCACACATATCAATGTTTATTCAACTAGACACCCTTAAGCTATTAACAAATTTTCAGCTTGCTATTAATCAACTTTTTTTTCATACGCGGGATCCAGACCTAGTACCTGTGATATATTTTTTTATAAAGACACAATCCTTATTAGTCATATTTATCATATTGCTTCCAATTTTATAAATTACACAAAATCAAGGATTTACACACAAGATAGTACTACTGCATTTCTTCAGCATCTTCACCAGTCCTATTTGAAAATATGGTGAGAAGATTTTCTTTATCTCCTTTATAAAAGTAGCAGGAACCAGGAACATAAATGAGTAGTTTTACTCCGTTCTGCAGATTTCCTAAAAATATGGTGTCATTATACCCTAAATTTACAATTTTAGATATCTTAGTACTTACAATATCAATGATAACCATTCGGGTACTTAACACATTACCAAAATATTCCATTTCTATTTTTATACAAACAAAAATAAAACTTGACGTCTATCAAATGTCACTGTCACAAATACCACGTGGACTGACACTGACAGTTGACGGATCGGGTCCCTGTAATTAATCGTACCTGTGCGAAAGCCCTTTGCACCACTTTTCCCAAGATGGCGGCCGGGGGACAAGAGCGGCGACCCCAAAAACTTGAACTTAAGCTTCTACTGAACATTACTGAACTTCTACACATTAAAAAAATAAAATTGACTCCTCTAAGAAATGCAACCCTAAATGTAACATTTCAGTGGACTATAATATTATTTTGTTATGTTTTATTTTGTGTTCTGCAACAAACGATTGCATATAATATAATTAATTACATCGGGGTAGATTGGATCGTGTATTTCAATAATTGAGGGGTCCGGCAGTAAAAAATGGTAAGGGGCAGTAAAGAAGTTTTGAGTTTTGAAGGGTTGAATTTTGAAAAAAATATTCTTATATTGTTTATTAAAAAATATAAGAGTATGAAACATGTTAAAACTAGCTGAATATGTTGTTAATACGTAGGCAAAATATGGAAAACCAAATATTTTTTTATAATGATTAATTACAAAAGTATGAAAATATGAACTACAACTTAACATTGTTTACCTAAAATATTTGAAATAGTTTAACGTAACGTGTTAAGTGGTGTTGACTTAACATAATTTGGTAGGTACTAGGAACTCATTTTAAATTTAGATACCATTTTAGTCCAGAAAGCCACTGCGGATCCGCTAGGAAAAATATTCTAATTCGGATTTTTTGCACAATCTTACTCAAAAAGGACTCCTTTTAACAAATTTGCATGTTGCCAGGACCAAAAAGTGGTCAAAAATTTTTTAAACGTTTTTTTTTGTTTTTTTCCTAAAATTATTTTTTTGCATGGAAAAAAGTTTCTTTAGGTTTTTTGGATCATTCCAAACAAAAAAGGTCTTTAGTGACTTTTCTCTAAAAATGATACTTTTTGACATATAAGCGACTAAAAATTGAAAAATTGCGAAATCGGCCATTTTTAACTTCAAAAACTATATGAAAAACTGAAAATTTAAATGTTGCCAAGATAGGTAGATATTCTTTAAACATCGATTGATGAAATCCCGAAGAGGTTTTTGCAATACAATATTCAAAACTCCTTTGTTTTTTAGTTGCTAATCAAGCGTGCGCGACACTATTTTCCACCGACAGTATGGTGCAAATGAAAGGAATAAATTCGTTATTTCCTAAATCGGCGACTTTAAGGAAAAATCCCGAAACAGGTCGATTTTTATTTTTAAGTTATGATATTGTGGCATATATGGTATACTAGTGACGTCATCCGTCTGGGCGGGATGACGTAATCGATGATTTTTTTAAATGAGAATAGGGGTCATGTGCTAGCTCATTTGAAAGGTTCTTTAATTCTCTATTCAGTAATATAAACATTTACATAATTATTTATACAGGGTGTCCAAAAAATTTTTATTAAATTAAATTATTTGACAAAAAAAGAAGTAGAAGGACACGCTGTATAAATAATTATGTAAATATTTACATTACTGAATAGAGAATTGAAGAACCTTTCAAATGAGCTACCACACGACCCGTATTCTCATTTAAAAAAATCATCGATTACGTCATCACGCCCAGACGGATGACGTCACTAGTATACCATATATGCCACAATATCATAACTTAAAAATAAAAATCGACCTGTTTCGGGATTTTTCCTTAAAGTTGCCGGTTTACAAAATAATGAATTTATTCCTTTCATTTGCACCATACTGTCGGTGGAAAATAGTGTCGCGCACGCTTGATTAGCAATTAAAAAACAAAGGAGTTTTGAATATTGTATTGCAAAAAACTCTTCGGGGTTTCATCAATCAATGTTTAAAGAATATCTACCTGCCTTGGCAACATTCAAATTTTCAGTTTTTCACATAGTTTTTGAGGGTTAAAAATGGCCGATTTTGCAATTTTTTAATTTTTAATCGCTTATATGTCAAAAACTATCATTTTTAGAGAAAAGTCACTAAAGACCTTTTCTGTTTGGAATGATCCAAAAAACCTAAAAAAACTTTTTTCCGTGCAAAAAAAATAATTTTAGGAAAAAAACAAAAAAAAAAACGTTTAAGAAATTTTTGACCACCTTTTGGTTCTGGCAACATGCAAATTTGTTAAAAGGAGTCCTTTTTGAGTAAGATTGTGCAAAAAATCCGAATTAGAATATTTTTCCTAGCGGATGCGCAGTGGCTTTCTGGACTATTTGTGGTAAACAGCTGGAATCAATTCCCAAAATGATTTTACATCTTCCAGGTTTTCCAAAACGTTTAAATAAAAATAATAATACAGCGCTGGAGGGAATTTATTTTCATGTTTGCAAGTAAAAAATGTTAAGTTTTTATGCAAAGTGAACGTGGATGTAAACAATGTTAAGTACATCTCTTAACATTTTTTACTTGCGAACATTTATTCTAAGAATATAAAGAAATTGTTTTCTTTATAGAAACTTGACCAAGCTAGCTCCACTAAATACTTGAAATTCAGGATCTTTATCTGAGTTGCAATCATCGTAGCTTTCAGAAATGTCACTGTTAACAGCAAAAAAGCCATTTAGATTTGAACAACCTGCATTATCATGGACACATAACATTATTTTCATGCTTATGCATGTCCCTTACCAAATTTTAAGAAATTAATCTGGCTCCATCTATTATTAGGAGGATAAACTAAGTCCAATTTTCTGCTTTGCAATGTCCCTTGCCATCTTTTACATACTATTTCGCGAAAAATCAAAATTTGTCCCTTACCATTGTTTACTACCGAGCCCCTCAATTCTTGTTTGAACTACTTTGACCAAAGTATATGTCTCTAAATTTGACATGTTTTTGGCAAGATCACTGAAGTGAAGAAACATTACCTAACTGCTACACAAACATGAGGGGTGTAAAATCAAAGTCGGCAATCTCCCATTTCCATAATTTTGGGAAACCGCGAAAAACTGTAGAAATTAGCAAAATTAAATTAACGCAATAAAACTGATAAGAATCATATAAAATTTGGTTTGTTATCGGATGTCCAGAAGGAGGAGCTTAAGAAATTATTTATTTTCCTTTTTTTTTAATATTTTTGTTTGGAGATTGCCGCTTTTGTTTGCAACGCTAGTAGATTGACTTATATGAAACTGATCTATAAGGATATTACCAGCTTTGAAACTAATTAAACATCATTGTGCCGGTTACTTAATGAAGAAAAATATATTTTGATATTCAACAATAATGTAAAAGCAATTTAAATGCATATCACGTAAACCAAAACATACGGAAGTTCGGGTATATATTCACAGGTTTCGACAGAGTTCACGACATTCACAGTTGATCACGTGCGAGCGCAACTAGGTTCTTATTGGCCCGCAGCGGAGATTGCCGTGTTTGGTACGCACTCAGCTATGGATATTGCCGCGTTTGATCCTAACATGAATTTTTCGCTGCGATTTGTATACAGTTAAGACTGCTTTTGGTTTTGACAAATAGTTTTATCTAACAGAGAATAAAAAAACGCAACAAATGGCGTCCCTAACTCAAAACATGAAAAAGTGGAAATTGCCGCCTTTGATTTTACACCCCTCACATGTCACCTTCCGATTTTATTTTGTTACATTTTTATTTTTGCGTTCCGTGTGTTAAACTTACCCCACAACAGTGGGGTGTTTCACCTGAGGCATATTTGAGTAAAAGTAAATTTGTCGAAACTAGCCTTGATATAGGTATGTATCTAGTAATAAAATAATATATTATAACGTTAAATTTTCCCCCTTTATCTACCTACTGTAGATGGTAAATGCATAGAAGTCCCGTCATTAGGGATGGCACTAATTTGCATATTATGGCGCATCTAAAAATGGTCTAAGAATTATTGTCTTTAAATTAGTGATTGGTTACTGACATTGAAATTGTATTACTGAGTATTGAAATTATTTAATGCTATGGCGTGGCTTAGGAAGAAATTAGTGCAATAATATGCAAATTAGTGCTTTCCCAAATGACGAGACCTCTAACAATCTTTATTGATTACGATTTTATCTTCTACAACAGGTTAATGAAATGTAGATGTTATGCTACAGTAAAACCTGTGTCAACGGCCATCTGTCGATAGCGGCCACCTGTACTATCAGCTATCAGCTAGTTTCAAAATTTCCCGAACCATTTATATTGGTCTAAGAAACGTTTTCGAGAAAGTATTTTAACACAGCTGATTCTTTTATATATTGTTCCCTATGGTTTCTCGAATACCGTACCGGCCATCTGGCTGCTGATACAGGTTGCGTTCATTACTGCGCAGCACACCTGTATAGGTAAATACAAAATCAGGGTGCAATAAATAGCAATAAAAGTTAATAACAAAAATTTTAGCCAACTTTGAGCTTCACATTACAAAATTAGTTAAAATGTTACAGGGTGTTCGATACCATAGTGGCAGACCAAACTTTTGTTTTTTAAAATGGAACACCCTATATTTTATTTTATATTTAAAATCTTCTTAACTTCCCCATCACAAAAATATAAATGTTTGTTATGTTATACAGGGTATTTACAAAGTTATAACCAATGTTCTATGAAAATCGTAATAAGTTCAGCTCCCTTTATAAATAAAGAATTACACTTTTATAAAAAAGAACTTTTTTTTATAATAAAACGTTTTTATTATTTGTAGGAGAGAACATAAAATAATTTGACGATATAAAATGCTTAAAATTCCAAAAATTATAGTATAATAAGAAAGTACTTTTTATAATAACACGGTTTTGTTACCTATTATATAGGACACAACATGTTTCGAAAGAATCAAGTATGAATTTTTAGTAGGTGTATTAACTGTTAAAATTATAATTCCAAAAATTACACTAGTATAAAAAAGTACTTTTTATAATACCACGGTTGTTTAAAATGGTATATATAATATTTATATATTATAATTAACTTATACAATACGAATTTTAAGTGTATCAACTTTTAATTAATTATTAAAAAATTAAAGAAAGATACGCAACAGCCGTGTTCGAACTAGCGAACTCTCGGTCTGCAGTCTAATGCCACTGACCCACCATCAATTTGTAGATATCGATTTATTAACGTACTTTAAAATATCATTGCATTAGCCACATTTTTAAAACAGTTTGAAATAAAAAAATCGATTTATCTATTCAGGGTGATTGATTAGTGGGGAAAAGCTCCGTAGATCCGTTATAATAATTGATAGAAATAAAAGTTAATAACAAAAATTGTAGCCAACTTTGATTACAGATTGATAATCAGTAATCGTAAATTGTCAGTTTTAGACAATGCAGTCATGGCTTACCTAAAATTTGGAAAGATTTAGACCCGTAATTGATAATTTTCTCTGAAAAATGAAAATATCTCAAAAACTAATAAATTTAGACATAGGGAATGTTATACAGTGCGTCCATAAAGTAACGCATAAATTCATTATTTCGTAAACCGACGATATTAAGGAAAAATCTCGAAACCGGTCGATTTTTATTTTTAATTTCCGATTTTTTGGCATATATATCATACTAGTGACGTCATCCATCTGGGCATGATGACGTAATCGATGATTTTTTTAAATGAGAATAGGGGTCATGTGATAGCTCATTTGAAAGGGTATTCAATTCTCTATTCACTAATATAAACATTAACATATTTATTTATACAAGGTGCTCAAAAAAATATTTTTTTCAATAAAATAATTGAGACAAAAAGAAGAATGTATGTAATTTATTTCATTAAAAATACGTTTTACTGTTGTCAGAAAACAGGAAAGAATGTTTATTTGACAAATAAATATTGTTTTTCGCTAAAATTCAATGTTAAAGCTGCCACCCACCTGTCTCTTGGCAGTTTGAACATTTCGTTTAAACGAAAATCAATGTTTATTTGTCAAATAAAAATTTTTTCTGTTTACTGACAGTAGTAAAATGCATTTTGATTTAAAATAAATTACATATATTCTTCTTTTTGTCTCACTTATTTTAATTAAAAAAAATGTTTTTTGAACACCCTGTATAAATAATTATGTTAATGTTTATATTATTGGATAGAGAATTAAATATCCTTTCAAATGAGCTATCACATGACCCCTGTTTCCATTTAAAAAAATCATCGATTACGTCATCACGCCCAGATGGATGACGTCACGAGGATGATATATATGCCAAAAAATCTTAATTTAAAAATAAAAATCGACCTGTTTCGGGATTTTTCCTTAAAGTCGCCGGTTTATGAAATAACGAATTTATGCGTTACTTTATGGACGCACTGTATATAAATTAAAGTAAGGTAATAGTACTTTTTGATAGTGATATAAAATACAGGGTGTTTTATTTAAAATTTCTGAGAAAATAATGTACTTGCGTTTTGACTCACCCTGTATTCAATATAAAGAAAATCAGGAGTATCAATCATTTATGAAAATTTTGACAATAAATAAAAAATATTGCATCAATAAAGCATTGCCGTTGTGCTTATTTTTATTTATACAGGGAGTTGAACTTGTTACGATTTTCATATAAAATTTGTTATAACTTTGTAAATACCCTGTATAACATACCAAACCTTTATATTTTTGTAATAGAGAGAAGTTAAGAAGATTTCGAATATAAAATTAAATATTATAGGGTGTTCTATTTAAAAAAACATAAGTTTGATTTGCCACTATGTTATCGAACACCCTGTAAAATTCTAACTAATTTTGTAGTGTGAAGCTCTAGTGTTGGCTACAATTTTTGTTATTAACTTTTATCGCTATTCATTACTATAACGGATCTACGGAGCTTTACCCTACTAATCAATCACCCTGTATAATCGCAGTTAAATATTGCATTGTTAGCTAGTTCAAAGCTATTCTGAAAATTTCAGGTACCTACGTAACCTAGAACTATTTTTAAAATGGATTACAAAATTTGCGGAGACCGTGACAACAACCAATCCAAGTATATAAAAACGTTTTAAAATAAGCACAACAGCAATGGTTTATTGGTGCCATATTTTTTTGTTGACTGTCAAAATTTATAAAAATGCTTGATATTGCTAATTTTCTTTATATCGAATACCGGGTGAGTCAAAACGCAAATTCCTACATTATTTTCTCAGTCATAATATAGAACACCCTAATTAATAACTTGCTCTGAAAAATGAAAATATCTCGAAAACTAACAAATTCAGACATAGGGAATATTATACAAAAATTAAAGTATGGTAATGGTACTTTTGGTAAATCATGGTAATGGTAAATGATGAATTCAGAACATCTGCTCATAAGCATCATAAAGAGAAAAAAAAAAGGATACTTCGGCCATATAGTTCGAGAACCTAAATACCATCTGCTTCGCCTTATCATACAAGGAAAAGTGGAGGGAAAGAGATGGATTGGTCGAAAGAAACTTTCATGGCTGCGTAATATTAGACAATGGTGTGGATGCACAGTAGAAGAATTATTTCGCGCAACAGCCGATAGAGAGAGGTTTCAGGAAATTGTAAACATGATGACGGCCAACGTCTGAATACAGACACGGCACCTAAAGAAGAAGAATGGTACTTTTTGATAGTGATATAAAATACAGGGTGTTCTATTTAAAATTTCTGAGAAAAGAATGTACTTGCGTTTTGACTCACCCTGTATTCGATATAAAGAAAATTAGCAATATCAACAATTCTTAAAAATGTTCACAATCAAAAAAAATATAGCACCAATAAACTATTGCTGTTGTAATATTTTTATTTATACAGGGAGCTGAACGATTTTCATAGAACATTGGTTATAACTTTGTAAATATCCTGTATAACATAGAAAAACCTTTATATTTTTGTGATGGAGAAGTTAAGAATATTTCGACTATAAAATATAATATAGGGTGTTCCATTTAAAAAAAAAACAAAAGTTTGGTCTGCCACTATCTATGTTATCGAACACCCTGTACATTCTAACTAATTTTGTAATGTGAAGCTCAAAGTTGGCTACAATTTTTGTTATTAACTTTTATTGCTATCTATTATTATAGCGGATCTTTTCGGTTTACAGCGGTTTTTTTTTGCAGTAAAGAAACGAAAGTCCGAAACATTCATTTTTTCAAACAGTCTTATCAGAAAATTTTTAGCGAAAAGAATAATTTAATTTACTTTTCCCTCCACACATCTTAAATAGACATTTCGAGTATCTACCCCCATCGTACTTGCCCAACTGTTCACTTTGCCATCACAACTGATACCATCGCATCAAATCTTTTGTCTGACCCTCATTACACACGAAATTATATCAAAGTTTTCAGCTCATCCGACAAAAGATTTCTCCTGCCTGCAATAATGCATTACTTACATACCTGTCAAATTATCCCCGCATCAATCTTTCACAAAGGGTGGTGTGGGGAGTTGCGGTTACCGCTACTATTTCCGAATCATCGGTCATTCAAATTTTACTGGTTTAAATTGTTTTGATATTAGTAATTGAGTACGCAGTCTGATGGGTGTCCGTGTTTGGAAACGCGTTAATTATTTATATCAAAAACATTTCGAAGGCTGATGGACGTGGATATAGAAAACAGAATCTTGTGCGGTGGTAAGGTTGTAAATAATTTTGTGTTTGCACTTAACACTATCATTCATACTATTAACATTTACCAAAAATCGACAATTTACACCAGCAAATTCGCTCAACGGTGGAATTTTATTAAACTTAAATAAGTATATTTACGTTAAATATTGTATTTACAATGAGTTAGCCGCAGTTCACTGTAATGGCAATTAAATTTTTTAACTAAAATATTTGACGTTTCGATTTCCACTCTGGAAATTGTTTTCAAAAAGGATTATTAAAGAAATTGTGTAAGCCATTAAATTAAATTGTGTTTAAAAATGACTACCAATCGTTATTCATAAATAGAGCGCGGAATATATGCAAAGTGCATATAGATGCATATATTGCATATTTTCAGACAACAAACACAACATTGCATATTTAAGCTAAACACGATTTATTTTGCATATTTTAAAAATAAATTATATAAAAGTTTAAAATTTTCCTCTCTTAGTTGGAATTTTATAACTTCGATATGAACGAGCTCGTTATTTATCTATCTATCTGGACTTTCCCATTACTACCTGAATTTAACAATTATGGGTGTTCCCAGAAAAATATTATTTTATTAGCGTAGCAAGTCGTAGGTACCTACCTGCTTTTAAGGGTCTAATATTTATTTTGTCAGTTTCCGGCCAACATTTGTTTAAAGTAAACGTTGTATCGTATTTAGTGTTTTTGAAGTGATTGGTATATATTAAATTTAAATATGTCTACCATTAAAAAAAGTGCTTGGATAAAGTGTTTTCCCGAGTTAAAGCTAAGTGGAGACAAAGTATTTTGCAAGGCCTGTTCCAAAATCGTAAGTTACATTCATTTTCACATTTTATTTTTTAAATGAGGAACTGACAAACAAAAGCATCATGTTCCACAAAAGAAATTTTTCTGGAAAGAGTGTTTTTATTCGACAAATTCGCTTTTACTTCTATAAAGACGGACATAGAGAAAAACATCAAAATACAAAAATCCATCAAATTGTAGACAATTCAGCTTTTGTTCTTCAGCAAATTTTCGACGCAAATCATTTTGATGCCATAAAAGACGTTGTGTTAGATATTCAAAATGACTCGCAGTGTGTAACTGAAAGTCAAGAACTTTTAACTAACGTACAAATTGCTAAAGAACTTATGTTCATAAAAGTTAATTTTAGTTTTTTACCAGATCTAATAAAGTCATTAGAACAAAGGAATTTACAATTCAGTGATTCGGTTAACCTTGTTAACACTTTTTCTGCTTATTGTCAAAAAATTCCCGGAAATACAGGGATTACAATTAGAAATAAATTAAAAATGTTTTAGCAAAAAATGAAGGCTTCGATTGTTTGAGGAAAGTTGTACGTATTTTTGAAGGCAACTTTTCTGAAGATCTTACGACTTGGCAAATTAGTTTACTGCCTAAATTAGAATATTGTCCTATAACATCAGTAGATGTAGAACGAACTTTTTCTGTGTCCAAACACGTTTTTAGTGATAGAAGGCAAAAGTTGCTAGTTGAAAATTTTGAAAAATATTTGATTATAAATTCATACTATAATTTAGATTCTTAATTTAATTATAATATCCGTTTTTGTGTGTCATTTCATTTGTTTTTATGTGAAAAATAAATATGTATTAAACATAAATGTAGGTTGAATTTTTTAAACATAACTGTTTATATTTAATATATAGTTTTATTTTTGAGTATTTTTAATATGCATTTGCATATTTAGACAAATTTAGAAAAAATACCTGCATATTTGTAGTAAAAGTAATGCATATTATTGTGATCTTGATTATTGATATGAGATAATATTTTTATATGTCATTTAATTTAATCAATGCTTTAATACTAATCTAATTAATTTACCAGATCACATATCAATGTGTTTTCAATCTCAGGGCTTTTTATAAAATTAAGTACTTACATACGTGGCTTCTAAGTATTTCTTAATGGTTCCTAATCGGGATAGGAAAGAACAGAGTAAAATAATAACACATATGGGTTACAATTGTAATCAAAATATTGTTTATTTTATTTAAATGGCAATCACTGCTTAATATTTGCTATATCTTATTATTCTTAAACATAACATTTACACATGGGAATCTTATTTCCTTTTTGTTTCCAATTGAAAGTTTTTATTAACATTTAACTATTATGATTTATTAGCAACAATTCTATTTAAGTTTGATGAAGCTTTTCTGATATTATTGATTATGTTTCTTCAATTTTAAATGTGGTATTTAATACGAAAAACCCCTACATTCATGTCCAAACAAATGAGACTGACCTTTTTCTGGTGCTCTGAGAATGTCTTCACACAAGACCCGTTTCCTGCTATCCTTGGCTGCAATCAAAACCTCGTCCTGGCTTCCAGTAATGTTCTCCTCTGAAACTAGCTCGTATAGCTCTCGTTTCCTGCTTCTGTCGTGATGCTGTGTTCTACCTTTTTCGAAACTGCAATCAGCTACCGGGAACTCTTGGCTCAAGGAGGTTCTTTTACTCTCAACCTGGCCTACCTCTCGTTCTACGATCGATAATCCACACTCACGGAACTACACCGGCTTTCTCACTCTCCGTACACTACCGTCTACTACTCGACTTCACTTCTCGACAGCTCAAAACATTCTGATCTCTATTTGTCATTCATTCCCCTACTTTCTAAATATCCCTTCCAGATTCACAAATCAAACTTCCACCACCAACTCTCATTCGCAGTATTCCTCAAAACCAATTTTTAAACTTTCTAAATATGCTTAATGGATTTCAAAGAAAATAGTTAATTCCCATTCTAAAATTACTTTCTACTATATACAAATTTTTAATGACCTATTCTCTATTTCCACTTAGTCTTATTTAGCATCGGCTAATGATCGATCCTTCCGCGAACAACGATAATGACCTATTAACGATTTCACTTGAGTCTTATTTAATCACTTCTTAAAATTAAATATACCAATTTGTTGTATACAGGTTGTTCTAAATTTATATGCCCGTGGTTGAGAAAATTGAAAATATTTTATATTAAATTGAATTCTGTTTATAATTATCAAATTTTAATTTTCATATCAAATAGAAATATAACAAATCCCCGCCTTGTATTCGATAAAATTTATCTGCATTTTTAAATAAATTTTCTCGAGGGCAAAACCAACTCCCTGTATATTTCCTTACTTTAATCTACGTCTTATATCCTACTTACTATCTACTTCATGTAATTCTGTCTTTTATTCGTGATATTTGTATACATCGTGAATATTATAAATTCCTCGGATCTTTTCCGAGTTCCTGTGCCTCAACTCATAACTATTTATCCCATTTTCATTATTCACGATATACGGGCCTTCGAAAACAGGCATCAACTTTGCGCAAATGCCCCCAGGAAGATTTGATACTCGTAATGCCCTCACGAGTACTTTTTCACCCTTTTGGAAAGTCACTGGTCTTCTTTTTCTATTTTGTTCCTGTCTTTGGATATATTTTTCGTTGCTTCGCCGTAATCTTCTCTGTACGGTTTCAATCACCTGTTGATATTCTTTTGGCTCTTGGTCTTCCCATGGCCTTATCGGCAGTACACCCTTCATGATGTATTCTGGGGTCTCTTTTGTTACTGTGCTCGGAATTGTATTTAGATACCTTTCTATTTCCGCCATTTTCCTGTCCCAGTGGCGATGTTGACCATCTGTTGCAATGCGAAGAAATTTCGTCACTTCCTGTATGAATCGTTCCGAAGGATTACTCTGTGGATGCCTGATGCTGACAAAATTTGTCTCTATTCCTCGTTCTCGAAGTTGTCCCTTGAAACGATCATTTCGGAAATACGTTGCATTGTCCAGTAGAATCTTTTTTGGTGTTCCTACTATGGCTATAAAATTGTCGATTTTTCTTAATATTTCTTCCCCCTTTGTGGTGCGGCAACTATATAATTTTACGTATTTTGAAAACACATCCACCATTACCAGAATATGTTTGTTCCTTTTTGTGGTCATAATTAGATCGCTTAACATATCTATTGCTACAATGTCTAGTTTGTTTCGGGCTTCAATATTTTTGGCAACATTTTCGTTTTTGAAATTCCGACTCTTATATTTTTGACATACATCGCACTTCTGGGTAATTTCCTTTGCAATGCGGTAATCCTGTCGGCTTATGTAATTTTCCCTAAAAACGAGCCAAACTTTTCTGCTACCGATATGCCCATTGTCCTCATGTAATTTCTTTATTATCTTTTCGGCCAATGTCTGTGTCACTAAATATAGTTCCTTTCCGTCTATTCTCTTAAAATATATGTTATTTTCTACTTCCGCTCTTCTTTTCTCTCTTTCCTCTAGGTCTTCCTGGTTTGTCCTTATCTCATTTAAAGAATATATCCCTTCTTCTTGTATTAATCTATTTAGTCCCACCTGTAGAGTAATTGTTTCCTTTTTTCCGGTGTCCTCATCCCGTGTTAGAGCGTCGGCTATTATGTTGTCTTTTCCTTTTATATATCGGAACTCAAAATCATACTCCTGTAATAATAGAATGCCTCTATGTATTCTATTATTTACTAATCTATTCTTCATGATATGTACTAAAGCTGCATGGTCTGTTTCGATTGTGAATTTTGCTCCCAATAAGTAAAACCTCAATTTGTTTACGCAATATAGTACACTGGCAAACTCCAATTCTGTAACACTATATTTTCTTTCATGTGTTTTAGTCACTCGAGATATAAAACATATCGGTACTTCTTGGTCGTTTTGTATTTGAGACAGAACTCCTGCAAATTTTTGTATGGACGCATCAGTTCGGAGTATAAAAGGTAAATTGTAAATGGGGTGGTATATTTTCGTTCCTTTTGAGAATTCTCGTTTTAATGTTTCGAAAGCTTCCTCCTGTTCTTCTTTCCAATTCCATTTTATTCCTTTTTTAAGCAATTTTATCAGAGGGATTTCCTTTTGGCTCAAATCGGGAATCAGCTTTTTAAAATAATTTATCGTGCCAAGAAAACCTCTCAATGTTTTCAAATTCGTTGGTCTTGGGTATTCATCTATGAGCTTGACTCTGTCTTCGGCTAATCTTACTGTTTTGGTGTCCAATTGAAAACCCAAATAAATGACTTCTTTTTGAAAAAATTGACATTTTTCAATGTTTAATTTCAATCCCGCTGTGTCCAATTCTTTCAGAATTATTTCTATGTGTTCCAGATGACTCTGAGTATCTTGTGAAAAAATTAATAAATCATCGATATAATGAACTATGAAATCTTCATGGCGATTCAAAATGGTATGTAGAGCTCGGACGAGTGCAGCACAAGCACTCTGCAATCCAAATGGCACTACCTTAAACCGGTAGACAATACCATCAATAGAAAAAGCGGTGTAGTTTCTACACTTTTCAGCTAACGGTATCAACCAAAAACTGTGTTTTAAGTCAATTTTCGAAAATATGTGTGACCCGGTGATTCTTCCAAAAATGGCCTCGATGTTTAGAGGTGATTCATATTGTGATACAGTGTGCTGGTTGATATTCCTGGCATCTAAACATAATCTCAATTCTCCATTGCTTTTCTTTACTATCACAATCGGGTTAACATACGGTGATCTTCCAACATTTTATTTATTTCTTCTTTCACCTCTTGTCGATACTTGTATGGAATCGGGTAAGTCTTTGATCGAAAATTTCCCAAGTTTTTCACCTCAAATGAATGTTCGTACTTTTTAGCCACTCTGTTTTCCTCATTGATCAAATTTTCGTAGTTTCTTAACATCAACCGCAATTCTTTTTCTTTCCCTTCTCCACATATCAATTTTCTGTCTTTTTTTTCAGATTCTTCACACATGTTTACCGTGCATTCCGCATCCTCGTTTGCATATACCTCCTCTTCAAATACCACTGTTTCAATCATATTCTTTTCACTTTCATTTTCTTTTATCCTTTTCTGACTTTTTCTCCCTTTTCTTCTTTGTCCTTGCTTCGTTGCCAAATTCATTTCCACTGTTTGTTCTTTACCTGATTCGTCCGTATTTTGTTTCTCCTGTTCCTTGTCCTGTTCCTTTTCTTTTTCTTCTGTTAGTTTCATCGTATTATTTTTAAAATCTATCACTACATGTTTTTCTGCCAATTCGTCGACTCCTACTATCATGTCATGTGACATATTTGGCATTATTACACATTGTAGTGCATACATATTCTTACCCAGTCGTACCATTACTCGTATGCCTTCATTTATAGTTGCCAATGTCCGTTTGTTTGCGCCCACTAAATTTACCCTAGGTATTTTGTAAATTAAATTTGTTAAGTTAACTTCTTCTATTAGTTTTCTGTTGACCAATGTTATTTCAGATCCAGTGTCTATCATAATTTTAATTGGTTTCTCGTTGATAAATCCATCCACAAATTTTAAATTAACTCCATTTTTCTTTTCGTTGTTTCCTGCCAATTTAATAAACTCCTTGGGGTGACAAAAGATTCCTGTTTGATTTTTGGTTTTTAGTGAGCGCCGTCGTGAAAAGACGCCGGTTGCTCATCGTTGTTTATATTTTCGTCATAATGTCTCTCTCCGTCATATTCATCTGTCTGGGTATTATTTACTTCTCTTCTATTTTCTCTTGGTCTGTCGGATCTGTTTCGGTTTTCTCGATATCCCTGTTCATTTTGTCTACCATTATTTCTGTTTTCTTGATTTGAGCGTGTGGTGTTTCTATTCTGGTATTCTCGATTTCTGTCCTCATTCCATTGCCTATTTCTTTGTTCATAATTTCCTCTTCCGTTGTCTCTATTTTCTTTTTCCCTTCTGGGATTAAAATCTCGTCTTGTATAGTCCCTCCTATTTTGATTTCTATCTCTGTAATCTTGTGTTTCTCGGGGCCTGTAATCTTCTCGCGACTTTCTTGATTTTCTTTCTCTTAGACGTGATTCTCTTATTTGTAGGAATTGGCATAAACTATCTATGTCTTTATAATTTTGTAATGTGATATGGTCTTCCAGCGTTTCCTCGAAATGTCTTGCAATCAGTTCGACTAATTGTTCCGATGAGTAATTATATTGTAAATGTTTTGCATTATTGTAAATCTGCAAAGCATATGTCCTTTCTGATACACCCATCCTATCATTGTATTTCCCATTTTGCAATTCCTTGTTAATTTCCAATTGTTGGACTTTTCCCCAGAAATAATTCAAAAATTTTTGTTCAAATTGTTGCCAATTGCCGAATTCTTCTTCTTTGCTATCGAACCATAGGCTTGCTTCATATTTGAGATGGTTTCTGATAGTTTCTTTTGCTGTTTCGAAATTTCCGATGTGCTGTATTTTCTTTTTCAGGCTATTTATGAACGGCACTGGGTGTAATCTTCTTACATCCCCGCCAAACCTTATCTTCACGTCATCTGTGCTATGTATAACCATTTCTCTTCTTTCTCCGACATTCTGTTGCGTCCTGTTTTCGGTGACTTGTTTTTCTATTTCTGTGATTCTTTTTTCCACTTCTTCTCTGTCTACTTGAATAGCATTTTCCAACTTATTTTCCAAATTTTCTAGTTCCTTTTTCTGGCCATTCGTTAACTCCTTTATTTTATCTTGAATTTTCATTTCATACTTTTCTATGCGTTCCTCCATTTTCTTGTTGTTCTCTTCTATGGCTTGTTTTGTTTCCTTCTGATTTTCTTGCATTATTCTTTTTGTTTCATCCATTTTTTGATCCAATTTTTGTTGTGTTTCATCCATTTTTTGCTGTGTTTCCTTCATTGCTAGTTTTGTTTCCTCCTGATTTTTATCCATTGTTCGTTTTGCTTCATCCATTTTTTGTGACTGGAGTTGCATAAGTTGTAATAGTTTATCTATTCCTGATAATTCTTGCTGTTCTGATGCCATGATTGTCGTGTCTAAAATATCTTCTTGGTCTGAATGTTCTTTTTGTTTTTTGTTGTCCTTGCTTTGGCTTCTTGTCACTGACATTTGTTTTCAAGAAGTACTGTCCCCGCCAAATATGAAATTTTACTAGTATGTTACCAAGACGACTTTTTCTCACCCAAATATTATAAATTGTCAATAAATATATCAAATGTAAATATCGTAAAAATAAAATATTAAATCAGTTATGTAAAATTTGTACCTAAAGAGATCTAAAATTTTATGTTATCAAATGTAAGTATCTCACTTTTTACCACAGGCATATAAATTTTCAAATACCGGCTTTACTCTTTCTATCCTTCAAATTTGCCACTAGAAATACTTTACAATGCCCTCCACGTTGGACGACAGTTATTGTGATCTTGATTATTGATATGAGATAATATTTTTATATGTCATTTAATTTAATCAATGCTTTAATACTAATCTAATTAATTTACCAGATCACATATCAATGTGTTTTCAATCTCAGGGCTTTTTATAAAATTAAGTACTTACATACGTGGCTTCTAAGTATTTCTTAATGGTTCCTAATCGGGATAGGAAAGAAAAGAGTAAAATAATAACACATATGGGTTACAATTGTAATCAAAATATTGTTTATTTTATTTAAATGGCAATCACTGCTTAATATTTGCTATATCTTATTATTCTTAAACATAACATTTACACATGGGAATCTTATTTCCTTTTTGTTTCCAATTGAAAGTTTTTATTAACATTTAACTATTATGATTTATTAGCAACAATTCTATTTAAGTTTGATGAAGCTTTTCTGATATTATTGATTATGTTTCTTCAATTTTAAATGTGGTATTTAATACGAAAAACCCCTACATTCATGTCCAAACAAATGAGACTGACCTTTTTCTGGTGCTCTGAGAATGTCTTCACACAAGACCCGTTTCCTGCTATCCTTGGCTGCAATCAAAACCTCGTCCTGGCTTCCAGTAATGTTCTCCTCTGAAACTAGCTCGTATAGCTCTCGTTTCCTGCTTCTGTCGTGATGCTGTGTTCTACCTTTTTCGAAACTGCAATCAGCTACCGGGAACTCTTGGCTCAAGGAGGTTCTTTTACTCTCAACCTGGCCTACCTCTCGTTCTACGATCGATAATCCACACTCACGGAACTACACCGGCTTTCTCACTCTCCGTACACTACCGTCTACTACTCGACTTCACTTCTCGACAGCTCAAAACATTCTGATCTCTATTTGTCATTCATTCCCCTACTTTCTAAATATCCCTTCCAGATTCACAAATCAAACTTCCACCACCAACTCTCATTCGCAGTATTCCTCAAAACCAATTTTTAAACTTTCTAAATATGCTTAATGGATTTCAAAGAAAATAGTTAATTCCCATTCTAAAATTACTTTCTACTATATACAAATTTTTAATGACCTATTCTCTATTTCCACTTAGTCTTATTTAGCATCGGCTAATGATCGATCCTTCCGCGAACAACGATAATGACCTATTAACGATTTCACTTGAGTCTTATTTAATCACTTCTTAAAATTAAATATACCAATTTGTTGTATACAGGTTGTTCTAAATTTATATGCCCGTGGTTGAGAAAATTGAAAATATTTTATATTAAATTGAATTCTGTTTATAATTATCAAATTTTAATTTTCATATCAAATAGAAATATAACAATATATATGCGCATATTTTGGTAATGTTGTGTTGCATATATTCCGCTCTCTATTCATAAACAAGGAATTCCACAAGATCGAAGAAAGAAAACAGCGGAACACCACAAGAAATCTAATATTTAATACTAACAGAAAGGGGCTCAAGGGCGACAACAATTAATACCAGATGTAACCAGATGTAAACAGCTTATCAGAAAAATTAAAAAGAATAGGAAATAAGTAAAACATCACAACATATAAAACAAACAGCACAATCAGATCTTCTTCTTCTTCTTTTGGCATCGTGACCCTGGGTGGGTCTTTGACTGTCTGTCATCTCCTTTCGTTCAGATCTCTCCTGTGCTGTGTCCTCCATTGTCTTCCACTCTGCCTCTCTTTCCACTGTGATATTTTCTTTGTTGGTTTTGGATCATCTTGCCTCTGTGCATGTGCCAACAATAACAATCTTTAACTTTTCGAAAATTATAGAATAAGTATCATAAATATCATGATTCACAATGTTGTTCTGAAGCTATTTTCTTGTGGCATTTTTACAATTTTAACTATTTATAATGGGAAATAAGCCACAATATTATTAAAAAATGATTTTTATTAACGTTTCGACGCCCAAATCGGGTGCCGTTGTCAAAATACAAAATACTACTAACATAAACAAAAATGTTGTTGCTTAGTAAAAAAAATTCTTCTACTAATTTATTTAATTTGACTCATTTATATCGGCAATTCAGATACATATGATACATGTTAAAGTAGAAGACTTTAAAATGTTAGTGCCAATATTTATGAGTTGCGTTCCTGGGACGACTTTACTGAAAGATAGTTCATTCGATTACATAAAATCAACCCCAACTCAAGAATATCCGTCACAAAAAAATCATAGCATGTGATCTGTCTTTAAAAAGACAACCACATGCAACGGTGACATTAAAATTCTCGCGTTAGAGATCTCATAGTAAATCACAAGGGAAAACCAGGAAAAACCTCGTGATACTATCCCGACATCATAAGTATTTGGTCTTACATTTAATTTACTCTCAAAATTAATACCAAATTCTGACTTTACTATAATTTTGTTTAAATTATAAATAATATCAATAATACTAGGATATATAAGTAATACTAAAATATAAAATATGTACCAACTCGACTATTAACTTACTAATTGTGGTATTTTCTTTCTATTGACTTCCTCTTTCAGTATGGGTATCCACATCGTACTGCATTCCACCGAGGAATTTGCGACACAATTGGTTTCGTTTAGCATAATTAGAGCCGCTTCTTTGATTTTTCTCTTTTTACTATCTGTTTCTTTCAGGACTATACTTGAACCTCTCCACTGAACTCTATGTTCATTATCCCATGCGTGTTGACATATTTGAGATATATTAAAAATAGGGAATTTGATAGATCTCAAATATGTCAACACGCATGGGATAATGAACATATAGTTCAGTGGAGAGGTTTAAGTATAGTCCTGAAAGAAACAGATAGTAAAAAGAGAAAAATCAAAGAAGCGGCTCTAATTATGCTAAACGAAACCAATTGTGTCGCAAATTCCTCGGTGGAATGCAGTAGGATGTGGATACCCATACTGAAAGAGGAAATCAATAGAAAGAAAATACCACAATTAGTAAGTTAATAGTCGAGTTAGTATATATTTTATATTTTAGTATTACTTATATATCCATGTACTGATGTGATCTTGATTATTGATATGAGATAATATTCTTATATGTCATTTAATTTAATCCATGCATTAATCATAATCTAATTAATTTACCAGATCACATATCAATATGTTTTCAATCTCAGGGCGAATTATAAAATTAATTACTTACTCTCGTGGCTTCTAAGTATTTCTTAATGGTTCCTAATCGGGATAGGAAAGAAAAGAGTAAAATAATAACACATATGGGTTACAATTGTAATCAAAATATTGTTTATTTTATTTAAATGGCAATCACTGCTTAATATTTGCTATATCTTATTATTCTTAAACATAACATTTTCACATGGGAATCTTATTTCCTTTTGGTTTACAATTGAAAGTTTTTATTAACATTTAACTATTATGATTTATTAGCAACAATTCTATTTAAGTTTGATGAAGCTTTTCTGATATTATTGATTATGTTTCTTCAATTTTAAATGTGGTATTTAATACGAAAAACCCATACATTCATGTCCAAACAAATGAGACTGACCTTTTTCTGGTGAACTGAGAATGTCTTCACACAAGACCCGTTTCCTGCTATCCTTGGCTGCAATCAAAACCTCGTCCTGGCTTCCAGTAATGTTCTCCTCTGAAACTAGCTCGTATAGCTCTCGTTTCCTGCTTCTGTCGTGATGCTGTGTTCTACCTTTTTCGAAACTGCAATCAGCTACCGGGAACTCTTGGCTCAAAAAGGTTCTTTTACTCTCAACATGGCCTACCTCTCGTTCCACGATAGATACTCCACACTCACGGAACTACACCGGCTTTCTCACTCTCCGTACACTACCGTCTACTACTGGACTTCACTTCTCGACAGCTCAAAACATTCTGATCTCTATTTGTCATTCATTCCCCTACTTTCTAAATATCCCTTCCAGATTCACAAATCAAACTTCCACCACCAACTCTCATTCGCAGTATTCCTCAAAACCAATTTTTAATCTTTCTAAATATGCTTAATGGATTTCAAAAGAAAAATAGTTAATTCCCATTCTAAAATTACTTTCTACTAATTACAAAATTTAATGATCTATTATCTACTTCCACTAAGTCTTATTTAGCATCGGCTAATGATCGAACCTTCCGCGAACAACGATAATGACCTATTATCGATTTCACTTGACTTTTATTTTAAGCGCATTGTCCCGAGTTTCGTTTAATCACTTCTTAAAGTTAAATATAACAATTTGTTGTATACAGGTTGTTCTAAATTTATATGCCCGTGGTTGAGAAAATTGAAAATATTTTATATTAAATTGAATTTTATCTATAATTATCAAATTTTAATTTTCATATCAAATAGAAATATAACAAATCCCCGCCTTGTATTCGATAAAATTTATCTGCATTTTTAAATAAATTTTCTCGAGGCAAAACCAACTCCCTGTATATTTCCTTACTTTAATCTACGTCTTATATCCTAACTTACTATCTACTTCATGTATCTGTCTTTTATTCGTTATATTTGTATACATCGTGAATATTATAAATTCCTCGGATCTTTTCCGAGTTCCTGTGCCTCAACTCATAACTATTTATCCCATTTTCATTATTCACGATGTACGGGCCTTCGAAAACAGGCATCAACTTTGCGCAAATGCCCCCAGGAAGATTTGATACTCGTAATGCCCTCACGAGTACTTTTTCACCCTTTTGGAAAGTCACTGGTCTTCTTTTTCTATTTTGTTCCTGTCTTTGGATATATTTTTCGTTGCTTCGCCGTAATCTTCTCTGTACGGTTTCAATCACCTGTTGATATTCTTTTGGATCTTGGTCTTCCCATGGCCTTATCGGCAGTACACCCTTCATGATGTATTCTGGTGTCTCTTTTGTTACTGTGCTCGGAATTGTATTTAGATACCTTTCTATTTCCGCCATTTTCCTGTCCCAGTGGCGATGTTGACCATCTGTTGCAATGCGAAGAAATTTCGTCACTTCCTGTATGAATCGTTCCGAAGGATTACTCTGTGGATGCCTGATGCTGACAAAATTTGTCTCTATTCCTCGTTCTCGAAGTTGTCCCTTGAAACGATCATTTCGGAAATACGTTGCATTGTCCAGTAGAATCTTTTTTGGTGTTCCTATTATGGCTATAAAATTGTCGATTTTTCTTAATATTTCTTCCCCCTTTGTGGTGCGGCAACTATATAATTTTACGTATTTTGAAAACACATCCACCATTACCAGAATATGTTTGTTCCTTTTAGTGGTCATAATTAGATCGCTTAACATATCTATTGCTACAATGTCTAGTTTGTTTCGGGCTTCAATATTTTTGGCAACATTTTCGTTTTTGAAATTCCGACTCTTATACTTTTGACATACATCGCACTTCTGGGTAATTTCCTTTGCAATGCGGTAATCCTGTCGGCTGATGTAATTTTCTCTAAAAACGAGCCAAACTTTTCTGCTACCGATATGCCCATTGTCCTCATGTAATTTCTTTATTATCTTTTCGGCCAATGTCTGTGTCACTAAATATAGTTCCTTTCCGTCTATTCTCTTAAAATATATGTTATTTTCTACTTCCGATCTTCTTTTTTCTCTTTCCTCTAGGTCTTCCTGGTTTGTCCTTATCTCATTTAACGAATATATCCCTTCTTCTTGTATTAATCTATTTAGTCCCACCTGTAGAGTAATTGTTTCCTTTTTTCCGGTGTCCTCATCCCGTGTTAGAGCGTCGGCTATTATGTTGTCTTTCCCTTTTATATATCGGAACTCAAAATCATACTCCTGTAATAATAGCATGCCTCTATGTATTCTATTATTTACTAATCTATTCTTCATGATATGTACTAAAGCTGCATGGTCTGTTTCGATTGTGAATTTTGCTCCCAATAAGTAAAACCTCAATTTGTTTACGCAATATAGTACACTGGCAAACTCCAATTCTGTAACACTATATTTTTTCTCATGTGTTTTAGTCACTCGAGATACATATCGGCACTTCTTGGTCGTTTTGTATTTGAGACAGAACTCCTGCAAATTTTTGTATGGACGCATCAGTTCGGAGTATAAAAGGTAAATTGTAAATTGGGTGGTATATTTTCGTTCCTTTTGCGAATTCTCGTTTTAATGTTTCGAAAGCTTCCTCCTGTTCTTCTTTCCAATTCCATTTTATTCCTTTTTTAAGCAATTTTATCAGAGGGATTTCCTTTTGGCTCAAATCGGGAATCAGCTTTTTAAAATAATTTATCGTGCCAAGAAAACCTCTCAATGTTTTCAAATTCGTTGGTCTTGGGTATTCATCTATGAGCTTGACTCTGTCTTCGGCTAATCTTACTGTTTTGGTGTCCAATTGAAAACCCAAATAAATGACTTCATTTTGAAAAAATTGACATTTTTCAATGTTTAATTTCAATCCCGCTGTGTCCAATTCTTTCAGAATTATTTCTATGTGTTCCAGATGACTCTGAGTATCTTGTGAAAAAATTAATAAATCATCGATATAATGAACTATGAATTCTTCATGGCGATTCAAAATGGTATGTAGAGCTCGGACGAGTGCAGCACAAGCACTCTGCAATCCAAATGGCACTACCTTAAACCGGTAGACAATACCATCAATAGAAAAAGCGGTGTAGTTTCTACACTTTTCAGCTAACGGTATCAACCAAAAACTGTGTTTTAAGTCAATTTTCGAAAATATGTGTTACCCGGTGATTCTTCCAAAAATGGCCTCGATGTTTAGAGGTGATTCATATTGTGATACAGTGTGCTGGTTGATATTCCTGGCATCTAAACATAATCTCAATTCTCCATTGCTTTTCTTTACTATCACAATCGGGTTAACATACGGTGAATCACATCTTTCGATGATTTGATCTTCCAACATTTTATTTATTTCTTCTTTCACCTCTTGTCGATACTTGTATGGAATCGGGTAAGTCTTTGATCGAAAATTTCCCAAGTTTTTCACCTCAAATGAATGTTCGTACTTTTTAGCCACTCTGTTTTCCTCATTGATCAAATTTTCGTAGTTTCTTATCATCAACCGCAATTCTTTTTCTTTCCCTTCTCCACATATCAATTTTCTGTCTTTTTTCTCAGATTCTTCACACATGTTTACCGTGCATTCTGCATCCTCGTTTGCATATACCTCCTCTTCAAATACCACTGTTTCAATCATATTCTTTTCACTTTCATTTTTTAGCTTTATTTCTTCTTCTCCTGAGCTCGTCTCTTCTTTTGAGGAATCCCAGGTTTCCTTTGTTTCTGATACTCTCAAATTTTCTTCTTGTGGGCTCAACTCTTCTTTTGAGGAGCCACAGGTTTCATTTTCTTTTATCCTTTTCTGACTTTTTCTCCCTTTTCTTCTTTGTCCTTGCTTCGTTGCCAAATTCATTTCCACTGTTTGTTCTTTACCTGATGCGTCCGTATTTTGTTTCTCCAGTTCCTTGTCCTGTTCCTTTTCTTTTTCTTCTGTTAGTTTCATCGTATTATTTTTAAAATCTATCACTACATGTTTTTCTGCCAATTCGTCAACTCCTACTATCATGTCATGTGACATGTTTGGCATTATTACACATTGTACTGCATACATATTCTTACCCAGTCGTACCATTACTCGTATGCCTTCATTTATAGTTGCCAATGTCCGTTTGTTTGCGCCCACTAAATTTACCCTAGGTATTTTGTAAATTAAATTTTTTAAGTTAACTTCTTCTATTAGTTTTCTGTTGACCAATGTTATTTCAGATCCAGTGTCTATCATAATTTTAATTGGTTTCTCGTTGATAAATCCATCCACAAATTTTAAATTAACTCCATTTTTCTTTTCGTTGTTTCCTGCCAATTTAATAAACTCCTTGGGGTGACAAAAGATTCCTGTTTGATTTTTGGTTTTTAGTGAGCGCCGTCGTGAAAAGACGCCGGTTGCTCATCGTTGTTTATATTTTCGTCATAATGTTTCTCTCCGTCATATTCATCTGTCTGGGTATTATTTACTTCTCTTCTATTTTCTCTTGGTCTGTCGGATCTGTTTCGGTTTTCTCGATATCCCTGTTCATTTTGTCTACCATTATTTCTGTTTTCTTGATTTGAGCGTGTGGTGTTTCTATTCTGGTATTCTCGATTTCTGTCCTCATTCCATTGCCTATTTCTTTGTTCATAATTTCCTCTTCTGTTGTCTCTATTTTCGTTTTCCCTTCTGGGATTAAAATCTCGTCTTGTATAGTCCCTCCTATTTTGATTTCTATCTCTGTAATCTTGTGTTTCTCGGGGCCTGTAATCTTCTCGCGACCTTCTTGATTTTCTTTCTCTTAGACGTGATTCTCTTATTTGTAGGAATTGGCATAAACTATCTATGTCTTTGTAATTTTGCAATGTGATATGGTCTTCCAGCGTTTCCTCGAAATGTCTTGCAATCAGTTCGACTAATTGTTCCGATGAGTAATTATATTGTAAATGTTTTGCATTATTGTAAATTTGCAAAGCATATGTCCTTTCTGATACACCCATCCTATCATTGTATTTCCCATTTTGCAATTCTTTGTTAATTTCCCATTGTTGGACCTTTCCCCAGAAATAATTCAAAAATTTTTGTTCAAATTGTTGCCAATTGCCGAATTCTTCTTCTTTACTATCGAACCATAGGCTTGCTTCATATTTGAGATGGTTTCTGATAGTTTCTTTTGCTGTTTCGAAATTTCCGATGTGTTGTATTTTCTTTTTCAGGCTATTTATGAACGGCACTGGGTGTAATCTTCTTACATCCCCGCCAAACCTTATCTTCACGTCATCTGTGCTATGTATAACCATTTCTCTTCTTTCTCCTACATTTTGTTGCGTCCGGTTTTCGGTGACTTGTTTTTCTATTTCTGTGATTCTTTTTTCCACTTCTTCTCTGTCTACTTGAATAGCATTTTCCAACTTATTTTCCAAATTTTCTAGTTCCTTTTTCTGGCCATTCGTTAACTCCTTTATTTTATCTTGAATTTTCATTTCATACTTTTCTATGCGTTCCTCCATTTTCTTGTTGTTCTCTTCTATGGCTTGTTTTGTTTCCTTCTGATTTTCTTGCATTATTCTTTTTGTTTCATCCATTTTTTGATCCAATTTTTGTTGTGTTTCATCCATTTTTTGTTGTGTTTCATCCATTTTTTGATCCACTTTATCCATTTTCTTTGATGTTTCTTCTTGATTTTTATCCATTGGCCTTTTGTTTCTCTTTGATTGTCATCCAGTTTTTGTGACTGGAGTTGCATCAGTTGTAATAGTTTATCTATTCCTGATAATTCTTGCTGTTCTGATGCCATGATTGTCGTGTCTAAAATATCTTCTTGGTCTGAATGTTCTTTTTGTTTTTTGTTGTCTTTGCTTTGGCTTCTTGTCACAGATATTTGTTTTCAAGAAGTACTGTCCCCGCCAAATATGAAATTTTACTAGTATGTTACCAAGACGACTTTTTCTCACCCAAATATTATAAATTGTCAATAAATATATCAAATGTAAATATCGTAAAAATAAAATATTAGTAAAACAGTTATGTAAAATTTGTACCTAAAGAGATCTAAAATTTTATGTTATCAAATGTAAGTATCTCACTTTTTACCACAGGCATATAAATTTTCAAATACCGGCTTTACTCTTTCTATCCTTCAAATTTGCCACTAGAAATACTTTACAATGCTTTCCACGTTGGACGACAGTTGTTGTGATCTTGATTATTGATATGAGATAATATTCTTATATGTCATTTAATTTAATCCATGCATTAATCATAATCTAATTAATTTACCAGATCACATATCAATATGTTTTCAATCTCAGGGCGAATTATAAAATTAATTACTTACTCTCGTGGCTTCTAAGTATTTCTTAATGGTTCCTGATCGGGATAGGAAAGAAAAGAGTAAAATAATAACACATATGGGTTACAATTGTAATCAAAATATTGTTTATTTTATTTAAATGGCAATCACTGCTTAATATTTGCTATATCTTATTATTCTTAAACATAACATTTTCACATGGGAATCTTATTTCCTTTTGGTTTACAATTGAAAGTTTTTATTAACATTTAACTATTATGATTTATTAGCAACAATTCTATTTAAGTTTGATGAAGCTTTTCTGATATTATTGATTATGTTTCTTCAATTTTAAATGTGGTATTTAATACGAAAAACCCATACATTCATGTCCAAACAAATGAGACTGACCTTTTTCTGGTGAACTGAGAATGTCTTCACACAAGACCCGTTTCCTGCTATCCTTGGCTGCAATCAAAACCTCGTCCTGGCTTCCAGTAATGTTCTCCTCTGAAACTAGCTCGTATAGCTCTCGTTTCCTGCTTCTGTCGTGATGCTGTGTTCTACCTTTTTCGAAACTGCAATCAGCTACCGGGAACTCTTGGCTCAAAAAGGTTCTTTTACTCTCAACCTG
Organism: Diabrotica virgifera virgifera; assembly: GCF_917563875.1. NCBI lineage: Eukaryota > Metazoa > Arthropoda > Insecta > Coleoptera > Chrysomelidae > Diabrotica > Diabrotica virgifera. Next base: position 52,638,206 of record NC_065449.1, on the reverse strand, counting down.
GCCTACCTCTCGTTCCACGATAGATACTCCACACTCACGGAACTACACCGGCTTTCTCACTCTCCGTACACTACCGTCTACTACTGGACTTCACTTCTCGACAGCTCAAAACATTCTGATCTCTATTTGTCATTCATTCCCCTACTTTCTAAATATCCCTTCCAGATTCACAAATCAAACTTCCACCACCAACTCTCATTCGCAGTATTCCTCAAAACCAATTTTTAATCTTTCTAAATATGCTTAATGGATTTCAAAAGAAAAATAGTTAATTCCCATTCTAAAATTACTTTCTACTAATTACAAAATTTAATGATCTATTATCTACTTCCACTAAGTCTTATTTAGCATCGGCTAATGATCGAACCTTCCGCGAACAACGATAATGACCTATTATCGATTTCACTTGAGTTTTATTTTAAGCGCATTGTCCCGAGTTTCGTTTAATCACTTCTTAAAATTAAATATAACAATTTGTTGTATACAGGTTGTTCTAAATTTATATGCCCGTGGTTGAGAAAATTGAAAATATTTTATATTAAATTGAATTTTATCTATAATTATCAAATTTTAATTTTCATATCAAATAGAAATATAACAGTACATATATAGTAAAGTCAGAATTTGGTATTAATTTTGAAAGTAAATTAAATCTAAGACCAAATACTTACGATGTCGGGATAGTATCACGAGGTTTTTCCTGGTTTTCCCTCGTGATTTACTATGAGATCTCTAACGCGAGAATTTTGATGTCACCGTTGCATGTGGTTGTCTTTTTAAAGACAGATCACATGCTATGATTTTTTTTGTGACGGATATTCTTGAGTTGGGGTTGATTTCATGTAATCGAATGAACTATCTTTCAGTAAAGTCGTCCCAGGAACGCAACTCATAAATATTGGCAATAACATTTTAAAGTCTTATGTATCTGAATTGCCGATATAAATGAGTCAGATTAAATAAATTATTAGAAGAATTTTTTTACTAAGCAACAACATTTTTGTTTATGTTAGTAGTATTTTGTATTTTGACAACGGCACCCGATTTGGGCGTCGAAACGTTAATAAAAATCATTTTTTAATAATATTGTGGCTTATTTCCCATTATAAATAGTTAAAATCATGATTCACATGATTCTGGATGTGCCGCCTTCCTCTTGCACCGAGCCAAATACGTTTCTCATTATCTTTCTCTCGAATGTCCTGAGTTGGGCTTTTAGTTCAGAGAAATAAGGAAAAAAAAGTTGATAAATACAAACGCCGAAGAACCTGTATTTCAGAAAATAATGATCAAACAACAGAAATAAGGGCGAGGATATAAATAACAACAAGTGCATTTGCAAAAATAACAATTATCCGCAATAAAGACCGTAGATTAGAACTGAGAACAAGAGATGTTACATATTTTGGATACTATAATATGGACTTGACAGCTGGACACTAAGGCAAGAACACAAAGATAAACTACAGTTATTTGAAATGTGATGTTATATAGAAGATAGTACGTTCCTTAAAGGTAAAATATTGCAAAACCTCTAAATTTTAAAGAACCGCTTGTATTGACATGAAATTTGGCATACACATAGCTAACAAGTCAAAAAAAAAAAGTGATATTGTGCCGATGTGTGCTTTTACCCTAGGGGTGATTTTCACCCACTTTTAGGGGTGAAAATATATTTTCGAAACAAGTCCAGAAATGGATAAAATGACTAATTATAAGCAACTTTTGTTCTATAAGGTTTTTTCACCGTGTTAATACTTTTCGAGTTATTTACGAGTGAATATGTTAATTTTTCTACAAAATAACCACGTTTTCAGAGGGTTTTTCGCAAGTTACTCAAAAAGTAAGTATTTGGTCGAAAAAAATTTTTTATCAAAAATATAGCACGTAAAAAATGAAAAACATGGTGTATATATTAGGTCAATATAACTAGTAGAAGCAGTTATAATAAATAGGTGCATATTCGTCAAATTCCAAATCTAATATTTTAACGTACCATAACCAAAAAACGAAGCATTTTTGTGGGGAAAACTCATTTCAACTTTTTCAAAGTGTTTAAAAAAAGCTTATTTTTGTTTTTAAAAAAAAATTTTAGCACCAAAAGTAAACAAGTTACGCTCAAAATAAAGTTGGTCCCTTTTTTTGGTAAGAAATCGGGAAAATCACCCCCTAATTAGCATTTCAAATGAACTTAATTGTTACCACTTCACAAGTTTTTTACTCCCGTATGTATTAATCATATGATCTGTAAGTTTCATCGGTTCAAAGTTCTTATTTTTAAAAGAGCTGTAGTTAAAAGGCTTGACCAAGTCACTTATCACGAGTGTATGCAAATTTAGAAACACCGAATTTTAACCAATTTTTGTCTTACAGAAAAGCAAAGAAATTCAAAATATTCAGAAAAGTAAAGCTGACTTTTTTTATTGTTTAAGATTTTTGGTATATCTAAAGGTTTTTAAGTTATTTTGAAAAAAAAGCATTTTTTCAAAATTAAACTTTTTAAAAATTTTAATTTAAAACCAATTTTTTTCAAAAACTAGCACTTAGAATCGATGAAATTTACAGATCATATAAACACAACATAAGTAAAGTAACTTGGGAAGCAACGTAAATTTTCGCTTTTTTCGTCTATTACTAAGAAAATAGGCATTTTAAACAAATTTGAGAGTAAGAAACTCATAAACGGTATAAAAAACTTCAATATGGCGTTTGCTTAATATGTCTATCCTTATTGGTTGTTTAGAAAATTGCAAAATAAATCATAAATTTTGAGTTTTTATAAATATTTATAACTTAAAAATTAACGTAGAACCTTCTTATTACACAGAATGCTGAGACTGATGGTGCTTAATTCATACCCTAAATTTCGAGATTAACTATTTATATGGGAAATAAGCCACAATTAAAATGAAAAAAATAATTTTATTAACGTTTCGACGCCCAAATCGGGTGCCGTTGTCAAAATACAAAATATTACTAAAATAAACTAAAGTGTTGTTGCTAAGCAAAAAAAATTCTTCTAATAATTTATTTAATCTCACTCATTTATATTGGCAATTCAGACATATATTATACATTTTAAAGTAGAAGACTTTAAAATGATATTGCCAATATTTTATGAGTTGCGTTCCTGGGACGAAATTATTTTTTTCATTTTAATTGTGGCTTATTTCCCATATAAATAGTTAATCATAAAAATGCCACAAGGAAATAGCTTCAGAACAACACTAAATTTCGAGGAAATTGGTAAAATAGTTTAAAAGTTATTTAATTTGTTTATCCCAAATTTATTTTTTTTGCAACACTGTAAGTCAGAAAATGATAAAGCTACAGTAATACTTTGGATAGTTTATGGAAGAAGGAAATTTACAGTATTAATTTAATTAAAAAAAATCACAAAAAATAATTATAAATATTGCAAAATTATTTTGCAAAAACGTGTGAATTAAATAAATGGGGGGGCTAACTTTGTCCCTAATTGTCCTAGGACAGTTGTTTTCTTTCTAAATGTGTATAAAAATTCAGTCTTTCTAAATATGAAAAAATAATTTTTCTACAGGTAACGGTTAAAAAGTTATTCTAATTGTTTATAAGTAAGCAAAAAATCGACATGTTCTTTCAAAATAATTTTACACTGCTTAAAATTATTTTTTGTCATTTATTTTTAATAATGGTAATAGTATAAATGTTCTTCTTTCATAAACTGTCCGAAGTATGATTGTAGCCTCATAATTTTCTGACTTGTAGTGTTGCAAAAAAAAATGAATTTGGGATAAACAAATTAAATAACTTTTAAACTATTTGACCAATTGCTTTGAAATTTAAAATATAATTTAAGTACAAGAAATATCAGCATTCCGTGTAATAAGAAGGTTCTAAGTTAATTTTTACATAAGTTATGAATATTTTTAAAAACTCAAAATGTATGATTTATTTTGCAATTTTCTAAGCAACCAATAAGGATGGACATATTCAGCGAACGCCTTATTGAAGTTTTTTATACGATTTATGAGTTTCTTACACTCAAATTTGTTTGAAGTGCTTAACTTTTTGGTAATAGACGAAAAAAGAGAAAACTTAGCGTTTTTTTGATCTTCATTTGTTTATAACTATGTATATCATCAAAATCGGCTGCAGGAAACATATAGGTTACTATTATGGATGTCCATACTACTCAAAAAATTTGGTTTCGGCCTGGAGGGGATGTGTCACGAGAAAAATCTTATTTCTCTGGACTATTTGTTTCTTCGCCATTAAGAGAAGGTACCTTTTATTTTTATCGAGATGTGACTTCTTTTTTAATATGGTTTAAAATATACCTAAAAATGTAAATTATAAATAAATTTTCATATTATTACCAAGTCTCCATAATCGTACTTAACCATATTATGTGGTAGATTTGACATACAGTGCGGTGGAATAAGTGTTGCCCCCCCGCCCTGTAAACTTGATTATTTTAAGAATATAAGCAAAACACTCGGACAGGTCGATTTTTAAACTAACCATAGTATATTATAGCATCAACGTTTCGAACTTTACGCGATCCTTCTTCAGGTGACAGGCATAACTTTGATTTTTTTAAATGGTAAAGTACATCATGTGACACCTCATTTAACTGCTTTTAAAATACTGATTTCAAAAATGTGTAATACTTTAATCCTTTTTGAGATCGCAGGCCCAAAATTTCGGTCGAACTCTTTTTAAACGCATTTATTTTTTTCGAATTCTGAGAAAACTACTAAGTATTTTTGAAAAATTTAAACGCAGAATGAAAGATTTGATTATTACCGAGGGCTGACGGTCCCTTAAAATAAACAAAAAGTTTCTTTTGAATGATATATTTGAAATTAAAAATCACACTAAATTTTCTATTTTTTCCACCACTGTGACTTATTAAAATAAACATTATAGGAGTTCTCAGGGACTTTGGACCATCGAGAATACTGTAATATTTCATTCTGCGTTTAAATTTTTCAAAAACATTTATTGGTTTTTTCAGGATTCGAAAAAAATAATTGCATTTAGAAAGAATTCGACCGAAATTTTTCGCCTACGCTCTCAAACAGGATTAAAGTATTATACATTTTTGAACTCAGTATTTTAAGAGCTTTTGAATGAGGTGTCACATGATGTACTTTCCCATTTAAAAAAATCAAAGTTATGGCTGTCACCTGAAGAGGGATCGCGTAAAGTTCGAAACGTTGATGCTATAATATACAGTGGTTAGTTTAAAAATCGACCTGTCCGAGGGTTTTGCTTATATTCTTAAAATAAACAAGTTAACAGGGGGGGGGCAACACTTATTCCACCGCACTGTATATTCAAAATATCTCGATAAAAACTGATTTTTTGAAAAAGTACTAATAAGAGGCAAAAAAGTCTAGAAACAGTGTGTTTAATTAATGGTACCACAAAAATAGTTTAATTGAGACGTACACAAAAGTTTGGGGGGGGGGCTTAAGGGAACAAAACCCCCATAAAATTTTTATGCGGTGCACAAATTTCACTATAATTTTTCTTTAAGATGTTCCTGCCATAATAATGCCACATGTCCATTATCAATAAAAAATCTCCAATAGTTTTCGATATATTCGAAAAAATCGATTTTCATTTTGCAACTTCAAAGGGCTGTAACTTTTTTTCTGTGCATATTTGTACTAAGGTAAGTTAGGTTCATTCGAACTATTTTTGGTCCCAGAATATGTGATTTAATTTATGACCTGTATTTTTGTTACACCCTGTATAATTAAATTATTGAAACTGGTAATAGTTTGAAACCAGACACATGAAAATTATAGTTTAATATATAAAAATTAGTCAAAAAAGTACCAAAAAAGTATGCAAAATAGATAGATTTACTGCAAAAATTGAATATAAAATGAAATATATTAAAATAGTATTTATTAATTTGTATGTTTGCCAACAAACCAAAAATTCAACATTCAAATCCTCGAATAAGACAAGTAAGTAGCGTTGGGGCGCCAGTGAAACGAAATAGGCGATGGACTACCTCAGCTAATTGAAATACCATTCGAAAATGATATCTCAACTAACTAAGATAGTTATCGTTCACCCTTAGCTTAGCTCAGTCTCTCAAGGTGTGTGTTCGTCTTGTCCTAATTTTAGATATGAACTATGAAGATTCAGAATGGAAGCAAACAAAACAAATACTTTAACCAATCATGTTTATTGTTCAAAAATGCATAATAAAAATATGACTTATTAAATGGATTAAAAAATATATTCAAATGCTTGCCAAAAACTAACAATTTCTGGATTATACTTATGGCTTTTGGTATCTGGTTCGATGGTAACGTCTTGATGTCGAATGGCACTGCTGTTTCTACAAATGACATTGGGGTTCTAGAGGCTGTATTCCACCAGGCCTACCGATGTTGGTCGTTGCAGACTAGGTGATGTGGTTGCAGTCTAGACGGCATGTCCCTCGTTGTTAAATCGCCGGCGATTGAGGGTTGTTGAAGGTCCCGGAGGGAGGACGGTGATTTTTATCCCAAAAACTAGAAGAATAATGCGTATAAGTAACAACCAAAATGTGCCAAGTCTGCCATTCTTTTAAGAAATAATCAAAAAGAGTAGCCGATGACAAGAATAAATTAAATGGAATTAAGATTAAATATTACTAGTTAAAATTTGATTACTAAACGTGCATATATGTAAATTAAAAAGATATACGTATTTAAAACTAAAATATCAGAACACATGCTTTGACATTGAAGGTTAGGTTAGGTACTATCCGTTGCAAGATAATTTGGATGGAATTCCCCAGATTAAGAGACTGGGCCGATATCAAGCACAAAGTGACTGTACTCCCTTAATGCTGTAACGAATAGTTACCCTTAGTCTTTCGTTACATTAGGTTCAATTTTAAATTCTATCCAAAGTTTTAAGGTACTTTACTAAATGATAAATCTGATTAAATCCGAAATATCTTGCAACGAGTAGTACGTAAAAATGATTATAAAAAGATGTTATAAGAAACTAGGTATGCATGGAATATAATGAGGAATATAATGATTGTAATAATTAGAATTTTTAGTATTCTTACCCCAAGAGAAAGGTCGTCTATTAAATAAAAATTATTTATTTCCAAGCTCCCTTGGCTTTTATGAGTTTACCACCACCATTTTGAGGATTGAGAGACGAAGTGTCACTATCATGACAGTAGGACGTAGGAGGTGACAGGCGTGTGCCGTATTAAAAGACAGATATCTACAGAGTAAGAATATACAGGGTGTAACAAAAATACAGGTCATAAATAAAACTACATATTTTGGGACCAAAAATAGTTCGATTGAATCTAACTTACCTTAGTACAAATATGCACACAAAAAAAGTTATAGTCCTTTGAAGTTACAAAATGAAAATCGATTTTTTCGAATATATTGAAAACTATTAGAGATTTTTTATTGAAAATGGATATGTGGCATTCTTATGGCAGGAGCATCTTAAAGAAAAATTATAGTGAAATTTGTGCACCCCATAAAAATTTTATGGGGGTTTTGTTCCCTTAAACCCCCCCAAACTTTTGTGTACGTCTCAATTAAATTATTATTGTGGTACCATTAGTTAAATTTAATATTCCTAAAACTTTTTTGCCTCTTAGTATTTTTTCAATAAGGCAGTTTTTATCGAGTTTAGGCTTATTTTTTAATATGTTTACATAAAAATTTTATGGGGGTTTTGTTCTTTTAAACCCCCCAAATATTTGTGTACGTTCCAATTAAAATATTTCTGCGGCACCATTAGTTAAACACAGTGTTTTTAAAACTTTTTTCCTCTTTGTATTTTTTCGAGAAGGCACCTTTTATCGAGATATGGCTTCTTTTTTAATACGGTTCAAAATATACCTAAAAATGTAAATCATACATAAATTTTCATATTATTACCAAGTCTCCATAATCGTACTTAACCATATACAAATATGTGGTGGATTTGACAAATATTCAAAATATCTCGATAAAAACTGACTTTTCGAGAAAGTATTGAGAACCAAAAAAGTTTTAAAAATATTGAATTTAACTAATAGTATCACAATAATAATTTAATTGGAACGTACACAAAAGTTTGGGTGGGTTTAAGGGAACAAAACCCCCATAAAATTTTTATAGGGTGTCCAAATTTCACTATAATTTTTTCAGAAGATGCTACTGTCATAAGAATGCCATGTGGCCATTTTCAATAAAAAATCTTTAATAGTTTTCGATATATTGGAAAAAATCGATTTTCATTTTGTAACTTCAAAGGGTTGTAACTTTTTTTATATGCACATTTGTACTAAGGTAAGTTAGGTTAAATCAAACTATTTTTGGTCCCAAAATATGTGATTAAATTTATGACCTGTATTTTCGTTACACCCTGTATTATATGAAATACGTTTCGTATGATGATTTAGATTTTAGTTGAAAAGAGAGATAGAAAATAGAGGATAATAAAAGAGGGCGCCAACGAGTTTTTAACGAAGAAAACAGGTAAAACAAATAGAAGAAAATTATTAATGAAATATTAAAGAAAATAGAATAAAATAATTATTTAAAAATAAACTAGCAAAGATGTGACGTTTGTAACGTTACACAGTGTCTGATTAAGCAAACGTTAAAGAGCAGTGCTGACAGTAAGCAACCTTATTTTAAACCTACTTCTATTTATACTCCCTACGTGGGATGTGGATGAGGGTGGCGGATGCTATCCTACTCTAGTAGTAATCGTACAATCGCGCCATGTAATATGATGACTGGAACGAAACAATTTATTAAAATCGTCGGTGGCGACTGCTACCGCGTAGCGAAGAGTCGATTGTCTTCTTTAGAAGACCAGGTACAAATGAAGTGTTCTGATTGCAGATAGAACATCTACGAATGAATGTATACCGGAATTATAGGTGGAGTCAACTCTTAGCACTAATGTTGCTTTCATTAAACAATTCTGATGTGTTCTTACGTACGTCAGAGGTCTAGTCGGATTTAAATATACTTACCTGTACTAGAATACGATAAATATTTCCCATTTAATATTTAATTAATATCAATAATGAGATATATCAAAAATATGACCATTTTCTTTTTAATATTGAGACCTCTAAACTTGGCCATTAATTAATAATTCAACAGGCTCAATTCCAAAACCGGTTAAATATTCCTAACCCTCATATCATGTCAGGTCGAATACATTTCATATTCGACCAAAGTTTATATTGTGCTTGGCTGTGTATCCTAAACTCAATTATTGTAATCCGTTTGATATTCCAACATCACATGTCGACTGTCCGACTGAGATGTCCATTAGCTGGCGGTCAACACAAGACATAAAGCGTCTCGTGAATTATTGAGGCCCAGGTTTCGACGAATTTGACTAGAGGATTGCAGTAAGGTAGTTTTAACGAGAATGCACTTCAGATATCTATTATTTATGGTTATTAAAAGCGTTTAGAACTAATGTATGGAGTTGATATGGAAACTTTTAGTAAACTGTAAAAAGTGACAATTTAGTTATAATAAAGGAACCAATTTTGATTAATCAGAACAATAATGCCAAGAGCTATCTCACTTCTGTTCAGTTTATTCATCATTATTTCGCAGAAATCCGTTCTACGATCTGGATCCTCTTCTGTTAGATCCTGCACAGAAGTAGATTTGTATGTGGATATATTTATTATTTATTTATGGATATCATGACCAAGTCAGGAGAGTGGTCGGATAAAAGATCGAAACAAGATTGTGCTGCCTGGGATTCGAATGGTATTCCTTTGGTCACACACAAAACGAGTCGATACAAAGTCGTTTTTATTTGTGTCTGTGGGCCAATATGTGGATTCGGCAGGGGATATGTATTTAAGGCTGTTGGTTTCCGTCGTTATATAATTGCGTACCTTTTGGGGTTATTAGCCTAGATCCTCAGTGAATGTGTTTTGCGTTATAATCGACGCCTGATAGTTTGCAAGTTTGTTTTGAAGAATTCTTGGTATTGATTTTTGGTTATGTGTTTGGTATTTTAGCTTAACACATTAACCGCCACATTAAAATTTTTTGTTTTCGCCTTCAGGCTCCACGTTCGGAATCTCAATGTTAATGTGAATTATATTTAACTCACTGAGCGGCTGGGCCAAACAAGGAATGAGTTAAATACAACTCACGTGATGTTCAATGTGTTAAATGATCGTTCCAGTCTTCTATGCTAATACTTCTTGTTGCTTGTATATAGTCTAAACTATTTAATTCGTGGTGTTTTAGCGATGACTTGGTTGTAATTGCAGTTCTTCCATGTGCAGTGCCATCTGGATGTTTCGTGTTATATTTACATAGTTGGGGATTTTCAAATAACTTCTATTTGTAAAATGAGTTTCAGAGATTAACATTATGTCGATGTTGTGTATTACTAGGTTTGTTCCAACACAACGAGAAACCGTCCATGTAACGATCACCGTCCTGCGCAGTAAACAAAATAACCCATGCAACGCACGCTATACAGACACAGAACGCATGGAACGTCTTATTTTATAGTAACGTGATCGTTACATGACGGTTCTCTTTGTGTTGGGACAAACCTAATATATAAAAGCTAGTAGTATTCGAGTAGTGTTGCCCAAATGCAAGACCAAGACGAAACTTGGACAGTCTTGGTCTTGGTCTTGCACCAGTACACCTGGTCTTGGTCTTGGTCTTGGTATTGCACTCCCAGTCTTGGCCTTGGTCTTGGTCTTGCAGCAAGAGTCTTGCAAGTCTCGCAGTTACTCACTAGCACATTGCTATTTATTAATAAACAACTCACATTAGGTGGGTTTGAACCCACGATCTAAACTACCCCTGCCTATACTCTAACTAACTGGGCTATCTATTATGTCCCACGGGAGTTAGTAGTCTGTTTCTTAATAAACGTTTGCATTTAATAACCTGACATGTGCTAAAACATGGTGAAAACACAAAAAAACAAATAAATGACATAAAATTGACTGTATTTTAAAGAACATTATCTGTCTAGAAAGGGATGGATTGATGGACTCTCACATTAGGTATATGAAATGAAATGGAATAAGAGTACTACAATTTGCCATTTATTCAAATAAAAAATAAAAAAAAATACAAATTAAATTACAGCACAGTACGCAATAGCTTTGACACTATTATTAGTTGATAATTTTTGTTTGCTATTAGTTGAAAATTTTAAGATTGACTTTTTTTTAACAAGAATTGATACAAAGTAATACACGCAGCTTAATTAAATAACATTTATACAGAGTGAGTTTTATGTATGGAACGCCTCAAATATCTCGGAAACGACTTGAACGATTTTTATAGAATTTGGTGGGTAAAGGTCTTCTAATGTGGCCGATATTATAGTGGTAATTACACATTGTTGTCAGATCTTGCGTTTTTTTGAAAATATAATGAACTTTCGTATTTCGAATAGAACACCCTCTATATTTTTGCATTTTGAACCAAAATAACTACTAATTAATTTTCATGTAATATTTCCTATACCGAAATGCCGTAATTTCTGAGTTATTTCTATATTTATTTAAAAAAAAATTCAAACAAATTATAAAAATCAATTGTTTCAGCCCTAGCAGACTTATTTTAGGTTCTTTGAATCATATGGAACAAAAAAGGTCTTTTCAGTTTCAAGTCAGAGTAGATGGCGTATATTCCTCAACAAGAAATCAAGAAAATAGTGGTATACCACAGGGCTCGAACCTTAGCACAACTCTGTTTCTTATAGCTATGAACTTTATTACCGCAAAAATTAAACATCCTGTAAAAGCTAGGCTATGCAGATGATTTGGTTATACTTTGTAGAGGAAAGAACCCAACAACCATCCATAACCATGTACAAAAAGCCATAAATCATATTGAAGAATGGTCATCCACAAGTGGACTTCAGTTTAATACCCTTAAAACCAAAGCAGTGTTTTTTACGGAAAGTCACCAAATACAACTGAAGAACTTATACTTAAATGGAGCACAGGTTAAATATGTAGACGAAGTTAGATTTCTCGGTATGATATTTCATCAAAAACTAACTTGGAAAATACATTTAGAATATTTAAAAAAGACATGTCAGCCTGGAATAAATTTGTTACGATCACTTGCAAACAAAAAATGGGGCGCCGACTCGTCTACATTACTACATATATACAAGGCCCTAGTACGTTCCAAACTTGACTACGGCTCAATCGTTTACAACTCCTCCAAAAAGATGTACTTAAAAACAATAGATGTGATTCAAAATACAGGTCTTCGAATTTCCTTAGGAGCACACCACACGAGTCCAATACAAACTCTATACTGGGAGACTGGAGACATCCCACTCACGTTTAGAAGACAATATCTAAGTCTTTCTTATGCCGCTGCAGTATCCTCTAATCAAGATAACCCAGTTATACACAACGTATTTGCTGACCGCTTTAAAAGTTGTTTCCAAAACTCAAATAGAACTGATCACCCTTTTTATTACCGCATACAAACTTACTTATCAAAAATAGGTATTCATTTTCCAGACACCTACGATATTTCCGCAATCCAAACCCCTCCTCCTTGGACAATTCGCCTTCCCTCTACTGATACCAGCTTATTGCGACTAAACAAATCAGAAACGCCTGCAAGTCAAATCAATCAAGAATTTCTTAAAATATTAAGCAAATATGGTAGCTGCTTCAAAGTTTACACCGATGCCTCCAAAAACGAAGACGGAACTGGCGCAGCAATCTACTCGTCAGATTACACAGCAGCTTATAAGTTACCTTCATATACAACAACGTTCTCCGCTGAACTGTTTGCTATTCTAAAAGCATTGGCTCTGATAGTTAACAAAAATAATAAGAGAAACATCATTATCACAGATTCTCTCAGCTCAATATTGGCATTAAAACAACTCTATTCTGATCATCCCCTACTACTTTTCATTAAAAAGGAACTGAAATATGCAGAAAATATGAATATTAAAGTTAATTTTATTTGGGTACCATCTCATACTGGAATCGAAGGTAACGAGGTTGTGGACAAAATAGCAAAGAATGCACCTAATAACCCAAACGCAGAAGAGAACATGAAAACCCTACACACCGACCTGAAAGCATATTTCAAAGTAAATACTTTTAAAATATGGCAGGAAACATGGAGGGACTCATCAACCAAGCTATACGAAGTTGACATTAACCACAATCAAATTCCACAATTCAAAAACAGAAGAGAGCAAGTAATCTTCACTCGTCTCCGGATTGGCCATACTCGATTAACCCATGACTACATACTCCAACGTGCCGATCAACCTGCGTGTGATTTGTGTAGAAGTGTCCTTACCGTAGAGCATTGTTTATTGCAGTGTCCGAAGTATAAAGTGCAACGAAAAAAGTTCAACATACCACCAACATTAAATAGTGCACTCGGAAAAGACAGTGATACAATAAGCATCTTCACATTTAAAGCTTTTTATAATTCCCTATTGTTATGTTTAAAATCTATTTTTAAGTTATAATTTTGTAACACCATCCATACATGCTAATAACCCTGCGTGGTTGATGTGTAATGTAAGGAAAAAAAAGGTCTTTTGTAGTTTTTGTCAAAGTTATTCGTTTCCGAGTTATAAACAAGGCTCAAAAACACAAGTAAAAAATGTTATTTTCGAAATCTCGAAGTGCCTAAACTGAAGTTTAAACTTTATTTATTAACATTAACATTAACAATAAAAAAACAATGGCAAAATCACACATCGGCCAATATCTCTTTTTATATAATAATATCTCTTTTTTTTGAAATTTGAAGGTTTTGTAATATTTTACCGTGCGTGAATGGACTATACAGGGTAGCCAGGCATTATCTTATCTAGTGCTTTTTCAGCAAAAAAGTTTGTTTGGCCGATTGATCTAATATCTAATTGCACACCCTGCAAACAGTTTATAAGTAGGTCGTTTAGTCTTTACGATATGGATAAGGAAAAACAATTGAGTGGTTGTCCGTAACACTGGATATGCTATTCGTATTATATTTCTATCACTTTAGGCGACATACTTCTTTAAAAGTTTCAATGCGATATTATTATACTTTCGTGTCGGCGTCACACAACACAAGAAAATTATTTTATGAAAGGTTGCTATTCTCAAAATCTAAACAATTGCTCAATTGTAATTAATTTCGGAGCGAAGGCGTCGTCTGATATTAGGAAAGAATGAAATATTTTATTTTTACATTGTATAATAATTTATTATGACCTCTGAGTACGTATCCAATAAATAAGTGTTTATATTTTTAATTCGGTATGTATGTTCATCGTATTGTTCATAATGCGGCTAAATCCAATTTTCCAAATTTTTGTTACATATTTTTTTGTATCTCATACTCTCTAAGCATATACCCGAACTAATATACAGGGTTTAACAAAAATACAGGTCATAAATTAAATCACCTATTCTAGGACCAAAAATAGTTCGAATGAACCTAACTTACCTTAGTACAAAAATATGCACATAAAAAAGTTACAGCCCTTTGAAGTTACAAAATGAAAATCGATTTTTTCCAATATATCGAAAACTATTAGAGATTTTTTATTGAAAATGGACATGTGGCATTTTTATGGCAGGAATATCTTAAAGAAAAATTATAGTGAAATTTGTGCATACCATAAAAATGTTATGGGGGTTTTGTTCCCTTAAACCCACCCAAACTTTTGTGTACGTTCCAATTAAATTATTATTGGATACCTATTAGTTAAATTCATTATTTTTAAAACTTTTTTGGTTCTTAGGATTTTTTCGACAGGGCAGTTTTTATCGAGTTGCGGCTTCTTTTCTAATATGTTTACGTAGAGATTTTATGGGGGTTTTGTTCCTTTAAACCTCCCAAATGGTTGTGTACGTTCGAATTAAACTATTACTGCGATACCATTAGTTAAACACAGTGTTTTTAAAACTTTTTTGCTTCTTTGTATTTTTTCGATAAGGCACATTTTATCGAGATGTGACTTCTTTTTTAATATGGTTCAAAATATACCTAAAAATGTAAATCATAAATAAATTTTCCTATTATTATCAAGTCTCCATAATCGTACTTAGCCATATACAAATATGTGGTGGATTTGACAAATAATATGCAAAATATCTCGACAAATACTGACTTTTCGAAAAATACCAAGAGGCAAAGAAGTTTTTAAAGCATTGTGTTTAACTAATGGTACTAAAATAATAATCAAATTGAAACGTACACAAAAGTTTGGGGATAACCAAACCCCCATAAAATTTTTATGGGGTGTCTAAATTTCACTATAATTTTTTCTTAAGATACTACTGCCATAAGAATGCCACATGTTCATTTTCAATAAAAAATCTCCAATAGTTTTCGATATATTGGAAAAAATCGATTTTCATTTTGAAACTTCAAAGGGCTGTAACTCTTTTTATGTACACATTTGTACTAAGGTAAGTTAGGTTCAATCGAACTATTTTTGGTCCCAGAATATGTGATTAAATTTATGACCTGTATTTTTGTTACACCCTGTATTATTCCATAAAACGACACTCAAAATGCAAGACGCAAGAGTCTGGAAGGCTTAGTCTTGTTCTTGCTCAAGTCTTGCACGGTCAGTCTTGGTCTTGGTCTTGCTAAAATAAAGCGGTCTTGGTCTTGGTCTTGCTAAAACGCAAGAACAAGACCAAGACTGCAAGACCAAGACCGATTTTGGGCAACACTACATTAGAGACGGGAGTAGTGGTGGCTACTTCTGTGTGATTCGTATTACTATTCGTAATTTCTTTTGAGTTATTAGCTATTTGGACGAAGGTAACTCCTGCTCCTGCTTGAACATGTGCGTGAGCAATTGGCATGCTCAGCTTGGGTCTAATCGTTGCGAATTTTTTCGTTTGTAGCTCCTTGTACACGTACACCTTACAACGTTTGTAGCTTGCTGGGTGGTCTCCATCGCAGAGTACACACTTGGCGTTTGCACTTTTTTCTTTTCTAGTTTATTGCTCTGTAGCGTCATCCCTAGTGCACTTTACACGGCGTAGTCTAAGGTAGCAATATGGCTTGATCGACATAACATGTCGACAGTCCGATGCAGAGATGTCCATATAATTCCTCTTGAATTATTTAGGCCCAGGTTTAAAGCCCAAGGTAGTTTTAACGAGAATGTACTTCAGGAATCAATTATTTATTGTTATTAAAAGAGTTTAGAACTAATGTATGTAGTTGATATATGAAAACTTTTGGTAAACTAATTTGGAGATTAATATTAGTAGGACCCAAGATAGACGCTGTATGATCGTGATATGTAAAGAAGCCGAAACGAACAAAACCGCCAATTTAGTTTTAATTTTAGTTCGAATTGATAAGATACTACTATATAACGCAACTTTTTAACTAAAGCGTAACTTATTATTGTATATAATAATAATGTTCGATCAATATATCGTTATAGCTTTTATGGCATGGTTATTCATATTTAATATCCAAACGGAATATTATATGGGTATAAAACAAACTGTACATGAAGACAAACCCTATCTAATAGGGTCGTTTCGTCTCCGATATAGCCAACAGCAAACATAATATAACAATTTGTCGAAATAGACCGGTCTCTGTTCTATGTGGAAATTTAAAAAATAATTTTAAATTATGATCCTGCTATTCGAGCCTATATGTTGTAAATTTTTCTTTAGAAGCAATTGAGTTTTATTCTCTTTTTTATGTGAAAACATAATTTTAGTTTGACAAAGGTCCAATCCTTTCGAGGTTTAACCGAAACAATTAATTTCTTATCATCTTAATAAAACAATTTCTTATCGTGTCTTCATCGTATGGTAGATAAAATTAATAAACAAGATTTTCAAGATAACTTGACGGTAGTGTTGCCAAAATCGCAAGACCAAGACGAGACTTAGACAGTCTTGGTCTTGGTCTTGCGCCAGTACACCTAGTCTTGGTTTTGGTATTGCGCTCCTGGTCTTGGTCTTGGTCCTGCAGCAAGAGTCTTGCAAGTCTCGCAGTTGTCTATAAGCCTATTGCATATCTTTGGACAACGTAACAGAGAGGTACATTTTAAGCTGGAATATCATAGTCATAGTAAAGACCAGCCAAATATAATAAATATCTAGACTATCAGTTCTCAATGTATGGTGCATGTACCACTGGTGGTACATATCATCATTTGCGGTGGTACACAAAATGCAAAAACAGCCAAAATCAGCACCACAATTATTTCAGTTAGGTGGTAACTAAAAATAATAAAAGGTATTTTGTGGTACATGACTCAAAAATATTGAGAATTACTGATCTAGACAATTGACACCGGATGGGGTTTGAATGTGAGCACGTTTGAACCACGATCTAAGTGATCCGTGCCTGTAAAGCCATAGGAAGGGGAAAATTTTGCAGAGCAATTTTTTCTGTGGAAGCATTTGAAGGGTCAGAGGGAAAACGATGAATGTTATTTTTGGTAATTTTGCGATTTTTGTGCAATCTGTTACGATTAGAAAGAGTACTATCAACCTGTGAATGGCCAAGGGGAAATAACGATGAGAATCGTCTTAAAAACACGTCACAAGATTGGACACAACGGGCAATAACAATGAATATGTAACTTTGTTTTTCATTTTACCGAAAAAGCTTCCAGATAGACATTCATCGTTCTTCCCCTGACCCTTAGTTTGGTATAAACATTTCAGATCGCAGCCAATGGTTTTTGCACATCTTTTCTTTATTTATGATACTCATTCCAGAATTCTGAAGCTCTACCAACTTGTGCAGGTTGAGTTAATACATTCCTCCGTCTTATGGCTCTATAGCCCAATTGGAGCCCTGGCCTCACTCAACAAATCTCTTCATTCGTTATGGTTTGTATAATTCTCCTCCACGATCGACGTCGACTTCCAAGAAGATTTTGGCCATTCAATATCATATGATTTTTAAGTCTCCAAATAAGTCTCCAAAAAGTATGTACTTCCTGTAATCTCGTACCACGTCGTCGTACAAAATATGGTTGACTGTTTTTGGTTTGAGCTCTCTATTCTTCTTCTTCTTTTTGTATAGACATGACTCTGTTTGTTTTTTCAATGTGCCTTCAGTAAGTTGTCGCTCCATCGTTTTCGTGGTCCTCCCACTGAACGTCTTCCTATTGTGGAACCGTCCTTACAACTCTATTTGTTGTCATTCGGCTTATGTGGTCGCTCCATTCTATAATACTCTTCTGTTTCTTACCCAGTTATTAATGTAGTCCACACCTTGCATCTTCGACGTTTACCTATACGTCTAGCTCTGTCCCATAGAGTCGTACCATCGATTTTTCGAAGGGTTTTCATCTCCGCTTTTTTGAGCATTTTTTTTGTCCTCTCTGTGTCAGGCAGTGTTCCTGCCGCGTATGTCATTATTGGTCTGATGACTGTTTTGTAAATTCTGCCTTTCATTTCTTTTCCTGTGGCTCTGTTGGCTCTATTCACTTGATCTTTTACTTCTGTTAGCAGCAATAGCAAGTACCACATCATAAATGATGAAATCCTTAATAATATACGTTACGCCTATGACACTGTCATATACTCTACAAAATCTGACAAACATGCTGTAACAGCTAAATGACAAGTTTACCATATATGACATTAAAATGAGCTTAAAGAAAAAAATCATGGTCACTACAAAACATCCAAAAGACAACGAAACATTTTATATTAACAATATCCAGATTGAAAGGGTAGACAAATACAAATATCTAGGAACATTGGTCAGTCAAAACGCAGAACAAACACAAAAGATTAAAAGCCGTACAGAAATAGCAAAATTTGTGAAAATGAAATATCTATTATGTAGGTAGTAGAGACCTATACTAAATTTACATTCAAGATGCAGTAGAAATAAACAAACCAAGACACGTTAAATGCCACTAGGGGCACTCCCAAATCATAATTTACAATGTATAAACTTTGGAAATCATGATTTGGGATTTACAATGTATATGAGCATAAGGTTGTAGCGCTGCTACGTTTTAACAACTTTGCTCTATGGAGTTGAGGCCTGGACATTGAAGCAATTAAAGATTAAGAAATTATAAGTTAAAAGTTAGACGTAGATATAATTAGCAATATTGAAGTTCTTGAAAGGTAAATAAGAGGGGAGAAATTATACAGACAATCAAGAGGCAGAAGCTTGAATAATTCGGTCATATAGTAAGAAGTCCTCGTAGTCTGCTGCGTTTGAATCTAGAGGGCAAAATAAAAGGTAAAAGAGATATAGAAAGAAGATTAACCTCCTGGTTACGAATTCTAAGGGAATGGTTTATTCGGAGCTATAACCAACTACTTAGAGCTGCTGTATGTAAAATTAGAATTGCCATGTTGATATCCAACCTTCGATAGAAGACGGAACACCTTAAGAACGAGAATAGTTAATACGCTTGTGGTACGTACACATATTAACAAATATCCATGAGAAGTCGTTTACACTTCACCTTGTTTGAACATATACCTACTAGGTCTGGATCCCGCGTATGAAAAAAAAGTTGATTAATAGCAAGCTGAAAATTTGTTAATAGCTTAAGGGTGTCTAGTCGGACAAACTTTGATATATGGGAACACTGGAACAGGGGCAGTTTTGATTGTGGAACAGGTTAAAAATTTGTAACGGTCAGACCACGAAAACGGCACATTTATTTTGTCCGACAGAACAGACTTAAACGAACAGAGATTAAACTCTCATGCAAAAATCAGACTGCTATTTATCACCTGTCATAATTCCTGTCATTTGACATATTCTACATGTTCCACTCATTAAAACGCCCATTTGGTGATAAATAGCAGTCTGATTTTTGCATGAGAGTTTAATCTCTGTTCAGAGAGTTTAAGTCTGTTCTGTCGGACAAAATACATGTGCCGTTTTCGTGGTCTGACCGTTCCAAATTTTTAACCTCTTCCACAATTAAAACTTCCCCTGTTCCAGTGTTCCCATATATCAAAGTTTGTCCGACTAGACACCCTTAAGCTATTAACAAATTTTCAGCTTGCTATTAATCAACTTTTTTTTCATACGCGGGATCCAGACCTATACATCCATGTTTAAGAATTTATCGAAAAATGGAAAAAAAATCTGTACCTATTTATGTTATGTAGGTATATAATTTTTTACATATTATGGCATATTAATCATATAATATAAAAAAAGATAAGAGATATAGTAAATACGTTAGCTAGATCTATATGAATGTTTATTTTGCAGACAATAAGTACGAATTGTGTGTAATTTGGAGATAAAAATGAAAAGAAAATATTTGAAAATAGTTGTATGCTCCAAGGACATTGTGCAGTGGACTGCAAATAGATCCTGTAAAAATGGTGCCGATAATATGTACTCAATTCATTTAGGGCAGTCAATGAGGGTATTTGGCTCCGAATTACATCCTACTACATCGATTTACTTGATATTTTTACAGTAAGTAGGGAATAGCTCATGAAACAAAGTCTACCCTATGCCAATGTGCGCTTTGATCTTAGGGGTGGTTCCTATCCCTTCTCGGGAGTGAAAAATGTTTTGGTTAAAATAGCCACGGAAGAGGTTAGAGAACCTAATTTTAAGCAAAAACTGTTTTATAATTATTTTTTGAAAACTCAATACTTTTTGAGTTATTCGTGGTTGAAAATTGGCCATTTTTATTGAAAAAGGACACCTTTTCAGACGGATTTTTGTGAATACCTTAAAAGCTATGCATCTAACAAAAAAACTATATAAAATATTTCTGTAGGTTATAAAAAAACAAAGAGATTCGTTCGTTCATAAATCTTCTAGTTAAAATAGAAAGAGGGATATGGTAGGTAAGAAGAGTTTGTTTTTTTGCTGCGTGCTCAAATCAGTGTATTCAACTTGAAATAACAGAGAAACGGTCGATTTTAGGTGTATAATGGTGTATAATTTCAACTTTTATAGTGCTTGAAAAGACCTTTAAAATGAGCAATACCAAATGTCGATTACATTGTATGACTAATGATGACTAATGTATTTTAAGAAGAAATGAGAAGTATATTTAACCCCTCATCCATCAGAATTTAAATACATCGTTTTCCTTCTACAATACTTTTTATTATAGTGTTACTTATATGTTCAAAAAGTTGGACTAGTTTAAAATAAATGGTTTTTGAAAAAATAAGATCAAATTATAGAGCGCATTTTTAAATTCCTCCTTTTTCTCCATGTAACTCGAAAATGATAAGAGATACGAAAAAATGATACCACACAAAAATGTAGGGTTTTTTTAGATAATTTTTTTTATTTTTCATTACTGTATCTGTTATCATTTCAAGTTACATGGAGAAAAAGAAAGATTTTTAAGAAAATTTAAAAATGTTCTCTATAATTTGATCTTTTTTTTTCAAAAACCATTCATTTAAACCCGTCCAACGAACATAGAAATAACACTATAGTAAAAGGCATTGTAGAAGGAAAACGATGCATTTACATTTTGGTGGATGGCGGTTAAAATTACTTCTCATTTTTTCTTAAAACTCATTAATTATAAATTTTGTTTGCAGCATACCTCGCTTAATTTTAATGTAATGGACCTTTAATATAGCTCATTAGGTCTTTTCAAGCACTACCAAAGGTATTGGTAGCATTATACACCTAAAATCGACCGTTTCTCTGTTATTTCAAGTTAAATACACCAAGTTGAGAATGTACCAAAAAACAAACTATTTTCAAATACCATATATCTCTTTTTGTATTATAACTAGAAGAGTTATGGAGGCAAGTGTCTCTTTGTTTTTTATAACTTACAAAATTGTTGAATATAGTTTTTTTAGTTAGATGCATAGTTTTTAAGATATTCGCAAAAAAACGATCGGAAAGGTATTATGTTTAAATGAAAATGGCCAATTTTCAACCACAATAACTCGAAAAGTGTTGAGTTTTCAAAAAAAAAATTATAAAACAGTTTTTGCTTTGAATTAGGTTCTCTAGCGAATTTCGTGATAATTTTAACCAAAAAATTTTCCACCCCTAAGAAGGGGTGTGAACCACCCCAAACATAAAAGCACATATCGGCATAGAGTAGACTTTGAATTAGGAGATAAGTAGAGGCTAGGCCCAAAATTTCATTAAAATCCATGCAGTAGGATAGAATTCGGAGGTAATATCCTATTCTTGCTCCCATTGACTGGCGTAATTATAAATATTGTAGTATTTTTATATCGCTAATGATCTCATTTAGATCGTATTGAAAATTTTCGTGAGGTGATTGACACAATAGCAATTTTCATCGCGTTCAGCGCTGGCCTAAAAGCAGATGTTAGAAAGAGAAAGAACGCCTGCACACGTCGTCTTGCCGGTTCAAATAAGAGTCGTAGGACTTTTAGGACCGGCAATATCCTTCCGCAGGAGGTAATTTGTTTTCATTGGAGCGGTAGCGTAGCGCAATCAGGCTCGCCGACATCATCTGGTGGCCGTCGTGGGAATTACAGATAGTGGTAAATGGTTATTGCGATCGCTAAGACCGCGACTCATATATGTATTGACTTTTGGTATAATGTGGCTCGGTATATTGGCAGTTTCGCTGGTAATGGGCCTACACGTATATCCGATCGGCGCTGCCATATACGAGATGACGAGGAATGTTGTCAACTTACAGGGTGATGGATTTTAGATCTAATTTTTTAGTCAGTACCTAATAGGTATTTGTGCTACACTAACTTTTCCAAAAATAGTTTAGCGCGTTGAATGTGAGTTTTATTATTCTAATCAAAACATGAAAGTATATGAAAAAATTGTATATTTTATTGTCCACTATGTACAATTATTCTTCTATTAATTTTTCTCTTATAAAATATCGTTCACTGTGCCTTTCCCTATTGTGTGAACCATACATGCCACAATTTGTATCCTTCGCCTAATTCCTTCTCCCTTTTTCCGTTTCACCTCGTCTCTTGAATGCAAGCAACTTGCACTCTTCTTTTCTATGCGCATCTACCAATTCCATACCCTTACCTGTAAAACGTTCCAGGTTCCAAGACCCTACCCTAATTTTCTAACTTGTAATAGTGTTCCTCCTAAAATAGTCCTCACACGGAAATCCGGATAGAGACTCCGTGCATTGGAGAATGTCTTTTCATTATTATGACTTGAGAAGATTGAGTTGTAAGCCTTTGAAATCAGGGTGTATCGGAGAATCCTACGAATAAGTTGGGTAGATGAAGTTCGTAATGAAGTTATTTTGCATCGGATGGGAAAAGTTACGGAAGTTGTCAGAAAAGTTATAAATAGCAAATTTAAATATTTTGGCCATGTTATGCGAAACTCAGAGAGATATAATATACTCCATTTGATAATACAAGGCAAGGCAGACAGAAAAGAAGAGGGCCAGGTTGAAGAAGAACGTCATAACCTAGAAACATGAGAGAATAGTTTAACGCATCCTCTGCATCCCTTTTCCGAGCTGCCGTCAACAAAAATTACTATAGCCAATTTGATAGCCAACGCTCGATATCGAGCACTGCACTAACATTAAGAAGAAGAAGAAAATATTTTCGGGCATTTGATACCTCAATACCTTTTCTGTCAGCATCATATACTGCTGGATTTAGTCAACATACAACCAACGCAACCAAAGTGCATTACTCAACACGCGCTTACTTTTTTCTATACAGCCCAAGATCTTTACTTTTAGGACTATTTATAGGCCAATGTATTGTTATCATTATAAATTACTCACTAGAAGGCTCACTATCCTTATAAGAGAAATAATAAAAAGGATATTTTAAAATCACTAAGCCATAAGGTCGTTTGGTCGTTCTAAGAAGTATCCAACGAAATTAAAGGCAACATCAATCTCAGGAATGCACATGGATTTGATTTAATTATTGCCTGGGTAAAAATGCCTCGTTCGAATTAAGATAGGTATATTGACATGGAAAGTGACAGAGGTGATAATGAACCTTAATCCTGGAAAACAACCAAATACAGTATCATTGTAGGCCGATTTCTTACTACCTGTAATTTCGAAGCTATACGAGAAACTACTGCCAAAGAATATAGACATTAAGTATAAATTCTGTGCTACTGCTAAAACGGTTGAAAACTCTCATGACTCTAATTCCATCACGCCAATTTGGGTTAAGGAGTTAAGCAAGAAGAAGCCTATGCAGGTTCACCCGTTCACCACAAGGTGGTGGGATAGGACCAGTCTTGTACCTATTATAAATAATACAATAGTTATATCCCTGAATGAGATCATCCTATCCTAACACAATAGTTACCTATATGTACCCTAGCACAATAGGCACCTGTGCTGATTACCTTCTTGGCCATAGGTGAAGACCATGACGAAGCAGCTAGAAAACTAAAAGTATATGTTAACTGGCCTAAATTTTTGTCGAATTAAATTAAACAAAATGAAGTCTGTGCACAATAATTTTAGTAACAAGAAGAAACAACACAGTCTTATTAATATAAAAAATAATACTAAGATACCATATGCCGATACGGCAAAGTATTTAGTTATTGCATTTATGTTACGCTGGAGGACCAATTTTAAAAAGAAAAAATAACAGCCGAACATCAAATATAAACTTTACTACAGCAAAATGGGAAAAATTCTCTGAAACATTGGATCAAGAAGTTTCCCAGCTAGAACCTTGCCCTGATTCATACGATAAATTTGTAGAAATCGTAAAGCAAGTATCACGGAAATTTATCCCTAGAGGTTGTCGAACTGAGTACATAGCGGGGCTCAATGAAGAATCTAAACCCCTACTTAAAAGATACGAACAGCTATATGAGGAAGACCCTTTCTCGGAAGCGACAATACAGGCTGGGGAGGAAATGTTACATGCGATATCCGCCAACAGAACGGAAAGGTGGTGCAAGCTGGTCACGAGTCTGGACATGAAACAAAACAGCAGACGTGCCTGGAAGCTGATTCGGAATCTTGGCAACGATCCCGCTGCTCCGGCAGTCAACATGACAGAAGTCACACCCGATCAGATAGCCCATCATCTTCTAATGAACGGTAAGACGACATCAAGAAAGAACAAGGTGAGAGCTCAACGGAATATCGACGAAGAAAGAGATGTTCTAGGTACCTCTTTTTGTCTAGAGGAGATGAGAGGCGCCATCCATCAAATGAAAGATAATAAAGCGGCTGGCCTGGACGACATACGAACAGAGCAAATAAAGAACTTTGGACTAAAAACCGTAGAGTGGCTCGTAAAAATGATGAATTGCTGCATCCGTACATTACAAATCCCCAAAACCTGTAGAAAAGCTAGAGTGGTAGCCCTATTAAAACCAGGGAAGGATCCGGCGGATACAAAGAGTTTTAGACCTGTATCTCTCTTGTGCCACCTTTTCAAGGCCTTTGAAAGAATGATACTGAACCGGATCGCAGAATATGTGGAGACTAAAATTATTCCAGAACAAGCAGGATTCAGGCCCGGAAAGTGCTGCTGCAGTCAAATTCTTAATCTCACCCAACATATTGAAGATGGTTTTGAACGGAAGGAAATAACAGGAGTAGCGTTCATAGACCTAACTGCCGCCTATGATACAGTTAACCATCAACGGCTAGTCGCAAAACTCTACGAAACTACAAAGGATTTCCGACTAACAAGGTTAGTGAAATGTCTCCTCCAGAATAGACGCTTCTACGTAACGCTCCAGTCCAAGAACAGTCGGTGGAGGGACCAAAAAAAAATGGGCTACCACAGGGAAGTGTCCTCGCGCCGATTCTATACAACGTATACACCAACGACCAACCCATACACCAACAAACAAGGCAATTTATTTACGCTGATGATACAGCGGTGGCAGCTCAGGGAAGAACCTTCAATGAAGTCGAAGTGAAACTGACAGATGCCCTGGGAGACTTGGCTCTATACTATGATAAAAACCATCTGAAACCCAATCCCACAAAAACCCAGGTATGTGCTTTCCACCTGAGACACAAGCATGCCCGAAGGTCGCTGGAGGTGGAATGGCGTGGTCAGATGCTGGAACACAACAAGACGCCAAAATACCTTGGCGTCCGTCTGGATAGAACTCTGTCTTACCGATACCACTGTCAAGATGTCAAGAAGAAAGTAAGTGCCAGAAATAATATCATCCGCAAGCTAACTAATACAAAATGGGGAGCACAACCACATACTCTCCGCACTTCTGCCTTGGCACTATGTTTTTTGGCCGCGGAGTTTGGAGCACCAGTATGGGCAAACTCTGCTCACGCAAAGAACGTCGACGTGGCTCTAAATGAAACGGTCCGTATAATATCGGGTTGCCTGAAACCGACACCTATCGAAGAGGTATACCCCATTGCTGGAATTGCTCCACCACCAATCAGGAGGAAGGTCACGTCAGAGGTAGAACGGAAAAAGCAGGAGACGGACCGAAGACACCCCTTATATGACCACCAAACTCAGCCAAGTAGACTAAGATCTCAGAAAAGCTTCCTGAAAACATCAAGATCCATCCCCGAAGCGCCAGAGACGCGCCGAATACACCTATGGCAAGCGTCAACTACCGCGACACATTTTCCTCCCTCGGAGGAAATGGCTGCTGGATACAATTTACCGTATCCGACTTGGAAAGCGCTAAACAGACTAAGAACCGGCGTTTCACGTTGTGCTAGTTACCTGAAAAAATGGGGATACCAGGAGGACGATACCTGCGACTGTGGCGCGGTTCAGACCAGCCGGCATCTACTATCATGCACAGAGATGAGAGAGACCTGCACAGAACAAGACTTAATTATAGCAAATGACAGGGCCATCTATGTGGCCAACCATTGGAAATACAGAATTTAAAGTTGTTGGTGTTCCGGACACGGAAAGTAAGTATCAAATATAAAAATATATATGCTATTGGGAAGACAATCCACTCTGTCAATCTATAATAAAATATTTTTGTATAAACAGATTCTAAAACCTATATGGACATATTATTGCATCCAGCTATGTGCTTGTGCTAGACAGAGTAATTAAAAGACATCATCTAGTGATTCCAAAACAAAGTGCTAAAGGGAATTGTCAATGCTAATTGGTACTATATGAACAGTGACATCCATAGGGACCTAGAAAATGATATTGTTAAGAACATCATTACACAACTTGCCAAGGGTCACTACCATCGACTTCTTCAACACGTCAGTGTTGAGGCCATCCGGCTCATCAACAATATGCATCTGGCTAGAAGATTCAAGAGAAAGAAAGCCTTCGAGTTATTTAAGTGTAAAGCAGAGTAGAGCGCAAGTGATAATACAGGTTAACCCTCCGTTAGTCGCGCGGTCTACAATCGTAAACCACTCTCCTTTAAGTGTTCGCCAAATGCAGAAAACTGCACATACGCCCCATCCCGCTTAGTAGCTGTCACTAATACTTCCAACTTACTCCTTAGTTTGCTAAACGCCGCCGATCTGTTTGCATTATATTTTTACCATTGTTCAAAGAGCACTGGTCTACAACCGTAGACCGCGCGACTAAGCGCGTTCCAGTTTTTAGTTGTATATATAAAGCTAATATGTAGCCTGCTGTGTATATAAAGCTAATAACATAAATGAAAATGTTTCAAGAAGCGCCTTCATTGAAAACTTATCATGGGAACTAATCAAACCGCAAATTGAATATGGATCAACTATACCTTCCCTGCTAAGAGAACTTAGACGACGAGCTCGCGTACTGCTCGGAGTTCAAGAAGTCGTACCCCCTCCCCATAATATTCCAACAAATTACGTGGGAGAATGTTGTATTTGTGCACGAATTTGCAATGTCAACAAGAAGGGCATGCCAAAGATGTGACAAATTTGCATTCAAGGATCATTTTGGGGATAGTTGCACTGAATGTTTGACGGACTAAAATTGTGGCACTTTGACCATTTAATAGTTTTGCTCTTTTTTTACTTTTAGTTTTATTCTTCATTATTCATCCGTATTGGTTATTCTATAAGTTCAAAGATAAAAAATATGTGTGCTTTTTACTAAATTGAGCTTATTTTTGTGACCATTTTCATTTACTTGCGAATAAACACCCAAAAAATCATGACCTCGTTTTTAATTTTACCACTGTCAATATGAGAGAAGCCAAGGAAAAAATATATCTAATATCAAAGTACGGACATTAATAAACATGCTATTCACCATTAATTTGTTAATTTTGTCAAAATCCGGTATTATACGACAAAAAACTATTGGTCTACAATCGTAGACCGCGCGACTAAGCTCGTCAGCAATAACCGCGCGCCTAACGTAGGGTTAATAGCTGCTTATTGATCATATTGTAATATTCGAAACGAAGATCTAAATGAAGTCTCTATTTTAAACGCAACAAAAGCAACTTTGACATTTAACAATGCATTAATTAGATGGCTCTACTCGAGTTACTTGGGAACAAAAAAAGAATGAAGAAAATTGCTCCATGGGAAGCCGAGAAAATGCATTTTTTAACGTATACCGAATTTTGAACTTTGAGATTACATTTTCTCCAACTTAATTTTTGATTGGAATTCTGCTAATTTTGGCAATTTTCACTTGTAATATCGATAGTTTTTATTACAAAATATTTGTTATGAGTATTTTAAAGATATGAAAATTGGTGTGGAGAAAGCGCGTTCCAGTTTTTAGTTGTATATATAAAGCTAATATGTAGCCTGCTGTGTATATAAAGCTAATAACATAAATGAAAATGTTTCAAGAAGCGCCTTCATTGAAAACTTATCATGGGAACTAATCAAACCGCAAATTGAATATGGATCAACTATACCTTCCCTGCTAAGAGAACTTAGACGACGAGCTCGCGTACTGCTCGGAGTTCAAGAAGTCGTACCCCCTCCCCATAATATTCCAACAAATTACGTGGGAGGATGTTGTATTTGTGCACGAATTTGCAATGTCAACAAGAAGGGCATGCCAAAGATGTGACAAATTTGCATTCAAGGATCATTTTGGGGACAGTTGCACTGAATGTTTGACGGACTAAAATTGTGGCACTTTGACCATTTAATAGTTTTGCTCTTTTTTTTACTTTTAGTTTTATTCTTCATTATTCATCCGTATTGGTTATTTTATAAGTTCAAAGATAAAAAATATGTGTGCTTTTTACTAAATTGAGCTTATTTTTGTGACCATTTTCATTTACTTGCGAATAAACACCCAAAAAATCATGACCTCGTTTTTAATTTTACCACTGTCAATATGAGAGAAGCCAAGGAAAAAAATATATCTAATATCAAAGTACGGACATTAATAAACATACTATTCACCATTAATTTGTTAATTTTGTCAAAATCCGGTATTATACGACAAAAAACTATTGGTCTACAATCGTAGACCGCGTGACTAAGCTCGTCAGCAATAACCGCGCGCCTAACGTAGGGTTAATAGCTGCTTATTGATCATATTGTAATGTTCAAAACGAAGATCTAATCAAGTCTCTATTTTAAACGAACAAAATGGATAAAATTAAACTAAAATATTCTAACACCGAAGTAAAACAACTTAATAGGTAAGTATATTAAAAAATTCTAAAAAATCCCAACGGATTGTCTAAAATGTGTTCAGAACGAAAGTTTTCGTAGCTATCAGTCCATCATCAGTGAACTCAAATACTGGCTAAATAGCCCCAGAACCAAACAATGGTTGTAATGAAAATTCAGTTTACATTATAATGTGTTGAAATTAAGAATGCTTAACGCTGATGTTAGAAGATATCTCTGGGAACATGGTGAACATTATAGTGTGTTCAAATTAAGAAGGCTTAACGCCGATGTTAGAAAAAGTCTTCTTTTTTTTATTGGCATAGACTTTTAGTCATTCAGCCAGACTCAACATGATAAAAATGATTGTCTAAGTTTATATTAAAATAAATATACAAAACAATAAATAGGTAAACAAGGTCACTCTCTTCTCGCCTAGGGGCCCATCAAGGCATTTTTTTTAAAGACATACAACACTAGGCCACGGTAAGAAAGGAATTTAACAATTGGGTTAGAAACAAAGGTTACGTTATTAACTAATGCATACTTATTTACATGGTTATTTTACTATCTTTTAAAAACATAACTAAGAAATCATACACCGTTCTCGAGTTTAGTGATAATAAGTAGTAAAAGTTCCAAGGGACTAATATAATGTGTTTATGTAAGTTATTTATTAATCTGGATGTAATTATAGTGTTTCTGGGGCAACTGAAAAATATATGATCTAGGTTTTCTTCTTCTGTACAAAAGCCTTCTTAATTTCAACATACTCTAATGTAGACTGAATTTTAATTACAACCATTGTTTGGTTCTGGGGCTATTTAGCAAGTATTTGAGTTCACTGATGATGGACTGATAGGTCCGAAAACGTTCAATCTGAACATATTTTATACAATCCATTGGGATTTTTTAGAATTTTATAATATACCTATCACATAGAAGTTGTTTTACTTCGGTGTTATACTTCGGAGTTTTTTAACAATATGGTATACAGCCAACCTAGGGAACTATTCCTTTTTAGTTTAAAATTAAACTAGTGACGCACCCATAAAAACACTAAACTCAAAAAACTATATAACATTTAACTAAAGTCATCCTGTAAGGCTTCGGAATATTTTCAGTTCGTGCGTCAGCGCTACCTTATAAGCGACACCAGAGAATGTCATAAAAACACCAAAGTGAACAAATTAGCTTAGTCCGGTGAATACTAAAATTTTTAAGAGACTCATTGGTTCGGAGCTTTGATTATGGTGCATTCTTTTGGTTCACCGTTTTACATTTGCAACCGAAACTGACTAGTAATGTATGCTTACAGTCTGATGAGTGCCGAGTACAAAACACCTCATTACATGAAAATATGTGTAAAAATGGCATGATCGCGAAATCAGAACGGATTTAGAGAGCAGCGGAGATCATTAAAGTATATAAAAAGCTTGTCTTCATGTTTTTTCTTTTAAAAATAAATTGTTGGGCCAAGATAATTAAATAAATTCAATTTAAAAAGAGTGTTAATACAATAATTTAAGACAGAAACAACTGAATAAAATCTTATTTTAAATAACCAAATAAGCAAATCTTCCTGTAGTACCGATGGACTATCCATAAATATTTTCTCAAATCTCCCAGACAATGTGTTGGGATTCCTCATCTCTGTAATTAATGATTCTTTTGAGAAAGGTAAATTTCCAGAGTGCCTAAAGACGGCCATCATTATTCCTCTTCATAAGGGTGGTGAAAAATGTAATGCCTGTAATTATAGACCTATTGCATTACTACTTGTACTCTCCAAAATTATTGAGAAACTCATAAAAGCCCGACTTATGTCCTCTCTAGTTAATAACAACATTTTATCACAAAATCAGTTCGGCTTTTTAAATAATAAATGTACCACCGATGCCATGTTTTCTGTACTACATGAGGGTTATCAAGCATTAAACAATAATCTGCACATTGCCACTGTTTTTGTGATTATGCCAAAGCTTTTGATTGTGTAAATCACGACATTTTGTAAAAACTAGATTTCTATGGAATTCGAGGTATTTTTTTGAACTGGTTTCAATCTTACTTGGATAATAGGAAACAACTGGTTAGAGCAAATGGTACAGACTCTAGTCTCAAAAATGTTGTAGGTGGGTTACCACAAGGTCCAGTATTGGGTCCTCTACTTTTTCTTATCTTTATTAATGACATCACTAGTTTGAAAATCACAAATCGCCAAATGAAAAAGATCATTGGGACGACCAAGAAAAAGATGATCAGACAATGTCAATTGAGGCTAAACACCGAAGCAAAACATTCATATTTATAAAGTAAGAAGAAGAAGAAGAAGTCATCAGACCAATAATGATATACGTGGCAGAAACACGACACGACACAGAGAGTACATAAAAATTGCTCGAAACATAGGAGATGAAAACCCTTAAAAAAATCGATGGTAAGATTCTATTACGCCAGTCAATGGGAGCAAAAATAGGATATTACCTCCGGCCTCCGAATTCTATCCTACTGCATTTTAATGAAATTTTGGGAATAGCCTTTACTTATCTCCTAATTCAAAGTCTACCCTATGCCGATGTGTGCTTTTATCTTGGGAGTGGTTCCCACCCTTTCACGGGGGTAAAAATTTCTTGGTTAAAATAACCACGCAAGTGGCTATAGAACTTAATTGTAAGCAAAAACTATTCTATAATTTTTTTTTGAAATCTCAATATTTTTTGAGTTATTCGTGGTTGAAAATTGGCAATTTTCATTTAATAGGAAAAATAAAGGAAGAGTGGCGAAGAAAAAGAACACATGAGAACAAGGCGAAATTAAATAAAATCACCAAGGAAATTAAACTACAATTGCATAATATCAAAAATAACAAAATACAAGAATATCTTACAGGTTTATCAGCAAACGCAGATAGTGAATATACCCTTTGGAAGGCCACGAGAAAAATCAAACACCCGAAACAACAAATACCACCAATACGAAACCAAGAGGGAAACTGGTGTAGAAATAATAAGGAAAAAGCCGAAGCATTTGCAAATCACCTCACTAATGTATTCCAGCCACATCCCATGGAAGATGGTGACACAGAGGAAGAAATAAATGACTTCCTGGAATCGCCCTACCAGATGGATTTACCTATACAAAAAATCACCACTAAAGAAGTTAGAAATATGATCCAGCATGAAATCAGTCCAAAAAAAGCTCCAGGGTATGACCTGATCAACGGGAAAGTACTGCAGCAATTGACATGCAAAGGTCTGAAAATGATAACGCAAGTATTTAATGCAATATTTAGGCTAGGTTACTACCCAGAACAATGGAAAGTTGCTCAAATTATTCTCATACCTAAGCCAGGGAAAAATAAAACTCAGGTGACTTCATACAGACCAATAAGCCTGCTACCTGTTCTATCAAAAATTTTGGAAAAACTTCTCCTTAAACAATTATCCCCAGTTATAGAAGAAAGGAAACTAATTCCCCAACACCAATTTGGGTTCAGAACACAACACGGAACGATAGAACAGGTACATAGACTGGTAAAACACATCAGAAGTGATCTAGAAAATAAAAGGTATTGTTCTGCTGCATTCCTGGACATTGATCAGGCCTTCGACAAGGTATGGCATGCTGGTATGCTCTTTAAACTAAAGAAAAACCTTCCTCATCCTTTTTATCAAATCCTAAAAAGCTATATTTCCAACCGACATTTCCTAGTCAAGCAGGATAATGAATACACAAGCCTAAGACCAATAAAAGCCGGAGTACCACAAGGAAGTGTCTTGGGACCGATATTGTACTTGCTCTACACTGCTGACCTACCCACAAGTAACAAAACAACGTGTGCAACTTTTGCTGATGACACTGCTGTACTAGCCTCTCGCCATGATCCAAATACAGCATCCAGAACCCTTCAGAAAGACCTTAATAATATACAAATATGGCTTAAAAAATGGAAGATAAAGGCGAATGAGAGTAAATCCATCCATGTAACCTTCACCATGAGAAGACAAACATGTCCATCTGTAACACTAAATGAAACTCAACTCCCACAAACCGATACTGTCAAGTACCTAGGAATCCATCTTGATAGGAGATTAACTTGGCAAAAACACATTTTTACAAAAAGAAAACAACTAGGAATAAAATTTCGAGAAATGTACTGGATCATCGGTCGTAAATCTCAACTATCACTTGAAAACAAACTGCTGATATATAAAACTATATTAAAACCAGTGTGGACCTATGGTATCCAACTTTGGGGGACAGCCAGTCAAACTAACCTAGAAATATTGCAGAGATTCCAGAACAAAGTCCTTAGAACAATGCTGAATGCCCCTTGGTACGTGCCAAACTATGTGAAAGAGCAAGACCTCAATGTGCCATCCATAAAAACAGTAATAACGGAATATTACAAAAAATATTCCAAGGGACTAGAATCTCATCCAAATGAGTTAGCCAGCAACCTTACTGATGACCACAATGATGTACGACGCCTGAAGAGATTCAAAGTAGTGGATCTAGCAAGAAGATTCGAATAATCTGTGATAACTAAACTTATTTTAATTGGTTTTAATTTAATTTATGTAAAGAGGGTGATCACTGGATCTCCCTCTACAGGTCAAAATTTTCAATTTTTGTCAAATAATTTACCTATTGTTCTCAGTTGAGGACAGATTGTAAATATTACAACATTAAAAAAAAAAAAAAAAAAAAAATTTAAACATAACTTTTCGAACGGTTTTTTTTGCAAATATCTTAAAAATTATGCATCTAACTAAAAAACATTTACATTTAACATATAAAACATTTTTGTAGCTTATAAAAAAACCAAAGAAACTCGTTCCTTCATAAATCTTGTAGTCTATATAAATAAAAATGAATGTTTGTATGTATGTATGTTCCGTATAGACTCGCAAACTATGCATTTGATCGGATGATGACCTTAATCAAAGTTGTTGTGCATGAACCCGGGATGGTTTCTGAAGTGGAACGGTCTACCTAAGTGAAAAGGGGGCTTGCCCCCCCAAAATTATTTTAAATTTTTTTGGCCAAATTTTTTTTTTCTTAATTTTACACGATGTAGAACCAAAATATACATACAATCCTAAATTTTCACTTTTTTATCTCCAACCGTTAATTTTTAATAGCCATCTAAATATTACCTCTTCTATATAAATAAAAATGAATGTTTGTATGTATGTATGTTCCGTATAGACTCGCAAACTATGCATTTGATCATATGATGACCTTAATCAAAGTTGTTGTGCATGAACCCGGGATGGTTTCTGAAGTGGAACGGGCTACCTAAGTGAAAAGGGGGCTTGCCCCCCCGAAATTATTTTAAATTTTTTTGGCCAAATGTTCTTTTCTTAATTTTATACGATGTAGAACCAAAATATACATACAATCCTAAATTTTCACTTTTTTATCTCCAACCGTTAATTTTTAATAGCCATCTAAATATTACCTCTTCTATATAAATAAAAATGAATGTTTGTATGTATGTATGTTCCGTATAGACTCGCAAACTATGCATTTGATCGTATGATGACCTTAATCAAAGTTGTTGTGCATGAACCCGGGATGGTTTCTGAAGTGGAACGGTCTACCTAAGTGAAAAGGGGGCTTGCCCCCACCAAAATTATTTTAAATTTTTTTGGCCAAATATTTTTTTCTTAATTTTATACGATGTAGAACCAAAGTTGTCACACAATCCTAAATTTTCACTTTTTTATCTCCAACCGTTAATTTTTAATAGCCATCTAAATATTACCTCTTCTATATAAATAAAAATAAATGTTTGTATGTATGTATGTTCCGTATAGACTCGCAAACTATGCATTTGATCGTATGATGACCTTAATCAAAGTTGTTGTGCATGAACCCGGGATGGTTTCTGAAGTGGAACGGGCTACCTAAGTGAAAAGGGGGCTTGCCCCCCCCCCCGAAATTATTTTAAATTTTTTTGGCCAAATGTTCTTTTCTTAATTTTATACGATGTAGAACCAAAATATACATACAATCCTAAATTTTCACTTTTTTATCTCCAACCGTTAATTTTTAATAGCCATCTAAATATTACCTCTTCTATATAAATAAAAATGAATGTTTGTATGTATTTATGTTCCGTATAGACTCGCAAACTATGCATTTGATCGTATGATGACCTTAATCAAAGTTGTTGTGCATGAACCCGGGATGGTTTCTAAAGTGGTACGGTCTACCTAAGTGAAAAGGGGGCTTGCCCCCCCGAAATTATTTTAAATTTTTTTTGGCCAAATTTTTTTTTCTTAATTTGATATGATGTAGAACCAAAATATACATACAATCCTAAATTTTCACTTTTTTATCTCCAACCGTTAATTTTTAATAGCCATCTAATATTACCTCCTCTATATAAATAAAAATGAATGTTTGTATGTATTTATGTTCCGTATAGACTCGCAAACTATGCATCTGATCGTATAACGACCTTAATCAAAGTTGTTGTGCATGAACCCGGGATGGTTTCTGAAGTGGTACGGTCTACCTAAGTGAAAAGGGGGCTTGCCCCCCCGAACTTTTTAAAATTTTTTTGGCCAAATTTTTTTTTCTTAATTTTATACGATGTAGAACCAAAATATACATACAATCCTAAATTTTCACTTTTTTATCTCAAACCGTTAATTTTTAATAGCCATCTAAATATTACCTCTTCTATATAAATAAAAATGAATGTTTGTATGTATGTATGTTCCGTATAGACTCGCAAACTATGCATTTGATCGTATGATGACCTTAATCAAAGTTGTTGTGCATGAACCCGGGATGGTTTTTGAAGTGGTACGGTCTACCTAAGTGAAAAGGGGGCTTGCCCCTCCCGAAATTATTTTAAATTTTTTTGGCCAAATTTTTTTTCTTAATTTTATACGATGTAGAACCAAAATATACATACAATCCTAAATTTTCACTTTTTTATCTTCAACCGTTATTTTTTAATAGCCATTTAAATATTTAACATCTATATATATATATATATATATATATAAAATTCTCTTTCTCAGTATTTGTTGCCATACTCCTCCGAAACTACTTGACCGATTTTGATGAAATTTGGCAGTTATACTCCCTGATGAGTTCGCTATCCAACGGTATATAAATCGTCTATCTAGCTCAATTATTTTCCGAGATAACAAAACGACCCCGTAGGACAACACGAGAGCACGAGAGACGACATTAAGCACACGAGAAGAACGGGCGAAAATTGTACTAACATCCGTGAAATTATGAAGTTTTTAATTTTTCGATTACTATTTTTAATGTACAAAAAATATTTCAAAATTTTGCCGAAGGACCATGTCTCTGGTATAATAATCAAAATTTTGGCAGATACTTTTGATAGAGGCGCATCTCTGGTATAATAATCAAAATTTTGGCGAAGGCGTGTATCTCTGCTACAATAATAATTTTTTCCCCAAAAAACTAGCGCAAGAACACTTCGCTCTCTGTCTCAATAGGTCCGTCCGTCAGTTTACTCTTTTTAATGCTTTTAAAATTTTACCAAAATACAGAAGCATAAAATCAAAGGCTATTGTTGATCAAAAAATTTTTCTATAAAATATTTTGTAGAACACCTACGTTTTTTTAGAGTTTATACAATTATTACAGAGAAAAGCAACTGCCGAAAGGCCACATTTACTCAAAGTTAATTGCTCGAATGAAAAAGAAAATTGTATATCTAAAATATTTATTCACAATAGTACAAAATATAGACATAAGAAAGATAGTATAATAGAACAAATTATATGATATGCCACATATATAATCGTATATTAATTTATGCTGAAAACATCTTTATTATAAATCTTAAATATGTTTGAGCTTTGGAAATATAAGAAAAATAACGGTAGAAATTTATTTCCGCTCTAGAACAAGAACAAAGTTTAAATGAACTAAAAATTGAACAGTGTGGTCCTTCTCAGAAGCATTTTTCAGTATGTCACAAGTAACCGCAAAAAAGGTTAGTCCGTGGTAATACACATTTATAACATTTATTATAATCTGACATTTAAGTTAATTGTGACAGTTGTCAGAATCGTAATCAGCCAAATATGAAAAGAGTATTGCAGTTTAACCCTTTAATATGCAATTTGGTATAAAAACAAATCAATTGTGTTTATTGCATTTATAAAATGGTATTTTCTTTGATTTGTATAGTCTTATAAATTGTACAGATTATAGTCGTATATATAATTCCTAAATCATTTTTTGTTCGATTATAGCGCTATCTATCAACAATTAGAATAAATGTTATAACAAACTGTGATCACGGACGTACCATTTTTTCTGTCACTTCCAACTTAATGCGTTAGAAAGAAATCGAAAAACTGTGATGCACTGAAATATGCCTCTGAGAACGAGTATCCATAAGTGGCAAACAACCTCAAAATGTTCATAGAAAATATAGAGATAGTGTTGATAGGTTATTGCGTTTAATAAACAATTACATATTATGAACCACAAATTAATATCTGTGATTATATACGTGGAATATTAGATAATTTGTCCTATTAAATGTACCTCTCTTATATACCTACAAATTTTGCATTATTGTGAATAAATATTTGGACATATAATTTTCTTTTTTATTCGAGCAATTTTTATTTCGATCAATTTTTATATCGAGCAATTCATTTTCGAGCAGTTGATTTTGAGTTATTGATCTCTAGCAATTGCGTTCGACCAATTGATCTAGAATTAAAATTATGACACATTATCTAATTATGACACATTATCTAAGGTGCAACGAAGTTCACCGGGTCAGCTAGTTATAATATAAAAAGAGATATGGTAGGTGAAAATAGTTTGTTGTAATCAACTTGAAATAACAGGCAAACGGTCGATTTTAGGTGTATAATGTTACCAACACCTTTTGTAGTGCTTAAAATGATCTTTAAAATGAGCAATATTAAAGGTATATTGCATTCAAACTAAGCGAGATATGCTGCAAAAAAATTGATGATTAATATATTTTAAGAAACAATGAGAAGTATACTTTTAACTTCTCATCCACCAGAATTTTAATGCATCATTTTACTTCCACAATACCTTTTATTATAGTATTATGGACTGGTTCAAAAAGTTGGACGGGTTAAAAATGAATGGTTTTTGAAAAAAAAATTAGATCAATTTATAGAGCGCATTTTTAGATTTCCTTAAAACTCTTCTTTTCCTACATGTAACTTGAAAATGATAAGAGATACAATAATGAAACACAAAACAAAATTTTTATTCAACAAAATCCTACATTTTTGTGTGGTACCTTTTTTCGTATCTCTTATCATTTTCGAGTTACATGGAGAAAAAGGAAGATTCTTAAGAACATTTAAAAATGCGCTCTATAATTTGATCTTATTTTTTTTTTCAAAAACTATTCATTTTAAACCCTTCCAACATTTTGAACATAGAAATAACACTATAATAAAAAGTATTGTAGGAGGATAGCGATGCATTTAAATTCTGATGGATGAGGGGTTAAATGTACTTCACATTTTTTTTAAAAGGTCTTTTCAATCACTATAAAAGGTATTGGTAGCATTATACAACTAAAATCGAC
This sequence comes from Diabrotica virgifera virgifera, assembly GCF_917563875.1. Lineage (NCBI taxonomy): Eukaryota > Metazoa > Arthropoda > Insecta > Coleoptera > Chrysomelidae > Diabrotica > Diabrotica virgifera. Next base: position 52,599,181 of record NC_065449.1, on the reverse strand, counting down.
CGTTTCTCTTTTATTTCAAGGTAAATACTCCGATTTCAGCATTCACCAAAAGAACAAACTCTTCTCACCTACCATATCTCTTTTTGTATTATAACTAGAAAATATATGAAGGAACGAATCTCTTTGTTTTTTATCAGCTACAAAAATATTTTGTATAGTTCTTTTCGTTAGATGCATAGATTTTAAGGTATTCGCAAAAAACCGCCCGAAAAGATGTCATTTTTCAATGAAAACGGCCAATTTTCAACCACGAGTAACTCAAAAATTATTGAGTTTTCAAAAAAAAATTATTGAACAGTTTTTGCTTAGAATTATGTTCTCTAGCCACTTCCGTGGTTATTTTAACCAAAAAATTTTACACCCTCGAGAAGGGGTGGGAACCACCCCCAAGATAAAAGCGCACATCGACACAGGGTAGACTTTGTTTCTTGAGCTATTCTCTACTTATTGTGAAAATATCAAGTAAATCGATGTAGTAGGATGGAATTCGGAGCCAAAAAACCTCATTGACTGCCCTATATCCTATATGGGACAGAGCTAGAAGTATCTACCGATATACGATGGAGATGCAAGTTGGAAAACATTAATAACTGAGTAACAAACAGAAGAATAGAATGGAATAACCACATAAGCCGAATGACAACAAATAGATTAGTAAGAATAGCGAGAGACGGTTCCCCAATAGGAAGACGATCTGTTGGACGACCACGAAAACGATGGAAAGACAACTCACTAGAGGCACATTGAAAAAACAGACAGAGTCATGTCTATACAAAAAGAAGAAGACGAAGAGAAGAGTTGAAATCGAAAAATCGAATTAACTTGCCATTCTATGTAGATATTATGGTTCATTGCACATTGTACATTGCACACTTTATAATGTTTAATGTTCTAAACATTGCACGCGTTGAAACGTGCGTAAAGACTTTCTAAAATTGAATTTATTAATTAAAACTAACAGCAATATTGTTGGGTCCCGTAAAAGTTATAATGATGTTCTAAAACGAATAGCGTTTTGTGGGCCCGATGGATAGTACGGCAATAGAGGACAGTAACGGGTGGCGGCCTGGCGGGCGGCGATTACTCTCTTGGGGGCATCACGCCGATTCGCCACTCCTCCGCAACATTCTTTTTATTTTTATTTTCTCCGTAAATCTACTGATATAATTACTTACTCACTTAATTGTATTTTATCCCATGAAATATAATACCCACACCAATTTTTGGCAATAGGAAGAAAAAAATATGTATCTTGAATAACCCTTAAAATTTTTACAATGAAAATTAAATTATAATTACCTACAACCCAACTTGAATCCAGTATTAAAAGTCCTGTCGCCAGGGGGGGTACTCCTTTATTCAGATGGACTTACCCATGTTTTTTATTTTATGTATTTTGACACGTGGAACACGGATTTTTTGGGTAATAGTTGATCCGGATGTCGATAAGATTGTTATTAACAAAGAAGTTGAGGAATTACATAACAGTGATTTCTCGCAAAACAAAACAAAACGCAATTTTTTTTGTATTTGTTTGGGACATTCTAAGCAAAACATGTACTCACAAGTATTTTCGTAGGATGTATTGTTTTCGAGATAAACGCGATTGAACTTTAAAAAAATCTAAAAATTGCAATTTTTGAACTCGAATAATTTTTGGTTAAAAAAGGACATAGCAATACTACTTACCGCATTTGAAAGTTCATGTCAAATATATATCGGTTTTAATTATTTGTATTGCTAAAAATTTATTTTTTTTATTGTTAAACCAAGCTATCAACACGACATAGTGTTTGAGTAATGTTTTCAATGATCTCCCATTACAAATTGAACAAGTACATTACATTGCAAATTGAACGAGTACGTAGAGTAGGTACACGTGCAAGCGAGGCAATTTCGACGTAGCATGCATTAGAACGCATGTATTGTCCACGGGAAACACTATGTGTTTATAGCTTTGTTTAACAATAAAAAAAATAAATTTTTAGCAATGCAAGTAATCAAAATCGATATAATTTGACTTGAACTTTCAAATACAGTAAGCAGAATTGGCATTTTCTTTTTTAATCAAAAGTTATTCGGGTTCAAAAATTGGCAATTTTTAGATTTTTTTAAAGTTTTTTTAAAGAAAAACTTTCCATACACTAGCACTCTCTTAGAAGTTGCATAGGAATAATTTTTATTATCTCTCATATCGTCTCTTCCCACCTTTACTATGGGTTTCTTGGTAAAAATGTTATATAAACGTTATGATGAATATTCTATGGCAGTGGTTTTCAATGTTTTTGAGCCATGTACCACCAAAATGCTTATAATTATTTTTGGTACCACCTAACTGAGGTATCTATGGAGGTAAGTAATTTAATGAACTACAAATATGCTGGATTTTGGCTGTGGTTTCGCGTTTTGTGTACCACCGCACCTAATGAAATGTACCACCAGTGGTACATGTACCACAGATTGAGAACCCCTGTTCTATGGCATTTTCCGGGTATTGTACCCTCGGAGATCCGTGGAAAAAATTTACACCCAAAATAACAAAATTCAGTTTGGCAACACTGTGTGAATGTTGATAGTAACAAGATAAACAGAACTGTAATTTAGTCCAGACAAATTAATATATTTTTGTGCCAAAAAATGAGATTTTTCAACCAAATAATGTTTCACATATGATGTGCAAAATAATTTTGAATTGGTTTCTGCTAATGACCTTGCTTTTTTTGTCATTAAAGTAGAAAAAACTTTAAAATTTATTCTTTATAATCATTATCGTCCTGTTCTCGTCTTATTATTTTCACTGTACTAATATCCGATAAGTAATTTACAATGATTAATGCGATGTTAAAACATTTTATCGTTAGCGGCTTCTAGAGTGGCTGAGACATATCTTATTTCATTGATAAAATGCACAGTCCCACGGATTTCCACTTGAACCATACTTCCCTAAGGAAGGTTCTTCCATGAACACCTGGGGATAATTGAGGTCGCTGAACACTAATAATATCAATGTCGCCGATGGTCTTCAAGGCACCTGGTGCCCATAATGGGTCTCATATGGAGTTTCATTATTATGGAAATACGATACAAAATCATTAGGTATAAACTCATTACTTTGGAGGCGTTGATCATGGATATCATGACGGTGATGGTCTCCGACGTATCTGGTGACCAGGGCGGGCATCGTCTACTGGAATTTTGTGAAAACTAGATAAAAAATCATTGTAAACTCATTCATCATCATCCAGCCTCAAAAGTTCACTGCTGAACATAGGCCTCCTCCCCTCGTTTCCAACCCCATATATCCTGCGCCGCTCTCATCCAGTTTATATTTAGCTTTCTGAAATCGTCAGTCCATCTTGTAGGCAGTCGACTGACGCTTCTCTTGTCTTCTCTTGGGCTCCGTTCTAATAACCTCTTTGTCCATCGCCCATCTGTCATTCAGGCTATGTTTCCTGCCCATCTCCACTTCAACCTGGCTATCCTTTCGATGACGTCAGTCACCTTTGTTCTTCTCTTGATTTCTTCGTTTTTGATTTTGTCTCGCAGAGTTATTCCCGACATTGGCCGCTCCATTCTTCTCTGCGTGACTCTTAGTTTGGTAGCCGAGGCTTTAGTTAAGGTAAGTGTTTCTGATCCGTACGTCAAGACTGGGAGGACGCACTGATCAAATACCTTTCTCTATAGGCATGTAGGCAACTCACTTTTAAAAGTTTATCTCAGTTTTCCAAATGCTGCCTACCCAAGACCGATTCTTCTCTTCAGTTCATGAGTCTGGTTACTCATTACTTGATGGTTTTTGGGGTTGCTAAATACTAATATCATGTTGGCGATAGATTACCAGGCACCTGGTGCTCAGGACGAAACTCTTCTCGTAGAGTTTTGTGGATTGGGGAAATTTGGTATAAAATAAGTGCAAACTCGTCATTTTTTGGGCTCGCTAAACAAGCTGGCCTCTGACGCACCTGGTGACCACTGACCAGGACGGGTCTCGTCTCCTGGAGTTTTGTCGAAGATCGATATAAAATCAGCGCAACTCGTTAGTTGGCCATTTTTGGTATCGCTGAGCACGAATTTCATGTAGGAGGTGATGTCCGAGGCACCTGATGAGCAGGACAAACTGATTTTGTATCGAATTTCCATAAAATCACTGTGGATGAGTCCCTTTCTGGGAACCAAGTTTCTCAGAGACAATTGGCGATATAATATTCGTATTCAGCGATCCCAAAAGCTTCTGACTAACGAGATTGTACTTATTTTATATCCCATGTCTACAAAACTCCAGGAGACGAATCCTTTCCTGGTTACCAAGTGCATCAGAGGTCATTGTCGACATGATATTCGTAATCAGCGACCCCAAAAAGCCCCCGAATAACGGCTTTGCAAACAGATTTTGTTTCTAATTTTCACACAACTCCATGAGACGATGTCCGTCATGGTCACCAGGTGCATCGGAGACCATCGCCGTCATAATATTAGTAACCAGCTTCCCATAAACCCCCCAAGTAATGAGTTTGCACTAATTAAGAGCCCATTATGGGCACCAAGTGCCTAGGAAAACGTAGCCGCCATGATATGCATCTTCAGCAAACCCAAAACTCTTCCGAATAAAAATATTAGACTAATTTCCTTTAATTATTTCCGAAATTGCAAGTTTATCATATTTCATCACTGTGAAATCCCTTTGTAAAATGCATTTTCCTTGTTCAATAATGTAATTTTTATTTTGTCATCATCATGTTTGTCTACAAAGTTTCATAAGGCTGTTATGAATCAAATGCAAAAAGTTTCATTGAGATTTATTAAGTTCTTTTAAACTTAATTTTTTTTTTTTTTATTATTTATTAAATTAACAATGCACCTAATCTTAAGACTAACCAGCATTTTACATTTAACTTAATCTACTACTGTACTGTCCTAGGTATTCCCAACGGTTCACCTTAGAATTTAATAATTATTGTTGCACACATCACTGTTGTGGCTAGGTTCACTGTCCTAATTTAAACTGACACTGACATTTTTATAGATTTATCACTATCACACAAGTTCAAAAGGTTTGGTGCGTTTGAGCCTGCGGACTAGGTTTTGATTATCTAAAAGTTCTAACACTTCCCTGTTTGTATGGTTGTGGAGTCGTTTTTCATGACCCTTGGCAATCTTCTTTATTTCTTCTTTGATTGTTGCTATACGAAGTTCCCGATGTAGGTCTTTGTTGCGGATATACCATGGAGCGTTGACTATGTTTCTTAGTATTCGGTTTTGGACTCTTTGAAGGCAAGCATAGTTACTCTCACTAGTACAGCCCCATAACTGTAGACCATAGGACCATACTGGTTGGAGCATTTGTTTGTAAACTAATACTTTGTTTTTGATTGTAAGTTGTGAGCTTCTACCTAATAACCAATATAACTTCTTGTACTTCAGTTTTAGTTCTTCGGTTTTCTTTCTGATATGTTCCTGCCACTTTAATTTGCTATCCAAATGTAGCCCTAGATATTTAACTGTTTTCTTGTACGGAACGATTTTATTGTTTATTCTAACTGGGTGACTATTTATTCTTTTGTAGGTGAAATCGATATGGGCAGATTTCCCTTCATTGATTTTTATGCGCCATTTATTATTCCAGGTGTTTATTTTGTTTACTGCATTTTGCAGGTGTCTAGTTGTTTCTTCGAATGTTTCACCGACTGCTAGTATTGCAGTGTCGTCTGCAAATGTTGCCAGTTTAATATTTTCTGTAACAGGTATGTCACAAGTATATAATAAATATAGTATGGGTCCCAGAACACTGCCCTGTGGGATACCTGCTTTAATTGGCCGTAATTCTGAATATTCGCCTTCCTGTTTAACTCTAAAAGTTCTATCTTCCAAATATGATTGTATTAGATGTACAAATTGGATGGGAAGATATCTTTTTAATTTTAGTAACAAGCCTTTGTGCCACACTTTGACAAATGCTTTTGCTATGTCTAGAAAAATAGCTGAGCATATTTTATTCTCCTCCAGAGATCTCTCTATAATATCTGTTATTCGATGAATTTGGTCTATTGTTGAATGTTTATTGCGAAATCCAAATTGGTGGGAAGGAACAATTTCCCTGTGGTCGAGTATAGGTTGCATTCGTGCTAGCAATATCCTCTCAAATAGTTTGGATAAAATTGGTAGCAGAGATATTGGTCTGTATGATTCTACCTTGTTGGTTGGTTTCCCTGGTTTGGGAATCATGATTAATTCAGATGTTTTCCACGTTATTGGTACATATTGCAACCTGAATACTGCATTTATAAGGTTTGTGACTTTTACGATGGCCTTTCTAGGTAATTGTTGTAGTATTTCTCCTGTTATTAAGTCAAATCCTGGAGCCTTTTTGGGATTGATATTGTTTTTGATTACGTTGGTAACCTCTTTAGGAGTAGTAGGCTTTATTATGTCTTGATCAGTATTGTTCAAATCAATTTCAGTGCTTTGATCATCTTCGTTTTCGGCTTGATGATTATTTCCCATTTCGTTATTTTGGAATACATTTTCCAAGTATAAAGCGAAAAGATTTGCTTTTTGTTTTCCATCTCTTGCCCATGTTCCATTTTCTTTTCTAATCGGCGGAATCTGTTGCGTTGGTCTATTTATTCTTTTTGTACATTTCCACAACGAGTAGTCAGTGGTTTGGTCATCTGTCAGATCATTTAGGTATTGGTTTACTGATTCATTTTTAATTAAATCTATTTCCCTTCTTAACTGTTGGGTGAGGTTGTTTAATATATTTTTATTTTCTGCAGTTCTGCTTTTTTGCCATGTCTTCCTGGCTTTTCTTTTTCTTTGCACCAGTTCTCGAATTTCTTTGGGATAATTTTGTCCTTTGGTTTTTCTTATAATTTGTTTGGTATTATTCCAAGCTGCTTGTTGTATATTTATGGTTAGTGTCTCTGTTTCTTCATCAAGTTGTTCATTAGTTTTGATTGGTACATTAAGCTCAATTCTGTCACTTAACTCCTGTCTAAAGCTAGACCAGTCCGTTCTCTTATTGGTTAATGTTGGGTTATTTTCTCTTAGTATTATATGCTCACTGATTGTGAGTAGTATTAGAGAGTGATCAGAACTGGGACCATCAACTTCTTCTATTTTCATAAAATTTGTTGCAACTTTTCTTGAAATGAAAAAGTCAATTAAGTCTGGTATTTTATTTTGATCAGTGGGCCAATATGTTGGTTTTCCAGTTGAGTGCCATTTACCGTTTATCTTTTCTATTGCTGCATGTAGTTCTCTACCCTTTGTATTGGTTAACCTTGAACCCCATACAGTGTTTTTAGCATTAAAGTCTGCACCAATAATAAATTTTTCTCCAAGCGTGTTAAGCAAATGGACATAATTTTCTTTTTTTAGATTGTGTTTGGGTGGAAAATATGCAGCTGCTATTGTTACTTCATATTTTTTTGTTTTGACACTTATACTAGCTGCCTGGATGGCTTCAGTCTCTATATTTTCTCTTTCGAGGTGAATTAGATTACTCTTAACGATTATTGCTGCTCCTCCACTAGCTGTGTTTCTAGGGTGAAGAGCTTGATATATTTGATATCCTCTCATTTTAATATATGTTTGTTTAGTGAAGTGTGTCTCTGATATTAAACATATATCGATTTTTTGGTTATTTAAGGTAAACAGCATCTCCTGCTGATGTTGCAAGAGGCCGTTTGCGTTCCAATGTAAAATTCTTAACTCTTCCGCCATTTTATCGTCTACTAGTTTCTATGCTATTTAATCTTTCTAGGATTTTTTTATTGAATTCTTCTTGATTGTTCATGCGTTCTATTAGTATGTGTAGCATGTTTGATATCGAATTGAGATCATTCTCTACTGGTTGTTTTGGCTGGTTAGAGGCTATTTGGGCATATGTTTGGTTTTGGTTAACCTCTCTTGGATGGATTTGCGTAGGATTCTCCATGTCTGCTGCCTTGTTTTGTAGTTTAGTTGTAGGTCTCTCTTTGTTCCGTAATTTTTGAAGAGATATAGCAGTGGTGCAACCTCTATAACTAGCTGGGTGGGCACCACCACAGTGTATGCATTTGGGTTCTTTATCTTGTGGCTTCTTACAATCTTTTGTTAAATGTTTTCCGATGCATTTTACGCATCTCGGTTCTCTTCTGCAATAATTTTGTGTATGTCCGTACTCTTGACACCGTTTACATTGTGGAATCAAATTCGGTTTTCTGAAAGCTTCTATCGTCACTTTCATGTTTAAAATTTCGGTAATTTCATACACTTTTTTTGTATTTTCCTCTTTACTAAAAGTAAGTGCAAAAAGTGGCAGTGGCGATTTGTCCTTTCCTCTTAGTAATTGGGTTACGTTTTCTATTTTATATCCCTTATTTTTTAGGTCTTCCGTTATGTTCTTAACTTGGCAAATTTGATGCAGTTTTCTTGCAACCACTTTTAGAGGTCTATTTTGTTTATCTTCAAACGAATACCATTCGAGATTTGTGTCATTTAGAGTCTTGGGTAGGTTTCTATAGCTATTTTCGTCTTTGACATTAATTTTTATATTTCCACCTGCAAGCATGCTAGTTTGATAAGATATTTGCTTACCTGATAAGTGGCTGACTAGGGTGTCGTATTTTTCCAATTTGTTTATAATGACTGGTGGTGGTTTACGTGCCGTTTGTGTCTCATCTGGTTTACTTCTCTGTTGGTGGGAGTGGGGCTGTACTTCCTTTGGGGAGTTGCTTATCTTCCTTTTTTTTGAATTTTGGACTCGAATCCATTCCGTTTCTTTACTCAGTTCTTCGTCGTCTGTGCGATATTCTATATCTTCATTGTGCTGTTGTTTTTCTTCGCCTATCTTCTTTTGTAGGGTATCTATTTGGATTTTCATTTGTTGTATGACGATATGTAGATTTTCTCTTTCTTGTTTTTCCTGTAACCAGGCGTTGTAGAACATCTGCTCATTTTGACTTCTGGCTTGATTCTCAGTAAAGAGCACTTGATTTTGTTGAAAAAGTAATGTTTCACTTGATGTTGTCGGTAGGGAAACCATATTGTCTTTTTCCATTTTTCAGTACACCCATCTCACACTATGGCCCGAGATTGCCTGGACTATTCCAGGCCATATATTCCATGAAATATTTAACAGTGTAACTATTTATTTGTGCAGATAAAACTTTTGTATCTTATCACAGTCGAATTTTAATTTTGCAAATAAAAACTTTCTAACTTTAATAGCAATCGGTTTTTAATTATCACCTTAATTACTGTAATTATGGCTTAATTCATTTGCTAACGATACGATGTGATGTTTATTTGTCGAAAGCCAAATGAATACTTTTTAATGTTTGTCTACATGTTTGTCTACAAAGTTTCATAAGGCTGTTATGAATCGAATGCAAAAAGTTTCATTGAGATTTATTAAGTTCTTTTAAACTTAATAAGCTTAATTATTATAATCAATAACTTAAGACAATTTTTTCTAAACTTGTGCTTTTATTTGTTTTGTATTTTATATCGGATTTATTTATTTCTCATATTTGTTTATCTCAGTTCATTTTAAAATATTTAAATTATTCAATCAATTAATGGGTCGTTGCTATCTTTTTGTATTTTCCTGTTTGAACATGCTTCCATATTTCATAACAATCACACCTCGGTATATCGAATTTTATCGTTTATAAAGAAAAAAGTACGAAAGGCCATCGGTACATAATTCGCAATTATTTTACGGGTATCCCTACTTTTTCTGTCTTTGCACGGCAAATTACGTGTAGTAAAATTCACACTGGTATGGATATGTAAACATTACTAGAATGTAATTCTACTTGAAAATGTCATCATTAATTTAAAGAGATGGCTTTTAAATGTTCTTAGATAACTGATATTTTATAATTGCATTATTAATTCAGTTAATAAATGTGATAATTTTTTCACTAACTATGTATTCAGTGATTGTAATAATTTATATGTACAACAAAAACTAATACTCAATCGAGAAAAGAGGAAAACTGTTAGTGATTTTTTAATAATATATTGTTAGATACTATGGAACGCTTACAATTTTGAACATCTTTAACAACAAAATACTTGGATCACAGAATATATTATCCTGATGTATTCTCTGCTTGGATCTTCCACAAATAATACACAATAAATAACTTTTTATTAAGTTCACGTCTTAAATCAATTATTTATCAAATACACTGTATATCGATATTATTTATGTATTCAACAACTCAAAATATTCCCGATGCCATGTCAAATATTTAAAATTGTCACTGATTGTCACTGTCTGACTGACAGTATGCTGACAATATTCTATTCGACTGAGTGCGTTGTATGACAAAGATAGATTTGGAAATATTACCACGGACATTCTGTTCATTTTTTTCGAATCCTGAAAAAACCAATAAATATTTTTGAAAAATTTAAACGCAGAATGAAAGACTATATTATTACCGAGGGCCGAAAGTCCCTTAGAATAAATAAAAAGTTTATTTTGAATAAGATATTTTAAATTAAATATCACACTAAATTTTCTCTTAGTTTTTCACCCCTGTAACTTATTAAAATAAACATTATAGAAGTTCTCAGGGACTTTAGGCCCTCGCCAATAACGTAATTTTTCAAAAATACTTATTGGTTTTCTCAGGATTCGAAAAAAATGAATCACCATTTGAATAGCATTGCAGCCGAAAATACGTACCCATCCTCTTAAGTTAAATTGAACATATTTGACAAATTGGTAATTAGTAAAAAATCCGAGGTAAAACTTGAGTCCTTTTTAATCCTAAAAGACCGAGTTTATTAATATTATTCGTCAGATAAAAGAATTAAATAAAGCGCGGCACAACAAAAAGTGTCTTTTATGGCAGACTTCATTTAATGAAGTGATACCTACATGAACACTAATAAATTGCGGCTGCTTTAAAGTTATTTAACAAAAGAATATTTTCACCATATAAAAATAACACCTTAACCGGCTGTTGGTTCAGTTAGGCCAGAGACGTGGTACTCCAGTAGTTGCAGGTACTGTAAGCAGGAGAGTTGAGGTAATTATTTTTAAAATGTTTTTTAATTCGACAAAACACCTAATTATTTTGAGGTTAACTATTTAATATCAACGGATTTTGTTGCTTAGGGGAGTGCAATTAGAACGAAAACATGCATTGTTTCGGAAAAATTCAAACAAGCTTATATTTTTCTAAAACTTTTTTTGTTAGTTTATATACATGTTAAAGTAACAAGTTCTACTCGCGGATTTGGCCGCTAATTGTTTATTAATTGTTTAAACAATAACAATTCTTTTGTATTAATAATTTTAAAAATATCGTTAAATTCATCATTTTACTTTGATCAAATATGTTTCTATTTTGTTTTTGATTATACTGAATCCGAATATGCCATTGCAATTTGAAAATTCTTATACAGAAGCTGTTATACAGTAAGTATGTCTGCGTAGCTAGGAACCACATGGAAAACTTTTTTATTATCAATTTTACGAAAAAAGTTATTCTTTATAAAATGCTCTGGATAGTCAAAAATCTAAGACTCAACCATCAGATATTAAATTTTATTAATTTTATACGACTCATGTCAAAAATATGAATTTCGTTAGAGAGTAAAGTACCTTTATATTTCAGAATATCAAAAAATGGAATTATGAAAAATTGTTTGAAATTAAAAACGTTGTTTAAATTAATATACAATTACATTATTCTAATCGAAAAATGTTTTTCAATTTTTTCTCAAATTACGGATATTCATCATCATTTTATTACAATTATGATAACATTGATAACTATTTTATTATCACATTTACGAAAAAAGTTATTCTTCATACAATGCTCTCCCTGGTCTAAAATCTAAGATAAAACTATCAGATGTTAAACTTTTTTAATTTTATACGAGGTATGTAAAAATATTAATTTTTCCTAAGAGTTAAGTGCCTTTATTATTCAGAATATTTTAATTAGAAGGATGTAATTGAACACTAAAACAAATTTTTTAATTCCAAACAACTTTTCTTAATAACAATTTTCGATATTGTGAAATTTAACGATACTTTACTCTTGAGTGAAATTTATATTTTTTGACATACCTCGTATAAAATTTATTAAATTTAATATTTGATGATTGCATCTTAGATTATATACGAAGCAGAGTATTTTATAAAGAATAACTTTTTTTCGTAAAACTGATAATAAAAAGTTATCAATAGGTTCCAAGTTACGAAGACATACTGTATAAAAGCTAAAAAAATTTTTTTGCTAACATTTATTATTGTTGAAGTGTATTATTAAATGTATTTTAGGTAAGTTTTACAGAAAAAAGTTTTGATCACTTTATATAAACATTTTTTTAGCTGCTAATTTTCGGTTTTTGTATTACATTTTTGTTATCTTTCTTAATTTTCTCAAAAAGAAATAGTCTATTTAATTTCTAAAGTAAAATAATTTAGTGCATTTTAAAAATTACATCCTAAGCTTTAAAAAAGTACCGTATAAAACTGTAATAGATCTGTTCAAACTTGAGTAATACCGTCTTAAATTGGTGGTAATTCTATAAAACTACGAAGATTTCAAAAATTACATTTTTTAAGACGTCATATCATTTGAATTAAATTTTTGAGATTTTTCTTGAACGAAACATCATTTAATACGATGATTGAAAGGTAAGTTATGCAAAATTGAGGGTTTTATAAGAAAAATTGTATTAGTTACACATTTTTAAATAATCTTTAAACAAAATTCATGTAAAGCTCATTTTCCGCCCCACCGTACTTATGTCCATACATTTTATTTCTTTTTATTATGTAGGAAACAATGTACATTTTATTTCTTTAGGTTCAATTTGTAAAATTTCATTTGATCCATTAGTTAAAGAATCGCGTTAAAATAACTCAATCGTGCGCTTCGCCGTACGCTAGTTTACAGTGCGCCAATGTTTGTGAGAAGAGTGACTTTAGCGTTATAAATAAAAAATTATAGAAGATACAGATTTAATTTTAGAAAATTATTTATATAAGGTTTTTTTTGTAAAATTTTCTGAATTTCTCAATGGTCAAGTCAGTTTTTTTCTAAAATTTATATTTTCGGAGTTATTTAAAAAAAACATCAAACTTCGTAGTTCATTTGTTTAATAAAAAATAAAGCACCCACTTCTCGAGAAGAACTTTTTGATATGTTGTTTATTAAACATTTCTTAATGAAATTACAAAAAGAATGTGTGTGTATTTTGTACGCACGTAAGAAGTTATACTTCTATTATATGATTTCAACAAAATTAATATACTTTAAACAGTTTATTTATATTTCATTTACATATGAAACTAATTTTAATACTTACTACTTCTCAAAAATTTTTATTAAAACAGTGCCAAAAATTAAAATAATAAATGAATAAAACACACACAAACAAACACATTGAAAAATGCCACAAATAATTTCTGAACAATGTAGGAAAAAATTTTAACTAAATACGTATTTTCTGAAAAAAAATTATATAATAAACTTACAGTCATAAAATGTATAAAAAAAATAAAAAAATAAAAGATTCCATTGGGGTTCGAACCCGCTTTTCAGCGCAGTTAGTATTGAAATTCATTCACCTTAAACTTTTACCCACGAAGACCACGTGTCATCATGTGCGAAGATCAACTAATTGAACGGATTAAACTTTTGACGGTTCTGAATTTAACCAAATTATTTTGATTTTGAATTGAAATTATTTAGAATTGAAAGAAATATTAGAATACAACAAAACATAGAGTAAGAAAACAATATATTAGGTGAATATTGATAGACATTTTGATGATTATTTCATTCATAGGAGATTCTGACCAACAGAAAGCTACAGAAATCTAAATTAAACTGATAACTTTTTTGATAATTGCCCGTCGTCAAGCATATTACGTCAGATGCCCTTCGTTGCTACGAAAAAATACATTCAGTGACATTAATGACAAATGTTTTAAAAATTATAAAAGTGATGACTTTCAACCGTCAAATACATATTTATAACAACTGTGTGTTTAATTGTACTAATTTGTACTTACATGAATAAATTATAATAAAATTTTGGTTTTGAACAGTTTTATTCATGAAATAATCGCAACAAATTGCACTCGATCTCTAAAATGAATATATAATTTTAGAGCTCTTGTGCAATTACTACTGCTAATCAAATTATGTAAATCAAAGCATTACATACTATTTTAGTAGGTTCTTTTTAAATTTTCCAAATAGGTAGGTCCTACATATGAAATTTTTATTGGGATACTAATAATAATAATAATATCGTATGGCATTTTTGCCGGGGAGATCCTTTCGGATAGTTCCAGCGCCAATTACATCTTTAACCCTGTTTCAAGTAACTAGTGTCGATGTACACTAGCCCAGGGGGACCGACGGCTTAACGTACTCTCCGAGGCACGGTGAGACGGCTCGTGTCATTATTGGAAATGAAAATGGTTTGTCTTTGGCAGGGATCGAACCCACGTCTACTGGCGTATGAGGCCAGCGTTTATGCCGTTACCCACGGCCGCTCACATTGGGATACTGAAACATTTACAATTATTACGTACCTGTCGCTATTGGGATACTGAAACATTTACAATTATTACGTACCTGTCGCTTTTAAAAACTATTTAAAAAGTCACTACAATATTATTAATATTTACATATGAAACTAATTTTAATACTTACTACTTCTCAAACTTGCATTTTTACTACTTGCATTTTACTACTATATAAACTTGCATTTTTCTCTGCCATCACAACAATAAAAACTAATATACACAACATTAATTTGTTTATCCAAAATCTCCATATTGAACAATTATTGACAGATGATTTTAACACCCAATCAGATCCCGTATAACGTTTATACCATACTGTCTGTGTGCGCATGCGCGCAGAATTATGAGATTTTACTCTCAATCGCGCCTAAAGAAGTATAACTTCAAAAAGTTCTATCTTGTTTGATTTTTTCCGAAGTGAAAATCTGTATGCACTCCCCTATCTTGATAGATTAATATTTGAAATTAAATTCCTGTTGAAATTTTCGCTGAAACTGATGTCAGAAACTATGGTAGGGGAGCCAAAGTGGAGATTTTTGCAGTTACTCAAGCGCTTCAGATTATTACATGGGGAGAAACCTTGTACCCTGAAAATTTACCTCTACCATATGTACCTCTTAATGCATGGGAGTTCGTTAAGGGGGGCCGAAAAAAAAGTCTATCCTTAGAAAAATTCGAAATCGTCAGATTAAGATAAGGTAAGTTAAGTACATGCAAAACAGTGTATATTCCAAAAATCTGACGATTTGAGCGGGGCGTAAGGAAATGGGTGAGTCCCAAAGTTTCACAAGAAAAAAGCGAATATTTCGCAAAATGAATGACAGATCAAAAAACTAAAAAATACGTGCTCAATATTTTTTAAAAATCGGAGTTCTCCCAACAGGCAGATGTGACTGTGGAACTAGCATAGCTAATCTAAATCACATATTTTTTAACTGTCCCTTACATCTCAATTCAAGTATGTGGCTGCTACAAGAATTGCTGAAAGCAGGTTTAAGTACTCCCCTAGACTTAAATGTACTATTAAGTGAAGACACCATTAAGATTTTTAAACTAATTATGACATTTCTTCAAAAAATTAAATTAAAAGTGTGAATGTAAAACTAATCGTTTGAATGGATAGGTATTTTCTTTGTATTATGTAATGTATGAATGAGATATTTCTTGTAATTAATTAAGTATATTATTTTGTAACCTATGTATTTTCGAAAAAAAATATATATATAAAAAAAAGTTATAAAAAATAATAATAAAAAATATATAAAAAAAAAATTAAAAATAAAATAAAAAAATAAATAAATAAATAAATAAAATCACTAAGAGGTTCTAAATCTCCGCGAGGATGAATCGGATTTAGTTCCTACCGTAGTGAAAAAAAAGAGAAAAAAAAATTAGCATAGTTGTTGTATTTATTAACATAGTAAGTAGACATTGTTATTTGTAAGCTTTGAATATGTATGTATATGAATGAATAATAATTTTATATTTAATTACGTGGCTAAAGGTTATAAACCAAGGCCAGAATCAGAAAAAAAAATATTAAAAATCTATCGAATGATACCAAACACGACTTCCATGGAGAGGGGTGGGGGATAAATTTAATATTTTAAATACGAATCCCGCGATATTTCGCGAAATGAACATTAGATCGAAAAACAGAAAAATACACTTATTCAATATTTTTGAAAAATATATCGAATGGCACTAAACACAAACGCCTACAGAGGTGGGGTGGGGGGCTACTTTAAAATCTTAAATGGAAGCCCCCATTGTTATTGCAGATTTGGATTCCTTACGTAAAAATAATTAACTTTTATTCAAAAATTTTTTCGAATTATGAATAGATCGCGCTATAATCTAAAAAAACGATTGTTGGAAATGGAAAATTAAGTTAAAAATGGAAAGTCCCCACTAAAATGGAAAACTTTACTTCTTTTTTTGGTTTTAGGATCTACTCCTCACAATCCAATAGGTCCGCATAACGCTCGAGTAACTGCACATTTAGCATACTTTGCTCCTCTACCACTATAAAATTTTATAATATTTAATATTTATAGCATTCATCTCCAAACTGGTAATAAATGCATCTCGACTATAATCGGAAGAAACGATTACTGGAAATGGAAAATTAAATTAAAAAATGGAAAGTCCCCATTAAAATGGAAAATTTTACTTAACTTTTTTGGTTTTAGGACCTAATAATCACAACCCAATAGGTCACCATAACGCTCGAGTGACTGCAAATTTAGCATACTCAGAGCCTATTTTACTTCAAATCAGGCCCGAGACACTACATTTTCGGGCCCCTAACAAAAATTTAATAGTAATCCTAACAATAACTTTTTTAATTGTATTAATTATTTAATAGAAATATAGTTGCACCAGAAATTTAAATTTTTATTAAAAATAAATAAAATTTATATTTAAACAATTAAACATTGTTTAACTATTTAAAGTCCTCATAAAAGTCCTTGCGCAAGTATACTATAAACCAGCGGCTCCAACCACCAGCAGAAAATATTATTGGAGAGTATCAAGCGGACTTCAAAGGGGGAAGACCGGCAATGGATCAAATATTTACAGTCCATCCGGTCTTGAGCAAATCATGGGACCGCGACATTGATGTTCACAACGTGTTTGTAGACTTCAAGCAGGCATACGACTCAGCCAAAAAGGAACAGACTATACTATTTATTGGCTGAATTGGCATACCACACAAGTATTAGACTCATTAAAGCCACAATGGATGAAACTCAGGCACAGTGGATTTAAAGGGAGGGAAAAAGGGGAAATTTCCCCCCCTAACAAGGTCCAAAATTAAAGAAAAAAATTGTTGAAACAAAAATATATTACCTGACATCAAACTTACCACAGAAAGACAAAGTCAACCCAAAAAACATGCTAGAAGGGAACTTAATGCATATACATAAGTTACTATTTATGACTTTTATGTAGTTTGGGTTTATTTTTTTTTATATCTTTTGGTTGGTGTTTCATTGGAAGTCCCCCCTTCCAACGTTATTTTCCCCTCCCAATGCAAATGTCTAGATCCGCCACTGCTCAGGCATGTGTACGAGTACAAAACCACCGGACATACTTTTTCAAAATCTCTCAGGGATTGAAGCAGGGTGATAGGTTGGCCCCAACATTGTTTAACCTGGAACTGGAGCATGTGGTTGTTGGGTAAATGCAAACTGGACGAGGAAACCTACTGACTAACAGAACCGTCCAATGCCGATGATATTAATATTTTGAGTAGAACATCAGCAGGAGCAGAGGAAATATACGCAGAGTTAAAAAAGCAAACGAAAATACTAGGTCTGGAAATTAACACAGAAAAAACAAAAATAGACGAGAAGAAATATAGTCCCACAAAACATTATACATGAAGATGACATTGAGGCAATTGGAAAGTTTACATACCTGGAAGTAGAAATATATGCCAACGGATCAGAAGAACAGAAGAAGGGGAAATACGGAAGAGAATAACGCAGGCAAACATAGCTTATATTGCCCTCTTCCATAAATTTCGGTATAAAAGTGTCCACCGAAACACAAAGATGAAAATCTATAAAACCTTAATTCGACCAATAGCATGCTATGGAAGTGAAACATGGGTTCTGAAATAAACATCCAAAAACAAACTCGACACATGCGAAAGGAAAGTACCAAGGAGAATACTAGGACCTGTGAGGGAAAACAAAATCTTCAGAATTCGATACAACGAAGTTTATCAACTTTATAAGAAAACACCCCTGTCAGACTTCGTTAGAATACAAAGATTACAATGGGCCAGACATGTGATAAGAATGGCAGAGGATAGGCTACCAAAAAGAGCACTGAACGCTAGAATGCAGGGAAAGAGACCGGTTGGAAGGCCAAGAAAGCTCTGGGAAGACACAGTACAAGCATTTTTAGGAGTCCGTGTATGGAGAAGAGCAGCGACAGATAAACCAGGGTGAAGGCAAATAATAAATGAGGTCAAGGCTCAATTTGGGCTGTAGTGCCGTAGAAGAAGAAGAAGAAGAACAGGATGGGAGGACGAACTTCTTTTTTGCGCACTGTCGTGGGGTGTAAATATGATAATAGTTTGCATCTTTTTTATGCCTGTCGTTTCTGTTCTCTTAATTTTTGCTTTTGTAGTTTTTCACTGCCATTTAAATATTTGTAACTCATGATAATAACGAAACGAGTACTTAGTTAAGAAAAATAAGTGTTAAAAGAGATTTAATAAAACGACTAATGCAACACCTTACAGAAAACGGCATTTAACCATCAAGCTCGATATTAAATTAAAAAGTGCATTTCAAATAAATATTATGACTATACGTACCGATACCTCTTGCTAATCACGTCTTGTTAATCCTTCGGAGTGGTGTCTAAATTTTGCTTATTGTTATTGATACCGACAAGGCAATCTACCTACTCTTATTGCAGTTTTATGATAAGAACGGTTTATGGTTTATGAATATAACTCTAACCTAATTTGTTATCATTTATCATTGTCTGTTCGTAAAATGAAATAATTTGGAAAATTTATTTTGTTTTTTCAATAGAAATATTCTTTTAGTGATCTTTTCGGGCCCCAATAAAATGTGGGCCCGAGGCAGGGGCCTCACGGGCCTAGTGGGAAAATAGGCCCTGAGCATACTTTGCTCCCCTACCATAAAGTTTGTTGCAGTTATTTACTAACGCTTTGCATATTATATAATTATGTATTATTCAAATGGACTGAAAACCGACAATTTGATCCTCTATAACTCAGATACAATTGATTTTTGAATCTTGGTGCAATAAGTACGTTTGATCAGCATGACAAAAGCTAATTCTTTGAAAAGTTTCAGCCAATTGAACTAAAATTACGTTTACAAAGAAAAGCGCTAGGGTCCTTTATATTTACTTTATAAAGCCGGTTACACACCTGCCTGTAACCAGCATACTTGCGTATTAGTACCCAACAAGCACCGGTTATTGTCCCCAAACTAGCAAGTTTGTACGGTAAAAATACTCAAAAACTTTAATTACAAAAATTACTTTGGTATTTTTCACACGAAATCCCCTCGATTTTTTACCCTTTCTTTTGTAAAAACCTAAAACCTACCCTGCTTTTTGCCTTGCCAGTATAGGCATGCAAGCTACTGGAATGCCAATTTACTTATAAATTTTTTTGTGCATGAATTTTTGAATCCGAATTTACAGGCATGTTTGTACCCAGCTTAAAAGACCCAGCAAAATTTTAGAGGACGAGGATACCTTTGTTAATTTCCTTATATCTTTGTTGTTTACATCTCCTTATGATTCTTCATTCAAGAAATTAGGCATTTACTGCCTGTTCCAGTGGCGTACTGAGCATGGTTCCACGGGTTCCGTGGAACCAGGGCCCGGGCCTCGCAGGGGTCCGCTCTAGCGCCCTTTTTGCTTCTTTTCTTTCTAATTTGATGGGGACATTTTGAACCACACAAGTACACAATTTATACACACTAGGAAATATAACTGCTTAATAAATTTTAATTTTTGTGTAGGTACTTATAATTAAATGCGAAGAATATCTACCAATATCAAAATCAAAAAATTTAAAAACAATAATTATTGAGAAACACAGGGACTGGATAAGTCCGGAATTGGATGAACTAACTAATTCTAAACAACTTTTTTTCTATACCGTTTTTTCACTAAGTCAATACTTTTCGAGTTATTTGCGAGTGAAAATGTTTATTTTTCAACCAAAAAACCACGTTGCAGGCGGTTCTTCGCAAATAACTCAAAAGGTCAGTATTATATCAAAAAAATATTAACTATTTTGTTATAACAAAGTGAAAAAAATGGTGTATGTACAAAGTTTGTGGACCCAGTAGAAGCACAGTTGTATCTAATGAAATGTGAGTTCTTACTAGTCAAATTCCAAATCGAATATTTCAATGTGAAATAACCAAAAAATCAAGCAATTTTCAGGGAAAACTCAAATTTTTTAAAGTATTTAAAAACAGCTTTATTTTTGTTTTTTAAAAAAGTTTCTAACATCAAAAGTAAGTAAGTTACGATCAAAAGAATGTTGGTCCATTTTTTTTGTTGGTAAAAAAAACGTGAAAATCACTCCCAATTAGCATCCCAGATTAAATTAATCGTTACCGCTTCAGAAATTACTTTAGTTATTTATTGTTTATAACATCTGTAAGATTCATTGGTTCAAAGTGCTTATTTTTGAAAAGGCTGCAGTTAAATGGGCTTACACGAGTCAATAATCACGAGTGTATGCAAATTTTGAACAGTCATATCTTAACCAATTTTTGCCTTCAGGAAAACAAAAAGTCGAGAATACAATAGCAAAACCTATATTTTTTTACTACTTGAGATTTTTGGTATCACCAATAAGTTACAAGGAACCAACTTTATTTTGAGCGTTACATGCTTAATGTTGATGCTAGAAACTTTCTTAAAGAAAAAACAAAAACAAGCTTTTTTAAATACTTTAAAAAAGTTGCGATGAGTTTTTCCCTAAAAGTGCTTCATTTTTTGGTTATTTCAAGTTGAAATATTAGATTTTAAATTTGACGAATAAGAACCTACTTTTTATTACCTACAACTCTGCTCCTACTGGGTCTACAGACTTGGTATACACCTCATTTTTTTTATAAGCTATATTTCTACTAAGAAATTTTTTTTCGATAAAATACTTACTTTTTGAGTTATTTGAGAAAAACAGTCTGAAAACGTGTTTTTTGTTTGTTGAAAAATAACCATATTCACCCGCAAATAACTCGAAAAGTATTGACTTATAGTGAAAAAACAGAAAAAACAGTTTATAGAACTAAAGTTGCTTAGAATTAGTCAGTTTATTCAATCCCGGACTTATCTTGAACGTATGTTTTTCATCCCCTAGAAGAGGTGATGCTCACCCCAGAGCAAAAGCACACATCGACACAATATCACTTTTTTCTTTTTACATGTTAGCCATATGTACGCCAAATTTCATGTCAATCCAAGCGGTTTTTTTTAATTACAGCAAAAGTCCTGAGTAAATGGACTATAAATTAGCTTGAGTTTTTATAAATATGTATGTATATGATATATACTTTATGATATATGCTGATCTATATTTAATGTTTATTAAAAAATTTTGATATACAATGTGTGTTTTTATTGGCCGAGCGGACCCGCATCCCAACTGGAACCAGGGCCCGCTGATCTATCAGTACGCCGCTGGCCTGTTCTACTTTCAAATTGCTCTCCACCTTTTCAAGATATCTACGTCTTTAACTTCTTCTTCCTCTTGGTTGGTAATGTTTAATGGAAGGTTTTAACGAAATGAAAAAAAGAGGATCTTTATGTGAATAAATCTAAAAAGAAACTATAGACTAAGAATGTCTGCGTAGGGATGCATCTTCTTATGATCCTTCTTTTCAGAAATTTTGCATTTGCTGCCTTCTCTGCTATCAAATTTGGTTCCAGTTTTGCAATGTACGTCTTGCATCTCTTCTTTCTCTTTGTTTTTGAAGTTATTCTTCTTTAGGCGCGTTGGGAGTAAATTTATATGTGCGTGAATTCATCAAAAGTCTCGGTCCTAGGCGCAGCTTAAACGTTATACGGGCTCTGATTGGGTAATTACAATGACCTTTCAACAATTGTTCAATATGCAATATGTCGGTTATGGGTAAACAAATGATGTGTATATTAGTTTTTATTGTTGTGAGGACAAAGAAAAAAGCAAGCTTATAATTGTAGTGACTTTTTAAATAGTTTTCAATAGCAACAGGTACGTAATTGTAAATGTTTCAGTATTGAAATAAAAAATTACATAGGTACCTACTTACCTAGTTGGAAAATATATGTACCTATCTAGTAGGTAATGCTTTGATATACATAATTTGATTACCAACAAAATTTCTACCAATCTTCATCTAATATATTGTTTTCTTACTCTATGTTTTGTTGTATTGTAATATTTTAAAATAAAAATGTATACCATGGTATACATTTTTATTTTATATTCGTATTACTCCGTAGAGTAACTAGGTGCATTTTCCGTTGGAACTTTACCAAGCTACAGACGGGTATGTGAATTGCATAGTGTAGAATTCCTTCCCTTTGTCTTCACTGCAGCATCCATTTGGGTTGCAAATTGTAGAAGCCTTGGAGGTGTCACCAGGAAAATGTACCAATAAGTTTTTCAATTTAAAAATCTTTTAGTAACATTTTTAATATTTTCAATATTATTAATGTTGCTATGAGGATCGAAAAACTTCATCTTTCATCTTTGTAATATTTTAATTCCACAAAAATCTGATTTGAATTTGATTATTTCACAAAAATTTGATTAAATTCAGAATTGTCAAACAGTGAAACGTTCAGTTGGCCTATCTTCGTACATGGCAGGTACGTGTAAGAGGCTAAATGAGTAGAGGCTTCATTTTCAAATCCTAAGCACCCAAATAAACGCGGGTTCGAATCCCAATACAAGTTTTTATTTTTTATTTACTTTTTATTATACATTTTATGATTGTAATTATATTTGTTATATATTTTTTTTTCAGAAAATGCGTATTTAGGTTAAATTTTTGCCAACAATTATTGTTCAGAATGTGTTTGTGTGTGTTTTATTCTTGTATTTTTTTAATTTTTGGTAATTACTAAGTATTAAAATTAGTTTAATATTTCAATCAAATACAAGTAACTGTTTAAAGTACATATTAATTTCGTTGGAATCATATAATAGAAGTATAACTTCTTACGTGCGTACAAAGTATCTACACCTACACCCACATTCGTTTTTATTCTGTAGTGAGAGATTTTACCTGTAACCAAATAAAATAGGGTTAAGCCAACGACGATAATGACACGCCTATGTAATAAAAGTATTTATGAATAAAAATCCTCGGCGACAAAGTGTGCCACTGAATGCATTTTTTGCAAATACCTCTCCCAATATGATAAAGTCGCTTTAAGATTGTATTGTGATCGGCATAATCGCTCTCGTCACCGTTCGCGTCGCCGTACTTACACTTTTTGTATGCACATACCAAACCAAAATAATTAAAGGGAAAACGGCCTTCATTTAGCTCATATCCTGTGGCAATAAGAACTAACGACATGTCGACAATGCCGTTTTGCCACGCCGTCTCGTAATCTGATTGTTCATTAAAAAGTGTAAAACGGTCGTTAGTGTTGATTGTTACGGGGACATATCGCCGACGACAATTGCGCTATTCAATGTGACGAGGCTCGACGAGGGCTGAAATACAGGACGGACCATACAGTAATACTGTTAGTGTTATTGTTTGTTTTTTCTATCAATGACTATCAATTAAATTATCCACCAGAAATAAATTAATAATATTACACTTTTATAAAATAGTTATTTATGAAACAGTTCGTGAAGTATGCTTTGGCGAACGCACGCGATGTTTAGAGCACGAGCGACAGCGGCGCGAATGCTACACATCGCGTAAGTTCGCAAAAAGTACTTCACGCACAGTTTTATACAATATTTTATCTACGATAAACAAATAAAAAAACTGTAACTCTTCGTCACTGGAATTCATTTCTATTCTACAATTTCCAGAACTTTGACATTTAAAAATTCTAACTACTTTCAAACCACAAAACTGTCAAAACTTTTGTTGTAATTTATTGCTCACGAGAAAGTTAAGGATATTTGATTATATGAAAGTGTACCAAAAAACAGTGCGAAAAAGTAAATTCCATTTAAAATACATTGTTACTTCACGCACACTTTAAATCCTTCACGCACTGCTATCTATAATGACAGTTTTCACAAACTAAAAACATATACATAATATGACATAGACTAGATAAAAGAACTTTTTTATAATAAAACGTTTTTATTATTTATAGGAGAGAATATAAAATAATTTGACGATATAAAATGCTGAAAATTCCAAAAATTACACTATAATATAAAAAGTACTTTTTATAATAACACGGTTTTGTTATACAGTGCTAGTCAAAAGTCCGTACCCCCCTCGTATCTTTTGAACGGGTATACGTATACATATAATAGTGAAATTTGGAGGGAGGAAATAAACAGACGTAAGCTTCTTAACTAGTCATGACAGGTGACGTAGTAGTGACAGATGACTTTACAGCGCCACTGTGACAAATAATTTTAAATAGGACCTTATGGCAAGTGACACCTCATTTGAAAAGTATTGAAAATACCTATTCAGTCATAGTAATCTTGTTTTTAAGCAAATTTTGATGAATAAATGCAATAAATATAAAATTGTAGTTTCGCATTTAATTAATAAAAATTTAAAATTCCGCCTATGATAACTTGTCAAAAAGGTTGACGTTGACGTAAAAACTACTAGAGAATTGAAAAACGTCAAATTTTTTGACAAAAAAACCATAGGCGGACATTTGAATTTTTATTAATTAAATGCGAAACTACAATATTATATTTATTTAATTTATTCACCAAAATCAAAATCAACTTAAACCCAAAAAATTAGTATGACTGAATAGGTATTTTGAATACCTTTCAAACGAGGTATCACTTCCCATAAGGTCCCATTTAAAATTATCGGTCACAGTTGCTCTGTAACGTCATCTGTCACTATTACGTCACCTGTCATGACTAGTTAAGAACCTTACGTCCGTTTATTTCCTCCCTCCAAATTTCACTGTTATATGTATAACCGTTCAAAAGATACGAGGGGGGTACGGACTGTTGACTAGCACTGTATAAAGGACACAGCATGTTTCGAAAGAATAAAATTTGAATTTTTAATAGGTGTATTAACTGTTAAAATTATAATTCCAAAAATTACACTACTATAAAAAAGTACTTTATCTATTCTATGTCATATTATGTATAAGTTTTTAGTTTGTGAAAACTGTCATTATAGATAGCAGTGCGTGAAGGGTTTAAAGTGTGCGTGAAGTAACAATGTATTTTAAACGGGATTTACTTTTTCGCACTGTTTTTTGACACACTTTCATATAATGAAATATCCCTAACTTTTGCGTTGTCATGGTGATGACAAAATGAGCAATAAATTACAACAAAAGTTTTGACAGTTTTGGTGTTTGAAAGAAGTTAGAATTTTTAAATGTCAAAGTTCTAAAATTTGCAGAATAGAAATGAATTCCAGTGACGAAGAGTTACAGTTTTTTTTTATTTGTTTATCGTAGATAAAATATTGTATGGAACTGTGCGTGAAATACTTTTTGCGAACTTACGCGATGTATAGCCTCGCTCCGCTGTCGCTCGTGCTCTGAACATCGCGTGCTTCGCAAGAAGCATATTTCACGAACTGTTCCATAAATAACTATTTTATAATAACACGGTTGTCTAAAATGGTATATATAATAATTAACTTATAAAATATGAATTTTAAGTAAATCAGCTTCTAATTATCTATTAAAAAAAAGGGTACGCAACAGCCGAGTTCGAACTAGGGAACTCTCGATCTGCAGTCTTAATGCCACTGACCCACCATCAATTTGTAGATATCGATTTATTAACGTAGGCACTTTAAAATATCATTACATTAGTGACATTTTTAAAATAGTTTGAAATAAAAAAAAAATCGATTTATCCCATAAAGGGTGATTGATTTGTGGGGTAAAGCTCCATAGATCCGTTATAGTAGTAGATAGCAATAAAAGTTATTAACAAAAATTGTAGCCAACTTTGATTAGAGATTGATAATCAGTAGTCGTAAATTGTCAGTTTTAGACAATTCAGTCATGACTTGCCTAAAATTTGGATAGATTTAGACCCGTAATTAATAATTTGCTCTGAAAAATGAAAATATCTCGAAAACTAATAAATTTAGACATAGGGAATGTTATATAAAAATTAAAGTACGGTAATGGTACTTTTCGATAGTGATATAAAATACAGTGTGTTTCATTTAAAATTACTGAGAAAATAATGTACTTGCGTTTTGACTCACCCTGTATTCAATATCAAGAAAATTAGCAATATTGATTATTTATGAAAATTTTGTCAATAAATAAAAAAATATGGCATTAATAAACCATTACCGTTGTGCTTATTTTTATTTATACAGGGAGTTAAACTTGCTACGATTTTCATATAAAATTGGTTATAACTTTGTAAATACCCTGTATGACATACTAAACCTTTATATTTTTGTAATAAAGAAGTTAAGAAGATTTTGAATATAAAATAAAATATATGGTGTTCCATTAAAAAAAAAACATAACTTTGATATGTCACTATGTTATAGAACAGCCTGTAACATTCTAACTAATTTTGTAATGTGAAGTTCAAAGTTGGCTACAATTTTTGTTAAACTTTTATCGCTATCCATTACTATAACGGATCTACGGAGCTTTACCCCACTAATCAATTACCCTGTATAAGAGCAGTTAAATATTGCATTGTTAGCTAGTTCTAAGCTATTCTGAAAATTTCAGGTACCTAGGTAGCCTAGAACTATTTTTAAAATGGATTACAAAATTTGCGGAGACCGTGACAACAACTAAGCCAAGTATATAAAAACGTTTTAAAAAATAAATAAATATATTTACTACAGACCCATAAACAAATATAAAATATAAAAAAATATTAAAAATATTGAAATAAATGAAGGGAAAAATAGCTGATAATATATTTTTTAAAGGACACCGCAAAATATAATGTGACTCAAGCGAAATGAAATTTACAATCAGTCTCGAAATTACATTCATTGCATATTATTGCGCCAACACTGAATTTTGATTATTAACGTCGTAAATTGTAATCTATTCATTGCTATTTTGCGATTTTGTAATCTCTTCATTGCTAGAGGCTTCTTCTTCTTCTTCTTGATGTGCCTATCCGTGACGAATGTTGGCGATCATCATGGCAATCTTCACCTTATCTGCAGCAACGCGGAAAAGCTGCACAGACGTTGTGTCGAACCAGGTTCTGAGGTTCTTTAACCAGGATGTTCTTCTTCTTCCTGGACCTCGCTTTCCAAATATTTTTCCTTGCAGGATGGCTTGTAGGAGGGCATCTCTGGATTCATTTCGCATAATGTATTCCAACTTTCGAGATTTGATGGTGGTCAGTACTTCTCGGTTCTTCCCCATTCTTCTAAGGACCTCCTCATTTGTGACGCGATCAGTCATTGGGATTTTAAGAATTCTCCGATATAGCCACATCCCAAATGCTTCCAACTTTAGGCACATATCGTCGTTTAAGGTCCATAATTCAACACCATAAACAAGGTAAAGAGAAGACGTAACATCTCAACATTCTTACTTTTATACCAAGAGATAGGTTGTGGCTCTTGAAAAACGCGCACATACGGTTGAAGATTGATCTAGCTTTTCCGATGCGCGCTCTTATCTCTTGGTTGTTGGTCCATTCTTCATTTATTATGGTGCCGAGGTACTTGTAGTGCCTCACTCTTTCTACAGGGGTTTGGTTGATATATAGTTCACCTTCTGTTATCTTTTTCTTGGTGACAATCATAAGCTTTGTTTTCTTTACGTTTATATTGAGTACATATTGTTGATTATAATACCTGATTTTGTTCATGAGGACTTGTAGGTCTTCTAGGTTGTGCGCAAATACTATGGTGTCATCTGCATGCCTGATGTTATTTAGCCAGTAATCGTTTAGTAGAATACCTTTTTCAGTTTCGTGCAAAGCTTCAATAAATATTTTTTCAGAGTGAACATTGAAAATTAGGGGGGACAAAATGCAGCCCTGCTTCACTCCACGCATGATTTTCACATATTCGGTGTGTTCACCGTCAACTCTGAGGTTTGCAGTCTGATTCCAGTAAAGGTTTCTAATTACTTTCAGATCTTGGTTGTTAATTCCTGCTTCTTTTAGTATTTGCATCATCTTGGCGTGTTGTACTCGATCAAACGCCTTCTCGTAATCAACCAAACATGCGTATACGTCGCAGTTGACGTCTCTGCATCTCTGGAATAAGACTTGTATTGAAAGCGAAGCCTCTCTCGTACCAACAGCATTTATGAACCCGAACTGGTTGTAATGATGTTGAAAAAGTAACTATTCGTTACAAAGTACTCGTTACTTACGAATACCGAAAGTAATGATTACTATACAGAGGGGCAAATCGTTACTTTGATTACTCTGATTACTTCGTTACTTCAAACCAATCGTATTAGAGCGAGTAACGACTATTGTATCTACTTTGATTACTCTGATTACTTTGTTACTTCGTACCAATCGTATCAGAGCGAGTAACGACTATTGTATCTACTTTTATTACTTTGATTACTCTGATTACTTCGTACCAATCGTATCAGAGCGAGTAACGACTATTGTATCCAATTACTCTGATTACTTCATACCAATCGTATTAGAGCGAGTAACGCCTATTTTATCTAGTTTGATTACTTTGATTACTCTGATTACTTCGTACTTCGTGAAGGTTGTTATTATATAGGAATACCTATACAAAATACCTACCTACTGAGAAATTATTATCGGTACTCAAATACAAAAGTAATCATAGTAATCAAATCATTTTTATCCCTTAAACAAATCGGTGAAGGTCGTTGTTATATCGGAATACCTATACAAAATACCTACCCACTGAGAGATACAATTCTCGATATGATCAGGTACTCAAATACAAAAGTAACAAAAGTAACCTTAGTAATCAAAGTAACGAATACTGTAAATGATTACTTTATACAAAATACCTACCTACTGAGAAATACGATTTTCAATATGATTACCGTTACTCAAATACAAAAGTAACAAAAGTAATCATAGTAATCAAAGTAACGAATACTGTAAATGATTACTTTATACAAAAGTAACGATTTGTAACGAATACTCGAAATTAACTATAATCAGCATCACTAATAGTTGGACGAAATTTGACTTTCACATAGCTTGTAAATTCTCGTATGGATTATAGTCCAAGTAATGGAGCTTGAAATAGGACAAAACCTCGCAATTTTTACAGAATGGATCGATTTGCTTGAAAATTTGAGAATAAGTAGTGGATAGTCCAAGGATCAAAATCTATATGATGCCGAAAGGCGCTTTTACCATGGGGGTGGTTGCCACCCCCTTTTTGGGGTGGAAATTTTTTATCATATTTTGACCACAAAAGTTGGTAAAAACGTTCATTCTAAGCAAAAAATGTTCTATACATTTTTTTTATAAAATTAATAGTTTTCGATTTATTCGCTATCGAAAGTGTTAGTATTATATCGAAAAATCAATGTTTTTAATCAGTTTTCTGCTAATAACTCCATAAGTTTTCGTTTTATCAAAACAACTTTACTAAACAAAAATGTACTATTTGAAAAAATAAATAAAACCGTGTTTTTTAATTTTCTTTAAGACCAACATTATTCAAGATCTACTTTATTATATGTTAGCTCTCCTTTGTCAAATGCTAAATATTGTAGTTTCAAAGTCAAAAGACGGGAAAAATATGCATTTTTCGAGAATAACTTGTTAAAACTAATTTAAAGAATTTAAAAATATCTATCTCCAGAAATAAAAAAGAAGTCTCTAGCTCAAAAATTAAGTGACTTATAATGGAAAGAATGTCAGTCCCTATTTTTTTCAGCGCAAAAGTGGTCGGAAGCAACCCCGTAATCACCACCCTAATTAAAACTAGGCATTGACCTTATTTGGTCTTATTTATTTATGTATTATTAATAGGTTCGAGAAGTTTGACCGACTTAGAATGATTCGTTTTTAAAAATATGAAGTTAACAGCGATTAACGAATTTTTGTAGTTTGGGAAAAATGGCTTTTTCTTCTGAATAAAAAGATTAGCATCAGAGATGTGAAAAAATGTTTTTATATTAAATTGTAGCTAATTTAATTCCCAAGAATCTGGTATGAAAAAAATTTTTCTATGACAAAAATTAAGTGAGCTATTGACAATTAAAACTTGTAATAGCATGCAAAAACCACGTTTACCAACCCTTTCAAAGTCACCTCTTTTTGTGACTAAGGATTCTAATAAAATTTAATATTAATAGATTTGTAGATCTTGTAACAACCTACAAAATTCTTTTATACCAAACTTACTAGGATACAAAATAAAAAAGTTACGGTTAAAAAATCAATATATTTTTTTGAGAAAAAGAAGGAGAAATCCAATTGTAAGCATAATAATGTAAGTTAGCGGTGTTTTTAGTCATTGGCCTTATTCATTCTTCTTTATTTGTATATTATTAATAGATTCTAGAAGTTTTACTGGCTTAGAATGATTAGTTTTTAAAAAACTGAAGTTAAAAGCGAAAGAATTTTTGTAGTTTTGTAAAAAATGCAATTTTCTTCAGAATAGAAAGATTAGCATCAAAGATAAGGAAAACTGTTTAAATATGAAATTGTAGGTTATTTGATTCTTAAGAACTTGGTGTGAAAAATTTTTTTCTACGACAAAAATTGAGTGAATAGTAAATGAGTATACTTTAGAAGAACATTGATTTTTTCCATATAAAACTAACACTTTCGATAGCGAATAAATAGAAAACTATTAGTTTTATCAAAAAAATGTATACAACATTTTTTGCTTAGAATGAATGTTTTTATCAACTTTTGCTGTCAAAATATAATAAAAAATTTCCACCCACGAGATGGGGTGGCAACCACCCCCATAATAAAAGCGCCTTTCGGCATCATATAGATTTTGATCCTTGGACTATCCACTACTTATTCTCAAATTTTCAAGCAAATCGATCCATTCTGTAAAAATTGCGGGGTGAGAAGCTTCGGTTCCTGGACTATTACCTTTAGGAACAATTTTAGGAGATGACTCATCAGGCTTATCGCACGGTATTCTTCGCATTTTTTGGCTCCTGATTTTTTTGGAAGTGCAATAAACTCAGACTTCAGCCATTCTGTTGGTATTTCTCCAGAGTTGTATATGTTGTTGAATATCTTTGTGATTATTTCTGTTGATTCGTTGTATATCAGTTTAAGTAGTTCTGCTTGTATATTATTGGGAGCTGCTGCTTTGCTATCCTTTAGCTGTATTATGACAGAATAAACTTCCTGCTGTAATATTCTTGGTCCATCATTTACCCCTTCTTCTAACTCAAAGGTGTTATCTCTTTGGTCTTCAAATATTCTTTCCACGTTCTAATTTTACTTTGTTTGTCTAAGATGATGTTTCCGTTAGAATCAGTTAGATTTCCTCTCTGTCTCCGTCTTAGTCTACCTGTGAGTTCTTTAACTTTCCTATGTACATTGTGACTATCGTAATTTGACTGTAGAGTCTCAATTTCTTGGCATCTCTCCATTGCTTCTTTTCTTTCGCTTCTCTGCTAGAGGCTGATAGCAGTAAATGTTTGGTTGCAAAGTGTTTAACTTGGTGTTGTTTTTTTTTTCAGGGGTTATTCCAAACACCCATTATTTTTGTGTTCTTTTTTAGATCTGATGATGTTTGGATCTCTGTTGTCGAGTTTAGAGAACAGGATTGTTTTGCTGTTAGATTAGCTTTTTCATTACCTGAAATAGCACTATGTGATGGGGCCCACAATATTATTACTCTAATGCCATTCATTTGAAGATTATTGCATACACTCCGGATTTTTTGGAATAATGGGTGGATAGAATGAAGGTTTCTTGTGGAGTGCAAAGATGACAGAGACTCAGTGCAGAGTGCTATTAATTTTGTTATCTTTCAGTGGAGTTTTCATAGCTTCCAGTATTCCAATATTCCATATAGTTCATTGATGGAGATTTGAAACACGTTGACAGTATTAAATGTAGTTGTAATAGCACAGTCAGCATCTTCTTCACTCTTAGATGCATCTGAGAAAAGGATCTTATCGAAGTTGCATTAATAAAGTATTTTGTAAAATCTTTGTTTGAGAATGGAGGGAGACATTCCATTCTTGTTATATGCATTTGGATAATTCTGTATTGAGATTCGGAAGGTATCTTTATGGAGGAGTTTGAGGGATCCTGTAAAGTGTGGTGGATAACAGGTTGATATTAACTTGATGAGGAATTAGAATCTGTATATTGGACGACACCATAAAATAATTAATTGTAGCGGGTAGTTGCCTATTATAGATGAGATTACTTGAGGGGATTGTGGGATTTGCTGAAACAGTCTCGAAGAACAATACTAGAAGTTGAACTGTCATCTTAGGTAAAAGGAAGTTTAGAAATATTTAGTTAGTGTTGTCTAGTGTTAGTTTAGTGTTTATAAGCAAAAAAATAAGACGGTTCGACCTTCTCTAGATCCGTCACTGATGTGAGCTAAGTAAAGCAATGACCATTTTAAAGGCATTTAGCTGAATAAAAAATTCGGTTGCTTTAAAGAGCAATAGCAAACTTATTAGTTTCCCAAAAGTGGTGAAATTGGACTTATCAACTTTTGCGTGAATGATCTTCAAATGTGATTAGGTATTAGATAAATTAAAAGAAAAAAATTTATTTCTTTTTATACATATTATGGGAAAAGTAAATCCGAACCTATACACCTGTAAAACAGGTGTAAGGGCCTTTACTTAAAGTGGTAATTTTGCCGATAAAACTGGAATTGCTTACAACAATAACAAATAATTGCAATCTGGATGAAATTATAGTTGATTACGTAAATACTGGATATTATATATCGCCTGGTGAGAACAATAGTGACGAAACTTCAAAATGAACATTTGGAGATAATCGTATTTTAAGTTTTGATGAAACTGCTAAACAGTATAACTGACTAATAGGTATCATTTTGCAGAATTTTTCTAATAATATGCTTTCTAGATATGTGAACCAATTAGTAGAAGTAATTTTATTTGAAGAAAATATGGATATCGTATTTATTTTTGATTTTTTTTCTGCGTTACGCCATTATTGCATTATCGGGGATGTTTAATTTGATGTTTCGCCACTATACTTTACTACTACTATACTACAACAGTTTAGTTTCTGTTTCAAATAATTAAAAAAATATTACTTTTAAAAATAAATT
Organism: Diabrotica virgifera virgifera; assembly: GCF_917563875.1. Classification (NCBI taxonomy): domain Eukaryota; kingdom Metazoa; phylum Arthropoda; class Insecta; order Coleoptera; family Chrysomelidae; genus Diabrotica; species Diabrotica virgifera. The sequence goes on along the minus strand of NC_065449.1, from coordinate 52,565,725 downwards.
AAACGCATCAAATAAAATATTTTATTGTACACACCAGTTATTCGCAAAATGAAACTAAAGTACAATAGAAAAATACCAAAATAAGATCTTAAGTAATAATCATGAAAACGATAAACATGATACATGATAAAAGATAAAAAGTAAGCAAAAGAACCATGAATAGTAAAATTAAATTTATTATTTCACTCACGTATGTTTCGTATTTCAAACTACTAAAGAAATGATTGTGGGTAGAAAGAATTGATTTATTTTGTAAGACTTCTTTTTGGAAATGAATATTGGTTCTCGATAGTGTAGAATTAAACAATACTGATCCAAAGTGGATAGACGCTTTCTTGATTTGCTATTTCTAAGTACCTATAAGAACGATTGAAACTGAGTTTCTCTGTAAGAAGTTTTATAAAAAAAAACACAAAAGTGCTCATTCGCCGCTATTGCACATTGTACTACTACTATCTTTAATAAAATATCTAATATTTCAAATATATGCTGGCACGGCGTAATTACAGATTCGCCAGTATTGATATAAAGTTTGGTGTGCTTTCGTCGTTAATGCATTAAAATATTTGACAAATTCACAATACCATAAAGACTTGTAGGCGCCCTCTAGTAATAAGGAAATTAAATAATTGTTAGCCGATATTGCACATAAAAGAGGGCATATTTAGACGTCGATTGATGGTCTTAACTCAAAAACGTTGATTTTCGTTTTTCGCCACTATTGTTCTCACCAGGCGATATAGAGTTCACTTACAATTTATGGCAATATATCATTGAAATCCAAAATATTCGGAGTCCGCATTGAATAGAACATTACAGATATCGATGTAGAACCAAACTCCAACTAATTTGATAATTATTTACTACTAGTTTGTATTTAAAAAATCGCTAAAACTAATATTTTTTATAGGAGCAGATACAATTATCACCCATACAGCACAGGTCATCTTTAAGATATCTTATTTACAACCAAATATGGTCTTAATGTCTTGAGACTTTTAAAGGATATCTTTAAAACGCCAAATTTAAGATATCTTTAAAACGCCAAATTTAAATATCGTTTAAACATCATATTTAAGACATTTTTTCTTAAAAATAGGTTATAATTACGAATTTAAAAGTTAGGTTAGGTAAGTAGGTAAAACATTTAAGACAAGAGCTGGTAGCTAAAAGACAAACTCCAAACAAAAGCTTTTTCATATCAGTGACTTCAGTGGTATTTCCCATATCTTGTGATGAAGATATGGTTTTATTTGAGGGAATAGAAGCATCTACAGATTTTAATAATGCAGTAGGTAGGTTTAGATTTAGATTGTTATATTATTAAAGTAAAAAATTAACTTTGTTATCAAGAGTAAATGTATGTCTCCTAATTCAACAGCATACCTTAACAATATGCTCTTAAACATATATTTTTTAGGTAGGTGTCGGAGCTTGTTAAAGTAGGAGGATCAAAAGCCTATGATTTTGTATCAAGAGTTGGAAAATTAATTATTAGCAATGAGCAAGCTTTAAGTACAGTTGGCTGGGACAAAAAGGCAAACAAAAGTTTTGTGATACCAGAATTGCAAATCTGATAATTGGTAAAGCTTATTCTATATGTAGGTACGTATAAAATTTTAATGGCAATAAACGTATTTTTAAAACCTAATTATTTTTATTAAATGTTCATTTGAAATATTTCAGAAAAAATTAAAAAGAAAGCTGCCCTAAACACCTTAATAGTAGACAAAAAAAGACATCTTTAAGATATAAGGATTTGTAACATCCGTATATCTTTAAGACGTCGTAAAGATATCTTTCCGGAAATACCAGACATCTTTAAGACGTCTAAAACATCTTTAGTGAGTTATCTTTTAGATTTCTTTAAGATGTCTTTGTGTTATCTGGACAATAATAAATTCTAAAGTCTGCCTTGTCTATTAGTACAAAAGATCTCACTATTCTATTAACTAAATAAAAAATCTATTTGTACTTATAAATTTTCTATTGTTTAGCAGTAGTTCAAATAATCAAGCAATTTCATCCCACCTCCCTGACCGTTACCGTTCAATCTATCAATTTTTCCATCTTTTCGCCGTAAGATGAACGAGATTGGTGATTTTAGAGCCAATAAGGCCTTTGCCCAGGTAGAGGCGGCGAGACCTTGGCGGCGGCACCAGCGGAGACGGCGTCGGTCCCAGGACGCTCGTCCCTCGGCCACGTGCACATTACAACGAGGTATTTGCTCTCAGGCGGCAACGGCGGGCGGCTATTGTAATGGGAGTGTTAACTGGCCCGTCTACTACGTGTGAATGAGTTTGATGGAACATCTATTGGAATGTGAATTTGCCAAGAGAAACGATCAGAAGCAAAGAAGAGATTTTCTGAACGTTCCATTATTACTGCAATGCAGATTCATCTACTAAATTAAATTAAATGCGAGTAACTGTTTTTAATTGATTTTAATTCCAAAATTGGGGAAGGAAAAAGCGGCAAATATGTAGGAAATTATGGTCTCGGGTTAAGGAACGAGAGAGGAGACCGAATGTTACAGTTCTGCCAAGAAAACGATATGATTATTTCAAACACATTTTTTAAACTCCCCAAAAGAAGGCTTTATACGTGGACATCACCTCAACATAACGCACAGAAAATAGTTAGGAATCAAATAGACTTTGTGTTGATAAATGAAAGATACAAAAACGGCATAAAATCGGTTAAGGCGTACCCAGGCGCAGATGTTTCCTCGGACCACAATCCCTTGATAGCGCGTGTAAGCATTAAACTTAAAAAACCTTCACAAAGGGTAAAACCAGATTACATAGATACCAGCCGCTTACAGAACTCAAAAATCAAAGAAGAATTAAAGCAACAGATAAATGGTAACCTAAGAATGTTGTCTACAAAGGAACCAAACACGCACGTGGAAAACAAGTGGCAAGATTTAAAAGAAGCCCTAATAAAACCCGCTCAGAATATCCTTAGCAGAGGAAATACGACAAAAAGACAAGAATGGATGACAGAGAAAATTTTAAGTCTCATGGAGGAACGAAGACAGTTTAAGGGAAAATGCAAACAAAAATACAACGAGATACACAAGCAAATTAGAGATGAAATAAGGTCAGCGAAAGAAAACTTTTACAAAAGAAAATGTGAAGAAATTGAAGAACTGCAATTAAAACATGATACGTTTAACCTACATAAAAAGGTAAAAGAATTGGCAGATATACAAAAAAGGAAGCATCCCAATGTGCTATACAACGCAAATGGACAAATAATAACTGACCTACAAGAAAAGCTTACGACCTGGAAGAATTATATAGAAGAACTCTTTGCCGATGAAAGAGAGGATCATGATATTGGTAACATACAAGGTGAGGAAGGACCAAAAATCTCTAAAGGAGAAATACTATATGCTATAAAAACAATGAAAAATGGCAAATCACCGGGTCCAGATGGACTTCCATCGGAACTTCTTAAGCTTGTGGAAGATGAAACAGTAAATGTTTTGGTTGACCTCTTTAACTGCATTTATAAAACGGGAGAAATACCTAAGGAATGGCTTCTGTCAACTTTTGTGACTATTCCAAAGAAAACAAACGCAAAACTGTGCACCGACCATCGCACAATAAGCTTAATGGGACACACACTAAAAGTATTTCTTAAAGTGATACATACAAGAATTCACAAAAAACTAGACGCTGACATCAGTGATACTCAGTTCGGGTTTCGAAACGGGCTTGGAACAAGGGAAGCACTATTTGCACTTAATATCATGTGCCAAAGATGCCTGGATGTTAACCAGGATATATATATATATATATATATGTGCTTTATTGACTACAACAAGGCGTTCGATAAAGTTCGCCACGAACACCTGATGAGACTGTTGGTAGAGAAAAACTTGGATAAAAGGGACCTCAGAATTATTTTCAATATTTACTATAACCAGAAGGCGAATATTAGAGTAGAACGGGAAACAACCGAGGAACTCGAGATCAAAAAAGGCGTAAGGCAGGGATGCATACTTTCACCAACCTTGTTTAACTTATATTCAGAAGATATTATAAACAGAGCCCTTGCTGACCAAGATATCGGAGTTAAAATAAATGGCACTCTAATAAACAATTTGAGATACGCTGATGACACAGTATTAATAGCAGAAACCCCGGAAGATCTCCAAACACTGATAAACAGAATAGTAGAGTGCAGCGAAAAGTTCGGTTTATCACTTAACATCAAAAAAACAAAAATAATGATGGTGTCGAAATCTCCACAAAATTTTTCTGACATAACCGTACATGATCAAAGAATTGAGCGTGTTAGAAAATATAATTACCTGGGAACTGTGATTAATGAAAACAACGACAACTCTGAAGAAATCAAGATCAGAATAGAAAAAGCTAGAGCTACTTTTACCAAAATGAAAACAGTTTTATGCGGAAGAGAGCTAAGTTTAAATCTTAAAATTCGCCTGATGAGATGTCACGTGCTGTCAGTTCTTTTCTATGGAATGGAAGCTTGGACACTGAAAAAGATCGATACAAGGAAAATAGAAGCATTCGAGATGTGGATGTACCGCAGGATACTGAGAATATCGTGGACAGATAGAGTGACAAACATGGAAGTGTTGCGAAGGATGCAGAAAGAAAAAGAACTTGCGCTTACTATTAAAAAGCGCAAACTGCAATACTTGGGACATATAATGAGGGGACAAAAGTACCAGCTACTACAATTAATTATTCAGGGAAAAATAATAGGTAAAAGATCCATTGGCAGAAGAAAACATTCATGGTTGAAGAATTTAAGAGATTGGTACAAGTGCAGCAGCTGCCAATTATTTAGATCTACGGTATCAAAAATACGCATAGCCTTGATGATAGCCAAACTTCGGAACGAGGACGGCACCTGAAGAAGAACTGTTTTATAAAATACGTTTATCTACTCTATGTCATATATTATTATGTACAAGTTTTTAGTTTGTGAAAACTGTCATTGTAGATAGCAGTGCGTGAAGGATTTAAAGTGTGCGTGAAGTAACAATGTATTTTAAATGGGATTTACTTTTTCGCACTGTTTGTAACTTTCGAGTTGTCATGGTGACAATCCTTAACTTTAGCGTTGTCATGGTCATGACAATATGAGCAATGAATTACAACAAAAGTTTTGACAGTTTTGTGGTTTGAACGTAGTTAGAATTTTTAAATGTCAAAGTTTTAAAAATTTTAGAATAGAAATGAATTCCATTGACGAAGAGTTACAGCTTTTTCTATTTGTTTATCGTAGATAAAATATTGTATGAAACTGTGCGTGAAGTCCTTTTTGCGAACTTACGCGATTTATAGCACTCGCCCCGTTATCGCTCGTGCTCGAAAAATCGCGTGCGTTCGTAAAAAGCGTACTTCACGAACTGTTTCTTAAATAACTATTTTCTGAAATAACTCTACTCTTATTCCCATTATATCTTTTTTGCTCCTTCAAAGTATGTACCTAGTTTATTAGATTTTTGACAAATCTATCGGTATTTTCCTTTATTTTTTTAACAAAATAAGTTCGAATAGCACAGAAAACGACAATAATTAGAGAGATATCGCAAATGCATTTTTATCGCACGCTAATAGCGAAATACGCTATTTTGACATGTACGCAAGCGCAGAGTGAATGTTACGCTAATACCGGATAACGTGTCCCACTATTTAGGTTGAAATAAGGGACGGTAATAACGTTAACGCTAATTTGACATTTGGGATGAAACATAAAAATAATTTATAGAATACAAATTTTATAAACTAAAAACTGTGAATCATCTTGTTCCTTGTGTTGAGAAACACGTTGCGTTCTTATTTTGTCTACAATAGACTACTTTTTGTGGTTAGGATATTAGTTATTCAGATATTTTATATTATTTTGATACTGATTATTTATATTTATTGTTTGTCAAATCATTAAAATTAAAATAAATGTCAACCTGCTCATATCCAAATTTATTTTTCAATAAAAAACAATTACAGTATTCCTCAACATTAATTTCTAGGTTACATTTTTATCCCAAAAGTCGGTTGTCATAAAAACGTTAAGCCCTGCCCCCAGAGCATTTGCTATAACTCTCTTGATACCGTGTTGGAATATACCGTTATCCCTTATTTACGTCTTGACACACTAATAGAGAGATTTTAAGCCCCTTATTTCAGCAACGTTAAACGTTATACGCTATTCTGCTCATGCGCATTAACTGAAAAATAACGTATTACTTTATTAGCGGATAAGGTACCCCCTTATTTAGGTAGAAATAAGGTCCACGTTATTAAGGGATTACGTATTTGTAAGATTGTCAAATGTCATATATCTAAATCACAAAAAACGAAAAAAAAAAGTCATATGAGCTGAACCAAAGACAACTAGAATAAAAAAATAGTAACGATGTATAAAATTGCAATCAAAATTTGTTTTTCTTAAAAACTATTAGGTAATAAACATATTATAATATAATTGAATATAATCTGCTTGGCAACCCTGGTAGAATAATTCTAAATTACACCATTTCTTCAGAAATCTGACACTTGATTGAATTGTCTTGTTAAACTTAGGATGGATGTTTTGTGTTCCTAAAGTAGTAAATTGTCTTTGGTGAACGTCTTTAATACATTTTCTTCCTATATGGCAAATAATTCAATAAAATAAGTTATAGCACACAACTGCCGCTTTATAGGTTACCTTTGCCAAATGTCAATTAACGTTAATCTGTGTGCGTATTTTCTGAAGGGTTTCAAAAACTATTTTAAGCAAAACACGTTATCCCTTATTTATCACTCAGTGCGCATGAGAAGTACAACGTTTTACGTTTAACGTACGTCAAAAAGTAGAGGGTCTAAAATCTCTCTATTAACGTTTGCCTTTGCGATATATCTCTAATATCGTTCCCATACCACCAGATTGACAACAGGTGGAATACTTTCTTTGGTTACAACCTCCCGAGATTTTCAAAAATTATAAATCATACAGGATTCCGAGGAATTTTTTTTATTTTAATTAACGTGTCTCGGCTGCAGCGACCATTGACACAAGGAACATTACAATAACAATAAATAATTAAGTTAAAACAGTAGGTGGTACACTTTACAATGTTTAAGAAACTCTATCCCATTACATAATTTGTTTTTAGAGTTTAAAATAGTACACAAATTTCCGTGGATGCCATATTTGGTCCGTCCTGCTGCGTATTGGTTGCATTCCACAAGTAAGTGCAGTACATTTTTAGTCGAGTGTTGCAGTGTTGGCAGTTTGGAGGTTCTTCGGGAACCATCAAGTATCCATGGGTTCGGCGGGTGTGCCCAATTTTGAGCCTTCTGATGATTGTCTTCGGTTTTCTTTCAATTTTTACCCCGAGGAAATTAAGATGAGAGAATTTTAAATACTTCACAACCCATCTGCTCAGCGTGGTAAAAGTTTCAACAAGAAAGATTCCTTAGTACTCAACAAAGGGTAAATGAATTAAAAGGTATAAACATTTTCAATTGAAAATGTTTATACATTTTTATTTTTTTTAATTCAAGCGATATAAATATATAAATTTAATTGGGATGACTAATATTTGGTATACATCCTTTATTTCTCATTCTGCGATATTGGCGATTCACATTTTTTAAAAAAATTAAAATTTATTTTTCTTAGAAAAATATTGTTATAAGTAGTTATTAAAATGTATAGCTGACAATAACAACAAAATAGTTAGAAATCAAAAGATATAGAAATTCTATATCATCCAAAAGTTATCTATGTAGGAGCACAACACGTTGGCTCAAACGAGACAACACATTATATGAAAGTCAAAGAAGATAATGCGGAAATTCTATCGACCAGAAATGGAGAAAAATTCAACAAGCCTTGTGTCAGTTGGAGTACCCTCAAGCCACTTAGAGAAAAAAGAGAAACTTAGATGACAGCAGAAATTCTTGAACTTACGAAGAACGAGGAAAACGTAAATCAAAACCCTAAATAAATACAAAGAAATATCAGAAACAACATTCGAGAGGCAAAAGATAAGTAGTTCTCCGACAGATGCAAGGAAAGAGAGGATCTGGATTAAAAGTATGATAGTTTAATTTGTACAAAAAAAAAACAAATAAATCGCTTGTTCGGTCCTCGAACAAGCATAATAACGAATATACTTAAAATGACAAAGGTGACAATAATACTGATGTGATGAAGGGATTGTGTCACTGGACCAATTAAATCCAACTACCATTTAATGATCAAAGAGAAGAACTGTCATTAGAAACGACAGAGGATAACGAACCATCAATATTACGAGAAGATTTTATTCTTCTTCTTCAGGTGCCATCTCCGCTACGGAGGTTGGCAATCATCATAGCTATTTTAATTTTTGAGGCAGTAGCTCTAAATAGTTGTTTTGAGCTGCATCCAAACCATTCTCTCAGGTTCTTCAGCCATGAAACTCGTCTTCTGCCGATGCTTCTTCTGCCATCTATCTTTCCCTGCATTATGAGTCGCAGGATGCCATACTTCTCGCCCCGCATTACATGTCCGAGGTACTGTAGTTTTCTTTCTTTAATTGTAAACTCAACTTCCTTCTCTTTACCTATTCTTCTCAGTACTTCATTGTTCATAACTCTATCTACCCAGGAAACCCTCATAATTCTTCTATACGTCCACATTTCAAAGGCGTTAAGTCGTCTCATTGTCTCTACATTTAACGTCCATGATTTCAGTCCATAGTATAGTACACTATATACGTAACATTTTGTTAGGCGTACTTTAAGAGCTAATGTTAAATCTTTGCTACATAGGCCGTTTTTCATTTTCATAAAATTAGAACGTGCTTTCTCGATTCTGACTTTGATTTCTGCAGTGTAGTCATTATTTTCGGTTATAAGTGTCCCTAAGTAAGTGTACTTTTTTACTCTTTCGATATGCTGGCCCTCTACTATCAAGATTTCGTTAGTATTATGGATGTTTTTACTAATTTTCATAAATTTCGTCTTTTTGATATTGAGAGAGAGTCCGTACTCCCTACTACACCTTACTATTTTACTCATGAGTCTTTGCAGGTCTTGTAAATTATCGGCTATTATTACTGTATCATCTGCATATCTGATGTTGTTAACTAAGACTCCATTTACTCTTACGCCGACTGTTTCATCTTCCAGAGTTTCTCGCATTACCTCTTCAGAATAAGCGTTAAATAATAGAGGTGATAGTATGCAGCCTTGCCTGACTCCTCTCTTTATTTCCATTTCTTCAGATGTTTCTGTTTCAATTCTTACTATTGCTCGCTGATTGTAATAGAGATGTGTTATTAGTCTTAAATCTCTTTCATCTAGGTTTTTAGTTTTTAGAATTTCCATGAGTCGGTCATGTTTTACTTTATCAAACGCTTTATTGTAGTCTATAAAACAGACGTAAAGAGAACGGTTAACATCCAAACATCTCTGTGTCAGCACGTTGAAGGAGAATAATGCCTCTCTGGTGCCCATTCCATTGCGGAACCCATATTGAGTGTCACTAATATCCAGCTCCAGTTTAGAGTGTATTCTGGCGTGGATAATTTTCAGCAGAATTTTCAAGGTATGTGACATTAAGCTTATGGTTCGGTAGTCACTGCATTCTTTGGCATTTACTTTTTTTGGCAAACACACAAATGCTGATGTCAACATTTCTCTAAGGATGATTCCCGTAGTATAGATAGCGTTAAACAGTTCTACTATTATGTCCAGGTTTTTCTCGTTGACCAACTTTATCAGCTCGCTAGGTAATTCATCTGGACCAGCAGATTTATTGGTTTTCATAGAGTTTATTGCCTGACTAACCTCTGATTTGGTTATCTCTGAGCCTACATCTCCGGTTTGGCTATCTACGGATGTACTAGCTTCTCTCTGGTCATGAAATAGTTCCTCGATGTACTCTTTCCATCGTCTTAGTTTTCGTTCTGTCTCCATTATAATATTTCCGTTTTTGTCGAGCAATATATTTGAGGTTCTTCTATTTCCTATTCCGGCTAGTTCTTTGACTTTTTTATGTAGGTTGAAGTTGTCATATCTGTTTTGAAGTTCTTCTATTTCTTTACATTTTTCAGAGAAGTAGGTTTCCTTAGTCTCCCTAATTTTTCTTCTTATTTGGTTTTGAAGCTGTTTATAGCGAGTCTTATTAATTGTCTTGTTTTTTCTTCTTTCATTCATCAACTCTATAATTTCCTCCGTCATCCATTCTTCTTTCTTACATTTGGTTGTTGTAAGTACTTTCTTACTTGACTCTAATATAGAGGTTTTGAAGAATTGCCACTGCTGTTCTACGTTGCAATTATTTCTTGGGTTTCAATTTGGTTGCAATTATTTCTTGGGAAGATTTTATACATGACATCAAAAACACGCAAGAGAGCAATGCTACTGGACCAGCTCATGTACTTATCGAATTAGTAAAATCATCGATGAAGATGTTATTGATGTGATGGTCGAACTATTGAATCTAATATATCATGCAGTCGACCTCTGTAGCAATTTATAAAAAGTCAAATGTAACAACCTTCTCAGATCATGACAGACAATTTGTGTTTAGAAATTGAATGAGCACAAAGATGTTTTGTTCGGTTTGAATATGTTTGCTCAGAAATTCATGGACATATACGTATGTTATGTATGTTTTGAAAAGGCACTTGATAAGATTCAACATAAAAAGCTTGTAGGCGTAATATTAAAAAGCAAAACAAAAATATTGACAGTAAATGTGAATCGCAAAAAACTGGACCCAAAAATTACAGTGTGGAGACCATCAGCAGACAAAAGAAGTAGATGTAGAGTAGACCACATACACGATGGGCAGACGACGTCATTAGGTTGCTGGGAATTAGTTACAGGAAGTCCAAGACTGACAGAACTGAAAGAAGTTAGGGAAGGCCTAATTTCTTTTAGTTCTGTCGGTCAAAGTTAGATGCAGAAGGCTACATGATGATGATGATGATGGATATTGAAATCAAACTTCCAAGGTAAGAGTTAACAAACAAAACACCCCAGATATCAAAATACAGTGAGAATATCTGCCACAGTTGCATGCTGTCTCCAGTACTCTTCAATGTCGCTCTCAACTTCAGCCTTTTCAGCTTCAATAAGTTTTGGATAAGTTACGTTTTATAAACAATACAATCATTAGAACGAATAAAACAATGTCATAAATAACATAATGCAACGCATTAATGAATTCTGTGAATACAGACTAGAAATTAATCTGAAGAAAACTAAATGTTTCTATGAAAGACACGACATGAAAAAAGTGGTTGTCCTCTATTAAATAAAATCTAGAAAATTATGTAGACATCTACTATAGAAAGTTAAGAGCTAATGTGGAACAATGAAACTCCAAGTAATAATGGGAATGGGAGCCAGTTGTTTAAGACTCCATCTATCTCAGTCACGCAGGTGTCGGTACGTTTTTTCCTAATTAAAAAAGTGCAGAATGAGTTTTGGAAGGGACAAAATACAACATGAATTAACTAATCATATTTATTTTATACTAAAAACAAAATAAAATGAAATTTTACAACGAAGCAAATCCTGCCTAAAGTTTTACAAAATTTAGGTGATACTTATGGCATTGTTGTTGTATGAACTGTTGCTTTCGTGTAGTTAGATCGCTTGTTGAACGTAGTTGTTGGCTTCAGATGATAGCTGGGATGTAGCTGAATATAGATACTTGCATGTAGGTGTCTTCAGGTAGCAACAGCGTTTTTAGTAGCAGCTGCAGTTTTTATAACATGTCAAAATAAGTAAACATGTCAAAATAAACATATTAAGAGCCAGAATTTTAACCGATTCCCGGAGTACCTGGTGCCAAGGGTGACTACTAACGTGCTTCTTCTTCTTGTAGTGCCTATCCGTTTCGGATGTTGGCGACCATCATGGCAATCTGCACTTTGCACACTGCTGCTCTGAAAAGATTTGTAGTGGTTGTGTTGAACCACGTTCGTAGATTTTTCAGCCAGGAAATCCTTCGCCTTCCTGGTCCTCGCTTTCCCTCTACTTTTCCCTGCAAGACCAGTTGCAGCAGTCCATATCTCTCACTGTTCCTCATGATGTGACCGAGGTATTCGATTTTGGCTGTTTTTATTTTGATTAACAGCTCTTTTTCTTTTTTCATTCTCAGCAAAACACCCTCATTAGTAATGTGGTCGGTATAAGATATCTTCAGGATTCGACGATAAAGCCACATCTCAAAAGCCTCAATTTTCTTGCAGGTGGCGTCTGTGAGAGTCCACGACTCAACTCCGTACAACAGTATAGGAAATATATAACATCGTAGCAATCTGACTTTTATGGGTATCGACAAATCATGACATTTGAACAACTTTGCCATTTTTTGAAATGCAGATCTTGCTTTCTCTATCCTACATTTGATTTCTATAGAATGGTCCCAATTTTCATTGACGTTCGTACCAAGGTAGGTGTATGTTTTTACTCTTTCTATTTGTTGACCATTCACACTGATTCGTCCAAATTGCTGTTCATTCTTAGAGATTATCATACATTTGGTTTTCTTAGTGTTTAGTGAAAGTCCGTATCTCTGACTGACTTCTGCGATTCTGCTCATTAACTCCTGTAGGGCTTCAGAACTGTCAGCGAATACCACAGTGTCGTCTGCGTATCTTATGTTATTGATACATTCTCCATTAATTCCAATTCCGGTTTCAACATCATCCAATGCTTCTTGAAAGATTTCCTCAGAGTAGATGTTAAACAGCAGTGGGGATAGTATACATCCCTGATGGACCCCACGTTTGATTTTGATATCGTCGGATTCTCCTGCCTCTGTCCGGATAGATGATGTTTGATTCCAGTACAGATTGCTGATAATCCTTAAATCACAGGTGTTTATTCCAATATTGGTTAATATCTCCATCAGCTTGTCGTGCTTTACTGTATCGAACGCTTTATGGTAATCAATGAAACATGCATAAATATCGCAATTCACGTCTTTACATCGTTGAAATAGCACTTGTATACTAAATAGAGCCTCTCTTGTACCCACTGCATTTCGAAAACCAACTGTGTTCGGCTGATTTTTTCTTCGCACAGTCTATATATCCTTTGATGTATAATTTTTAGAAATAGCTTTAAAATATGGCTCATTAAGCTGATGGTTCGGAAATCACTGCAGGATACGGACTTTGTTTTCTTTGGTAAAGCAACAAACGTCGACTTCAACCATGCTTTTGGTATTACTCCGCTTAAATATATGTCGTTAAATATTTTGGTTAGGCGTTGAGTACCGTCGGTGTCAAATAGTTTTATGAGTTCAGCATATGCATTGTCAGGTCCAGGAGCTTTGCCATCTTTTAGTTGTGATATTGCTCTTTCCACTTCACCTGATGTGATTGGTAAGTGGTCATCACATATGTAGGATGGAGGTTGTTCGGATCTAGTATCATCAAAAAGTTCCTGTATGTATTTTGTCCATATGCAGATTTCTTGATTTCTGTCTGTGATGATATTCCCCTGTTGGTCTCGCAATTTGCTAGCTGTGTTGGATTTCTGAAGAACAGCTGCTTGTTTCACCTTTTTATGCATGTTAAACGTATCATGTTTTTGCTCTAACGACTCTATCTCTTCACACTGTGATTTTAACCAATTTTCTTTGGCCTTTCTTATTTCAGTTCTTATTTGTCTCTGAATCGTGTTGTACATTATTTTGTTGTTTTTTGATTTTCTTCTTTCTTCCATAAGTTGTAGTATATTGTCGTTCATCCAACTTTTTCTCATCTCTTTCTTTTCTATTAGATGTTCTTCTCTGATGTTGTTAAAGGTTTCACATATATTTTGGAGTGATTCTTCGGCATTATATGTTTGCTCCATATTAATTAGCTTCTCTGAAAGAATCTGTGCGACTGTCTCTTTTGTTTTCTTATCTTTTAGTATTCTCATATCGCACTTTTTGTTGCTGTTCTTTTTTGCAACCTTCTTGAATCTAAACCTAAATTTACCAACAACAGGAACATGATCTGATGATACGTCAGCACCGGGGTAACCCTTAACCGATAGGCATCCATTACGGAATCTCTTGTTCGTGCTAAGTTGATTATATTACTTGGAGATTTTTGGAGTCGCTGTATACAAATACGCCATCAGGACCTATCCCCGGAGCACTGTGTATTTGCTAAGGCACATCATCTTCTGGACTTTCGAGGATTTTGGGCATTAGATTAATATAAACAGATTTGTCGGAGGGTTTTGGAGATGCTGAAAACGAATATTCCATCAGAACGACACCCAAATTAAATGGTTTCTAGAATAATGTCATTTTCTGGAGTTTCGAGTGATTTCAGCACTAAATTGATGCACACAGATTACACAGAGGTTCTTAGGGCTACCTAACACGAATATACCATTAGAACCGACTCCCGGAGCACCTCGTGCCCAGACCACTGCCAAGGACGTCATATTCTGGAATTTCGAAAGTTTTCGAAGGATTACTAGGCGGTTTTTGGAACCGCCGAACACGTATACGTAGAGATGCGTCAAGTCAAACTAGTTTCATTTTATTCAACAAACTTGACTTGACTTGAAAATCAAACTTTTTTTGTAAAAAAGTTTGACTTGACTTGATTTCGATATCTTTAGGTTTGACTTGAAATCAAACTTCTTCAAACAGTTTGAAGTTTGAATGTCATATTGGCAACGTGTTTATTTCCAATTCTAATTGAGAGCGTATGGATTTTGTTGTGACTTATTTGGATAGGTCTGAATATATATTCTGCTACTCCGCAAATTAGTTTGTAGTTCATATTTAGACGTCCATGTTTGGCTTGTTTATTACGTTCGTTTTGAAGTGTGTGGCTTTAGGAGATAATAGGTTTGTTCTAGCATCAGTTTCAAACGGTTTGAAACCATCAGCGAATAGTGGACCAGCGCGAGTAGACGGGATATCACTGGTGACTATATTATGTTCTCTCACTGACCAACTGTTTGCTGACGGTTTCTGACTAGTTTGACTGTTTGCTAGAACAAACCTAATATCTGAATGTGGATATTTTTCGGTTCAGAATAAGTACCAGAACAAATTGAGTCTGATATTGAAGGTATTCTCACTGCAAAAATTAACAGAAACAATCTGTAGTCGAAGCAGTATT
This sequence comes from Diabrotica virgifera virgifera, assembly GCF_917563875.1. NCBI lineage: Eukaryota > Metazoa > Arthropoda > Insecta > Coleoptera > Chrysomelidae > Diabrotica > Diabrotica virgifera. The sequence continues at coordinate 52,550,610 of NC_065449.1, read as the reverse complement.
AATTAAGAAAAATAAATATACTGATTTATTTGATGCTGCGGCAGGTGATTTCAAAACAATGAAAATTGCAAAGTGCATACATACTTCTATTATGTAAAAATAAAGAACAGCATTATAAAATCACAAACAGTGAACTAATTCTTTAAAAGGACTGCGTTATGCATAACTCGACCAAGCGCCATTTCTTTAAAATCGAGATGACAGCGGATTCTGGTGACACATAGCTAAAACTATCTTTCCCTGTTATTGTCACGAAAAATCCCTGTTATTGTCACGTTAACGGTTACTAAGAAAAACAAAAATAAACCAAGCGACATTTTGTCTATTAAGGGTTTTTAGTTTTGCATAACAAGACTATATTCATAACTGCCATTCTTAACTGCCATTCATAACTTCCATACATCCATAACTGCCATTCATAACAGTTTCGTAATTGTAGACTAAGCGCCGACTTTGGTCTGTTTATGCTATAAGCGTTTGGCCAGAATAACAGTCTTGTCCCCATTAATGTACACATTAATTTTGAAGTTTCCGTCAAAAAATGATGGAATTTTTTTAAAGTGAAAATGCTGTGTTTATATATATGTTATTAAATTGAAAAATACAAATAATCTATATAAAATCTTTATTATTATGTCTAACGTGCTATGTATACTAAGAATATAGTATAAGTCATAAAATGAACCTTTCGGGATTCATCTATATTTTGAATTTTGAATGTTTATTAATCATTTCTGTACTAAGAGTATAAATCAATAGCTTGTTTTTCATGTATAAATATTGATTTTATTCCAACAGTACAACTTTTAATTTCAAAAGTCTACTTTGTAAGGTACAGGTCAACTTCTACTGTTTTATTAGTACCTTCTGCTAAACGCAGCTTGACTTACTTACTTTTAGTACACACCACATGTTATGAGATTCTGGAGCATTTGTATTGAAAAAATGTAGATAATCCAAATTTGACCATAAAATTTCAAGGAACTAGACCTTAACATCCTTAAAAAGGAGTTGGTACGGAAACAGATTTTTGAGGTTCTTTGTTTTCTTCCTTTTTAACTTTCACTTTTTTTATGCCTTTCGTTCTGTCGTTGAAAACGGAGCCGGTGTTTATTGTTATTGGTTATAAAAGCAGAAAATTATAAAAATAGCTAGATCCCATTTAACCCGGCACCTGCCACGTGGGGATCTACCAGCACCCCATAACATATTTTTATCAAATATTTGGTATTTCAAGTTTGGTAAGCGAGCTGTGCGTCATAGTAGCTTTCTATAATATTATATAGTATATATGTGTTAGTGTTTAAAGTGGTTATTTAGTGTCATTCTGAACTTATAGCTCTAAAGTCGAATTGGGGTGTCATCATCTGGCACTTTATGTTTTAAATTTTTTTTGTATTTTTGATATAAACATGTCAAATTTACATTTTGTATTGAAATAACTGATTTAAATTATTAATATAGACTCTATACTCACTATATCTTAATTTTTTTAGATATTTTACTTGACTTCATTTATTATGGTTTGGTACTTGCTAATTTGCTTATAACACCTTTTTCATTTTATTTTTCAACTTTTATAACATATTAGTGGCTAATAAGTTAATAAAACATGTTTATTTATATTCTTGTGTTACTCAACACATTATTTTGTTTTTTAAACAAGTGGATCACAGAAAATTGTTAAGGGGTGCTGTGAGATCCCCACGTGGCAGTTGGCGCCTTGAAAAGCCACGTGGCAGGTGCCGGGTTAAACCAAAAACTGTTCATTTAGTATTTTTTAATTTAATTTTGTTGTGCGTGCTAAAAAATAGTTTACTGTGAAAGTGTCAGTGTTCTATTGTACATGATTTTTAAAAATGAGTAGAAGGAAACAAATACTAAAATTATTTTAACTAAAGGATGATTTATATGGCACTCAATGCATTATTAAATTTCTTATCTTAATTGGCAACTGACATGTCTATCTCAACAAAAAAGTATATAAAAAAATAAAAAAAAATAAAATACAGGCTCCTTTGTAAAAGTTATATTTAAAAGACCCTAATAATGGTTACACCACAAAACAAAACTTTTTCGGATTAACAAGTAATCCATCATCAGTGTTAAGCCAATAACATGCATGCGTGAGCCACCAAAAAGTTATGGGTAAAAACCCTTTAAAAGATATAGTTGACACTCAATTTTCAATATGTGAGGTTCATCCCTTTCATATTACATCCACGTGGGTTAGAGTCCTGTGTTGCCCTGGGTAATATCCAGGAATATTTACATCTAACTATTTTAAACATAATATGTAGTATAATATAAGGTCTTATACCTTTTAAAGGGTTTTTACCCATAACTTTTTGGTGGCTCATGCATGCATGTTATTGGCTTAACACTGATGCTGGATTACTTGTTAATCCGAAAACGTTTTGTTTTGTGATGCAACCCTTATTAGGGTCTTTTAAATATACCTTTTACGAAAGATCCTGTATTTTTTGTGATTTATGGTATACAGCCAGCTACAGGAATTTTATTTTCCTAGTGGATTGTTAGAAAAGTATATCTACTGAAAAATTATTTTTCAAACTCTTTTAAACTAGTTTGACAAACAGTTTGAATTTTCAAACCTGTACGATTGACCAGTTTGACTTGACTTGAAATATTTGTCAGAAGGATTGACTTAAGTTTGATTTGAAATTAAGTCAAACTCAAGTCAAGTTCAAACATTCAAGTCAAACTTGTGCAACTCTACGTATACGCCAATAAAACTGACCCCGGACCACCACCTTGAGCTCAAGGTCAAGCTGAGGGAGTATTCTTATTCAGCAATTCCAAAAAGTCCTTAAGTAAACTCTTTGCGTCACTTTAGTGCCAAAAACCCTCGAGACATCGGATGACGTGCCTTCGCAGTGAACCTGGGCATCAAGTGCTCCGGTGGTCGGTTCTGACGGCGTATTTTTCTTCGCCGACCCCTAAAAACTCCCCAAGTAGCAAAATCTGGCCCTTATTTCACCTCCTTTTGACAAGTTTATGCACTTTTGGATGAATTTTGTGCACTTTAAAATACAACTATGTATTTCCACCCATTTTTCTATAGTAGACTTTGTTTTTGACATCATCCTGAACATAATGCAAAAAGTTGTAAGTTTCTAGGCGCTGTATTTAAAAATCGATTGATTTTATGCTAAATGCCCTGATCTAATAGAATATTTAGTCGATAGAAGTGTTGAGAGCCAATTAGTTTTAGAAGAAAAATAGTATAATAATTAGAATTAGAAGAAGATTAGTAAAACAAAATATAAAGTTAACAAATAAATAAAATCAAGAGAAATAGGGAACTTGCATAAATTTTTAAATTCGAAAAAAATGTTATAAATCACAACAGAACATAATTTAAAACATGTATCAAAGATAAAAAAGTTTTGTTTGTCTTTCGTTTGGCCCCTAAAGACGATTAAAAATTCAAATTCAAACAAGTGGTCCAAAACGCATCGCGACGTCACTTGGTTTTACATTTACATTTTTCCAATAAAGTAAACAGAATTTTAAATTAGACGTTATAAACGTCAGTAGAAAATACATTTATGTGACGTTACAAGTGTTTTTGATCGTTTGACCTATTCATAGAAAATTTGTACTTTTACAAAATGGTTTTATTTTCAATAACCTTCACCTACGAAGGTAAACCTTCGTTCCTTTCCTTCAAAAACAGTATAAAACTACAATTTTAACAAACTGGTATATATTATTACAATGACATACGATAAATGTCATTAGAATATAAATATCTTTGACTTATTCCACGACGATGAGCTTGCCAAATACCCAAGTAGGTGGAGGCCAATAAACTAAAGAATGAGAAGAAGAATATACCTAAATATAAGGTTGTGTCTAGGTATACGCTAACGTGTACGCAAATAAAAAAGTTAGAGTGTCAGTGATTTCTTATTTTTTATTTGTTTAGTGTTGGTTTTTAAATTAACTACGGAGTGCGGACAATTATTTAGTTCTTTTAATGAGTTTAAGAACATTTTAAAACAGTACGCAAAAGATAACAGACTATAAATTAATATATATTTTTTTTAGTTATAAATGAAATAGTATTACCGTAAAATATTAAAATAAAAGGAAGACCTAAAGCTTTCACAATAATAATTAACTTGTTTTGAAGCTATTATCCTTGGGGCATTTTTGTAATCAACTATTCTAAATGGGAACTAAGCCACAATTTAACTAAAAAATTGATTTTATTAACGTTTCGACTTCTAAACCGGATGTCGTTGTCAAAATACAAAATATTATTAAATTAAACACAAATGTTGTTGCTTTGTAAAAAATTTTTTCCAATAATTTATTTAATCTGACTGATTTTTGTATTTTGACAATGACATCCGATTTGAACGTCTAAACGTTAATAAAATAATTTTTTTAGTTAAATTGTGGCTTATTTTGCATTTAGAATAGTTGATTATAATAATTCACTTATGTATAAAAATTATTTTAACAATATTTTGTACCTACATGTCATGTCAACTAAATACATATAATTATTTTGCTAACCTAAATATATACTTTTATATATACACATTGATTTATTACAATTAAGTTTGAAACATCTGAATAGTTCTGCTTCCCTTCCCTTAAAAAATATGTTTCCATCAAACAAACACTAAACATATCAAAATAGCATGTACCAAAATATATAGTAACTGCGCAAGCTAAATAATGACGTCACTGGCTTGATGAAGTTTAATTCGCGTCTACCTAACTTTTTTATTTGCGTACACGTTAGCGTGTACCTAGACACAGCGAAATATAACCATAATAAAAACTAATGCAACTATGTGACGTCACGTGCCGTTTGAACTATTTTATACCGCTGAAGACTTTAAATATGTATTTCTAAGTTATTACGAGTTTTTGAAGCGTGAAATTTTGGAAATCTTATTTTTAAACAAAACTGAACATTATTATCTAATAAAAAAAAAATGTGCAAGTTCCCTATTGGAAAAAAATAGTTATACATGCGAGGTTTATAACGTTGCAAAGTATGTATGAGCATGAGCAGTTGAACCTGTAATGTATCGAATAAGCAGTGGCGACGCTTGACTTTTTCTAAAGTGTTATTAAAAGCAGATGTAAAAAAATCTTATTTAAAAAAAATATTTTGAACCTCTAAAATACAGTGAGTACGTAAAGGTTGGAATAAATTAATTTTCTTGAGAATGGACCATTTTGGAAAAAATGCCGAAACAGGTCAATTTTTATTTTTAAATTGCGACTTTTTCTCGTATGTATCATACTAGTGACGTCACTCATCTGGGTGATGACGTCATCTATAAATTTTTTAAATAAGAATAGGGGTCGTGTGATAGCTCATTTGAAAGGTAATTCAATTCCCTATTAAGTAATATAAACATTAACATATTTATTTATAGAGAGTGTCCTAAAAAAATTGTTTGAATTAAATTTATTGACATAAAAAGAAGAATGTGAAATTTATTTAACTCAAAATACATTTTACTGCTATTAGAAAACATTTATTTGACAAACAAATATTGTTTTTTGCTTAAATTCAATAATAAAGCCGCCACCCACCTTCCTCTTGACAGTTTGAACATTTAATTTAAGCGAAAATCAAGATTATTTTTCAAATGAACATTTTTTCTATTTCTGAGAGCAGTTAAATGTATTTTGGACTAAATAAATTACATGCATTCTTCTTTTTATGTCAATAAATTTAATTAAAAAAATGTTTTTTTGGACACCCTGTATAAATAATTATGCAAATGTTTATATTACTGAATAGAGAATTAAATTACATTTCAAATGAGCTATCACACGACCCCTATTCAAATTTAAAAAATCATCGATGACGTCATCACGTCCAGGTGGGTGACGTCACTAGTATGATAAATATACCAAAAAGTCGTAAGTTAAAAATAAAAATTGACCTGTTTCGGGATTTTGTCCAAAATCGTCCATTCTCGAGAAAATGAATTTATTCCAACCTTTACTTGCTCACTGTATACGCTGTGAGCTCGTACGTAGAGGGGATATTTACAAATTCGCGAGCGCCAGTAGTGGCAAGTCTGTAAACGTTTACCGGAAATTTGACATAAATGTCAAAGTGATTAATTTAAAAGACTAAGTTTTCACTCTAATGGCATATAACATATCCCACCAGAATGAAAACAATGGGAACCTTCTCTGGTTACACCTCCGAGGCTTCTACAATTTGCAAGCCATACGGATGCTGAGACTAAGGAAGATGAGGGAATTCTACAATTTACAATTCACGTCACATCTGCTCAGCGCGGTAAAGTTCCAACGAGACTGGTTCCCTTCATACTCCACACAGAGTAAATGTAAATCAAAAATGAATAACCATTTTCAATTTCGTTGCAAAACGAAAATACAGCCGAACCATATTCCAGTCCAATCAGACTTTTTGTTTTCATTCTGGTGGGATATGTTATATGCCATTAGAGTGAAAACTTAGTCTTTTGCTAGCAGTTGCCGCTAGGGCATCTATGCCATTTCGTTCGTTGCAATTCGGGACTGCACGCTGGGGTTTGTTTTGGTTGGATCAGGGAGAGCAGCATATGTGCCTCCTGATGAGAGACTAATAAGTTTCGAAACCGGTAGAGGTGCTTGCAGCACTCTCTGATTGGACTGGAATATGGTTCGGCTGTATTTTCGTTTTGCAACGAAATTGAAAATGGTTATTCATTTTTGATTAATTTAAAATTAAAATTAAAAACATTAATTATAAAAAATATTAGTTGGTCAAAGCTGTGGTATATATTTTTACCTTAAATATACTTACGTTTTAAATACTGAATTTAAGTTTTTTTAATGTTCCGTAATATGTAATTATAATTTAATCTAAAAATCTTAGCGCCATCTACACGATAATTGTGAAAGTATCCGAAGTAAGAAATTCATATTTTATCAATAGAACGTCAAAATGATTAGCAAAATCTTAAAAAAATCGATTACAATTTAACTACTTTTTTGCGTTGTAAATGTTAAGCGATAACAATTAAACATTAAATTTAAAAATTACCAGTTAAAGTTGAATTAGTTATCCGCTAGGAGCGCCACCAGCGAAGCTCAGAGCGTATAAGTTTTTGTATTCAATTCTGTGGAATAAAATTAAACAAATCACTATACTATTCCCAAAATGTAATAGGTATAACAATAAATGAAGGGTCCAGTCGTAATAGTATATTAAGTATGGAGAGCGGTAAGGGTTTTATACCGATCGAAGACAATTGTTTGGAGGAGGAGCGGAGCGACGACTCCAATTATTATTGTCTGAGATCGGTTACCCTTAACGTTCGGCATGCTTATAACGTTTTTTGCACGATTGATACCATTATAAATTATATAATTCAACATTTTCGTCATATTGACTAGTTTCATTCATTTTATCAAGATAGATACTTTGGTTGTTAGGTAGTAACTAGGGTGCATAACAACAATGGAGAATTGAGTTTTTATTGAGTTGTCAATAATTTTAAGTACAATTTTGATTATTATAAATTAAAATATGAGCGAAAGTGAATTTGAAGAAATTGAACGGGCTTGGGAAGAAGGGTGTTCCGCAATTATTCTAATACTAGTAATACTACTAATGTATGCGATTCTGCAGGAGTTTCTGTTAGAAGTGAAACCACAGCCCAAACAAGTGGGATTTCATTAAATAATTTAACAAATTGTACCATAAGTTTCAATATTAATAAATAATTCGTTAGTTTTCTTTATTCTTTCAAAAAATAAATTAAAATTAAGAGATTTTTTAACTCGACGGTAAATGAATTACTTACCGTCGAGTTGGAGTACTTACCGTCGAGTTGGATTACTTACCGTCGAGTTGCTAGTAAATGTCACCTACTGACGTAAAATCTTTCACGGTAAACAGTCAAAAATGATCAATCGTGCAAAAAACTTGTTAAGTGACAAAATAAAAAAACTGATTTATCACATTTTGAATCTAAAAACTAACAAAATAATTTTGTTTGAAATCAGCCGTCAAATAAAATATTTTAGAAATATAATGCTCCCATATTAAAATAAAAAGACATTGTTTTTTATCAAATTAATATTTTTTTCAAATTTTAACAAGAAGAAATTTAGAAAAAATGCTACTTAACAAGTTTTTTATGCGTCTTAGTTAAGGAAATAAAAATCTGTTAAGAAACTATAAAGACACTTAACAGGTTATTAATCACTGGGTCAGGTTAGCATAAAATTGTTTAGTTGATAACTTTATTTGAGCAAACTTTATAAGAAAACAAGAGATGAACAGAACTTAAACAACAAATGAACATAAAAAATAATTTTAAACTGTTAAATCTTGGGATTTCAGTGAATAGTAGAAAGAATGATGTACTGGTGGAATCCATTGGAGGCATGACATCACATGGCCTAGTTTTGACTCTTCTATGGGCAGCGCTTCTGGATACTTTTGAGTCAAGTTTGTATTAAAATCTTCTTCCAGTGAGAGACTAGGTCTACCCCTTTTTCTTTTAAGACTAATGGATTTTGGAATTCCATTTTATGTGTCATAAGAAAGCATGACATAAGGATTATTAATATTAAACTCCAGCTTCACGGAGTTGCTTATTCCAAAATTCGATTTGCTGAAATTTTCTCTTAATTCAGAAAAATTTAAAAAATTTTCTCGCTTAAGAGGCGTTACAATAAATGGCCTTTTCTTCTTGGCTCCTTTCAGAACTTCTTCCCATTCACTAGGAGAGTACACGGCATTCTTAATTTTTGCGAATTTTTCTACTAATGCAAAATCCCTATCACTAGGTAGCATAGTGTGCCCTACTTGTGGAAAAACGTGAATTATTTTTTAAACCTTTTAGATGCCAGGAGTTGTACCCAAAATCCTACGATAGTCCAATTCTTGTTTTGACCAAAGCAGTTATCAGATACAGCATAAAGTGTGTCACCACGAACATCAAACTTATCAAAATATTTCTTTAAGCAACTAGCAATTTCATCGGATCCTCGTTTAGCAATGCATTCGTCTCAAAGGAAAAAGTAGCCATCTTCTGGCTTGTTGCAGCAATGGACACTAAAATTATAACACCAAAGTTTTTTTTTATAAAAAAATGGACCGGTGGTTAATTTAGGTGTAGGAAGAGCTTGTTGCAGATCAAACGATATCACATGTACGTCATTTTCCTTAGACTCTTCCACTGCTTTGTCGAGAACGTCTCTTGCAGCTTTTGCTTTTCTTAAGTGTAACTCTTTAGAAGTTTCTAGTTCCTTAAGTTGGTCATTATCACCAATTTCTTTAGAATGGTTTATATTAATTTGGAACTCATCGCACTTTGCACAAGTGTCAGATTTAGGAGTTTTAAAAGAAATATTATAGTCCTCTGTAAAAATTCTTCTGAACTTGTCTGAAGAAACAAATTCAAGTTTTTGTGCTTGACGACTTTCTATGTACTTTTCATATAATATTTCAATATTGTAATCAAGGCTCATATACTCTTTATCCGTGTTATCAGGTCGGCTGTAATGGCTTTCATATCGAGGTAAAGAGTCTATGAAACGATGAACTGCGTCAATGTCGTTTTGCAAATACTTTTTTTTTGGTTTCCGTGTCTACCTCTGCGGTCTTTTTCAGGAACAGTAACACCCTTATTAAACTTACTCACAATACACTCCACTCGACCTCTACCAATTCCATGCAAAGAAATAAATACATTTTTGCAAATTTTTAAACTTTTATTGTTTGATTGAATAGAGTAGTCAAAAGTAGAAGTCCTCCTCGTATCCCTTTTTCTGGTCTTTCGTTTTATATTGTTTCTACGCATACATCCGAATAGATAAGTATTTTGTATATCATAGCTTGAGAGCTGCCAGAACTTAGAAAATATTTTGGAGCGCTCATCTGCTGATATTATCTCAAAACATTTTCTTTTACATGTACATGGAGGCCCAACAGCTTTCTTGCTTACTTTACCACCACTTCCTCTGTATTTTTATATTTCTCTCCAGAATCTTTTAATAGTTTTGTTATATTTTGTCCGTTTATCTGTCTCTTTCGTTTTCTTCCCTTCTTTACAATAATATTCTAAAAAAATATAAATTTAGTATGTTTAATAATGTCAAGTACTAAGTAATATGACTAGCTATTTCTGCAAGTAAAACATGTTATATGCATCATATCACTTAACAGATTTTACTAATATAATAAATAAATACCACTAATAGCAAGTAAAACGTGGTATCTGCCATCACTTAACATATTTTACATGCAGTGTTAGAATCTTAACCTAAAAACTTACTTGTTTTAAATCGGAACTTTCGATTGAACTTTCTTCGTCACTATAGTTTGGCTGAGCCCTCAAAGGGCTCTTCTGCTGAAGAAACATCACTATTTTTCGACATTTTTAAGCATAAAATAAACTAAAACAGGCAACTTGTTAAGTACACTTATAGCGTGCTCACTGCAGTTCACAGGTTTTACATGCAAAAAACATAATATTAGACAATTAACAGATTTTGACGATGTCAGGTAGTGACATCTATGAGTCAAATTTTGAAATTTTGAAAATTGAAATCTGTAATATGGTTACTTAACAAATTTTTCATGCAAAAACATTTAAATCTTAGGCAATGTTACTTAACATGTTTTACGACTGGACCCTTCAAATAATAAACAAACTAAACATATTATTCTACCATTTCCATAAAATTAACATAAAATAAAAAAATGAACAAGTAGGAAAAAGAACATATTTTGAAAACTATTGTTTATATTTTTTAAGTCTTCCATTTCAATAATTCTTTCATTATTCCATTTCTTCAAAATTATATAAAAAAAATATACAAGGAGAATGACTTTTCAAGTAGTTGATCAATTACGCAATACGCAGCAACACTCTTCCATTTTTAAATGGACGCACACTGTAATGTATAATAGGTACTAAACCAACGTTACCAATCCAAAAAATGGTTACAATACTGATATACACAGCGTGCCCACGCGCCATCTTTAGAGCCATCGCTCCTTAATTTTCAGAAACGAGCTAGTCACGAGCGATAGCGAGGTTCTTTCTGCGTTACCACTGCCAAATGTGGTAACAACGTATAATAACGTGCAACGGATTCACATAATCTCGCCAATATTTTCATGCGTCTAGTTGGCTATTTACTTAATTAGGTACTATTAACAAATATTTCTGTTGGTAATAAATATAAATGGAATTATTTCATAGTAGTCATACAATTTATCATAGTAGTAGTAGTTCATAGTAGTCATTTATTTGCAAGAATTTTAACTGTTACCAATGGTAACAGTGGTTACATGGACGCTTCGCCAGTGTGGATAAGTAGAAATGGAGGACTTTTTGCTACTCTCAATTTGCAGGGGATGTATTACTAAATTATACATACCAATTTACTGATTTTTAATTTTAGTGTTAAATTAAATTACGCACATACAAAAATTTCTACTTATGTGTGTAATTAAGGGCATGTAGGCCTGCAACAATAAATTTTCCTAAATGATATATTGTTTGCAGAACGCGCTCATCCCATTATAGTCGGAATGAAATAAACCCCTTATTCCCCATTCCATCAGCATATCTCATAATTTGCTTACTGTAAATAACCCTCTTATAAATATTAAACTAATCAAGTGACCTAGCACCTCAACCGAAAAAACCCTTATACGTTCTTTCAGGGGTCATTTCCTACGCATATACGAACATACAGGTTGCTGTAACGGACAATGTAATGGATACAAACTCATTCCTATATATTTAGTGCTACAGTTACATCAAACTCATTACCTAGCAATATTATTCTAAAGCGAGATCTATTTTAAAATAAATAAACTATTCGACCTAACAGGACCCGATAAAAAAATGTAAATAAGAAACAGACAGATCAGATGGGATACCAATAATTACTTGAAAGTTAAATAAAAAGCGGCTGTATTATTTTTCATGCAATATTTTGTTTAGTTGTTGTTTATGTAAATACATTTTTCTGCAGCCGTCCCGAAAATAAAATTTTCGGTCATCATCATCATCATCATCATCATCATTCAACCCGGATCTATCCACTGCTGGATAAAGGTCTCCCTCAGTCTTCTCCATGCATGTCTGTCCTGTGCTGTTTGCATCCAGTTTCTGTCGATCCGTTTGATGTCATCAGAACATCTGGTTGGCCGACGACATCTACTTCGATATGCTTCTTGTCTGGTCTCCAGTGTATTATTCGCTGTGTTCATCTGTTATCCGACATTCTAGCTATGTGTCCAGCCCAGTTCCACTTTAGGGTCTTAATTCTTTCTATGGCATCCGTCACTCCTGTTCTCCGTCTTATCTCCCTGTTCGTAATTCGATCCCGACGAGAAATGCCTAAAATTGAGCGTTCCATGGCTGTTTGGGTAACACAAATTTTATTTCTTACTTTCTTGGTTATTGTTAAAGTTTCTGCACCATAGGTACGTACTGACAACACACACTGATCAAAGACTTTTCTTTTGAGATGCATAGGTAGTTCTGACTTAAGGACATCGCTCAGCTTTCCGAATGCCACCCAAGTATCTCATGCCCTAAGTACTTATAAGAGGTGGTTTCTTCAATAGGCATGCCACTTACTGAAATCTTTTAGCTTAACACAAGATTTGTCATGATTTGAGTTTTTGTATGGTTGATTTTTAATCCAACTTGTAAGGAGGCTAGGTATAGTTTCTCCAGTTGCGATACTGCATCATCGATCCTGTCAGCAAAAAGCACAATATCGTCAGCGAATCTCAAATGACTAAGTATTTCTCCGTTGATATTAATTCCTTTTTGTCATTCAGATTTGCGTTCTTAAACATATGCTCTAATAATGTTGTAAACAATTTTGGCGAAATTGTGTCTCCCTGTCGCACTCCCCTTTTTATTTTAAATGCGTTGGTCTTTAGATCTGCCAGTTTCACACTTGGTGTCGCATTTTGATAGATGTATTTAATCATGTTTATATAGCGATGATCTATACGACACTCTGTTAAGGCTTTTAACATTTTTTGATGACTTATGGTGTCAAAACCTTTTTTGTAGTCAACAAATATTAGGTATGACAACAAACTTTCGGTACGATTTATTAAATCAAAAGTACCATTTTACACAACTCGTACCGAAAGTAACTACTTTCGGGACTAATTTTTTCACTTTCGGAACGCTTTTTTTACTTTCGGGACGATTTTGGGTAGCTAGGTAACGGCTTTGACAATAACATCAACTTTGTATTTTATTATGGCAACGCTTGTCATCCAAGATTCGTGTGTTTTAGCTCAGTTTTTAGTTTTTCAATTGAAAGAAATGGAAATCAGCAGTGAAAGTGAAGCCGAAATGATTCCAGATGAGATTAGGGAAACTAAATACCAATGTAAATAATTGTTATAATAATTGTATTATTAATATTCATAAGTAGATTTTTCTTATGTTGAATTCACGAGAGTAACGAGAGTAAAGTGTTTAATAAAAGTTCATAAGTAAAGTTTATCCATGTATTCTTTTTAACATACAAAGCAGATGCAGAAAAAATATTGTACGTAACACGATCCAAAAGTGATTTTACGAGACTCGCAAGATTCCAGAACTCACCTACGGCTCGTCCTGAAAACTTCCTACTCGTCTCATAAAATATCGCTTTCGGAACTTATCAAGTAAATTACTATTTTCTACAACCGTGTTAAAAATGCAATTTTTAGCACTCCATAGTAGCGCTAAAGCAGTGTTTCCCAACATGGGGCCCGCGCCACGTTGGGAAACGTGGGGGCCCAATTTGATTGATAAGGGGGGGGGGGGCAATTTGATTGTTAAGGGGGGCAATTCGAATATGGACTTGACACGAGTTTAACCCTCATTTAATTGCAATGCTAGATTTGTGTTCTTAAGGCTATTTATCAAATTTTTTAATTCATCGCTAAAACTGGAAAAAGATATACTGCATATAGCATATAGGAGAGAATTTAATAATACCGTCAATATCAGCACTTCTTAAAACGTTTCTTGAAAAAGATGACAAAAATGTAACAGCAATGTCACACAATAGAAATACTGTTCGCAGAAAATAGACGAAATTAGTGAAGGTATTGAAAAACAAATTTTTAAAGTTGTTGAAAAGCTGAAAACAAGAAATTTCTCAGTGCAAATGGATGAACCAACTTTGAGGGACTATGCAATGTTGCTTGCTTTAAGACATATTGATACAGGGCATTTTGCTGAAGAAATGTGGTTCTGTAAAAGATTAAAAAGTAGATCAACCATAATAAGCTACAGTCCGTCTAATTTACTTACCGTTGCACGTCATTATCTACGCCAGAGATCTAAGTTTACATAGTTGCCAAAGTATAAAAAAAATCCTGAATCCATTTTAAATCAAATAGATCATACATAATTATTGTAAACGTGGATTATACAATAAAACAAATTAATATTCAATAAATAAGTAAAAACTTAAGAAATAGAGAACAAGAATTAAGTTATATTAAGATTTACAGTGCAATCGCTTTTGCACTGCATTGTTAATAATTAAAAAACAGCTCCGAACTCTTGGCATGAAGCCGGTAGGTTTCTTTGTATATGTCTACAATAACAACTAAAAAGTTGCCAGATTCCTCGATTATTCCAAGTCGTGATAAAAATAAGTGAAATTTATATTTTTATAGTAGAGGATCTTTTTATGGTAAAGTAAATAATAAAAACAGTAAACATAATAAAACAGATACTTATAATAAAGAATATAAACAAATATGAAGTGTCATCACTGCAACTGTCAAATAAATGTTACCAATTTATTCTAAAACGTCACCTTCGTTTAATTATAGTTACAGTGTGTTCCGAACAAATTTGCTTCATAAAAACGCTTTATAATCCATTTATACAAATTAAATTAAACATATTATTGTGTATTTCTTTAGGTTAACATATAATAAAATATGTCTAGTGGCTGTAATTCCAGTGTACTCGGCAAAGTGATTCTAAAAAAGAACACACCTACCGCCTAAATATTTCGAGTTGGTATCATCCGACGTCACAGGCTATGACGAGGATGACGTGCAACGGTAAGTAAATTAGACGATGTATAAAAAGCTACTTAGATGTCAATATGTACCAGTGAAAAATATAACATCTTTTGCTGTTGATGGTGAAGTAAATACTGACGTAATAAATGCCGTAAATAAAAAGGACTGCTTGAAAATATGTATTTATGGAACTGTTTGGCACTGTTAGTTTCTTAAGCAAAAGAGATGAAATGAAGAACCGTTAACAATCAATAGTACAGTGTTTGTGAATTATTTAGCCGATATCTTTGAAAAAATAAATATAGGTATTAAATCAATAACTTCGAGAAACAAATAAAACTCTTGTTGATGTAAAATAGAAGTTATTTGGTTCCATTACCAATATTGAAATACGTCAGAAACATATTGACAACAAACACTTTTACTTTTTAACTAATACTGCTTTACTTCTTGTTATTGTTAATCACCTGAAAGTCCTATTGGCTGATTTAAAAGAAATATTTTCTGATTTGGAACAAATTGATTTTCCAAAATCGATGATGCCGCTAATGTTAGTGGACGTGGATTTGTCTGATAGGTATATCAAAGAACTCGCAGAGTTGTAAAATTATGAGTCAGTTAAAACTTTATTTAATATAAAAGTAGCGATGGACTGGTTTGTGAGCTAACAGAAAACAAAAAGTACCCAAATCCAAATCCAACCAAATATGCTAGAAATCTGTTAGTAGCGTTTCCATCTTCATACATATTTAGCTGAATGTGAATTTAGTGCTGTAAATGATTTACTGGTAAAAAAAGAAATCGGCTGGATATAACACAACGTCGAGACTTTTTACAGTAGGAAAAATGAAAGAATACCCATGAACGAACATATAAAACACGCTGTATTTTCCTGTCACCGTGTCAGACAAAAAATTGGCCAGAGCAAGTACATGTAATAATTATTGTTACATGTACTTGCACTGGACAATTTTCTTTGTGACACGGTGACAGGAAAATACAGCGTGTTTTATATGTTCGTTCATGGGTATTCTTTCATTTTTCCGACTGTAACTAAATTGGAACTAAAATTGGAATAAAATTTCTGTGCAGCAAGAATGAAGCGCAAGGATCTCACTAAATTAAAATAATAAATTAGTATAGAAAAATCTTTATAATTGTTTGGAATTTGAATTTGAGTTATTCAGTATTTATAGGTTTTGAAAACAATTAAGTTTTATAGGTGAACAATTTTATTTTCTAATATTAAAAATTATGTATATTACATAGGGGAACATCAGAATTTTAAGACGGCTAAGGTGGGGCATGGTATAAAAAGGTTGGGAAACACTGTGCTAAAGGGTTCAGAAGCAAGAGAAAAGAAGATTGTCTCGCACAGGCGGCTCTACTTGAAAACTTTAGGACTTTGCATGTTACTCATGCAGCCTATATGAGGGAAAGATTGGCTTGGCCAGCTTTATCAGTATATCCTCGCGAAGATATCAAGGGTATTTTGAAGAAAAGTAGGCCTAAGGAAATTCAAGAAGAAACTCATGCAAATTCAGGCAGATGTAGTTTCTGTGTGCGATCCCGAGACCGTAAGTGCCGAACAAGTTGCAATGTGTGCAAAAAATTCATTTGTGAAGAACATCAAATTAAAGTTTATTTAGGAAGTTTTGAGAAACAATAATTAATGGTCACAAAGTTATTAAAATTCGTTGTTATATTTTTGTGTTAAAAAGTTGTTTTTAATAAATTCATTCAAACATTACTTTTTGACTTATTTTTTAATGGAGTACTGTAGTGAAAGTGCAAGTGTACAAATGGGTAGGGTTTAAAGGTTTTAAGGATATATTCCAAAAAGCTTCGTAACAGAACCCTGTATGAATATAGTCATTTCCCCAGGTTATCTAAATATTCATGGACGTCCAGTGGTTATTATAATTTTTGACAAAATTTCACCACATACTAAATTAAAAATGGATAAAACCCATTACGTTTGCATGGAAGGGAATTTTCGCACACATTTTCGCGGTTGGAATAAGAAGCTCACAACCAAGGATTGCAGATAGCAAGGATTCATAAAGTCGTGAGAAGAACTTGTAAGGACTAGTGGTATGTTGTACTCGATGCATTTTTCAATTAATATATTAATGGCTATATTTATGCCATATCCTGCTCTGAAGCCACCCTGTTCTTCGGGCTGATAGTTTAGGCGTTTAGGATGTTAACTAGATAGGTAAGTCTAGGTATTGGTCTCTTCAATCTGATTTTTTATGAGTTTGTACATATATGTCAGAAGCCGGATTGGTCTACAATTTTCAAATTTGATAATACCCGATTTTTTTAAATATTTTTAACATCTTTTAAAATCAGATAATCTAATGTAACCCCAACTGTTTAATATCAATTTAAGGGTTTTTACCCGTACATTTTGGTGGCTTAAAGCATGTATACCTGTGATAACACTGATGATGGAATATTGATTCCGGAAACGTTTTGTTGTGATACAGCCTGCCCTTTTTAGGGATTTTTAATATACCTTTTACAAGATAAGGTTTTTATTTTTTTTTAGTTTACTGAACAGTTCACTTTTCTTCTTCTTCTTACTGAACCGCCTCATTTCGAAGGTTAGCGATCCAAATGGCAATTGTAGTCTTGGAAACTGCTGCACGAAAAATTTCTGAGGATGAGCGCTCAAACCATCTTCTCAGATCTTTCAGCCACGATTTCTGGCGTCTTGCTACTGATCTTTTACCCTGTACTTTACCTTCCAATATGATTTGAAGTAGTTCACATCTTTCCTATCTCAACACATGGCCCAAATATTGTATTTTTATTCTTTCTTCTTTCTTTTCTTTTCTTTCTCACTTTTACGGCCTCAATAGTGGCGATCATCACCAGGCGATCGACAGTTATCATTTCCTTTAAAGCTGCTCTTATTTCTGAAACTGTAAGGGGTAAAATTACTGTCTGGTATAAAGGTCTTTATAAAACTCTCTAGTTATTTTCATAATGTCCAGTGTATTCGCTGTTGCCTTTTCGTTTTTATCTCTCAGCTTGTGTCTTTCTTTTTTACTTTGTGTGAGGTGTTTTTTCATTAAGTTTAAACCTGTGTTCTCGTTTACTGTTTCAGTAATTACATTAGTATTATTTTTTCTCAGATGTTTGCTAAATACTGCTAAAATTATTTAATTTAATTTTCTACATTCTTCTGTTTCTTGTTTCTTTCTCGCTTTTATAGGTTTCGTCGTATTTCCATGAGAGCTTTTGTGCCTTTGCACATTCTCACATTTTGTGTCATTTTTGTTTGCTGTTGAGTTGTTCGTTTTTAACTTAATCTGCTATTAATATATTCTGATCGTCGATACTTGAGATTTGGGACTGTTACAGTGTAGAGGTTCAGCTATATTGTTTATGTATCTTTCTGGCTGGATTTGTGAATTACAAACTATGCGATTACAACTGTTTACCATCTTTGATGGTCCGGGATTGATTTATACTGATAATTTATTGAGTATAGTTCATCTTTGAATACAATATACATAAAATGCAATATCAGTGCCATAAAAACGGCGCTTACACACTTTTTGCAAAAATTTTCCGCTTGTAATCCTCTTAGTTTATATCTCTTGAAGATTTAACATAACGGACAGATCGGGGCAGCGGTAATGCTGCCATTAAAAGCATGGCCAACTTTGATACGATTACATTCGAGAGATGCAAAAGCTTATTCGGCTTTTATACGAGTCTCGTGCGGCCGACTGAGGTTAGGACTCGACACAAAGGGTCACCAGGTGACGATTTGTCACATCTAGGAGGCGGCAAACAAGCTTCAGCCATTTCGCGGACATTTCGCAGGAGAATTTCGCTTGATTATGCTGTTTTCATTGATAATTATTATGGTGATATCTTCTGTATAAGAGCAAAGTTGCTCGCTAGGCGAGTTAGCACTATAGTCTATGTTGTATTGTAATTAGGACAAATCCTGTTATAATGTGGTTAAGGTTAGAGGACTAATGGGGTTGTTCGTTATATAAAATTAAATCGTAGTAAGATACCGAATGTTTTGTACCTGGCTAGTGATAAATAATCGGTCCAGTAAGTCTTTGCACATTTATACATAGACACATCTTCGACCCTCTCGCGATTATAGCTTTTGATGGATTTTCTCCATTTTTTCCTTGTTTTTCGCCATTTGTATTGCTTATTGTTAAGATTTGCCGTTATTTTGTAATATCTCCACTGTACTGACCCGCAAATGATATGTGTTTTATAAAACAATTTTAGGGATGAGTTCTGGTTAGAGTTGCACAAGTTTGACTTGAATGTTTGAACTTGACTTGAGTTTGACTTAATTTCAAGTCAAACTCAAGTCAATCCTTCTGACAAATAATTCAAGTCAAGTCAAACTGGTCAATCGTACAGGTATGACAATTCAAACTGTTTGTCAAACTAGTTTGAAAGAGTTTGAAAAATAATTTATTTAGTAGATATACTTTTTTTGTCGAGATTGACATGTTAGTTGCCAATTAAGATAAGAAAATTAATAATACAATGAGTGCCACATAAAAGTATCTTGATACAGGAAGCGATTATAATCAAAATAGAGTCGTAAATTTTTTGAAAATGATTCCTGTATGCTTAGAATTGCTTGCTGGCAAGTTTCGTTTTATCGATATAGGGCAGTCAATGAGAGTATGTGGCTCCGAATTCCATCCTACTATACCGATTTACACAGTATCGTGATATTTTCACAGTAAGTAGGGAATAGCCCAAAAAACAAAGTCTACCCTATGCCGATGTGTGCTTTTGTCTTGGGGCGGTTCCCACTCCTTCTCGGGGGTGGAAATTTTTTTGCATAAATAACTACGGAAGTTGCTAGAGAAACTAATACTAAGCAAAAACTGTTCTATAATTTTTTTTCGGAAACTCAATACTTTTGAGTTATTCCTGGTTGAAAATTGGCCATTTTCATTGAAACATAACACCTTTTCAAACGGTTTTTTGCGAATATGTACCTTAAAAACTATGCATCTAACTAAAAAAACTATATGAAACATTTTTGTAGCTTATAAAATAACAGAGAGGATATTTCCTTTATGAATCTTCTAGTTATAATACAAAAAGAGATATGGTAAGTGAAAAAATCCTGTTTTCTTGGTACATGCTCAAATCAGTGTATTTAACTTGAAATAACAGAGAAACGGTCGATTTTAAATGTATAATGCTACCAATAACTTTTGTTGTGCTTGAAAAGACCTATAAATTAAGCAATATTAATTCTCGATTACATTCAAACTATGCGAGATAAACTGCAAAAAATTTGATGACTAACGTATTTTAAGAAAAAAATGAGAAGTATATTTAACCCCTCATCCACAAGAATTTAAATGCATCGTTTCCTTCTACAATACATTTTACTACAGTGTTCTTTTTATGTTCAAAAAGTTGGGCGGGTTTAAAATGAATGGTTTTTGAAAAAAATAAGATCAAATTATTGAGCGCATTTTTAAATTTTCTTAAAAATCTTCCTATTTCTCCATGTAACTCGAAAATGATAAGAGATGCCAAAAAAAGATGCCATACAAAAATGTGTGTTTCTTCTAGATAAACATTTTGATTTTGTTTTTTATAACAGTATCTCTTATAATTTTCAAGTTACATGGAGAAAAAGGAAGATTTTTAAACCTTTCATTTAAACCCACTCAATCTCGCTTAGTTTGAATGTAATCGACATTTAATATTGCATAATTGAAAGGACTTTTCAAGCACAATAAAAGGTATTGGTAGCATTATACACCTAAAATCCACCGTTTCTCTGTTATTTCAAGTTGAATACACTGATTTGAGCATGCACCAAAAAAACAAACTCTTTTTACCTACCATATCTCTTTTTGTGTTATAACTAGAAGATTGAAGAAGGAACAAATCTCTCTGATTTTTTATGAGCTACAAAAATGTTTTATATTTATATAATTTTTTTAGTTAGATGCATTGTTTTTAAGGTATTCGCAAAAAACCGTTTGAAAAGGTGTTATATTTCAATGAAAATGGCCAATTTTCAACCACGAATAACTCAAAATGTATTGAGTTTTCGAAAAAAAAAAAAAATAGAACAGTTTTTGCTTAGAATTAGGTTCTCTAGCAACTTCCGTAGGTGTTTAACCAAAAAATTTTCCACCCTCGAGGAGGGGTCGGAACCGCCCCAAGAAAACAGCACACATCGGCATAGGGTAGACTTTGAATAAGGAGATATTTTCAGGCTATTTCTAAAATTTCATTAAAATCCATGCTGTAGGATAGAATTCGGAGTAAATAACCTGTTCTTGCTCTCATTGACTTCCCTAATATAACTTTTTTATATTTGAGTGTTACTAGAGTAAAACAAAAAATTCGTTGGATAGTTTTTTTATCATACCAAGTGTAATTTAATCTAATTTAACAAAAATTTATGAAGGAACAACAAAATATTATATTTTTGATAGAGTAGGTTTAATGAATTTTTTGCGACTTTGCAATGGCCTCTTAAAGAACTAGTTCACTATTTGTCATTTTATAACGCTGCTCTTTATTTTTACATAATACAAGTATGCACTTTTCAATTTTCATTGTTTTGAAATCACCTGCAGCAATATCAAATAAATCAGTATATTTATTTTTC
Organism: Diabrotica virgifera virgifera; assembly: GCF_917563875.1. Lineage (NCBI taxonomy): Eukaryota > Metazoa > Arthropoda > Insecta > Coleoptera > Chrysomelidae > Diabrotica > Diabrotica virgifera. The sequence goes on along the minus strand of NC_065449.1, from coordinate 52,528,924 downwards.
TTAATTAATGCTTCGACTACACATTATTTCCTCTTAATTTTTGCAGTGGGAATACCTTCAAAATCGGACTCAATTTGATCTGGTACTTATTCGGAGCCGAAAAATATTTAGGTTCAGATATTATTTCACAAAGCATACACTTCAAAACGAACGTAATAAACAAGCCAAGCATATACTTCTTAATATGAACTACAAACTAATTTGCGGAGTAGCAGTACAGAATCAGACCTATCCAAATAAGTCAAAACAAAAGTCGGTACGCTCTCAATTAGAATTGGAAATAAACACGTTGCGCAATATGATATTCAAACTTCAAATTGTTTGAAGAAGTTTGATTTCAAGTCAAACCTAACGATATTGAAATCAAGTAAAGTCAAACTTTTTTACAAAAAAGTTTGGTTTTCAAGTCAAGTCAAATTTGTTGAATAAAATCAAACTAGTTTGACTTGATGCATCTCTAGTTCTGGTTAATAACCCACTTCACCCAAATCAACATGCATATACTTCGGGAAGATCTACCGATTCTGCACTACATCAAGTAGTGGGAAGAATTGAAAGATCGCTGGATAATAAAGAATCCGCCGTAGGTATACTCATAGAAATTGAGGGAGCGTTTGATAAAACAACATTCCCAACCATCACCCAACAGCTCAATGTCAGTAATGTCCTCTTGGCCATGAGCGAATGGATATTTAGTATGGTCTTAGAGGGATGGTTACGAGGAGATATCCACAGGGAGGAGGTGTTATCACCACTCCTCTGGAACATAGTTTTGGATACCCTGGTTGACCAACTAAACAAGAAAGGTTTTTGCACAATAGCCTATGCAGACGACATAACCGTCTTGCAAAGCGGTAAGTTTAAAAACACACTATTACAAGTTGCTCTTAGACCAATTGTTGCCTAACATGGTGCCTAAAAGTTGCCTAACATGGTGTAAGAAACACTCACTGTCTATAAATCCAAAAAAAGACAGCGATGGTCCTCTTTAACAGAAAAAAAAAAGGATCACGGTCTTAATATTCCCTAGGATTCTAAACTGCAGTCTGAACTTCTCTGAAGAGGTGAAATACCTTGGTAGGTATTACTCTTGAGAGAAAGTTAACATGGCACTGCCACTTAGATAGTAGAGCTAAAAGAGCATACATTGCCTATGAATAGTGTCGGCGAACAATCGGACGCACTTGGGGTCTTTCGCCCAGGGTGATCGCCTGGATCTACACTACTGTGATTATTGTCATTAGGCCAATTCTAACTTCTTGAGCTATTACTTGGTATCAAAAGTGCTACAGACAACAGCGATCAACAAACTAAACCATATTCGGTGGAAGGCTTGTCTAAATATAGCAGGTGCCATGAAAATAACACCAACAGTTGCAATGGAGTTGCTCACTGGCATCACCCTTTTAGACATATGTAAATATCAAAGAGGTGGCGCTGATGACAACAATTGAGATGCCGTTTCTGGCCGGGTGAGCTGGAGGCATTGTCCCAGCTACATGCAGGCCATGGTTCTAGTTAAACAAACCTACGTTTGTCTTCGACAAATCCTACAAAATCGAAACAAGGCAACATATGGAGTCAAACGTGGCAAATGCACATTGCATCTTCACCAATGGCTCCTAAATAGAAGAAGACTCAGCATGCGGGATACTCTCCGTCTGAGGGCGTAGGCGCAAAATTTCGCACCAATGTGTTTTAAATGCGTTTTTTTAATCATGAGAAAACTAATAATTAATTTTGAAAAATGTAAACGCAGAATGAAAGATTAGATTATTACCGATGACCGAACGTCCCTTGGATTAATCAAAAAGTTTCTTTTGAATGAGATACCTATTTAAAATTAAAAATCACACTAAATTTTCTATTTTTTTCACCGCTGAAACTTATTAAAATAAACATTACAGAAGCTTTCAGGGACTTTCCGTCCTCGGTAATAATGCAATCTTTAATTCTGCGTTTAAAATTTTCAAAAATACCTATTAGTTTTCTAAGGTATTAAAAAGAATGAATGCATCTAAAACACATTGGCGCGAAATTCTGCGCCTATGTTCTTAAATAGAAAGATTGTTTTAAAGATTTATTAACGGAACAGCGAATAGCGAGTTTAGAGAGGAAAGCACACGTACATACGAGAAGAAGTATATTCAAAAAGAATATCGGAAGAAGTCTAAGACCGTGTAAATCTTCGAAAAATGGCAGAACTTTTGTACCAGGGGATATAAATGAGGAACTATTATAATCTGGAAGTAACAAGCATTAAAAACACTAATGATACTATTTTAATCCTCTCATGCATTGAGTCTACTCCAGTGGGCAGATTTTTTAACTCCAAAAAATATAGTTTAATTCTATGAAACTTGTGCAAAATGCATGAAATCTCTTTCAGTGGACTCTAATCAAGTAACTACTACCGCCATCTACAATATTTATTTTGAAAGTCAAAGTTTGTTTATGTTAGTATCTAAAAATCACCTGACCGCGATAGCCACCTGTGAATTGCCTGAAATAAGTGCCCGTAGTTTCAATGGAAAAGCAAAAAAAAAGGTAAAATATTTTTCTTATAGAATTATGTATTTTACACAATTAGCCTTTGTTATAATTTCAAAATAATTGAAAAAGTCACTGAAAATATCACCTTAAATCATGTCCACCAAAGTGGACATCATGTAATATGTAACTTAGAATTCCACTCATGTGGTATGTTTTATGAGTATAATTTTCAGAAGGGTAGTAGTTATTTTCTTCTCAAATATTTATTATTTATTTAGGGCTTTTCGAGGGTATTTTTGTATGTATATTAACATATTTACACTATATTATTTTAGTGGAAATAAATAAATTTTATTTATTAACATAATATTACTTCTTCAATGGGAAATTTTATTCTATTTCAGATAGTATATTTTGCCGATGAGGTCGACAATAGGGACACCTTTATGACTACCAGAAAATGAAGAATTTATAGGTATTGACAATGATGACATTATTTATAATTTACTAGAAGGTTCAGATTTAGAATCTGACTACAATGACAATGAGACGTATTCGCTCGAACATGTAACGGCTGAAGACCAAATTGTTGAAAGTGACTTAGAAGAAAACAGTCAGAAAACAGTGACGATGTTAGCTCAGCGTATTTTGTCATTTTCATCAAAACATAAAAATCAAGAGAAAAACCAAAAAAGGCTGAGAAAAAAGACTGGAAATGGTGCAATAATGACAGCATGTATGGGCGAGCAACTTTGCCACAGTTTAGAGAAACAGAAAATATTCATGTTTAAGGAAACAATCCCATTGATTATTTTTTATCACTGTTCACCGCAGACATAATGGATGATATCGACTTTCAGACCAATTTATATGCTGGCCAAAACAATAAATTAAATTTTGGTTTTACAAAATATGAGTTATATGTTTTCTTGGGCATAAATTTAGTGATGGCGTACATCAGATATCCCAGAATACGCCTTTACTGGTCAAATGATAATGGCCTGAGAATGGACCTTATTGCAGATGCTTTGCCTGTTAATAGATTTGAATCTATTTTGAGGTTATTACATTTCGTAACTCATGATAATGTATATCAAAATAACACGGACAAATTGCGAAAAATCCAACCATTTTTGGATAAAATTCAGAAAAACTTCTTTGTGCCACAGGTCCAGAGAAATACCAATCAGTTGATGAGCAAATTATTCCACTGAAAGAAAAATTAGGTATAAAGCTAATACTAATCAAAAACACCTAAAAAGTGGGGAGTCAAAGTTTGGTTAAGAGCTGGAATTAGTGTATATATGTATCGTTTTGAGGTTTACCAAGGAGCTTCGGGAGACAGAAGTCAAATTAGTAAACTTGGAGCGTGCGCTGATGTACTTTTGCGTCTAACTGACAACTTAGAGAGAATCAATTATAAAGTATTTTTTGATAATTTATTTTGCTCACTTCCCCTTATCGAAGAACTGCATAAAAGAGGTATATGGGCGGCAGGAACTCTCCGATTGAATCGACTATAAAATTGTAATTCTGTTATAAAAACAGATAAACAAATGAAACAAGAGGGTAGGGGAACTTCATCCGTTGCAAGTACTGAAGGTAGCAATATAATTGTTTCTAAATGGCTAGACAACAAGACTATTTACTTTATTTCTAATTGGGCTGGAATAGTAAATCTTGTGTAAATCTACTAAGTAGACCATTTTCTGTTCAGTTTTATAACAAAAACATGGGAGAAGTAGACCTGATGGATCAGTTGTTGGCTCTGTATCCTCTAAGGAGAAGAAACAAACGCTGGTACATAAGAGTTTTTATGCATTTTGTGGATGTTCTTGTTGTAAATGCATGGATTTTGTACAAGAAAAACGGAAATCCAAAAAAAGATTTGCTTGAATTTAAAGCAACTATTGCCAGAGCATTAATAAATTTGGGAACGCAGAAAGAAAATAAACGCGGTAGACCTTCGTCTGGTATACCACCTCCATTTTGAAGAAGAAGAAACCGAATCATCATGCACCCTCCTGAAATTAGACAAATTAGTTGGGGGCACTAGCCACAACTAATTGATATACCACATGCTCGAAGATGTCACTCTAAAGCTTCCAAACGAAAAACAAAATACATCTGCAAAAGGTGCAACGACTGGCAACGAGCCGCTGTGTCTATCGTACTTTTATACCACGTACATTTTTATACCAGTAACTGCCGCTTCATGCCCTATTTAAGTCCCCTTGACGTTGGTGAATAACATGGCGAAACTGTCTCTGTCTCGAGCTATTCTAAATAGTTGTTCTGCTTTCTTTATTCCTGTCCACTTCCTGACATTCTTAAAACCAAGAGGCCTGCTTTCTACCAATTCCTATGCGTCCTTCGATTTTACCCATCATAATAAGTTGAAGAATATTATATCGGTCTCCCCTTCTTACTACGTGTCCAAAATAGGCCATCTTTCTATATTTGATAATATTATCAAGCAGCTCGCGGGCAGCATTTGCTCTCTTTAAGGACTCTCTCTAAGGACTGTCACAATTTGTTAGCATAGCCGTCGATGGTATTTTCAGTGTACGTCTATGCAGCAAACACGTCTGAACAAATGTAACATTTAATCATTCGCTTTCGAAGTTAGAGTTACAAGTTATCATTACAGAAGAATGACCTCATTTTTAAAAATGTCGTGCGGGCTATCTGGATTATACATTTTATCTCTTTTTCTTGATCTAGTTGCTCAGTAATATGGCAACCAAGATATTTAAAACTGAGTACTCTTTGAATTATATGACCATCAACATTAACCGTGAATCATGATGGGCCAGACGACTAAATACCATGTATTTTGTTTTTGAACAGTTTATGTTTAGGTAAAACTCTCCTCCCAGTGTGTCAATGGCATTTAAAAGGCATTGTAATCCATTAATATCATCACTTAAAATAACTGTATCGTCTGCATATCTGATTGTATCTATCAGAATTCCATCAGTTTTCACACCCCATTCCAAATTATAACTATATTTCTATTAACTATATTTTTATTAAATAATTAATACATTTAAAAAAGTTACTATTATTATTAAATTATATTTAGTTGCTCAAAAATTGTGTTGTGCTTCAGGCCTGATTTGAAGTCAAATAGGCTCTGTGTAAGTCGAAAGCGCTCAGCAAATTAAAAAAAATTACACACTTCATAATTACTTATCTCTCTATCTCATTTTATGTATAAGTTTTTAGTTTGTGAAAACTGTCATTATAGATAGCAGTGCGTGAAGGATTTAAAGTGTGCGTAAAGTAGGTAACAATGTATTTTAAATGGGATTTACTTTTTCGCACTGTTTTTTTTTTGGCACACTTTCATATAATCAAATATCCTTAACTTTCGCGTTGTCATGGTGATGACATGTGAGCAATAAATTACAACAAAAGTTTTGACAGTTTTGTGGTTTGAAAGAAGTTACAATTTTTAAATGTTAAAGTTCTAAAAATTATAGAATAGAAATGGATTCCAGTGACGAAGAGTTACAGTTCTTTTATTTGTTAATCGTAGATAAAATATGGTATGAAACTGTGAGTGAAGTACTTTTTACGAACTTACGCAATGTATAGCACTCACTCCGCTGTCGCTTGTGCTCTAAACATCGCGTGCGTTCGCAAAAAGCTTATACTTCACGAACTGTTTCAAAAATAACTATGTTTCATTCATTCAGTTGTCATAGGTGTGTATAAAACATACATATCAGTCTTTTCAATAATTTGGTTTAAAATGAAACTATAAAAACAATGACTTTCAATCGAGTCTACCCCATAGGATATTTTTATGGAGAAATAATCCAATGCCGCCTTATGTTCGCATAAAGGGTAATTCGTTTAGACCCGCTTGTGTGGGGTCGCCGGATAAATCAGTCTGCACTTCAACTGTATCAATTATTCAGCAGCACATCTGTCAGGGATATGTACCTACAATGTGGCAATAACTGCACAATAAGAGGAGCTCTCTTGGTTTGTTCTGTTTTTCTCTTTTTGTGTGTACGACGCGCCTTAACAAAATGCCCTTTTTCATGCGTGAGGGCCCCCTGCTTTTCCGGCATAATTTCCAAATTTGCTAAATAACGTAATCGAGAACTATTCTTTAGGTCGACGGGGGAGTGTATTTCTGCTTGGCCAAATGAAATAATCAGCGTCAGAAGGGAAAACAGTGGATGGTTTACGAGATTAATTTGCATACAATTTTGAAAGTTAAAGATTATTTTTGCTAAGTCTCCTTTAAAGAGTTAGTTTTATGTATGTCTTACATTCTGGATGTCTCATTCCATTGCGTTTATCCTACTATTATAAATAATATTGTCGGTATCACAATCATAGTTCGCTTTTTGTTCAGTTTTTTACTTCGAGGTCTATTTTTCCATCATTGGTAATTATACTTCCAAGATAATCATACGCCGCGCCGTAACCATTTCAAGAAGTTAGTGTTATTGCATTTTATATATATTTTATTTTCTTACTTTTTCCGATGACCATTATTTTACTTTTCTAGATGTTAATTTCCATTTTTAGTTTTTTTGCTTTTTCTATTTTCTTTGTCCATACGTTTTAGGTCTGGATCCCGCGTATGAATAAAAAGTTGGTTAATAGCAAGCTGAAAATTTGTTATTAGCTTAAGGGTGTCTAGTCGGACAAACATTAATATATGGGAACACTGGAACAGGGGAAGTTTTAACTGTGGAACAGGTTAAAAATTTGGAACGGTCAGAACACGAAAACGGCACATGTATTTTGTCCGACAGAACAGACTTAAACTCTCCGAACAGAGATTAAACTCTCATGCAAAAATCAGACTGCTATTTATCACCAAATTGGCGTTTTAATGAGTGGAACATGTAGAATATTTCAAATGACAGGAATTATGACAGGTGATAAACAGCAGTCTGATTTTTGCATGAGAGTTTAATCTCTGTTCGGAGAGTTTATGTCTGTTCTGTCGGACAAAATAAATGTGCCATTTTCGTGTTCTTCCAAATTTTTAAGTTCTTCCAAAGTTTATCCGACTAGACACCCTTAAGCTATTAACAAATTTTCAGCTTGCTATTAATCAACTTTTTTTTCATACGCGGGATCCAGACCTATTTACAAGTTTTTGCATTTTGGTCACGAATTCTACTATAAGGACTATGTCATCCGCATACAATAAGGCTTCTATTTTTATCTATCTATCAATCGGTTTTAAAACGTCTTGCGACGTTGTCCGATGCCTAATTTCCATGACACTCTATCATCCCATTGGCCCTCTCTAAGATCTCTTGCGCTCATCGCCTTCGTTACTCCCTCTCTCCAAGATTTCTTGGGTCTTCCTCTCTTTCTGCGGTTTGGTGGTACCCATTGCATAATTATTTTAGGGAGTCTTGAGTTATCCATCCTCTGGACGTGTCCGTACCATATCAGCTGTTTTCTTTCTATGTCTGTTGTTAGAGAGCCGTCAACCCCCATTCGCTGTCTTATCTCATCATTACGTATTCTCTCTCTGCGTGACACTCCTACTGATCTTCTAAAAGCGTTCATTTCTACTGCCTCCAGTTTTCTTCTGTTGCTTTCGGTTATCCGCCAAGTTTCTGCTCCGTACAATAGACTGCTTTTAATAAGAGATTCGTAGATATTGTGTTTTCTTCTTTTTCCTATTTCATGATTCCACAGTACGCTGTTTAGACAACCTATTGTTTTTCTGGATTGTGTTATTCTTCTCTTTATTTCTTCATCATCTTTCCCCGTTGTGTCAAAAACGATTCCTAGATATGTGTAATGGTCGCAGGGCATGATGATTTCATTATTTTCTAATGTGATGTTCGATAGTTCGGTACCTATTGGCAGGTATTTTGTTTTTTCTGTATTAATTTCTAGTCCCCACTTTCTATATTCTTCTTGTAATTTCCTTGCCATGTACTCTAAATCATCTTTATCGTTTGCTATAACAACCTGGTCATCAGCAAACTGCAATGTATATAAGCAAATCTCTCCAAGGTCTACGCCCATGCCTCTGCATTTTCGTTTCCACTCTTTCAATGCTTTTGCAACATATATTTTAAATAAGGTCGGTGATACAAAACACCCCTGACGTAGACCTTTATTAACCAGGAAGCTTTGCGATAATCTGTTTCCAGTTTTTATTTGTGATGTTGACCCTTCATACAAATTTCTTAAGGCTTTTATTAAGGTGACACTAATATTCGTCTGTCGTAACACGTTCCAGAGCTTGTTTACAGGAACTGTATCGTACGCCTTCTGCAAGTCAATAAACATGAGGTGGGCTTCTTGATTTGTGCTTAATTTTTTTTCTATTAGTTGTTTGAGGCAGAAGATATTATCAGTACAGCTTCTTCCTGTTCGAAAACCGGATTGTTCTTCTTCCTCTTGGTCTTTGTACTCCTTCTCAATGCGGTCTCTAATTATTCGTCCATACAAACGGCTGAATGTACTAGTCACTGATATCCCTCTATAGTTTTCACATTTAAGCTTATCTCCTTTCTTATGGATCGACGAAATATAAGCAATTTTCCACTCGTCGGGTATGGGAGAACCATTTATAAATTGATTTATGCACCAAGTGACGGTTTCATACAAATTTTTGTGATCCACATTTTATTAGTTCGGCTGGGATATCGCCTGGTCCTGGAGATCTACCGTTTTTCAGTTCTTTTATAGCTTTTATAATTTCTGTCACTTGTATTGTTATATCTTCTCCTTCAATGTTAACCTCTGTTGGTGATTGAGTTAAGTATTCGTCCCTATTTTCTGTCAGTAGTTCCCCATAGTACTTTTCCCATTTTTGTGTGGATATTAATTGAATGTTTGTGCTCTTCCTTTCGTTAGTTCTTATTTTATTGAGGAACTTCCATGTTTCTGTACATTTTCTGCCTCCCAGGTAGGTATTAATTTCCTGACACTTCTTATCCCACATTTCTCTTTTTGCTTTTACTGTTGTTCTTCTTGTTATTCTTTTGAGTTCCAGGTATTCATCTCTATCTTTTTGTTGTTTACTGCTCAGCCATCTGATATACGCTTGCTTTTTCTCTTCTACGAGTACTTCTATTTCTTTGTTCCACCATAGTTTTTCACTTTTTCTTTGAGTGTTAAAGCCGAGTGCTTCTTCTGCAGCTTTTTTAACGCTAACGACTACGTTTCCATATACCTCCTCTACTGTTGATGTTTCAGTTATATTCATTAGTTTGCCATCCAGTCTTTGTTGATATAGTATTCTTGTACTCTCTTGGGTCAAACTATCCAAATTATAACTTCTTTTTTCCAAAGTTTCTTCTGGTTGGGGTTGACAATTTGTTTGATTATGTGTTATTTTATATCTAAATGGACAGGTTACTTTTGATTTTACGACATAATGATCTGAACCACATGTTATTCCTCTGTATGCTCTTGTGTCCTGTACTTGCATATTAGTATTTTGTTTTGTGATGATATAGTCTATAATTGATTTTAAATTTCTTGTAGTTTGGGTCCAGGTGTACTTGTGTACATCTCTATGTTTAAAAAATCCATTGGTTATTTTTAATTGATGGTTTTCACATATTTCAATTAGCCTCTCACCATTATCATTCTGGTTTATTTCTCCGTAGGGACCTACCACCTTATTATCTACTTTACGACCTACTCTACTGTTCAGGTCTCCCATAACTATCAATTCTCTTCTACTTCCAATTTTCGTAATTTCGTCGTTAACTTTAGCAAAGAACTCATCTTTGTTTGTGTAAGGTTCATCATCACTGATTGCATAAATCCCAAGTATCGTAATAGGTGTTTCTTTTATCGTTATGTTTACTCTTATTATATTTTCGTCTATTGCTTCAAAGTCAGTGATTTTATGTTTATGTTTCTTGTGTATTAGAACGGATACTCCTCTTTTCGCTCTCTCGTGTTTTGAAACTCCGCTGAATATATGTACATAATTGTTTACTTTTTCTATACCTATCCCTTTCTTCTTTGTTTCGGTTAAGACAACTATATCCATATCTAGTTTTTTAATTTCTTCAGTTATTTCTTCCATCTTTCCGCTGATACTCTGCACATTCCAGGTGCCAATGTTCATAATCCTTTTCCGTCGCCGAAGTCGTTTATTATTTAATCCGTCCGAGATTCCGAGGCAATCTTTAGGCTTTTTGGTATTTTTCTAATTTTTACAAGTGATAGGGAACCGGCCTGACGTCTTAACCCCCTACCAGGAGGACCGGGTAATTTGTAATCAAGGTTTTCTTCCTTTAGATTGGTTGTCTTACAGGACTAAAGAGCCCAATCTGCTCCTTTTCTTTCGCCGTCGATGTTTCTTCGCCAACCAGAATCCACAACCGCCCATTTTAGATCCGATTCTGCAGTGGTATGCCGAAAAAACAGGCCTGCCACTTCCGCCATTGACGCCGAACCGAAGATCCTCTTCTACGCCGTCTCCGCCGTTGTGGTCTTCACCCGTATCCCTGGGCAGGGGTCCGCGTTATACCCCACAGAACTGGGTCCCTATGTCATCCGCATACAATAAGGCTTCTATTTTTATTAGCTGTAATCTTTGGTATTTAGGTATCCTATTATTGTCCGCATTTGGTTGATTCTTTCTCCAGTATTTATAGTCAATTCGTTCATGACTATTATGTATAGTGTATAGTATCGTGCTAAGACTTTCTCCTTGTTTGATACTTCTTTCCCAATTGAATTCTTCGCATCTTTGTCCTCTTATCTCTACATGTCCTTTTCATCATCATCATCAGACGATAGTCGTCTACTGCTGAACATAGACCTCCTCGAAAAACTTCCATTCAGATCTATCCTGCGCTGCTGCAATCTAGTTGGTACATACCTCTTACCTGGTCCTCTTTATGTCGTCAGTCCATCTTGTGGGTGGCCTTTCCGAGTTTCGTCTATCCGCTCTCGATCTCCATTCCAAGATTTTTTTGGTCCACCTATCATCTCTCATTCTAGCGACGTGTCCTAGTCCTGTCCACTTCCATTTATTTTGGCTATGGGTTTTATTATGTCTTCTACACCACTTCTTCTACGAATTTCTTCGTTTCTTACCCTATCTCTTAACGTTATACCCAACAATGATCTTTCCATTCTACATTGCGTCACTTGTAGTTTTCGTGCAGATGTCTTTGGTTGGGGGGAGGGGGGTCAAATATCTTCAAAAATTGTGTTACGTAATAGTTACGTTACGTAGGGGAGGGGAGGGGGGTCAAAAATCTTCAAAAATCGCGTTACGTAATACTTGAACGCTCCCTAAGTGTCTCTGCGCCATATGTAAGAACAGGCATGACACTTTGATTAAAGGCTACTTCTGATAGGTATATCACCTTTAAAAATATCACGTAGTCTTCCATATGCTGCCCATCCCAGAGTTATTCTTCTTAGCAGCTTAGCAGTTTGATTGTCTCTTCTAATTTTTACCGTATGTCCAAGGTATATGTAGCTGTCAACAACTTTAATTTCGACGTCTTCTACCTTTAAAGGATGGCTCGGAACTAAATTCGTCATCATTTTGGTCTTTTGGTAATTAATATTTAGACCTACTTTACGTACTGCATCGCGGAGTTCATTCAATATCATTGGCAGTTTTTAGGTCATCTGAAATCAGAACAATATCATCTGCGTATCGTAGATGACTAAGCATCTCACCATCGATATTTATTCCTTTATTTTCCCATTCCAGTGATTTCAAAGGTCCTTTTACTACTCTGTATATACTTTCAATTATATTTATCAGTGCAATTGGTATTTTCATTTTCTGCAAGCAAATATTGCCGTAGATATAATTTTTCATTCTATAGAGTCGAACGCTACTCTTAGATTTATGAATGCCAGAATAAGCTTTCCCCGACTCAATAATTGTTTCTATTATATTTCAAATTATGTAAATGTTATCGTTTATCTGTCTTTCTGGTTTAAACGCTGCTTGTTCTTCTCCCAGTCTTTTTCTACCTCTTGTCTTATCCTCTTCTATTGCATTATTTTCGTGTATATTTTAAAACATACAGATGACAAAAATATATTGCTCTATAGTTTTCGCAGTTGACGTGTTCTCACTATAAGGAGTATATACAGTACAATAGAAAATAATGTGCAGGAAGAATTGCGAAAGACAATGAAGAATTTTATCAGAAAAAAGAGAAGCTGAAATAAAAGTAAAATTTGCAAAAAAAATTGGAGAGAACACATATTTGGTTGAGTTAAGTCAGGGATGGCCAACCCGCGGCACGCGTGCCACTCTGTGGCACGATTGAGTCCTATCAGTGGCACGCGTAGCGTTTTGGATTAAAAAACTTTCAAAAAAATTAAAACTTGAAAAACAAAAAATAGTAAGAAGAAACTTGGTAGGTGTACGGAAGTTACGATAGATGCGGCATCATTGCATCCTCTGGCGAGCGATATTGCTGCGATTGCTGTACGTGATCCTAGCTGTCGTAATGTGCAATAGGACTGCGTTACCCTTGCTTAGTTTATTTTAAACTGCCCCTTTGTATGTGCACATTTTGTCATCGCGCATTGTTTCTTTAAAATTTTAAAAGTATTTGTTCGATATGTCCACGAGTAAGCCTTCGACTTCAAAACGAAAATACGAAGATGATATTGCAATTCGCGATTTTCAACCTGCTTGGGAAGAACAATTTTTATTTACTAATCGTAATACTTCAAAGCCTGTTTGTTTGATATGTGGATTGTCTGTAGCAGTTCCGAAAAAATTTAACCTGGAACGACATTATAAACAACTGCATAAGGACTTCAGCAACAAATATCCTATTGGTTCACATTTGCGAGCCGACTTTATTGAAAAAAAAAGAAAACCCTAGCCAGCCAACAGTCACTGTTTCAGAAGAGAAGTGATGAAATGGAAACTATGGTTAAAACATCATATGAACTTTCTCTGCTGTTAGCCCGGAAGAAAAAAGCCTACTCTGATGGAGAGGAGATAATTAAAAATAGTCTGGCAATATTTGCTAAAAATGTGGGAGATGTAAAGATCAAAAATATGGTCGATAATATTGCATTATCCCGAAATACAGTCATGCGCCGTATAGATGATATGGGCCAGGATGTTGTTTCCCAAATTATAAGTGGATTACAATCCTGCAAATTCTTTTCTTTAGTGTTGGATGAAAGTTGTGACAACACAGAAAATGCGCAGTTAAGCATTTTTGTCCGTTATACCAATGATAATTTTGAAAATGCCGAAGAGCTTCTGGATTTGCGCCAACTAGTCACAACAACAAGAGAGGACATTTTTCAACAGCTTAAAAACGTAATCGAAGTCAACAAAGTTGAATGGTCAAAATTAGATAGTGTTTGTACAGATGGAGCTCCTTGCATGGTTGGTAGACTAAAGGGGTTTGTTACATTACTGGAAAACTATTTGGGAAGAAAAGTTTTTAAGTACCATTGTATTATTCACCAGGAAGCCCTTTGTGCCAAGGACCTAAACATGTCATCTGTTGTTGACCCTGTAACACGCTGCATTAACAAAATACGAGCTCGGGCATTGAATCGACGACAATTTCGAGAACTGTTCGCGGAAGAAACGGAGCAAGATGGAGAGTTACTTCTCCATTGCAGTGTGCGCTGGCTCTCCAAAGGAAATGCACTCGAAAGGTTTTGGAACTTGAAGGAGTGCGTCTTAAAATATTTGCAAGAAAACAATGAACAAGAAAACAAGTGAGTGCTCGTTACTTAATGATAAAGATTGGCTTTGGGATTTAGCTTTTCTCACTGATATTATGAGACATTTAAATCTATTAAATTTAAGATTACAGGGAAAAAATTGTATTTTTCCTACTCTAGTTGGTCATATATCTTCTTTTGTGAATAAACTTATGCTTTTTTGTAACGATTTTGGAGAACAGAGATTGACACATTTCACATTAATGCAGGAATTAGCCAACAAGGTCAGTAGAACTCCAAATTATGACAGATTTAAAAACCTTATATCTATTTTGCTAGGTTCATTCAATACCCGGTTTGAAGATTTTCAAAAAGACAAAATGAATGTTGACCTTTTCATAAATCCTTTTTCTATTTCTCTGCAAGATATCAGTTGTTACTCAGCTGAAATACAGATCGAAATTATTGATTTACAGAACCACACTATACTAAAAACCAAATATAGGGAAATTATTTCAACTGTTACTGATCCCAATTATATTGAATTTTGGAAATTTGTACCAGCAAACAATTTTCCTAATTTACACGAGTTACCTCTGAGATATTGTTGTAGATTTGGTTCAACGTACGTTTGTGAACAAATGTTCTCTATTATGAACATAATAAAATCAAAATATCGGTCACGATTAACTGACATGCATTTAAAAAATCTAATTCTGTTGGCTAGTTCCGAAATTAATCCCAATATAGATGAATCAATTAAAAAAATACAAGTTCAAATACCACATTAAATAAGTAACTGTTTAATAATTTGAATTTTAGGTAATAAGAAAATATTTAAGTTTTTTTGTTTAACGTTTTTATTTTATTTTTATTAACAATAAAGTAAGTTTGTTGTTATGTTTTACTTATTACGTTATTTTTTAAACCTCCACTATCTTGACTAAACGGAAAAATGTGGAATTTACATAAGAAATACATATTGTACCGTATATTATTAATATATAGTATCCATATTAGTATGTCGAAAAATTTTAGTGGCACGCCAAATTTTTTTTGTTCTCATATTGGCACTCGACTTAAAAAGGTTGGCCACCCCTGAGTTAAGTTGTAGAGAAGTAAAAATAGTTATGAAAGAGATACATAAGAAAATATCAAAAACTATGCAAAGGACTAAAGAACAAAAGAAAAGCATGTTAAAATTGGATTTTAAAAATATTTATCGATAATAAAATATGAAAATGGAATCAAGAAAAAGACAGACTGGATAAAAACGAGAAGAATAAAATGTAGCAAATAATAAAAACAGTTTAGCAAATGATAAATATACATACATATGCAGATAGGAACGTGGAATATCAGGGAGTCATTTGAGGAAGGAAAGCTAAAACGTTTGGATGTAGAAGTATATTTAACACATCAGATCAAACAAAGCGTCAAAATTGGCTAATTCGAAATAGGTACAACATACCTACCAGTGGCGATTGGTATATAAGTGCTGGGGAGCTGCAGAACCACCAAAATAATCCAAACAAAATTACTTTGAAAATTAAATAAAAAATATCACTACTTATAAAATCTAAATTCATTTAGATGGTTTTCGTGCATGGCCGCCTTTATTTAATCTGTCGTCCGTCGCATCTCATGGCGATAGCAAGTCCCACTTATTTGACCGGACCGGTGCTACTCCGAGCTGTGAACTGTTAAAGATATCCCCGATAACACCCGCTCAACCCTCGCCTACACTTTTCAGGCGACGACTGAAAGCAATATTTGAGCTGCATTTGTCGCAGTTCGAACTAGTGTGTAGAAACCTACGTTTATTGTAATTTTAAATAATCGGTGATCGCGACGCGACGACTGTTAAAATAAGTTGTCCTGCACGTAATTCGGTATTTATATTAAGTATATGAGAATAAAAGTGCTGTTCAGGATGGATGTTATTTATAATTTGATTAATGTTAAGAGATTCTTTAAATATTCTTATGACGAAAAACTAGAATTAAAATGCAAAGGACGTCCTTTGCCGGATATTAAAATCGAAAAAGAAGGATCAAGCCGAGGGAAAAATTACAAACGACAATTTAATTGCGATATTTATACGAGAAATAGTTGGATATGTGGCTGCAACAGAAAAAACGCTCTTTTCTGTTTTCCTTGTGTACTCTTTGGAGGTGATAAGTCATGGACGCAAGTTGGTGTAACAGACTTAGTACATTTAAGTGATAAAATAAAAAAGCACGAAACTTCTAAGCATCATTTGCACAATCAAATGGAATATGCTTTATTAGGCTCCGTGAATATTAAAGAACAGTTAGATTCTGCATACTGGATAAATATTCAAAAATTCAATGAAGCTGTAACAAAAAATAGGTATGTTCTCTCAAAAATTATAGACTGCATAAAATTTTGTAGTGTTTTCGAATTGGCGCTTCGGGGACACGACGAGACACAAACATCCGACAATCCTGGAATTTTTCGCGGCCTCATAAATTTTACTGCTGAATTGGATAGAACTTTAGCACAACACTTGGAAGAATCGACGGTTTTTAAGGGCATTTCTAAAGAAATTCAAAATGATATTTTGGACCGCATGTTGGAATTATGCCAGGATAAAATTTTGGAGAAAATTCGGGAATCTCCATATCTAGCTGTCATGGCCGACGAGACTACAGACATTTCAGCAAAATCACAAATGGTTGTAGTATTTAGATATTGTCGAAATGGAGCACCGGTAGAACGATTTTGGACATATTTGGTACCTTCAAAATTAAATGCAGATACTTTAAGCAAAAACATTTTCAGTGTTTTGGATCCTATCCTGGAAAACTCAAATAATAAACTAATTGCTCAGAGTTATGATGGGGCAGCGGTCATGTGTGGACAGCACGCAGGAGTTCAAGCCATAATCAAAGAAAAATATCCATTTGCTCATTTTGTACACTGTTACGCGCATCAATTAAATTTAATAATGTCTAAGGCTTCTTCCGAAAACTCTCAAGTTAGACTTTTTTTTGGAAGTTTAAATGAAATCCCTACCTTTTTTCAAAATTCGTCACAACGAGTGGCAGTTTTAGATAAAATCGTCCAAAAGAAAATTCCTCATGGCGCTCCAACTCGCTGGAACTTCAATATTCGAACTGTTAATGTTGTGTTTGAACATCGATCTTCTTTTATCGAATGTATGGAAGAAATAGAAGAATCGTTTGATAAGGCAGCTGTCTGTAGTTCAGCGTCTTCCATTCGAAGAATACTAGTGGATCAAAATTTTGTTTTTTGGTTAACATTTTTCCATCGCATAATGCCACAAGTAGACGTTTTGTATAATGCCCTTCAAAAGACTAAAACGGATCCTTTGGAAATCAATAAAAAGGTGACAGATTTCGAAAGATACATGAATTCAGTTAGAAATTCAATAGATGATACCATTGACCAAGGTTCTAGTTTATGCGTTGAACCATTACCAACTAAAAGGTTACGGAAGGATAACAGTCCAGTAGATCATCGGAGAGCATCTATCGAAGTTTGTGATATAATCATAAATTGTGCAAACAATAGATTTGCTTTTAAAAATCACCTACTTGCAACTTCATTGCTTTATCCTGAGCAATTTGATAATTATTGTGCTAATTTCCCAGATGATAATTTAAGCCTGACTTGCGCGTCATATCCAAATTTAGATAGGGAGCGCTTGAAGACTGAATTATCTGTTATTTATTTTAGAAGAGACTGTAGAGACATTAATGGGGCAATACCCTTTTTAAAATTTTTAATTGAAAATAATTTAACAGAGCCTTTTCAAGAAACTGTAAAACTGCTTCAAATTCTAATTACAGTGCCCATGAGTACGGCAGAAGCTGAAAGGTGCTTTTCGAGTTTAAAACGGATTAAAACATTCTTGAGAAATTCCATGACTGAAGACCGACTTGTAGCATTAACCATGTTGTCAGTAGAAAAAACACTTATAAAAGAAATACCAAACTTTAATGAAAAAGTTATAGACAAGTTTGCTTTAAAAAAAAATCGACGAATCGAGCTTATTTATAAAAAAAAATAATATATTTGGCTCTTGTAGTTAGTTCGTAAGACCCTATAATGCAATTATTGTTGTGGCGATTTTGTTTGGAGTGTTTTTTCGTTTGCATTCCTTAGTTTCGCGTATTTATCGATAAAATTCTACTAAAAACATAAACTATAAAACAATTACTAGTGTGCCATAATGTACCATTGCTATTTTTGATATAATTGGATTTATCTTCAATTTGAAAAGAAGAAAATCGGTAAGTTCTTTATTATTCTTTAAAAGATATATAATGAATAAATATATGGTGTAAAATATCAAACTAAAAGCCTCGTTGTAAAATACAACGATTAAAAGATATTGAATTAAAAAAAACCAAAAAATACTGCAGAACTACCAAATTTTTGAGTCACCAGCCGCCACTGATACCTACTAAAACATTGGAGAGTTAATTCCTATGTACCAACGATTTACCACGAATGTGATTTAATGCTTGAAAAATATCATATCCAATTCCACAAAAGGGATTAGCTATTGTCTGCAAACAGAATCAGCCAAACTGATTTGCGATATCTAATGAAAGGTCGTACGAAGCTGGTTTTGTTAAAGATAGCATAATAGCACAACGATACTTCAGTAATTAGCAGCGCGTGGCACAAAGTACCACACGCCCTTATTTCCTGTCTTTCGTTTTTGAAAAAATCTATATATATATTAAATAAAAACGAATTAGAAGGAGAAAAATGGGAACGGGTCAGAAAAAAAGGAGTGGATCAGAAAAAAAAAATAAAGGAAGTGAGAAAAAATTGGAGGGAGATACGATAAAATAGGAGAAAGTAAAAAATTGAGTGTAGTGACTGTAGAGAGCAATTGATTGTATCCCACATCGTATGGGGACGGGTAAAATCACTAGGAATTTATAAATGTTTTAATTTTATTGGCCTGTTACAAGTCTTCTTAAACATTGTACATGTCTCAAAGTATAAATAAATATTCATCATCATTTTCTTTGCCTTATCCCTATGCGGGGTCGGCTTCCCTAATTGCATTTCTCCACACAATTCTATCTTGGGTCATATCAATGACAATCCCCTTTACCAACATGTCCTGCCTTATCGTCTCCCCCCAGGTCTTCGTTGGTCTTCCTCTCCTACTCCTTCCAGGAATCTGCACTTCAGCTGTTCTTCGCATTGGGTGATTAACGTCTCGACGTTGAACATGACCAAACCATCTTAACCTATGCTTTCTCATTTTGGCATCGCTTGGTACAACACCTAGACTTCCCCTAATATACTTATTTTTAATTTTGTCCTTCTTTGTGACTCCACTCATCCATCTAAGCATTCTCATTTCCGCCACATGCATTCGTTGTTCCTCTTTCTTCTTCACTGCCCAACATTCAGTTCCGTACATCATAGCCGGTCTTATGGCTGTTTTATAGACTTTTCCCTTCAGCTTCATTGGAAGTTTTGTGTCACACAACACACCACTCGCTTCTTTCCACTTCATCCATCCAGCCCTAATTCTACTGAATGCATCTCCATCTATTTCTCCATTACTCTGTAATACCGATCCCAGGTACTTAAAACTATTGCTTTTTACAATCAGTTCGCCATCCAAAGATACCATTTTATTTGTAGTAACTCCATCTTTTAATGAACATTCCAAATACTCTGTTTTTGTGTTTTTGTCCTACTAAGTTTTAAACCTTTTTCCTCCAGAGCTTGCCTCCACTGTTCCAGTTTTTGTTCTAAGTCTCTTTCACTATTTCCTACTAACACGACATCATCAGCATACATTAAGCACCATGGAATGTTACCCTGTAGTTTCGCTGTTATCTGGTCCAAAACTAATCAGAATAAATACTAAGCATAGAGCCTTGGTGCAATCCTACTTTCACATGAAATTTATCAGTCTCTCCCACACCTGTCCTAACACTAGTCGTTACTCCCTCATACATATCCCTCACAATCTTTACATATTCACCAGGGACTCCTTTCTTATTGAGTGCCCACCACAGAATATCTCGAGGAACTCTATCATATGCTTTCTCAATATCAATGAATACCATATGAGCGTTTGTTTCTTTACTCCTGTATTTTTCCATCAACTGCCTTATAATGAAAATTGCATCAGATATTGATCTGCCCTGCATTAAGCCAAATTGATTCTTGGATATTTCGGTCTCTTCACGTATCCGTCTATCAATTACTCTTTCCCATATTTTCATGGTGTGGCAAAGCAGTTTTATAGCCCTGTAGATTGTACATTGTTGTATATCTCCCTTGTTTTTGTAAACAGGTACCAGTACACTGCTTCTCCATTCGTCTGGCATTTGTCCAACTTCCATAATTCTATTAAATAGACCAACTAGCCACCTTTCTCCTGTCTCTCCTAATGCTCTCCATACTTCCCCAGGAATATTATCTGGTCCTACCGCTTTTCCTTTCATTATTTTTTGAAGCGCTTGAGCCACTTCCTCGTTTGTTATTTTGGTGACCATTGCTGCTACTGTCTCCGTTGACGCTACATGCTGCCTGTCAAATTCTTCATTTAATAAGCTGTCAAAGTACTTTCTCCATCTCTCTTTGACATCCCTTTCGTGAACTTGTATTTTATTATTGTCATCTCGGATACATCTAATCTGATTAAAATCTTTTGCTTTCTTTGCTCTCTGTTTGGCTATTTTATATATCTTCGTTTCGCCTTCCCTGGTGTCAAGTTGATCGTATAGGTTTGAATACGCTTCTGCTTTAGCTTTTGCTACTGCTACTTTCGCTTCCTCTTTCGCCACCATATAGTTTTGAAGATCTGTGTCGGATCTGGTCCCTTGCCACCTTTTATATAATTTTTTCTTCTCTTTTATTTTTCCTTGTACTTCGTTTGACCACCACCAGGTCTCTTTATCCTCAAACTTTTTCCTGACATTTTCCCAAGAATTTCAATAGCAGTGTCGGTAATACTACTGGCCATTTTTCTCCAAATTGTATTAGGGGTTCCTATCATGTTCCAACATATTTTTTCTACTATTCTTCTCCTGAATAGACCTTCTTTCTCATCTTTTAGCAGCCACCACTTGATTTTTTGTGGTCCTCTCCGATATTTTTATTTCGTTTCGCTTTTTACTTCGAAGTCCAGAACAAGCAGCTTATGTTGTTGGCTTACTGTCTCACTAACTATTACCTTGCAGTCCTTGCATTCACGTATGTCTTCTTTCCTTATCATGAAGTAGTCTATTTGGGATTGATGTTGTCCACTTTTGTAGGTAATAAGTTGAATTTCTCTCTTTTTAAAGAATGTGTTAACATTACATTAACAAAGAGAGATAAATAAATATTATCCATATTAATTTAGCCACCCGTCTCTCACTCCATCTAAGGAGAAACTTAACTCATCCAAAATACCTACGGTATCAAAAGGATTGAGCTCTGGTAATTATTATTACTATTATCATCTAATTAAATTATGTTATAAATATTTATACTTTGTGATGAAAATCTGAGATCGATAAAATAAATTCAATTAGATACATTTTAAAAGGTTCCTTATTACTAAAGTCCGGATTATAAGCATGACAGAAACGTCAAAATAAGCACTTATACATATAAGCAAAAAATGTCGCAACATAAGCAGTTTTTATGAAATAAACAAGGTCCAAGAAAAAACGTGTAAGTAAACATGGATATAATTATATAAATATGAATAAAAGACATTAACATTAAATTACATTGATTTTTAATTATCGTATTATTAACAATAAATAAAAAATTACCAAAGTGTTAAGCTATAATATAATAAAAAAAAATCTAAAAATAATTAACATATTAATATAATTTTTATTCATGGCCATTAGCATAAAAACAATTGACAATATGTTTTTTAAAATTTTCTTGTAAAAAGCTATGTCTTCTATCTGTATACATAATATTATATTTATACGTAGAAACAATTCTTTCAACATCTGCAGATGTGATTGGTACGTATTTAAATTTAGACAAATGTACCGGTGCTATTTTACAATAATATAATAAATTTGGGCTGTCTGCAGACAGATATTAGTTTATTACATGACAGGTATAACGATGGGTTCTCCCGTTTATCTCCTAAGCCTAAGGGATTAAAATTCTTATGGTTTATTGAATTATTATATTTTTATAGCTCTGTATACTTCATAGAATTTTGCTTAAGATAGGAAGTTAACATGAAATTTCACTATAGTTTATCAAAATGAGTAAAATAAACACAGAAAAGCAACACATCTTTAAAATAAGCATTTTTACTAAAAATCCTAATTATAAGCAAAAAAAGCAAAAAAAAGCAAAATGCTTATAATCCGGACTTTACTTATTATCAATTTCATTTATATTCTCAGAAAAAATCTGTTAATTATTATATATTTTATGCAAGGACTGCCAGAAAAAATCGTATTTCCACTTCATCAATCACAAAAATTTCTTCTTGACTTTCTCTGAGGCTGAGGCGCGGATTAATTTATTTTAAAGATGCCTCCAAAGCGGAGTATAGAGATGAATCATAATTATCGGGATTTCGTTGAGAGTTTCCGATCTGTTTATCCTGCGAAAATTCGACGGAGATAGAGTGAAAGGAAAAGGATGGCACTTCGGAGAGGCCCTAACGACCGATTCATCTGAATGTGGATTATTTATTCCTTTTTCTGCATTATTTCTAATCATTTTCAATGATAAGGTTTTATCCAGAGTGGATATAAACATTATTTCTTATTTTCAAGGGGGATATTTTAAATTTGTTGAAACGCCTTGACATTGTACATTCTCTTAAAAGCACAATGAAATGGTAATGCGAATAAAATATGAACTATGAAAAAACCGTAAAATTATATTTATTTAAGTGGAACCTCGATAAGTCGGATTAACCGGGACCGTGGCCGATGCGGGTTATCGAAAATCCGGGTTAGCCGGAGAATATGGTAAAAATTAATCAAATACAAGGAAAAGTTATTTACCAGCAATTTTATTGCTGGAATCGAATCTTATGATTCTATATAATAATAATATAGGTATGCAAAGTGCGCAGATAATGTGCTACTTTTTTATACAAAATGGCGCCCCAAAATCTTGTTTTTTTAATTATTGCTCTATAACTCCAAAGATTTTAACTTTATACCAAAAACACTCAAATAAAAATTCACCGTAATTAAATTCTGCATCGAAAAATATTTTTCCTCATTTACTTATATGAAAATTTACCTCGGAAAATGCGGGGTTTTCCAACCAAATATTGAATTTTAAACTAAAATTTTAGGTAAGTAATTATTTATCAATAATTATATACCTTAGTGACATAAAAGCCCTTTTGTTATAGATTATATTTCTAGAAACCAATAGAAATTGAATGAACAGTTAAGCAACAATTAAATTGTTAAGTAACAATTTACGGTCGCTATAATAACCACAATAATTATGATACATAAGAATAACTATGATCTTTGTATAAAAAGGCACTATACCTATCTAATGTAATTTACAGAATTGAAATTGGAATAAATAATCGGCTTCAGGAATATTTTAAAATTATAAACAATTTTTTTGCTTATAAACAGATAGAATATCTCGGCAACTATTAAATAACGTTAAATTATGAAAACAGCATTAGAAATAACGCAGCACAGTACCATTTAAACTTCTGTGGTGAGCGGATGTGTTTAAAATATTTATTTCGCTAAATAATAATTACCTACCGTTATCAAATACACATTAGAAACTAATTATCACTTAATAAGTATTTTAGGTGATACGAATAAAAATGTGATATTTTGGTTAAATTATTTTGAAACTTTTTAAACTTTTATAAAACATAAAATAGTAATATTTACGTTTAATAAATAAATAAATAGTGCGGTGAATAAGGTCATATTTTGGTTAAATTACTTTAAAACTTTTTAAACTTTATAAAGCATAAAATAATAATATTTACGTTTGATAAATAAGCAAATAGTGCGGTGAATAAGGTGTAAAAATGGCCGATGAACCACCCCTTGACAAAGGGGGAACAGTGGATAATGGAGGAGAAAATGTAGATATGGTCATAGACAACACTACGACAACCAGAAATCAAGATGGTAAAACCGCAGCTGATACAGATAAGTTGACACTTTCAGATACTAAGCAAAAAAGTAAGGTTTTCAATCTACAAAAACCGAACCTGTATTCAGATTTTGTCTATGTTTTTATTGAAAGCACCAATAATGAGCTTGCAATAGGAAAATTACATCCTATGGCAGTTGGCCATGTGCTCCATAAGAAATTGAATGTTCAGAATATTGTACGAATTGATAGAGTAGGCAGAAACAGAATAAGGGTTCAATTAAAAACAATTAAAGATGCTAATAAACTAGTAGCTAATGAACAGTTAAAAAACGAAAATCTAATTGCTTATATACCAAATAATTTATTATCGAGGAAGGGGGTTGTTAAAAATGTTGATACTTCTTTTGATGAGCAATATCTTTTTACAAATTTTCTATCTGCCGTAACTATTACCGAAATTCGTAGAATCAAGCGAAAGGTCATTTCTGATGGAGAAGCAATATTTGTTCCTCGACAAACAGTCATAGTCACCTTCGAGGGTAACATGTTACCCTCAAACATCTTCATTAATTCGGTATCTTGCCCTGTTGAACCTTATATTCACAGTGTTACCCAATGCTACCGGTGTCTTAAATATGGTCATGTAGCGAAGCAGTGTCGTAGTACAGTGGCTCTTTGCATAAACTGTGGTAAAACAAAAGATGAAACTCATTCATGTCGGGATCCACAGGATAATTGTTGCATTTACTGTAAAACTAATTCACATAAATCAATCTCTAAATCATGTCCAACACATATAAAACAAAGTGAAATAAAGAAAAAAATGGCTGAAGAGAATTTAACTTTTACGGAAGCAAAAAATTTAAATAAAACATCATATGCTTCTACATTAAAAGTTAAAAATAAATTTCAAGCTCTATCTTATTTATCAGAGGAAGAGTTTCCCCCTTTGCCTTCACGAAGACATAATATCAAATATCCTAGACAACCAGTGTCATCTCAGTCAACTAATTCTGTTACCTTACAAACAGCTCGAAATCGCAATGCTTCAACTCAGATCGAAACAGTTAACAAGAAGCGAAAACCCAATTCTCCCATTCAAATATCAAATTCCCCTCCAATGTTCCCATTTAAATTTGGACCCGAAAAACCTATTAATATACCACCAAGAGAAAATTTTGAATCTGATATGTCAGATGAATTTATTAAAGGATTCTTCGCGGTTTTACAGAAAGTACTAAGTGAAGTAAAATCTTTTGAAGAACTTACAGCCATTGATGCAGATTATATTAAAAATATTGCGTATAATTGTAATGAAAGTATATGTGACGATGACGAATACTAACCTCAATCAATTGAAAATTTGTCAGTGGAACGCACGTTCCGCTGTATCCAATAAACATAGCTTAGTAAAAATATTATCAGATTATGATGTTGATATTGCTCTGGTATCAGAGACATGGTTTAAACCAAAAGTCACTTATACATTTTATGGATATTCTATTGTGCGTAAAGATAGGATAGATGGTACGACAGGTGTAGCTATTCTTGTAAAAAATAATATCAAATTCAAAGAAGTATCTATTAATAATGTAGCAGATGGTATGCAAGTCTGTGCGGCAGAAATTTTTGTTTCTAAAAATCTATCCATTACTTGTGTTTCTGTGTATTGTCCTCCAAATATCGCAGTTACTGTGCACAATTTTTCCAATCTTTTTAATAACATAAATGGTACATTAATAATTGGAGGAGATTTTAATGCGCACCACGATCTGTGGGGCTCATATAAAATCAATCAATCTGGAAAAAATATGGTAAATGCATTAAATCAAAATAATTTGGTAATTTTAAATGATGGGTCACCTACAAAAATATCTCGGTCGGGTCAAAACTCTTCTGTCGACTTATCACTAGTATCTCCGGACATCGCTGATAAAACTAACTGGAGCGTGGTAACAGATACTCTTGGATCGGATCATTTTCTCATTCTTACGAAAATCAACATATTGAGGGAACAGTTTAGTAATACAATACAACCAAAAACTAAATGGAACACTAAAAAAGCTAACTGGATGGAATACGAACGAACTTGCATTATATATTTCAGTAATAAACCCCAACTACTAAATGTAAATGATAAATATAAATATTTTATGGAAGGCATTGAATATGCCGCTGCATGTTCAATCCCAATCAATAAGCCTTTCAAAAAAGCTAAACTGCCACCCCCGCCCTGGTGGGGTAGTGACTGTGATAAAGTCGTTTTATATAGAAAAGAAGCATTAAAAAAATATATCAACAATAGTAATATGGAAAATTATATACATGTTAAAGAAAAAATGGCAGTAGCAAAAAAATTTTTAAAGAACAAGGCTAAGGAGTACTGGGTTAACTACTGCGCTAAACTTAACAAAAATACTCCGTCTAAGGAAATATGGCAACAGGCAAAAAAGATGCAAAGAATTCCTTCACCTTCCCCTAAATGTACCAACTATGAATGGATAGACACTTTTTTGCAAAATATCACCCCATGTTCGGCAGATCAGGAAGTAAAGGATTTAGTAGATAATGCAGATGTGAAGAATGATATACTTAATTATCCTTTAAAATTTACGGAACTACAATTTGCATTAAAAAATACCAAGAATACAGCTCCAGGTATGGATCAAGTTACATACGATATGATATGGAATTTACCAACTGTCGGTAAATTATTTCTTTTAGAAATTTTTAATGATATTTGGTTATACAACGCAGTCATTGAGGAATGGAAAAATGTTGTAGTTGTACCAATCCCAAAACCGCAGAAAAATCCCAACCTTGCAGAATCTTATCGACCCATTTCCTTATTATCCTGTGTCATGAAAACTTTTGAACGGATTATTAAGCACCGGTTAGAATTTCATTTGACTAGCACTGCTTTTTTCCCTTTGGAACAATTTGGTTTTAAAAAAGGGTTTAGTACTATTGACGCAGTATCTTATTTAACAACAGACATTCAGTTATGTTTTTCAAATAACTACTACTTAGGTGCTGCTTTTCTTGACATAAAAGGTGCCTACGATGCAATTAATATCATTATGTTAAGAGAAAAATTGCTTCAGGCAGATCTTCCTCCAAGAGTGTGCAATGTCTTGTGTAATCTTCTCACACAAAGAAAAGTTTATGTAAGGTCGAATAACAATTCTATAATAGGTCCTAGACGATCATCCACAGGTTTACCACAGGGTTCTGTTATCTCTCCCCTTTTGTTTAATATTTTTACAAAAGAAATACACGATGGAAATAATAATTGTAATATTATACAGTACGCTGATGATTTTGTCATTTATAACACGAATAAAAAAATAGAAGCAGGCATCACTGAGCTCACGTCACATATACAGCTAAGTACTTTGAAATTTGAATCGTTAGGTTTTTCTTTAACCCCTCAAAAATCTAATGCTACCATCTTTACAAGACATAATCTGCCCAATATCGATCATATTAATGTAAATGGTACACTATACCCGGTATCAAATCAGGTAACTTATCTTGGAATTATTCTCGACAGGAAGCTTAGCTGGAAACCATTTATACAAAATATAGAATCAAAATGTTTAAAAGGTATAAATTTTTTAAAATTCATAAGAAGAACTTGGTGGGGAGCAGATCCACAATCGTGTTTAACTTTCTACAAAGCCTTTATTAGGTCCATCCTGGATTACGGATGTACGTTGTATGGATCAGCCAGTCCTTACACTCTAAAACGATTGGAAATAATTCAAAATACTTCTCTAAGACTCTGTTTGGGTGCAATGTGTTCAACGTCTGTGGAACCACTTCGGATTGAAGCACTAGAGCCACCATTATTTTTGCGGAGGGAATGGTTGTCAGAAAAATTTATTATTAAGTCTTCTTTTAAAAATCCTACTCTGTTACATAAAATAGCTTTATTAAATAACCACGATTTGACAAACAAATATTGGTCAAAAAAACCTTCTCCTCCATTATGTATGGCTTTTAGAAATACCAGTCCTCATAATAGTGCTTTAAAAAGACCTATTTCGGTCGATAAATCTGAATTTTTTGATATGTTGGAACCACTAGAAATTAATATTCCCGTATACCATGAAAATTTGTTGATAAGTAAAAATACTTTAAGCGCTTGCATAGCAAATCTGCCAGATTTTCTGGAAATATATACTGACGCATCAAAACAAAATGACGGTACGGGGTGTGCATTCTATATACCATCAGCAAACATTCAAGAAAAATTCAAACTAAATAGCAGTACTTCCATTTTTTCTGCAGAAGCTATTGGTATTATTAAAGCCTGTGAGTATATCGAAAAAAGCAAGTTAAAAAAAATACATCTTTTGAGTGACTCCTTATCGGTTCTTAAATGCATCGCTAACCCAATTAATGTGGTGGCTACTGATATAAATCCTTTTATTAAAAAACTAAAATTAAAAATTCATAAATTAAGAAAAAGTCACTACGAATTAAAATTCACTTGGGTAAAAGCTCATATAGGACTTCGTGGAAATGAAGTAGTAGATTCCTTAGCCAAAGAAAGCCTCACAACTGGACAGTATATGGAGAACAATTTAGGAGCTCAAGAATATTTAACGATATCTAAACGTAATTTTAAGGAAAAATGGGAATTGCACTGGAAAAAATATTGCGGTAATTGCCCCACACGATACACACTGTTACATTCAAGTATTCCGACAGTGTTGTGGCACCAAGAGTATGATTTTACAAGGAATGATACTGTGACCATTTGTAGGCTTAAATTCGGACATGCAAGCTTTCCTCAACATTTATATAGAATCGGTGTAGTCAATACCGAACTTTGTGAAACCTGCAATGTGGTGAGCGACTTGGATCACATTTTTTATGCTTGTAGTAAATTTTAAATACAAAGACAGGAATTTATTAATAGTTTATTATTGCAAAACTTATACCCCCCTTTCAATCTACTTCATTTACTATCATTAAATATGTATCAGGTATACAAAATTATTCTTAAGTTTATTAAGATGTGTAACTTAAAACTTTAGAGTGTAGGTATTAAGCTCGTTACCTCTGTTATATAGCCAAATATTTTACCTATTTACCTATATTTTCCGAGGTCTACCCTTTCTGTCTGTGAGTCACCTTGAATGACCCCTAGGTGCGAAAAGTAATCCTAGTTCCTCTCCCCATCGTAGTTCTTCATTTAAATTTCCAGAATAATAGTGTAGTTAGATTAGTTAGTTAGAATAGGTTACACATTTGTTACTGGCTGAATGGGCACTTAGCCCAAAGGCCAAAAAAAAAAAAAAAAAAATAACGCAGCAGGACGCTTCTTTTAAAAGAAAAAACGTTAAATTGTGGTGAGTGGTTCCTGAGATAATTGATCAAAGTTGACCTGCATGTACGGCAAAAATATAAATAAATAGGATGGTAGTTTTCAAACCATCACCTTTTTATTTCCGTTCTCTTTCTCCACACACATTTTCATATCTTTAAAAGACTCATAACAATATTATAATAATAAAAACTATCGGAATTACGAGTGAAAAGTACCAAAAATACCAAAATTTCAATCAAAAATTAGATTGGAGAAAATGGAATCTCAAAGTTCAAAATTGGTATGCGTTAAAAAATGCATTTTCTCAGCTTCCCATTGAGCAATTTTCTTCATTTTTTTTTGTTTCCAAGTAACTCGAGTAGAGCCACCTAACTAGCGCATTATTAATGTCAAAGGTGCTTTTGTTTTGTTATAATAAATTAATTTATTTATTATAACAAAAATTTTTAATTTGTCTAAACAAAGATTGTTTAAATAATTATACAACTTTCAAACTAGAAGATTTGTATTTTAAACGTTCAAAGGTACAGTTGTGGAAAGTTTATCTACAGCTGAAAAAAATATGTAGTTTAATTATCTTATAAATAAATGAATTTATTTTAACAAAACAAAAGCAACTTCGACATTTAATAATGCGTTATTCAGGTGGCTCTACTCGAGTTACTTGGGAACAAAAAAAAGAATGAAGAAAATTGCACCATGGGAAGCTGAGAAAATGAATTTTTAACGTATACCAATTTTGAACTTTGAGATTCCATTTTCTCGAACTAATTTTTGATTGAAATTTTGGTATTTTTGGTACTTTTCACTCGTAATTCTGACAGTTTTTATTATTATAATATATGTTATATGTCTTTTAAAGATATGAAAATTTGTGTGCAGAAAGAGAACGGAAATAAAAAGGTGATGGTTTGAAAATTACCATCCTATTGTTTATATTTTTGCCGTACATGCCGGTCAACTTTGATCAATTGCATCAAGCTTAGGCCCAAAGGTCTATCTTAAGATTTTTATTTCCCAAACACGTAGTCTCTCCTTGTCAAAATCTTTAATAATTTTCGATATGTTGGAAAAAATCGGTGTTCATTTTGTAACATCAAAGAGCTGTAACTTTTTTTTGTGCACATTTGTACTAAGATAACTTAGGTTCAATCGAACTATTTTTGGTCTCAGAATCTATGTTTTAATTTATGACCTACCTTTTTGTTACACCCTGTATATGTCTAGGAAAAGTTAGACTTTCTAAAACTAACTTTTTTTAGGGTCGTAATGCTCTAATGGACGAAGGATTACTTATGAGGCTGATTATCTAATAGAAAGATATCTACTAACCGAAATTCGATTTCATAAATTTAAGATGTTAAATATCTAGAAAATTTCATTTTAAACTTGGTCTTGAATATCTCTTAAATGCATCCTCCTAAAATTTCAAATTATAGATAGTCACACATTGACAAGTTGTGTACTTAACCAAATGTTAAACAGTTGGTTTTGAAGGTAACTCATCCGTATAAACTTTTGACATACAACATAAACTTCACATTCTCCGGTGCACTGATCCAAAAGGGTGTTGATACCACAATGCATTGTAAACTTTACAAAAGCATAATGATTCCGAATTAACATAGGCGTAGATAATGACGGAAATTTCAAAAGTAATAAAATTATATATTTTAAAGTAAAAAAAGGCTTTTTTTGTTCCACAATGTATATACCTAAATATTCAAGAAAAAAATTCAGAATAAGAAATTTAAAAAATAATCATTAAAGATGCTTAGAAAAAAGTTACAGAACAATGTTTGCGAAATAATGGGAAGAATAGCCCAAAAATGCTGTGAGCGTCGAACTTTGAAAAATCGTATTTCGGAAACTGTAAATCCTAGAGACTTTTACTAAATTTTATTTTAAAGAGGAAGGAAGGAAGTTATTTTTAGTTGAAGCAATGCCTATACTTATATCCCTGTGGAAAAAAGTTATGGGGCAAAAAACAAAATTGATTTCCTTCGTGTTTTTTTCTTGCTTTTATTTTGAATATATTTTTGTAAAAAAAATATTTTTCACTTCAAAATGTGATATTTATATATCGATAGTATATCGATAGTAAATTTAACCTGGAACAATTTTGCTGTAGACGTGTTTGTACTAAAAGTGCATAGAACTCACCCTAATTCACCCTGTGCCTAGGGACCAATTTACCCCTTTCTCAAAAACGCACCAATTTAAATGGTAGCACTCCGCGGTTTTTTCAAATTTAGAGGTTCATTGACCATATGAGACAATAAAATCCCGGTAACGTTGTAGTTCCTTTTAGCCCTCTTATTTTGAACATAATCAATAGCCTATAAATTTATATACGTTATTCTCAAATTAGGGTTGTACTAATAACTATAAATAATTTTAGAGAAATAGAAGACATATATCAAGCATTGTAATTTATTAAATTCTGCCCATGTATACTTTTGCTCTTAGAGCATCATCAGGGCCATTCGTCAGATAGGAAGATATCCCAGAATGTCGTAGACATTTGCTTAATGTTAATGATAAAACTTACAAATAATACACACTAGACAAAGGACACGCAGATTAAAATTTAAATGCTGTTACTACATTGTTCGAAGTTGGAGGTGCAGTCTACAACATTCAGGGATATCCTCCAACCCTCCAGGGATCTAGAAATTCATAATAGGGGGGTCAGACGTACCGCAAATATTTTATTGTCCAGATTTAGCCATACGACTCACGCTTACTTTAAGGATAAAATTCAGTCATCTCAGATACCTACGGTATCAAAAAAATTGGGCTCTGGTTGACAGAGAAAATAATAAATAATTTAAAAAATACGTATAGACTAAATACAATAGGGGGTCCATGGACCCGTTGACTCCCCTGTGTATCCGCGCCTGCCCTCCAAGATATCTGACGAAATGCCCCTGATGATGCTCTAAGAGAGAAAGTATACTTGGGCAAGATTTAATAAATTACAGTGCTTGATATCGGCCTTTTATTTCTCGAAAACTATAAATAAGACTACCATTGATAAGAAAGTATGTGTACGTCACTGAACACGGCACTATACACTACCATTGTGAAGAGGGCGCGTGTCAACCAGGCGTGACGACGACGCCAGATGTACACCTTGCAGTAAACACTGATCAGCATCCATATTACAATTAATTACTGTATTTTTGACTCTCTAACCTAGTTATTTATGATTTATAACACCCCAACTCAGGCCACCCATTTTCGGTGCAGCATAATTTATAGTGTTACTGGACTTATCTTATTGAGAGGTGTTTAATTTTTGACAGTTTGCGAAAATTGTAATAAGACACAAATATAAGAGTTTTTGGTGGCTTAGACTAATCGTCAATCAGCCAGTGACAACATGACTACCATATTTATCACAACTAATTCAGGCGGGATCTGTATCAGGATATACGCTAGTCGTAAACCTTTTTTTGCGCCCATATTTCGCCTAAAACTCGAGAGATATTACTCCTACAAAAGGATTACATAACCTAAAAACTTCGTTTTTCAAGTTTACAGAATATTTGAGTATCTAGAAATTGAAGTTTTAATGTTTAGTGTTTTAAAATAACAATGGATTAAAAAAAAGTTAAAAAAATTAAGTTTTCCTTTAAATTTTTTGACCCTTAGACATAACTGCAACCTTCATACTCCGCCTAATAATAATACGATTTAAATGTATGCTAAATTTTATTAGGATCACATCGGTTTAATAGTTTTTGCATAATAATTTTGCAGAGAACACATCAGTTAAACAGGTTGAAGAATTCAAATATCTGGGAGCTGTAATAAACAGAGAAGGCCCAGGCAACAAAGGCGAGTTGAACAAAGTAGGAAGGTAGTAGGTTGCTTGAATTCTGTGTGGTGGGAAAAAATATATCCAGAACTACAAAATTAAGAATAGGGAAGTCATTCGTGGAATCGGTGCTAATGTATGGAAGCGAAGTCTGGACATTAACATCAGAGTCCAGAAGAAGGATCAATGCTGTGGAAATGGACTACATACGTAGAAGTGCTGGAATCTCCCGATTGGACAGAGTAAGTAACGAGGAAATAAGAAGAATGATGCAGGCACACGATACAGCGGTAGACAGGCTCCAGAAAAGAAGCCTAAAATGGTTCGGTCACTTACTTAGAATGGACGACCAACGATGGCCAAAGAAACTACTGAAATGGAAACCACCAGGTAGGAAGAAAAGAGGAAGATCAACACTATCCTGGAATGATACGTTAAGGAAGGCCATGGAACGATGGAACACCGAGATTTGGAGGAGGAAGATGACCAGGATAGAAACAGATGGCGGTTAGGTGAGGGGATGCGGCGTCAGCCGATATGAAACCCCGTATATATATAATAATTTTGCAATCGGCATTGAAAAATTGTAGGTAATAGAAGAGTCTAATAACCTTTTCAATTTATTGTGTACTTGGAGGGGCACTCGTACGCCGAGCAAATAGTGAATTGAAGGAGAGTTCAAAATCACTAAAACTTGCTTCAAAAATTGGATTTTCTCGGCTTCCTGTCATTCGATTTTGATGTTTTTTTACGTACGGCAATGGCAATATCTTTTATAACAGTATCTTTAATTCTAAACTTAGATCTCGACTACAGAATACTTGATTCATTTCGGTAAGTGTACTCCGGGTCCTTTCAATTCGGATTGTGCCCCCCTGGATAGTTCAAATACTAAAAGAAGAGAAATCCCAGTCCCAGGTCTTAACAATAAATCTGAAACTTCTTGTGGAACCCTTTTCTGGTAACATCCTTTATCTTTGCCTTTTAAAATTTTTAAGGCAAGGAGATGACGAATAAAGAAGACGGAAGGGACTCCATATTATGCAGCCACATTTCGTCTATTTGTAGATATAGGAAAAATATCCAACGAAAGTTGATTCGGTATACCTACTAAAAATATGAGTAAAATAAAATATGTTAACATAAGCTGTTATTTAATACCAAAAGAAGATTTTACCTCAACTATCACAAACATTCTATAAAACACTAATAAGACCAGTGCTACCATATGGTTCAGAAACTTGGTAACTTACACAAAATGACTAAGAACTGCTCAAACGTGTTGAGCGAAAAATACTACGGATTTCATAAGAAGAATATATGGAGGAATAAAAGAACAAGGTTTGTGGCGCAGGTGTTACAACTTTGAGTTGTATAGAAGTTCTGACGTTGTAAGGGAACCTGACGTTGTAAAATTCAATAACACAGGTTTACAAAAAAAAATAAATTGTGGACTATTTGACGAAACCATATGACTAGGGTGTTTTTGGGGTCGCTGATCACGAATCCGGGGTCCGCTGATCTCTATCACATCAGGTAAAGGTCATTTCAAGGTCAAATCAAGATAAATAGACAATCGCTCTGAAAAAGTATATTAGGGGGTTTTTGGGGTCGCTGATCACGAATCCGGGGCCCGCTGACGTCTCTCACGTGTAGCTCAAGGTCATTTCAAGGCCAAATCAAGATAAGTCGACACAATCGCTCTGAAAAAGTAAATTATTAGGTTTTTGGGGTAGCTGATCACAAAACTGGGGTCCGTTGAGCTATAACACGTCAGATAAAGGTCATTTAAAGGTCAAATCAGTTTTGTGATCAGCGACCCCAGAAAACCTCTAATATACATTTTCAGAGCAATTGTGTCCATTTATCTTGATTTGACCTTTAAGTGACCTTGAGCTGGACGTTAGAGAGGTCAGCGGACCGCGGATTCGTGATCAGCGACCCCAAAAACCCCTAATATACTTTTTCAGAGCAATTGTCGATTTATCTTGATTTGACCTTGAAATGACCTTTACCTGACGTGATAGAGATCAGCGGACCCCGGATTCATGATCAGCGACCCCAAAAACCGCCTAATGTACTCTTTCCAAGCGATTGTGTCGATTTATCTTGATTTGGCCTTGAAATGACCTTGAGCTAGACGTGAGAGAGGTCAGCGGACCCCGGATTCGTGATCAGCGACTCCAAAAACCCCCTAATATACTTTTTCAGAGCGATTGTCTATTTATCTTGATTTGACCTTGAAATGACCTTAACCTGATGTGATAGAGATCAGCGGACACCGGATTCGTGATCAGCGACCCCAAAAACCCCCTAGTCATATAGTTTCGTCAAATAGTCCACAATTTATTTTTTTTGTAAACCTGTGTAATTTAGCACGCCTTAGATGGAAAAGGCATGTAATCAGGCGAGAGGACGACGCCATAGTCAGAAAAGTTTTTGACCGAAGAGGGCCGATAGGACAACGAGCTAGATGAAGACCGAGACTTAGGTACCAAGACAACTTAGAGAATGATTTAAAATCTATTATAATTAGAGCATATGGAGAAGAGTTGCCAGAGACAGGGGCGAATGGAAGATTGTTCTGAAGAAGCTTATAAAGGGCTGTGTTGCCACAGATGATGATGATCCCAAGTATTCACACAATCCTCCTGAAATAAAACAACAATTCCAGTCAACCATCTCCAGATATCCTGATTTCGAACTAAATTTTACGGATGCCTCCAAAAGCTGCAATGGTGTAGCTACTGCAGCTATTCTCGAAGAAATACCTCTGTCACCCGCCTAGTAAAGGAAAATAATATATTATTAAAGAACTGAAAGCAATCTCCAACGCACTGAACCAATATACCATCAACAATATAAATTTTAGGGACCTGAAAAATCGAAACCAAAACTTCATTTGAAATTTTAAGGAAAGTGCACATAACCTCAATATATCAGGTTATGAGACTTTTCCCAGAATTGTCAAACCTAATTTTCTTTTAATTTTCTGAGGACGATTTTCGTAGTTCTATTCGAAACATCAAGTATTTAAGAAATGTAATTTTCATTACAACCAACAATTGTGGCTCAATCCCATAAACATAACACTAAATTTTGTACCTAATCTGTTGAATTTTGGTACCTACATACTAACAATACAGTTGAACTGTTAAAACAAAAAAAGAGCTTAATGGAAGTCTACAAAAACTCCAACGGTTACTATAAAAACAAAAAATTTTTTAGGTAAAACGGTGATTTACAAAAATATAATCAAAAATTAAGTCTTTCCTAAAATATGCTTGTTTGAACATTCAAGGTATACAATTTCCTTTTTACTATTTACTTTATAGAGATCGTAGGGGCAAACGCCCCTTTATACATTAGAATTACCAAAACTTACAAGCTGAACTTCTGTCACAAAATCGCCCTCTACCGAATCAACCTGCCACTTCTGGAGACGACCACCGGCCACTGTACCCTGCACCACGAAACAAATTTATCAGATCCACCCTCTGACAGTCCGAAGTGTTCGCTAAGGGGTGTTCTACCCCGTCGCTTTCTTGTTTGGCATACTCTTTTTATCCATCCATTATCATTCTAATTATTTAAACAGGGGTGCAGGGTGCTGCGCGGTATATCGAATAACCAAACTAACTAAGTGGCGAGCCCTCTCTATCAATCTCGAAAGTTTGCTACACGAAGAAATTAAATTTAGTCACAGGTATTTAAGAACAAAAAAATACCGTTCCTTAGAACTACCAGTCACAGCAAACACAATCAGGGATGTATCTTGCCATTCCTGCGCCCTTGGCAAAATTCAATGCTCCCCCCCCCCTAAGCATTTCTTAGCTTGTACTTATGAATTGTCTACAAAATTTATAAGTGGAATGCCGAGCCCAACTGTTTAAACAGCTCGTTCATATCGAATTTAAAACTTTCAATTTCTCTTACTATTTCAACAGCGTCCACGTCTTTGCTGTATTTGATGCCAGAATATTTTGAACAGTTTTCCAAATCAGAGTCTGTTGTTTTTTGCAGTGATGACCCTGATAAGAATCCAAAATCTTTTGAAACTTTTGTGTAAGCCTCTGACCTTTTACTCATTTCGGTTATTAATTTGTCATAAACCAAAAAACATTCTCGTTGGAATTCTTGTTTTTGAGGTATGAGGTAGCTCTCATCCATGGCCATTTCTGATGATAAGTCTTTAACTCTCTTAGTTCGTTTATGTGTAAATGAACTCTCAATGCCAATTTCATCACATGTTGATACAGCTTTGGTAATTATATCATCCACACCATCATCACGCCGTTTCTTAATATTCTTGAACAGGCCATTCAACAGTTTTGATGCAATGTCAAGAGACGTGTCTTTAGCTTGTAATGACTTGTTTGGACAATCAATTACAATGCTTGAAGCCCCAAAAACAGTTTCATTATTCTATTCATGATTGTTGGTCATCTCATTTGGAGCAGTGTATAATCCCTTAATGTTTTTATCAATAGAAATGATGGCCTGTCTTTAAAGATCATCGTGTGTCACTGTGTCTCTTCAGAGTGCTACCCAAATACTTGTTAAAGCATTCCCATCGTATCGTTCAACCACTGGCAAAACAGAATATACTCTGTACGATACCAAAAAAAGTAATCATCATTGGGGATACTTCTGCTGCATGAACACCGACCAAATTCAAGCTGTGCGCGGTACATGGCATAAATCTACCCTCATCTATGCTCATGGCATAAAGTCATTGATGCTGCCAATATGAGTTTGTACGCCGTTGTAAATTCCTGCCATGTTCGATCCGTTATCGAAGCCTTGGCTACGACAATCACTTACGTCCAATCCATCTTCTTTCAATTTTGTTAGAATTTCATTTGAGATTCCTTCACCAGTTTTCTTGTGGCTAACAATAAAATCAACAAAACTTTCCACGATTTGAGCCTGACCACTAGAGAAATCAATGTATCTTATGACTTGACTCATTTGTTCGGAATGCAAAACTTCTGGAGTACAGTCAAAGATGATAGAAAAATACTTTGCTGATTTAATTTTCAACAAGATATGTGAGCGAACTTTATTCTCAAGAAGCTCAATTGTTTCGTTTTGGATACCAGGTGAGAAATAACTTGTAGCATTCTTTGTTGATCTTACGTATTCAATGTGTTGTTTCAGTTGGGGTGGTAATGACTTATAAGATCCAAAGTGCTCAAAAACACACCACAGTTTTGATCGGATATTGAATCTGATGACCCCCTAAGAGGTAAATTGTTTTTTGCACAGTGCAAAATCACATCTACAACAACTTTTAATATATTTCGCCATTTTTCCACCTCCATGTTGATTGCTTTTTGAAAATTTGCATCTAAACATAAATTTTTCTTGAGTCTCACTTCTAGTTCCTTCCATTTCAGATAACAATTTCTGTGAATTTCTGAGTTTTCACGTAGTTTAACATTAATAACGTAGTATTAGCTTACATTGCTGCAAACCATCCAGTTAACAAAACTTAAAATCCTTATATTACAATTATTTTTATAATGTTACTGACTACTGACACCGTACCTGTATTTATGTATTCTCTTATCTTTTTAATTTTGCTAGAATACGGCATCATATTTTTTCATCAAAAGTATGAAAAGTGCTTAGTTTATAAAATTAAAATCTTGGATTTCCTATAAAAGTTTTTCTTCCGTTCATTTTGCGCCGCCTCACTCTTGCGCCCTAGGCGGGCGCCTCTTTCCCCAACCCCTAAATACGTCCCTGAACACAATATAGCCAGAGAACGAAATAGTTGTCAGTGATTATTTTCGAAGTTCGAATTAGTTTCGAAAGAGCCAGTAATCTCAGTGGCGTGTATAATTATACTATGCCAGTGGCGGCTCGTGGCTTTAGGGACAGGGTCGGCAAGGTTTTGTCTCCAAAGGCTTCAATTTCATAGGAGATCTTTGGTTTTTGTTTTTTTTTTATTTTTTTTTTGTTTTTTTTTGTTTTTTCCTATAAATTTAGAAACTATACCTGTTTATAAATTAATTCTAGTCTATGTTGTTTCTTCTTCTTCTTCTTGACTGGCTTTACAACTCGGGGTGAGTCTTCGCCGCATCCACTATGGCCCTCCATCGTATGCGATCTTGCGCTTCGATTTGCCATTGTTGTACCCCAATCCTAGATAGATCGGTTTCAACATCATCCTTCCATCTTTTCTGGGACGGCCCACTGATCTTCTACCGTCTGGTCTCTCGAAGAACACTGTCTTTAGCACTCTGTCTTCCTCTGATCTTACTACATGACCTGCCCATCTTATCCGATTAGCTTTTATATGTCTGACGATGTTTTCAGTACCATATAGAGTCACCAATTCAGCATTGCGACGCCTCCACTCTCCTGTCAATTCATCTCTTTGAGGACCAAATATCATTCTGAGGACTTTCCTTTCAAATATCAGCAATTTATTTATTTCTCGCTGATGTAGAGTCCATGATTCACTCCCATATGTAACAACTGGGCGAATAATTGATATGTACACTCTTAATTTAGATTGTCTTTTCAGCAGCTTAGATCTTAATAATGATGATAGGGAGTATAATGCTCTATTTCCCGCAGCTATTCTTGCTGAGACCTCTTTTTCTATGTGATTGTCCTCTGTGATTACTGCTCCCAGATATTTAAACTCTTTTACTACTTCAAAGTTGTGGTCATTAATAGTTACGTTCTGCCTAACTCTTGGTCTTGGATTTTTGGTCACCAGCATATATTTCGTCTTCTCGTATACATTTCGTATTTCGCATATATTTCGTGTTGTTTCGAAGTAGCAAAATGGGTTATAACGTAATTGTAAAATTTATTATTGTTTTGGAGCTATTTTAAAAGTTTTTTTCTATCGACATTTGAGACAAGTTTGACATTCTCTCCTGCTTCATGGTGTTTCGACAATACGTTTTGACTCTTTTGAGACAAGAGAAATCCCGTTCATTTGAGACAGAATTTGCCCACATTTGAGCACAATAATTTATTAATTTCGGGAACAGTTTGTTGTACCTAATGAATTGCAGTATATAAAATTATACATAGTCTGTAACTTATCTCACCTTCCGAAAATATTTGGATCAGAATATAAAACTGTTAATCCATTTTCTTATTTTATTTGATTAAAAAATGATGGATAATTTTTAATGAACTTGTCTAATAGATATTTTGAAAATTCTTAGGCGTAACTTTTAAATTTTGAATAGTCAAAGAGGTCAATGACTTATAACAGTGAGTAAATAATAGTTTTGCCTGGTGCAATGGTTTTAACGTTTCTCCGGAGATCATACAATTCACTGGACATCAAGACAGCCCCGTCACATAGGCGTAACCAGGGGGGGGGGGTTTTGGGGGTTATAACCCCCCCCCATTGGGATGTACTTTGAGCTCTATACGCTTAACACCATGGTCTTCCAGTAGTTGTAACCCCCCCCCTTTCAGGTAGTTGTAACCCCCCCCCCTTAGGATCATCCTGGTTACGCCTATGCCCCGTCATAAATTTGCCTTACCAATTTATTTTTGATATCAAAAAATTTTAATCTGTCCTTTAAATTAAAACACCAAAAATATATTCTGTCTTATGGCTTCTACTCACGTCTGAAAACCTAACAACCTCTCATAAATATTAGACGTAACGCATATCGAAGAACAATTATTGATACTTGTGAATGACATGTTACCTTTATCAGTAGTTTCGTTTACTTCTACCGAAAAGGATCAAAATGTAACTACTAATTGATTCTTTCATTCTGTGCTGTTTTAGGTACGCCGCTATATTCTTCGAGTCAGAAAATAAATTAGAAAACTCCAGATCGTATTTGTTAAACAATTTTATTTGTTCTCTATAATTAACTTGATTTAACGAATGCTCCGATACATCCTGTCCGGTACATCCCATGGTAATTCCTAACAACTTAAAAGAATTACAATATCAATAATAAATTAAACGACTTAAAACTACTTATTACCTATGTATTTCATAATTTTATCACGGGCGCGCTAGCAAGACAATACGCTACGTACGTGCCTTTCTGCCGTTTGCAGATCACCGCTCGGCAGAAATACCCGCTGCCGTACTTGCCATTCAAATAAATACGGGGAATGTATAATTGGTTGCCTATCGGCTAATATTACATAGCTCCTTATTATAAGCAAATCTTCGATCTGGGGACGGCATGCCGATGCCGAGCCGAGCTTTATAATAAGAATTCACACAATCGCAATCGGGTGCGGGTGCATGGCTATAGGATCATTAATTTGAAAAGTCTCTTACGCACAGCGCACAGGGATCACTTAACCCGGCACCTGCCACGTGGCTTTGCAAGGCATCAACTGCCACGTGGGGTGCTCACAGCACCCCTTAAAAATTTTCTGTGATCTACTTGTTTATAAACAAAATAATATGTTGAGTTACACAAGAATATAAAAAAACATGTTTTATTAACTTATTAGCTACTGATATATTATAAAAGTTAAAAAATAAAATTAAAAAGGTGTTATAAGCAAATTAGCAAGTACCAACCCCATAATAAATGAAGTGATGTAAAATATCTAAGAAAATTAAAATTTATTGAGTATAGAGAATATATTAATAATTTAGATCAGTTATTACAATAAAAAAATGTAAATCTGACCTGTTTATCAAAAACATAAAAAAAATTTACTGCCAGATGATGACACCCCAATTCGAATTTAGAGCTACAATTTCAGAATGACACTAAATAACCACTTCAAACACAAACAGATCTATGCATTATAATATTATTGAAAGCTACTATGACGCACAGGACGGTTAACAAATTTGAAATACCAAATATTTGATAAAAAAGGGTTATGGGGTGCTGGTAGCACCCCACGTGGCAGGTGCCGGGTTAACTAACGTATCGGGATCGAATTCTTTTAAAAACAATGAATAAAATTTAGTCTGTATTATCTCACAGATATATTTTGTATTTCACAGAAACGAATATCATCAACTCCGATTAAATCAAATATTTAAAAAATCTATAATGTGTCCATAAATGTGTGGGTCGGCACTGCCGACCCTGCCGACCCTGACGAGCCGCCACTGTACTATGTATAATTTTACGTGCATATTTCTTAGTCCATGTGGTGAGACCGCTCCCGTCTGGAAAAATTTCTGATTCGGTTTCTTTGTGGATTCCTATTCAAAAATGTCCCCTTTAAACAAATCTGAAGGGTGCCGGACGGAATTTTTGGACAGAAATTATTTAAACAATTTTTTTAAACAAATACAAAAGATCACGTTTTTTTGCTCCGGAACATATATTTTTAAGTTTTGTCGGTCATTCTGAACAAGAAAGGTATCTTGTAAATTTTCTCAAAAATTGACAGTTTTCGAGTTATAGGCGATTTAAAATCTGAAAAATGCGAAAATACGCATTTTCGAGGCTTAAAAACTCATATTCAAATTAGTATTTTTGAGGTTGCCAGATACTTAAATTGAAGACTAAATATTCAGCTTCCAGATTCTGAAGAGTGATCGTGTCTAACTTTAATTTATACCGTTGTTTTCTAATTGTTAAGTATGCGTGTTTATCCGATTTTTTTGCCGGTGCGGCGCTCTCCGTTTCAAAACTCTAATAATTTCCTCCGAAAAATATTTTTTCTAGACTATTTGGGCCATTCTAAATAAAATAAGTTTCTTGACATTTTTCTCAAAAGTTAATAGTTTTAAAGTTATAAACGATTTAAAATCCGAAAATGCGTTTTTTTGTCATTTTTCGGATTTTAAATCGCTTATAACCTAAAAACTATTAACTTTTGAGAAAAATGTCAGGAAACTTATTTTATTTAGAATGTCCCAAAGAATCTAGGAAAAATATTTGTCGGAGGAAAATAGGGGATTTTTGAAATTGAGCGCGCCGTATCGGCAAAAAAATCGGATAAACACGCATATTTAACAATTAAAAAAACAACGGTATAAATTAAAGTTAGACTCGATCACTCTTCAGCATCTTGAAGCTGAATGTTCAGTCTTCAATTTAAGTATCTGGCAACCTCAAAAATACCAATCTGAATATGAGTTTTTAAGCCTCGAAAATGCGTATTTTCGCATTTTTCTGATTTTAAATCACCTATAACTCCAAAACTATCAATTTTTGAGAAAAATTACAAGATACCTTTCTTGTTTAGATTGACCCAAAAAATCTAAAAATATATGTTCCAGAGCAAAAAAACATTATCTTTTGTATTTCTTTAAAAAAATTGTTAAACAATTTCTGCCCAAAAATTCCGCCCGGCACCCTTCAGATTTGTTTAAAGGGGACATTTTTGAATAGGAATCCACAAAGAAACCGAATCAGAATTTTTTTTCAGACGGGAGCGGTCTCGCCACATGGACTGTCTATAAATTTTTTAATTAGGTATTATTATACT
This sequence comes from Diabrotica virgifera virgifera, assembly GCF_917563875.1. Taxonomy (NCBI): domain Eukaryota; kingdom Metazoa; phylum Arthropoda; class Insecta; order Coleoptera; family Chrysomelidae; genus Diabrotica; species Diabrotica virgifera. Next base: position 52,485,137 of record NC_065449.1, on the reverse strand, counting down.
CGTAGTATTATTTTAGTAAGCAATAAGTATCATTTTATGCAACAATGTCCTACCAATTATTTCGTTATTTGAGTATAATCCACCTTTTTATTTCGTGGCAATGACAATGTGGTAGCTGGTAGATTACATCGTTCAATACTATAATATGATCGTATTATGGACTATGGACATATCTTATAGTAAAAATATGGGCAACATTTACATTGAGGGTCCGTGTCCGTGAAGATAGCTATAAATGATGTACAAAGAATGAAATATTTGAGTTTGGCAGTGTTGCCATTGCCAAACCTTTATAATGTATATTAAGTAGTACGCATCAAATATACAGAGAAGAATCTGAGAATCTATACCCCAACAAGAATCTGAGTTGTGTGGAAGAATTTTATTAGGAATGTGGAGCCTCTGACATCAACAGTGATAAGACGTTCTGTCCATGAATATTGCCAAAGAAATGGGATATCTGCACCTTTTACCGATAAAAACTTAGCTGGTCGAAAATGGCTCAAACTTTTTTTAAATCGACATCCCGAAGTAGTTAAAAGAAAATCTCCATTCATGAATCCAGCTAGAACCGCCAAAGTAAACAGATTCATAGTCAATGACTATTTTGAAAAGCTACGCGAAGTTATGTTGAAGCTTGATATCCTGCAAAGCCCTCAACGCATTTTTAATATTGATGAGAAAGGTTGCCGCCTAAACCTTCATAAATCACAACAGGTATATGCTCGTAAAGGTGTCAAACGAGTTCATTTGATTTCGCTGGAGCACGCTGAGAATGTGTCAATCGTCGGTTGTGGAAATGCTATAGGACAAATAATTCCACCTATGATCTTGTTCAAAGGAAAAAGAAAGAAGAATGAATGGTATGACAATCTTCCTTCTGGAACAGTTATTTGGATGCAGGTATTGTTGATGAAGCCGAGTCGCATGAAATTACGCTTTTTTGCCTGCCAAGTAATTGCACACATGAACTGCAACCTATGGACAAGACGGTATTTAAACCCTTCGAATCTTACTGGGACGACGAAGTTATCACCTACTGGACAAATAAACCAGATCGAACGATCAATAAATTTTCGTTTGGCACAATTTTCTCAAAAGTATGGCCAAAAGCAATTGCAGCATCAAATGTTATTTCAGGTTTTCGTGCTACGGGAATATACCCGTATGATCCGAGTGTCATTCCTGACATAGCTTTTTGCCCATCAGAAATAACAGATAATAAATTAGACTCAGAAGATTCTGCTATTCCATCAGCTTCGACTTCCGCAACGAATAATCCTATTGGCAGCTCCACTCCAGACAGAAAAAAGAAAATAAAAGCTCTAAAGGAGAAAAATACGCAAGATAGCTCTGAGAGTTCTGACGGTTCTGACAATGAATTTTCAGTACATGACAGCTCAAAAGAAGAAAACGAAATGTCAGTAAGTTTCAACGCAGTGTTAATAACACCAGAATTGGAGACTGGAAAACGCAAAGGTGCTAGAAAAAAATCCCTGAACTATCGAGCACAGGAAGTCACAAAATCATTGTTTAATAAAGCTGGTTTAAATGACCCTAAAAACCAATCAAGAAAAGGAAAAAAAATCAAAAATGAATAACCATTTTCAATTTCGTTGCAAAACGAAAATACAGCCGAACCATATTCCAGTCCAATCAGAGAGTGCTGCAAGCACCTCTACCGGTTTCGAAACTTATTAGTCTCTCATCAGGAGGCACATATGCTGCTCTCCCTGATCCAACCAAAACAAACCCCAGCGTGCAGTCCCGAATTGCAACGAACGAAATGGCATAGATGCCCTAGCGGCAACTGCTAGCAAAAGACTAAGTTTTCACTCTAATGGCATATAACATATCCCACCAGAATGAAAACAATGGGAACCTTCTCTGGTTACACCTCCGAGGCTTCTACAATTTGCAAGCCATACGGATGCTGAGACTAAGCAAGATGAGGGAATTCTACAATTTACAATTCACGTCACATCTGCTCAGCGCGGTAAAGTTCCAACGAGACTGGTTCCCTTCATACTCCACACAGAGTAAATGTAAATCAAAAATGAATAACCATTTTCAATTTCGTTGCAAAACGAAAATACAGCCGAACCATATTCCAGTCCAATCAGAGAGTGCTGCAAGCACCTCTACCGGTTTCGAAACTTATTAGTCTCTCATCAGGAGGCACATATGCTGCTCTCCCTGATCCAACCAAAACAAACCCCAGCGGGCAGTCCCGAATTGCAACGAACGAAATGGCATAGATGCCCTAGCGGCAACTGCTAGCAAAAGACTAAGTTTTCACTCTAATGGCATATAACATATCCCACCAGAATGAAAACAATGGGAACCTTCTCTGGTTACACCTCCGAGGCCTCTACAATTTGCAAGCCATACGGATGCTGAGACTAAGGAAGATGAGGGAATTCTACAATTTACAATTCACGTCACATCTGCTCAGCGCGGTAAAGTTCCAACGAGACTGGTTCCCTTCATACTCCACACAGAGTAAATGTAAATCAAAAATGAATAGGTAATGGAATCCAACGATTTTCATAATTTTGCAGCATTATTGAAAACTGATTTGATACAAAAAAAAGTAACTGAGAGTGGCGAAAAGTTTCTTTGGAAAGATCTGCAGTGGGCACGTTATTCTGCAGATAATTTCACAACTCTGTATTTCAAGTCGTCACTTAATAATGAAGAAGAATTTAAGTCTGTCAACTACAGAAGAAGGGGGGGAAAATCATCCCAGCTTCAACTACTAAAGCTGCATGATGGGCCAGTTCCGATAAGCAAAGAGAAGAAGAAAAACCTTATGGAACTTTTGCCTTTCATAGATAAACAATTTTGGCCATTTTATCAAGAGTTGTTGGTACCTGATGTTCCTGACATCGACCCCGATTTAGTGGAGGTCGATCCTGATGATATTTAGATATTTTTTATAATCAAGTATATTCAAATGCGAAATAAGCCACAATTTTACCTAAAAATGATTTTATTTATTTTTAATAAAATCATTTTTAGGTAAAATTGTGGCTTATTTCCTATTTGAATATACTTGATTATAAAAAATGCCACAAGAAAATAGCTTCAGAACAACATTAGATACTTTTTGTGCTACTTTGGTTTATAATAAAATATTTTGATTAAAATTTTGTGTAATTATTTTAGATGCAAGCAAATAAATCACACCTAAATGTGCCTAACACATATAACTATTTAAGATATCTTGAGTTACCTCAAATTCACACCTAAAGTACAACCGTGAATATCCGGATAAGTCATTCAATCTCTTCTAAAATTTAATTTAATGTAACTCGTTATATTTTTATCCAATAATAGTCTCTTGTTCTCGTCAAAAAAGTGCTTTTAAATGTTTAAACGTTATTCTGCGATTTTCCACGATCCCGTAAACATTGTTTCGACTCTCCTGAAAAATTTACTAAAATTGACTTATGTGCTTATTCACAGGAGCCAGAGATATGACTATTACGAATAATTTGGCTGGAAAAGACTAGGAAAAAAAGAGGTTTAAATACTATTACAATATCTCATATAGACTTCCTAATAAGAAATCGAACGAGTCGTACGCTTAAAACAAGCTCCACAATAAAACTAGTTTTTTAAGTGTTAAAAAGCAACAAAGTAATTCTAATTTTACGTATAGAGTGAATCTAAGTGATTGTTCTTACGGCAAGTACAAAAAGTGTGAGTACAAATTATTATTTAATCCAAATAATTAACATTTACGCTAAATCCACGTAGACAGTAATCAATTTTGGATATAAAGCAACAACTTTTTATACCTACCTGCTATCAGTTCTGGTATCAAAGAGAAAGGACCGTACCTTTAAAATTCATCGATGACAATAATAATTGAGAATGGATAGTTTTCCGTCTCTTGGGGCTCCTGATCAAGAACTGGAGCATAATTTACCAAATACAACTATAAAACAATCTTTTGTCACTGTCACAAATCAAAATTTACCTAAATTCCCGTTAAAATCACAAGCAGTAGTTTTTCCTGCTTTAGAAAATACAAAGTTGGAATAATATTTGTTTGCAGTTGGTGATTTAATGCATCCCAAAAATATTCTTTTCTCCTCTAGAATGTCAAATGGTCGAATTTGTATTTACCTAGCAAGCGAAATTTTAGTTAACAATTTTCTACAAATTAATAGGGGAATAATAACTTTAAACCACCAAAAAATTCAGGGTCGTAGATTATCATCACCAAATGAAAGATTATTGATATCAGGTGTTTGTCCTTCAATCTCTCATTCAATTATTGAAAATGAACTTTCCAATTTGGGATTAAATTTGGTATCTCCAATAAATTTTTTTATAAATTGGTACATCAAATCCTAATTACAAACACATTTACAGTTTCAGAAGGCATATTTTTATTTCTCCCTCTGTCTCACCAATCCTGACTCAATAATTGTAAATTACGAAATGACATCATACCGTATATTTCTTGTAATGGAGAAATATGTATGTACTATTTGCAGACATGCAGGATATTCAGCTAAAAATTGTCCAACTGTTTCGGAACCCAAACATCTCAAATAAAAAATGCTGCTCCAACTACTTCAACTGATCCAATAAACAATGAATACATTCCAACTGCTTCAACCACTCCAACTACTTTAACTGATCAAATAAACAATGAAAATATTCCAACTGATTCAACCGCTCTAAATACCTCAACTGGTCAAATAAACAATGAAAACATTCCAACTGCTTCAACCGCTCCAACTACCTCAACTGATCAAATAAACATGAATACATTCCCCGAACGCAAACTATATCTTCGTTTACTCCTACTCTATCGACTAAACCTAATATTCATATTTTACCCGCTACTCATGCTACACAAAGTACACCTAGAGAACAATTTCTTTTCTCCTAAAACACCGATTTCTTTGAGCAATATTTCTTAAAAGTTAACATATCCTACTAACTTAAACACACCGGTTCACATATAAAGAAACGAGTTTTTTAAACACAACTCAATAATTTCTTACAGATAATTTCCTCAATACTAAGAAATGCATTAATGGTTACATTTAATTTTCTTATCCTAAAGTTTTTATTTCTTAAATTGAAAACTACAAATATTTTGCAGTATAAGAAACATAATGTTAAGTTAATCCATATTTATATTTGTGAACAAGAAATTTTCTTGCAATCAAATAAATATTTTAAACCACAAGAAATAATTCTTCAGAAATACCCTCTGTAGTAACTGTGGTTATAAAATAAAAACTTTGTCATTAATGCCGAAATGTTACTTGCAAAGAGATTTTCTTCCACAAAAGAATTGCGCAGATTAACTATTTATGATTTAGTCGTCAGTGTTAGTCAAGATGGCGTGATATGTTCATGTTCATATAGATGGATTTTGGAGTGGTGTTCTTTAAAAATTTACGGATATTTTGAAGGTACGTACATATATAGGTATTAAATAAAAGTAAATTGAGTAATTTAAGACGTAATAATAATATTGTTGCGTATCCGAATGGTTAAAAAAGAAATATAATAGTATCTTTATATGCTTTTTAGGTATAATGATGGACGACTCTGAAATAAAGGAGCTTATTATTCTAACTGGGAAATATGCCACAATTTAAAGCTGGGACAGAATGATATAATATATAGCTTCAGAGCAATATTAAGAAAGGAGTTATTAACCAACTGCGGGGCCTTCCAGAAATGGTAGAACTTCATACATGTAAGTACCTTTTTAAAAATGTGTATACTTATGTATCAACTATAATATGTTTCTTGAATGTATCGTCTTCTATAAAAATATACAATACAACGCTATATCAAACATGGCTGTTGCAACGCTGAGGATGTTTTCTGTTAATTTATTTGAGATAAAAAATCAGTTAGTCTAAAACAAATATATGTTTATGGTTAAGAAATGTTATTGCCGAAAACCGTGAATTAGTTAATATGTATTAAATGACTTAGATGTAAACTAATAATACTTTCCCGTAATAAAATTTCTTAATGATTAGGTATGCTGTCTCTTTCAGATTATAAGAAAATTATATATTATTATGTCTGCTTCAATGTTTTACATTGGTTGTTTTTCCCTCTTGTTTTAGCTAAACAATGTTTATTTTGTGACTTAATATTATACACATAAATAATTAATATTTTATTAACAAAAAGAAAAAATAAACAAAGATGTGTAGGTTAAATAATGCCATGTTTGAACTAAATAATATGATTGATTATTATTAGTATTATTAGTTCTTATATGGGGCCGTGTATTTGTTTTTTTTTGTATTTCCTAAATTTGTCAAAATAAATATCTATAGATATCATTATAAAATTTTTTTTATTAAAGTAAGTTTACTCTTTCTACATAACGATTTTGTTTTAGTGAATTGCTGATATACAAAGTGCTATTAACAAAAGAAGGAAAATTTGAGGAAGTTGGATTTGCCTCTCCATCTTTTTATTGTTGTTTAGAAGCCAGTGGTTTTAAGAGTGGAGAAAATATTTGTGTGTAATAATAACGTTTTATATCTTGTTTTATTAATAAATAATGGTTTTACCTTAACACAATGATTTATTTCGCCGTATGTATTATCACTTTATTTCAAGAAATATTAACTTAACTCTAAATATACGTTTATCTCTGCGAAATATATTTCTTAACATTAAATATATTAATTATTAATAGTAAAATAATAATATTCCTTACTAACAAATATTATTGCTCAGAAAGAATAGTTTTGTAATGTGTAGAAAATATATTTTTATGACTAATAAAATTAATTAACATCAAGTGTAATTTCTTTCTGATAAATGGGTTTGAAGTTTGCCAGAAAAAGATAGTTCAATCATGTTTAAGATATATTTCTTTGGCTATAGTGGAATTTATTTGAAATATTTTAGAAAATTATATCTTACATACAAAGATATATTTCTTAGGCAATATGCCAAGTCGATCTTTCTTAAATATTAATAAAGTTTCTTTATGTCAAGAATTTTTTTCTCTCGGTGTACTGACACCCAACAAGTATCACACGATCCTCCTTCAAACAAACGAACTATTTCTGAAATTATAAGCACTCCCCCAAATGATACTCCAGAAAATAGCTCCTTTCCAGCTCCAAAATTAGAAAAGGCAAAGTCCTCAACCACAGATGCAAGATCAATTCAAGTAATGGAAGATATAAAAAATTCAGCTAGACTATTATATGACGATACTTCAGTAACACATTCAATATCTTATGAAATATTCGTAGATATATTGGAAAATGTTCATGGTACCCCTGACCCAATAAGCTTAATAAAAACTTATACAAACGACCTCGAAAGCCTATTGAATCTTTTAAGTGAACTACACGAAAATTTACCAAATAAGAAATCAAAAGCTAGATGTACCAGACTTCGAAACAAAATACTTGAATTCATACCACCAGACACAAACACCGAATCCGAAAATGAATTTGAAAAAGATTTTTACAAGATATTCTAGGCTTGACGTTCCTTTTTATGAAAGGGTCAATAGATACCTCAATGAACTTGAATTCAAATTTCCAGATATGTATTTTTTACCAACTATCAACACTGTTCCTCCCTGGATTATCTCTGTCCCAACTATAAATACCAAACTCTCCATACATAAAAAACAGATAACCATCCCAAAGTACTATATCAATAGGCCCTCCAAGAACTCAAGATTTACAGTAATCATAATCTTATATATACCGGTGCCTCTAAAGCCATGGAGGGAGTGGGAGCAGCATTTATGTTCAATAAAACTAAAATATTAATTAAATTCCCGAAATTAACTTCCATTTATACAGCCGAGTTAACCGCTATCCTCAACGCAATAAATTTTGTGGTAGAAAATAACATGAAAAATCCTGTCATTATTACGGATTCCCTAAGTTCTGTAACTGCCTTAAATGATGTATATCCTCTTCATCCAAGTCTACTACTTATTAAATCAGCATTACAACAATTGCAAAATATGAATATCAATGTCAACTTTGTATGGATTCCACCACATATCGGAATTGCTGGTAATGAAGAAGGAGATTTATTGGCAAAACTAGCAGTATTAAGCACGGAATCTGTAGAAATCAGAAGCATTCCACATCTAGATGTAAAACCTGTAATCAGGAACTTGGTAATCAATGCTTGGCAAACGAAGTGGAATCAATCAACATCCAAACTGCGAGAAATAAAACATTCAATACTACCTTGGAAATCAACCCCAAATAAGCGATTACATCAAACCGTTCTCTCTTGTCTGAGAATAGGCCACACCGCCATCACGCATAAACATCTGCTGGAGAGTGAAGTAAAACCACAGTGCTACGTATGTGATACTGTGCTCAGTGTTCGCCACATTTTACTGGAGTGTCCTCTCTATTGCATGGAGAGACTTCAATATAAACTACAAGACACCTTACAAGCAATATTAAGTGACGGAACTGATATGAACAATTTGACATCATACTTGTATTCTATAAATGTACTAAATAAATTGTAAACCTTTTACTTGTATTGCGCCAATGACCCTTTAAGGATGAGGCATAAATAAATAAAAAAAATATCTCATATATACTGTACGATACAAGCATTGTGACTTGCTGCAATTAATAATACAAGGAAGAAAATATGGTAGTAGGTGTCTTGCAAGAAATCGAATCACCTATTTTAATAATTTGAGATCTTAGTTTAAATGGAGTTTTTCTGATATATTTCTTCTTCTTAGTGTACATACCTGTCATTATCTTGTCTGCAGTAGCCGGAAAAGCTGCACACCAAACTAGGTTCTGCGGTTCTTTAACCAGGATATTCTCCTTTTTCCTGGACCTTGCTTTCTAAATACTTTTCCTTCCAGGATAGCTTATAGGAGGACATATTATCGAAATGAATCCAGATATTATCTGGATTCATTTCGAATAGTGTGTCCGAAATACTGTAGCTTTCGATATTTTATGGTGGTCAGTACTTCTCGGTTTTTCTTCATTGTTGTGAGGACCTTTCTAGATCTGAATGGGTCAGTTCACAAGAATGACCGAGTAAGCAGAAGTTACTTTAAGTATTATCCGATATAGCCACATCTCAAATGCTTTAACTCTTCTGCGCATATCTTTGTTCAGGGCCCCCAATTCAATACTACAAAAATGATAGAGAGCGTAGCACCGAAAAAAACAGAAATACTAAAATTTAAATTGAAATAAATAAAATAGTCAAAAAGAAACCAAAACAGTAAGAACAATAAATACAAAGAAACAATATTAGCAAAAATAATTTACAAAATTTCTAGGCAAATATTAGAATTGAGCAGTAGAAGATTCAGGAGAAGGCGAAGATTCAGAAGGAAATGGATAGATTAGGTCGAAGAAATAGGAAGGAAAAAGGGAAAACGATTGAAGCATTAAAGACAATGGCCAAAAATAGAACTGCATGGAAAAACTGCCAAAGGAAGGAACAGAATCCCAATCTGCTCTGCAAGAGGGCAAAAGGATATGAGAAGAAGTAGAAAAATATTAATAATGTTTACTACAATAAACACATGTTTTCCAAAAATACTCAGTGTTTCCATATAAGATAATTAATAATCATTTAAAATATGTAATTTAAAAAAGTCAATGCCTAATTAATAACTACGTTCACGCAATACATCTTTTTCTGAGTGTATATTTTTTTACCGCTTGCATCTACATGAAATTCTACAAGTCCCTGTAATGATTCTGGATGGCTCGTGATTAGGCCATTGTCTGATAAATTATTGGCCCATCATATTTTCCTCTTGAAAAACCTGTCGCAGATGTTTTGAAAAAGGGGCTCAATTGGTAAAAATGTGGCCAGATTGTTAGACTATCGATGACGGATGCTGTGCGGACCGTATGGCAGAATTACGTGGATCACAGTTGTATTTTTCTTTTTTTATGTTGGTGCTTGCTTTGAATTTGATGAACTGGTGCATTGTCGGGTGCATTGTTAGAAGTAAAGGTTGGAGATAGGGGTCAAATATGTTTTTGATAGATTTTTTAGTGTTTACGGAAAAATCAGCAGGTTTTTGCGGAACCAATAATACACATAATGTTCTTTTTATTGATGACCATTAGTTAATGGCGTAATTGTATAATAATAATATATCTTCACTACACATTTTATTTCTTATTCGAATAGACAATCGAATAGGCGAAATTAATATAAAAGATACTGAAGAAGGATTGGCGAGAATAAAGATTGGAAATAAAGCGAGAGGTGCCGATGACATAGATCCGGAGATGATGAAGTACGCGGGAGAAAAAGGCAAACTTTGACTACTCTGGAAATAATGAATGAAGCATGAGACGCAACATAAACGATACCGAAAGACTGGGAAGAAAATTTATTGATACCAATACACAAGAAAGGAGATGAAGCGGAATGTGATAACTATAATAGAAAGGAAGCTCAGGAAAGAACTGGAAGGAAAACTAGAAGAAGAACAAGCGGCTTTAAGGAAGGAAAGAGGAACAACAGATAATATACTGAGAATATATTGAAAGGAAAAACGAAATAGGAGAAGACTTATATATTACGGTTATAGATATTAAGGCTGCTTTTGAATCTATAAATAGAGAATTAATATGGTCAGTAATGAAAGACCTGCAAATCCCGCAAAAGATAATAAGCGTGGTAAAAAGTACATATAGAAACGTACTCGCTAAAGTACAAATAAATGGACACAGATCGTCAATAATAAACCTAAGAAGAGGAATAAAACAAGGGAACAGTCTCAGCCCAGTTTCATTCATATTAGCAATGGATAAAGTAATGAAGAGCGTTAGAAGAAGGTCAAGGCAACTACAGTCAACAATAGGGTATAGGAATTTAATACCAGTGAGAATGGAACTACACCGAGAGAAAAATATTCTTGACATAAAGAAACTTTATTAATATTTAAGAAAGATCAACTTGGCATATTGCCTAAGAAATATATCTTTGTATGTAAGATACAATTTTCTAAAATATTTCAAATAAATTCTACTATAGCCAAAGAAATATATCTTAAACATGATTGAACTATCACTTTCTGGCAAATTTCAAACCTATTTATCAGAAAGAAATTACACTTGATGTTAATTAATTTTATTAGTCATAAAAATATATTTTTTACACATTAGAAAACTATTCTTTCTGAGCAATAATATTTCTTAGTAAGGAATATTAATATTTTACTATTAATAATTAATTTATTTAATGTTAAGAAATATATTTCGCAGAGATAAACGTATATTTAGAGTTAAGTTAATATTTCTTGAAAATTAAGTGATATTACATACGGCGAAATAAATCATTGTGTTAAGGTAAAATCGTTATTTATTAATAAAACAAGATATAAAACGTTATTATTACATACAAATATTTTCTCCACTCTTAAACCACTGGCTTCTACCATCTTCTACACAACAATAAAAGGATGGAGAGGCAAATCCAACTTCCTCAAATGTTCCTTCTTTTGTTATAGCACTTTGTATATCAGCAATTCACTAAAACAAAATCGTTATGTAGAAAGAGTAAACTTACTTTAATAAAAAATTTTTATAAAGATATAGATATTTATTTTGACAAATTTAGGAAATACAAAAAAAAAAAAAACAAATACACGGCTACACACATAAGAACTATTAATACTAATAATAATCAATCACATTTAGTTTAAACATGGCATTATTTAACCTACACATCTTTGTTTACTTTTTTCTTTTTGTTAATGAAATATTAATTATTTACCTGTATAATATTAAGTCACACAATAAACATTGTTTAGCTAAAACAAGAGGGAAAATACAACCAATGTAAAACATAGAAGCAGACATAATAATATGTAATTTTCTTAATTTTTATAATCAGAAAGAGACAGCATACCTAATCATTAAGAAATTTTATTACGGGAAAGTATTATTAGGTTACATCTAAGTCATTTAATACATATTAACTAATTCACGGTTTTCGGCAATAACATTTCTTAACCATAAACATATATTTCTTTTAGACTAACTGACTTCTTTATCTCAAATAAATTAACAGAACAAATCCTCAGCGTTGCACCCGCCATGTTTGATATAGCGTTGTATTGTATATTTTTATAGAAGACGATATATTGAAGAAACCTATTATAGTTTTGATACATAAGTATACACATTTTTAAAAAGGTACTTACTTACATGTATGATGTATGAAGTTCTACCATTTCTGGAAGGCCCCACAGTTGGTTAATAACTCCTTTCTTAATATTATTCTGAAGCTATATATTATATCATTCTGTCCCAGCTTAAAATTGTGGCATATTTCCCAGTTAGAATAATAAGCTCCTTTATTTCAGAGTCGTCCATCATTATACCTAAAAAGCATATAAAGATACTATTATGTTTCTTTTTTAACCATTCGGATACGCAACAATATTATTATTACATCTTAAATTACTCAATTTACTTTTATTTAATACCTATATATGTACGTACCTTCAAAATATCCGTTAATTTTTAAAGTAGATCAATAAATCCAACATCCATCTATATGAACATGAACATATCACGCCATCTTGACAAACACTGACGACTAAATCATAAATAGTTAATCTGCGCAATTCTTTTGTGGAAGAAAATCTCTTTGCAAGTAACATTTCGGCATTAATGACAAAGTTTTTATTTTATAACCACAGTTACTACAGAGGGTATTTCTGAAGAATTATTTCTTGTGGTTTAAAATATTTATTCGATTACAAGAAAATTTCTTGTTCACAAATATAAATATGGATTAACTTAACATTATATTTCTTATACTGCAAAATATTTGTAGTTTTCAATTTAAGAAATAAAAACTTTAGAATAAGAAAATTAAATGCAACCATTAATGCATTTCTTAGTGTTGAAGAAATTATCTGTAAGAAATTATTAAGTTGTGTTTAAAAAACTCGTTTCTTTATATGTGAACCGGTATGTTTAAGTTAATAGGATATGTTAACTTTTAAGAAATATTGCTCAAAGAAATCGGTGTTTTAGGAGAAAAGAAATTGTTCTCTCGGTGTACATGCAGATGACCTAGTATAGTAATAATAGCAGACGCTAATAAAGTATATAAAGATAAAATGCAAAAATTAATCGATATCTGGGTGGAAGAAATAGAAAATTTTAAAATGGAGGTAAATGTAAAGAAAACTAAGACCATGATACTAACCCAAAAGAAAAGGGAAGAAATAAACCAAACGATATTTAGGTGCAAAAACGAAATAATAGAAACAGTCTCGACGTTTGAATACCTGGGAGTAATAATATCATAGGATGACAAGCTAGACCAAATCTCATACAGTACCATGCACTAAATAAAACAATATTTGGAAAGGAAGAAATAGATAAAGAAATAAAACTGAAGGTATACAATGCAATATCTTTACCAACTTTAATATATGCAAGTGAGACATGGGTAAACAATGCAAAAATAGATAGTACAATAAACGCAGCGGACATGAAGCAGTTGAGAAAAATAGCAGGAAAAACGAAATTGGAGAGAATAAGGAATGAGGATATTAGACGAAGGCTGAAACAGCAATCGATAATACCAAAGATCCAAAAAAAGAAAATTAAAATGGTATAGACAGCGAGAGATAGCTTCCCAATAGAAAGACGATCAGTCTGAAGACCACCAAAACGATGGAACCATAACTTGCTGGAGGCACATTGAAAAACGGACAAAGTCCTGTCTACACAAATAGAAAGTAGTAGAAGAAGAAGAAGACTTTACAATTCTTAATTAAAAAGTTAACAAGAAAATCAACAAGAAACGAAAATAAAAATAGGTTCGTTTATCAAAAAAGTAGGAGAGAGTTGGACAAAACCGGGTAGGTTGATAAAACCGGGTACCCCTCAATTATTCTTCTAACTGTCTGCTGCTATCTATCAGACAATGTTAAAATTAGTGTCCCTTTACCGCCAACAGTCGCGTGTATTAATTTCTACTTCATTTGAGTAATCTGTGACGGAGCAGTAAGACCTCAACTGTTTTTTGATGCAACAAACTCGATTTTTAAGGTAAGTTTATAGTTGCTTTCTCCTCTACTGAATAACTAACGGCCATTTCAAAATTTAATACATGTAACCTAGTATATTACCTTTAATTTGGCCAAAAATTTTTAATAATACTTTATAACTTAAAAATTTAAATAATATTTAATATCTTGTTTACGAGTTTGACAACACCGGGTAGTCCGAAAATCGACAAAACCGGGTACCTGATTTTATCAGACCTGTTGTAAGTTCCAGTTTATGCAGTGGTTTTTTGCTTTTAGTTAACTATAACATGTCGCTTCTTCTGTTGAAGAATCTAGTAGGAAAAATTAAAAAAAAACTCCAGTAGTAAAAAAATTAAAACTAAATGAACTGGACAAAAAAGAAAAAACGTGGTAAAAAGGACCGCACCAAAAACAAAATTGGTTCTGAAATTTCCGATTGCAGATTCTGAGAGTTTGGAGGAAGAAGAAAATAATGGCGATGCGTGTCTTGAACTATTTTCAAATTCTAAGGTAAAGGAAGAAGGAAGGCTGGATAAAATGTGTGTCTTTCACCAAAGGGGCTCATGAAGGGGCTCATGAGGGGCCTGTAGTGCCTATGATGATGTAGATGAAGTTTTTATTTGTGACTTCTGTTCATAGATTTTCGATTTCTGTTCACATACTTTCAATAGATATTTTATTTTCTGCCCATTACTCTATTTACATGGTAATTAAGTTATACTACCCGATTTTATCATATACCGGTTGGACAAAACCGGGTATTTTGCAATATTATAAATTTAAAATTTAAGAATATTTATAAAAATTGACATTGGCATATCAAACTTAAGTTATTTGAGAATATTTCAATCTGCAGCAACATTTGCTACTCAAATATAACACAAGATACCGAGGGTTTTTGGACGGGTACCCGGTTTTGTCCCACTCTCACCTAAATTATCAGGCAAATATGAGAGGATCTAAAAGCGTCATCCATACAGTTGTAATGAATTCCTCTGTCTAAAAGAAGAAGAGCCGCGTAGCGTTTTAATAATTAACAATTGTCTTAAATACAGGTGCTACCAAATTGGATAATTAACCAGCGACTAATTCCAAAAGAAGTTC
Organism: Diabrotica virgifera virgifera; assembly: GCF_917563875.1. Lineage (NCBI taxonomy): Eukaryota > Metazoa > Arthropoda > Insecta > Coleoptera > Chrysomelidae > Diabrotica > Diabrotica virgifera. Next base: position 52,469,989 of record NC_065449.1, on the reverse strand, counting down.
ATCAAGTTTTTAACAGAACAAACAAAACGACACGGTGCTAAAACAACGTAAACGAAACGAGTCATTGTTGACCTTCGTCATCGACGGGTGTGACTGACAAACAATGCTCTGCAAACTTTTGGCATTCGCGGCTAATTTCATTATGTCGACGTTTAATTATGTGGCTTTTTCGACGGTTTTTGCTCACAGATTAAATTTTGTTTGATGTCATAATTTAATTTGCCGTCAGTTGGTTGGTTGTTTGCTAACTTGATGTGTAATACGATATACTGGGATAGACTAAAATATGGACCTGAAATTAATCTGATGTGTACCAGAATAAATAAGATTTTTTGCTGGTTGTCATTATCTTCAAAATTAACTTTAATTTGCTGTTTTTGTCTGGAATACGCCATAATGGTAGGGGAGCCCAAGCGGGGATTTTTGCAGTTACTCGAGCGCGTCAGATTATCATATGGGGAGAAACATGGTACCCTGCAGATGTACCTCTACCATATATTGGCTCTTAACACAGGAAAGTTCGTTAAGGGGAGCCAAAATAAAATCTATTCTTAAAAATACTCGAAACTGTCAGATTAAGATAAGGTAAGTTAAGTACATGCAAAAGAGCGTATATTTAAAAAATCTGACGATTTGAGCTGGCCGTAAGGAAATGGGTGAGTGAAAAAGTTTCACAAAAAAAGCGAATATTTCGCGAAATGAACGTCAGATCGAAAAACTAAAAAAAATACCTTAAATATTTTTCAAAAATCTATCGAATGATACTAAACATGACCTCCCACGGAGAGGGGTGGGGGGTAAATTTAGAGTCTTAAATACGAACACCGCGATATTTCGCAAAATAAACATCAGATCGGAAAACTGCAAAATACACTTTCAAAATCTTTTTGAAAAATCTATTGAATGGTACTAATCGCGACCCCCCGCGGAGGTAGGGTGGGGGGTTACTTTAAAATCTTAAATGGGACCCCCAAATTTTTATTGCAGATTTGGATTCTTTATGTAAAAATAAGCAACTTTTATTCGAGACATTTTTTCGAATTATGGAGAGAGGGCGCTATAATCGGAAAAAATGATTGTTAGAAATGGAAAATTAAATTAAAAAATGGCAAGCGCCCAATAAAATGGAAAATTTTACTTAACTTTTTTTGATTTTAGGATCTAATAATCACAACCCAATAGGTTCCCATAACGCTCGAGTGACTGCAAATTTAGCATACTTTGCTCCCCTACCATAATTTTACTTTAGAATTAAGTTTATTTGACGTTTCGATTCTCGATATACAAATAGTTCTCAATATAAAAACATTTAGAGTCTAGGCGCAAGAATTTGGGCCAATGATTTTTAAATGTATTAATTTTTTTTCGAATACTGAGAAAACTACTAAGTATTTTTGAAAAATTTAAACGCAGAATGAAAGATTGCATTGTTTGAAAGTCCCTGAAAACTTCTATAATGTGTACTTTAATAAGTTACAGTAGTGAAAAAAAAAAACAAAAAGAGAAAATTGATTGCAGTGGCGGCTCGTGATTTTTACAATAGGGGAGGCTATACCTAACTGTAAAACATCTAGACAAGGACCCCGCAGAAACCGTATGTATGGGAAATGGCTCTCTGTCAAATGCTCTGAAACTTTGGGTTCTGGTAGTCCTTGATGTGTAGAACAAAAGACTCAATGGGCACGTAGCTCCAAAAAATCATGGTTTTAAGATATAAGCCTCTGAAGGTATAGGGTATAGGTATGGTTTGTTTAGCAGTAAATGGTTGAATTCAATTAGTGCGGTTGTAAATATTATCAAATTTATCTGACCTGGCCCATTGTTAAGACCAACCCGGAGCGATAAGCAACCGAGGTAGACAGAGTTTGTCTTTTGACAATTAACACTGACTAGACGGTACTCCTATAATAAAGCAAATAATCCACAAAATTTACAATAATTACGACGAGAAAAACAAAAAAAGGATATAAAATATTTTGCTTTGCCTTATATACCCGAAATTAATGTTTTCCAATGAGTTTTAGAATAAGTTAAATCTATTTTAATTGCCAATATTATAGAAAAACAAACAGAACATATTTAAATTTTACCTGAAACCGGGCCTTTTATACTATTGATGTACCAGAACAAGTATTGACCATTGAAGTCAACCATTTACTGCTAAACTTACGATACAGTGAGGGCGTTTGAGTTGGAATAAATTCATTTTCTCGAGAATGGGCGACTCTGGAGATAAATTACAAATCAGGTCGCTTTTTATTTTTAAATTATAATTTTTTGACATATATATCATACTAGTGACGTCGTCCATCTGGGCGTGATGGCGCAATCGATGATCTTTTTAAATAAGAATAGAGTTCGTGTGATAGCACACTTGAAAGGTTATTCAATTCTCTATTCAATAATATAAACATTAACATAATTATTTATACAGGATGCCCAAAAAATTTTTTCAAATTAAATTAATTGAGACAAAAAGAAGAATGTATATAATTTATTTAATTTGAAATACATTTTAATGTTGTTCGAAAATAGGAAAAAAATGTTTATTTGATAAATAAATATTGTTTTCCGCTTAAATTCAATATTAAAGCTGCCACCCACCTGTCTCTTAGTAGTTTGAACATTTAATTTAAGCGAAAAGCAATGTTTATTTTTTAAATTACCATTTTTTCTGTTTTCTGACAGCAGTAAAATTTATTTAAATAAATTATATACTTACATTCTTCTTCTAATCTCAATTAATTTAATTAAAAAAAATTTGGGCACCCTGTATAAAAAATTATGTTAATGTTTATATTAGTGAATAGAGAATTAAATAACCTTTGAAATGAGCTATTACGCGACCCCTTTCACTTAAATTAAGTGTTCAAACTGCTAAGAGGCATGTGGTGTGGATGGCAGCTTTAATATTGAATTTAAGCGAAAAACAATATTTATTTATCAAATAAACATTTTTTTCTGGTTTCGGACAACGCAACGGTAGAATGTATTTCGAATTAAATAAATCATATGAATTCTTCTTTTTGTCTCAATTAATTTAATTCAAAAAAATGTTTTGGGCACCCTCTATGAAAAATATTGTTAATATTTATATTGTTGAATAGAGAAGTTAATGACTTTATAAATGAGCTATCACATGGCCCCTATTCTTATTTTAAAAAAATCATCGATTGCGTCATCACGCCCAGATGGATAACGTCACTAGTAAGATATATAGGCCAAAAAATTATAATTTAAAAATAAAAATCAACCTGATTTGTAATTTATCTCCAGAGTCGCCCATTCTCGATAACATGAATGTATTTCAACTGAAACGTCCTCACTGTACCTATAAGTTCAGAGGCTTATATCTTAAAACCATGATTTTTTGGAGCTACGAGCCCCTGGAGTCTTTTGTTCTACCCATCAAGGACTACCATAACCCAAAGTTTCAGAGCATTTGACAGAGAGCCATTCCCATAAGGTTTCTGCGGGATCCTTTGCACTAGCAAAAAAATGCGCCAAGAAATGTAATATAAGGCACCATTTTTTGACAATTTTTTATGTACATTTCATATCATCATAATTCATAATTTCATAATATCATATCATTTTAAAAATAGTTAGTCTATTGTAAAAGTGTAGGTAATACCAAAGTAATGGTAATACCATATGCATGTAATTTTATTCTTATTTTGCTCATACCCAGCGCCGGATAAAGGGGTGGGCGAGCCGGGCCATCGCCCGGGGCGCCGAATTTTGAGGGGCGCCAAATTTTGAGGTATGCCGATATAAAAATAAAATATTTTTTTATAACTTTGAGCATTATCCCTAAGACATGATTGAATAATAATTTTACTAATAAGAAAACTATTGCCACCTATAATCAGAATCAATAACTTAAAAAAAGATTAATAGACAAAAAAAAAGAATTTTCTAATCACGATAATGCAACTTAAGAATTTTTATCACCCATAGAATATTAATGCAAACTAAAATGTTTTTTACGATCTAAAAAGTTTATTCAGTTTTTAAAAGGACATTTTTGTCACGTACCTATCACTTATTCTTAAAAAAATTGACAAAGATCAAACTTATGAATAGTCAGGGATGTTATATTTTTACGCCTCAATGGTTAAGGTTAAATATTTTGTCTTTCTGTTCTGTACACTTTGACACTTTGTGTTAACAAAAGTGGCGTGTGTCTGTGGGTGTGTAATAATTAAAGTGAAATAAAACAAAGATTTTTTAGATATTGGGAATTTGTGGCATTAATTAGCTATTTCTTTTTATTTTTACGTTATATAAATTTTGGTAAGTAGGTGTCCACGTAATAAAAAATATAAAATTTATGGTAGGAAACAAATATTAAATTGCACATTATCAGGAGGTAAACGACGGGAATTTTGAACATTTGAAGTGATTTTTTAAAATTATTATTCTCATCCGTAAATAAATTTATCTATTCTTTCATTGAAAAGTGATTTATTTCTTCTTTTAACAATTTGTTCTGCAAATAAACTGGCTATTAATGAATTAGAAGTAACAAGTTCTTTTTCATAATTATGAATATATAGAAACTTATTTCGCATACTTTGTAAGGTTAAGATGTTTTATCTTTGCATAAAAACGGTGCGTCGCATGAAAAAAAGGAAAGATAGATTTTTGTATCACAATTTGAACGAGGAATTTCAAAATGATTTTTTATTTGAAATATTTCAGTGGCGTACTTTTTTTTATTCAGACCATTATCCGTATTCGCGCCAATGGTAAATACAAAATTAATTCTTAATTTTATGTCAAAAAAATGCGCAATAATTATCTCTTAAAACCTATCAAATTTCATTTGCATATATCAACCGGTTTTAGAGCACTAAATAAATCGTCAGTTTGTAAGAAAAATTTCAACAGCCCCCATCTCGGAAACGAAGCATTTGCAGACATACGTGTATCGAAATTGTCATTATTTTTTCATGTAGCCCTTAAAGTTTGTCGCACTTATTTAAAAACACCCTGCATATTACTAAGTATTTATGCATTTTTCACTGTATTGTTGTCTTAAATGGACTGCATTATTTTATTATCCACACCGAGAGAACAATTTCTTTTCTCCTAAAACACCGATTTCTTTGAGCAATATTTCTTAAAAGTTAACATATCCTATTAACTTAAACACACCGGTTCACATATAAAGAAACGAGTTTTTTAAACACAACTCAATAATTTCTTACAGATAATTTCTTCAATACTAAGAAATGCATTAATGGTTACATTTAATTTTCTTATCCTAAAGTTTTTATTTCTTAAATTGAAAACTACAAATATTTTGCAGTATAATAAATATAATGTTAAGTTAATCCATATTTATATTTGTGAACAAGAAATTTTCTTGCAGTAAAATAAATATTTTAAACCACAAGAAATAATTCTTCCAAAATACCCTCTGTAGTAACTGTGGTTATAAAATAAAAACTTTGTCATTAATGCCGAAATGTTACTTGCAAAGAGATTTTCTTCCACAAAAGAATTGCGCAGATTAACTATTTATAATTTAGTCGTCAGTGTTTGTCAAGATGGCGTGATATGTTCATGTTCATATAGATGGATGTTGGATTTATTGGTGTTCTTTAAAAATTAACGGATATTTTGAAGGTACGTACATATATAAGTATTAAATAAAAGTAAATTGAGTAATTTAAGATGTAATAATAATATTGTTGCGTATCCGAATGGTTAAAAAAGAAACATAATAGTATCTTTATATGCTTTTTAGGTATAATGATGGACGACTCTGAAATAAAGGAGCTTATTATTCTAACTGGGAAATATGCCACAATTTAAAGCTGGGACAGAATGATATAATATATAGCTTCAGAACAATATTAAGAGAGGAGTTATTCCTCCTAAGAAAGGAGTTATTATTTCTTCCAGAAATGGTAGAACTTCATACATGTAAGTACCTTTTTAAAAATGTCTATACTTATGTATCAACTATAATAGGTTTCTTGAATGTATCGTCTTCTATAAAAATATACAATACAACGCTATATCAACCATGGCGGTTGCAACGCTGAGGATGTTTTCTGTTAATTTATTTGAGATAAAGGAATCAGTTAGTCTAAAAGAAATATATGTTTATGGTTAAGAAATGTTATTGCCGAAAACCGTGAATTAGTTAATATGTATTAAATGACTTAGATGTAAACTAATAATACTTTCCCGTAATAAAATTTCTTAATGATTAGGTATGCTGTCTCTTTTAGATTATAAGAAAATTACATATTATTATGTCTGCTTCAATGTTTTACATTGGTTGTTTTTTCCCTCTTGTTTTAGCTAAACAATGTTTATTGTGTGACTTAATATTATACAGATAAATAATTAATATTTCGTTAACAAAAAGAAAAAAATAAACAAAGATGTGTAGGTTAAATAATGCCATGTTTGAACTAAATATGATTGAATATAATTAGTATTAATAGTTCTTATATGGGGCCGTGTATTTGTTTTTTTTTGTATTTCCTAAATTTGTCAAAATAAATATCTATAGATATCTTTATAAAAAAAAAATTAAAGTAAGTTTACTCTTTCTACATAACGATTTTGTTTTAGTGAATTGCTGATATACAAAGTGCTATTAACAAAAGAAAGAACATTTGAGGAAGTTGGATTTGCCTCTCCATCCTTTTATTGTTGTGTGGATGCCAGTGGTTTTTAGAGTGGAGAAAATATTTGTATGTAATAATAACGTTTTATATTTTGTTTTATTAATAAATAATGATTTTACCTTAACACAATGATTTATTTCGCTGTATGTAATATCACTTTATTTTCAAGAAGTATTAACTTAACTCTAAGTATACGTTAATCTTTGCGAAATATATTTCTTAACATTAAATACATTAATTATTAATAGTAAAATAATAATATTCCTTACTAAGAAATATTATTGCTCAGAAAGAATAGTTTTGTTATGTGTAGAAAATATATTTTTATGACTAATAAAATTAATTAACATCAAGTGTAATTTCTTTCTGATAAATGGGTTTGAAGTTTGCCAGAAAGTGATAGTTCAATCATGTTTAAGATATATTTCTTTGGCTATAGTGGAATTTATTTGAAATATTTTAGAAAATTATATCTTACATACAAAGATATATTTCTTAGGCAATATGCCAAGTCGATCTTTCTTAAATATTAATAAAGTTTCTTTATGTCAAGAATTTTTTTCTCTCGGTGCATTTTTATAGCTACTTTGTTGTTCTTGTAACTGTTTTTACTGCCCTTATTAATATTCGTGGAACTTCGATGTCTTCCATTGCTTCCCATAGTTTGGTTCTAAGTATCGAGTCATAGTCCTATAGTCCATAGATAAGTAATAAAAAAATTAATGAATGATTTTTAATTGAATTTAGACGATTGTAAGGCCAAGGATACGACAGTGGCTCTAACATGACGGGAAAAAATAAAGCTGTACAAACTCGTGTTTGCAAAGAATATCGTCTTGCTTTTTTTATGCCATATGTATGCCACTCCCTGAATTTAGTCTTTGATGATACAGCTGTATCTTGCGCACAATCAACATCTTTTTTGGATTGTACAACATTATGCACATTTTTGTCTTCTTGTTGATAATGTGCATTTATCTTTATCTTTTATGTCGCTCCTTCGTAGTTTGAACTTCCTTATGCTATGTCATATGTTGGATAAGTTACAAATAATAACTACTTAGTGCGGCTGATATGTGAAACAATTGCACATTTAATGATACAAGCATATAATTTGCACCACATGTACTACACATATAAAGGTTCAAATTTAGATATGAGGCAATCTCAGATTTTGTCTTTTACAAAAATGGCGGGCGTTCAAAATGGCGGCTATACTTATGTGTTTAATAGCAATTAACTTTTGAACGAAAACTCCGATTTCAACCAAATTTGGTATACAGGTTTTCTTTTTGATTTACAAGAGGGATATGGTGAACCGGAAGGATCGGTTTACCAGAAGTGTTTTTACTGGTTGTTAATATAAAAATATGTTTTTTTTTTCAATTTTTCCCTCTGTATATATTAATTTTTCAAAAAGGTAATACCGCAATTGAAAAGAGCGTAAAAATATTTTGTACAAAATATTTTGAACTTTTTGGCGAAAATGGCGACTATACATATGTGACTTATAGCACGATAACTTTTGAACGAAAAGTCCGATTTCAACCAAATTTGTTATATAGATTCTTATTTTGATGTGTTAGACCAAGATCTTGAACCGAAAGAATCGATTTACCAGAAGTTTTGTTTTTCCTGATTTTTATGTAAAAACATGTTTTTTTACCAATTCTTTCACCCTGTATATATTAATTTTTCAAAAAGTTAATACCGACGTTGAAAAGAGCGTAAAAATGTTTTCTAGGAAATATTTTGAACTCTTTAGTTATATTAATTACCAATTAATAAATGCATAACGTATCTTAACATGTACCTATGAACCTATGTGCGGCGCATTCGTGCAAATAATATAAGAATTATTGTACATTTAATGGTAAAAGCATATAATTTGGACCACACACACTACACATACAAAGATTCAAATTTAGATATGAGGCCATCTCAGATTTCGTCTTTTACAAAAATGGCAGGCATTCAAAATGAATCTACCGCACATAGGTACATGTGAAGATACGTTATGCATTTATTAAATGGTAATTAACATAACTAAAAAGTTCAAAATCTTTCCTAAAAAATATTTTTACACTATTTTCAATGGCGGTATTACCTTTTTGAAAAATTAGTATATACAGGGTGAAAGAATTGAAAAAAACCACAACATATTTTTACATAGAAAACAGTAAAAACACAACTTGTAGTAAACCGATTCTTCCGGTTCAAGACCTCGATCTTATTCATCAAAAAAAGAAACTTGATACCAAATTTGGCTAAAATCGGACTTTTCGTTCAAAAGTTATCGTGCTATTAGTCACATATATATAGCCGCCATTTTGAATGCTCGCCATTTTTGTAAAAGGCAAAATCTGAGATGGCCTCATATCTAAATTTGAACTTTTTTATGTGTAGTATATGTTGTCCAAATTATATGACTCTACCATTAAATGTACAATAATTCTTATAATATTTGCACGAATCTGCCACATATAGGTACATGTGAAGATACGTTATGCATTTATTAAATGGTAATTATAATTAACATAACTACAAAGTTCAAAATATTTCCTAAACATATTCTTACGCTCTTTTCAATAGTGGTATTACCATTTTGAAAAATTAATATATACAGGGTGAAAAAATTGAAAATAAATTATTTATATAATATAAAATAGTTTTACATAAAAAACCAGGAAAAACAAAACTTCTGGTAAAACGATTCTTCCAGTTTATGGCATCGATCTTGTAAATCACAAAACGAACCTACGTACCAAATTTGATTGAAATCGGACTTTTCATTCAAAAGATATCGTGCTATTAGTCATATATGTATAGTCGCCCATTTTGAATGACCGCCATTTTTGTAAAAGGCAAAATCTGAGATGGCCTTATATCTAAATTTGAATCTTTATTTGTGCAGTATATGTGGACCAAATTATACGCTTGTATCATTAAATGTGCAATTCTTATAATATATTGCACGAATCTGCCGCACTATACTGTACTATTTTTTATATAAATATATTTTTATAGAATTCTTTATAGTGAAATTTTGATTTTTTTTTGCTATTTTTTATATTTACAGTAAAGTAGGTATATTCTTGTTTGAAAGGGCGCCAAATTTTATTTTGCCCGGGGCGCTCAAAGCCCTAGGACCGGCCCTGACTCATACCTTTGTTTATTAAAATTGTAGTGCGCATCTGAAGAAGCGGGCAACCAGTTGGGGAAATATTAATAAACAAAGAATAGAATTGTTTTAATTACTGAAAAAAAACGATGTATAAAAAGATTATTAAATGTATAAATATGCTTTCTGTGGTTTTCCGGTTTTGACTCCGCGTTGAATAATATTGGTTTTAGAAAAACCATTATTTTGACGACGTTTCGGCAAGGTAACACGGGCCATTGTTAGAGGAAAGTCGCTAATTATGGAATACCATTTTGTTTTGGGGATATAAAATAATACCTTTATAGAAATAAAAACAATTTAATGTTATGACACATCAGTCATACATTTTTATGTAGTAATTAAAAGCCTTCCATTAAATATATTAATTAACAAAAAAAATCGAACAAAAAAACAAAATCCCAAATGAGTAACCAGATATGGAATAGGTACCCATATATGGAATATAGGCATAAACCAACGTATCAATAACAAAAATTGACATAAATATCTGAGATCAAATAAATTTAAATAAGAAAATTGTGGAAAATTAAAGAAGTAGCTTAATTCACTTGCAGACATCACAGATCCATGTACGGACCAGCACAATCATAATGAGCCCACTTACACTTAATCCACTATTCCATAATTAGGCACCAACGACTGTCCATATTTGGATTTGTACATTAGTTCAAACTAGTATCAACATTTTTTCAAGTCGTAATGTTTTAATTACAGAAGGTCATAAAATATCAAAACGAAGGAATGAAGGTACTATTGATATACGCAATAGCATAACAAGTCTGTATTCGTGCATAATAACCAATAATACTCGGTAAATATATTTACCTTTAAAATTTTCTGCGAGACGATAAAACAAAACGCGCCTGTCAGACACGTATCGTTTGCGCATCTGACACAGAGGTGTGAATACGATAATAAAGAGAGCGACTGAAATAAAGGATGGTCTTGTTTGTAGTGCGCTTCCAACTTATATTTTCGGAGAAATCAAGGAATTCCATATTAGGGCACTATTCCATATTTGGTTACTTTCCTCTAATTCAGGTAGTTCCGCAGCGTATCTAGACTTCAAGCTGCAGCGAGAAGCGGAACTATTACCTGACTTGAAAATGGTACCATTATATTTCGGCTATCAAATTAATACAGATTTGGGAGCGTTCAAGTATTACGTAACGCAATTTTTGAAGATTTTTGACCCCCCTCCCCCATGTAACGCACCGTAACGTTTTTCTGTACCCCCTCCCCCTACCTAAACGTTACGTAACACCCAAGTGGCCATTTGAACCTAAATGGAAAACGAGATTGCGAAAAGTACCGGAAACTCGGTAAAAGAACTTTTTTATTATTTTAATGGCATTTGAGGAAATAATAAAAACTTACAATCATCATTCAGCCTTAAATGTCCACTGCTGAACATAGGCCTCCTCCTTTTCTCGCTTCCAACCACGTCTATCCTGCGCCGCTCTCATCCAGTTTTTATTTAGCTTTCTTAAGTCGTCAGTCCATCTTGTAGGCGGTCGACCGACGTTTCTCTTGTCTTCTCTTGACCTCCATTCCAATAACCTTTTTGTCCATCGCTCATCTGTCATTCTGGCAATGTGTCCTGCCCATCTCCACTTCAACCTGGCTAGCCTTTCGATGACGTCAGTCACCTTTGTTCTTCTCCTGATTTCTTCGTTTTTGATTTTGTCTTGCAGAGTTATTCCTAACATTGACCGCTCCATTCTTCTCTGCGTTACTCTTAGTTTGGTAGCCGGAGGCTTTAGTTAAGGTAAGTGTTTCTGATCCGTACGTCAAGACTGGGAGGACGCACTGATCAAATACCTTTCTCTTTAGGCATGTGAGCAACTCAATTTTAAAAGTTTCTCTCAGTTTTCCAAATGCTGCCCACCCAAGAACGATTCTTCTATTCAGTTCATGTGTCTGGTTATCCCTGCCAATCGTAATTTCATGTCCCATGACATGAAATATGTTCAAAACTTACAATAATAATCTTTTATTATTAATTTTACATTTAAATTAACATTTTCCCTACTTGGCCCCATCCTTAAATACATTTTTGGCTTCATTCTTCATTGTTCTTCTCATGCATTCTTCTATTTTATCTTTTTTAATAAAAGTTTAAAATAAAATAACATATTTATTATTTCAACATTTTATTTTGCTTAATAAAAATTTTTGTATGACGAATAATATACGATGTTACCAGTAGTTTCGAAAAAATAGTGAAAAAAATGTGTAAAACTTTTTGTTCTTCGACGCTCTGTATAAATTATTTAGTAAGCAAACCCCAACTATTTTTTAATTTTTCACCTATCCTAGAGATCGTGTTACCTTTTTCTGAAACACCCTGTATATATATAATTTATAAGAATGCACTTATGGAATAAAATTATTTCTGTCCTTGTTTTAAATAATTTAAAAAAACCCTGTGTGCTTTTTAAACATAAATTTAAATGTACAGGGTGATTCATGCAAGCCTAGCGTAGTCCGTTATCTTTAATTTTAATTAAACAAACTGTTTTCCAAATTTTCTAAACTAAGTATCAATATAGTGGGTTTTGTATTTAATGCTTTTTATTTAAAGACATTTTTAAATAATTTGAAAATTTACGTATTTAAAACATTAATGAATACCTACTGCTGAAAACGATACTGCATGTTATGGACTTCAGAAAACATACATGATTTATGAGCATGTAGTTCCCTCTGCAAACTCTTAATCCCATATGTGTCTTTTCATCTTTAGTTGTGGAGAAAGGTCCAGCTAATTATTGCAAACACATGTTACAGTGCTGCACAAATATTAAGATTTTTTCACTTGAATACCATTGTCCTGTTGTCAGAACAAGAGCGGAGCATGAGGGCAGGGTTGCCAGGTCAGTTTTGATTTCTTCAGTAGGTTTGCTTTCAAAATATCAGTAGCAATCAGTAGATTTTGTAAACCATGTATAATACCCTGTGTTAAGCCACCTGTTAAAATCGGCCACCTTTACTTACGCCCAGTTTCTAACTAACGGCCATTTTAAAAATTGTCCAAATAGTGGAGTCAATGAAGGTTTTCACCTCCGATTTCGTTGAACCTCCATCGATTTTCATGAAAATTGGTAAGTATGTAGAGGATACCTCAAGAAACAAAGGTGATATGGTGCCAACTTGCGCTTTTACACTGGGGGTGGATGCCACCCCTTCTCGAGGGTGGAAATTATTTTATTAAAAATAATATCACTTATCGATAGAGGGACAAATTATAAGTAAAATTTGTTATATAAAGTTATTTCAATAAATCAATAGTTTTTGAGTTATTAAAGATCAAAAGTTTTGATTTTTCCTGAAAAAAATCCATGTTTTAAAGCAGTTTTTCATAAATAACTCAAAAACCATAAGTTTCTTCAAAAAAGTTGTTATTACGAAAATCGAAGATAATATAAAAATAAATAAGCTCCTTATTCGAAAAATCCTTTATTGCATATACAAAGTGAGTTATATGCAATTGAATGTATATTTTTTTTCCGCGAGTACTCAAATCTTAGTATTCAAGCTTAAATAACAGGAAAACGATGCACTTTGTTAAATATAGATATTAAACATTTTAATAAAGTACTTAAAGGTAACTATCAAAAAGCTACATAAGAAGTCGATAGCATCAAAATTAAGCAAGTTATGATGGAAATAAGAGGACCCTTTCAGATTTTTTAGGGAAGAATGAAAAATGAAACATACGTCATTTCCACAAAAATTAAAATTTATAGTAACCCATTTAACACTTTATTTACTTTAACATGAGTAATAACTTTAACAATTTTGACCGGTTTAGAATGCATATTTTTGGAAAAAAAAATACGATTAAAAAAATTAGAATTTTTAAAATTTTCGTGAATTTCATTTTCTTTTGATAATAACTCCAAAAATACTCGATATACTTAAAAAATGGTAGAGAACAAAATTTTAGTTTTAACTTTATTTGAGCTTTTTCTTTTTTTAATATTTTTTTACGACAAAAAATAACCGAGATAGAAACATTTAAAACCTAAATTTTACTGCGAGAACCATGTAACCGGGGCCCTTTCACCTTGTATTTAAAAAAAAATAAAGGATTTAGAAAATTTTGTTTAACACAGTGTTATAGAACTTTTACTTAGCTTTGTAATGGTTTCTAGATAAATCTCATATTTCAAAATTTAACGGAGTTATTTTAAAAAAACCAATAACATTTTCTTTGAAAAAATTTTATAGCGGAGATTTTGTATGTATACAGGTTGTGGGAAGTCCAATTAGTCGTTTGTTGTAGAAGATACGAAAAAAGTTTATTTAGGTGAGATTGGGGCATAGATAATATCAGAATTTAAATACATTTCCAAATATACAGGGCCACCCATATTGACAGGGTGAAACAAAATTACCTTTTGTTTAATGTAACACCCTGTATATTTTTACATTTTTGGAATCTCCTCTACGTTTTATTTCTTAAAATATCAGGTTTTGTGATGTTATACGAAGTAGTTTAAAAGACGTTTTAAAAATAAAACGTTTTTATTTTCAAATTTCATAGCAATATTCACCCCCTGTATAATTGTAGTGATTTGACATCAGAAAATCAATTTATGTTCAAGTGATTTTTAATATAATCTATTATTGTTAAAAGTTATTAATCTAGCAAAACGTTTAATTTTAGCTAATACAGGGTTGGTCGAAACTGAATGAGTGTTTTCTCAAAGTTTGAGAGTATGAGTTTTCTCAAACGGAGCAGACTGTAATGCCTGTAATGAGCATTGTAATGTATGGCACTTTATTATTTCCCACCCTGCCAGTGAGAACTGAATTTATTTTTGAAATCCCTAACTTTATGTCTTTAATTATTTTAAATATTGTAAACGATTAAAAAACAATCAAATTAAATTGAAATGAATAACCAGTGTATATCTTCCACATTTACTTCATATTTAACGTAGCCTGTACCATAACATTGCAGAGATTATTATCCCTGTATAGCAACGATATACCATGAATGTGAATTCATACTTGAGAAATGTCCTATATCCAGTCTCAATAATAATGTACCAATAATATTTTATTAAATTATGAAATATTATTTAAATAAAAAATTTATAAACTTGATAAAAGAAAGTTTGCTTAGAATTTACTCCTCTATCTAATTATGGGGTTATTTTTAATAAAATAGTGTTCACCCATGAGAAGGGGTAACATCCACCCCCAGGATAAAAGCGCAAGTTGGTACCACATCATTTTTGTTTCTTGAGGTATCCTCTAACTACTTACCAATTTTCATGAAAATTGATGGAGGTTTAACGAAATCAGGGGTGAAAACCTTCAGTGACTGCCTTTTTGGAAATATAAAAGATTAATTTTTTTCGTGATTGTCGATTTGCTAATTTTCTGATTTTTGGTTGCTATAAAGTTTAAAAAATTAATAAAAATTATAAATCATGCACATAAATGTAAAAAAATATTTATTTTACTTAATTAAACGAGATTGCTTGAGCCAGAATGCTGAAATCTGCATTTTTATCATAAAAAAAAGGTGGATTTCACCCCTAAAATGCAGAAAGTGCAACTTGGTGCCATATAACTTTTGTTTTTTAAAGTATCCTCTAACTAATCAACAATTTTCATGAAAATCGATGAAGGTTCAAAGAAATCGTGGGTGAAAACATTCAGTGACTACACTTTCAGAAATATAGAAGAATAAGGTTTTCGTGATTTTCGACTTGTTAATTTTCGGATTTTTGGTTGCTATAAGGTTTGAAAAATTAAAAAAAATGTAATTCATGCACATAAATATAAAAAAAATATTTATTTTTCTAAATTAAACGAGATTACTTGCGCCATAATGCGGAAATCTGCATTTTTTACAATTTAAAAAGTAGGGGTGTATTACACCCCTAAAATGCAAAAGCGCAAGTTGATGCTATATATCTTTTATTCCTTGAGGTATTCTCTAACTACTTACCGATTTTCATGAAAATCGATGAAGGTTCAACAAAATGGGAAGTGAAAATTTACAGTGTTTTCAGAAATCTAAAAAATAATTTTAAAAAAAGGGGTGTATTTCACCCCTAAAATGCAAAAAGCGCAAGTTGGCACTATGTCACCTTTGTTCCTTGAGGTATCCTTTAACCACTCACCAATTTTTATGAAAATCGATGGAGGTTCAACGAAATCCGAGGTAATAACTCATATCCACCTTCATTGACTCCACTAAAAGCAATTATATTTATGTAGATTCCCTTACTTATGAACTGGTATCAACGACCACGTTTATATTACGCACGCGGCCAAATAATCTCATATTTTTAAAACCTTCATAATACTTTAGTTATAAAACACTAAAATACTACAAAAAAAACTACAACTTTACTGTAAAATAAGTTTATTTTGACGTTTTATTATTTATTTATTTATTTTACTTCAAAATAAACTCATCTTATGTGCTTCAGTCCTTATTCCCAACAAAAATATAAATTACAGAAATTAATTATTATTCATTTCTTCTTAATAAACTAGAAACAAAGTACTGCTTATCTGATATTTAATTATTAAAATCAACACCGCAAAGTCTAAATACCACAACTTAACAAAACACGCTTCGCAGTTATTGGAAATAGGCTATTGATTATATTCAAAATAAGATAGCTAAAAGGAACTACAACGTTAACGGGGTTTTATTATTTGATATGGTCAATGTACATCTATATATGAAAAAAACCGAGGAGTGCTACCATTTAAAGGGGTGCGTTTTTGAGAAATAAGCGAATTAGTCTCTGGGCACAGGTTACATTAGGGTGAGTTATATGCACTTTTGTAACAAATACGTCTACATAAAAATTGTTCCTGGTTAAATTTCCTATCTAAATATAACTTTTTGAAGTCAAAGATACCTTTTTTTATAAAAATATATTCAAAAGAAAAAGCACAAAGAAACCCAAAAGAAAGAAATTTTGTTTTTTGTCCCATAACTTTTGTCCACGGGGATATAGGTATAGACATTGCTTCACAGAAAAAAAACTTACATATTTTCTCATTAAAATGGTCTTGGTAGAGGTCATTAAAATTTACAGTTTTCGAAATATGATTTTTCAAAATTCGCCACTCACAGCAATTTTGGGCAATTTTCCTTGTTATTTCCAAATATTGTTCTGTAACTTTTTTCTACGTAACTTTAGATATATGCAATGGTACACGTAGTAGGAATAGAAATAAATTACCTTTAAAATGGTCTACTGTGTAATGTTGTACGACTATTTTTTTAAAGAGATTATGGTTTTTCAAGGTATAATACTTTAAACGATTTTTTTATAATATAATATAAAAATAAAATAAAATTATTATATAATATATTATATATTATATAATACCTAATATAAAAAAAAATTATTTTTTAAATTTTTTACGATTATTTTTGAAATTTCTCATTATAACTTTTTTTTCTTGTACATGAATATACTATCTATATATTGCGCAACAAAGAGGGCTTACTTTCTGTTCTTTAAAATGGTGAATCATCTATATTTAAATACATAATGGAAACCAAGTGATTCTTTGATATTTTTTACCTGTATTATTTAAAATTATTTCTTTTACGAAAATTACATAAACATTAGTCTTAAAAAACGTCACTTTAGGTAAAATTATTTAAACGTTGACATTTAAAAAAATTTCAAAATCAAAGTCCATCTCTTCGTTAGCATTAGCTTCAATATCTTCCTCTGACACCTCAGTTATCTTAGAGTTCCAACAATTAGTACCCATGCACATGCACCCTTTGCAGAATATTGAACAACTTATTCCTATCTTCCTACAACCGCAGTTTTTTGTACATCCCTTGGTACATTTACATGCTATTTTTTCAAACAAAGCTTGTGGCGCAGGAGCTTTGACAGTAAATATTGGAATTATTCCATATTTTAAAGTTTGCCCTGCCGAGTCAAGTGAATCCAAAGTATTACCTATAAAAAATAAGATCATAACACTCAATCACATAAAAAAGTTACAATGAGGAATTTAAAAAATAATCCTTAAATCAAAAATCGTTGCAAGTACTTACTACAATTTGAAAAAGCATATCTTATTCAAAAATAACTCTAGAATTTTTTATAATACACCATTTTAAAGTAAACACAATAAGCTTTCTTTTTTATTATATAATATATACCATATAGAAAAAAAAGTTATAATGGGAAATTTAAAAATAATCGTAAAAAATATAAAAAGTCGTTAAAAGTATAAACTCTTGAAAAAGATAACCTCTTTAAAAGAAGTCGTACAACATTATACAGTAGACCATTTTAAAGGTAATTGATTTCTATTCCTCTTACATGTGCCATTGCATATACCTAAAGTTACGTAGAAAAAAGTTACAGAACAATATTTGCGAAATAACAAGGAAAATTGCCCAAAATTGCTATGACTGGCGATCTTTGAAAAATCATATTTTGAAAACTGTAAATCCTAATGACCTCTACTAAACATCATTTAAAAGAGAAAATATGTAAGATCTTTTTCTGTGCAGTAATGTCTATACCTATATCCCCGTGGACAAAAGTTATGGGACAAAAAACAAAATTTCTTTCTTTTGGGTTTCTTTGTGCTTTTTCTTTTGAATATATTTTTGTAAAAAAAAGTATCTTTGACTTGAAAAAGTTATACATAGATAGGAAATTTAACCAGGAAGAATTTTTATGTAGACGTGTTTGTATCAAAAGTGCATAGAACTCACCCTAATGTAACCTGTGCCCAGGGACTAATTCACCCATTTCTCAAAAACGCACCCCTTTAAATGGTAGCACTCCGCGGTTTTTTCATATATAGAGGTTCATTGACCATATGAAATAATATAACCCCGTTAACGTTGTAGTTCCTTTCTATAGTACATAATCAATAGCCTAAAATTGGAAACAGAATAAGTACTAAACTAAAAAAAAGACAAAAATTACCCATTTCATTTTTACCAAAATATAAAGTAGCTACCTATCTATTTATCAGATAAACCCTAAACTCATAAATAACTCCTAGGGAACAGTTCCGGATATTGGAAACATAATATGACACATGGTCTATTCAAAACAAAACAATTCTCAACGAAAGAGTCCCTTGTTATAAAGGCACTTGACATCATTTTCACCCTGAAAATCCTATGTCGCTAACTTTACCATCAAATATAATTTAGGTGAAGTGAAATGAAAGAAGAATGCGCTGTTGGATGTTGGGCTTTGGGTTGTATATGAATGATAAATGGTTTATATTTCAGCAATGATTTTTTTTTTAGATTTTTCGGTACATTTTATACAGTTTTCAGTAGATCGGAGTTTAAATCAGTAGGTCTACTGAAAAATCAGTAGACCTAGGTAACTCTGCGTGAGGGTGCAACATAATACTGGGTCTATGTAAAACATAAAAAAATTATGTAGTTTTTTTATTTAAGTTAAAAAAGAATGTTACGTAACGCGCTGTTCGAACCCCCCTCCCCCATGTAACGCGCCGTAACGTTTTACAAGACCCCCCTCTCCCCAAACTGCGTTACGTAATACTTGAACGCTCCCTTTGAAGTTTTGCTGTCTATACAGATTAAAGGTTCACATTTTTTAAGACACTCAACTAAAATTTTTTAATTCTAAACGTGGCATACTGCGAATCCAAAAACACGGTAAATTACCGATATTTTGGTTCGCGTTAGAGATATAAAATCAGTTTTAAATTATAAATTATTCTTAGTTCCCTTATTGCCTAATTTCATTTTTGATTCAAAACTAGTAGAACTGCAGCAAATGAAGCGTCAATATGTGTTGGAATTACAAAACACAACCGCACTGTTTTTGGTCGATCTTTTATACGCCAACGGTCCAGCTAAAGTCTGCCATCAAGGAGTGAACAACGTAGCCAGCGACAAATTTACGACGTTCCATGGCAATACATCACGCGGTCTCATTTACAGTGGATCGTAAGTGTAAGCGGGACATCCTTCCTAATAAAACTTGGGCAAACACCACTGACCATTTTTTACTTGGGTCGACACTTTACTAACACACTTTAACAAAAAAGGAGCAGAAAATCACCGAAAAGGAAAAAAATGTGTAAAAAGCTGTATTTTACTTTTATTTTATACTAAGTGATTGCCTATTATTTTGATCAAAAAATCCTTTTTACATATTTGAAACTGAATTAAACATTTCAAATGTTTGGAAAGATATACACTCAACCAATATGTATGTATTTGAATCGTTCAGCTTTTGGAAGCTACAGGTGTAAGTGTTTTAGTTGAAACGATAAGAAGAAGAGCAGGGCCCCCGTAAGAGTTGCTGGCGCCTGTGTGCAAAAAAGAATTTGGCGCCTCTTAAGGCAATTTGGATCATGTTTTTTTATTTATTTTTTTGAAGGTAGGGAGGCAGATAGGTGCTTGAAATAAAGCAAAAAACCGAAATTTATAGACCATTCACTCAAGGTAAAATATTGCAAAACCTCCGAATTTTAAAGAACCGCTTGGATTGACATGAAATTTGGCATACAAATACAATGGCATACAAATGGCAATACATGTGAACGAAAAAAGTGATATTGTGCCGATGTGTGCTTTTGCCCTGGATGTAAATTTCACCCCTTCTCGGGGATGAAAAAACATGCGTTCAAAAAAGTCCGTAATTGGATAAAATGACTAATTTTAAGCAACTTTTGATCTATAAAGGTTTTTCACTAAGTCAATGCTTTTCGAGTTACGGTACACGTTTTTGGACGGTTTTTCACAAATAAATTAATAAGTAAGTATTTTTTCGAATAAATATTCTTAGCAAAAATATAGCTTATAAAGAAGTGAATTTTTTTTTATATATATATATGAAGTCTGTAGACCCAGTGGAAGCAGAGTTGTAGCTAATGAAAAGTAGATTCTGATTCGTCAAATTCCAAATCGAATATTTCAACCAATATGAAATAACCAAAAAATCAAGCACTTAGTGGGGATCACTCATTATAAATTTTCTTAAAGTGTTCAAAGGAAGCTTTATTTTTGTTTTTTTTTTTAGTTTGTAACATCAAAAGTAAGTAAGTTACGGTCAAAATAATATTGGTACCTTTTTTTGGTAAAAAAAAATCGTAAAAATCACCCATTAATTAGCATCCCAAATGAAATTAATCGTTTCCGATTCACCACAAGTTACTTTTCTTATATTATTTGTTGTTTTATGATCTCAAGTTTTATCGGTTCAAAGTTTTTATTTTTGAAAAGTTAAAAGGACTTGAACAAGTCCCTAATCACGAGTGTATGCAACTTTTGAACAGCCATATCTTAACCAATTTTTGTCTTACAGCAAAACAAAACATCCAAAATATTCAGAAATGCAAAACCTACATTTTTTTACTGCTTGAGATTTTTGGTCTAATAATTTTTTAAGGAATTTTTTTCAAGATTAAGAATCATTTTATTTTAAAACGAAATTTTTTCAAAAATGAGCACTGTGAATCAATGCAATTTACAAAATATGTAAAAAATATACATATAAAGTAAATGGTAAAGCGGTGACGATTAATTCCATTTAGGATGCTAATTAGGGGGTGATTTTTACGATCTTTTTTTACCAAATGAAAAGGGAACAACTTTATTTTTAGCGGAACTTACTTTTGATGTTAAAAACTTTTTTAAAACCCAAAAATAAAGCCCTTTTTAAACACTTTAAAGAAGTTGTAATGCGTTATTGCCGAAAATTTATTAATTTTTTGGTTATTTGACGTTGACATATTCAATTTGGAATTTGACGAATCGAAACCAACTTTTCATTCTCTGCTTCTACTGGGTTAACAGACTTCCTATATAAACCATTTTTTTACTTTGTTGTAAGCTACATTTTTTCGATGAAGTACTTACTTTTTGAGTTATTTGCGAAAAAACGTCTAAAAACGGGGTCTTTTGTTAAAAATGAACATACTTTTTCACTCGCAAATAACTCGAAATGTATTGACATAGCGAAAAAGTCTATAGAACAAAAGTGGCTTAGAATTAGTCATGTTATCCAATTCCTGACTTATTTTGTACGTATATTATTTCACCCCCGAAAAGGGGTGAAATACACCCCATGGAAGAAGCACACATCGGCGCAATATCACTTTTCTTCTTTAACATGTTACCTATGTGTATGCCAAATTTCATGTCAATCTAAGCGGTTTTTTTAAATTTATAGGTTTTGCAATATTTTACCGTCACGGAAAATACAAATATAACAAAATAAATCAAAATGCCTGACTTCTGACATGTTCTCGCAAATAGTAATCAGAAATAACTGGATAATATACTAATATAATTTCGTGTGTATTTATACCTTCTTCTTTAGATGTCCGTGTTCAGACGTTGACCGTCATAATGTTTACAAGTTCCTGAAACCTTTTTCTATCGGCTGCTTCGCGAAATAATTCTTCTAATGTGGTTCCTTACCATTGCCTAATATTACGCAACCATGAAAGTTTCTTTCGAACAATCAATCTCTTTCCCTCCACTTTTCCTTGTATTATAAGGCGAAGTAAATAGATGGTATTTAGGTCCTCTAATTATATGACCGAAGTATTCTGTTTGTCTCCTCTTTTTCTCCTAGTTACATCTGATCCTATTTAATTTCTCAACTTTAATTTTAAAATTAATTTTTGTTCTTTTTGTTTGTTTTTTTTTTTGCCAATTTTTTTAAATTTTTTACCTCGGGGTTTGGCGCTCTTAAAGGATGGCCCCCGTGTGCATTGCACACTTTGCACATATGGTAGCGGGGGCCCTGAAGAAGAGTTGCCACTCCCAAGGACTATATGGTAGGATGAAGTTATATACGAGATCTTGAGTTAACCCGGCAGCACATTATTGATCACGTAAATTGGTGTCTTCAACACCAAAACTGGAACGTTAGAAATTGGAAAAGTGTACTATTTTCAAACGAAACTAGGATGTGTAAAATCAGATGATTAATGATGAATTCGTGTACTTAGAGGGAGAGGATGACAAGCAAGAACGGTAACTGACAGATTTGTTCATAAATATAAAAGAGGAAGATCATGTTCTGGGGAAGAATTATTATCAGTAAAAATATCCTTTAGTTTTCATCCAACCAACGTTAATAGCTCGTAGGTATGTTGATTTGGTTCTGTAACCTGTAGTTGGACTCCTGAGGGATGGGATGGAAGAAAATTTAATTTAGCATTAATTCGCTTAAAATAATAAATAAAAAAATATGAAAAAAAAATTTAAATAAATTTAAATTAAAAATTAAAAGAAAATTAACTAAAAAGCAAAAAATAAAAAAAAAATAAAAAAACTCTTAGACAGACTAAATATATACAAATACCTCACACATTCGTTAAAAACTTGAAAAACTCTAATAGGCGAGCGGTAGATACCTAAAATGACCAGGTACTGACCACGGAGAGGAGAATGGCCAATTTTAGACATACTGTATGCTTTTGACGGTGCTAAAAACAAAAATGAGATTTATTTTGAAATTCATGTGGGGAAACATTGCCAAAATCGTAATTTTACACTAAAATTAGATAAAAGTAAAATCATGTTTTTTTGCGTTTACCTCGCGACAACTCTGTTTCATTTTAATATTTGTTTCTGAAATTGTTAAAGTATATAGCCCTAACATTTGCGACGACAACGGTACCTGTTTTAAGCTTTAAGTCTTATTCTGATAAAGGTTATGAATTTTTCAATGCAAAAGGTGCGGATTTGTGCATTGCAAAGTATAATCCCAAAAGCTGAGTGACGGAATTTAAAATTTAGCATTTTAATCACGTTTATGTTAACATAGAGAGTACAAAGAAGTTTTATGGAAAATTTTAGATCAAAATGTTTTATAGAAAAAAAATAGCGCAACTTTTATTATCAACATTAGAAATCCCCAATATAACGGTTATTTCTCGAGATACTGACCATGGGTGGTGAATGGCTGATTTTTGGTCGATTTTAATATTTTTTTCTCAGGTTTATACACTATATGTTGCTCACTTTTCTGAAGACAACGGTATCTACTTTAAGATTTTAGTCGTAATAGTTATGAATTTTTTAAAGTACAAGTTGCAGGTTCGTGAATTGCAAAGTTTAATCGCAAATGTTGAGAGGCAAAATTTAAAATTTGTCTCATTAATTACATTTATGTTAAAATATAGAGTACAAAGAAGTTTTCTGAAAAGTTTTAGTTACAAATCTTTAATAGAAAGAAAATGGCCCAACTTTTATTATAGACGTTATACATTCCCAAAATACCGCGATACTAACGCGAAAAAAGTTCGAGATACTGACCATGGGAGGTGAATGGCTAATGTTAATCTTATTTCATGTTTTCGATGGTGCTGACAATAAAAAAGGGGTTTATTTTGAATATTATTTGAGGGAACATTGTCAAAATCGCATTTTTAACCTAAAAATAAGAAAAAAGTGAAGTCACGAATTTTTACGTTTAACTCGCTACAACTCTGTTCCATTTTAATATTTTTTTTCCAAAATTTTTACAGCATATATTTCTCACATTTGTGAAAACTATGAAAGTAACTGTAATCTTTCAGTCTTTTCTTTATAAAAGTTATAAATTTTTAAAAATAAAAGGTGCAGATTCGTGAATGGCAGAGTTAAATCGCACAAATGAAGTAACAAAATTTAAAATGTCTCTATTTGATTACGTTTATATTAAACCATAGAGTTCAAAGAAGTTTTATGGGGAGTTTTAGGTCTAGATGTGTTATAGAAAAAATATGGTGCAACTTTTAATTTCAAGAAAAACGTGGTTAAACTTTTTTTAAGGCAAAATTGCGATTTTGACAATTTTCTCCTACCTAAAATTTAAAATAAACTTGATTTTCGTTTTCAGCACCATCAAAAACATAAAGTAAAACTAAAATTAGCCATTCACCACCAATGATCAGTATCTCGAAAAATTATCGTTATTTTGGGGATTTATAACGTAGATGTTAAACGTTGCACCATTTGTTTTCTATAAAACATTTTGATCCAAAACTTTCCAGAAAACTTCTTTGTACTCATGTTTTATTTTTGAATATGATTTAAAATCTATATTTCAAATTGTGTCAGTCAAATTTTGCGATTAAACTTTGCAATTCACGAATCTGCACCTTGTAGTTTAAAAGATTCATAACTTTTACTAGAATAAGACTAAAAGCTTAAAGCAGAAAGCATTGTCTTCAGAAAAGTGAGCGATATATAGTGTACAAACTTAAGAAAAAAGAATTAAAACGGACCAGAGTTGTAGCGAGCTAAACGCAAAAAAACGTGATTTCATTTTTTTTATTTTTACGGTACAACTCCAATTTTGACAATATTCCCCCACCTAAAATTTAAAATAAACTTCATTTTCGTTTTCATCACGTTCAAAAACATAATCTAAGACCAAAATTAGACATACACCACCCATGGTCAGTATCTCGAAAAATAAGCGTTATATTGGGGATTTCTAATGTCGACATTAAAAGTTGCACTATTTTTTTTCTATAAAACATTTTGTTTTAAACTTACCAGAAAACTTCTTTGTACTCTCTAATTTAACACAAATGTGATTAAGAAGCTAAATTTTAAACTTCGTCATACAACTTTTGCGATTAAACTTTGCAATGCACAAATCCGCACCTTTTCCTTTAAAAAATTCATAACATTTATCAGAATAAGAGTAAAACCTTGAAACAGGTACCGTTGTCTTCAGAAATGCTAGAGCTATATATTTGAGCTATATAGAGTGATTTATTTTTCTTTATTATTAGGTTAAAATGGTGATTTTGACAATGTTCCCCCACATAACATTTAAAATAAACTTCATTTTCGTTTTCAGCATACTCAAAAATATAAAGTATGAATAAAATTAGCCATTCACTTCTCCGTGGTCAGTATCTCGAAAATTAAGCGCTTTTTTGAGGGTGTCCCGCTCGTACACATTCGTTAAAAAGTATCTATGCTCAAACCGTTTATTCGACCAAGACGCGCCCCACGCTTTTCTTTACAGAATGTGTTAGATTTTTTAAATTTATTAACGAATGTGTGAGATTTTTGTATATTTAGTGTGTCTAACAGTTATTTATTTTTTTACTTTTGGCTTTTTAGTTGATCTTTTTTTTTAATTTTTAGTTTTAGTCACTCGTAACTAAACATAAACGTTTCTTAAAAAATATTTTTTTTCATATTTTCATTTATTTACTTTTTAGTCTTACATTTTTCAAACATTAAAATATATCGTCATGTTTAAAAAAAAGAACACATTGATATAACATGATAGGCATATTTTTTGCATTTATTTCTTAAATCAAAATCATTATTTTTACACCTATTACAATTTTCGCAGTCTTTCCATCTCTTCTATTGCTTTATGCACGGTGTAGACCAGACCCTGTTAATTTCCACTCCATATATTAACCCGTCACCTGCCACGTGGGGTGCTACCAGCACCCCATAACACATTTTCATCAAATATTTGGTATTTCAAATTTGTTAACCGTTCTATGCATCATAGTAGCTTTCAATAATATTATATAGCATAGATCTGTTTGTGTTTGAAGAGGTTATTTAGTGTCATTCTGAAATTGTAGCTCTAAATTCGAATTTAGTCCAGGAACCGATGCATTTCACCTCTCAATTTTTACAGAATGGATCGATTTACATGAAAATTTGAGAATAAATAGTGGATAGTCCAAAGATCAAAATCTATATGATGACAAAAGGCGCTTTTACAATGGTGGTGGCTGCCACCCCATCTCGGGGGTGGAAAATTTTTATTAGATTTTGACTGCAAAAGTTGATAAAAACATTCGTTCTAAGCAAAAAATGTTCTATACATTTTTTTGATAAAATTAATACTTTTCGATTTATTCGCTATCGAAAGTGTTAGTTTTATATAGAAAAAAAATCAATGTTTTTCGATATATTTATACTCATTTACCATTCACTTAATTTTTGCCGTAGAAAAAATTTTTTCAAACCAAGTTCTTGGGAATTAAATAACCTACAATTTCATATAAAAACATTTTTTCGTATATCTGATGCTAATCTTTCTATTTTGAAGAAAATGGCATTTTTTACCAAACTACAAAAAGTCGTTATTCGCTTTTAACTCTAGTTTTTTAAAAACTAATCATTCTAAGCCAGTCAAACTTTTAAAATCTATTAATAATACATAAATAAAGAAGAACTCATAAGACCAATGATGAAAGCAAAGCCAACTTACATTATTATACTTCCAATTGGATTTCTTTTTTTTTTTTGAAAAAAATATATTGATTTTTTAACCGTAACCTTTTTAATTTTTATCTTAGAAAGTTTGATAAAAATAATTTTGTAGGTTTTTACAAGATCTATAAGACTATTATTACCAAATCCTTTTAAAATCCTCAGTCGCAAAAAGTGGTGACTTTGAAAGGGTTGGTAAAGGTGATTTTTGCATGTTATTACAAGTTTTAATTGCCAATACCTCACTTAATTTTTACCGTAGAGAAAATTTTTGGAAACCAAGTTCTTGAAAATTAAATAAGCTACAATTTTATATTTAAATATTTTTTTGTATCTCTGATGATAATCTTTCTATTCTGAAGAAAAAGGAATTTTTTACCAAACTTCAAAAATTCGATATTTGCTTTTGACTCCATTTTTTTAAAAACTAATCATTCTAAACCAGTTAAACTTCTAGAACCTATTAATAATACATAAGTAAAGAAGACGAAATAAGGTCAATGACTAATTTTAATCAGGGTGGTGATTAGGGGTTTGCTTTCGATCACTTTTTCGCTGAAAAATATAGGGTCTGACATTATTTTCATTATTAGCCGCCTAATTTTTGAGCTAAAGACTTTTTTTTATTTCTGAAGATAGATATTTTTAAATACTTCAAATTAGTTTAAACAAGTGAACCTCGAAAAATGCTTAGTTTTCCCGTCTTTTGACTTTGAAACTACAATATTTAGCATTTGCCGAAGAAGACCTAACATATAATAAAGTATAGCTCGATTACTATTGGTCTTAAAGAAAATAAAGAAAAACGGTTTTGTTGATTTCTTCAAAAGGTACATTTTTGTTAAGCAAAGTTGTTTTGATAAAACAAAAACTTTTTGAGTTATTTGCAGAAAAGTGATTAAAAACATTAATTTTTTTAATATAAAACTAACACTTTCGATAGCGAATAAATAGAAAACTATTAATTTTATCAAAAAAATGTATAGAATATTGACGAAACGTCTCTACCGGTGGTTTTTCTCTACCGGTGGTTACCGAGTTTTGGTTGAAGTTTTGTTTCGTATCGTATAGAAAATTTGACACGAATAAGCGCCGATATAAACAAAGATATTAGCGTTCAAAATCGTCGTCGCTTAGGATTTTTATTAACATGATATACAAACACGAAAAGTAGTCGGAATCGGTAAAAAATTTGAAACTTTATTATTTATTTATGAAGCATAACGTACACAATAATTAACATCTATCTATCAGCGAGGTTCCTACAGCCTCTGCCGCTTCTCGCATTTCGACCGCCATCGTTTTCTGTCCATCCATTCGTCTTCTTTGATGGCTCTATCTTTCATGATGTGCCGTACATTTTCTTCCCAGGCAACTGAAGGTCTTCCCCTTCTTCTTTGGTGTGGTATGTAATTTAAAGCTTTCTTCGTTAGTTTCGTTAAAGTATTCTGAGACGCATTGATGGAGTGCTCCTCCTAGCGGCGACGCTTGGTACTATCGTATCTCGGTTAACAGAATCCTGACTCGTAGTCGAAATTTATTTTTATTCATTTTGTCATTCGCCGTTAGAGGACAGTCTAACCACACTCTGCTGCAAATATTTTAATATATGCAGTTCTTCTCCGTCTCGATGTGATTCAATTCAGTCTACTTGCATAGCCTCTTTGATAAGGGGTAGCTACAATCGGGTAAAAGTTTCAAGTTTCTACATTGTAAAAAACAAGAGAATTTAAGCATTTTCCGTTAAATTTTTTTTTATTTAAACAATTAATACACATAAAAAAATTATTGACTATTCGTGTGTTGTTCCCGCGAATGCATATATCTGTAAATTTTCATTCATTTGCATTGAAGAAAAGTCAGCCAAATTAACGTCAAAGAATTTGACACAAACGATTGAACTAAAAAAAAAGCGTTTTATAAAAATATCAGTTGATTCCATATAAGTTTGGTTGAATGTATTCAACATGTTTAGTAAAATGTTTAATTTTATATTATTCTAAAATATAATAAAACCTAATTTGGTTGAATGTCTCTCTAATTGGGCTACGTGTCTTTCCTTTTTAAAAATTCTTCCTTTCTTTCCAAGTACTGTAAATTTACAGATTTGATGGTGGTTTGTTCCTCTCAGTTCTTATTTATTCTTCTGAGCACCTCCCCATTTATGACTCTGTCAATCCAAGGGATTTTGAATATTCTCCCATATAGCCACAGCCACATCTCAAATATTTCCAATTTTCTGCGCAGTCTTCGTTCAAGGTGCATGGTTCAACACCATAAAAAACGGCAGAGAAGACGTAGTATCGTAGCAATCTTACTTTGATTCCAAGAAAGAGGATGTGGCTCTTGAAGAACACCCTCATACGGTCGAAGATGGATTGAGATTTTCCGATACGGTGCGCGTTTGTTTGTCCATTCTTTATTTGTTATGGTGCCGGGGTACGCCAGAATGCGTCATTTTTTCTACAGGGGTTTAGTTGACCTACTCTTATCTTTTTCCTGCTAATGATCATGAGATTTGTCTTCTTTACGTTTATATTGAGTCCAGATTGTTGACTATAATACGTGATTTTGTTGATAAGTACTTGTAGGCCTTCTGCGGGCTGTCCGCAAATACTATGGTGCCATCGGCATTCTGCATATCTGATGTTGATAAGGCGATACCAGTGTATATTTAGCTCTTAGTTGTTAATTTCTGCTTATTTTAGTACATATTTGCATCATCTTAGCATAATGTACTCGATCAAACGCTTTCTCGTAATCAATCAGACATACGTATATGTCGCAATTTACGTTTCTATTACTATTCTATTTTTTCTGACAAGTTTTATATATGCGGTGAAGTTTGTTATCTCTCTCTCTCTCTCTCTCTCTCTCTCTCTCTCTCTCTCTTGTCGTTTCCCCATTACTGAGAATCGTGATTTCTTCCAATTTTCCTAACAATGTTTCTCCATTGGTCTCTATCTTCAGCTGCTCTAAAAGCTTCGCAGAATGAGTTTCCAGCTGAATGCTTTATTTGGTCAGACCATCTAATTGGTGATCGTCCTCTTGATCTTCTCCCCGGAACGTTTCCAGAAACAATTAATCTCTCCAAACTGTGGTCACCTCTGCGAACCACGTGATCAAAGAATTGCAGTATTCATTGCAGACACATTGTGGACAGACTTTTTGTAATCTTGAGTTGGTTTAGAATGGAAACGTTCGTCCTATGAGCTGTCCAAGGTATGCGCAGAATTCATCCCCAGAACCACATCTCAAAGCATCAATTTTTTGGCGCTTGCATGCGCGAATAGTCCAAGTCTCTGGTGCGTATAGAAATATTAAAAATACAAGGGCATTCACCAGTATCATCTTGATATTTTGAGAGATAGATCTGTCTTTCCAAACTTTAGTTAGGCGACTCATCGCATTTTTTGCCATACCAATACGTCTCAGAACTTCTGCTTCACAGTTACCATCGTTAGTTATACTAGACCCGAGATGGACAAAGGTATTTACTATCTGGTATTCCTGCAACATGTTAGTCAGTTGAATAGTGTCGAATCTGTCGATCACCATTATTTTTGTCTTAGCTTTATTGATTTTTAGACCAACTTTATTGCTTTCATACTCAACTCTTCGCAGGAGATCAAACGTTTCTTGCTTATTTGTTGCTATAAGTGTAGTGTCATCAGCAAATTTTAAATTGGAGATTTTCCATCGGCTACTGTTACTCCACCGGCCCATCCTTCTAAGCCCATCTCAGTTTGTTATAAGTTAACACTAATTAAAAGAAAACTAATATATGTATTTTTAAAATTTATTCTTTTCTCGCCCACACAACAGTCAACTCAACAGGCTTTACTAGATGATTTGGTTGATTCTCTGGTTCACGTACGGTGTACATACTTCTGACTTCGCGTAAATAATCCTTCTTATATTCCTCAAGGTCCTCGGCTGGAATGTGGGGTATCGTAGTATTTACGGAAAGGTATAAACCTGCAAACATATTAAAAAAATAATATTATAGTATGTATATCTAACAATATGGTTAGAAGAAACCCTACTAAAACTTTCTAAAGATTTTCTTAATGATTTTAAAAAAATTGCTAACTTTATCTATTTTTGTTATATCGAAAATACAGGGTGTCCAGAAACTCTCCCGACAAATAAAGGCTGGAGATTCTTCAGATAATTTTAAGACAATTTAACCCAATTCACCTAGTTCAAAAATGCTTCCTAATAGAGATAGAGCTCTATAAAGATGGCGTCTTGTAATCAGTTTTTCTTAAATATCTCCAGAACGCTCCCATTTAGGAAAACGAAAACTGGTACACTTATTTATCTTGCAGAGTAAATCAACTACATCAATTACAAATTTCTAGTAACGGTCATAGGTGCCCGTTCTGGGTAGGGGAACGGTTACTTTATCGTATAACTTTTTTATCTTTAACTTGTAAGCATTTTTTATACTGGATTATTAAATTTTAAAGTATTCTGTTACTAAAAGGTACTCCCTCTTTAAGTCGGTAGGATGCACCGTTTTCAAGAGAAATCGATTTGCAAATTTTTCGTTTGTGAATTGGAAAAATTTTTTTCAAAAAAAAACTATTTAGAAAAACGAAAACTCGTACGTTTATTAATTTTCTAGAAATAAATCGATTTCCTTAGTTGCGAAATTCTAGTACCGGTCATATGCGTCCGTTTTGGGTAGGTCAACGGTTATTTTATCGCATAACTTTTTTGTCTTTAATTTTGAAGCATTTTTGACACTTGATGATTAAATTATGAGGTATTCTAGTACTAAAAGTTACTCTTACTTTAAGTCGGTAAAATACACATCTTTAAAAAAAAATTCAATTTTTTTTTCAAGTTAAAAAACGAACTACTTTTCAAATCGATTTTTCTAGAAAACGGAGCATCGTACTGCCTTAAAGCGAGAGTACCGTTTAGGTCTAAAATACCTCACAATTTAATAATCCAGTGTCAAAAATGCTTAAAAGTTAAAGACAAAAAAGTTATGCGATAACATACAAGTTGCCATACCCAAAGCGGGCGCCTATGGAAAGGAATACTACTAGAAATTCGTAATTAATGGAATCATTTATCTCTGGAAGGTAAATAAACTTAGCAGTTTTCGTTTTTCTAAATAACAGCTTTCTGGAGATATTTAAGAAAAACTAACTCCAAGACGCCATCTTCAAAGAGCTCTAGCTCCCTCAGGAAGCATTTTCGGACTAGGTGAATTGGGATAAATTTTCTTAAAATTATCTGAAGAATCTCCTGTCTTCGTTTGTCGGTAGTGTTTCTGGACACCCTGTATAGTTACGGTAGGGGAGCGAAGTATGCTAAATGTGTAGTCACTCGAGCGCTTTGGGGACCTATTGGGTTGTGATTATTAGGTCCTAAAACCAAAAAAAATTAAGTAAAATTTTCTATTTTAGTGGGCGCTTTCCTTTTTTTAATTTAATTTTCCATTTCTAACAATCGTTTTTTCCGATATAGCGCCATCTATTCATAATTCGAAAAAATGTTTCGAATAAAAGTTGCTTATTTTTACGCAAAGAATCCAAATCTGCAATAAAAATTGGGGCTCCCATTTAGGATTTTAAAGTCATCCCCCACCTTGCCTCCGCGAGGTGTCGTGTTTGGTACCATTTGATAGATTTTTTAAAAATATTGAATAAGTGTATTTCGCAGTTTTTCGATCTAAAGTTTATTTTGCGAAATATCGCGGGATTTGTATTTAAAATTTTAAATTTACCCCCCACCCCTCTCCGTGGGGGTCATGTTTGGTATCTTTCGATAGATTTTTGAAAAATATTGAACACGTAGTTTTTATTTTTTCGATCTGACGTTCATTTCGCGAAATATTCGCTTTTCTTCGTGAAACTTTTTGACTCGCCCATTTCCGTACGCCCCTCTCAAATCGTCAGATTTCTGAAATATACATTCTTTTGCATGTACTTAACTTACCTTATCTTAATCTAACAATTTCGAGGAGTATTTTTAAGGATAGATTTTTTTTCGGCCCCCCCTGAACGAACTCCCCTGTGTTAAGAGCCAATATATGGTAGAAGTTCATCTGCAGGGTACCACGTTTCCCCCCATATGATAATCTGACGCGCTCGAGTAACTGTAAAAATCCCTGCTTGGGCTCCCCCACCATTAGTTACCTTTTAACTGTTCCTCGTTTTCAAAATTATATGACATAATTTCCTCCCTATATTCAACATTATTGAAACCTGCAGCCTTTAAATCCCCTATAATATATTCTTTGGGTTCTGGTTTGTCGTAATAAGGATGCAACATTTTTGTTTGGTTGTATTTTTCCTTTCCCCACTCAGGATGCTGGCACAATTTAACAAAAACGTCGTCACAAGGAGTGTGTGTATAGAAAGTTTGGAATGTTTCACCACCATCCTTGAGCATTCTAAATGTGTTAGTGAATGTTTGTCTATAATCAAAGAAATACATTATTATAAAGTCTGGATTATAAGCATTTTGCTTTTTTTTTCTTTATTAGGATTTTTCGTAAAAATTCTTATTTTAAAGATATGTTGCTTATCTTTGTTTATTTTACTTCTTATGATAAACTATAGCTAAATTTCATGTAGTACTTTCTGTCTTAAGCAAAATTCAATGACGTATACAGAGCTATAAACAGTGGCGTAACTAGTCTGACTGCGCCCCAATGCAAGTATTCCCCGTGCGCCCCTATTCGTAGAAAATTTTCCAAAATATCAATTTTTTGCGCCGCCTTAAGGCCTGCGATTAAATGCACCGCATTGGTTGCATTGGCGTTAGTTACGCTACTGGCTATAACATTCTAATTCAATAAACCATAAGAATTTTAATCCCTTAGGCTTAGGAGATAAACGGGAAAACTCATCCTTATACCAGTCTGTGTAATAAACTAATATTTGTCTGCAGATAGCCCAAATTTATTATATTGTTGTAATAGCTATTTGTATAACAACGGAGGAAAGTGCTACTTTTCCTCCCGAGAATGAAGTTTCCAGTAATCATTTAAGGGAGGAAAGGGCACTTTACTCCCATGTTATACAGGGTGGGGCATTAGTACGACAAAGTCCAATTACTCGTTTGTCGTAATAGATACGAAAAAAAGTTATTTAGATAAAAGTTGGGGCACTGATAGGACCATAATTTAAAAATATTTTTAAAAATACAGGGGCGTACGTATTGAAAGGGTGACACAGAATTATGTTTTTTTAAATAAAACACCCTGTATATTTTTACATTTTTGGATTCTCCTCAATGTTTCCTTTCTTAAAATATATGGTTTTGTAATATTATATGAGGTAGTTTAAAAGATAATTACGTTTTTTTTTAATTTCGTAGCAATATTTACACCCTGTAGAATTGTAGTGATTTGACATCAATGTTTTATTTTATGTTCAAACGATTTTTAATATAGTTTACTATTGCTAAGCATTAACAGTATAGCGAAATGTTAAATTTTAGTATACAGGGTTGGTCGAAACTCGGAATGAGTATTTTCTTAGTTTTCTTAAATGGGACACGCTGTATTTTAGTATTGTAATGAAATGATATTTTATGGTACTTTTTTATTTCTTAAGCATTTCCTATACCCGAGTGCTTTAATTTGTAAGTTATTCGTAATTCTTTTAGCCAAACATTAATTGCAAGAAAAATTACGTGAAATTTTATTAGGTGGCCGTGAAAATATTCAATCAAAAATAATTTTTTAATTGTGCATCTGATCCTTAATTTATTAATATTGGATGAGATATCCAAATAAATTCGTAGTTTAGATTGTTGGTGCGCAAAATATTAATAAAAACATACAATATTCTACCTAGTCGGCTATGACACTAAATTTCCTTAAAAATTTGACATTATGCTATTTTTATAATTCCAGTTGCTTTGTTACCATTACTAATATTTTTCTAATGAGGAACTGATAAAATTTTTGTGCTAATGGAGTATAACAAAAATGTGCTATTAGCAATAAGAATTTTTCATCAGAAATTCCGTGATAGACGACAACTAAGAAGAGAAACGTTTAAAAATATACTAGAACGATGTTAACGGACTGGACACCTACATTATGATAAATCTGATGGAACAAAAACTTTTGTAAGTGAAGAAAACAGGAAATAAATGTAATCCTTAGTGTCACTGAGGATCTGCATATTAGTACAACCGTTCTTACAATCTATGTATCTAGTCTATTGAAACCGTTTTAGTATACTTTCAAACGTTTCTCTTTTTGGTTGTCGTCTATCAGGGAATTGCTGATGATAAATTTTTATTGAAAGTAGCTCAATTTTGTTATACTCTCCTAGCACAAAGCCACTTTAATCAGTTCCTCATTAGAAAAAATAATATTTGTGATGGTAACAAATCAACTGGAACTGTATAAATACTATAATGTCAAATGTTCAAACAAATTTTGTGTCATAGCCAACTAGGGAGAATTTTGTGTGTTTGACTAATTTTTTAAGCACCAACAACCTATGTATTTGGATATCTCATCCAATATGAATAAATTAAGGATCAAGCTAGATTATTATGTATTTTTTTTTAAAATTATTTTTGATTGGATATATTCACGGCCACCTAATAATGTTTCACGTAATTTTTGTTGCAATTAATGTTTGGCTTAAAAGAATCACGAATAACTTACAAATTAAAGCACTTAGGTATAGGGAATGCTTAAGAAATAAAAAGTACCATAAAATATCATTTCACTACAATACTAAAATACAGGGTGTTCCGTTTAAGAAAACTAAGAAAATACTCATTCCGAGTTTCGACCCACCCTGTATACTAAAATTAAACATTTTGCTATACTGTTAATGATTAACAGTAGTGGACTATACTAAAAATCGTTTGAATATTAATAGAGAATTTAATGTCAAATCACTACAATTCTACAGGGTGTAGATGTTGCTACGAAATTAACAAAAAATTGTAATTAACTTTTAAACTACCTCGTATAATATTACAAAACCATATATTTTAAGAAAGGAAACATTGAGGAGAATCCAAAAATGTAAAAATATATAGGGTGTTCCATTAAAAAAAAACATAAATTTGTGTCACCCTGTCAATACGTACGCTCCTGTATATTTAAAAATATTTTTAAATTATGGTACTATGTGTGCCCCAACTTTTATCTAAATAATTTTTTTTCGTATCTCTTACGACAAACGAGTAATTGGACTTTGTCACACTAATGCCCCACCCTGTATATAGGGTGTCCCAAAAGTAGTGGAACGGTCGAATATTTCGCGAAATAAACATCGGATCGAAAAACTGAAAAATACTTATTCAATAATTTTCAAAAATCTATCCAATGACACCAAACACCAACCCCCACTACACCCCCTGGAGGTGGGGTGGGGGGTAACTTTAAAATTTCAAATGAAAACCCCCAGTTTTCCCCGTAGATTTGGATTCCTTACGTGAAACTAAGCAACTTTTATTCAAGACATTTTTTCGAACTGTGGATAGATGGCGCTATAATTGGGAAAAACGATTTATCCTGATACCATAGGTAAATAGAAACGGTTTAATATCTCGAGAAATACACTTCCAAATGAGAAACCAAAAAACAGGTTTTTAATATTTTTCGAAAACCTATCGATAAACACCAACATGACCCTTCAACACACCCCCTGGATGTGGGGTGGGGAGTAACTTTAAAATCTTAAATATTAACCCCCACTTTTTATTGCAGATTCAAATTCGTCATGAAAAATTAAACATTTATTCGAAACATTTTTTAAAATTGCTGATAGGTGGCGCTAATAAATCGTCTTTTTCCAATTAAAGCGCCATCTATCAACAATTTTAAAAAATGTTTCGAATAAATGTTTCTTAGTTTTTCATGACGAATCCGAATCTATAATAAAAAGTGAGGGTTGATATTTAAGATTTTAAAGTTACCCCCCACCCCACCTCTAGGGGGTAAGTTGGAGGGTCATGTTTGGTGTTATTCGATAGGTTTTCGGAAAGTATTAAAAAAGTTTTTGGTTTCTCATTTTTTGGAAGTGTATTTCTTGAGATATTAGACCATTTCTATAATTTACCTATGGTATCAGGATAAATCGTTTTTCTCAATTATAGCGCCATCTATCCACAGTTCGAAAACATGTCTTGAATAAAAGTTGCTTACTTTTACGTAACGAATCCAAATATGCAAGAAAAACTAGGGGTTTCTATTTGAGAGTTTAAAA
This sequence comes from Diabrotica virgifera virgifera, assembly GCF_917563875.1. NCBI lineage: Eukaryota > Metazoa > Arthropoda > Insecta > Coleoptera > Chrysomelidae > Diabrotica > Diabrotica virgifera. The sequence goes on along the minus strand of NC_065449.1, from coordinate 52,432,741 downwards.
TTACCCCCACCCCACCTCCAGGGGGTGTAGTGGGGGTTGGTGTTTGGTGTCATTGGATATATTTTGGAAAATGATTGAACACGTATTTTTCAGTTTTTTGATCCGATGTTTAGTTCGCGAAATATTCGACGGTTCCGCTACTTTTGGGACACCTTGTATATGGTTTTTCCACCTTCCTCAAATAACAAGTTATTTTTTCATTTTGACTTAATTTATTTATGTAACTAACCAACAAAATTTATTAGAACTAAAACTAGCAAGTCTGTACAATATAACTGTCAACTGTCAAATATAAGTCAAATTATTAATGTAAACATTGTTAAATCAAAATAACAATTTACTGTTTTTTACCGTTTTGCAAAATACAGGGTGTTTTATAATTAAACGTTAAAATGTATAGATATTTACGTAATAGAAAATATATATACAGGGCGTCAATAAGTTATATTTCATGAATGAAATACCATGACGTCACTTTTACTTTTCCTCCCTAGGGAGGAAAAGTACAACTTTGCTCCCTACAATCAGGTCCGGAAAAGTATACTTTCGGTAGAGGTAGGTGGAAAAATATTTTTTCTACAAGCGTGCAAAAATGTCTACTTTGGCGCACGCGTTTTAGTTTAGAAAGTTTTACTTTTCCGCACGCGTGTTACTTTTCCGCACGCGTTTTACTTTTCCGCACGCTGGTTAATTTAGATATGTTAATATGACCTTAAAGTAATTATAATACATGCAATAAACTAATATTTAGATATTATTTACTAATTTATTTCAAATATATCTTATTGTGTTCATCTTTTAATAAAATTAACGCGAGAATTCGATGAAATAAAATAATTGTGACATAATATTCGAAAGTCAAATCAGTAGACAGTAGACAATAATAGTGGTTTTGAATCGCCGTCATGGAAACCAAGATCGTCGTCATGCTAACCAATTATGCTGAAAGTTTGGTTTTGACAACCTTGTCAAAGAATTAATTTGTGTATGTATTTTCATATTAATTAAATTAATTGATTAAGATTTGGTCATTTTTTAAAGACGCTTGCAAGAAGTCTCTTTTCCGCACTCGACTGCTTGCCGAACTCACGCTTCGCGTCGTTCGGCAAACTGCAGTCGCGTGCGGAAAAGTATGTCTTTCTGCACTTGTCAGGAAAATAACTATTTCCTTGTAAAATCACATCTGTCGATGTTGAAAGAACTTTTTCTACGTATAAATATAGTCGGTTCGGTAAACTCAGACACAACTGGCTAATGATTTTAGTAGGTATTTTTTTTTGTTTTTGGCCAATTTTGCCAAAATTGTCAAAATTACTAACTATTTGGTAATTATTAACTATTTAGTAATTATTTTTTTGGCCAATTTTAGCAAATTGGCAAAATTACTTACTAAAATAACTAGCAAATTGTGTCCGAGTTTAGCGAACCGACTATACAGGGTGTCCCGAAAAGATTGGTCATAAATTATACCACACATTTTAGGGTCAAAAATAGTTCGATTGAACCTAACTTACCTTCTTACAAATGTGCTCATAAAAAAGTTACAGCTCTTTAAAGTTACAAAATGAAAATCGATTTTTTTCAATATATCGAAAACTATTAGATATTTTTTATTGAAAATGGACATGTATCACTCTTATGGCAGGAACATCGTAAAATAAAATTATAGTGAAGTTTGTCCGCCCCATAAAAATTTTATGGGGGTTTTGTTCCTTTAAACCCCCCCAAACTTTTGTGTACGTTGCAATTAATTCATTATTTAAAAACAACGTTTTTAAAACTTTTTTACCTCCTAATATTTTTTCGATAAACCAGTTTTTATCGAGATGCGGCTTCTTTTTTAATATATTTACATTAAAATTTTATGGGGGTTTTGTTCTTTAAAGTCCCCAAATGTTTGTGTTCGTTCCAATTAAACTATTATTATTGTGGTACCATTAGTTAAACACAGTGTTTTTAAAACTTTTTGCCTCTTAGTCTTTTTTTGATAAGTCACCTTTTATCGAGATGTGGCTTCTTTTTCAAAATATACCTAAAAATGCAAATTAAAAATAAATTTTCAGATTATTAACAGGTCTCTATAATCGTACTTATCCATATACAAATATGTGGTGGATTCGACAAATATTCAAATTATGTCGATAAACACTGGCTTATCGAAAAAGTACTAAGAGGCAAAAACAGTTTTCAAAACATTGTGTTTAACTAATGGTGCTCCAATAATAATTTAATTGGAACGTACACAAAAGTTTGGGGGGTTTAAAGGAACAAAACCCCCATAAAATTTTTATGGGGTGCACAAATTTCACTTTAATTTTTTTTAAGATATTGCTGCTATAAAAATGCCGCATGTCCATTTTCAATTAAAAATCTCTAAGAGTTTTCGATATATGAAAAAAAAATCGATTTTCATTTTGTAACTTCAAAGGGCTGTAACTTTTTTTGTGTGCACTGTTGTATATAGGTAAGTGAGGTTCAATCAACCTATTTTTGACCCCAGAATCTGTGGTATAATTTATGACCAATCTTTTCGGGACACCCTCTTTATGTAGGTATACAGATAGAAGACATATCTTTTTACAAGAAAATTTTGAAAAACATATTAATTGTTTTTATGCTAATGACCATGAATAAAAAATATATTAATGTATTAATTATTTTTCGATTTTTTTATTATATTATAGTTTAACACTTTTGCAATTTTATATTTATTGTTAATAATAAGATAATTAAAAATGTTCATTATAAGACAGTTGATGGAAAAATACAGGAGTAAAGAAACAAACGCTCATATGGTATTCATTGATCTTGAGAAAGCATATGATAGAGTTCCTCGAGAGATTCTGTGGTGGGCACTCAATAAGAAAGGAGTCCCTGGTGAATATGTAAAGATTGTGAGGGATACGTATGAGGGAGTAACGACTAGTGTTAGGACAGGTGTGGGAGAGACTGATAAATTTCATGTGAAAGTAGGATTGCACCAAGGCTCTGTGCTTAGTCAGTATTTATTCTCATTAGTTTTGGATCAGATAACAGCGAAACTACAGGGTAACATTCCATGGTGTTTAATGTATGCTGATGATGTCGTGTTAGTAGGAAATAGTGAAAGAGACTTAGAACAAAAACTGGAACAGTAGAGAAAAACTCTGGAGGGAAAAGTTTTAAAATTTAGTAGGACAAAAACAGAGTATTTGGAATGTTCATTTAAAGATGGAGCTACTACAAATAAAATGGTATCTTTGGATGGTGACATGATTGTGAAAAGCAATAGTTTTAAGTACCTACGATCGGTATTACAGAGTAATGGAGAAATAGATGGAGAGGCATGCAGTAGAATTAGGGCTGGATGGATGAAGTGGAAAGAAGCGAGTGGTGTGTTGTGTGGCAGAAAAATTCCAATGAAGCTGAAGGGAAAATTCTATAAAACAGCCATAGACCGGCTATGATGTACGGAACTGAATGTTGGGCAGTGAAAAAGAAAGAGGAACAACGAATGCATGTGGCGGAAATGAGAATGCTTAGATGGATGAGTGGAGTGACAAAGAAGGATACAATTAGAAATGAGTATATTAGGGGAAGTCTAGGTGTGGCCCCAATTGATGCCAAAATAAGAGAGCATAGGTTAAGATGGTTTGGTCATGTTCAACGTCGAGACGTTAATCACCCAATACGAAGAATAGCTGAAGTGCAGATTCCTGGAAGGAGTAGGAGAGGAAGACCAAAGAAGACCTGGGGGGAGGCGATAAGGCAGGATATGTTGGTAAAAGGGATTAACATTGATATGACCCAAGATAGAATTGTGTGGAGAAAAGCAATTAGGGAAGCCGACCCCGCATAGGGATAAGGCAAAGAGAATGTAGAGTAGAGTATTTATTGGTAATAATGTACAAATGTACTTTTACAGGTCAGCAATAATTAAAATTGTCTAAAATTACATTAAAAGTTGACAGTACTTCAGTAAAAAAACCTATTACTAAATTTAAAAACTAAACACTAATTAAATTACAGGACAAAACAAAATTTAGATCTGAAGTACTCCTCAAATGAGTAGAAAGCACCCATCAGAAGATAATTTTTAATTTGTCTCTTAAATTGGTTAAAATCAAGACTTTTAATAGATATTGGTATACAGTTATAAAATTTCAATGCTAGGTATCTGGTTCCATTTCTGGTCCTCTCAAGTCGACTGAAGTCTGGTACAAGGGCATCATGATGATGATGAATGATGATGAATACGATAATTAAAAATGTTAATGTCCTTTATTCATAATTATATCATTATATCCATGTTTATTTACAAGTTTTTTTATGAACCTTGCTTATTTTATAAACATTTTGCTTATTTTTGCGACTTTTTTCTTATGTGTATTCCACGAATATACGACTGTGTTAGATTATCGCGACAACGAATATTTTAATGTTCAATACTATAATAATTACTCCAATAAACAACAATATTTGCAATTTACTTTCGTTCTTCATATTTTGCACAGTAAAATATTCGTTGTCGTGATAATCCAACCAAGAGGGTCGTATATTTGTGGAAAGGAGTATACATAAGTGCTTATTTTGACCTTTCTGTCATGCTTATAATCCGGACTTTTTATAAATATTACCGATAGTACGCAATAAAGGAAAGCGCAATTCCCCTGTGTGGCTCAGTGGCAAGAGAGCCTACCTTTGGATCCCAGGGTTGTCTGTTCGAATCTTAGCTGGGTAGAAAATGTTTCATTTATTAAAAATGAATAAGTGGAAACAGTTTCTATCCTTGTGGGATCGGTACGCACTAGAGAAACCACAGACGTTCGGATACAATTAGCGTCACTTTGTAAAGACAATGAAGTCGACTTTACTAAGTAACAAGACATTTACTCATTACACACACTAAACACTACACATTACACATCTGATTGCAACAAATCAACCATGCCATGTCAATGGCCATTAATTGTCAAGGCATTAAGCTAAAAAATACAATTATTAATTTACAAATAGTAGGTATATAGTGCAATAAGTGAAAAAGGTACTAATTCCTCACCAGTTTGAAAACCACCTAATAATTTATCTTTCTGTGTCTGTTACACACTCATGTGTTACACATTATCAATGTTTCACACTAGCTTTTTTACAATCAAACTTTTTGTTAAAAATAAAAATCTTCTAAATGAACCCGGTACTTTTCTTATGTAAAAGTAGTTGCAGTTAAATTGGCTGAACCGTTGCAGAGAGAAACTTTAAGAAAATCAGGAGAGGGAATAAAGAAGGAGGGGGAGAAATTGACTGAAAAAAATTATCAGAAGGATGACGGGAACCTAGAGAGAAGTAAATTGGGAAGAATAATAAAAAGAAAGAAAAGGATGGAAAACAAGCAGCAGAGAGAAAAAAAATAATAGCGAGAAGGAGAAGAAAAGTATGAATAAGATGTAAAGAATAATAAAAACAGTGGGGAAAGGAAAAAAGAAGAGAAGAAGCAGAAGATACATGTAAACAGAAAGCCATTATTAAAACAGGCAAAGTATGCTAATCTTATGGAATTAATGCTGTTTGTGCTTCCCATCCATCACAACCGCTACAGAAATTTGTCTTAGCAATAACAGGAAACACAACAAATCCCAGATCAAGGCACTCAGGATAATATTCAGGAAAAACCCGACGAATCAGATAACTGCTTTGAGAGAGATGACGACTAGTTAAGTTTATTTCTAGTGTGTTTTCTACTTTTTGCATTTAGTCCTGTCGCCAGGGGGGGTACAACGGCCTCGTTAATTCAGATGGACTTACTCAAGTTTTTTTTATGTATTTTGACCCGTAGAACACGAATTTTTTGGGTAACAGTTGATCCGGATGTCGATAAGATTGTTATAGACCAAGAACTTGAGGAATCAAATAACAGCGATTTTTGGCAAAACAAAACACTATTTTGTATTTTTTGGGCCATTTTAAGTAAAAAATATTTCTACAAGTTTTTTCGTAGGATGCACAGTTTTCGAGATAAACGCGGTTGAACTTTAAAAAAATCGAAAAATTGCAATTTTTGAACCCGAATAACTTTTGATTAAAAAATAAAATAGCAAGTCTGCTTACCGCATTTAAAAGTTTAAGTCAAATTATATCGGTTTTGATTATTTCCATTGGTAAAAATTTATTTTTTTATTGTTTAACAAAGCTATAAACACGTAGGGTTTCCCGTGCTTTTACATGCGTTTTAACGCATGTAACGTAGAAATAGTCTTGATTGCACTAGTACCTATTCTACCTACTCGTTCGATTTTAAATGAGAAATCATAGAAACATCACTCACGCACTAGTTGTTTGTAGCTTTGTTTAACAATAACACAATAAATTTTTAGCAATGCAAATAATCAAAACCGACATAATTTGACTTGAACTTTCAAAGGCGCTAAGCAGAATTGCTATTTTATTTTTTAATCAAAAGTTATTCGGGTTTAAAAATTGCAGTTTTTCGATTTTTTGAAAGTTCAACCGCGTTTATCTCGAAAACTGTGCATCCTACTAAAAAACTTGTAGAAATATTTTTTGCTTAAAATGACCCAAAAAATACAAAATATTGTTTTGTTTTGCCAAAAATCGCTGTTATTTGATTCCTCAAGTTCTTGGTCTATAACAATCTTATCGACATCCGGATCAACTGTTACCCAAAAAATTCGTGTTCTACGGGTCAAAATACATAAAAAAAACTTGGGTAAGTCCATCTGAATTAACGAGGCCGTTGTACCCCCCCTGGCGACAGGACTAATTGTATATCCCAATTTTTTACTATTTTTACAAGAACTATATTTTTTAAATAAATTGTATTTAAAATAATAAAGATACATACAAGTACAGTCCAAGTACTTAATTGGAAGACAATGGGTATAAGTGCTATTTCTTATTCTAAAATATCTTATAAAACGCTAAGTTTTTTTAATCTGATATAACTGTACTATTACATAAAAGTTTTTAAAGTTAAAAAGTCCAGCCAATCACTAACTATATTGAAAAATAAGCGGCAGAATTTAGGAAAGGTGTTAAACTTCAAACTTGATTTTCTTAAAAGTACCAAAAATGTACTTATATACCCCTTGGCTTCTGCACGCCTTATTTAATATCCTAATTAGGTTAGAACTTACCTCGGATCTTTTATTAAATGAATCGTCATAAAACTAAATACATTATCAAATCGATTTTGGAAAATTTCTGGCAAGTCTGGCGATGACGTATCCAAACAATAAAATTTACTTCTAGGAATCTTCGCATTTTTTCTGGCATGTTCCACCATAGGTTCTGATATATCAACTGCTACAAACTCTTTATAGTCAGGAGGAAGTAAGGGCCTTAAACTGTATTCTGAATTTTCACCACCAGCGAAGCCGTATTCGAGGATTGCTGGATTCTTTACGAAATTTACTAAATGTTTGTATTTCTCTAAAAGTGCCTTCGAAATTTTTGCATTGTTCAACGACATTTTTGCAAATAATTCAGGAAATACCATAGCCATTGTGAAACTATTATTATTATTTTCCAGTTTGAAATTAGTTAACGATGTTAGTCTTCTATTATTTTCTTTTTTAATTGCCTAAAAATAACAAATACGTGAATTTGGTTAGGTGAATAAAAATAAATTATTTGGGAAAATCTAAATAAGAGTGTATATCTTAAAAAAGGTTTGCTATGCCGCTGAGGAAGAGTGCGACATGATGGTAGAGAATGCAAATGGTCGCCTCAAAAATCGAGACTGTCATTAAAACGCCTAACTTCACACGCAACTTTGATACGAAGCGTATAAAAGCAAAACCAGACATTTGACACGTAAGTTGTTTTGAATAAAACGCAAAAAACCTACCAAAATCGTAATTTGACACCAATGAACATCACGTTTGAACCAAAATTTTCTATCTTTGATAGAGATAGTTACTACTAAACAAAACATAAATTAGACTTGCTTGTAAAAAGATATTTTGCTTTAAAAGTTAGACATGTCTTGTTTTGCACCTAAGAGTTGCACATGTCTGCTTATGCATCTAAATGAACCTCAACTGATTTTGTATTATTTCTTATAAAATTGATAGCTTCGTGTCTGATACTAACAAAAAAGGGTCGTAATAAAATAAAACTAAATTTAAAAAAGAATGCTTTTAATGAATTTAAAAAAGAATTGTACAAAATTAATAAAAAACTAAGTAAATTATCAGTAGTAATTGTACAAGAGCTCTAAAATTATCGAATTTTTCCCGAGTGACACTTTGACAGTTTTAATTTCATGACCCGAAGGGGAGTAGGGGAGAAGGGGAGGGTAATTTATGCCCTACCGGACATAAAGCAAAGATGGTATAAGTTATTTAGAAAGTTGCTAAAGGAGGAACCCCAAGTAGCACAATAAAAACATTTTAGGTTTATTTGAGGTTTATAAAGGTTTTATTGTGGTAAATAAGAAGATAATGGTTTTAAAGTTACCTTGCAGATATACTGCCAGAACTTTAAAACTGTTAAGCATTTGTCACTAGTTTTAAAGTATCTAATAAGGGTATCAAATAAGACTAATTAATCTTAAAAGATAATTTGTCTTATTGTAGTTTTAAAATAGTTTATTATCAGTTCACTTTAAAACTTATCAGTTTTATTAAGAACTTCCAGACTGTTTGGATTTATTAGATTCTAGTTTTTGACGTTTTAGTTTTATTGCAGTTTTAAAGATTCTCCTATTATGACTAATAAAACCTATTAATTAAACTACTTGATCTCAAGACTATTATGTTAGTAAAACATATGCCCTAAAATTTTTTTTAGTTTTCTTTAAAGTTGCTAAAAGCAATTAGTAGGCTGTATTAAAACCAAACGGTATTAACTGAATCAATTTGGTTATCGTAAAGACTAAACTATGCTTCTTGTTAGAAACAATAAAACTAAACTTATCCCCTCTTCTTTGATGTCCAAAATGGTCGGCCATTTGTTTTAGAGCGAAACAGTGGTGTAGTGTGTTGTAAACATTGGAAGTAGCTTATTTTTCGAAGAATACAAGGCACACATACAGCACTACGACGCCTCGATTTTAGGTTAGATTCAAATTAAAACCGAGTGAAATTATTGACACCAGCTTTAAAACTAAACGGTTTTAATTCCAGTGCAACCTTGCTTTTATGTAGGATATAAATATGCTCCTGGAAAATATAAAATAAAACCATTTGATCTTAACAATTCTCTGTCGATAGACTAAATAGTTTTATTAGGATTTCGGCCATATTGCTTTCTGGAGATGCTAAAAGCCATGATAGATTACAATATAAGGCTTCACATAAAAATTATAAATAAGCGACTTAAAGACATAAATTCGATTTATTTTAACATTAAAACATTAAAATAGTAGATAAAATTATTTTTCTTTTAAATTAATATTTTTTGGGGTTAAATTTTTTTTATTATTATTATTTTTTAATCGCCAAAAGTCAGAAATTTTAGGGCGCGTGAGTTATTTAGAACTATTTTTGTTAACATTATCAATAAAGTTGGGCGCGCAAGTTGTTTTCTACCTTGATAGTCCTAAATAACCAAGTACCTACTTTTTTAAACGCTTTTCTTTACTTCGATAGTTGGCATCAAATCTTTAGACGTTAATTTGACTGACTTTTCTTCAATGCAAATGAATTAAAATTTGCAGACATATGCATTCGCGGGAACAATACACTAATAGTCAATGATTTTTTTATGTTTATTCATTTTTTAAATAAAAAAAAAAACGATTTTAATGGAAAATGCTTAAATTCTCTTGTTTTTTACAATGTAGAAACTTGAAACTTTTACGGATTGTAGCTGATGATATGAACTATACATAATTTCACTTTTTACGTTAATTGTTTACGTTATGCTTCATAAATAAACAATAAAATTTCAAATTTTGAACCCTCATATAATATATTTATATATAAATCAGCGTTTATTTGTGTCAAATTTCAATATGATACAAAACAAAACTTCAACCAAAACTCGAATTCAAAAAATTCGTGTTTTTATCGTAGTCTTAGAAAAACGACCGGTAGAGACGTTTTGTGCTACAATTAACATTAGAATTCGTTTTGGCGTATTAATTAAACGCTTTTCTTTAGTTCAATTGTTTAGGTCAAATCTTTCGACGTTAATTTGACTGCCTTTTCTTCAATGCAAGTGACTAAAAATTTGCAGATATATGCATTCGTGAATAGGCAATAAACATTTTTTTGTTTATTAATTGTTTAAATAAAAAAACGATTTTAACGGAAAATGCTTAAATTCTCTTGTTTTTTACAATGAAGAAACTTGAAATTTTTACAGATTGTCGCTAATTATATGAACTATACATAATTTCACTTTTTACGTTAATTGTTTACGTTATGCTTCATAAATAAACAATAAAGTTTTAAATTTTTTTGCCGATTCCGACTAATTTTCATGTTTGTACATATTATGTTTTAGACATATTATAATAAACATGACGATATATTTTAATGTTTGAAAAGTATAAGACTAAAAAGTAAAAATAAAAAATATGAAAACGATATTTTTAAGAAACGCTTTTCTTTAGTTGCGAGTGACTAAAATTAAACATATTATAAAAAACGCTGGACGGAAGGGCCGCCCGAGAACTTTATCGTACCGATATATTATCGTTATGGTACTAGATACTGGAATTCTATAAAAATAACAAAGTTACTCGTTATTTTGATATTTTAGAAACACCTACTGTATTTAAAAGTATTTTATGATTCTACGCATCATTAATTCCTGCATTTAAGAAAATGTTCGATGCCATATTTCGGGGACACACTATAGATGTGTAGATTATTGCATAAATCAATAGAATATTATAGTCATACTTTCATTTCAAATTAGTTCATTTTTCTGAGAAATTAATAGTTTACAATATTTGCATTTCATTCTATTTCGATTACGCCAGTCAATGCGCGAGATTAAGAACAAGATATTATCTCCAAATTCTATCCTACTGCATGGATTTTAATGAAATTTTGGTAGTAGCCCAATCTCCTAATTCAAAGTCTATCCTATATACTATGGCGCTTTTATCATGGGGGAAGTTCCCACCACTTCTCAGGGGTGAAATATTTTTATTTTCGAATTATATGGAGAAAAAGGAAGCTTTTTAAGAAAATTTAAAAATTCATTCTATAATTTGATCACATTTTTTACAAAAACCATTCATTTTAAACCCGTTCAACTTTTTGAAAGTAGAAATAACACTATATATATTAAAAGTTATTGTAGAAGGAAAACAATGCATTTAAATTATGGTGGATGGGGAGTTAAATGTATATACTTCTCATTTTTCCTTAAAGTACATTAGTCATATATTTTTTTGCACCATATCTCGCTTAGTTTGTAAGTAACCGACATTTAACGGTGCTCGTTTTAAAGGCCTTTTCAAACACTACAAAAGGTGTTGGTAGCATTATACACCTAAAACCTACCGTTCCTCTGTTATTTCAAGTTGAACACACCAATTTGAGCATGCACCAAAAAACAAACTATTTTCACCTACCATATCTCTTTTTGTATTATAAATAGAACATTTACGAAGGAACGAATCTCTTTATTATTTATAATCTAAAAAATGTTTTATATAGTGTTTTTAGTTCGATGCATAGTTTTTAAGGTATTCACAAAAAATCCGTCCGAAAAGGTGTCATTTTTCAATGAAAATGGCCAATTTTCAACTACGCATAACTCAAAAAGTATTGAGTTCTCAAAAAAAAGTATAGACCAGTTTTTGCTTAGAAATATGTTCTTTAACCACTTCCGTGCTTATTTTGACCAACAAAAAAACCTGTGAAAATATCAGGTACATCAATGTAGTAGGATGGAATTCGAAGCCAAATGCCCTCATTGACTGCCCTACAATAATGCTCTGCTATGAACGCGTGAGAGAGGACACACATAAGATTATAGCAAAATTTCTATTTACCGTAACTTTTCGAGTTTTTGAGCTACAGCAATGAATTTTATGTCATTGGAAAGGTAATTTTGCATTCTTTCAAAATATGTTAAAATATACAGGGCATATCTAAAAAAATTAAGATTTTTTATTCATTTCCGGTTCAACCGGAAGCCATATTTTTGGTAAAATTTATTGTGATAATAGATAATAAAGTATCATATATGTCTGCAAAATTTCAAATTTTAGTTTCTATTAAGAAGGAAGTTACGGGCACTCGAATATTTTTTTATAAAAAATTCATAACTCCCCTCCTATGGGGAGTTAAGATATATGACTAATATCATTCAATTTACTGATAGGATATCAAAAATATATCAAAAAATAAAAAAATTCCTTGGAGCCATTTTTGAGAAAATCTAGTTCAAATTTATGTCAAAATTTGACCCCTTAAATATAGCCAACCCGTAACTTTTTCTGAAAAACGATAACATCCTTCTTATAGCCCCATCTTTAGGATAAATAACGACTTTTTCAAATTAAACTTATCTTAAACAAGTTTTTAGATAGATAGGGAAATGTGTCGGGTGGGCGGTCGGCCAGGTTGGCCGCCATTTTGAATTTGGAAATGTCAAATTTCGTATTTTTATTTACCTATCGATGAGCTTACTTTGAGTTGAATTTCATTCATTTCGGTCAAAATTTGCAAAAATGGGCCCTAAATAACCCCCTATTTCGGCCCCCCTTTGAGAGGTTTTTTTTAAAAGCTTAGTTTCTCGATAAAATTCCCTTAAACTTACTCATACCGAATTTCATCAAAATCGGTCCAGTAGTTTTTGCTGGGCGGTGGCGACATACGTACGTACGTACATACTTCCGACATGTTTTTTTTATTTGCTTTTTAGACTCAGGGGGACTCAAAACGTCGAAAAAAAGTGAAATCTGAAAAAAATTTTTTTGCACGATCCTATAACTTTATCTATTCTACTATACTACGTATATAGTATGATAAAGTAAAAATCAACTTAAAAGCAAAAAATAAAAAAATTTAAAAAATCTAACACATTCGTTAAAGAAAAGCGTGGTGCGGGAACCGTTTATTCGATGAAGACGCGCCACGCTTTTCTTTGGCGAATTTGTTAGATTTTTCAATTCTTTTTATTTTTTGCTTTTTAGTTGATTTTTTTATAATATGTTTAATTTTAGTCACTCGCAACTAAAGAAAAGCGTTTCTTAAAAATATATTTTTTATGTTATTTTATGGTTACAAATAAGTATCTATCTATCATAACACCTGTAAAAATTTGTTGGCCTGTAAAGAGTATATGGGTTTAACGAATCATTTAATTTAGTAAATTGTCTTTAAAAGTCTCCATTTAAGAAACCTTTTTAAGTTTGCTATAAAACTGCATACACTTAAAGTGTCTTTTATTAACATGGTTTTAAAAGCACCTTCACAGCAGCTTTAAAACCAGTTGTTTAAGAAAACAAAGTTTTAAGGTTTTTATTTTTGGTTTTATTGGCCTCTTTCAGAGTGGGCCCTTTTATGTTGAAAGCGGTTTTATTGCAATCTTAAGGTTTACTTAAAAACCAAATGGTTTAAATTTTAGTTTTATTCTACAGTTTTAAATTATAAAAGACTTGATAAACTCGTTGGGTGCTACTTGGGACATGGGACGCCAAAGGAGAGACGGAGTACAGGAATCCCAAAAACAGAAGAAAAAAGGTCGTCGAGGTTTAAGATAAGATGAAGAATGGTAAGACATGAGGATGGAATACTTGTAGAGATTTAGAAGGCCTGAAAAAAATGTTAGAGAAGTTGAAAGATTAAAGAAGGTCTATCCAAGAGGAATGACATGAGGTTATCAGGTCGAATACGGTGTAAATGCGTTTAGGAGAAAGAGAAATGATATGAGACGTCTAATAGATTCGGGAAAAATAGGGCGAGTAGGAGAGTTTAAATCAGGTAATTGTAATGACGAAGTCATTTTCTTGGCAGAATTCTATTAGACGCTCAATCAAAGAGGTGAGCGTCTAATAGAATTCTGCCAAGAAAATTACTTCGTCATTACAAATACCTGGTTTCAACAAGGCGTCTCTGCACGTGGAAATCCCCTCAAGATGGACATCAAGGTAGAATAGTACGGAATCAAATTAGACTACATCCTAATAAACCACCGATTTCGGAACAATATTAAAGATGTAAAAACTTACCCCGGCGCCGATATAAACTCGAATCATAATTTACTCTGCTCCAAAATACAAATCAAACTAAAGAAACTAACAAAGCTAACTAAGCCTAGTAAGATATATCTCGACCCCCTTAAAAACCCCCAAACGAGCGAACACATTATCATAGCAGATAAATAGTAAAATGCACAGAATATCAAATATACCAAACGAAGACAGAACTATACCCTATGTCACGAACATACGCCTGTTTTGGATTTCTTCGACAACGAATATTTTACTGTGCAAAATAAGAAGAACGAAAGTAAATTGCAAATTCCATTGTTGTTTATTGGAATAATTATTAGCGCCATTTACTTTCGTACTTCTTATGTTGCACAGTAAAATATTCGTTGTCGAAGTAATCCAAAACAGGCGTATGTTTGTGGAATGGCCCATATTAACGAATGTTGGTACGATATTCAAAACTCGATTTTAGAGGACGTAAGGGAATCTTTAAAAACACCTACAATGTTGGCAAAAAATGACTGGATGAACCAAGAAATTCTAGACCTGATGGAAGTTCGACGAAAATACAAAAATATAAATATTATCAAATACCGTGAAATTAACAAACTCATAGAAAGAAAAATTAAACAGGCCAAAGAATCCTGGCTCGAAAATTCATGTAAAGAAATAGAAGACCTCCAAAAAAAGGATGACAGTTTCAACCTCCACAAAAAACTTAAATATATCTCCGGAATTAGAAAACAGAAAAATGCTCACGTACTTAAAACCGCAGACTCGGAGAAACATTTGTGATTACGAACAATAATGCAAAGAATGGGAGAGACACATCAGTGACCTCTTTGACGATGCTTCTCGAGAAAATGCTCCAAAAACTACCTGTGACAACCAATTAGACAGAGGTCCCAGTATACTGAAGTCGGAAGTAATAAAAGTAATACAGCAAACCAAAAACAATAAAACACCTGGACCAGATCAAATCCCTGTTAAGCTACTTAAACTTTTAGATGAGAAAAACATTACCTACTTTACTACTTTCTTCAACAAAATTTACAACGAAGGAAAAATACCAGATGATTGGTTGGAGTCACTGTTTATAACATTACCAAACAAAAGCAGGCCCACCAAATGTAGCGATTTTAGACTAATCAGTTTGATGAGTCACACACTTAAGATACTTTTACGTATTATACAAAACCGAGTATTCCTTCTGTGTGAAACTAGAACGGGTAATAATCAATTTGGATTTAGAAATGGTCTAGGAACTAGAGAAGCACTATTTTGTATGCGCGTTCTCTTACAAAAAAGTTGTGAATTCGGAAAGAACGTTTATGTTTGTTTCATCGACTTCGAGAAGGCATTCGGCCGAGTACAACATGATACACTCTTCGATTGCCTGCGGGCAGCAGAACTTGACCACTACGATATAAGACTGCTGAAATACTTATATTACAATCAAGAAGCCTCTATCCAAATTGAAGACAGTCGTACTGTAAACTACCGATAAAACGTGGAGTACGATAAGATTGTGTTTTATCACCCACCCTTTTTAATATATACTCTGAAAAAATCTTTAGGGAGGTTTTGGATGACAGACAAGAGGGAGTAAGGCTAGGCGACGAAGTAATCAACAATATTAGAAACGCTGACGATACAGCTATTCTTGCTGAAAATTTACAAGATCTTCAGACACTACTAAATCTAGTCAGTAAAGCAAGTTATCGGAGAGGCCTTAAACTCAACATTTCAAAAACAAAGTGGATGGTAGTTGGAAAGATTAATATAGATCAGGGTCAACTTTCTCTTGATGGAGAGGAGTTAGAACGGGCGAATCATTTCAAGTATCTTGGCAGCTGGTTAAATGTAAATTGTGACTCTGATGAAGAGATAATAACTAGGATCGAAATATCACGGAAGGCTTTTATGACCTGGAAACCAGTTTTATGTAACAGAAACCTGTCGATGAATATTCGGAAGAAGGTCCTGAAATGTTATGTGTAGTCTATCTTATTGTATGGTTGTGAGACATGGACGTTAAAAATCACAATGCTATACAAAATAGAAGCATTCGGATTGTGATGCTATCGACGAATTATAAAGATATCGTGAGTTTCACACACTTCCAATGAAGATGTTCTTCAAATGATGAATTTAGAACGTCTGCTCATAAGCGTCATAAAGAGAAGAAAAACAGAATACTTCCGCCATATAGTTCGAGGACCTAAATAATATCTGCCTCGCCTTAAAATACAAGGAAAAGTGGAGGGAAAGAGATGGATTGGTCGAAAGAAACTTTCATGGCTGCGTAATATTAGACAATGGTGTGACTGAACAGTAGAAGAATTATTTCGCGCAGCAGCCGATAGAGAGAGGTTTCAGGAAATTGTAAACATGATGACGGCCAACGTCTGAATACAGACACGGCACCTATAAAAAAAGGGAGAGTTTAAATATCTTGGCTTCTATGACGGAAAATTCGAGAAATTGCCCACAGGATATAGGCTGGTTAGTTTTACGGTAAGCGACTGAGCGGGGTACTCTATATGTATGTTGGAAAAATCAGGAAAGCTCTGAAAGAAGGAAACGTAAGAGTGTGCTGAGGTTGATGGTAATGATAATGATTCTATTATAAATAATACTTACGATTGTGTAGTAATAAACTTGTTTTGTACTAATTTTACCTAATTTTTACATCACTATCAATCGTAATCTACAATATTAAATGAACTGAATCATTAAGCTAGAATTATGCGAAACAGATGCAAAAATATGCATACGGTTTATTAACACTGATATTTATTTAAAAAAAAATTTATAGACTTACGAAGTGTAGGTGATTATAATAATTAATACTTTTTGCAAATTATAACAAAACAAGGAAACGATATTTACCAGCAATTTTATTGCTGAATCGAATCTTATGATTATATACACTCACCGGCACAAAATGCCGCCACGGAAATTTTTGATTAAGTTTGACAGTTTATAACTTTATTATTTGTACTGTAAAATGTGGTGTAGTTGACCGCTGGGGTGAATTTGACTGAAAAGTTCGAAAATGATTCCAACATGCTGTTTTTTTTGGTTATTAATATTTGTAAATTTTATGCTAATTATGTTCATTGTAAATGTATGTTGGACATATATTTTATGTAAAAATTAAGAGTTTTTTTCTTGTATATAGATACCAAAAACGCGGCCTCGAAATTATTAACTTAATTTGTAAGAACATGAATATTCTTAAATTTTGTTATAAAAATAATTATACTAAAAATATTATTGGCAACTGTTGGTAATATTTCAACGAATCATTAATTGTAGATAAAAATACCAGTTACTAATTTTAAATGAATTTTTAAGTTTCGTTACAATCTTCAAATTTGTCAACTTATGCACTTTTCGTTTAAAGGACATCGCATACATCTTATGGAAAATATAATGTCACTCAAATTCAATAAAATTTATACGAATAGATTCGTTTTAAATTAACGGTCAAATCTTATCATTGCGCCAACTCTTAATTATGATTAATTACGGCGCAAATTGCAATTAAAGTTTATCGAAATCACATTGTTGGAGTCAGTAAAAGTATCAGTTACAATCACTATTGCTCTGGGTGCTATTCAAAAGAGCTTAAATCCCGCTGGGCCTAAGCGAATTAGTGAAACTAATCCGCTGATTTATGGAGTACCGATAATTTGGGTATTTTAAAATATTTTTTCTCTCTCTCACTTGTGTACGTACCCATTTGATTTCAGATTAATTTATATCAATTTCTGCTCTTATTATTGAAAATATAGAGTTGGCGCAATGATAAGACTTGACCGTTAATTTAAAACGAATCTATTCGTATAAATTTTATTGAATTTGAGTGACATTATATTTTCCATAAGATGTGTGCGATGTCCTTTGGGGCGAAGTTGACCGCGTGACGATGTCCATGTCTTGGTGAAGATGTCCATCAGGTCAAAACTTGCAGTAAATACCTACATTGAATAGACGCTGCTTCATTCGTAGTTTGAAATGCGGACGGGATCTGACACGTAAAATATTTTTAAAGATAATTACCTACTTATCGACAATAAATTTGTAAAATACCGAGGGTGTATAAGCATAAGGATAAGAAGACCATGAACTTGCAGACATTCAAATATTGCTGAGGAAACAGAATACTTTCACATTAATAATATAGAAGCAAATTCATGGGTTGTAATAGAATATCAAACTAAGAAGAATATTAAACATTTTGTAGGACAAATTTCAGCGACTAAAGATAATGAAGCTAATGTTAAGTTCCTAGAATTTTCAAAGTTGGGAAAATTTATATGGCCTGATATTATTGACGAAGACAATGTTCCTTTAAAGTAACATAAAAAAGTATTAAATGCGCCAAAAATTTGCCGAAGGGGCGAGCTGTGTTTTGTTTTGGACTTGTCTGCATATAATTTTAATAAATTAACTTTAGGGGGGTTCGAACAGCGCGTTACGTAACATTCTTTTTAATTTAAATAAAAAAAAACTACATAATTTCTTTTATGTTTTACATAGACCCCTGAATTGTATTATGATTTGTCTACTGATTTTTCAGTAGACCCTCTGATTTGAACTCCGATCTACTGAAAACTGTATAAAACCTACTGATTTGAACTCCAATCTACTTATCTACTGAAAACTGTATAAAGCAACCGAAAACTCTGAAAAAAATTCATTGCTCAAATATAAACCATTTCTCATTCATATTATACAACCCAAAGCCCAACATCCAACAGCGCATAATCTTCTTTCTTTTCACTTCACCTAAATTATATTTGATGGTAAAATTAGCGACATAGGATTTTCAGGGTAAAAATGATGTCAAGTGCCTAACCTAAGATAACAAGAGATTCTTTCCTTGAAAATTGTTTTGTTTTCAAAATACCATGTGTCATATTATGTTTCCAATATCCGGAACTGTTCCCTCGGAGTTATTTATAGGTTTATCTGATGAATAGATAGGTAGGTACTTTATATTTTGGTAAAAATGAAATGGGTAATTTAAGTCCATAACATGCAGTATCGTTTTCAGCAGTAGCTAGGTATTCATTAATGTTTTAAATACGCAAATTTTCAAATTATTTAAAAATGTCTTTAAATAAAAAGCATTAAATACAAAACTCACTATATTGATACTTAGTTTAGAAAAGTGATAGATACTTTAAAAAATAATACCCTTATTTAAAGTGTGATTACTGAATTATTAATTTCAAAGTTTTATGTGATTAACATCTTGACGAAAATTATACATAATTTCAAAATTTCACCTTGCATTATTCATAATAGACCCTACATAATACACATTTTTGAGATGAGGTTGTTAAACAGCTTCTAAAAACAAAAATATACAGGGTGTTTAATTAAAATTAAAGATAATGGACTACGCTAGGTTTGCATGAATCACCCTGTACATTTAAATTTATGTTTAAAAAGCACACATTTTTATATATGAAAATCTACAAGTCACAGCGTTTTTTAAAATTATTTAAAACAAGGACAGAAATAATTTTACTCCATAAGTGCCTTCTTATATATATACAAGGTGTTTCAGAAAAAGGTAACACGATCTCTAGGATAGGTGAAAAATTAAAAAATAATTGGGGTTTCCTTACTAAATGATTTATGTAACGGCATGCGTTTTCACGATACAGGGCGTTGAAGAACAAAAAGTTTTACACATTTTTTTCACTATTTTTCCGAAACTACTGGTAACATCGTATATTATTCGTTATACAAAAATTTTTACTAAGTAAAATAAAATGTTGAAATAATAAATATGTTATTTTATTTTAAGCTTTTATTAAAAAAGATAAAATAGAAGAATGCATGAGAAGAACAATAAACAATGAAACCAAAAATGTATGTAAGGATGGGGCCAAGTAGGAAAAATGTAAATGTAAATGTAAAATTAATAATAAAAGATTATTATTGTAAGTTTTGAACATATTTCATGTCATGGGACATGAAATTACGAGTGGCAGGGATAACCAGACACATGAACTGAATAGAAGAATCGTTCTTGGGTGGGCAGCATTTGGAAAACTGAGAGAAACTTTTAAAAGTGAGTTGCCCACATGCCTAAAGAGAAAGGTATTTGATCAGTGCGTCCTCCCAGTCTTGACGTACGGATCAGAAACACTTACCTTAATTAAAGCCCTCGGCTACCAAACTAAGAGTGACGCAGAGAAGAATGGAGCGCTCAATGTTAGGAATAACTCTGCAAGACAAAATCAAAAACGAAGAAATCAGGAGAAGAACAAAGGTGACTGACGTCATCGAAAGGCTAGCCAGGTTGAAGTGGAGATGGGCAGGACACATTGCCAGAATGACAGATGGGCGATGGACAAAAAGGTTATTGGAATGGAGGTCAAGCGAAGACAAGAGAAACGTCGGTCGACCGCCTACAAGATGGACTGACGACTTAAGAAAGCTAAATAAAAACTGGATGAGAGCGGCGCAGGATAGACGTGGTTGGAAACGAGGAGAGGAGGCCTATGTTCAGCAGTGGACATTTAAGGCTGAATGATGATTGTAAGTTTTTATTATTACCTCAAATGCCATTAAAATAATAACAAAGTTCTTTTACCGAGTTTCCGGTACTTTTCGCAACCTATAGTTTTCCATTTAGGTTCAAATGGCCACTTGGGTGTTACGTAACGTTTAGGTAGGGGGAGGGGGTACAGAAAAACGTTACGGTGCGTTACAGGGGGGGGGTCAAAAATCCTCAAAAATTGCGTTACGTAATACTCCCTTATCTAGAAAATATCTTTAGTTGAAGTTGAAAAACGGTCAACTACACCCCATTTTACGGTACTGAGATTTTCAAGATCCTTGCACCAGTTTGTAGATACATAATTGGTATCGTTTGTTATTATTCCGGTAACAAAAAAATTTTCCTTGCATGGCACTATACAAGGGTGAATGGAAGCGTTGTATTTTCTCCTAACTTTAAAACATTCTGTGGAAAAATAGAAGACCGGATTTTGGTTCATAGTCCTGTCATATTATCTTGGAGGCATGACTAAAATTTTGTTTTTTGAAATATCCGAATATCTCCTTCCTTGTAATAGCTGTACCCTTTTTTGTAAATAAAAACACTGATTGACTCATAAACATAAATATCTTAAATAGAGGTTGGAGTGATAAGATTATAATGACCCGCATGCGGCCTAATCTCAATCGTATTGAGCATTTATAGGATGAATTAAAAATAGATATTAGCCGTCATCCTAGGCCTCCAGAAAATTGGGTACAGTTATGGCCCTGGTAGAGCAATATCGGGCTATTCCCCAAGCAAGGATAAGACATCTTTATTCGATGTGAAACAGATTGCGAGCAGTCGTTGCTGAAAGAGGTGGACATTGTAACTCAATACTCTGGTTATTGGGATTTTGAAGAGAAAAAAAACTGAAGAAATAGGGGGAAAATAGGAGAGAAGTAATTTAAGACACTAATGAAGAGTGGCTTAGCTCAGAAGAATAAATCAAATTGGCGGAGAGACACTAAATCTCAAGTGAGTGTTCGAGCTAGCTTCAATACACCGAATATTTTAGAGATATAAAAAGGAAAGATTTGATAATGAAATTATAGTAACTAGGAAGAAAATGAGACCTGTTAATACAAAAACTTAATACGACTAGGTAAGACCGCTGGAGATAGACCGAGATAAAAGGAACGATAAAGAGAGAAGAAAATGGGCGCCAACTCGGACATCTCAACTTCTGGAGCACAGTATTTGAAAGCTCACTCTACATAACTGTAGCGAAAAAGAAAAAAAACTTAAGATTTGGGTCCAGAATTTGAACAGCTCGAGAATATGAAGTAACGAACGACAGGAACTAAATGACACTAGATACGATCACCTGAAATACAAAAACACTCAACACTAACCTCGTCTTGCTATATTATATACTGGTATTAGGCTGAAATAAAAATCAAAAGTGCTAATGACAAATATATTGATAATAAATACTAAATCACATAAAATAATATGTATATATATAAATATACATACATGAAATTAGTTAACAGTTGTGATGGAATAAACGGTACACCAGGACCTAATAGCCACTACAAAATATATAAAGTACCACCACAACTGGGCAAAGAAAAGATAAGTATTAGTGAAAAAACAATCAAAGTCCGTGAGAGAAAAGCATACGTCTTAACCTAAGGTTAGTAATCTGGGTAAACAGTCTTATAGGACTAGCAAGTGTCCAACTAACTAAAATGCCAGATCTGTATGTAAGTACGATACTTCCACACAGATACTGGGAGCTATATAAAGCTAACCGAAATCACCGAGTATGACCAACGACTCTTTAACAGAAATATATATATATAAAAAAAACCTTATACAAAAACTTTTCTCTTATTGAAATCCTCTAGATATAAATTTAATTACCCCTTCCCTTAAAGTTTGATTTATTTTAATGAGTTAATTATTATTTACCATTACCTACTTTGTTAATATAAAATCCTGATATATAATGTAATATTTCTCTCTCTCTCTCTCTCTATATATATATATATATATATATATATATATATATATATATATATATATATATATATATATATATATATATATATATATATATATATATATATTGTTGTGATCTGCTTCTTATTAATTTTATATTGATTATTATTTATTTAATTAATCATTTAATTGTCGCAAATCATATATCAAAATTGAATAAAAAATCTCAGGGTGCCTTTCAATATATAAAAAAAGAAAAAACCAAATTATCTTACGTTATATTTATCTTCTCTCGTGGGTTCAGTATCTCTGAGTTGATCCTAATCGGGATAAAATAGGGAAAAGAAATAAAGCAAACTATTAAAATAAAAATACAGAATTGTCTTTTATTTATCAAATTAATACTCTGAAAACTATCGAATCTAAAAACCTGTGGACACAGATGTCCGAATGAAATTTATACCACTTAAAATTATTATCTTTACAAAAAAACAATTTATCGGTTTGTTCCCGATGACTTTGGTAAAACAAACTAAACCAAACAAATTTATGTCTTCGCAAGGTTACCTATATTTACTATTTATATTTTGAAATATTGGAACTTTAATTCATATGCTTTTTACTCAAAAATTTATTTACCGAACATAAAAATCTCTTTCACATAAATTGACTGACCTTTTGCTTCCCTCACTCGGATGTCTTCTCGTGACCCCAAACAGCTCTCCCTCGTTGATTATGTTAAAGGCTACTCATCAAAGCCTCTCTCCGTTGTCCAGCTTCAAAACTGTCAGCATACCAGCACTAATTCTCCAACAAACCGTGTTTCTTTGACACGTTCTCGATTCAAACAAAACTCCAAAAATTCTCTGCTCTCCTTCTCACAATACTACAGAATCAAAGAGGTATTTCGTCTCGATTTGATCTGTCGCTCGTTCCACTTTTCAACACTATTCTCCACTATCAACCAGCCACTGATATATGCTAACTATCTACTCCACTTAACACGTCGAAAACCGCTTCTTCTCGCTGCCAACAACATAATGAATAATTTTTCAACCTCTCACCATCATCCAATCCATCTTTTCCCCTTCCACATTCCAAGAATCAAAACATTGACTTTTCCATTTGACAAACAACAGTCACCCTCAAATTCGTTCCGACAATCCTAATTACTTTCGGAGAAACTCTCCCACATATACTCGTATTGAAATGAAGATATTAAAATTCCAACTTTCTTTTCAATTATCAATTTCGAGAAATATTGATAATTACCTATACAGTAAACAATTTTTTTTCCATTTTAAATCTAAATACATAGTTCTTTTCACTTTAATTATTCACAAAAGTCTTTAATGGTTCCGCGGAAAGCTCGTTAAAAGAGAAATATATTTACATCCTAACTAAATTCTAATAAATTTTAAAACAGCTCAATATACAGGGTGTATCAAATTTATGTGCCCGCGTTATTAAAAAAAATTAAATTTAATTTTTATTTTGCTTTTGATTGATAAAATGCAAACACAATAATATATATAAAAAAACAACAAACACCCTCTATTATAGAATAGAATAGAATAGACATATGCTTTATTGTCATGAAAATAAAACAATAACAATCCAATCTACTAAAATTACATAAATCGTCAATATTGTATTTACAATAATAACAATAATAATGAAGTTAAGCAGAAATAATCAATTGCAAAATTTAAGTAAATTGCAAATGCATAGTCTACCTAGTAATTAATAAGTTTAAAAGTTAAGCTGCTGCATATGACACCCAAATATAGACAAAAAAATAATAATAAAAATACTACTTGTGCAAAGGGTACTGTAATTTCTTAGTTATTGATTAAGAAATTCTTCTACTGAATAATATGGTCTTTCAGATAGGTCGGCTTTTGTCAGTTTACGGAATTTGGGGAAAGATGCTGCATATTTAAGTTGTAGAGGGAGATGGTTGTAAAGTTTTTTTGCGGAATATAATATAGATTTCTTTACTAATTCAGAGGACGGGGTCGGCATATAGACGTCAAACGTAGAATTTCTCGTGAAGTAGTCATGATTAGGTCTTGGTGGAAAGACATGTAGATATTTACGAATTAAGCAAACAGTTACAAACAATATACAAAGATGGAAGGGTTCAAATTCCGTGATCTTTGAAGTAACTTCTGCAATGTGTTGTTCTTCTGAGGCCAAACAGATATCTAATTGCTCTTTTTTGTAATTTGAAAATAACATCGAATTGCGCAGCTGCACCAGAACCCCAAAAAGAAGACCATAACGAAGATGTGACTCGAACAAAGAAACATATGTTATTTTGGAAGATGCTAAATTGAGTTCATTTGAAACAGATCTTAAAGCATAGCAAGCTGAGGATAGTTTCTTCCTTAACAAATCGATATGGTGGGACCATTTAAGGTTGCTGTCTAAAAAAATACCAAGAAATTTTACAGAATCAACGGTACTGATCTGGCTGTTATTAATAGGTAAGGGTTGAAGAGTTACTTTATAAGACAATGCTACTGTTTTATCTACGTTAAACGAGAGTAAATTAGAGTCACACCAGGTTTTTATTGTAAGTAGATCAGAAGTTATAGAAGCATGAAGAGTTGCAATATTTGGGTTGCTCCAAGTGATACTGGTATCATTAGTAAAAAGAAAGATTTTTCCATCGATTTTTAAATTAGTGATGTCATTAATAAAGATAAGGAAAAGTAGAGGAAACAATACTGAACCTTGAGGTACCCCACATACAATGTTTTTGAGACTAGAGTCTGTATCCTTTGCTCTAACCAGTTGTTTCCTATCATCCAAGTAAGATTGGAACGAGTCTAAAGAAATACCTCGAATTCCGTAGAAATTTAGTTTTTTCATCAAAATGTTATGATTTACACAATCAAAAGCTTTGGCGTAGTCACAAAATACGGTGACAGTGTGAAGATTATTGTTCAGTGCTTGATAAACCTCATGTAGTACAGAAAAGATGGCATCAGTGGTGCATTTATTATTTAAAAAACCGAATTGATTTTGTGATAAAATGTTGTTTTCAACTAGAAAGGACATAAGTCGGGCTTTTATGAGTCTCTCAATAATTTTGGAGAGTACCGGTAGTAGTGCAATAGGTCTATAATTGCAGGTATTAAATATTTCACCACCCTTATGAAGAGGAATAATGATGGCTGTCTTCAGGCACTCTGGAAATTTACCTTTCTCAGAGGATTCATTAATTAGTGAGATGAGGACTTCTAACACATTTTCTGGGAGATTAGAAAAAAATTTTATCGATAGACCATCAGTACTACAGGAAGATTTGTTTTTGATACTATCGATTGTTTGGATCAGTTCGGATTTATCGACTGGTTTTATAAAACATGAATTCGAGACCTTTCTTGAATTAGGGAGATAGGCAATGGGATCTTGTTATGGCAAAATAGTTGATGTATTATTTTTACTCACATTAACAAAGTATTCATTTAGATTTTCAGGGTCTGAAAGGGAAATTGTTTGAGCAGTGTGGGTATTATTTCGAAGATCGTTTATTATGGACCAAATTTCTTTTGCAGCACTTTTTGAGCTTCCCAGACGGTTATGGTAGTAGTCTTTTTTAGCTGATTTTATAAGTTTAAGATAGGTTGCCCTGTACTTGGTGATATATTCAGTGATAGAGACGTTGGTAGTAAATTTCCTGATATAGAGAAGAGAACGCATATTCTTGGAAGATATTCGGATACCTTTAGTAGTCCAGGGTTTGCGATGTTTTGGCTTAATTGCAATTAAAGGAAATGCTTTATTGAAGATGCACACAAGCTTATCTAAAACAGCACTGAAATTATTATCCACGTCCATAGCAGGAAAGCGCCACTCAGAGGTTAAGCATAAATTTTGGAAATTACGAAAGTTCCGGGTGGAAAAAATCCTGCCTAAACGTCGGGTTTTCGAGGAGGGTTTGCTTAAGATATTAAACTTCGTATAAACTGATTCATGATCAAATAGTCCAGCATTAATAATTGTAGAGTGGACATCAAGGGGTGAAAAATCTGAGAGAGTATAATCAATTATGGTAGATGAAGTTTTTGTAATTCTTGTAGGAGAATCAACGTGCATTGTTAGACTATACGATTCAAATATGTTGACCAAGGATATTTGTGTAGCACTAGCAGCAGCATAATTAATGTTAAAGTCCCCGCATAAAATTTTTCTACTTTTATGGGGCAGGTCATCTAACAAATTTAGCAGGTTCTGAAAAAATAGTTCCACGGAAGAGTTAGGTGATCTATAAATGCAAATAATATAAAGATTAAGATTCTTATTGTAAATTAACAAAAGCTCAAAGAAGGCTTCACTTATGGTAGGGGAGCCCAAGCGGGGATTTTTGCAGTTACTCGAGCGCGTCAGATTATCATATGGGGAGAAACCTGATACCCTTCAGATGTACCTCTACTATATATTGGGATTTAACACAGGGGAGTTCGTTAAGGGGGGCCCGAAAATAAAAATATATCCTTAAATAAAAATATATCCTTAAAAAAACTCGAAATTGTCAGATTAAGATAAGGTAAGTTAAGTATATGCAAAAGAGTGTATATTTCAAAAATCTGACGATTTGAGCCAGGCGTAAGGAAATGGGTGAGTCCCAAAATTTCACAAGAAAAAAGAGAATATTTCGCGAAACGAATGACTGATCGAAAAACTAAAAAATATGTGCTCAATATTTTTTAAAAATCTATCGAATGATACCAAACATGACTTCCCACGGAGAGGGGTGGGGGGCAAATTTAATATTTTAAATACGAATCCCGCGATATATTTGCCATATGGCTACACGATGTAAATTGTTTAATAATGGTTTTAATTCTGGAACTGGACACCTGCATATATTTTAATATTGATGTCACTGTTGTTTAGTATATTGATTGTATGAAATCCTTATTATTTAGGTATGTCGATGAGCGCTCTCAAGTTGCGACCTCTAATTGGTGACATCTAGCGGTGACCTCAGCGGTGACTCTAGCGTGACTATTTTAGACATGGGCGGGTCAAAGTTAATTTTGAGGGGATAGTATTAATTTAGTTATACTTAATTACAATAAATTATATCTTAAGAGAGGAATTTATTTATAAGTAAGCAGTGTTTACAGCTACAACATACCCGCTATTTAATTGTTTTGTTTTGTTGTTAATTTTGTTTTGTTAATTTTCGATAACGGATATGAAAAACGATATTAGACAAGATAATACAAAAGGAGTATGAAACAAAATAAACCCTCAAATTTTTCCACAGAATTTCTTAAAGTTAGGAGAAATTACAATGCTTCTATTTACCCCCGTATAATGCCGTCTACGCAAAAATTTTTGTTACCGGAAAAATAACAAACGACATCAGTACATGACCTACAAACTGATAGCGGAATCTTGAAAATCGGAGTAGAAATAATAAAGTTTTAAAGTAAATTTTCAAACTTAATCAAAAATTTTGGGTGGCGGAATTTTGTGCCGGTGAGTGTATATATTAATAATATAGGTATACAAAGTTCGCAGATAATGTGCTTTTTTTATATAGACAAATAATTAGCGCTCTGAAATCATGTTCTTTAAATTATTCAGCTGTAACTTTGAAGATTTTAATTTTACACTATCCAGACTCAAACAAAAATTCTGTAGATATGTATATAGATATTTTTTCTCGATTTGCTGTGACGAAAATTTTGGTCGGTAAATCCGGATATTCGCAACAAAATCTTTTATTTTCAACTAAAATTTTTGGTACGTAATTATTTATCAATAATTAAATAACTTGGTGACATAAAAGCTTTTTTGGTATTGATTAAATTTTCAGTAGCCGTTAGAAATTGAACAAATAGTTTAGCAACAATTAAATTGTTAACTAACGATATACCAATCGCCAATTAGTTTTTAATATAACTTGATTGCGTAATATAATAATCCGACAATATAAGGTATTCCTGTAAACTTTTACAGGGCCAGATTTCTGACATCTTTTTTTGAGTTTTGTGGATCTCGATAACATAAACTTTAACATTTTAAGACCAAAAATAAAGCATTTTAAGAACTTTCGTCTACTAGTAATGGTAGGGGAGCAAAGTATGCTAAATGTGCAGTCACTCGAGCGCTTTGGGGACCTATTGGGTTGTGAAGAGTAGGTCCCAAAACCAAAAAAAAGTTAAGTAAAGATTTCCATCTTAGTGGGGATTTCCATTTTTAATTTAATTTTCCGTTTCCAACAATCGTTTTTTAGATTATAGTGCCATCTATCCATAATTCGAAAAAATGTCTCGAATATAAGTTACTAATTTTTCCGTTAGGAATTAAAATCTGCAATAAAAATGGGGGCTCCCATTTAAGATTTTAAAGTAACCCCCCACGTATTTGGTGCCATTCGCTAGATTTTTCAAAAATATTGAATAAGTTCATTCTTCAATTTTTCCATCTGATGTTCATTTCGCGAAATATCGCGGGATTCGTATTTAAAGTTTTAAATTTACCCCCGCCCCTCTTCGCGGGAAGTCGTGTTTGGTATCATTCGACAGATTTTTGAAAAATATTAAGCACATAGTTTTTAGTTTTCGATCTGTCATTCATTTCGCGAAATACTCGTTCTGCTCTTGTGAAACTTTGGGACTCACCCATTTCCTTACACCCCGCTCAAATCGTCCGATTTTTGAAATATACACTGTTTTGCATGTACTTAACTTACCTTATCTTAATCTGACGATTTTGAGTTTTTCTAAGGATAGATTTTTTTTCGGCCCTCCCTTAACGAACTCCCCTGTATTAAGAGCCAATGTATGGTAGAGGTATATTTTCATGGTACTAGGTTTCTTCCCATGTAATAATCTGACCCGCTCGAGTAACTGCAAAAATCCCCGCTTGGGCTCCCCTACCATAATAAGTAAAGCCTTTTTAAAAACATATTTAAAGCTTTAAAATGGCGATTTATGCTTGTTAATTTACTAGTTAGTAGAGAAAACTGATGAAACTCCCAGACGTGTTAATTTCCAAAAAATGTCATAATATATAATAACCTATTGCAAAAATACACCTACAACCTTGATATTACGTGTAATATAGTGGTAAACATTTCTCTTACTCAAATTGATTCATTAATTATTACTTATAGTAATTAATTAATTAAATTTTATATAATTAGTTAATTAAATTAATTAAATTACATTAAATTTTATTTAATTAGTTAATTAATTTGTTTATCGCAAACAACTTTTTTGAAATAAAATGTCAGAGAAAAATAAACTTAAAATAGAAGGGGCTGTGCCGTTGCCCCCGTTAGGTAAATTATTCCGATTAATTTTTTTGCACAAACTTGCTAAAAAAGAGTTCCTTATAACAAATCCACATGGTGCTGGGAGGTGCCGCAGTCGGAAAATTCTTTAAACATTTTTTTTTTAAATCAATTTTTTCATTTTGTACAATTTTTTTTAGATTATATGGGTCATTCTGAGCAAAAAAAGTCTCTTATGATTTATCTCTAAAATTGATTGTTGTCGAGTTATACGAGATTTAAAATTTGGAAAATGTGAAAATGGCCATTAGGCTTAATAACTCGATTAGAAATTACTATTATGAAAGTCAGAAAGTGACCAAATCAAAGTTTAAAACCTCTCCTTCAATATCCTGAAGAAGTTTTTGTCATTATTGTATTACAAAGCTGTTATTTTTAATTATGAACAATTAGCGCTATATAATAATAATTTTTCTATTCTCATACTATAATATATCAATTATGATGTCACTACCTGTATGCTTCTTTTCATGAGCATTTTTCAGTGCGTCACAAATGATAGAAAAAAGGTAAGTCCGTGATAATATACATTTTAGTGGCATGACATTTTAGTTAAATCTGACAGTTGTCACATTTTATTTGCAATTTGGCATAAAAACAAATCAATTGTGTTTATTGCATTTATAAAATGGTATTTTCTTTGATTTGTATAGTCTTATAAATTGTATTTTCATGGTACTAGGTTTCTTCCCATGTAATAATCTGACTCGCTCGAGTAACTGCAAAAATCCCCGCTTGGGCTCCCTAAAATCCTTTTTGAAACACACTCAGTGATCAAAACATCCAAAGTTACTGGTTTAACGACCACTCGTACGAAATCAAACAAATGAAATAGAGAATGTGAAAAAATTCAAAGATCCACATCTTTTGTTTTTTTTGTTTTTAAACATATATTTTACTTTAAGTAATTAGGGAATTAAAACTTGAGACTGTCATTGTCAGATTGGGCGTAGATTACGCTCCTGCTATGTCTAGGTCTCGAATGTTGTTTTTTGATTGGAATGTGTCTGAAGATATTCAACCTCTCATATCTACTGATGAGCCCAGAGAGGTTGAAGAGGGTTAAACACATTTCTAAGAACTGGTGTTTGGATCTTTGATTCTATTCAAGAAATTTTTCCCAGCCCGAAATAGCGGATGTGTGAATTATTCGTATATTCGTAAGGGGATTTTTCCACATTCTCTACTTCATGTGTTTTATAAATTGTACAGATTATATTCGTAGATATATTATATAATTCGTAAATAATTTTTTTTCGATTATAGCGCCATCTATTGACAACTAGAATAAATGTTGTAAATGGCACCGACGAAATGTAATCGCCGACGTGCGTTTTTTCTGTCACATACAATTTAATGCGTTAGAAAGAAATCGAAAAACTGTGACGCACTGAAAGATGCTCATGAGAAAAAGAATATCATAATGAACTACATTATGATACAGATTTTCATTAAGATACAGATTTTAACTAATAGAATCGCGACATGGCATTCGCGATAAAGGTGGTACACGCGCAGTGACCAATGGCGAGTCAAATACATACGCTTTGACAGTTCTCAATATGTAAACAAACCGTCAAACTGACAAACTACTGAATTTATTTGTGTTACAAAATTAATAAATTTGAATATGTTTTTGTTGTGAATGATCATAGAAAAATAGTGTATACAACTTGCATTTAATTATCATTATGAAGCTCGTACTCTATCTATACGAAACTCGCCGCATACGGCTCGTTTCGTAACCCTCATACTCGCTTCATAATGACCATCATTATATGGTCGTTGCATAATATACTAGTTTAATCGAGTATAGCCTTAAAAATGGTCATTTTCGCATTTTTTAAATTTTAAATCGCGTATAATTCGACAATAAATTTTAGAGATAAATTACAAGAGACCTTTTTTGCTCAGAACAACCCACATAATCTATAAAAAACTTGATTTTTTGATTTAAAAAAAAATTGTTTAAACAAATTTTCGACCGAGTCACCTCCCGGCACTCTGTGGATTGCTTATAAGGACCTCTTTTTGAGTAAGTTTGTGCAAAAATAAAACGAATCGGAATAATTCCACCCAAAACGGGAGCGACTAGCTTGGACTATGGCGCTAATTGTTAATAATTTAAAATAACAGCTTTGTAATAAAATAATGACAAAAATTTCTTTAGGATCTTGAAGGAGGAGCTTTAATAAATGATTTGGTCACTTTTTTACTTTCATAATAATAATTTTAAATCGAGTTATTAAGCCTTGAAAATGTCCATTTTCGCATTTTTCAAATTTTAAATCGCGTATAACTCGACAAGAATCAATTTTAGAGAAAAATAACAGGAGCCATTTTTAAAAATAAAATTATCTAAAATAATTTTATTCAAAATGATAAAATTATTTTTGTGAATTTGTTTAAAAAAATTGTTTAAACAATTTTTCGACCTCGGCACCGCCTGACAACCTGTGGATTTGTTATATGGACCAATCAAGTTAGTAAAAAATTAGCCGTTTTTCGACATAATTGAAAAGACGAGGTTTGACAGTTGAAATGTGTAGTACGAGATATTACAAAAAGGCTACCATCTTGGGATTCATCAATTTTTTAGTGGAACATTTTTTAA
This sequence comes from Diabrotica virgifera virgifera, assembly GCF_917563875.1. Taxonomy (NCBI): domain Eukaryota; kingdom Metazoa; phylum Arthropoda; class Insecta; order Coleoptera; family Chrysomelidae; genus Diabrotica; species Diabrotica virgifera. The sequence continues at coordinate 52,400,175 of NC_065449.1, read as the reverse complement.
ATAAACAATCAAAACGTCAAACTTAGTTTTTTGCTCATAACTTAAAAACTTCTCACAATAAAACACTGAAAAACGTTTGTTTTTCTATACTTCCACAAAATTTATTACAACTATGTGATTACTACAGCTGTTTCGGCAAAGTGCCTTTCTCAAGTGATATATAGCCGAAACAGCTGTAGTAATCACATAGTTGTAATAAATTTTGTGGAAGTATAGAAAAACAAACGTTTTTCAGTGTTTTATTGTGAGATAAAATGAACTTCCATCAAGTAACGGTCGAATCCATCAATTACTTAAAAACTTGTTTATTTAGAAATTTGACGTTCACAGGTAACTTTTTCTGAAAAAAAAGATACATCGAATGAGATACACCAAATTAAAATCGGTTAATAAACAAAAAAGTTATTGCAAAACGGACGACAAAATCACTGTTTTTGAATATTGTTAATAACAATTTTATTGTTTATTAAAATATATTTAAATATACCTAAACTTGAGGGCATTATGGTGTTTGAATGGTGTGCAAAAAATGGTCCAGATCTGTTAAATAGTTTTTGCAAGATTTAATTTGTTTATAAAATTTTTCGAAAAACGAGCTAAGTTCTGAGGCTGGTCCAGTTAATATGGCTGAATGCATCTCAATAATCAGGAACTCATTTCCTTCGTTAAGATGTATAATAATACCCTATGAAAAAAAAGTAAAAAAAATGACATGTACACGTACATTGACATGTACATTGACATGTACACGTAAAATGACATGTACACAAAATTATTTGTTAATAAATAGCAGTTTTTAAGCTTATAAACAATTACAATAATTTCGTAGAAATTAGATCAAATTAAATGGCAATAAAAAATACTGAAAGCTGGTTAAAATACACAACTTCTAAAAAAAAATTTTTAGGTCCTACGACCCTTGGGGTCTGAGATAGCCCCTTTTTTTAAAAAATCACTGTTACGTTATTTAACAACACTAAGATCTGAAATAAACCAATCTTTTATAAGAAAAGTCAAAGTTTTTAACAAAGTTTCTTGCAAGAAAAAATGTTAAAAATTGTTTAAACAGTATTGTTATAAAGAAAGAATATTTTGCGTTCCGACTAAAGTAAAAAAATGATGGGCGCAGCCGAATGAGAATAAATTCGCGGACTAGCATTCGCTAGCGCTAAACCGTTGCAGCCCATTTTTAACATTGACAGTATACCGGATTTGAAGCTTAATATTATATTTATATATTTTGGTAGAAACTTGAGTTTTATGAATATTATTATGTTGCACATTTATTTAGTAAAATTATATTTTAAATAAATAAATTTAAAAAATAACAATAAAAAGGCCACAAAGTCAAAATATGCAACAGGAAAAAAGTTACGCGACCTTATAGACGAGTGGTACGTGGTTCTCCCCCAAAAAAACGCTCATTTCTCGAGATATCAACCACGGTGTGGTGAATGGCTAATTTTGGTCTTACTTTATACTTTTTATGGTGCTGAAAACGAAAATGAGTTTTATTTTGAATTTTAGATGGGGAAACATTGTCAAAATCGCAATTTTACCCTAAAAATAAAAAAACATGAAATCACGTTTTTCTTAAAATTAAAAGGTACACCACTTTTTTTCTATAAAACATTTTGTTCTATTTACTCTAGATTTTAACTTAAAATTAATTAAACAGCTAAATTTCAAATTTTGTTATTCAACTTTTGCGACTAAACTTTGCAATTCAAGAATCTGCACCTTTTACTTCAAACAATTTATAACTTTCTTTATGGCAAGACAGAAATATTGAAGCAGGTCCCATTGTCTTCAGAAAGGTGAGAAATATATACTATAAAAATATCAGAAAAAATTATTACAATGGAACAGAGTTGTAGCAAATTAAACTAAAAAAAACGTGATTTTTTTTATTTTTAGGGTAAAGTTGCGATATTAATAATATTCCCCCACGTAAAATTCAAAACAACCCTAATTTTAGTTTTGAGCACCATCAAAAATATAAAGTATGACCAAAATTAGTATCAGTATCTCGAGAAATAAGCTTTTTTTGGGGTGTGCCGCTCGTCTATAAAGTCACATAACATTTTTCCTCTTGCATATTTTAAATTAAAATTTTTTGGAAAACTTCTTCATAAATTATATTTTATTTCTGTGTTAATTAAAATTATAAACTAAAAAGTTTGTCACTCAACTTTTTTAAGTAAACATGAAACTAACGAAATCTGACGACAAAATGTTTAAAAATTAACAACTTCTCTTTTAGCGTGTTGAGTCATTTTGGACAAATCTCATTGTTATCTAAATGCTTCAAAGATAACACAGTAAAATTTTCAAAAGGAAATATGTACAGCGACCAAAAATACAGTGAGTTAAAATTGAAAAATCATCAAAATTGATTTTTCGCATTTTTGCATAAAATTTGATTCTTGAACATGTTCCACTAATTCTAGAAAAAAATTAACTCCATATTCGGATTCAGAGACCTCGAAAACATAAGGAATGACGAAAATTTGTCATTCACCTTAAAGTGGATTTTTGTGGTCGGGATAACGTAATTTTAATAGTTGCTGCCGCATGCCGGTCGCCAATCGCGCCCACTATTCAATCAGTCGACTACGCCCGCTATTTTTTACTTTAGTCGGAACTCAAAATACTCTGTGTTTATAACACTCCTATTTAACTATTTAAACAATTTTTAACATTTTTTCTTACTAAAAACTTTGTTAAAAACTTTGACTTTTCTTATAAAAGATTGGTTAATTTCAGCTCTTAGTGTTGTTAATTAACGTAACAGTGATTTTTTCAAAAAAAGGGGCTATCTCAGACCCCAAGGGTCGTAGGACCTAAAAATTTTTTTTGAAAGTTGTGTATTTTAACCAGTATTTTTTATTGCTATTTAATTTGATCTAATTTCTACGAAATTATTGTAATTGTTTATAAGCTTATAAACTGCTATTTATTAACAAATAATTTTGTTTTTGTAATTTTTTTTTTACTTTTTTTTTCATAAGCTGTTAGTATACATCTTAACAAAGGAAATGAGTTCCTGATTATTGAGATGCATTCAGCCATATTAACTGGACCAGCCTCAGAAATTAGCTCGTTTTTCAAAAAATTTTAAAAACAAATTCAATTTTACGAAAACTATTTAACAGATCTGGACCATTTTTTGCACACCATTCAAACACCATAGTGCCCTCAATTTTGGGTATATTAAAACGTATTTTAACAAACAATAGAATTGTTATTAACTATATTCAAAAACAGTGATTTTGTCATCCGTTTTGCAATAACTTTTTTGTTTATTAACCGATTTTTATTTAGCGTATCTCATTCGATGTATCTTTTTTTCTGAGAAAGTTACATGTGGACGTCAAATTTCTAAATAAACAAGTTTTTAAGTTATGAGTAAAAAACTAAGTTTGACGTTTTGATTGTTTATTTAAAAAATGTTCCACTAAAAAATTGATGAATCCAAAGATGGTAGTCTTTTTGTAATATCTCATACTACACATTTCAATTGTCAAACCTCGTCTTTTCCGTTATGTCTAGTAAAAACCTAACTTGATTGGCCTAATAAGGAACTCTTTTTGAGTAAGCTTGTCCAAAAAAATCAAATCGGAATAATTTGGCTAACGGGACGATACATGCCCGTCTAACTAACAAACATCTGTAATTTTTGACTTAACATATATTAACTGTTACATGTTACATCTAAAACTATAGATAAACAATTAGTTTCATCTATGTTAATCCCATAACCACAACTTAGGGTAACTGACACATCAACCACAATGTGAGGCGCCGATGACTCGTCCTTAAAATCGCTCCGAATTTAAATTGGAAAAAATTTGGCAGTTTCAATTGAGTTTTTGAATAATTTATTAATATCTCGTATACTTTCAACAAGATATAGCAAATTAGGCGCTTAACACCTACACCTTACATCTCAAATTATTGGACAAAGTGATTTTGGACAAACATCGTTTCTGAGGTATTTAATGTATTATTGATTATACACTTACAGTTTTTTTATTATATCAAAGAGACTGCACCTGACTGTTGACGTTTAGTATTGAACACTTTATGTGACTAATTAAGGGTTAGAAATTATTTCAATCGTTTGGAAAGTTTGAACTTTATACAATACAAAGATTAGATAACAATGGTGTTTGACATTTATTTAGTTTTAAGTTTTAACATAGTCAAGGTTATAGTATTTAAAGACGCAAATAATTAACTCAACTATATATCAAATCAAATACCCATGTTCAAATTAATTCGTACTGTCATAAAATAACATAATTTTTCAAGTAACATAATTAGTGCAGTCACTGAAGGTTTTCACCTCCGACTTCGTTGAACCTCCATCGATTTTCATGAAAATTGGTGAGTAGTTAGAGGATACCTCAAGGAACAAATGTGACAAGATGCCAATGTGCGCTTTTACCCTGGGGGTAGATGCCACCCCTTCTCGGAGGTGATAATTAGTTTCTTAAAAATAATCCCATAAATCGATAGAGCGACAAATTCTAAGCAAAACTTGTTATATAAAGTTATTAATATAAATCCACGCTTTTTGAGTTATTAAAGACCAAAGATTTTATTTTTTCGTAAAAAAATGCATGTTTTAAAGCTGTTTTTCACCTCTAACTCAAAAACTATAAGCTTTTACAACAAAGTTATTAATACCAAAATTGAAGATAATAAAAAATTGAATACACTCCTTACTTAAAGAACTAAACTAATGTTAATTCAAAGTGAGTTATGGATAATTGAATGTATATATTTTTTTCGACGAGTACTCAAATCTAACTATTCAAGTTTAAATAAGAGGAAAATGATGCATTTTGTAAAATATTCCTGCTAAAAACTTATCAAAGTACTTTGGGAGACCTATTAAATCGGTCCCAGAAGAAGTAAATAGCATTAAAATTAGGCAAGTCATAATGAAAATAAGAGAACCATTTCGAATTTTTTAGAAAAAAGTGAAAAATGAAACACACGGCATTTCCACAAAAATTAAAATTTATAATAATCCTTACAAGAATCTGTTTATATTATAACAAGAAATGATTTCAACAATTTTAACCGGTTTAGAATGCGTATTTTTGAAAAAAAGATATAATTTAATAAAATCAGAATTTTTACAATTATCGTAATTTTTATTTTATTTTGATAATAACTCCAAAAATACTCAATATACGTAAAAAATGGTATAAAACCAAATTTTATATTTTTCTGTATCAAATATTTTACCTGTTTTATTATTTTTGTAAGGTAAAAAATAATCGAGAAACGTTTAAAGCTTAAATTTTGCTGCGAGAACCTTGTAACCGGGGCCATTTAAGCATTTATTTTTAAAATCGTAAGTGGTTTAAAAGATTTAATTTAACGTGGATTAATAGCCGTTATATAATTAGCTTTCAATTGGTTTTTAGATGAACCTGATATCGTTAAAAGTTAACGGAGTTATTTAAAAAAAAAACAATATTATTTTTTGGAAAAATGTTTAAAAGATAAATTTTGAAAAATTTTTGGAGCATACATTTAAAAGCTATCAACTTAATTGATGGATTCGACCGTTACTTGATGGAAGTTCATTTTATCTCACAATAAAACACTGAAAACGTTTGTTTTTCTATACTTCCACAAAATTTATTACAACTATGTTATTACTACAGCTGTTTCGGCAAAGTGCCTTTCTCAAGTGATATATTTTACAATGTGTTTGCCTTTTTAAGTCTTTAACTGAAGAGGTTGAGGAGTGGGGAGCTGTTTGTCTCGACTTGGTCATTCAGAATTATATCTGTATTTTTCAATTTATTAATTTCCATTGATTCTAAAAGTGATAGCTTAAGGCCTTTATTTTGAATATGTAGAATTTGAAACTCTTCATTGAAAGAATGATTATGATCTAGAAGGTGAAGTGCGTATGTAGAAGTGTCTGTTTTTCTATTGTTGAAAGCCCTTTTGTGTTCTGCTATCCGTTTGTCAAAAGTTCTGCCAGTTTGACCGATGTAAGTTTTCGGACAGTCACCACAAGTTAGTTTGTACACACCACTCTGTAGTTGCTTTCTCTTTCGGCTTTTATTGTTTTTAATATGTTTGCTTAAGTTGTTGTTAGTTCTGAAAGCTGGTGATACATAAAAAAGGAAAGAAAGGAATAACACCAGCTTTCAGAACTAACAACAACTTAAGCAAACATATTAAAAACAATAAAAGCCGAAAGAGAAAGCAACTACAGAGTGGTGTGTACAAACTAACTTGTGGTGACTGTCCGAAAACTTACATCGGTCAAACTGGCAGAACTTTTGACAAACGGATAGCAGAACACAAAAGGGCTTTCAACAATAGAAAAACAGACACTTCTACATACGCACTTCACCTTCTAGATCATAATCATTCTTTCAATGAAGAGTTTCAAATTCTACATATTCAAAATAAAGGCCTTAAGCTATCACTTTTAGAATCAATGGAAATTAATAAATTGAAAAATACAGATATAATTCTGAATGACCAAGTCGAGACAAACAGCTCCCCACTCCTCAACCTCTTCAGTTAAAGACTTAAAAAGGCAAACACATTGTAAAATATATCACTTGAGAAAGGCACTTTGCCGAAACAGCTGTAGTAATAACATAGTTGTAATAAATTTTGTGGAAGTATAGAAAAACAAACGTTTTTCAGTGTTTTATTGTGAGCTATCAACTTGTTCGGTGACTAATTTGATAGATATTTTTAAGTGCTTTGACAAATGTTTAATAAGTTTATGTTATAAACTGCATCATTTTCCCGTTATTTAAGCTTGAATAATTAGATTTGGGTACTCTCCGAAAATAATATACATTAAACTACGTATAACTCACTTTTAGTTAACATTAAAAAGTTTTTTCTAGTAAGTGTATTTCATTTTTTATTAGTTTCAATTTTGGTAATAATAACGTTTTTTTAAAAACATAATGTTTTAGTTATTTATGAAAAACCGGTAAAAAACATGCATTTTTCTCACGAAAAATTAAAATCTTTGATCTGTAATAACTCAATAAGTTTTTATTTATTTTAATAACTTTATATAACAAATTTTGCTTAGAATTTGTCCCTCTATCAAATTATGGGGTTATTTATAATAAAATAATTTTCACCCCAGGGAAGGGGTGGCATCAGCCACCAGCGTAAAAACGCAAGTTGGCACCATGTCACCTTTGTTCCTTGAGATATCCTCTAACCACTCACCAATTTTCATGCAAATCAAAGGAGGTTCAATTAAATCGGAGGTAATAGTTCATATCCACCTTTAGTGACTGCACTAAATTACATACCAGCCAAAACCTAACATGATTGCACAAAAAATTCATATAAGTCGACCATCTTATTTTTATTGCAATAGGTAATTTTATTATCCACGTAGTATGAGTGGATATAATCTCTTACAAAATATTTCGAACTCCCTACGTATGTAACGAAAAATTGGGACGAAGTACTAATAATTATCACACTAAACAAAATTGTACAATGTAGAACTTCCACTGTATAAAATAAACCTCTACCAACGCAAGTTCTTCTTCTTGTGGTGCTATCTCCTTTAGTGGTTGTTGGTCATTAGTCCAGAGAAATAAGAATTTTCTCGGGACACTCAAAGCTCCATGTAGCTGACCACTTTTTTAGTTATTTTCGACCTAAATGAAGAAAACCTACCTGTTTCCTGCCTAGAGTTCGCGTCCGTTTTTTAATTATTAACAATTTAGTGCAAAAATCGAGATTTTTTCGATGTTTTGCATCCCATTCAAATGTAGTTGACATAAAATTACAAAATTTAGCTTTTTAGAACATTAAAAAACCTTCAAAACGCCGATTTTTGAAAGTTAAAAATTTAATTTGTTGCTGCGCAAACTGCAAAATAAGTGAAAATCATTATTTGTTAATAACTTTTACTAAAACTACCTTAGAACTTTAGTGTTTTATCCAAAGTTTGGTATTGAGGTACTTAACACACCCTTAAAATTTGAGACCGATCCATTAATTAGTTTAAGAGTTATTCTATTTGTTTATCCCAGAGACCTTTAATTTGCAATAACATAAGACAGAAAATCATGAAGATCGGGCAATTCTGAGTATGCCAAATGAAATTAGAAGAGTGATAGATAGTATCAAAATGTCTTAAAAAAAGATAAAGTAATTAATTATTATAGTAAAAACTCCTAATGCCAAATTTTTGAAATTTTGTAGTTTATAAACATTTAGAATAGCTTTAAAAATGTTGTCCGTAGAAACAAGCTTTTTATATACTTATTCGAAAAGCTAGTATTTTAACCGAATTTTCAAGTAAAAAAATTTAGCCTGGGTTCATTTGGGACAAAGTTAGCCATGTGTTTTTTTAATTCACAGCTAATTTGTTTATAATATTTAAGGAATCTCCTTAATGCCATTTTAAATAACATGATTTGTATTTTTTCTTAAAAAATTTGCACAAACAATTTACCTTCAGAGCAAACTCTACGATTTTTCAAAAATGTAGTTCAAACGATTACTAGGGGGAACCTACATATCCACCGAGTTAAAATATCATACTAATACATACTAATATTTCATACTTAATACTATTTTCTGTATCTCCGGATCAACTCAATGGATTTTGATCTTTCTTTTTTTAATTTGTATTTAATTTCTATGTAGGTACGTACATTACAAATATGCAATTTGTTTATAAATTTATTAATAAATAAACAGTCTAATTTGTTTAAACAATTCTTGGAAAAAATATTTTTTTTACAAAAATTTATTTTTTTTAATCATAGTATCATTAATGATCATAGAAAAAGTTAAAGTACACTTTAATAAATAAATTATTTTTATTAGGTAATTATTTATGAAGATAATTTATTTATTAAAGTATACCTTAACTTTTTCTATGATTAATAATGGTAGTATGATTAAAATCATGGATTTTTGGGAAAACATTATTTATTCACAAATTGTTTAAACAAATTAGACTGTTTATTAATTAATAAATGTCTACACCGAGAGAACAATTTCTTTTCTCCTAAAACACCGATTTCTTTGAGCAATATTTCTTAAAAGTTAACATATCCTATTTACTTAAACATACCGGTTCACATATAAAGAAACGAGTTTTTTAAACACAACACAATAATTTCTTACAGATAATTTCTTCAATACTAAGAAATGCATTAAGAGTAAACAGTAGCGATCAACAGGTAGCAATAAAATATAACTTCGGGAGATAGTATCATAAACTTTGACAACATTGGTAATCTTTGACATTATGTAAGATTAATATTATTGACAATTTAACTCATAGGCGCGCTAAATGGAAGTAACCGAAAACAATTTTGTTATTAGTAAATAAATATTTATAAAAATAAACCCAAATGGGTGAAAATTTTATGTTAACATAGGTATTTGTACGAAAAAATAATAATAAATAATAATTTCATTGTGAAGCGAAACGAGAGCAGTCTTATTTTATTTAGTTCATAGAGCGCCAAAGGCACTCTAGAACACCCTTTAACCCTTCTTAGGGTCCCATCAGAGGTGCATATTTCATTCTCTTTGAACTACTAAAATTCGGGCTACCGTTATCGGTTCACAACGAAATGATGGCATGAATGCCGTGGCGGTATCTGCTAAAGACGAACGAAAGTTTTACTTCTAATATTAACAATATCAAAAATAAAATAAAACTTAGAACTAGTCTTCTGGTTAAACCAATCGTGGCTTGTGGCTTCTAAAATTTGCAAGCCAACGAATTGCCGGAGCTAAGAAGGCCGAGGGAAATCTACCAGGTTAAGTCGTACTTCATGGGATGATTATTTATTATTTTGATTAGTTCTACTCGTAATCTGAGTATTCGGAACTAAGCTTTGTTGGAATTTTACCGTGCTGGACAGGCGGGAAGTGAGATGCAGCCTGATAGATCTTCCTCGGCATTGTTAGCTCCTGCACTTTTTATAAAAATACACTTTTTTCAATTTTTTTATCCGATGCCTAGATTTTGTGTCATTTTGGAACTACTAATGAAATAAAAAATTTTAGTAGTTCCAAAATTACACAAAATCTAGGGATCGGATAAAAAAGTTTATTTGAAGAAATTGTATTTTTTTGTTCTTCTTAATGGCGGTACAGGCTCGTTTTTTTAATATTGTATTTAATTACAGAGTAATTTCCACATATTAATATATTTTTCAAATTGGGCCCCGTACCGCCATTCTTTATTTTATTACGAATACGTGTGCCAAATATCTCGAAAAAATATTCAAAATTACAGCCGCAATCTTGGAACGCGTTTTTGCTACCTGTTGATCGCTACTGTATCACCTTTAGCAAAAATAAATTTTTTCGGGTTCAAAAATTGCAATTTTTCGATTTTATGTTCAACCGCGTTTATCTCGAAAACTATGCATCCTACGAAAAAACTTGTCAGAACAGTTTTTGCTTAGAATGACCCAAAAAATACAAAAAAAAAATGTTTTGTTTTGCGAGAAATCGCTGTTATGTAATTCCTCAAGTTCTTTGTTTATAACAATCTTATCGACATCCGGATCAACTGTTACCCAACAAATTCGTGTTCTACGGGTCAAGATACATAAAAAAATCTTGGGTAAGACCATCTGAATAAAGGAGGCCGTTGTACCCCCTTGGCGACAGGACTATGAATATCTACCTAAAAAAAATTGGCATTTGTACTGTAGTCAGGATTTCTGTACCTAAACATAGATTTATTACGAATTTCATTTTCATGGGAAACAACTTTTCACACTTTTTTTATGTATGACAACAGTAAATTACTTCTCATAGGTACTTACATTGTTAAAATTTGTGGTGGCTCCAATTTCGATGTTCTCATAATTTTGGCACGGCTTTTAATGGACTTTTTCTTGGAATTATTCGCTTTATTTGTCGTTTGATTAACTTTTCCCATTTCGTTAAATTATTGATATTATGTTAAAAATAAAATATCCTCTTAAATCTTTATACTCGCAATATTTATACTCGCATTAGAATTCGAAATGTTTTTACGTAAAATATACTTACCTACCTACATAGAACTGAACTAAAACACAATTAACAACAATCTATTATTTCAAACAGGCCAACAACTTATACAACAACAACAAAAATATAATATATAACTATCAATAAACACTATTTTCCTATGAAACAACTATAACGAATTCTTAAATTAACACACTACTGCACTGGACTGATATCAATAAAGATGACAGAACAAATTAGAGAAAATCTGACGCAGGTTTGTCAAAATGACACTGATAATTTCTCTATGTTGCCTAATTAGTTATTTAGTTATAATATGTTCGATTTCTTGTTAGAAATAAAAAATTTTAGTAGTTCCAAGATTACACAAAATCTAGGCATGCGATAAAAAAGTTTATTTGAAGAAAGTTTATTATTTTTTTCTTCTTAATGGCGGTACAGGCTCCTTTTTTCAATATTTTATTTAGTTATAGAGTAATTTCCACGTACTAACATATTTCTAAAATTGGGCTCTGTACCGCCATTCTTTATTATATTACGAATATGTGTGCCAAATATCTCGACAAAATATTCAAAATTAGAGCCGCAATATTGGAACGCGTTTGCTGCTACCTGTTGCTCGCTACTGTAGCCTCTTAATGGTTACATTTAATTTTCTTATCCTAAAGTTTTTATTTCTTAAATTGAAAACTACAAATATTTTGTAGTATAAGAAATATAATGTTAAGTTATTCCATATTTATATTTGTGAACAAGGAATTTTCTTGCAGTCAAATAAATATTTTAAACCACAAGAAATAATTCTTCAGAAATACCCTCTGTGGTAACTGTGGTTATAAAATAAAAACTTTGTCATTAATGCCGAAATGTTACTTGCAAAGAGATTTTCTTCCACAAAAGAATTGCGCAGATTAACTAATTATGATTTAGTCGTCAGTGTTTGTCAAGATGGCGTGATATGTTCATGTTCATATAGATGGATTTTAGATTTATTGGTGTTCTTTAAAAATTAACGGATATTTTGAAGGTACGTACATATATAGGTATTAAATAAAAGTAAATTGAGTAATTTAAGATGTAATAATAATATTGTTGCGTATCCGAATGGTTAAAAAAGAAACATAATAGTATCTTTATATGATTTTTAGGTATAATGATGGACGACTCTGAAATAAAGGAGCTTATTATTCTAACTGGGAAATATGTCACAATTTAAAACTGGGACATAATGATATAATATATAGCTTCAGAACAATATTAAGAAAGGAGTTATTAACCAACTGCGGGGCCTTCCAGAAATGGTAGAACTTCATACATGTAAGTACCTTTTTAAAAATGTGTATACTTATGTATCAACTATAATAGGTTTCTTGAATGTATCGTCTTCTATAAAAATATACAATACAACATGGGTATATCAAACATGGCGGGTGCAACGCTGAGCCGCTGAGGATGTTTTCTGTTAATTTATTTGAGATAAAGGAATCAGTTAGTCTAAAAGAAATATATGTTTATGGTTAAGAAATGTTATTGCCGATAACCGTGAATTAGTTAATGTGTATTAAATGACTTAGATGTAAACTAATAATAATAATACTTTCTCGTAATAAAATTTCTTAATGATTAGGTATGCTGTCTCTTTTAGATTATAAAAATTAAGAAAATTACATATTATTATGTCTGCTTCAATGTTTTACATTGGTTGTATTTTCCCTCTTGTTTTAGCTAAACAATGTTTATTGTGTGACTTAATATTATACAGATAAACAATTAATATTTCATTAACAAAAAGAAAAAAATATACAAAGATGTGTAGGTTAAATAATGCCATGTTTGAACTAAATATGATTGATTATTATTAGTATTAATAGTTCTTATGTGGGGCCGTGTATTTGTTTTTTTTTGTATTTCCTAAATTTGTCAAAATAAATATCTATATCTTTATAAAAAAAATTTTATTAAAGTAAGTTTACTCTTTCTACATAACGATTTTGTTTTAGTGAATTGCTGATATACAAAGTGCTATTAACAAAAAAAGGAAAATTTGAGGAAGTTGGATTTGCCTTTCCATCCTTTTATTGTTGTGTAGAAGCCAGTGGTTTAAGAGTGGAGAAAATATTTGTATGTAATAATAACGTTTTATATCTTGTTTTATTAATAAATAATGATTTTACCTTAACACAATGATTTATTTCGCCGTATGTAATATCACTTTATTTTCAAGAAATATTAACTTAACTCTAAATATACGTTTATCTCTGCGAAATATATTTCTTAACATTAAATACATTAATTATTAATAGTAAAATAATAATATTCCTTACTAAGAAATATTATTGCTCAGAAAGAATAGTTTTGTAATGTGTAAAAAATATATTTTTATGACTAATAAAATTAATTAACATTAAGTGTAATTTCTTTCCGATACATGGGTTTGAAGTTTGCCAGAAAGTGATAGTTCAATCATGTTTAAAATATATTTCTTTGGCTATAGTAGAATTTATTTGAAATATTTTAGAAAATTATATCTTACATACAAAGATATATTTCTTAGGCAATATGCCAAGTCGATCTTTCTTAAATATTAATAAAGTTTCTTTATGTCAAGAATTTTTTTCTCTCGGTGTAGACAAATTGCATATGTACTTTTAATATACAGAAAAATTACATATACATTAAAAAAATTCGATAAAAATATATATTCAGTAGATCCTGAGATATAGAAAATGATAGGAGTTTTAAGTTGCCTTTATTGGTTTTTGAACTCGTGTATTTGTCGGCTCCCAGCTCCCCCTTCACGTACCACGAATAGTCACCAACTGAACTACATTTTTAAAAATTCGTGTTAAATACCAGCTTTTTTAATAAGGATTTTTTCTGCGGGCAATATTTTTAAAGTTATTCTAAATGTTTATAAACTACAAAATTTCAAAAATTTGGGGCATTAATATTTTTGACTATATGTATTAGATAATTTTTTTAACTTTTTTTAGTACCATTTCGATAGCATCAGTTTTCTACTTTTATTTGGCGTACGCAGAATTGCCCTATCTTTATTATTTTCTGTCTTATGTTATTACAAAATAAAGATCTCTGGGATAAACAAATAGAATAACCCTCAAACTAATTAATAGGGGGTATGGTTTGAAATCAACAAATCAAGCACATTTTTGTGAATTTTTTCGAAGCTATGGTACAATTATTTTATTTTTAAATTAAATAAGCATATTAAGTACATTTCAAAGAATATTTAGAAAAGAATGCAATCTAAAATATTGAAAAATAAGCCACTGGTGACAAATTTTGACAGGCAGCTCACAAAAAAATGGATTTTGCGGTGGACATCAGAACTCGACACTCGATCATACGAAACAAAAAATTCAAAAAGATTTAGTTAGCTTATGAGTTTCACGAGGTCACAACGTCGAGTTTTTTTATTTTTAATGATTTTTGAATTTTTGGTATCACTCAGAAATAAAAAAAATGAAATTTATGGCAAAAATTGTGTGAAAATCAACAGATTTATTATTGTTGAACAAAAAATAAGCAAAAAAAGAAAAATATCTCGACGTTGTTACCTAATGAAATGTCTAAAGAAAATCTGTGCAAAATATCAGGTAGATCGGCCGAGTAGTTTTTCAGTTACAATGTCCACCGCAGTTGAAAAAGCAGTTTAGAAAAAGGTAGGGATATTCAACACCCTGTATCTCTGGTAATTTTACTCCGATTATTTTTAAATTTTCAGAGAGCATTCTTGAAAGTATGCACTTTTATTTGAAATAATAAACAAAATTAAATATTTCAAACCATACCCCCCCCCCCTTAAGTACTCTAATACCCAACTCTGGGTTAAACACTAAACTTCTAAGGAAGTTTTAGTAAAAGTTATTAACAAATAACGATTTTCACTTATTTTGCCCTTTGCGTAGCAACAAAAATAACTTTTTGACTTTTAAAAATCTGCATTTTGAAGGTTTTTTAATGTTCTAACAAATTAAATTTTGTAATTTTATGTCAACTATTTAGCTTTTGAAAGAAGTTCAAAAAATGGAAAAAATCGCGATTTTTGCACTAAATTATTAATAATTAAAAGACGGACGCGAACTCTAGGCAGGAAACAGGTAGGTTTTTTTCCTATAGGTCTACAATAACTAAAAAAGTAGTCAGCTATCTGGATATTTGAGTGTCCCGAACATGGTCTATTTCTAGCTTATTTCCCTGGAGTATTAATTTTTATAGGTCACTTAATTATTAAAAATATTTACTTACCCACTATCTGCCAGATATCAAATGTTTTCTATTTGCATTGGTTTGCTTACGTAATCTGTGTCAAGCGAATAATCAGAATAATTATTATATAAAACCTATTTAGAGTATTGCCGCTTGTTTGGTAAAGACAGACTAATATGCAAAGAAACCAATTTATCCTTAACAAACCAAATTACTTTTTGTTTTGAGTTCTTGTCTTTTTAAATTTGCAGCAAAAAGTTTTGGTTCGTAGCAAAATAAGCAAGTATAACGACTTAGTTTTAATAAAAATTTTGTAATTTTATGTCAACTATTTAGCTCTTGAATGGGGTGCAAACAATCGAAAAAATCGCGTTTTTTGCACTAAATTGTTAATAAATAAAAGACGGACGCGAACTCTAGGCAGGAAATAGGTAGGTTTTCTTCCTATAGGTCTACAATAACTAAAAAAGTAGTCAGCTACCTATATCTTTGAGTGACCCGAACATGGTCTATATCTAGCTTATTTCTCTGGAGTACTTAGCGAGTACACTAGCAAACCTGTCTCCCTCCAATGCGGCTCTAAATTAAGATGTTGCATTAAGGCCGGTCCAATCTCTGATATTTTTAAGCTATGAAATCTGGTGCCTACCGTGACCTCTTTATCGTTCAATATATTCCTGGCTGATCAGTTAATAGACCAGTAAGGATCTGCAAAAAAACGTCTATTTTTGGATGTGAGAGGTGGCATTCGGATTTTTGCAGATAAAGTTAGGTGACACCTTCAGTAATTTTTATATACACTAATCATTACGATAACATAAAATGTGTTTATTTTTAACAATTTATAGGTTGCACCGCTCAATGAGGAAGGTCTATTATAACATATATGGTCGGGTGCATAAAATGACCATTCATTTCGGTGCGCCTGAACCCAATTCCCATTATCAACAATAGAACACGCCATTAAATTTCCATACCTTTAACGAGCGCTACCAGCCCCTTCATAAAAAATAATAGCTACCAAATAGTAACCAACACTACAGGTAATGTTGTTTTTCAAAATACAAAGAACTTAGGCAGTTTAGGTAAAAGTTACATACATAGGATCATAAATATGTTAAAAATATTTTCAAATATATCGGGCCACCCATATTGACAGGGTGAAACAAACTTTTGTTTTTTAATGAAACACTCTGTATATGTAACACTCCTCTTAGACCAGGGTGGATCTGTGAAAAAACGTCTATTTTTGAATGTGCGAGGTGGCATATGCTCCTTCTCAAATATGCCCGGAACATTAATAAAAAAATAAGAATATTTAAAAATTTTGAAAAACATCGATTTTTTTCTGCTTTCTTTGCTTATGACTTTAAAACGATTCGTTTTGGAACAAAGTCGTAGAGCAATAAAATAAAGATAATTGAATTTTGTATGATATACGACTGGTAAAAATGTCTTAAGGTATTACCTTTTCTGCAATATAGCAATAAATACAAAATAAGGGGGTAAAATAAGTCTATTGTTACTCAATATTTTTTAACTACTTTGGTGGCACTTAGAACCTTAGTAAGTGGTTGGTAAGTGGACACTTGTACCAAATTTCATTAAAATCGACCTAATAAATTTTGCATAATAAATTTGCAATCTAAATGTTTTTAAAAAAGACGAAGTGGTTTTCAATCCTAATAGTAAATTATTAATATTGAAAATATCAAAAATATTACTAAAAGATTTTTAAATTGAAAACTTATTGGTACACTTTCCTGGTGACACCTCCAAGACTTCTACAATTTGCAAGTCAAATGGATGCTGCAGTGAAGACGAGAGGGAGGGAATTCTACACTATGCAATTCACATCCCCCGTCTGCAGCTGGTAAAGTTCCAACCGAAAAATGCACCTAGTTACTCTACGGAGTAATACGACTATAAAATAAAAATAAAAATGTATACCATTTTTATTCAGTTGCAATGCGAAGGCAAAACAATCTTACTTTTCAATTAGAATACGGAGTGCAGTCCAGTCCCTTGAATCGCGATTTTCGGCTCTTATTGGAGCCTTCATCGGAAGGAACGTAGGCACTGTTCTCCATGATATACGACATGATATACGATAACATGGAGAACAGTGCCTACGTTCCTTCCGATGGAGGCTCCAATAAGAGCCGAAAATCGCGATTCAAGGGACTGGACTGCACTCCGTATTCTAATTGAAAAGTAAGATTGTTTTGCCTTCGCATTGCAACTGAATAAAAATGGTATACATTTTTTATTTTATTCGTTTTTAAAAAAGTTCAAATTTTTTAAAATTTTTCTGAACAAAAAGTAGACCATTTAGAAGTTGGCTATTTTTTTTACATATAAAGAGGTGCTCTACCTATCTAATACACTTTACAGAATTAAAATCGGATTATTTAAGGGGCCTCAGCAATGTATTAAATTTATAAACAATTTTTTGGCTTATAAACAAATAGCTTTGTTTAATAATAAAAAAATTAATTTTTAGCAATGCAAATAATTGCAAATAATGCAATATTTGCAATAATTGCAAATAATGCAATGCAAATAACCGGTATAATTTGACTTAAACTTTCAAATTCTGTCAGCAGAATTGCTATTTTATTTTTTAATCAAACTTTATTCGCGTTCACAAATTGCAGTTTCTCGATTTTTTGAAAGTTCCACCGCGTTTATCTCGAAAACTATGCATCCTACGAAAAAACTTGTAAGAACTTTTTTTGCTTAGAATTACCCAAGAAATACAAAAAAATGTTTTATTTTGCGAAAAATCGATGTTATGTAATTCCTCAAGTTCTTTGTTTATAACAATCTTATCGACATCCGGATCAACTGTTACCAAAAAAATTCGTGTTCTACGGGTCAAAATACATAAAAAAAAACTTGAGTAAGTCCATCTAAATAAAGGAGCCCGTAGCACCCCCTCCTGGCCACAGCACTAATTTGTTTATAAGCCAAAAAATTGTTTATAACTTTAAAACATTGCTGAGGCTGCTTAAATAATCCGATTTCAATTCTGTAAAGTGCATTAGATAGGTGGAGTACTTCTTTATATGTAAAAAATTGACAAATCTTTGTATATTCTAGTTTTTGTTGTGCAAGATTTTAAAAATTTTAATTTTTTAAAAAAGTTTAGATGGCAAAATTATTATGCAAAATCTAGTAAGTCAATTTTAATGAAATTTGGTGTACGGATTTGGCACATTACAGAAATTTTCTAAGCGAATTAGGAAGGTTCCAAGTGTAACCTAAGTGGTGAAAAATCATTGAATAATGACTTAGTTTATATTTATTGCTATTTTGATGCAAGGGTGATAAATTAAGACATTTTTAACCAATCGCATCTGATAGAAAATTTAATTATCTTTGTTTTATTACTATTCGCGATGTGCAAGTACTTGGAAGGAATACGTGAAACGATCGTGCGCGAATAGCGGAGAAATATTGCAACTTTCTTAAATAATTCATATTGTCAATTGAAATTGTCAAATTGACGTACATTTCATATCTACTGTCAGCGAAAGAGAAAAATTATATGTTGCTCCACAATATTGATATGATATACAATTATTATATAAAGGTAAATTTAATTAATTGTATTTTGCTTGCAGTACTGCATTTTAACAACTAATTTTATTTACTACATACAATTGTTTACGTTTTCATCACATAACCTGAATCTTATTTTTTCTTCTTATTATTTTTTTGGGCTATGGCCTTGACAATTATCCAGCAACCAGGACTAACGTAATTGGTCAATACAATTAAAAGTGCGAATAAAAGTGCAGAGCGTAGAAATAGGTGTCGCTTTGCGCAACTTGCACGCAAAAGAAGTAGAAAAAAACGAATTTTTTTTAAATGTTTAAATATTTTATTTTTTTATTAATGTTCCGGGCATATTTGAGAAGAAGCATAATTCAATTATTATTAACGAAGTTATCACCTAACTTTATCCGCAAAAATTTGAATGCCGCCTCTCACATCCACCTAAAAACAGATCCTTACTGGTCTATAAGCGAGGCTGTACTTTTTGCATTAGGTATTTGTATATTACTTGTATATTACTTGTATATACTTGTACATTAGGTGTCCTAGGTACCTAGCATTTCTAACTTTGATCTTATTTAGCAGCACCCTATTTGTTCCTATTCTCCTCAGGACATTTTCGTTGGTTTGGTCGATGAAGCTTGAAAACATCAACAGCTAAGACCAAATCCCTGGTAGTGTCAAGGGAACCCATAAGATGCAAAATAGTAATTAGCAACGGAATCGCCCGAAAGCAAGCAAATAAAACCAATTACGTATGTCAGGATGTCTGAAAGATGTTATCTGGGTAAGTAAAGATATGAGGCAGAAATGGAAAGTACGCATATACAAATCATGTGTAACACCGACCATGATGCTTACGATTGAAACAATATTTGACACAGCAGAAAGCAAGAGGATATTGAGAACATCAGAAATGAGAACGTTGAGGTCAATAACTGGGAAAACACTGAGAGACAGAATACCGAACGACAAAATAAGAGATCTCTGAAATATATAAGACATAGTACGGAGGGGAAGATAGAATAGACGATAGGAAGCATGTGACCAGAATGGACAGCGAGAGAATAGCCCGTATAGCCAGAGATTTAAAGCCAACAGGCAAGAGACCAATAGGAAGGCCCTTTAAAAGGTGGCGACATAGCTGGCAGTCAACATCACAGCTATGAATACAAGCTCAAAATCGGTTAAGAACATGCAGGTCAAGAGGCCTAATATAAGAAGAAGAAGAAAAAAAAGAGGTGCCAATTGTCCAAGGTATTTGCAAGAACCTTCTATAAGGCCAGACTTCAAAGGCTTCTAACTTGTTTATCGGCGATGTGTTGAGAGTCCAGGCCTCCGTTCCATACAACAATATTGACCATACATAATCAATACAGAAAACGACATCTAAGACTGATATTAATGTTACTGTTAATACCCTAAGACTTGGAAGGGGTAAATTTTGGTTCTTTGATATTTTCATAACTTTGGTTTTCGCAGTATTGATCTTCATCCCCACTTTTTCACAACTCTCAGTGACCCTATTTAACAGTATCTGGAGAATCAATGTTAATTAAAACAGTGTCATTTACATAGCGGATGTTATTGACTCTTTGTCCGTTTATCCTGATACCGTCTGAAGAGTGCGATAAAGCGTTTGCAAATTTTACCTCACAGTAACGTTAAAGAGCATCGGTGGTAGCACACAACCCTATCTGACACCTCGTTGCATTTCAATTGACCTTATCGTGTTACCATTGATCTTTATGATTGCTGTCTGATTCTAATAAATAGCTTCTATAAGTTGAAAACCTATTATGTCGATTCCGATGTTGTTAAATCTACCTATCACGGTCCTGAGCTACACCCGGTCGAACGGCTTTTCAAAATCTATCATTCATCATTCAATCTTTTCTTATCCCCTGCTGGGCATAGATCTCCATCATAATTTTCCAGCTGTTTCGATGTTGTGCCGCTTGCATCCGATTCCTATGACAACGTTTTAGATCATCAGTCCAACGTGTTGGTGGACGATCTCTTCTTCGGTAGGTATCATCTCTTGGTCTCCATTTCAGTATCCACTTTGTTCAGCTCAAATCTATATAACAGACAAAAAGGTCTGCCTGTTGATCTTTGAATTTTTGTGTTAAAAGACTAAGTTTTCAATCCAATGGCATATAGAACAACATAATGTTATTCTACATCCCACCAGACTGAAAACAATGGGAACCTTCTCTGGTTAGGGACTAAGGAAGATGAGGCAATTTTACAATTTATAATTAACGTAAATTATATTTATAATTTATAAATATAATCTGCTCAGTGCGGTAAAGTTCCAACGAGAATGGTTTCCTTCGTACTCCAATCAGAGTAAACATGTAAATCAAAAATGAAAAACCATTTTCAATTTCGTTGCAACACGAAACTACAACCGCATCATATTCCAGTTCAATCAGAGAGTGCTGCAAGCACCTCTACCAGTTTCAAAACTTATTAGTCTTTAATCAGGAGGCACATCCGTTATGCCTTGCAAATTGTAGAAGCCTCGGAGGTGTAATCAGAGAAGGTTCCCATTGTTTTCAGTCTGGTGGGATGTAGAATAACATTATGTTGTTTTATATGCCATTGGATTGAAAACTTAGTCTTTTGCTAGCAGTTGCCGCTAGGGCATCTATGCCATTTTGTTCGTTGCAATCCGTGACTGCATGCCGGGGTTTGTTTTGGTTGGATCAGAGAGAGCAGCATATGTGCCTCCTGATGAGAGACTAATAAGTTTCGAAACCGGTAGAGGTACTTGCTGCACTCTCTGATTGGACTAGAATATGATGCGGCTGTATTTTCGTTTTGCAGAAAATTGAAAATGATTATTCATTTTTTATTTACATGTTTACTCTGATTGGAGTACGAAGGGAACCATTCTCGTTGGAACTTTACCGCTCTGAGCAGATGGGACGTGACTTATAAATTGTAAAATTCCCTCATCTTCCTTAGTCTCAGCATCCGTTATGGCTTGCAAATTTTAGAAGCCTTTGGAGGTGTAACCAGAGAAGGTTCCCATTGTTTTCAGTCTGGTGGGATGTATAATAACATTATGTTGTTTTATATGCCATTGGATTTAAAACTTAGTCTTTTGCTAGCAGTGGCCGCTAGGGCATCTATGCCATTTTTTTCGTTGAAATCCGTGACTGCACGCCGGGGTTTGTTTTGGTTGGATCAGAGAGAGCAGCATATGTGCCTCCTGATGAGAGACTAATAAGTTTCGAAACCGGTAGAGGTGCTTGCTTCATTCTTTGATTGGACTAGAATATGATCCGGCTGTATTTTCGTTTTGCAACGAAATTGAAAATGGTTATTCATTTTTGATTTTGTGTCAGAATTTGAAGACAGAATACTGCTTCTCGTATCCCTATACTTTTCCTGAAGCTGAATTGTTCTTGACCGGTGACCTCGTCCCATCTTCTATTCTGTTCTGTACGATTCGCAAGAAAATCTTATATATTATATCGGTTTTATACCGTTCTACGCTTTTCCGTTCCTAATCGCCACTCCTTTCTATTGTAGCAGTCTTCCTTTCTTAGATTTCTTTCAGACATCGCCTTGGAGATGCTCTTTATCCATGTAGTTGCTGGCCTTCCTCGTTTTGGTTTTTCTGTTGGGCTCCATTCTAGCACTTTTTGGGGATTGTCCTTTCGTCCATTCGTTTTACGTATCCGTACCAAACTAGCTGTTGTCTTTCGATGTCATCTATGATTGTTCTTTCTATTTCCATTTGTTGTCTAATGTCGTCGTTTCTTATGTATTCGAGTCTAGATCTTCTTGCTGACCTTCTCCAAAAATCCATCTCAGTGGCAAGTAATTTATCTTTGTACTTGTTGGTTAATTGCCAGATTTCAGCTCCATAGGTTAAAACTGGTTTTAATATTGTGTTGTAAATTCGCTTTTTATTTTCTGTTCTTATATTTTTTTGCCACAGTACCGAATTCATGGCTCCTATCACCTGTTTTTCCTTTACTATCCTTTCCTTAATATTTTCTTCGTTTCGTCCTGTACTATTTAGTTTTATTCCCAGATATATGTATTTATTGCAGCTTGTAATTGTCTCCTGTTCCAGGTTCAGGTTCTCCGTTTCTTCCCGTCCTACGCATAGATATTGTGTTTTTTTGGTATTCACCTCCAGGCCTCACTTTCTATATTCCTCTATTAGTTTTCTTGCCATATATTCCAGATCTTCCTTCTCCTGTGCAGTTACAATTTCGCATCTCCTATAGGTAGTCCCATTCCATTGCACTTCTTCTTCCATTGTCTAAGGCCTTCATCAATATACAGGGTGTAACAAAAATACAGGTCATAAATTAAATCACATATTGTGGAACTAAAAATACCTAACTTACCTTAGTACAAATGTGCACCAAAAAAAGTTACAGCCCTTTGAAGTTACAAAATAAAAATCGATTTTTTTCAATAGATCGAACACTGTTTGAGGTGTCTTATTGAAAACGGACATGTGACATTCCTATGATAGGAACATCTAAAAAAATTATAGTGAAATTTGTGTACCCCATAAAAATTTTAAAGGGTTTTGTTCCCTTAAACCCCCCCCCCCCCAAACTTTTGTGTACATTCCAATACGTTCCAATTAAATTATCATTGTGGCACAATTAGTTAATCACAATGTTTTTAAAACTTTTATGCCTCTTAGTACTTTTTCGAAAAGTTAGTTTTTTTTGAGATATTTTGAATATTTTGTCAAATCCACCACATATTTTGTTTACTGTTAAGTACGATTTTAGAGACTTGGTAATAATATGAAAATTTGTTTATAAATTACAGTTTGAGGTATACCTTGAACCATATTAAAGAAGAAGCCACATCTCGATAAAAGGTGCCTTCTCTGAAAAATACTAAGAGGCAAAAAAGTTTTAAAAACACTGTGTTTAACTAATGGTACAGCAATAATAGTTTCATTGGAACGTACACAAACATTTGGAGAGTTTAAAGGCACAAAACCCCCATAAAATTTGTATGTAAACATATTAAAAAAGAAGCCGCATCTCGATTAAAATTGGTTTATCGAAAAAGTACTAGGAGGCAGAAAAGTTTTAAAAACATTGTGTTTAACTAATGGTACTACAAAAATAATTTAATTGGGACGCACATAAAAGTTTGGGGGAGTTTAAGGGAACAAAACCCCCATAAAATTTTTATGGGCTGCACAAATTTCAAAATAATCTCTTTTTAGGATGTTCATACCATAAGAATGCCACATGTCCATTTTCATTAAAAAATCTCTAATAATTTTCGATATATCGGAAAAAATCGATTTTCATTTTGTAACTTCAAAGGGCTGTAACGTTTTTTGTGTGCATATTTGTACTAAGGTAAGTTAGGTTCAATCGAACTATTTTTGGTCCCAGAATATGTGATTTAATTTATGACCTGTATTTTTGTTACACCCTGTGTATATTGAATAATACTGGCGATATACACCTTCCTTGCCTTAGACTTAGACCTTTAGTGACCAGGAAACCTTTTGATATTTTATTTCCGCTTTTAATTTTGGATGTCAAGTTTCTATATAGTTCTTTAAGTGCCTGTATAATAGATACATTTATGCTGGTCGTTTCTAGTACTTCCCATAGTCTATTCATGGGGACCGTGTCATATGCCTTCGTTAGATCTAACATGAGTAAATGCAACTCCTGGGCTCTTGACAGCCTTTTTTCTATTACTTGAGTTATAGAGAAAATGTTGTCTATTGTGGATCTACCTGCCCTAAAGCCGCTCTGTTCCTCTGATTCGTAGGGATGGTAATCTTCACATATTAGATATTTTAGAATTCTTCGTACAGTCGACTTAGTGTACTAGTTACGGTAATACCTCTGTAGTTATTTGGATCTTGTTTATTACCTTTCTTATGTATAGATGTTATCCAACGTTAGAAAGATATTCCGTTGTTTCTTGTTCGTATTCTGCAGGAAGAGCTTGATCCAATCTTCTTTTGTATAAATATTGTGTGCTTTAATTTTCCACGCTATTAATATTGTAGTGTGGTATATCAATATTTTGTTAGTTCTTCGTCGTTTTTGTTGCCAAATTTTGTTGATGGTTATCATTTCTAAACGTAGATATGTATATTTTTGCTTTAAGTAGGTGACGATCGCTACCACATTCGGCTCCTCTGTATACTCTTATGTCACTCACTTTGAGCTGTGTTTTTTGTTTAAAAACCTTTGTCACCTTAAAATATTAAGGAATATATTTGGACCAGCCCAATGCAGCGATGGTTCGTGGAGAATTAAAACGAACTAAGAGCTGAAACAACTAATGCTGAACACAGATATGCAAGTCACGAAGACTAAACTGGCTTGGTCACTGGAAAGAATGCCAGATAATCGAGCTCCAAAAGTAATCCAGAGATAAAAGCCCCAAGAAAATAGAACAAGAAGAAAGTCCCGTAAAAGATAGATAGACGGCGTAGAGGGAGATCTTAAAACCATGAACATCAGGGAGTGGCGAAGAAAAATATCTGACAGGGCAGAATGGAAGAACATTGTTGAGCAGGCGAAGATTCACAAAGGGTTGTAGCTCCATTAGAAGAAAAAGAACAAGAAGAAGGTAAAATATTCGAAGATGTACGTTAAATACAAGAAATTAAAATAAAACTATCTATTCTACTAAAATTTATTCTTTTTTTGCCCAAACAACACAAAATGTAACTTGTTTTACTAAATGATTTGGATAATTTTCTGGTTCACATAGAGTATACAAGTTTCTAATTTCTCGCCAATAGTCCTCCTTATATTCCTCAAGTTCATCAGCTGGAATATGAGATAATGTAGTGTTGACAGACGTGTAGAGACCTAGAAACATAAATTTTTAATATCTAAAAGCTGTAAAATATTTTAGTAAATGCAAAAAAGTTGATTTTAGTAAAAATCTTCATAGTTGTTTAATGACATGTCTCTTTTGCGACATATCTCTCCCACTAAAAATACGGCTGCTAAAATGCTATGTATTTCCAGTTTTGCTGTATGGCGCAGAGGCCTGGACAATAACGGAAACATTAATGAGGAAGCTAGAGGCATTCGAAATGTGGTTGTACCGACGTATCCTCAAAATATCCTGGACGACTCACTTCACTAACGTAGATGTTTGCGCCGAATGGGAAAACAAAAAGAAATCTCTTTCACAATTAAGAAACGGAAACTTAAATAACTCGGTCATATTATGACCGTAATATCATATATGGTAGGGGAGCCCAAGTGGGGATTTTTGCAGTTACTCGAGAGCGTCAGATTATCACATGGGGAGAAACCTTGTACCCTGTAAATGTACCTCTACCATATATTGGCTCTTAATACAGGGGAGTTCGTTAAGGGGGTCCAAAAAAAAATCTATCCTTAGAAAAACTCGAAATCGTCAGATTGAGATAAGGTAAGTTAAGTATATGCAAAATAGTATACGTTCAAAAAATCTGACGATTTGTGCGGGGCGGAAGGAAATGGGCGTGTCACAAAGTTTCACAAAAAAAGCGAATATTTCGCGAAATCAACTTCAGATCGTGTTAAATACGTGTTAAATATTTTTCAAAAATCTATCGAATTATACGAAACACGATCGATCCCCACGGTGCGGGGAGGGGTTTAAATTTAGAATTTTAAATACGAACCCTGCGATATTTCGCGAAATGAACATCAGATCGAAAAACTGAAAAATATACGTTTTTAATATTTTTGAAAAATCTATCGAATAGCATCAAACGGGACCCCCACGGAGGTGGTGTTGGGGGCTACTTTAAAATCTTTAATGGGAGCCCCCCTTTTTTATTGCAGATTTGGATTCGTTACGTAAAAATAAGTCATTTTGTTTGTGACATTTTTTTGAATTATGAATAGATGGCGTTATAACCGGAAAAAACGATTGTTGGAATTGGAAAATTAATTTAAAAAATGAAAAGTTCCCCACTTTATGGAAAACTTCACTTCACCTTTTTTTAGTTTTAGAACCTAATCTTCACAACCCAACAGGTCCACATAAAGCTCAAGTAATTGCAAATTTAGCATACCTCCCCTACTAATATCTACTCCAACTGATAACACATGGTAAAATAGAGGGCAGACGCGGACCCTGAAGAAGAAGACACTCATGGCCTCAAAACTTACCCCAATGGTTTGGACTAACAACGATCGAGTTATTCAGAAACGCCGCAAACAAAATTAAAATTGCTATGATGATAGCCAACGTCCACAACGGACAAGGAACATGATGAAAAATACAAGAAGTTTTTTAATGTTTGCAGTATAACAGAAGGTGGAAATTTGTCCAAATAATTTTTTATACGGTAAGTATATACTATACGTTTATACGTTTACCTACCTTTTAAACTTTCTTCACTTTCAAAATTATATGTCGTATCTTCCTCCATAATTTGGATATTCTGGAAACCAGCTGCCTTTAGATCTGCTGTAATGTATCCTTTAGGTTCGGGTTTATCATAATAAGGATTCAACATCTTCTTTTGATTATACTGTTCCTTTCCCCACTTGGGATGTTTGCTCAATTTTAGGAAGGCACTGTCGCACGGTGTGTGTTTAAAAAATGTTTGGAAGGTTTCACCACCATCTTTGAGCATCTTAAATGTGTTGGCGAATGTCTGTCTACAATTTAAAAAATATATATGCAATTGTAAATTTAAAAAATTTCCTTGGTTAATAATTTATTATTTTATGTAATAAAACGTTTTTCTGTAAGATTTATGCTGATCTTTGAAACGGTGTCAAAGATAGAACAATTTCACCTCAATAAGAGACCAGTAATTTTTATTTTAATGTAAAACGTTTTCGTCCAACGCTGTATTCAATCATGCATTTTGATTCAATGAATTTAATTCGTTTGTGTTTTGGGAGTGGAAATATCATGCCTTGTTTACCTTAGCTTTAGAGCTTACCGCAAGTTCGCTCTGAGGATTCCTATTTTGTGTCGGACAGTTTTTTGTGGGACGGATTTTCGCCTTATGGTTTTTTGTAGGAGTGTTTTTGTCGGACCGTTTTTTGTCGGACGGTATTTTGTCGGACAGTTTTTGTCGGACGGTTTTTTGCCGTCCATTTTTTGTCGGATGGTTTTTGTCGGACAGTTTTTTGTCGGACAGTTTTTTGTCGGACAGTTTTTTGTCGGACAGTTTTTTGTCGGATATTTTTTTGCGGGACGGTTTTTTGTCGGACAGTTTTTGTCGGACTGTTTTTTGTCAGACGTTGTTTGTCTGACATTTTTGTCGGACGGTTTTTTGTCGGATGGTTTTTATACATGTTGTTTATATTTAGGTTCGGTAAGAGTGTTTTTACGTGGGGGTCCGGCAAAAAAACAGTGCAGCAAAAAAACCGTCCAGTATAAAAACAGACCATAAGGATGTAGTATATGTAGTACGTATATGCGAATGGTGGTGCTCTGTATTGAAATTAAATCTTAATTGTCTTGCCTCTGATAAGCAATCCTCAAAAGAAATGGAGAGACACTCAAGGGCAAATCCGGACTAAAAAAATAATCAAGATTATTGATAACAAACTCTCGAACCGTTTAATGAACCTCAATAGACAAGAGATCGAAACTGTCACTGAAATGGTGACTATATACTGCCGTTTAAGAAACCACCTGAACAAACTATGTAAGGTGAATGAACCATGGTGCAGAAAGTGCGAAAGGGAAGAAGATACTGCCAAACACATACTCTGCCATTGCAGGCTGCTAAGTGATGTAAGGCCGGAATTCACTGGTCAACTGAGGTTTGAACCAGAAAAGATCCTAAAACTATTATTATTAATATTATTATCCCGTTTATTTATAGCGTTCTTCGCCTTCCAGTTTCCAGCCTCGTCGGTCGTTCCATTCGCCAGGGTGAAGATTCCTTTCCGATATTGCCTTCTGAATGCTCTTGCCTGCCAAGGTAAAACAGTATATGTGAAAAAAATAGATTTTTGAATTTGCCGCCGAAACTGGGTTATTTTTTCCGCTCTTTCTTATGCAATTTTTAGTTTATTTCTATCTCATTTAGTTTTCAAAATGTGACACTGGTAAAACAGTATATGAGTACGTGTACTTGCGTCTTTGCTATGGTAAACAGTATATTCGACAAACTCTACAAAGGCAGAATAGTATACATCGTCATACACTGCTTATCCCTGGTATTATGTTATATCGATTTTTTGAAACTCTACTGGTAAAACAGGATATATGTGGTATATGCTGTTTTACGGTAACATATTTCATAAAAACGGTGTTCCAATTCAAACGGTAAAATAGTATAAACATTTCATATACTCTTTTACCATAGTATGACCAATGGGAATTTTTATCTCCCCCGACGGTATCTATATATATAAAATTCTAATTCGCAGGCTTTGTTACCGTACTCCTCCGAAACCGCTTGACCGATTTTCATGAAATTTGGCAGGTGGACTCGACCGGACAGGGAGTAGGTTGTTATCTATATTTCATAGCCGTACGATATAAGGGGGCTTTGCCCCCCCTAAATTTTTTTTTATTTTTCGACAAACCGATTTTTCTTAATTGTATATGATTCACAAGCAAAAGATACATATAATCCTAAATTTTCACTTTTCTATCTTTAACCGTTATTTTTTTAAAAAAATTTCGTGGTTTAACATCTATATATATAAAATTCTAATTCGCAGGCTTTGTTACCGTACTCCTCCGAAACCGCTTGACCGATTTTCATGAAATTTGGCAGGTGGACTCGACCGGACAGGGAGTAGGTTGTTATCTATATTTCATAGCCGTACGTTATAAGGGGGCTTTGCCCCCCCCTAAATTTTTTTTTTATTTTTCGACAAACCGATTTTTCTTAATTGTATATGATTCACAAGCAAAAGATACATATAATCCTAAATTTTCACTTTTCTATCTTTAACCGTTACTTTTTTAAAAAAATTTCGTGTTTTAACATCTATATATATAAAATTCTAATTCGCAGGCTTTGTTACCGTACTCCTCCGAAACCGCTTGACCGATTTTCATGAAATTTGGCAGGTGGACTCGACCGGACAGGGAGTAGGTTGTTATCTATATTTCATAGCCGTACGTTATAAGGGGGCTTTGCCCCCCCTAAATTTTTTTTTTATTTTTCGACAAACCGATTTTTCTTAATTCCATATGATTCAGAAGCAAAAGATACATACAATCCTAAATTTTCACTTTTCTATCTTTTACCGTTATTTTTTTTTTAAATTTCGTGGTTTAACATCTATATATATATAAAATTCTAATTCGCAGGCTTTGTTACCGTACTCCTCCGAAACCGCTTGACCGATTTTCATGAAATTTGGCAGGTGGACTCCCTGCTGGACTGCGAACAAAACGGTGCTATTTTTACTTCTCTAGCGCAGTCCGTTTCCGAACTGCGTTATACCGTGCTTTAGCGCGAACCGTAAGTCGTAGAAAAATTCTGAGCACAGAAGAAGAAACAACGGGAAATTTTATAATAGAAAAGTGCAGCAGATTAACTTTTGGACTCAAATTGGATAAAATATGAATTTTTTAATTTTAAGAAATTTTCAAAAAAACTTGCTTTCGCCTGGGCAAACCATCCAGTTTATTCATGTTAACTAGATGAACAAACGAAAAATATCGTGAACACTATTGCGTGTCTTAAATGATCGATAATATTTTTTGTTATTGTCATAATTAATTAATATTTAGAATTTTAAGGTATTAATTAAAAAAAAAATTATTTTACATTTAATATTTGATGGGGGCGAGTTAAAAGCGCACTGAGTCATGCAGTGCTCTATGGGTGCAACAGTATGTTTTTGAATTCCTGAGAGAGAAGGTGTGGTCATATCAAAGGAATGTTATATATGTTTCATATCTCTCAATGCTACTCACTGTGTTGCCTATTCAAAATGGAAGAATATGTGTTTTAATTTGTAAGAGAGATGGTTTGGACATATCAAAATAATTTTATACAAATTTGTTTAATATTTCTCAATACAAGTTACTGTTTTGCTGAAAAAATGGAAGAATATGGGTTTGTTTATTCATGAGCGAGATGGTTTGGTCATATGAAAAGAATGTTATATACTATATAACATTGTTTTCGAATATATAAGATATTATGTTTAATATTTCTCAATGCAAATCAGTATTTTGCCGGCTTAAAGGGGAAGAATATGTGTTTGAATTCGTGGGTGAGATGGTTTGGACAGATTAAAAGAAAGTTATAAAATTATGTTTAATATTTCTCAATGCAAATTACTGATTTACCGAATTAAAAGTGGAACAATATGTGTTTGTAATTTATGAGGGAGATGGTTTGGTCATATCAAAAGAAAGTTAAGTATATATGTTTAATATTTCTCAATACTACTCACTATTTGGCCTACCTAAAAGTGGAAAAATGTGTGTTTCAATTCATGAGTGAAAGAGTATGACGTATTTGATTTCATTTGAGAGATGGTTTGGTCATATCAATAAAATGTTATATTTTTAATATGTCTCAATGCAAATTACTGTTTTGCCGACTTAAAAGTAGAAGAATATGTGTTTTAATTGATAAGAGAGATGGTTTGGAAATATACAAAGAAAATGATGTCCTGATCCCGGTTATACTAATGATTCCAACGGACTTACCGTTAGAAAATTGCAAGAATAACTTCGTTTAAAAAGTAACGAGTTTTCAGGTTTGGCACACGGAAAGTTTTTGCGCGTAGGGAAACCGTCATCGTTATTTATTTTGCACCAAGAATAGAGTATTGTTTATAAAAAAGCATTACATTGATGCAAATTTTTGTCATACATTATTTTTTAGATTTTCTGTTAATTTACTTAGGGCCGGTTGTTCGAACGCTAATCAGAAGTTGATTATAATCAATCAGTTTATAGTAATCAATTTTCTTGATGGGAATCAAATCTAGACATCAAAAATACATGTAAAACACTAATCATTCATTGGTTGTAGGTAAAACAGTAAATAATATATAGCCGCAGCTGTTAAATTATTAAAAATTGCTTATTATTATTATTGATTTGTAAGTAAAAACAAGAAATTAACATCAGAAAGAGTTAATTATGGTTTATTTTAGATTAAAACCAAAATAATAAAATAAATCAGTCAACAATGTCAACATAACCTCAAAATGTGACATCTGTCAGAAGTACGCTTAATAAAATATAATTGTAATTAAATATTTGATAATCATCATTTTTGATTAGCGTTCGAACAACTGGCCCTTAGTGAACTTTGAGATATCATTATTTAATTCACAATAACACCGGTACGAAGTTCGTCGGGTCAGTAATTAAAATCAAATTAAAATTGTATACAATTTTGTTTACTTTGCTGGTGCAGAATTTAGACACACAACCCTATGACGTCACGACGCGTTTTAGGCTAGCTGCAATAATTTGAATTTAGAATTGTTTTTAGGGGCCAAACGGAACACAAAAACAACTTTTTATCTTTGATACATGTTTTAAATTATTTTATGTTGCGATTTATAACATTCTTTTCGAATTTCAAATTTATGCAAGTTCCTTATTGACCTAAAATCAAAATTATAACACATTATCTAATTATGACACACTATCTAAGGTGCAACGAAGTTCACCGGGTCATCTAGTATACGTATAAAGTCTTTTACAGTCAGAAAAATGAAAGAATACCCATGAACGAACATATAAAACACGCTGTATTTTCCTGTCATCGTGTCACACAAAAAATTGGCCAGCGCAAGTACATGTAATAATTATTATTACATGTACTTGCGCTGGGCAATTTTCTTTGTGACACGGTGACAGGAAAATACAGAGTGTTTTATATGTTCGTCCATGGGTATTCTTTCATTTTTCCGACTGTATATACTCTTTGGGTATACTGGAAAAATGGTAAAACAGTATATGTCATTTTACAAGCACATTTGAAAACACTATACCTATTTGCTGTTGTAATAATT
Source organism: Diabrotica virgifera virgifera (assembly GCF_917563875.1). Lineage (NCBI taxonomy): Eukaryota > Metazoa > Arthropoda > Insecta > Coleoptera > Chrysomelidae > Diabrotica > Diabrotica virgifera. The sequence continues at coordinate 52,367,422 of NC_065449.1, read as the reverse complement.
ATTATAATGACATACTTTTTTTATATTCCAAATTTCACTTGTCTAACTTTATAAATGACAAAACGGCACAATAAAAGAACAAAAAGTCATTTATCTCAAAACTCACTTTTTTCACATATACTCTTTTACCTTTGCAGGCAAGTGCTGCCTAGCCATAATTGTTTCGGCCTTCCTCTCTTCCTTTTTTCCCTTGGCGTCCATTTTAGAATTTGTTTTGGCAGTCTGTCGTCCTCCATTCTTTCTACATGGCCATACCAGATGAGCTGTCTCCTTTGAATTTCGTCTATGATGGTTGACTTTACTCCCATTATATTTCTGATTTAGTCATTTTGTATTCTTTGAAGCCTTGATTTTCTAGCCGATCTTCTCCAGAAGTCCATTTCTAATGCAAGTAGGCGTCGTTCCAGGGATTTAGTAAGTTGCCATGTTTCGTATCCATAGAGCACTATACTTTTAAAGATGGAGTTAAAGGTAAGATGTTTTCTTTGATTAGTTAGTTCTTTTGACCATATCATCGGGTTTAGGCATCCAATCACCCTTTTTCCTTTCACGATCCTTTGCTCTATCTCTTTTTCGGTGCGCCCAATCTTGTTGATTGTTGTTCCCAAATACATATACATATTCCTCACAGTTCTTGATTGTTTCTTGTTCGTTAACTATTAGATCTTCTACTTCAGTCCCGATGCATAAGTATTGCGTTTTGTTTCTATTTACAAAAAGGCCCCACTTTTCATATGTTTGAAATAACCGTCTTGTCATGAATTCTAAATCTTCCTTATCCGCTCCTACTACGACTTGGTCGTCCGCGAAATGTAGAGTATACAATGTTGTATCATCGTCAAGTTGAATTCCCATCCCTGAACAAGATCTTCTCCAGTGTTTTAGTGCTTCATTTAAATAGATCTTAAATAGTACTGGGGAGAGGCAGCATCCTTGTTGTAATCCTTTTGTTACTGGAAATTCTTCTGATAAGGTGTTGTTTAGTTTGATTTTTGATGTGGCTTTATTGTATAGTTGTTTGACCGCGGCGATGATCGTGTTATTTAAGGAAGATCGTTCAAGAGACTGCCACAAATTTCTCACAGGAATCGTGTCATATGCTTTTGTGAGATCCACAAATGAAAGATGTATTTCCTGGCTTCTTGCAACTTTCTTTTCATTAAGTTGTGTTGGGGTAAATATGTAGTCTACGCAAGATCTTCCAGCTCTAAAACCTGCTTGCTGTTCAATTTCATGAGGTTCGTATTCTTGCTCAATCATGTTTTTTAAGATTTTACCAAACAGCCTGCTAAAGGTACTAGTGACCGAGATACACCTGTAGTTTCCACAAATATCTTTTGGACCTTTTTTGTGAATTGGAGTAATCTATGCTTCTTTCCAACTATTCGGGATTTCTTCCCCATTCAAGTATCTTGTGAAGAGCACTTTAAGATACATTATTAGTTTTGGTGTTCCGTGTTTTAGAAGTTTTGCTGGTATGTTCTCCGGCCCGGATGCTTTGCTGTTCTTCATGGATTTAAGTGCTTATCGTATTTGTTCTTCTTCCACGTTTACATATTCGCCGTGTACTCGTATACGTTGGGGTGAATCAGTTTTATAGATATTTCTGTCTTTATTTAGTTCCCTTACGTAATGCTCCTTCCATGCATCTATCTGGATGGGCTGTATTCCTAAAACTACCAATAATAAAACTATTGGCCTTCAGTGAGGCAGCAGAACTTATTAGAGTTTAAGGAAAAAACAGGGTATGGTACAAAGGCCATATGACCAAGTGCCAGAGACTAACGAGTTTCGCCTGATCTTTGAAGAAGAAGAAGAAGAAGAAGAAGAAGAAGAAGAAGAAGAAGAAGAAGAACAAGAAGAAGAAGAAGAACAAGAAGAAGAAGAAGAAGAAGAAGAAGAAGAACAAGAAGAGAACTGTCTTGCGTACTAAATATTTAATTTAAATTAAAACTTACCTTGGATTATTTACTAAATGAATTGTCATAATACTAAATACATTATCAAATCGATTTTGGAACATTTCTGGTAAGTCTGGTGCTGATGTATCTAAGCAATAAAATTTGCTTCTTGGAATATGCGTGTTGTTTTTCCGGGCTCGTTCTACCATAGGTTCTGAGATATCGACAGCTACAAACTCCTTATAATCATGAGGAAGATAAGGCTGTAGAGTCTGTTTTGAATTCTCGCCACTAGCGAAGCCGAATTCCAGGATTGATGGATTCTTTTTGAAATTTAATAAATGTTTGTATTTCTTTAGAAGAGTTTTTGTAATGTTTACATTGTTGGTTGATAATTTTGCGTACAGTTCAGGCATTATCATCGCCATTTTGATATTGTTAATTATATTAACTTGTAGTTTAAAATTAGTTAACAATCTATTAGTGTGGTAATAATTTATCCTTTTTAGTTACCTGAAAATAAAAACAATCCTTATTATCATTTTTTGTTGTTGTGGTATACATACCTAACTAATAAAAAAATAGAAAATAGATATCCCATGCCCACTTGACTGGTGCAAAAAAAATAAAATAATATTTATTAAAATTTTTTTGAAGTTACACTCAAGGAAAAGGGTACGTAATATCAATAAAAATGTTAATTCAGACAACAAACGCAATACTTAAAATTTGACCAATTCTTGGTTTTATTGGGACAACAAAGCGATGTTCATCAATTCATTATTTTCGTTCGTTGAGCCAATGTATTACGTTTATTGAATGGATGAACATTCATTATGTATACCATAATATCACTTTATTGGTATTACGAACTCTGTTCACTGAGTCAACGAACACTATTTATTGATATTACGAACTCTCTTCACTGAGTCAACGAACACTATTTACTGAAACAACAACGTCGTTAATTGGCCGACGAAGACTATTCGTTGTGTCAATAACAGTGTTATTTCTCCTAACGTATTTCGTTTATTTCTACAATTATTTCCGTTTATTGTTACAATTAATTCCGTTCATTCCCACAATAAATAAGGTTTTTCTTACAAGAAATTCTATTCATTCTTACAATCAGTTTTGTTCATTCCTACTATGAACGTATTTTATATTAATAATTACTGAATGCAATGGCCCAATGTATGATATTAATTGATTAATAATAATTTTTTAAATCCGCCTTTTTTGTCCTTAACCTAAAGGACTTTACACTGTGTGATTTTTCATATGATTTCACTTATACAGTGTACTGGAATACGTGTTACACTCCACCCACCCCCTTATTAACTTATTTATGTTTAGCACATAAGCAAAACGCTCGGAGAGGTCGATTTTTAAAATAATCAAAGTATATTATAACATCAATGTTTCGAACTCTTCAGGTGACAGGCGCGGCGTAACTTTGATTTTTTTTAATGGGAAAGTACGTCATGTGACAGCTTATTTAAAAGCGTTTGAAATAGTAATTCCAAAAATGTATAACACTTTAATCCTTTTTGAGAGAGCAGGTGCAAAATTTCGATCGAATTCCTTTTAACCCGCCGTTACACGCGTCTTCTATTGTGACGTGGTTGCACGCGTATGAGCGTCGCCCTCACCTACATAAATTCGACTTATTTCGAGGAAGAATGAATGTCAACGTGTATAAATATAAAATGGGTTGTACACACATATTATAGAAAGTCTCGTAAACCAATTTTTTTTTATTAATTTAACAAAACAAAAGTAAAAATAATATAGATCAAAAGCAAGTTTTCTTAATTTTCAATTTCAGCAAGCCACTGAAGAAATTAACGTTCTTTACGCGAATTCATTTTACTAAAAATACAAATTAAAATTAAAAACTGTTCTGAAGCTATTTCTTTGTGGCATTTATGTAATTAACTATAAATATTTTGTATTTTGATAACGACGTCCGAGGTGGAATTCGAAACGTCAATAAAATCAATTTTTCAAGTTAAATTGTGGCTTATTTCCCAATTAGAATAGGTAAATTTAAAAATGGGTTCTTAACCAGTGGCGCACCTAGAATTTTCCTCTGGGGGGAAGGTCACCGAAAGTTTTTTGTATTATTTGTGAAAGACAAGTTACATTTTCCTACTTTCTTTTATATATATTTCTATATGCTCTGGGTGGGATTTTAATCCCCAAACCCCCCTCGGTGTGCCACTGTTCCTAACCTAATTCAAACAATAATATTTTAATTAAACCTACCTAAATATTAAATAAAAACCTGCAAAGTTTCTTTGAGATAATAGAAACGTGATTTCACTGTGATTGCACGCGCAGTGAGGAATTCCCTCACTTGAAGAGTGATATCTTTTCTTTCAACTATCACACAGCACACTGACCGCCTGATATATTCTATAACTTTTTCATACCCTCTCATGAACGGCATAAAGGCATTCCTGGGTGCTTAAGGTTGTCGTATTAGTTTACATAATTTCATTGGTTATAAACAAATATGGTGAGGGATTCCCTCATAGCGCGTGTAACGGCGGGTTAAACGCATTTATTTTTTTGTAATTCTGAGAAAACTAATAAGTATTTTTGAAAAATTTAAACGCAGAATAAAATATTACATTATTACCGAGGGCAGAAAGTCCCTTAGAATAAACAAAAAGTTTCTGTTGAATGGTATGCCTATTTGAAATTAAAAATCATACTAAATTTTCTGTTTTTCACCCCTGTGACTTATTAACCTTCTGAGTACGGAGATTATTTGACTTACTTAGATTACGATGATGGGTCAAGCGTGACCCATTCTCATTTTTTTATACAAGGATGTTTTAAATAGTCAGTATTATTAAACATTATCTTTAATTCAACAAAAAACAAACAAAATCCTAAATTATTGTATTTAAATTTTTTAAGGTGGTTACCCATGGGCATATACTAGTTCGCTCCGGCGGCCAGATTTTAATACCTTACAGAAAACGGGCATAGGTAAATTTGCTCCGGCCATATATTTGAATACAGTGGAAGCTCGATAGGTCGGATTAATCGAGACTGCGGCCGATCCGAGTTATCGAAAATCCGAGTTAGCCGGAGAATATGGTAAAAATTAATAAAACACGCTATACTTACAGATAAACTCCATTATAATTGCAAAAACATGAAATACATAAAATATGCACAATACATCTAAATTACGTAAAGTTGTATACAGTATTGTTTATTTCTTGGTAAAAAACTTAGTCAAAGTGAAAAAATGTTTGTTTTGTCTGATGAAAATCGGTTCGGGTTAGCCGGACTTCCGGGTTATCGGAGGCCGACTTATCGGGGTTCCACTGTACGTATACCCGTAAACAGAGACGGCTGCGATTTACGTGTACCTACAAACATATTGAAAATATTCTTCAAAATCCGAAGACCGGCTCAGGACTGACCCGGCATCATAGATGTTACGTAGAGGAAAAACTGCAATTTGCATGTTCACGAATTATATACGAAAAAATAGATTGAAACAAATAAGGAGAACTTACGATCAATCGGATTTGTAAAAAAATTATTTCATAAAATATTCAGAAATAACTGAATTTCGGGTCACGCTTGACCCAGTCTTCGTACCCCGAAGGTTAAAATAATCATTATAGAGGTTCTCAGGGACTTCAGACTCTCGATAGTACTGTAATATTTTATTTTGCATTTAAATTTTCAAAAATAATAATTAGTTTTCTCAGGATTCGAAAAACATTAATACATTTAAAAAGAATTCGACCGAAATTTCACAATAATAGACACACACAAACTTCCTTCTACTACGGACTACACTTGAAAACGAAATGCAATTATTATTCGGCACTTCGGTAACACAGAGAAGCTAGGGGTATCACGATAAGGAAAAGCCGTTAACTTTCAAATGGTCAAGCAAAACATTTATTGTCTCAACAACTACGATTATTGTCACAATGAACGCATTGATTATGGGTATTAAATGCAGTAGTAGATTGATTAATGCATTCGTTGTCACAACAATCAATTTACATCTATTCAATAATCATATATTACTCTATATTAACAACATTTGTACATTGTTTTAATGAAATCTGTACGTTGTCACGATAAACCAAGGTAATTGCTTGTCATCTACGAAATCAAGAACGTGAGTTGCTGTCAGAATTAACAGTATTTATTAAATATACGAAACTAAGGTATGGGCTGAATAAATTGAGTGTTATTGATTAATGTACTCCAGTTATTCTCACAATTATTATTCAATAATTGTGACAATAACCAAATAAATTCGTCAATATCTCAAAGTTCGTTGAAACAACAAATTAAATTGTTGTGACAACGAAATACTATTCAGTAACCACTGTTAATCAATATTACGAACTAAATTTTTTTGAGTGTATACTTCTTTAGGCGCGTTGGGAGTAAATTTATATGTGCGCGAATTCATCAAAAGTCTTGGTCCTGGGCGCAGCTGAAACGTTATACGTGCTCTGATTGGGTAATTACAATGACCTGTCAAGAATTGTGTTGACTGAATGTCAATATGTCGGTTATTTTATTAATACGTCAATGGTTATGGGTAAACAAAGTGTGTGTATATTAGTTTTTATTGTTATGAGGACAGGGACAAGAAGCACGTTTATAATTGTAGTGACTTTTTAAAATAGTTTTTAAAAGCAACAGGTACGTAATTATTGTAATCAGTATAGCAATAAAAAATTACATAGGTACCTACCTATTTGGAAAATGTACCTACCTAGCTAGTAGGTAATGCTTTGATTTACATAATTTGATTACCAGCAAAATTTCTACCAATCTTCATCTAATATATCGCTTTTTTAGTCTATATTTTGTTGTATTTTAATATTTTAATTCCACAAGAATCAAATTTATTTGATTAAACTACTAAGAGAATAAGCAACTGTCAAAAAAGTTAAAACCTTTAGTTGCTATATCTTCCCACATCATTCATATGTATCGGTAGCTAAATTCTGCGTGCGGTCAGTTCGAAATCTAACAACCTGATAGACGCAGGTTCAATCCTCAATGCAAATTTTTATGTATTTTTTTATTTTTTTTTTATTTTTTTTATACATATTATGGTTGTAAATATGTTTATTATGTTTTTTTGGACAATACGTATTTAGTTTAAATTTTTGTCAACAATTATTGTTTAGAAATAATTTCTTTCTTTCATTTTTCAATGTGTTTGCGTGTGTTTTATTCTTTTATTTTTTTCATTTTTGGTATTGCTTTAATAAAAAAAATTTCAAAGTAGTAAGTATTAAAATTAGTTTAATATTTAAATAAAATATAAATAAACTTTTTAAAGTATATTGATTTCGTTGAAATCATATATAGTCTAGTTAAGTCTAGAGAAATAAGATTTTTCTCGTGACACATCCCCCTCCAGGCCGAAACCAAATTTATTGAGTAGTATTGACATCTATATTAATAACCTTTATGTTTCCTGCAGCCGATTTTGATGATATTCATAGTTATAAATAAATGAAGATCAAAAAACGGTAAATTTTCGCTTTTTTTGTCTATAACCAAAAAGTTAAGCATTTTAAACAAATTTGAGAGTAAGAAACTCATAAATCGTCTAAAAAATTTCAATATGGCGTTCGCTGACTATGTCTATCCTTATTGATTGCTTAGAAAATTGCAAAATTGCAAAATAAATCATAAATTTTGAGTTTTTATAAATATTCATAACTTATGTAAAAATGAACTTAGAACCTTCTTATTACACGAATTGCTGAGACTTCTGGTGCTTAAATTATATTCTAAATTTCAAAGCAATTAGTCAAATAGTTTAATAGTTATTAAATTTGTTTATCCCAAATTCATTTTTTTTGCAACACTATAAGTCAGAAAATTATGAGGTTACAGTAAGACTTCTGACAGTTTATGGAAGAAGAACATTTACTCTATTGACTTAATTAAAAAAAATGACAAAAAGTAATTTTAAACAGTGTAAAATTATTTTTCAAAAACACGTCGATTTTTTGCTTACCTATAAACAATTAGAATAACTTTTTAACCGTTACCCGTAGAAAAATTATTTTTTCATATTTGGAAAGACTGAATTTTTATACAAATTTAGAAAGGAAAACAATTGTCCTAGGACAATTAGGGACGAAGTTAGGCCCCTCTTTTTTTAATTCACATGTTTTTGCAAAATAATTTTGCAGTATTTAGAATCAATTTTTGTCATTTTTTTAATTAAATTAATAGTAAAAATCTTCTTCTTTCATAAACTATCCAAAGTATTAGTGTAACTTCATCATTTTCTGACTTAGAGCGTTGCAAAAAAATTAATTTGGGAAAAACAAATTAAATACCTTTTAAACTATTTGACCAATTACTTTGAAATTTAGGGTATGATTTAAGCACCAGAAGTCTCAGCATTCCGTGTAATAAGAACGTTCTAAGTAAATTTTTACATAAGTTATGAATATTTATAAAAACTCAAAATTTATGATTTATTTTGCAATTTTCTAAACAACCAATAAGGATAGATTTTCTCACTCTCAAATTTGTCTAAAATACTTAACTTTTTTATTATAGACGAAAAAAGCGAAAATTTACCGTTTTTTGATCTTCATTTGTTTATAACTATGTTTATCATCAAAATCGGCTGCAGGAAACATATAGGTTATTAATATAGATGTCCATACTACTCAAAAAATTTGAGAGGGCCTGGAGAGGGTTGTGTTACCAACAGGATATTTTTTTCCCTTATTTCTCTGAACTAATAATAGATGTATAACTTCTTACGTGCGTACAAAGTACACACACATTCTTTTTTCGCTTATCGGCTACCTAATCTGTAAACTGCGTACCTCCGTTTATCCAAATTTTGAAGGAGACACAAAAAAATATATCTCTAAATATGACTAATGCGAATATTACGTATGTCCCATTTTAAAAGATAGGATGGTAAAACGGAAATATTTTATAGATGCACATATCAACATCGCTAACATTTGTATAGTGTTTGATAAGTATTTAATATGACTTACTACCAACTTTTTCTTGAACATATCACTTTCGCAACATAGGCCAGGGTAATAAGACAAAAATATACCCTGTTCGTGACACTTCAGCAGCCAGGGTACTGAAGCGTTTTTTCGACAGGTAATACCTATAGGAACAAATTATAACTATTTCCTGCGTAGGATCTGGCGGCCATTTTTATTTATAAACAATTAACTGTCAAAAAATGGCATTTTCCCTTTTTTTTCAAATCAACGGAAAATAGTGGTAGGGGAGCCCAAGCGGGGATTTTTGCAGTTACTCGAGCGCGTCAGATTAGCATATGGGAGAAACCTGGTACCCTGCAGATGAACCTCTACCATATATTGGCTCTTAACACAGGGGAGTTCGTTAAGGGGGGGCCGAAAAAAAAATCTATCCTTAAAAATACTCGAAATTGTCAGATTAAGATAAGGTAAGTTAAGTACATGCAAAAGAGTGTATATTTCAAAAATCTGACGATTTGAGCAGGGGGTAAGGAAATGGGTGAGTCCCAAAGTTTCACAAGAAATAAGCGAATATGTCGCGAAATAAGTGACAGATCGAAAAACTAAACAATATGTTCTCAATATATTTTAAAAATCTATCGAATGATACCAAACACGACTTCCCACGGAGAGGGGTGGGGGGTAAATTTTATATTTTAAATACGAATCCCGCGATATTTCGCGAAATGAACATCAGATCGAAAAACTGTAAAATACACTTATTCGATACTTTTAAAAAATCTATCGAATGGCACCAAACACGACTCCCCAAGGACGTGGGGTGGGGGGTTACTTTAAAATCTTAAATAGAAGCCCCATTTTTTATTGCAGATTTGGATTACTTACGTAAAAATAAGTAACTTTTATTCGAAACATTTTTTCGAATTATGGATAGATGGCGTTATAATCGGAAAAAACGATTATTGGAAATGGAAAATTAAATTAAAAAATGGCAAGCGCCCACTAAAATGGAAAATTTTTCTTAACTTTTTTTGGTTTTAGGACCTACTCTTCACAACCCAATAGGTCCCCATAACGCTCGAGTGACTACACATTTAGCATACTTTGCTCCCCTACCATAGTGAAGCTTATGATTTTTTTAGAACAAATAACTTTGAGATTATGAAAAAAGCTTTAAAATGACGTATTACAACGTTTGATATACGCATTTATTGTTAATATAATTGCGAAAAAAGGTCAGAATTGCAAAAAAAAAATTTTCTCGATAACTGTTGTAAAAATTAGTGTACAGCTTTGAAATTTTTGGCAAATGAGGGTTCTTTGGTGCTTAATATTTGATAAAAATTTCAAAGCGATTCATTCAATTGTTTAAATTTCATTTAAATTGCTTATCCCAAAGAGCATTTTTTTTGCAATAACATAAGTCAGAAAAAAATTACCTTAGAACCATTCCACAGGTGTTAAATGAAAGAGCATGAGCTACATTTTCAACATGGTTTAAAAAAGTGAATAAAAATGCATTTATTAATAATAAATAATTATGCAAAGTATCGTCAATTTTTCATTATAAAATTTTTGAATAACTTTTTCCAAAAAATTAACTTTTTTACTCTGATTTAAGTGCACAACTACCAAGTAATGTTATCTATATCATAATTGATAAAAAATTGTAGTAAATATGTATAATTTCTTATATAACAAAATAAAAAGTTTATAAGGAAAGATTTACGATACTTTTGCATAATTATTTATTACTAATAAATGCATTTATTATTCACTTTTCTAAACCAAGTTGAAAATATAGCTCATGCTCTTTCATTTGACACCTGTGGAATGGTTCTAACGTTATTTTCTTCTGACTTATGTTATTGCAAAAAAATGCTCTCTGGGATAAACAATTTGAATAAAATTTAAACAATTGAATGAATCGTTTTGAAATTTTTATCACATATTAAGCACCAAAGAACCCTTATTTGACAAAAATTTCAAAGCTGTACACTAATTTTTACAACAGTAATTGCGAAAATATTTTTTTTTTGCAATTCCGACCTTTTTTCGCAATTATATTAACAATAAATGAGTGTATATCAAACTTTGTAAAACGTCATTTTAAAGCTTTTTCCATAATCTCGAAGATATTTGTACTAAAAAACCATAAGTTTTCCTGTTTTCCATTGATTTGAAAAAAAAGTGAAAAATGCCATTTTTTGACACTTAATTGTTTATAAATAAAAATGACCGCCAGATCCTACGCAGGGAATAGTTACAATTTGCTCTTATAGGTATTACCTGTCGAAAAAACGCTTCAGTACCCTGGCTGTTCAAGTGTCACGGAAAAAACCTTATTACCCTGAACTAACAGTGATAGGTCAGTCGTATGGTATTAAAAACTAGAGAGTTACGTATTTTTCGTATTAAATTTGGCTACAAGGGAGATACGGTGTATACGAAGAGGCCGCTATTTATTCATCTGGTAATAATATGCACGTGCGTCCTTTTTAAACGATAAGTATGGAATTTTTGAAACATATGGCAGTAATAACTCATTTTGAGAGAATTATGGAGTTACACAGTTTACAGATTAGGACGACGTTATAAATATAAGCAGATGAGTAGATGGCAGGTATGTATAGTCTGACTTTGATTTTGAATTTGAACATTTCTAAGCATATAATGTTAAGATGAGCAATAATTTTAAAGGAGACAAAATAGGAGTATAATCTTTCCGTACCAGACGCAATACGGAAGATAGACTGGTACAATTCCACGTAGAGAACAACCTCATGGAATGCTATACACTTAGAAGTCACCTGCAGACAGAGAGCACAGAATTGTCGAGAATCAAATTGACTTCATTTTGATTGACCACAACCTTAAGGAAAACCTTAAGGAAATCTACTAAAACATACCCTCGAGCTTACATTCATAGTGATCTGTGTCTAGTGTTTTTCAAAATCCAACTCAGTTTTCCATATCCTTCGGCATAAATTTCGGCAGTTTGATTTTCTTTGTTGACTTTCATTATCTGTCAGGTATATGTATTCGCTTACTGTTTCTAAATTTATGTGGTTCAACGTTATCTTTCCAATGTTCGTTGTGTTCGTCATTATTTTTGTTTTTTCCAAGTTAATCTTAAGACCTATTTTTTTCCGAAGTTTGCAATAATTGCGTCATCATGGTCTGTAATTTTTCGAAAAATGTAGCAAATATTACAATGTCGTCATCATATCTCAAATGACTGAAGTTTTCTTCCATTAGGAAATATGTATTCTTTTTCTGCCCAGTTAATGTCTTTGAACACTTCTTCCAGTTATAGTGTATAAATAGCTTATTTAGACACAACAGTGGGTATAATGTGGCAGAACACAAAAGTTCAATCTTGACGACAGTCTCTTTTGGATGGACTATCTACAGGATTAAAGGTTTCTTCAGGTAAGGGACGACGTCTAATAATAATAATGACACGTATTGGAAGTGACAAAAAATATTTGGAAGGTAATATTTTTAAAAAATATTCTTAGCAGCTGATAGACCTGTTGTCAAAAGAGTCGATTGTAGTAATGGATAACGGTAGTTATCATTCCTGTCAAATTGAACTATAATACTAGCAAATACTTATTGAAAGAAATTAGTAATCTTTAAGTCACCAACAGACAGAAACAAGAGTTTTTAGATGAAAGTGAGAATCCAGTATTGTTAATAAGCATCAGCTATTTATTTCCTCATTACCAGTGAACACACGTAAAAGTATTAAATGCACAATATTTTTAGCGGCAGACTGTAAAAATACATATCTTGTTTCAGCCAGCCATGCTAAAAATTTTCTTAAAATTTTGATTTTTTACTCTACCGGGATTCTGAAAAGATTATATAGGGCAGTATAATTAGAACGAAAACATGCATTGATTCGGAAAAATTCAACCAAGCTTATATTTTTCTAAAACTTTTTTTGTTAGTTTATATACATGTTAAAGTAAAAAGTTCTACTCGCAGATTTGACCGCTAATTGTTTATTGATTGTTTAAACAATAACAATTGTTTTGTATAAATAATTTTAAAAACATCGTTAAATTCATCATTTTACTTTGATCAAATATGTTTCTATTTTGTTTTTGATTATGCTGAATCCGAATATGGCATTGCAATTTGAAAATTCTTATAAAGAAGGTCTTATACAGTGTGTCTGCGTAGCTAGGAACCAAATGGAAAACTTTTTTATTATCAATTTTACGAAAAAAAGTTATTCTTAATAAAATGCTCTGGATAGTCAAAAATCTAAACCTGAACCATCAGATATCAAATTTTATCAATTTTATACGAGTTATGTCAAAAATATGAATTTCGTTAAAGAGTGAAATACTTTTATATTCCAGAATATCAAAAACTGCTATTATGAAAAGTTGTTTGAAATTAGAAACTATGTCTAAATATACAATTACATCATTCTAATCGAAAAAAAATTTAATGTTTTCTCAAATTAAGAATACTCATCTTCATTTTATTACAATTATGATAACTATTTTATTATTACTTTTGCGAAAAAAAGTTATTCTTAAAAAATAAAATCTAAGATACAACCATAAGATATCAAACTTTTTTAATTTTATACGAGGTATGTAAAAAATATGAATTTTTTTAAGAGTTAAGTGCCTTTATTATTCACAATATTTTAATTAGAAGGATGTAATTGAACACTAAAACAGATTTTTTAATTGCAAACAACTTTTCTTAATAACAATTTTCGATATTGTGAAATGTAAAGGTACTTTACTCTTGAGTGAAATTCATATTTTCTGACATACCTCGTATAACATTAAATAAATTTGATATTTTATTGCATCTTAGATTATATACGATGCAGAGCATTTTATAAGGAATAACTTTTTTTCGTAAAACTGATAATAAAAAAGTTATAAATAGGTTCCAAGTTACGCAGACATACTGTATAAGAGCTAAAAAAAGTTGTTTTGCTGAGCATTTATTTTCTAAGTAATAATAAAAAACTTGTAAGTTTTACAGAAAAAGGTTTTGATCACTTTGTATAAACATTTTTTTAGCTGGTAATTTTCGGTTTTTGTATTACATTTTTGTTATCTTTCTTAGTATTCTTAAAAAGAAATAGTTTATTTCATTTCTAAAGTAAAATAATTTAGTGCATTTTAAAGATTACATCATAAGCTTTAAAAAAGCACTTATAAAGCTGTAATAGATCTGTTCAAACTTGTGTAATACCGTCTTAAATTGATGGTAATTCTATAAAACTACGAAGATTTCAAAAATTACATTTTTTGAGACGTCATATCATTTGAATTAAATTTTTGAGATTTTTTTTTAATAAAACATCATTTAGTAAGGTCCTTTAAAGGTAAGTTGTGCAAAATTGAGAGTTTTATAAAAAAAAATGTATTAGTTACACATTTTTAAATCATTTTTAAACAAAATTCATGTGAGGCTGTTTTTCCGCCCACACCGTACTTATACCCATACATTTTATTTCTTTCTATTATAACCATAGGATAGCTTAATTATTCTTCTTTCATGTTCAATTTATCAAATTTCATTTGATCCATTAGTTAAAGAATTGCATTAAAATAACTCAACCGTGCACTTCGCCGTACGCTAGTTTACAGTGCGCCAATGTTTGTGAGAAGGGTGACTTTAGCGTTATAATTAAAAAATTATAGAAGATACCGATTTAATTTTAGAAAATTCTTTATACAAGGTTTTTTTGTAGATTTTTCTGAATTTTTCAATGGTCAGGTCAGTTTTTTCTAAAATTTATATTTTCGGAGTTATTTAAAAAAACATCTAATTCCGTAGTTCATTCGTTTAATAAAAAATGAAACACCCATTTCTCGAGTAGAACTTTTTGATATGTTGTTTATTAAACATTTCTTAATGAAATTACAAAAAGTTCTATCTTGTTTGATTTTTTCCGAAGTGAAAATCTATATGCACTCCCCTAATAGATTCATTTGAGTTATTTTGGCTCTACTCTAGAATATAAGTGGTTTAACATGACCTACCTTTTTGTTAGACCATCTTAAAAATAGTCTTATTTTGTGTTAATAATAATTTTGTGTTGAACAAAACTTATGTATCAAAATGTTTCAGATAATGTTCACAGCACTACAAAATACACGGATAGTTTCGTCTTCGAATACACGGATTGGTCGAGTCTCAAATTGAGGACAACCGAATTATATGTTTGTCCAGAATAACCTTGAATCATCTGTGTTAATTTTTAATTGGACATTGATTAGAAAAATAATTGTGACAGTATTATTTTTATTATTGATCTAGAAAGCAAAACAGCTAGATAAGCGTGTAGTAGATCATATCACTTTATGGTAGGAGAGCCCAAGCGGGGATTTCTACAGTTACTCGAGCGCGTCAGAAAATCACACGGGGAGAAACCTTGGATCCAAGATAAAAATACCCTTCGTTTAGATCTATATGAAGATTTAGAGATTGTCAGAGACACAAGGACAAGTCCAAACTGTGTCAACCGTCAACTTTCTCTTAACCGAGACTTCACCCCCATTCATAGACAATTATTTCCATAATGCTATATTTCTATCCACCTTCACATTGACCTCCTTTTCTATACATACCACTACAAACCTATACTAAATAAAAATCCAAACAATATACTCAATCAAATAATCTTTTAGTATCTTTTAGTTTCTTTCACTCTATGCTTCTGACAATATTCTATCTCTTTCATCTCATTCTCTGATTATTTTCACTTAACATAATCATTTTCTCATTATATCAAAATCACACCCTGCAACCCTTGATCTTTTCGGATATGACATTCTAATATAGACAATAACCAAAAAAAAATTTTGTTGAATTTCCAACATTTTTTCACTGATTCACCCTGCTTTTCATTTATATTAAAATTAAAAATAAATCTCAGCTATCAACATTTAATAAATTTTACTTAATCTCAGCATGGGTCAATACAATATTCAAATCTAGATTTTCAATAGTGCAATATGTGACATACTTTTTTACATTTACAGCTAACAATCAAAAGTAAATTTCTTTCGTTTTTGATTGAAACGTGTACATTTCTTTCAGCACAATTTTTCCGAATTTAATATCAGTATCAATTCATATACTACTTCACACAATTTATATTTTTAATAGTATTTCTATTTTATTTATTAGTACTCTGAAACATATGCAACTAACCTTATCATCCATTTTCAATAATGTTCTAATTTAAATTTTCAATAATTCAATATGCAGCAAACTTTTTAATACATGACAATTTTTTTTAAAGATTGTTCGATTAAGATGTGTACATTTTTCAATTAGACTTCCTTCATTTAATATCAGCTCCTTTTCTTTTAATACCTATCATAATTTACATTACAGAACTATAGATTGGTATTTTCTTATTATGTTCGTTAGTTCCCCGGACACATATGCAACCAACCACTCCTTAGTCACAATTCTTTCAAATTCTACAGATGTTATTCAATTAAAATATGTACCATGTTTTTTAAAATTTTTTCTAAATATTTCCAGATAATTTCAGTAATATTCATTCATCACAACTCTATATAACTAAATATAATTATTTTCAGTCAGTTACATTTGAAAAACAGTCTGTGACGTCACAGCATATGAGTAGATTTTTGCCTTTGATTTCGGTCCACTAATGAATATATTACAGCTCTTTAACCTTTATTTACAACTTAGAATTCACAACTAACATTTTTAATAATTGCATATTTCCAATCTAACAATTAAAGTTAAATATAAATTCACTTTGTCAAAAATTTTTCGGGTGACATTTGAAAAATCCACCTATCTTCCTTGACATCTTGTCATAAAATTTCAGGCACCATTCTGTCTAATCAGTTGGTTGTTAACCTCTCACCTGAACACAATAACCTTGTGCAATTTCCGAGCAAGGATGACATACATCCACATGTGATAATTATATTATAATCTTAAGACATCGACTTAAGGTCGATTATTATATAGCTTATAATGTAGCAATAATGTTATTTAGAGGTTTTTACACCTTTTGAAGTGGCTAGTTTCAACTACTTGTACATTGGACGTAAGTAACCACATTTTCTTTTTTTAACTGTCAAAATTTCACCCTTTTGCATTTCTATCTAAGTGGTCCGCTTATTTCCTGGGTTTACACTGATGATGGTCATTTTGACCGAAAACGTTTTGTACTTCCACTGCCTTGTGGATAAATTTTAAGAATTTTAATAAATTAATATACCTACATACAGCAGAAGTGTTTACTTCATTCTACGTTATTAAAAAATCTTAAAATTTATCCACAAGGGAGTTGAAGTACATTGTACTTTCACTCCCTTGTGGATAAATTTTAAGAATTTTTAATCAATTCATATGCCTATATACAACAGAAGTATTTACTTCATTCCACGTTGGCAAATTATTCGTTTAAAAGTAAAATCTTATTGGACGTTCTTGCAGATCTACATCTAATTGGGATGATTTTTAAAAATGCAACTTTGTGATAATTTAAGAAAACAAATTTCATTGTTATGTTCTTTTTAATATTTGGTCACTAAGTTTCATTGAATACATTAGAGGAAATACAGTGATGAGCGCGCCAATAACCGGAAAAATAACGCAATAGATGGAAAGCACATTAAGTTGTGAGATAAAAAGAAATAAAACTAGTGGAGATGGGAGATTTAGCGATAAAAACTTATAAATTTACATTTTACCTGTTGTTTCCCAACTTTAAACGTATCGGACGAGTTTGGCAACTGCCACTGTCACAGTGACAGTTTTAGTTGACATAGGTACTCCTCTGATACGTCTAGAGGTGGGAAACAATAAATAAAATGTAAATTTACAAGTTTTTATAGCTAAATCTCCCACCTTCACTAGCTTAATTTCTTTTTATCTCACAATTTAATATGTTCCCCATTTTTGCGTTATTTTGTCGGCTCTTAGCGCGCTCATCACTGTATAGCAATTATTTTATTTTTATTTTAGGAAATTCTGAAAAAATGTTATATAAAAATTTAATTAAATAATAAAAACATAATATAAACATGAAAATTCGAAATTAAAAGAAAATTGATTTATGAAAATTACATTTACACGTAAAATTACTATTTAATAATTAAATTCTACATTTAACAAATTTTTTTTTAATTAAAAATTTTTAAGGAGGTCGTTTTGTAGTTCTTTCAAACCTGTAAAGTTTTTTCTTAAAATCACTTTTCTATCGTACATTTTCACAACGGTATCTATACTTCGAAGTTTGATATAAATATCTAATTGAAATTAACTGATATTCGATATGAACTGGGTTTTCGCAAACAACTTGGTATTCGTAAACAACTCGGTTTTCAATTTTCACTCAATTTTCAAATTACTTTAAGTTTACAATGTTTAAATTTCAGAAAAATAATATCCTTTAATCATCCTTATTGTAAAATCGCTCAGGCAGGAGTGAATTCGAATAGTGTCGGGAGTGAACTCTACTAATAAAATAACTACCTGCTCAAGACGGAAGTGAACTCAAAGGTGCCCCTCATTTTGTACTGCAGATTTGGATTCCTTACGCAAATATAAATAACATCTATTCGAGATACTTTTTCGAATTATAGATAGATGGCGCTATAATTGAAAAAACGATTGTTGGAAATGGAAAATTAATAGGCCTTGGGCCCGCATATACAATTATTATTTATGACCACACCGTTGAAACTTTTTGTACTTGTTATTTGGGTGGAGTCGGACAAATTTTGAGCTTGGCGCATTATGGTAGTGGGGCGTTTGTCTGTCAAGCGGTGACGAAGTTGTCAATTTTATGCAAGAAAAAAATTTATTACCACATTGGTCATTCTATTTTAATCAATGGATTTTATCATATAAACAACGAAAACAATTTTGTCGGACAAAAATATTGGGGCATATGACGCGTCGGACACGCTAAATATGTCAAATTTATGAAAATAATAAATTTATTACCACATCGGTACTTTTAACGGTATCTATCATAAAACCTTTTTACAATAATGTGGTAACCTTGTCGGACAATTTTCACGGGGCATATGCGCAGTCGGACGCACCGAAGATGTCAATTTCCTGAAAATTTTTTATTTATTACCACAGATGTCATTTTTATTTTGTACTGTTCTTTTACATGTGTAATGCATATTGGATCACTTGTCGGACAAAAATAATGGGGCGTTTTGGTACAATTAAAAGAAGAAGTAATTTTTATGCATACAGGGTGTTTGGTAAAGAATGGGCCATAGCTTAACCTCAGGTTCCTGAGGTTAAAATAGGCCGATTTAAGCTAACTTACCTTAGTACAAAGTTTATAATAGCCGAGATACAGGGTGTCAAAGTTAAACTTTTTTTTTATTTATTATTTAATATTTCCTGATAGGTATGAGATAACAACATGAAATTTTATATTTGGAGGTTTCTTGGGTCGAGAAATCTAAATTCCTTACCAAAAATTATGCATTGCCCAGAGGGCGCCACATATGCCTTTCAGCACTCATTTATTACGTTCAATTTTTTTTATCCCTCACTCTGTATAATTTTGACATTAAAATTTTTATTTTCCTATTAGTTTTACTTAATAAAGGTATACTTCTTTCATCTTCCTAAACTCAACCGTTTTCGAGATAAACGCATTTTAAATATGCGATACACCATCATTTTTAGCATAATATCATTGAAGTTACACCCGAAAAATAACTTAAAATTTATGAAAATAATAAATTTATTACCACATGGATAATTTTAACGGTATCTACCATAAAACCTTTTTACAATAATGTGGTAACCTTGTCGGACAATTTTCACGGGGCATATGCGCAGTCGGACCCGCCGAAAATGTCAATCTCCTGAAATTTTTTTATTTATTACCACAGATGTTATTTTTATTTTGTACTGTTTTTTTACATGTGTAATGCATATTGGATCACTTGTCGGACAAAAATAATGGGGCGTTTTGGTACAAATTAAAAAAAATTAATTTTTATACATTTTTGACTTCATATTAAATTACGTATTTTTCGGCTCATATTACCCGTATGCGCGCCAATGGTGAATATTAAATTCTTAACTGTAGTTAAAAATGTGCAATAACTACCTCTTAAAACCCACCAAATTTCATTTGCATATCTCAACTGGTTTTAAAGCAATAAATAAATCGTCAGTTTGTCAGAAAAACTTCAACACCCCCTATCTCGGAAACGATGCATTTGTGGACATACGTTTTTCTCGTAAAGCAAACTGACTTTATTTTGTCATGCACAATTACTCCTTAAAGTTTGCCATTTAAAAACACACTTTGTCTATGAAAAACATGGCTAGATATTAAAGTCCTTAACTTTTTTATTATCCAACATAAACGAATGAATGAAAAAACTGAATGTTGAGAAGGAATGAGGCTATAGTTAGGTATTAATTTTAGTATTTTATAGATGCTAGAATATTCCACGGGGTGATGCGAACTTTGAGAAAAAACATTTTTCCCTTTTTAAATAGAAATTGAATAAAATTTCTGAGATCGGTAACTTTTGAATGGTATATACAATTTTCAAAATTACAATGGGATAAGACAGGGAGATTCCCTGAGTCCTCTGTTGTTCAACCTGATCATGGACGAAATAATAAAAAAAGTAAGAACAAAAAAAGAATACCAAATGGGAGAAAAACCACTTAAAATAATCTGCTATGCAGACGACGCAATACTAATCTCTCAAAATGAAGATGATTTACAACGTATGCTGCACGAATTTAATATAACCGCTAGAAAATTTAACATGTAAATTTCCCTAAAAAAGACTAAATGCGTGGTTATAACAGCAGATCTAATAAGGTGTAAATTAGAGCTGGAGGGTCAAATAATAGAACAAGTCATGGAGTTTAAATATCTAGGCATCACACTATGCAGCTACGGAAAGCTCGAAACAAAAGTGGAAGATCAGGTGAATAAAGCAAACAGAGCCGCAGGTTGCCTGAATGAAACAATATAGAGAAATAAAAACATCAGAAAAGAAGTGAAAGGCAGAATTTACAAAAGAGTCATCAGACCAATAATGACATACGCGGCAGAAACACAACCTGATACAGAAAGGACAAAAAGAATGCTATAGAAACAGCAGAGATGAAAACATTGCGAAAAATCGATGGTAAGACGCTGTGGGATAGAGCTAGAAGTGCAGATATATGAAGGAGATGCAAGGTGGACAACATTAATAACTGGGTGAAACAGAGGTGTAACCAGGATGATCCTTAGGGGGAGTTACGTCTACTTGAAGGTCTCTGGGGGTATGGAATAATAATTGTGTTAAGCGTATAGAGCTCAAAGTACATCCAAAAGGGGGGTTATAACCCCCAAAACCACCCCCTGGTTACGCCTATGGGGTGAAAAGCAGAAGAGTAGAATGGAACGACCACATAAGCCGAATGACAACAAATAGAGTAGTAAGGACGGTCAGAGAAGGTTCCCCAATAGGAAGACGATCAGTGGGAAGACCACGAAAAAGGTGGAATGACAACTTACTGGAGGCACATTGAAAAACAGACAGAGTAATGTTGTCGGAAAAATGGTTTTAAAGGTAAGGGTTGCACGAACCCAGTAAAGTTCAAAAGACAGTTTATTAATAAAAATTAAATTTTTTGTCTTACTTTGGATTTGACCCAATATTTTTGTCGGACACTTAGATTTTTTGATTTGGAATATAACTACTTATAACCTGATACTTGTGTCGGAAATTCTTTTTTATTTCGAGAAAAAAAACTACAGAACGATGTTTGTCGTTGTTCAAGGAGTATGTACACAAATTATCAGATCACAATTTTTCTAAAATTTTCCCTCTTGTCGGAAAATTTTTTAAGAAAATTTTGGGTTCCGATCTACGTCATACCCTTTTAAATGCTTTACTAAGTGTGTGTACCAATTTTCAGCTAAATCGATTCAAAAGTAACCGAGAAACACTGTATTAAAATTTTTTTTTGATAATACCTCCTCGTCGATAGCCTAAAAGAATTAAGTTTTCTGTTCGTTTGCCCCAACATTTTTGTCAGACAATTATATTTTTTGTTTAAGAATATAATTACTTGTAACCTACTACTTTTGTCGGAAAAATGGTTGTAAAGATAAGGGATGCACGAACCCAGCATAATTTGAAAGTATACTTTACTAATAAAAATAAATTTTTTGTCCGACTGTCGAGTTGCCCCAATATTTTTGTCCGACACTTTGATTTTTTGATTAAGAATATAATTACTTATAACCTACTAATGTTGTCGGAAAAATGGTTTTAAAGGTAAGGGTTGCACGAACCCAGAAATGTTTAAAAGACAGTTTATTAATAAAAATTAAATTTTTTGTCCGACTTTGGATTTGACCCAATATTTTTGTCGGACACTTAGATTTTTTGATTTGGAATATAACTACTTATAACCTGATACTTGTATCGGAAATTTTTTTTTATTTCGAGAAAAAAACTACAGAACGATGTTTGTCGTTGTTCAAGGAGTATGTACACAAATTATCAGATCACAATTTTTCTAAAATTTTCCGTCTTGTCGGAAAATTTTTTAAGAAAATTTTGGGTTCCGATCTACGTCATACCCTTTTAAATGCTTTACTTGGTGTGTGTACCAATTTTCAGCTAAATCGATTCAAAAGTAACCGAGAAACACTGTTTTAAAATTTTTTTTTTGATAATACCTCCTCGTCGATAGCCTAAAAGAATTAAGTTTTCTGTTCGTTTGCCCCAACATTTTTGTCAGACAATTATATTTTTTGTTTAAGAATATAATTACTTGTAACCTACTACTTTTGTCGGAAAAATGGTTGTAAAGATAAGGGATGCACGAACCCAGCATAATTTGAAAGTATGCTTTACTAATAAAAATAAATTTATTGTCCGACTGTCGAGTTGCCCCAATATTTTTGTCCGACACTTTGATTTTTTAATTAAGAATATAATTACTTATAACCTACTAATGTTGTCGGAAAAATGTTTTTAAAGGTAAGGGTTGCACGAACCCAGTAAAGTTCAAAAGACAGTTTATTAATAAAAATTAAATTTTTTGTCTTACTTTGGATTTGACCCAATATTTTTGTCGGACACTTAGATTTTTTGATTTGGAATATAACTACTTATAACCTGATACTTGTGTCGGAAATTCTTTTTTATTTCGAGAAAAAAAACTACAGAACGATGTTTGTCGTTGTTCAAGGAGTATGTACACAAATTAACAGATCACAATTTTTCTAAAATATTCCCTCTTGTCGGAAAATTTTTTAAGAAAATTTTGGGTTCCGATCTACGCCATACCCTTTTAAATGCTTTACTAAGTGTGTGTACCAATTTTCAGCTAAATCTATTCAAAAGTAACCGAGAAAAACTGTTTTAAAATTTTTTTTTTGATAATACCTCCTCGTCGATAGCCTAAAAGAATTAAGTTTTCTGTTCGTTTGCCCCAACATTTTTGTCAGACAATTATATTTCTTGTTTAAGAATATAATTACTTGTAACCTACTACTTTTGTCGGAAAAATGGTTGTAAAGATAAGGGATGCACGAACCCAGCATAATTTGAAAGTATACTTTACTAATAAAAATAAATTTTTTGTCCGGCTGTCGAATTGCCCCAATATTTTTGTCCGACACTTTGATTTTTTGATTAAGAATATAATTACTTATAACCTACTAATGTTGTCGGAAAAATGGTTTTAAAGGTAAGGGTTGCACGAACCGAGAAAGGTTTAAAAGACAGTTTATTAATAAAAATTAAATTTTTTGTCCGACTTTGGATTTGACCCAATATTTTTGTCGGACACTTAGATTTTTTGATTTGGAATATAACTACTTATAACCTGATACTTGTGTCGGAAATTTTTTTTTATTTCGAGAAAAAAAACTACAGAACGATGTTTGTCGTTGTTCAAGGAGTATGTACGCAAATATCAGATCACAATTTTTCTAAAATTTTCCCTCTTGTCCGAAATTTTTTTGGGAAAATTTTGGGTACAGCTCTACGTCATACCCTTTTAAATGTTTTACTTAGTGTGTGTACCAATTTTCAGCTACATCGATTCAAAAATATCCGAAAAAATCTGTGTTAAAATATTTTTGGATAATACCTCCTCGTCCATAGCCTAAAAGAATTAAGTTTCCTGTTCGTTTGTCCCAACATTTTTGTCAGAGAATTACATTTTTTGTTTAAGAGTATAATTACTTTTATCCTACTGCTCTTGTCGGAAAAATGGTTGTAAAGATAAGGGATGCACGAACCCAGAATATTTTAAAAGTATAGTTTATTAATAAAAATTAAATTTTTTGTCCGACTTTGGATGTGCCCCACTATTTATGTCGGGCACTTAGATTTTTTGATTTGAAATATAACTACTTATAACCTGATACATGTGCTGAAAATTTTTTTTTAATTCGAGAAAAAAAATACAGAACGATGTTTGTCGTTGTTCAAGGAGTATGTACACAAATTATCAGATCACAATTTTTCTAAAATTTTCCCTCTTGTCGGAAAATTTTTTAAGAAAATTTTGGGTTCCGATCTGCGTCATACCCTTTTAAATGCTTTACTTAGTGTGTGTACCAATTTTCAGCTAAATCGATTCAAAAGTAACCGAGAAACACTGTTTTAAATTTTTTTTTTGATAATACCTCCTCGTCGATAGCCTAAAAGAATTAAGTTTTTTGTTCGTTTGCCCCAACATTTTTGTCAGACAATTATATTTTTTGTTTAAGAATATAATTACTTGTAACCTACTACTTTTGTCGGAAAAATGGTTGTAAAGATAAGGGATGCACGAAGCCAGCATAATTTGAAAGTATGCTTTATTAATAAAAATAAATTTTTTGTCCGACTGTCGAGTTGCCCCAATATTTTTGTCCGACACTTTGATTTTTTGATTAAGAATATAATTACTTATGATCTACTAATGTTGTCGGAAAAATGGTTTTAAAGGTAAGGGTTGCACGAACCCAGTAAGGTTTAAAAGACAGTTTATTAATAAAAATTAAATTTTTTGTCCGACTTTGGATTTGACCCAATATTTCTGTCGGACACTTAGATTTTTTGATATAGAATATAACTACTTATAACCTGATACTTGTGTCAGAAATTTTTTTTAATTGGAAAAAAAAAACTACAGAACGATGTTTGTCGTTGTTCAAGGAGTATGTAAGCAAATATCAGATCACAATTTTTCAAAAATTTTCCCTCTTGTCCGAAATTTTTTTGGGAAAATTTTGGGTACAGCGCTACGTCATACCCTTTTAAATGTTTTACTTAGTGTGTGTACCAATTTTCAGCTAAATCGATTCAAAAATAACCGAAAAAATCTGTTTTAAAATATTTTTGGATAATACCTCCTCGTCCCTAGCCTAAAAGAATTAAGTTTCCTGTTCGTTTGCCCCAACATTTTTGTCAGACAATTACATTTTTTGTTTAAGAGTATAATTACTTGTATCCTACTACTTTTGTCGGAAAAATGGTTGTAAAGATAAGGGATGCACGAACCCAGAATAGTTTAAAAGTATAGTTTATTAATAAAAATTAAATTTTTTGTCCGACTTTGGATGTGCCCCACTATTTATGTCGGGCACTTAGATTTTTTGATTTGAAATATAACTACTTATAACCTGATACATGTGCTGAAAATTTTTTTTTAATTCGAGAAAAAAAATACAGAACGATGTTTGTCGTTGTTCAAGGAGTATGTACACAAATTATCAGATCACAATTTTTCTAAAATTTTCCCTCTTGTCGGAAAATTTTTTAAGAAAATTTTGGGTTCCGATCTGCGTCATACCCTTTTAAATGCTTTACTTAGTGTGTGTACCAATTTTCAGCTAAATCGATTCAAAAGTAACCGAGAAACACTGTTTTAAATTTTTATTTTGATAATACCTCCTCGTCGATAGCCTAAAAGAATTAAGTTTTCTGTTCGTTTGCCCCAACATTTTTGTCAGACAATTACATTTTTTGTTTAAGAATATAATTACTTGTAACCTACTACTTTTGTCGGAAAAATGGTTGTAAAGATAAGGGATGCACGAACCCAGCATAATTTGAAAGTATACTTTACTAATAAAAATTAAATTTTTTGTCCGACTGTCGAGTTGCCCCAATATTTTTGTCCGACGCTTTGTTTTTTTGATTAAGAATATAATTACTTATAACCTACTAATGCTGTCGGAAAAATGGTTGTAAATAAAAAAATTTCAGGAAATTGACATCTTCGGCGCGTCCGACTGCGCATATGCCCCGTGAAAATTGTCCGACAAGGTTACCACATTATTGTAAAAAGGTTTTATGATAGATACCGTTAAAATTATCGATGTGGTAATAAATTTATTATTTTCATAAATTTGACATATTTAGCGTGTCCGACGCGTCATATGCCCCAATATTTTTGTCCGACAAAATTGTTTTCGTTGTTTATATGATAAAATCCATTGATTAAAATAGAATGACCAATGTGGTAATAAATTTTTTTCTTGCATAAAATTGACAACTTCGTCACCGCTTGACAGACAAACGCCCCACTACCATAATGCGCCAAGCTCAAAATTTGTCCGACTCCATCCAAATAACAAGTACAAAAAGTTTCAACGGTGTGGTCATAAATAATATTTGTATATGCGGGCCCAAGGCCTATAAACTAAATAATTATAAGATAAATGCAGTAAATAAATATAAAACCGAATATAAACAAAAATCTGCATTTATCTTTTCCATTTTTACTCAGTTTTGAGTATTTAGAAACTGTCTTTCGGTCCTCTTCCTAGACGAAAAGAAGGTAAATGCGTGGCCTACGTGTCCTTTTTGCTTTCTTCTATTTTCGTCGTCTCTGTGATTATATATTGTAAAATCCGGAGATACGGGATGCAGCCAGAAAGCAGTTTATTAACGAAAAGTCTTGGATTTAAAATATTGTTTACTGTATTTTATTTCAATTACTCTAATTGTTTAAAAGGTAGGAAACTTTGTATCTAGGGCTTTTTGTTTTCCTCTTAATAAATAATTATACTTTTATAAAAAAAAAATTTTTAATAAAACATTTTTATTATTTATAGGAGAGAATATAAAATAATTTGACGATATAAAATGCTTAAAATTCAAAAATTACACTATAATAAAAAGTACTTTTTATACTAACAACGTTTTGTTATATACAGGACACAACATGTTTCGAAAGAATAAAATATGAATTTTTAGTAGGTGTATTAACTATTAAAATTATAATTCCAAAAATTGCACTAGTATAAAAAAGTACTTTTTATAATACAACGGTTGTTCAAAATGGTATATGTATATAATAATTAACTTATAAAACATGAATTTAAAGTATATCAGCTTTTGATTTTATTTATTAAAAAAATTAAAAAAATGATACGCAACAGCCGTGTTCCCACTAGAGAACTGTCGAACTGCAGTCTAATGCCACTGACCCACCATCAATTAATAGATATCGATTTATTATCGTACTTTAAAATATCATTGCATTTTGTCACATTTTTAAAATAGTTTGAAATAAAAAAATCGATTTTTCCATACAAGGTGATTGATTAGTGGGGTTAAAGCTCCGTAGATCCGTTATAGTAATAGATAGCAATAAAAGTTAATAACAAAAATTGTAACCAACTTTAATTGCAAATTGATAATCAGTAATCGTAAATTGTCTGTTTTAGACAATTCAGTCATGGCTTGCCTAAAATTTGGATAGATTTAGACCCGTAATTAATAATTTGCTATGAAAAATGAAAATATCTCGAAAACTAATAAAGTTAGACATAGGGAATGCTATATAAAAATTAAATTACGGTAATGGTACTTTTCGATAGTAATAAATAATTCAGGGTGTTTTATTTAAAATTACTGAGAAAATAATGTACTTGCGTTTTGACTCACCCTGTATTCAATATAAAGAAAAGTAGCAATATCGATTATTTATGAAAATTTTGACAATAAATAAAAAAATATGGCATTAGTAAACCATTGCTGTTGTGCTTATTTTCATTTATACAGGGAGTTCAACTTGTTCCGATTTTCATATATAATTGGTTATAACTTTGTAAATTCCCCTATATAACATACTAAACCTTTATATTTTTGTAATGGAGAAGTTAAGAAGATTTTGAATATAAAATAAAATACAGGGTGTTCTATTTAAAAAAACAACTTTGATCTGTCACTTTGTTATCGAACACCCTGTAACATTCTAACTAATTTTGTAATTTGAAGTTCAAAGTTGGCTACAATTTTTGTTATAAACTTTCATCGCTATCCATTACTATAACGGATCGACTTAGCTTTACCCCACTAATCAATCACCCTGTATAATAGCAGTTAAATATTGCATTATTAGCTAGTTCTAAGCTATTCTGAAAATTTCAGGTACCTAGGTAGCCTAGAATTATTTTTAAAATGGATTACAAAATTTGCGGAGACCGTGACAACAACCAAGCCAAGTATATAAAAACGTTTTAAAAATGGATAGTCTCCACTCAAAGGGAAAACTTAAGTTATTTAGGTTTCAGGACCTAAACTTCACAACCCAATAGTACCTATCCATAACGCTCGAGTAACTGCAAATTGAGCATACTTGCCTCCCTACTATTATGAGTGATTTTTTTGTTAAAAATTTAATAATTGGGATAAAAAATGTCGAAATAGTCTTACTTATAATTGGCTAGAAAAATAAAATCTCGTTTATAGTCTAAATAACGCTACGGACCATGTTCTATAGTTTAAATTGCAGTGGCGTACTGATAGATCAGCGGGCCCTGGTTCCAGTTGGGATACGGGCCCCAGCGCAAAACATTCAATATAAATCATCATATATCATAAAATATTTCATAAAAACTCAAACTAATTTATAGTCCATTTACTCACGGTTTTTGCTGTAAATTTTAAAGAACTGCTCGGATTGAGATGAAATTTGGCATACACATAGATAGCTAACATGTCATGTGACCCCTGGCTTATATGATCTGCAAGTTTTACCGCTTCAAAGTGCTCAATTTTGAAAACAATTTGGCTTTAAATTGACAAAAAAATTAATACTTTTGAAAAAAAAAATTGTTTTTTCAAAATAACTTAACTTCAAAAATCTCAACTACCTAGTATAAAAAAATATAGGTTTTGCTATTGTGAATATTTTATAGCGATCAACAGGTAGCAAAAACGCGTTCCAAGATTGCGGCTGTAATTTTAAATACTTTTTCGAGATATTTGGCACAATTCGTAATAACGAGCGATCCACAATTATTGGGATCAAAGCTAGCCGTGCAAAAATTACGTATGTCTTGTTTTAATCTGAATTTATATCATTGGTTTATCAATTAATTTTGATTAACATTATAAAACATAAAAAATCAGTCAAAGCCTAACACATAACTCTAATCAGAAATAAAAAGAATTAACAAAATTATAAGTAACAATAATAAATAAAATCAAACAAACTACATAACCTAACTTTTCTTGTTCAGTTGACGTACCCTGCAAATTTGACGTAAACTGGAAAGTATATCTGAATTAAGAATATACATGCACTGTATAGCTATCTCTGCCGTTCAAAGCCACCTAGGGTGACAATAATTTTGGATCACACGTTATAATAAAGAATGGCGGTACAGAGCCCAATTTGAAAAATATATTAATATATGTGGAAATTACTCTGTAACTAAATACAATATTAAAAAAACGAGCCTGTACCGCCATTAAGAAGAACAAAAAAAAATAGACTTTCTTCAAATAAACTTTTTTATCCGATGCCTAGATTTTGTGTCATTTTGGAACTACTAAAATTTTATATTTCATTAGTAGTTCCAAAATGACACAAAATCTAGGCATCGGATAAAAAAGTTTATTTGAAGAAAGTGTATTTTTTTGTTCTTCTTAATGGCGGTACAGGCTCGTTTTTTTAATATTATATTTAATTACAGAGTAATTTCCACATATTATTATATTTTTCAAATTGGGCTCTGTACCGCCATTCTTTATTATATTACGAATACGTGTGCCAAATATCTCGAAAAGATATTCAAAATTACAGCCGCAATCTTGGAACGCGTTTTCGCTACCTGTTGATCGCTACTGTTTCCTCTTAAAACTGTAAATTAATATTAATCCTATCGTTCTTCATACTCACATGATTGATCCATTTACGCCAGCCGTTTTTATAAATAATGAAACTCAAAAACTTTCTACATCCAAAATTACAGTCATAATTAAAAACATTAATACCGGAAAACTAACACAGCTTTTAAAAAATGAACATTGGAATAAAATTTATATGAACAAAATATATTCTCAAATTGCATAATATGCTACATTTATAAATAAGTTAAATAATTTCATACAAACCTCTAGGGAGATAAAACGCTTAAATAAAAAAATATTAAAAAAAACCTTGGATAACGGTAGGGCTGATATCTTTTATCAAACGACGAGATTTTCTTAAAAAGAAATTAGTGTCTATGTCTATAATATAGTGTCTAGTTATCCTTACCACTATTGTCTATATTTAGAATTTAATTTCAATTTTTAAGAATCACCTACCTATATAAAAGTACAGGCTGAATGATGACCGTTCTATAAACACCAGTATCGACCCTGTTGTATTGGGATTATTGCAATAAAACTTGCAATGCATATTTACAACTTTGTAGTATACCGACATCTTATTCATGAATCGTGCTAAAGCGTCGTTTAAACACAACGATAAGTCACAGCAACTAGTTGTGATGACAAGTTGAAACGCTGTTTAGACGCTGCGATTCAATGCAATACCACCTTCAACCCAACTCCAACTTTGATAAGTTGTGCGATGCACCGTTTACACACAATGAAAAGTTGCAACAACTCGATTGACCTTGATAAGTTGTTTGATTTATCGCTGTGTTTAAACGACCCTTTATATACAAGTGTTTGAGTTATCACGTGTAGGCAGGCCCTGGCGGTTAGTCTTTATAAGTTCAAACATGTTTGGAAAGCAGGTAAAATGTGTAGGGAACCTTACAACAGCATTCCCTGTATTTCAATAAAGTTTAAAAATTTTTTGAGAAATATAGGTTTGTTCGTAGTACGATCCAAACGATCAGCAACCGTTGCCAACCATCAGACCTATGCGCAGTTAACCGTTGGCGCTGCGCAGTTAACAGTTAGAGTTAGAGTTGCACAAGTTTGACTTGAATGTTTGAATTTGACTTGAGTTTGCCTTAATTTCAAGTCAAACTCAAGTCAATCCTTCTGACAAATAATTCAAGTCAAGTCAAACTGGTCAATCGTACAGGTTTGAAACTTCAAACTGTTTGTCAAACTAGTTTGAAAGAGTTTGAAACATAATTTATTTCGTAGATATATTTTTTTAACAATCCACGAGGAAAATAAAATTCCTGTAGCTGGCTGTATACCATAAATCACAAAAATACAGGATCCTTCGTAAAAGGTATATATTTAAAATACCCTAATAAGGGTTGCATCACAAAACAAAACATTTTCGGATTAACAAGTAATCCATCATCAGTGTTAAGCCAATAACATGCATGCGTGAGCCACCAAAAAGTTATGGGTAAAAACCCTTTAAAAGGTATAAGATCTTATATTATACTACATATTATGTTTAAAATAGTTAGATGTTGCAAATATTCCTGGATATTACCCAGGGCAACACAGGACTCTAACCCACGTGGATGTGATATGAAAGGGATGAACCTCACATATTGAAAATTGAGTGTCAACTATATCTTTCAAAGGGTTTTTACCCATAACTTTTTGGTGGCTCACGCATGCATGTTATTGGCTTAACACTGATGATGGATTACTTGTTAATCCGAAAACGTTTTGTTTTGTGATGTAACCATTATTAGGGTCTTTTAAATATACCTTTTACAAAGGATCCTGTATTTTATTTTTTTTTATTTTTTTATATACTTTTTTATTGAGATAGACATGTCAGTTGCCAATTAAGATAAGAAATTTAATAATACATTGAGTGCCATATAAATCATCCTTTAGTTCCAATAATTTTAGTATTTGTTTCCCTCTACTCATTTTTAAAAATCATGTAAAATAGTAAAATTTGCTGACACTTTCACAGTAAACTATTTTTTAACACGCACAACAAAATTAAATAAAAAAAAGACTAAATGAACAGTTATAATTTTCTGCTTTTATAACCGAGAACAATAAACATCGGCACCGTGTTCAACGACAGAACGAAAGTCATAAAAAAAGGTTCAGGAAAGTTAAAAAGGCAGAAAACAAAGAACCTCAAAAATCTGTTTCCGTACCAACCCCTTTTTAAGGATGTTAATTCCTTGAAATTTTATGGTCAATTTTGGATTATCTACATTTTTTCAATACAAATGCACCAGAATCACAACATTTGGTGTGCACTAAAAGTATAAGTAAAAGCTGCGAAGTGAAAGCAGAAGGTACTAACAGTAGAAGTTGACCTGTACCTTACAAAGCAGACTTTTGAAATTAAAAGTTGTACTGTTGGAATAAAATCAATATTTATACATGAAAAACAGGCTATTGATTTATACTCTTAGTACAGAAATGATTAATAAACATTCAAAATTCAAAATATAGAAGAATCCCGAAAGGTCCATTTTATGACTTATACTATACTATATTCTTAGTACATAGCACGTTAGACATAATAAAAAATTGTATAAAGATTATTATTGTATTTTTCAATTTAATTACATATACAGGGTGGTTCATCTTATTCGCTTCGGTCTCTGTACGGAAACCACTTAATATTTTTAAAAAATTTTCTTTACAGTAATATACAGGGTCTTTAATACTACAATCTAAAAATAATGTGAATTATACAGGGTGTTCCAAAAAAGAGTGGTATATCAAAGTTATATTTTTTTTCTTATGGAATGCCCTATATCTGATGACATTATTGAATTGACCTTAAAAAATAAGCTATACGGGTATAATACCTGTATAAGGGTTCCCTATACCTAAATACAGGGTGTTTTGATTTATTTCGATTTTTATAAAAATGCAAGGTTTTAGAAAAAAATAAATATCTACGAATCTAAGAAGCAGTAACAAATTCTTTCTTGGATCTTAATAATAGACTATTTAGCATACTTAAACAGATGCTTATTGCAACAAAATTTCTTACAGGGTGGTCAAAATATGAGATTGTGCTATTAACAAATTCAAGCTGTAATAACTTACTTATTTTAAATGGAACACCCTGTATCTTACTAGTCTATCGCGTAGAAAATTTACTTAGCTTTCAATTTGTATTAGGGTTTCCTATACCTATCTTTTTACAGGGTGGTCAAAATATTAGATTGTTCTATTAACAAATTCAAGCTGTAATAACTTACTTATTTTAAATGGAACACCCTGTATCTTACTAGTCTATCGAGTAGAAAATTTACTTAGCTTTCAATTCTTTTAGGGTTTCCTATACCTATCTAGCTTCATTTTTTAAATATTTAAAGATTTCCTAATTTGTAAGCTTTAAAAATTAGAATTAAGTACCTACGTCGTGGTTATGTATTACAACACATCACCAACACCGGCAATATACTTAAATATCTTAGTCAAGATAGTTTCATTAATAAAATTCACATTTTTATCATTTAATCACACAGTGTTCTTATTTTAAATGACATACTCGATATTCTATTCTTTATAATGGAAGATATTTAAAATCTCTTCAATTCCATGTTAACATTCTCAATACACATGTTATTCTGTAAATATAAATTCCCATGTTATTCTGTAAATACCCATTTTTACATATTTTTGTACAATAGGCTCGTTTTTGTCAAAGTAGCCATTGCATTTAATTGTTTGTAATTGCGATTTAAAGATTCAAACAAAAAGTGGCGTTCTTAAATTTACTTAATAACCGTTGGTTTAAGATATGGAAAATACTTATACGGAATGAAATATAATTTAAATATCTTCCAGAATGTGGCATCTAATATAGGATATGCAGTTTAAAATAAACATATTATTCAATTTCACATGTAGGCCAAAATCAACTAAAATAATACAACACTCTGTGTGATTACATAATAACAATGAAAATTTTATTATTAATGACAGTATCTTGTCTAAGTATATTGCCGGTGTTGGTGATGTGTTGTACATAAACACGACATAGGTACTTATGTAATTCTAATTTTTAAAGCTCACAAATTAGGAAATCTTTAAATATTTAAAAAATGAAGGGAGATAGGTATAGGAAACCCTAATAAGAATTGAAAGCTAAGTAAATTTTCTACTCGATAGACTAATAAGCTACAGGGTGTTCCATTTAAAATAAGTAAGTTCTTACAGCTTGAATTTGTTAATAGAACAATCTAATATGTTGACCACCCTGTAAAAAGATAGGTATAGGAAACCCTAATACAAATTGAAAGCTAAGTAAATTTTCTACGCGATAGCCTAGTAAGATACAGGGTGTTCCATTTTCCATTTAAAATAAGTAAGTTATTACAGCTTGAATTTGTTAATAGAACAATCTCATATTTTGACCACCCTGTAAGAAATTTTGTTTCAATAAGCATCTGTTTAAGTATGCTAAATAGTCTATTATTAAGATCCAAGAAAGAATTTGTTACTGCTTCTTAGATTCGTAGATATTTATTTTTTTCTAAAACCTTACATTTTTATAAAAATCGAAATAAATCAAAACACCCTATATTTAGGTATAGGGAACTCTTATGAAAGTATAGCTTATTTTTTAAGGTCAATTCAATAATGTCATCAGATATAGGGCATTCCATAAGAAAAAATATAACTTTGATATACCACTCTTTTTTGGAACACCCTGTATAATTCACATTAGGCCCTGTATATTTCTGTGAAGAAATTTTTTTAAAATATCAAGTGGTTTTCCGTACAGAGACCGAGGCGAATAAGATGAACCACCCTGTATATAAACACAACATTTTCACTTTTAAAAAATTCCATCATTTTTTGACGGAAACTTCAAAATTAATGTGTACATTAATGGGGACAAAACTGTTATTCTGGCCAAACGCTTAGTTTAGCATAAACAGACCAAAGTCGGCGCTTAGTCTACAATTGCGAAATTGTTATGAATGGCAGTTATGGATATATGGCAGTTATGAATGGCGGTTAAGAATGGCAGTTATGAATATAGTCTTGTTATGCAAAACTAAAAACCCTTAATAGACAGAATGTCGCTTGGTTTATTTTTGTTTTTCTTAGTAACCGTTAACGTGACAATAACAGGGATTTTTCCAAGATAGTTTTAGCTATGTGTCACCAGAATCCGCTGTTATCTCGATTTTAAAGAAAATGCGCTTGGTCGAGTTATGCATAACGCTGTCCTTTAGAATTAGTTCACTGTTTGTGATTTTATAACGCTGTTCTTTATTTTTACATAATAGAAGTATGTATGCACTTTGCAATTTTCATTGTTTTGAAATTACCTGCCGCAACATCAAATAAATCAGTATATTTATTTTTCTTAATTAATACTGCTTCGACTACAGATTGTTTCTCTTAATTTTTGCAGTGGGTATACCTTCAATATCAGACTCAATTTGTTCTGGTACTTTATCTGAACCGAAAAATATCCACATTCAGATATTATCTCCCAAAGCCACACACTTCAAAACGAACGTAATAAACAAGCCAAACATGGACGTCTAAATATGAACTACAAACTAATTTGCGGAGTAGCAGAATACAGATTCAGACCCATCCAAATAAGTCACAACAAAATCCGTACGCTCTCAATTAGAATTGGAAATAAACACATTGCCAATATGACATTCAAACTTCAAACTGTTTGAAGAAGTTTGATTTCAAATCAAACCTAAAGATATCGAAATCAAGTCAAGTCAAACTTTTTTACAAAAAAAGTTTGATTTTCAAGTCAAGTCAAGTTTGTTGAATAAAATCAAACTAGTTTGACTTGATGCATCTCTAGTTAGAGTTCGTAGATTACGAACGCGCATGCCTCTGATGGTTGGCAACGGTTGCTGATCGTTCTACGAACAAATATTATTCTTCGTTTTTACCTACACAAGTACCTACACAAAAATTAAAATCTGTTAAGCAGTTACATTTCTTATGTGTTTACTTGTGTAGTTCAAAATGTCCCCATCAAATTAGAAACAAACGAAGCAAAAAGCGCATTAAAGCGAGAATTTGTTCTTCAAAATGGCTATGACACTAGTTCGGTTGAATCCAGATACAGCTGCTACTTGCCTCGTACATAACATGGACTCTAAATGAACATGCAACTTTAGTAGGTTCATTAAATAGATGCCCTTCAGTTTATTGTTTTTAATTAACTATATTCCCAACTTCTTGAGTTTTTTTTCTCCAAAATATATCCTACTGTCACATGTATCTTGATGTCGTTCATTAAATTGTTGGGCTGTCATATTTTCATATTTATTGTTCATAACAAAGATGCTATCGAAATGCTATCTACCCTTTCCGTAATGGAATAAATCATGCTAGTAAATTTTCAACGATTACAAATTGGTGCTGATATTTACAAATGTTTATATAAAATCCTTTATAGTCCAGGAACCGAAGCTTTTCACCTCGCAATTTTTACAGAATGGATCGATTTGCTTGAAAATTTGAAAATAAGTAGTGGATTGTCCAGGGATCAAATTCTATATGGTGCTGAAAGGCGCTTTTACAATGGGGGTGGTTTCCACCCCATCTCGAAGTTGGAAATTTTTTATTATATTTTGACCACAAAAGTTGATAAAAACATTCATTCTAAGCAAAAAATGTTCTACACATTTTTTGATAAAATTAATAGTTTTCGATTTATTTGCTATCGAAAGTGTTAGTTTTATATCGAAAAAATTAATGTTTTTCGATAATACTTATTTACGATTCACTCAATTTTTTCAGTAGAAATTTTTTTTTCAAACCAAGTTCTTGGGAATTAAATAACCTACAATTTCATATTTAAACATTTTTTTGTATCTCTGATGCTAATCTTTCTATTCTGAAGAAAATGGCATTTTTTACCAAACTCCACAAGTGTGTTATTCCCTTTTAACTCCAGTTTTTTTCAAAACTAATCATTCTAGGTCAATCAAGCTTCTAGAATCTCTTAATAATACATAAATAAAGAAAAATTAATAAGGCCAATGACTAAAAACCTCGCTAACTTACATTATTATGCTTCCAATTCGATTTCTCCTTTTTTTTTAAATATATTGATTTTTTAACCGAACGTTTTTTATTTTTTATCCAAGAAAGCTTGGTACCAAAGAATATTGTAGGTTTTTACAAGATCTATAAGCCTATTATTATTAAATTTTTTAAAAATCCTGTCACAAAAAGAGGTGACTTTGAAAGGGTTGGTAAAGGTAGTTTTTGCATGTTATTATAAGTTTTAATTGTCAATAACTCCGTAGAAAAATTTTTTGCAAACCATGTTCTTGGGAATTAAACAAGCTATAATATATTTAAACATTTTCTTGTCTCTCTGATGCTAATCTTTCTATTCTGAAGAAAAGGACTTTTTTCCAAACTACAAAAATTCGCATTTAAATCCATTTTTTTAAAAACTAATCATTATCAACTGGTCAAACTTCTAAAACCTATTAATATTAATAATACATAAACAATGAAGACCAAATAAGGTTAATGACTAATTTTAATTAGGGTGGTGATTAGGAGGCTGCTTCCGATGACTTTTTAGCTAAAAAAAAAATAAAAAAAAAAATAGGGACTGACATTCTTTTCATTATAAGTCACTTAATTTTTGAGCTAGAGTTTTTTTTGTTTCTGGAGATAGATATTTTTAAATACTTATTAGTATAAAAGTTAGTTAAAAATTAGTACTAATTACTAAATTAGTTTTAACAAGTTATCATCGAAAAATGCATAGTTTTCCCGTCTTTTGACTTTGCAACTACAATATTTACCATTTGACGAAGAAGAGCTAACATAAATAAAGTACAGCTCGATTACTATTGGCCTTAAAGAAAATAAAAAAAAATGGTTTTGTTTATTTTTTTAAAAGGTACATTTTTGTTAAGTAAAGTTGTTTTGATAAAACGAAAACTTT
The DNA here is from genome assembly GCF_917563875.1 of Diabrotica virgifera virgifera. Lineage (NCBI taxonomy): Eukaryota > Metazoa > Arthropoda > Insecta > Coleoptera > Chrysomelidae > Diabrotica > Diabrotica virgifera. The sequence continues at coordinate 52,329,435 of NC_065449.1, read as the reverse complement.
TGGAGTTATTAGCAAACTTATTAAAAACATTGATTTTTTCGATATAAAACTCACATTTTCGATAGTAAATAAATCGAAAACTATTAATTATATCAAAAAAAATGTATAGAATCTTTTTTGCTTAGAATGAATGTTTTTAAAAACTTTTGCGATCAAATATAATAAAAAATTTCCACCTGCAAGATGGGGTGGCAACCACCCCCATGGTAAAAGCGCCTTTCGGCATGATATAGATTTTGATCCTAGGACTATCCACTACTTATTCCAAAAATTTCAAGCAAGTTGATTCATTCTGTAGAAAATGCAAGGTTACAATAGGACAACTATTTGAAGCTTCATTACTTGGACTATTAATTTCATATTGTTTATGTATTTATATCATTTGCTTAGTGTGACTAATCTGCCAAAAAACAAAAGCTTTGCAAAGAAATAAATTAAAATTTAAACCATTTTCATACTAAATCAACTAAATAACATGTTTGAGTACGCTAGTAGCGATCTCTATATAAAGAAATAAGAAGTAGGGACACCTCCATTCAAGACTTCCAGTCGAATTAGGCGAACTGAAAAAAGTCCAAGTTTACTAAAAGCTATTGGAGGAATAACTATTCTACTAAGAATAGTTAGGAATATCGAAATACCTGTAGAACATTGATGGAGTTTGAACTGGAAAGAAATGTAATCGTCTACTTTCGTTTCAACATCAGTCCTTTATGAAAATAGTAAAAAAGTGGGTGTTTTTCAAGGCTGAACTGTAGATGTACCTATTATCGGAATAAAATGGTATTCTAAATATCGTCCAATGGATTAAAGTTCATAATGATGAAGTCTCTTTTCAGAAGTCACGATATACCACATATTACCAAAATCTCTATCGTCAGATGCTATGTATTTTCTACATTATTATAAGAAGCAGAAACCTGGACTATTTCCGAAGCTTCTTTAATAAAACTAGAGGCATTCGAGATATGCTGTTACAGACGCATTTTAAGAACGTCGTGGTTGGATCGGGTGACGATTGTTGATGTCCTACGTAGTACCGTAGTATTAACACCATCAAATAGCAAAAACTAGAATATCTTGGCCATGTTATGTGAAATGAACAAAGATACAAGATATTTAAAAAGAGAAAACCAGGGGCAAGAAGAATATCTTGGCTTCAACACCTGAGAAAGTGGTTCAATACATCGACATTCGGACTATTCTCAATAACAGCAAGCAAAGTTAGGATAACCGTGCTGATCGCCAACATCCGACATTGATAGGCACCATAAGAAGAAGTAGAAGATTCCAGAAAGCTCAGCATTTTAATTAATGGTAAGCAAATATTTCTAGTTATATTATTGTGTATATTTATTTACTTTTGATATATCATATAAAATGGGATCACTGCATTCATGTTTATTAGAATTATTGAACTACGAAGCAATTACAATCAGTAATAAAAAAATAGAAAGAAGAACTATCCTTATACAGGGTTGCGGAAAAGTCTGGAAACACGTTATTTTCTCGGAAACCGCTGAAAAGATTCTTATAGATTTTGGTGGGTAAGGGTCTTTTAATGCGGCCGATATTATAGTGGTAATAACACTGTTGTCAAATCTTTCGTTTTTCTGGAAATCTAATGAACTTTCTTATTTTAAATGGAACACCCTGTATATTTTTTAAGTTTTGGAATCCTTAAGGGATACTCATTATTTTTTATATGATATTCCCTATTTTGTTAAAAAACAAAAACAAAAACCCTATACCTAAATGCCATAATTTCTGAGTTATTGCTATATTTATATAAAAAAAAAATTATACAATTTATAAAAATCAATTTTTTGGGCCCGTGTAGACATTACTTTAGTTTCATTGGATCATTAGGAATAAAAAAGATATTTTGGAGAAGAGTTTGAACCTTCGTACCGTTAACGTCGTATCGAAGACGAGCTAGGTAGCTATCAAAAAGCAATTAGCAAAAAATTTATCGTTTCAACAAGTAAATATAAATAAACGTTTATTTATAGAATACGGCCAATTTGCGCTCGACCGTTTTGCGCCCCTACCTGAAATCGACCGGTTTGCGCTTTGCAATTTTCATAATAGAAATATCTAACTACTATAGTTTCCTTAATCGGCCGATTTGCGTTCTCTTGCAATATAATTTTAATTTCATTCTACAATAATAGTCTGGTGAACCTACCTGACTCAAAATATGTGGGGAAGGAGGAAGACCCAACCCTTCGGTCCTAACTTAACTTTCGGGTATTTCCGTCTTTAGACATTAATTTTTGTAATATTATCAAGAACCACATACTTCAGTGAGATATTAAATTAAATTTAAATGTTAAAATAAAAGCTTATCGCAATTTTTACTATATCTACAGGCTACAAGCAAGTAATTAAAACAAAATTATCCATGTTTCTATATGTGTTCCTATAATGAGAATTATAAAAAAATAGGCATTGAAATCTGAAAGCCGTGATTTTTTTAGCTTTATAAAGTGAGTACAAAGATATACATAAGATTTTTTTGTGTTTCCACCTTCCAATTGCTGTGCACATCATCTAGACTATATCCAGTTTTTTTATAGTTTTATGATTTTTTAAAACTAATTTTACTAGCCTAACCGTTACATGATCGTTATGGTAGAATAAAATTAAACGTCGATTACAAGAGCAAGAGAGCGCAAAACGGTCGATATAAGAAAATAATTAGCTATACATCTCCATTAAAAATGTGTTAGAGCGCAAACCGGCCGATTTCAGGTAAGGGCGCAAAACGGTCGAGCGCATACCGGCCGACACCTTATTTATATATAAGTTAAGTTTTTGTGAAAGTGGTACATAACAAAAAAGCAGTAAGTGATATATACGGCATATTATCTACTTTTCACGTAAATTTTTGAAATAATAAATATATTTCATTGTATTATAATATACAATAATTGTATACACCAGTAACATTTTAAACCCATTTTCAATTTTATTGCGATTTATACTGACAAAATTGGAGTCGGTTTTCCCAATAGGGGGACAGGGCCGCACTCACTCTTGCGGGTGATACCTGTTCTTCTAAAATGATATCCACCGAAGCAAGCATGGATCAACAATCTCAACAAAACCAAATTTCACCGAAAAGCTACTCAGCAGTGACAAATCAATTTAAATTTCCATCTAGACAGCTAGCACTAGTCTTTAGTGCAATCGAAAATACTCCACTTCATGACTACCTAATCCCTCTTGGTAACATTATTCAACCTAAAAATATCATTTTCGTCTCCCGCCTTTCCAACAACCGAGTTTGCATGTACCTTTCGAACAAAAATATCCTAGATGAGTTTTTAGATAACCATGGCCAAATCACTATCCGAGGAGAACTTCTAAAGGATAAACGACTTATAACACCTGCCGAGAGAATTGTTATGTCACAAGTATGCCCATTCATTCCACACCAAGTTCTTGAAAAAGAACTGCAAAAAATCGGTCTACATTTTGTATCTCCCATAACATTTCTAAAATCGGCGTAAATCTTTCTGAGTATAGCCATATCCTAAGCTTCCGACGGCAAGTATATGTTCACCGTCAAAATTTAACCATCCCAAGCGCCATAACAATAGCATTCGAAAACACAAACTACACAATATTCATTTCTCAAGATGGAAACGTCTGCTTCAAATTCAAAAAAACAAGGACACGTGGCAGCAGCCTGCACCGAACCTAAAAATATATCTGCGACACAACAAACTCCACTAAGTTCTATAACTTTAAATACTACAACTGTAGCTGATTCGGCTGCAGAAACAGTAACAGCATCAATTCCTACGCAAACCCGTACCAGTACGACTAACCAACCTGAAACGTCTGAATCTAATCAAGCTCCAACCACATCATCACATCAAAACATCTTTTCACAACATACTGAGTCAAAATTTCCAAATGTAAATACAGAAGTGGCCGAAAACAAAGAAACTCATTTAAAACGCTCTATAAGTGAAGTCGCCTCTCCAGAAACCGATATTGCACTTCAAGGAAACCCATTTGTATTACCAAAACCTACAGCAAATCGAAAGAAACCAAAGACATCTAAACTTGAAGCAACAACGCATTCGAATACATCCATTTTTAGCATGTTATATCCAGCCAAAACCTTCATCAATAATCACGAACCACCATTTCCGCTGAACTGTGATCAATTATTCCTCCTCCTAGAGAGCATAGCTGGCTTATCGAACCCCATAATCAAAATCAATGACTTCACTTCTGATTTGACAGGTCTCAGTGTTAAAGAAAATCCGTCCCTACTTAAAAGAAAGATCAATAAAAACGAGGCTGACCAACTTGAATAAAAAAATACTTGCTCATCTTGGAGGGGTGAGCTCCGGATTAGAAAGTGATGCATCACAGTCATCATAGATTAGCAGCTGGTTTCTATCTATTGTTATATTTTCCTTTTACTTTCAACGAACTATTTGCTCTGTATCGCTCTCTAAAACATGCAAATCTCTTAAATATTTCTGTTTCTCACCGACTTGCTTAACTCTCTCCTTGCAATACAGCATCTGTATCCTAAAAGTCCTTTAGAGAAACTAATAAAAACTGGACTACAAATTGCACAGGAAAACAACACGACTCCGAAATTTATATGGATCCTATCACATATAGGAATTATCGGCAATGAAGAGGCAGACAGAAGTACTCGAAAAGCAGCAATCAAGTGCGGAATCTGAATAATTAGTGCGCGAGTGTGTATGTAATTATCTAAAAACGTTTTTTTTTTACAAAAAGTGATTGGTCATTTGAGGGTCCAAAATATCAAAGTGAACGTTCAATAAACAATCTACCAAACACCGTACCAGTTTTATCAGGAAAAAAACTGTCCAGTAAAAGACTTACTATCTAATCTAAATCAATATTTTTTTACCAAATCTAGCTATTTGTTATTTGTTAAAAATCATTGTTAACCTTTGTTTATCTAGTAATGCCGCTATAACCTCTTGGTGAATGCGGTAACTTTTCTTTAATAAAAAAAAGATATTTTGTATTTTTTCTCTAGAGTTACTCGTTTTCGAGTTATAAACAATTTAAAACTAAAAAAAAAACGAAAAGACAATTTCCAAGGTTCAAAAACACAAGTAAAAAAATAATTTTTGAAATAACAAAGTACAGTCGGAAAAATGAAAGAATACCCATGAACGAACATATAAAACACGCTGTATTTTGCTGTCACCGTGTCACAAAGAAAATTGTCCAGTGCAAGTACATACATGTAACAATGATTATTACATGTATTTACTTGCGCTGGCTAATTTTTTGTGTGACACGATGACAGGAGAATACAGCGTGTTTTATATGTTCGTTCATGGGTATTCTTTCATTTTTTCTACTGTAACTAAATTCAAGATCAATCCTTATTCGATCAGATACCTGTAAGAATGTTTGGCACGTTTTATTCTAAAATATTGTTTTTTTAATTATTAATGAAGCGCATATGAGCTAACGGGCGATAGGGTTGCATTAGCAACTAAAAAATAATATTTTAAAATGGAACAAGACCAAATTGCTTATCAGTAACTGATAAAATAAGGCTTGAACTTGAATTTAGGTATTTCGTGGTTTCAAAAGTAATATTTTTTAATAATTGTGTTTTCGAACCTAGAGAATTTTCGATTTTTTTCAACAAAAACGTCGTTTTTCGATTTTTTCATTTTTAAATTGTTTATAACTCGGAAACGATTGATTGTAGAGGAAAATTACAACAGACCTTTTTTGTTCACAATGATCCAAGGAACCTAAAATAATGTCCAACCGGGCCGAAAAAAATTATTTTTTAAACTTGTAGAATTTTTTTTTTAATAAATGTAGCAATAACTCCGAAATTATGGCATTTCGGTATACGGAATATCATACGGAATTCCAAAACGCAAAAATATATAGGGATAGGGTGTTCCATTTGAAATAAGAAAGTTCATTAGATTTACAGAAAAACGGAAGATTTGACAACAATGTAATTGCCACTATAATATCGGCCGCATTAAAAGACCCTCAACCACCAAAATTCATAAAAATCGTTCTAGCGGTTTCCGAGAAATTACCGTGTTGCCAGACTTTTTCGCAACCCTGTATGAATGATACATACAAATTGAAACAAAAAAGGAACAGTTAAAATGTACATTCTTATATACATATAACTTAATTATTTATAGATGTTATTGTTTAAACAATGTTTTTATATAAAAAACATATATTTACTTACTTATTTTTTTATAATACTCCGTGTGAACACAGTGATAATCACCTACACATAAATCTGATATTTTAAAGACCATGTCTGTCTTTATATACAAATCTTTATACATCATATCAAACATTCTCTGAATTCTTATCTAATTTCTAGGCCACTGGGAAATGTTCTTTCCCATTTTTTTATGCACCGTATTAATCTGATTATTGATTAAGTTCCCTAATTTTTGTATTTGAACATTTTTGGCTTATTTATAAAGGAAATTAACTATAACTATATCCCATTGATTAGTAATTAAAAACAAGTTTTGTTCAAACTTCCTACGGTAATAATGCTTTCAGTAAAGACATGACTAATTCAAATCCTTATTTATCTATTATTTATAAATTTTCTGATAATATTTTCTTAATTTTTTTTTTAAGAAATATTAAATCACTAAATACCAAAAGTATACAGTTTTTGAAAACAGATCAGAAGAGAAAAGTAAAAATAAAAATTTTCTTTTATTTTTTTTTGGAAAAAATCTTATTTTTTCGATTACAGCGTCAGCCATCAACAATTTGAAAAAATGTCTCCAATAAATTACTTTTTCCTAAAGAATCCAAATCCGAAATAAAAAATGCGGGTTCCCATTTAAGAAAGTTACCCCCGCCCTACCTCCAGGGGTGGAAATGGTGGGTCGTGTTTGGTATTATTTGATATATTTTAAAAAATATTGAACACGTGTTTTTCAGTTTTTCGATCCGATGTAAATTTCGCGTAATGTTCGACCGTCCAGCTTCTTTTAACACCCTGTATATTAAAATAGCTATTTTAGTATTTTTAGGTAAGATGTTTCATTAACGATTTCCTGGGGATATTGAAACACTTTTTTTTGTATGTGATAAAATTGAACAATAATTTTGATCAAGTAACCGCTATTTTGATAAACATTTAAAACATTTTGCTAGCAAAAATTATTGCATAACGATAAATATTATTGTAATATTTATCGTAAAATAGTTACGACAATATCTTCTTTTCCGGTAAAATTAGTCTTGTACTCATGAAAAAACAACATAAATAATAATAAATTTCTTTTATAATTCCGCTATATGAATAAAATATAATTGGATAAAATAATATATTATAGTGTAATCAATATTGCATAAAAAGTTTAAACATTTTTGTTTTTTCTTTCTAAAGATTTCTTTGCAATATTCAACGCAGGTTTAATTTTGAAAATAGGTTATACCTACCATTCACAAATTACCGAGCTCAGACATTTTATGTTTAATTATTAGTCCAGAAAGTCCAGAAAACTGCGCATCCGCTAGAAAAAATATTCCGATTCGGATTTTTGCACAATGTTACTCAAAAAGGACCCCTTTTAACAAATTTGCATGTTGCCAGGACCAAAAGTGGGTTAAAAATTTTTTAAACGTTTTTTTTTCCGAAAATTATTTTTTTTGCATGGAACAAAGTTTTTTTAGGTTTTTTGAAATATTCCAAACAGAAAAGGTCATTAGTGACTTTTTTCTAAAGTTTTTGGTTTTTGACATATAAATAAGCGATTAAAAATTGAAAAATTGCGAAATCGGCCATTTTTAACCTTCAAAAACTATGTGAAAAACTTAAAATTTGAATATTACCAAGGTAGGTAGATATTATTTAAACATCGATTGATGAAATCCCGAAGAGTTTTTTGCAATACAGTATTCAAAACTCCTTTATTTTTTAATTTCTAATCAAGCGTCACTATTTTCCACCTTTGCATGTGTATACAGTATGGTGCAAATGAAAGGAATAAATTCATTATTTCGTAAACCGGCGACTTTAAAGAAAAAACCCGAAACAGGTCGATTTTTATTTTTAAGTTATGATATTGTGGCATATATGGTGACTAGTGGCGTCATCCGTCTGGGCGTGATGACGTAATCGATGATTTTTTATGAGAATAGCGGTCGTGTGGTAGCTCATTTGAAAGGTTCTTCAATTCTGTATTCAGTAATGTAAACATTTACATAATTATTTATACAGGGTGTCCAAAAAATTTTTATTAAATTAAATTATTTGGCACAAAAAGAAGTAGAAGGACACCCTGTATAAATAATTATATAAATGTTTGTGTTACTGAATAGAGAATTGAAGAGCCTTTTAAATGAGCTGGCACACGACCCCTATTCTCGTTTAAAAAAATCGTCCATTACGTCATCACGCCCAGATGGATGACGTCACTAGTATACCATATATGCCACAATATTATAACTTAAAAATAAAAATCGACCTGTTTCGGGATTTTTCCTTAAAGTCGCCGGTTTACGAAATAACGAATTTATTCCTTTCATTTGCACCATACTGTCGGTGGAAAATAGTGTCGCGCACGCTTGATTAGCAATTAAAAAACAAAGGAGTTTTGAATATTTGATTTCAAAAAACTCTTCGGGATTTCATCAATCGATGTTAAAAGAATATCTACCTACCCTGGTAACATCCAAATTTTCAGTTTTTCACATAGTTTTTGAGGGTTAAACATGGCCAATTTCGAAATTTTTCAATTTTTAATCGCTTATATGTCAAAAACTATCAACTTTAGAGAAATGTCACTAAAGACCTTCGTTGTTTGGAATGATCCAAAAAACCTAAAAAAACTTTATTTTTGACCCACTTTTGGTCCTGGCAACATGCAAATTTGTTAAAAGGGTCCTTTTTGAGTAACATTGTGCAAAAAATCCGAATCGGAATATTTTTCCTAGCGGATGCGCAGTGGCTTTCTGGACTATATATTATTTAGTTATGTTTTATTTAAAATGTTTGTATGGTCCTTTTCATGGGCATTTTCCAGTGCGTCACAAATGATAGAAAAAAAGGTAATTCCGTGATAATACACATTTATAACATTTATTCTAACATGAAATTTTAGTTAAATCTGACAGTTGTCACATTTTATTTGCAATTTGGCATAATAACAAATCAATTGTATATATTGCATTTATAAAATGGTATTTTCTTTGATTTGTATAATCTTATAAATTGTAAGAGTTGAACAAACTGGACCAGAAATAACAGAAAGTGCAGTAAAACACACCATTAAAGAACTGAAAACTGGGAAAGCTGTAGGACCGGACGAAATATTGACAGAAATATTGCAACTTATAGCTGACTGCAATATACATGTAATTGTCGAATTATTTAATATCATATACAGAACAGGTATATTACCTAAAGAATGGCTTCTATCAACATTCGTGACTATATCGAAAAAGAGAAACGCCAGACAATGTTGCGAACACCGTACCATTAGTCTAATGTGCCACATACTCAAAGTATTTCTAAAGATTTTTCATCGTAGAATATACAAAAAGTTAGAACAAGACATTGGACAAACTCAGTTCGGATTTAGAAATGCTCAAGGAACCAGAGAAGCATTATTTGCAGTAAATGTACTAATAATACAGAGATGTTTAGATGTAAACCAGGACATCTATGCCTGTTTTCTAGATTATAACAAGGCATTCGATACGGTGAAACATAATCCGTTAAATAAACTACTGAGAACAAAGAACATCGACACACGGAACATGCTCAAGGAATCAGAGAAGCATTCTTTTTCTTCTTCTTCTGCTTCTTCTTCTTTTGGCATCGAAACCCTGGATGGGTCTTTGGGCCCTTCTTTTCCATTGTCTTATATTCATGGTTTTCAGGTCGTCTTCCACGTCATCCAACCATCTCGTCCTGGGCCTTCCCTTTTTCCGCCTTCCTACCGGCTTCCACTGTAACATCTTCTTTGTCGTCTTCCTGTCTTCTTGTCGCTGAACATGTCCCAGCCATGACAGCCTTTGACTTTTTACAAATCTTACGTCATATCCTTCATTCAGATCATTAATCTCGTCATTTCTCCCGATTCTCCATGTGCCATTAACAACCAGAGATGCATTATTTGCAGTAAATGTACTAATACAGAGATGATTAGATGTTAACCAGGACATCTATGTCTGTTTCCTAGAATATAACAAGGCATTCGATACGGTGAAACATAATCCGTTAATAAAACTACTGAGAACAAAGAACATCGACACACGGGATATAAGAATAATAAATAATCTGTATTATGAACAAGAAGTTGTCATAACAATAAATAATGTAAACACCAATAAAATAAAAATCAAAAGAGGCTTTAGACAGGGCTGTGTCTTGTCGCCATCATTGTTTAATGAATACTCAGAAGAAATATTCAAAAAAGCCTTAAAAGATGAAGTAGCAGGCATAAAAATACACATATGTGAAATGAGATACGCTGATGACACAAAATTAATAGCAGAAACTATTACAGATCTACAAAGAATTTTAGAAAAGGTTGGTGCAACGAGTGAAGAATTTGGTCTGTCACTAAACATAAAGAAAACGAAATTCATGGTTATATCAAGTTATATCAAAGAAAAATATTAGAAACATAAATTTACACGTAAATAATAAGACGATAGAACGAGTTCAGAATTATAACTATTTAGGGACAAACATTAGTGAAACAAACGATTACACCAAATAAATCCGAATAATAATTAATAGAAAATGCTAGAAGTGCATTCACTAATATGAAACAAATATTATGTAGTAGAGACCTCAGCTTAAATCTTAGAAAGCGAGTACTAAAATGTTATGTATTTTCTGTTCTTTTGTATGATGTGGAGACATGGACTCTCAATAAACAATGCCTCAATAGATTGGAAGCATTTGAGATGTGGACCTATCAAAGGATGCTGAGGATCTCCTGGACAGACAGAATAACCAATGAGAAACTTTCAATTCCAATCATAAAAAAAAAATTGTAAAGTCCGATTGGTGAACTTGTTTCTTAGATACTTTAAATTGTTTAGCCCTAGAGGTCACATGTCGAAAGCAATTTTTTGAAAAAAATCGTAGACAGTTAATCCTAGATCCACTCTCCTTCTAAAGACTTATATTTTTATATTATGATGTAAATAAACGCGTAAAACATTTTTCAACCTCTTATTTCGGATTTGAAAATAAGGGGGCAAATTTTGTTATAAACAGTTAGAATTTAAGCGGTACGATACATCCTATGAGTTTCTAACTTACAGATTATTGTTGCTGAAGAAAAAGAGAAATTGAAGAAATTGAAGAGGTTACTATACATTATACATCCTACGAGTTTCTAACTTACAGATTATTGTTGCTGAAGAAAAAAAGATTTAAAACAAAATAAAAATTTAATTTTGATATACACTAATAATTACGATAACATAAAATGTGTTTATTTTTAACAATTTATAGGTTGCACCGCTCAATGAGGAAGGTCTATTATAACATATATGGTCGGGTGCATAAAATGACCATTCATTTCTGTGCGCCTGAACCCAATTCCCATTATCAACAATAGAACACGCCATTAAATTTCCATGCCTTTAACAAGCGCTACCAGCCCCTTCATAAAAAATAATAGCTACCAAATAGTAACCTTTTAGTAACCAACACAGGAAAAGTTGTTTTTCAAAATGCAAAGAACTTAGGCAGTTTAGGTAAAAGTTATATACTGTTATATTTCTATTTGATATGAAAATTAAATTTTGATAATTATAAACAAAATTCAAGTTAATATAAAATATTTTCAATTTTCTCAACCACGGGCATATAAATTTAGAACAACCTGTATACAACAAATTGTTATATTTAATTTTAAGAAGTGATTAAACGAAACTCGGGACAATGCGCTTAGAACAAACAAAGTGAATGGCGCGTACCATTATCGTTGTTCGCGGAAGGTTCGATCATTAGCCTATGCTAAATAAAACTCAAGTGAAATCGATAATAGGTCATTATCGTTGTTCGCGGAAGGTTCGATCATTAGCTTATGCTAAATAAGACTCAGTTGAAGTAGATAATAGATCATTAAATTTTGTAATTAGTAGAAAGTAATTTTAGAATGGGAATTAACTATTTTTCTTTTGAAATCCATTAAGCATATTTAGAAAGATTAAAAATTGGTTTTGAGGAATACTGCGAATGAGAGTTGGTGGTGGAAGTTTGATTTGTGAATCTGGAAGGGATATTTAGAAAGTAGGGGAATGAATGACAAATAGAGATCAGAATGTTTTGAGCTGTCGAGAAGTTAAGTCCAGTAGTAGACGGTAGTGTACGGAGAGTGAGAAAGCCGGTGTAGTTCCGTGAGTGTGGAGTATCTATCGTGGAACGAGAGGTAGGCCAGGTTGAGAGTAAAAGAACCTCCTTGAGCCAAGAGTTCCCGGTAGCTGATTGCAGTTTTGAAAAAGGTAGAACACAGCATCACGACAGAAGCAGGAAACGAGAGCTATACGAGCTAGTTTCAGAGGAGAACATTACTGGAAGCCAGGACGAGGTTTTGATTGCAGCCAAGGATATCAGGAAACGGGTCTTGTGTGAAGACATTCTCAGTTCACCAGAAAAAGGTCAGTCTCATTTGTTTGGACATGAATGTATGGGTTTTTCGTATTAAATACCACATTTAAAATTGAAGAAACATAATCAATAATATCAGAAAAGCTTCATCAAACTTAAATAGAATTGTTGCTAATAAATCATAATAGTTAAATGTTAATAAAAACTTTCAATTGGAAACCAAAAGGAAATAAGATTCCCATGTGTAAATGTTATGTTTAAGAATAATAAGATATAGCAAATATTAAGCAGTGATTGCCATTTAAATAAAATAAACAATATTTTGATTACAATTGTAACCCATATGTGTTATTATTTTACTCTTTTCTTTCCTATCCCGATTAGGAACCATTGAGAAATACTTAGAAGCCACGTAAGTAAGTAATTAATTTTATAAAAAGCCCTGAGATTGAAAACATATTGATATGTGATCTGGTAAATTAATTAGATTATTATTAATGCATTGATTAAATTAAATGACATATAAAAATATTATCTCATATCAATAATCAAGATCACATCAATACATAGGGCCGTAATATGTTAAAAGTATTTTCAAATATACCGGGCCACCCATATTGACAGGGTGGAACAAACTTTTGTTTTTTAATGAAACACTCTGATCTTACTTGACAAAACGTAGCGTTTGTAAATCATGCACGCCTATGTATTTTGGGATTCGGGGATTAATTCTGGGAAGTAATCTTATTTTCAAGATACACTATAAAAAAGAGATCGGCAAATCAAATATTCAGCAGAGGATTTAGACACAGTGGCGACGCGTGACTTTTTCTAAAGTGTTACCAAACCAGATGTAAAAAAATCTTATTAAAAAAAATTATTTTGAACCTCCCAAATATAAGTTTTTGTTTTCAATCCTTTTTTTTTGAAACGTTTATTCAGCAATCTCTTAGTTATAAAAATTCTAACAATAAGCATCTTTGGGGTTTGAAGTAAAAAAAAATTGACGTTAGAGAGGTCAGTCCAATGACTGGACCTCTAGTATGGAACAAACATGACATTCCGATAATATGCTACATACAAACATACATTTTACATTATTTACAAACAATACATATATCTAAAATATAAACACAACTATGGTGAGGTATAAAACTTATTTATAAATAAGGTCCAGTGGATTTTTACGTTTTAGTCTGTGAGTTTGTTGACTATTATCAAGTAAGTTTATTGCCAGGGCATTTGGATGGCTTTCTAGGCGTTTTATGTACCGAACACTGCACTGAACTATCACTTCACTGATCGTAGGTACTTCTAGATCACAATAAATGTCTTTGTTTGACACGAACCATGGGGCGTCTGTTATAGAGCGTAACACTTTGGATTGTAATCTTTCCATTATGGATATGTTGGATTTTGCTGCTGTACCCCATAGCTGGATCCCATAGGTCCAGACCGGTTTGAGTATTGTATTGTATAATAATGTTTACGAAATTTTAAATTTAACTGTTGGCGCTTTTTCCATATATGTGTTCTCCATGTCAAAGTTTTGTCCAGGTGCATACCAAGGTATTTAACGCTTTCGGCTTGTGGAATTGCTTTGTTATTTATTTCTATATTAGGCGATATTTTACGACATTTTGTAAATATGATATGTTGTGATTTTTATTCATTGATCTTTATTCGCCATTTCTTTGTCCACTTTTCAATGTTTCTAATATGCCTTTGAAGAGATTCGGTAGCTGTTGCGGGATTTTCATCTGTGACTAACATAGCTGTGTCATCTGCGAATGTTGTAGTCGTTACATTTTCGTTTGTTGGTATGTCGTGTGTAAACATTAGATATAATATAGGACCCAGAACACTACCGTGAGGGACTTTAGATCGTATAGGGTAGATTTTTGATGTATCTGCTTCATGCTTGACACGGTAGTACCTTTCTTCTAAATATGATTTTAGTATAGTAAACATTGAATCAGGAACGTTCATTTTTATTTTGAAGAGCAACCCTTCATGCCAGACTTTATCAAAAGCCTGACTGACGTCAAGAAAAAGTGCAGAACAGTACTTTTTTTCTTCAAAAGTTTTATTTACTATATCAACGACTCTATGAACTTGTTCTATTGTTGAATGCTTCTCTCTGAAACCAAACTGGTGATCCGGAAAAAGATTATTATCAGTTATTATCTTCATTAGCCTGGTCGCTAATAGCTTCTCAAATAGTTTAGCTAGTACCGGTAAGAGACTAATAGGACGATAAGAGGTATGTTCTTGAGGTGGTTTACCATGTTTATGGATCATTATTATATCAGCAATTTTCCATTGCGTTGGTACAATTTTGAGCCTTATTGCGACTTTGAATAGTTGTGTTATCATAACTACACCTTTATCTGGTAACTCTTTTAAGATAGTTCCTGTTATAAGGTCATAGCTTTTTTGGGTTTTAATCTATATTGAATAGTATTTTTTACATCTCTTTTTGTTACTGGTTTAATTTGCTCACTTGGCTGTTGGATTGTTGCTAGACTTTCATAGATAGCCTCATCTTCTTCAGCACTGACAGAGGGTAGAGGTTGAAAAACTTCTTCAAGATATTTTCCAAATGCCTCTGCTTTTTCTTGATCTGTTCTCGATTATGAGCCATCTGGATTTCTTAATGCTGGTATGTGTTTACTGGGTTTATTTAATTTCCTGGTGGCCTTCCAAAGTGAATAATCGGTATCTGCTGTTGGTGTTAAATTTTGAAGATAATTTTATATGTAGGAGTTTTTGTGCTGTAGTATTGTATTTTTCAGCTGTCTTGCGGCACTATTGTAGTTCATTTCAATCCTGTGGGATAAAATTAAACAAATCAATATTCCCAAATTAAATTTATGTAATTATGTATATCTAACAGGTATAACAATAAATAATATACAAACTAAACATATTATTCTACCATAAAATTAACATAAAAAATGAATAAGTAGGAAAAAGAATAGATTTTGAAAACTATTGTTTATATTTTAATTCTTCCATTTTCAATAATATCGTTTTTTTCTTCAAAATTAAATTATATAAAAAAAATATACAAGGAAAATAACTTTTCAAGTAGTTGATCAATTACGCAATACGTAGCAACACTCTTCCATGTTTAAATGCACGCACACTGTAATCTGTAATAGGTACCTACTAAACTAATGTTACCAATCCTCAAAATGGTGACAATACTGATAGACACAGCGTGCCCGCGCGCCGTCTCTACCAGAGCCGTTGCTCCTTCAAAATTTTCAGAAACGAGCTAGTCCCGAGCGATAGCGAGGTTTCTCCTGCGTTACCACTGCCAGTATTGGTAACAGCATATAATAAAGTGCAATGGATTCATATATCTCGCCAATATTTCCGTGCGTCTAATTGGCTATTTACCGAATTAGGTACTATTAACAAATATTTCGTTGGTAAAAAATATAAATGGAATTATTTCATATGAGTCATAAAATATATATTGCAAGATTTTTAACTGTTACCAATGGTAACAGTGGTTACATGGACGCTTCGCCAGTGTTTAGACAGATCACAGAGGTAGTGCTCTGTGAGAAAAAATAAAATTTAGAGAAAAGGGGAATGTTCAAGTTTCCTTTACTTTTAGTGGTGAAATATAAAGTGTACTTAATTATTAATTGATAGATTTACTAAGTGGAACCCTGATAAGTCGGCTTCCGATAACCCGGAAGTCCGGATAACCCGGACTGATTTTCGTCAGACAAAACAACCATTTATTCACTTTGACTGAGTTTTTTACCAAGAAATAAACAATATCGTATAGAACTGTACGTAATTTAGATGTAGGTACTGCTATAACTACTGTTCATATTTATGTATTTCATGCTTTTGCAATTATAATGGAGGTTATCTGTAAGTATACTGTATTTTCTTAATTTTTACCTTATTCTCCAGCTAACCCGAATTTTCGATAACCCGGATCGGCCGCGGTCCCGATTAATCCCACTTAGAGTGGGACACAAGTTTGACTTGAATGTTTGAACTTGACTTGAGTTTGACTTGAAATTAAGTCCGTCTGACAAATAATTCAAGTCAAGTCAAACTGGTCAATCGTACAGGTTTAATAATTCAAACTGTTTGTCAAACTAGTTTGAAAGAGTTTGAAAAATAATTTATTTAGTAGATATACTTTTTTGTTTTTTGTCGAGATTGACATGTTAGTTGACAATTAAGATAAGAAAATAATAATACAATGAGTGCCACATTAAAGTATCTTGATACAGGAAGACTATAATCAAAATAGGAAAAATTTTGAAAATTATTCCTGTATGCTTAGAATTGCTTGCTGGTAAGTTTCATTTTATCGATATAACTTTTTTATATTTGAGTGTCACTAGATTAAAACAAAGAATTCGTTGGATAGTTTTTATCATACCAAGTGTAATTTAATCTACTTTGAAAGCTTTAAAGTATTACGTAACATAATTTGGGGGAGGGTAACTCAAGTTAGTAAATGGACTAATTAATCATCTAAGATCTAACAACATCACGAGAAAAACCAAATGCAAAATATACAAAACTCTGATAAAACTGGTCCTTATAATATATTATATATATTATATGGATCAGAGACGTGGACAATAGACACTGTCGAAAAGCTATGAGAACTTATTAGGTACGTTTAAACGAAAAATCCTCAGACACATATATTAGGGGGTGAAAGAAAATGACGTAACGCGCAGAAGATATAATTTTGAACTATACGCAGCATACGACGAACGCGACGTCATAACATCCATAAAGATCGGACGTCTGCGCTGGATGGAATATGTTAAACGGCTGTTGGAAACCGAAACACCAAAACATCTAATGAGGCAAACACCAGTAGGGAGAAGGTCAAAGGGAAGACCCAAACTTAGATACATGGAACACTTGAGATTACCCACTGAAAGGACAAAGCAAGGAACAGAACAGCATGGCGGAAAATCCTAGAACAAGCCAGGACCCACAAAGGGTTGTCGAGCTACTGATGATGATGAAGTTGGGGGAGGGGGTAATGTAAAACGTTACTAAGCGTTATACGGGGGGGAGGAGGGGGTTCGAACAGCGCGTTACATAACATTGTCTTTTAACTTAAATAAAAAAACTACGGAATAACAATCTCCCAACTTTTCAACTTTCGTTTATATTTTACATTGAACCCCTGGATTGTATTATATTGCCCCCTCACGCTCCGCTCATGTTACAATAGGACAATAGTATTTAAGTAAAAAAATCTTAAAATATTATTTCTATTAACCAGATCCAGCACAGTAACACATGTTTGCAATAAACAGCTGTACCTTTCTTCACAACAAAAGATGAAAAGGTACATATGGGATAAAGAGGTTGTAAAATTGTGTTACAATACTTGAACGGCCCCTTTAACAAAAATTTATGAAGGAATAACAAAATATTATATTTTTGATAGAGTAGCTTTAACGAATTTTTTGCAACTTTGCAATGTCTTCTTAAAGAATTAGTTCACTAATTGTCATTTTATAACACTGTTCTTTATTTTTACATAATACAAGTATGCACTTTTCAATTTTCATTGTTTTGAAATCACCTGCCGCAATATCAAATAAATAGTATATTTATTTTTCTTAATTAATTCTACTTCAAATACAGATTTTTTTCTCTTAATTTTTGCAGTGTAAGAGAAGGGATACCTTCAAAATCAGACTCAATTTGATCTGGTACTTGTTCTGAGCCGAAAAATATTCAGGTTCAGATATTATTTCACAAAGCACACACTTCAAAACGAACGTAATAAACAAGCCAAGCACATACTTCTTAACATGAACTACAAACTAATTTGCGGAGTAGCAGAGTACAGATTCAGACATATCCAAATAAGTCAAAACAAAAGTCGGTACTCTCTCAATTAGAATTGGAAATAAACACGTTGCGCAATATTATATTCAAACTTCAAACTGTTTGAAGAAGTTTGATTTCAACCAATTTCAACCCAAACCTAAAGATATCGAAGTCAAGTCAAGTCAAACTTTTTTACAGAAAAAGTTTGGTTTTCGAGTCAAGTTTGATAAATAAAATCAAACTAGTTTGACTTGATGGATCTCTAATCCGACTTATCGAGGTTCCACAGTAGGTATATAAAACAAGTAACAAGTATATAAAAATAAACGGGGTTTTAAAATAATGTATTTATTGTTTGTGTGCAGATATTACAAATAAAGTATATTTAGCTGTAAGATCATTGGGAATGACTTTTTCTTCTGCAGCACGCTTCATACGTTGTCTTACTATATCTAGATAATCCTTCTTGTATTCTTCAACTTCGCTTTCAGGTACATACGGTAAGGTTGCATTTATAGAAATAAACAGATCTGCAACATAACTTAATTTTAGTAAAATCTTTTAAAAAAGTAATCCAATTTTTTTTACTAAAATGTAGATTAAATTTACATGTGTTAAGGCTATGGGTACATAATTCACAAATATTTTACGGCTATCCCTACTTTTTCTGTCTTTACACGGCAAATTACGTGTAGTAAAATTCTCACTGGTATGGAAACTGCAGATGTAAACATTAGGTTGACAGTGACATTGTCATTAGAAAGGTAGAGATGGCTATTTCGGTTTCGTTCAGTTTTTGAATGTTCTTGGATAACCTTTACTTGTATAAATGATAGGATTATTTTTTCACTAATTATGTATTCAGTGGTTACCATTATTTATATACTATACAAATAGTCGAAAAAGAAAAAAAGTTTATTAGCGGAAACAGAAGACAAACTTAAGATATGGATGAACATATTATCAAAAGAAAGTCACATGCTGTTAAAGTCATTCTTCAGAGTTCCCAAAGCTTCATATACCTGAGCAGAGAGCTAAATACTCAACTAGACCACTGAAAAGAAATCATAAGACGCATTGAAATAGCAAGGTCTGGTTTCAACATGCGTAAAATGCTCTGTAACCCCAAGCTATCAGTCACAATAAGATTGAGAACACTAAAGTGTTATGTGTGAATGTGTGGTCTCTATTACTATATGGTTGCGAGACCTGAACTTAAAACAGTATGACGTTAACAAATTGAATTTATTCGAAATTTGGATGAACCGCCGAATGTTAAGAATAAGCTGGGCCAGCAGAAAAACGAATGAAAAATTACTGAAAATAATAAACACCCGTCCTCATCTGGTCAATACTATCAAAATTAGATATACGTCATATGTAGGACACATAATGCGCCATAGGGAATTTGAGCAGCTCCAGGTAATATTAAATGGCAAGATCGAAGGTAAAAGGGGTTAAAGAAGAAAGAAAAAATCTTGGCTCCGAAACATCAGAGATTGGACCCACACAACAGAAAATGACTTAATTCATCAAGCCCAGAATAGAGAGAAATTTGCCATATTGACCGCCAACCTCAATAGAGAAGTCACTTAGGAAAAGGAGCCGAGAATATCATTTTATTATTTTTCTTCTAAAAAAAGCGTTAAAACTTTCCGTAAAAAGCGAAGCCTTTAATTATAAAATCTTAAAATCATCTTTATTAAAATATGAAGCCAACATTTAATAATTCACTCAAGAAAATGGGCGGAATGCATAAAACGTAGTAGATGCTATTGCTTCAGCAAATAGTCACTACTTTGTAGCATTTTCTTTTACACAAAAGTAGGTGCGTTTGTTGAGAAGAACTTATTACACAACAGAAGTATCTATTACTGACCAAAAGTATCTACTAAAAAGCGTAGCGCCAGCCGTGTCTGCATTACACCAATCGTGATGGAATTAGTTTTCCATGTGCTTGTGATTTGTGAATTCACATTTTTACGTACCAAATTATTAGAATTGTACATAAGTAAAAATGAGTGACTCAGATCCGAAGCGACAAAAGAGTTACGCGAGGATAAAAATGAACAATTGTTATTTGTTAATCTTCTTAACAATTATTAAATTTTATTTGATAAAAGAATGACCCAAAAATTAAGAATCTTCTTAGTTTGTAAATTTTTCTATGACACACATTCATAAATGCTGTCATATTGTAACAAAACAATACCTACGCCGAAGACGTCCACCCACCAACTTCACTTAAACTGAAGCAAAATACTACTAAACAAGCACACACTTCAAAAGCGTAGTACATTTTTCTATGCAGGCTGATAAAAAGTAGCAAATACTACGGAGAAAAGCAAATGCTTTTTAAGTGTAGTGAAATCTTCAACAATGTAGTACGTACTTGAAGCATTAGCATTTACTACATTTTATGCCACCATGGTCACTTTACTTTATAGCTAAACTCGTACCTATTTACGGTTATCGGAACAAACTCTTATAAAATAATACTCTTATTTGAACTTTAATGATTTGAAATACTTGGATTTTCCATAAAGAATATATAAACAATAAATAACTTTTTATTAATTGTACGCCTTAAATCAATTATTATTTTTCAAATACACTATCAATACTATTTAATAAACAACCCTTTGATTGATTTTATTATCATCCTAAAAGCGTTAAAAAGCAGTAGCAGAATTAACTGCTATATCAAAATAGCGGGTCGGACACATCTCTACTTGTCACTGTCTTGAGTCTTGTCATAACACTATATTCGAATGAGTGCGTTGTACGACAAAGTTAGCGAATGTTCGATTTCCAGGGACATGGTGTCCATTTTTTTCGAATCCTGAAAAAACTAATAAATATTTTTAAAAAAGTTAAACACAGAATGAAAGACTAAATTATTATAGAGGGCCGAAAGTCGCTTAGAATATATAAGAAGTTTCTTCCGAATGAGATATTTGAAGTTAAAAATCACACTACATTTTCTCTTAGTTTTTCACCCCTGTAACTTATTAAAATAAACATTATAGAAGTTCTCAGGGACTTTCGGCCCTCGCTAATAACGTAATCTTTCATTCTACGTTTAAATTTTTGAAAAATACTTATTAGTTTTCTCAGGATTCGAAAAAAATGAATCCCCATTTGAATAGCATTGCAGCCGAAAATACATACCGATCCTCTTAACAACCCTGGACTGACTGGTGACGCTTTTTATAGAGATGTTACAAGTTTTCTTTCTCAATTTAATTGGCATAATTTGTTCAAAAATAAGTCTCTTGAATATAATGCTCAGAATTTTTTACATTATTATATACTTAACAATTGATCTTTATGTTCCTGTTAAAAAGGATTCACCAAAGAAATTTCCGGTGTGGTTTTCTCCAGATCTCAAAGTTGCAATTATTCAGAAAAAGAAAGCTCACAAAGAATATCTGAGAACTAAATGCTCCACTCTCTTTAATGAGTTTTCAGCATTAAGGGCTCATTGAAAACGCTTAAAACAACAGTGTTATCGTGATTACATTGCATTTACTGAATCATATCTCAGGTATAATATTAGAAATTTTTGGAAATTTGTTGGTATGTAATAAAAATATCAAGCCTAATATACCATCAGTTGTACACTATCACTAGTTCTAGTGGTACAGAAATTGTTAATTTGTTTGCTGAATATTTTTCAAAAACTTATAGTGATAGAGATTGTGTTTTGCAGGATAATATTTTAGTGTCTGGTGACATCAACGTATCACAATTTACTATATCTCAATTTGGCATTTCTATTTCGTCTACATATGAAAAACTTTCCATTTTGGATAGCAACAAGGGGTCAGGTCCAAATAGTCTTCCACCTTTTTTTCTTAAACACTTAAGTTTTTTACTTTCTAGACCTCTTTTTCACATTTTTAACCTGTCATTAAAGACAGTGATGTTCCCAGCCTACTGGAAAACTAGCTTTATTACCCCAATACTAAAATCTGGAGATAAGTCTCAAGTGAACAATTATCGTCCGATTAGCATTCTGAGTTGTATTCCAAAAGTTTTTGAGAGCCTTGTATGTGACTATTTGTCAGCACGTTTAAAAGGCTGTTTTATCGACCAGCAATTTGGATTTCTCTCTAGCCGCTCCACTGAACTTAATTTATTGACATTTACCGACTTCCATTTAGAATCTCTTGAAGGCGGCTTCCAAGTTCATGCTGTATACACAGACCTTACAAAGGCGTTTGGCCGGGTAAATCACAAGATTTTAATCAATAAGGTGAGAGGTATGGGTATCCAGGGTGAACTTTTAGAATGGTTGTTATCCTACCTATCTGAAAGAATACAAGTAGTAAATGTTCAGGGTTTTCAATCGTTTGAAATTAAGGTACCTTCAGGAGTGCCACAAGGGTCACATCTGGGACACCTTCTATTCAATATCTATGTTAACGATATACGATATTACCTCCTGTTTCCACTTTGCTTTTTTCCTAATGTTTGCTGACGATTTAAAATTATATTTTTTAAAAATCGAGAATGATGGTGACTATCAAAAATTACAATCTGACTTGGATCGGTTGAGCTATTGGTGTGATAGCAACGGAATGGAACTTAATGTTAAAAAAGTGTCACTTAATTGTTTTTGGTCGAAATAGAACTCTTACAAATCATATCTATACTATTAAGGATTGTCCTTTAGACTCTGTATCTCAGATAAAAGACCTAGGTGTTGTACTCGATTCCAGCTTATACAAAATCCCGCACATCTCATCTATTGTCTCAAAATCACTTCAACTTTTAGGGTTTATCAAACGTTGTGCTAAAGACTTTCTAAATATCCCATCCATAAAAATATTGTATTGTTCACTTGTGAGAACTCACCTAGATTACTGTTCATGTGTTTGGTCTCCACACTATAACACCCATATTCTAGCTATCGAGAGAGTTCAGCACAAGTTCTTAAGATTTGTTACATTTAAACAAAACCAGAGAGTTGATGAAATTAACTATTCCAATATAGAAAAGTCTCTCAACATATAACCTCTCTCCAAATCCGACGCATGCATAAGGATCTCACAATGTTTTATAATATACTACACTCCAATAATTTTGGTCCTCAACTATTGGAGAAAATTAGCCTCCATGTTCCCAGTAGACAAACGAGGCTAAATCAACCTTTTTACATTAGACCCCATCGCACTAACTAGAGACATAACTCCTTCATGTCCAGAACACCTACATAGGTTTGCTAACCAATATTCAGAAGGTTTAGAGTTTAGATTGTTATAGTTTTCCAAATGAATTTAAAGCTCAGCTTAAAAACTGTGTGTGATAACTTGATATCCTTGTGTTTTGTACATTTTTTGTTAATGTTTGTTATTCAATGTTCCTAGTTTGTATGATTAAAATTTTTAAATTTACTTTAGGTTAGGTTATAAATCTCCTGTGTTTAATGTTTATGTAACAAAATGTATGTAAAAAAATATGAATTTCACTCAAGAGTAAAGTACCTGTATATTCACAATATAGAAAATTTTTATTAAGAAAAGTTGTTTGGAATTAAACGCTATGTTTTATTGTTCAATTACATCAATTACATCCTTCTAATTGCAATATTGTGAACTATAAAAGCACTTAAGTCTTGTCCAAAATTCATATTTTTTTACATACCTCATATAAAATTAAAAAAGTTTGATATCTGATGATTGCATCTTAGATCCAAATAGAGCATTTTATAAAGAATAACATTTTTTCGTAGAATTGATAATAAAATAGTTATAATTGAAATAAAATGATGATGGGTATCCGTAATTATTTAAGAAAAAATGGAATAACCAATCAATTAGAACGATATAATTATATATTAAAACATAGTTTTTAATTCCAAACAACTTTTCATAAAAACAATTTTTGATATTTTGGATCATAAAGGTACAGTTCATCTAATTTACTTACCGTTGCACGTCATTATCTACGTTAGAGATCTGAGTTGACATTGTTGCCCAATTACAAAAAATTCTTAAATTCATTTTAAATCAAATACGTCACACAACTTTTGCGGAAGTGGATTTTACAGCAAAACAAATTAATATTCAATGTAAATAAATAAAAACTTAAAAAATAGAAAACAAGAATTAAGTTATAATGTTACGTTAAAGTACATAATAAAAACAGTAAATATATTGAAACAAATATTTGTAGTAAATAATATAAACAAATATGAACTGTCATCATCGCAACTGTCAAATAAATGTTACCAATTTATGTCAAAATGTCACCTTCGTTCGATTATAGTTACAGTGTATTCCGAACAAATGTGCTTCATAAAAACGCTTTATAATCCATTTGTACAAATTAAATGAAACATATTATTGTGTATTTCTTTACGTTAACATTAATAGAAATCTTTAAATATTATTTCTACGCGTATATAATAAAATATGTCTAGTGGACGTAATGCCAGTGTACTCGATAATGTGATTATAAAAAGAACACACCTACCGCCTAAATATTTTGTGTTGGTATCATGTGACGTCACGGGCTATGACGCGGATGACGTGCAACGGTAAGTAAATTAGATGAAGTATAATTTACTCTTTAACGAAATTCATATTATTGACATACCTCGTATAAAATTGGTAAAACTTGATACCTGATGGTTGAGTTTTAAATTTTAGACTATTTAAAGTATTTTTTGAAGAATATTCCGTAAAATGGATAATAAAAAAGTTTCCCATGTGGTTCCTAGCTACGCAGACATACTATATAAAATTTGCTGTATAAGAATTTTCAAATTGTAATGCCATATTCGGTTTCAGCATAATAAAAAAAAATATTTGATCAAAGTCACATGATAAATTCAACAATATTTTTAAAATTATTTATACAAAACAATTATTATTGTTTAAACAATTAAAAAACAATTAGCGGCAAAATGTAAGAGTAGAACTTTTTACTTTAACATGTATAATAAACTACCAAAAACAGTTTTAGAAAAATATAAGCTTGTTTGAATTTTTCCGAGACAATGCATTTTTCGTTCAATTTTGACTCCCCTATTACTTGAAACTTACACGTAAAAATTAAAAAATGTATGGGATGCCCATAAAGGATAAAAAATGTATACAGTGTTTATGCTGATTTAACTAGAATAGTATTTTAAAGGTTAAAATAAACAAGCGTTGTAGATTAATACCTTTAAGAGATTTTTCGTTTGGAAAAGTATATGTCAAATTTCTGTGCTCTTGGAAATAAAACTCGGGAAATCCAGCCTCTTTTAAATCCTTCTCATATTGATGTCTTGGATTTTCCTTTTCAAAGTAGGGAGATATCATCAGTTCTTGGTTACATTTTCCACATCTTGGATGCTGACTTAGTTTTTGAAAAACTGCATCAGCTGGTATGCGTTCGTATAATATATGAAAAGTTTGTCCTCCTTTTTTTAACATTCTGTGGATGTTTTGAAACGCTAGCCTGAAATTAAAAATAAAACAAAGCATAATTTGTGTCGGACTAACTTTGTCAGACGAAATTTGTACTAAAATTATAATAGTAGGGGAGGAAATTATGCTAAATGTGCAGTCACTCGAGCGTTATGGGGACCTATTGGGTTGTGAAGATTAGGTCCTAAACCAAAAAAAGTTAAGTAAAATTTTCCATTTACGTGGGGATTTTCCAATTTTTAATTTAATTTTCCATTTCCAACAATCGTTTCTTCTGATTATAGCGCCATTTATCCATAATTCGAAGAAAGTCTCTTATAAAAGTTACTTATTTTTACGTAAGGAATCCAAATCTGCCATTTAAAAAATGGGGGCGCCTATTTAAGATTTTAAAGTAACCCTCCACCTCACTTCTGTGGGGGTTATGTTTGGTACCATTCGATAGATTTTTCAAAAATATGGAATAATAATTGTATTTTTTAATTGATGTTCATTTCGCGAAGGACCGCGGGATTCGTATTTAAAATTTACCCCCCTCCTTCGTGAGGAGTCGTGTTTTTTGGTATCATCCGATAGATTTTTAAAAATTATTAAGCAGGTATTTTTTAGTTTTTCGATCTGTCGCTCATTTCGCGAAATATTCACTTTTTTCTTGTGAAACTTTGTGACTCGCCCATTTCCTTACGCCCCGCTCAAACCGTCAGATTTTTGAAATGTACACTGTTCTGCATGTATGTACTTAACTTACCTGCGAAAAATTTACCCCCCACCCTTCTCCGTGGCGGTGGTGTTTGGTATCATTCGATAGATTTTAAAAAAATATTGAACACGGATTTTTTTCTTTATCTGACGTTTATTCCTCGAAATATTTGCTTTTTTCTTGTGGAACTTTGTGACTCACACATTTCATTTTTACGCCCCACTTAATTTACCTTAATTTCATCTGACGATTTCGAGTTTTTCTAAGTAGATTTTTTTTCGGACCCCTCTTAACGAACTCCCCTGTATTAAGATCCAATATATGGTAGGGGTTACAAGGTTTCTCCCCATGTCATAATCTAACGCGCTCCAGTAACTGCAAAATCCCCGCTGGACCTCCCCTACTATAATTATTTTCTCATATTTGTAGAAGTTATGGGTTATGGCCAACCTATGTAGGACAAACTACATAGATATAATTGAATAAGTAAATAGCATTTTCAGAGACAAACTCAACTGTACCAGGGTTATGTAACATGTAACCTTCTATGATAAATTACGTTATAAAATTTAATATTTTTGTTGAAAATTAACCACTATTTTGCTTTACGATTAAGTTTATATGACGTTTCAATTTTTACTTTGGAAATCGTTACAAAATACAAAACACTATTAGATAATTATTTTGTTTTTGTTACCTGGTACAAAATTTTTCTAATAGGTAATAATTTAATTTTATCTGTCTTATTCATATTGACAATTCAGACATGTGTTATTAATTATTATACATTGTAAAATGGATAATTTTAAAATTCTATTGCCAATACTCATGAGTTGCATTCCTGGGACGACTTTATTGGAAAATAGTCTGATCTGACTATATTTCAATGTGAGTTTTGTCATTTTACGATTTGAATATGATATAATTTCGAATTGATTCGAATGCCCTATGTCCGTTTCTTTTTGATCGACGATTGGGAATAATTATTCTAAATCGTGCAGTAAAAATGGTTTTATTGACAGTTAATTACTGATAATTATTACACTTGACATAATGACTTACGCACTACAGTTGTTGGTTAGGTAAAATTTCAAAATAGACTGCCAATCAAAACAGTCCGAAACCCCTAATATATAATGCTCACAATTAATTTACAACTCATCAAAAAGGTAATTGTTTTTTGTATACAGGGTGATTAATTAGTGGGGTAAAGCTGCATTAAAGCTGCAGTAAAGCAATATATCTGCTATAGTAATAGATAGCAATAAAAGGTAATAACAAAAATTGTAGCCAACTTTGAGCTTCACATTACAAAATTAGTTAGAATGTTACAGGTTGTTCGATAACACAGTGGCAGACAAAACTTTTGTTTTTTTTTAAATAGTACACCATATATTTTATTTTATATTCGAAATCCTGTTAACTTCTCCATCACAAAAATATAAAGGTTTGTTATGTTATGTTATGTTATGCGGGGTATTTACAAAGTTATAACTAATTTTGTATGAAAATCGTAACAAGTTCAACTCCCTGTATAAATAAAAATAAGCACAACAGCACTAGTTTATTAACGCCATATTTTTTATTTATTGTCAACATTTTCAACAATTATTGACATTGCTAATTTTCTTTATATCAAATACAGGGTGAGTCAAAACTCAAGTACATAATTTTCTCAGTAATGTTAAATGGAATATCCTGTATTTTATATCATTATTGAAAAGTAACGTTACCGTACTTTAATTTTTACGTAACATTCCATATGTAAAAATTTATTAGTTTTCGAGATATTTTCATTTTTTAGAGCAAATTATTTTAGGTGTCTAAATTTATCTAAATTTTAAGTACCTTAGCCATGACTGAATTGACAATTATTGACGATTACTGATTATCAATCCGGTAACGATGTAGCAAATAAAGAAATAAAAATAATTGATTAGTAATTAGTAATAAAAACAATTAAAAACTACTTTTTTATGTAAATGTAACAAATAAAGAAAGAAAATTAGTAATACATTTTAGAAAAAGAAAACACACAAACACAAAATACAAAATTTTGTGAAGACAATTAAACACTACTTTTGTATGTAAATTTAACAATGTAACAAATAAAGAACGAAAATAAATTTATCAGTAATAAATTTTGCAAAAAAATGTTTGAAAAAATAAGAAGCTACTTTTAATAAAATATTTTTAATATTTAATTACATAAGGTGTTCAAAATTACCTCATAACACATTTATGCACGCCTAAAAACGATCATTGAACGAGCTACGTACTCTACGAAGCATTTGTAAATTAACACATCGAAATACACTTTGTATTCTATTTTTCATCTTATTCCTTGTTGTTGGAGGTATTTTATAAACTTCATTATTAACGTAACCCCAAAAAAATCAGTCCAGTTTATTAAATTCTGGTGATTTGGGTGGACACGCTGGTCCATTGAAAACTGAAAATATCTGAAAAACTAATAAATTTAGACGTAGGGAATGATATCTAAAAATTAAAGTACGGTAATGGTACTTTTTAATAGTAGTAGTAATAAAATACAGGATATTCCATTTAAAATTACTGAGAAAATAATGTACTTGCATTTTTACTCACCCTGTATTTGATATAAAGAAAATTAGCAATGTCAATCATTCTTGAAAATTTTGACAATACATAAAAGAATATGGCATTAATAAACTATTGCTGTTTTGCTTATTTTTATTTATACAGGGAGTTGAACTTGTTACGATTTTCATATAAAATTGGTTATAACCTTGTAAATACCCTGTACAACATAACAAACCTTTATATTTTTGTGATATAGAAGTTAACGGGATTTCGAATTTAAAATAAAATATAGGGTGTTCCATTAAAAAAAACATAAGTTTGGTCTGCCACTGTGTTATCTAACACCCTGTAACCTTCTAACTTATTTTGTAATGTGAAGCTCAAAAGTGGCTAAAATTTTTGTTATTAACTTTTACTGCTATCTATTACTATGGCGGATCTATTGAGCTTTACCCCACTAATCAATCACCCTGTATGTAGTAACCTAGAGTAGAGTTTATCAATTAATTCAATTCTGCAGTAAGTTGAATAAACTTAAATAATTATACTTAAGGGGAAAGGCGCAAAATGTCGCCTGTCAAT
Organism: Diabrotica virgifera virgifera; assembly: GCF_917563875.1. Classification (NCBI taxonomy): domain Eukaryota; kingdom Metazoa; phylum Arthropoda; class Insecta; order Coleoptera; family Chrysomelidae; genus Diabrotica; species Diabrotica virgifera. The sequence continues at coordinate 52,299,725 of NC_065449.1, read as the reverse complement.
ATTTTCAATGTGTGTTAAATAAGTTTGTTCCTTTTTGAATCCAGAGAAAACCAATAACTATTTTTGAAAAATTTAAACGCAGAATGAAAGACTACTTTATTACTGAGGGCCGAAAGTCCTTATAGTCCATGTGGTGAGACCGCTCCCGTCTGGAAAAATTTATGATTCGGTTTCTTTATGGATTCCTATTCAAAAATGTCCCCTTTAAACAATTCTAAAGGGTGCCGGGTGGAATTTTTGGGCAGAAGGGAATTACAAGATACCTTTCTTGTTTAGAATGACCCAAAAAACCTAAAAATATATGTTCCACGGCAATCAAACGTGATCTTTTGTATTTGTTTAAAAAATTGTTTAAACAATTTCTGCCCAAAAATGCCGCCCGGCACCCTTCAGATTTGCTTAAAGGGAACATTTTTGAATAGAAATCCACAAAGAAACCGAATCAGAAATGTTTTCAGACGGGAGAGGTCTCACCACATGGACTATTAGAAATAAATAAAAAAATTCTTTTGAAATTAAAAATGACACTAAATTATCTCTTTTATTTTCACCCCTGTAACTTACTAAAATAAACATTATAGAAGTTTTCGGCCCTCAGTAATATTGTAATAATTCATTGTGCGTTTAAATTTTTCAAAAATATTTATCAGTTTTCTCAGGATTCGAAAAAAATTAATACATTTAAAACACTTTGAACATTTTGACAGGAGACATTTTGCACAATATCGATTTCCATTACAATTATACAGAGACAAAATCATAAGAAATTAGGAAATTAAGATTAATGTGAGATTGGATTAATTTGTGATTGAACGGTCATTCATTTAGATAGGGCGAAAACGGCGGGTTCGTTGGGAAAAATATTCCCATGAGATTTTTTTGCATAATCATATTCGTGAGACATCCCAGAATAAGGTTCAAGAAGTCGCACATGTGAAAAGTGGTCCAAATTTTTTTTAACAATTTTTTTAATCAACTTGCAAAAATCAATATTTTTGGCTCGGACAATTTTTTCCTAGGTTTTTCGGACCATTCTGGACAAAAAAGGTATCCTATAATTTTTCTTTAAAATTAATCTTTTTCGAGGTATAAGCAATTTAAAATTTGAAAAACGCGAAAATGACCCTTTTTAAAACTTAATAACTCAGTTAAAAATTATTATTATGAAAGTTAGAAAGTAACTAAATCAAAATTTAAATCCTCCGCTACATGATCCTGAAGAAATCTGTGTTATAAATTTATATAAGCAAAACGCTCGGACAGGTCAATTTTTAAAATAATCATAGTATATTATAGCATCAATTTTTCATCATCATGCTATCATTATAGCATCATCAACATTCCGCGAACTAAGCTGTTATTTTTAATTAATAACAATGGGCGGTTAGATCGTATTGACGCAGCTGTAAATGTGAGTGCAAATAAGATGCACAATAATTGGACTCCCGGAAGCATATTTACAGATGCTTGCGTGTGTAGACACCAGGGTGTTGAAATCAGTTAGGGTTTGGAAAAACAGTACATTTACACATGCTAGCGCGTGTTGACACCACGGTGTTGAAATCAGTTAGGGTTTGGAAAAACAGTACAGTTACAAATACTAGCAGATTTGGACACCAGAGTGTTGAATCCAGCTAGCTTTTTTAGTAATTAATATACAGCATAAATGCTAACGGCTATTGACTTTGATTTTATATACCTACTGCTGCGGAAAAATATTTAAGTGATTTAGGTATTAGTAAATAATCAAACGTTGTTGGGATATAAACAATAATATATTAACACAAAAGAACAACATAAAAAATAATGTTGCTCTGAAGCTATTTGCTTGTGGAATTTTTATAATTAACTATTTAGATGGGAAATAAGCCACAATTAAATTGAAAAAAATAATTTTATTAACGTTTCGATGCCCAAATCGGGTGTCGTCAAAATAAAAAATACTACTACATAGTGTTTGGTAAAGAATGGGCCATAGCTTAATCTCAGGTTCCTGAGGTTAAAATAGGCCGATTTAAGCTAACTTACTTTAGTACAAAGATTTTTATAATAACCGAGATACAGGGTGTCAAATTTAAACTTTTTTTTTATTTATTATTGAATATTTCCTGACAGGCATGAGATATCAACACGAAATTTGGTATGTGGGGGTTTCTCGGGACGAGAAAACTAAATTCCCTACCAAAAGTTATGTGTTGCCCAGAGGGCGCCACATACGCCTTTCAGCACTCATTTAATACGTTCAATTCTTTTTATCCGTCACTCCGTATAATTTTGACATTAAAATTTGTATTCCCCTATTAGTTTTACTTAAAAAAGGTATACCTCTTTCATCTCCCTAAACTCAACCGTTTACGAGATAAACGCATTTCAAATCTGCGGTGCAACATAATTTTTAGCATAATATCATTGTAGTTACACCAGAAAAATAACTTAAAACCATAAAATTATCCAAAAATGTATCGCAAATTTCTTCAAATGGAATTTGCGATGCAATTCCATAAATTTGAGAACTGGCACAATTATTATGGTTTTAAGTTATTTTTCGGGTGTAACTACAATGATATGCTAAAAATGATGGTGTATCGCAGATTTAAAATGCGTTTATCTCGAAAACGGTTGAGTTTAGAGAGATGAAAGAAGTATAGCTTTTTTAAGCAAAACTAATAGGAGAATAAAAATTTTAATGTCAAAATTATACAGAGTGAGGGATAAAAAAATTTAACGTAATGAATAAGTGCTGAAAGGCGTATGTGGCGCCCTCTGGGCAATACATAATTTTTGGTAGGGAATTTAGTTTTCTCGACCCAAAAAAACCCCACGTACCAAATTTCATGTTGTTATCTCATATCTGTCAGGAAATATTCAATAATAAATAAAAAAAAGTTTAACTTTGACATCCTGTATCTCGGTTATTATAAACTTTGTACAAAGGTAAGTTAGCTTAAATCCGCCCATTTTAACCTCAGGAACCTGAGGTTAAGCTATGGCCCATTCTTTACCAAACACCCTGTATATTAAACAAAAATGTTGTTGCTTAGTAAAAAATTCTACTAATATTTTTTTTAATCTGACTCATTTATATTGGCAATTCATACATATATTATACATTTTAAAGTATTTTTTACTAAACAACAACATTTTTGTTTAATTTAGTAGTACGTATTTTGTATTTTGACAACGACACCCGATTTGGGCGTCGAAACGTTAATAAAATTATTTTTTTTTTAATTTAATTGTGGCTTATTTCCCATCTAAATAGTTAATTATAAAAATGCCACAAGCACATAGCTTAAGAACAACATTATTTTTTTATGTTGTTTTTGTGTTAATATATTATTGTTTATATCCCAACAACGTTTAATTATTTATTAATACCTAAATCACTTAAATATTTTTCCACAACAGTAGGTATATAAAATCAAAGTCAATAGCCGTTAGCATCTATGCATGTATAACCACTAAAAAAGCTAGCTGGTTTCAACACTCTGGTGTCCAAATCTGTTAGTATTTGTAAATGTACTGTTTTTACAAACCCTAACTGATTTCAACACCCTAGTGTCAACACACGCTAGCGTCTGTAAACGTACTTTTTTTCCAAACCCTAACTGGTTTCAACACCGTGGTGTCATCACGCGCTAGCATCTGTAAATGTACCGTTTCTCCAAACCCTAACTGATTTCAACACCCTGGTGTCTACACACGCAAGCATCTGTAAATATGCCTCCCGGAATGGCATCTCTTTCGCACTCTTCAGCATTTACGGCCGCCTAACACGTACATTGCGCTCATTATTATTACTTAAAAATAACAGCTTAGTAATAAATAATGACAAAAATTTCTTCAGGATCTTGTAGGGGGGCATTAAACTTTGATTTAGTCACTTTCTGACTTTCATAATATTAACTTTTAACCAAGTTATTAAGCCTTGAAAATCACCATTTTTGTTCTTTTCAATTCTTAATTGCTTATAACACGAAAACGATCAACTTTAGAGAAAAATTATAGGAGACCTTTTTTATCCAAAATGGTAAAAAAAATCTACAAAAAAGTTGCTCGGGCCAAAAATATGGATTTTTGCAATTTGATTAGAAAAATTGTTCAAAAAACCACTTTTCACGTAGGCGACTTCTTGAACCTTATTCTGGGATGTTTGACGAATGTGATTATGCAAAGAAATCTCATGGGAATATTTTTCCCAACGATCCCGCCGTTTTCGCCTTGTCTAATTGCTTAAACAAAATTAAAGGCTACATACCTGGGAGACTTTATCATATGGATAGTAAAGAAACTAAATATATGATCAAATCTATCTTTTAACTCGTTAGGAACACTCTTTGTAGCAATGTCTAACTGACAAAAATTTGATCGTGGTAATGCAACATGTTTTCTTGCATAATCAACCATAGGTTTGGAAACATCGGCACCTATAAATTCTTTATAGTCTGGAGGAATTATGGGTTGTAAACAATTCTTGGAGTTACTTCCATCTGCGAAACCAAACTCTAAAATAGACGGACTTTTTCTCCAATTTATAACATGTTTGTGTTTGGATAACAGTAGTTTTGTATTATGAATAAAGAACTGTGTTTGTTGTGCAAATAGTTCGGGTAATACCATAGCCGCCATTATGGCTTCGGTAGAAATCGTTTATGTTTGGAGAAATCTGTAATAATAAAAGCATTAAATAAATAAAAAAAAATAAAAAAAAAATATTCTAACAATAATATAAAATATGTACAGTGTGCTGGAATAAGTGTTGCTCCCCCATATTAACTATTTATTTTTTAGCACATAAGCAAAACGCTTGGACATGTCGATTTAAAATAATCAACAATACTATAGCATCAACGTTTCGAACTTTACGCTATTTCTCTTCCGGTGACAGTCATAACTTTGATTTTTTTTTAATGGGAAAGTACATCATGTGATACCTCATTTAAAAGCTTTGGAAATACTGATTACAAAAATGTATAATTCTTGCGCAAATGTTGGTCCGATGCTTTCTAAATGCATTTATTCTTTTAATTCCTGAGAAAACTATTAAATTTTTGAAAAATTTAAACGCGCAATGAAAGCCTACATTATTACTGAGGGCTGAAAGTCCCTAAAAACTTCTATAATGTTTATTTTAATAATAGTCGGAGAGATAGAAGCGGATTTTGTGCGTGATAAGTAATATGGAAAAACTATACGGGGATATGTTAAATTAGTTGTGTACATGACTTTCACCAACGACCGGAAACCAGAGTTGGGGCCGAGGGTAGTTATAAGGGGTCAAAGTCGCGGATTTTATTATTTTTTTTATGACGCTCATGATCGAGATAGTGCACCAAAATTTTTGAATAAGTAGGTCATGATGTAACTAAGTAAAATCTCTAGGGGCGGAACGCTGCGTGGCCGACAAAGGGGTGGGGGTAGGGGTGAATATAAAAAATATAAAGGGTTTTTTGCGACGTTCGTGATTGAGATAGTGAACCAAAATTTGGGAATAAGTAGATCATGACATTACTAAGTAAAATCCCCAGAGCCGGAAACCAGAGTTGGGGATCAGGGTAGTTATAAGGGGTCAAAGTCGACGTTTTTATTATTTTTTTTTGTGACGCTCATGATCGAGAGAGTGCACCAAAATTTGGGAATAAGTAGGTCATGACGTAACTAAGTAACATCTCCAGGGGTGGCACGCTGCGTGGCCGACAAAGGGGTGGGGCAGGGGTGAATACAAAAAAATATACGGGGTTTTTTTGCGACGTTCGTGATTGAGAGAGTGCACCAAAATTTGGGAATAAGTAGACCATGACATAACTAAGTAAAATCCTGAGAGCCGGAAACCAGAGTTGGGCATGAGGGTAGTTATAAGGGGTCAGAATCGCCGATTTTATTATTTTTTTTGTGACGCTCATGATCGAGATAGTGCACCAAAATTTGGGAATAAGTAGGTCATGAGGTAGCTAAGTACAATCTCCAGGGGTGGAACTCTGCGTGGTCGATAAAGGGTTGGGGGTAGGTGTGAATATAAAAAATATAAGGGGTTTTCTGCGACGTGCTAGATTGAGATAGTGCACCAAAATTTGGGAATAAGTAGACCATGACTTAGCTAAGTAAAATCCCCAGAGCCGGAAACCACAGTTGGGGATGAGGGTAGTTTTAAGGGGTCAAAGTCGCAGTGTGTATTATTTTTTTTGTGACCCGGCACAACATTTGTCCCCCACGCGGCGTTCCGCCCCTGGAGATTTTACTTAGTAATGTCATGATCTACTTATTCCCAAATTTTGGTGCACTATCTCGATCATGGACGGCAAAAAAAACCCCATATATTTTTATACTCACCCCTGCCTACCACCCCTTTGTACCCCAAGCAGCGTTCCGCCCCTGAAGATTTTACTTAGTTACGTCATAACCTACTTACTCCCAAATTTTGGTGCACTATCTCCATCATGAGCGCCACAAAAAAAATAATAAAAACCGCGACTTTTACCCCTTATAACTACCCTCGTCCGCCACTCTGGTTTCCGCCTCTGGGGATATTACTTAGTTATGTCATGGTCTACTTATTCCCAAATTTTGGTGCACTATCTCAATCACGAATGTCGCAAAAAACCCCTTACATTTTTTTATATTCACCCCTGCCCCACCCCTTTCTCGGCCACGCAGCGTTCCACTCCTGGAGATTTTACTTAGTTACGTCATGACCTACTTATTCCCAAATTTTGGCGCGCTATCTCGATCATGATCGTCACAAATAAAAATAATAAAAAACGGAATTTTGACCCCTTATAACTACCTTCCTTCCCCACTCTGATTTCCGGCTCTGGGGATTTTAATTATTTATATCATGGTCTACTTATACCCAAATTTTGGTGCACTATATCAATCACGAACGTCGCAAAAAACCCCTTATATTTTTTATATTCACCCCTACCCCCACCCCTTTGTCGGCCACGCAGCGTTGAGCCCCTAGAGATTTTACTTAGGTACGTCATGACCTACTTATTCCCAAATTTTGGTGAACTATCTCGATCATGAGCGTCATAAAAAAAATAATAAAAACCGCGACTTTGACCCCTTATAACTACCTTCGGCCCCAACTCTGGTTTCCGGCCGTTGGTGAAAGTCATGTCCACAACTAATTCAACATATCCCCGTATAGTTTTTCCATATTACTTATCACGCACAAAATCCGCTCCCAGCTCTTAGACTATAAGTTACACGGGTGAAAACGAAGAGAAAATTTGGTATGATTTTTAATTTTAAATATACACTCACCGGCAGAGAAAACGGGCACCCCAAAAAATGGGTCATTTTTAATGTCTTGTATTTCCTAAACCTGATGTCCGATTTAAGTAATTTTTTTAATATGTTATAGCCTTACTCTTTATCAATATCGCTGTAATAATATTGTTGCTAGACAGGTACATTGTCATTGTATACAGGGTGTACGAATCAAACTGTGTTTTTTTTTTCTCAAACTTTGTAACACCCTGTGGAATGTTCTAGCTTTTATAAAATTCTGAAATTATAGATTAACCCGGCATTGGTCGCTAGGCTGGTTGTTACGCGAGTGGTCGCGCGTGAGATTTTCTCTCACATATCCAACTTTTGCCTTCCTTTACAAAATTTTACAAAAAAGATGAGGTTTCATCAACAATAAAGCCATTTGCTTTAAAACGACACGACGTTTTTCTGTTTTATTATTATTATCTTTATATAAAATGTGACTATTGATGCCGCCAATATTTAACATTGAAAAATATGTGGTAAGTGACCATCTACAACTAACTCGTAAAACAGAATATAGGATTTTCATATCATCGACCACATCCACGCCACCTTTTATTACATCATAAAAGGATATTATTTTAGGTTTTAAGGGGAATAATCAAATTAATTTTTATTAAACTGGCGTCACCAACTGTGACGCCAGTGGTGGCTTGATGAGAGAATCTCTCACATGAAGCGCACTGACTCAACAAAATGGTGATACTAAGAAAACTGAGTCACTATCTGAGCGGACGAGTCTATTAGATTGTCGAGGGATGATAGTTAGGAGACTAGAAGGAAGTACAGCGCGTATAATTTCCCAGAAAAAAAGTTGTGCGCAATTTTCTGAAACCGTGAGAGAAAATCTCATATAGCGACCACTCGCGCGTTAATAATCTATTGAACCGTATCTGGTTCAATAGATTATTAATATTTATCCTCTGCTTATATCACTAAAACACAGTTTCAATCTACAATCAATTACTTCTTACTATATTTTAATTCTTATTTTCTATCTATTCCAATTCTCCACCCTTTAATTTAAAATGGTGTTTCATTTACCTACATTGTTGTTATTTAATTCACATTCACATTTATTACTATTTATTATATGACTGCTAATTAAGCTTTCCGATCTACCAACTCTTAAAGATCAAGTACTGACCCTAACTATTTAGTTTATAACTGCACATCTAGTTCTAACATACACATTAAATACTCGCCCCACTCTTTGATCCGAACGTAGTCAATCTTACATTTACTAATAAATAAAATTCTTTTAATAGTTATAAATAAAATAAAAAAACAAGACCTTTTAATACATAGAAATAAAATCTTTAAAATTAACATACATTAAAATTGTGTATACGTCATTCACTATTTTTAACTACACAAACATAATAACAAGCACAGATTTGTTGGTTGTCTTACACCAACTATCTCATCGCCCTCAAGAATTCCCAAATCCCATAAATTTATTTACTTTTTCTGCATCCTCCGTCTATTGCACCCAGTGGCGTGCTGGAACTTTTCAAGCGGCCCGGTGATTTTATAGAAAAGCGGCCTCGCATCCTCATTTTACCTTCTATTATCAGAATGTTTTATTCGACATTTAAAAAAGCAAAAAAAAAACAAAAATAAATTATTTTTGAATCAAACATAAAACTTTGAATTCAATGATTTTTTTCTTAATTTGCTATATTTTTTCATTTAAGAATAATAAATCTTACAAATAATAATTGACATGTATAACAATATTGTATGCAGTAAGGCAAAAACCATAATTTCCTAAATAAATATAATATGAATTTGATGTAATTGAGAATTTTTCAATTATGTATTAAGTTGCATTTTAGTAAATCAATGATACAAGAGAGTACAAATACAAGTACAGTGCAAATATGTACTTTAATTTAACAATATTTAAAATGTTAATACAACGCAATAATCTAAATATTTTTTTTTTTTTTTTTTTTTTTTATTAACAAAAATCGCATCAGCCAAATTGGCTATTAGCGAAACAATAGTGGTGAACAATAATTTTTATTACATTTGTGTTTTTATATATTGTATAAAATGTTAATTGCACTTAGGAACCTCTTTAAATTTGACATATTGCACTGTAGGCCTAAAATGTCACTCAGTTTGTTTGGTATATTGTACAATATGCGCTTTGGCGTTAATGCTGCGCAATTCTCCAATAAATGTTTGATTGTTAACTTTTCTTCACAGTTGTCACATCTTGGTTCTTGTTTGTAGGAAAACACATGACTATTAGTTAATCGCGTATGACCCAATCGGAGTCGCGTTAATATTACCTGGTCTCTCCGACTTGTTGGTAATGTTGGCCAGGGTTTTATCGATTTTTTAATTTCGCGTAGTTTGGCCGATGACACTTTCCACTTTTCTTCCCACATATACCGCACTTTACGTTTGACCGCCGCTTTCACATCCGCACTCGTAAATGTTTCCGTACACTCCGCACTATCACTAGTTGCAGCTTCTTTTGCAGCGTTGTCTGCCTCTTCATTTCCTTGAATTCCAATATGGGATGGTATCCAGAGGAATATGATAATTTTTCCATTCAGTTGAGCGGTATGAACTTCTTGTTTTATTTTGATGACCAAAGGATTAGATGGGTAGACATATTGGATTGACTGTACCGAACTTAGAGAGTCTGTGAGTATGATATATTTGGTATTACTGGACGCATTGACAGCAAGGGTCGCCTGGTATAGAGCGTATAATTCAGCAGAGTAAATAGAGTACTCTGAAGGGAGTTTGTATTTATTTGTTGATGTTGGGGTTATGACTGCAGCACCAGTGCCTTCATTTGATTTAGATGCATCGGTGTATACTTGTGTATACTCCTTGTAATTGCGGAGTATATCATTGAAGGCGGATTTGATTAACTGTGGGTTTGTTGAATGTTTATCGAAAGAAATAAGGTGTGTTAGGCACTGAGGGTTCTTTATTTGCCACGGAGGAATTGAGGACAGTTTGGAAGGAAAGCATTCTGGGAACGCATAGTTTATTTGATTTAAGTAGCTTCTAATTCTTGCGTAGAAGGGTTTGGCCGTTCTTGGTTTATTTATGAAGAGATTTGGGAACTTTTCTGTAAAACAATTTTGTATAGTAGGGTTTTTTGAGTTACACCTGATTTTTGCGGCGTATGCTACACTTAAATAAACTCTTCTGTCTTCTAAGGAGGGTTCTCCAACTTCACAATACAGACTTTCGATTGGTGTTGTGCGAAAAGCTCCAGATATTATACGTAAAGCGAGATTGTGAAGACTGTCAAGTTTTTTCAGCAGCGTCTTAGCCGCTGTAGAATACACAGTAGACCCATAATCTAATTTTGATCTGATTAATGTTCTGTATAACATTAAAAGTGTTTGGCGATCCGCACCCCATTCTTTATTGGCCAGAGTTTTTAGAAGATTTAGTCGCTTGTGACAAGATAACATCAGATTTGTTATATGAAGTTTCCAGCTTAGGGTTTCTTCGAATGTCATGCCCAAGAACTTAACTGACGTTGCACGCTTTAGGTTTTCATCACATAGTCTTAGGTTGGGGATATTTGTGACGTTTCTCTTTGAAAACAGGATGAAGCGAGTTTTTTCAGCGGAAAAACAGAAACCTGTTTTTTGTGACCAGATTTCTAAGTCTTGTATAAAGTTCTGTGTGTGACGAAATATATTTTGTATATTTTTACCTTTGCAGAAAACTACAAGATCATCTGCGTAGACTCTTGCCTTTACAGGCGATTTTAGGTTTTTGAGGATATCATTGATTGCCACTATGAAGAGAGTAGGACTTATAACCGAGCCTTGAGGGATACCATTTTCTGGATACATTATATCTGATGTTATGTTATTTGTCCTAACTCTGAAAGTTCTATTTTGAAGGAAATTTTTAATAAAGAATAGGCTGTGACCTTGAATGTTCCAACTATGTAATTTTTTTATTATATAGTCGTGCCAGGCTGTATCGAAAGCTCTTGATATGTCAAAGAAAACCGCTAGACATTTACCCCCTAGTGCGAATGCTTCAGAAATGTCACTCTCCAAATCTATGATATTATCTATAGTTGACCTTTGGTCTCTAAAACCACTTTGTTCTGGAATAATCAAATCTTGTCTCTCCAAGTGCCATCTTAGTCTATTGTTAATAATCTTTTCTAGTAACTTACACATGGCGCATGTTAAAGATATCGGTCTGTATGACTCGGGACTTGTCTTAATACTATTAGGTTTTTGTATAGGTATTACTATGGATTCATGCCATTTTTCAGGAAATTTGTGTTGAAGCCAAATAATGTTAAACAGATCTAGAAGTTGTTTGTGAGCGCTCGCTGGAAGGTGTTTAATAAAAATACTAGGAATATCGTCCGGGCCAGCGCTAGTTTCTTTAATATTTGATAATGCTTCCGTATACTCTAATTGAGAAATGGGTAAATTTAACGGTTCATCTGTGTTAGGAGTAATGCTAATTTTCTTATTTTCTTCATGTTGTTTGTAATTAATGAAAGATTTTTTATAATTAATATTACTGGATCGGTTTTTGTATGTGTTAGCAAGGATTTTAGCAATCTCAGTATTACTAGTAACTGCCTTTCCATTTCTCTCGAGGCTTTTGATATTCTGATTGCTGTTTAATCCAGATATTCTTCTGACTTTGTTCCATACTTCAGTCATGGGAGTGTTTGCATTTAACGTTGATACATATTGAGTCCATGACTGGCGTTTGGCATTTCTAGTTGTCTTCTTGGCTATTGCACGTTGTTTTGTATATTCAATTTTATTCTCGAGAGTCTTGTAGCGCTTGTATTTGTTAAAAGCTCTTTTGCTAGATTCAACTGCTGTTTTGCATTCATGGTTCCACCATGGGACGGGGTTGCGTTGTTTTATGTATGAAGTTTTTCCTATTGCTCTTTCTGCTGCTTCTGTGATAATGGTAACAATGTTCTTAAGGGTCTCGTCTATGTTTGAGGTGCTTTTAAATGTGGTCATACTGCTTTCGACTAAATTTGAAAAAAGATTCCAGTTAGGTTTTTTTAAATTCCATTTTGGGGTAAATGTCCGTCCACGTTGGTTTTTGTTGTTATGAATAAAAATTGGGTAGTGATCACTGTTATACAAGAAATCCAGCTTATCCCAGGTGAGCTGTGGGGTCAGACCTGGTTCGCATATCGTAAGGTCTATACATGAAGATTCACCGTTCTGTATATTAAATCTAGTGGGTCTGCCGTCGTTTAAGACTGAAAGGTTGGACTGTTCAAATATCTCTTCCAGCAATCTTCCTCTGGTATTTATAGTAGAAGAGCCCCATGAAAAGTTGTGAGCATTAAAATCGCCCAAAATAAGCCTGGGTTGGGGAATTTGTTGTAAGAGTTCAGTTAATGCTTCTGAGTCTACTTGCGTTGATGAAGGTAAGTATAAGTTACAAACGTAGATATTTGGACTCGAGTTAACTTTAATGCAAATTGCTTCTAGATTAGTTTGGAGAGGAACTACTGTAGTTTCAATTGACTTTTTTACAAAGATAGCTACTCCACCACTGGCTTTATCTTGGTTAGTTCTGTTTTTGCAGTAATTTTTAAATTTTTTTAAAGCTTGTATGTTTTCATTTTTGAAATTAGTCTCCTGAAGACAAATTATATCTGGATTGTGTCTGGACAGAATTATTTGGAGCATTGGAAGGTTATTATAGAAACCGTTAATGTTCCACTGCAAAATTGATGAGAAGCCCATTTATAATAAATAAAACTGAAATTTGGGATTGTCACAGAAGTTCATGACTCTATTCTTGAGAAAACTCACTTTCAGTCTCTGATGCCTCAGTATCCGAGTAAGCCATCTGTAAATGCTTCAATAGTTTCTTTCTAATTTTTGTACATCTAGCTTTAATCGATCTTTGTTTGAAATACGGGTATATTGCTGTTAGCATTTTCACTAAAGCTTCAAATTCGCTAGTGTAGTTTTTTATGATGCTGACTGGGTCCTGTGCACCATAAACATTTTCAAATAGATCGGATATTTGATCAAAATCAAGAACAAATGAAGGGTTTTGCTCTGAGATGAATGCCTTGGTCGGTTCCATGAGTACGTGAGTTGGAGTCTTTCCCTTACTTTTCTTTGGTTTTTTAGCTGGAGCAACATTAGGTTTAACAAATGGTTCAAGACTTTGGTTTTCTGAATTAGCATCTTGCGCTAGAGGAGGTGTAACAATGTCATCCAAACTGCGTTTTGAGCTATTTTGTGTGGACTGGGTTGTATCTATATTGATAATTGGTTGTGAGGTTGGAGTTTTTGAGGGGTTGGTTGAAAGTATTTCGGAAGGTATGGGTTGCGAAGATGATTGGGAGTGGGGGTTTTGGTTATAATTTTCAGAAACTGATTCTTGGATTGTTTTGCAATTTGCTGCAGTGTGGCCTGGCCTTTTACATGAAAAACAGATCAAGGAATCTTGTGCAAAATAAATTCTATAGTTGGTGTTATCATAATTCATTAATATGGATTCAGGTATTGGGGCAAGCGGTGGAGTGATAAAGATTTGTCGTCTAAAACTATAAATGTGGTTGAATTCCGGCAAACCGGCGCTTATCTTGAGAAATGACATGGGAGACATGGGTTGAAGGCCCAATTTTTCAATTTCTTGAATTAATACAGCATGCGGTATGGAGGGACAAGCGTTTGACAGAATTAGCCTTTGTGATGGAGTGATTAGTTTGCGTGCTTGGACTTTTTGGTTATTAATTTCTATGGATCCTCCATAATTATTCATGAAATTTTCAACAACATTTTTGTTTGCAAGGTACATACACACTCTGTTGTTAGAAAGCCTTGAGGAAAATAGGATATTTTTGGGCTCGATCAACTTTCCTAGTGAAATCAGATAATCTTGAAGTTTAAGGTTTTCAATGGATGGGAATACAATGGCTTGTTCTTTTGTTGGAAATTGTTGTTCAATCAAAGCAGTAGAATAAGTTTTAGTAGTGTTTTCCATTTGGGCGCTCCTGTAGTCAGAAGTCCCGGCAGTCGGATTTGACATATTTTATTTATTATTCAAAACTAAGTAAATCCTGAAATACGGACCTGTCTTACAACAGGTGATTTTATCATGTCGTTATAGATAACGAATAAACGTGTTTAGGGTTTTTTGTATCAAACCGACTTCTGATAAATAATAAATTCCAGTGAAATAACTTGGCTTTATATAATTTTAAAGAGTACTTACGTACAATAATTGAACGCACTATAATACACTTATATATGCGAAAATAAAAATTTTTTACTCATTAGCTACTATCTAAATAACTATTTTGTTTGGAGCTGACAAATACGCACCAACTAGTATACCTGCCAGGACCGACATAATCTAAATATTATTTTGCAAATATTTTATAAAATAATTACTTAACTCTCGATCAATAATTTCCGCATTAAAATAGATTTTTGAGCAAATTCGTCGATTATTTCATCATTTTTAAGCTCATACAAAGCTTCTTTTTCTATAGCCATTAGCATAAAAGTGATCTTGTGTTAAAGACTTCTTAACCGATTTTTTATGTATTTACATAAATGTTGAAAAGCTTTTTTCGCAAGATACCTATGTCACTGAAAGAGTTAATAAATGCTTTATATTATACTACTTAAATTTGGATAAGCACACTGATATAAGTTGTACATAAGCAAAACAGCGTAACAGCAAGCTATACAATCTTTACACTTTTTAGTACCACACGGAGGTGAGGTTTTCACGATATCAACATTGTCATTTGTTACTTCATGTTCATTATCACTTAAATTAATAATATCATCCTTCATATTTTCTGTAGGCTGAACATATTCATCATTAACTCCATCTTCTATAATCTCAGTATTTGCAAAATCCTATTTTCAATACAATCCATTTATCAGTAAAATCCATGAGTTCTTCTCTAATTGCAGTCGCAGATATGGTAGGATAAAACTTTCTTAATTTTTCAGTAAATGATTTAAATGCCATCAAAGGTGTACATACCATTTTTTTATTGTATCAAAATTTCTAGGATGTAGAGTGCTTATATCATCATAAAACGATTTGATTTGTCTTGATCAAATCGTTTTTAGATACTTTCAATAAATCGGTCAAAAATGAGCAGGACGTTTTTCCATTTTTTAATTCTGCAGAGTACATACATGTTTGAAGGAAATTGGAAAACCATAAATATACTTGTATGTATGAAAATAAATAATATTATCTGTAGCAATCTATTTATGTATTGGACTATAGAGTCTTACTCATTTACTTAAACTGCATTTCACAATTAAAAAAAATGATTTTTTAGATGTTTTATTAATATTATTAGTAAAATTAACAGCCGATTAGAAATTAAAAAAATATTTTTTTGTTACATCTAAAAATTTTTGTGAAAACCTATTTGACCGGCCTCAAGAGGCCGCGGCCTCTCGGTAATTGCACCGATTCATTTATATGGCCAGCACGCCACTGATTCCACCATATCCCGTTAACATAACTTTAACAGAAACATCATGAAAATGAATACCGAGTTAGTGGCTCCTTGTATCCGAATGTAACTACGACACGTTATAATTGCATGATTATATATGGCATACATCTGCCTGTGTTTGTGAGTTTGGGGACGTTTTTTACCTCCCCCCGTTTTGCATACATAGGCAGTTGTCTGCTATTTAGCTATATTTTTATGTATGTTATTCAACATTGGCTTGATCTTATGGATCTTTAGCATCTTTTGTAACCAGACACTGCTCTAACTCTGGTTTTTATTTGTAGCATTTTGTAACTTGTTACCTTTGACCTGAAGATGCTCTACATATTTTAAAGAGCGAAACCGGTCGTCGGCAGTTATAATAAAGATTGAGAGTAAGTCTGACTTTTACTTCATTTAAAATGAACTCTCACATGCAACCCATTCAAGATTTATTATAATTAATTGTTGTAAAATACTTTTCATTTTTAATTTGTGCATCTTAGTGATCACTTGTAATTGAGGATAATAATTTTAAATTGGTGATTTGGTGTTTTAATTGGTGAAAATATGTCTAAGAACATTTTAGAACTTCTTGAACCTTGCTTATTTTATAAAAACTTTGATTAATTTTGCGACAGTTTTGCTTATATAAGTGCTTATTTTGACCTTTCTGTCATGCTTATAATCCGGACTTTAGTTATGGTTATGACTGTCGCCTAAAGAGGGATCGCGTTAAGTTCGAAACATTGATGCTCTAATATACTATGATTATTTTAAAAATCGACCTGTCCAAGCATTTTGCTTATGTGCTAAAAATAAATGTCAATATGGGGGGGGGGGGAGGTAACACTTATTCCAGCGCACTGTGTATTACGTAGTTTATTAATGAATCAGCTTTAGAAGTTGATTCTAAGAAGAGCGGCCTACAGGATAGGGAACGTTTTAAATATGTTAAAAGTAAGAAGACTGCATACTTGGGGACCATACTACCTGGACAACGATACACTTTTCAGCAACTGATACTTCGAAGGAAAGATAGAGGGTAAGAGGGGTCTGGGACGTAAAAATATGTCATAATCCTGACTATCTAACATCTCACCTGACAAGTCAATAAGGCGCACGTCCCCGTTGTCGCTCAGTTCCGTTGTACCGTTGATTGATATACAAAGTATATACATTTATCAATTAACGGTTGTACTTTAAACCTGAACTGGGAGGGGTACATAGCTAAAAGTCGGATAACAGATGGACACAACGAATAATACTGATACTGGAGACAAAGACAAGAAGCATATCGGAGTAGAGGTCGTCCGCGAACAAGACGGTCCGATGACATAAAAGGGGTCGACAAAATTGGATGCAAACAACAAAAAACCGGAATATATGGAGAACGAGAAGACTGAGGTAGCAGTGGATAGATCCGAGTTGAATGATGATGATGATGACTTTAAACTTGCCAATGTCTTGAGTATCATATGATTCTTCAACGTGCCCCGCAAGACAGCCGTGGCCACGTCCCGTCATAAGATAAATCAAACTTTACAATACTAGACTGTAGATATGTTGAAAAAGTATCTATTCGTTACAAAGTACTCGTTACTTACGAATACCGAAAGTAACGATTACTATACAGAGAGGCAAATCGTTACTTTGATTACTCTGATTACTTCGTACCAATAATATCAGAGCGAGTAACGACTATTATATGTGCTTTTATTACTCTAATTACTTCGTACCAATCGTATCAGAGCGAGTAACGACTATTATATCTACAACCAGTACACTTGATTAATTTCTACCAATCGTATCCCAGCGAGTAATGGACGGGACCGGTATTTGTCGAGTTTTTTTATTAACATCCAAGATTTTTTACAATCTGTTTTACAATGAAAACAATAAGTAAAATCGTTTGTCTTTACAATGACAGAGAGATGTAAGGTCCAGTGACCAAAGCATCACGACACACACACACACATTAGCTTGTTTACCGGTGAGATGCGCACATACACTGATACGCGAGCACGAAAACTAAAACTGGCACAAAACACAATGGCTGGGCGCTGTTGAAGGCATAGCTTCCTCTGCTCCAAGCTCTGTCAGGATCGGTTAGGTAGGTCCAAGGGATCATATCGCTTCAATCTCTTTGCTTGTTGGTTGTTGAGAGGATTGTGTGCCAGGGTGTTAGGATATATGTACCTGCAAACTATTTTGATATTGTTCAGAAGAGCTTTTGCACTCTTCGGGTACTGATAGTACCTGAAGATCTCTATATTTTATGAGTGTTATCGAATATCGTTATCGGTATGAAGCATTAGAGCCCCACACTGTGAGGGTGAGGAGAAGATAGACGATGAAACAGAGGGAGGTATAATGGAGGTAAAATATGTAATGTATGTCATTAACAAAATATATCTATACCTATACAAAATACAAAATACCTACCTACTGAGAAATACGCTTCTCGATATGATTAGCGGTACTCAAATACAAAAGTAATCATAGTAATCAAAGTAGTGTTGCCCAAATGCAAGACCAAGACGAGACTTAGACAGTCTTGGTCTTGGTCTTGCGGCAGTACACCTGGTCTTGGTATTGCGCTCCTAGTCTTGGTCTTGGTCTTGGTCTTGCAGCAAGAGTCTTGCAAGTCTCGCAGTTGCGCATTAGCCTATTGCATATCTTAGAACAACGTAACAGAGAGGTACATTTTAAGCTTGAATATCATAGCCATAGTAAAGACTAGCCAAATTAATAAATATCTAAACAACTGACACCGGGTGGGGTTTAAACCCACGATCTAAAGTGATCGCTGTTATGTTCTAACTAACTAAAGTTAAAACTACCTCTTAAAACCCACAAAATTTCATTTGCATATTTCAGCCGATTTTAGAGCAATAAATAAATCGTCAGTTTGTAAGAAAAATTTCAACCCCTCCCTATTTGGTAAACAAAGCATTTATAAAGTAAACGTTTATGAAGTAAACTGTCATTAGTTTTTCGTGCAGAATTACCCATTAAAGTTTGCCATACTTATAGTCGGTTGGTCGGTTCGCTAAACTCAGACGCAACTGGCTAGATATTTTAGTCGATAATTTTTTTGTTTTTTGCCAATTTTGCAAAAATTTGCAAAATTACTAACTATTTAGTAATTATTAACTATTTAGTAATTATTTTTTGCCAATTTTACTAAAATTGGCAAAATTACCGACTAAAATATCTAGAAAGTTGCGTCTGAGTTTAGCGAACAGAATATATTTAAAAACATTCTGTATTGATGAAAAACATGGATAGTTAAAAAAGTACCTAACTTTTTTATTATCCCATATAAGTGAATGAATAAAAAAACATAATGTTAAGAAAATACGAGGCTTTAGTTGGGCTTTAATTTCAGTATGCTATTATTGCATGCTAGGATAATAAGTTAGCATAATGCTAGAATATTCCACAGAGTGAGAAAAAACACAGTTTGATTGGTACACCCGGTATACACTGACAAAATTGACCTGTCTAGCAACAATATCTATTATTACTGCGATATTTATAAAGAATAGAATAAGACCAAAAATAACAACAGGTTTAGGAAATTTGAGACATTAAAAATGACCCATTTTTAAGGTGGTGCCATGGACGTATAAATAAAGATGGGTGGTGCGCTAATTTCTTGGAGAAGTGTACTTATATCGTTAAAATATTATTTCGGTATTATGTCTACACGATATCCGGCATATTATACGGGGCCTTGGCGCTGCGTGTCGAAACAAAACTTCCATTGAAAAAATTGAACAAAATATTCTACAATTTCCCTAATAAAACGCTTTGAAACAGTGTATTGTTTGGATGTCGACCTTTTCGTATAATGGAGTCTTTATCTATAATATTGTATTGTAAATCATAATATATCCCTTTGCCGCCTTATTCCATAACAACAAAGAAGCTTTGTTTTTGTTTTCAAGTTAGGTACTTTTCATGGTTCATTTACCGTTGGCGGTGACACACTGTAAAATGGCCAAATTGCAATTTTTGTTATCGCTTAATCCTTGACGATTTGGAACAGTGTGTATATGTATTGTTTTGTGTATATTTGCGTGTACTTAATCTATTTATTGTTTAGCAAATTTTTCATTGTCCAGTCACCCTTGGCTTATATAACAAGTGTTGTTGAAAAAACTGAATCTGTTTTCAAATCTATTTTTTGAGTTTGGTTTATTAGAGTTTATTAAGTTTATTAGGTTCAATTTGTGCAGTCGATTCAGAAAGTTTAAATTTTAAATTCTGAAAATATTGTGAAGTGAAAAAAATTAGTGAAATAAATAGAGTGTAGCTGAGTGGAGCGATGAAAAGAAAAATGAAACAAAAAAAGGAAGAAGTTTTGAAGAAGATAATACCCAAAATTTCTTCATTTTTCCATCAACCAGATTCTCAAAGTGATTTAGATTTCAATGGTAAGTACTAGATCTAGATCTCTATCTACTAATGAAACAATAATTAATTCTTATCTAATTGTCGTCTGTAACAGGGGTGGCCAAGGTCCTTGATATTCTTTGATAGAAATTTGAAATTTTTTAGAAGCCGTCATTAAATGCGTATTAAAAAGTTATGCAAAAGAGGTGTTAAAAATTTTTTTACAGAATTTTGTACAGAATATTTATTGAACACGTGTAAATAAAAGTACAACCTATTTGTACTAAATTTAAATATTATAAATATATTTTACTTCTTTTGATAATTCTTTAATCTTAGTGAATAAATGGTGACAGCACTTCTTAGTAATTCTTTCAGATGCTGGTTAGTTGGTACTGATGAGTAATTGAATTTCAGGAATTTTAAAATGGAATAAAATTATTCACACATGTCTTCTTCTTCATGTGCCGTGCTCGATTATCGAGTGTTGGCTATCAAATTGGCTATAGTAATTTTGTTGGCGGCAGCTCGGAAAATGGAAGCTGGAGTTTCTCAAACCACTCTCTTAAGTTTCTAAGCCATGGCGTTTTTCTTCGACCTGACCCTTTTCTTCCGTCTCCTTTGCCTTTTATTATTAAATGGAGTATATTATAATTCTCTGGGTGGCGCATTCTTCTCTAGGTGCCGTCTCCGCTTCGAAGGTTGGCAATCATCAAAGCGATTTTTACTTTTGAGAGTGCGGCTCTAAATAATTCGTTGTTACTACATCCAAACTATGCCCTAAGATTCTTCAGCCATGAGTTAAGGTGATACAGTAGCGATCAACAGGTAGCCAAAACGCGTTCCAAGATTGCGGCTGTAATTTTGAATATTTTTTCGAGATATTTGGCACACGTATTTGTAATATAATAAAGAATGGTGGTACAGAGCCCAATTTGAAAAATATATTAATATATTGGAAATATATTGGGATTAATATATTGAAAAAAAAAATAGTAGAAATTACTCTGTAATTAAATGCAATATTAAAAAAACGAGCCTGTACCGCCACTAAGAAGAACAAAAAAATACACTTTCTTTAAATAAACTTTTTTATCAGATGCCTAGATTTTGTGTCATTTTGGAACTACTAATGAAATAAAAAATTTTAGTAGTTCCAAAATGACACAAAATGTAGGCATCGGATAAAAAGTTTATTTGAAGAAAGTGTTTTTTTTTCTTCTTAATGGCGGTACAGGCTCGTTTTTTTAATATTGTATTTAATTACAGAGTAATTTCCACATATTAATATATTTTTCAAATTGGGCTCTGTACCGCCATTCTTTATTATATTACGAATACGTGTGCCAAATATCTCGAAAAAATATTCAAAATTACAGCCGTAATCTTGGAACGCTGTTTCCTCTTAAATCAGCTATCAGCTTCCTATAAATCTTTTTCCTGGATTTTACTTACATAATGAAGTGGAGTATTAGATATTTATCTCCTCTCATCACATGTCCCATGTATCTCAGTTTTCTTCTCTTAATTGTTAGAAGTACTTCTCTTTCCTTATGCATTACCTCTACGATGGTTATTCTATTTACCCATGAGATCTTCAGCACTCTTCGGTACACCCACATCTCGAATGTCTCCGGTCTTCTCACGTCAATTTTCTTCAGTGTCCACGCTTCCATCCCGTAGTATAATACGGATAGCATATAGCACCTCATAGCATGTTGTTCTGAAGCTATTTCCTTGTGGCATTTTTATGATTAATTATTTATATGGGAAATAAGCCACAATTAAAATGAAAAAAATAATTTTATTAACGTTTCGACGCCCAAATCGGGTGTCAAAAACCCAAAACCCAAATACCTCATAGCATGGCCAAAAAAATATTCAAGTTTGCGAGTTTTTACTGTTCTGATGACTTCCCGTAATTTTTCCCCTCCAATGTATAACAACTTCGTTACGAACTCTATCCACCCAACTTATTCGTAGGATCCTCCGATACACAGGTTTCAAAGGCTTCCAGGTTTTTGAGAAGGGTATCGGTTAAAGTCTAACCTTAGACACCATACAAAAGAGTACACATTCACATAAGTGTTCCATAGAACATTTTCTAGCACTACCTTATATCAGTTCTTGAAAAGGGCCCCGCGAAAATCTTTGATACAGGGCCCCTGTGGGGCTAGCTACGCCACTGCTGCTGAGAAAGGATGTATGACTAAAAAATTTTATTTTTACATTATAATAATGACCTCTTAGTACACGTCAAATGTGTCGAGTGTTCTTTTAATGGATATTTTGATTCGCTATGTATGTTTATGGTATTGTTCGTAATGCGCATAAGTCCAATTTTCAAAATTTTTGATACAATTTTTTTTGTTTCTCATAGAGTATCTAATACTTATATACTCCCTAAAATGACCCTCAGTTCTAACTGCAAGACGCAAGAGTCTCGCAGGCTTAGTCTTGCACGGTAAGTCTTGGTCTTGGTCTTGCTAAAATTAGGCGGTCTTGGTCTTGGTCTTGCGAAAACGCAAGAACAAGACCAAGACTGCAAGACCAAGACCGATTTTGGGCAACACTAAATCAAAGTAACGAATACTGTAAATGATTACTTTATACAAAAGTAACGAATACTCGAAAGTAACTATAATCAACGTCATTGCTAGACTGAACGAAACAAGGAAGATGTAGAAGGGATAGACCACGGGGATAGATCAAGTTAGAGAGGGTATCGACGATAAGATGGAAGAAAGGGAACTAAATATGGACCTGTTCGAAAAGAGAACGCAGAAGAGATTGAAAATCGGAAGACAACATAGAACATTATAAACAGTTATTTACATTAGACATAATATAAAATCTACATCACAATATTGTTAAAATTATAATTTCTAAAGGATCATAAACTGTTTATAAAAAAACACGTTGTTCAACTCTTTTTCGTGAATAACTAAAAACAGGGTGTCCTACAAAAATATACAGGATATCCAAAAACTCTTCTGACAATTCAAACCAATTCACCTAGTTCCAAAATACTTCATAAGGGAGCTAATTAGAGCTCTTTGAAGACGGCGCCTTGTAATTAGCTTTTTTTTAATATCCCCAAAACACTTCTATTTATAAAATCGAAAACTGGTACGCCTATTTATTTTTCAGAAATATATCGATACCATCAATTGCCTATTTCTAGTACCGGTCATAGGCGTCCATTTTGGACGGTCATTTAACTTTTTGTTAAATTGTGACATATTTTAGCAATAAAATGTATCCTGCTTTAAGTCGGTAGGATGCACAGTTTAATCGAAATATCGATTTCAATTTTTTTCGTTTTTTGAGTTTGAGAAAAATTTCAAAACAATTTATAAATAAACGGTGTATTTTACTGACTTAAAGCAACAGTAACTTTTAGTACTATAATACCTCACAACTTAATAATCCACTATCAAAAATGCTTTAAAGCTAAAGAAAAAAAGTTGTGATAAAATAATGCCCTACCCAAAATGGACGCCTATGACCGGTACTATAAATTCACAATTGATGGAATCGATTTATCTCTGGAAGATAAACAGACGTACCACTTTTGGTTTTTCCAAATAGAAGCGTTCTGTAGATATTAAAAAAAAACTAATTACAGGGCACCATTTTTAAAGAGCTCTTGCTCTCTTAGGCCAATATTATACTAGGCAACTAGTGACGCCACCAAGCTGCTCCACCAGTGACTAATTACGTCACGGGGCCTTTAAGTAAATGAGACCTATTAGACTAAGAGACATGTTATGGATAGACTTGGCTAGAGTTTCACGATATTCGATAAAAATATCGATATTGTATTGATATCGTATCGAAAATAAATACGATACCGATACAATACACACCTTAGCAATATTAATGTCGATACGATACTCATTATCTGAAATCAATACAATACTCTTGTATTGTCGATACGCTTACCTCGATATTATTGAAAATATCGATATCGAGAAAAAAAATAAAACGCCACAGTTGTTTAATTATATTTCGTGGAATATGCATTTAGATAAGTGATCTGCAACCCAAGCATCAGCTGTTATAATATTTTACACTTGAGTGCTTGAAATTGAAGCTCTTGAGAGTGACTAAATGACTGTTATGATTACACTGTACATATCATGTGGCATTTGTGGCAGTATTATGGAAGTAAATGATGATGACGCAAAAATAATTTTCAACAAAAATAATGAATTGCGGTTTATTTCGAATCTCCGGTATTTCCCTATCTTTTCAAAAGTAGTTTTTAAGCAATAGATACAGAATTAGTAAGTATTAGTCGTTTCAAAGAGCATTCAGCCATATTCAATTTTTATAAGAATCTATAAATTATAAGAAATATTTGTAATATTTTTAGAATAATGCCCATTTGCCAAGCATGCAAAAGTGGGCATAAAGGGCCTACACAGCTCAGATGTATAATTATTCTTTTTATGTCGATATTATATCGAGTGGGGTTGGCAACGTTGCTTGGCTAGATAAACAAGTTCGGAAATTTACTGTGAATAAATCGCGAAAATTCTTAAAACTGAGGTGAAAATAAAATTTAAACACCACACCAATTCGTATCTAAGGACAATAGCGAAGTGTACAATCAAAATTCGGAGTGAAACAAACATTTTTAAGTAAATAAAACCTGCAGAGCCAGTGCTGGTCAAAAAAACAAGGTTAGCTATAAATAAACAAAACAATCAATTATTGCATTCCATAAGAAGGTAACTGCTAAACAATTTTTGGCGGTGTTGCCAAATCTGAAAAAAGCACTGAGAAATAGGGAAGAAAGAAATAAATACCCTTTTAAATAGGCCAGTCTAAGAAGGGCAAAAATCTCCGCGAGGTTGAATCGGATTTTTGCACTTACCGCAGACAGCCAAATTATACGTGTGTAAAAAATATATTTAGTATATCAAATAGTAACAATCAAATAGTAACAATCGAATAGTAACAACATGGAAGAATTCATAAAAGATTTGCGAGAAAAATTGGACAGAATGGAAACAAGGGATACGAGGATAGAGCAAAAATTGGATGGAATCCA
This sequence comes from Diabrotica virgifera virgifera, assembly GCF_917563875.1. Classification (NCBI taxonomy): domain Eukaryota; kingdom Metazoa; phylum Arthropoda; class Insecta; order Coleoptera; family Chrysomelidae; genus Diabrotica; species Diabrotica virgifera. Next base: position 52,274,511 of record NC_065449.1, on the reverse strand, counting down.
AGAAGAGCTTAAAGAATTAAGAAATCAAAACCAGGAGCTGAAAAGAGAAAATATGCTACTAAAGCAAGAAATGAGTGAAATAAGAGCAGAAAATAAACAAATGAAAGCTGAAATTAAAGAAGTGCGAGAAGAAATGGAAACGCTAAGCAAACTAAAATTTAAGGAGGCAGTGCCAAAAAGACTAAGCGACCTAGAGGATAGAACAGAAAGAGAGGAGAAAAAGAAAATTGAGAAAAACGTAATAGTCAGGGGAATTAAAATAGGAGAAGAAAATGGAAAAGAAGATCTAGAAAATTTACTAAAAATAAAACTCAACGTTGAAGCTAAAATAGAACAAACAGAGATAATTAGACCAAGAAATTCACAGCCGTTCATAATAGCAAAATTGGAAAATATACAAGATAAAAAGAAAATAATGGAACAAAAGAAAATCCTCAAAGGTACAAAAATATTTATCGACGAACAAAGAACCTATGAAGAACGAAGAATACACAGGCAAGTAAAGAAAAGATCAGAGGTGGAAAAGGAAGCAGGGAAGAAAGTGAAGATGGGCTTCAAAAAATTATGGATAGACGATCAACTTTGGGAATGGAATAACATAATAAAAGACTTAAAGCTGAAGTGTACTGGAAACAACAGAGAAAATCCAAAAAACTGAAAGAATCAAACCGAAGGATATTGGAAACAGACCCGGCTAAGGAAATGGATAATGATAATAATAAAACAATGTACAAGAAAAAGAGGAATAAAATTAACATGAATAAAAGGGCTAAACCCATTAAAATTGGATCATGGAATATCCAGACAATGCTAAAAGTAGGGAAAATGCAGGAAATGCTTTAGAAATGGAAAAATACGAACTAGAAATACTAGCACTACAGGAGATACGATGGAAAAATGAAGGAACAGTTAAGAAGAAAAACTTTACTATGTATTACTCAGGAGAAGACAAACAGGGGAAAAATGGAACAGCTTTTATGGTGAGCAAAAGAATGAGAGAAAAAGTTATACATTTCAAAGCTATTAATGGAAGAATCTCCTACATCAGAATCGAAAATAAACAAGCCAATATATCTTTAGTTAACTGCTACGCACCTACCGAGGAAGCAGACCAACAAGATAAAATGGAATTCTATGAACTTTTAGAAGAAACCTGCGAAAATATTCCTAGGAACGATATCTTAATAATACTGGGAGATTTTAACGCGCAAGTGGGAAAAGAGAGCTACAACCAAAATGTAGCAGGTAAAGAAACGATCGACAATGTCACAAACGATAACGGGGCAAAAGTTTGCAATCTGGCAGCAGCAACAAATACCTACATCGTCAGTACGAAATTTATTCATAAAAGGGAACACAAGATAACCTGGATGTTACCAGGGAGATCAGATGGCAACCAAATAGATCATGTTTTGATTTCGAAAAAATGGACAAAGATAATACAAGATGTGAGATCCTTTAGAGGAGCAAACGCTGACACTGACCACATACTCTTAATAGCCAAAATGAAGATGAAAATCATCAAAGCTAATAGTAAAGTAAGAAAAAGAAGGAAGTGGAACTTAACCAAATTAAAAGTGCAACAAACAAAACAAGAGTATTCAGAGGAATTAGTACAAAAACTAAAGAGGTACGATGGCACGAACGTAGAAGAGGAATGGAAAAATATAAAAATGAGCATCATAGAGGCTGCGGAGCAAATCATAGGACCTCAAGAAAATAAAAAAACTAAAGAATGGTATGACGAAGAATGTCGACACCAAAGTCAACTGAAAACGCTGGCACGAAACAAATGGCTTGAAAATAGCGGACAAGAGGAAAGAGAACAATACCAGAAAGAGAAGAGAGAAGCGGCCAAACTTTATAAAAGAAAGAAACAGACATGGATCTCAGATCAGATGCAAGAGATTGAAACAAATAATAGAGACAACAAAAAATTGTTTGAATATATAAAACAACAATATAATGGTAACAAAGTGACCAGCAAAATAAGCAAAAAAGATTGGGAAAATCACTTTAAAGATATAAATACAAGCAACCAAGCAATCGACACAGAAGAAGAAGATATAACAGATAACCGAGATGAAGAAGAAGATGCACCTACCTACCAAGAATTTATAGAAGTAGTAAAACAACTAAAATCTGACAAAACTCCAGGACCAGATGAGATTAACAATGAACTTATTGCAAATGGAGGAGATGACCTTCTAAACCGTATATATAAATTAATGGTCAGTATATGGGAAAAGGAATACATGCCTGAAGAATGGAAAAAAGGACTCATTATACCAGTTTTTAAAAAAGGAGACCCAACGCTTTGCAGCAATTATAGAGCAATTACGCTATTAAATACAACATATAAGATCATGACAACAATTATAAGAAATCGGCTAACCAGATACACAGAAAAAAACTTAGGACCATATCAACAGGGATTTAGAAAAGGGAGATCAACAATTGATGCAATCCACGTTTTAACGCAAACAATCGAAAAAAGTTACGAACATGGCATAGAATTGCACATATTGTTTATTGATTTCCAGCAGGCTTTCGACAGCATCTACAGAAAACAGCTATTAAAAGAAATGAAAAATATGAATGTACCTGCAAAATTAATAAGATTGACCAGAATGACAATGATGGACACAACAGCAAAGGTCAAAACAGTGGATGGTGAAACGAAGAATATCAACATAGAACACGGGGTAAGACAAGGTGACAGCCTATCGACTACGCTCTTTAATATAGCCTTGGAGGGAGTAATTAAAAACACAGGACTAACAAAAAAGACAATAATCCAAAGTTCTACACAAATAATAGGGTATGCAGACGACCTAGAGTTGATAGCCCGTGACAAGAGAAGTCTAGAAGATGCACTGCTAACATTGACAAGAGAGGCAAAAATCAGGGGGTTAATAATTAATCAGAAAAAAAAAACAAAATACTTAATAAGTACGAGAAATCAAGACCAAGTAAATAGAATAAAAGAGATAAGAATAAGTCATAATGTATTCCAAAGGGTTGACTGCTTTAAATACTTAAGAGTGATAGTAGATGGTCAAAACAGAAGAAGCATAGAGATAAATGAAAGAGTTAAAGCAGGGAATAGGGCATTCTGGAAATACCACAAGTTACTTAAAGGTAAAAACCTAAGCAAGAAAACAAAGACAAAGATATATAGAGCGGCAATTAGACCAGTCATCACTTATGGAGCAGAAGCAATGTGCCTTACAAAAAAAGATGAAGAAAAACTGAGAATAATAGAAAGAAAAATTATTAGAAGAATACATGGCCCAATCAAAACAGATCAAGGAGAAATACGAATTCTGATGAATCACGAAATAAGAAATCTAATGGAAGGAGAAGATATAGTGAGATTCATTAAAGCACAAAGGCTAAAATGGTTTGGCCACATCCAACGAAGAGAAGCAGATGCACTAATTAGGCAGATAACAAATTGGACGCCAGTAATAAACAGACCTAGAGGAAGACCGAAAATAAGATGGGAAGACCAACTGCGAGAGGATATATCCAATATGGAAATTGCAGGCTGGAGAGAAAAAATACAGAATAGGAAAGAATGGAAATAGATTACAGAAAAAGCAAAAAAACACGAAAATCTATAAAGGATAATGAAGAGGAATTATGCGGACCAATCCACCGCATGAAATGGATTAAAAGAGCTCATGAACCTGAGCGACCTATACTCTATACTAGAGTGACCGGTCTATATATATATATATATATATATATATATATATATATATATATATATATATATATATATATATATATATATATATATATATACGTCTTCATATCAAGGCGAGATCCGACTAAATCGAGGACAACCCGAGATCCACCAATAGGAAATTAATTATTGGAGTATATTGTTCATAACTATCTTTATAATTAACATATTAATCATGGCACACTTAGAGGGGAAAAGATTTTTGTACTTAAATTTTTCTGATAAATTTACAGCGAAACGAGATCCGTAGCTGAAAAGTAAAGGGGAGGACTTATATACGAAATTTTAGATATTTACCGATCAACGCGAGATCACACACTGATGCCAGCTCTAAAGAGTATTAGTCGAGCGATTGGAGCTCGTGTTGTATTGTATATTTCCCACGATATACAGATATATACCGGGCGGAGTCAATGACGGCACCAACAGCGTTGTCTCGAATTCTTTATGTAACTTTTAAGTATCGCTTCTTTTGTGTCTTTAACGTCTACGATTTACCTTTCAGAAAGTCCCTTAGTTTTGTTACATACATAAGGGTGTGAAAAAAGAAAAATAATACTTTACAAATAATAACCATTTAATAATGATAATTATTTGCAATACAATATTTTAAAACTATACATTAATATTCTTAAAAAACACTTACTACGAAACCAGAATGTAATTATGATATTCTTAAATAATACAAATTGTTACAAAATAATTATTTAAATGATGCTTGTTTTAAAAATACATTACAAGAAAGTAAAAATTTTTATAATTATTATTAAAGTTTAAAAAATAAAATAACTCAATATGTAATTATTATTTGGTAGTTAAAAAATGATTTTAAGTGAAATAATTTAAAAGATAAAAAGAAACACACATAATTTTCAGGGTCAACTCCTAATTGCATGAAAATTTGGATTTAGATTCTACCCATCCCCCACTTCAAAGTTGAATTTGTGCCGTTGATTGCTTTTACTTGGAGGGTGAAAAAATATACGTTTAAAATAAGTCCGGAAACAGATCTGACTAACTTTAAGCAACTTTTGCTTTATAGAGTTTTTTTAACTTAGGTACTAGGTTAATTCAGTGGTAGGTACTAGAGTCACTTGCGACTAAAAATGTTTACTTTTCAACAAAAAAAAACACGTTTTTCGGCGGTTTTTCGCAAATACTCAAAAAGTAAGTATTTTATCGAAAAAATATTCTTAGAAAAAAATGTAGCATATAAAAAAAAACGAAAAAATGGTATATTCTTAGTCTATAGAACCAGTAAAAGTAAATTTGTAGCTCATAAAAAAGAAGATCTTATCCTTCAAATTCCAAATCAAATATTTTAACGTGATACATAGTACCAAAAAATGAATCTCTTTTCGGGGAAAACCCATTAAATTTTTTTTAAAGTGTTTACAAAAAGGTTTATTATATTTTATAAAAGTTATATACGGGTAGGAACGACAACGGAACGAATTTTCGAACGTTTAAACAGACGACATCCCAGATTTACCAATTTCTGGACAATTGATCCAAAGGCTGGATTCTAACAACGAAACAGTTGTGGATTTTTAAGTTCTCAATGAGAGTCAGAATGAAAAAACATTAGTGACCTCGAGTATGATGGTTTGGAGAATTTGGCTGGTTATATCTGCCATAAATTGAAGGACTCCAATATTTAATCCGAAGATGTTTCAACGTACACGTGGGTTGATCATTTGAGTAAGTGTGGTTTATGTAAACCATCAGACACTCTCTTGTCATATATTAAGTAACTGGAGACAATTTTTCCTTCCACATAAATGGTGATTCCATTTTGGTAACTAAAAATTATTTAGAAAACCTTATGTCCAAAAGTGTAACTGTAGACTGTTCTAACAAAGCGAACAAGTTATTTTTTAGGTCTCGGATGTACTTCCGAATTAAAGAATTAAACAAGTCTCTTAACAACCTGACATTGCGTAAAAGAGAAATTATGAAAACTGCTACATAGTTGCTGTATGTACATCCATTTCACATGCACAAAATTTAAATAAAGTGCATGGCATGAAAACTGTAAAACTTATTTTTGTCTTTTCCAAGCCTCTTACTTAAATCTGATGAAATACATTATTTAAAAAGTAAAAAATTTTGTTTTTTTATCAATCCATTAAATTTATGGTTTTATTTTGGGGCTTTTCTTCCCCTTGGTAAAAATTATATTTACTAATATGTAGGCCACTAATAAATTTTTGCCAACTAACGAAATATAATAATTTTATTAGATATCGATTATATGAATATTTTTATTTTCCGGATACCAATTTAATCAAGAAACTGGGAACTTTACAAATAACTGAAAATCAATTTAAATAAAAGTAAATAGTTTAATAATTTTCCTCTAAACTATAAAAATCACTTAGTTTCTTTTAGTCATAATTCATTCATTTGTACTATTCACAAATTTCGTTCGCGTTCGTATTACGAACGCATAGACGGGACTATGCTTTACTCTGTTGCTGACGTCATGCGCCAATCGGACGAGCTTAGGTAACTAGAATATCAGGGTGTGCATATTTCCGGGTCCCGGTGAATTCGTATCTATTTTAATCCCCCATCCTAATTACAGGCCAACTGGCAACTCTGGTGCGCAGGTAATTTTTAGATAACCCATTAACTACCGGTGAATTGGTAACTTTAATTTTTTAAGTATTGTTGATAATCTAATATCGGTATTCCAGGTATTTAGCGCTGCACTCCTAGAAAATGGAAAAAATGGCACAGGAAGTGAAACCGATGATGAAACGAAACGCAAAAGAGAAAACTTGGATGATTGTTTTAATAGAAGTGAAATTAAAAAACGGTCACCAAGCAAAGCAGGCAACGAAAACAAGGAAGACATGGAAAATGTTATGATTACAATAATGAAAGAGCTAATGAATAAAAACGATGAAATGCTTCAGGAAATAAAACAAATAAGGAAAGAATAACAACAAACCAATAAAGAGTTAATGGATGTAAAAGCAGAGAATCAAAAAATAAAAAAAGAAGTAAAACAGCTACATGAAAGAATGGAGCAACTGGAGAAATTTAGCAAAAAGAAAAGCTTGATCGTAACTGGGTTGAAAGTAGAAACAAATGATTATAAGAAATTAAAAGAAGAAATGGAAAATTTCATAGCCCAAGAGTTGCAAATACAAATAAAACTAAGAAGTGCAAAAAAAATAGGAGAAACAGTATGCGCAATAGAAACAGAAGCCCTCACGGATAAAATGGAAATCCTAAACAACAAACGTAAACTAAAACAGCATAAAGATCGTATCTATATAAACAACGATTGGACATCCAAAGAAAAAGAAATACAAAAGGAAATAACTAAAATAGCAAAGGACGAAAGAAGCAAAGGTAAGCAAACGAAAATCGGCTACAAGAAATTAATAGTGAATGGCAAAATCTAGATATGGGACGAAGAGAGAGAACAGCTGATAGAAAATTCAAAAAACTAATAAACGAAGAACAGCGGCTGAAATATGATATTGACATGGCAAAAAAAGACTCGGAAATGCAAACGGTTAACGAAAACAAAATAACGCACACAAAATAAAGAAATAATCTCAATAAGAAGAAAAGAACAAAACCCATTAGAATGGGATCTTGGAATATTAGAACCATGCTGGCAGTAGGTAAGATGCAAGAAATAGCTCTTGAAATGAAAAAATACCAACTAGAAATCCTAGCCCTACAGGAAATACGACGGAAGGAAGAAGGAAACATTGAGAAGAAAAACTTTAGCATGTATTATTCGGGAGAAAACAAACAGGGAACGAATGGTACGGCATTTATGGTGAACAAAAAAATGAGGGAAAAAGTGATACAATTCAAAGCAGTTAATGAAAGGATATCTTACATAAGAAAATAAACAAGCCAACATCTCGATAGTCAATTGCTATGCACCCACCGAAGAAGCAAACCAAGAAGATAAAGCAGAATTATACGACATCCTGGAAGAAACCTGTGAAAATATTCCGAGGAATGACATATTAATAATATTGGGTGATTTTAATGCAAAGATCGGAATGGAGGGCTCTTATCGTAATGTAGCTGGCAAAGAAACCATTCATGAAACTACGAATGATAATGGAGGAGAAATCTGCAACCTAGCAGTAGCAACAAACACATATATAGTTAGTACTGGGCATAAACATAAAAAAGAACACAAAATAACATGGATGATACCAGGAAGAATGGATGGAAACCAAATAAATCATACTCTAATTTCGAAAAAGTGGACACAAATAGTACAAGACGTAAGGTCATATAGAGGGGCAAATGGAGGCACTGACCACATATTGTTGATAGCAAAACTTAAGATGAAAATAATCAAAGCAAATAATCATAAGGAAGGAAAAAGGAGGAAATGGAATATAGCCAATCTGAAAACGCAAGAAACAAAGTAACAATATACAGAACAACTAGAACAGAAATTGGGTCAGTACGAGCACAGAGAAATAGAAGGAGAATGGAAAAACATAAAGAACAGCATAACGGAGACAGCAGAAAAAATAATAGGATTCCAAAAAACAAAGAATCGAAAGAATGGTTTGATGAGGAATGTCATCAAAAAAGTCAACTGAAGCACCTCGCAAGAAACAAATGGCTACAAAGTGCCGAACAGGAACAACTGGACCAATATAGAAAAGAAAAACAAGAAGCATTGAAACTCTATAGAAGAAAGAAAAACACATGGATCTCTGAACAAATGCAAGAATTAGAAACGAATAATAAAGACAACAAGAAATTGTTCGAATTGATAAAACAACAATACAGTATCAAAAAATCTGTCACAAAAATAAACAAAAAAGATTGGGAAAAACATTTCACGGACCTATACAATAAGGCATATTCAGAGGATGAGGATATAAGAGATAACAGAGATGAAGAGGAAGGCGCACCTACTTATCAGGAATTCATGGAGGTATTAAAACAACTAAAAGTAAACAAAACGCCAGGGCCAGATGAAATCAACAACGAACTGATCATCAACGGAGGAGGGGAGCTCACGAAGCGAATGCACAAGTTAATGGCTACAATTTGGAAGGACGAAAGCATGCCCATAGAATGGAAAAACGGACACATCGCACCAATCTTTAAGAAAGGAGATCCAACTAAGTGCTGCAACTACAGACCAATTATGCTACTAAATACAACGTATAAGATATTGACCACAATTATAAGAAACCGACTAGAAATATCATAATTCAATACACAGAAAAAATTATAGGACTATACCAACAGGGTTTTAGAAAAGGAAGATCAACAATAGATGCAATACACGTACTTACACAAACAATTGAAAAAAGCTATGAACATGACATAGAATTACACATACAGGTACATCGACTTCTAACAGGCCTTCGACAGCATATACAGACAACAATTATTAAAATAAATGAAAAAAATGGAGATAACGGCAAAATTAATAAGACTATCTAGAATGACAATAAAAGACTTAACAGCAAAAGTTAAAACAAATGAGGGCGATACAAATGACATCAAAATAGAACTTGAAGTAAGACAAGGAGACAGTCTGTCAACGACAAACGACACTATTTAATATCGTTCTAGAAGGAGTAATTAGTGACACAGGGCTGAAAAAGACAATCATTCAAAGCTCAACACAGATCATAGGATATGCAGATGACCTGGGACTGGTAGCACGAGATAAAAAAAGACTAGAAGAGGCACTTTTAACCCTGGTAAGAGAAGCAAAGACGAGAGGATTAATAATCAATCAGAATAAAACAAAATACGAGTATCTTATAAGCAAACGAGACAATGTAAACAGAATAACAGAAATAAAGATAGGTGAAAATACATTCCAGAGAGTAGATTGCTTCAAATACCTGGGGGTGATGGTGGACGGCAAAAACGGAAGGAATATAGAGATAAACGAAATAATTAAAGCAGGTAATAGAGTATATTGGAAATATCACCAATTACTCAAGGACAAAAACCTGAGCAAAAAACAAAATCAAAAATATACACAGCAGCAATCAGATCAGTGACAGCCTATGGAGCAGAAGTAATGTGCCTTACGAAAAAAGTCGAAGAAAAGTTAAGAATAATTGAGAGAAAAATTATGAGAAGAATACATGGCCCAGTAAAGACAGAAACAGGGGAATATAGAAAGCTGATGAACCATGAAATAATAAATATAAATAAAGGAGAAGATATAGTAAAATTCATTAAAGCACAAAGGCTCAGATGGTTTGGGCACACACAAAGAAGAGGGGTAGAAGAACTGATCAGGAAGATAATGAACTGGAAACCAGTAAAAAATAGACCAAGAGGAAGACCAAAAATATCAACTGCTAGACGATATATCAAAGATGGAAATTGCAAACTGGAGAGAAAAGATTCAGGACCGGAGAGAGTGGAAGAAGATAGCAGAGAAGGCAAAAAAACATCACAACCTATGAACTACGACCTAAAGGAAAAGCGGACTAATTTACCGCGTGAAATGGATTAAAAGAGATATTTAAAGGATATTTGAGCGAACTATACTCTAACAAGAGTGAACGGTCCATATAATAATTCCAGGTATGTACCTGTATAAATTACCCTTCTTGAAGTTGGTGTAAAAGGTATTCATCATTTATGTATTGTCTTTTGGAAGGATTATTAGAGAAAATCCAAATAAATTTTGAAAAATGGCTGAAATCGCTGAAATTCTTGTAACAGATTTCGTAATGAGTGAACATGGGTGTAAGTTATTGGTGGTAAATGATTTTAAATTTCACTTAAAGAAAGTGCTAAAAAGTGGAAAACATTTATGGTACTCTTCTGCATCTGGTTGCCAGGCAACCTGTTATACCGACGGTTAGTTTTTTTAAATATTTTGAGTAGTAACTATGTTGGTTATCAACAATTTGATGTCAAAAATGCACATTTTGCCATTTTTTGTCTACCAGTAAGAAGAAAAACATTCAAAACAAAATTTAAGATAACCGCATTATAGAGCATGTAAAACAATTTAAACAAGGTTTTATAAATTTCGCTATACTTAATTGTTGCTTATAAAATTATAAATTAAGTCAGTTTAACGTTAATATAACTTATGTAAAAATACAACTTATATCTCGATTTTACGTGAAATAGCTCAAAGCAATGAGTAAAAATACACGGTTTTTATGACACTCAGTGTAACTACGTAACAATTGTTTTAGTTTCTATATGGCCGGAATAACAAAATTTATGTAAATCTGACCAATTTTTTCTCAATTTAATTATTTATTGACAATTTAAATGAAAAATAGCCGATTTTAAGAATTTTCGTCTATAAGTTACAATATTTTACCAAAAAACTGAAAAAAGAACCGGTTAGTTTATTGAAATAGCCTTAAAATGAGTTGAAGTAAAATAGAATTGGAGCTTTGTTTATCAATAAACATAAATGAAAAGTATACATTTGCGATAGGCTCTGTGTTGGCTTAATCCGTTACTATTCAAATTTATTTCTTACGTTTTAAGCTACCTGAGGTACCCTTAAACCCTAAAAATGTCATCAAAACGACGATTTTGAAGCTCTTCCGACTGGATTAAAGAAGCTATTATCGATTCAAACAAAGGTTGTGTATTTTTAATTCTAAATTTCAACTATTTAATTAAAAATAAAGGGTTTCAGTTGATAATTCAAAGTTGCTACACCCACCGCTTTCCCAGGCAGAATAAGAACCCTGCTACTGCATAAGTATATAGATTTTGAAAAACCATTAAAAAAGTATTCCAAAGTTTTTTCGATATGCCGTCTAGTCTCGAGATATTTGACAATCGCCTTTCTGGACAGAGCCCTTAAATAATGTAAATATTCTTTATTCTTATTCAAGCTAGACATAAGCCGAGTGAGAGAGCTGACCGTGAAATTCATTTGCGATGTTTCCAAATTTACCGGATCTCGGATTGTCTGCAAAATATGTATTTAGCATATACACAACGGATCGCGCGCGCTGCCCTCTACAGCGGATTTAGTGGAACCACTGCAATATAAAATTCACCAAAAGGGGTGCAAAATGAGGTCCAGACAAAAATCGATTTCCTTGTACCCCAACCATTGTTACATCGAGATGTCACTATATACACGTGAATACAAGGTGAGATCCAAAATCGGATCTCGCCTTGCAAAACGGATCTCATCTTTTATAGCTTATGATACAAACGGATCTCGCCTTGATATGAAGACATATAGATATATATATATATATATATATATATATATATATATATATATATATATATATATATATATATATATATATATATATATATATATATATATATATATATATATATATTATATCGAGTATTGTATCGATCTCGTATCGAAATCAATATCAATAAAATATTTTTATAAGAAAGTATTGCCGATATCGATACTCGATACGATACTTCATTGGCATTACCAATACAATACTCAATACTTAAAAAGTATCGATATTGTATCGTATCGTGAAGCTCTAGACTTGGCTAGGGATATGCCACTCAATGCATCGGGGTGTAACGTCGACATAGGATTGAGTGGTCCAGCCATCTTTGTCCGTCACGTGCGCGGGTTCGTTTGGTTAAAAGAGATAGATAGACCATCGACAACTGTTTCCATGCTGTTTCCGCGTTACGCTTTTTTGGTGAGTATGCCGAGTCTACGCTTAATATATCAATGATTAGACTACGGTAACTGGTTGCGCCATCAGTTGCCCATATCGGCTAGCAGTTGCCCATAACATTTTGTGTGCTTTAATTTGGTGGAGCCACTAGTCGCGCCACCAGTCGCGCCACCAGTTACGCCACCAGTTACCTAGTCTAATGTCTAGGGCATTTTCGGACTAGGTGAGTTGAGATAAATTGTCTTAAAATTATACAAGGAATCTCCGTTCTTCGTTTGTCACGAGAGTTTCTGGACACCCTGTTTATCATATACCTTATAAAAATCAGAGTTTATGCACTCACCAGCACAAAATTCCGTCACCCAAAATTTTTGATTAATTTTGACAATGTACAGTATGTCCCTGTAAGTTGTATCCATATGGAAAACTTTTTTATTATTAATTTTACGAAAAAAAGTCATTCTTCATAAAAAGCTCTGCATGGTCCAAAACCTAAGATTTAACCATCAGATATAAAATTTTATGAATATTATACGAGGTATGTCAAAAAGTTTGAATTTCACTCAAGAGTAAAGTAGCTTTATTTTTCACAATATTGAAAATTGCTATTATGAAAAGTTGTTTGGAATTAAAAACTATATTCTAATATGCAATTACATCCTTCTAATCGATTTTTTTTTTTTTGAAAAATTATGGATAGCTAACATTTTCAGTTATTTCAATTCTGATAACTCTTAACTTAATAAAAAATTCTGCATGGTCTGAAACCTAAAATACAACCATCTTATGTCAAATTTTATCAATTTTATACAAGGTATGTCAACAAATATGAATTTGGCTCAAGAATAAAATAACCTTTATTTTTCACAATATCGAAAATTGTTATTATGAAAAGTTATTAAAAATTAAAAACCATGTTTCAGTATGTAATTACATCCTTCTTATTGAAATATTTTGAAGTACTTTACTTTTGATCTAAATTTATCTTTTTTGACACACCTCGTACAAAATTGACATAAGATGGTTGTATTTTAGGTTTTAGAGTATTTTAGACCATGCAGAACTTTTTATTACGAATCACTTTTTTCGTAAAATTAATAATAAAAGAGTTATTAGAAATAAAATTACTGAAAATAATGTTAATTACCCATAATTTTTCAAAAAAAAATTTTTTTCAATTAGAAGGATGTAACTGCATATTAGAATATAGTTTTTAATTCAAAACAACTTTTCATAATAGCAATTTTCAATATTGTGAAAAATAAAGCTACTTTACTCTTGAGTGAAATTCAAACTTTTTGACATACCTCGTATAATATTCATAAAATTTGATATCTGATGGTTGAATCTTAGGTTCTGGACCATGCAGAGCTTTTTATGAAGGATAACTTTTTTTCGTAAAATTAATAATAAAAAAGTTTTCCATATGGATACAACTTCCAGGGACATACTGTATAACTTTATTAGTTATGCTCCGATTTTCAAGATTCTTGCACCAGTTTGTAGGTACATGGATTGGTATCATTTGGTATTATTCCGGTAACAAAACAATTTTGCTTGCATGACATTATACAGGGGTGAATGAAAGCGTTGTATTTTCTCTTAATTTTAAAAAATTCTGTGGAAAATTGGAATAGCTTATTTGGTTTTATAGTCCTGTCATATTATCCCGGAAGCATCACTAAAATTTTGTTTTTTGAATTATCCGAATATCCCTTATCTTGTAAGAGCTGTACCATTCTTTGTAAATAAAAACACTGATTGACTCATAAAATAGAGGTTTGATTGATAAGATTAGAATAGCCCGCATGCAACCCAGATCTCAATCCTATTGAGCATTTATGGGATGAATTAAAAATAGAGGGCTATTTGCCGTCATCCTAGACTTCCAGAAAATTTGGTACCGTTATGGCCCTGGTAGAGGAATATGGGGCTCTTCCCCAGGCAAGGATAACACACCTTTATTCGATGCTAAACAGATTGCGAGAAGTCGTTGATGCAAGAGGTGGACGTACCCGCTATTTAATTGTTTTGTTTTGTTGTTAATTTTGTTTTGTTTTGTTAATTTTAGTGCGTTTGATAGTTTTAATTAAATAAACCTTCAAAGCAGTGTTTTTATTACAGCTCTTACAAGAAAAGAGATATCTGGATACTTAAAAAAAAACCTTAGTAATACCCTCAGGATAATACAAAAGGAGTATGAAATAAGATCAGCCGTCCAATTTTTCCACATAATTTCTTAAAATTAGGAGAAAATACAACGCTTCCATTTACCCTCTTATAATGCCATCTAAGCAAAAAATTGTTTTTACCGGAATAACAACAAACGACATCAATACAATGTACCTACAAACTAATGCAAGAATCTTGAAAATCGGAGTATAAATAATAAAGTTGTAGATCGTCAAACTTAATATCAAAAATTTTGGGTGACGGAATTTTGTGCCGGTGAGTGTATAAAAAAGGAATTTGTTTTTTTTTTCTATTATTTTAGCCGCAATATAAATCGAGTTATAGCTCAATGAATCGTATTTATTCTTTGCTAAAAATTTATTTGAAAATTTCAACGTTAAATAACTGAAAGACGCAAAATTTGTTGGGAAAATTTGTACAATATTTTTGAAAGTGCTGAAATATGCCTTTGAAACGAACTTGTAAAGAAATTTTTAGTACAAAAATTTAAATAGTTCTGATCAAAATAAGAGAGACCTCACAATTTTTTAAGAAAAAATTAGTAACAAAATTGGCGTCATTACCAGGAAAATCAGGAAAAATAAAATACAATAAGCTAAAATCCTAAAATTCATCGGCACCTGTAAAAACCTTATAGGTACTATTAAATTTTAACTTGCTTTAGATTGGGTCTATTACAGTAAAAACGAATTTCTTTGTTTTTTTTATAAACATTATTTTTCACAAGAATGTTCTTTTCCATATAGGGGAAAGTTGTTTAATAGTTATTCACTAAAAACAGTTTTTGGACATTTTTATGTACACTTCGCGTCAAAAAAAACTGGTACAAGTCTTATAACCGAAAATCGTGTTTTTCTAGTTGTGTAAATTGGTCTTGTCATATGTGTCATTCTTATTTCTAGGCAACGTTGCCAGTTCAACTAAAATATTATATCAAACCAGCTAAAAGCAGAGTTGTGCAGCAGACCGCAAGTTTTTAGTAGGTTTATTAAAAATTAAAACAACATCGAGCATTCTCGATTAGTCAGTCACATTTATTTAAACATGCATCCTAAAAAAGTCTCTTATTAATTTTGTAATGTTCCATCATCTCAATTAAGTGCCCATAAATTATTTCGTGTTCTATTATAATTTATGACAGATATGACATGGATGACAGACTCTAGACATGACATTAAATGATTATGTTTAATTTAAAATCGAGAAGTGTGGAGGGTTTCTCGTAAAGTGTAGCACAAAACTCTTTTAGAGTTGTGGGATACTAATAAATAAAACACTAGAAAAATTGAAATTTGAAATAAATACAAAATGAATAACTTTTACAAACTTAAATTATGTATTACAATAAAATTCGAAACTGCTGAAATATTAAGGACATAGGTGGAACATGTCGCCTGTCAAAATGTTCAATGTGTTTTATTAAATGTATTCATTTTTTTCGAATCATGAGAAATATAATGAATATTTTTGAAAAATTTAAACGCAGAATGAAAGATTACATTATTACTGAGGGCCGAAAGTCCCTGAAAACTTTTTATTTATTCTAAGGGACTTTCGGCCCTCGGTAATGTAATATATTTCATTTTGCGTTTAAATTTTTCAAAAATACTTATTATTTTTCTCAGGATTCGAAAAAAAATAAAAACGTTTAAAACACATAGAAAATTTTGTCAGGCGACATTTTGCTCCTTTCCCCTTAATATTTTGTCATAGCTCCATTATTATTAATAACTGCTTGTAATCTTCTGGGCACTGAGTTAATTAAATTTACTGCTAAATTGTCATCTTCAGGCAAGCTTTCCCAGGTTTCTTCAATGATGGTCCACAAATGATCTCTGTTTTGGGGAATTACATACAATTTTTGTATTTTGTTGACCATAAGTCCCCAAACGTTCTCTATTGGATTAATATCTGGACTTTTAGAGGGCCATGGAAGAGTTTCAATATTATTTTCCATAAGGTAATCCCGTACACGGTGAGCTGTGTGGATTGAACAGTTGTCATGCTGGAAAATAAAATTATTGTTGGGGAAAATTTGCCTAACCGATGGTAACATCACATTATCTAAAATATGTAAATAATTTCCAGCATTGAATCGTTCTTCAATTTTCCAACACATTCCTAAACCTCCTCTATACATCCAAGCCCAAACATTTATAGAGCACCTATTTCCAGGCGGTCTATAAACCCTAATGCGGCCATCATAACGAGACTGGAATACTTTTTCATCCGAAAAAATTACACGGTCCCAAAAATTAACAGGATCATTTAAGACATAATTTAAAGCCAATATGAGTCTACTTTGCTTATGTTCCTCGCTATACTTTTATTTTCGGGCGGCTGCACAATTTTTTAAACCTGTTGTTTTAATCCTCCTTAATGCTGTAGTTATAGATCCATTAAAGTTTGTATTCACTTTTGCTTGCCTTGCCGTATGGAAGGGATTCACTCTTACATAATTAGATAATGTTTGATCTTGTTGGGCTGTAGTAATAGCTGGTCTCCCGCTCCCTCTCCTTCTATCCAAAGTCTGCTCGTTTTCCCATCTTTTTTTAATGTTGAGAATTGTGGTTTTGCTTCTATTGAACTCTTGAGCCAGTTGTCGGACAGACCAACCATCCTCTATTTTCGAAACGATTCTAGTTTTATCACACTTACTTAATTGACTTGGCATTGTTTAAAATTTACTTTGACAAATTTATCAAATTTGACTGATGTCAAGTAATTAAATAAGTCATCGAGTACTGGACCTAGTTCTTTTTATATAATGTGTTTAATCGTTTAGTTTTTCAGTTATGTGGATTTTTTAATATTAATTCAATCGTCTCTCTGGATATTAAATTTATTAGATACGGTTTTTGGTTGTTAATGATAAAAATAATACCTGCCTAAAAATTTTATACCGGATGGTGGATTGGAAAACGGGCCATATTCAATGTAAAATTTTAAACTGTTGAATTCCTGCTTCCCTAATTATTTTATATCAAAACACATAAACAACTATTTCTAGAGGATTGAAGTCTGTATTGAAAACAACTGTTAAAATTGTTCTACGAATTAAACATATTCCAAAATTTTGTAAAAATATAATAATTTTTCACAGAAATACGCCAAAGTTAGGGGACACACATTACCATAATGTGTATCGTTTGCGTTCGGTCACAGTGAAGTTTATAAATATTGAAAATTTGAACTGTCAAAATTTTTATTTTTTCATTTCTTGTTTAAAAAATAATAAAATTGGTAAGATAGCCTAAGTTGAGGGAAAGTTATAATAATAAAGATGTTTTATTCAGTCAATAGTGTGCGAACAATCAGGTAAATAATAACGTGGGCCTAACTTTTACACGCATACCTAGTTTAAATCCTAGAACAATTTTAGCTTTTGTTTTTAATACAGATTTTAATCTTCTACAAATACCTTCTCATGACTTTTGTTGTAAAATGATTAGGGAAGCAGGAATTTAACAGTTTATAATTTCCCATTGAGTTTCCTATGGCCCGTTTTACGATTCACCACCCTGTATATTTTTGAACGTTATTTTTTGTATTTAGATTCAGTGCAATTCCATTATCTGTGCTGGCAACAACGCCGTGATTCACGAGCCATTGTGTCCAGTCTGAACACAGGTTTACATTGGGAAAAAAGTGTACCAGTTTTTTTTTTGACGCGAAGTGTATCTACAAATACATACCTCAAAAATTATTGGTATTTTACATCTCCTGTCAAAAAGCCACTGGACTATAATAGCAACAACAGGACAATCAACATATTGCACAGAAACAGTTTATTGTCACCGTGGTCCTAATTTTTGTTAGCAAACAAGTTTATTTGTAATTTGATATTTCAAAGACCTTTATAACATAATTAGTGATGTAATTATTTTAAAACGAATTACATAATATAATACTAAATACAACATTAACAAAGATTAAAGCTTCATTAACGATATTATATGACCTTGAACGTGACACCTATAAATAATACGTACCTACTGAGTGTTGATGATTAAGTATTATTATCAAAATTGTTCACTTTCAATAAAAATATGGCAATTATAATTAGGTACACAAATCACAATATTCAACATATGTATCTAAATGTTTATACATATACAGTTAGTTTAAGGTTTGTTTATGATACAAAAATCTAACGCTGGCGATCCAAAGGCGATTAAGGTTACACTATACAATTATACTACAAAAATAACTGATAACACTAAGTACTTAATACATAATAGGTTATAAAACTGGGGGAATGTTTTGTGTTATGTGTTTATGTCGTCATTAAACACTATAATATGGTTGGTACATTATAAATATCGTTGCACGTCATTATGTACGTTAGAGTTCTAAGTTGACATTATTGCCAAATTTCAAAAAAATTCTTGAATTTAGTTTAAATCAAATATATCATATAATTTTTGTAGAAGTCGGTTATAAAACAAAACAAATTAATATTAAATGTAAATAAATAAAACAAATTAGAAATAAAAAACTAAAAAGTTAGTAATAATCTTACGCTAAAGTAAATAATAAATATAATAAAACAAATACTTATAGCAAATAATAAAAACAAATACAAAATGTCAACACCACACTGTCAAATAACTGATACTAATTTGAGGAAATTTTTGTCACCTTCGTGCACTTACAGTTAAAGTGTGATCCGAACAAAATGTGCTTCAAGAAACGCTTAATAATCCATTTATACAAATCAATGAATCAAGTTATGGTATATTTCTTTAACTAATTTAATTAATTTAACTAATTCCAGTGTTCTTGTCTAAACGTTTCTAAAAAGGAACAGACCTACGGGCCGGTATTTCCAACCTCACTTAAGCCAAAGCTTACTTTAAGCCTTTGCTTAAGCTTAGATGCCTGTATTTCCACTTCAATTTGAGGCTTAAGCCTAGGCTTAAACCAAATAATTTTAAGCTCGCGCGGGAGTTGGTTTAAGCCTTTGCTTAGAATTTGTTTTCTGTTTTTTGAGATTATTTCCATAGATTATTAATTATAGAGTTGCTTTGAAAATTAACTTTTAAGTAATAACGTTATTATTGGATTATTAAATAATAATCTATTAATTTATTAATCGTAATAACGATTATTAAAATTCTTACTACTTTTGGAAGGTGTAGGCACATGAAAATTGTTTATTTTACAATGCTTGGTAGGTATATTTATTTTACAAAAATGTAAATTTGACATTTCAAGGAATATATCCAATAAACAAAATTACAAAGACGGATCTATTGCTTATGCAAAATAACAATAAAAATATAACCAGAGAAAATATAGACAATAAACTAAAAACACATGTACCATGTACACAAAATTAAGTGAAGTAAAAATAACATTGATACAGATGACAGACTTAAATATTTTGTGTTGGTATCATGTGACGTCAGGTGCTAGGACGCGGATGACGTGCAACGGTATTTATGTTACGGTAATAATAATAATATCGTATGGCATTTTTGCCGGGGAGGTCCTTTCGGACAGTTCCGGCGCCATTTACATCTTTAACCCTGTTTCAAGTTTTCAAGTAACTAGTGCCGATGTACACTAGCCCAGGGGGACCGACGGCTTTACGTTCTCTCCGAGGCACGGTGAGACGGTCTGTGTCATTATTGGAAATGAAAATGGTTTGTCTTTGGCAGGGCTCGAACCCACGTGCACTGGCGTATGAGGCCAGCGAATATGCCGTTACTCCACGGCCGCTCACTATGTTACGGTAAGTATGATTAATTGGAAATTATTAATAATTACCGATTACTATTAATACAAACCGAATAGCTAGGTAAAAGTAATACATATGCCAGAATTAATCACGTCGACCGGTAATTAATAATAATTTCCGAGTTATAACGGTAAATGTGATAAATTTCAATACCGTTAAGTGCCTAGAAGCTTGCGGAGTGTAGGGAGGTTTATTAGTCAATGAGACATACCATAGCTCAAATACAGCGCATAGCGCATACCACAGTGTTAGTCAATCTGTTGTCGGCCACTATGTAATACACTATTTAATGTTTTAAGTACATAAGGCTAAAGCAAGATTAAAACTATCCTTACCTCCTGGTACTTTATCCGAAATCAGAAGAAGATTTAGAAACGATAATAGCAGACCATTCTCAGAGCCTATTTTACTTCAAGTCAGGCCTGAGGCACTACACAATTTTCGGGCCCCTAAATATGATTTAATAATAGTAATAACTTTTTTAAATGAATTAATTTTTTAATAGAAATTTAGATTTTTATTAACAATAAATAAAATTTATATTTAAAGAATTAAACATTGTATTTTTATGGCAAACTCGGGCCAACCAATTTTAAGTTTTAGGGTCCTGACTACAAATAATGAAAAAAACTAAAAGTGCGAATTTTGTCATGAAATTTGGTAGGTCGAGTTAGAATGGTATGTGGATCAACTTTTTCAAATAACTTCCGATATATCTAACGCTAAGCAAAATATCGAAAATTTATCCTGTCTATGGAGTGGCAGTAGGCTGCGTTTAAAATTTAAATTACAGCCGAGTATCTTAAAAAATGTGAACATTTAACCTGTATGACTGTGCAAAACTTCAAAGCTGCATTTATTTTGATACCCAAAATATAGGGCTGTCTTCATCTTAAATGCGACACATTGTATATATATCATTTCCTTTTGTAAATAATTTGGTTGTTGAACCATACGAGTATAGACCGTTCTTGGACAAAAATTTAATGGTTGCTATTATTCGCTGAAGAACGTTTCTCCAATGTTCGTTTTCTACTAAATACCTTTTTTCCATTAATGTTACAATTTGTCCTGCTGACTTTTGACTAACGTACCAATTGATGAAATATGTTCAGGAGATCGCTCATGTTGAATAGCTGTCCTATTGACATTTTTCCAGTCATTATTCCCATCGAAAGTTAGAAGAACATAATTTTCGTGGAAATCAGTTTACAGACGTAATGATAAACACGGCTACATTTAGGAGTGTACACTAACCACTCGCAAAGAATTTTTCCAGAAAAATATCCATAGTCCTGTCGCCAGGGGGGGTACAACGGCCTCCTTAATTCAGATGGACTTACCCAAGTTTTTTTTATGTATTTTGACCCGTAGAACACGAATTTTTTGGGTAACAGTTGATCCGGATGTCGATAAGATTGTTATAAACAAAGAACTTGAGGAATTACATAGCAGCGATTTTTCGCAAAACAAAATATTTTTTTGTATATTTTGGGTGATTTTCAGCAAAAAATTATCTTACAAGTTTTTTCGTAGGCCGCGTAGTTTTCGAGATAAACGCGGTTAAACTTTCAAAAAATCGAAAAAGTGTAATTTTTGAACCGGAATAACTTTTGATTAAAAAATAAAATAGCAATTCTGATTACTGAATTTGAAAGTTCAAGTCAAATTCTATCGGTTTTGATTATTTGCATTGCTAAAAAATAAGTTTTTATTTGTTAAATAAAGGTATAAACACATAGTGTTTCCCGGGCCCAATGCATGCGTTTTAATGGACGTAATGTATGTAGAAATTCTGTATGCGCGCCTACTCGTTCGATTTCAAATTAGAAATGCATTGAAAACATCATTCAATCACTATGTGTTGATAGCTTTGTTTAACAATAAAAAAAATTAATTTCTAGCAATGAAAATAATCAAAACCGATAGAATTTTACTTGAACTTTCAAATGCGGTAAGCAGAATTGCTATTTTATTTTTCAATCAAAAGTTATTCGGGTTCAAAAATTGCAATTTTTCGATTTTTTGAAAGTTCAACCCCGTTTATGCCGAAAACTGTGCATCCTACCAAAAAACTTGTAAAATAATTTTTTGCTTAGAATGACCCAAACAATACAAAAACATGTTTTGTTTTGCGAAAAATCGCTGTTATGTGATTCCTCAAGTTCTTTGTTTATAACAATCTTATCGACATCCGGATCGACTGTTACCTAAAAAATTCGTGTTCTACGGGTGAAAATACATAAAGAAAACTTGGGTAAGTCCATCTGAATTAAGGAGGCCGTTGTACCCCTACTGGCGACAGGACTACCAGGTTTCATTATTATCCAGTTCTGTAACACATTCACTAATTTTATCAATATATTGATTCGGTCGATTATTTTTATAAAATATTCTTGAAATTCCAGATTTAATTGTTTTGGCCAATCTCCTATATCGCTAGGAAAAGAGTTACTGATATTGTCGTTTTCTATAGGAGATGACGGAGATGTAGGTACTTGCGACAGGTGAAGTCGCTTGAAAATCAACTGTGGAGTTATCATTTATCATTTTCTGTTCATAAAATGAAAGAATTTTTAAAATTTATTTTGTTATTGCAATCAAAAATGTTTTTTGGTGATCTTTCCGGGCCCCATTAAAATGCGGGCCCGAAGCAGGTGCCTCACGGGCCTAGTGGTAAAATAGGCCCTGACCATTCTGATGACGCTGATGATGGAGCAAAGCACCGTGGTGATATGATGGAACTCAACAGTACAACCGAGGATTCACAGTTAGCGAATATTGAAGATACAAGTAACACTAAGCCAAGCCGCACACCAAAGAAACATGAAACGAAAAACATGAAACATGAAACGAAAAACATGTTTCATGAAAAGAAAACACTGCTAAACAAATCTCAAAGTCCGCCTATCAATGAAACGAGTGTGATTCATGCTCATGACATATTTTTATTTTCGGAGAGTCTCATAAATGGCCGGACGTATATTTGTTTAGCAGTGGTTTATTTCCATGAAACGTAATTTACGTTTCATGTTTCTTTGGTGTGCGGCTTGGCTAACAGCTTAATCGAACATAATACTTGTGCGATAATTGCTGTAAATGAGGAAGACAATGCCAGTATTGGCGTTAAAGAAAATTCGGGAGACGAAAAAGAAGGCACTGCAATTGGCAAAACGTCAAAAGAAAATTCACGGGACTTAGGGTTTCGCTAAACAGTCATTTGTAAACGAATTTGACAGAATGTTAAAGCATTCTAATGATAGATTACCTGTTGAAAAAGTAGGTCAAAGTGTTAGAGTGCGAATTTCATAAGTTGGTAGAGCTAAGGCCGATAGCCGAAACATTAGCAAGCAAGCAAGCAATTTGATTCAACCCGACCTGTGGGAGATGTCCACCCTATCGAAAAAGTATATTCGGGTGTAACAATTCATTGGGGCGAGGTGTTTTGACCCAAGTTCAAACAGGGATCACCCCACCTCGCTCCAATGCCCCAGGCCATCCCTTTCCCCCCCATAGCACGCTGATGCGCGATGAGGGCACAACTATCGAAGCCAAATGCTCTTCACAATGGAATCCTGGGTAATAAGATTCCATGTGGTACCCTAATCGAATGCAAAAAAAATTAGGCTCAGCGTGATGCGCTCTATGCCTTTATCCTCTTACTTACTTAACCGCGGAACTAAAAATTGCTTGCTTGGGCCCCAAGCCATTGTACCAAGCCCAATTGAGCTCGGTCCAATGGCTCGGAACTCAAGATTTTTATGATTTTTTTGTTTTTGTGTGATTTTTTTTTTGTTTGGCTTACGCTTTTTCCTCTATTTTCTAGCCGAAACATTATTGCCATTATTATTTCTTTTATAGATGAAAAGCTATACAAGCTAGGCAATAGACATGAAATGGCATTTTAAACCAACTTCATGCAAGAAATGAATTTACCACCTGCAAGGAAATACTTATTTCAGTCAATGAAGCGCCTGACACTCAGATAAGTCTCATTGAATGCGTTCATAAAGATTCGAATTTAACCAGTCAAGGATTCCGTCACTGCAATTGTAGTGACCAATGCAATTAAAAACGCTGGAAACGCAAAAATGTAAGCGTTCTTTGTAATTCTAAGTGCCACAAGAGCCTTTCCTATAAAAAGAAGTAATTATAATCTAGTAACTTAATATCGTTGATTGGGAAGAATAGTATGATAAGTATTTCAAAAACATTAAGTTTACAGAAAAGACAATTAAAGATTGAGATGGGTTACGAGATCGGATTACTTAAGCAATACAATGTTAAATATCCTTTTCATCAGAGTAATTAAAACTTACAGTATTAACTGACAATATGGGTTTTACATCCAATCCATATACCACCCCCAACTCATATTTTTCATCCCCATTTTGAGTTATAATACTTTTCTTCATAAAAATTTTGTACTATTTCACAATTATAAGGTTATTAGGGACAATAAAACGGAACAGTTTAAATGTTTTATTAGAGTGTAAACAACAATGAATGAAAATAATCGCAGTTATAGTACAATACCAATATAAAAAAACAAAAAATTTGCTATAAATAACCGCTACATTTTTTTTCTTTTCAAAAAGAGAGAGCAGGCCAGCTTTCTTTTTTTCACTTATTCCCACTTTCTTCTTGTAAGTTTGTTTTAGAGTAACGTCACGTGCTGATGGAAGTCGTCGTTTGCTTTGAAGAACGTTTATGGTTTTAAATTCCTGTTCTTTGTACGACATTTTATATAGCAGGTGACTAGGATTTTATTTGGTAGCTTTTAAAACGCATATTCCTGAGAGAGGGACTGATCCACCTTCTTCCGTCTTAAAAGAATCCTTCATGCCCATATCACTTGATAGTTGTTTTAGATCAAAAAAATTCTCATGACCCATTTCATGTACGTTGAATGGATTTCCATGCTTCTTTGCTTGTCTAACCAATGTTACATATTTATCTGGTACGTAAACGTTTTATAACACTCAGGGCCGGTTGTTCGAACGCTAATCAAAAATAATCATTATCAAATATTTAATTACTTTCAATGTCAACTTTGATTGGGTTGCTGAAAACATAATTATTGATTACAATTATGAAATTAGTTAATCAATTATGTTAATAATTGTTATGTTAATTGATTAACTAATCTCATAATTATAATCAATTATGTTTTCAGCCACCCAACCAAAGTTGACATTGACAGTTGTGACAGTAATTAAATATTTGATAGTGATCATTGTTGATTAGCGTTCGAACAACCGGCCCTATATGTTCTATAAATTGAATGTTCTAATTACAGAATGAACGTGGTCTCCCTCGTTCTGAGAATGACCACTAATTAAAAATTTATGGGTGATGGACCTAATATTTTCCAGAATAGAAACTGCATAGATGTATAAAGCAACTACGGAGCGGTTCTTATTTTGTCCGAAATAGTTGTCAGTATAAAATACAACATCTACCATTTCAGTATTTTTGGCGTTCACAGACTACAAATAATTCCAAACGCACGAACCCACTTCATTTGCACCTCTGTGAGCAAGACCTTCGTGCCATATAAAGCACATTGCTTCCGTACTTTTAAGCTCGTACAATGTTAAATTATACACACTTAGTTTTGATACATAATAAAAAGAAGACGAGTCCCCTTGTGGACATGGCAATGCTGCCTGCATATCATAAACAGCGTCAATTTTATCCAGAGAATTTTTATCCATGTCCTTCTCTTTTCTTGTCAGTTCTTTGTCTTCAATATGGTTATTGTACTATTCCTGAAGTTCTTGTTTTTCTACCTCGGAGGTATTAGTAAAACCCTGGCAAAAATCATACTTATCTTTCTTTGGAATAAAACAAGATAAATTAAACTCTCCTTTGAATATATTGGAGTACATCAAGTAGTTTACGTTAGGTTTCCCGAGTTTTTTACAACGCTGCTCATAATCTCTGTGCAGGTCGGCAATAGTTTTTCCTTCTTCAATGTATTCTTCAATATATCGAATATGACTACGCACTTCTTCTTTCAACTCCTCAGGAACACTGCTATGTTTTTCATGTGTACCTCGATTATCTGCCTGTATTATTCCATTTACTTCATTATTTTGTTTGCGAAAAATGGTCTCAATTACTTGAGAGTTAATGCAAAGAGTTGCCATAAGGAAGGATTTGCAAACACGAATTTTTTCTCCTGCGTATGAAAAAAATGCGTTAATATCTAGTAACAAAAAAATATTTTAAGGAATAGAATGATAAAACGAAATCATTTCTTGGATTTGAGTTAAATTATGTTGCAGACAATGTTAACTAAAAATATCACGTTATACTTAGCGCAAAATTATATTCAAAACTATGTTAACTCAAAATGAAATAAAGATAAAATGCCCACAGGTGTACTTATTTTATTCAAGAGTATCATATTATTTGTAATCATCATACTGACCAAAATTATAATAAAAATAAATGCTTACCTGTTAAAGAAGAGTATGATATTTTGAAATATAATTCTCTTGCTCCAAAAATATTCACTAATAAGATGCAAGCAGTGTTAATATTTTGACTTATAATAGTATTGATTAAATAAAAATGACCTAAACTTAGCACGACCTGTAGACAACTGAGTTACCCGAGTCTTCTCCACACCGGTTGTGTGGAAGTGGGAGATGCCATACTTGGTCACAGAGCTCTCTAGTGCTTGTCGTTTAAACTGCACTTACAATACTTTTCTCCATAATAGATCCATTTATTTTGAGTAGTTTGTTGATATAAACTAAAAATGAACCATTTTTGACTTATCATACTATTCTTCCCAATCAACGATATAGTTAGTAGCAATAGTAGCCTAATGCTTGTGTATGAGTTTGTTTTTACTTATAAGGTGTCTAGTTGAGTTGTTAATTGATAAATTCTGTTTAAGTGTTTAACTTTATTGTCAAATTTTATAAATAAACAATAGTGAAGCCCGTTGAAATGCGTTTTTATTACATTAACCAGAATTGTTAGGAAAGTATTAATAATAGCCGGTAAATCTAATTATAAAGGCATTATTAATCACATTGACCAACGTCTACGGTTACTATTAATATTTACCGGTAATTATAAATACAGACCGGATTTATCACATCAACCGTAACATTTATACTTTGCGAACCATGTCTTAAAACAACAGTAGGTATGTGATTATTGTGTTGTTCAGAAGCTATTTCCTTGTGGCATTTTTGCAATCATCTATTCTAAATGGGAAATAAGCCAGAATTTAACTAAAAAATGATTTTATTGACGTCTTGACGTCCAAATCGGATGTCGTTGTGATTATTGTGGGTATTCCTTGGTTAAAATAAAATACTGGAATATACACATTCTTGATATAAAATTTCAATATAAGACAAATGTGCAAAAAAATATGAATAATGCTCAAGAGTAAGTAAAGTACCTTTATATTTCATAATATCGAAAACTGTTCTTATGAAAAGTTGTTTGTTTTTCCAATCTTTTTCAAACTTGCGATACCGATGTCATTTTTATTTATTACAAATATGATAATTCTTCTGCTCTGATAAAAAATTATAAAATTTTCAAAAAACAAACAATATTAAAAATATAATGAACATTGAAGAGTTAATAACCCCTCAATTAGTTATCGTTTTCCTCATAACATTTTTATTTAGCAATGTTATTACTCAAACAATATACACCTAACAAACTACATAATTAAGAGTGACATCAACTTTTGTATTTACAGCCCATCTCTAAAGATTGCTAAACACATAATATAGTCCATTCTTTCACGGTTTTTGCTCTAAATTTTAAAGAACCGCTTGGATTGACATGAAATTTGGCATACGCATAGCTTACATGTCAAAGAAAAAAAGTGATATTGTGCCGACGTGTGCTTTTGCCCTGGGGGTGACTTTCACCCCCTCTTGGGGGTGAAAAAATATATGTCCAAAACAACTCCGGAAATGGGTAAACTGACTAATTTTAAGTAACTTTTGTTCTATAGAGCTTTTTCGCCAAGACAACACTTTTCGAGTTATTTGCGAGTGAATATGTTCATTTTTCAACAAAATAACCACATTTTTAGACGGTTTTTCGCAAATAACTCAAAAAGTAAGAATTTTGTCGAAAAAATCGTTCTTAGCAAAAATATAGCCTATAAAAAAGTAAAAAAAATGGTGTACGCGTTAGGTCTCTGGATCTCGTAGAACCAGAGTTATAGCCAATGAAATATAGATTCATATTCACCAAATATCAAATAGAATATTTCGACGTGAAATATCCAAAAAATTAAGCACTTTTTGGGGAAAACCCATTTAACTTTTTTAAAGTGTTTAAAAAAGCTTTATTTCTGTTTTTACGAAAAGTTTCTAGCATTAAATTTAAGCAAGTTACGCTCAAAATAAAGTTGGTCCCTTTTGTTTTTGCAAAAAAAAATCGGGAAGACCACCCCCTAATTAGCAACTTAAATGAAATTAATCGTTGCCGCTCCATAAATTATTTTACTTATATTGTGTTTATATGATCTGTAGGTTTCATCGATTCAAAGTGTTTATTTTTGAAAAAATTTGGTTTCAAAGTAAAATTTTTAAAAATTTAAATTTTGAAAAATATGCTTTTTTCAAAATAACTTAAAAATTGTTAGAGATACCAAAAGTCTCGAAAAACAAAAAAAGTCAGATTTGCTTTTCTGAATATCATGTATTTTTTTGTTTTTTTGTTAGACAAAAATTTGATCAAGATTTGGTGTTTCTAAATTTGCATACATTCGTGATCAGTGACTCGTTCAACCCCTTTTAACTACAGCCGTTTCAATAATAAGGACTTTGAACCGATGAAACTTACAGATCAGATAAACAATATATACATGAGTCAAGAAACTTGTGAAGTCGTTACGATTAAGTTCATTTAAGATACCAATTAGGGGGTGATTTTCTCGATTTTTTTACCAAAACCAAAAGGGACTAACTTTATTTTGAGCGTAACTTGTTTAATTTTGATGCTAGAAATTTTTTTTATAAAACAAAAATGAAGCTTTTTTTAAACAATTTAAATAAGTTTAAATGAGTTTTCCCCGAAATGTGCTTAATTTTTGGTTATTTCACGTTAAATTATTCCACTTGGAATTTGACGAATATGAACCTATATTTCATTAGCTATAACTCTGCTTCTACTAAATAAAAAAACGTGATATATTCACTATTTTTTTTTTAAATTTTTTAATGGCTATATTTTTGTTAAGAATGCTTTTTCGGCAAAATACTTACAATTTGAGTTATTTGCGAAAAACCGTCTAAAAGCGTGGTTATTTTGTTGAAAAAATGAACATATTCACTGCCAAATAACTCGAAAAGTATTGACTTAGTGAAAAAACTCTATAGAACAAAAGTTACTTTAAATTAGCCAGTTTACCCATTTCCTGACTTTGTTTGGACGAATATTTTTTAACCCCCAAGAGGGGGTGAAAACCACCCCCAGGGCAAAAGCATATATCGGCACAATATTACTTTTTTTCTTTGACTTGTTAGCTGTGTGTATGCCAAATTTAATGTCAATCCAAGCGACTCTTTAAAATTTAAAGGTTTTGCAATATTTTACCGTTAATGAATGGACTAATAACCCGAAGGGGCCAAATCAGGAGAATAAGCCGAATGAGAACGCAATTTTAAGTCCAACTAATGAATTTTTACTTCGACTTATGCAAATTTAATTTTTACAATTTAAGCAAAATCTAGTAAACGATATTAGAAGAAAACAGAGCTGTACATAGCTTTTGGATAATGCTAACAAGTGACATCAAAAGTCTAAAATTGGAAATTTTTGACTTTGACATTTTTCATAATAGGCCAACGATAAGCGTCATGTTTCAAAAAAGTCAACTTTTAGGGGAGTGCAATTAGAACGAAAATATGCATTGTTTCTGAATAATTCAAACAAGCTTATATTTTTCTAAAACTTTTTTTGTTAGTTTATATGCATGTTAAAGTAAAAAGTTCTACTCGCGGATTTGGCCGCTAATTGTTTATTAATTGTTTAAACAATAACAATTATTTTGTATTATTAATTTTAAAAATATCGTTAAATTCATCATTTTACTTTAAACAAATATGTTTTTATTTTGTTTTTGATTATACTGAATCCGAACATGGCATTGCAATCTTAAAATTCTTATACAAAAGCTCTTATACAGTATGTCTGCGTAGCTAGGAACCACATGGAAAACTTTTTTACTATCAATTTTACGAAAAAAGTTATTCTTTATAAAATGCTCTGGATAGTCAAAAATCTAGAACTCAACCATCAGATATCAAATTTTATCAATTTTATACGAGTTATCTCAAAAATATGAATTTCGTTAAAGAGTAAAGTAGTTGTTTGAAATAAAAACTATGTTTAAATATACAATTACATTATTCTAATCGAAAAATTTGTTTAAAATTTTTCTCAAATTACGGATACTCATCATCATTTTATTACAATTATGATAACTATTTTATTATCACTTTTACGAAAAAAAGTATTATTTCATAAAATGCTCTCCCTGGTCTACAATCTAAGATACAACCATCAGATATTAAACTTTTTTAATTTTATACGAGGTATGTAAAAAATATGAATTTTTCTTAAGAGTAAAGTGCCTTTATTATTCACAATATTTTAATTAGAAGGGTGTAATTGAACACCAAAACAAATTTTTTAATTCCAAACAACTTTTCTTTATAGCAATTTTCGATATTGTGAAATTTAACGATAATTTACTCTTGAGTGAAATTAATATTTTTTGACATACCTCGTATAAAGATCATTAAATTTGATATTTGCTGATTGCATATTAGATTATATACGCTACAGAGTATTTTATAAGGAATAACTTTTTTTCGTAAAACTGGTAGTAAAAAAGTTATCAATAGGTTCCAAGTTACGCAAACATACTGTATAAGAGCTAAAAAAAATTTTTTTGCTGAACATTTATTATTGTTGAAGTTTATTATTAAATGTATTTTAGGTAAGTTTTACAGAAAAACGTTTTGATCACTTTATATAAACATTTTTTTAGCGGGTAATTTTCGGTTTTGGTATTACATTTTTGTTATCTTTCTTAATTTTCTCAAAAAGAAATAGTCTATTTCATTTCTAAAGTAAAATAATTTAGTGAATTTTAAAGATTGCATCCCAAGCTTTAAAAAAGCACTTATAAAACCGTAATAGATCTGTTCAAACTTGAGTAATACCGTCTTAAAATGGTGGTAATTCTATAAAACTACGAAGATTTCAAAAATTATATTTTTTAAGACGTCATATCATTTGAACTAAATTTTTGAGATTTTTTTTGAATGAAACATCATTTATTACGATGATTGAAAGGTAAGTTGTGCAAAATTGAGGATTTTGTAAGAAAAATTGTATTAGTTACACATTTTTAAATCATTTTTAAACAAAATACATGTAAGCACCCACTTCAACAAAATTCATGTAAAATGAAGCACTCACTTCTCGAGTAGAACTTTTTGATATGTTGTTTATTAAACATTTCTTAATGAAATTACAAAAAGTTCTATCTTGTTTGATTTTTTCCGAAGTGAAAATCTATATGCACTCCCCTATTTATGCAGATGTGAAAACATACTAACAGTGGAAACTGACGAATAATATTGTATTTTTATGTTTCAGTACAATGAAAATTTATGTTACAATAAAAGTTGCACTTATTTTTACATTACCTATATTTCTATATAAATGTTTCTATAATATCTACGCAGTTAATAATATAAGTAAACTGTGTATATGTTAATCTTCAGCGATAGTTTATCTTTAATAATTCAATTACATTAGTCAAGGCTAGTCAGAGATTAGCTCTAATTAACTTTTTACGAATACAGAATATTCAATACAATCATCAATACTCATGGTAATTTAAGTGGCTTTGCATGTTACTCACTGCTATAGCTTAATGCATAAGCTACAAATGATGTAAACTATTAAGTACCTACTAATAATGGAAAGTTATATATTAAATAAAATTTTGTGAATTGTATACAGTGTGTTCAAACGAAAATTTGACCCCTCCCCTTGGAAACTCAGAAACCAAGAGTTTCTTCACAATTTAAAAAACACGCAATTTTTATTGGAAGGGGGGCCAATTATCATGCAAAATTCATGGCCTCAAATGTAACCATCTACTACCCCGTATCAGTCCAATTTTTGGAATAATATTAAAGATAATTTTGGATTTAAGTAATTTATAATAAATTTGTTAAATCCAAAATTATCTTCAAACTTATTACGTAAAATTAAAAATAGAGTATTAAGAGAAAAAAATTACCTTTCAAATGATATGCCACTCGACCACTCTTCCTATTCAAACAAAAAGTGGAAGTTTAGGAGGGGTAGTAGGGGGTTACATTTAAGCGCATTTCGTCCTTCTCCCAATCTAATTTTTTTTTTGAAGTTATACTTCTTTACCGGCGATAGAGGGTGATTTTTTTATATGTTAAAACCTATCAGCCCGGCGCATGCGCATTATAACTTTGTTCTGATTGGATGTTCAAATGACATGTCAAAAATTATCCGATATGGCAGCTGTGGATTGGAGGTAAAGGTAAAGGTAAACAAATGTATAATATATTAGTTTTATTGTTGTGAGGACAGAAACAAAAAAGTTTATAATATTGTAGTGACTTTTAAATAGTTTTTAAAAGCAACAGGTACGTAATAATTGTTAATGTATCATGGGTATAAACCTACCTATTTGATCTGCCAAAATACATCGTATGTAATACTTTTATTTATATAATTTGATTACCATCAAAATTTCTATCAATATTCACCTAATATATTGTTTTTTACTCTATGTTTTGTTGTATTTTTTCAATTCTAAATCATTTCAATTCAAAATTAAAATAATTTGATCAATTTTCAAAATATCAAAATATCACAAGTTTAATCCGTTTAGTTAGTCGATCTTCGTAAATAATGACACATAGTGTCCGTGGCTAAGCGGAGAAGGCGAATGAATTCCAATACCAACCGCTCTTATCAGCGCTGGTTCGAGTCCCAATAGAAACTTTCTTTTTTGTTTTTTTTTATACATTTTATGATTGTAAGTATATTTATTATATAATTGTATTTTCAGAAAATACGTATTTAGTTAAAAAATTTTCGACAATTAATGTTCAGACATCATTTGTGGCTTGTTTAATGTGTTTGTGTGTGTTTGATTCTTTTATTATTTTAATTTTTGGCACTGTTCTAATAAAAATGTTTGAGAAGTAGTAAGTATAAATTAGTTTAATATTTAAACAAAATATAAATAAAAAGTATATTAATTTCGTTTAAATCATATAATAGAAGTATAACTTCTTATACGTGCGTACAAAGTACACACACATTCTTTTTTGTTTAACATCCCATTTATTTACAATCTGTAATAATGATTACAATAAGTAAATTGTTTAACAATTAAAAGAGACTTGCAGGAGACTGTCCAGTGACAATAACCTATAAAATCATAATTTTAGTACGTATTTAGTAAAAAATTATTTGTGACTAATAAATAAAACCCTATAAATAAAACTCTATAATAAATAAAATATTTTTGAAAATTTAAAATTTAAAATCTTGTTCGTAGATCGCTTGGAGTGTGGCGCTTTAGCCTTCTGTTTGCCTGGGGTCTCATTAGGTTCTTCGCTAGCCTGTTGGGGTGGTTTTGTAGTCGGATGTCGTATTTTTGGGAGTAACTGGCAATTTCTTCTTTGACAGTCTTCATTTGGAGATCACGATTGATGTGTTCATTGGTCATGTACCACGGTGCATTTGTGATAATGCGCAAGGTTTTCGATTGGAATCTCTCCAGGATGTCGATATTGGATCTCGACGCAGATCCCCACAGTTGGATACCATAGCTCCATATTGGCTTAATCACTGCCTTGTATACTAAAATTTTATTGTACAAACTCAGTTGTGACCTTTTTCCTATCAGCCAGTACATTTTATTGAGTTTCAGAACCAACTGTTTTCTTTTCGTGAATATGTGTTTCTTCCACGTTAATCTGCGGTCCAAGTGCATACCTAGGTATTTTACGTCATCCTTTTGTTGTAGTACTTGATTATTTATTGAGACGGTTGGGCACGTATCTTTTCGATTAGTGAACGTTATATGTACTGACTTGCTTTCATTTCATTTAATTCGCCATGTTTGTAACCAGATATTTATACTGTCGAGATTTGTCTGGAGCAGTTGCGAGGCGATGTACGGGTTTGAGTGAGCTGCAATGATTGCTGTGTCATCTGCATATGTGGCTGTGATGATGTTTTGGCTTGTAGGAAGATCTGCTGTGTAGAGTAGGTAGAGAACTGGTCCAAGGACACTACCCTGAGGTACTCCAGCGTTGATTGGATATAAGTTAGTGCACTGATCTTTAACTTTTACAAGAAAATGGCGGTCGGAGAGATAGGACTTGAGGATTAGAAAGTAGTTGAGAGGAAGGACTTTTCTTATTTTGTATAGCAAGCCAGTGTGCCAGACTTTATCAAAAGCCTGCGAGACATCCAAAAAAGCTGCAGAGCAGTATTGCTTCTCTTCTAAGGCTTTGTTTATGGAATTGCAGACTCGATGAATTTGCTCGGTGGTAGCATGTTGTTGTCTAAATCCAAACTGGTGGTTGGGTATTAGCTGCTTTTCCACGAGGATTGGCTGTAATCTGTCTAGTAAGAGTTTTTCAAAAACCTTTGACATCACTGAAAGTAGACTGATAGGTCTATAGGACTTAACTTCTTCTACAGGCATGCCTGGTTTGGGTATTAAGATGATTTGTGCCACTTTCCACAAAAGGGGATAGTAACCAGTTCTTAAGATTGCGTTAAAAATCTGTGTCAAATATTGCACGCCTTTCTTGGGAAGTTCTTTTAAAATTCTTGCAGTGATTAAGTCGAACCCTGGGGACTTTTTCGGATTCATATCTGTTTGGATTTTGTTGAAAACTTGTTTGGCTGTGAATTTCTCCAACGGTGCTACTAGTTGGTATGGATATTCTAAATACAATTGAATATTATCTTCTGCATCAGAGTTGTTGTTTTGGGCATGTGGTTGGAACACTTCCTCCAGGTATTTGGCAAAGACTGTAGCTTTTTCGTTGTTACTTTTAGCCCATCGTCCGTTACTGGCCCGGATAGGCGGATTAGAGAGTTGTGGTCTGTTAATCTTTCGTGTTGCCTTCCATAGCGAGTATTCGGAGGTTTCCGTAGCAGATAGATTTTGTAGATATCGTTTTATGTCGTTGTTTTTATTGTTGTTTAACAAAGTTTTTAGTCGCGCTGTAGCTTGGTTTAATCTATTTTTATCCTGGGGTGCACGGGTTCTTTGCCATACTTTCCTTAGTCTTCTTTTTTCTGCGATTTTTTCTTTTATTTCGTTGGGTAAATCTTTGTGTATGATTGTTCTTGGTTGTTTAGGTGTTGACTGCCAGCCAGCTTCCTGAATTATCCTATTTAATTGATTTACTGCTTCGTCAATTTCGCCATCCGATTTTAGTGGGATGTTTAGGTCCAGTCTCTCATCAAGGATAGCCCGGAATTTAATCCAATTGGTATATTTACTACTTAGATATGGTGGAGGTTGTGTTTCGAGGATATTCGTAGATATCATGACCAAGACAGGAGAGTGGTCGGATGAAAGATCGAAACAAGATTGTGCTGTCTGGGATTCAAGTGGTATTCCTTTAGTCACACAGAAATCAACCAAATTTGGAATTTTGTTTGTGTCTGTGGGCCAGTATGTGGGTTCGCCAGTAGATATGTATTTAAGGTTGTTGGTTTCCATTGCCATGTATAATTGCCTACCTTTCGGAGTTATTAGCCTGGATCCCCAGTGAGTGTGTTTTGCGTTATAATCGCCGCCTGCTAGAAACCTGTTTCCAAGTGTGTTGAACAATTCTTGGTATTGATTTTTGGCTATAGCATGTCGTGGTGGACTATATATTGCAGTTACTGTTAAAGGACCGTTCCAGTCTTCTATGCTAATACTTGTTGCTTGTATATTGTAAGCCGATAAATTTTATGAAACAGCCCCACGCATGGAAGCCATTTTATGAAACACGACAAAGAATGGAAGTCATATGGGGCCATTTTAATGTAAGACAAAAGATAGCCCCTGTTGTTTTATGAAACATGACTAATTAAGAATTGGACAAAATTCGTGCTACATAATTTATTAAGTACCTCGGTTGCTACTGTCTCAGAGATTTTAGGGAGTGGATTCTTTAATAGATGTTATGATATACTCTTATTAGCTTAGAAAAATTAGAAAGATAGAAAAATCGAAATAAGGGTGTGAAATAAAAAATAAAGAAAAAAAAATAAAATATTGGGCGCCACTGGTTACTAAGGAACCAGAATTTATACAAAAAAACAAATATTAAAAGAAAAATGGTATTAGATCAAAATAAAACAGAAAATAGTCAAATAAAAAAATATACATAATATACAGAATATTATAACGTAACTTACCTTATTTATTCAGAATTCTATACTCAGTCAATTTTTAATGTTCTTACGATTCAAGAGAGAAGGGAAGAAAATAAATTATATGTTGAAAATCAAACATTATTTATTAAAAAAAATTAATCTCTGATCTCTCTGTTATAATTAGAGACCAGATTACCAATTAATCAAAGATGAAACGAACAGTTTTACAAATATAAAAATTATACCTTAACAATTAGTGTCCTGGCTTCTTCCTCGTAGCTTGATTCGAAAGTCCAAGGCGCTATTGCACTCGCGAAACACTTCAGCAAACAGTACATTGTTTATAAACAAACAGTATTATAGAAAAATTCAGCTTTCACTTGAAGATAAATAGTTTAAAAGTTCGTTAAACTGGATCAAATTTTACTTTTACTCGAATAAAATTATTTAGTTAGACTCGAACGTGATTGTTGAAAGTTCATTAACTTTGACCAAAATAAAGTATGTGAGCATACTACATGTTTTAACTGCACTGTTAAACATAGTAATGAGAAAATTGAAACTCTTCTCTCCTACTTCTGGTTCTGACTGCTTAAAAGAAATTAGTGGATACCAACATTGGTATAAAATGATAACGACGATTTGCTTAGAAACAGCGGGAAAATCGCCGGAGTTCACGATACACCATCACATTCGCCGGGCTGGAATTAACCTAGCCGGCTGGGAAACTGGAAAACTACATTCCTTTACACTCAATTGAACTCTACTCCATGACGATGGCCCTAAGGGAACCAAAACTCAACTTAACTCGATGATGGCCCTGGGAGAACTGATCACTAGGACCGCTAACTCGATCCTTCTAAAACTTGGGTTCCTCTCCCAAAAAAAGTGACTTCCTACTTAGACCAATAGGAATCATACCAGATATTTCTCTACCAATCAAATGGTCAGAAAACTCTCAAGACATCCCTCGGACGCCATGATGGTCCTACCTTCAACCAATTACAAACACTTAAACTTCGCAATAACAAAATCTCTCGAGTTTACACGAAATGCGATGACTCATAATTTTACAGTTAGTTTTGAGAACCAATATTACTAAAGACATCGGCTTATTTTAGGTTGAGCCTTCCGGTTGTAATACACCCTCAATAAATTTGTGTCTGAGAAAGTCATAAAAATCTTTCATCTTCTAGACTGCAACAGCCTAACAGCATAGCAGGGGTCCTTCCTCTAGCTATTTGGATATACCGACGAACATATAACCGACAAACCAAAACTGTAAATATCATAAAAACCTTTTTACCTTGTAAACTACAACAATTCAAGGGTTTATTGAAAAATATTCCGTTTCTTAAATGCGTAGGATATAAACAATTTGGGGCACCTTTGTACACCAAATTTCAAAGAATCGCAAGAACCGAAATAAACATCCAAATCCCGTGAGAATTGAATAACGCCATACTCTGCATTATGCGGAAGATCGATATACAGGGCGTAGCGAAAGTATTACTGGGTCGGAATTTCAAATATTCAAACGGTGGGACTTTGAGCGTGTTTCAATATAGTCTCTTTTAAACTTATTTAACTCGTGGTGTTTTATAGATGACTTAATTATGATTGCAGTTCCTCCATGTGCAGTGCCATCTGGATGTTTGGTGTTATATATTGCATAGTTGGGAATTCTCAGATAGCTTCTATTTGTAAAGTGTGTTTCAGATATTAACATTATGTCGATGTTGTGTATTAGTATAAAAGCTTTAACTTCTTGAGCATGATTTGTCAGCCCGTTGGCATTCCAAATAGCTATTTTTAAGAATTTGATCATTTTGTTAATTTAGTGACGACGCTGGTGAGAAGGTTTAACAGTGTACCCATTTGTTCCATCAGGACTTTTAACATTTTCTTTAGTTCAGCCATGTCATTTGAGGCGGGAGTATTGGTAGTAATTACTTCTGTTTGGTTTGTATTTCTATTCGTAATTTGTTGTGAGTTATTAACGATTTGGGCGTAGGTAACTCCTGCTTGGACATGTGCATGATTAATTGGCATGCTAGGCCTGGGTCTAATCTTTGGGAATTTTTTCGTTTGTAGCTCCTTGTATACCCTGCAACCTTTGTAGTTTGCTGGGTGGTCTCCCTCGCAGAGTACACACTTGACGTTGGCACTTCTTTCTTTATTAGTGCATTGCTCTGTTGCATGATCCCCTGTGCACTTTACACATCGTGGTCTAAGGTGGCAGTATGATTTGGTATGTCTTTAACTTTTACAAGAAAATGGCGGTCGGAGAGATAGGACTTGAGGATTAGAAAGTAGTTGAGAGGAAGGACTTTTCTTATTTTGTATAGCAAGCCAGTGTGCCAGACTTTATCAAAAGCCTGCGAGACATCCAAAAAAGCTGCAGAGCAGTATTGCTTCTCTTCTAAGGCTTTGTTTATGGAATTGCAGACTCGATGAATTTGCTCGGTGGTAGCATGTTGTTGTCTAAATCCAAACTGGTGGTTGGGTATTAGCTGCTTTTCCACGAGGATTGGCTGTAATCTGTCTAGTAAGAGTTTTTCAAAAACCTTTGACATCACTGAAAGTAGACTGATAGGTCTATAGGACTTAACTTCTTCTACAGGCATGCCTGGTTTGGGTATTAAGATGATTTGTGCCACTTTCCACAAAAGGGGATAGTAACCAGTTCTTAAGATTGCGTTAAAAATCTGTGTCAAATATTGCACGCCTTTCTTGGGAAGTTCTTTTAAAATTCTTGCAGTGATTAAGTCGAACCCTGGGGACTTTTTCGGATTCATATCTGTTTGGATTTTGTTGAAAACTTGTTTGGCTGTGAATTTCTCCAACGGTGCTACTAGTTGGTATGGATATTCTAAATACAATTGAATATTATCTTCTGCATCAGAGTTGTTGTTTTGGGCATGTGGTTGGAACACTTCCTCCAGGTATTTGGCAAAGACTGTAGCTTTTTCGTTGTTACTTTTAGCCCATCGTCCGTTACTGGCCCGGATAGGCGGATTAGAGAGTTGTGGTCTGTTAATCTTTCGTGTTGCCTTCCATAGCGAGTATTCGGAGGTTTCCGTAGCAGATAGATTTTGTAGATATCGTTTTATGTCGTTGTTTTTATTGTTGTTTAACAAAGTTTTTAGTCGCGCTGTAGCTTGGTTTAATCTATTTTTATCCTGGGGTGCACGGGTTCTTTGCCATACTTTCCTTAGTCTTCTTTTTTCTGCGATTTTTTCTTTTATTTCGTTGGGTAAATCTTTGTGTATGATTGTTCTTGGTTGTTTAGGTGTTGACTGCCAGCCAGCTTCCTGAATTATCCTATTTAATTGATTTACTGCTTCGTCAATTTCGCCATCCGATTTTAGTGGGATGTTTAGGTCCAGTCTCTCATC
This sequence comes from Diabrotica virgifera virgifera, assembly GCF_917563875.1. Classification (NCBI taxonomy): domain Eukaryota; kingdom Metazoa; phylum Arthropoda; class Insecta; order Coleoptera; family Chrysomelidae; genus Diabrotica; species Diabrotica virgifera. Next base: position 52,234,356 of record NC_065449.1, on the reverse strand, counting down.
AAGGATAGCCCGGAATTTAATCCAATTGGTATATTTACTACTTAGATATGGTGGAGGTTGTGTTTCGAGGATATTCGTAGATATCATGACCAAGACAGGAGAGTGGTCGGATGAAAGATCGAAACAAGATTGTGCTGTCTGGGATTCAAGTGGTATTCCTTTAGTCACACAGAAATCAACCAAATTTGGAATTTTGTTTGTGTCTGTGGGCCAGTATGTGGGTTCGCCAGTAGATATGTATTTAAGGTTGTTGGTTTCCATTGCCATGTATAATTGCCTACCTTTCGGAGTTATTAGCCTGGATCCCCAGTGAGTGTGTTTTGCGTTATAATCGCCGCCTGCTAGAAACCTGTTTCCAAGTGTGTTGAACAATTCTTGGTATTGATTTTTGGCTATAGCATGTCGTGGTGGACTATATATTGCAGTTACTGTTAAAGGACCGTTCCAGTCTTCTATGCTAATACTTGTTGCTTGTATATTGTAAGCCGATAAATTTTATGAAACAGCCCCACGCATGGAAGCCATTTTATGAAACACGACAAAGAATGGAAGTCATATGGGGCCATTTTAATGTAAGACAAAAGATAGCCCCTGTTGTTTTATGAAACATGACTAATTAAGAATTGGACAAAATTCGTGCTACATAATTTATTAAGTACCTCGGTTGCTACTGTCTCAGAGATTTTAGGGAGTGGATTCTTTAATAGATGTTATGATATACTCTTATTAGCTTAGAAAAATTAGAAAGATAGAAAAATCGAAATAAGGGTGTGAAATAAAAAATAAAGAAAAAAAAATAAAATATTGGGCGCCACTGGTTACTAAGGAACCAGAATTTATACAAAAAAACAAATATTAAAAGAAAAATGGTATTAGATCAAAATAAAACAGAAAATAGTCAAATAAAAAAATATACATAATATACAGAATATTATAACGTAACTTACCTTATTTATTCAGAATTCTATACTCAGTCAATTTTTAATGTTCTTACGATTCAAGAGAGAAGGGAAGAAAATAAATTATATGTTGAAAATCAAACATTATTTATTAAAAAAAATTAATCTCTGATCTCTCTGTTATAATTAGAGACCAGATTACCAATTAATCAAAGATGAAACGAACAGTTTTACAAATATAAAAATTATACCTTAACAATTAGTGTCCTGGCTTCTTCCTCGTAGCTTGATTCGAAAGTCCAAGGCGCTATTGCACTCGCGAAACACTTCAGCAAACAGTACATTGTTTATAAACAAACAGTATTATAGAAAAATTCAGCTTTCACTTGAAGATAAATAGTTTAAAAGTTCGTTAAACTGGATCAAATTTTACTTTTACTCGAATAAAATTATTTAGTTAGACTCGAACGTGATTGTTGAAAGTTCATTAACTTTGACCAAAATAAAGTATGTGAGCATACTACATGTTTTAACTGCACTGTTAAACATAGTAATGAGAAAATTGAAACTCTTCTCTCCTACTTCTGGTTCTGACTGCTTAAAAGAAATTAGTGGATACCAACATTGGTATAAAATGATAACGACGATTTGCTTAGAAACAGCGGGAAAATCGCCGGAGTTCACGATACACCATCACATTCGCCGGGCTGGAATTAACCTAGCCGGCTGGGAAACTGGAAAACTACATTCCTTTACACTCAATTGAACTCTACTCCATGACGATGGCCCTAAGGGAACCAAAACTCAACTTAACTCGATGATGGCCCTGGGAGAACTGATCACTAGGACCGCTAACTCGATCCTTCTAAAACTTGGGTTCCTCTCCCAAAAAAAGTGACTTCCTACTTAGACCAATAGGAATCATACCAGATATTTCTCTACCAATCAAATGGTCAGAAAACTCTCAAGACATCCCTCGGACGCCATGATGGTCCTACCTTCAACCAATTACAAACACTTAAACTTCGCAATAACAAAATCTCTCGAGTTTACACGAAATGCGATGACTCATAATTTTACAGTTAGTTTTGAGAACCAATATTACTAAAGACATCGGCTTATTTTAGGTTGAGCCTTCCGGTTGTAATACACCCTCAATAAATTTGTGTCTGAGAAAGTCATAAAAATCTTTCATCTTCTAGACTGCAACAGCCTAACAGCATAGCAGGGGTCCTTCCTCTAGCTATTTGGATATACCGACGAACATATAACCGACAAACCAAAACTGTAAATATCATAAAAACCTTTTTACCTTGTAAACTACAACAATTCAAGGGTTTATTGAAAAATATTCCGTTTCTTAAATGCGTAGGATATAAACAATTTGGGGCACCTTTGTACACCAAATTTCAAAGAATCGCAAGAACCGAAATAAACATCCAAATCCCGTGAGAATTGAATAACGCCATACTCTGCATTATGCGGAAGATCGATATACAGGGCGTAGCGAAAGTATTACTGGGTCGGAATTTCAAATATTCAAACGGTGGGACTTTGAGCGTGTTTCAATATAGTCTCTTTTAAACTTATTTAACTCGTGGTGTTTTATAGATGACTTAATTATGATTGCAGTTCCTCCATGTGCAGTGCCATCTGGATGTTTGGTGTTATATATTGCATAGTTGGGAATTCTCAGATAGCTTCTATTTGTAAAGTGTGTTTCAGATATTAACATTATGTCGATGTTGTGTATTAGTATAAAAGCTTTAACTTCTTGAGCATGATTTGTCAGCCCGTTGGCATTCCAAATAGCTATTTTTAAGAATTTGATCATTTTGTTAATTTAGTGACGACGCTGGTGAGAAGGTTTAACAGTGTACCCATTTGTTCCATCAGGACTTTTAACATTTTCTTTAGTTCAGCCATGTCATTTGAGGCGGGAGTATTGGTAGTAATTACTTCTGTTTGGTTTGTATTTCTATTCGTAATTTGTTGTGAGTTATTAACGATTTGGGCGTAGGTAACTCCTGCTTGGACATGTGCATGATTAATTGGCATGCTAGGCCTGGGTCTAATCTTTGGGAATTTTTTCGTTTGTAGCTCCTTGTATACCCTGCAACCTTTGTAGTTTGCTGGGTGGTCTCCCTCGCAGAGTACACACTTGACGTTGGCACTTCTTTCTTTATTAGTGCATTGCTCTGTTGCATGATCCCCTGTGCACTTTACACATCGTGGTCTAAGGTGGCAGTATGATTTGGTATGTCCGTATCGTTGACATCTAGAACATTGTGGTATCTCTCTTTTCTGGTACGGTGGTTCAATTTTAATCTTATGGTTTAATAGGAACTCAATGTCATATATATTTCTATTATTATCAGAAGGTTCCAAGTCGACGAAAAATAGTGATAGCTGATCTCTAGTTTTAGGGTGTTTGATATTCCTAATGTTTCTAACAGTGTGGCCTTTTTCTTCTAAATTGACGGGTTCCAATCTAAATTGACGGTTTTTTTTTTTATTTTAAAGAAGCTCTTATTTTTTGAGTCTCTGGGGGGGGGGGGGTCCAATTTTCGTTGGAACAGACTGTATAACAAAGAATCAAGAATATCATAATTGGACTAGTTTGTGAATCTTTTTTATGCGGATTATTTTAATACGATTTTGAAGTTGTGCGATTTATATTAAATATAAACCGCATCCTATTAAATATGAACCGCATAGGGTAACAGGTACAGTTGTTGGCCGGTCACTAGTGATTGGCTACTTTCACAAATATCCAAAATATTAAGATTTTCAGAAAGTACAAGGAAATAAATGTATTTGCATTGCAATTCGGCAACATTGCTATATATTTGGTGTAGCCATTATCTCTCTCAGTTAATATTGTCTAGTTGTGACGGCGTGTGTTGTTCGAAGCTTAACAGGTGCATCCAGTTTTAAGAGTTTTTTAAAGAATTTGTTAAGGATTCATGAGGTGAGTTATCTTGGCTAATAATATTGTGTATCTGCTTATATTAATGTTTTGTGGCGATTTAGTGGGGTATATCTTACATTATCGGTGGTTTTAATAGTAAGGTTATAATTTTTTGGCGGTAAATTTTACCGGCCAATTACTGTACCTACTTTAAATTAAAATATTTTTTATATTAAAATATTAAATATTATAATTCAGGCTCTTTTAGCTTAGATTGGTCCAACACAACATATTTCAAGCATTTTTTTCTTATTTTTTATGGCAATAACCAGTGGTTGGCCGACTGCCAATCACTAAACCACAGGGTGGCCACTAACTGTAATGTGCAATAAGAATATATTTTTTGTCCGGATTCGTTTTTCTAAAATTACAATTATTTTAGTTGTTATAAAATTAGTGCCAATGCGGGCAATATGAATCAAATTTGAAACGTCCGTATTGTAGCTAACATTATTAGATACTATTAAATGATTTTTATTTTTAGAATCAAAAATGCCAAATATCCGGGAAGATAAAACGTATCACAAAAAATATACAGAACAAGATCTTCAGTCTGCTTTTCAGTCCATAAAAAATGGCATAAGCCAACGGAAAGCCGCTAAACAATTTAATGTGCCAAGAGCAACACTGCAGTTTAGAGCAAGCGAAAAATTTAATGAAAACATTACCCTTGGTCCCAATCCTATTCTTTCTTTGGAGGAAGAGAATCGTTTAAAGAATTGGATCGTAACATGTCAAGACAAAGGTTTTCCAGTAAGAGTGGAAGATATACAAGACTCGGTTAGAGGTTTTCTTGACGCAAATCCAAGAGCTAATCCTTTTACTGACAATCGGCCCGGAAAAGGTTGGTATAGATCCTTTTTAAAGCGACATCCAGATTTAAGCCAGCGAACTCCAGAAGCGGTAACAGCAGCAAGTTCAGTTGTGTCTGAAAAAGATATAAGAAAATGGTTCACCGGTGTTCAAGAATATTTGCATCGTAAAGGTTACATCTTTGGTCACGTGGTTCGCAGAGGTGACGACAGTTTGGAGAGATTAATTGTTTCTGGAAACGTTCCGGGGAGAAGATCAAGAGGACGATCACCAACTAGATGGTCTGACCAAATAAAGTCTTCAGCTGGAAACTCATTCTGCGAAGCTCTTAGAGCAGCTGAAGATAGAGACTAATGGAGAAACATTGTTAGGAATATTGGAAGTAATCACGATTCTCAGTAATGGGGAAACGACCGGGGAGAGAGAGAGAGAGAGAAAGAGAGAGAGAGAGAGAGAGAGAGAGAGAGAGAGAGAGAGAGAGAGAGAAATGTTACATTGATATTCTTCAAGATCCTTCACGTGTTTTAAATGGGGATGAAACCTGCTTCCTCCTGTGTCCCAAAAATAAACGAGTGTTGGCTGTAAAGGGAAGCAAAAATGTATATCAAATAGAACATCACTCCAAAGTTAATTTGACGGTTATGTTTACGTTTGCAGCGTCTGGAGAAATAACAGCACCGATGATTATTTACCCATAAAAACGACTTCCTAGCAATGTTATAAATTCAGTTCCTCGAGAATGGGGAATAGGCTGTAGCGATACGGGATGGATGAAGAATGAAAACTTCTATGAATAAATAGGAAACGTCTTATATAAGTACCTTGTGGCAAAAAACACTAAATTTCCAGTCATTTTTTTGTTGATGGACATAAAACTCACTTAACCATTCTAACCAGTGAATTATTTTCAAAGTTACCAATTATTTTAGTGGCATTATATCCCAATGCGACCAGAATTATAAAGCCTGCAGATGTTGCTGCATTTAAACCATTAAAGGTAAATTGGAACCGGGCAGTATTAAAGTTCAGACGAGAAAACCCAAAAGTAATAGTCACCAAAGAGAATTTTGCATTAGTATTAAGCACAGCCATTAGTCAATTAAAATCAGATTCCATAATTAATGGCTTTCAAGCATCTGGATTGTATCCATGGAACCAAACTATTCCAGATGTTTAGGAAAGAACAAAGACCCGAATAAAGGTATTAATCACACTAGTTCAATTACAAAATCAATAACATATGAAGATTTTGTACACACAGTTGGAGCCGAGAAAATACTAGAATTTTAAAGTTTGGATAATTCAGAAGAACTAAATGGAGATTCAAAATTGCTGTTTCATATATTTACTTTATTTAAAAATACCGTAAATATACACACAATTCAGACTACAGAGACAGGTGTTATCACAGATGATATACAAGATATCATCACAGAAACTCATATATGTTCAGATCTTACACTTAAGCCTGCAGGTGGCAATGAAATTATATGCAACATACAATATATTCCTGTTATTACAGAAGACAATCTACTTTCTGATTTTCTAGTTGAACTTCCCGAAAACGGTGATATTACATATAATTTAGTAGATACTATTGTCACAGAAGATACAATGACTTTAGATATTCAATCGACATCCGATAATCTGCCTTCAGTAAATCAAGACAACTCATTATATAAAGAAATTGACACCTCAATTGACAAATTCTTATTTTGGCCAAAAACCCCAGAAAGAAAGGGTAAAAAGCAAACAGAAAGGTTGCCTTTCGTGCTCACTTCTTCAGATCGTCAAAATGCAGAGATGCGCAAAATTGAAGAGAAAGAAGAACAAGAAAAAATATAATTAGAACGAAAACAAAAGCGAATTGACGCAAAAGCCAACAATAAAGGTAAACAAAATAAAGAAACCAAGAAGAAAGTAATAAAAAAAATTGCCACAAGAGCCAATTCCGAGAGCAAAAAAATGTCAAAATGTTGTGAAGAATAAAGAAAATGTTACACTAAGTACAGGAGATATTGTAGATACAAATACTTTTAAAGCAGACACACTTTTTGATCATACAAATAAAAGTACTACTTTGGGAAGTGAAGTTAGAGTACATATACCAGAAGTGATTAACCTCAAAGAAAACCACGAACTGTCACGGAACCAATTTACTGATTCCGTAGAGGAAAACGCGTTTCCGCCCTCAATTGATAACGTATCTTTTGATGTCTCCAACAATAAGAATTCATCAAATTTGAGGAATACTTCCCAAAGCAAATGTACAAATTTGGAAACCAGCAAAGAAAAACGTGCTGGTGAGTCGGCTAAAAGAAAGTTGTTTTTCGAAACAGAGGGATATCCAGAACATGAAAAAATACAAATTCTCTCAGATATATTGGTGAAACAATCAGACAACACCAACATACCTGTAAATAATAATCTTTTGTATACAGGATTGGGCTATTCTTGTTCCTATAACATTTCTAAATCAAAAGTTGGAATAAAATGTTTATTTTGTGTCAGAGGCTACCATATTGGTAGTTGTGTTATTAAACAACAAGAAATTGAAAATCTAAATAGTTTTGTGTGCCCTAACTGCACAAACAAAAAAAAGAAAATTAGGAATTTTATGAGTGACCAATAACTGTAATTCTATATGCCAATACCTATGTTTGCATGGCCAATAACTGTGTAATTTTGTATCTTTTTAAATTTGTGTTAATTTTTTATATACATTATTATTTTTTATTAAAGTAACCTGAGTTTTTATAAAATTTGATGTTTTATTATTATTAAAAAACCCTTACAAAATATTTCACTTTAAAATATACAAATTTACAATTTTAATTCAATTTGAAATCCCTTAAGTGGCCAATCACTGTACCCGTTACCCTATTTTCATCCACAAATTTCTATTATTACGCCAGTCAATGGTAGCAAAAATAGGATGTTACCTCTGAATTCTATCCTACTGCATAAATTTTCAGAAAATTTTGGGAATAGCCACTACTTTTCTCCTAATTCAAAGTCTACCCTATGCCCATGTGCACTTTTATCTTGGGGGTAGTTCGCGCCCTTTCTTGGGGGTGGAAACTTTTTTGGTTAAAATAACTACGGAAGTGGATAGAGAACCTAATTATAAGCAAAAACTAAATTTTTTTTTGAAAGCTCAATACTTTTTGTGTTATTCGTGGTTGAAAATTGGCAATTTTTATTGAAACATAACACCTTTTTGAATGGTTTTTCGCGAATACTAAAACTATGCATCTAACTAAAAAACTATATAAACCATTTTTGTAGCTCATAAAAAACAAAGAGACTCGTTCCTTCATAAATCTTCTACTTATAACATAAAAAGAGATATGGTAGGTGAAAAGAGTTTGTTTTTTTTTGTGCATGCTCAAATTGGTGTATTTAACTTGAAATAACAGAGAGACGGTCGATTTTACGTGTATAATGCTACCAATACCTTTTGCAGTGCTTGAAAATACCTTTAAAATGAGCAATATTAAAGGTCGATTACATTCAAACTAAGCGAGATATGCTGCAAAAAAATCGATGACTAATGTAATTTAAGAAAAAATGAGAAGTATATTTTATTTAACCCCCATCCACCAGAATTTAAATGCATCGTTTTGCTTCTACAATACGAGTTTAAAATGAATGATTTTTGAAAAAAAAAACAAGATCAAATTATAGAGCGCATTTTTAAGTTTTCTTCAATATCTTCCTTTTCCTCCATTAACTAGAAAACGATAAGATATATAGTAATGAAAAATGAAAACAAATTTTTTATCTAAAAAATCCCTACATATTTGTGCAGTATCGTTTGTTCGTATCCCTTATCATTTTCGAGCTACATGGAGAAAAAGGATCATGTTTAAGTAAATTTAAAAATGTGCTGTATAACTGATTTTTTTTCAAAAACCATTCATTTTAAACCCGTCCAACTTTTTAAAGATAGAACTAACACTATAATAAAAAAGTATTGTAGAAGGAAAACGATGCATTTAAATTCTGATGGATGAGGCGTTAAATACACTTCTCATTTTTTCTTAAAATTCATTAGTCATCAATTTATTGCAGCATATCTCGCTTAGTTTGAATGTAATCGACCTTTAATATTGCTCATTCTAAAGGTCTTTTCAAGCATTGCAAAAGTTATTGGAGGCATTATACACCTAAAGTCAACCGTTTCTCTGTTATTTCAAGTTGAATACAACCATTTGAGCGTGTACCAAAAAAGAAAACTCTTCTCACCTACCATATCTCTTTTTGTGTTATAACTAGAAGATTTATGAAGGAACGAATCTCTTTGTTTTTTATAAGCTACAAAAATATTAAATATTTTATATAGTTTTTTTTCGTTAGATGCAAAAGTTGTAATTTTTCAATGAAAATGCCAACTCGCATTCAACCCCGCATAACTCAAAAAGTATTGTTTTCAGAAAAACATTATAGAGCAGTTTTTGCTAATTAGGTTTTCAAGCCACTTCCGTAGTTATTTTAACCAAACAATTTTCCATCCCCCAGGAAGGGGTGGGAACCACCCCCAAGATAAAAGCTCACATCGGCATAGGGTACACTTTGTTTATTGATCTATTCCTTACTTACTGTGTAAATATAAAGTAAATCGATGTATAGTAGGATGGAATTCGGAACCAAATACCCTCATTGACTGCCCTATATTAAAAACTATTATAATTATTAAGTCTTGTAACTATTAAGTCTTATTAAAACTAAAAAAAAAACTAAATTTATGATTGTCTCAAAAACAGAACATGGAAATGAAAGGTTAATGATAGAGCAAACCCAAATAGAAGAAGTTAAGACATACAAATATCTGGGAACCTGGGTTGATGACAAAAATGACCAAAGCAAAGAAATTAAAGTCCGAATTGAAACTGCAAGGCAAGCATTTATAAAAATGAAGACACTGCTTATAAACAAAGACCTTCAGTCGCCTCTCAGATTGAGGGCTCCTGCTACATATTTTCTATATTGCTATATGTAATGGAAGCTTGGACATTGAAGAGACAATACATAAGAAGAATAGAAGCGTTCGAAATGTGGTGTTACAGAAGAATATTGAAAATTCAGTGGGTTCAAAGGATTACTAATGTTGAAGTGCTACGACGTTTAAATAAGGAGTTAGAAATTATGAAAAGTATAAAAACTAGAAAACTGGAATATTTAGGTCACATTACCAGAGGAGAAAAATATGAGTTGCTGAGAATTATTATGCAAGGAAGGACCAAAGGAAGAAGACGCATAGGAAGAAGACGCATCTCCTGGCTGAGGAACCTTAGAGAATGGTTTAACTGTAGTTCATTACAACTATTCAGAGCAGCAGCCAACAAAGTGACCATAGCCATTATGATATCCAACCTCCGATAGGAGAGGGAACTTTAAGAAGAAGATAATTATTAATATTAACTACTACTACTATTCACTACTTATAATTATTAATAGTAACTAGATACTATATTCCTATCCAGATGTCAGTAATCTGAGGGTTTGCAGTTCAGGGATTCCCCTTGATACATGATGTCGCTACTACATATTACATCAGTCTGAGTTTTGCATTGAAAGGTATAACCTGTAATTGTAATTGTTTTGAGATTAAATTTTCTCTTAGCAGTGCTTTGTTCATTTTTATCGTAAGTGGCGAGTTTCAATGTTGCTGATTTCAAGTTGCAGTATAATAAGCAACACATTTTGGACATCTTGAATTTTAAAGCACCCTAATATATATTGGCATTGAATCCGACCCGGGCCGACCGTCACATGTAACACCGTTGCCGTATCCTCTATTTTTTCATACTATCACGTTACAATTTTTTGTGATATTATATTTGTGTGTGAAACGTATCATTTTTGTGTATTTTAGGTATGTTCTAATATGTTATGTATATATAGGTTTTTACTTGATTATTCTAAATCATTGTGACGTTTAACTTGCTAGAAACCTTGTAATATTGTGTACCTAATGTGTTAAAAGTAAGTAGTTTTGAAACACCAATTAAGTAAAGTTTATTATGTTGTTGTTTTCACCAATTTTGAAAAAATGTGAAAACATTGAATTGTCCACGTCCATCTGTCCGTCCGTCCGTCTTGTCTGTCTTTTTGCAAACTCAACTCCTTCGTCATTATAACAGGTAGAATGACAAATGAGGTGTCAAATGAAAGCTTATCCAAGGATGGTACTAAAGGTGAGAAATTTAACCTAGGCTGTCTGTCCTTCTGTCTGTCCGACCGCGTATATGATTCCTTCGTCACTGTACCAGGTAGAATGACAAATGAGGTGTCAAATGAAAACTTATAATCCAAGGATGGTACTAAAGATGAGAAGTTTGACATAGGCTTTCTGTCCGCCTGTCCGTCCGACCTGGTATAGTGACGGAGGAGTTATATTCGCGGACAGACAGACAGGCGGACAGACAACCTAGGTCTAATTTCTCACCTTTACTACTATCCTTGGATTATAAACTTTCAGTTGACACCTCATTTGTCATTCTACCTGGTATAGTGACGGATGAGTTATACTCACTGTCGGACGGACAGACGGACAGACAGCCTATGTCAAACTTCTCATCTTTAGTACCATCCTTGTATTATAAGTTTTCATTTGACACCTCATTTGTCATTCTACCTGCTATAGTGACGGATGAGTTATATTCGTGGTTGGACGGACAGGCGGACAGACAGCCTATGTCAAATTTCTCACCTTTAGTACCATCCTTGTATTATAAGCTTTCATTTGACACCTCATTTGTCATTCTACCTGGTATAGTGACGAAGGAGTTATATTCGCGGTCGGACGGACAGACAGCCTATGTCAAATTTCTCACCTTTAGTACGATCCTTGTATTATAAGCTTTCATTTGACACCTCATTTGTCATTCTACCTGGTATAGTAACGGAAGAGTTATATTCGCGGTCGGACGGACAGGCGGACAGACAACCTATGTCAAATTTCTCACCTTCAGTACCATCCTTGGATTATAAGCTTTCATTTGACACCTCATTTGTCATTCTATCTGGTATAGTAACGGAGGAGTTATATTCGCGGTCAGACAGACAGACGGACAGACAACCTATGTCTAATTTCTTACCTTTAGTACTATCCTTGGATTATAAGCTTTAATTTGACACCTCATTTATCATTATACCTAGTATAATGACGGAGAAGTAAATGTTATTATTCTATTATTCTTGTAGGTATATTTACCATTGATTGAAATTATGAAAGAAATATATAGAAAACAGCATGGCAACACTGTGATGCACAAACATAAAAATGCAGCCACATTCAGCTGTGCCAGCTGTGCGTTACATAGGGTGCTTTAAAATCCAAGATGTCCCACATTTTGATTTCTTGATGTAAACATTAAAAGTGAGTATCGTAAAGTTTTATTTTTCTTTAGAATAGGTTTTTGCGAACTCAATATCGTAAGTCTATTTTTTTAGATATTTTATTTGGCCCAATGAAAAAAAAACATTAGAGATAATCATTTTTGCTAGGCAAGGTTTTATGTGATTTTAGAAAATTACTGAACGTATCCCTAGTTTTTCAATGATGGTAAAGTGTTTTTTTTTTAATCCTTTTCTTGGCAAACCGCTATAAAAATGGGAAAACAGTGTTTTCTTTCTATTAATGCCCTTCTAGAATTATTTAAAAATTTATGAAATAGACATTTTACCTTTAATTTATTCCTAAGTACCAAATTTGAATTTGTTACAAATTTGTTACATTGCCAAGAATACCATACACCTTATTATCACTGATGATCCATGCCTTTTCTAAGGTTTGAACCGATTTCTCAGAACAGAGTTTAACCCTCCTTTAGGCGCGTGGTCTACAATCGTAGACCACTCTCCTTTAAGTGGTCGCCAATTGCATAAAACTGCACATACGCCCCCATCCCGCTTAGTAGCTGTCACTAATAATTCCAACTTACTCTTCAGTTTGCTAAACGCCGCTGATCTGTTTGCATTATTTTTTTATCATTATTCAAAGAGCACTGGTCTACGACCGTAGACCACGCGACTGACGCGACTAAGCGCGTTCCAGTTTTTAGTTGTATATATAAAGCTAATATGTAGCCTGCTGTGTATATAAAGCTAATAACATAAATGAAAATGTTTCAAGAAGCGACTTCATTGAAAACTTAGCATGGGAACTAATCAAACAGCAAATTGAAAATGGATCAACTATGCCTTCCCTGCTAAGAGAACTTAGACAACGAGCTCGCGCACTGCTCGGAGTTCAAGAAGTCGTACCCCCTTCCCATAATATTCCAACAAATTACGTGGGACGATGTTGTATTTGTGCATGAATTTGCAATATGTCAACAAGAAGGGCATGCCAAAGATGTGACACATTTGCATTCAAGGATCATTTTGGGGATATTTGCACTGAATGTTTGACGGACTAAAATTGTGATACTTTGACCATTTAATAGTTTTGTTCTTTTTTACTTTTTAGTTCTATTCTTTATTATTTATCCCTATTGGTCATTCTATAAGTTCAAAGATAAAAAATATTTGTGTTTTTTACTAAATTGAGCTTATGTTTGTGACCATTTTCATTTACTTGCGAATAAAGACCCAAAAAGTCATGACCCAGTTTTTAATTTTACCACTGTCAAAATGAGAAAAGTCAAGGACAAAACATATCTAATATCAAAGTGCGAACATAAATAAACATGTTGTTAACCACTAATCTGTTAATTTTGTCAAAATCCGGTATTATACGACAAAAAACTATTGGTCTACAATGGTAGACCACGCGCCTAAACTTGTCAGCAATAACGACGCGCCTAACGTAGGGTTAAATTTCTTATATTTTAGTTCATGGGAGTGCTCTCGCGTCATATTACCCCCCAGTAAATTTTAGAAAAATTAATTTTTCTACAAAAAAAAATTGTAATTTTAAAATAGAATTATTTATTAAAAAAATATAATTATTGTATTTTAAATAAAATCCTTCTAATCTAGATAACTCATTATTTCTGATGATATAAAACAATTTATTTTGTCATTCAGACAAAGTCGTCTACCCCTTCAAATTTCATGGATTGAATGGAACTAGTGCCTGACTTACAAAACATAGAAATAATTTTGTCTACCCTTTTTTAAACATATTTAGCTGCAAAACAAATAAAATTGCCTAAAGATATTACAGAGATAAAAAAAATCAAAAATCTACATGGGAGAAAAAAATGAAAACTTTACATACTGTAACTTGGCAATGTAACAAATTTGTTACAATTGTTTGACGACGTTTTTTGATAGTTAAATAAACAAAAAATAACTAAAACGTACACAGTATATTTATAGGATAATTGCAAAATATAAAACAATCACCAAAATAAAAAAAACAAGTTTTTTTTTATAAAAAATTAAAAGTTTTTAAAAACAGTGCAGAACCTTCTCGACAATGCAATAGGGGGCAGATTATGGCATCAATTAGAAGTTATCAGAAATCGGTAATAATAAAAATATAAGTTAACTATTGCCATCTAGGGACAGTTTTATGTTATTAATACAAATTGTGAGTAACAGAATGCTCCTCAAGTCACCTAGAACTCACCTAGGACCTAACATGATAACAAAATGTTACAAATTTGTTAGATTGTCAAGAAAAAGGTTACGATTTTTTTGCGATATTTCGGTCTTCGTTTACCGGTTTCTTGTTTAGGCTCTTCCATATACTTTTCGTTTCGACTGAATCGAATACTTTTTCCATGTCTATAAAATATGTAAGGACTTTATTTGTCTGTAAGGTCTTCTACATATATTACCTATTGCATAGTAAACATGTGGTCTCGTGTGCTATGTCCTTTCTGAATCCTCTTTTTTAGATCGTCTAGTTTATGTTCTATTTCTATTCTGATTTTATATTGTTATTTTATACAGTTTTGCTTCTACACATATAATAATACAGATAATCCTATATAGTTCAAAAATTGTGTGACATAATAAAAAAACAATTTTAGTGTAGAATATAGTTTAATAAATGCAGAAAAGAATAAAACATATACATATAAAATATAATCTAACTAGACAAAAAACAATAATTGAACATTATGTTAACAGTATAAACAACATGCAGATATTAATCATTCTACTTATCTTTAAAACAATATGCAGAAACTAAATATACTTATTTTCAATATTAAAAGATATACAATATCACGCCTTACTAAATCTATGCGTACTAATTTATTTTACACTCACAAATTATTGATTTTTATGGTCTAAAGTCTAAAACAACAAAAACTTTAAAAACTCCCATAAACATAGATAAAGAATGCTATGAGATTTAATCACGTACAATGTATTATCACAGTTAAACATCTAAAGATAACAACAAATTATACATGGACACCTATTTAACAAACAAGGGATTTTTTCTGGGGTAAATTAAAAATAAAGTGGCTGGCTCAATAAAAAATTGCCCCCATAAAAAAATAATTCATACTTTCATCAGTATGCTTAATTAGTTAGAACAAAGACATTAAGATGTGTGTATTAAGGAAATCAAAAGAAAGTAATGTATCAAAGAGTTATATCAAAGTTATATAAAAAATTAAAGAAAATCATGTTATTCACACTAGATTTTACCTGATAACTCTTTAATTATTTTTAGTAGACCCTAACAAAAGCCTGAAATTTGCTATGGTATAAATAAAAAAACTAATTTTCTCAGAAATATTTTGACGCTGATATCGCTCAAAGAAAAAGTAGAAGCTTTAAGCTCCGTCATGATAGAAAACTTATTTTTCAAAACTCATAATGAAATCAAAATGTAAGATACAATGATGTAAGAGTATTCAAAGTTTCTTAAAAATATATAAAAATAGAAAAGTACTTCAACAAATCTTAAAAAATTCATATTTTGGCATTTACTTTTTGGTCGCACAAATGACAAACATATTATATTTGTTTCCCCATTTCGCTACCTTTCCATCTTCACACAAAACCGGAGAAAAACAGAGTTCTTTAGATTTTTTAAGATAATATTCCGTGTATTCTTCCTTTTCGCTGTCAGGAATATCAGGCAGAATAATATTGATAGCCATATATAAATCTGAAATTAAAAAAAA
The DNA here is from genome assembly GCF_917563875.1 of Diabrotica virgifera virgifera. Lineage (NCBI taxonomy): Eukaryota > Metazoa > Arthropoda > Insecta > Coleoptera > Chrysomelidae > Diabrotica > Diabrotica virgifera. The sequence goes on along the minus strand of NC_065449.1, from coordinate 52,218,574 downwards.
AAGGAATATTAATGATATGCAAAAATAAACAAAAAATATTTACGCAGCAATATTATTTTAAATAGAATTTTACAATCAGTTTTTCTAATTTCTCCCGAATATAAGTACATAATAATAGTCTAAGTAATGAAGCTTAAAATAGTACAAAACCTCGCAATTTTACAGAATAGATCGATTTGCTTGAAAATTTGAGAATAAGTAGTGGATAGTCCAATAATCAAAATCTATATGATGGCGAAAGGCGCTTTTACCATGGGGGTGGTTTCCACACCATCTCGGAGGTGTAAATTTTTTATTATATTTTGACGGCAAAAGTGGGTAAAAACGTTCATTCTAAGCAGAAAACGTTCTATACATTTTTTTGGTAAAATTTACAGTTTTCAATTTATTCGCTATCGAAAGTGTTAGTTTTCTATAAAAAAAATCAATAAGTTTTCTGCTAATAACTCCAAAAGTTTTCGTTTTATCAAAACAATTTTACTTAACAAAAATATACCTTTTGAGAAAATAAACAAAACCGTTTTTTTTTTAATTTTCTTTAAGACCAACATTAATCGAGCTATACTCTATTATATGTAAGCTCCATTCTTCGTCAAATGCTAAATATTGTAGTTTTAAACTCAAAAGACGGGAATACTATGCGTTTTTCGAGGATAACTTGTTCAAACTAATTTAAAATATTTAAAAATATCTATCTTCAGAAATAAAAAAAAAGAGTCTAGCTCAAAAATTAAGTGACTTATAAGGAGAAGAATGTCAGTTCCTATTTTTTTCAGCGAAAAAGTGATCGGAAGCAACCCCCTAATCACCATCCTAATTAAAATTAGTCATTGACCTTATTTTTCGTCTTCTTTATTTATGTATTAATAATAGGTTCTAGAAGTTTGAACGGCTTAGAGTGATCAGTAAAAAAAAATGGATTTAAAAGCGAATAACGAATTTTTGTAGTTTGGAAAAAATGGCCTTTTCTTCAGAATAGAAAGATTAGCGTCAGCGATATAAAAAAATGTTTAAATATGAACATTGTTGCTTATTTACTTTCCAAGATCCCGGTTTGCAAAAAAAATTTCTACGTTAAAAATTGAGTGAACTATTTGTAATTAAAACTTGTAATTACATCCAAAAACCACCTTTACCAACCCTTTCAAAGTCATCTCTTTTTGCGACTGAGGATTGTAAAAAGATTTAAATTAATAAGCTTATACTTAGATTTTATGAAATCCTACAAAATTCTTTTTTCCAAACATTCTAAGATAAAAAATAAAAAGTTACGGTTAAAAAATCAATATATTGTTTTTGAAGAAAAAAGGAGAAATCCAATTGGAAGCATAAGAATGGTTAGCGGTGTTTTTAGTCATTAGTCTTATTCATTCTTCTTTATTTATGTATTAGTAATAGATTCTAGAAGTCTGACTGGCTTAGAATAATTAGTTTTTAAAACACTGAAATTAAAAGCGAATAAGAAATGTTTGTATTTTGGTGAAAAATGCCATTTTCTTCAGAATAGAAAGATTAGCATAACAGATACAAAAAAATATTTAAATATGAAATTGTAGGTTATATAATTCCCAAGATTTAGGTTTGGAAAACGTTTTTCTACGGCAAAAATTGAGTGAATCGTAAATGAGCATATCGAAAAACATTGATTTTTTCGATATAAAACTAACACTTTCGATAGTAGCGAATAAATCGAAATCTATTAATTTTACCAAAAAAATGTATACCGTTTTTTGCTTATAATGAACGTTTTTGTCAACTTTTGCGGTCAGAATATAATAAAAAATGTCCGCCCCCGAGATGGGGTGGCAACCACCCCCATGGTAAAAGCGCCTTTCAGCATAACATAAATTTTTACTCTTGGACTATCCATTACTTATTATCAAATTTTCAAGCAAATCGATTCATTCTGTAAAAATTGCGAAGTAAAAAGCTTCGGTCCCTGGACTAAGTCCTATTTCTCTTATATACCGCAGCTTATGGCTTACAATACCGAGCCAAAATCACAATACCGGTATTTGGTATTTAAAATTTCAAATACCGGGATCCCGGTATTAAAACCGGTATTATGAATAAAAAATATACACGTTATATTTATACTATCCTCAGTTGTTATATCGACTTGTCATTAAATAATATATGAAACCTATTAAATTTTGTTTTCAAATGAGTAGATGTTTATAATAAGTATTAGATAGAGAGTAGGAATACATAGATACAAAAAATGTGGAAATAGAAAAACTATATATTTGATTCTAGGATAAATTTTTCATATAATAGGATAGCACCTTTACTCATGAAATTTGCTATTTGTAAATTAATTTAACTTTAAAACAAAGGAGGGACGGAGGAGGACGTAAAACGGAGAATAGGAATAGCTCAAAACACATTCAATATGCTAAGGAAAATGTGGTCTTCACGTCAGATGACAATTAAAACCAAGATAAGGCTATTCAACAGCAACGTGAAGACTGTGTTACTATATGGAGCAGAAACTTGGAAAGTGTCAAGAAAATGTATCGGACAGATGCAGGTATTCATAAATAAATGCCTAAGGAAGATTCTTAACATTTACTGGCCAAACCGTATATCAAACCAAGAGCTATGGACAACAACTAACCAGGAACCTATGGAAAAGAACTAGCCGTAGAAACATAGAAAAGAAGTGTTGAAAAGAAATTAATGCTATTGGGGAAAACCTGGGCAGAAATAAAGATCAGTGCAAAGGATAAGACAGAATGTAGGCAGACAGTTGACGCCCTATGCTCCGCATGGAGTGAAGAGGAATAAGTAAGTAAGTAAGTAATATTTTCAATTATTATAAATAATTCAGAAAATAAGTGAGCCTAATTCATACACCACAATACACAAAAAAAAAAGAAAAATAGATCTAAAAATGTAAAAACAATTCTGATTGATAAATCTTACAGCTTTTTAAAAATTTAAGAATTTTTATATAACTTATTTTATGTACATACATATTTGTATATTCGAGATTTAATAATTTGGTTGTAGAAACTGATATAACCCTTTGCCTTAAATTAATGACTTTTATGTGTAATAAACGTGTTTAATAAATATTTTTTACAATGGTATTGGTTGTTTATCTTCAAAAATAATTTCTTGTAATAGCAAAAAATATTTTAGAAGAAAGTTTATTGTGCATCAATTCACTTTTTATAAATTAAGCTAATATGTACCGAAATACCGGTATTTTTATTATAAATACCGGTATCGAATACCGGACAAAAATCGTCCGGGATTCCGGTATTCGGGATCCCTGAATCCCGGTATTGTAAGCCCTACCGCAGCTGTCTTTACCAGTTAACCTTATAAAAGCAGTTAAACCAGATGATATTTCTGGAGAAGCGTGGAGAGCATTAGAAGATACAGAGACAAGTTGGCTAACAGGTTTATTAAATAGAAGTATGGGAATTGGGCAAATGCCGTACGAATAAAGAAGAAGTATATAATGTATTGCTACATGTTTACACAGACAAGGGAGATATAAAAAAGTACGTACTACAGAGAAATAAAACTTCTTAAAACAAAATTGGAAAGGAATCCTTTGTAAAAGGTATATTTTTTTTATTAAAATCCCTTAAAAGGCTACATCACAACAAGACGTTTTCGATTTTTATAAAAAATCATCATCAGTGTTCGATCTAAAAATAAGTATAACCGATTTAATGAATATATAGTTGGTATTTAAATTTTGACTAAGGTTAGAGCAAGTTGGTTATACTTACAAACTGGATGCTAGCTGAGCCACAAAAGAAAAATATCCGGGTAAAAACTATTCTTCTTCTAAAAGTGCCTATCTTCTGGAGATGTTGGCGACCACATTGACCCATCTTAATCTATTTACGGCAGCTCGAAATAGATCAGTTGACGTTAGACCAGTCCACTTCCTAAGATTGGCCAGCCAGGATATACGTCTACGTCCAGGGCCTCTCCTGCCCTCAATCTTGCCTTGTAGAATCAACTGCAGCAGTCGGTATTTTTCATTACTCATAATGTGGCCGAAGTAAGCCAATTTTCTGTTCTTTACGGTGTTAATTATTTCTTTGTCTTTTCCTAGCCTCTGGAGAATAGTTATATTAGTTGTGTGGTGTATATATGAGACCCTCAACATACGTCGGTAGCACCACATTTCAAACGCCTCTAACCGTTTTATGGCATCTTCTGTCAGGCTCCAGCTTTCAACTCCGTATAGGAGGACACTAAAGACGTAACATCTAAGAATTCTTATGCGTATATTGATACTTAAAGATAAGTTGCAGAGAATTTTCTTATGACTGTTAAAAGAGCTTCTGGCTTTTTCAATACGAGTTTTTATTTCGTAGCTATGATCCCAAGTATCCTTAATGTTGCAGCCCAGGTAGCATATTTTCTGTACTCTCTCTAGAGGTGTATTGTTTACTGTAATTTGGGCGTTTATGTTGGTGTTTTTACTAATGATCATTATTTTTGTCTTCTTACAGTTTAGTTTTAGGCCGTATTTGTTACATGCTTCTACAACATTATCCATGATCCTTTGGAGCCCCTGCGCACTATCAGCCAGCAATACTGTATCGTCTGCATATCTAATATTATTTATAAGTTGTCCATTTACTGCAATACCATCTTCTGATTCGTCCAAGGCCTCTCTAAAGATGTTTTCAGAGTATATGTTAAATAATGTTGGTGACAGTATGCAACCCTGTCTGACTCCTTTTTCAACGGTGAAGATTTCGGACAGTTCATTTTCGAATCGAACTGTTGCTTTTTGTTGGAGATATAAGTTTGAAACGAGTCTTATATCCTTACCATCGAGTCCTGATGTTTTTAGGATATCGATTAGTTTTCCATGTGGGACTTTATCAAATGCCTTCTCGAAATCTATGAAACATGCATACACATCGCAATTGACATCCCTGGCTCTCTGTATTAGAACTTGCAAGCTGAAAAGTGCTTCCCTCGTTCCGTAAAAACTATAGGCATCTATATTATATGTAAAGGGTTTTTACCTGGATATTTTTCTTTTTTTTTTCTTTTGTGGCTCAGCTAGCATCCAGTTTGTAAGTATAACCAACTTGCTCTAACCTTAGTCAAAATTTAAATACCAACTTTATATTCATTAAATCGGTTATACGTATTTTTAGACCGAACACTTATGATGATTTTTTATAAAAATCAAAAATGTTTTGTTGTGATGTAGCCCTCTTAAGGGATTTTAATAAAAAAAAAATTTTATACCTTTTACAAAGGATTTCTTTCCAATTTTGCGATTGATGGTATACAGCCAACTACAGGAAAAACATTTTCTTTTCCTTGTGGAAACAGGGGCGTCATTTGGGCGTCTAGGGGGGCATTTGCCCCTCCCCCCTCTGGCCCTAAAAAATTACTGAAATTTACAAAAATACATCAATATTCATCATAACATCATATATAATGTATAATATATATAGTGCTTGCCCCCCTCCCCAAACAAAATTTCAAATGACGCTCCTGTGTGGAAAACTTCTGAGTCACACCAAGAAAATATGCGATAAAGGAAGAGGATACATAAAAAAGACGAAATAATTGATAATCAATTTGACTTTATGCAAGGTAGATCAACAACAAATGCAATTTTCGTTATAAAGCAGTTTATGGGAAAATACAGGAATAAAGAAACGCAATCTTATATGGTACTAATTGATCTAAAGAGAGAGCATACGATATATTTCTACGAGATTCTACGATGGGCGCTCAATAAGAAAGTAGTTCCCGGTGAATATGTGAAGATTAGGGGAGAATTGATGAATGAGTAAAAACTAGTGTTAGGACAGGCGGTGGAGATACTGACTACTTTCATGTGAAAGTAAGAATGCTCTAACGCTCGGTGCTTATGTGCATTAGTCCTTGGTTCTTATTAGTTTTGGATCATATAATGGGGAAACTTCTTCTTCTTCTTTAAGTACCGTGCCCAAATTTTTAGGCGTGGGTAGCTTCCATAACAATTTGCCGATATCGTTCTCGATCTTGTGCGGCATGTAACAATTGATCTGCTGATAAGCCAGTCCATTGACGAAGGTTTCGGAGCCATGAATATTTCTTTCGACCAATTCCTCTTTTTCCGTCGATCTTTCCATTGAGTATTAACTGCAGCATCCTGTATCTGCTACCTCTCATTATATGCCCCAGATATTCAAGTTTTCTCTTTTTTATCATCTTCATTAAGTCACCTTCGCCTTGACCTACTCTGTTTAAGACTTCTCTGTTTGAAATGCGTTGAACCCAAGATATTCTGAGCATTCTACGATACGACCACATCTCAAAGGCTTCTTATTTGTTCATCACGTTAACCTTCATGATCCAGGTTTCACATCCATATAGTAATACAGGATACACATAACATTTTAGGAACTTGATTCTTAGTTGTAAGTTCAGCTGAGAGTTGCTCAGAATAGATCTAAGTTTCATAAATGCTCCTCTTGCAATTTCTATACGAGTTTTAATTTCTTCATCCGGATTTAGTGTCTCGTTTATCCAACATCCTAGGTATTTAAAATGGTTAACTTTTGTTATTGATTCATCACTGACAATTAGTTGCATAGGGCCGACGTCTTGTTTACTAACCACAAGTAACTTTGTCTTTGTTGCATTTATGTTAAGTCCGTTATTGGAGCATTCTCTAGTGACTCGATCAATAAGGAATTGAAGATCTTCGATATTTTCAGCCATGATCGCGGTGTCGTCTGCATATCTTATGTTGTTAATAGTTTCTCCCCCGATTCGAACTCCACATTGTCCTTCCAAGGCTTCATTAAAAATTATTTCTGAGTATACGTTAAACAAAGTTGGGGATAACACACAACCCTGTCTGACACCTCTTTGAATGCAAATTTTGTCTGTTTCTTTGCCGTCTACCAGAATAGAAGCTTCTTGATTCCAATATAGATGTTGTAAAAGTCTCAGATCTTTATCATCTATTCCAATCATTTCTAGATATTCAAACAACCTATCATGTTGAACTCTATCAAACGCCTTCTCAAAATCTATAAAGCAGACGTAAATTGGTTTCTGTACTTCCCATGATCGTTGAAGTAATGTTAACATTGAGAACAAAGCTTCCCTTGTTCCCTATCCTTCTCTGAAACCGAATTGTTTGTTTCCCATTGTCTCTTCTACAGGTGAAACCACAGGTTAATATTTCTTGGTAGGTACTTAATGTATTCTGACGATGTAGTGGTAGTGTAAAATAGAGAAAGAGACAGTGAAGACATAGTATGTGGAATGTTGATTTAAATATGGAATTACTACAAATAAAATGATATCTTTGGACATGACGGAATACTGGGAAAACTGAAGGAGATGTATGCGGTAGATCTAGAGTTGGATGGATGAAGTGAAAGGAGGCGAGTTGTGTATGGTATGACAGAAAAATTATAATGAGGCTGGAGAGAAAATTCTACAAAACAGCTATAAGGCCAGCTATGATAACACGGAACAGAATATTTTTTGGTAGTCAAAAAAGAAAAAGGAACAACAAGAAATGCATGTGACGGAAATTAGAATGTTTAGATGGATAAGTTGAGCGAAAACACAGGTTAAAATTAAGAAGCAGTATTTTGAGGGGAAGTCTCTAGCTCTATTGAGTGGCCATAGTTGATGTTAACATGAAACAGCATATGTTAAGAGGGTTTGGTCATGTTTAAAGTCAATACCTTAATCACCGAATATGTTGTTAACCATACAAATATTAATAGCAAAATGTAACAAATACAAGTTTCTAGTTTTCATAGCATTTGTAGATTACGAACAAGCTTTCGACACCATAGAACACACAGCCGTAATAAACGCAATGCCAAATTGTAGAATAGCAGATATACCAACTTAATGAGAGAAACTATGAAACAAGCTACAGCTACTACCTAAATGAAAATGAATACATGAACCCCGTACCATTAAGCAGGGAGTCAAACAGGGAGACACTATATCACCCAAACTGTTCACCTTAGTTTTGGAGGACGATTTCAAAAACATAAATTAGAAATATAAGAGGATAAGTATCAATGGCCGTTACCTCAGTAATCTATGATTTACGGATGACATAATCCTGAGAGCTACTGACCTACAAGAACTGCAAACCATGCTTTTAGAACTACATATTGAATCTTCTAAAATAGGACTGAAAATTAATTAAAAAAAAAAAGATAGACAAAAGACATGTGGAGGGACGCCGGTGTTCAACATTCCTCCATGGAGAGTTTGGAGTAGTTCCAATGTCTCTTTCCAGCGTTTTGCACTTGCAGTAAGTTCAATGTGTCGCTAAGCCTTCGATAGCTAAGAGGAGAACTTTTAATGAACCGTAAGATGCTGTAATTCTGACCTGTTGAATTGTTAATGTAAATAAAACACTTTCTATTTTGCTATGACTGTAATGAAGTTGAAAAGGGCAAGAAATAGAATTTTACATGTAAACAATTGAGTTAACAACTTATCCGTGAAAGACGCCACTACACATATATTTACACTTTGTACCGGCTTTTTGCTAATTGCGGCGTGCAGAATTCTCTTCGGAAAAGCGTAAATGAAAAGAGGTTTTTGCGTACGTTCTTAATGAGTGTTGATAGTTGACTGACTGTTGCACCCCGCTCTTTCATCCCGTTAACAAATATTTCCGTTGGGTGCTTTGGGTAAAAGAGAGGGCGGAGATTAACATTCTTGGAAGTTTTCTTCAGGCACTGCGTAATGAAATTATTTATGGTTGTTACAGAGGCGGCGCGGAAATTTGTTGTTGGTGAAATAGAATTTATTTTGGGTGGAGAATACAGTTCTCCAACATTCCCCCCGGCGTTACAGCCTTGTGGTCTAACCTACTCTTCTTTACCTTGATTAGGGAGAACCGAAATTTTAGAGATTGCCCTTGTGAATTGACCATCGATGGTCTTCAACTTGACCACTCTGACTTTGCCATCTTGCCCGGGCATTGTATCAACTACCCGTGCTAAAGGCCATTTTAGAGGAGGTACATTATCCTCTCTCAGAAGAACTAAGTCATTGACTTTTACGTTTTCCCTTGGTCGGGACCATTTTGGAGAATTTTGTAACCGGTTCAAGTAATCAACAGACCACTTTTTCCAGAAACTTTGTTGTATTTTTGCAATTTGCTGGAACATGGATAGTTTATTTTCCGGAATTTTTTGTAAGTTTTGCTCAGGATGCGCTGACAGGCTGGAGCCAATTATAAAATGCCCAGGACTGAGAAAGGTGTAATCTGAAGGGTCGCTGGACATGGAACAGATAGGCCTTGAATTCATCACAGCTTCAATTTGAACCATGACAGTGTAAAACTGTTCGAAAGTGAAAGAAGAACAGCCTATTAGCCTACGCATATGATATTTTGCGCTTTTTACTGAAGCTTCCCAGAGCCCAGCCCAATGAGGAGATCTAGGGGGGATAAACTTCCATGAGGTTTGATTTTCAGAAAGGTATTCCATAATGGTTTGAGAATTAGACTTATTTTGAAAAAATTTGTATAAGACATAGAGTTGGTTTTTTGCACCAGAAAAACATGTGGCATTGTCACTGTAAATGACGGTTGGGTTACCACGTCGGGAAATGAATCTCTTAAGTGTTAATAGAAAGGAAGAAGTTGTTAGATCAGAAACAACCTCAATGTGCACAGCTTTAGTCACCATGCACACGAAAATGGCTATGTATGCCTTGATTTTTGGCGCTTTTCGGAGTGAAGAAGATTTTAACAGAAAGGGTCCACCATAATCTACACCCACTTTTTGAAAGGGTCTTGTTGTAATGGACAACCTATCTTCAGGTAAATTACCCATAAGCTGTTGTGCAGGAGCACACGAAAATCGGAAACATATGGTGCAGTTGCGAATGATTCGTTTTGCTTCCTTTAGACCATTGAGAGCCCAGAATTTCAAACGAAGATTTGAGAGAACTGTTTGCGCACCAGCATGTCCCAATCTGAGATGTTCATTTTTGATGATAAGATTGACGATAAGATTATTGGAGGGGAGCAGTATCGGATGTTTTTGCAAATAGTCTATGTCGGGACAGTTCGTAAGTCTGCCTCCAACTCTGAGAAAATTAGAAGAATCTAAAAATGGTTTTAGTGACATGAAGTTTTTATTCGAAATAAATTTGTTATTTTTAAGCGCCGAAATTTCTTTTGAAAATAGATCACCCTGTATTTTCTCGATGATGAAATCCATTGCATAATTTAACTCCGCAACAGAAAGAGGTTCAGAAATTTTTTGTTTTTTACAATTAGAAATAAAACGAAATACGTACGCTACTGTACGTTTTAAGCGTGAAATATTTGAGAAACGTGAGAAAATTTTTATCCAGAAATTTTCCACATTAGAATTTACCACGAGGCTTATTTTTCTTTCCTCGGGTAGGTTTTCGAGAACTTTGTCATTTACTAGATTGGAAACATTGAAATTTTTATCTCGCAAGCATTTGGGACCTTGCCACCAGAAGTCGCTATTGAGAATTCCTCGAGAAAGAAGGTCTGCGGCATTTTGCGCAGACTTTATGTGAAGCCATGTAAAGTTTTGAGTCAACTCTTGGACAAGAGCTACCCGGTGAGCCACGAAAACCGACCACCGACTTGGATGACTTTTACACCACGACAGAGCTACTTGGGAGTCTGACCAGAGGCTGACTGAATGAAATTTTATAGATTGATTTTCAAAGATAGAAATTATTTTTGCAACAAGTTTTGAAAGAAGAACCATTGCGCACAGCTCAAGCCTAGGAAGTGTTACCGTCTTTAACGGAGTTATCCTTGATTTGGAAGAAACTAATGCACAAGAGATGGTCTCATCCGAATAGAAAGTTCTTAGGTATACGCATGCGCCATAAGCTGCCATGCTGCTGTCTGCAAATCCATGAAGCTCAACCTTCAGAATTATTTTTTCAGAAAAATAGAAACGAGGAATTTTTAATTGTTTTAATTGTGACAAGTCCTGTAGAAAGTTGTTCCAATCGTTTAGAATAGTTTTGTCCGAAATTTCTGTGTCCCAGTGAATTTTTTGCAGATAGAGTTTCTGCATAAGCATTTTGCCTTTAACAATAAACGGATTGATGAGTCCCAGAGGGTCGAAACATTGCGCTAACGCAGATAGGATTTTTCTTTTTGTTATTGGTGGGCAGAAATTATTTTCGGGGACGGAAATTGTTATTTGGTCTTCCGCAGGGTCCCATTTTAGGCCTAGAACCTTACTGGAAGTGGAATCAAAATTTAGGTCATATTCCTGAGTAGTATTTTTTGAATGTTCTGGGTTGATTTGTTGTAGGAATATGGATGAATTTGAATGGAATTTATGTAAAGTAAACCCATGGCGGTTTAGAACAGAATTTAATTGCTGAAGTATTTCGAGCAATTCTTGAATATTATTTGACCCACATAAACCATCATCTACGTAGAATTGGTTTTCGAGAAAATGCGAGGCCAATGGGAATTGAACTTTATTTTTATTTGAAATTTCTTGCAAGACTCTCGTCGCAAGAAACGGGGCGCTATTCGTCCCGTATGTGATAGTATTTAATTGAATACATTTTATAGAATCGTGGGTATCGTCCCTCCATAGAATATTTTGTAGAAAGCGTTGATCTTTGTTGATCCACGTCTGTCGAAACATTTTTTGAATGTCACAGGAAAATATGAATTTGTATTGCCTGAAACGAACCAGAATGTCGAATAAATCGGGTTGAACCTGATACCCTTTTAATGAAATGTCGTTCAGACTTTTTCCTGTAGAGCTTTTACAACTAGCGTCCATGACGACACGCAAAGTTGTACTTTTATTTTGTTCGTTGATGACACATAAATGTGGAATAAAATATTGTTTGTCCGAATTTTCATTTACGAACGAAAGAGGTACATATTCAGCATGCCCTAAAGAAATATATGTGTCAATGAAATTTTTGTACTCGAAAAATAATTTTTTATCTTTTTGGAATTTATTTTCGAGTGAAAGAAAACGCCGTTTGGCTATAGAAAATGAATCACCCAGTAATTGGTGTTCTTGTGCACTTTTTAATGGAATATCTACTTCAAAGCGTCCATTTTCAAGGATCTTTGTTGTAGTTTGAAATATTTGTTCGGCCAGCTCGTCAGCTTCCGACAGAATAGGTTTTTGAGAAAGTTCTTCCATGTTCCAGAATTTCGTGAGCAGCTCGTCCGTGCTACACGTAGAAAGTAGAGCAACATCTCCAGAAGCATTGTTTGCTACTGTAGGTGCCGTCAAGTGAGGAGCAATCACGCCGGCTATTAGGTACCCCAGATGAGAAGCCTGCAAAACTGGAAGCCTAGGGCCCAGAGGAATTATGTCAGGAAGAATTAAGTCGTAGTACAAATCAGCCCCAACCAAGATGTCTACCTGACTAGGTTTGTGATATGAATCGTCGGCGAGAAAAACGTCCCTTGGAATTGGTAATTTTTTTGTGAGAATGCGGAACTGTGGAAGATTGCAAGTAATATTTTCTAAGATGGCACATGAAATTTTGAAAGACTTTTTATTATAGTTAGGATGCATTTTTATGTTGACCATCTTTTTTGAAACCGAATTACTTTGGCCTATGCCAGAAATGTTTAGAGATTTGTCATATTGCTTGTAGCCCAGCCTATCAGCGAGACACTGGGTACAAAAGCTATTTTGACTTCCCGTATCGAGTAACAATCGGGCCGTTAAAGGTTTCCCGTTTTTGTCGAAAATGGTTACTTTGGCCGTAGCTAGAAGTATGTTTAAATTTTTTACGGACAAGGCAGAAAAGGAATTTGTAAAATGTTCTTGCCCTTGAAACGAAGGACCTTGAAAGTTTGAATTTGACGAATGTTCGCGTTCGTAATTGTTTGAATTTGTAGAAGTGGACGGACTTTCATTTTTATGGGTCGTAGAAAAAGTATTATGTTTACCCGAATTATTATTTGGTGCCAGAATGTGCAAATTTGTATTATGGCGCCTTTTACAAACGGTACATACATGTTTTGATGAACAATCTTTAGAATTATGCCCACCTAGGCAATTTACGCAGAGACCTTTTGAATTCACGAATTTTATTTTGTCATCATGCTGAATGTTTTTGAAAAAGTGACATTTGTAAATTTTATGACCTTGCTTTTTGCAGAAAATGCAATAAAAATCAGAAACTAAATTATTTGACGTATTATTTTTATCTGAATCCTCTATTTATTTAGCGTATGGCTTAAGTATATCACAGAACATAGTTAGATTTATGCATTATACAATGCATCACAAACAGATGTCCAATTTTTTTATATATTCGATTGACCCTTCGGTTGCCATTACAAAGTCTATAGGGTCGCCTGTGTATGCTCTGCGTGGGCAGTCCTGAACAATGTGACTGATCGTCTGTCTTGCAGCGCCGCAGTCACAAGAAGGCGAGGGGAGTTTACCCCATCTGTGGAGGGAGTCGGCGCATCTTCCACAGTTTGTTCGAATTCGATTAAGGGCTGCCCAAATCTTACGGGGACGTTCAAATTCGCCAGGTTTCCCTATGATGTCCGGTAGACTATGGTAATGCGGATCTGTTCTACTTTCCCAATCTTCTCTCCGTCGGGTATTTAAGCCAAAGTTGGATTGCTGCAGCGCTTGAGCAGATTGTAGAGGGGGTAACCTGGATCGGAGACGGTTTCCAAGAATATCGGGGATGTCGTTGTGGACTAGAAGCTGGCGACTGTCCATTATTTTGTTATATTCTTTAACCAATGCATGTTCGCGGCGTAGGTTGGGTGGTGCTATATTACTAAGGGTAGGTAGCCACATTGTAGGGGTGGGCTTAATTGTGCCTGTTATCATACGCATAGTACGGTTTAGTTGGGTGTCGACCAGGTGGGTATGCCTGCTATTTAGCCACACTGGAGCACAGTATTCTGCCACCGGATATATCAGGCCAAGAGCAGAGGATCTTAATGTTTAAAAAAATTTAAAAATAATCTATTTCATCTGTTTGATCTTAATGTTGATGCTGTGGACCCCCATGTAGTGCCGCAGAGTTTCTGTATTATATTGTTGCGTGTTTTCAATTTTGCTGCTGTTTTCGTCAGGTGTTCTCTGAATGTGAGCGTTCTGTCTAGAGTAACCCCAAGGTATTTCGGGTATTTATTGTGTTTTAACAGCTTGTTATTAAAATACACTCGCAATTCTCTGTTTGCCAACTTGTTGTTTAGATGAAAAGCTGATACTTCAGTTTTTGTAGTACTTGGCTGTAGTCTCCATTTCTTAAGGTATTCGCTGAGGATGGATAAGTCATTCGTGAGAGTGATTTCTGTAGTTTCTAAAGATTGGTGGCTTGTTGCAAGGGTCCAGTCGTCAGCATATCCAAACTTCCGAGATTCGGTTTCAGGCATGTCAGCAATATAGAGGCTGAAAAGTAAAGGGGCAAGGACAGAACCCTGTGGAAGACCATTGTTAAGTTTCATCTGTCTACTCGTCTCCTTTCCCATTATAACCTGGAAGGCTCTGTTGGTCAGCATGTTGTCAATGAGGTTAATTATCTTTCTGCAGGGGATAATGCGGGCCAGTTTATATATTAATCCCTGTCTCCAAACAGTATCATATGCTGCTGTTAGATCTATAAATACTGTTGCTGTCTTTTGTTTCTTTTGAAAACTAGCTTCTATAAAAGTTGTTAATGACAGCACTTGGTCCGTACAGCTTCGATGAGGGCGGAAGCCAGCTTGTTCAATGGGGACATTTTCTAGTATCCTGTGACTAATTCTGTTGAGGAGAAGCTTTTCTAATAGTTTATATACCATGCTGAGTAGAGCTATGGGGCGGTAGTTTTCTGGCTTATCGTTTGATTTGCCCGGTTTCGGAATTGCAATTATCTTTGTTCGCTTAAGTGAGAAAGGAATGTTACCTGACTGAAGTATATCATTAAAGAACATTGCAAGCCACTGTTTCGTGTATGCACCACTGTGTATCAAGAACTCTGGATGGATACCATCAAAGCCAGGTGCTTTACCTGATTTCATTTCTTTCAGCGCATGTGTGATTTCAGAAATAAGTATTCTTGCTGAATATTCGGAGTTCGTTCTGTTCATTTGTTTTAATGCCCTTAAGTCTCTTTTCACGTTGGTAGTATGTGTTCGATCTCGTGGAGCTCTGGATAGAGATACTATATGGGAAGCAACCTTGTTAGGAGACATTTTAGACTCTCTGGATTCCAGCTGGTTAGCTCCTCCAATTTTCCGCAACAAGGACCATGCCTGCCGGCTTGATTTTTTGAAGTCAAGGTTTTCGACAGTCTTTATCCATTTTTGGCGTCTAGCTGTATCAATGTTGTGTAAAAGCTCATCGGCTATTTCTCGGTCACCACTTTCGAGAAACTTCGTGTATAAGTCTTCACATGTTTCAGTCCCTCCAGGCACATATTCTTTGCGATACCCCCTAGGGATGGTTTTCTTGGCAGTGCTTATTACTGCGCCCACAAACCTCTCATAATGTTTGCTGGTTGGAGGGATCTGAATCCTCTGATGTGTTATTACTGGATGCATGATGTGAAACTTTTACGTTTTTGGCTTGCCTAGGATTTGTATTTTCCAGGCTTTCCAGAACAATGCACCTTTTTTCAAGAAATTTAAGAAGAACATCCAATTTTGGTACATCTGAATGATTTCGCTCAGTTTCAAAAAGTCTCCTTGTTGAAAAATCTAATTTGCTTTCTAGCAGGAAAACTAAAATTATATCAATGAGCTCTGTACTTGAAAATTGCAAATTTTTTAGCAATTGCATATTTTTTGTTACGGTAGTTAGAAAATTTCTGAGGGCTTGCGGTGAGCTGTTTCTCAGTGTAGGAATGTCTATAATTTCTGTTAAGTAAGAAATTATGATTGTGACCTTATTCTGATAGCGGTTCTTTAGAATATCTAAAGCAATCGAAAAATTTTCATTTGTGACTTTCAAAGAATCCACCAACTTAAGAGAATCACCCTGTAGGTAACTTTTCAAATAAAGAAACCTTTGGATGTCAGAAAGGGACTGATTTTGTATTATCAGTGTGTCGAAGAGCTCAAAAAACTTTCGAAGTCCCCTATTTGCCCGGAATATTTGCATATGCTTATTTCCGGGAGCTTTACGGCCACTTGCTTAGCGGCAGCGACGCTCCCTGTATTGGTAATATCCAATGCTCTAATCGAACTTTGTATTTTTGACAGAACCGCAAAATAATTTTCTTCAAATATGGCACGATCACATTTTTGAGAATCGTCCAGGAATTCAATTTCATCCTGTACGTTATTGTAATCAGAGAACAGGTCTTGTAATCGACCTTCTCTTGTTTTGAATGAGAAAACATCTTTTTCCGAGTCATGGTTTGCTTCTAGCCACGTTTGAATTCTATTAACAGAATCTAGAATGGAATGCTTTTTGTTTAATAATTTACTTAAACCTTTTTTGCTCATTGTAATAACTTTAATTTGTTTATTTTTGAATGAAATTATTATTTATTTTTGAATTTTAACAAGCATGCAATATTAAACCAAAAATTCAACCCTGAATAGTTCTTTAAATAGTGTTTAACTTTATTAGAGTAACATTTCGCAAGAGATCTTTGAAAATTAACTTTTTGAATTTACATATATAGAAAAGTTTATTTTGTACGTCACCCCTGGGCTCTTGGTACTTGAATGTGGGCTGCTTTTCCTGGAATCAGCTAGTCCTTGAACACCACTTCTTGAAGTAAACTATTATCACTGTTTTTGTTCACAGAATGTTTATTTGTCCGTAGAATAAATAACGCAATCACTTTGTCTCTTGGAATTATTGTCTATTCGACGAGAATATCCGAAAAACGCGACACTTATAATGTCTTTTAGAAAGAGTTGGCATTAGCCAGAAATGTTTTTTAACAAAATAATAGAATTAGATAGAAACTTGAATTGAGTGTTTTTAGGCCAGAAAAGTTCGGTCGATGGATCAAATGTGGCTCTAAGGGCCAAATTCGGCTCTTAGAAACAAAATCCGGTCTCGAAGGAACAAAATGGAGGGACGCCGGTGTTCAACATTCCTCCATGGAGAGTTTGGAGTGGTTCCAATGTCTCTTTCCAGCGTTTTGCACTTGCAGTAAGTTCAATGTGTCGCTAAGCCTTCGATAGCTAAGAGGAGAACTTTTAATGAACCGTAAGATGCTGTAATTCTGGCCTGTTGAATTGTTAATGTAAATAAAACACTTTCTATTTTGCTATGACTGTAATGAAGTTGAAAAGGGCAAGAAATAGAATTTTACATGTGAACAATTGAGTTAACAACTTATCCGTGAAAGACGCCACTACACATATATTTACACTTTGTACCGGCTTTTTGCTAATTGCGGCGTGAAGAATTCTCTTCGAAAAAGCGTAAATGAAAAGAGGTTTTTGCGTACGTTCTTAATGAGTGTTGATAGTTGACTGACTGTTGCACCCCGCTCTTTCATCCCGTTAACAAATATTTCCGTTGGGTGCTTTGGGTAAAAGAGAGGGCGGAGATTAACATTCTTGGAAGTTTTCTTCAGGCACTGCGTAATGAAATTATTTATGGTTGTTACAGAGGCGGCGCGGAAATTTGTTGTTGGTGAAATAGAATTTATTTTGGGTGGAGAATACAGTTCTCCAACAACATGCACTTCGAAGAAATAATGCCAATAATAAACGACAAAGTTATAGCAACAGTTGAAGTATATAATATTATATAATTAGGACAAAAAATAATACTAAATAGGGAAATTTAAAAGTAACAAATAAAAAGAAGAAGAAAGTTAGCATGGGCAGCATTCGGCAAATTGAATGATATACTAAGAAATCAACAAATTTAATAAGATCTTAGATCTAACGTTTTTGATAAATGCATTATTCCGATATTATCATATGGGGCACAAACATGGACAATCACAAATATGAATATGAATATACTCACTCAACACGCGATGGAAAGAGCAATGCTAGGCATATCACTTAAGGACAGGAAAACAAACACATGGATAAGACAGAATACCAAAGTCACTGATGTGGTACAAAAATCATTAAAATTGAAATGGGAATATGATGGACATGTAGCTAGGAGCGATATAAACAAATTGCACAGAACAATTCTAACCTGGAGACCATACCAACACAAAAGACCCAGAAGCAGACCTCCTATAAGATGGACAGATCATCTGAAACGGACTGCCAGGAAAAATTGACCAAAAGTACCGTACAATAAAAGACAATGGAAAGAAAGACTTGAAGAGGCTTATGTTCAGATGTGGACGTGAATGGCTAGACGAAGAAGAAGATGAAGAATTGTTGATCGGAGGCTTCTTGGATGGAGCACGAGAGGAAGAACAAAGAACACCTGGAGAGAAATGCTTAGGTAGGGCTATTTTGATACAAGCATTTATTTCTAGTAGTCCACTTTTCTGATTTAAGATTTACCATTTAGGCAACAATTTAGAATACGACTTACCTGTTACAATTTGCTCGTTTTCGTAAGGGTAAGTCATATCCCTTTCCACTTCAAATACGTAATCAATAAAACCTGCTTTTTGTATGTCATTGTGATATAACTGCCTCCTATTTGGCAACTTGAAATAAGGGGATAACATTCTATTATGTCCGTACTTGCTCCATTTTGGATGATTATGTAGAAATTCGAAAACTGGATCAGAAGGCATCTCATCGAAAAAAACATGAAACATCTGTCCTCCTTCTTTTAGCATGGTGAAATTATTTTTAAAAACCAAACTAAAAAATAAATTATATAATGATAAATTTTTTCTACTATTTACACACATTAATTCCAGTATTAGTTTGGATATTCTCAATTAAAAATAT
Source organism: Diabrotica virgifera virgifera (assembly GCF_917563875.1). Taxonomy (NCBI): domain Eukaryota; kingdom Metazoa; phylum Arthropoda; class Insecta; order Coleoptera; family Chrysomelidae; genus Diabrotica; species Diabrotica virgifera. The sequence continues at coordinate 52,199,760 of NC_065449.1, read as the reverse complement.
TTTTTAAATACAACTACTTGTTTCAATAACTAGTGGACGTGGCCAATTACAATAATTTATGAAGCTATCACTCTATTGAGATTGTTTTCAACAAAAAAAAAGACGATCTATGGAATGTATTCGGAATGAATTAAATAAGCAAATATTGCTTATTGCCACAGACATTGTTACAAATTTAATAATAAACTTAAAGCGGAACACAAAAAAAAAACTGTGGGTGAGAAATTGGACCAATATTATTATAATGCTAATTGGACTAAATCGGTCTAATAATATTAGAATATTATTAGAAATATTATAATATTATAATTATATTATCAGAAATTTTATTATATTATCCAGATTTAGCCATACGGCTCACACTCCCTCTAAGGGGAAAATTGACTCATCCCAGATACCTACGGTATCAAAAGGATTCAGCTCTGGTGGGACTCTTTCCGTGTTATCGAGCCCTAGGTGACTTGGTATGCAAGAGTATCTCCCAGAAATTTTCGTATACATCTGGCCGTCGCGAGTAGTACAGCTTTCTGCATGGTCTTATAAAGGTGTTCATTTAGACCCAGCTTTTTTATGTTTTTGAGGAGGTTCTTCGGAATGACTCCAGTAGTAGACATAATAATAGGTATCGTCTGGGTACTTTTCATTCTCCTTTGTCTTCGTATTTGAATTTCCAGATCTCTGTACTTGGCGATCTTTTCGGTAAATTTACTACGTAGATTATTGTTGTTATGTATCGCCATATCAGTTAATAGTGTTGTTTGTCTTGTTAATTTATTAACTAGTACGAGATCTGGTCTATTATTTACCACTGTTTGGTCTGTGAGCACAGTAAGGTCCCAGTATAGATTGTACGTATTGATAATATCTCTACTCTACTCTCAGGAACGTAGTGATAATATGGAAGATAGTCCGTTTGGAGTCCCAGCTTGATAGCTATCTCTTGATGAAGGATTTTCCTACTGCGTCATGCCGTTTCTTGTATTCAGTTGCAGGAAATGCGTGGCAGTCCCCTGTAACATGTTGGATGGTTTCATGGGTTCGGCATCCACATCGGAATTTGTCGTTCTGGATATGAGGGTCTTTGACGATATATTTCAGGTAATTTTTAGTTAGTATAACCTGATCCTGAATGGCCAATAATTAACCATCTGTTTCAGGGAACATCTTTCCTGATGTCAACCAATAGTTCGACGCCATATTGTCGACATAGTCTTGGCTGACCTCATTCGGATGTCGCCTGTGCAGAGTATGGTATTATAATATCACCCTGTACAAAATATGTTTAAAACTCATTCAAAGTCATTAATCCATGTAGTATCTGTTCTTGTATCAATAACCGCAAGTAACATTGAATTGTCATGTTTTGTTATTATTTAAATGTGTATATAAACATTAACTCGGTGGAGAAAGATTATTGTACTGAGTATTTAATTATTGTACTAGGTCGTTACTGTTATATGTAAACACGTTGTTATAGTTAGTCATTGATGGAGTTGAGTGTAAATATAGTGTATCTGAACCAAGAAAGAGAGTTTTAATTAGTTTGGACCTAAAAGGCATTATACATCACACAATTTAATACATGGCTGATCCTGCAGACTAGTGGAGAATCTTCTGTAAGGAACAAAGATGGCGGCACCAGCTTGGAAGTATAGACGGCGAAAACAGACCAGGACAGGAAGAATGCAGAGAACCCAGTGAACAAAGACACAAGTGGAAATAAAATGTAAGTAAGAATGTCTATCTTTATTAAAAATGCTTCCCTCGTTTTTATATTATTATTGAACATTGAATATTTATCTTTGCTGATTTTTGAATAATTTATGAAGTATCGATTTTTTTTTAAGAATATCTATGAATTTTGAAACATGAAGTGATTTTTGAATTGAATATTTTTATAGAAGTTTATTATATCTGCTATTATTGAATTTTTATTGAATTTGAATTTTTATTGAATCTATTTGAAAATCTCTATCCGATTTCGATTTTTAGTACGGTTATTTTTGAATATTTTATGGAATATCGAATTTTTTCCAAAAATTTCTATCGAATTTTGAGATATAAACTTATTTTGAATATTTTTATCTAACTTTTGCATATGCTATTTTTGAATTTTTATCGAATTTTTGTCGAATATGTATACTATTCTTGAATTTTTATTAGCCAGTTATCTTATTACATATTGATATTTATTGAGTATATTTAGTACATTTTCATCGATTTTGTGTTAAATTTTGTATGATATGAACCTGAATTAATAATTTTTGTGTGATAAATGATATATAAATGATTTTTTTTTAATGAATAATGATTAGTGATGACATACGTTGATATAAGAGCTTTAAGACAAACATTGCTATAAGCAAGAGATATATTTTTAACGAACCGACCTGAAGAGTCGAGATAAAGAATCTGGAGGACTATATAGATAAGAAGAAGAACTAACAATATTATAAGCTAAATATTATGAGGCAACTTGAGACAATAAGAAACCCACTGCTCTTGTCAAATTGGGAAGGTACTTAGTGATTTATAGAAGCTTGGAAGCTTATTAGAGACCCACTCTGTGTTTTGAGAGTACCTATTTTATTCATGATTATTCGTGAATAAACAACGGCCTCAAAGCAAGGGATTGAGGTTGTGAAATTTTTAAAAGAATTTGATCTAGCCAACGATGTTATACCCGCTTCTATTAAGGTAGATTGTCGAGGTTTCGTGGTTAGTATTGAGTATTATGATTGTTATATGGAATATGTAGAAGAATTGGAACTTTTCTCTCGAGTAAAGCCACTTTGATTAGTCGAACGTAGGAATTGAGGGATAAGTAAAGGAAGTGATTATTATGATGTTATATTATGAAATGATATATTGATGATTAAATGACAAATGATTGTTATATGAAGATGAATTATGTACACTGTAGAAGTGTTATTATGTGGAGAAAAATGAAGAAATATAGTTATAGTACCAGACAAGAAGAAGAGAGAGAGAAAAAAATAATTTTATTAAAATATGTGGGAAAAATGGAACAAGGAAAATAAAATTTGTCAGAAATGTCAAAATAAAGCAGAATTAAGAATAATATCAAATAAGTAGCTAATCATTGAATTATGTCTAAGAATTAAAGTTGTAAATTTTTTTTCTCTAAAGTAATGTAAATTATAAATAACTTATTTTTAAATGTAGATAATGAATTCAGGTTAAATTTTCGCGTAAAATGGAAGTGTTTGAATTAAGGATAGACAATATCTTACAATAAGTTTTAGTAGATAGTAAGCAAAGGGACACAAAAAGTGAAGTTTTTAGAGAGATTAAATATTTATTATAGGTACAAGAGAGTTATTAGAAGTTTTTTAGAGACATATTAAAAGTTTTAGAGAGATTACACTTCTATTATAGGTACAATATTCTAAAGTTAGTAAGGTGTATATAAATAAATCAAAATAAGACTGAAATAATAAGATGAAATAGCAAAGTAACGTTAAATTATTTTTTTATACCATAATATATACTATTTAATAGAAGTTTAGGTAATATTTAGCTTAGCTTAGGAAGTATTAAAGTCGAGATTTTATCACAATTAAATTAGTTACGGCTTATAGGCACTAAAAGACTATTTAAAAGTTAGGATCAACTTCATTCACTGTGGACAATGTTTTGATGAAGTGAATTAGTGAACGAAAAAAAAAAGGACGAAAAGACACGACGTGAAAGTACGTGAACTAGTAATAGGTTATAAAATACCAGTTTTAGTATAGGGAAAATATGAACTTTTGTGTAAAATAGGAAAAAGAATATACATGTTTAGGGAAAAATCGATTGATCTGAAATGTACCATGTTACAGTTAGTTAGGATAGTTAGGAAATTTAATTTTTGAAAATAGTATTAGGTAATCATAAACACTCTGTGAAAGGGAAAGAGGGATATACACTCAGATATTCTTCTTCTCTTCTTAGGACTTTCTTTTAAAAAAAAATAAACGGCGATGATAGACAATCAATCTTATTTTAAAAATATGTAATTTTAACAAAACGGGGAGGTATGGTATTATAATATCACCCTGTACAAAATATGTTTAAAACTCATTCAAAGTCATTAATCCATGTAGTATCTGTTCTTGTATCAATAACCGCAAGTAACATTGAATTGTCATGTTTTGTTATTATTTAAATGTGTATATAAACATTAACTCGGTGGAGAAAGATTATTGTACTGAGTATTTAATTATTGTACTAGGTCGTTACTGTTATATGTAAACACGTTGTTATAGTTAGTCATTGATGGAGTTGAGTGTAAATATAGTGTATCTGAACCAAGAAAGAGAGTTTTAATTAGTTTGGACCTAAAAGGCATTATACATCACACAATTTAATACAAGAGGTTTGCCCATCCAGGTGCGCATTTTTTCGTCCAGTAAGGTGGATTATGCGCATCTCTGGTTCCCTCAGTTTGATCGGTGTTGTGTCATCTACTGCACACAAATAGCGCGGTGTAGATTAGATGTCTTAGCCTGCATCTGTTTATCTAAACTGCTTATCTAATTGCTCGCCTATATCCATAAGTCTTCTTCTTCCTAAATACCGCGGTAATGTCGTTCGTTCTACTGCACTTTTAGGGTGGAGTTTTTATGCTTTCGTGAGGTGTGTTCGTACTTTTCGCTGATCCGTTTTTGTCCATTTAATCCACTTGTCCACTTTTTATATTAAGTATAATATTAACCTTTAACTACCCGCGCATCAAGTTATAACATAACTACACGCGTGGCGTACTTTGTACGCCACAAGAAAATACACTTAAAAACAGCGGATTTGTTTAATTTTTTTTTGAAAAAATACACTTAGTTGTTCGTTATAAACCTTATTCGGCATCAGTGAATACTTGGAGTTCCTTTTCAGTAAGCCAATTGGGATTTATAACTGGAATCATGAAATAACTGGATTCCATGATAAAAAAAATTACTAATAAAAAAATTTTTTAAATGTGATTTTTTACATGAGAAAAATATTGTTTACAAAGAAAAATATATTTTTTCCATAATGACTAAAAAACAATTAAAATATGTACTTATTTTACGACTTATAGTAATATAATCCTGGGGTATATTGTCCACCACCGGAAGCAACAAATAATAAAATGTAAATTACGATCTTTCCAGAACGCCGATTATAACGAAACTAAAACCAAATTGTAAAGCGCATTCCAGTGATAGGTTAGAAAAATAAGCAAGGTCAAAAATTAAATTTTTAAATATATTTCCAGTAGAATTCTTATATCTGGCGTACAAAGTACGCCAGCGCGTGTAGTTAAAGGTTAATATTATATTATTAGAAATATTGGAATATTAGAATATTATTAGATTGAATAGCATGCCAATTTCTGCTATCAATTCGCAAACAATTTGAATTTTCGTGCTAGTAGCGTGCTGTTTGATGCAATACGCATGCGTGAGTGCACAGTTGCACAGGTATGTGTAAACACACTTGACAGCTATTTGTATGCCAGTAGTTTTTGAAGTTTTTGTTTAATTCACTCCAAATACTTTCCATTTTGTTTTTTGATTTAAGAAATTCAAACACTTGTAAAACATAACTTTTTAGTACTTTTCACGTAAAAAAAACAGTCTGATTGCTAGTATGTGTAATATCTACCCCTGGTTTTTGCCTTCCTAGTACATGCAGGCACGTTGCTGGCATGTCAATTACTATCAAATGTGTTTCGTGCATTAGTTTAGGTTAGGTTAGCAACTGGCATGCCAGCTACTTTTCTAATATACAGGCATGTGTGCACCCGGCTTTAGCGATTAGCTAGCATGCCAGGAACTAGCATGCCAGTTAACGTACACACTTGCTAGTTTGCGGACAGCAGCTGGTGTGTGGTAGGTACTGGTATGCAAGTGTGATAGTTACAGGTAGAGATGCATCAAGTTAAACTAGTTTGATTTTACTCAACAAACTGGACTTGACTTGCAAACCAAACTTTTTTTGTAAAAAAGTTTGAATTGACTTGATTTCGATATCTTTAAATTAGACTTGAAATCAAACTTCTTCAAACAGTTTGAAATTTGGATATCATATTGCGCAACGTGTTTATTTCCAATTACTCTAATTGAAAGCGTACCGCCTTTTGTTTTGACTTAGGAATTTGGATATGTCTCTGCTACTCCGCAAATTAGTTAAAGTTCATATTTAGAAACATAAGCTTGGCTTGTTTATTACGTTCGTTCAAAGTGTGCTTTGTGCGATAATGTCTGAACCGGAATCTTTTTCGATTCAGAATACGCAATAGAACAAATTGAGTCTGATTTTGAAGGTATTCCTACTGCCAAAATTAAGAGAAAAATATCTGTAGATGAATTAATTCAGAAAAATAAATATACTGATTTATTTTAAACCAGGCACGTGATTGCAAAACAATGAAAGTTGCAAAGTGCATATTATACCCGGTGTCCACTTATATTTTCCCCCATTTTAACTGCCTATAACTTCTAAACGGTTCAAGATAGAAATATGCGGTTTTCGCTGAAATGTTTTATTTTAGTAAAAGTTTTGTCTGAATGGATTGAATTTTTATATCGCTTTCAAATACGAAATAAAAAATGGCGGATTTTTGAAAAAAGCTTTGTTGACTTTTTTTAGTGGAACACCCAGTATATTTTTTTGTAAATTGAATGAAAGGTCATTCACCTATCCAGCGATATAAAGTTTTTCAAAATCGGTTGTCAAATCACTGAGTAATTAATTTTTAAAATGAGGGGTGCAACGTGGATATCACATACCTAAATAACATAACTGAGCAAAATGATATTATGTTATGTGATTTCCACATTGCATCTCTCATTTTAAAAATTAATTGCTCAGTCATTTGGCAACCGATTTTAAAAAAGTTTATATCGCTGGATAGGTAAATGACCGTTTCTTCAAGACACAAAAAAATATACTGGGTGTTTTAATAAAAAAAGTCAACAACGTTTTTTTTTTCAAAAATCCGCTATTTTTTATTTAAAAGCGATATAAAAAATGGTTATTTACCTAAAAACTTGAAAAAACGGTCATTTATCTATCCAGCGATATAAAATTTTTTAAAATCGGTTTTCAAATGACTGAGCCTGAGCAATTAGTTTTTAAAATGAGAGATGCAATGTGGAAATCACATAAATTGCTTAGTTATGTTATTTAGGTATGTGATATCCACGTTGCACCTCTCATTTTAAAAATTAATTACTCAGTGATTTGACAACCGATTTTGAAAAACTTTATATCACTAGATAGGTGAATGACCTTTCTTTCAATTTACAAAAGAATATACTGGTTGTTCCATTAAAAAAAAAAGTCAACAAAGTTTTTTTCAAAAATCCGACATTTTTTATTTCGTATTTGAAAGCGATATAAAAAATTCCGTCCATTCAGACAAAACTTTTACTAAAATAAAACATTTCAGTGAAAACCGCATATTTCTATCTTAAGCCGTTTAGAAGTTATAGGCAGTTAAAATGGGGGAAAATATAAGTGGACACCCGGTACTTATAAAAATAAACAACAGATTTATAAAATGACAAATAGTGGAACTAATTATGTAAAACGACATCTGATGCAAAGTCACAAAAATATATTAAACCTACTCCATTTAGATTTAAATCGCTGACTGTATCAAATTTCTATCTCGGAAAAAAAGTATATCTGCTAAATAAATTATTTTTTAAAACTCTTTCAAACTAGTTTGAGAAACAGTTAGAATTTTCAAGCTTGTAGGTATTAAGCAGTTTGACTTGACTTGAATTGTTTGTCACAAGGATTGACTTGAGTTTGACTTGAAATTAAGTCAAATTCAAGTCAATTTCAAGCATTTAAGTCAAACTTGTGCAACTCTAGTTACAGGCATGTGTATCCCAGGCTTAAGGTTATCTTGCATACATGCAAATTATAATTACATCAATTATTTGGACTTATGAAAGCACAATAAAGATATTTTAAACTTTTGTAAACTTACCTTGGATTCGGTACCATATGCAATGTAAATAAACTAAAAATGTGATCAAAACGATCCTTGAAGTCCTCGGGAGGTTCACCACTAATATCGAAATTTCTAAATTGGGCGTTGGGTATCGAGTATGTTTCTTTGACATGCTTCAACATGTTAACTGACACATCGGACGCAATATACTCTTTGTAATCCTTGGGAAGTAGCGGTCTTATGGTATTTTGAGAGTTGCTACCATCCCCAATGCCAATCTCTAATATTGATTCATTTTTCCTCCATGATATTAGATGTTTGTATTTTTCAACCAACTTCTGACACGTTACTTTCGAGATATTAATATTGGAATAAAGTTTAGGTAATACCATAGCACCCATTTTAGTATTTATTATTGTCAGCTGTAATAAAAATATACATATCTTATTCATGTGTGGTAGTTGAAAAAAAATTGATAAATCATTATCAATTATTATATTGAGTTGTAGAAATAGAACAGTAAAAGGTCAAAATTTATTTTAGTTCTAATAAAATTTTTATGATTATTAATATTGTTACTAATATTAAGGATCTACCTGTAGACCAGACCACCAATTGACGAGACCAAGAATATACATAAGAAATAACGACCACGACAGTCTAATAAAAATAAAATGTAATAAGGGTGAAAACATGAAATCGATCATGTACCAATTGATGAGACCAAGAATATACATAAGAAATAACGACCACGACAGTCTAATAAAAATAAAATGTAATAAGGGTGGAAACATGAAATCGAATATGTACCCTAGAGATAAACTATCTACAATCTACATATATGTCTATATTTGTGTACTTAACGAAAGCTTATGACAGAATCCCCCTATGCACATTATGGCAAGTACGGGAAATCTCATATTAATATTACACTCGTAAAAACAAGACATCGATTCTACAACAATCCACATTAACATCCAGTTCTCCGAGAATTCAGGGTTAATAAGAGATTAACGCCAGGCTGCAGTTTATCTCCAACGCTCTTCAAAATCTACCTGAGTGAGGCACTAAAGAAATGGAGGAGATCATGCTCTGGAATGGGTATATTACCATTAAACGACAACACAACCCTATATACGCTTCATTTCGCGGAGAATCAGGCAATCCTCGGAGAGGACCAGGAAGGTCTGCATTTGATGACAAAGCAATTAATATAAGAATATGAGCGACATGGTCTAAATGTTTCCTCAACGAAAACAAAATATATGTATTTGCATAGGTGGAGTTGAGAATGTGAATTAAACTTAGAAGATGGAAAGGTAATTTAGTCATGCTATGACGAAATACGAGCTAGATAGAAAAAACACAACTATATAACAGTATTTTTAACAATATTGTACTTTATGGATGCGAAACCTACAACTAACTAAGAGAATGAAACAAAAGCTCCCAGTTTTGGAAATAAAGTTTTGGCACAGATAAGCAGGTATATCCAGAATTATTCACATAACTAATGAAAGAGTAAGACAAATCATGAATAGAACAAACATCACCATAGAAGAAATACAGCGAAACAGGCAATTTAGTACGGACTTGTAGAGAAAGTAACAGTCTACCACTTAGAGTTGCACAAGTTTGACTTGAATGTTTGAACTTGACTTGAGTTTGACTTAATTTCAAGTCAAACTCAAGTCAATCCTTCTGACAAATATTTCAAGTCAAGTCAAACTGGTCAATCGTACAGGTTTGAAAATTCAAACTGTTTGTCAAACTAGTTTGAAAGAGTTCGAAAAATAATTTATTTAGTAGATATACTTTTTTGTCGAGATCAGGCCCGGACTGGCCCGCCGGCCCACCGGCCAGTGGGCCGGTGCGCCTTTTGCCTTCATTAGTATCTATCCATTAAAAAATTAAACGCTGAAAATTTTTTTTAACCTTTACACAAAGATTAGGCGGCTACCATTCCCCTAAAAACTGTTTTTACTTAATGAAGAAACAGAAACTGCTACAGAAACCTAGATAATGAAGCCAGTGGGTACTACAAAGTATAACTTGTATCAGGTATCAGATAATCAAATAGCATAGATACGACGCGCGGCGCCCTCGAAGACCATTTTTACGATTCGGGCGCCTTTCGCAGGTATCAATATCCGCCGTTTCTATTATAATACATAGTAGCTTAGATTCGATGCGCGGCGCCCTCGAAAACATTTTTCACGATTTGGGCGCCTTTCGTAGGTATCAATAATTTCCGCTGTTTCTGTTATAATAAACAGCTTAGATACGACTCGCGGCACCCTTGAAGACCATTTTTAGATTCCTTTGCCTTTTGTAGGTATCAATATCCGCTGTTTATATTATAATAGGTAAATAGCTTAGATACGACGCGCGGCGCCCTCGAAGATAATTTTTACGATTCGGGCGCCTTTCGTAGGTATCAATTTTCGCTGTTTCTATTATAAAAATGTTATGCGAGGGAGCTGCGCGTCGCATCTAAGCCATTTAATTATCTGATACTTGATACAAACAGTGTTACATCCCACAATTGGCCTATAATAGACAGGTGTAGTTTTCTGCTCTCCATAACTACATTACACATAATAGGATTGTTGCTCCCCAGAATCCTAAATAATGAAGTCATTGAGTACAACAAAATACAACTTGTATCAGGTATTAGATTGTTGCGCCACAGACTTCTAAATAATGAAACCATTGGGTACAATAAAATACAACTTGTCAACTTGTATCAGGTATTAGATAATCAAATAGCTTAGATGCGACGCGCGGCGCCCTCGAAGACCAATTTTTCGATTCAGGCGCCTTTCGTAGGTATCAATATCCTTTCTATTATAATATCTCACAATTGGCCCAAAACATGTGCAGTCTTCTGCGCTCCATCACTACATTATACGTATAGGACTGTTGCGCCCTAGAATCCTACATAATGAAGCCCGTGGGCGTAGTATAAACGCAACTTTGTCGGAATGCGCAAAAAGTGGCCATTTTAATGTTTGGTATAAATGTTTAAGAAATTCGATAAGCCTCCTTTAAAAATAAGAGCTTGCAGATATTGTAACGTCTCATTAATCATTTACATCCCATTTATACTCCAGGCACTGAAGTGAGGCAAAAAGGCACTACTGACCTTTCGTGCCTGATGGCCTCATTTGCCACATCTGTAGCAGGAATCCGCTCTGTTTTCTCCCTTGCAGTCGGTTTTACCATGACCGAACTGTAGGCATCTGAAGTATCGCTGGACATGCAGTCTCTCTTTCGTATCTTTCACGAGTTATAGCCAACAGATTCTTTTCTCAGTGCTTTCTTGGCTGCGATGTGCGGCGGTCTGACTGTGACGTTTGTGTTGCCTTCACTATTTTCCCTTATAGAGATGAGTTTGATGTGTTAGATTTTCTGCTGCCGGTATACCTCCGAACCTGTCTCAGGATTTTTCCCTTTTTGACATCACTGTCTATATCAAATATGTCCACCTGGTCCTGATAGCCCCGGACGTTCTCTAATACGTTTTCGTGCATGCAGGCCACGCTTATCTTCTTCAGGTGCTCGGCCTGTTATTTTCATGCCACTTCTAGGTTTAGGTCCTTGTACCTAATCTTCTTAGCGCTTTTGACACCAATGTGACTCTTCCTCATGTCTGCACAGCGTTTGTTTAGGTTTAGCAACTCGGCGTAGGATTTTCCACATCCCTTCACGATCACCTTCTTCGTCACCACGTTCATACTCCTCCAGCGCGAGGTGGAGGTCCATACCCATAAAGGTGACTTCGAGGAGCTTCCTGAGGTCCCTACCTCTGTAGCCCCTCTATACTCTTAGATACGCCTCTCTGGTCTCCAGTGTCTCTATGTCTTCCCTCAATAACTTAGAAATAATTGCCAGTAGTCTCTTGTCCCCTTCCATTTCCGTCACCCTTTTCTCTACAGGGATCACGAAAATAGTCTGACGATTTCCCCGGTCCTCTTTTTCCTGACTCTACCTTGTAATTGTGATCATAGAACTAAGTTGGAGGTATCTCTCTTGGTCTGTATTTACCTACTTCACATACTACCAGTTTCGGTTGTTCCTGATCAGGACCTCTCCCCCTTACCTAGATGTTCAGGTTCCAAGACCATTACTTAGTCGCATGGAGGTTTATTTCCTCTTCCCGGTTTGGCGACCGTAAAGTAAAGTGATCTTCTTCCCATTCGAATTTATAATGTTAATTTTTTCAAAGCCTTTTTCCCTTGAGTTCAGAACCGTTGCGATCATTTGTATCTTTCTTTCACTAAGTTATTCGGGAAAGAACTCTTCGAAGTCCATTTGTGTGGACACGCTTGCCGCCTCTTAGTCATTTCTTCCTCACCACTTTCCTCCACTATTCTATTTCGGTTCTTAGTGATGCCGAGGACGACTTCTCTGAAAGTGCCCTCCATGTCTTCGGTGGACAGTGGTCTTCGGTAGTTTAAGGACAGCGAGAGACGGTTCCCCAATAGGAAGACGATTAGTGGGAAGGCCACGAAAACGATGGAATGACAACTTACTAGAGGCACATTGAAAAAACAGACAGTCATGTCTATACAAAAAGGATGTCTTTGGTGACTCTTTTAAGGTTTTTTACCTCATTCTTGATTTCGACTTTCGTGTTCTTATGGTCGGACATTAGTTTCACTAAATTATTTGTAACTCTGCTAAGTGTATTCATTGCTCTTACCATAGTCGTTATGTCGGAGCTCTACTCCTTCTCTCTAAATCTTTTCTTCCCAAATGAGGAGCTCCTTTGTAAGGTTGAATCCGCTGGAAGATCCGTCTTGTTCAGGTCCCTACCCGTGACCGGAATTCTTCTAACAGATCCCGTTTTTCCGAAGTCTCCTTCCTCTTTTCTTCTTCGCTGAGTACTTTCCCTTTGTTCTCTTCACTACTGATGAACACCATATTATCATCTCATTCATAGCTTGTTCCAGCTTGCATCATCACCGGTGACTCGCTCCATTGTCCCTTCGTTTTGTTTTATTTTTTCCTGCGTGATTAAATACTTATCCATATAGTTCCCATGAGTAGGGGCGAATTATACTGTCCGGCGAGGCAGTGCGCACTTACCCACGCTAAGGCTTGAATTTCAAAGGGTTTCGTCAGTCCTCCGAGGGCTCCGCATTGCGGCCGTCTGATCTCGGTCATTCACCACTCAGGCACGGATCGCCTGACACCGTGTGGTTGCAAATATTTTATATAGGTTTACTCTTCTATTATATGGAGTGTTAGAGCGGTCTAAAAATTTGAAAAATTCAAAAAGTGACTTATATTGGACACCAAACATGATTTTTGTTTAATGTTTTTGAACCAGTAGATTCCTCTGTAGAAGCAGTTGAAAAATTACTCAAACTTTTCAAAAATTTGTTTTAAGTCTTCAGAGAGCACCAAAAAATGGAAAGTAGTAAAAGGGATACTGAAGCTATATTTTTATGGCATCTTAATATAATTTACTATTTCCAATAAAAATAGTAAATTACTTTAGGGATTTAAATTAATATAAACTTTAAAAAATCACAAGTAATATTTTTTATTTACTTTACATGCGTTAGGATTTGAAAAAAGTTTGATATAAAGAAGGGGTTTCTGGCGCCTTTGTTTAGAGATTAGGTTGGCGCCTTTTTTATAAGCCAGTCCGGCCCTGGTCGAGATTGACATGTTAGTTGCCAATTAAGATAAGAAAATTAATAATGCAATGAGTGCCACATAAAAGTAACTTAATACGGGAAGCGATTATAATCAAAATAGGGTCGTAAATTTAAATTTCTTGAAAATGATTCCTGAATGCTTAAACTGCTTGCTGGCAAGTTTCGTTTTATCCATATAACTTTTTTATATCGGAGTGTTACTAGATTAAAACAAAGAATTCGTTGGATAGTTTTTTATCATATAAAGTGTAATTTAATCTACTTTGGGAGCGTTCAGGTTCAAGTATTACGTAACGCAAGTTGGGGGGGGGAGTCATGTAAAACGTTACGGCGCGTTACACGGGGAGGGGGTAGGATGGTTCGAACAGCGCATTACGTAATATACGTAACATTGTTTTTTTAACTTAAATAAAAAAAAACTACCGAATCACAATCTTCCACCTTTTCAACTTTCGTTTATATTTTACATAGAACCCCTGGATTGTATTATATTGCCCCCTCACCTCCGCTCATGTTACAATAGGACAAAATAGTATTCAAGTGAAAAAATCTTAAAATTTGTATTTAGCAGTCAAGCACAGTAACATGTGTCTCAATGGACAGCTCAAAATAAAATGATTTGGAATTTTTATGACTTTCTTTTATTAAAAAAGGCATTTAAGGGCCAGTCAGAAAAACATCTGGTTACATACCAATCTGCTAGTTCACTCGAAAATACAATAAAAACGTATTGCTGTATATTTGTTAGTATTTCTTTAAAATTCAAAACTAACCATTGGGTTATTAGACCTGGATCCTGCGTACCAAAAAAAGTTGATTGATAGCAAGCCGAAAATTTGTTAATAGCTTAAAGGTGCCTAGTCGGACAAACTTAGATGTACGGGAACACTGGAACGGTGGAAGTTTTAATTGTGGAACAGTTTAATAATTTGGAACGTCAGATTACGAAAACGTCCCAAGTATTTTGTCGGACATAACATCCAATTGATTTGTTACCCTTTCATTAAACTCTCATGCAAAAATCAGACTGCTATTACTAACCAACATGATTCCTGTCATTTGACATGTTCTTCATGTTCCACTTATTAAAATGCCCAGTTGGTGATAAACACCAGTCTGATTTTTGCATGAGAGTTTAATGAAACGGTAACAAATCAATCGGAAGTTCTATCCGACAAAATACATGGAACGTTTACGTAGTCTGACGTTCCAAATTTTTAACCTGTTCCACAATTAAAACTTCCCCTGTTCCAGTGTTCCCATACATGAAAGTTTGTCTGACCAGACACCGTTAATCTATTAACAAATTTTCAGCTTGCTATTAGACAACTTTTTTTTGGTACGCGGGATCCAGGTCTATATGGTTTTACCTACATTTATCTACAATTTAAATTTCTGTCGGAGACAGGCTACAAATGTCGGGTTTAAATTTTTAAAAAATTAATGTATAAATATGCATTAATAGTATGGTATAACTTATAACTAGACCCAAACCCAGACATCCATAGTGAAAGTTATCCTCCAACACCAAATTGTTCTATATGGTCCACATAATGGTAAGAAAAAAGTCACACACCCCACTTTCAGCGTCGGGTTTGGGGGGAGAAGGTGAAGAAATCGGTAAATTCGGCGATTTTTACGTTTTTCGTCAATATTTCTAAAACTATGCGGTTTCTAAAGGATTCTACATAAAATTTAAAACAAAAAGGTCCTATAAATATTTGTTATAAAATCAACGGTTCCAGAGTTACGGAGGGTGAAAAGTGGAAGTTTTCGATACTTTTTATATTTTTTGGGAAATTTATAATATTATTACTGATGAAAGAAATTTTCTTTAACAGGATTGTGTTTTGTAAATAAAATTTGCTATTTCAGTGGCATGTTAGTGATAAGCCCTCGAAGAAACGTCAACCTCACCACCCAAAATCATCATCAATTGCCCAAAAAATATAAAAAATATCGAAAACCTCCACTTTTCACTCTCCGTAACTCTGGAAGCGTTGATTATATAACAATCATATATAGGACCTTTTTTGTTTTAAATTTTATGTAGAATTGTATGGAACATTGTTTACGCTAAAGTATAGTTTTAGAAATATTGACGAAAAACTTAAAAAAATACTAATTTACCGATTTCTCCCCAATCTCCCCTCCAACCCGGACGCTCAAAATGGTGTAACTTTTTACTGCACAATATGTGGACCATATAGAACAATTTGGTGTTGAAGGAAGACTCTTTCTTTGGATGTTTGGGTTAGGCCTTTTTTTGACCAGTTATACTATACTACCTCCGTAACTTTGGAACCGTTCATTTTAGAAGGATTATGCAATGGGCCTTTTTTATTTTAAATTGAATGTAGAACATTTTTGTATAAAAGGTTGTTCATGCTAAATCGCATAGTTTTAAAAATATTGACGAAAAACGTAAAAAACTACGAATTTACCGATTTCTCCCCCCTCTACCCTTCAAACCCGACGCTCAAAATGGTGTTACTTTTTTCTGAACATTATGTGGACCATATAGAACAATTTGGTGTTGGATGATAACTTTCACTTTGGATGTCTGGTTTATGCCATTCTTTGGATCAATTGTATCATACTATAAAACGCTATAAGCTTTCTTAATAATTATTATCCTAACTGGCGCGCTTATTGGGTTTTATTTGTCTGTCTACGGTTTAAATATCATATCAGCCAATACATTTCTGTTTATTGAAATTTGTCAAAAAAATTTTTTTGCACCTTGTTGGGATTGGGGGATTTCCCCTACCCCTCCCCCACTCATTACTCTCCCCCCCGTTGATCCGCTACTGAACAAATAAACACGTTGCGTAATATTCAAACTTTTCAAACTGTTTGTAGATGTTTGAATTCAAGTCAAACCTAAAGATGTCGAAATCAAGTCAAGTCAAACTTTTTTATACAAAAAGTTTGATTTTCAAGTCAATTCAAGTTTGTTGAGTAAAATCAAACTAGTTTGACTTGATGCATCTCTACTACCACTTACCGAAGTTAATATTGGATTCGCAGCTACCTGAGCGGAAAAAATGAGGAAGGGCGCAAATAAGATGGCTTGGTGAAGTCCAAAAAGTCAGTGAGATCTGCGACCAGGAGACTGGTTCGATAGACCTACTAAATAGAGACCAGTAACCGGAGACGATACGCTATAAACCGGACATTATATAACTTTTATATAAGTATGCAATATAACTTATCCGTGTCGCTGTTTGGAATTCAGGAAAATGGCGATCTAAATGGTGTACCTCAATTTATATCCCGCTACACAAAAAAGGAACTACTACCAGATGTAAAAACTACCGCACACTGTCACTTATAACACATGCTAGTAAAATATCGTTGCATATCATCAAAAACAGATTAAAAGACTATCTACATTACCATATACCTCAGGAATAAGCGGGGTTTGTAGAGGGTAAAGGTACTACACGGGAAAAAGTCCTGAACCTAAGACAACTCATTGAAAAGTCTAGAGAATTTCAAGTATCTATGATTATATGCTTCGTTGTATGTCATAAGGATGTCTTTAAAAGGATGGGCCGGTGGAGTAACAATAGCTGTTAGGAGAATCTCCAATTTAATATTTGCTGATGACACTACACTTATAGCAGCAATTGAACAATAAATGTTTGATCTCCTGCGAAGAGTTGAGTATGAAAGCAATAAAGTTGGTCTGAAAATCAATTAAGCAAAGACAAAAATAATGGTGGTCGACAGATTCGACATTATCAACTAACTAACATGTTACAGGAATACCAGATAGTAAACACTTTTGTCTGTCTCGGATCTAGTATAAAGGACGATGGTAACTGTGAAGCAGAAGTTCGGAGACGTATTGGTATGGCAAAAAATACGATAAGCGCCTAATAGTCCATTCATTAACGGTAAAATATTGCAAAACCTCCAAAATTTTAAAGAACCGCTTGGATTGACATGAAATTTGGCATACACCTAGCTAACAAGTCAAAGAAAAAAAGTGATATTGTGCCGATATGTGCTTTTGCCCTGGGAGTGGTTTTCACCCCCTCTTGGGGGTGAAAAAATATTCGTCCAAAGAAAGTCAGGAAATCGATAAACTGGCTAATGTTAAGTAACTTTTGTTCTATAGAGTTTTTTCACTAAGTCAATACTTTTCGAGTTATTTTGCAGTGAATATGTTCATTTTTTCAATAAAATAACCACGCTTTTAGACGGTTTTTCGCAAATAACTCAAATAGTAAGCAATTTGTCGAAAAAACATTCTTAGCAAAAATATAGCCTGTAAAAAATTTAAAAGAATGGTGTATATATCACGGCTCTACACCTAGTACAAGCAGAGTTATAGCTAATGAAAATAGGTTCATATTCGTCAAATTCCAAATGGAATACTTTAACGTGAAATAACCAAAAATGAAGCACATTTCGGGGAAAACTCATTACAACTTATTTAAAGTGTTTAATAAAAGCTTAATTTTTGTTTTATAGAAAAAAATTCTAGTACCAAAATTAAACAAGTTACGCTCAAAATAAAGTTAGTCCCTTTTGGTTTTGGTTAGAGATGCATCAAGTCAAACTAGTTTGATTTTACTTAACAAACTTGACTTGGCTTGAAAATCAAACTTCTTGTATAAAAAAGTTTGACTTGACTTGATTTCGATATCTTTAGGTTTGACTTGAATTCAAACATCTTCAAACAGTTTGAAAAGTTTGAATATTACGCAACGTGTTTATTTTCAATTTTAATTGAGACCGCTTACGCCTTTATTTGTTCATGGCAGATCAACGGGGGTGGGGAGGGGTAGGGAAATTCCCCCCTCCTCCCAACATGGTCCAAAAAATTTTTTTTGACAAATTTCAATAAACATAGAAGTGTATTGGCTGATACAATATTTAAACCGCAGACAGACAAATAAAACCCAATAAACGCGCCAGTTAAGATAATTATTAAGAAAGCTTAATGCATATTTATACATTAATTTTTTTTTAATTTAAACCCAACATTTGTAGCCTGTATCCGAAAAAACATTAAATTGTAGATATGAAACCATATAGACCTGGATCCCGCGTACCAAAAAAAGTTGATTAATAGCAAGCTGAAAATTTGTTAATAGCTTAACGGTGCCTAGTCATACAAACTTTGATGTATGGGAACACTGGAAGAGAAGAAGTTTTAATTGTGGAAAAGGTTAAAAATTTGGAACGTCACACTACGTAAACGTTCCATGTATTTTGTCGGACAGAACTTCCAATTGATTTGTTACCATTTCATTAAACTCTCATGCAAAAATCAGACTGGTGTTTATCACCAACTGGGCATTTTAATGAGTGCAACACGAAGAACGTGTCAAATACAGGAGTCATGTTGGTTAGTAATAACAGTCTGATTTTTGCATGAGAGTTTAATGAAAGGGTAACAAATCAATTGGATGTTCTGACCGACAAAATACATGGGACGTTTTCTTAATCTGACGTTCCAAATTATTAAACTGTTCCACAATAAAAACTTCCCCTGTTCCAGTGTTCCCGTACATCAAAGTTTATCCGACTAGACACCGTTAAGCTATTAACAAATTTTCAGCTTGCTATTAATCAACTTTTTTGTTACGCGGGACCCAGGTCTTATAGCCCTATGGTTAGTTTTGAATTTTAAAGAAATACCAACGAATATACAACAATACTAACTTTTGTATTGTGGTACATATTTTCGAGTGAACTAGCAGCTTGGTACTACATGTTTTTTCGATGTTGTTCTGAAGCTATTTTCTTGTGGCATTTTTATAATCAAGTATATTCAAATGGGAAATAAGCCACAATTTTACCTAAAAATGATTTTATTAACGTTTCGACGCCCAAGTCGGGTGTCGTTGTCAAAATACAAAATAATACTAAATAAAAAAAAATGTTGCTTAGTAAAAAATTCTTCTAATAATTTATTTAATCTGACTCATTTATATCGGCAATTCAGACACGTATTATACATTTTAAAGTAGACGACTTTAAAATGATATTGCCAATATTGATGAGTTGCGTTCCTGGGACGACTTTACTAAAAGATAGTTCATTCGATTACATGAAATCAATCCCAACTCAAGAATATCCGCCATAAAAAATCATAGCATGTGATCTGTCTTTAAAAAGACAACCAAATGCAACGGTGGCAATGAAATTCTCGCGTTAGAGATTCCATAGTAAATCACGAGGGAAAACCAGGAAAAACCTCGTGATACTATCCCGACATCGCAAGTATTTGGGTTTACATTTAGTTTACTCTCAAAACCAATACCAAATTCTGACTTGATATTTTAAATTTTAAATAATACTAAATATGTACTAACTCGATATGTTACTGATTTACTAATTGTGGTATTTTCTTTCTATTGACTTCCTCCTTTAATATGGGTAACATCCTACTGCATTCTACCGAGGAATTTGCGACACAATTGGTTTCATTTAGCATAATTAGAGCCGCTTCTTTGATTTTTCTCTTTTTACTATCTGCTTCTTTTCTTTTTTTACTATCTATTCTATCTAAAACTAAACCTAACAGTGAACAAGAAAGAACAAAGAATTGTATTTATAAAATACCTTGTGAATGCGAACAGTTTTATATAGGTGAAACGTCAAGACCATTAGACGTTAGAGTAAATGAACATCAGTCTTATATAAAAAATAGAGAATATGATAGATCTCAAATATATCAACACGCATGGGATAATGAACATAGAGTTTAGTGGAGAGATTCAAGTATAGTCCTAAAAGAAGCAGATAGTAAAAAGAGAAAAATCAAAGAAGCGGCTCTAATTATGCTAAATGAAACCAATTGTGTCGCAAATTCCTCGGTAGAATGCAGTAGGATGTGGTTACCCATATTAAAGGAGGAAGTCAATAGAAAGAAAATACCACAATTAGTAAATCAGTAACATATCGAGTTAGTACATATTTAGTATTATTTAAAATTTAAAATATCAAGTCAGAATTTGGTATTGGTTTTGAGAGTAAACTAAATGTAAACCCAAATACTTACGAAGTCGGGATAGTATCACGAGGTTTTTCCTGGTTTTCCCTCGTGATTTACTATGGAATCTCTAACGCGAGAATTTCATTGCCACCGTTGCATTTGGTTGTCTTTTTAAAGACAGATCACATGCTATGATTTTTTATGGCGGATATTCTTGAGTTGGGATTGATTTCATGTAATCGAATGAACTATCTTTTAGTAAAGTCGTCCCAGGAACGCAACTCATCAATATTGGCAATATCATTTTAAAGTCGTCTACTTTAAAATGTACAATACCTGTCTGAATTGCCGATATAAATGAGTCAGATTAAATAAATTATTAGAAGAATTTTTTACTAAGCAACATTTTTGTTTATTTAGTATTATTTTGTATTTTGACAACGACACCCGACTTGGGCGTCGAAACGTTAATAAAATCATTTTTAGGTAAAATTGTGGCTTATTTCCCATTTGAATATACTTGATTATGTTTTTTCGAACTGGCCCTAGATAAATAAATGCCTTTTTTAATAAAAGAAAGTAATAAAAATTCCAAATCATTTTATTTTGAGCTGTCCATTGAAAAACCAAATAGACTTTTTTATTGTAACCCTTAAGGCCATAGGCGTAACATGTCGCTTATCAAAATTTTCAATGTGTTTTAAATGTATAATTTTTGCAAATCCTGAGAAAACTAATAAGAATTTAAAAAAAAATTTAAACGCCGCATGAAATATTAGATTATTTCCGAGGGAAGAACATCCCTGAAAACTTCTATATTGTTTATTTTAATAAGTTACAGGGGTGAACATAAAAAGAAAAATTTAGTGTTATTATTAATTGCAAATATTTCATTCAAAAGAAACTTTTTATTTGTTCTAAGAGACTTTCTGCCCTCGGTAATAACTCAATCTTTCATTCTGCGTTTAAATTTTTCAAAAATACTTATTAGTTTTCTCAGGATTCGAAAAAAATAAATATCTACATTTAAAAGTTTTAAATTAAAACACATTGAAAGTTTTGACTTTTATGTGGCACTCATTGTATTATAAATGTTCTTATCTTAATTGGCAACTAACATGTCCATCTCGACAAAAAAGTATATCTACTAAATAAATTATTTTTCAAACTCTTTCAAACTAGTTTGACAGTTTGAATTTTCAAACCTGTACGATGAACCAGTTTGACTTGACTTGAAATATTTGTCAGAAGGATTGACTTGAGTTTGACTTGAAATTAAGTCAAACTCAAGTCAAGTTCAAACATTCAAGTCAAAGTTGTGCAACTCTAGTTTTGGTAAAAAAATCGAGAAAATCACCCCCTAATTAGTATCTTAAATGAACTTAATCGTTACGACTTCACAAATTTCTTGACTCGTGTATATATTGTTTATATGATCTGTAAGTTTCATCGGTTCAAAGTCCTTATTATTGAAAGTGTTGTATTTAAAAGGGGTTGAACGAGTCACTGATCACGAATGTATGCAAATTTAGAAACACCAAATCTCAATAAATTTTTGTCTAACAGAAAAACAAAAAAATACATGATATTAAGAAAAGCAAATCTGACTTTTTTGTTTTTCGAGATTTTTGGTATCTCTAACAAGTTTTAAGTTATTTTGAAAAAAAGCATCTTTTTCAAAATTTAAATTTTAAAAATTTTTATTTTGAAACCAAATTTTTTCAAAAATAAGCACTTTAAATCGATGAAACTTACAGATCATATAAACACAACATAAGTAAAATAATTTGTGGAGCGGTAACGATTAATTTCATTTAAGTTGCTAATTAGGGGGTGGTCTTCCCGATTTTTTTTTTTGCAAAAACAAAAGGGACCAACTTTATTTTGAGCGTAACTTGCTTAAATTTAAAGCTAGAAACTTTTTGTAAGAACAAAAATAAATCTTTTTTTAAACACTTTAAAAAAGTTATAATGGGTTTTTCCCAAAAAGTGCTTAATTTTTTGGATATTTTACGTCGAAATATTCTATTTGAAATTTGGTGAATATGAATCTATTTTTCATTGGCTATAACTCTGGTTCTACGAGATCCAGAGACCCAACGTGTACTCCATTTTTTTTACTTTTTTATAGGCTATATTTTTGCTAAGAACGTTTTTTTCCACAAAATACTTACTTTTGAGTTATTTGCGAAAAACCGTCTAAAAATGTGCTTATTTTGTTAAAAAATGAACATATTCACTCGCAAATAACTCGAAAAGTGTTGACTTGGCGAAAAAGCTCTATAGAACAAAAGTTACTTAAAATTAGTCAGTTTACCCATTTCCGTACTTATTTTGGACATATATTTTTTCACCCCCAAGAGGGAATGAAAGTCACCCCCAGGGCAAAAGCACACATAGGCACAATATCACTTTTTTTCTTTGACATGTAAGCTATACGTATGCCAAATTTCATGTCAATCCAAGCGGTTCTTTAAAATTTAGAGCAAAAACCGTGAAAGAATAACTAAAGTTTGGAAAGACAGATCTATTTTTTAAAATATCAAGATGAGACTGGTGAATGCCCTTGTATTCTCAATATTTCTATATGGGGCACAGACTTGGACTCTTGGCACACGCGAGCACCAAAAGATTGATGCCTTTGAGGTGTGGTGCTGGAGAAGAATACTGCGCATACCTTGGACAGTTCATAGGACGAACGTTTACATTTTAAACCAACTCTAAATTAATAAAAGGCTGTCCACAATATGTCTGCAACGAATTCTGTAATTCTTAGGTCACGTGGTTCGCAAAGGTGACGATACTTTGGAGAGATTAATTGTTTCTGGAAACGCTCCAGGGAGAAAATCAGAGGATGATCACCAACTAGATGGTCCGACCAAATTAAGAATTCAGCTGGAAACTCATTGTGCGAAGCTCTTAGAGCAGCTGAAAATAGAGATTAATGGAAAAAATTGTTAGGAGTATTGGAAGAAATTACGATCCTCAGTAATAATGAGGAAACCACAAGAGAAAGAGAGAATAAAACTTATTCATAATTTTCATATTTCACAAAAATTTTTAAACAGGTTTTTTTTAGGTAATTTTGGCCATGCTTTCTTTGTCTGCAAAGATGTTTGTTCTATCTTTTTGTATATTCGCTCGTATTATTTCTTGTAAAGACTATTATTTACAATATTCATTGTGGAAAGAGGATATCAAAAAAACAACCCATATATGAGAGATGATAAAGGGATGTTACTAAATGAGCCTGAAAAAATAATGGAAAACTGGCAAAACTATTTCACAGAACTGCTAAATAAGAGCGAAGTACAAAAGGAAACAAACCATGAAATTGAAGATGATCAGATAGCAATAGAAATACCCACAGAACAAGAAATAAAGAACGAAATAAAGAGCTTGAAAAATAACAAAAGCCCAGGAATAACAGAAATATCGGCCGAAATGATAAAATCAGGAGGGAAAAGACTACAGAAAGAGATATATGACCTGATAAAAAGAATATGGGAAGTAGAAAAAATGCCAGAAGAGTGGACCATAGCAAGAATATGCCCTATACATAAAAAAGGTGATAGAATGCGATGCGAAAACTACAGAGGCATCGCACTATTAGAAATAGTTTACAAAATCTTGGCACAAAGTATAAGAAAAAGGCTAAGTCATTATTCGGAAAAAATACTGGGGGAATACCAGGCAGGTTTTAGAAACAACAGATCAACGACTGACCAAATATTTGCCTTAAAAGAAATACAGACTACCTGTTACGAACATAAAACAGTACTATATGCTTTGTTCATAGACTTTAAGCAAGCTTACGACACAGTAAATAGACAGCAGATGTACGAACTGATGAAAGAATTGGGGATACCAAGTAAAATTGTCAGGATGATAAAGATGACGATGGAAAACACAACAAACGAAATAGCTTGGAAAGGGTATACATCCAAAAAGTTTGAAACCAAGGAAGGATTACGACAAGGAGACCCACTATCAACAATGGCATTCAATCTAACATTGGAAGGAATAATCAGGAAAAGCAGAATAAACATGCAAGAAACGATATTTAAAAACGGCCACCAATGCATAGCATTTGCAGATGATCTGACGCTATTAGCAACAAGCAAAAAAGAACTACAAAAGTTAATGAAAAACATAATAACAGAAGCCAAAAAATTCGGACTTAAAATAAATGAAGAAAAGACAAAGTATATGATAATGGGAGAGATCCAAAAAGAAAAAGAAAATAACATCATAGTACAAATAGATGGAGAAAAAACATACTCGTTTAAAAGAGCCAAAGAAATTATTTACCTGGGAGCCAAAATAGATGAAAATGGTCATGAAGAAGGGGAGATAAAGGCAAGAATAGCTAAAGGAAATAAAAAATATGGAGCATTACGCACATTATTGAAATCCAAATACGTATCAAGAAAAACAAAAATAAGAATTTATAAGACTGTTATCAGACCTACAGTAACATACGCAAGCGAAACATGGGTGCTCAAAGAGTCAGAAACAGACCTGTTAGAAAGATGGGAGAGAAAAATGCAAAGAGCAATATATGGAGGTGTGAAAATAGAAGGTCAGTGGAGAAGAAGAACCAATAAAGAATTGGAAGAACTATATCAAGAGCCAACGATTACGACGACGATCAAAGCACAGAGAATACGATACTTGGGGCACATAGAGAGAATGGGAAGTAAACGAATGCCAAAAATGGTACTTTCACGAAGACCAATACAAAAGAGGAGGAAAGGCAGGCCAAGGAAAAGATGGAAGGACAGTGTATATGAAGACTTGAAGAAAAGTAACATTGAGAGATGGAAAGAACTAGCATTGGACAGAAGGAGATGGAGAGAGGTTGTGAAGGAGTGTATAAAAAGACTGAAGTGTATTTAAATAAAATTTATAAGAAGTTATGTAAGTTATATTAAGTTATTTACTATATTATTTATGTAATCAGAAATGTAAACATTTTAGCCCTAGGCCTACAAGGCCTGTTGCGCTTAATAAATAAATAAAGACTATTATTTACAATATTCATTTAATATATATTTACTTTGTCAGAATAGAAAGAAATGGAATTAATATGAAATTCAATATGAGGAGAAAACTAAGTTAGAAACACTTTATATTGAACAATTCTATTGCGTCAAGGGTTTCCACTTTAAAAATTTAGCAGTGTACTACACAAAGTAGGTGACTATAACAGAGTAATCAGCTGGTCGAGTGGAAGATCCTGTCGAGCTTTTCCGAATTCCCCAGTCTACTTGCCCAATCCATCACTATATTCTGCTGTGTTTTAGCATAATGCTTTACTTCTCTATTTATAGATGTTGGTATGTATTTTATATTCAAAATTTTAGTCAGGGATCATTTACCAGATATCCTACGTTATAATAAAAGCTAAAAGAATAAAGTATACAGTGTGTCAATTTTAAAACTTACAATGGCTATATCTCACGAACAAAAGCTGAAAACGAAAAATGCTTGAAACCGTTTCTAGGATAGTAAGGGGGAACTAAAATGGCATGAAAGAGAACTCACCCCCATCAACCCCCTAGGCCCCACCCACCACAACCCAAAAAGTTTAAATTGCAAACCCCTACTTGTGATACATAATTGAAGAGGCTATAAAAAATGCTATCCAATGGTATAAACAATAATTATACAGGGTGAAGCAATAATTCTGAAACTTTGGCTTAAATGAAAAATTTAATGAGGTTTTGTTGAATTGCAAATTTGATAAAAATGTCAATTAAATAAATTTGCAAAGTGGGTTCCGTTGTTTTGTAAACAATAATACAGTCTATTTTCAAATTCTGCACGAAATTTGGCAAATGTTTTTCTAGTAATAAGGCGACATGCTTGAGTAATTATTTCTCGCAATTTCCCAAGCGATGCAAGTTAAGTTTTATAAACAACTGATTTAAGGTAAAAATAGCAAATTAAGTTTTAATTCAACAAAAAAAAGTTCGAGCGGACATTTACCATTTAAAATAATAGTCCGGGAGATAGCATTACAAATACAAAAGTCATAGTAAGCCAGCTGATATTAACACCCTGTATAATTAATTTTTATACCATTGGATGGTACTTTTTATAGTAGAATAGTATA
The DNA here is from genome assembly GCF_917563875.1 of Diabrotica virgifera virgifera. Lineage (NCBI taxonomy): Eukaryota > Metazoa > Arthropoda > Insecta > Coleoptera > Chrysomelidae > Diabrotica > Diabrotica virgifera. The sequence continues at coordinate 52,173,067 of NC_065449.1, read as the reverse complement.
TAATTTTTTTCTATGGGGTTACGTTAAATCAGTTGTTTATAAAACTCAACTTGCTTCACTTGGGGAATTGCGAGAAAGAATTACTCAAGCATGTCGCCCTATTACTAGAACATTTGCCAAATTTCGTGCAGAATTTGATAATAGGCTGTATTATTGTTTACCAAACAACGGAATTCACATTAAATATTTACTTAATTGACATTTTTATCAAATTTGCAATTCAACAAAACCTCATTAAATTTTTCATTTAAGCCAAAGTTTCACAATTATTGCTTCACCCTGTATAATTATTGTTTATACCATTGGATAGCATTTTTTATAGCCTCTTCAATTATATATCACAAGTAGGGGTTTGCAATTTAAACTTTTTGGGTTGTGGTGGGTGGGGCCTAGGGGGTTGATGGGGGTGAGTTCTCTTTCATGCAATTTTAGTTCCCCCTTACTATCCTAGAAACGGTTTCAAGCATTTTTTGATATCAGCTTTTGTTCGTGAGATATAGCCATTGTAAGTTTTTAAATTGACACACTGTATAATATAATCAACTGCTTCAGTGTGCATCAGGCTAAAAATCAGTGAAAATGTGAAAAAGGATGTAATGCATTGAAATGTTATATTTAGTGTGCATTTCTTAGAAAAGTCAATTTTATTTTTTTAATGTAGAGGGGGGTTCAGTAGAAGTTTAAGTTCAAGTTTTTGGGGTCGTCACCCTTGTCCCCCGGCCGCCATATTGAAAAAAGGGCTGCAAAGGGGTTTCGCTCTGTATCTCCTAAACTAGCAACCCTACAGAAAATTTGGTTACATATAAAATGTAGCAAATTAAATTTTCTACAATTTTACATCTATTACTTTTTATCGTCAAGTGACCAACAAAAAAGTTATAAACAAAAATAAGAGAAAATTTTGTAAGAAGTTTCCTTTTGGAGGTTATAACTTTTTTTCCGTTCATTTCACAATAAAATAACATCATAGCGATTTTGTAGAGGATTTTTCAATGAACAATTTTCATTATAAAGTTGTTTAATTGTACTAGGTTTTACAGCGCTCCAAACTTGACCAGATTCTCTAATTCTCATAGGAATACAATAAAAACAATACTTTAATTAAAATTACGTTATGTCGACCACGAAAATCAAATTTAAGGTGAATGACGAATTTTAATCATTTTTTATGTTTTCGAGGTCGCTGAATCCGAATATGAAGTTTATTTTTATCTAGAGTTGGTGGAACATGTTCAAAAGTCAAATTTTGTAGAAAAATGCCAAAAATTAATTTTTATGATTTTTCAAATTTACCTCGCTGTATCATTGGTTGCTGTAAATATTTCCTTTTGAAACTTTTACTGTGTAATCCTTGAGGTATTTAGATAACAATGTTTGTCCAAAATGTTTAAACACATTATAAAAGGAGTTGTTAATTTTTAAACATTTTGTCAACATATTTCGTTAGTTTCATGTTTAGTTAAAAAAGTTGAGTGACAAACTTTTTAGTTTGTAATTTTAACCAACACAGTAATAAAATATGATTCATGAAGAAGTTTTTTGGAAAATTTAAGTCAAAATATACAATAGGAAAAAAGTTATGTTACTTCATAGACAAGCGACACACCCCAAAAAACGCTTATATTTCGAGATCCTGGTCACGGTGTGGTGGATGGCTAATTTTGATCATACTTTATGATTTTGATATCAAAAATCGTTTTTTTTTGTTCTTCTTAAAAATTTTGCATTTTGCGGTTGCGTCATTCTTCTTCTGGACCGGCGAATTTGTCCTCAAACAACTTCTTCGGCCTTTCTATATATGCTTACGGTTATAAGTTTTATAGTGGGGAGAAAGGTCAAAAATACATTAATAATAGCATATGAATGTTAAAATCATAATAAATTGCATGAATAAGAAATATATATAGATAGAAAAGTAAGCCTAACCTTTTTTTTAATGTATCACTGTGAGCATTCGAGCATCTGGTCAAGTTTGAAGCCCTGTAAAACCTATATAAATAAATAGAGTTAAATAACCTTATAGTGGAAATTGTTCGCTGAAAAACCCTCTACAAAATTGATATCCTGCTATTTTATTTTAAAATGAACTGAAAAAAAGTTATAACCTAGAAAAGGAAACTTGTTAAAAAAATTTTACTTATTTTTGTTTATATATTTTTTGTTGGTCACTTGACGATAAAAAGTAATGGAAACAAAATTATAGAAATTTAAATTTGCTACATTTTATGTTTAATTAGATTTTCCGTAGGGTTGGTAATTTAACGAGATATAGCGCGAAACCCCTTTGCACACCATTTCCAAGATGGCGGCCGGGGGACAAGGGTGGCGACCCCAAAAACTTGAACTTAACCTTCTACTGATACCACTTATACGTTAAAGAAATAAAATTGACTCCTCTAACAAATGCAAGGTATGGTCTAAAAAATGTAACATTTTAATGGCCTAATGGATTTTATTTGTCTTTATAATATATCTCTGAAAGATTCTAGAAAAAGACGAATCTGTTTTGAGACGGATGTGAGAGGTGGCATTCGGATTTTTGCAGATAAAGTTAGGTGACAACCTCAATAAATATAATTGCCTTGTGCTCCTTCTCAAATATGCGCGGAACATTAATAAAAAAAAATTAAATTTTTAAAAATTTAGAAAAATATCGATTTTTTTCTACTTTTATTGCATATAATTTTAAAACGATTTATTTTGGAACAAAGTCGTAGGGAAATAAAATAAAGATAATTGAATTTTGTATAATATACGACTGGTCTAAAATGTCTTATATTATTACCCTTTCTGCAAAATAGCAATAAATAGAAAAAAATGGGGCAAAAAAGACTGTTTTTTTTTCAATGTTTTTCAACCACTTTGGTTGTACTTAGAACCTTCATAATTTTCTTAGAAAATTAAACCGTTCACCAAATTTCATTAAAATCGACCAAATAGATTTTGTATAAGAATTTTGCAATCTAATTTTTTTTAAAAAAGTTCAAATTTTTTAAAAAGCTTCTGAACCAAAAGTAGACCATTTAGAAGTTTGCTAATTTTTTTGCATATAAAGAGGTTCTCTACCTATCTAATACACTTTACAGAATTAAAATCGGATTATTTAAGCGGCCTTAGCACTGTTTTAAATTTACAAACAATATTTTGGCTTATAAACAAATATAGTGAGGACGTAGCCTGGGCATAAAGTTAGCCATGTGTTTTTTTTTTTAATTCACAGCTAATTTGTTTAAAATAATTAAGGAATCTCATTGATGCCAATAGATATGGACTGTTGCAACTGGTCTTGCAGGGAAAAGTAGAGGGAAAGCGAGGACCAGGAAGGCGAAGGATTTCCTGGCTGAGAAATCTACGAACGTGGTTCAACACAACCACTACAAATCTTTTCAGAGCAGCAGTGTGCAAAGTGCAGATTGCCATGATGGTCGCCAACATCCGAAACGGATAGGCACTACAAGAAGAAGAATTGATGCCATTTTAAAGATTGGGACTTGTATTTTTTGTTAAAGAATTTGCATAAACTTTGCACCTACACAGCACCATCTACGATACTACGATCTTTCAAAAATGTAGTTCAAACAGTTACTAGGGTGAACCTACAAATCCACTAAGTTAAAATACCGAAAAAGCAATTTGAAACTAATCAAATTTTCTGTATCTCCGGATCAAATCAATGGATTTTGATCTTTCTTTGTTTAATTTGTATGTAATTTCTACCTACGTTACAAATATGCAATTTGTTTGTAACTTTATTAATTAATGTGTGTGTGGAGAGAAAGAGATGGCATTAGACAAAGAGTCTTTTTGCCACAGAATTTTGTTATAGATATGTTTAAATTTTTATCTTAGAATCATTTATAAACTTGATTAAGATATTAAATATAGATTTGTCAGAATAAGATAAAAGATTGCTGATGCTAACTGGAAGGCTAATGTTAAGATTAATTAAACCTAAATATAAGTTTCGAGTCTGATCCCTATGATTAAGACAATCAAAGAATACATGGTTCAGATCCCCGATATACTGACTCATGGTTACACGAACAGAAGGGAGTTTCATAGATACCAATCCTATGTAGATGCTCTGGAAAAAGGCCGTGGTTAAGTTTTAGCCGGGTTATTAATGAGGAATGTACTTTGTTATAATTGTAGTTAAAATGAGGTATACATTTGGGTAATAATGGGTGAATAGAAAAGTAATGATTTCTTGATGTCTGCTGAACATCTTCGTATTTGGACCTCCATCTTTCCCTGCCAACACTTCTAATAATAGAAAATAGGTCTTTGAAGTTGAAAATGTTTGTGATTTCTGGTATCTCGGATGTATTTTTTGCCATTCCATCCACTATTTCGTTTCCAACTACTCCACTATGTCCTTTAACCCACAGTAAAATAACTGTTTTTTTAGTGGATTTTAGATTATGTAATATTTTTTTGATATCAAGAATAATGGAGTTTTGGAAATTATCTAATGGATGGCTACTAATAGCTTGTAGTACTGCCTGAGAGTCTGAGACTACTACAACGTTCTCGCAATAATTAGAAGCACACCAAGTTAGTGCTTTCTGTATGGCAGCAGCCTCGGCTGTAAAAATAGAACAGCAATCCGGAATTCGGTATTTTTCTGCATAATTGTTGTTTGAAACAAAAAATGCGAAACCAGTACTTTCATCTAATTTTGATCCATCTGTATAGTGCACACCAAGTTAGTGCTTTCTGTATGGCAGCAGCCTCGGCTGTAAAAATAGAACAGCAATCCGGAATTCGGTATTTTTCTGCATAATTGTTGTTTGAAACAAAAAATGCGAAACCAGTACTTTCATCTGTTTTTGATCCATCTGTATAAATTACTGTTAAATTTTTCCCTAATTTGTTCAGTATGGATTTAAATATAAGATTTGTTAAAGTTGGCAAGTCTGAATAAGATGGCATTATAATGGTTGGTTTGTCTATCAGAACTTCAAAGTCATGTTCGAAAAAAGGAAATTTTGGTAGCTGTGAAATATAAGGTTGGTAAAGATTCGTATCGATAAAAGATTCTGTAAGAGGAGGCGAATTTTTTATCCTCCAGTAAGAATTTGTTAAATTTTCTGTCGAAAGTAGACCTATTTTGTGAACCATAGTTGTATTAAACGTTGTGTATTTTATTAGACATTTGTTTGCTAATATTTGCCTACGTATATAATATAAAGGTGGTTCTTGAGCTTCTGCTAGGACTGCATGACTTGGTGAGGACATCATAGCTCCTAGACAGATTTTTATAGATTTATATTGTATTCTGTCTAGTGTTAAAAGATTTGTTTTGCAAGTAGAACCATAAAGATTAATTAATAAACAGTCTAATTTGTTTAAACAATTCTTGAAAAAATATTGTTTTTTTATAAAAATCTATTTTTTCAATCATAGTATCATTGATAATCATAGATAACGTTAAAATGCACTTTAATAAATAATTTATTCTTATTAGATAATTATTTATTGACGACAATTTATTTATTAAAATATACCTTAACTTTTTCTATAATTAATAATGATAGTATGCTTAAAACATGGATTTTTGAGAAAAAATTATTTTTTCAAAAATTGTTTAAACAAATTAGACTGTTTATTAATTTATAAATGTCTAGACAAATAGCGTATTTTGTTATGTACAGACAAATTAGATACAAATTAAAAAAGAAAGATCAAAATATATTCAGTAGATCTCGAGATATATAAAATGATAATAGTAAAAAGTTGCCTTTTTTAGTTTTTGAAGTCGTGCATTTGTCGGCTCCTAGCTCCCCCTTCACTTACCACGACTAGTGATTAATTGAACTATATTTTTAAAAATTCGTGTAAAATACCAGCTTTTCGAATATGTAATAGCTATTTGTATAACAAGGGAGGAAAGTGCTACTTTTCCTCTTGAGAATGAAGTTTACTGTCCGACGCGTAGCGGAGGACAGTAATCATTCAAGGGAGGAAAAGGCACTTTACTCCCATGTTATACATATGGTTTTTCCACCTTCCTCAAATAACAAGTAATTTTTTTATTTTTACTTAATTTATTTATGTAACTAACCAACAAAATTTATTAAAACTAAAACTAACAAGTAGGTACAATATAACTGTCAACTGTCAAATTTAAGTAAAATTATTAATGTAAACATTGTTAAATCAAAATAACAATTTACTGTTTTTTGCCATTCTGCAAAATACAGGGTGTTTTATATATAAACTTTAAAATGTATATATACTTACGTAATAGAAAATAGATATTGTACAAGGCGTCAATAAGTTATATTTCATGAATGAAATACCATGACGTCACTTTTACTTTTCCTCCCTAGGGAGGAAAAATATTTTTCTCTCTACGGAGGAAAAGTACAACTTTTCTCCCTACAATCAGGTTCGGAAAAGTATACTTTCGGTAGAGGTGGGTGGAAAAATGATTTTTTCTACGGACAATATTTTTAATGTCTTTCTAAATGTTTATCAAAAATTTGGCATTAGGATTTTTGACTATTTTGATTAATTTTTTTATCTTTCTTTAGTACATTTTGTTAGTACTGCTTTTCTCCTTTCATTTGGCATACGCAGAATTGCACTATCTTTATTATTTTCTGTCTTACGTTATCGCAAAATAAAGGTCTCTGGGATAAACAAATAGAATAACTTTTTAACTAATTTATGGATCGGTCTCAAATTTTGAGGTTTTGTTAAGTATCCCAATAGTGAACTTTGGGCGAAACACTAAAGTTCTAGGTAAGGTAGTAAAGGTAGTTTTAATAAAATTTATTAACAAATAACGATTTTCACTTACAGTCTGTGTAGCAACAAATTAACTTTTTAACTTTCAACAATCGGCATTTTGAATGTTTTTCATTGTTCCAAAAAATATAATTTTGTAATTTTATGTCAACTATTTAGCTTTTGAAAGGGGTTCAAAACATCGAAAAAATCGCTATTTTTGCACTAAATTATTAATAATTAAAAAACGGACGCGAACTCTAGGCAAGAAACAGGTAGGTTTTTTCCGATATGTCTACAATAACTAAAAAAGTCTACATTCTGATAGCAAGGAGGTATCGTAATGCTGTTAAATGTACTAAGACGTACCCAGGAGCTGATATAGCCTCAGATCATAATCCGGTAGTTACTGTGATAGAGGTGAGACCAAAAAAGATAAGGAGACCACAAAGAAAGACACTAGATTTAGTTAAACTTAGAAACAAAAATATACAACAAGAAACAGGAGAAGAAATAAATGAAAACCTCAGTTCAGTGCAACAACAAATTAACGATACAGATAACGTTAACCAAAAATTAAAGTACATAAATACAGCTATACAAACAGCAGGAAAGAGACATCTGACAAAAACGACAACAAAGAACAAGGGGTGGATGACACAGGACATACTAGACTTGATGGAACAAAGAAGAAATATGAAGAATTACCTAGACAAATACAAAGAAATAAACAAACACATAAAAAAGAGAATAAAAGAAGCCAAAGAGGCGTGGATTAAAGAACAGTGTGAAGAAATGGAAACCTATGAGAAAAAGTACGATGCGTTCAATATGCACAAAAAAGTAAAAGAGATAACAGGAAGCATAAAGAAATGCCAAATAGGTAAACTTAAAGACAAAGATGGAAACCTTATTGTAGATCTAGAGAATAAAATAAAAAGATGGACAGAATACCTGAATGAATTATTTGAAGACGATAGAAACAACTTAACTCAGATAATCAATGCAACTGGGCCAGACATATTGAAAGAAGAAGTAGAATACGCAATAAGAAATGCTAAAAATGGAAAAGCAAACGGACCTGATGAAATCCCTACAGAACTGCTGAAGCTTTTGAATGTTCAATCCGTAACCATAATATTGCATATATTCAATACAATATACAGTACTGGTATAATACCACAAGAATGGTTGCTGTCTACGTTTGTCACCATACCGAAGAAAACTAAGGCAGTGCAATGTTCAGATCATCGAACAATCTCCTTGATGAGTCACCTGCTTAAAATATTTCTTAGAGTCATCCACAACCGAATCTATCAAAAACTAGACATCGATATTAACGATACACAGATGGGATTCAGAAAAGGATTAGGTACAAGGGATGCTCTCTTTGCCCTGAACGTTCTAACACAGAGATGCCTAGATGTTAACCAAGAGGTACACGCCTGCTTTATAGACTTTGAAAAGGCCTTTGACAAAGTACGCCACAGTAAACTCAAAGAAATCCTGGAGAGTAAGAACATTGACACCAGAGACATACAAATAATATTAAATCTGTACTGGAATCAGCGAGCTAATATAAAAATAGAAGACCAAACATCGGACGAAATAGAAATACCTAGAGGGGTACGACAGGGTTGTATATTGTCACCGCTCTTGTTTAATATCTACAGCGAACAAATATGCCAAGAAGCTCTCTCATATGCAAACGAAGGGATAATAGTCAATGGAGAAGTTATCAATAACATTCGATATGCTGACGATACTGTGATAATGGCAAGAACAGCGGAAGATCTACAACATCTAGTTGAAAGTATGAATGAGATATGTAATAACTACGGCATAAGGATGAACGTCAAAAAAACCAAATATATGACCTTCAGTAAGAATCCAATAAATGACACTAGTATCACAATAAACGGTACCCAACTTGAAAAAGTAAACGAATACAAATACTTGGGAACCCTTATCAATGAAACAGGTGACCAAAATCACGAGATAAAAAGACGTATTGAAATTGCCAGGTCTACTTTTATAAAAATGAAAAAATTATTTTGTAATCGTGATATTAGTATTCATCTACTAACTAGAATGTTAAAATGCTATGTATTCAGTACTTTGCTCTACGGTGTTGAGTCATGGACTCTTAAACAGAGGAATATTAAAAATCTTGAAAGCTTTGAGATGTGGTGCTACCGCCGTATACTAAGAATAAGTTGGGTGGATAAAATTACAAATGAAGAAGTAATACGCAGAATAAATAACAAGCCAGAAGTTCTACTGAATATAAAAAAGAGAAAACTTGAATACTTAGGCCACCTGATGAGGGGACAAAAGTACACATTCCTACAAAATATAATGCAAGGAAAAATCCAAGGACGCAGAAATCCAGGCCGTAGAAGAATGTCCTGGATGAGAAATTTGAGAGAGTGGTTTGGCTGTACCACTAACGAATTGTTCAAAACAGCAGTAAATAAAATTAGAATCGCCCTAATGATATCCAATCTCCGATAGGAGAGGCACTCAAAGAAGAAGAAGAGAACTAAAAAAGTATTCAGCTGTCTGGATATTTGAGTGTCCCGAACATGGTCTATTTCTAGCTTATTTCCCTGGAGTATTAATTTTTATAGGTCACTTAATTATTAAAAATATTTACTTACCCACTATCTGCCAGATATCAAATGTTTTCTATTTGCATTGGTTTGCTTACGTAATCTGTGTCAAGCGAATAATGACAATAATTATATAAAATGTATTTAGAGTATTCCCACTTGTTTGGTAAAAATATGTAGACAGACTAATATTTGCAAAGAAACCAAGTTATCCTTAACAAACAAAATTACTTTTTGTTGTAAGTTCTTGGCTTTTTAAATTTGCAGCAAAAAGTTCTGGTTCGTAGCAAAATAAGCAAGTATAGCGACTTAGTTTTAATAAAAATGTTTCAATTGTAGTAGTTTACTACTGACTAAATTTACATACAGATAAAATCAAGTACTTGTTTTTGCTAAGCTCACTTTATTATGGGATGTTTGTAAATAATTACTGTTGCGTCATATATAGTCCAGGGCGCATCTGTTTTGAGATGGACGTTGAGAGGTGACACAAATTTTTTGCAGAAATTGCTTGAAAATAAATCAAATAATACTATTTGAGTTACCCTCCCTCTCAAAAAGGTCCGGAACATTGTTTAAATAATCAAAATGTCCAAAAATTAAGGAAAAATTCGATTTTTTTCTTCGTTTTTTGATTATAACTTTAAAAGTATCCATTTCCGAGAAAAGTTGTACTGACATAAAAGTTGCGTAATTAAATTTTCTATAATGTAAAATTGGTTAATAAATTAAAAAATTGTTACCCTAGTTGCCAAATTGCAATAATTGTGAACTAACCATGCACAAACAAGTATTCGCATTTTACGTTTTTCAACCATTTATGCTACACTTACGACCTTCATATTTCACCCAGAAAAACATTATGATACATTAAAACAATACTGTAAATTTCATTAAGATCGGTTCAATAGATTTTGCAAAATAAAGTTTGCAATCCAGCTTTCGCAAAAAAAATTTATTTTTTCAAAATGTTACAGGACTGAAAATAAAGCAGATAGCACGTTGAATTTTTTTTGTTTATAGAAGTGTACTGTACCTTTCATTTGAAATTTGCAAAATTAAAATCGATTAATTATCACGGCGTCAGGAAATTTTTTAGATAAACAATAATTTTTGGTGCTACGCGCAGGACAGCGGTGTTCGATTCACACAAGTTGATTTCCACCAAAATTTCTTCCAATCTTTATCCAATATATTATTTTCTTACTCTATATTTTGTTGTATTTTAATATTTTAATTCCACAAAAATCAAACTTATTTTATTATTGTTTGTGAAATATTTTTTAAACAATTGCATGTGTATAAAAATAATAAACTATTATTTTTAAATTAAAATATATGAACAAAGAAAGTTTTTGCTAATAAAAGTGTTATTTCAAAGGATAGAGTATGTGTTTTTATTTTGCAATAAACAAATTTATTTATTTATATCGAAATTTAATAAAAATTAAAATGTATCAATCATTATCAAAGGTTATTGGAATGCCCAATCAGAGCAAACTATCCGCTGTCCTGCGCGTAGCAACTAATTATGCAGCCATTAATGTTTATTTAAAAAAATTCCTGACGCCGTGGTGTGAATTGATTTTAATTTTGCAAAATTGTAAATGAAAGGTACAGTAGACTTCTATATGCAAAAAAAATTCAACTTGCTATCTGCTTTATTTTCAATCCTGTAACATTTTGAAAAAATGAATTTTTTTTACGAAAGCTGGATTGCAAAATTTATTTTGCACAATCTGTTGAACCGATCTTAACGAAATTTACAGTATTGTTTTGCTGTATCATAAAGTTTTTCTTGGTGAAATATGAAGGTCCTAAGTGTACCATAAATGGTTGAAAAACGTAAAATGCCAATACTTGTTTTTGTATGGTTTTTTCGCAATTATTACTATTTTGCAACAAGGGTGACTATTTTTTAAATTTTTAACCAATTCTATATTGTAGGAAATTTAACTATGCAACTTTTATGTTAGTACAACTTTTCTCGGAAATGAATACTTTTAAAGTTATAATCAAAAAACGAAGAAAAAGATCGAATTTTTCCTTAATTTTTTGACATTTTGATTATTTAAACAATGTTCCGGACCTTTTTGAGAGGGAGGATAACTCAATTATTATTATTTGAGTTATTTTCAAGCAATTTCTGCAAAAAAGTTTGAGTCACACCTCAACGTCCAAATGTACTAATATTTTTACAGATGCGCCCTGGTCTAATAGTGAAATTTAAACGCATCCATAATCATTACACTACCTGACATTTAGTCCGGTAGTACGACCGACCGCACTGGCTAGGAAAGATATTCTCATCCCATATATGATTAAAAGAAAATAATCGTTTCGTTTTGATTCAATTCGAGTCTCTAGCCATCCTCTGACATCTGATGTTTCGGAATCAATTCCTTGTCAAAGAGGCTTTACAAGAAGACTAAATTGAACCATAACGAAACGAAGAGGAAGTGCAAACATTAAAATATTTGCACTGGAGTATGGTTAGACTGTCCTCTAACCGGGAATGATGAAATGAGTGAAAAATAATTTCGACCACGTCCAAGTAATCTGTTAACCGAGATACAGTAGTACCAAGCGGCGCCGCTAGGAGAACACTCCAATGATGCGTCGCAAATTGCTTATATGAACCGTGGTCTTTTTGTACTCTAAAACCCAGTAAGGTATCTTCTTCTTCTTCTTCTTCTTGTAGTGCCTATCCGTTTCTGATGTTGGCGACCATCATGGCAATCCGCACTTTGCACACTGCTGCTCTGAAAAGATTTGTAGTGGTTGTGTTGAACCACGTACGTAGATTTTTCAACCACGAAATCCTTCGTCTTCCTGGCCCTCGCTTTTCCTCTACTTTTCCCTGTAAGACCAGTTGCAGCAGTCCATATCTTTCACTGTTCCTCATGATGTGACCGAGTTATTCGATTTTGGCTGTTTTTATTTTGATTAACAGCTCTTTTTCCTTTTGCATTCTCAGCAAAACACCCTCATTAGTAATGTGGTCGGTATAAGATATCTTCAGGATTCGACGATAAAACCACACCTCAAAAGCCTCGATTTTCTAGCAGGTGGCGTCTGTGAGAGTCCACGACTCAACTCCGTACAACAGTATAGGAAAGATATAACACCGTAGTCATACCTTACTAGTAGTAAGGTATGACAAAAAGAAAATAATCGTTTCGTTTTGATTCAATTCGAGTCTCTTGCCATCCTCTGAGATCTGATGTTTCGGAATCTATTCCTTGTCAAAAAGGCTTTACAAGAAAACTGAATTGAACCATAACGAAACGAAGAGGAAGTGCAAATATTAAAATATTTGCACCGGAGTATGGTTAGACTGTCCTCTAACGGGGAATGATGAAATGAGTGAAAAATAATTTCGACCACGTCCAGATGTCAGAGGATGGCAAGAGACTCGAATTGAAAAAAAAAACCGAAACGATTATTTTCTTTTTGTCATACCTTACTCGGTTTTACAGTACAAAATAGAGATGCATCAAGTCAAACTAGTTTGATTTTACTCAACAAACTTGACTTGACTTGAAAATCAAACTTTTTGTATAAAAAAGTTTGACTTGACTTGATTTCGATATCTTTAGGTTTGACTTGAATTCAAACATCTTCAAACAGTTTGAAAAGTTTGAATGTCACGCAACGTGTTTATTTTCAATTTTAAATGAGACCGCCTACGCCTTTATTTGTTCATTGGCGGATCAACGGGAGGAGGGGGAGGGGTAGGGGAAATTCCACCCCCCTCTCCCAACAAGGTAAGTTTTTTTTTTACAAATTTCAATAAAGTTAATTGTGGAAAAGTTTAAAAATTTGCAACGTCACACTACGTAAACGTACCATGTATTTTGTCGGACAGAACTTCCAATTAGTTTGTTACCATTTCATTAAACTTTCATGCAAAAATCAGACTGGTGTTTATCACCAACTGGGCATTTTAATGAGTGGAACACGAAGAACATGTCAAATGACAGGAATCATGTTGGTTAGTAATAGCAGTCTGATTTTTGCATGAGAGTTTAATGAAAGGGTAACAAATCAATTGGATGTTCTGACCGACAAAATACATAGGACGTTTTCGTAATATGACGTTCCAAATTTTTAAACTGTTCCACAATTAAAACTTCCCCTGTTCCAGTGTTCCTTTACATCAAAGTTTGTCCGACTAGACACCGTTAAGCTATTAACAAATTTTCAGATTGCTATTAATCAACTTTTATTGGTACGCGGGATCCAGTTCTAATAACCCTATGGTTAGTTTTGAATTTTAAGGAAATACCAACGAATATACAACAATACTAACTTTTGTATTGTGGTACATATTTTCGAGTGAACTAGCAGCTTGGTACCACATGTTTTTTCGAACTGGCCCTAAATAAATGCCTTTTTTAATAAAAGAAAGTCATAAAAATTCCAAATCATTTTATTTTGAGCTGTCCATTGAAAAACCAAATAGTCTTATTTTATTGTAACCCTTAAAGGCATAGGTGCAACATGTCGCTCATCAAAATGTTCAATGTGTTTTAAATGTATTAATATTTTTCAAATCCTGAGAAAACTAATAAGAATTTAAAAAAAATTAAACGCAGCATGAAATATTACATTATTTCTGAGGGATGAACATCCCTGAAAACTTCTATAATGTTTATTTTATTATTTAGTTACGGGGGTGAACATAAAAAGGAAAATTTAGTGTTGTTATTAATTGCAAATATTTCATCCAAAAGAAACTTTTTATTTATTCTAAGAGACTTTCGGCCCTCGGTAATACCGCAATCTTTCATTCTGCGTTTAAATTTTTCAAAAATACTTATTAGTTTTCTCAGGATTCGAAAAAAATAAATATCTACATTTAAAAGTTTTAAATCAAAACACATGAGAATTTTGACTTTTATGTGGCACTCATTGTATTATTAATTTTCTTATCTTAATTGGCAACTAACATGTCTATCTCGACAAAAAAGTATATGTACTAAATAAATTATTTTTCAAACTCTTTCAAACTACTTTGACAAACAGTTTGAATTTTCAAACCTGTGCGATTGACCAGTTTGACTTGACTTGAAATATTTGTCAGAAGGATTGACTTGAGTTTGACTTGAAATTAAGTCAAACTCAAGTCAAGTTCAAACATTCAAGTCAAACTAACTCTAGTACAAAATGACCACGTTTCATATAAGTAATCTGCGGCGCATTATTGAAGTGTTCTTCTAGCGGTGCCGCTTGGTACTAGTTTATCTCGTTTAACAGATTACTTGGACGTGGTCGAAATTATTTTTCATTCATTTCATCATTCCCCGTTAGAGGACAGTCTAACCATACTCCAGTGCAAATATTTTAATATTTGCACTTCCTCTTCGTTTCGTTATGGTTCAATTCAGTCTTCTTTTAAAGCCTCTTTGACAAGGAATAGATTCCGAAACATCAGATGTCAGAGGATGGCAAGAGACTCCAATTGAACCAAATCGAAACGATTATTTTCTTTTTGTCATGCATTACTCGGTTTTAGAGTACAAAATGACAACGTTTCATATAAGTAATCTGCAACGCATTATTATAGTGTCCTCCTAGCGGCGCCGCTTGGTACTAGTGTATCTCGGTTAACAGATTACTTGGACGTGGTCGAGAAAATTATTTTTCACTCATTTCACCATATATGATTGCACTTGAACCATTTACTTGAAATCATCATCCAGCCTCAAAGGTATACTGCTGAACATACTCCCTCTTCCCCCAGTTTACACCCTGTCTATCTTGCGCTGCTCTCATCCAGATTTTATTTAGCCTTCTTAAATCGTCGGTCCATCTTGTATTTGGACGACCGACGGTTCTCTTGTCTTCACTTGATCTCCATTCCAATAACCTATTTGTCATTCTAGCTATATGTCCTGCCCATCTCCATTTTAGTCTGGCTACCCTTTTAATGAGGTCAGTCACGTTGGTTCTTTTCCTGATCTCTTCGTTTTTTATTCTATCTCCCAATTATTCTTAATATAGATCCTAATAGAGATATCTCCATTCTTCTCTGCGTGAGTCTCAATTTGGTAGCCGAGTCTTTTGTTAAGGTAAGTATTTCTTCTCCGTATGTCAAGACTGGGAGGACCCACTGATCAAATACCTTTCTTTTTAGGCATGCGGGCAGCTCACTTTTAAAAGTTTTTCTCCGTTTTCTATATTCTGCCTACCCAATTTCGATTCTTCTCTTCAGTTCATGAGTCTGATTTTTATTCTGTCTCGCAGTTATAATATAGATCCTAATAGACATATTTCCATTTTTCTCTGAGTGTTTTTCAATTGGGTAGCCGAGTCTTTTGTTAAGGTAAGTATTTCTTCTCCGTATCTCATGACTGGGAGGACGCACTGATCAAGTACCTTTCACTTTAGGCATGTGGGCAGCTCACTTTTAAAAGTTTTTCTCCGTTTTCCTTATGCTGCCTACCCAACTCCGATTCTTCTCTTCAGTTAATGAGTCTGATTTTCCCGGCCAATTATAATTTCATGTCCCAGGTATTTATATCTATTAACCCTTAACTGGTCCGGCGTCGTCTGACAGACGATTCAATAATTTTGATTATTTTTTATTGGAAATTGGCACCGCCCACAGGCAAGTCGTTCTATCTAATCCTTAAACTATTGGAGCTTGACAAGTGGGTGTATTTGAGAAAAGTTTCTCTCAGTTCCTAAAAAGTTATCGCAACAGTTAGGTTGAGAGTAGTTTCTCAGACGACGCCGGACCGTTGGTGTCACTTTTTGTGTTCATACTTGGAGTTCAAGAAGAACAAGAGGATGTTCTTATTTTAGAAAAACCCAAGATTTGCAGTTTATGTTCTTGTAGCACTGGCGAAGCGTCCATGTAACCATTGTTACCATTGGTAACAGTTAAAATTTGTAAATAAATATTTTATGACTACTATGAAATAATTCCATTTATATTTTTTAAAAATAGAAATATTTGTTAATAGTATCTACCTAATTCAGTAAAATAGCCAACTAGACGCACGAAAATATCAGCGAGTTTATGTAAAATCGGTTGCACGTTATTATAATATGCCTTTACCACAGTATAAAGAGGTTCCATATTTATACTGTGCCCTTACCGTGCGCCGCGCCGTTTACCACTTCTGTGAGTGGCAACGATAGTAGGATCTTTGACTGGATGGTCTCTGAAAATTTTGCGGGCACGATGGCTCTGAAACCGCTGTGGATTAGTATTGGTGTTACCAAATTTTAATTTGGTGACGCTAGGTAGGGCCGGTGTCTATCGGGACCGAAAATACCGACCGTAAGAATATCAGACTTAATAAATGCAATTTTAATTATTATTATAATTATAGGTAATAATTATAATTCCATTTATGAAGTCTGTTATTCTTAGGGCCGGTATTTTCTCGATTAAACTCCGGTTAGTTAACCGTACCGGCGCTTTGGATTGGATTATTGCATAATATGCATTATTAATTATTAGTTTATAACTTGTAACTGTACTTGCTTATTATACAGATAGCATATCTATACCTTTTTATCCTATATAAATCATATTAATCGATTTTAATTACTTGTCGAAATATATTAATTAACAACAACATTATTATAATATGACATATAATAATATTGATTATACAGTACATTGTAGTGTATAATCAATAAAATAAAAATTATTTAATATTTTAGGCTAAAAATGACAAATGAATGTACTGATTACTATTCTAATTATACAATTTGGATTTTTTAATAAAGTATAAAGGTGATATAATACATATTTTACCTAAAAACAACAAATATATTATTAGTTTGTAGATACTTTATATAATTTCTTAAATTTTTCAATTTTTTAATTTTATTTCTGTATTTCATCTATTTTTATAATAGACCTGGATCGCGCGTTTAAAAAAAAAGTTGATTAATAGCAAGCTGAAAATTCACGGTGTCTAGTCGAACAAACTTTGATGTATGGGAACACAAAAATATTTATAAAATACATTATATATATAGATAATATATAATATATCTGGTATATATTTAATATCTGGTTTTGGTAACACTTTAGAAAAAGTCACGCGTCGCCACTGCCTTGTAGAAAGCGCAGGATGACAAAATACCTGTGCTTGCGTTGCAAAAAGCCTGTTTGTTTGGGATGTACAAAACCACTACCTATGTAAAAATTGCATATAAAATAGGTAAAGTTTGGCTAATGCTGGAAACAAACATTTTTGATCGATTTTTATTTTACCTAGTTTTTTGTTTAGTGTGCAGTTTGAACATCTATCCTAGCAATACATTTTGTTTTTCATGTTTTTTTTTATATTTTTTTTATTTACTTTACAAAACTATGTACTTTTTCACAAATATTTGTGCGGATTTCAGTTTTATTTTAATATTTTCTTCTTAACCCAAATAACGCCCAAATCTAATACGTTCACTTTTATATAAACATATCAAGGTATGTTTGTAACATTTATTCTTAATAAAAAAATTGTTTTTGAGTGTTGTTTGGCTTTCTTGAAAACAGTAGTTTCGCAGACGACGCCGGACCAGTTACGCTACTGCTACAGTACCGGACCAGTTAAGGGTTAACTAGTTCTATTTCTTTCCCAGCAATACTGATGTTCTGGTTGGGTACCAAATTGGTCATAATTTTTGTTTTCGAGATGTTTATATTTAAACCTTCATTTTCTGTAGCCACAACGAGTTCCTGTACTATCTTTCTTGCCATACCTAGATCCTCAGGTATTATGACTACATGAGCGACGAAACGTTGTTGAAAGTAGTTAAGATATTCTCCATCTATTTTTATTCGCTTCGTCATCCAATCCAAATTCTTAAAAGCATGTTCTAAATCATGTCATAAAAGAGGCCAAATCCACCTGGCTGGCAAAGCAATATAGCAGTGAAATCGAGCTAGTAGTGAAATAGAAGAATATTCTAAAAAGTATGATAGCTTTAATATGCACAAGAAAATAAAGGGAATCACAAATACACAGCGAAAAAAGAAAGATGGTCTTCTTAGAGACATAAATGCAAAAATTATTATATAAGTCAAAGGTAAATTAAAAAAGTGGAAGACATACATAACAGATCTGTTTGAGGATAATAGGCAAGAACCGGTAGAAATCGACAGCAAAACGGGACCAGAGATCATAATGGAGGAAATCGAACAAGCAACACGAAACGCAAAAAACGGAAAAACTGTAGGTCCAGACGAAATACCTGTGGAATTACTGAAATGTCTAGACGATGAAACTCTACCGGCACTACTGGATCTGTTTAATGAAGTATATAAAACCGGAAAAATCCCTCAGTAATGGTTGGTGTCCACCTTTGTAACAATACCAAAAACAATATATGCCAAAGATTACAATATCACTAATAAGCCATACCCTCAAAATATTTCTAAAGGTGATTCATGGAAGATTATACAGAAAGCTAGCATATGATATGGATGATACCCAATTTGGGTTCCTCAAAGGACTTGGAACAAGAGAGGAATTGTTTGCGTTTAATGTCCTCTCTCAAAGATGCTTAGGTATGAACCTGGATATTTATTCCTGTCTCATCGATTAAAAGCGTTCCGTAAAGCGTTCGACAGGGTCCGACATGAAAAACTAATAGAATTATTGAAAACAGAGATATAGACAGAGATTTACTAATTATCATCAATCTGTATTGCAATCAAAAGGCCAATATAAAGATAGAAGAACAAGAATCCGAGAATATTGATATAAAGAGAGGAGTAAGACAGGGTTGTGATCTGTCGTCGCTAATGTTTAACCTGTACAGTGAAGCCATATTTCAGGAAGCGATAGTCGAGCTAAGTGATGAAATCTCTATAAACGGAAGATTAGTAAATAACATTCGCTGACGACACCGTTATAATGGCAGACACCCTGGAATCGCTACAAAAATTGCTAAATAGAATTAACGATTATTGCATTCGATACGGACAAAAAACAAACAAGAAAAAACTAAATTTATAAGTGTCTCAAAAACAGAACATGAAAATGAAAGGTTAATGATAGAGCAAACCCAAATAGAAAAAGTTAAGACATACAAATATCTGGGAACCTGGGTTGATGACAAAAATGACCAAAGCAAAGAAAGTCCGAATTGAAACTGCAAGGCAAGCATTTATAAAAATGAAGACACTGCTTATAAACAAAGACCTTCAGTTGCTTCTCAGATTGAGGGCTCTAAGATGCTACATATTTTCTATATTGCTATACGGAATGGAAGCTTGGACATTGAAGAGACAACACATCAGAAGAATAGAAGCGTTCGAAATGTGGTGTTACAGAAGAATATTGAAAATTCGGTGGGTTCAAAGGATTACCAATGTTGAAGTGCTACGACGTTTAAATAAGGAGTTAGAAATTATGAAAAGTATAAAACCTAGAAAACTGGAATATTTGGGTCACATTACCAGAGGAGAGAAATATGAGTTGCTGAGAATGATTATGCAAGGAACGATCCAAGGAAGAAGAAGCATAGGAAGAAGACGCATCTTATGGCTGAGGAACCTTAGATAATGGTTTAACTGTAGTTCATTACAACTATTCATAGCAGCAGCCAACAAAGCGACCATAGCCATTATGATATCCAATCTCCGATAGGAGAGGGAACTTTAAGAAGAAGAAACCATTTTATAAAAAAGTTTAGTGACATTGGCTCTCCTTGTCTAACGTTTTATTTTTATGCGATTACTCTATTAGTAGTCCAGGGCGCATCTGTTTTGAGATGGACGTTGCGAGGTGACTCAATTTTTTTTGCAGAAATTGCTTGAAAATAACTCAAATAATAATATTTTAATTATCCTCCCACTCAAAATGGTCCGGAACATTCTTTAAATAATCAAAATGTCAAAAAATGAAGGAAAAATTCGATTTTTTTTTTGATTTTTTGATTATACCTTTAAAACTATTCATTTCTGAGAAAAGTTGTACTGACATAAAAATTGCGTAATTAAATTTCCTACCATATAGAATTGGTTAAAAATTTAAAAAATAGTCACCCTTGTTGCGAAATAGCAATAATTGCAAAAAAAAACATACAAAAACAAGTATTTGCATTTTACGTTTTTCAACCTTTTATTCTACACTTAGAACCTTCATATTTTACTCAGAAAAACTGTATGATATAGTAAAACAACACTGTAAATTTCATTAGGATCGGTTTAATAGATTTTGCAAAATAAATTTTGAAATCCAGCTTTCGCAAAAAAAATAATTTTTTTTTTAATGTTGCAGGACTGAAAATATCGCAGATAGCAAGTTGAATTGTTTTTGCTTATAGAAGTGTACTGTACCTTCCATTTGCAGTTTGCAAAATTAAAATCGATTTATTACCACGGCGCCAGAAAATTTTTTAAATAAACATTAATTTTTGGTGCTACGCGCAGGACAGCGGTGTTCGATTCACACAAGTTGATTTCCACCAAAATTTCTTTCAATCTTTATCTAATATATTATTTTCTTACTCTATATTTTATTGTATTTTAATATTTTAATTCCACAAAATCAAACAAATTTGATTATTGTTTGTGAAATATTGTTTAAACAATTGCATATGTTTAAAAATAATAAACTTTTATTCTCTCAGTTAAAATATATGAAAAAAGAAAGTCTTTGCTAAAAAAAGTGTTATTTCAAAGGATAGAGTATGTGTTTTTATTTTACAATAAACAAATTTATTTATTTATATCGAAATTTAATAAAAATTAAAATGTATCAATCATTATCAAAGGTCATTGGAATGCCCAATCAGAGCAAACTATACGCTGCCCTGCGCGTAGCACCTATAATTAATGTTTACTTAAAAAATTCCTGACGCCGTGGTAGTTAATTGATTTTAATTTTGCAAATTGCAAATGAAAGGTACAGTACACTTCTATACGTATAAAAAATTTCAACTTACTATCTGCTTTATTTTCAGTCCTGTAACATTTTGAAAAAATAAATTTTTTTGCGAAAGCTGGATTGCAAAGTTTATTTTGCAAAATCTATTGAACCGATCTTTATTAAATTTACAGTATTATATTGTTTTACTGTATCATAAAGTTTTTCTGGGTGAAATATAAAGGTCCTAAGTGTAGCATAAATGGTTGAAGAACGTAAAATGCGAATACTTGTTTTTGTATGGTTTTTCGCAATTATTGCTATTTTGCAACAAAAGTGACTATTTTTTAAATTTTTAACCAAATCTATATTGTAGGAAATTTAATTATGCAACTTTTATGTCGGTACAACTTTTTTTGGAAATGAATACTTTTAAAGTTATAATCAAAAAACCAAGAGAAAAATCGAATTTTTTCTTCATTTTTTGACATTTTCATTATTTAAACAATGTTCCGGACCTTTCGGAGAGGGAGGATAACTCAAATATTATTATTTGACTTATTTTCAAGCAATTTCTGCAAAAAAATTTGAGTCACCTCTCAACGTCCAAATGTACTAATATTTTTACAGATCCGCCCTGGTCTATAGGGTTTTTATACTTTGTAGATGGCCATTAGTTCCGTAACTTTTTCGGAATCGTATCTGTTCTCTTCGTTGATAAGTCTCTAATTTGCTTTGCCACCTCTTTTTGTAATAAAATCATAGTAGCGTAGTTATTCCAGTCTGTTGGAATATTGGCGTTGTGCACACTTGAAATTTGGCTTACTTGAAATAGTTTTCTTATACCTAATAAACCTGCATGTTGCCAAGAAAAAATAATGGTCGAAAATTGTTTAAAATTTTTTTGAAACACTGTGCAAAATTTAATGTTTTTGTCCAGAATAAACTTTTTGTAGAATAACTATCTCATTCTGGAATAAAAGGAAGAATAACCAAAAACTCTTACAGTTGGATATTTCTTCACGTAGATTAAAATAGAGGAATGAATTATATTCACATATATGTTTTAAAAGTGATATGGACTTATTATGGACTTAATTTAGGCTAAAATTTAGGATAGTATCAGTTTTAAGAAACGTATAATAAAACAAGTTAGTTTCGTAGTTCGTAGCTTTCACGCGAAAAACCGTGTACCTGTTCTGTACCGTTTGAATAAACAAAATATAAGTGATTAACAATCTCAACTGTATGTCAATCGATTTTTAAAACTCGGAGAAATTGTAGAAAGTTCATTTATGCAGGGCCTTTATTACATAGCTTTTTTTATCGAAAAGAGAAATGAAACAGACTAAAAGATGATTGGTTGAAAAAAAGAGGGTGGAAGAAGAATTTTGAGTTTGATGGACTTTTGGTAGCCGAGAAGGTGGTTATCTGTTGCTGACCTGTGGGAGAAGAACATCGAATCCTGAGAAGCTAGGAATAGTGTCGGTAGTTTTTTTTTGAACGATGTAAAAGTAATTTGTCAGTAAGAGTTTGTAAATAATTGTAGCAGCTCTGTTTGAAAGTTTATCATTAATCAGGAGAACCATAACCAAGGATATTTTGGCAACCAAAAAATACAGAAAGGATTGTGAGGACATTTGACCTAAATTCTGTGTAAACAGGACCAGGGAAGGAGCTTTAGCTAGAAAATTTTAATAAATGTCATTTTTAAATTTAAAATTTAAATATAAAGAAAACACGAACATTTAAGAGTCGAAATCATTGAAAGTTAACTGTTCTTTTTTTCGAGCACATTATTACGAAGGTATAAACAATGTGTTACAATATAGTTATTGATAAAAACATCAAAAATTCTTCGCAATCTTGTAAAATTTAGTTTTGGGTAATCTGACGAGTGTTAAATTTTGATAAAAGGAAAGATGGTTCAGATTTGAAGATATTAATTTTTCACTGAGTTTTTGAGAATTGAAAATGGCCATCTTTGCTCTTTTTCATACCTTAAATTGTTTATAATTTGAAAAAATGTATTTTAAAGAAAAGTTACTAATGACCTTTTTTGCTCAGAATGACAAAAAAGGACAAAAAATTAATTTTATAATTTGTTAAAAAATAAATAATGTTAAACTTTTTTGACTATCATTTTCTCTTGGCAACATGGACTTTTGTTATAAGGGAACTATTTCAAGTAAGATTGTGCAAACATATGAAATGAGAATATTTTTCCTAGCCGCCATACTACCCGGACTAGCTCACTTCACTTTTACTGGAACAAATTATAAAATGTTGTTGTAGATACAGGGAAGTAATTTGTTTAACCTTGATAATTTGAATCGATAGTTTATAGTCGACGAAAGAAGCACTGCACTAGCGATGTTTCATATTTTAAGATGGATTTTACGATGTATTTTAAGATGGAAATATACTGACGGAAATTAGTTCAATTTTTATACTCGGGGGTTTTGGAGGTCGTTGACCACAAATTTCATCTTGGCAGTGGAGCGTACCCTGAACAATTCAGGTAATTTCAGGTAATCTATCCAGGTAATCTGGAATTACCCTAATAATTCCAGATAAAAATATTGTTAATAACAAAAAATATATTATTATCATTAAAGTTTTAATAATTTAAAGAAAATATTGGTCTTGTAAATCAAAAATAAGATAAATCTTTTAAAACTTCAGATATACAAAAACTTATTTCATTAATCTCCAAAATTAATATTTTATATAAACTCCTCTTCTTCTTATTCTTCTTCTTCTTCTTCTTCTTCTTCTTCTTCTTCTTATTTTTCTTCTTCTTCTTCTTCCTTCTTGTATGTAGACTTTAAAGCCTGTTTCTTCTTCAATATTAGCCTCCTAAATTGTTAAAGTTATCGCACCAACTTTTTCTTGGTCTGCCAATACTTCTTCGTCCATTTGGTGACCTATCTCGTGCTATTCGTACTATCCTATCCTCTGCCATTCTACTAATGTGTTCGTTCCACTCCTGTTTCCGTTTTGTCACCCATCCATTTAAGTCTTATACATTGCATGGTCTTCTTATGTTTTGGCTTCTCTCCCCATCCAACAGACTTTTCCTTGATATTCGTCGGAGTATTTTCATCTCTTTTGTTTCTAGTAGTCGTCTCGTTTTAGATGTGTCAGGTCTTGGCTCCGCCGTGTATATTAATATACGTCTAATTGCTGCTTTATAGATTCTTGCTTTTGTGTCTTGTCTTAGGTGTTTCTTCTTCCAGATTGTGTCATTAAGAGATCTCGCCGCATTACTTGCTTTTAAGCTTTGTTATCGTACTTCCTCTTCAACATCTCCGTAACTGGTTATATCTATTCCCAGATATCTAAACCTTGCTTCCTGCTTTATTATCTTCCCATCAATTTCGATTTTACATTTGGTTTTTTCTGCTGATATTATCATATTATATTTCTTGGCTGTTGTATTGAAGATGTGTGTTAATCTTTGGAGATCGTCTTCTGTTTCGGCGATTATTGCGGCGTCGTCTGCATAACATAATATTTGGATTCCTTTATTCCCCATTCTGTAACCATGACTTTACCTAATGCTTTTATTATGTCGTCCATTATTATATAAAGAGTAGTATGCTTAATGAGTCACCTTGTCTAACCCCGCTTTGTACTGGTATAAACCGCGTTAGTTTTCCATTTATCTTTGCCTGTATTCGATTATGAAAATAGATGTTTTCGATGGTTTGTATAGTATTGATTGGCATGTTTCTTCTAAACAGTAAATGTAAGACGTCTTCGGCTTGGACGCGATCGAAAGCCTTTGTCAGGTCTATAAAACAGAGATATGCTGGTTTATTGTACTCAATGGCCCTTTCTGTGATTTGTCTCAGTACAAATACGGCGTCTACTGCATGATCTTCCGGATCTGAATCCTTGATTTATTGATATTGTTGGTAAGGCTTTTGTAGTTGGCTTAAGTGCGGTGTTCAGTAAATTTATACCTCTATAATTGTTGGGGTCTTCTTTATCTCCTTTCTTGAACATTTGTATCATTATGCTATATAAACTAATATGTGATATCTTAACTTTAATTATTACTATAATTATTTGTAACTTGGAGATTTTGGACCCAAAAACCCCCGAGTAATAGATATTGACTGATTTTGAATGATTCTAACATAAAACTCCAGGCGATGACTTCCACCCTGGGCATCAGGTACCTCGGAGATCATCGCCGTCATGTAATTCGTGCTCACCGACCCCCAATGGGTCGTGCGCAATGGTTATCGACTGATTTTGAATTTGAAATTTTTGGGAGTTTTGAAGAAGAGAACGAAAAAAGACCCTAAATGGGAAGGTCAGTAAAATCCACACCCTTGGACCAAAATGCATGGGTGGACATATGGATGGGCGAGTCTTTTCCAAAAACTTTAAAATAGGATTTGGCCAAATTTTCAATTCAGTCAGATTTAGAAAATCGAAAATTTCGTGTATATAAATGTAGTGTCGCATGTAGGGGGTTGTGTGCCACTGGCGAGAACTGCCGTTGTCTGGGACAGTTTAGCTTAGTAGTTAAGTCGATGGTTTCGTATTTTGGAAAACATGGACTTAAGCATTTTATCTGTCGAAAACCCGCTAGATTATCTTACAGTTTGTTGAGGTTCTAGAAGACTACTGTTTTCTACACTACTGCTTTTGAATGACTTACATTAAGTGGATGTAAATAAATATATACAATAAGGGAAAATTGCCAAGGTAAAGATTGTAATACTATGGGTTCCACACTGAAAAAAAGAGGTTTCTTTAATTACTGTATCTTTAATTACTGTAATGTCAAATTTTGGTACTCGGATTTACTTTACTTTGGTACTCGTTTGGTACTTTTTGATGTCGCGAAACACGAGTATGATACCAGCAAGGGCCACTGACGTACCTTTAAGGGTACTTTAAAGTATGTAATCAACGGTTTCCTCTAAAGCTTTGTGAAAATTCGTTACATAATTAGCCAAAACGGTTAATTTTCTAAACATCAGGTACTCCAAGTATTTGGAGTACTTGATGACCACTAACGGCCGGTTTCACAAAGTAAAGTTAACTTGTTGTTAAGAGATAACCAGAAGTTACCCCAAGATATGCGTTTTAGTTTCAGGTCAACGGCAAAATATGGTTAACTCACAGAATTTTTAACAAGAGGTTGGAGTGGGTTACCCTATGGGTATACCCAGAAGGGTAACAATTATGAAACTGAAACACATATTTTGGGGTAATTTTGAGGTTATCTCTTAACTACAAGTTACCTTTACTTTGTGAAACCAGCCATAATACTCTGGGCTAATTAGCAAAATTCATGGAAAAGTTATTTACCAGTAATTTTATTGCTGGAATGGAATTATAAGATCCCATATATTAATAATATAGGTATGCAACGTCCGCAGATAGTGTGCTACTTTTTTTATAAACAAAATGGCGCCGACAAATCGTATTTTTTTCAATTATTGCTCTATCTCCGAAGATTTTAACTTTACAACAAAAACACCCAAATAAACATTCACCGCAATTAAATTCTGCATAGAGTTATGTTTTTCACGATTTGCTCCGACGAAAATTTTCCTCGGAAAATGCGGGTTTTCCTAACAAAAACTATAATTTTCAAATAAAGTTTTAGGTAAGTAATTATTAATCAATAATTAAATAACTTAGTGACATCAAAGATTTCTTGGTATAGATCGTAATTCCAGAAGCCGGTGAAAATTAAACGAATATTTTAGCAACAATTCAATTGTTAATTAACAATTTACATCGCAATAATAACCAAAATAATCATGATACATTGATCAAACTTATAAAGATTATAAAATATAAATTTTTCTTTTTTTTGCATAATCTTTAAATTTTGAAAAAAAAATAGTTATAATACGTTGGTCTAATTAGTAAAGTACAAAGAAAGGTTATTTACCAGCAATTTTATTGCTTTAATCGAATTATAAAATTCTATATATTATTAATATAGGTATGCAAAGTCCACAGATAGTGTGCTACTTTTTTTATAAACAAAATGGCGCCGACAAATCGTATTTTTTTCAATTATTGTTCTATAACTCCAAAGATTTTAACTTTACACCAAAAATACTCAAATAAAAATTCACCCCAATTTAATTCTACATAGAGGCATGTTCTTCCCGATTTGCTCTGACGAAAATTTTCCTCAGAAAATGTGGGTTTTCCCAACAAAATCTCGAATTTTCAAATAAATTTTTTGGGCCAGTAATTATTTATCAATAATTATATAGCTTGGTGAAATAAAAGCTTTCTTGGTATAGATTATAAATTCAGAAGCCGGTTAAAATGAAACGAATATTTTAGCAACAATTCAATTGTTAATTAACAATTTACAGTCGCAATAACAACCAAAATAATCATTAGACATTGATCAAACTTAGAAAGATTATAAAGATATGATGTCTATTTAATATTTTGTCGACAAAATATAAATTTTTCATTTTTTTGCATAATCTTTAAATGTTTAAAAAAATTGTTATAAACAAATTAACATTTCTTAGAAATTGTTTATTATATTCTAATTTGAAAAAATACTTAAAATGCGTATT
This sequence comes from Diabrotica virgifera virgifera, assembly GCF_917563875.1. Taxonomy (NCBI): domain Eukaryota; kingdom Metazoa; phylum Arthropoda; class Insecta; order Coleoptera; family Chrysomelidae; genus Diabrotica; species Diabrotica virgifera. Next base: position 52,145,311 of record NC_065449.1, on the reverse strand, counting down.
TCATAGGTCTTGAAAATAAATGCTTTAAAAAAATTTTCCAACCATTTGCAAAAAAGTTATGAAACAGCAAAATAAATATACGATATCTCCATTGTTTATAATTTGTTTTAATTGTTTCAAAGCTTAAAAGTGAGTCTATGGTACAATCTAATTACTCACAAAGAATGTCAAAAATTAGTGCAATGGTTATATTTTAATCAAAGATTAAAAATACTTTTTTTTGTAATTTTTAGCGCGAAAGTAGGCTTGATACAGAGCCGGAGGTAAAATGTTCACTCGAAGCGACTGACACACTTAAACTCGCGCGAGTTGTGTATGTGGGCGGGTAGCTACGGTACTGTATTATTCTACTTTCGCGCGTGTAAATTACAAAAAAATATATTTATAATTTTTAAATAAAATATAACCATTAAGCTGATAATCGATATTGTTTTATAAATAATTAGCTTGTACTTTAAAATAACTTCTACGCTTTGAAAGAATTAAAAAAAATTATAAACACCGTAGTAATCGTATGTTTATTTTGCTGTTTCATAAATTTTTTGCAAATGGTTGCAAAAAAGTTTTAAAGCATTCATTTTCAAGATATTTGAAATACGCATTTTAGTTATTTTTTAAAATTATTATATAATACAAACTTTCTGAGAAACGTTAATTTGTTTATAACTATTTTTTTTAAACATTTAAAGATTTTGCAAAAAAATAAAAAAATTATATTTTGTCGACAAAATGTTAAATAGGCATCTCATCTTTATAAGATTTCAAAGTTTGATCAGTGTATCATAATTATTTTGGTTATTATTGCGACCGTAAATTATTAATTAACAATTGAATTGTTGCTAAAATATTAGTTTAATTTTCACCAGCTTCTGGAACTATAATCTAAAGCAAGAAGGCTTTTAAGTCACCAAATTATTTAATTATTGGTAGATAATTACTTATCTAAAACTTTCTTTAAAAATTAAAGATTTTGTTGGGAAAACCCGCATTTTCCGAGGAAAATTTTCGTCGGAGCAGATTGGGAAAAACACGTCTCTATGCAGAATTTAATCGCGGTGAATTTTTATTTGAGTGTTTTTGTTGTAAAGTTAAAATCTTCGGAGTTATAGAGCAATAATTGAAAAAAACACGATTTTCGGGCGCTATTTTGTTTATAAAAAAAGTAGCACACTATCTGAGGACTTTGCATGCCTATATTATTAATATATAGGATCTTATAATTCGATTCCAGCAATAAAATTGCTGGTAAATAACTTTTCCCAAAAATGGCTTATTCTCCGAAATCAGCCCAGACTATAAGGATCTTATCCACAGGTTTAATTTTTACAGTCGTTCCATTATACAAACTTTGGACTGCTTTGATAAGACCATGTTTAATGTTGGTTTGCTGTAGGGTTGACCATAGTTTGCTGAGGGGCACACTGCCATATGCTTTTTGTAAGTCGACGTAAACCAGGCAAACTTTTTTATTGACGGCTGTTTTTTTCTGAATAACTTGGGTCTACTACTGTGGACCGCCCAGCTCTAAAGCCAGCTTGCTCCTCTGCTTTGTAATCTCTATAGTAATTTTCTATTTTGTTCTTAATAAGTTTCCCATACGGCCTACTTATTGTGCTGTTTACCGCAATTCCTCTATAATTTTCACACTGATCCTTGATCCTTGCTGCCCTTTTTGTGGATAGTTCACATGATAGATAATGTCCATTCTTTTGGTAATTCGGCACCATTTAAGAAGTCTTGAAAGAGTTTTCTTAGCTGGAAAATAAATCGCTTTAAAAATAGTATGGCGAATAGAGTTACATTAAAAAATAGTAATGCTACACCAATTAACCTACTATATTTGTCACATCATATTTTAGGAAATGGTCGCTATCAACTTTTTTGCGACACCATGTATAGTTACACTCAAGTAAGAGTAAAGAGTATCAGTAAAAGATATGACCGCAACCGTGCTGTAATTTGTGTCTTTCTTTCGCTTTCATCCGCACCAGGAATTATAGCGCTTGTCACGGCTGTTCATTTGTAGATGGAGTTTTTATTCCCATGAGAAAATCCCCAATCACGAGCCGAGAAAATTGCTTATTTCTGCAACCAGTACTTCCGTGCATAGTGCCGAGTGCCGAATCTAGTAGGATGCTTTTGTGCGAGTCGCGATGTCAAGAAAATATTAAAATTAATTTTTATGAATTTTAAATAGATTTTTGTGATTATTTCATTTATAGAAATTCTGACCAATAGAAACCTACAAGAATAAAAATTACAGTGGTTATTTTTTAATTATTTTACTTTTCAATCGTGTTCGTGTAGCGAGACTTTTCATCATGGGTTTAATTCTGTCCAATCAGCTTATTATTATAGTGGGAATTTTTTACTTACATTATTATGGTGGAAATAATTTTTAGGTAGATTGTTTCTGTATAATCAGAACGAGTTTACTAGTCTGGACAATTGTCATATTTAAGAAAATGAGCCATAATAATCTTCTGTTCTGCAACGAATGTCAAATTGTCACGACGACAACACAAATCGGAATTTTAAGCGCTCGAGCTTGCATCAGTAAGATTATTTCATGGAAGTCCGGCCCTGAACAACTTACTGAATTGCGTGTTTATTTCTGTTCTCAACAAAATTGCAAATTTTGTGTAGAAAAGTAATACTTCATTTATAAATAGTTAAGTGACAATTTTAGTAGATACCAGTAAGTGAATTGATCGTATTATTTTTGTTTAATATAACGTAATAAACGTTTTGGCTAATTCTTATTTAATAATATCAATAAAGTACGATATAAGATTAAACTTATTCCAGTTTTGTTACTGGTTTACTTACTGGTCAGGTCCGTATTAGTTTTGAACACATGTCTCGTGTTACAATTAAAAATGGAACCTAACATTCGGAGTCTCTCTGACTCGCAACATGTACAACAATTGCAGACAAATACCAATAAAACCTATTTATCAGCCACTTCTACACCTTTTTAATCCAAGTTTCAAGCGATTGTCTTCAGCGCCTTAGAAAATACGAAGTTGCAAGATTACTTAATTCCGTTGGGCAATCTAATTCAACAAAAAAATATTATATTTTCGTCACGATTATCGAACAATCGGATATGTATGTACCTTTCAAGCAAACAACCGGTGGAACGAATTTATGTAAAAGCACGGACAAATAAAAAACGAGAATAATACTGTACAAGCTAGAAGACTGATTTCTCCAGCTGAACGTATCGTTTTATCAAACGTATGTCCAACTATACCACACAGTTTGTTAATTGATTATTTACAAAAAATAGGACTCAATATTCTCTCAAATATACGTTAGTCCTCACAATATCTTCTTACCCGACTCATTTACTTTAGACTTCGATAATACAACACATCGAATTTTCTAATCTCAAGAAACTATGGCCTGTTATACCTGCAAAAAGCCTGGACACATCGCCACAAATTTTCCCGATAAAATGGAATCAATAGCAAGTTCAAGTAACAGTCAACCTATCTCGTCTTCCTCACCCGAAACTATGCCTCAACCTACAGCTACATTCCTATCTAACGAGCAAATTCCTGTCGAAGAAAGCTCAACAAATAATCTGAATAATCCTAATATAGAAGAAAATCAAGAACTTAGCAACATGGACAGCTCCATAGCCATTAATGTCGACCTTCAGTCGAAACGTAGTATCAATGAGGTTCTCACTTCTCCAGAAAAACCCTTTAATGTACCTTCATCTAAACCTAAAGCCAAGAAGATTAAAAGCACCGAGGAGCATGTAGCAGCGAAATCATTAAAATCGTATAACCTTGAACCTGAAAAAAAAATTTATCGAAAATCATTCACCCGCATTTGTCCTCAATTTTAACCAAATAAATCTTCTTATAAGCAATATTAGTGGCGCGCAAAATCCTATTGATATAATTATTCAAGATTTTACTTCCGACCTAATGCGATTATACGATATGTTCACTGAAATTTATACACAATTGAAAGACAGATCATCCAAACGTTTTATCACCACTCTCATAAAGAAAATCCTATGGCATTTGGGTAAAGAGGTCTCTGAATCCGAGGGCGAGTCATCTCAGGGTAACCAGTAAACCTTCCACATAATATTTATATGGATACCATCATTGGAATTGCAGGCAATGAAAAAGCTGACCAGTGCGCAAGTGAAATTGCTGTATGTGCCGATATAGAAAAAGATGAGTGTCGAAATACCGCTAGTGATATAAAAGTTACTGTTAACCATTTGACAATATTGTAAAATTTTTAAAATTCATAGGAATATTTTATAAAATTTAACTTTGTATACTGTAGCCGCCGCTAATCGCCATTAAGGTGGTTGCGGCTGTATTTACGAAATAAAAAAAGACGATTATTTCATGCATAAAACTGTATTAATCAATAATTTGAAGTAATATTTTCTTGATATCTTCGTCTGAGTATTTGCTAAATTGTGCTGTTCATTTTGACAAGTTAAAAAATCTGTATCATATTAAGTACATGGGATAAATGTGACTGAATGTTTTCATACAAACACTTTTATTTTTTCTATGTAATTATTAAAAAATAACCTATCGAATATCACACGATAGTAAGAATAAATAAGAAAATAATGCTACAATTTTTTTAAACTTGTTTCCATGCAGCAACAGCTGAATGGAAACTCGAGCTCGACTATTAGTTTTAGAAAGTTTTAGAAGTTTTAGAAAAATTGTCGCATTATTGTCAATTTATTCTCACTATTTTGTGATATTAATGTTGGGAATTTGTTTCGATAATATCCCGTCATCAAGTATTACGTCAGATTCCCTTCGTTGTTACGCAAAACTGAACATTTAGTGTCATTAATGACAATTAATGTTTTACAACGTCTCAAAGAGAACAATCATGAACAATTTTAGAAAATATTCAGGCGAAGATATCAATAAAATATTAAATAAAATAATTTCAAAAGACAGTTTTATACTTGAAATAATCTTACCGAATTGCACTCGAGCTCTTAAAAATTACCGATTTGTTTTACCTTCGTGACACTTTGACATAATTTCACTGTCGTAATAAAACTGTCAAAGTGTCACTTGGGATACAAATCGATAATTCTAGAGCTCTCATGTAATTACTACTGATAACTTAAATGATAGTCCTATTTAATTCAAATATATTTTAAATATTGTTACAAAACTGACTTTACGCGGTTGACTTTACTATTTTATTATTATGTTTTTAGGCACTAAGTTTAATTTTAGTTGACTTTATTTATTTTTTAATAACTTACTTCTAAACAAATGAAAGACACTGAATTCATATCTTTTATTTTACAAACTACGGTATCTAATTTATGTATTACACTAAATCTATTAATTTATTTACATAATTACAAGTTCAAAAATATCGCGCCGATACATATCAAGTACACCGACGTATTCAAATTCACAACTAACTACTAATTTTAAAATCCCTCTTATTTATACAATGCTTAATTATCTCTCTACAAAAGAATGATCCACAATAAACGAGTATTTACATAATAACTTAAAGCACATAAAATTAAATTTTCTAGTACAATAACAATAGAACAACTATTAGAAAAAGATATGTAAACAACTCGGTCAAGATGTTTCTTTAAATTAGGGTTCCTCATAAATCAATCAACCACAGGTGCATAAATCATTGTATAAAAAAAAGGTTCCTGGTAAACATCTTCGGCGCCTGTTAGTCCGGGAGCTGAAAACAGTAAGGTGACATAATTGTGTCACAATATAAAACATTTTGCATATTCTTTCTTCTTTTAGCTGTTATTCTTAAAATCGTAATTGAACTACGAAACCCTGATATTGTACATTGACTACATTTACTACAAGTAATAGATAGTAAACAAGCAATCAGACTTCGAGGACCTAGGTTTTCATCCAATGTATCCGGAAGTAGAACCAGAAGTCGAAATTTGAACTCTTCGTGTAACTTTACATCGATTGATATACGATTTCACTAGTTTTGAGTCATTTTTGCCAAACTTCCGGTAATAACTTTTTAACCGAAAATGACATCAAAAGAGGAACACATAGAATGACATAACATTTTAAGATTGTAACGTGTAGTTGCCTAAAAAGAAAGTAAACAAAACGTCGGTAAGAGAAAATATATTTTTTTGAAGTTTGTGTTTGAGAATTGGATCAGTGCACTATGTCTGCTTGATTTTTCAATGAGGAGGTGCATTCTTATAAAAAATGCGTAATTTGACGTCAGAACAAGTATCCCGATTCTTAGCCAAGGTATAGAGAAACTAGATGGTACACCTGAAGAGTAGTTCCAGGATGTCCCAGGTGCACGAACACCGCAGCTGACCATTTTTTACGTCTACAGACTTATAGCTAGGTAGCTGCGAAATGATCTTAGATTCGCTTAGAAACAGATTAAGGGAATTTGAAATCAGAGCCAGAATGCCTGCTAATGCTCCACTGTTAACGAGGGCACACAGTATGACAAGTTGAAGGTTCGCACGAGAAAAGTCGATTGGGATATTAACCTTCGGATGACCAAGGTAAATTTTGACTCCAATGTATGTTTTAATTTAATAAATTCAGAAATATTTTCAATTTTAAACACATTATTTTGTTATTTACCTTTAATATAATTCTAGATACCCTTATATTTTGGGACAGCTTGTATATTAGTGCATCCTAATATTTATATGTAGATTTTGGCATTGGATCCGGGCATCACATGTAACACCGTTGCCATATCCTATATTTTTTCATACTATCACAGTACATAAAGTTGCATTTAAAAAATATTTTGCATTTAAAAACACCAACTAAGTAAGGTTTTTTTATGTTGTTGTTTTCACCAATTTTGAAAAAATGTGAAACGTTGAATTGTCCACGTCCGTTCGTCTTGTCTGTCTGTTTGTAAACTCAACTCCTCCGTCACTATACCAGGTTGAATGACAAGTGAGGTGCCAAATGAAAGCTTATAATCCAATGATGGTACTAAAAGTGAGAAATTTGACATAGGCTGTCTTTCCGCATGTCCGTCCTACCGCGAATATAACTCCTCCGTCATATACTTCGTCCTAACCTCAATATAAATAATACCATACCATTAATTGAATTATAATACTGAGGTTAGGACGAAGTATCTGACGAAGAAGTTATAACCGCTGTTGGACGGACAGACAAACAGATAGCCTAGGTAAAATTTCTCACCTTTATTACCATCCTTGGATTATAAGCTTTCATTTGACACCTCATTTGTCATTCTGCCTGGTATAATGACGGAAGAGTTAAATTCGCAGTCGGGCGGACAGACGGACAGGCAGCCTAAGTCAAATTGATCACCTTTATTACCATCCTTGGGTTATAAGCTTTCATTTGGCACCTCACTTGTCATTCTACCTGGTACAATGATGGAGGAGTTAAATTCGCGATCGGACGTACATACGGACAAACAGCCTATGTCAAATTTATCACCTTTAGTACCATCCTTGGATTATAAGCTTTCATTTGAATCTCATTTGTGATTCTACCTGGTATAATGACGGAGGAGTTATATTCACGCTCGGACGGGCAGACAGACGGTCAAATTGATCACCTTTAGTACCACCCTTGGATTATAAGCTTTCATTTGACACCTCATTTGTCATTCTACTGGTATAATGACGGAGGAGTTGAGTCTACAAACAGACAGACAGACGGACGGACAGACGGACGTGGATAATTCAAAATTTTCATATTTTTTCAAAGTTGGGTTCAATTTAAACGTTCTTATAAAATTATTCTATTATTCTTGTAGGTACATTTAACATTGATTGAAATTATGAAAGAAATAAAGGAAAAAGTATGTCAACACTGTGACGCACAAACATAAGATTTAGCTGTAGGTTACATAAGATGCACTAAGATACAAGCTGTTCTATTTTGTAATAAAACAATCCCCTGTCTATATTTTACGAAAAAAAATTTTTTTTCTGAATTTGGCGTCGAAGACGAACTCCCTTGGCCTTCCATGTTCCAATTTTATATTGAGTAAATACAGTCTATTATGTGGAATTGTTTGTAAAAAACATTTCAATATTGAAAAAAAGTTGTTTGTTAATCCTGTGGCGACGTAAATTAGTGTATATTTCAAAATTTCTTTAGTTCTATGTTCAGAATGATGATTCCTGTTTTGGTTAAGTTGTGATTGAAATATGTTTTACTAATGTTTATTTATCATTTATTGATACATACAATACTAATATTAAAATTACGAATAGATTATTTTATTTCTTAAAACAACTTATTTCTTTTGTCAATTGTCATTTTTGACTTGGGGCCATTTTTTATTGGTCATAGGAAGGTTAACGACTGGGCTAATATTCTTTTTACTGATGAGTCAACATTTGCACTTTATGGATCCAACATATGTATTCCAGTTTACAGATGCGCCGGTGAGCGATTTTGTCAGTATAACATAAGAGCAGCTAAATAATCTGGCATCTGTTTTGCAGGTCGCACATAATACAGTGTTTTATTGTACAGTACAGTCAATTGATATGTTACATTTTTTAGGTCATACCTTGCATTTTTTAGAGGAGAGAAGAGGGGTGCAAAGGGGTTTCGGACTATATCTCGTAAACTACCAACCCTACGGAAAATCTAATAAAACATCAAATGTAGCAAATTAAATTTTCTACAATTTTGTTTCCATTACTTTTTATCGTCAAGTGACCAACAAAAAAGATATAAACAAAAATAAGTAAAAATTATTCAATAATTTTCCTTTTGGAGGTTATAACTTTTTTTCAATTCATTTTACAATAAAATAGGATTATAGAAATATTGTAGAGGTTTTTTCAGCGAACAATTTCCACCATAAAGATGTTTAATTCTATTTATTTATCTAGATTTTACAGCGCTTTAAATTTGACCAGGTTCCCAAATGCCCATAGGGATACAATAAAAACAAAACGTTAGGCTTACTTGTCTATTTTAATATTTTTTTATTCATACAATTTATTGTTGTTCTGAAGCTATTTCCTTGTGGCATTTTTATGATTAATTATTTATATGGGAAATAAGCCACAATTAAAATGAAAAAAATAATTTTATTAACGTTTCGACGCCCAAATCGGGTGCCGTTGTCAAAATACAAAATATTACTGATTATATTAATAGTAATATTATATATTATATATTATATATTATATATTATATATTATATATTAATATAATAGTAATATTTTGTATTTTGACAACGGCACCCGATTTGGGCGTCGAAACGTTAATAAAATTATTTTTTTCATTTTAATTGTGGCTTATTTCCCATATAAATAATTAATACAATTTATTATAATGTTAACATTTCTATGCTATTATTAATCTATTTTTGTCCTTTCTTCTCACTATAAAACTTAAAAGCCTAAGCATATATAGAAAAGGCCCAAGAAGTTGTATGAGGACAAATTCGCCGGTCCCGAAGAAGAAAGACCCAACCGCAAAATGCAAAATTCTTCAGAAGAGCAAAAAACGATTTTTAAATATTTAAAATAGGAATTAAATGAAGAGTAATCGTCCAGGAGCGTTTGTTTTTTGACAACGATAGCTTTTATTTCCATCGATATTGGTTCGAATTTCATTATCTTAATTTAATCGCCCCATTTTCAACCCTATCTACAGTTGCGTCATTATGCACCTGAAACAAGGTCTAACATGGCACGTATTTCAGTAACGACGCAACTACGCTATAGTGGCTCAGTACATTTTCACAGTTCGGTCTTTTTGTATCATCTTTGCATAGTATTTTAGTAGTTAATTGCGCAATAAACAGGAATTGACAAAATTTGCAGTTACGTCATTTTTCTTCGGTACCATACTGAATATCTGCCTGCTATTACTTCTATCATTATAATTTATCCTAGGTGACACAGCAGTCGGTCCCCCTCTACTTAACTGATTCTTACAGCTGTGCTACCTATTTGGCCACGTGCAGTCGTATTAAAAATTGTGAAAAGTATTTTGAGTTTTATAGATAATACTATTGAGAGTCTTGTGGATAAAATTTATATTTTTGTGATTAGATAAGCATTTGTGTTTTTTGTAAAAGCGCATCATGAGTGGTGGTTATTTTATTTGTAAGAAACCTCTAGGGAAAATTATTTGTCAGTGGGAAAGTCGAGCCATATTTACTCTAAACTATTGTCGACGAACGTTTTTCGCCTCTTTATATGGCCTCTTTATAATCTCTTCTCTTTTCCTTTAACACAAGATGCAGCCCGTTTCCACAGACTCCGAGTGTATTACCGGATTCAGTCATGGCTCGGTAAACATTTTGATCTAGAAAATTGGGGCTGGAAAAGGCATGGAAAATTTTGGATACCAATCCAAACTTCCAAGCCTCCAGTACCTCCGAGCTTATGAAATTCACCTTTAGCAGATGCAATGGAAACTGGAAGTGCATGTGGTTGCCAAAAAGCAGACCTCAAATGTTCAGCAGTGTGCCTCTATTGTGGTGGTAAAAGTTTCAGCAACATCGTGGACATATCAACATTAATTATTGAAGAAAATGAATTGGTAGATAAATGACCGACAATGACGCCAACTCTAACTCTCATTATACCACAAAAATTCACCTCGGATACTGATTCTTATCTTGACTCGCAGTCTGGACCATCGAAAAAAATGAAAAGGTAATAACTATGATAGACCTTTTTCAACATATAATAATAATAGTACATTGTTTACCGGGTAGGAAAAGCTTAACATTCCTGGACGACTGTGAAGATTGCTAAGTCGAGGCGCAAGCCGAGACTTAGCAACACAGAGTCCAGGAATGTGGCTTTTCCTACGAGATAAACATACTATTTTTCCGCCAATCGTTTAAAATTCGACAGATATTGATTGATTTAAAAAAAACGCGATAATTTTATTCCCAAATAAATGGTGCTTTGAAATTCCTAATAAAATTACTTGGGTTACTATGGAAACGTATTGAGGTTGAATTGTCAAACTTGACGCTTATAAATTTAATTGCTGGTGTTCTAGAAAGTAAAATGATAAGTGGTGATGAAATTTCCATTCCTGGGACTCCTCCAGAGCTGGTTGAGGCAGTGAATACTGCTTCATTAGAATTATTGCCAAAGAAATCAAGAGAAAAGTACGAAAATGCATACAGACGTTTTATGGATTATCGCATGAGTAAAAATACGAGTTCTTTCTCAGAAAATGTTGTAATGGCATACTTCCTAGACCTTCTATCATTTATGTAGAACACTAACAACTGTACGGAAATATCATTTCCTTACAGTAAGGAAATGACATTTCCTTACAGTAAGGAAGTCCTGACTTTTTCTTCAAGAAATTTTGACAGGAATGTCAAAATTTCCTGGCGATTTGCGGAAAATATTATTATTTTGTCTAGAAATTGTCCCTGGATTAGGCCTATATTGGAGATACCACACAAAAAACGCGCCTCCAGACTCTACCTCATAGATGGCCGGGAAAAGGGTCAAAAATGGCTTAATAATAGGATAGGAATGTTAAAATTATAATAACTAAATATGTAGATGGAAAAGTAAGCCCAAGGTTTTGTTTTTATTGTATTCCTGTATTGTACTGTGAGAATTCGAGAATCTGGTTAAGTTTGGATTGCTGTAAAACCTAGATAAATAAATAAAATTAAACAACTTTATAGTGGAAATTGTTCGTTGAAAAATCCTCTATAAAATCGCTTTTATAGAGGACTATGTTATTTTATTGTAAAATCAACGCAAAAAAAAGTTATAACCTCCAAAAGGAAACTTCTTACAAAATTTTCTCTTATTTTTGTTTATAACTTTTTTGTTGGTCACTTTACGATAAAAAGTAATAGATATAAAATTGTAGAAAATATAATTTGCTTAATTTTAGGTGAAATTAAATTTTCTATATGGTTGCTAGTTTAGGATATACAGCGAGAGAGCCCTTTGCACCCCCTTTTCCAAGATGGCGGCCGGGGGACAAGAGCGGCGACCCCAAAAACTTGAACTTAAGCTTGTACTGAACCCCCTACACATTAAAAAAATAAAGTTGACTCCTCTAAGAAATGCAACCCTAAATGTAACATTTCAAAAATACCTAAATATAAATATGGTAATTATAATTTAATGTTTTACAAAAAGTACATATCAAACAAATAAATAACGTATTCTCTAGATATTTGAAATTACATTCTCTAACAGTGATGAACGGAGAAGTTAAAACAAAGATTTCCAGCCAATAAATCCACAAGCCGGAAACACGCAATCCACAAAAGAGTGTCAGTTGATCATGAAGAGCCATAATTTAGCCGATGCGGCTGTAAAAGTGTAGCGCGTAAAACAGAAAGAGTTTTCTGGAAAGGGAAAACATCCTTTTGGAATATCGTTGGACCTATTTTAGGCCAGTATACAGAACATTTTAGAACAATAATAGATAATTATTAGTCTAAAATCTATTAGCCACTTAACACGATGCAAGTAGTTGCGCAATTAATTGCACAATTTCTTGCGCAAGAACTTGTGCAATAAGTTGCAACTAACTTTCTGTAATAAAGTGATTACACGGTACAAGCAATTGCATAAACTGACATGAAATACTTAGAACAGAAACTTTCACAAAATAGCATACATTTTAGGTTATGTTGTTTTTATAAATTAAATGTATTTTCTTTTCGCTAATAAACTGCTTTCTGGCTGCATCCCATATCTCCGGATTTTACAATATATAATCACGTAGAGACGACGAAAATAGGAGAAAGCAAATAGAGGACACTTAGGCCACGCATTTACCCTCTCTTCGTCTAGGAAAAGGACCGAAAGACAGTTTCTAAATACTCAAAAACTGAGTAAAATGAAAAAGATTAAAAAGGGTTCAAGGCAGGTTTTGTTTATATTCGATTCAGAGTTGGACTACCATCTCCATATAGCAACTATTTCAGCATCCTTATGCATCATCAGTGAAGATTATGCAGTCACAACTCTGAAGGGAATACAAACATTCTGCCTCTTTTAAGGCAAAACATCGCGATGCAATGAACCCACCTTTTGAGACGCAAATCAGCGACATCTCTCGTATTACGAGGAAAACAACGAAAAGCCCCAGATACAAAGTTTACTACTTTTTAAACAATTAGAATAATTGAAATAAAAATATAATAAACAATATTTATTATTTATTATATTTTTATTTCAATTATTCTGTTTAAAAAGTAGTAAACTTTGTATCTGGGGCTTTTCGTTGTTTTCCTCGTAATACGAGAGATGTCGCTGATTTGCGTCTCAAAAGGTGGGTTCATTGCATCGCGATGTTTTGCCTTAAAAGAGGCAGAATGTTTGTATTCCCTTCAGAGTTGTGACTGCATAATCTTCACTGATGATGCATAAGGATGCTGAAATAGTTGCTATATGGAGATGGTAGTCCAACTCTGAATCGAATATAAACAAAACCTGCCTTGAACCCTTTTTAATCTTTTTCATTTTACTCAGTTTTTGAGTATTTAGAAACTGTCTTTCGGTCCTTTTCCTAGACGAAGAGAGGGTAAATGCGTGGCCTAAGTGTCCTCTATTTGCTTTCTCCTATTTTCGTCGTCTCTACGTGATTATATATTGTAAAATCCGGAGATATGGGATGCAGCCAGAAAGCAGTTTATTAGCGAAAAGTCTTAGATTTAAAATATTGTTTATTATATTTTTATTTCAATTATTCTAATTGTTTAAAAAGTAGTAAACTTTGTATCTGGGGCTTTTCGTTATTTTCCTCGTAATACGAGAGATGTCGCTGATTTGCGTCTCAAAAGGTGGGTTCATTGCATCGCGATGTTTTGCCTTAAAAGAGGCAGAATGTTTGTATTCCCTTCAGAGTTGTGACTGCATAATCTTCACTGATGATGCATAAGGATGCTGAAATAGTTGCTATATGGAGATGGTAGTCCAACTCTGAATCTAATATAAACAAAACCTGCCTTGAACCCTTTTTAATAAATGTAATTTCTTGAGTAGACTTATCAGATATTATATTAAAAATGTTAGATTATAATTTGAGAAAATTATAATAATATGTACCTATTATAACAAAATCAATTAATACCTAATCCAAGTATACCTATTTATTCATTTACAAAAGAAAACAAGTTGTAAGAAATACAAATAGAAAATAGTTTTTTTAATCCCCATCTTCATAATAAAAGTTATCCACCAGAATAATGTTATCTGTGCAGCATGAAATTGGTAAAAAGTTTCTCTAGTTTTGTTAAAAAATTGTTTAGTTTGAAATTTAGGATGACAGAATGTCAATGTAGTAAGAACAAACAGTGTAGCAGCAAGAAATTGCTGCAAGAAGTTGCAGCTTTTCTGTTCAATTCGTGTATGACACGATGCAATTTCTACTGCTGCAAGAAATTGTGGAATTAATTGCGCAATTAGTTGCATCGTGTAAAGTGGCTATATTGAATTTAAAATGTTTATACATAAAAAAAAACCAACAAATTATCCAGAAGACAAATCTTCTTCTTAAGGTGCCGTCTTCTTTCGAAGATTGGCGATCATCATAACAACTACACTCGTCGCAAAAAGTATCGCAAAATGTATTAGGTCTAGAAGTTTTCATTTGCATTTCCTACTTTTTTTTTGAAATGCCAGGGAATGAGATGTAGGAATTTTAACAATTGTTAATTTTAGTAAAATGAAAAATCAAAGAATAACAGACCAAAAAAATTTAAATAACAATAATTATTATTCAAGAAAGATAAAAAATACAAATCTATAAAATAAGGACAAATTGAACATTTTAGTATCTGGAATCTATAGGAATAAAAGGCAGGTTTCGAGCATCTTGTTTATTAAAACTGGCACAAGTATACTTTCGCTAACTTAGCATCATCAGTGGCATTTCGTCAAATTGGAAGATATCCCAGAAAAGTGCAACATTGGCAAGAAATTTTAGAAATATTTTGAAACTGATAAATACATATAACTAACACACACTGGACAAAGGACAAACAAATCAAAATTCTGATAGAGGTGGCTTAACTGGCTTCTGCGTCGGTAATCCTCGAGGTCTGTTTAGTCGCTCTATTTTGTAAATATACAGTGGAAAATAAATATTTTTAAACGTTATTAGAATCTCATTCAGAGCCAATCTACGGTTATTTGAAAAATATTAGAAACATTATTATTAGAATTATCATTAAAAATATTATTTCTAAACTTATGGTAGCCCAAGCGGTTAACATGATGAACAAATTAGAAGATTTTAAGGTGTGGTCATATGGTAGAATGCTTCAACGCATTTCAAATAGAGAAGTCTTAAACCGATTAGGTCACGGCGAAGGAGACTTAATCAAGTTGATAAAAAGGAGAAAACTTGAATATCTCGGGCATATAATGAGAGGTAGCAGATACAGGATGCTGCAGTTAATACTCAACGGAAAGATCGACGATAAAAGAGGAGTTGGTAAGAATTAATATTCATGGCTCCGAAAACTTCGTCAATGGACTGGCTTATCAGCAGATTTAGTACGTTCTTTAAAGGTAAAATATTGCAAAACCTCTAAGTTTTAAAGAACCGATTGGATTGACATGAAATTTGGCATACACATAGGTTACAAGTCAAAGAAAAAAAGTGATATTGTGACAATGTGTGCTTTTGCCCTAGGGGTGAGTTTCACCCCCTTTTGGGGGTGAAAAATATATGATCGATATATGTCCGGAAATATATAAAATGACTAATTCTAAGCAACTTTTGTTCTATAAAGTTTTTTCACCAAGTTAATACTTTTCGAGTTATTTGCGAGCGAATATGTAAATTTTTCTACAAACTAACCACGTTTTCAGAAGGTTTTTCGCAAATAACTCAAAAAGTAGGCAATTGGTCGAAAAAAAATTCTTATCAAAATATTGCACGTAAAAAAGTGAAAAACATATTGTATACAGTGATGAGCGCGCTGATAACCGGCAAAATAGCTCAAAAGATGGAAAATGTATTAAGTTGTAAGATAAAAAGAAATGAAACTACTGGAGGTGGGATTTTATCGGTATTAACTTATAATTTACATTACCATTATGGATAGTTTCCACCTTTATACCTTTAAACGTCAGCTAGTTAACTTCGGTCATAATTCTACATAGTATGACGTTTCTTCAAACTCAGATTTATCAGGTTATGTACCTCTTCTTCTTTTTGGTTTATTGGCCTCTACCTGCATGGGTATTTTGGCCAGCTCATTCTCTCAGAATAAAGAAAAAATCCCTTAATAATCTACATCTACATTTATAGTTAATATCGGACAAATACAACAAAGTTAAAAACTTTTCTCGCTCAGGAATAACTACCGACTATTACATAATCTGCTTCTACTTCTTCTTCACCTTCTTTGATTAATTGGCAATTTTAGGTTGTTATGGCACAAATAAAACAGAGGTAAAAACTTTCATCTGACACAAATAGACGTCAAACCGAAATTTAATTTCAAACTAAAACTGTCGATTATTCCAAACTAAAATAATAAAACACACAAGAAGCATCAGGTCCTAAAACTAAACATTTCCAAATTCACAAATACCTATAACGAAACCATTTGACTGAGTGCCAATTAACTAAGTATAAAATAAATAATATTAAATTCCATAAACTGCCACATGAAAATGCTGCACTGATTCTTAGAAGCATTTCCCGAACTTCTAATCTGATTCTCCTCCATACAACTACTGAAGTGGGCTCTAGTGAACGTTAAATTAAACTATAACACTTCGAGTTCGAGAAGTGGTTTTCTACGGTAAACAGAAACTTTTTGCTGAAAAAACAATTCGTGGAAATCATGGTTTTAACGGTAGAAGAAAAAGTGCAAATTGTTGTCTGGCATGCTAATGGATTACCAGAGAACATGATCAGACAACAATTTAGAGATATGTACCCAAATAGGCCAACACCAACACGATCGACAATTCAGTCTATTGTACGTAATTTTTTAAATTATGGATCCGTGTTTACTCCAAGAGGAATTCGTAGACGACGAGAGGTAAACCCAGATTTAGAACTAAGGGACACTTTGATTTGTGCAAGTATTGAACAAAATCCTACTCAATCAACATCTTTTCTCGGAGAACAGTTTGGACTTTCAAGATTTACAGTAGGTAAAATTTTGAAAAAGCATGGATACCGTCCCTACAAGTTACATAAATCCAACGAACAATTCCCTGGAGATCAATATCGACGTTTAGAATTCTGTCAAAATGCAATGGAAATGTCACATCAAGATGAACATTTTTTACAGAATGTTTTGTTTACCGATGAATGTACGTTTTCACTGCATGGACGTCACAATTCAATGAACACTCGGTATTGGTCTCGAAGAAATCCTCGTCAGATTTATGTCGCTCGTACTCAGCGTCCTCGAAAAGTAAATGTTTGGGGAGGCATAATAGGGAATCATGTCATAGGTCCATTTTTTATAGACGGTATGTTGACTGGGCGGAAATACTTGGAACTTCTGCAAAATCAAATTGTCCCGGCCCTTCGTAATTTACCAATACCTTTCGATTCCATATGGTTTCAACAAGATGGTTGCCCTGCACATAATTCTCGCATCGTCAGGGAATATCTCAGTGCTACTTTTCCTAATAGATTGATTAGTGGCCACGGAGATATTTTCTGGCCTGCAAGATCACCTGATCTTTCACCTTGTGATTTTTTTATGTGGGGGTATATCAAGTCCAAACTATATGGAATTGAGGACGATAGGCCTAATACTCTCCAAGAATTACGGGAAAAGATCTCTGATACAATGAGAGGTATTAGTCCAGAAACATTATCTAATGTTAGACGGAATTTTTACAATAGGCTGGGTTATTGTTCCGCTGCTTATGGTGGCTTATTTGAACATTTTTTGTAAACAGATTCATTTAGGACTTTTTTTTTATTTTTGTAGAATTTTTTATTTTCGAAAGTATGACATTGTTTTTTCAGTAAGCGTTTCATGTTTTACTTTAAACTACTTCAGTGCTGCAGATATACAACGGAGATGTAAGGTGGACAACATTAATAACTGGGTGAAAAACAGAAGAATATAATGGAACGACCACATAAGCCGAATGACAACAAATAGAGTAGTCAGGACAGCGAGAGACGGTTCCCCAATAGGAAGACGATCAGTGGGAAGACCACGAAAAAGATGGAACGACAACTTCGGTAGGCACATTGAAAAACAGACAGAGTCATGTCTACATAAAATGAAGAAGAAGACTTTAAACATTTCTAATAAAGACTAACACAAATGTTAAGTAATTCAAAGCAAACAATATCTGCATAATTTCAAATTTTAATATTTAATTATTGCAATAAAGTCATAAATGTGGGATTTGAAACAACCTTCGACAATTCTGAAGTGACAGGAGTGAATCCGAGACGTCTAAAATCATGGTAAATAGAAATTAAGTTAATTTTAGAATAAAAAAATTACTATGAATTAAACTGTTTTTATTTACATTTGCTTTATAGGGCTTTTCATCGATTGTCATTTGTTTCGAGCTTTTGTATAATCTGTGTATAATATTAATATACAGAGATTATACGACATATGACAGCTAGAAACAAATGACTGTGAATGAAAAGCCCTATTGTCTTCAATTGATTTTTGCTTTATGCGAAAAAAAAATGTCGTATTAACGTCAAACGTAGTTATGAGGAAAGCAAAATATTGGAAATGAAATTGATAAAATAATAAATAATTTGAACAATATGTCAAAAATTACGTACGACTAGATAATTCAGTGTTGCTGTATGGGTGGAGGCCTGGACATTAAAGAAAGACATAAGCGATCGACTTAAAGCATTCGAGATGTGGACCTGGCGAAGAATATTAAAAATAAGTTGGGTAGATAGAATAACAAATGTTGAGGTCATCAGAAAGATGAAAAAGGATAAGGAAACCGAGGCCACATTACGGAATCTTGTAATGATCGGCAGTTGCCCCTGAGCTAGAAAGATTTTTGCCTTTGTTGTATTTGTCCCATTATAATTCAAAATTGCCAATTAACTAAAGAACGAGAAGAAGAAGTAGAGGCAGATTGTGTAATGGTCGACAGTTATCCCTGAACGAGAAAAGTTTTTACCTTTGTTGTATTTGTCCGATACCAACTCTAAATTGTAGGTGAATAAGGGATTTTTTCTTTATGCCAAAACGATGGACTAGCCAAATACTCATGCAGGTAGAGGCCAATAAACCAAAGAAGAAGAAGACGTACATAACCTATTGAAACTAGGTTTGAAAGAACGTCATACTATGTAGAATTATGACCGAAGTTAACTAGCTGACGTTTAAAGGTATAAAGGTGGAAACTATCCATAATGGTAATGTAAATTATAAGTTAATACCGGTAAAATCCCACCTCCAGTAGTTTCATTCCTTTTTATCTTACAACTTAATACATTTTCCATCTTTTGAGCTATTTTGCCGGTTATTAGCGCGCTCATCACTGTATATTAAGTCACTATACCTAGTAGAAGCAGAGTTATAGCTAATGAAAAATAGGTTCATATTCGTCAAATTCCAAATCGAATATTTTAACGTGCCATAACCAAAAAACGAATCACTGATTTAGGGAAAATTCATTTTAACTTTTTTAAAGGGGGCAAAAAACGCTTATTTTTGTTTTAAAAAAAATTTTTAGCATCAAAAGTAAACAAGTTACGCTCAAAATAAAGTTGTTCCCTTTTTTTGGTAAGAAATCGGGAAAATCACCCCCCTCCCTCGATTAGCTTTTCAAATGAACTTAATTGTTGCCACTTCACAAATTTTTTACTCGCGTATGTATTCATTAAATGATCTGTAAGTTTCATCGGTTCAAAGTGTTTATTTTTAAAAAAAGCTCTAGTTAAAACGGCTTGAACGACTCACTTATCACGAGTGTATGCAAATTTAGAAACACCGAATCTTAATCAATTTTTGTCTTACGGAAAAACAAAAGAATAAAAAATATTCAGAAAAGTAAAGCCGACTTTTCTTATTGTTTAAGATTTTTGGTATCTCTAACAATTTTCAAGTTATTTTGAAAAAAAGCATTTTTATCAAAATAAAAATTTTTAAAAATTGTACTCTAAAACAAATTTTTTTAAATAAGCACTTTGAATCGATGAAACTTACATATCATATAAACACAACATAAGTAAAGTAACTTGTGAAGCGGTAACGATTAATTTCATTTAAGTTGCTAATTGGGGGGTGATCTTTTTTTTTTTGCCAAAGCAAGAGGGACCAACTTTATTTTAAGCGTAACTTGCTTACATTTGATGCTTGAAAATTTTTTTATAAAAAACAGAAATAAAGCGTGTTTAAAACACTTTAAAAAAGTTGAAATGTTTTCCCCAAGAATGCTTCGTTATTTGGATGTTTCACATTGAATTATTCTATTTGGAATTTTTCGAATATGAACCTATTTTTCATTAGTTATAACTCTGCTTTTGCTAGGTATAGAGACCTAATATATACACCGTTTTTTTTTCAGTATTTTATGGGCTGTGGTTTTACTAAGAATATTTTTTTCGACAAAATGCTTACGTTTTGAGTAATTTGCGAAAAACCGTCTAAAAACGTGGTCATTTTGTTCAAAAATGAACATATTCACTTGCAAATAACTCGAAAAGTATTGATTTGGTGAAAAAACTCTGTAGAACAAAAGTTGCTTAGAATTAGTCAATTTATCCATTTCGGGACATATCTTGGTCAAAATTTTTTAACCCCCGAGATGGGGTGAAACACCCCCAGGGCAAAAGCACACATCGGCACCATCACTTTTTTTCTTTGACATGTTAGCTATGCGTACGTCAAATGTCATGTCAATCCAAGCGGTTCTTTAAAATTTATAGCAAAAACCGTGAAAGAATGTACTAATTACATACCGCTCAATATCTAGAACGATATCGGCAAATTGTCATGAAAGCTACCCACGGTATTTAAAGAAGAAGAAGCCCAAGCGGCGATTTTTGCAGTTACTCAGAAACGTTGTACCCTGTAAATGTAAATGTCTCTACCATATATTGGCTCTTAATACAGGGGAATTCCTTAAGGGACGTCCGAAAAAATATGTATCCTAGAAAAACTCGAAATCGTCAGATGAAGATAAGGTGAGTTAAGTATATGCAAAATAGTCTATATTTAAAAAATTTGACGATGTGAGCGTGGCATAAGGAAATGGATGAGTCACAAAGTTTCATAAAAAAGCGAATATTTCGCGAAATGAACGTCACATCGAAAAGCTAAAAAAATTCGTGTTCAATATTTTTCAAAAATCTATTAAATGATACCAAACACAACCCCACGGAGAGGGGTTGTGTGAAACATCAGATCTAAAAACTGAAAAATACACGTGTCCGATATTTTTTTAAAATTTATCGAATGGCAAATAACACGACTCCCCACGGATGTGAAGTGGGGGGTTACTTTAAAATCTTAAATAGGATCCCCCATTTTTTTTTATTGTAAATTTGGATTCTTTGCGTAAAAATAAGTAACTTTTTTTGAAATATTTTTTCGAACTATGGATAGATGGCTCTATAATCGGAAAAAACCATTGTTGGAAATGGAAAATTAATTTAAAAAAATAGAAATTCTCCTACTTTATGGAAACTTAACTCAACTTTTTTTTGGTTTTAGGACCTAAGCTTCACAACCCAATACGCTTGAGTAACTACAAATTTAGCATAGATGCTTTCCTTCCCTACTATTACGAGTTAAAAATTGTTTTTTGTAGTTTGTTAATTGTTTTGTCGCTATAGCGTTTTTCTATCATTACAGGGCTCTCCTATTATTAATAAATTAATTAATATTCAAAAATTACTTGATTAGCAGTAGTAAAATTATTCAC
This sequence comes from Diabrotica virgifera virgifera, assembly GCF_917563875.1. NCBI lineage: Eukaryota > Metazoa > Arthropoda > Insecta > Coleoptera > Chrysomelidae > Diabrotica > Diabrotica virgifera. The sequence continues at coordinate 52,123,458 of NC_065449.1, read as the reverse complement.
TTACCGGCCTAAAAGCATCCTTCTGGAATATCGCGTCGGGTCCTTATAAGAGAGCAGTAAAGAGTGTATGTATCGGCGTCCCTTAAGGATCCAGCTCTTTTCGAGTGATGGACTGCTGCTTTGAGGCTTGGCCTGGGTCTCCAGGAGCACTTTCCATCGGTTAGTTTGGATTTACAAAGCAAGATGTTACGTGGCTGGAAGGTTGAAAGTTTTGGGAATTGATCTCTTACTAAGTAAATGAACCAATTTGTTCTACGTTTGAACGTTAAAAAGTACGTATAAAGTTCTGATTTGTTTCCATTTTTGCTAGGAACATGCGTAAATTATGTTGTGTTTGGCATTGTAAAAAATAGTTGATGTAAGGATATTTATGTATTTTTTAAACTAAGAACGCCTATAAGAAATACATCTGAAGATAGTTTTTTACAACTTAATAAAATAGATCAAATAATACAAACTCGGATGTTATTTTTATTTTATATGCTAACGTATATTTCCTTCCGGATCCGGATATAGATCCGGATATAGCACTAACGACCACTTACTGGTAATAAAAAACCTGGTAAAAAAGTCTCCAGAATACAATAAACCATCGGCACTGATATTCATGGACTACGAGAAAGCATTCGATACCAGATATAGATAAGGTATAGATTTGAGAGATTTCATTATTTCTTTATTTGATTATTTCGCTGTCGCAGAATTTTTAATGACTTGCACGTGTTGTATAGTATGTTTAGATTTATGTTTCAGCTATTCAATTCTGTTATTTCTGTTGAATTTTAGGGCTGTGTGCTACCAGACGAAAATAGTCGTCCTTTTTGATCTACGAACATTTAACATTATGTATATGAATTACGCACCAAATAACATTCCATGTTATACAATATAGTGCGGCAGATTGTGCATTTACTGATAGAAGCATATAATTTGGACCACATATAAAGGTTCAAAATTAGATACGAAGCCATCTCAGATTTTACCATTTACAAAAATGGCGGGCATTCAAAATGGCGACGATACATATGTGACTAATAGCACGATAACTTTTAAACGAAAAGTCCGACTTCAGCCAAATTTGGTATATGGGTTCTTTTTTTGATGTATAAGGTCGAGCTCCTGAACCGGAAGGATCGGTTTATCAGAAGTTGTGTTTTTCCTGATTTTTTATCTAAAAATACGTTGTTTTTTTTTTTCAATTCTTTCACCCTGTATATATTAATTTTACAAAAAGCTAGCACAAAATGTAAACAACATTGACAGAATGCCGAATAGACCATCGGTACACTAACATGATAAAATATATCTATCTACTACAAGGCAACGGCTGGTCGGCTAGCGTAAGACTATTTGAACAACAAACAAATAAATTCTGTATACAGCGAGGAGTACGGCAAGGAGACACCATCTCACCAAAGCTATTCACAACCCTTATATAATTACTGAAGCAAGGCTAATAAATAGTTGGTTGTTTTGCCAATTTTGGCAAAATTGGCAAAAAACAAAAAAAGTACCTACTAAAATGACTAACCAGTTGTGTCTCAGTTTAGCGAACCAACTATATTAATATTTACATAAATTATTTTGAAAAAATTCCAAGTCCATGAAAAATTATTTTGAATTAAATTAATTGACACAAAAAGAAGAATGTATGCAATTTATTTAACTCAAAATACATTCTACTACTGACAGAAAACAGAGAAAAATGTTTATTGGACACATAAATATTGTCATTAGCATTGAAACATTGAACATTGAAATTAAGGGAAAAGCAGTTTATTTATCAAAAAACATTTTTTTCTGTTTTGTGACAGCAGTAGAATGTATTTTGAATTAAATAAATTACATACATTCTTCTTTTTGTGTCAATTAATTTAATTGAAATATTTTTTCTTGGACACCCAGTATAAATAATTATGTTAATAAAAAAAACTGAAAATTGAAAATGGTTATTCATTTTTGAATTATGTTAATGTTTATATTACTGAATAGAGAATTGAATAGCCTTTTAAAACTAGCACACGACCCCTATTCTTTATTTAAAAATAAGGGGTGAGGGAAGCGGAAGGGAGGGGGTTAACAAATCACAAATGTATGTACCGTAAAAATGTCTCCCCCTTAGATCAAAAATCGACCCGTTTCGTCATTTCCTTAAAATCTAATAAATACTGCCAAATATCGAGGTGGACTGTTTTCTTTGGCCCAGTCTGTCTTACAAATATTTTTGTAAATATACCGTACGCGTTACAAACAAAGTTTTGTACAGCCGAGACAGCTTAAGACAGCTGACATCTAGTACAAAAAATTAGTGAAACATGGAAATACAAGATTTCTGTCTTTATTATCAGCTGTGGATAGGATCCCACAGCTATAAAAAGGCCTGAAATCTTATTTTCTTGCTCAAATGAACTACCCTCTGGCATTGCAACAGTTCGTCACAACAGAAATAGGAGCACTTTACTTTTTGAAGTCTTACGTCTGTCAGAAGACCAACGCAACTTCGACAGATGTAGGTATGGAGTTGACAAAGTTAAAAACGAATCTTCAAAACAGGATAAAGAACAAATTTCGTCAAAAGCAGCTAAACAACTCTTAAATAAATTGGAAGATTCCATAAATTTGGAAAACTTTATGAGTGACGTTTACGCTTTTTATGAGCGCTGCGTTTCTTATTTAGAATTGTGGAAAAAGAGCTTCGACGCTCTTCGGCTGAGCCGAAGATTTTGAGTGAATCTGCTTGAAAAATTAGCATAACTGTAATGAAAGCGAAAAAGCAGGAGGAAATTATAAATAAAATGCAAAAACCTCAATAGAAAACCCAAATATTGATTGATGAGCTATTTGATGAGGTGTTATTAGCAAAAGGCTTCTTCCAAAATTCTAATAAAGCTAGTTACTCCGAGAAATGGGTCCAGCAATTCACCCATTTACCCATTCACCCAAATTTAAAAAAATTGTGGATGTTGCTGTGTCTATCCGGTACTTCAGCTCCAGTGACAAGAATTTTTTCATTAATGAAAAAAATGTGGTCTGACCATCGAGAGAGGGTAGAAGAATACGTTGTGAAAGCCTTGGTTACGTGAAAATTCAACTTGAACATTCCATGCAGTGAATTTTATAACAAGCACGACAGAAATATTATGAAGAATGTGCATTCTAGTGAAAAATATTAACAAGCCTGTGCGAAGAATGAAACTAGACAAATTTTTAGTGATGCTCATATTAATTGTACTTTTTCTCTTTTTCCATTGCATTTAAAATATGAAAAAGACAAATTAAGCGAAAAGCAAAACGAAAATGAGCCTCTTCCTCTTCTGCGTTCCGGTTTGGCTCTTTGTAATTATGGTAAGCCTAGATAGTGCAAAAACATACACTCTACAAAAAGTAGGCAACTGGCTAGCGCATTTTGTTATATTTTTTTGAATTGCATCCTAGGTGCAATTTTTTGTTCCGCATACCAATAGGTATGTACACGTTTCAGTGTAAGAAAATTGTTTTTTAATTTACAATTTTAAACTTGTGCATTTGCAGGTTCACGAATACAGAAAGAACGAAATAAACAAAGTCTTACGAATATGGTAAATGGTATACGTATGTAAAATTATCATTTTACTTACATTTTTTCTTTAGCACCAGGTAGTAAATTATTTATTCTATATTATACATAGACCTTAGCGTAGTTAACACGTTATTTGTGTCCACTGCTTTACAAAAGCCACCCGAATCGATTATTCACAGTTATTCATCCGTGTTCGAGTCAGAGGTCAGGCCAACAACGCTACACACGCCCTGACACGATAAATTTTGCCACGATGTTGGAATAGCATGACCATCCGACCTAATCCGTCAGCCTGACTGTCAGGATTACTCATTTTTATCGTGACACAAGCCTACACACGCTCCAACAGTCAGACTCAACGTTGTCAGCCCCGACACTCAGGTGGTTTTGTCAGGGCGTGTGTAGGCATTATATAGATGCTATTGATGGTAGAGGAGCCCAAGCGGGGATTTTTTCAGTAACTCGAGCGCGTCAGATTATCATATGGGGGGAACCTGGTACCCTGTAGATATATCTCTACCATATATTGGCTCTAAAACACACAGAAGTTCGTTAAGGGGGGGCCGAAAAAAAAATCTATCCTTAGAAAAACTCGAAATCGTCAGAGTAAGATAGGATAAGTTGAGTACATGCAAAACAGTGTATATTTCAAAAATCTGACGATTTGGGCTGGGCGTAATTAAATGGGTGAGTCAAAAAGATTTATAAGAAAAAAGCGAATATTTCGCTTAATGAAGGATAGATCTAAAAACTCAAAAATACATGCTCAATATTTGTCAAAAATCTATCGAATGATACCTAACACGACTTCTCACGGAGAGGGGTGGGGGTAAATTTGGAATTTTAAATACGAATCCCGCGATATTTCGCTAAATGAACATCAGATCGAAAAACTGAAAAATACACTTAATCAGTATGTTTGAAGAATCTGTCGAATGGCAGCAAATACGATCCCTCACGGAGGTGAGGTGGGGGGTTACTTTAAAATTTTAGATAGGAGCCCCCATTTTTATTGCAGATTCGGATTCCTTACGTAAAAATAAATAACTAAATGACGCTATAATCGGAAAAAACGATTGTTGGAAATGGAATCATCATCATTCTCTTTGCCTTATCCCTATGCGGGGTCGGCTTCCCAATTGCATTTCTCCACACTATTCTATCTTGGGTCATATCAATGTCAATCCCCTTTACCAGCATGTCCTGCCTTATCGTCTCCCCAGGTCTTCTTTGGTCTTCCTCTCCTACTTCTTCCAGGAATCTGCATTTCAGCTATTCTTCGTATTGAGTGATTAACGTCTCGACGTTGAACATGACCAAACCATCTTAACTTATGCTCTCTCATTTTGGCATCAATTGGTGCCACACCTAGATTTCCCCTGATATACTCATTTCTAATTTTATCCTTCATTGTCACTCCACTCATCCATCTAAGCATTCTTATTTCCTCCACATGCATTCGTTGTTCCTCTTTCTTTTTCACTGCCCAACATTCAGTTCCGTACATCATAGCCGGTCTTATGGCTGTTTTATATAATTTTCCCTTCAGCTTCATTGGAATTTTTCTGTCACACAACACACCACTCGCTTCTCTCCACTTCATCCATCCAACACTAATTCTACTGCATGCATCTCCATCTATTTCTCCATTACTCTGTATTACCGATCCTAGGTACTTAAAACTATTGCTTTTCACAATCATTTCACCATCCAAAAATACCATTTTATTTGTAGTAACTCCATCTTTTAAATGAACATTCCAAATACTCTGTTTTTGGCCTACTAAGTTTTAAACCTTTTTCCTCCAGAGCTTGTCTCCACTGTTCCAGTTTTTGTTCTAAGTCTCTTTCACTATTTCCTACTAACACGACATCATCAGCATACATTAAGCACCATGGAATGTTACCCTGTAGTTTCGCTGTTATCTGGTCCAAAACTAATGAGAATAAATACAGACTAAGCACACCTGTCATAACATTAGTCGTCACAATCGTATACATATCCCTCACAATCTTTACATATTCACCAGGGACTCCTTTCTTATTGAGTGCCCACCACAGAATCTCCCGAGGAACTCTATCATATGCTTTCTCAAGATCAATAAATACCATATGAGAGTTTGTTTATTTACTCCTGTATTTTTCCATCAACTGCCTTATAATGAAAATTGCATCTGTTGTTAATCTACTCTGCATAAAGCCAAATTGATTCTCGGATATTTCGGTCTCTTCACGTATCCGTCTATCAATTACTCTTTCCCATATTTCCATGGTGTGGCTAAGCAGTTTTATAGCCCTGTAGTTTGTACATTGTTGTATATCTCCCTTGTTTTTGTAAACAGGTACCAGTATACTGCTTCTCCATTTGTCTGGCATTTGTCCAACTTCCATAATTCTATTAAATAGCCTGCTAGCCACCTTGTTCCTGTCTCTCCAAATGCTCTTCATACTTCCCCAGGAATATCATCTGGTCCTACCGCTTTTCCTTCCTTTATTTTTTTTAATCACTTGAGCCACTTCCTCCTTTGTTATTTTGGTGACCGTTGCTGCTACTCTCTCCGTTGCCTCTACAGGCTGTCTGTCAAATTCTTCATTTAATAAGCTGTCAAAGTACTTTCTCTATCTCTTCTTGACATCCCTTTCGTGAACTAGTATTTTATTATTTTCATCTCGGATACATCTATTCTGATTAAAATCTTTTGCTTTCTTTGCTCTCTGTTTGGCTATTTTATATATCTCCGTTTCGCCTTCCCTGGTATCAAGTTTATCGTATAGATTTGAATACACTTCTGCTTTGGCTTTTGCTATTGCTACTTTCGCTTCCTTTTTCGCCACCATATAGTTTTGAAGATCTGTGTCGGATCTGGTTTCTTGCCACTTTTTATATAATTTTCTCTTCTCTTTTATTTTTCCTTGTACTTCGTTTGACCACCACCATGTCTCTTTATCCTCAAACTTTTTTCCTGACGTTTTCCCAAGTATTTCAATAGCAGTCTCTCTAATACTACTGGCCATTTTTCTCCAAATTGTATTAGGGCTTCCTTTCATTTTCCAACATATTTTTTCTACTCTTCTTCTCCTGAATAGACTTTCTTTCTCATCTTTTAGCAGCCACCATTTGATTTTTTGTGGTCTTCTCCGATATTTTTGTTTAGTTTCGCTTTTTACTTCGATGTCCAGAACAAGCAGCTTATAATGTGGACATCAAAGTAAAAGGCGAAACTAAACAAAATTGCGAAATAAGCGAAACTAAACGAAATTGTTGGAAATGGAAAATTAAATTAAAAATGGAAAGTCCCCACTAAAATTGAAAACTTTACTTAACTTTTTTTGGTTTTAGAACCTACTCTTCACAACCCAGTAGGTTCACAAAGCGCTCGAGTGACTGCACATTTAGCATACTTTCCTCTCCTACTATAATAACTATGTTGGAAAATAAAACAATTTTTGAATCATCAACTGATTCACCAATAATGCTCAATAATGCTAATAAAATATTTTTTACAGTTTCATGTTGAATGTTATTTACACAATTTTTATTTTGCTCTTTACAAAGTTTCTCCTTTAGTTGTTTCAATACAAATATGAAAATAATCTAAACAGGCTGTACCCTTTTAACTCCGACCGTTTTTCCTGACACGGATTTCCACTAAGCTGATATCATAGTTTGTGTTCTCGTTTCAGTTTTAAAAACACCTCTCAACATGATTGCCGGCATCGTAGTTCCATTGTCAAGACAAAAATAAAGGCGAAAGAGTACAGGAACAATGAAGGGCTTCCACTGCATTTTCATCGTCGCAGATTGAAAATGCGAGTTACTCGGATTGACTGGGAGGCTTCCATCATCCGCATCGTGGGTCCCCAAGGAGTCGAGCTTGCTTCTGACTTGGAGGGTTGAGTCACGCATACGTGTAAAGCTTTGTAAGGTATGTGTATGGTGTAAGATTAATTCTTTTTGTCTGCGGAATTACGCGCGTTGTTGAGCAACCGGAAGATAGTCTTATTAAATCATGACGGAATTGAATTTGTAAAGAACATTGTTTTAGTCTCGTCAATCGAGGATTTCTTTGCCGCTACATTACACGGGTATCTTCCACAAAAACACTGAAAGTAGAAATAATATTTTTCATCTTAATTTTTAAAATTTGATTGTTTTAACTTTGAAATAATATAACACTAAATATAGTTAAAAAATATATAAAGGGTGTCCCGAAAAGATTGGTCATAAATTATACCACAGATTCAGGGGTCAAAATAGGTTGATTGAACCTGACTTACTTATACAGTGAGCACGTAAAGGTTGGAATAAATTCATTTTCTCGAGAATGGACGATTTTGGAAAAAAATCCCGAAACAGGTCAATTTTTATTTTTAAATTACGACTTTTTGGCGTATATATCATACTAGTGACGTCACTCATTTGGGCGTGATGATGTCATCAATGATTTTTTTAAATGAGAATAGGGGTCGTGTGATAGCTCATTTGAAAGGTAATTCAATTCTCTATTCAGTAGTGTAAATATTAACATAATTGTTTATATAGGGGCTTAAAAAAATTTCTTTTTGAAATAAATTTATTGACATAAAAAGAAAGATATGTGTAATTTATTTAATTCAAAATACATTTTACTGCTCTCCGAAAACAGAAAAAAAAATGTTTATTTGAAAAAAAATTATTGCTTTTCGCTTAAATTAAATGCTCAAATTGTCAAGAGGCAGGTGGGTGGCTGCTTTAATATTGAAATTGCAAAAAACAACATTTCTTATTTGTTAAATAAACATTTTTTCCTGTTTTCTGATAGCAGTAAAATGTATTTTGAATTAAATAAATTACACAGATTCTTCTTTTTCTTCTTCTTCTTCTAAAAGTGCCTATCTTCTGGAGATGTTGGCGACCACATTGACCCATCTTATTCTATTTACGGCAGCTCGAAATAGATCAGTTGACGTTAGACCAGTCCACTTTCTAAATTGGCCAGCCAGGATATACGTCTACGTCCAGGGCCTCTCCTGTCCTGGATTCTTCTTTTTATGTCGATAAATTTAATTAAAAAAAATTTTTTGGACACCCTGTATAAATAATTATGTTAATATTTATATTACTGAATAGAGAATTGAATTACCTTTCAAATGAGCTATGACACGACCCCTATTCTCATTTAAAAAAATTATCGATGACGTCATCACGTCCAAATGGGTGACGTCACTAGTATGATATATATGCCCAAAAGTCGTAATTTAAAAATAAAAAATCGACCTGTTTCGGGATTTTTTTCCAAAATTGTCCATTCTCGAGAAAATGAATTGATTCCAACCTTTACGTGCTTACTGTATACAATAGTGCACACAAAAAAAGTTACAGCCCTTTGAAGTTACAAAATGAAAATCGACTTTTTCTCATATATCGAAAACTTTTAATGATTTTTTATTGAAAATGGACATATGGCATTCTTATGGTAGCAACATCCTAAAAAAAATTAAAGTGCAATTTGTGCAACCCATCAAAATTTTATGGGGGTTTTGTTCCCTTAAACCCCCCAAACTTTTGTGTACGTTCCAACTAAATTATTATTGTAGCACCGTTAGTTAAACACAATGTTTTTAAAACTTTTTTGCCTCTTAGTACTTTTTCGATAAGCCAGTGTTTATCGAGATATTTTGAATAATTTCCGGATCCACCACACATTTGTATACGGTTAAGTACGATTATTACTTACTTATCCTCTTCGTTCCCACTGTAACATAGGGCACCTACTGTCATTCTCCATTTTTGCCGATCTTGTGCTTTTTTTCTAACTTCTTTCCAGGTTAGGCCGACATTTTCTGCTTCTTTAATAATTGTTTTCTTCCATGTATTTATCGGCCTCCCCTGTTTCCGTTTTCCTGGAGGTTGGAATTCCAATCCTTGAGTTGTTATGTCTGTGTCTGGTTTCCGCAGAGTATGGCCCACCCATTTCCATCTTGTCTTTCTTTAAAATGATATTGCCTATATATAAATTGTCTTTCTTGTTTCTATATGTATTGGTTCTTGCTTCGTTTTTTTCCATAAGTCTGAGTTTGTAATTCTGTTGGGCCAAAATATTCTTAGAATTGTTCGTAAGCATTTATTGATGAAGGATTGAATCTTTCCAGTGTTGTGTTTTGTTATTCTCCAAGTTTGTGATCCGTATAATAGTACTGCCTTTACATTGCTATTGAAGATTTTTACGTTGGTGTCCAGTTTTATTTCATTAGATTTCAATATATTATTTAACATATAATATGCTGTCTGTAAGTACGATTATAGAAACCTGTTAATAATCTGAAAATTTATTTGTAATTTACGTTTTTAGGTATATTTTGAAAAAGAAACCAAATCTCGATAAAAGGGGACTTATCAAAAAAATACTAAGGGGCAAAAAGAGTTTTAAAAACACTGTGTTTAACTAATGGTGCCACAATAATAGTTTAATTCTGTGCTCTGTGCGTAAAACGAGTTAAGTCCAAAATTGGTCGAAATTAGAAAATGCACTATCTGTATGTTAGAATTTGATATCTACATCTGTGTATAATTTGTTAAGTCCAATTCCATTTCTAAACTGAGATATTAATGAAAAACAATATGTGTAAAGCGTGTTAAGTCCTGAACTTAGACGCATGATTATTTAAGAAACAGGAAGACTCAGTGTGTTAAGCCCCACAATTTTGGGACTTAACACACTGTACACTAATGAGTTATTAAGTGCGCCACGGGACGTTGCAAACTTTAAACGCGTTTATCTCAAAAGAGTGTTTTAGGACTAAACTCTCTTTACGCACAGAGCACAGAATTGTAACGTACACAAACATTTGGGGGGTTTAAAGGAATAAAACCCCCATAAAAGTGTTATGTAAATAGATTAAAAACGAAGCCGCATCTCGATAAAAACTGGCTTATCGAAAAAATACTAAGAGGCAAAAAAGTTTTAAAAATGTTGTGTTTAACTAATGGAACCACAATAATAAATTAATTGGAACGTACACAAAAGTTTGGGGGGTTTAAGGGAACAAAACCCCCATAAAATTTTTATGGGGTGGACAAATTTTACTATAATTTTGTTTTAAGATGTTCCCGTCATAAGAATGATACATGTCAACTTTCAATAAAAAATCTCCAATAGTTTTCTATATATTGAAAAAAATCGATTTTCATTTTATAACTTCAAAGGGCTGTAACTTTTTTTGGGACACCCTGTATATTTTCAAAAATAACATTTTAAGTACCAGATAATGGTGTAGGGCGACAATGTATTATAATACAAACAAAAACAACTCAATATTAGTATCAAACTTAATCTTAAATTTAATTAACAGTGGCGTAACAAAATCCGTCGGAGCTTCTGCTTTTTCTAGACCCGCTTTGTCATTCCTCGAGTGTTACTGCCAATTTTTCTGGTTATCCTTTTGTTCGGTATTTTTCGTATATTTACACAGTAGTAGTTGAGAGTGTTTATTTTTCTCTTTAGTTGCGACTAGTGTTGCCCAAATGCAAGACCAAGACGAGACTTGGAAAGTCTTGGTCTTGGTCTTGCACCAATACACCTGGTCTTGGTCTTGGTCTTGGTATTGCACTCCCAGTCTTGGTCTTGGTCTTGGTCTTGCAGCAAGAGTCTTGCAAGCCTCGCAGTTACCCACTAGCATGTTGCTATTTATTAAATATTACTTTAGATCTTAGAACAACGTAAACGTATAGGTACATTTTTAGCTTGACTTAACATAGACATAGTAAAAACCAACCAAATTAATAAATGTCTAAACAATTCACATTGGGTGGGTTTAAACTCACGATCTAAACTATCCCTGCCTATAGTCTAACGTCTAACTAACTGAGCTATCTACCATGTCCCACGAGAGTCAGTCTGTTTCTTAATAAAATTTTGCATTTTGTGTTTGGTGTTCTTCGATAGATTTTTCAAAAATATTGAACGCACTTTTTAATTTTTCGATCTGACATTCATTTCGCGAAATATTCGCTTTTTTGTGAAACTTTGTGACTCACCTATTTCCTTAGGCCCCGCTCAAATCGTCAGATTTTTTAAATATAGGTACACTGTTTTGCATTACATGCTAAACTTACCTTATATTAATCTGACGATTTCGAGTTTTTCTAAGGTTATATATTTTTTTCGGGCCTCCCTTACCGAATTCCCCTGTATTAAAAGCCAATATATGGTAGAGGTACATTTACAGGGTACAAGGTTTCTCCCCATGTGATAATCTGACGCGCTCCAGTAACTGCAAAAATCCCCGCTTGGGTTCCCCTACCATTAAATGCATCATTTTATTTCAATTTTTTCTAAGATATATTTTGCTTAGAATATTTTTTTCGATAAAATACTTACTTTTTGAGTCATTTGCGCAAAACCGTCGAAAAACGTGTTTTTTTTTTTGTTGAAAGATGAACATATTCAGTCGCAAATAGCTCGAAAAGTATTGACTTGGTTTATTTGTAGATGAATAAAATAGAACAAAAGTTGCTTAGAATTAGTCAGTTTATTCAACCTCGACTTATTTTGAACCTTTGTTTTTTAACCCCCCAAGAAAGGTGAAACTCATCCCTAGGGCAAAATCACACATGCATCGGCCAGTATCTCTTTTTTGGCGTGTTAGCTATGTGTACGTAATCATACGTCAATCCAAAATCCAAGCGGTTCTTTAAATCTTCAAGGTTTTGTAACATTTTACCGTAAGTGAATGGACTATACAGGGTAGCCGGGCATTATCTTATCTAGTGCTTTTTCAGCAAAACATTTTGTTTGGCCTATTGATCTAATATCTAATTGCACACTCTGCAAAAGGTTATAAGTAGGACGTTTAGTCTTTACGATATGGTATTATTCCCACTAACTGATAAGGAAAAACAATTGACTGGGTGTCGGTAACAGTGGATATGCTATTCGTATTGTATTTTTATCAACAAAGGTGACATTATGTCTTTAAAAGTTTCAATGCGAAATGTGATACTTATTATTATACTGTCGGTGCGGCGTCACTCAAGAAGATTATTTTATGAAAGGTATTCTCAAAATCTAGTACAATTACTTTCGGAGCGAAGGCGTTGTCTGATATTAGGAAAGAATGAAAATAAATATTTTATATTTACATTGTAATAATAAACCTCTGAGTATTCTTATATGGATATTTTAATTCGCTATACATATATGTTTATCGTATTGTTCATAATGCGCATAAATCCAATTTTCCAAATTTTTGTTACATATTTTTTTGCGTCTCATTGTCTCTAAGCATATTAGGTCTGGATCCCGCGTATGAAAAAAAAGTTGATTAATAGCAAGCTGAAAATTTGTTAATAGCTTAAGGCTGTCTAGTCGGACAAACTTTGATGTATGGGAACACTGGAACAGGGGAAGTTTTAATTGCGGAACAGATTAAAAATTTGGAACGTCAGACCACGAAAACGTCGCATGTATTTTGTCCGACAGAACTTCCAATTGATTTGTTACCCTTTCATTAAACTCGCATGCAAAAATCAGACTGCTATTTATCACCAAATGGGCATTTTAATGAGTGGAACACGTAGAACATGTCAAATGACAGGAATTATGACAGGTGATAAATAGCAGTCTGATTTTTGCATGAGCGTTTAATGAAAGGGTGACAAATCAATTGGAAGTTCTGTCGGACAATATACATGTGACGTTTTCGTGGTCTGACGTTCCAAATTTTTAACCTGTTCCACAATTAAAACTTCCCCTGTTCCAGTGTTCCCATGCATCAAAGTTTGTCCGACTAGACAGCCTTAAGCTATTAACAAATTTTCAGCTTGCTATTAATCAACTTTTTTTTCATACGCGGGATCCAGACCTATATTCCCGAACAAATATATTCCATAAAACGACACTCAATCCTAACTGCAAGACGCAAGAGTCTCGCAGGCTTAGTCTTGTTCTTGCTCAAGTCTTGCACGGTCAGTCTTGGTCTTGGTCTTGCTAAAATAAGGCGGTTTTGGTCTTGGTCTTGGTCTTGCTAAAACGCAAGAACAAGACCAAGACTGCAAGACCAAGACCGATTTTGGGCAACACTAGTTGCGACAATCCTTTATATCGAACTTTTTATTATTCGGTGATATCTGAGCCTTGTGCCAGTCCATATTGGTATCTGTTCTTCTCTCCATATGTTATTAAATATCTTTAGTAATAACTCTGTTGCATTTTGTCCTAATTTTTTATCATTTCACTTTATTTCTGCAATAGCTTCTTGCAGTTCATTTTTATAGTGATACGATCTACATTATCATCTTCTATTCTTTGGTTCAACATGTTGTTGTCTTCGTGATAGCAGTGGGTTTGTAACATCTCTTGGAAATATTCATTCTCTTCATTATCTCTTCATGATTTCCTTTTCTTCTGTGAGAATTTCGCCAGTTTTATTCTTTATGTGCTTCCATCATCCGCATCATGGGTCCCCAAGGAGTCGAGCTTGCTTCTGACTTGGAGGGTTGAGTCACGCATACGTGTAAAGCTTTGTAAAGTATGTGTATGGTGTAAGATTAATTCTTTTTGTCTGCGGAATTACGCGCGTTGTTGAGCAACCGGAAGATAGTCTTATTAAATCATGACGGAATTGAATTTGTAAAGAACATTGTTTTAGTCTCGTCAATCGAGGATTTCTTTGCCGCTACATTACACGGGTATCTTCCACAAAAACACTGAAAGTAGAAATAATATTTTTCATCTTAATTTTTAGAATTTCATTGTTTTAACTTTGAAATAATATAACACTAAACATCGTTAAAAAATATATACAGGGTGTCCCGAAAAGATTGGTCATAAATTATACCACAGATTCAGGGGTCAAAATAGGTTGATTGAACCTGACTTTCTTATATACAATAGTGCACACAAAAAAAGTTACAGCCCTTTGAAGTTACAAAATGAAAATCGATTTTTTTTCATATATCGAAAACTTTTAATGATTTTTATTGAAAATGGACATATGGCATTCTTATGGCAGCAACATCTTAAAAAAAAATTAAAGTGCAATTTGTGCAACCCATCAAAATTTTATGGGGGTTTTGTTCCCTTAAACCCCCCAAACTTTTGTGTACGTTCCAACTAAATTATTATTGTAGCACCGTTAGTTAAACACAATGTTTTTAAAACTTTTTTGCCTCTTAGTACTTTTTCGATAAGCCAGCGTTTATCGAGATATTTTGAATAATTTCCGAATCCACCACACATTTGTATACGGTTAAGTACGATTATTACTTACTTATCCTCTTCGTTCCCACTGGAACATAGGGCACACTCAAAAAAATTTAGTTCGTAATATTGATTAACAGTGATTACTGAATAGTATTTCGTTGTCACAACAATTTAATTTGTTGTTTCAACGAACTTTTAGACATTGACGAATGTATTTGGTTATTGTCACAATGATTGAATAATAATTGTGAGAATAACTAGAGTACATTAATCAATAACACTCAATTCATTCAGCCAATAACGTAGTTTCGTATATTTAATAAATACTGTTAATTCTGGCAGCACCTCACGTTCTTGATTTCGTAGATTCCAAGCAATTAGCTTGGTTTATTGTGACAACGTACAGATTTCATTAAAACAATGTACAAATGTTGTTAATATAGAGTAATATATGATTATTGAATAGATGTAAATTGATTGTTGTGACAACGAATGCATTAATCAATCTACTACTGCATTTAATTCCCACAATCAATGCGTTTATTGTGACAATAATCGTAGTTGTTGAGACAATAAATGTTTGCTTGACCA
This sequence comes from Diabrotica virgifera virgifera, assembly GCF_917563875.1. Lineage (NCBI taxonomy): Eukaryota > Metazoa > Arthropoda > Insecta > Coleoptera > Chrysomelidae > Diabrotica > Diabrotica virgifera. The sequence continues at coordinate 52,108,126 of NC_065449.1, read as the reverse complement.
TTTGAAAGTTAACGGGTTTTCCTTATCGTGATACCCCTAGCTTCTCTGTGTTACCGAAGTGCCGAATAATAATTGCATTTCGTTTTCAAGTGTAGTCAGTAGTAGAAGGAAGTTTTTGTGTGTCTATTATCGTGAAATTTCGGTCGAATTCTTTTTAAATGTATTCATTTTTTTCCAATCCTGAGAAAACTAATTATTATTTTTGAAAATTTAAATGCAAAATAAAATATTTCAGTATTATCGAGGGTCTGAAGTCCCGGAGAACCTCTATAGTGATTATTTTAATAAGTCACAGGGGTGAAAAAGAGAAAATTTAGTATGATTTTTAATTTCAATTAGGCATACCATAACTTTTTGTTTATTTTAAGGGACTTTCTGCCCTCGGTAATAATGTAATATTTTATTCTGCGTTTAAATTTTTTAAAATACTTATTAGTTTTCACAGAATTCCAAAAAAATGAAAGCACTTAAAAGAATTCGATCGAAATTTTGCACCTGCGCTCTCAAAAAAGATTAAAGTGTTATACATTTTTGGAATCACTGTTTCAAACGCTTTTAAATAAGCTGTCACATGACGTACTTTCCCATTAAAAAAATCAAAGTTACCTGTCACCTGAAGAGGGATCGTGTAAAGTTCAAAACATTGATGTTATAATATACTTTGATTATTTTAAAAATCGACCTGTCTGAGCGTTTTGCTTATGTGCTAAAAATAAATAAGTTAATAAGGGGGTGGGGGAGTTTCAGTACACTGTATAAGTGAAATTATATGAACAATCACACAGTGTAAAGTCCTTTAGGTTAAGGACAAAAAAGGGGGATTTAAAAAATTATTATTAATCAATTAATATCATACATTGGGCTATTGCATTCAGTAATTATTAATATAAAATACGTTCATAGTAGGAATGAACGGAATTAATTGTAACAATAAACGGAAATAATTGTAGAAATAAACGAAATACGTTAGGAGAAATGACACTGTTATTGACACAACGAATAGTCTTCGTCGGTCAATTAAAGACGTTGTTGTTTCAATAAATAAGGTTCGTTGACTCAGTGAACAGAGTTCGTAATATCAATAAATAGTGTTCGTTGACTCAGTGAACAGAGTTCGTAATACCAATAAAGTGATATTATGGTATACATAATGAATGTTCATCCATTCAATAAACGTAATACATTGGCTCAACGAATGAAAACAATGAATTGATGAACATCGTTTTGTTGTCCCAATAAAACCAAGAATTGGACAAATTTTAAGGATTGCATTTGTTGTCTGAATTAACATTTTTATTGATATTACGTACCTTTTTCGTTGGGTGCACCTACTGTCATTCTCCATTTTTGCCGATTTTGTGCTTTTTTTCTAACTTCTTTCCAGGTTAGGCCGACATTTTCTGCTTCTTTAATAATTGTTTTCTTCCATGTATTTATCGGCCTCCCCTGTTTCCGTTTTCCTGGAGGTTGGAATTCCAATCCTTGACTTGTTATGTCTGTGTCTGTTTTCCGCAGAGTATGGCCCACCCATTTCCATCTTTTCTTTCTTATTTCTTTATGTATTGGTTCTTGCTTCGTTTTTTTCCATAAGTCTGAGTTTGTAATTCTGTCGGGCCAAAATATTCTTAGAATTGTTCGTAAGCATTTATTGATGAAGGATTGAATCTTTCCAGTGTTGTGTTTTGTTATTCTCCAAGTTTGTGATCCGTATAATAGTACTGTCTTTACATTGCTATTGAAGATTTTTACTTTGGTGTCCAGTTTTATTTCATTAGATTTCCATATATTATTTAACATATAATATGCTGTCTGTAGGAACGATTATAGAAACCTGTTAATAATCTGAAAATTTATTTATAATTTACATTTTTAGGTATATTTTGAAAAAGAAGCCAAATCTCGATAAAAGGGGACTTATCAAAAAAAGACTAAGGGGCAAGAAAAGTTTTAAAAACACTGTGTTTAACTAATGGTACCACAATAATAGTTTAATTGTAACGTACACAAACATTTGGGGGGTTTAAAGGAATAAAACCCCCATAAAATTTTTATGGGGTGGACAAATTTCACTATAATTTTGTTTTAAGATGTTCCTGTCATAGGAATGATACATGTCAACTTTCAATAAAAAATCTCTAATAGTTTTCTATATATTGAAAAAAATCGGTTTTCATTTTGTAATTTCAAAGGGCTGTAACTTTTTTTTTGGACACCCTGTATATTTTCAAAAATAACCTTTTAAGTACCAGATAATGGTATAGGGCGACAATACATTATAATACAAAAAAAAAGTAACTCAATATTAGTATCAAACTTAATCTTAAATTTAATTAACAGTGGCGTAACAAAATCCGTCGGAGCTTCTGCTTTTTCTAAACCCGCTTTGTCATTCCTCGAGTGTTACTGCCAATTTTTCTGGTTATCCTTTTGTTCGGTATTTTTCGTATATTTACACAGTAGTAGTTGAGAGTGTTTATTTTTCTCTTTAGTTGCGACAATCCTTTATATCGAACTTTTTATTATTCGGTGATATCTCAGCCTTGTGCCAGTCCATATTGGTATCTGTTCTTCTCTCCATATGTTATTAAATATCTTTAGTAATAACTCTGTTGCATTTTGTCCTAATTTTTTATCATTTCACTTTATTTCTGCAATAGCTTCTTGCAGTTCATTTTTATAGTGATACGATCTACATTATCATCTTCTATCCTTTGGTTCAACACGTTGTTGTTTGTCTTCGTGATAGCAGTGAGTTTGTAACATCTCTTGGAAATATTCATTCTCTTCATTATCTCTTCATGATTTCCTTTTCTTCTGTGAGAATTTCGCCAGTTTTATTCTTTATGTGCTTCCATCATCCGCATCGTGGGTCCCCAAGGAGTCGAGCTTGCTTCTGACTTGGAGGGTTGAGTCACGCATACGTGTAAAGCTTTGTAAGGTATGTGTATGGTGTAAGATTAATTCTTTTTGTCTGCGGAATTACGCGCGTTGTTGAGCAACCGGAAGATAGTCTTATTAAATCATGACGGAATTGAATTTGTAAAGAACATTGTTTTAGTCTCGTCAATCGAGGATTTCTTTGCTGCCATATTGCACAGATATTTATCTACCAGAAAAACAATGAAAGTAGAAATTATGTTTTACATATTGATTTATAAAATGCTGTTGTTGTAAATTTACAATATTATTATACTAAACCGGAGTAATAAATAATAACGAAAAACACAAAGCAGTTTATTGCCTCATAATATTGCGTATTTATTTACAAGATCAGGGTCGTGTCGTTTTAGTCCAGGGGTCGGCAACCTTTTGAGTCGAAGAGTAAAAATTACAAATTATAACATTTTAAAGTTTTTAAAGAGCCGCAAAATTTTGTCCTGGCAACAATAAATAGTACCCGCATTAGTATAGTATAATTGATCCAAAAGATGGCATAACCCAGACATCCAAAATGAAAGTTATCCTTCAACACCAAATTGTTCTATATGATCCACACAATGTCCAGAAAAAAGTCACACCATTTTGAGCGTCCGGTTTGTGGGGGAGATGGGGGAGAAATCGGTAAATTAGTAGTTTTTTTTACGTCTTCGTCAATATTTCTAAAACTATGCTTTAGCGTAAACAATGCTCTATACAAAAATGTTCTACATAAAATTTAAAACAAAAAGGTTGTATACGTAATTGTTATAAAATCAACGTTTTTAGAGTTACGGAAGGTGAAAGTGGAGGTTTTCGATAAGTACTTTATTTTTTTCTTGTGTTTTGTAATTAAAATTTGCTATTTCAGTGGCCGATGGTATGTTAGTGATAAGCCCTTGAAGAAACGTCAACCTTACCACCCACAATCATCATCAACTGCCCAAAAAATATAAAAAGTATCAAAAACCACCACTTTTCACCCCCCGTAACTCTGAAACTCTTGATTGTATAACAGTTATGTATCAGATGTTTTTTGTTTTAAATTTCATGTAGAACATTTTTGTATAGAACATTGTTAACGCTAAAGCATAGTTTTAGAAATATTGACGAAAAACCTAAAGAAACTACTAATTTAAGGACTTCTCCCCATCTCCCCCCAAACCGGAAGCTCAAAATTGTGTAACTTTTTACTGAACAATATGTGGACTGTGGACCATATAGAACAATTTGGTATTGAAGGAAAACTTTTACTTTGTATGTCTGGGTTAGGCCTTTTTTGGACCAATTATGCAATACTACCTCCGTAACTTTGAAACCGTTTATTTTAGAAGGATTATGCATAGGACCTTTTTTATTTCAAATTTAATTTAGAACAATTCTGTATGGAAGGTTGGTCATGCTAAACCGCATAGTTTTAGAACTATTGACGAAAAACATAAAAAACTACGAATTTACCGATTGCTGCCCCCTCTCCCCCCCAAAACCTACTCTCAAACTGGTGTGGCTTTTTTCTGAACATTATGTGGACCATATAGAACAATTTGGTGTTGGAAGATAACTTTCACTTTGGATGTCTGGGTCTTTGGTCTAGTTATACCATACATTGCCCAAAAAATATAAAAAGTATCGAAAACCTCCACTTTTCACCCTCTGTAACTCTGGAACCGTTGATTTTATAACAATTATGTATAGGACATTTTTTGTTTTAAATCTCATGTAGAACATTTTTGTATAGCACTACGCTAAAGCATAGTTTTAGAAATATTGACGAAAAACCTAAAGAAACTACTAATTTACCGACTTCTCCCCCATCTCCCCCCCCCCCAAACCGGAAGCTCAAAATGGTGTAACTTTTTACTGAACAATATGTGGACCATATGCATAGAACAATTTGGTTTTGAAGGAAAACTTTTTCTTTGGATGTCTGGGTTTTTGGTCTAGTTATACCATACATTGCCCAAAAAATATGAAAAGTATCGAAAACCTCCACTTTTTACCTTCTGTAACTCTGGAACCGTTGATTTTATAACAATTATTTATAGGACATTTTTTGTTTTAAATTTCATGTAGAACATTTTTGTATAGAACATTGTTTACGCTAAAGCATAGTTTTAGAAATATTGACGAAAAACGCAAAAAAAAACTATTAATTTTCCGATTTCTCCCCCCCCCCCAAACCGGACGCTCAAAATGGTGTAACCTTTTACTGAACAATATGTGGGCCATATAGAACAATTTGGTGTTGGAGGAAAACCTTTACTTTGGATGTCTGGGTTAGGCCTTTTTTTGGACCAATTATACTATACTACCTCCGTAACTCCGGAACCGTTCATTGTATGTAGAAGGGTTATGCATAGAGCCTTTTTTATTTCAAATTTAATATAAAACAATTTTGTATAGAAGGTTGTTCATGCTAAACTGCATAGTGTAAGAAATATTGACGAAAAACTTAAAAAAACTACGAATTTACAGATTTGTCCCTCCCCCCCTCCTCCAAACCCGACGCTCAAAATGGTGTGACTTTTTTCTGAACATTATGTGGACCATATTTATAGAACAATTTGGTGTTAAAGGATAACTTTCACTTTGGATGTCTGGGTCTAACTATACCATACTACATGTGTTATGCGCTGAAACGTAGGTACTGAGTGGTTTCAGAACGTCGTTGTAACGTATGTGAATGTCGTGTTAATGTTAAGTAATTCAAGATGGTTCTCAGTATAGCAGAAAACAATTTTTATCGTGGAGTTTATTTTCGGTCATACGGAAAAGGTCGCGAAAACGATCTAAGCTTAAAATCAACAATGGTTTCAGTAGGACCAGGCAACCTGTCACACGGCTCACGGCTAGGCAGTCTCTTCGAATACTGCATGATCATTTTTAAAGATCCCCACTCACCAGACCTAACGTCACCTGATGCGTATACAGGGTGTCCTAGACTAATTTACCCACGCTATATCTCTTAAACGAATAGAGATTTTCGAATGGGACAAAAAGTGGTCTATTCTACTTGTAATGCACTTTAATATGGCGTAAAAAAACGCATCCCCTAAATATTCATCCCTTAGTTACAACCCCTAACTTTAAGTTTTTTAATAGCACCCTGTATATTTTTTTATAGTTTTGGATGTGGTCTTCTATCGTATATTCAACACATTTTTTGAAAATATAATCGGTTGTAAATAATCAAGAAAATATCAGTTTAGTTTTGTTAATTATGTGTCCCAGACTAATTTTTCCAGGCTATATTTCTTAAACGAATAGAGATTTTCGAATGGGCAAAAACTGATCTATTACATTTGTAAACACTTTAATACGGCGTAGAAAAAAAATTATCCCCTAAATATTCATCCCTTAGTTACAACCCCTAACTTTATTTTTTTTAAATAGCACCCTGTAAGTTAGGGATGAATATTTAGGGGATAAATTTTTTCTACGCCATATGAAAGTGTATTACAAATAGAATAGATCAGTTTTTGTCCCATTCGAAAATCTCTATTCGTTTAAGAAATATAGCCTGGATAAATTAGTCTGGGACACACAATTAACAAAAATAAACTGAGAGTTTCTTGGTTATTTACGAACCGATTTTATTTTCAAAAAATGTGTTGAATAGACGATAAAAGACCACATCCAAAACTATAAAAAAATATACAGAGTGCTATTAAAAAAATTAAAGTTAGGTGTTGTAACTAAGGGATGGATATTTAGGGGATGATTTATTTGTACGCCATATTAAAGTGCATTACAAGTAGAATATATGGCTTTTTGTCCCATTCGAAAATCTCTATTGGTTTAAGAGATATAGCGTGGCTAAATTAGTCTGGGACACCCTGTATATGGGGAATGTTGAAGGAGGCAGACGGATCCACCGTCTGACATTCCGGGATTGTGGACGAGAATTAAAGATTTTTCGTGCCCGAGGGCATCTTTAACAACTGTTTTATCGGGAACGTCGTCGTGAATAGTGTTTGTAAGGCAATGTCATATATACTAAATACACAGTGAGGAGCGCGCTAATAACCTGCAAAATAACGCAAAGGATGGAAGACAAAATACATTGTGAATTAAAAAGAGATGAAACTAGTATAGGTGGAATTTATCGATATAAACGTATAAATTAACATTACATTACATAGTTTTTCACCTTTAGACGTATCGGAGGAGTTTGACAACTGTCACTGTGTAATGTATCCAGCTCTCGGACTATCAACTGCGTCGGGCGCGCGCAACGAAGAATTATTTACACGCATGCGCGAACTACTTTCATGGGAGCATGTCGTCCTCACGAATGGTTGTTTACATGTAATTAGTTATATTTACGTAATATGTACCTACGTTTAAAATAAATGGGTAGTAATTCCAAATTACTGTTGTATTAATTAGATATTATGTCAACCCAGGCTTGTACTTTAAACTGGCGACGAGGATAAATGGAATTTAAGTGCTTTGTTCATCCCGGAGATATAATAAGACAAGGTTAGTAAACATGGCAGCTTACGGAAGCATAGAAAATTTCAATACTAATGAGCCAAAAAATTGGGACTCCTACGTCGAACGTATGGATTTTTTCTTCACGGCCAATAATATTACCGATCCAGAGAAGCAACGAGCCACATTTCTGAGTCTGTGTGGGGCAAATACTTATGAAATTATAAGGTCTTTGGTTGCACCAGCAAAAGTTAGTGATTCGAGCTACGAAGAGATCACTGCAGAGTTGAAAAAACATTTTGCGCCAAAAACGTCTGAAATTGTCTGCAGATTCAAGTTTTATAGGCGAAATCAGCAAACTGGTGAAACAATTTCTGTGTATCTAAAAGAATTGCGAAAATTGGCAGAGCCATGTGGTTTCGGAACTGCCCTGGACACAATGCTACGAGATAGATTAGTCTGTGGGATTCTTGATGAGACCTTACAGCAAAAGTTGCTCGCCACAGAAAAGTTAAAACTTAAAGACGCGCAAGACATGTGCCTGGCACACGAAGTGGCTGTTCAAAGTTTGCAGGTGTTACGGGAGAGTGAGTTGAACACAGAGGTGAACGCAGTAAGTTTTCGTAGAAATCAGCCAGGACAATCAAAACAAAAATCAGCTGATCGCGAACGGAAAAAGTGTTTTCGGTGCGAAAAGGAACATTCTCCTGAATATTGTGAACACATTAAATCAACCTGTACATTTTGCAGGAAAATTGGACACATTGAAATAGCTTGTTTTGGTAAGAAGAAAGACCAAAATCAAAGACGCAAAGTGCATCAGACTACCGAGGAATCGACATCAAATACTCAAAGTGTTTGTTATCAAAGTAGCGACTATAATTTTTCGTTATTTAACGTGACGTCTGATAGAATTACCGGTAAATATTTAGTAGACGTGCTACTCAATGACAAAAATGTGAAAATGGAGGTTGATTCGGGCGCTAGTTTCTCAGTGATTAGCAAATCGACCTACCATAAAATATTTAGTGAAAATCGACCTAAATTAAATCAATCCAGTGTTATTCTACGCGATTATCAAAATACAGTGATACCCATACTGGGTGAGTGTCTAGTGGATGTGAAAAGGGGTCAACGATCAGCCAAGCTTCCCCTTATAGTCACGGAAGGAAACCGCGCCAGTCTTCTGGGTAGAAACTGGTTTGAGAGGTTAGGATTAACCATAGCAGGGGTAAGTCAGATTTATTCCATTATTAATTATCCAGAAGAATACCCAGATGTATTTAACACGGATTTGGGATTTTACCGGGGTCCCCAGTAAGTTTTTCGTTAGACAAAAATGTAAGGCCAATTATGCTAAAAGCACGTAAGGTTCCCTTTGCACTAAAAGACAAGATTGAAGCTGAATTGGACAGGCTTATAGCGCAGGGTGTTTTAGAGCCGATTACACACCCAAAATGGTGCACCCCAATTGTGACCGTTTGCAAAGAAAACGGAGAGGTTCGGATCTGCGGCGATTACAAATCTACATTGAACTTAGCGCTAAATCCAGAACCTTATTTAGTGCCAGCGGTACAGAACATTTTATCCACTCTCGCGGGCGGTAAAGTGTTTGCAAAACTGGACATGGCGCAAGCTTATCTGCAGTTAAGTGTCAACCGCGAAGCTGCGGAGGCACAGACAATTATTAAGGTCCATGTCACCAGCCCCCCCTTTTTCAATTTGAGGGTCAAAAAAAAGCTCATTCGTTTGTACTGCGTTAGTACTGGATTGTATCACCCTTCATTCGTTTGTACTGCCCCCACCCTTTTAAATCTGCCTGGAGGGGCTGGTGACATGACATCCCCCCCTTTTTCGATTTGAGGGTCAAAAAAAGGTTCATTCGTTTGTATTGCGTTAGTACTGGATTGTATCACCCTTCATTCGTTTGTACTGCCCCCACCCTTTTAAATCTGCCTGGAGGGGCTGGTGACATGCCATCCCCCCCTTTTTCGATCTGAAGGTCCGGGATGGGTATGTTCGTTTGTACTGCGTTAGTATCGGATTGTATCGTCCTTATTTTGTTTGTACTGCCCCCACCCGTCTAGATTGGCCTGGGGGGGCCAGTGACATGCTACCCTCTACTCTGCACTTTTTGCCTTCTGAAAGTCGAAAATAGGCTATTTCGTTTGTACTGCGTTAGTACTGGATTGTATCATCCTTCATTCTTTTGTACTGCCTCCACCCTTTTAAATCTGCCTGGAGGGGCTGGTGACATGCCATCCCCACCTTTTTTGATATGGGGGTCCGGAATGGGTATGTTTGTTTGTACTACGTTAGTATCGGATTGTATCGCCCTTATTTTGTTTGTACTGCCCCCATCCGTCTAGATTGGCCTGGGGGGCCAGTGACATGCTACCCTTCTACATTTAAAACAGGGGAGGATTAATGCTAGGAGTAAGGACACAAAATTAGCCAAAACTATTATAGTAACACCGCGGGTGTAAAATTTGGTAAATTCGTCAAAAATGTAACGAATTACATTTTGAAACTGAAAAACAGGCTTGCAAGCCACTCTCATGAAGAATGGAAAATTACACCCTCAGATGGATCTCGGAGTAGTTCTACGCTACCGATTTGAAAAATGGTACATGTATTTGTTGGAGATATTTTGAACACCATTTTCGATCAGAAATCAGAGGAGCGACCTTGCCTTTTCCTCCCAGGAAGAAATTTATCCATCCCCTCAATAAATTTTACAGTTTTACACGCTATCGATATGAAAATGAAAGATCTCATGCGGCGCATTCCGAAATGCACTCTTCGTTGTACAATTTCAACCTCTCTGTTGAAAACTTTTCAATCGTTTTTAAAACCATTCATTTTGGAACAAAGTCGTAGGGAAATAAAATAAAGATAATTGAATTTTTTATGATACACGACTATAAAATACACTTAATAGGTTTTGCATAATAATTTTGCAATCTAAATTTTTTTAAAAAAGTTAAAATTTTTTATAAACTTTCTGAACAAAAAGTAGACCATTATTTAGAAGTTTGCTCATTTGTTTGCATATAAAGATACGCCCTACCTATCTAATACACTTTACAGAACTTAAGTTGGTTTATTTAATCGGCCTCAGCAATGTTTTAAAGTTATACACAATTTTTTGGCTTATAAACAAATACAGTGAGGACGTTTGAGTTAATAAATACGAATAAATTCATTTTTTATTTATCAAATAAACATTTTTTTCTGTTTTAGGACAACAGTAAAATGTATCTCGAATTAACTAAATTAAATACTTTCTTCTGTTTGTCTCAATTAATTAAAAAAAAATTTGGGCACCCTGTATAAATAATTATGTAATAAATAGAGAATTGAATAATGTTTCAAATAAGCTAGCACACGACCCACATTTTCGTTTAAAAAAATCATAGATTACGTCATCACACCCAGATGGATGACGTTAGTAGTATGATAGATATCCCAAAAATTATAATTTAAATATAAAAATCGACCTGTTTAGGGGTTTATCTCCAGAGTTGCCCATTCTCGAGAAAATGAATTTATTCCAACTCAAACGTCCCCACTATATTTGTTTATAAGCAAAAATATTGTTTATATCCTTAAAACAGTGCTGAGGCCACTTAAATAATCCGATTTTAATTTTGTAAAGTGTATTGGATTGGTAAAGTACCTCTCGATATGTAAAAAAATTAGCAAACTTCTAACAGGTCTACTTTTTGTTCAGAAAGTTTTTAAACAATTTGAACTTTTCTAAAAAAATTTAGATTGCAAAATTATTATGCAAAATCTATTATGTCGATTTTAATAAAATTTGGTGGACGGATTGAGTATGTTGTAAGAACTTTCTAAGTAAAATACGAAGGTTCTAAGTGCAACCAAAGTGGTTGAAAAACATTGAATAAAAAGAGGCTTATTTTGCCCTCTTATTTTGTATTTATTGCTATTTTGCAGAACGGATAATCATTTAAGATATTTTATAGCAGTCGTGTCGTATATCATACAAAATTCAATTATCTTTATTTTATTTCCCTATGACTTTGTTCCAAAATGAATCGTTTTTACAAGCAATGAAAGTTGAAAAAAATCGATGTTTTTCGAAATTTTTAAATATTTAAATTTTTTTAATAATGTTCCAAACATATTTGAGAAGGAGCGTAAGTCAATTTTAATTACTGAAGTTGTTACCTAATTTTATCTGCAAAAATCGGAATGCCACCTCTCACATCCACCTCAAAACAGATCCGCCCTGGTCTATACAGCGATAATTCCATAGTAGAAATCGAAAATTGCAATGTCATTGTTTATTTAATAGGTCAGTTTGGCATTTAATATACTTGCAAATATTTTTCTATAAAAATGTCTCGTTTTGGCACTGAATCTGTAGAATCAATTAACACGTTGACGGACAGTGCGTCAAATGTATAAGCAAGTTTTTGACACTATATTTATTTTACAAATAATGAAATACCTACGGAAATTCTGAATCTTATTGCAGTCATAAATGAACAATACAAACCTTTCTAGAAAACAAATTGCCAGAACATAGCAGCTGCAATTATTGTTATCTGGTCTCTGACATTAGATGGTAAGAAAGATATTGATTGTGGGAACTTTTCATTTAATGTTCCAAATACATACTTTTAATAATTTTCGATTCCAATGAATTCTGCCGTATGTATGTTTCAGTTAATCAGTTATCCAGAGAGGTTGAAATTGTACAACGAAGAGTGCATTTCGGAATACGCCGCATAAGATCTTTGATAATCATATCGATAGCGTCTGAAACTGTAAAATTTATTGAGGGGATGGATAAATTTCTTCCTAGTAGGAAAAGACAAGGTCGCTGCTCTGATTTCTGATTGAAAATGGTGTTCAAAATATCTCCAATAAATACATGTACCATTTTTCAAATCGCTACTACTCCGAGATCCATCTGAGGGGGTAAATTTCCATTCCCCATGGAGAGTGGAGAGTGACTTGTAAGCCTGTTTTTCAGTTTCAAAATTTAATTCGTTTCATTTTTGACGAATTTACCAAATTTTACACCCACGGTGTTACTATGTGCAATGTTTGGCTGATTTTGTGTCCTTACTCCTAGCACTAATCCTTCTCTGTTTTAAATGTAGAAGGGTAGGGGTAGTACAAACAAAATAAGGGCGGTACAATCCAGTACTAACGCAGTACAAACGAAATAGCCTATTTTTGACATTCAGATGGCAAAGAATGCATAGTAGAGGGGTAGCATGTCACTGGCCCCCCAGGCCAATCTAGACGGGTGGGGGCGGTACAAACAAAATAAGGGCGATACAATCCGATACTAACGTAGTACAAACGAACATACCCATCCCGGACCCCCACATCGAAAAAGGGGGGATGGCATGTCACCAGCCCCTCCAGGCAGGTTTAAAAGGGTGGAGGCAGTACAAACGAATGAAGGGTGATACAATCCAGTACTAACGCAGTACAAACGAAATAGCCTATTTTCGACATTTAGAAGGCAAAAAGTGCAGAGTACAGGGTAGCATGTCACTGGCCCCCCCAGGCCAATCTAGACGGGTGGGGCCAGTACAAACAAAATAAGGGCGATACAATCCGATACTAACGCAGTACAAACGAACATACCCATCCCGGACCCCCAGATCGAAAAAGGGGGGGATGGCATGTCACCAGCCCCTCCAGGCAGATTTAAAAGGGTGGGGGCAGTACAAACGAATGAAGGGTGATACAATCCAGTACTAATGCAATACAAACGAATGAACCTTTTTTTGACCCTCAAATCGAAAAAGGGGGGGATGGCATGTCACCAGCCCCTCCAGGCAGATTTAAAAGGGTGGGGGCAGTACAAACGAATGAAGGGTGATACAATCCAGTACTAACGCAATACAAACGAATGAGCTTTTTTTTTGACCCTCAAATCGAAAAAGGGGGGGCTGGTGACATGGACCTCAATTATTACGCATAAGGGAGCTTTTAAATGCAATCGTTTACAGTTCGGTATATCCGTGGCTCCACAAATTTTTCAAAAATTCATAGACACTAGATTAACGGGTATTTCGGGTGTACTACCGTATTACGATGACATTTTAATAGTAGGTACCTCAGAAATAGATTTAGACTCAAAAGTGCGCGCAGTATTATCGCGTTTCCAGGATTTACGTAAGGAAAAGTGTGTTTTTCGAACAAAGACAATAGAGTTTATCGGGTTTCAAATTAGTGAAGACGGTTTACGTCCCACTAAAGACAAAATCGCGGCCATCACCAATGGGCCTGCTCCGACTAATAAAACCGAATTACAAGCTTTTCTTGGACTTTTAAATTTTTATCATGCTTTCCTAAAAGACAAGGCAACTATTGCAAATCCGTTACATGCACTGCTCCGAAAGGACGTTCCTTGGCAGTGGCGTTTCAAAGAACAAACAGCTTTTGAATTATTAAAAGACATTTTGGCAAAAGAACCGGTGTTGGGACATTACAGTGAACGGAAGGATTTATTTTTGACGTGTGATGCTAGCCCTTACGGGGTAGATTGTGTGCTTAGCCAGCAGCGCGATGATGAGGGACGCGAATATCCAGTGGCGTACCATAGTCGTACTCTATCGTCTGCGGAACGAAACTTCGCCCAAATCGACAAAGAAGCACTGGCCATAATATCGGGCGTTAAAAAATTCCATGAATATGTATATGGCAGGATACACCGAGAGAACAATTTCTTTTCTCCTAAAACACCGATTTCTTTGAGCAATATTTCTTAAAAGTTAACATATCCTATTAACTTAAACATACCGGTTCACATATAAAGAAACGAGTTTTTTAAACACAACTCAATAATTTCTTACAGATAATTTCTTCAATACTAAGAAATGCATTAATGGTTACATTTAATTTTCTTATCCTAAAGTTTTTATTTCTTAAATTGAAAACTACAAATATTTTGCAGTATAAGAAATATAATGTTAAGTTAATCCATATTTATATTTGTGAACAAGAAATTTTCTTGTAATCAAATAAATATTTTAAACCACAAGAAATAATTCTTCAGAAATACCCTCTGTAGTAACTGTGGTTATAAAATAAAAACTTTGTCATTAATGCCGAAATGTTACTTGCAAAGAGATTTTCTTTCACAAAAGAATTGCGCAGATTAACTATTTATGATTTAGTCGTCAGTGTTTGTCAAGATGGCGTGATATGTTCATGTTCATATAGATGGATGTTGGATTTATTGGTGTACTTTAAAAATTAACGGATATTTTGAAGGTGCGTACATAAATAGGTATTAAATAAAAGTAAATTGAGTAATTTAAGATGTGATAATAATATTGTTACGTATCCGAATGGTTAAAAAAGAAACATAATAGTATCTTTATATGCTTTTTAGGTATAATGATGGACGACTCTGAAATAAAGGAGCTTATTATTCTAACTGGGAAATATGCCACAATTTAAAGCTGGGACAGAATGATATAATATATAGCTTCAGAACAATATTAAGAAAGGAGTTATTAACCAACTGCGGGGCCTTCCAGAAAAGGTAGAACTTCATACATGTAAGTACCTTTTTAAAAATGTGTATACTTATATATCAACTATAATAGTTTTCTTGAATGTATCGTCTTCTATAAAAATATACAATACAACGCTATATCAAACATGGCGGGTGCAACGCTGAGGATTTTTTCTGTTAATTTATTTGAGATAAAGAAATCAGTTAGTCTAAAAGAAATATATGTTTATGGTTAAGAAATGTTATTGCAGAAAACCGTGAATTAGTTAATATGTATTAAATGACTTAGATGTAAACTAATAATACTTTCCCGTAATAAAATTTCTTAAGGATTAGGTATGCTGTCTCTTTTAGATTATAAAAATTAAGAAAATTACATATTTTTATGTCTGCTACAATGTTTTACATTGGTTGTATTTTCCCTCTTGTTTTAGCTAAACAATGTTCATTGTGTGACTTAATATTATACAGATAAATAATTAATATTTCATTAACAAAAAGAAAAAAATAAACAAAGATGTGTAGGTTAAATAATGCCATGTTTGAACTAAATATGATTGATAATTATTAGTATTAATAGTTCTTATGTGGGGCCGTGTATTTGTTTTTTTTTGTATTTCCTAAATTTGTCAAAATAAATATCTATATCTTTATAAAAAAATTTTATTAAAGTAAGTTTACTCTTTCTACATAACGATTTTGTTTTAGTGAATTGCTGATATACAAAGTGCTATTAACAAAAGAAGGAAAATTTGAGGAAGTTGGAGTTGCCTCTCCATCCTTTTATTGTTGTGTAGAGGCCAGTGGTTTAAGAGTGGAGAAAATATTTGTATGTAATAATAACGTTTTATATCTTGTTTTATTAATAAATAATGATTTTACCTTAACACAATGATTTATTTAGCCGTATGTAATATCACTTTATTTTCAAGAAATATTAACTTAACTCTAAATATACGTTTATCTCTGCGAAATATACTTCTTAACATTAAATAAATTAATTATTAATATTAAAATAATAACATTCCTTATTAAGAAATATTATTGCTCAGAAAGAATAGTTTTCTAATGTGTAGAAAATATATTTTTATGACTAATAAAATTAATTAACATCAAGTGTAATTTCTTTCTGATAAATGGGTTTGAAGTTTGCCAGAAAGTGATAGTTCAATTATGTTTAAGATATATTTCTTTGGCTATAGTAGAATTTATTTGAAATATTTTAGAAAATTATATCTTACATACAAAGATATATTTCTTAGGCAATATGCCAAGTCGATCTTTCTTAAATATTAATAAAATTTCTTTATGTCAAGAATTCTTTTCTCTCGGTGTAATAAGCATAAAAACGGACCATAAACCATTGCTGGGTATTTTTAATCCAAAAAAAGGTGTCCCAGAGATACTGTCACCCAGAATGCTTAGATGGGCCCTTATGTTATCTGCGTATGATTACGAATTATGCTACATACCTGGTGCAAAAATTCAGAATGCAGATGCTCTTAGCAGGTTGCCACAAAAGGTAAATGCGCCAGAACCGCCAAACTCAGATGACTTTTTGATGCTCGAGAACATCCCAGAAAAACTAATCTGTGCCAAAGACATCGCTAATGAAACTAAGAAAGACCCAGTGTTATCTAAAGTTTTGCAGTGGGCATGGAAAGGCTGGCCTGAGGAGAAAATTAAATTTTCAGACGAATATACTCCTTATCTACAACGTAAACACGAAATTAGCTGTTATCAAGACTGCCTGTTATGGGGTACGAGGGTAATAGTTCCACTTGGAGGGAGGAAAACAATACTGAACTTGCTACACTCAGCACACCCTGGAATCGTAAAAATGAAGTCACTGGCACGCTCATATGTTTGGTGGCCAAATCTCGACAAGCAAATTGAACACCTAGTAAATACATGCAGCGAGTGCCAGGAGTCTAGAAATATGCCAAAAAAGGCTCCAATCCATCCGTGGGAGTGGGCCAGAGCTCCATGGACAAGGATACACCTCGATTTTGCCGGTCCATTTAAAGGGAAAATGTTTCTGATAATCATAGACTCATATTCAAAGTGGTTGGAGGTAAAAATCGTTCCAAATACCTCTAGTGCTGTGATTATAGACATTTTACGCGGTTTATTTGCCACTCATGGCATCCCAGATGTTGTCGTATCGGATAACGGAACTAGTTTTACGTCGGCTGAGTTCCAAGATTTTTTAAAGAAAAACCTTATTAGACAAGCATTGGTTGCACCGTACCATCCAAGTAGTAATGGGCAAGCGGAGCGCATGGTACAAAATGTAAAAAATGCACTTAAGAAAATGACAGATAGCAATGAACAAACCAACATACAAGTAGCATTGCACAGATATCTCCTTACTCAGCACATTACACCCCATTGTCCGACAGGGAGATGCCCATCCGAAATATTAATGGGGCGGAAGTTGGGCTCACTTTTTGATCGTCTACAGCCTGATTTTAGGAAAGAGATGCTATCCAAACAAGAGATCAAATATCCTAAGGAAGCAGGGCCCAGAGTTTTTCACGAAAACGAGACTGTATTTGCAAGGTCATTTACTCCTGGTCAAAAGTGGCTTCCTTCCAAAATAATTGAAACCACCGGGCCATTAAGCTACAAAGTTCAATCAAACATCTGATGGTAAAATTTTACGTCGTCATTCTGACCAAATAAGAACTCGTGTATGTGACCAGGAAACCACAGACGAAGTTATACACCGTCAACCTCGATGGAAACGGGAATACGCGAAACTCCGCAACAGCTTTTCCCGCATCCTAACGATTTGATAGATCCAGAACCAGAACGTGGAGAGCAAGTCTCTGAAGTCAAGAAGCCACCCGCTCGAATAAGAAAACCTCCAAAGTATTTGGAGGACTATGATGAGTAAATTCATCTAGGAGGGAGGAGTGTAATGTATCCAGCTCTCGGACTATCAACTGCGTCGGGCGCGCGCAACGAAGAATTATTTACACGCATGCGCGAACTACTTTCATGGGAGCATGTCGTCCTCACGAATGGTTGTTTACATGTAATTAGTTATATTTACGTAATATGCACCTACGTTTAAAATAAATGGGTAGTAATTCCAAATTACTGTTGTATTAATTAGATATTATGTCAACCCAGGCTTGTATATATACTTTAAACACTGTGACATGAGAATTTGATAAAATACTCGTGTCACGGCCGTCTAAAGGCCAGAAACTATGTAACATAATGTTAATGTAGGGGAAGGGAGGGCAAGATGGAAGGCTTAACTTTATGATGTGTAAAAAAATAAAACAACGTAATACAAAACTTTCATTTTAATCATTCTTGAAAGAGACCTTATACAGTTACAAAAGTCAGCCATTAAATATTATTAATAATAAGTAGAATTTTTTTTATGAGTAATTAAAAAATAATGTCAAAAATTCCATCTTGCCCTTACCCTGAGGGCAGGATGGAAAGCTTGTTCGGGCAAGATGGAATGTAGAGGAAAGCACTACATTTTACAGTTTACACACATAAAACTGCCATCTTCTGTGTCGGTACACAATTCATGTGCCCAACCATTACATACAGGACATTGTACCTAGTCCTCTGTGGGCGGCTCCACATAACGTTCACCACATACACAGAACACATCATTTTGTGAAGACTGTTCTAAATGTTGTACAATATTTTTAACTTTTTCTGTTTTTGTCCCTTTTCCTTTACCTTTTTTTTATTCTTGCAGGTTCCTATTTCCTTGCTTTTATTTTTGCCTAACTATTATCTTCCAACTTGCCCTAAGTTGCAATTTTCCATCTTGCCCATATGCTCCTTTCCAATAATAATATCAATATTTTAAAAATGCTTTATTATTTCTCTTATTTAAATATCAATTCAGATAACCTGTACCTAATAGATACTTTGTATAAATGCATAATAATAATATTATACACCTTGTTTAAATAATCGTATCACAAAAATTCAGTATTTACGTAATATTTAACTGCGAAAATAAGAAGGAAGCGTGTACACTCATTAGCTGACCTGAACTGATTGAGCTGTCGTTTGTAAATGTAAGAGGTTCACCTGCATCTGTGTGAGTGTGGATCCGGGCGCTTCATTGCCCAGTTCGGGTTTTATAGCTAATTTCCATCTTGCCCTATCCTTCCATCTTACCCTCCTTTCCCCTATACGTTTGTATCGGTAATTTCTACCTCTACTAGTTTCATCTCTTTTTATTTTATATACAATGTACATAAATATTACGTTTTCCATTTCCATCTTTTGTGTTATTTTGCCTGTTATTAGCCCGCTCATCATTTTATAAATAATCATAAACATTTCAATATTAATTTCAGTAGATACTGTTTATTTTGCCGCATACTGTATTTAAAATCGTTAACTTTTGTAATAGGCCCATTGTTAACGAACAAAGTCTTGTTTACTAACCACAAGTAACTTTGTCTTTGATCGATTTATGCCAAGTGCGTTATTGGAGCATTCTCTGTTGGATCCTATCAAATGCCTTTTCAAAATTTATAAAGCAGACGTAAATTATTGCTTTCTTTACTTCCCCTGATCCAATGTGACCTAAACTTTACGGTGCTGCGGAACATGCTTTAGATTGCCTGCTGACAAAGGGGATAACAATAGATGGAAAATATCTAAACAACTTACATTCAGCCAATTATAATAGTCAAAATAATTGAGGATCTAGGAATGGCAAGAGAGATAATAAAAGACAGAATGAAAGGCACCGTTGAAGAGAAACAGGCAGTACTGCCTATATAAAATAAAAAGAAGAAGAAGCAAATAATTAAAAATAAATTATAAAGAGAAATATTGTGTCTCTAATAGAGTTTATTTCCGAAACTCGACACCAATGGCTTCACAGAGAAAAGTGTAAAAAACTGGCAACTTCATTAAATAAATGACCACATTATTTCAATTTATACTTAGTGAAAAAAAATAAGAAAAATTTAACCAGAAAAGATAATATTGTTATTGTTCCTAACAATTCAATTACTATACCTACCAGTGAATCTAAAACACACTAAACTAAGCATTAAATAAATCATTACCTAGCTGCAAAGATCCAATGGGAGTTCAGGTCCCAAGGGATTTAAATGACAAATATTCCTGACCGTAACGTAAGCACATATCCTGAAGTTTTTTTAATGTTACCAAATTATATTTATCCTGATTATTCCTTCCATTAAAAATATCCTTTGTTTATTCACAAAAACTGGGAAATGCGAGAAAATTCTTCTCTACCTTGTTTATCCTAACAAGGACACAAATAAGTTTCAACTTTTCCTCTTTCATAATATCCCTACATTAAAATTGATGAATCCCAAGTGTTAGTTAGACACAAGCCTTCATTTTTCATAATTGATATGAGGTGTGGACATCTCTGGGGTCTCAATTTATCAGGTCAAAATAATTAAAAATAAATTATGAAGAGAAATATTGTGTCTCTAAGAGAGTGTATATGCGGCCGCCCTTCTGGAGAGGTGTGTCCAGCGCAGGCACGCCCTGAGCGCGTCTAATATGCGACACTCCCCTTCTTAATACATACTTGATAGCGGGCTATGAGACCACGGATATGAGGAGACGATTGCGGAGGAATGGGACGAATGGTTACGCTGATTTTCTCATGCGATATTCGAATTTTTCACGTTGGGAAATTCTTAAACAAGAATAACAAGAACAAGATCCAAGAAAACCGAAATATTCGTGTTTGAATGTCTATCAATTTCGATAACAGTTATAATATGCCAGACGTGGAACGTGGATCATAATGTGCAGAATGAAGGATAAACGACTTACAAGTAGGTATGTAGGTACCTGTTGATGTATCAGTTCGATACGTTTTATATTGTAATATGAAATCATCATCAACATTAATATGCGTATAATGTGAATATTATACAATACATTTCATGAATTTGCAATTATTTTGGATTAGGGATGAAAAAGCTTTGACTTAAAAGGGTTTGCTGTACTAAGAAAGTTAATAGCCAATTCTGCCAATATGTGATGGATGCACTCTCAAATACAGCGCCGGATTAACCATTAGGCGGACTAGGCGGCTCCCTAGGGCCCGCCGGCCCGGGCACTTGATGGGGCCCGCATTCCGCTCAAATGCCTTCCATTCATTAATATTGAATTATTTAAGCAGCAATTTAAAAAATATACCTATATAAAATGTTAAATAAATCAAACAGGGCTAACTGAGACCAAAAAAAGAAAATGGTTAATTTATATGATTTCCGATGAAACTCAGTTTTTTGCTTTGTCTTCTGTCATATATCTATCAGGAAAATACAATCGACTTCAAGACAAAATAAGCAGTTATCAACGGCATTTTTATATTCCAAGTTCTAATCATTCTCTATTCTCTCAATTTGGTAATCAAATTTGCAAGCAAATTTTGCTTAGAAGCTGGTAATTTTTTTGGTATGGTACGTTTTTTTTTCAATTTCTACCCACCGATGGGCCTTAGAGTGCATTCACTCACGGTAAAATATTGCAAAACCTCCGGATTTTAAAGAACCTTTGGATTTGAAAGAAGAGCTTGGATTGACATGCATACGCATAGCTAACATGTTCAAGAAAAAAGTGATATTGTACCGACGTGTGTTTTTGCTCTAAGGTTGAGTCCAACCCTTCTCGGGGGTAAAAAATATACCGTCAAAATACGTCCTGAAATGGATAAACTGACTAATTCTAATCAACGTTTGTTCATAGAGATTGTTCATTAATTCAATACATTTTGAGTTATTTGCAAGTTAAATATTATATACATTTTTCAAAAGAAAAAACGTTTTTAGATGGTTTTTCGCAAAAAGTAAGTATGTATTTTATCGAAAAAAATATTCTTAGCAAAAATATAGGTAGCTTTAAAAAAATTGAAAAAATTGTGTATGTGTGCAATCTATAGACGCAGTAGAAGCAGAGTTGTAGCTAATGAAAAGTAGGTTCTTATACGTCAAATTCCAAATCGATTATTTCAACGTGAAATAATCAAAAAATGAAGAACTTCAAAAAAAATAAGCAAGATACGATTAGAATACTGCTTTTGGTAAAAAAAACTTGTGAAAATAGTAGCTTCACAAGCTACTTTACTTATGTATTGTTTATGTTCTCTGTACGTTTTATCGGTATAAAGTGATTATTTATAAAAGGGCTGTAGTAGAGAGAGCTTGAACATTGTTCAATGGAAAAGTCACTAATCACGAGTGTACCTATGCATTTTTTTTTATTTAGCTTAATGCCTCGACAACTAATGGCCAATGGTAGATATGGTAGGTACTGTAGATTTTTCCAAACCTAGTGTGTAGTGTGTGTGTTGAGTAAATGTCTTGTTACTTAGCAAAGTCGACGTCATTGTTTTTATAAAGAGACGCTAATTGTATCCGCACGTCTTCGGTCACTCCGGTGAGTACCTATCCCACATGGATAGAAACTACATACTTATTTCCATTTAGTAATTTTTAGTGAAATGAAAAATACTGTACCCTGGGTATACAAATTTTGAACAGTCATATCTTAACCAATTTCTGAAAAAGCAAAACCTACTAGCCCTGTCGCCAGTGGGGGTACAACGGCCTTCTTAATTCAGATATGGACTTACCCAAGTTTTATTATGTATTTTGACCCGTAGAACACGAATTTTTTGGGTAACAGTCGATCCGGATGTCGATAAGATTGTTATAAACAAAGAACTTGAGGAATCACATACCAGCGATTTTTCGCAAAACAAAACATTTTTTTGTATTTTTTGAGTTATTCTAAGCAAAAAATGTTTTTACCAGTTTTTTCGTAGGATGAATAGTTTTCGACATAAACGTGGTTGAACTTTCAAAAAATCGAAAAATTGCAATTTTTGAACCCGAATAACTTTTGATTGAAAAATAAAAAAACAATTCTGCTTACCGCATTTGAAAGCTCAAGTCAAATTCTATCGGATTTGATTACTTTCATTTCTAAAAAGTAATTTTTTTATTGTTAAACAAAGCTATAAACACATAGTGATTGAATGATGTTTTCAATGCATTTCTCATTTGAAATCGAACGAGTAGGCGCGCATACAGACCATTTCTACGTAGATTACGTACATTAAAACGCATGCATTGGGCAGGGGAAACACTATGTGTTTATGGCTTTGTTTAACAAATAAAAACTTAATTTTTAGCAATGCAAATAATCAAAACCGATAAAATTTTACTTGAACTTTCAACTGCAGTAAGCAGCATTGCTATTTTATTTTTTGGTCAAAAGTTATTTGGTTCCAAAAATTACACTTTTTCGATTTTTCGAAAGTTCAACCGCGTTTATCTCTAAAATTAAGCATCCTACGAAAAAACTTGTAAGACCACTTTTTGCTGAGAATCACCCAAAAAATACAAAAAATGTTTTGTTTTGCGAAAAATCGCTGTTATGTAATTCCTCAAGTTCTTTGTTTACAACAATCTTATCGACATCCGGATCAACAGTTACCCAAAAAATTCGTATTCTACGGGTCAAAATACATAAAAAAGTTGGGTAAGTCCATCTGAATTAAGGAGGCCGTTGTACCCCCCCCCCTGGCGACAGGACTATACATTTTTTTACTCTTTAAGGGTTTTGGTACCTATCACTAATAATTTTTAAGTTATTTTGAAAGGAAATTTCAAAAAATTTGTTTTACAATGTATTTTGTGTTTTGTATCCCAATGTTTTGAAATATAAGCACTGTAAACCTGTGAAAGTTACACATCATATAAAAAATATATAGGTACGTACAAACTAGGGGGTGATTTCAATATTTTTTCCCAAAAAAAAAGTAAGTATCAACATTATTTATGTATATTACTGTAAAAGTTTTTTAAACGGAAAGAAAAGTCTAGCAGAAGCAAATTAAAAACACTATTAAAATTATTATAAGAGTAATGCAGGTTGCCTAATATGATAATATTGAAAATATAATTTTAAATAAATAATTACAGAAGGAATATACCCTATTCCGCGAATAGGGCTTTTCATTCACAGTCATTTGTTTCGAGCTTCTGTCATGTGTCACATAATATTAATATATCTACGTCATACGTTATTGGTATATAATAATGATACAAAGCAGGGACGTATGACGTAGATATATTATTATTATGTGACACATGCCAACTGTACACAACCCTGTCTTACCCCTCTCTTTATATCAATATTCTCGGACTCTTGTTCGTCTATCTTTATATTGGCCTTTTGATTCCAATACAGATTGATGATAATTCGTAAGTCTCGTCTGTCTATATCTCTGTTTTTCAATAATTCTATTAGTTTTTCATGTCGGACTCTGTCGAACGCTTTTTCGAAGTCGATGAAACAGGAATAAATATCCAGGTTCATATCTAAGCATCTTTGAGAGAGGACATTAAATGCAAACAATGCCTCTCTTGTTCCAAGTCCTTTGCGGAACCCAAATTGGGTATCATCCATATAATTTTCTAGCTTTCTGTATAATCTTCCATGAATCACCTTTAGAAATATTTTGAGGGTATGGCTTATTAGTGATATTGTCCTATAGTCTGAACAATCTTTGGCATATATTGTTTTAGGTATTGTTACAAAAGTGGACACCAACCATTCCTGAGGTATTTTTCCGGTTTTATATACTTCATTAAACAGATCCAGTAGTACAGGTAGAGTTTCATCGTCTAGACCTAGACATTTCAGTAATTCTGCACGTATTTCGTCTGGACCTACAGTTTTTCCGTTTTTTGCGTTTCGTATTGCTTGTTCGATTTCCTCCATTATGATCTCTGGTCCCGTTTCGCTATCGATTTCTTCCGGTTCTTGTATTATCCTCAAACAGATCTGTTATGTACGCCTTCCACTTTTTTAATTTCTGGTTGACTTTTATAATAATTTTTCCATTTATGTCTTTAAGAAGGCCATCTTTCTTTTTTCGCTGTGTATTTGTGATTTCCTCTATTTTCTTACCCGTGTTGAGCTGCCCCCCCCCCCCAGTTGCAAAAATCAAAAAACAAATAGCCCTGATTTATGAGCTCTCATATTCCGCAAACTAAAAATTTTGAGCTCGTTCCACTGAGCAGGAATTTGATACTTTAGTGGGGGGGGGCTGAGACCCCCAAACAACCCTTTAATTGATTTTACTTAAGAGAAAAATGCTGAGAAAACTTAAAATATGTCGTATTGCGGATATAATTCCTATAGCTTATATACTCTAAGAATAAACTATTAAATCACGTGCATTTCGATTATTGAGCTACAACTCCTTCGCAAGAAAACCACCCTATCTTCCCGGCTTAAGAGAAAGTTGTACTTAAAATGCATTAAACTACTTATTTGGCGACTACATATCATTGAATAATTTATAAGCTTCCAAATTACGCGCATTTAGATCAGTAAATTGCAATTTATTTTGTATAGTGCAGTCACTGAAGGTAAAAATCAACGACTACCTTCAATTTCGGTGAACCTTCATCGATTTTCACGAAAATTGGTCAGTGGTTAGAGGATACGTCAAGAAACAAAGGTGCCATGGTACCACCTTGCGCCTTAACCTTAAGGGTGGATACCGCCCCTTCTCGGGGGTGAAAATTATTTAATTAAAAATAACTGCACAAATCAATAAAAGAACAAATTAAAAGCAATATTTATTATATAAATTTAATAAAATAAGTCAATACTTTTTAAGTTATTAAAGATTAAAGATTTTAATTATTTGTGAAAAAAATGCATGTTATGAAGCGGTTTTTCGTAAATCACTGAAAAACTGTAAGTTTTTACAAAAAAGTTAATAGTAGTTTAATTCGTATAGCTTATATTCTAAGAATAAACTCTTAAATCACGCGCCGTTCGATTATAGAGCTACAACCCCTTCGCAAGAAAACCATCCCATATTCCCGGCTTAAGAGAGAGTTCTACTTAAAATAATTTAAATTGATTATTTGTCGACTACATACCGTTTAATAATTTATGAGCTTGCAAAATATACGCATCGCAATTATTGAATTGCCATTTTCTTTCTATAGTGCAGTCACTGAAGGTAAAAATCAACTATGACCTTCGATTTCGTTAAATCTCCATTGATTTTCACGAATTAACAATAACAACTTGGGGTTTTAACCTGGGGTATATGTCACCCCTTCTCGGGGGGGGGGGAATACTTTATTAAAAATAACCCCACAAATCGAGAGAGGGACAAATTGTAAGCAAAATTTGTTATATAATGTGATTAAAATAAATCAATACTTTTTGAGTTATTAAAGATCAAATATGTATTTTAATTTTTGTGAGAGAAAATGCATGCTTTAAAGCAATTTTTCATAAATAACTCAAAAACTGTAAGTTTTTACAAAAAAGTGTTTATCACTAAAATTTAAGCTAATAAAAAATGTAATAAATTGCTTACTTGAAAAACCCTTTAAAGTTAATTTAAAGTAAGTTATTGGTAATTAAATGTATATTTTTTTCTGCGACTGTTCAAATCTAAGGATTCAAGCTTAAATAACGGGAAAGAGACGCATTTTATAACTTAGGTACTAAATACTTGTCAAAGTACTTAGAAATACCTATCAAAAATGAGCTCCAGAAAAAGTTGATAGCATTAAAATCCGCTCACCAATTTTCGTGAAAATGAATGGAGATTTACCGAAATCGAAAGTCATAGTTGATTTTTACCTTCAGTGACTGCACTATAGAAAGAAAATGGCAATTCAATAATTGAGATGCGTATATTTTGCGAGCTCATAAAATATTAAACGATATCTAGTCGCCAAATAATTAATTTAAATTATTTTAAGTACAACTCCCTCTTAAGCCGGGAATATGGGATGGTTTTCTTGCGAAGGGGTTGTAGCTTAATAAACGAAAGGCGCGTGATTTAAGAGTTTATTCTTAGAATATAAGCTATACGAATAAAACTACTATTAACTTTTTTGTAAAAACTTACAGTTTTTCAGTGATTTACGAAAAACCGCTTCAAAACATGCATTTTTTTCACGAATAATTAAAAATTTTTATCTTTAATAACTTAAAAAGTATTGACTTATTTTAATAACTTTATATAATAAATTTTGCTTATAATTTGTTCTTTTATAGATTTGTGCAATTATTTTTTATAAAATAATTTTCGCCCCGAGAAGGGGCGGTATCCACCCTCAGGGTAAAGGCGCAAGGTGGTACCATGTCACCTTTGTTTCTTGAGGTATCCTCTAACCACTGACCAATTTTCGTGAAAATCGATGAAGGTTCACCGAAATTGAAGGTAACCGTTGATTTTTACTTTCAGTGACTGCACTATACAAAATAAATTGCAATTTACTGATTTAAATGCGCGTAATTTGGAAGCTTATAAATTATTAAATTATATGTAGTCGCCAAATAATTAATTTAATGCATTTTAAGTACAACTTTTTCTTAAGCCGAGAAGATAGGGTGGTTTTCTTGCGAAGGGGTTGTAGCTCAATACTCGAAATGCACGTGGTTTAATAGTTTATTCTTAGAGTATATACGCTATAGGAATTATATCCGCAATACGATATATTTTAAGTTTTCTCAGCATTTTTCTCTAAAGTTAAATCAATTAGGGTTGTTTGGGGGTGAAGGGGATGAGCTCAAAAATCGAAACTATATAATTTCAAGAGCTCATAAATAGCTCGTAATTCTGCCGCAAAATCCGATTCAATATTCCCATTTTTAAGTAGTGGGGGGGGGGGGGCTGACTCAGCCCCCACACTAAAGTATTAAATTCCTGCTCAGTGGAACGAGCTCAAAATTTTTAGTTTGCGGAATATGAAAGCTCATAAATAGCTCATAAATCAGGGCTATTTGTTTTTTAATTTTTGCAAGTGGGGGGGGGGTGCAGCTCAACACGGGTTATTTTCTTATGCATATTAAAGCTATCATGTTTTTTATAATATTCCTCTATTTCACTGCATTGATTTGTCAGCCAGGTGGATTTGGCCTCTTTTATTTTCTTTATTATTAACCTCTGCATTTCTTTGTATTTTGCCTTATTCCTGCCTTTATGTTTTCTTCTTTCCTCCATTAACTCTAGGATTTCCGAAGTCATCCATCTCTGTTTTTTTCTTATTTTTGTCTGTAATATTTTCTTTCCTGCCTCTACTAACGTTTCTTGTATCATGTTCCATTTGTCATTAACATCTGTTGTCTTTATCACGTTTTGTTTGATTTTCTTTAAGTTATCATTTATTTCTTGTTTTAAACTCTGACGTATAGGTTCTTCTTTTATCTTTGAGACATCGAATCGTGGTATATTTGTTTGTTTTTGGATCTTTTTTAATTTTATCTTCATTACGCCTACTAGTGGATTATGGTCTGAATTTATGTCAGCTCCGGGGTATGTTCTCACAGACTTTATAATGTTTTTATATCTGGATTTGATTAAAATGTAATCTATCTGGTTTCTTACAATGTGATCTTCCGAATCCGCCGGTGATTTCCAGGTATAAAGTCTTGTTTTAGGTAGTTTAAATAATGTATTCATTACTACCAGCTCCTCGCTTTGGCAGAATTCGACAAGTCTGTCCCCTCTTTCATTTCTTTCTCTCAAGCCAAATTCTCCCACACATCCATCCACTTTTCCTTTTCCAATCTTGGCGTTGAAATCTCCCAGACCAACAATATGTCATCTTTTTTTGTGGATCTTATGATTTCGTTCAATTGCATGTAGAACCTTTCTATGTCGGCCTCATCTTTGTCTGCAGTAGGTGCATATATTTGGACAACGTTTATCTTCTTAGAGAATGTTTGCAACTGAATCATCATCAATCTCTCTGAGTAGGGGGTAAAACCAACGACAGATTTGTTTGTCTCTTTGTCTACAAGTATGGCAACTCCATATCGGTGTCTTGAATCATTGTTACCAACATAATACATCATGCCGTTGTTTGTGGTTAGTTTTCCTGAATCCGGCCATTGAACATCGCTGATACCGAATATATTTATGTTAAGGCGATCCATTTCAGCTGTTAGGTTATCGAGCTTACCTGGTTGATATAAACTCTTCACGTTCCATGTTGCCAGTCTTAGGGTTCTTCCTTTTTCTATTTTTTCTAAACCAATGGTTTTCTTGGTTTCCTTCTGATTATGAGGGTTTCGTTTGCTAACGACCTGAGAGGCCTCATATTCTTCAAGTGTACCTCTCCTGCCGGATCTTGGTTTCCATGCCATTATGGTTGTCTAGGAATGCCTTTTAGACCTTTAATACAGTGGTTTTCCGTTCCCTTCCGTATCCTTATGCCGTTGACCACTTCATTGGTTCATCCGCCTTTAGGGCTAATTTCTTGACCCTAGGACAAAAGAGTGCCCTACCACTTACCAACTCATCCGCCCGAAGCCGTTGGTCAGTAAGTGGGGGATTGCTTATACCGGCAATCATTCGGTGAAAAGTATGTAGTAGAAAGAAATATAGTGACCCGTCTGCCCTCGGAAACCTAATAGCCATTCGGGGTCGGAAGAAACAAGAGTTAGCCAAGAGAGGCTGATGGTAAAGATTAAAGACATTTCACTCAAGACTAGTTGAAAATAAGTAAAATGTGAAGGCCCTTACGATCCGCCAGGTGCGTTTTATAAGCGTATGAGTATTGCTACACCTTGTATTCCCGCTCATACTTCGGGGTGTTGACTACAGGCTGTATGGCTCGTCCAGCATGCCATAGCATGGATGATAGGATGCACTCCATTTTACAATGTAGACATCCCAACTCCACGGCCTGACAGAAAAGAAGTTTGCCAGTGACCAAATAAAAAAACGTGAGGGTATTCAAACTTACTCCTATAAAAATTTTGATTTAAACGACTACTTTGATTTAATTAACTAACAAGAATATCACCTTACAGAACCCCCTTTATTTCTAGATTTTCGAGTGATAATCTGTAGATTTTATTAAAAATCCTAATTTAGACCCTTTTAACATTGAGATTGAGAAATATCACTCCCACAAACAATGTGTAGAACGATGTGTCAAGCTTGTAACACAAGCTTCTGTAGCAGTTTGTGGAGCGTATTCTAGGGGTGGATTTATAAAAACTCGAATTCCATCCTTCGTCTTTAAAATGACGTTTGGTAGAAGTGTCTAGGTTTTATTAACATTGTTCTGTAACTTTTTTGGCCCGGAACCTTTTTGTTCGCATTTCTAGGTATATGCAATGGTGCATTTAGTAGAAAGAGAGGTCAATTACCTTTAAAATAGTCTATCCTACCGTATAAGGTTGTACGACTATTTTTAAGCAAGTTATGCCTTTTCAAGGATTTATACTTTTAATGATTTTTGATATTTTTTATAATTATTTTTAAAATTTTTCATTATGACTTTTTTTCTTGAACATTTAGGTACATACATTGTGAAATAAAAAAGGCATATTTTCTTTACAAAATTGTTTACTGCAAACAATTCTAGGACTATTTTTAAACAAGATTTCCGTAGGATATCCAAGGGTATCCGTAATTTGGGAAAAAATTTAAAATTTTTTATGTTTTTCAATTAGAAGAATATAGCTGCATATTATAATTTTTAATTACAATTTTCATAATTTTTAATTAATGTATTAATAATGTATCATAATTTTTAATTACAAACACCTTTTCTTAATAACACTTTTCGGTATTGTGATTATAGATATTACTAAGAGTATTCTTAGGCTATTGTATATTTTCAATCGTAGTTCGGTACATACCTATGTATATAATATAGGTGCCTATATAATAAATTATACCTATTACGCCAGTAAATGGGAGCAAGAATATGATATTACCTCCGAATTCTATTCTACTGAATGGATTTTAATGAAATTTTGGTCGTAGCCTCTACTTATCTCCTAATTCAAAGTCTACACAATGTCGATATGCCGATGTGTGCTTTTATTTTGGGGGTGGTTCCCACCCCTTCTTAGGGGTGGAACATTTTTTGGTTAAATTACTACGGAATTCGCTAGAGAACCTAATTCTAAGCAAAAACTGTTCCATATTTTTTTTTGAAAACTCAATGCTTTTTGAGATATTCGTGGTTGAAAATTGGCCATTTTCATTGAAACATAATACCTTTTCGAACGGTTCTTTGTGAATACCTTAAAAACTATGCATCTAACTAAAAAAACTATATTAAACCTTTTTGTAGGTTATAAAAATACAGAGGCATTTGCCTTCATAAATGTTCTAGTTATAATACAAAAAGAGATATGGTAGGTGAAAATAGTTTGTTTTTTGGTACATTCTCAAATTGGTGTATTCAACTTGAAATAACAGAGAAATGGTCGATTTTAGGTGTTTAATGCTACCAATACCTTTTGTAGTGCTTGAAAAGACCTTTAAAATGAGCTATATTAAAGGTACATTACATTAAAACTAAGCGAGATATGCTGCAACAAAATTGATAAATAATGTATTTTAAGAAAAAATGAAAAACAATTTTAACCCCCATCCACTAAAATCTAAATGAATCGTTTTCCTTCTACAATACCTTTTATTATAGTGTTATTTCTATGTTCAAAAAGTTGGACGGGTTTAAAATGAATGGTTTTTGAAAAAACAAAAGATCAAATTATAGAGCGCAATTTTAAATTTTCTTAAAAATCTTAAAGGGTTTACCCCTTGTAAGTCTTAGTTTTTCTCCATGTAACTCGAAAATAATAAGAGATATAGTAATGAAAAATAAAAAGGAAATTTTTGTCGGAAAAAGCCCTACATTTTTGTGTGGTATCTTTTTTTTAAGGGGGTTTTAAAAGAAAATTTAAAAATGCACTCTACAATTTGATCTTATTTTTTTTAAAACCATTCATTTTAATCCAGTCCAACTTTTTTAACATAGAAATAACACCATAATAAAAAGTATTGTAGAAGAAAACGATGTATTTAAATTCTGATGGATGAGGGGTTAAATATACTTCTCATTTTTTCTTACAATACATTAGTCATAAATTTTTTGTTGAATATCTCGCTCAGTTTGAATGTAATCGACATTTAGTATTACTCATTTTAAAGATCTTTTCAAGCACTACAAAAGTTATTAGTCTCATTATACAGCTAAAATCGACAGTTTCCCTGTTCTTTCAAGTTGAATACACCGATTTGAGCATGCCCAATAAAAAGCAAACTCTTCTTGTCTACCTTATCGCTCTTTGTATTTTAACTAGAAGATTTATGAAGGAACGAATCTCTCTGTTTTTTTATAACCTATAGAAATATTTTATATAGTTTTTTTCTTAGATGCATAGCTTTTAAGGTATTCGCAAAAATCCGTCCGAAAAGGTGTCATTTTTCAATGAAAATGCGCAATTTTCAACCACGAACTACTCAAAAAATATTGAGTTTTCAAAAAATAATTATAGAACAGTTTTTGCTTAAAATTAGGTTATCTAACCTCTTCCGTGGCTATTTTAACAAAAACATTTTTCACCCCGACAAGGGGTGGGAACCACCCCCAAGATAAAAGCGTACATCGGCATATGGCAGACTTTGTTTCTTGAGCTATACCCTACTTACTGTGAAAATATCAAATAAATCGATGTAGTAGGATGGAATTCGGAGCCAAATACCCTCATTGACTGTCCTATATATAAATGTTTGAAATTTTTTTAATTCTATATTTGTTTAAATAAGATTTTACTAAGTACATACATCGTATCATTTAAAGAATCTTTTATTTTCCTAAATCCAATTTGAAGATTTTGTATACCTTAAACTTCAGTACCACACAATAAAATTCATGGTAAACAAAAAGTCCCTTCTTTTAAATTTACCAACATTTGCAATGCACTTATTAAGTAAAACACAGGGGTTCAGAAACAATGTTTTCCCGAAGGAATACCTAAATAAAGAATTATTCCTATCCAACCACCCTCGCTTTTTTTAATCACGCCAAATCAAAAACCTTATTTTATTATTGCTTTACGGCCTTTAAAATTACGGTAGCTTGAGTGTGAAATACATTGCACTACAATATGTTGGTTCAGGGCAGTATTAGCATACATGCACTTAAAATTAAAATTTTACCGAATATTTTTATGACTACCTAAAGTTCGATAAATTAAATAGTAACTTTATCTTATAACTTTAAATTTGATTGCCCAATTACGGCATATATTCCCATTATATTTCTGTCTTTAGTTCAATAGATCCTCATTAAAAGAGTTTAAGTATGACAGAATCTTCTTCTTCTTCTTAACGCGCCCTATCAAGTACCCTTAACGTTGGAGATTAACTGGCGTAATGGCGAAACTGTCTCTGCCTCGAGCTGTTCTAAATAGATACTCTGCTTTCTTTATACCTGTCCAATCCCTGATATTCTTCAACCAAGAGCCTGTTTTCTTCCAATTCCTCTGCGTCCTTCGATTTTACCCATCGTAATAAATTGAAGAATATTATATTATATTATGTCGATAGAATCACGATATTGAATTTGGATGGCCTTTATGTACCTATACTTCGCGTCATCAAAAACAGGTTCAACTCTTATAATCAAAAATCGCATTTTTTAAGTTGTGTAAGTTGATCTGGTCACATGTGACATTCTAATTTCTAGGACAACGTTGCCAGTTCAAAGAAAATATTAGATATAAGCCAAGTATAAAATGCCATGGCGGAGTTCTCAACACCAAAGAAACTCATTCGGATGACTAAAGTCTGTATGGAGGGTGGAATATCAAAAGTACGTGTAAATAATAAACTGTCTGACAGCTTTGAAATCAACAGTGGACTCAAATAGGGTGATGCGTTATCTCCACTACTTTTTAACCTTGGATTAGAGAAAGCAATGAGGTCGGCCGAGATAAAAACAGAATTTCGATCGGTTCAAGGTCCCAAGTTATTACTAGCATACGCAGATGGCATTGATCTCGTTGGAGACTCCATCCTATCCACTAAAGCCATTTTCAACAAGGTGGAAGGAATAACAAGCGAAGTAGGCCTGAGGATTAATGAAGAGAAGAAGAAATATAAAATATGTGTATAAATAGGACAACAAGAAGAGACAGGATAGGACAAAATGTGACGGTCAACACCTTCAATTTCGAAAGAGTACAACGTTTTCAATATCTGGGGGCCGCAATCACAGCTGACAACGATGTAACTGAAAAAATAAAAGACAGAATCCAATGGATAAGCTTATAAAATCAAAAAATCTTACTTACAAGAAGTTCCAAGATCAAAATCTATAAATCCAGCGTAAGACCTGTACTAATATATAAATGCGAAACGTGGACCATGACCAAATCAGACGAAGAAAAGCTCAGACGGTTTGAACGAAAAATACTTAAAAACATTTTTGGACCTCACCACGACATTAGCACAAACCAGTATAGGAACAGAACCAACATCGAATTAAATGCACTCTACAATGACACCGATATTGTCCAAGACATTAAATCACAGCGACTAAGATGGGCAGGCCACGTGCACAGACTTCATAACGAGAGACCTGTAAGACTGGTATGGGAGGAGATTCCTACAGGCAAAAGACCAATCGGACGTCCCAGAATATGATGGAGGGATAACATCCAAGCAGACCTCCGAAAAATGAAGATTCCATTTGACCCTAGGTTTATGAAAGACCGAACAAATTGGAAGAAAGCTGTACAGTCAGCCAGGACCCACCCAGGGTTGTAGCACTACGTGATGATGATGATGATGATGATGATGATGATGATGATGATGATGATGATGATGATGATGACAATAGAAAAAACTCTTGATAGACATATCGAAAAGGGGTCATTGGGAGATGATCCTGTCAATGGCAACCAGCGTGCATATTTAAAAGGAAAATCTGCAGAAACAGCAGTGAACGAAGTAGTTTGGAAAATCAATAACTGTATTAATACTATAGAGATTGCATTAACCGCCTTTCTAAATATACAGGGAGTCCCGAAAATATTGGTTATAAATTATACCACAGATTCTAGAGTCAAAAATAGGTTGATTTAACCTCAGTTACCTATATTTATACAATAGTGCACACAAAAAAAGTTAGAGCCCTTTGAAGTTACAAAATGAAAATAGATTTTTTTTCATAATATATCGAAAACTCTTAAAGATTTTTTATTGAAAATGGACATGTGGTAATCTTATGGCAGGAACATGTTAAAGAAAACAACAGTGAAATTTGTACACCCCATAAAAATTTTATGCAGTTTTGTTCCCTTAAACTCCCCCAAACTTTTGTTTAAGTTTTAATTAAATTATTATTGTAGTACCATTAGAGAAACACAGTATTTTTAAAACTTTTTTGTCTATTAGTATTTATTCGATAAGCCAGTTTTTATCGAGATTGCGCCTTTTGTTTTTAATATGTTTACATAAAAAATTATAAGGGTTTCGTTCCTTTAAACCCCCCCTCCCCAAATGTTTGTGTACGTTCCAATTAAACTAATATTGCGGTACCTTTAGTTAAACACAGTGTCTTTAAAACTTTATTGCCTTTTATTATTTTTTCGATAAAGCAACTTTTATTGAGATGTGGCTTCTTGTTTCATTGGTTCAAAATATACCTAAAAATGTAAATTATAAATAAATTTTCATATTATTACCAGTATACATATTTTACAGGTCTCTATAATCGTAATCATATACAAAAATATGTAGTGAATTTGACAAAATATTCAAAATATCTCGATAAAAACTGGCTTTTCGAGAAAGTACTAAAAGGCAAAAAAGTTATAAAAACGTTGTGTTTATAATGGTAGCACAATAATAATTTAATTGGAACGTACACAACACTTTGAGGGAGATTAAGGGAACAAAACCCCCATAAAATTTTTATGGGGTGCACAAATTTCCCTATAATTTTTATTAAGATGTTTCTGCCATAAGAATTCCATATGTCCATTTTCAATAAAAAATCTCTAATAGTTTTGGACATATTGGAAAAAAATTGATTTTCATTTTGTAACTTCAAAGTGCTGTAACTTTTATTATGTGGACATTTGTACCTACTAACGTAAGTTAAGTTCAATCAACCTATTTTTGATCCCAGAATCTGTGCTATAATTTATGACCCATCTTTTCGGGATACCCTGTATAATGTGCATTTAATAATACACTGCCAAATTCCCTTTATGATGCTGCAGCATTAAAAAGGTTATCCGCTACCGTATGAAACTGGACTAAAGTATTGCTGCAAAATAGACTGATTGTAACATGTCTGGAAGGAGAGGAGATTTGTGCCACTAGGGGAAAGTACTTTCTCCCCTCCTGTGGTCACTTCTGGTGGATGACTTGATCTCACGCCTTGACGCACAGGGGATAGAGGTGCAGGCCTATGAGGATAATTTAGTAATTATGGTAAGTAGAAAATAAGGTACTTACTGATCTATCCAGGATTCCAAAGGGGATTCAATATCCTTACTACGTGGTGCAACAGGGAACAGTCTTTTTACTCCGTCTCTTGTTATGTTTCTTGTATGTATTTACTAGCGATCCAAGTTATGTGACTGCGTTGACTTGCTCAAAGGAATAGTATTTAATTTGGATTATCTGTTGAACGTTTTGAGAGTTTTTAGTAACCAACGTTTATTGGATTTTTCCTCGTTGACAAAAAGTCCTAGATCACATGCCGCGCTCGTAAACTTTGTAAAATACTGCACTACGCCTCTCATACCTCGTCCCACTATAGGGATATTATCAGCGAATGCGAGAGTTTGTGTCGATCTATTAAAGATGGTTCTGTTCAATCTAATATTTATCTGCCTGACTGCCTTTTCCTAAACAATATTAAAGAGAAGGCACCCTAGAATATCTCTCTGCCTTCTCGCTGTCTTCTCCTTGAATTCTAACTCACGAGCTTATGTACATTTTGCATTGTTATTTTTGTCAATTTAGCTATGTAGTTAGCTAAACACTACATCAATATAATCACTATAAAATCTCCTCATTTTCAGATTTTATTACCACATCATCAGCAGAGCAAATTACTGTAAACCTCTTCTCGGGGTTTTCACTTCTTTAATGATATGATCCATAAAGACGTTAAAGAAAACTGGGGTGAGGCTGTCCCCTTACCTAATTTCTATTGAGACTGGTACTTTGTTGGAGAGCTTATTATTTGCTTTTATGTCAGGGTTATTTACGATGTTTAATGTTCAATTTTTGGTTTAAGTTTCTTTACGTTAATAGTTTTAGAATATCGGAAAGTCTTACCTTTAGTGATGAGCGAGACTGGTCTTGGTCTTGCGGTCTTGGTCTTGGTCTGGCAGCAAGACCAAGACCAAGACCGCCTTTTGGTTGCAAGACCAAGACCAAGACCAAGCTTGCAAAAACAAGACCAAGACCAAGACCGAACCTTGCAAGACCACGCAAGACCAAGACCAACCTGCAAGACTCTTGCACTTTTTTGAAAAAAATTGGTTTTTATTATTTAACTTTATTTATTTAGTTCAATAATATATGACATTGTAAGAAACCTTAAACAATATCGAATTTTTAAAATACATAATATTTTGGTTATATTTTTAAGTCGTTTTGATTAAGTCAAACGGTTTGCATTTTCTCAACCTTCAAAGTGTCCAGAAGGCAAGCTTTCAAACGGCGACAGTTCAAGGATAATTGAAATTACTTGTAAGACAAAAAAATGTAATTATAGATAGGGTAATCCATTTAAAAAAAATGCAATTAAAAACGGTTTTTATGTAGCAGTAGTTTTCGCTTTTTTGTCTAATAAAAATACTGACACTTATTTCAATTCTTTTCGCATAATCGAGGAAAATGTAGGTCGTTAAATTTAAAATGAATACAAAAAATATCATAATAGATTTTGAAAAGGGATTCACAATGCTGTGAAAGCATTGTGGCCTGAATAAAAAATAACTGGTTGTCGCTTGTAATGTGTCAAGCTAGGTATCGCAAAATCCAAAGCTTAGGTTCAGTTTCTGAATATACATAATGACAAAAATTCCGATACTGGAATATTTTTTGGATTAATTTTTTACAATCAACGAAAGTTGGAAGTTGAATTATTTGTGAAAATCCCGGATGACAAACGTGTAAAGAATTTTACTGATTTCATAGTTGAAAACTATTTGGAAGAATCTAGGTTTTCCCCAGAAAGGGCCAGTAGTACAAATAGTATGTGCCGCACTTGAAATGCATGCGCATCATTTCAGTGTGTTTTAAATTCTAGTTTTTACTACCCACATCCGAATATTTTCAACTTTTTAAATGTCATAATGGGTATTCAATCCAAAAATATGTGAAAATAAAAAGTGCGAATAACTCGTGTTACGAGAGCAATGTAGTTTAAATAAAATTAAAGAACTGCAAGATAACAAATTACAGAATTAAGCGTTTATAACTCCCCATTAGGTTTAGTTATTATGTTATAGTATTAGGTCTATAAATAGGTATGGTAAATATGTACATATTTACTAAAAATATGTTTCAGTTAGGTTATTAGGTTATTAAATAGAGTAAAAATTATTTGATTTTTGTGTTCTCTTAAAAAAAGTTAATTTATATTCTTAAATTTGACCCTCGTAGGATAAATACTACAGTGTTCGAGTGAAAGGAGCAGATCATTATCTGTTAACAACTATAAACCGTTTATCCCTTTTCGTAAAATCCGTGAATTGAAGGTCCCCGACCATTTGTGGCACCTTTAAGAAGCTCTTTTTCTTTAACATTTTATTAAAATACAGGGGCAATAAACAATAATTCAGACTCAAGACGTGGTCTGAAGGCAGGCGGCAGGTATCGACAGCATGCAAAACACAACGTGAACGTGACACAACCGAAGGCCGGCAATTGCAACAAGGGTTGTAAATGCAGGTTTTTCCTACTGATAAACATTACCATTATAAAAATATACTCTAATCTCTTTATATAGAGAGAAATAATTAGGTCATTAGGTGAATGTATAATGTTAAAATTGGTATCCGTTTGAAACTACATTCTGTTAAAATTTTAAAGCAAAAAATATAGTTTCATTCTTCACATCTTTATTTATTTCAATGTATATTTTATTCGAAATTTTTTGGTTCAAACTATTACTACCAAAAAAGCAAGACCAGCAAGACTCTTGCAGCAAGACCAAGTCTTGTTATGAACAAGACCGGCTAGTGCAAGACCAAGACCAAGACCAAGACTGCCTTTTAGCTGCAAGACCAAGACCAAGACCAAGCTTGCAAGAACAAAACCAAGACCAAGGCTAGCCTGGTCTTGGTCTTGTTCTTGTTTTGCTCATCACTACTTACCTTATCAAAGGCTCCCATTATACCTTATCAAAGTTCAATGAAGCTTATAAAGCCAACTTTATTATATTCAAGAGCTTTTAGAGAATACATAATTAGGAAGAATAAGAGCCCTAATTAATTCAAAATACGTTTCTAGACAAGACAAACTCCAAATATATAAAATAGTAAATAGATCCACAGTAACATATGCCTGGGAGGCATGGACTTATAAGAGGGAGGAGGATATTCTGGAAAGATGAGAAAGGAAAATATTGAGATGTCTATTCAGAGCAAGGAATACAGAAGACGGGTGGAAGAGAAGAACCAATAACGAAATATTATTGGCTTTGAACAAAAAACCTACCATCGCCAGGTCTGTTAAGTCGCAAGGATCAGATGGTTAGGACATGTAGGGAGGATCACAGCGAACAGAATGCCTAAACTAGTTATCACTAGAAAACTAGTCGGTCCCAACAGACGAGGTAAATCTAGAACGTGGTGGATTAATAAAGTGTAGGAAGAAGACCTTACACTCGTAAAGATCTGGGTCTGGAAAAGAACATTACAACGCAGAAGTGAATGGAGAAATATTGTTTATCAAGTCCTTTAGACTTTAGACTATCTAAGAATTTTTTGAATATTTGCTTACGTAGAGCTTCACAATACGATACAATATCGATACTTTTTAAGTAATGAGTATTGTATTGGTTATGCCAATGAAGTATCGTATCGAGTATCGATATCGGCAATACTTTCTTATAAAAATATCGTATTAATATGGATTTCGATACGATATCGATAAAATACTCGATAACATATCGACATAAACTCTCTCTCTCTTGTCGTTTCCCCATTACTGAAGATCGTGATTTCTTCCAATATGTATTCCTAACAATGTTTCTCCATTGGTCTCTATCTTTAGCTGCTCTAAACTTCGTAGAATGAGTTTCCAGCTGAATACTTTATTTGGTCAGATCATCTAGTTGGCGATCGTCCTCTTGATCTTCTCCCCGGAACTTTTCCAGAAACAATTAATCTCTCTAAACTGTCGTCACCTCTGCGAACCACGTGACCCAAGAATTGCAGAATTCGTTGCAGACATATTGTGGACAGCCTTTTTTTAATATTGAGTTGGTTTATAATGGAAACGTTTGTCCTATGAGCTATCCAAGGTATGCGTAGCATTCTTCTCCAGGACCACATCTCAAAGGCATCAATTTTTTGGCGCTCGCATAAGCGAAGAGTCCAAGTCTCTGCTCCGTATAGAAATATTGAGAATACAAGGGCATTCACCAGTCTCCTCTTGATATTTTGACAAATAGATCTGTCTTTTCAAACGTTAGTTAGGCGACTCAAC
The DNA here is from genome assembly GCF_917563875.1 of Diabrotica virgifera virgifera. Classification (NCBI taxonomy): domain Eukaryota; kingdom Metazoa; phylum Arthropoda; class Insecta; order Coleoptera; family Chrysomelidae; genus Diabrotica; species Diabrotica virgifera. The sequence goes on along the minus strand of NC_065449.1, from coordinate 52,067,735 downwards.
GCATTTTTTGCCATACCAATACGTCTCCGAACTTCTGCTTCACAGTTACCATCGTTAGTTATACTAGACCCGAGATAGACAAAAGTGTTTACTATCTGGTATTCCTGTAACATGTTAGTCAGTTGAATAATGTCGAATCGGTCGACCACCATTATTTTTGTCTTGGTTTTATTGATTTTCAGACCAGCTTTATTGCTTTCGTCCTCAACTCCTCGCAGAAGATCAACCATTTCTTGCTCATTTGCTGCTATAAGTGTAGTGTCATCAGCAAATCTTAAATTGGAGATTTTCCTACCAGCTACTCTTACTCCACCGGCCCATCCTTCTAAAACCATCCTCATTACATGTTCACCATAAATGTTAAATAAGTCATGTGACAACACGCATCCTTGTCTAACACCTCTCTAGGTCTTGAATTGGTTTGAGAACTTCTCATCTAGTCGTAATGTCGCTCTATTAGACTTTTACAGATTTTTAATAAGTGTCACCAAGTGCATTGGTGCGCCCATTTCTATTAAAATTGACCACAGATTTATCCAGCTTACACAATCAAATGCTTTTTGGTAGTCAACGAAGCATATAATCCCAGGTACTTGAAATTCTCTAGACTTTTCAATGAGTTGTCTGAGGTTCAGAATTTGTTCCCTTGTATCTTTACCCTTTCGACATAAAAAGGATTATTAAATATAATAATCCTTGAGATAATTAAGAGGACATTAAATTAATTAAACAAAAATTATTTTTTATTCATTTATCACTATCTTTATAAACAATTAAAATATACATACTGCAGTCACTGAAGGTGGATTTGAGCTTCGTTGAACCTCCATAGATTCTTTTGAAAATTGGTGGGTGGTTAAAGGATACCTTAAGGAATAAAGGTGACATAGTGCCAATTTGCGATTTTTGCATTTTAGGGGTGAAATCCACCCTTTAGAGGAAAAAAATGCAGATTTAAACATTCTGGTGTAAGTAATCTACTTTAATCAAATAAAATAAATGGTCTTTTTAACAGTTCTATGCATAATTTATTGGAATAAATCGCAATTCAGTATTTGTTGAAAACTATTTTTGCGTCATCATTACTCACTTCATAATATTGCCACAAATGCCACATGATATAAACAGTGTAATCAAAGATGATGTGATTTACTCACTCTCAAGAGTTTCAAGTTTAGGCACTCAAGTACATAATATTATAACAGCTGATGCTTGGGTTGCAGATCACTTATACTTTTATGTAAATAATTATGATCTAAATACCTCTTCCACAAAATATAACCAAACAACTGTAGCGTTTTATTTTTTTCTCGATATCGATATTTTCAACAATATCGAGGCAAGAATATCGACAACACAAGAGTATTGTATTGATTTCAGATAATGAGTATCGTATCGACATTAATATTGCTAAGGTATGTATTGTATCGGTATTGTATTGGTTTTCGATACGATATCAATACAATATTTTTTATCGAATATCGTGAAGCTCTACTTACGTTCGAGTTTTATTTAAAATAATTCTATAAATCATAATTAGTTAATCTTATGATATTGTTTTATAAAAATACAATAGGTCTTAACGGCCTGTTGTGGGTGTATAATAGGGTGGTGCGAAAAATTCAAGTTGATAATTCCGTGTCGCTATAGTGCGGAAAAGTTGCAATTGGTAATTATAAGAAAAACAAATAAAGAATTATTCAAATTGGACTTTATCTTCCGATCCCGCAACAGGCCTAAAGATTAAGAAAAAAAATGAAATTTTGCCATTTTTCAAAAAAAAATTATTCATCCTTCGTGTACGTTTTATTTATCGCTATAGTAAAATTTATTTACAGTTTGCATGGTAGAGTAATAAAAAAATAGATTTACGCATTTAACGAATATCTTCCGATCCCGTAAGGTCAATCAAAATCTATAAAAATTTGAAATTTTTGATGATTTTGATAAATTAAAAAACATTTAGTTATCTCATTTTTCTGTTACATTGTTAAGCTCTTCGCTTGTTTGGATATTGTATGACAATATTTAAACAACTCAGAACTCAAAATAAGGGGATGGTTGCAGTTCTAGCTCCACGCGCACCCCTCTCTCCAACCAACCAATGAGTGTGTGTTTTTTACATTATTTACATATTGTACATTTCTCTTTTATCTGTTTGCGTCCTTAAACATCAAATTTGAATTGTGATTTCTTGGTAAAATATGGCAGCACGGACCTTGATTTAAATGTTTCCCTGATGAATCCATCTGTTGATTGCCACATACATTAGCATTAGACGATGCTTCCGTGGGCAACTTTAGACACCACTCATCAGCTTGAATGTGTCAGGGATAGTTTTGTACATTCCAGTCTGGCATGTCTCCCGATGTAATGCAAGAAGTTATATCTTCATTTAAAACTCTTCGAAGAACTGGTGGAGAAGATAGTTTTGTAACATTCCAGTCTATTATTTCAGTGTAGTCCTGTGCTTGAAAATTTAAAGTAGGAGAGATGAAATTTTTAATACTTTTGCCCTTGGCTTTAGTCTGTCCGGCTTTTACACTCTCATCGGCCCTAGCTCTCTAATGTGTTTCCTTTCTCCCTACTACTTGAAATTTTGAAGCACAGGCCTAAACTAAAATAATAGACTGGAATGTTGGAAAACTATTTTCTCCACCACTTCCTCGAAGATTTTCAAATGAAGATATAACTCCCTGTATTACATCGGGCGACATGTCAGACTGGAATGTACAAAACTATCCCTGCCACAAGCCAGCTGATGAGCGGTGTCTAAAGTGCCACGGAAGCATTGTCTAATGCTAATGTATGTATGTGGTCCTCAATCAAGAGATGGATGCATCAGGACAACATTTAAATCGAGGTCCATGCTACCAGATTTTACCAAGAAATCACAATGCAAAGTTGGTGTTTGAGAGCTGGACACAAGCAGATGAAAAAGAAATGTACATAATATGTAAATAATGTAAAAAACACACTCATGGGTTGGTTGGAGAGAAGGGTGCGTGTGGAGCTAGAAGTGCAACCACCCCCTCGTTTTGAGATCTGGGTTGTTTAGATATTGTCATACAATATCTAAACAAGCGAAGAACTTCACAATGTAACAAAAAAATGAGATATCTAAAGGTTTTTTTCAAAATCATCAAAAATTTCAAATTTTATAGATTTTGATTGACCTTGCGTGATCGGAAAATATCCGTTAAATGTGTAAAACATTTTTTTAGTACTCAACCATGCAAAGTGTAAATAAATTTTACTATAACGATAAATAAAACGTACTCGAAACATAAATAAAAATTTTTGAAAAAAAGGTAAAATTTTATTTTTTTTCATAATCTTTAGGTCCGTTGCAGGATCGGAAGATAAAGTCCGATGTGATTAATTCTTTTTTGTTTTTCTTGTAATTACCAATCGCAACTTTTCCGCACTATAGCGATACGGAATTATCAATTTGACTTTTTTCGCACCACCCTAGTGTATAAGCAAAATAAATAGTCATTGAGTTCGAATCGCAAATTATAAAAGTTATAGTTTTATCAAACTTTCCATTTTAAAATTACGTAAATCCTTCCCTGAATAAAAAGAACAAAAGACCGGAGACCGAGAGAAAAACCTACAAGGGGTGAGACTACGACATAATAAAACATTATACAAGAAAATGAAAACATGCCGGTCGTAAATAAAATGGCCCTGTTTATACGAGATATGGTAAAAGGTAAGATGTTTAGGGACATATTCTTTTATATTTTTCGGATGATATAAAGTTCTTGAAGATACGGATTATGCGAAAGAAGCCGGAGCTAAATCTACACCTTATAAAATATAAAAAGTTTTTAGATACTGTTTTGTTCAATAATTTTTAATAACTTAAAAAATATAACTTAAAAATTTGATACCACTAACTCTTAGTCACTATAGGTTTTTAAACATAATTAGTTACTAACCTAGGAGTCAAACAATAAGGAATGCACGTAATTTTCCTCTTGTTGCCATATTCTAAATTTGAAAAAATATATAGGGAATAATCAGATTTTTTTGACATGCCATTCCTATTACAGCGAGCATTTTATTGGCTATGTAGAAGTAGTGACGATTATATAATATGACGTCATGATTATATTTGGTCAGATGGTAAATGGTAACTGACGTCTGTCATAATATTGGAAGTTAGATATAATGTCAAATTATTGTTTTTAAATTATATTTTATTTATTTAGTTTTATATTTTAACCACAGTGTATTATTAAACGCTTTTATTTAGTTCAATCGTTTGCGTCAAATCTTTAGACGTTTATTTGACTGCATTTTCTTCAATGGAAATGAATGCAATTTTGCAGACATATAGTATAGTATAGTTGATTCAAAAGATGGCATAACCCAGACATCCAAAGTGAAAGTTATCCTTCAACACCAAATTGTTCTATATGGTCCACACAAGGTCCAGAAAAAAGTCACACCATTTTGAGCGTCGGGTTTGGGGGGGAGAGGGGGGAGAAACCGGTAAATTCGTAGTTTTTTAAGTTTTTCGCCAATATTTCTAAAACTATGCGGTTTAGCATGAACAACCTTCTATACAAAATTGTTCTACATTAAATTTGAAATAAAAAAGGCCCTATGCATAATCTTTCTAAAATGAATGGTTCCAAAGTTACGGAGGTAGTATAGTATAACTGGTCCAAAAAAAGGCCTAACCCAAACATCCAAAGTAAAAGTTTTCCTCTAACACCCAAATGTTCTATATGGTCCACATATTGTTCAGTAAAAAGTTACACCATTTTGAGCGTCCGGTTTGGGAGGGAGATGGGAGAGAAGCCGGTAAATTAGTAGTTTTTTTAGGTTTTTCGTCAATATTTCTAAAACTATGCTTTAGCGTAAACAATGTTATATACAAAAGTGTTCTACATGAAATTTAAAACAAGAAATGTTCGATACATAATTGTTATAAAATCAATGGTTCCAGAGTTACGGAGGGTGAAAACTCGAGGTTTTCGAAACTCTTTATATATTTTGGGCAATATTTATGATATAACTATATCAAAAACCCAGACATCCAAAGTGAAAGTTATTCTCCAACACCAAATTTTTCTATATGGTCCACATAATGTTCAGAAAGAAGTCACACCATTTTGAGCGTCGGGTTTGGGGGGGGGGGGAAGAGGGGGGAGAAATCGGTAAATATAAAAAGTATCGAAAACCTCCACTTTTCACCCTCCGTAACTCTGGAACCGTTGATTTTATAACAATTATGTATAGTGCCTTTTTTGTTTTAAATTTTATGTAGAACATTTTTCTATAGAAAATTCCTTACGATAAAGCCTAGTTTTAGAAATATTGACGAAAAACGTAAAAAAACTACTAATTTACCGACTTCTCCCCCATCTCCCCCCAAACCGGACGCTCAAAATAGTGTAACTTTTTACTGAACAATATGTGGACCATATTGAACAATTTGGTGTTGAAGGAAAACTTTTACTTTGGATGTCTGGGTTAGGCCTTTTTTTGGACCAATTATACTATACTACCTCCGTAACTTTGGAACCGTTCATTTTAGAAGGGTTATGCATAGGGCCTTTTTTATTTCAAATTTAATGTAGAACAATTTTATGTAGAAGATTGGTCACGCTAAACCGCTTAGTTTTAGAAATATTGACGAAAAACCTAAAAAACTACGAATTTGCAGATTTCTCCCCCCTCTCCCCCCAAACCCGACGCTCAAAATCGTGTGACTTTCTTCTGAACATTATGTGGACCATATAGAACAATTTGGTGTTGGAGAATAACTTTCACTTTGGATATCTGGGTTTGGGTCTAACTATACCTTACTAATATGGATTCGTGGGAACAATACACGAATAGTCAATCAAATTTTTTATGTTTATGAATTGTTTAAATAAAAAAAAAACTATTTTAATGGAAAATGCTTAAATTCTCTTGTTTTTTACAATGTAGAAACTTGAAACTTTTACAGATTGTAGCTATTTATATAAACTATACATAATTTCACTTTTTACGTTATTTGTTTACGTTATGCTTCATATATAAAGAATAAAGTTTCAAATTTATCCAGTTTCTGTCCGATTTCTATCCAGTTTTCAGCGAAAAAAAGTTATGACACCGCAGAGGGACGAATGCTGCCCTTAGTATTGTCGTGGGCTTCGACTGTCCATAAAACGCAAGGTTCGACTGTTGACTACGCTGCGCTGTCGTGAACTTGGGCCAGAAAGTGTTTGCGTAAGGACAGGCTTAAAAGCCTGCAAAGCTTACGTTTCATTGAGCCGAGTGCGATTATTAAGGTACGTATCCATACAAGGGTGAACTCCGCTCGGTGTAGCTGCTCAAATGGATACAGCATGCGCTCCCTTACATATAAACCGCAAACCGGTTGAAACGAAGAGTGATCGCCAAGCGGCGATCACCGACGTCTCCACTAAGTGGAGCTACTACACCGAGCGAGGTTTACCCTTGTATGGATACGTACCTTTAGACGGTTTCCGCATCAAAGAACTGCATTGCGAGAAATTAACAGCGTCTACACCGTGCAATAGTAAAGTATTGCAAGAGATGGAAATACTGCGAAAACTGTAATAGTCGTAAATAATGATTTTGATGAAAAATGTATGAAGAAATTACAGAAAATGTACAATGTATATATCAAAAGTTAAAATAAATGCAAAAAAGGTATCTATCCTATACCTACACTCTTTTTTTTAAACATGACCATATATTTTAATGTTTGAAAAGTGTAAGTGTTTTAGTCTAAAAAGTAAAAAATAAAACAATATGAAAAATTTTTTTTTAAGAAACTCTTTTATTTAGTTATGAGTGACTAAAAGTTAAAATATAAAAAATCAACTAAAAAGCAAAAAATAAAAAAAAATCAAACACGACGGATTATTCGAAAAAAACCTAACACATTCGTTAAATAAAAGCGTGGGGCGCGTCTTCATCGAATAAACGGTTTTCGCCCCACGCTTTTCTTTAACGAATGTGTTAGGTTTTTTTCGAATAATCCGTCGTGTTTGATTTTTTTTTATTTTTTGCTTTTTAATTGATTTTTTTTTATATTTTAACTTTTAGTCACTCATAACTAAATAAAAGCGTTCCTTAAAAAAATTTTTTTCATATTTTTTTATTTTTTCATCAACTTCACTTTCCCTGCCATATCCTTGATTGGTCTTGTTGTATGGTAGGTTTAATTAGGCGTTAATTTTAAGAAATGTTGCTGGCAAAATGGGCACAACTCACAAAGGCCATAAAAGAAGAAGAAGAAAAAAAAATAAACAAACAAACCTCTTAGATAACGTTATATCGGACAATGTCAGTTTGACACTTATAGTAAAGATAGTTATCTTTGTTGAATGGGTTGCATATGTGAGTTCATTTTAAACGAAGTAAAGAAACACAGACGTACTCACAATCATTTAATTTACTTCGACGACCGGTTTCGATCTCTACAATATACAGATCATCTTCAGGTCGGCGTTACAAGTGATAAAATGATGCCGTTACAAGGGATGATTTGTAAGTTCATCCGAAACATATTTTAACGTCTCTAGATAACGTCCTACTAGCATAATCTGGACGTTAAAATATGTTTCGGATGAACTTACAAATCATCCCTTGTAACGGCATCATTTAATCACTTGTAACGCCGACCTGAAGATGATCTGTATATTGTAGAGATCGAAACCGGTCGTCGAAGTAAATTAAATGATTGTGAGTAAGTCTGCGTTTCTTTACTTCATAGCTATCTTTGTTTCACACTCTTAAATACAAAGAGAAACAGTGTAGGCTGTAGCAGTTGTGGCAAATAAATAGGTGTTTTTTATTTGGCAACAGCGCTGTCCTGCCAAACTTGACGGTAGCGAAAAAACTAATATTCGCTGTGTGCTAGTACTTGGAGGGGATACGAGAAAAGATCGTGCGCGTATATAGCGGACAAATCTTGCAACTTTCTTAACATATTATATTTCTTAGAAAATTCATATTGTTAATTGAAATTGTCAAAGTGACGTATATTTCATACCTACTGTCATTGAAGAAAATGATGTGTTATAAATTGTAAAATATAAATGTATTTACAAAAATTACAAAATATTTTTAAACAAAACCTAAAAAATAAGTACCTATTACATGCTAATACGCTACTTTAAATACCTTATCATCTTCATCATCATCATCATTATCATCATCATCATCATCATCATCATCATCATCATCATCATCATCATCATCATCATCATCATCATCATCATCATCATCATCATCATCATCATCATCATCATCATCATCATCATCATCATCATCATCATCATCATCATCATCATCATCATCATCATCATCATCATCATCATCATCATCATCATCATCATCATCATCATCATCATCATCATCATCATCATCATCATCATCATCATCATCATCATCATCATCATCATCATCATCATCATCATCATCATCATCATCATCATCATCATCATCATCATCATCATGGCATCAACACTCCTAACGGAGTGATTGTCGCCCTCTTTGAAATCTTCTGATTCGTTTTTCGCGGGTAATCAGTCTGCATTAACATTTTGGTCTTACAATTAGTTGTGTGACTTAACATACATCTACAAATCATACATACATACTTCTACATTTTTTCTCCATTCGTTCCTGGTTTTGATTATGGTTACCCATTCTCTAACTCCCATCTTCTAAAGGTCCTCGACTATCTGGTTCTCTCATCTCGTTTTGGGTCTTCCTCGTGGTCTTCCTGCTACAAGTCTCCATTTGGTAATTTTCTTGGTAACTGATTCTGGATTTCTTCTTTCTATATGTCCCATCCATCTGAGTCTCTGTGCCTATTAATCTTGTAACGTTACAAACATCACATCTTTGCTATTTTATTTTTAAATAATTATTTTGCTTTATTTTCTTTATTATTTCGTTAATAATTATCTTCTGTATTCGTTTTAGGGCTGGTTGTTCGAACGCTAATCAAGAAGTTGATCATAATCAAGTCCCCTTAACAACCATCAAATAACAAAATCCTTGTTCGTACGCCAATCAGTTGATTGTAATCAATTATGTTAATATTAACATAATTTATTAAGTAATTAATTATTAATTATTAATTAACATAACAATTATTAACATAATTGATTAACTAATCAATTAATCTCATATATTGTAAGCAATTATGTTTTCAGTAACCCAATAAAAGTTGACATTGACAGTAACAGTGACAGTGACAGTTACAGTTAAATATTTGATAATAATAAGTTTTGATTCCATTTTTGATTAGCGTTCGAACAACCCACCCTAAGGGCCGGTTGTTCAAACGCTAATCAACAATGATCACTATCAAATATTTAGTCACTGTCACCAACTGTCAATGTCAACATTGATTGGGTTGCTGAAAACATAATTGATATGTTGAACATATAATTATGAGATTAGTTAATCAATTAACATAACAATTTTTAACATCATTGATTAACTAATTTCATAATTGTAATCCATAATTATGTTTTCAGCAACCCAAACAAAGTTGCCATTGACAGTTGGTGACAGTAATTAAATATTTGATAATGATCATTTTTGATTAGCGTTCGAACAACCGGCCCTTAATGTATTTGTTTTCCCGTTAAAAACCAGTTTGGTGCCCTCTTTCGTTATTCCCTTTCCTGTTATAGGCAACTCTCTTTACATTATATCAGAGACATTTAACTTTTATATTTTATGTATTATGTACTTCATACCTATGTGGTCGTCATTTCAAATTAATGTCATTTCGATGGTAGTGACAATTTTCACAATGGAGGTAGGATGTGGTAAAATTAATTTATTTAAAGAGATGGGCCTATAACACCTTCACTCATTTCCAGAAGTTCACATATCTTGGGGTGAGAAATTAAATATTGTATTTTCTTGTTTTGATTATTGTCCGTTACATTCATAGTTTTTGTTTTTTTTTTCTAACCTCTGTCTTCCACATGGTCTTTTTAAATATTTCTTTTTTAACTTATGGTAGGGGAGCCCAAGCGGTGATTTTTGCAGTTACTCGAGCGCATCAGATTATCATATGGGGAGAAACCTGGTACCCTGCAGATGCACCTCTACCATATATCGGCTCTTAACACAGGGAGGTTCGTTAAGGGGGGCCGGAAAAAAAATCTATCCTTAAAAATACTCGAAATTGTCAGATTAACATAAGGTAAGTTAAGTACATGTAAAAGAGTGTATATTTGAAAAATCTGACGATTTGAGCAGTGCGTAAGCAAATGGGCGAGTCAAAAAGTTTCACAAAAAAAAGCGAATATCTCGCAAAATAAACATCAGATCGAAAAACTGCAAAATACACTTTCAAAATGTTTTTGAAAAATCTATCGAGTGCTACCAAACACGACCCCCCACGGAGGTGGGGTGGGGGGTTACTTTAAAATCTTAGATTGGAACCCCAAATTTTTATTGAAGATTTGGATTCTTTACGTAAAAATAAGCAACTTTCATTCAAGACATTTTTTCGAGTTTGGATAGATGGCGCTATAATCGGAAAAAACGATTGTTGGAAATGGAAAATTGAATTAAAAAATAGAAAGTCCCCACTAAAATGGAAAATTTTACTTAAATTTTTTTGGTTTTAGGACTTAATAATCACAACAAAATAGGTCCCCATAACGCTTGACTGACTGTAAATTTAGCATAATTTGCTCCCCTACCATTACATATTATATGCATGTGGAAATTAAGTGATTTTAACTAGTAATAATCAATCTTAATTCCATTTAATTTACCTTTGCCATCTGGTAGTTTTTGAATACTATTTAGCAAAGATATATTTTGGTTTTTAACTTCTTGATTGTCACTTATACGCATTATATCTTCTAGTTTTTGAGATAAAGATCACATTTCTCCCGCCGGGAGCTTTAAGCATCCTCAATCGCCGGCGATACAACAACGAGGACCATGTCATCTAGACTGAAACCAAATCATCTAAACTGCACTGACCAACATCCATAGGCCTGGTGGAATACACCATCTATGACCCCAGTGTTAGTTACAGAAACAGCAGTACCATTCGACATCAAGAAGTTACCATCGAACCAGATACCAAAAGCCATAAGTATAATCCAAAATTGTTGGCTTTTGACAAGAATTTGAATATATTTGTTAATGCATTTAATAAGTCATATTTTTATTATATCTTTATTGAACAATAAACATGATTAATCAAAATATTGTTTTGTTTGCTTCTATTCTAAATTTTCATGGTTCATATCTTGGATTAGGACAAGACAAGCACACACCTTGGGAGACTGACCTAGGCTAGGGTAAACGATAGCTATCATGGATGATTGAAATATTATTATTCAGTATTATTTCGATTATCTGGGGTAGTTTATCGTATCGTTTCAATCTGACGATGTCTTCTCCTTTCAAAAGTTCTCTTACTTCGGGTTTCATCAGTTTTCTAAATTTATTATTACGTAAGTTTAGTGGACTTGCTACCTTCCTAGTTATTTTTCCCTCTAGAGAAATCTTTTTACATCTTTCTGTATCAGACATATTACTTATTTATATATTTGTTTATTTATTTAAAACACGGGATAACCCCATTAACAGTTAAATTACAATACAATATCAGTTAGGTTTCAAAACATAAATTACCTATAGTGTTAAAACAATAACAAAAGTTACATTTAAAAAGTTCACTACATCATAAAAACATACAAAATATAATAAGAACAAAATTCAACAATAGCATACATATTATAAATATCACAAAGCATATTACAAAGCAGGAGCTCTTTTGAACCGAGGTAAAGTTAAATTGAAAATATCATAATAAAATTCATTTAATAGCCCCATGTATCTATCCAATGGGTTATGAATGCCATAATATGTTGTTCTGTGGAAAGGAATGTTGAAAACATTGTGGTAACGTAGAGCTTGGTTTGGAACATTAAAGTTAATGTGATTTAACAGGTTTGGACAATCAATAAATCCATGTATGATCTTATATATAAAGATAGCGCACCTGATATATCACGACGCTTCTTAAGTGGAGGTAAAAATAATTATTGTTGTTCAATATAGGAATAATCATGATTTCTAATGGCAGTGTGAACATGGTAAGCACAATATCTCAAAAATCTATGCTGGACTCTTTCCAATGTATCAATATTTTTCTGAAAATAGGGTGACCAAACAACTGAGCAGTATTCTAAAATAGATCTAACTAAACAGCAATACACTAACCTTGTTGAATTAATGGAGCAGTACTTGCAATTCCTAGTAACAAAACCAAGAAGTTTAGATGCCTTTATTGAAATAGTGTTTATGTGGTCACAGAAAGTAAGTTTCTCATCGAAAATAACACCCAAATCCCGAATAGAAGAAACATAATTCAATGGCATATTGTTGATAGTATAACTTGTTTTGATTCTATTGACTTTACGAGAAAAACTTATAAAACAACATTTTTTTATATTCAAGTGAAGTTTGTTCTGATTGCACCAATTTTGTAATCTGTCTAAGTCATCTTGCAACAGAGCTTGTTCTTTTAGGCTATCTATAACTTTCCAGGATTTCAAGTCATCTGCCAACATTAGGCATTTGCTATTTAGGAAACAGGAAGTGATGTCGTTAACAAAGATATTAAAAAGAAGTGGAGAAGTGTGGCCACCTTGAGGAACTCCAGATGTTACTGAAATACTGTCAGACAGATGACAACCTATCTTGACTCTTTCGCTTCTACCATATGTAGAGTTTTTAATCCATTCAACAAACGTGTCATGAAAGCCTACATTAATTAATTTGTTCAATAATATTTGATGATCAACACGATCAAATGCCTTGAAAAAATCTGTGTATATAGAATCTACCTGTTTACGGTTTTCCATTTGAGATAATATATCAGATTGATAACTAACCAAGTTGGTTGCAGTGGATCTTTTGCTATAAAATCCATGTTGAGATTGAGATATTAAGCCTTTACAGAACCAAGAAAGTTGCTTTGCTATAAGACAGTCGAAGAGCTTAGGGATTGCAGATTGTATACTGTTATATTTCTATTTGATTTGAAAATTAAATTTTGATAATTATAAACAAAATTCACTTTAATATAAAATATTTTTAATTTTCTCAACCTCAGGCATATAAATTTAGAACAACCTGTATACAACAAATTGTTATATTTAATTTTAAGAAGTGATTAGAATAAGCGTACGAAACTCGGAACAATGTGCTTAGATAAACAAAGTGAATGACGCGTACCATTATCGTTCTTCTCGGAAGGTCGATCATTAGCCTATGCTAAATAAAACTCAGTGAAATAGATGATAGTTCATTATCGTTTTTCACGGAAGGTTTCGATCATTAGCCTATGCTAAATAAGACTCATTTGAAAGAGAGAATAGGTCATTAAAATTTGTAAATAGTTAGAAAGTATTTTAGAATGGGAATTAAATATTTTCTTTTGAAATCCATTAAGCATATTTAGAAAGATTAAAAATTGGTTTTGAGGAATATTACGAATGAGAGTTGGTGGTGGAAGATTGATTTGTGAATCTGGAAGGGATATTTAGAAAGTAGGGGAATGGATGAGAAAGTGAGATCAGAATGTTTTGAGCTGTCGAGAAGTGAAGTCGAGTAGTAGACGGTAGTGTACGGAGAGTGAGAAAGCCGATGTAGTTCCGTGAGTGTGGAGTATCTATCGTGGAACGAGAAGTAGGCCAGGTCGAGAGTAAAAGAACCTCCTTGAGCCAAGAGTGTCCCGGTAGCTGATAGCAGTTTCGAGAAAGGTAGAACACAGCATCACGACAGACGCAGGAACGAGAGCTATACGAGCTAGTTTTTCAAAGGAGAACATTACTGGAAGCCAGGACGAGGTTTGATCGCAGCCAAGGATAGCAGGAAACGGGTCTTGTGTGAGGACATTTTCAGTTCACCAGGAAAAGGTCAGTCTCATTTGTTTGGACATGAATGTATGGGTTTTTCGTATTAAATTCCACATAAAAAATTGAATAACATAATCAATAATATCAGAAAAGCTTCATCAAACTTAAATAGAGTTTGTTCCTAATAACTCCTAATAGTTAAATGTTAATAAAAACTTTCAATTGAAAACCAAAAGGAAATAAGATTCCCATTTGTAAATGTTATGTTTAAGAATAATAAGAAATAGCAAATATTAAGCATTGATTGCCTTTTAAATAAAATAAAAAAAAATTTGATTATAATTGTAACCCATATGTGTATTTTTTTTACTCTTTTCTTTTCTATCCCGATTAGGAACCATTAAGAAATATTTAGAAGCCACGAAAGTAAGTAATTAATTTATAATTCGCCCTGAGATTGAAAACATATTGATATGTGATCTGGTTAATTAATTAGATTAGTATTAATACATTGATTAAATTAAGTGACATATAAGAATATTATCTCATATCAATAATCAAGATCACATCAACTGTCGTCCAACGTGGAAAGCATTGTAAAGTATTTCTAGTGGCAAATTTGAAGGATAGAAAGAGTAAAGCCGGTATTTGAAAATTTATATGCCTGTGGTAAAAAGTGAGATACTTACATTTGATAACATAAAATTTTAGATCTCTTTAGGTACAAATTTTACATAACTGATTTAATATTTTATTTTACGATATTTACATTTGATATATTTATTGGCAATTTATAATATTTGGGTGAGAAAAAGTCATCTTGGTAACATACTAGTAAAATTTCATATTTGGCGGGGACAGTATTTCTTGAAAACAAATGTCTGTGACAAGAAGCCAAAGCAAAGACAACAAAAAACAAAAAGAACATTCAAATCAAGAGAATAATTCAGACCAAGAAGATATTTTAGACAAGACAATCATGGCATCAGAACAGCAAGAATTATCAGGAATAGATAAATTATTACAAATGATGCAACTCCAGTCACAAAGAATGGAACAGAAAATGGATGAAACACAACAAAAACTGGATGACAATCAAAGAGAAACAAAACAAAAAATGGAGAAAAATCAGGAAGAAACATCAAAGAAAATGGATAAAGTGGATCAAAAAATGGAGGAAACACAACGAAAAATGGATGAAACACAACAAAAATTGGATCAAAAAATGGATGAAACAAAAAGAATAATGCAAGAAAATCAGAAGGAAACAAAACAAGCCATAGAAGAGAACAACAAGAAAATGGAGGAACGCATAGAAAAGTATGAAATGAAAATTCAAGATAAAATAAAGGAGTTAACGAATGGCCAGAAAAAGGAACTAGAAAATTTGGAAAATAAGTTGGAAAATGCTATTCAAGTAGACAGAGAAGAAGTGGAAAAAAGAATCACAGAAATAGAAAAACAAGTCACCGAAAACCGGACGCAACAAAATGTCGGAGAAAGAAGAGAAATGGTTATACATAGCACAGATGACGTGAAGATAAGGTTTGGCGGGGATGTAAGAAGATTACACCCAGTGCCGTTCATAAATAGCCTGAAAAAGAAAATACAACACATCGGAAATTTCGATACAGCAAAAGAAACTATCAGAAACCATCTCAAATATGAAGCAAGCCTATGGTTCGATAGTAAAGAAGAAGAATTCGGCAATTGGCAACAATTTGAACAAAAATTTTTGAATTATTTCTGGGGAAAGGTCCAACAATTGGAAATTAACAAGGAATTGCAAAATGGGAAATACAATGATAGGATGGGTGTATCAGAAAGGACATATGCTTTGCAAATTTACAATAATGCAAAACATTTACAATATAATTACTCATCGGAACAATTAGTCGAACTGATTGCAAGACATTTCGAGGAAACGCTGGAAGACCATACCACATTGCAAAATTACAAAGACATAGATAGTTTATGCCAATTCCTACAAATAAGAGAATCACGTCTAAGAGAAAGAAAATCAAGAAGGTCGCGAGAAGATTACAGGCCCCGAGAAACACAAGATTACAGAGATAGAAATCAAAATAGGAGGGACTATACAAGACGAGATTTTAATCCCAGAAGGGAAAACGAAAATAGAGACAACGGAAGAGGAAATTATGAACAAAGAAATAGGCAATGGAATGAGGACAGAAATCGAGAATACCAGAATAGAAACACCACACGCTCAAATCAAGAAAACAGAAATAATGGTAGACAAAATGAACAGGTATATCGAGAAAACCGAAACAGATCCGACAGACCAAGAGAAAATAGAAGAGAAGTAAATAATACCCAGACAGATGAATATGACGGAGAGAGACATTATGACGAAAATATAAACAACGATGAGCAACCGGCGTCTTTTCACGACGGCGCTCACTAAAAACCAAAAAGCAAACAGGAATCTTTTGTCACCCCAAGGAGTTTATTAAATTGGCAGGAAACAACGAAAAGAAAAATGGAATTAATTTAAAATTTGTGGATGGATTTATCAACGAGAAACCAATTAAAATTATGATAGACACTGGATCTGAAATAACATTGGTCAACAGAAAACTAATAGAAGAAGTTAACTTAACAAATTTAATTTATAAAATACCTAGGGTAAATTTAGTGGGCGCAAACAAACGGACATTGGCAACTATAAATGAAGGCATACGAGTAATGGTACGACTGGGCAAGAATATGTATGCACTACAATGTGTAATAATGCCAAACATGTCACATGACATGATAGTAGGAGTGGACGAATTGGCAGAAAAACATGTAGTGATAGATTTTAAAAATAATACGATGAAACTAACAGAAGAAAAAGAAAAAGAACAGGACAAGGAACATGAGAAACAAAATACGGACGAATCAGGTAAAGAACAAACAGTGGAAATGAATTTGGCAGCGAAGCAAGGACAAAGAAGAAAAAGGAGAAAAGGTCAGAAAAAGATAAAAGAAAATGAAACCTGTGGCTCCTCAAAAGAAGAGTTGAGCCCAGAAGAAGAAAATTTGAGAGTATCAGAAACAAAGGAAACCTGGGATTCCTCAAAAGAAGAGACGGGCTCAGGAGAAGAAGAAATAAAGCTAAAAAATGAAAGTGAAAAGAATATGATTGAAACAGTGGTATTTGAAGAGGAGGTATATGCAAACGAGGATGCAGAATGCACGGTAAACTTGTGTGAAGAATCTGAGAAAAAAGACAGAAAATTGATATGTGGAGAAGGGAAAGAAAAAGAATTGCGGTTGATGTTAAGAAACTACGAAAATTTGATCAATGAGGAAAACAGAGTGGCTAAAAAGTACGAACATTCATTTGAGGTGAAAAACTTGGGAAATTTTCGATCAAAGACTTACCCGATTCCATACAAGTATCGACAAGAGGTGAAAGAAGAAATAAATAAAATGTTGGAAGATCAAATCATCGAAAGATGTGATTCACCGTATGTTAACCCGATTGTGATAGTAAAGAAAAGCAGTGGAGAATTGAGATTATGTTTAGATGCCAGGAATATCAACCAGCACACAGTATCACAATATGAATCACCTCTAAACATCGAGGCCATTTTTGGAAGAATCACCGGGTCACACATATTTTCGAAAATTGACTTAAAACACAGTTTTTGGTTGATACCGTTAGCTGAAAAGTGTAGAAACTACACCGCTTTTTCTATTGATGGTATTGTCTACCGGTTTAAGGTAGTGCCGTTTGGATTGCAGAGTGCTTGTGCTGCACTCGTCCGAGCTCTACATACCATTTTGAATCGCCACGAAGATTTCATAGTTCATTATATCGATGATTTATTAATTTTTTCACAAGATACTCAGAGTCATCTGAAACACATAGAAATAATTCTGGAAGAATTGGACACAGCGGGATTGAAATTAAACATTGAAAAATGTCAATTTTTTCAAAAAGAAGTCATTTATTTGGGTTTTCAATTGGACACCAAAACAGTAAGATTATCCGAAGACAGAGTCAAGCTCATAGATGAATACCCAAGACCAACGAATTTGAAAACATTGAGAGGTTTTCTTGGCACGATTAATTATTTTAAAAAACTGATTCCCGATTTGAGCCAAAAGGAAATCCCTCTGATAAAGTTGCTTAAAAAAGGAATAAAATGGAATTGGAAAGAAGAACAGGAGGAAGCTTTCGAAACATTAAAACGAGAATTCGCAAAAGGAACGAAAATATACCACCCCATTTACAATTTACCTTTTATACTCCGAACTGATGCGTCCATACAAAAATTTGCAGGAGTTCTGTCTCAAATACAAAACGACCAAGAAGTGCCGATATGTTTTATATCTCGAGTGACTAAAACACATGAGAGAAAATATAGTGTTACAGAATTGGAGTTTGCCAGTGTACTATATTGCGTAAACAAATTGAGGTTTTACTTATTGGGAGCAAAATTCACAATCGAAACAGACCATGCAGCTTTAGTACATATCATGAAGAATAGATTAGTAAATAATAGAATACATAGAGGCATTCTATTTAGTCCTGTCGCCAGGGGGGGTACAACGGCCTCGTTAATTCAGATGGACTTACTCAAGTTTTTTTTATGTATTTTGACCCGTAGAACACGAATTTTTTGGGTAACAGTTGATCCGGATGTCGATAAGATTGTTATAGACCAAGAACTTGAGGAATCAAATAACAGCGATTTTTGGCAAAACAAAACAATATTTTGTATTTTTTGGGCCATTTTAAGTAAAAAATATTTCTACAAGTTTTTTCGTAGGATGCACAGTTTTCGAGATAAACGCGGTTGAACTTTAAAAAAATCGAAAAATTGCAATTTTTGAACCCGAATAACTTTTGATTCAAAAATAAAATAGCAAGTCTGCTTACCGCATTTGAAAGTTTAAGTCAAATTATATCGGTTTTGATTATTTGCATTGGTAAAAATTTATTTTTTTATTGTTTAACAAAGCTATAAACACGTAGGGTTTCCCGTGCTTTTACATGCGTTTTAACACATGTAACGTAGAAATAGTCTTGATTGCACTAGTACCTATTCTACCTACTCGTTCGATTTTAAATGAGAAATCATAGAAACATCACTCACGCACTAGTTGTTTGTAGCTTTGTTTAGCAATAACACAATAAATTTTTAGCAATGCAAATAATCAAAACCGACATAATTTGACTTGAACTTTCAAAGGCGCTAAGCAGAATTGCTATTTTATTTTTTAATCAAAAGTTATTCGGGTTTAAAAATTGCAGTTTTTCGATTTTTTGAAAGTTCAACCGCGTTTATCTCGAAAACTGTGCATCCTACTAAAAAACTTGTAGAAATATTTTTTGCTTAAAATGACCCAAAAAATACAAAATATTGTTTTGTTTTGCCAAAAATCGCTGTTATTTGATTCCTCAAGTTCTTGGTCTATAACAATCTTATCGACATCCGGATCAACTGTTACCCAAAAAATTCGTGTTCTACGGGTCAAAATACATAAAAAAAATTTGGGTAAGTCCATCTGAATTAACGAGGCCGTTGTACCCCCCTGGCGACAGGACTAATTATTACAGGAGTATGATTTTGAGTTCCGATATATAAAAGGAAAAGACAACATAATAGCCGACGCTCTAACACGGGATGAGGACACCGGAAAAAAGGAAACAATTACTCTACAGGTGGGACTAAATAGATTAATACAAGAAGAAGGGATATATTCGTTAAATGAGATAAGGACAAACCAAGAAGACCTAGAGGAAAGAGAGAAAAGAAGAGCGGAAATAGAAAATGACATATATTTTAAGAGAATAGACGGAAAGGAACTATATTTAGTGACACAGACATTGGCCGAAAAGATAATAAAGAAATTACATGAGGACAATGGGCATATCGGTAGCAGAAAAGTTTGGCTCGTTTTTAGGGAAAATTACATCAGCCGACAGGATTACCGCATTGCAAAGGAAATTACCCAGAAGTGCGATGTATGTCAAAAATATAAGAGTCGGAATTTCAAAAACGAAAATGTTGCCAAAAATATTGAAGCCCGAAACAAACTAGACATTGTAGCAATAGATATGTTAAGCGATCTAATTATGACCACTAAAAGGAACAAACATATTCTGGTAATGGTGGATGTGTTTTCAAAATACGTAAAATTATATAGTTGCCGCACCACAAAGGGGCAGGAAATATTAAGAAAAATCGACAATTTTATAGCCATAGTAGGAACACCAAAAAAGATTCTACTGGACAATGCAACGTTTCAAGGGACAACTTCGAGAACGAGGAATAGAGACAAATTTTGTCAGCATCAGGCATCCACAGAGTAATCCTTCGGAACGATTCATACAGGAAGTGACGAAATTTCTTCGCATTGCAACAGATGGTCAACATCGCCACTGGGACAGGAAAATGGCGGAAATAGAAAGGTATCTAAATACAATTCCGAGCACAGTAACAAAGGAGACCCCAGAATACATCATGAAGGGTGTACTGCCGATAAGGCCATGGGAAGACCAAGAGCCAAAAGAATATCAACAGGTGATTGAAACCGTACAGAGAAGATTACGGCGAAGCAACGAAAAATATATCCAAAGACAGGAACAAAATAGAAAAAGAAGACCAGTGACTTTCCAAAAGGGTGAAAAAGTACTCGTGAGGGCATTACGAGTATCAAATCTTCCTGGGGGCATTTGCGCAAAGTTGATGCCTGTTTTCAAAGGCCCGTACATCGTGAATAATGAAAATGGGATAAATAGTTATGAGTTGAGGCACAGGAACTCGGAAAAGATCCGAGGAATTTATAATATTCACGATGTATACAAATATCACGAATAAAAGACAGAATTACATGAAGTAGATAGTAAGTTAGGATATAAGACGTAGATTAAAGTAAGGAAATATACAGGGAGTTGGTTTTGCCTCGAGAAAATTTATTTAAAAATGCAGATAAATTTTATCGAATACAAGGCGGGGATTTGTTATATTTCTATTTGATATGAAAATTAAATTTTGATAATTATAAACAAAATTCACTTTAATATAAAATATTTTTAATTTTCTCAACCTCAGGCATATAAATTTAGAACAACCTGTATACAACAAATTGTTATATTTAATTTTAAGAAGTGATTAGAATAAGCGTACGAAACTCGGAACAATGTGCTTAGATAAACAAAGTGAATGACGCGTACCATTATCGTTCTTCTCGGAAGGTCGATCATTAGCCTATGCTAAATAAAACTCAGTGAAATAGATGATAGTTCATTATCGTTTTTCGCGGAAGGTTTCGATCATTAGCCTATGCTAAATAAGACTCATTTAAAAGAGAGAATAGGTCATTAAAATTTGTAAATAGTTAGAAAGTATTTTAGAATGGGAATTAAATATTTTCTTTTGAAATCCATTAAGCATATTTAGAAAGATTAAAAATTGGTTTTGAGGAATATTACGAATGAGAGTTGGTGGTGGAAGATTGATTTGTGAATCTGGAAGGGATATTTAGAAAGTAGGGGAATGGATGAGAAAGTGAGATCAGAATGTTTTGAGCTGTCGAGAAGTGAAGTCGAGTAGTAGACGGTAGTGTACGGAGAGTGAGAAAGCCGATGTAGTTCCGTGAGTGTGGAGTATCTATCGTGGAACGAGAAGTAGGCCAGGTCGAGAGTAAAAGAACCTCCTTGAGCCAAGAGAAGAACCTCCTTGATTACTATACTTCTTTCATTCGTTCCATTAACTAAGACCCCAAGATAATTAAAGTTTTCGAGCTTTTCAAACTCATATTCATCAATATTTACACTTGTCACATTATCTGAATTTTTTCTTGAGCATATTAAGTATTTTGTTTTGTTTTGATTTATTGCTAAACCCCTTTTGGACGCTTCCTTGCACAACTTCGCAAATTCTTCCTTGCACAAAGAAACTACCTCGGTACCATAATAAATGGAGGAATGAACTAACAACCAAGCCTAATTCCTTATGTGACTGGTGCCTTGTGTCTTGTTGGACAGCTTACTATTTGCTTTTATGAAAGGGCTGTTTCCTATGTTTAATTTTTAAATAATATCGGCAAGTCTTACCCTATTAAAGACTCACATAAGGACCATGAAACCCATGAAGGCACCTTTATTATATTCCATAGCTTTTAGGGAATAAATAATTAGGCAGAGTATGACCCACAATTAATTCAAAGTATCCATCCAGCTGGGATGACAAAGCTAGATCCACCTTCAACGGTATGGAGGCCTTGCTCAAGAGCCACAACCTTTTTCTATAAAAGTAAGAATGCTGCGATGCTACATTTTCTCTATGCTTTTGTATGGCGTTGAATTATGGACCTTGAACAAAGATATGCGCACAAGATTAGAAGCATATGAGATGTGGCTATATCGGAGAATTCTTAAAATTCCGTAGACTGAGCTGGTCACAATTGAGAAGATCCTCAGAAGATTGAAGAAGAACCGAGAGGTACTGACCACCATCAAATCTCGAAAGTTAGAATACTTGGCACACATTATGAGAAATTAATCCAGATGTGCCCTCCTATAAGCCATCCTGCAGGGAAAGATATTTGGAAAACGAGGTCCAGGAAGAAGAAAAACATACTGGTTGAAGAACTTAAGAACCTGGTTCAACACAACATCTGTGCAGCTTTTCCTCGCTGCTGCAGAAAAAGAATGTATGTGTACTTTGTACGCACGTAAGAAGTTATACTTCTATTATATGAGTCAAACGAAATTAATATACTTTTTATTTATATTTTGTTTAAATATTAAACTAATTTATACTTACTACTTCTCAAACATTTTTATTAGAACAGTGCCAAAAATTAAAATAATAAAAGAATAAAACACACACAAACACATTAAACAAGCCACAAATGATGTCTGAACATTAATTGTCGAAATTTTTTTTAACTAAATACGTATTTTCTGAAAATACAATTATATAATAAATATACTTACAATCATAAAATGTATTAAAAAAAAAACAAAAAAGAAAGTTTCTATTGGGACTCGAACCAGCGCTGATAAGAGCGGTTGGTATTGGAATTCATTCGCCTTCTCCGCTTAGCCACAGACACTATGTGTCATTATTTACGAAGATCGACTAACTAAACGGATTAAACTTGTGATATTTTGATATTTTGAAAATTGATCAAATTATTTTAATTTTGAATTGAAATGATTTAGAATTGAAAAAATACAACAACACATAGAGTAAAAAAACAATATATTAGGTGAATATTGATAGAAATTCTGATGGTAATCAAATTATATAAATAAAAGTATTACATACTATGTATTTTGGCAGATCAAATAGGTAGGTTTATACCCATGATACATTAACAATTATTACGTACCTGTTGCTTTTAAAAACTATTTAAAAGTCACTACAATATTATAAACTTTTTTGTTTCTGTCCTCACAACAATAAAACTAATATATTATACATTTGTTTACCTTTACCTTTACCTCCAAACCACAGCTGCCATATCGGATAATTTTTGACATGTCATTTGAACATCCAATCAGAACAAAGTTATAATGCGCATGCGCCGGGCTGATAGGTTTTAACATATAAAAAAATCACCCTCTATCGCCGGTAAAGAAGTATAACTTCAATAAAATAAATATTGACATGATGATCGCCATCATTCGTCACAAATAGACACATTGAGAAGAAGAAGAAGATTATCTATAACACTACAATGGTACGCCAAAGAAAGAATTTAAATTGTCTGTTTAACATTAAGGGCCGGTTGTTCGAACGCTAATCAAAAATGATCATTATCAAATATTTAATTACTGTCACAACTGTCAATGTCAACTTTGATTTGGTCGCTGAAAACATAATTATTGATTACAATTATGAAATTAGTTAATCAATTATGTTAATAATTGTTATGTTAATTGATTAACTAATCTCATAATTATAATAAATTATGTTTTCAGCAACCCAACCAAAGTTGACATTGACAGTTGTGACAGTAATTAAATATTTGATAGTGATAATTGTTGATTAGCGTTCGAACAACCGGCAACAATCTGTTTTATAACACAATGATGAAATCTTTAAATATTGCAATTTTTTCAAAACTTTAAATTTTGACATATTTCTCTATGAAGCTGAGGTATCGAAATGGTAATCGTATTAATAGGGGAGTGCAATTAGAACGAAAAGAGGCATTGTTTCGGAAAAATTCAAACAATCTTATATTTTTCTAAAACTTTTTTTGTTAGTTTGTATACATGTTAAAGTAAAAAGTTCTACTCTCAGATTTGGCCGCTAATTGTTTATTAATTGTTTAAACAATAACAATTGTTTTGTATAAATAATTTTAAAAATATCAATAAATTCATTATTTTACTTTGATCAAATATGTTTCTATTTTGTTTTTAATTATGCTGAATACGAATATGGCATTGCAATTAGAAAATTCTTATACAGAAGCTCTTATACAGTGTCTGCGTAGCTAGGAACCACATGGAAAAAATTTTTATTATCAATTTTACGAAAAAAAGTTATTCTTAATAAAATGCTCTTGATAGTCAAAAATCTAAAACTCAACCATCAGATATCAAATTTTATCAGTTTTATACGAGTTGTGTCAAAAATATGAATTTCGTTAAAGAGTAAAGTACCTTTATATTCCAGAATATCAAAAAATGCTATTATGAAAAGTTGTTTGAAATTAGAAACTATGTCTAAATATACAATTACATCATTCTAATCGAAAAAAAATTTCAATTTTTTCTCCAATTACGGATACTCATCATCATTTTATTACAATTATGATAACTATTTTATTATCACTTTTACGAAAAAAAGTTATCCTTCATAAAATGCTCTCCTTGGTCTAAAATCTAAGATACAATCGTCAGATATCAAACTTTTTTAATTTTATACGAGGTATGTAAAAAATATGAATTTTTCTTAAGAGTTAAGTGCCTTTATTATTCACAATATTTTAATTAGAAGGATGTAATCGAACCCTAAAACAAATTTTTAAATCCAAACAACTTTTCTTAATAACAATTTTCGATATTGTGAAATGTAAAATTACTTTACCCTTGAATGAAATTCATATTTTTTGACATACTTCGTATACCATTATAGTCCAGAGAAATAAGATTTCTCCCGTGACACATACCCCTCCAGGATGAAATCAAATTTTTGAGTAGTATGGACATCTATATTAATAACCTATATGTTTCCTGCAGCCGATTTTGATGATATACATAGTTATAAACAAATGAAGATCAAAAAACGGTAAATTTTGGCTTTTCTCGTCTATAACCAAAAAGTTAAGCATTTTAAACAAATTTGAGAGTAAGAAACTCATAAATCGTCTAAAAACTTTCAATATGACGTTCGCTGAATATGTCTATCCTTATTGGTTGCTTAGAAAATTGCAAAATAAATCATAAATTTTGAGTTTTTATAAATATTCATAACTTATATAAAAATTAACTTAGAACCTTCTTATTCCACGAATTGCTGAGACTTCTGGTGCTTAAATTATATTTTAAATTTCCAAGCAATTGGTCAAATAGTTTAAAAGTTATTTAATTTGTATATCCCAAATTCATTTTTTTTGCAACACTACAAGTCAGAAAATTATGAAGTTACAGTAAGACTTCTGACAGTTTATGGAAGAAGAATATTTATACTATTGACTTAATTAAAAAAATATGACAAAAAATAATTTTAAATAGTGTAAAATTATTTTGCAAAAACACGTTGATTTTTTGCTTACTTATAAACAATTAGATTAACTGTTTAACCGTTACCCGTAGAAAAATTATTTTTTCATATTTGGAAAGACTGAATTTTTATACACATTCAGAAAGAAAAACAATTGTCCTAGGACAATTAGGGACGAAGTTAGCCCCTTTTTTTAATTCACATGTTTTTGCAAAATAATTTTGCAGTATTCATAATTATTTTTTGTATTTTTTTTTAATTAAATTAATATTATAAATCTTCTTCTTTCATAAACTATCCAAAGTATTACTGTAACTTCATCATTTTCTGACTTATAGCGTTGCAAAAAAAATTAATTTGGGATAAATAATTCTATAAATAATTATTTCGTTCATGGTATTGGTGGTCACGACATTCCTGATGCTGACGTTTTAAACCACTATTCTTCTTCTAAATTTCCTGGTGTTGATAATTTTAGTTTTACAGTAATTGATGAGTTAAAGGTATATGAAAAAATACTTTCAATAAAATCAAACGCTTCTGGACATGATAACATTAATATCACTATGATTCTTTATTGTTGCCCCTACATTTTACCATTTATTACTCACATATTTAATTTTTGTCTACAAAAATCTATTTTCCCTTCTGTTTGGAAAGAGTCGAAAGTCATACCTCTTCCAAAAACTGATAGTCCTGTTGACTACAATGAGCTGCGTCCCATAAACATTCTATGTACCTTTTCTAAAATCCTAGAAAAAGTGATGGATGAACAAATTAGGCAACACATTACCAAATTTCACCTCCTACCAGAACATCAGTCAGGTTTCCGTCCTGGATATAGCTGCACTACCGCACTTCTTAAAGTTTTAGATGACATTTACTCTTATATTGACTCCAACTACCTGTGCATACTAGTTTTATTAGATTACTCGAAGGCATTTGATAAAATTAACCACCCTCTACTTCTCTCACTATGTAATTTTATGTCTTTTAATAAACAAGCGCAAAAAATGTTGAAGTCATATTTAGATAAAAGATCTCAAAGCGTGTTTTTAAATAAAAAGTCGTCAAATAAAATTTACCTATCACGAGGAGTTCCGCAAGGTTCTATATTGGGACCTTTGTTGTTTTCGGTATACACCTCCCAGTTCTCAAGTTATTTAAATTATATGAAATCTCACTATTATGCAGATGACACACAATTGTACTTAGAGTTTAAAGAATCAGAAGTTGAAAATGCTTGTTCTAAAATTAATAAAGAACTAAAATCTATTTCAGACATTTCAAACAAATTCTGCTTAAGCATAAATCCCTCAAAATCCAAAGCCATGCTGTTTGGACGTAGAATTGAGAAAAATCGAGTAAATAATAAAATACATTTAAAAATCAATAACGAAAATGTAATTCTATCTAATTGTGAAAAAAACCTGGGACTCAGATTAGATGACTCCCTAACGTTCTCTAATCATATTTCATCAATAATTCAGAAAGCATTTTGTAATTTAAAACTTTTATTCTCACATAGACAAATGTTTAATAGAACCACTAAAATTATGCTCTGCAATAGTTTAGTGCTTTCACAGTTTAATTATTGTGATGTAATATATGGACCAGCATTAACACAACTAGATCAGAATCGTTTGCAACGAATTCAAAATATGTTTCATTTGTGGTATCAGACGTCGAAATCCAACTTCTAAGCATCTTGCGGATCTAGGATGGTTAAATGTTAGTAACAGGCGTATTCTTCACGGATCAGTATTATTTCATAAAATAATGCTAACCAAAAAGCCCTATTATTTATATAAAAAAGTTAAAAAAAGGTCAGAAGTACATAATATTAATGTCAGATTCAAAAATAAACTTAATATACCGAAACATAAAACCTCGTTATTTCGATCTTGCTTCTCTTACAATATCTGTACAATATGATCCCTGAAAATTTCAAAACTTTACCCATCTCTCAATTTAAATCCAACGTAAAAAAGTCTCTATTTAATAATAGCATAAAATTAAAATTTAGATTATAAACAAGTAAATTTGGCTGCATTCGTTTGAATGATTGCAAAGTTTATTCAATAAAAATTTATTCAATAAAAATAGATAATTAGTGTTATTATCATATACGATAAATGTATTTTAGCATGTAAATAAGGTCTTTAGGTTACACTAGCATAGTAATTATTTGTATTGCCGTTACGTGGAAGAGCGCTTCTTAGCTGGTGTTTCTAGGAACATCATCTAAGAGCGAACGTCGCCTTTTGCTTTATTATAATTATTACTGTTTGTCTAGTTTGTATTTTTTTTTTGAAAAAAAAGCAATAAAGTCATTATTATTATTATTATTATTATTATTATAAACAAATTAAATACCTTTTAAACTATTTGACCAATTGCTTTGAAATTTAAAATATAATTTAAGCACCAGAAGTCTCAGCATTTCGTGTAATAAGAATGCTCTAAGGTAATTTTTACATAAGTTATAAATATTTATAAAAACTCAAAATTTATGATTTATTTTGCAATTTTCTAAGCAACCAATAAGGATAGACATATTCAGCTAACGCCATATTGAAGTTTTTTATACGATTTATGAGTTTCCTACTCTCAAATTTGTTTAAAATACTTAACTTTTTAGTTATAGACGAAAAAAGCGAAAATTCACCGTTTTTTTATCTTCATTTGTTTATAATTATGTATATCATCAAAATCGGCTGCAGGAAACATATAGGTTATTAATATAGATGTTCATACTACTCAAAAAAATTGGTTTTGGCCTGGAGGGGGTTGTGTCACCAACATGATATTTTTTTTTCCTTATTTCTCTGAACTGTTAATTAAATTTGATATTTGATGATTGCATCTTAGATTATATAGGATGCAGAGTATTTTATAAAGAATAACTTTTTTTCGTAAAACTGATAATAAAAAAGTTATCAATAGGTTCCAAGTTACGCAGACATACTGTATAAGAGCTAAAAAAATTTTTTTTGCTGAACATTTATTATTGTTGAAGCTTATTATTAAATGTATTTTAGGTAAGTTTTACAGAAAAAAGTTTTGGTTACTTTGTATAAACATTTTTTTAGCTGGCAATTTTCGGTTTTTTATTACATTTTTGTTATATTTCTTAATTTTCTTGAAAAGAAATAGTTAATTTTATTTCTAAAGTAAAATAATTCAGTGCATTTTAAATATTACATCCTAAGCTTTAAAAAATCACTTATAAAACTGTAATAGATCTGTTCAAACTTGAGTAATATCGTCTCAAAGTGGTGGTAATTCTATAAAACTACGAAGATTTCAAAAATTACAATTTTTGAGACGTCATATCATTTGAATTAAATTTTTGAGATTTTTTTGAATGAAATATCATTTAATAAGATACTTAAAAGGTAAGTTGTGCGACATTCTTATAAGAGAAGTAGTATTAGTTACACATTTTTAAATAATTTTTAACCAAAATTCATGTAAGGCTTATTTTCCGCCCACACCGTACTTATGCGCATACATTTTATTTCTTTCTGTTATAACCATAAGATAGCTTATTTATTCTTCTGTCATGTTCAATCTGTAAAATTTTATTTGATAAATTAGTTAAAGAATTACATTAAAATAACTCAACTGTGCACTTCGCCGTACGTTAGTTTACAGTGCGCCAATGTTTGTGAGAAGGGTGACTTTAGCGTTATAAATAACCTTTAGCGTTGTAGAAGGTACAAATTTAATTTTATAAAATTCTTTATGTAAGGTTTTTTTTGTAAAATTGTCTGAATTTTTCAATGGTTAAGTCAGTTTTTTTTCTAAAATTTATACTTTCGGAGTTATTTAAAAAAACATCTAATTTCGTAGTTCATTTGTTTAATAAAAAATGAAGCACCCACTTCTCGAGTAGAACTTTTTGATATGTTGTTTATTAAACATTTCTTAACGAAATTACAAAAAGTTCTATCTTGTTTGATTTTTTCCGAAGTGAAAATCTATATGCACTCCCCTATAATAATATTCTACATATTTTGTACATTTTTTACAAAATTTGCTAGACAGTCAGATTCCGAAAAAGGATTTCGTTATTATCCAACTTCTTGTAGAATAAATCAGCAAATAAGTGGAACTGCCACGTTACCATCATTAATAACGCCCTGTTAGTTTTAGGGAAAAAATATCTCCCTAATACACGCCGTATCTTTAACTTCACACGCAGTTCTCCACAATATCCTTTTTTAAACATGATTGATGCGTCCCCATAGACCTCGGTCAAAACAGAAATGACAAATGTTTTGAGAAATATAAAAAGTTTTCTCTACAAAAGTTTTTTGAAAAATTATTGTGGATTGAATTTACGCTTTCGGTGTTGCCTGTTAAGTTGGAAACTTTGAATCCTAAGGGAGACCATCAAGCATCAAGTAGGCAAACATCAGCACAGCAGCGGTAACGGTAAGGCATACACAGAAACGGTCAAACGAATAAAGAAACTTGGGCTAGCGTAGGCAAATGCGGAAGGATCACGGACTACTGACACTGAGAAAAATATATTATATTTAAAATTGGTCTGTATATTACACAGGCCTACAGTGTTTTTGGTGCCGAAGTGTTTAGAGCTGATTTTAGGTATATTTGGGGTGCTGATTCCGAAAATGGCCTTAGTTTTGCGCTATCAGCTCTAGTTTTCAAGATAACGTAGGTCATGCCAGCTTTTATGCATTAAAATACGAATATGCTGATATGGATATACTAAATTAAAATAAAAACCACACAATTAAAAAATACGTATATTTTAAGCCATTTCATCATCATCCAGCCCTTTGCGTCCACTGCTGGACATAGGCCTCCCTCATTTTTGTCCATTGTGCTCCATTTTAAGCATTTGGCATCAAATTTCTTGACATTTTCTTGAGATCGTCAGTCCAACCAGTAGGGGGTCTTTCTCTACTTCTTTTGTCTAATTTCGGCCTCCACTCAAGTAATCTATTCGTCCACCTCCAATCACTGATTCGGGCGACGTGCCCGGCCCAGTTCCATTTCAGGGTAGCAATTCGGGAAATTACATCGGTAACTCATGTTCTTAGTCTAAGTCTTAATTCCCAACTCGGTCACGAAGCGATATACTCAGCATTGACCTTTCCATTTTCAATATCAAAGTTTCGGCACCATAAGTCACCACAGGCAACACACATTGGTCACATGTTTTACGTTTTAAAGAAATTGGTATATCGCTTTTAAAGATGTCTTTGAGTTTTCCATAGGCTGCCCATGCTAGGTTTATTCTTGTTCGTAGTTCGCATGTTGGTTTGTCTCTTGTGCTCTTTATTTCGTGTCCAAGGTATATGTATTTTTCCACTAGTTGTTTTAGAGATGTTTATTTTAAGACCTACACTGGCACACACTAACTGAAGTTCATGTGGCATTGCACATATCTCCTTGAGGTTGTCAGAGAACAAAACTATGTCGTCTGTGAATTAAGCCATTTAACTACAATAAAACCCTTTGTACAATGAAACAAATATACAATTAGTTTTGAGAAAAAAACTAACAAAATAGAAAAAAAACTTTACTTGACGTATCGAAAGCTTCGCTTGCGTGATTTTCTGGAATGAACATTTAAACAGTCTCTCTTCAAACCCCAGCAAAAATCTGACATAATATGGGTGTCCCATCTTCCTTGGTAGCGGTCCTCAATGGTTTTTATCTCTTGGTGAAGTCTCTCACCTTCTCCTCACTTCTGTCATCTAGTTGACTTTGATGCTCATATTCCATCCAAGTGATTGGAAGTTATTCAGCAAACGGTTTACCAGCTCAGCATAGTTTTCACTTTTGTGATTTCCCAGAAAATTTTTCATAATATCCACAAATGAAAGCCGAGCTTTTTTCTCTACCTCATTCATTGACCCCACAAAAGCCGGATCCTCTGTAAGAAGTCTGATCTCTGGTCCATAAAAGATTCCAGCTTTGTGAAGTGAAAGTTCATAAAAGTGACATAAAAGTGAAGTTTTTCCATACTTATCTGGGGAAGCTTCCTTCCTATGTACGCGAAGCATGGTCCATGGGCTATGAGCCATTATTAGGTGGAGGCTGAATGGGTTTACAGGTGGTAAATGTATCATTTTAAAAGTTTAAAAATACTCTCCAAGCTGTTTTATTTCCTTATAAAATAGTAATGTAACGACATTAAAGTATTATTTCTTGCATAAATAAGGCATAATACAGTGAGAACAACAAATATATACTGAGGAATAAGTTTAATTAACAATGTACATTCCTTTGAATATATATTCTTCATTATCTCAAATATTAAGACTCTAATTTCGGATTTTGTCATAACCATAAAACTAGAGCTGATACAATAAAACGAAATCCATATTTCGATTTAGCGCCCCTAATATAGTAAAAATCAGCTTAAAGATTCACGGCACCAAAACAAAATTTTTTTTCTGTAGGCCTGTGTTATAGAAAGCACAACACAATAATGATTAGAATAAAAATAAACGGTTTCGTTTTGATTCAAATCGAGTCTCGTGTCATACCATGACACTTATTGTTTCTAGGTCGGTATAAATATTAAAATATTTATACCGGAGTGTGGTTAGAACGACCTTTAACGGGGAGCATATTTACAGATTTGCAGATATATACTACGGCACCAGAGTGCTGAAATCGGTTAGCCTTTGAAATACACTATTATAGTCCAGAGAAATAAGAATTTTCTAGTGACACATTCCCCTCCAGGCAGGAACCAAATTTTTTGAGTAGTATGGACATTTATAGTAATAACCTATATGTTTCCTGCAGCTGATTTTGATGATATACATAGTTATAAACAAATGAAGATAAAAAACGGCAAATTTTCGCTTTTTTCGTCTATTTCTAAAAAGTGAAGCATTCTAAACAAATTTAAGAATAAGAAAC
Source organism: Diabrotica virgifera virgifera (assembly GCF_917563875.1). Classification (NCBI taxonomy): domain Eukaryota; kingdom Metazoa; phylum Arthropoda; class Insecta; order Coleoptera; family Chrysomelidae; genus Diabrotica; species Diabrotica virgifera. The sequence continues at coordinate 52,035,235 of NC_065449.1, read as the reverse complement.
TCATAAACCATATAAATAACTTCAATATAGCGTTCGCTGAATATGTCTACCCTTATTCGTTGCTTAAAAAATTGCAAAATAAGTCATAAATTTTGAGATTTTATAAATTTTCATAACTTATGTAAAAATTAAGTTAGGACCTTTTTATTAAACGGAATGCTGAGACTTCTTGTGCTTAAATTATATTTTAAATTTCAAAGCAATTGGTCAAATAGTTTAAAATGTATTTAATTTGTTTATCCCAAATTCATTTTTTTTGCAACACCGTAAGTCAGAAAATTATGAGGTTACAGTAATACTTCGGACAGTTTATGAAAGACGAACATTTATACTATTACCTTAATTAAAAAAAATGACAAAAAGTAATTTTAAACAGTGTAAAATTAATTTGCAAAAATATGTCGATTTTTTGCTTACTTATAAAAAATTAGAATTTTTAACTTTTTAACCTTTACCCGTTGAAAAATAATTTTTTCATATTTATAAAGACTGAATTTTTATACACATTTAGAAAGAAAAACAATTAGGGACGAAGTTAGCCCCCCTTTTTTTAATTCACATATTCTTGCAAAATAATTTTGCAATATTTAGAATTATTTTCTGTCATTTTTTTTAATTAAATTAATCGTAAATCGTAAATATTCGTCTTTCATAAACTATCCAAAGTATTACTGCAACTTCATCATTTTCTGACTTATAGTGTTGCAAAAAAAATTAATTTGGGATAAACAAATTAAATAAATTTAAACTATTTGGCCGATTGCTTTAAAATTTAGGGTATGATTTAAGCACCAGAGGTCTCAGCATTCCATGCAATAAGAAGGTTTTAAGTTAATTTTTACATAAGTTATGAATATTTATAAAAACTCAAAATTTATGAAATGATGAAAGGGTTGCCAATACGAGTCCATTATACAATTGGATGTAGGAATTGAGTCAATACTCGCAATCTTAAGTTTGTATTTTATTAGTTGTTACATAATCATGGGGCAACCGGTTTCGAGTCTTACAATTTATGACTCATCTTCAGGCCCAGTACAAAAAGTCTTCACAATACAAACTAAAAGTACAATTGGATATAGTAATTGAGTCAATACTCGCAATCTTTAGTTTGTACCTGGAAAGCTACACAGCTAAAGATGTACCTGGAAGTCAACAGCCCCATAAGAAGAGTTGGCCAATCAAAAATGTTTGATTGGTCAACTCTTCTTATGGGGCTGGTGACTTCCAGGTACATCTTTAGCTGTGGAACAGTTTCTATGGCTGTTACGTAAGTAGATACCGATTACTAAAGAAATTTTGTATTATGTCTTTTAGTCGCATACTATCTTACCAGGACTCCATCAACCCTTGACTAGTTAAGGATTGATGGTAGTATATATAACAAATTATATACCAAGCACTTTTCATCAGATTGGTCGCTCCCAATGATATAATGTCTCATTTTTACATGATATAGACTATTGAGTTCAACACTAAACAGTTGCTTGGCTTTATTGTATGTGATTAAGACCAAGACAAAGTCATTTTTCATGTTTTATATATATATATATATATATATATATATATATATATTGATGTGATCTTGATTATTGATATGAGATAATATTCTTATATGTCATTTAATTTAATCCATGCATTAATCATAATCTAATTAATTTACCAGATCACATATCAATATGTTTTCAATCTCAGGGCGAATTATAAAATTAATTACTTACTCTCGTGGCTTCTAAGTATTTCTTAATGGTTCCTAATCGGGATAGGAAAGAAAAGAGTAAAATAATAACACATATGGGTTACAATTGTAATCAAAATATTGTTTATTTTATTTAAATGGCAATCAATGCTTAATATTTGCTATATCTTATTATTCTTAAACATAACATTTACACATGGGAATCTTATTTCCTTTTGGTTTCCAGTTGAAAGTTTTTATTAACATTTAACTATTATGATTTATTAGCAACAATTCTATTTAAGTTTGATGAAGCTTTTCTGATATTATTGATTATGTTTCTTCAATTTTAAATGTGGTATTTAATACGAAAAACCCATACATTCATGTCCAAACAAATGAGACTGACCTTTTTCTGGTGAACTGAGAATGTCTTCACACAAGACCCGTTTCCTGCTATCCTTGGCTGCAATCAAAACCTCGTCCTGGCTTCCAGTAATGTTCTCCTCTGAAACTAGCTCGTATAGCTCTCGTTTCCTGCTTCTGTCGTGATGCTGTGTTCTACCTTTTTCGAAACTGCAATCAGCTACCGGGAACTCTTGGCTCAAAAAGGTTCTTTTACTCTCAACCTGGCCTACCTCTCGTTCCACGATAGATACTCCACACTCACGGAACTACACCGGCTTTCTCACTCTCCGTACACTACCGTCTACTACTGGACTTCACTTCTCGACAGCTCAAAACATTCTGATCTCTATTTGTCATTCATTCCCCTACTTTCTAAATATCCCTTCCAGATTCACAAATCAAACTTCCACCACCAACTCTCATTCGCAGTATTCCTCAAAACCAATTTTTAATCTTTCTAAATATGCTTAATGGATTTCCAAAGAAAAATAGTTAATTCCCATTCTAAAATTACTTTCTACTAATTACAAAATTTAATGATCTATTATCTACTTCCACTAAGTCTTATTTAGCATCGGCTAATGATCGAACCTTCCGCGAACAACGATAATGACCTATTATCGATTTCACTTGAGTTTTATTTTAAGCGCATTGTCCCGAGTTTCGTTTAATCACTTCTTAAAATTAAATATAACAATTTGTTGTATACAGGTTGTTCTAAATTTATATGCCCGTGGTTGAGAAAATTGAAAATATTTTATATTAAATTGAATTTTATCTATAATTATCAAAATTTAATTTTCATATCAAATAGAAATATAACAATATATATATATATATATATATATATATATATATATATATATATATATATATATATATATATATATATATATATTTATTTTTAGCCTCTCATGACGTCCCCCCATGTTAAACTGTAGTCTCTCGTGGCGTCCAGGTCTTCGTGGACTCCGATATACGGTTGCCACGAGGATTTTCTCTAAAATTTATCGCCGGTGAAAGGTACCACTTCCTACAATGCCTGAACAAAATATTGGCCGGATGTCCTCAGACACGTTATCTGTATAATAATATACACATTACTTGGAGCAGTTGCCATCAGGCGCGCCACGTTCGCTTGCTGTATATCTAAAATCACTTTAACGGTTTTGATGACTTCCAAATATATATTTATTCATTTTAAGGTGTTCGCGGAATCCGTATATTTCAGTTTATGTCCTCATGGCTTCTACTACGCTGTTGCCACCTCAAATGTTGGTATTTAGACTTCGGATATTTTTATAAATGATTATTGTAGTATGTTAAAACAATTATTGTTGTGACAGATTAATGATGTTCTCTTTGTATAATTAACAATGTATTTTTTATTACAAAAAAATAAAAAAAATTAAAAAGTATGTTCATTAAAATTGATGAATTTATCATAACCAGTTGCCGAAACTGGTGGTCTAATTGCTCAATTGTAACATATTATAGAAGTGTTAGAATTTAGTTCTTAATTCTTGATTAGAAAATCCAGATTTAGAAATTAGAACCACAAACACATTTAGAGAATATAAATATCTCGGATCTATTATATCTAAAGAAGGCAAAAGAGACATCGAAAACAGAACACAGCAGGGCAAAATAGCGGTAAACATTGTAAGCTCTCAGCTATGGTCTAAAAAGATAAGACAAAAAACGACAATGTATAGTACCTTGGTAGAGCCTATTATGACTTATGGGGCAGAAGTTTGGCAGATCACGAAAAAAGATAGAAAGAGAATAGAAGTAGGTAGTAGAAATGGATTATCTAAGGAGAGCGTGTGGTATATCCAAAAAAGATCGCATCAGGAATGAAGATATTAGGAGGACAAAAACTGTATATTCCAGAGTAGATAGAATTGAAACGAGACAACTAGTGTGGTATGGTCACGTCAAACGAATGAATGAAGATAGATGGCCAAAGAAAGCTTTAAATTATATACCACAACAAAGAAGAAGAAGAAGGGAAAGGCCTTGAGTTACCTGGGAAGAACATGTACAGCATATCATGAGAGATAGAGCCATCAAAGAAGACGAATGGATGGACAGAAAAAGATGGCGGTCGAAATGCGAGAAGTAGCAGAGGCTATAGGAACCTCGCTTATAGATATATAGATATAATTCTTTATTACAATATTTTTAATTATATAATTTTTCTATTCTCATACTATAATAATAATATATCAATTATGATGTCACCACCTTTATCATAGATAGAATCAGATAGATCATTAGATACAACTAAGAAAGCAGGACGACCTTCTCCAGGAAGTACATAAAATAATGCCCTCTATTCGTCACGGAACATCACAAGAAATATGGGAGACTTTTAAACATTGTGTAACAACACCAATTGATCATCCAAAGATAAATAATCCTGTGCAACGGAAACACTGGATAACAGATGAAACCTTTCAAATCATTGAGAATAGAAGAAATCTTTTTCAAAGTGGTATGCATAGTGAAAGGGAAAAAGCTAGTTTAAGAAACCTCAATAAAGAAGTAAAGCGAAGATTTAAGGCAGATAAAAAACTCTACTATCAAAATATATGCAAAGAAATTGAGAGACATGATCAGAATAATCAGCCGAGAGATCTATTTAGAAAAATACGCTACTTAACAAGATACTTCAAAGCCAGAACTTGGGCCATTGAAGACAACACTGGAACTCTGAGAACAATCAGAGAAGATATAGCAGAGACATGGAGATCGTATTGCAGGGACCTATATAAAGATGATCAACGCCAAGAACCTGTTAACCAAATCTTTGACGAGGTAGAAGAAGAACCTGATATACTTGAAAATGAAGTAAGACTAGCGATCATTTAGCTCAAATATAATAAAGCACCAGGTCCAGATATGATAACACCAGAAATACTCAAAGCCACAGAAGAAACTGGCGTAAAATTACTTCATCGACTCTGTAACCAAATATGGCATTCTAAACAATGGCCTAAAGACTGGACAAAATCTACAATAAAAACGATTCATAAAAAAGGCAGCTTCCATAAATGCGACAATTATAGAACTATTTCTCTTATATCACATGCCATTAAAATTAAAATAATGCTACATATAATCAATGAGAGAATAAAAACATTTTTTCAAAGAGAAATTCCATAAGAGCAAACTGGATTTACCAAAGGTAGAGGTACTCGAGAACACCTGTTGAATATAAGACAGATAATCGAAAAATCTAGGGAATTCAATATTCTACTGTATATATGCTTTATAGATTATCGTAAAGCGTTCGACAAGGTCAAGTGGAGACACTTATGGCGAATACTAAATATTACATGCGAGTAAGGGCCAAAATAAAGATGAAATTAGTCAAAGACAAAAACCGGAAAGTAAACACAAGAAGAAGATACAATGTCGAAGCTCTTAAACAAGAAAACACAAGAATCGAATTCACAAAAAGACTGAAATTAAACCGAACAGCACTGTCCCAACATGAGGAAACAGTGGAAGAAATATGGAAGAACTTCAAGGACATTATGCAAAAACTGCAAACGAAATTATAGGGATGAAAAAAAGAGAAAATAAATGGATAACCGGAAACACATTGTACTCCAGAGAAATATATCAAAAATATACGTTCGCAACACTTGACCGGCCAGGTTTCAAATGGATTTTTTGGACACTATATACCTATTACATTATAAATACAAAAATGTCCGTTACAGTTCAGACGATAATTTTAGTTATTAACAAATAAGGGTCAAAAATGGCAGTTTTTTCGTTTAAATCGCTACAGGTAAAAATAAGTTATTAAATATCTTATATCAGATATAGTAAGTATTCATTTTTAGTAGATGAACAGAGGTTTAAAATGGCAGTTTTTGAATTTTCGTACGATTATTTGTTGCTTCGGTAATTGCAAAATAAAACTTAAATTTCGAAAATAAAAAATTTGCTATAGCTTTTGCAAAAATAAACTTAAGACTGATATTACATGAAATATTGGGTCGAACAGTCCATGTCCAGTCCAGATAATATACAAAAAATTTCAAGGCGATTCGTCAATTAGTTTACATTTTATTCAATTTGTTTATAAAAAAAGCCTTTTCTTTGCAATGATGAAGCATACTTTTCTTCATAAAATAATAATGATACAGCAATTTTGTGGAAACCACATGAAAACAGAATACTTATGTTTTCAAAGTTTTTAAAAAAATAATAAAAAGTCATTTTTATCATTCCGAAAATATTTTAGTAAAATAGAGTCATTTTTGGCTTATAAACAATTTGAATAACTTTGTTAGTATTGACTGCAAACTAAATTAATCGACTTAAGGATGCTAAAGACCTACCGGTTATAACCTAAAACCGGTTTTTCGAAACAACCGGTTTTACCGGTTGTTTTTTTGTCCCGGTTATAACCGGTTTTTTCTTTTTAAAGTAATTACCGGTGAAAAACCGAAAAAGTTACCTGTGGAAAAAAAATTTACTTAGAGAAAAATGAAGAAATTTCTATCTATTTTCGATCTCAATCATATATGTATTATAAATAATATGCGAAGTAATTAACCCAAACAACCATAATTCAACTTTTATTTGCTAATAGAGAACTGGACGAAAGTGTCACATCAGCTTTTATGAAACAATTTTGGGAATAGTTATTTTTAGATTTAGATGATAATATATTTACATAAAAAAGTAAGTGATCTGATTGAAATTGATATTCCAACCATCATCTAAAAAATTGTTTATACTTGAGTACTTGAGACTCTTGTTTGTAAGAAATTTGAATACCGAAAACCGATTAGGAACCTCCATTATGTAATTTTTAAACAATAAATAATTCTTAGGATATAAAAGGTAGGTATTATACGAACGTATTAAAAAATATTACCTACTGAAATTTTTTGATGGCAATAGAGAAGAAAATAATGAATTAGTTTATCGAATTTATTTTTAAGTAAAATATGTCATTTGGATATTTTTTAAACCTGATAGATCCAAGGGACATTTCGGTAGATCGGTAGGATCATCACTTTTGGGAATATCCCAATTATTGACAACGCAATATACGCCGACGCCGTCTACAACGAGCGACGAATCAGAGATTGGGGTACTTTCGCCCATTTTTAGGGTAATTTGAAAGCGCCTGGGAAAATTTTTATAGGTTGAATTGGTTGGGGAATTTTTCGGGAGGAAAATTGAGCAAACTAAAGTGCAATATAAATGTAACATTATAACCTATTGAGTATTTGCTTTTGATGAAAAAAACGAAAACCGGTTTTTGGAACAACCGGGTTTTTGACCGGTTTTAACCGCCAGGTTAAGCCGTAAGTAAAAAAAAACGGTATAACCGAAAACCGGTTTTTGGTTCAACAACCGCCATCCCTAGACTTTAGGATTTAATAGGCTGGTACTTTTACATTATTATTGTATTATCGGTTTATAACGTTCTCCGTCTTCCGATACCCGTTCGCCACTCCTCTCCGTCCGCACACTGATCTACTTTCAGACCTCTTTCATCCATGACTTTGTTTATTCCTGCCTGTCAACTTTTCCTCTTTCTACCTCTTCTTCTTCTACCTTGCGGTTTCTAGTTTTGCACTTGTTTTGTGATTCTGTCTTCATGCATTTTTATACGTGACCAAACCATCGTAGTTGTATTTCGTTGATTTCGTCATTTATTGTATGTGTAACCTTCATTATTTCTCGTATCCGTTCATTGGTGACATATTCTCTTCTTGATCTTCCTGCAGCTCTTCTTTAGAAGTCCATTTCGGTGACATCTAACATTCGTTTTGATTTTTCCTTCATATGCCATACTTCTCAGCTCTATGTTATAATGCTTTTCACTACGGCGTTATAGATCTTTTTCTTGTTTTGGTTGTTTATCTGCTTGTCCCAGAGTACTTAGTTTAGGAGCCTAATTGCTTTCCTGGCCTGAGTATTTTGTTCTTTAATGGCTCCGTCCAGTGTTCCATCATTCGTGATTTTTATACCCATGTATTTATATTCGTAACATTTACTGATTGTTTCTCCTCCTTCTATAGTCGAGGTAGTGAAGCATTTTGGCTCGCAATTTTTTCGTCCAACATGGATTTACTTGAAATTTTCACAGAAGGTAGGGAATAGTACAAGAATCATTTTCTATATCATGCCGCTGTACGCTAAAAACTTGGGGTGGTTGCCACCCTATCTCGGGGACGGGAATTTTTTATTGCATTTTAACCATGTAAATCGATGTAAAAAGTAATTCTAAGAAAAAAATGTTTTTTAAATTTTCTTCGTAAAACTAATATTTTTCGAGTTATTCGCGCTTGAAAGTAACAATTTTTCGACGAAAAAATCGCCTTTTTTAGAGGGTTTTTTAGAATACCTCGAAAAATATGCATTTAATAATAAAAAACTGTAGATATCAAAAATGTATCTTTTAGTAACACAAATTAAATTAAACTTAAATAATCTTTTTTCAAGTATACTGTTAGACCTTTCAAAAAATAATAATATGAAGCTCCTCTAGTATGAAAATTAAGCGACTTATGATGAAAACAGTCGGTACCTGCTATTCTCTATGAAAAAATCAGTGAAAACAACCCCCTAACTACCCTACTAATTAAAAATTGGTCTTCACCTTTCTGTCATTCCCTTTATATTCGTATTATCAATACACCCAAGAAGTTTGACCTATTTAAAAGGCCTAATTTTAGAAAAATTGGAGTAACGAATACTGGAGATACGAAAAAAATTATGGACTACTAAATTGTAGCTTATTATTTAATAAGTAAAATTCCCTTCTGCATAGATTTTCATTACAGTGAACAGTTAGCGAGATACTATAGATATTTAAAACCTCTATTTTCGAGCAAACACCCCCTTATTCTTTTAAACCCACCCCAATTAAAACTAAGGGCTCTTACAGAATTTAGTTTTCACAGTCTTATAACTCTTTAAAAATCTTTAAAAATTACAAAATTATTTTTGAAAAAACTTTTTATCGCCAAAAATGAAGGAGCTATGTTTAGAAAACCAATATTTTTTTGAAAAATTGGAATAGTCCACTTATGGATCATTTTCAATGTATGTATAATACCACAGAACCGGTTCGTATACTAGAAGATGACTAAAAAACTATTTGTATTTCTATTTGTACATATTTGTAAATTCGTATTTTTGTGTAAATAAATGTTTTTGTAATTCTTTAATTCTACTTTTTTTCTGTATAGATCTATTAAATTATCTACTTATAAAAATTGTGATGTTATTAAGGGTGGTTTTTAAGGGTTGAAATATTATGATATTTTATCCTAAAGTATAAAACAATAATTATTTAACCAATCAAAACCAAATTATACCCATATTAAAATTTACAATGTTTTTATATAATTTTTGTTAATAAGGGGTAGGTTACACCCCTAAAATAATCAACGCCCTTAAGCATGATATAGAATATGAAGTACAGGGTGAGATGGCCTAATCCCAAATTTTTATGTAAATCGATGCAAGCCGAAATGATTCTTTTAGGATAAGTAAATTTTTTATATATAGCTCCAAGAAGGGTGGTTTTAAGGGTTGAAATAATATGATAGTATATCTTAAAGCATAAAACGATCATTATGTACCTAATAAAAACCAAATGTTGACAATATTAAAGTTTAAAATGTTGTTTTATAATTTTTTACAATTAGGGGTAGTTTTCACTTTTCACGTTTCTATGTTAATATTTGTATTCACCATTGCCTCCCACAACTTTACCAAAGGTACACTGTCGTATGCCTTTTTCAGATCAATATAATATACGAAATAAATCTCTTGGTTAATCGCTGTTTCCTTTTCCATGACTTGTGCGATTGCAAAAAGGTGATCAATTGTAAATCTTCCGGCTCTAAATCCTGCTTGTTCTTCTGCTTCCATTTCCTTGTATTCGTCTTCTATTCGGTTTTTTAAGATCCTTCCGTATATTTTGCTGATTGTTGGTGTAACGGAAATACCCCTGTAGTTATCACATTGTTTTCGATGTGTACTTTTACATAAATGTTAAAAAAAATTTACCTTGGTTAATTACGGTAAAAGTTAGCCACTTTTTTTTATTTAATTCACAGCTAGTTTGTTCATAACAATTAAGAAACCTAACTATCGCTATTTTGAAGTTCAAGGTATGTATATAGTTTATGTGTAAAAGTTTGAGTAAACTTGAACATAGTGGTTAACCCATTTAGCGCCAAAGGTGCGAAAACGCACCATTATTTTGTACAATTTTTTTTTGACAATTCGTTAATTTTTTTTAAATCTTTGTATTTTTTAAGCAACTAGAAGATATAGGTGTAACTAAATTTAATTTTGTTTAATTTCCAAACTCATGCTTTCATCACAAAAATATGTTCTAAATGTCCGATATTTTCAATCCTTCGACACAACTTTATTTTTACTGTAGTAATTTTATTGGCATAACACTTTTGTAGTCAAATAAAATAAAACATTATTGTTTTAACCTATTTGTACACCAATTGTTATAAAAATACAAAAAAAAAATCTGAGTCATCAAATCTCGTGTTTGAAAATAATGGTTCGATAACGAACCATTGGCGGAAGTCGACATATAATCCTGTCTGATCAGGAATAAGTTCAAGGTGATGCACAGGCAGTAATTTGTTGGGATATTTCTTTATTATGTGTAAAAACACGTATCCACTATGCTTGCGCTCCGAGCTCCTACAACTGCTCCACATAGTGGACACGTTTGGCGCTCCCGGACTGTGCAATGGTGCGCACTCTGCCTCGACGCTCCAATCTGTGGTGGTTTTTATGTAAGGTAGCGCATCCCGTATCGATTGGAGCAATTGCAGAGAGCGCGGAGCGCAAGAAGTCCGTGAGCATAGTGGATGGTTGGCGCTCTCGGACCATGCAACAGTGTGCGCTCCGCCTCAACGGTCCAATAGGTGGCGGTTTATATGTAGAGGAGCGCATGCATGTAGATGGTAGCAGTTGCATGGAGCGCGGAGCGCAAGAGGTTTGTGAACATAGTGAATGGTAGGCACTCCCGGACCGTGTAACAGTGCGCCAACAATCGTGCGGCAGTGCCTCAGTGGTCGAATATTACGAACGTAGTGGATACGTACCTTTATAAAGACGGGTATTCTGGTATTCAGTATTGTTATAATCTAGGGTAGGGGAGGGGGAGGGAGCTACATAAGGGAGGTTGTGTAGTGTTGTAGACAATATGTCGATTTGTCGAATTTATGCAACTGGCACAGTGCAAGATACAGGATTGGAAAGTGTAAATTGGAAATATCTAAAATAATTTCTAAAAAAGATAGAGGGCCGTTCGACTTCGTTTTTGAGAAAGAAGGTGTAGGCAATGTTCTAACCATACTATTTTTGTTTATCAAAACTTCCAGGTCCATTTACACTCTAAATGTTTTGAGACTTTTCACAAAAAATAAAATTGTGTATTTCAATTTTTATATCTCATTTCCGCCAAAGGTTCGAAAACGAACCATTTTGTTGTTGTGACACCTGCCATTATCAAAGTGTGAAACAATTTTTTTACGAATGTTTAAGTTTATTTTACTCTAGTTAATCAAATATATTACATATTATTGCAGTATTTCTTTGCTTGGCGGTTAATGGGTTAATATATGTTTAAAAATAACGTGGCTAACTTTGCTCGTAATTAACCTAGGCGAAAGGTTTTTTTTTTGAAAATTCGTGTAAAAATATCAGCTTTTCAAATCCCAACGCAGATTTAGTCAATATGTTAATATGGTTATTCAAATTGTTTATAAGCCAAAAATGATTCTACTTTCGTAAAATCGTAAAATGTTTTCAGAATGGTAAAAATGACTTCTTATTAATTTTTTAAATAAGTTGAAAATATAAGTATTCTTCTTTCCTGTGGTTTTCACAGAATTGCTGTATCATTATTATTTTATGAACAACAAACATTGCAAAAAAGCTCTTTGTGATAAACAAATCGAATGAAATTTAAACTAATTGACAAATCGTCTGGAAATTTTTTGTGCATTATGTGGACCATTTGACTCAATATTTCATGCAATATCAAAGTCTTAAGTTCATTTTTGCAAAAGTTATAGCAATTTTTTATTTTCGAAATTTAGTTTTATTTTGCAATTTCCCAAGTAAAAAATAATCGGATCAAAATTTAAAAACTTCCATTTTAAACCTTTGCTTATCTACTAAGAGATGAATAATCTAAATAAGATATTTAATTACCTTATTTTTACCTGTAGCGATTTAAACGAAAAAACTGTCATATTTGACTCTTATTTGTTAATAACTAAAATTATCTAAAGATATAGCGGTTAAAAAGCGACCCAGAAAAGACAAGATACTATGTAAATCATATGGTAAAAACGTCAGAAAAAGCTGCGCAAGAAAACGACCTGAAAATACAGTACAATATCATCCGAAATTTGACAGGGCACAAACACTAAACATTAATAAACAAATCAAAGATAAACAAGGAAATATAATTACATCAGAACATAAAATAATACAAAGCTGAAAAGACAGGGGCGTCATTTGATAGGGGGCAGGGGGGGCATTTGCCCCCCCCTAACCCTGAAAATTACTGAAATTTACAAGAAATAGATCAATTTTGTATTATGTTTGCATATAAATGTATTGTATATATAATGCTTGCCCCCCCCTATCAAAATTTCAAATGACGCTCCTGTGAAAAGAACACTGCGAGGAAATATACTCCAAACATCAGATATAAACGAAGATAACGTAATACAGGAAATAAACATTAGAACAGTTGAAATTACGAAAGAAGAAATACAAAACACACTGAATCAACTAAAAAATGGCAACGCCGCTGAAAGCTACAACCTACCGATAGATTTAATAAAGGCGGACGCAAACGAATCAGTAGAAATATTACACAAACTCTTTAACAAGATATGGGCCGACCAGGAGCTCCCACAGAAATGGAACGAGGGTGTAACCATTAAGATACCAAAAAAGGGCGATTTAAATAAATGCTAGAATTGGCGAGCAATAACACTGCTAAGTGCCACATTCAAAATAATGTCAAATATCATATTGAATAGACTGAAGCCAGAACTAGACAAGAAACTAAGACTAAGAAACAACCAAGAAGGTTTTCGCGCAAAACGCTCCACTATCGACCACATTTGTACTCTATCTGTACCTCTGTATCTTGTACCTGTACCGCTGTATCTCTTGTACTCTACAATTATCTTGGAACAAGCTAGTGAATGGCAAAAAAATATAAACATGTTTACTTTGACTTTGAGTTTGAAAAGGTCTTCGATAGTATAAACAGAAAACAAATGTGGAATATTCTAAAACTATATGGACTACCGATAAAATACATCAACTTAATCAAACTACTTTACAAGAAATATAGAGCCAGACTAGAACATGCGGGAAAAATGGTAGTATGAAGATATAGCTATACAAAGCGGAGTTAAACAAGGATGTGTGCTATCCCCGACATTATTTCTAATAATAACGGACTGGATCATGCAGAAAGTAAGCGATAATAAAACAGGTATTAGATGGAAATTGCATAACTAGTTGGAGGATTTGTAGTTCGCAGATGACATTTGTCCCCTAACCGAACATAGCAGCCATAAGCAAAAATAGATCGACACGCTTGCAAAATACTCCAAGGTAATGGGCCTGAAGATAAAGACAAAAAAACAAAACTTAAAAAAACAGTAACCAATAAACTAAAATTAAAATAAAAAGAAGACAAATACGGGAGGTAGATAACTTTACATATCTGGGATCAATTATGGAAAAAAGGCGCTAGTAGATCAGATGTAGAAAAAAGGATAGTAAAGGCACAATATGCACTCATTATATAATCATATAATGCATTAAGGAAAATCGGGAACACACGCGATATATCAGAATTAACCAAAATCAAAATCTTTAACAGCTGTTTTAAGACTATATTGTTGTATGGCGCAGAATCTTAGAGAGAGGAAGAGACAACTAGCAAAAAATTACAAACCTTTATAAATAAATAGTTGAGGAAAATCCTAAAAATATACTGGCCAGATAAAATAAAAAACATAGATCTACGGAGAAGAACAAAACAAGAGAAAATAACAGTCACGGTTAAAAGAAGGAAATGAAAATGGATTATACATACTCTGAGGAAGGATCGAAATAATATAACCAAACAAGCACTCGAATACCAACCAGACGAAAGAAGAAGAAGAGGAAGACCTGATAATAGCTGGAGAAGAACTGTAACAAGAGATCATGAAAGAATTGGCGTTGAGATGGAGAGAAGTCAAACAGAGAGCGAGAAACAGAGAGCAATGGAAAATACTTGTACAGCAAATTTCGAAAGAATAAAACAGAAAAGGATGCGCTGAGGAGAGAGAGAGAGAGAGAGAGAGAAACAATACCGATTATTTATCAAAATAAAAAAATAAAATTTAATAATAAACCTAACCTATCGAAAGGCTCATCAAACAATTTAACTTTAAAAAATAAACATTTGTCAAGGGTATATAGTGGTATTGTTAAGTATATTACATTATAACTTATTCCATCGAATCTTCCGAGATCCATAATCTTCTTCCATCGAAATAAAATAGAAAATTTAAAAGTTTAGAGAATACATTATCCATAACTACACCCAAGAAATAAGTTTTTCTAACCTGATTTAAGAGTATAAAAACGAAAACAAACAATTTACAGCAAATCCTTATCGTATATCCGAGCAAAACCACCTAGTTGGCAAAAGTTATAAATAGAATTTGTCTGGGTTCTTCAACTAAATACCATAAGTACATTGTTGCCAGTATAACGGATGCCAAAGCGAGCGCTAACTGTATGAAATAATTCTTGTTAATATACACGCTGTATATTGATCGGAAGTCACGAAGAGTCAAAACTATACAGAAGCCACGAGGGACGCAAATGCAATATATATATATATATATATATATATATATATATATATATATATATATATATATATATATATATATATATATATATATATATATATATATATATATATATATATATGAAAATTACTAAGTTCTCGGGAAGAACCGCGTTGAGAATTTATAACTCGACGTTTCGGCACCCTTTTTGGAGCCATTATCAAGAGGGGTATGGTTCCGTTCGAGTTCGGGGTCTCAATCTGCCTACTCCCCTCACTCGTGACGTACCAGTAGTGTCTTGTTCTCTAGGAGAACGGTCAAGCGGCACTGAGGTCTCAATCTGCCTACTCCTCAGTGTCGAGTGACGACCTGTCTTCGCCTGTGTAGCTCCTTTTATACTCTCAGTGCGCGCGGGAACTGTATGCGCGGGAGAGGCCTGAGTGGGATCGACTGACGTGGGGATTCGCCGAAGCAGCGGTCGCCATGTTGCCGGCAGTCTTTTGGCGTCATCGCGTGTGTTTAGGCTGTGAGGGCGTTTTTCAATTTCGATGGCTTCACGGATGATTCTCGATTTTAAGGAGCGGACAGGGGCGATGGTTTTTGCTTTCTCGAAATCTATTTGGTGACCTGTCTGAATATGATGTTGGGCAAGGGCTGAAGTAGTGTCGGAATGTTTTACAGATATGGAATGTTCGTAGATACGGTTTTGGATTCGTCGGTTTGTCTGTCCTATGTATGTCCGTGGGCAACTGGAACAAGGTATCTCGTAGACACCATGGTCTTCATTGGGGATTTGGTCTTTTACGGATCTGACAAGATTGCACAACTTGGAGTGAGTAGTGAAGACGGTTTTGATATTTAGAGGGGTAAGAATTCTACTAATCTTGTCAGTGACACCTTTGATAAAAGGTAGAAAGATTTTGGGTTGATCGGGCGGCAAGTTTTCTTTATTAGATGGAATGGGATTTAGATGTTTCTGAATGCTCCTATTGATTTGGGTTTTATGGTAGCCGTTTTGTAAGAGTGTTTGCCTTATTGAATTTATTTCAGATGGTCTGTGATTGTCGTCACTAAGCCTTATAGAGCGAGAAACAAGAGTGTTGACAACTGAACTGAGTTGGGCGGGGTGATGATGTGACTGGGCATTGAGATACCGATTTGTATGGGTGGGTTTTCGGTACACGGAATAGGAAAAACTGTGAGGTGGCTGTTTTTGAATAAGTACATCAAGGAATGGTAAAGACTCCTCAGACTCAACTTCCATCGTGAATTGAATACTGGGGTGTATTCCATTCAGGTGGGAGAGGAAGAGATCTAACGTATCTTTACCATGGGGCCAAATGACAAAAGTGTCATCAACGTACCGTAACCAGCAAGTGGGTTTGAGATTTGATGATGACAGGGCTATTGTTTCGAAATGCTCCATGTAGATATCAGCTATTACGGGAGAGAGAGGGGATCCCATTGGGGCACCTTTGATTTGACGGTAGAATTGATTTTGGAATGAAAAGTATGTGTTAGACATGCAATGTTTTATAAGAGATAATGTGTCTTGGGGGATTTGATGTTTGGAGTCCAAGATGGAAATGGTTTCATCAATAGGAATGTTGGTGAATAAAGAAACAATGTCAAAACTGACTAGAATATCTGAGGATGAGATAGAAATATTTTTCAGAAGATCAATGAAATGGAAAGAATTTTTGACGAATGACAAGGCGTTTTCGGCTAGTGGTTGTAGGGATGAGGCGAGATGTTTTGCCAATTTCTGAGTGGGGCAATTGTATGTACTGACGATGGGTCTTAGAGGAACGTTGGGCTTATGAATTTTTGGAAGTCCGTATATTCTTGGAATTCGGGACGATTTTTCTCTGGGTGTAAGAGATTTTTTGATGTCTGGAGGTAGAGTGGACTTATTTATGATAGATTTGGTCGTTTTTTCTAGATAGGTAGTGGGATCGTTTGGGACTCGTTTGTATTCTGTAGAATTAAGAAGTTCGGACATTTTGTCGAAATAATTAGAAGTGTTGAGAATGACGGTGGCATTACCTTTGTCTGTCGGAAGGATGACGATGTCAGGGTTGTTGTAGAGTTCTTTAAGGGCACGTCTTTCTGAAAGACTGATATTTGTCGGTGGGGGTTTGGAAGTACGGAGAATTCTGGCGACATCTTGTCTGGCAATTTCGGCTTGGTCGGAAGGAAGATGAGAAATAGCTTCTTCAGTTTGACAAATAATTTTCTCCGTTGGGATTGAAAGAGGAGTGACAGAAAAATTGAAGCCTTTAGACAGAGCTTTGGTAGCTGAATCGGATATGTTAACATCTGAGAAATTGCGTACAACAGTAGAAGGTTGTTGATTTGAAGGTGGCTGTGGATTTTGATGAGCGATGAGTGTGGCTAGTTTGCGTTTCTGGGTTTGGGTTTTGGTGTCAGAAATGTGTTGAGCTTTTTGATGAGAAAGGCGATCGAAAGTGTCCCATAATAATGGATGTATATTGTGAGAGTGGATATCATTGTAGGTTTTGAAAAGTCGGGAATTTGTTGTGTCTAAGTTGCGGCGGGTGGAATGAATTGAATTTCGAAGAAGTGAAAAGCCCGTTGTTCTAAGAATTCTGGAAATGGATGGAGATTTAGTATGATGTTTTACTTGAAGAGATATTGGAATAACCTGATGGTCACGACATGATTTGAGAAAAGCAAGGTCGCAGAGAAGACGGTATTTGCGTGAAAGAAGATTAGAAAAGGATTTTGTAAGAATGAAAAATTCCTCCCCGTAGAGGCGAATAAAATGTTCGGAAAGATTTCCGCGGTCAGGTAAATGAAAATTACTAAGTTCTCGGGAAGAACCGCGTTGAGAATTTATAACTCGACGTTTCGGCACCCTTTTTGGAGCCATTATCAAGAGGGGTATGGTTCCGTTCGAGTTCGGGGTCTCAATCTGCCTACTCCCCTCACTCGTGACGTACCAGTAGTGTCTTGTTCTCTAGGAGAACGGTCAAGCGGCACTGAGGTCTCAATCTGCCTACTCCTCAGTGTCGAGTGACGACCTGTCTTCGCCTGTGTAGCTCCTTTTATACTCTCAGTGCGCGCGGGAACTGTATGCGCGGGAGAGGCCTGAGTGGGATCGACTGACGTGGGGATTCGCCGAAGCAGCGGTCGCCATGTTGCCGGCAGTCTTTTGGCGTCATCGCGTGTGTTTAGGCTGTGAGGGCGTTTTTCAATTTCGATGGCTTCACGGATGATTCTCGATTTTAAGGAGCGGACAGGGGCGATGGTTTTTGCTTTCTCGAAATCTATTTGGTGACCTGTCTGAATATGATGTTGGGCAAGGGCTGAAGTAGTGTCGGAATGTTTTACAGATATGGAATGTTCGTAGATACGGTTTTGGATTCGTCGGTTTGTCTGTCCTATGTATGTCCGTGGGCAACTGGAACAAGGTATCTCGTAGACACCAACAGTTTCAGCCCTTGCCCAACATCATATTCAGACAGGTCACCAAATAGATTTCGAGAAAGCAAAAACCATCGCCCCTGTCCGCTCCTTAAAATCGAGAATCATCCGTGAAGCCATCGAAATTGAAAAACGCCCTCACAGCCTAAACACACGCGATGACGCCAAAAGACTGCCGGCAACATGGCGACCGCTGCTTCGGCGAATCCCCACGTCAGTCGATCCCACTCAGGCCTCTCCCGCGCATACAGTTCCCGCGCGCACTGAGAGTATAAAAGGAGCTACACAGGCGAAGACAGGTCGTCACTCGACACTGAGGAGTAGGCAGATTGAGACCTCAGTGCCGCTTGACCGTTCTCCTAGAGAACAAGACACTACTGGTACGTCACGAGTGAGGGGAGTAGGCAGATTGAGACCCCGAACTCGAACGGAACCATACCCCTCTTGATAATGGCTCCAAAAAGGGTGCCGAAACGTCGAGTTATAAATTCTCAACGCGGTTCTTCCCGAGAACTTAGTAATTTTCATTTACCTGACCGCGGAAATCTTTCCGAACATTTTATTCGCCTCTACGGGGAGGAATTTTTCATTCTTACAAAATCCTTTTCTAATCTTCTTTCACGCAAATACCGTCTTCTCTGCGACCTTGCTTTTCTCAAATCATGTCGTGACCATCAGGTTATTCCAATATCTCTTCAAGTAAAACATCATACTAAATCTCCATCCATTTCCAGAATTCTTAGAACAACGGGCTTTTCACTTCTTCGAAATTCAATTCATTCCACCCGCCGCAACTTAGACACAACAAATTCCCGACTTTTCAAAACCTACAATGATATCCACTCTCACAATATACATCCATTATTATGGGACACTTTCGATCGCCTTTCTCATCAAAAAGCTCAACACATTTCTGACACCAAAACCCAAACCCAGAAACGCAAACTAGCCACACTCATCGCTCATCAAAATCCACAGCCACCTTCAAATCAACAACCTTCTACTGTTGTACGCAATTTCTCAGATGTTAACATATCCGATTCAGCTACCAAAGCTCTGTCTAAAGGCTTCAATTTTTCTGTCACTCCTCTTTCAATCCCAACGGAGAAAATTATTTGTCAAACTGAAGAAGCTATTTCTCATCTTCCTTCCGACCAAGCCGAAATTGCCAGACAAGATGTCGCCAGAATTCTCCGTACTTCCAAACCCCCACCGACAAATATCAGTCTTTCAGAAAGACGTGCCCTTAAAGAACTCTACAACAACCCTGACATCGTCATCCTTCCGACAGACAAAGGTAATGCCACCGTCATTCTCAACACTTCTAATTATTTCGACAAAATGTCCGAACTTCTTAATTCTACAGAATACAAACGAGTCCCAAACGATCCCACTACCTATCTAGAAAAAACGACCAAATCTATCATAAATAAGTCCACTCTACCTCCAGACATCAAAAAATCTCTTACACCCAGAGAAAAATCGTCCCGAATTCCAAGAATATACGGACTTCCAAAAATTCATAAGCCCAACGTTCCTCTAAGACCCATCGTCAGTGCATACAATTGCCCCACTCAGAAATTGGCAAAACATCTCGCCTCATCCCTACAACCACTAGCCGAAAACGCCTTGTCATTCGTCAAAAATTCTTTCCATTTCATTGATCTTCTGAAAAATATTTCTATCTCATCCTCAGATATTCTAGTCAGTTTTGACATTGTTTCTTTATTCACCAACATTCCTATTGATGAAACCATTTCCATCTTGGACTCCAAACATCAAATCCCCCAAGACACATTATCTCTTATAAAACATTGCATGTCTAACACATACTTTTCATTCCAAAATCAATTCTACCGTCAAATCAAAGGTGCCCCAATGGGATCCCCTCTCTCTCCCGTAATAGCTGATATCTACATGGAGCATTTCGAAACAATAGCCCTGTCATCATCAAATCTCAAACCCACTTGCTGGTTACGGTACGTTGATGACACTTTTGTCATTTGGCCCCATGGTAAAGATACGTTAGATCTCTTCCTCTCCCACCTGAATGGAATACACCCCAGTATTCAATTCACGATGGAAGTTGAGTCTGAGGAGTCTTTACCATTCCTTGATGTACTTATTCAAAAACAGCCACCTCACAGTTTTTCCTATTCCGTGTACCGAAAACCCACCCATACAAATCGGTATCTCAATGCCCAGTCACATCATCACCCCGCCCAACTCAGTTCAGTTGTCAACACTCTTGTTTCTCGCTCTATAAGGCTTAGTGACGACAATCACAGACCATCTGAAATAAATTCAATAAGGCAAACACTCTTACAAAACGGCTACCATAAAACCCAAATCAATAGGAGCATTCAGAAACATCTAAATCCCATTCCATCTAATAAAGAAAACTTGCCGCCCGATCAACCCAAAATCTTTCTACCTTTTATCAAAGGTGTCACTGACAAGATTAGTAGAATTCTTACCCCTCTAAATATCAAAACCGTCTTCACTACTCACTCCAAGTTGTGCAATCTTGTCAGATCCGTAAAAGACCAAATCCCCAATGAAGACCATGGTGTCTACGAGATACCTTGTTCCAGTTGCCCACGGACATACATAGGACAGACAAACCGACGAATCCAAAACCGTATCTACGAACATTCCATATCTGTAAAACATTCCGACACTACTTCAGCCCTTGCCCAACATCATATTCAGACAGGTCACCAAATAGATTTCGAGAAAGCAAAAACCATCGCCCCTGTCCGCTCCTTAAAATCGAGAATCATCCGTGAAGCCATCGAAATTGAAAAACGCCCTCACAGCCTAAACACACGCGATGACGCCAAAAGACTGCCGGCAACATGGCGACCGCTGCTTCGGCGAATCCCCACGTCAGTCGATCCCACTCAGGCCTCTCCCGCGCATACAGTTCCCGCGCGCACTGAGAGTATAAAAGGAGCTACACAGGCGAAGACAGGTCGTCACTCGACACTGAGGAGTAGGCAGATTGAGACCTCAGTGCCGCTTGACCGTTCTCCTAGAGAACAAGACACTACTGGTACGTCACGAGTGAGGGGAGTAGGCAGATTGAGACCCCGAACTCGAACGGAACCATACCCCTCTTGATAATGGCTCCAAAAAGGGTGCCGAAACGTCGAGTTATAAATTCTCAACGCGGTTCTTCCCGAGAACTTAGTAATTTTCATTTACCTGACCGCGGAAATCTTTCCGAACATATATATATATATATATATATATATATATATATATATTTATTTTTAGCATCTTATGACGTCCCCCCATGTTAAACCGTAGTCTCTCGTGGCTTCCAGGTCTTCGTGAACTCCGATATACGGTTGCCACGAGGACTTTCCCTAAAATGTATCGCAAATGAAAGGTACCACTTCCTACAATGCTTACACAAAATATTGGCCGGACGTCCTCAGTCACGTTATCTGTATAATAATATACACATTACTTGGAGCAATTGCCGTCAGGCGCGCCATGTTCGCTTGCTGTATATCTAAAATCACTTTAACGGTTTTGATGGCATCCAAATATATATTTATTCAGTTTGCGGTTGTAGTGGTCTCCGTATATTTGAGTTTATGTCCTCATGGCTTCCACTGCGCTGTTGTCACCTCAAATGTTGGAATTTAGACTTCGGATATTTTTATAATTGATTATTGTAGTATGTTGAAAAAAATATTGTTGTGATATATTAATGATATTTTTTTGTATAATTAACAATGTATTTTTTTTTCACTGCAAAAATAAAAAATTAAAAAGTATGTTTATTAAAATTGATGAATTTATCATAACCAGTTGCCGAATCTGCTGGTCTAATTGCTCAATTGTAACATATTATAGAAGTGTTAAAATTGAATTCTTAATTTTTTATTACAAAACTTTTACCTCGACAGCGTAGGGTACAAGAGGACGGCTTAAGTAAAGTAAGTACAAAATTTTTAATAATATAATTTTTTCAACTAATAGGTGCAAAGGTGTCTGGAAAATAATAAAAATGTTTAAAACATTGCTTACTTATTTCATACACTCAATGTATTTTTTTATGTAAGGATATAGAAAATAATATTTTGAAAAATATTTAAAATATAGTAGTAAGTCTTAAATTTCACATTACATAAAGTAGTTAAGTCTGCTAGTCTACAAAATTAAAAACAAATAGAATACATACTTAAAAAAAATTAAAGCACTCATGCCATACCAAACGAACTACATTCTTACATATTTTAAAAAGAAAAATCTTTAATTTTGCCCAACCCGACTAAACTATCGGCAGGTAAAAAGTCTGCAGTATGCGGGGGCCCTACTGTTGAAATAGATTAGAAAATTAAAATAAACTTATCTACCATTATGAAATTCTAATTTGACACAAAAAACTGTATCCTGGATTAAGAACAAGTGTATAGAATACTCTCGTGAATTAAGAAGCGTTTCTACTGTAGGGTGACCATATCATAAATTTGAAAAAAACGGGACACATCCAAGCAGCAGCAGCGCACCTATAATTTTTCTCTGGGGGGAAGGGGGTTGGCTTGGGCGTCGAAATTTTTTTCTATATTTTATGAAAGACAAGTTACATTTTCCTGCTATTATTTATATATTTTTCATATGCCCTGGGGGAAAGGGGGTTTAACTCCCAAACCCCCCACTGGGTGCGCTACTACCAAGAAGGGTTTGGAGCGATAATACACAAACAGGGATTGAAACACCGTCTTTTA
Source organism: Diabrotica virgifera virgifera (assembly GCF_917563875.1). Taxonomy (NCBI): domain Eukaryota; kingdom Metazoa; phylum Arthropoda; class Insecta; order Coleoptera; family Chrysomelidae; genus Diabrotica; species Diabrotica virgifera. The sequence continues at coordinate 52,012,061 of NC_065449.1, read as the reverse complement.
GCTAATTTGGAACCTATAAATCCTTTTCAATTTTAAATGTGTAATTTACGTACGATCAAGACTACGAAACGCAGAAAACTAAAAAACTACGCTAGAATGACGTGGATAAACAACCAATCCGTCAAAACAAAACAGGGAAGAATAAAAAATAGCGAGAAACACAGCAAACTCAACAAATAAAAAGAAGAAAAAGGACGGGTTTCGTTGGAGGACATTAAAAAAGACAGAAAACCATCAAATATAACAATTTTACAAAAAAGTCAGATAAAAAAAATACGTCCAGCATTAAAACAAGAGTACTAAAAAACAAAAAAAAAAGAGAAACCCTGTTTGAAGACAAACAGATCAGCAGAATATGAGAAGAATATTACGAAAAAATGCTATTCGGTATGAAGGAAACAGATGAAGAAGAACAAGATAACAACGAAGTAGAAATTTTCACAGAAGAAAACGTACAAAAACAAATATTAAAAACATAGAAAACGGAAAAGCAGCAGAAGAAAATGAAATAACAGTGGAAAAAAATACAGAGGAAGAGAATTACATAAGGAAATAAACCAGCTAATACAACAAAAAATATGAACAAAACAGACTACCAGCCGATTGGAACGCAGATATTATAGTAGGTACCTATATACAGTAAAACCCCGCAAATCCTAACTAATTGGGGGGACAGCCTGTTCGGATTCCGAAAAGGTGTCGGATTATCCGAAAGTTAGCCTAACTAATAATTGAAAGTTTACTTTGTCGTTGATTTTGAGTCGCTGTGCCTGTCTCTCTCCCTCTTCCACCCATCTCAGATTGATGTCACTGATGCAGAGCCAGTTTCATCATTTGTGCTTAGTCGTTAACCTCCATGGCTTGATTTCTAATTTGAATAAGCTCCATTTTTCCCCGTTCCCCTATACAAGATGGATCAGAAAACTAAGAAGAAAGTGTAATTACAGAATGGATTGAAGCTGACGACAAAGGGAGCGAAGAATTTACGGATGAATACATTGTAGACTTGGTTCAACCTCAAGGCAACCCTAATGACTAATGAAGATGAAGAAAGCGAGGAAGAAGTTTCCCTGTCATATTGAGTGTCACACGCAGATGCCACTAAAGCTCTGGGTGTGGCTCTACATTACGTGGAGCATAACTCTGCTGCATTACCAGTAGATGTAATGTTTATGTGTAAATAGAATTAGAATTAAACAATGGTTTCGAATTCACCTGTATAAGTTGCAGGTTGGGAGGGTCAGGTAGTAAAAAAGTTACGAATTGGCCGGTGTACATTTTGATTTGAAAAAGTTTGTCATTAAGAGTTACGAGTTGGCGCGTGTCCATTGGAAGAAGGAGAATGTCACGGTTAAAGAATTTAAGGGACTGGTTTAGATGCAGTTCTATAGAACTCTTTAGAGCAGAGGTGGATAGATTAAAGATAGTGATGATGATATCCAACCTCCGATTAGGAGACGGCACTTGAAGAAGAAGAAGATATTATATTTTACTGATTATGCCGCCCCCTTGTGATGCCGCCTGATGCGGCTGCCTCACCGCATCATAGAACGGCACGGCCCTGAAAATTACAGTCTTTTCGTTTAAGTCGCTACAGGTAAAAATAAGTAATTAAATATCTTATATCAGATAGAGTATTCATTTTTAGTAGATGAACAAAGGTTTAAAATGGCAGTTTTTGAATTTTGGTACGATTATTTGTTGCTTCGGAAGTTGCAAAAATAAACTTTTGCAAAAATAAACTTAAGACTGATATTACATGAAAAATTGGGTCAAATAGTCCATGTTCAGTCCAGATATAACAAAAAATTTCAAGGTGATTCGTCAATTAGTTTACATTTTATTCAATTTGTTTAATAAAAAATCCTTTTCTTTGCAATGATAAAGCATGCTTTTCTTCATAAAATAATAATGATACAGCAATTTTGTGGAAACTACATGAAAGAAGAATACTTATGTTTTCAAAGTTTTTTAAAAAATAATAAAAACTCATTTTTATCATTCCGAAAATATTTTAGTAAAGTAGAGTCATTTTTGGCTTATAAACAATTTGAATAACTTTGTTAGTATTGACTGCAAACTAAATTAATCGACTAAGGGATGGAAAAAACCTACCGGTTATAACCTAAACCCAGTTTTTTTAATTCGAAACAACCGGTTTTACCGGTTGTTTTTTTGTCCCGGTTATAACCGGTTTTTTTTCTTTTTAAAGTAATAACCATTGAAAAACCGAATAAGTTGCCTGTGGAAAAAAATTAATTTAGAGAAAAATGAAGAAATTTCTATATATTTTCGATCTTAATCATTATTATAAATAATAAATGCGAAGTAATTAACCCAAACAACCATAATTCAACTTTTATTTACTAATAGAAAACTGGACGAGAGTGTCACATCAGCTTTTATGAAACAATTTTGAGAATAGTTATTTAGATTAATAAATATTTCAAAGACTGGTGAAATGGTGCATGTGATGATAATATTTACATAAAAGTATGTGATCTGCTTGAAATCGATATTCCAACCATCATCAGCTAAAAAATTGTTTATACTTGAGTACTTGAGACTTGAGACTCTTGTATAATGTGAATACCGAAATACGATTAGGAATCTCCATTATGTAATTTTTAAACAATAAATAATTCTTACGAAATAAATGGTAGGTATTATACAAACGTATTAAAAAATATTACCTACTGAAATTTTTTGATGGCAATAGAGAAGTAAATACTGAATTGGTTTATCGAATTTATTTTGTAAAATACCTATACCTATAAGTCATTTGGACATTTTTTAAAACTTGATAGATCCAAGGGACATTTTGATATATCAATAGGATCATCACTTTTGGGAATATCCCAATTATTGACAACGCAATATACGCCGACGCCGTCTACAACGAGCGACGAATCAGAGATTGGGGTACTCTGGCCAATTTTTAGGGTAACTTGAAAGCGCCTGGGAAAATTTTTATAGGTTGAATTGGTTGGGGAATTTTTCGGGAGGAAAATTGAGCAAACTAAAGTGCAATATAAATGTAACATTATAACTTATTGAGTATTTGCTTTTGATTAAAAAAAACCGAAAACCTGTTTTTGGAACAACCGATATTTTGACCGGTTATAACATAACCGCCAGGTTAAACCGTAAGTTAAAAAAACCGGTATAACCAAAAACCGGTTTTTTGTTCAACAAGCGCCATCCCTAGACTTTAGGATTTAAAAAGCTGGTACTTTTACATTATTATTATATTATCGGTTTATAACGTTCTTCGTCTTCCGATACCCGTTCGCCATTCCTCTCTGTCCGTACATTGATCTACTTGCAGACCTCTTTCATCCATGGCTTTGTTTATTCCTGCCTGCCAACTTTTCCTCGGTCTACCTCATCTTCTTCTATCTTGCAGTTTCCATTTTTGCCCTTGTTTTGGGATTCTGTCTTCATGCATTCTTTATACGTGACCAAACCATCGTAGTTGTATTTCGTTGGTTTCGTCATTTATTGTATGTGTGACCTTCATTATTTCTCGTATCCGTTCATTGGTGACATGTTCTCTTCTTGATCTTCCTGCAGCCCTTCTCCAGAAATCCATTTCGGTGACCTCTAACATTCGTTTTGATTTTTCCTTCATATGCCATACTTCGCAGCTGTATGTTATAATGCTTTTCACTACGGCATTATAGATCTTTTTCTTGTTTTGGTTGTTTACCTGCTTGTCCCAGAGTACTGAGTTTAGGAGCCTAATTGCTTTCCTGCCCTGAGTGTTTCGTTCTTTAACGGCTCCGTCTAGTGTTCCATCATTCGTGATTTTCATATTCATACCCAGGTATTTATATTCGTTACATTTACTGATTGTTTCTCCTCCTTCTATAGTCGAGGAAATGAAGCATTTTGACTCGCAATTTTTTCGTCCAGCATGGATTTACTTGAAATTTTCACAGAAGGTAGGGCGTAGGGAATAGGCCAAGGATCATTTTCTATATCATGCCGCTGTACGCTAAAAGCTTGGGGTGGTTGCCACCCCATCTCGGGGACGGGAAATTTTTATTGCATTTTAACCATGTAAATCGATGTAAAAAGTAATTCTAAGAAAGAAATATTTTTTACATTTTCTTCGTAAAACTAATATTTTTCGAGTTATTCGCGCTTGAAAGTAACAGTTTTTCGACGAAAAAATCGACTTTTTTAGAGGGTTTTTTGAGAATACCTCGAAAAATATGCATTTTATCAAAAAATACTGTAGATATGAAAAATTTATCTTTTAATAACACAAATTACCCCTGTAGTTATCACATTGTTTTCGATGTGTACTTTTACATAAATGTTAAAAAAAACTTTTACCTTGATTAATTACGGTCAAAGTTAGGCACTTTTTTTTATTTAATTCACAGCTAGTTTCTTTATAACAATTAAGAAACCTAACTAGCGCTATTTTAAAGTTCAAGGTATGTATATAGTTTATGTGTAAAAGTTTGAGTAAACTTGAACAGAGTTGTTAATATATCTTTAAAAATGACGTCCTAACGAAATCGACTCGTGGTCTGTGGAGCGGAATTATTAAAATCCGTGCACTCAAAAAATGAAATTAACTTTTCAAAGATATGTTGCGCTTAATATCTCCGGAGTTTGTTGATGGACTTTGATCATTATTTTTTAAATTTATAGATACCTGTAGTTTTGTAGAGTATGTTATGTACACATATACCCCACCTAACAATACAAAATGTTATGTATACATACAAT